>NC_079162.1:52664501-57464501 GCF_947563725.1 Argiope bruennichi
TTTGGAACGTTGCAAACTATTAAAAGAATGCCATAGGCGGCACCTTTTACAATGGTATAAAGGACACAAAAACCGGGCATCTGTTCAATGGAATCATGTCCTCTTTATGGATGAAAGACGTTTAACCTCACAAATGATTCTCGATGCCAGTTGATGAGGAGAGAGGTGCAGGTTTTCATTCCACTAAAATCAAGAAAAAGTCCAGGGGCGATCCTGGTATGCTTGTGTGGGGAGGCATAATGATGAATGGAAAAACGGAGCTCTACATTTTCGAGTGAATTTCATTAAACAGAGATCATTAACATGATGAAGCCATCCTCAACCATGAGTGTGTATTCCGAGGTAACATAGGTCCAGACTATGTTTATGGGCAATAACAAAACGCCACAAAGCTCTGACTGTTCAGGAGTTCAGAAAAGTGAAGACCAAAGTCGAATGAATTGGCCAGCATTCTCTCTTCAATTAAATCCGATTAAACATATTTAAAATGCTTTAAAGAGATGCCTACCATCACGATCGTATAATTCGTAGACTAACAAACAACTGATACAGATGCTTTTGCCTCAAGAATTGCTGAATATTGTTTTGAGCATAAGTAGAAGATGAAACATAATCACTACAGTTAGCAGTTATTAAGGGCATCTGTTTGTTTTTCTCTTCTCGACCAGACATTGTTTATTGTCACTGTCACACTGACAATAAAACCTCTTTCTGGTTCGTTCTCTAATACATGCGGACAATTCATTTTTCATTCATTTTTTTCTACTAAACTTTTTTGTCCTTTTAAGTTCTAGATTGTATTAAATACTAGTTGTATGAATTTCGCGCATTGAAACTAACTTTTTATTGAATTACAGCTAAATCAGAACATATAACATATTCTTACAGGGAACATTCTAGAGTTATGTAGCAGAAAATATGCACCATAACATTCTGAACTCGGTTTTTTTTCTCCCTTTATTACTTCCCTGTGACAGCAACTGTTTTGTGCAGTTTATTTTCTCACTCTGTATTCGTAACTATATGTTTCGACGTAAAAATGACTTATTTCTGTAGATCTAACTTACCTGCAAATTATGAAACAGCTATTCAGAACCATCCAGTGTAAACCGTAATAACAGTGTCACAAATCCTGTGACTACTGTAGGGTAACTATAGCCCTTAATCACTAGAAGAATAATCTTTAGAAACATTTGAATTGCACAATAAAATTATTTTGCACCCTAATCTTGAAATTATTATTTTTATTAATTAATTCTGAAATTAATATAATTGATAATAATTCTATGTTCTAAAAATTATCATGATAGAAAAATACGCTCAAAAGATAATGAATTTTTTTCAATGAATTAAAATCACTTTTTTAAATATATAATACTAAAACCAGTAGTGACTCGACCATCAAGACTGCAGAGCAGCAATTCCTCCTATATTATTTTAAAACGTGTTTTTTCGTTTTTAATCTGATTTAATTATTATTACTACTATTATTTATTCATTTTTTGGATTCAGAGTTCAGCAAATAGCGAAAAAGAAAAATAAATAAAAATAATAAGAATAATAATGCAGAAAATGAATTAACAAGTAGGAGATACACAAGCCTAGGGCAGTATGTCAATTTGCTTTCAAAGCATCCAAATTCGCACACTGCGCATCTATTCCAGTCAAATTGTCATGAAAAGTATTAAAATATGGGGGGGGGGGGATAATTAACAGCAATTTTATGGTTTAAGTTACTGAGTTGACTGTCCAAAAACAGGCCAGTAAGTTTGCTCCTGAAGGACACTGGTTTTTCAAGTTTAAATACAAAACCATTAATCTGATAAAAATTTAACTTACTAAGTTAAGATATTAAAAGTATCTATAGAATGAGCTGTCAATTGTTATGATAAGATAATTACACCAGGAGTAAATTTTAAAAAAGAACAAATTAAATTTACGTATAATTTTTGAAATTCTACTAAAGTATGTATTCTACCGAGTATTACATTGAAGGAAACAACTGGTAAAAATTTCATACCGATATCTGCATCAGTTTCTTAAAAATTCCGAGTTTATCGGGAAAAAATAGAGCTGTCAAAAAAGGCTCATTTGTACTTTTTTATCAATCAGAATTCATGGACTGGGAAAAAAATTTATTCTATTAGTGTTATTCTACAATTTCAAATCGTATCAAAATGATATTTTCAAAATAAAAAGGGGGGGGATAAAAATTAAACTTGAAAAAGAAAAAAAAAAAGTTACTTCATGGCAACTGATTTATGAAGAATGTTAAATACTTCCATCGAATATTTTTGAGGATCAGGTTTGGCTTTCACACAATCGTTTCTTGATATCCGAGGATAAACTCGCTTTCGTGACTTTTCTTTCTTTTTCTCTCATTCACTGTGTTATTGTTTCTGTTTGCGCTCCCATATTTCCGAGAGAGAATCACATCTGATTTAATATATATTCTTTTTCATTTGTTTGAAATCACCATCAAAAAAATTATGTAGTAATTTTCTTGAAAACAATTTAGATTATCACAATTAAAAATTTCTTGCTATACAGAGGTGATAATTATGTTTTTAAATATATGTCAATAGCATTCTCTTGAGAAAAAATTTCTACAGCACCAATCGTTTCTGAGCTGATCAGCTACAATTGACTAATACTACTAACAAATATATCACAGTAACTGCATGTACTTAACATCTTTAATGTGTTAAATCATTACCTTTAGTAAAGCCCTTTAAATGATCTTTATGTATTACAGGAGATGTGGTTTTCTCTGGTTTTACTGTATTAGTATTATCAGGAGCATCAATATCAACATGCTGTTCTTTCAGTGGTTCATATTTTCCATTCCCTTTGTATTCATCAGAAATATCTGGAGATTTCCTATCTTGAGGAAGGTGAACAGCAGAGCATCTTCAAGCAAAAGAAAATAATTAATAATTTGCAAAACAGATGTTTAAAATGAAATATTTCTTCACATATTATCGAACAGAGCAAAATTCTCTAGTGAATAAAAAAAAAAAAAAAATCAAAAGTAACATAATGCACAAATGTAAAATTCGTTGATTTATTTCTTCAAAAATTGAAGCATTAATTAAAACTACAGATTGACACCTTCTTTTCAAATGCAAAAAATAAATGAAAAGGATGTTGTGAGTGGTAATAATATATCTTATGAAATTAAAATATAAAAAAGTAACAAAAGGAATGATATGAAGTACACTTCCCCTTTGTATTTTCTAACAAACTTTTTTAACAACAAGGACCATTTTTATTCCTTACATATATAATATTATTTAAATAATTTTCGAATAAACATATATCTATAATAATCAAAGTTCAATTATACCATTTTCATTAATACAATAAAATCATTTCCATTTTTTAAAATTCAGATCATAATATGAAACGAATTTTTATAAGAAAATCAATCTATAAAAACACTTAAAATTCTAAATTTCAGCGAGATAATTTATCTTGTAAAAAAAAAAAAAAAAAGGGAAAGAAATTTGTATACTATAATTCCAATCCATTATGCAAACATTGGACTTGAATTTAATTGAAATGGTTTGTACAATAAATTACATTATACAATATTTGTTCAATAAATGTGTAATTCGTAAGTACAATATTTGTAAAAAATTAAATATTTTAATATGAATAGCAATAGAATATAGAAATACCCTACGATTTTAGATGAATTGAAATATTAAAATTAAATTGAACATTTTTGGAAATGATAGATATTGCATTTCAAATAAATAAATCTATTCACAAAAGAAACTGAATCTTGCATTAAAAATAATCTAACCCTTAAAATTTACAAAAAAAAGTATTAAGTAAACTACATTGAAACATATAGTTATCCGTCAGGTTTCTGTTGATAACGTTGTTCCAATAATTGCAATTTCAGTAGAAAAAAGAAAAAAAAACATAAATTTGTTTCGTTGAAAGTATAAATAATTTTATAACATATTATATGAAATAAATTCATCTCAGATTATTCAAACGTATTTGAATACATATTCTCAAATTAGTTACCTTTCATTCACAGTTTTTGGCTCAGGCATAGTATCATACAGGTCCAGTAAGTAAAACATTGTTCTCCAACATCTAGGATGCAAATCTTTAATTTCCCCTAATAATGTGTGTTCAGAAGCAGGGGCAGAACAAGTGTCGGGAATATCGATTGCCACAGATTCACTAAGAGTGAAGCTTAGAGGACTAGAAGAACGTTCTTCTTTAGAGGTCATCTCTTGTAAGTTTGTGTAACCTTTAGTACTTGCTCTGAGTCTTTGAGAGAGAGTATGAGGTCTGCGAATACCAGCAGTTAAACTGGCAACACCAACTGATGAAGATTTTGTAGGTGTAGGAGTGGGAGTATTGAATTTTGCTGGGGGAGGACGCGGAGAATTAAGTCTGTAACTCCCAGTTTGGCTTTCAGAGGGTGAAAATCCCTTTTTGTCATTTTTCACACTTTCTTTAAAAGAACTTAGTCTGTTTGCCTTAAGTTCAAGTCTTGTTTCTTTAATATTTTCATACATGGTGGAAAATTGATGCAGTAAGCGAAGTAATGGCATGTTTACCTGCTGAGCAACAAAATTTATGTCCACAGTAAAATTAATAACAGTAGAATGCCTTGAGTCATTTGTCATAAACATTAAAGCTGGCGCAGTAATTAAAATATCATTGCTTATGCTTTCAGCCTTGTGATGCAGTGTTTCTCTTAGTTCCATTTCTAATGAAAATTTATCACAAATAAATGTAGGTGTGTCCATGCTAGTATCAATAAAAAATTTCCCATGCATATTTGATTGTTTACGATTTGTCTTTTTCTTTTGCCGTGCATTACTTTGATATTCAGATTCTACTATATCAATCTTTAACATTTCAACAGCAGTGGACACAGATATTTTTGGCCCAAATATTGCACTGAAAGATGTGTGATGAGTTTGGTTTGGAACACCAATGCTATTAAGAAAAGGCTGAAAGATAACATGAGCATCAGCTAGTTGAATACTCAGAGGAGCAAAATTAACTGCAGCAGCTATAGATTTAGGCATTTCAGTTTCAAAACTATTTTCAGTAGCAAATGTACTTTTCTTTGATTCCATCTGAGCACGTTCAATTCGTTTTTGATTATTGGTACTTCTAATATAGTCTTGCTGCCTTGCCATCCAATTATACAAATCTTCATCAACTTGATCCATATCACCATTAACTAAGCCCTTTTGTGACGTGCCAAAGACAGATGATTGCAAATTTGGTTCAATACTTGATAAACTCCAAGTAGTTGACTTTAGACTATGTCTACTATCATTCCTCTTTAATTTTGATATTGCATTAACACCATACTGTTGTAATACAAAGCCATTAGTTTTGCTGTTCATGCCCCCAGCATATCGACCAGGAGAATCAAGAGGGCCACCTAAAAGAGGAAATGCAACACTTGCTCTTGAAGTGCGTGGGGGATAACTAGGAAGTTTCCTCCTGGATTTATGGGGACCAGAACCACTACTCACAGCTTCTTCTGTAATTTCTTGTTGACTGCTGCTAGAGCGAGAACCGGTATCTGGACTGGAATAAGATTTAATAGGCGGTGTCCCTTGGGATGGCACAACTTTTTGTCCTTGTGCAACAGTTAAGGATCCACCTTCAGCAATTAACAAATTTGTAGTTTCATCAGTAACTTCACATTCATCTAAAGATAGTTTATCATTTTCTTCATTATTGGATAGCATGGCATCAATTTTTGGAGCAGAAAAGGATAAGTTCAAGGGTCTCATGTTTTTACGAAATCGAATATTTTGTTCCACAAGGAAGGGCATATAAAGAACATTTTTCCATTGACGACTAAGAGCTATCAAACCACGATATAGAGTTTTAATTTGAGGAATATATTCAGGAGACAAATTTTCTTCAACAGCTTCTAAATTTACTTGTTTCAAGTATCTTCTCAGAACCATTAGCAATTGACAAGAAGGGTCTTCTTGCAAAGTTTTTGCCAGAGGTGAAAGCTTCACAGAAAGATATTTACTCTATAAAATAAATAAATAAATCTTAATGACGGAAAAGCAATTTTTACATGCTGAATTTCAATACTGTATTGATTTCAATGAATGTGCTGAGAATATTACATATGTAAAGACACATGAAAGCCAGCTAAACAAAAATTAATTTCCATGGTATTAATTTCTGCACTTTAAAAAGTTATAAAGTGACCATTTGAGATTAAACAAAGATTTTTAATTTATAGGACTTTTAAAATATCTATTAACTTTATATAAGTGATATTTTATACAGAAATCATAAATATTGAAGAGTTGCTTTATTTATTTATTTTTTTTAATTTGTGGTTTGATTTGAAATGTCATACAGTTTCTTAGAAAATTATTCCAGAGTGAAAGGCTATAAAACAAGGCAGTTAATATATCAAAACTATACATACATTTCTTCAATTAGTGACAAGAAGAAATATGAAAATAAATAAATCATGAATCTTATTGCAAATAAATTTTCCTAACATGGTTTAACATAATTAATTCAATTTTTAAAAATTTCTATTTTTGGAATATATAAAATGGAATATTATGTTCAAATGAATTAGTCATAATATGCTCCATGGGAATTTTAAAAATAATAATACCATTTATATTATTACAGCTATAATTTTCAGATACACACATGTTTAAAATAATTAAAGCTTTGATTTGATAAAATTATGTAGTTATTACAATCTATATTCAAATATGTTAAAAAATTTTGTAATGCAAATTATAAAGGATTATCATCCCATATTTTCATGCTATCATCCGACCAAAAAATAGCTCAGCTGCCAAGAAAGTAAATAGTTTAGAATCAAAGTATTTTTATTGCTATTTTTTTATTATTATTATTAATCTTATTTTTACTATATCTCTGTGAAAATACAATTTCATCCAAACATATGCCCTAGCATGACTTTTCAGGATGATCACAATGTAATTCCTATTTCCAATGTAATCCTAATTAAGATATCAAGTGAAGTGCAGATACAATATACACGCACATTTCATAAATAATGAACGAGGCTACAATTAATTGGAATCTTCAATATTCACTATATAATAAGTGACAGCAAATGATTAGAATTTGTATCATAGATTTGAGGGTAATAATATTTTGGTACTCAAATCAGATGAAAACTAACAATAATAGCTATAACACAGAGTACAAGTAAAGAATGAAAGATTTAATAGGAAAATTCTATTAATTAACCTTCTCTTAAAATCATAGAACCTTTATGGAAATTAAGAAAATAACATTATAATCTAAGTAGATAAAATGATTACTCAAGTATTTCAAAATTAATAAATGCATTTATAACTGCAATAACACAAAATGTTGACAGTTAAACTAAGATTGAGCAATGTAATCATATATGGCGATTATTTAAGAGATCTTAAAGACTGCTGTAGTTTCCCTAAACTACTGGACTCAAAATGATGAATATAAAAACAATTTTTCTTCAATATGAGGCAATAAGTAGAAAAAATGTCGATGAAGTATATTTTAAAATTATAGTAAATTTTTAAATACCTTAATAGGCATATGTATACTTTGAACTTCTAAAGCTTCAGCCATAAGACAAGCCATAGCGGCTGCAGATCTCTGTGCTGTTTCTTTGGCCATTTTTCGGACTGAAACTAAAAGACGATCGCTTGGTTTCAGCCAAGCATTTATTGATGGAGTGGCTGTACTTAGCAAATGCCAGTCTAATCTGTTTGAAGAAAACATATACATATAAAAAGTAAACAGTTTTGACCTTTAAACAGGCCTAAAAATTATTGCAGATTAAATAAAATTTCAAAACGTACTGAATCCAGTCTTTTATGAAGAATCATTAAAAGGAAATGCTTTTCTTTTACAATTTTAAAAGGTTGAGTAAATTTTGAAAAGTTACAAATTGTACATCATAGTATTATTTATCAAATTAGATATAATAAATGAATTAGAAATATATAAATTCAGTGAAATCAGTATACAGAATAACAAACGCAATTATTGTGATAAAACTCTACAAAGGGTATGTTCGATCAATTTATGACAAGGGCATGAGGAATTATTTAATATCCAACCTAATAAATACTTTTACTTATGCTTTCAAAGATTTTTTTTTTCTTTCTTTCTACGCAAATCGTCAATTTTAACAAAAATCTCAACAATCCATATTAAAGCCGACACTTTTGAAATCTTTAAGAACATTAGCAAGCGCATCCAAAAATTAGAAAAAGATTGAATAATATACAAGAGTTTTTGAAGTGTTGAATAAAATTCTTTTATTTAAAGATTGGATAAAAGGTTTAGATTTTTCTAAAACGGATAAATATTATTAATTTTTCATTATAAGAGATTCAGCATCCTGTATTCAAAACAAAAACACATAAATACAATAAATGAATTATATTTTAAATAATTTAAAATTAAATATTTCAAAACTGACTATTATTTAATGGGGCATTTCACATATGCCATTAAATATTACTGAAAATAAAATGTTTGAGGTATCTCACAAAATCTTATCTTATTTCTAAAAAGGCAAATACTTCTACCTTCACTTATAATAATATTTCAAAGAATATGTTCCATGTAGAAGAAGTAATAATGAACATATTAACTATGCAAGGAATATTTACAAGAAATAAAATAAAAGTATGCAAAAACGTACCGAGTGAAATCAATTTTTCGTGTATTTGGAGTCCTTGGAGGAGCAGCAAAGTTAAACCATACAGTTTTCAATTCAATTATAAATGAAGATGCATCTCCTTTTAGATTTTGATGGTGAATATTTGATTTGCTACCATCTGAACTGCTATAACTTCCACATTCCGACACGCAAGATGGAAAAGACATTTTAGTATCCCAATGGTCATCACAATTGCCGGATTTGAAACTATGTCTAGATGGGGAAGGTTGTTCATTAGTTGTATACATTTTTCTTGTTGATAACTTATTTTCTTTTGGTATTTTAGGAACATGTTTTTTCTCCTCTCCTTCAATAGCTGGTAAAGAATTATAACCCCACCTTTTTACAAACTTTACACCTATGTCTTCCAAGCCGCATTCAAACATTATAAAACCTAATTTTTCTTCATCTAAATATTGATTCCAATCAGAATCCATAAAAGTATCTTGTTTTTCATTTTGTTTAGAAAGTTGACGCCCAAGGAAACTACAGTTCTCAAAAGTAAATTCGACTTTACTTCTGTAGTAAGGTATAACAGTTAACATAGCTTCTTTTAGAATGCTGCTATTGTTCTTTAATCTTCGCAACTGGCAGTGGATACATGTCACGGAAGCGGATAGAACAGTTTCTTCTTGTTGAGTTTCACTAGTTTCAACTGTTAACAGTTCAGTTGGCAAAGAATCTGTTTTTGCTTTTTTGGATGAACGTTCATTCATTTTTGAGCGAGCTATATTATCACTACAATAGTCAGTAAATGTCTGTATAACCTTTTTTGCTTGGCAGCTATGAGATAGCTGGATAAGAGTATTATCTACACAAATTGAAAGAAGTGAAACACATGTTAAATCCTTCAAGTTATCAAGGGCAGAAAATGCGATCACTTCTTCTACAATAGATGCCTGCATTATGCTGATATTTACCTAAAATAAAAAATAAACATTGAAATAAAATAATTATTTAATACAATTTCTCCAAACTAATAATTTTACACAGCAATAAGATTCAGCTAGAATTTAATTAAAAACCATTTTTTTTTCTCCTTATAAAATGGTATTATAAAATCTACAGCTGGGTAGCCACTCCACGGGCAAACATTAATTTACTTCCCTCATTCATTTTTATCCTGCATCTCCCTCATTCAATTTCACAATGAAGTGTTCTAACTTTTCATAAAAATCCATACAAGTTCTTACATTTAAGGGTTTTTAAATTTGAAATTGATGTTTACGATCAACAAAATGTCAAAGAAAACGTTTTGAAAATTTCCCACAATCATATAAATTCCGTATGTGTTGTAGGAGCTAAAAACATTGTCAAAACAAATGTTATAATTTTAGAAAGACAGAGAATTTCTCCGGAAAGAGAAATATATTAAAAAGGGGTTTGACTCTAATATATGCTATCGCATACAATCATAATTAATTTAATAGCCTATTTCTGAAAAAATGCCATCCTACATCAATAATAATAATAATAAACGGTTAAAAATCATGAAGCTGATAAAGAAAATCACAAGTGTTGATGATAATCAAAAAGCAGTAAGGAAATATTTCCATATGCTTAAAGTTCTTTTATTTTTTGTCATGCATTATTTAATATTAGAGGTCTTTGGTGATCAGGTGATTCATCCATCTAATTAGTTAAAAATTCAAAATTTATTTATAGTAGTTATTATTGTTGTACTTTATACTAATAATTAGAAATTAACGTTATCCAAAGAAGTAATTTTCAAGTAAAATAACATACTTAATATATGTATACTATATATATAACGTAATTTTAGTTTAGGAATTGATTGTTAGAATTTACCAATTATTATACATTATATAAATAGAATGTCCCCAAAAGATTGAAACACGGTTTAATTCTCTACCTATTACAGATAAGTGGACAATGCAAATTGCAAAACTGTTCAAAATAATGTACAAAATAAGACTCCGTTAATAAAAAAAATTTTTGCCGTTAATTTTTAAATTTTTATCAAGAAAAATTTGGTCAATTAGAAAGTATTTTTTTTTTTTTTCCCATCCAACAAGAGTATTAGAAAAAAGCTGTATAACTGAATCTTTAAAACCAAATGAATCATGATACAGAGAAGAAAAAAAAAATGATTTATGACATTTTTCAAATCACGTAAAAAGCTGTTTCTTCGGTAAAAATGGAGGCCATATACAAATTGATATTCAGAATTTTCAGATCAAAAATGCGATAGCGTGTGCCAAAAAAAATCCCGAATGCCCTTAAATATAGCTTTAACAGACAGAGATAAACAGTGGTCTACCCACGCGAGCAGCAGGATGCATGCGGCCCTCAATTTATTTTTATGCGCTCGCAGTTGGCACACATAATTAAGAAAAATCATGCATACATATCGATAGACATTTTATAAAATATATTTTACAAAGATCTTGTAATTATTTTTAATTTCTGGTATAATTAAAATGAAAACGAGCAATAATACAGAATATACATTTAGAACTTAGAATAGTAGTAAAACTCATTCAAAAGATTATAAAAATTAAATTAGTAAAATGAAAAAAGAAATCTTCTGCATTTCACTATTCAGATTTTAAAAAACATTTTAACATAAATATCTGGTATATTAAATTCCAGTTACATGAAAGAAAATAAATAGTCTGTGAATTAGTTTGTTAGAATGTCGCTTTGGAAAATTATAATAAATTTGACAGTAAATTGCTTGCATGTATTTATTTTGTATTTTAATTTTTACAAATAAAAACTTAAAAGTACGTGACTGTGCTGAGAATATGCCCTAAACAGGCGAAAAGGGTTTTAATGTAAATATTAACATGCATTTTATCTTGTTATAATATATAACACATTTTAGCTCTAATTTGGTATATGGTCCCTACGCAGCTTGTTCGATTTTCAATGAAATATAACTCACTCAACTTAAAGATACGAATATGCGATTTTTTATAATGATATTATTACATAAGAAATTAAAACTTCCTAATTGATAAAATTTGTCTAGAGAGGTCGCATAAAAATATAAAAAGTGTAACTTAATGGAAAATTAACGTGAATTTTTTTTTTTTATTAACGTGATCTTATTTCATGCCTTATTTTGAACTACTCTGCAATTTAAATGTTACCACTTATCTCTAATAGGTAAAGAATCAAACTGCGTTTCAATCTTCTTTGGCAAGCAATGAGGCAGAAACTGTAGCTGCATCCTAATACCCATCATCAACCACGATAAAACCCTTCCAATAGAAGGCATGTCCGTCATTGTCATGGAGGTAACTGGACCCCACCTCGTTACTATGACCACCAAAGAAACGAGAAAAAACCTCTATACCAAAAGTTTCTACTATATATGTATAAAGTCCTCTCATATAAATGTAATGTCCCAGTGGAATTATATTTAAAATAAATAAAATTTAGAAACAATTTTATCTTGCAATCGATTTTATTATAAATATTCATCATTTCAAATTCAATGTTTCCAATTCAACAAAATTTAATTTATTTTGTAGGCAATCAAAAGAAGATCTTTGCCTACTAATTCTTGATTCAATTTTTAGCAAATTTCAAAGTATCACTACTAATAATGAGACAGCTTAAAAAATTGGTATATTAGTAGAAGAGATGCATTTTATTATATATCATGTTAACATCAGTGCTAAGTAGCTGTTCAGAAGCAATAAAATAAAATAAAAAAATATTTTACTTTTAATCGTTTAGAAAATATTTACGATTTCTATTTTATATGTTGCAAATGAAATCTGATTAGTCACATACAGCACTTCACATCAATGTAGCTAATTATTTTTCAAATACATAATTTTTATTTAACTATTCACAAAATTATAAAATTTGTTAAATTTGAGTTGTGAAACATTGCAGACAGGTTTTATCTTATGTGGGGTTGGAGGCCAGAGATGTGTGAAAAATTAACAAAAATGCAGCACTTAAGTGGGGGGGGGGGTTAGTTTTGGCAATTCTGCCAAGGGCGCAGGTCCACCTCAGTATGATTCAGACTGAGTCAACCATGAAATGTTCCCTCTTCTTTATACTTTATTTATTTTTCCCCCTTTTATCTCGAGTGGTGAATACATAAAATTTTCTCCTTGCATGAACTTGATCATAGATCTCAATAATTAAAAAAATTATAAAAATTAGACTACCATCGTACAATATTTAAACTAATAGCATTAGAAAGATAAATATTTGTACCTTACAATGGCGTAAAAATAATGCTGCAAAACAATAAATAAAGGTGTAATTTTTGTATGATAATTCTTTTAGAAGTTATTGACCGAAAATGTTGAAATTTAACTTATTTTTGTAAATAATTAAAAGATAAATAAAAATTTTAAAGAGAGAGAGAGAGTTTGTAGATGTAAATTCCCATCCTCCAAAGCATATCTTGTCACATTTGGTAGCTCTAGGTTCAATGGTCTTTTATGTAGATCGCCAATAGACATACGGACTTTCATCTTTATTAGTATTGAAGATTCCTGAATTTCTATTTTTAACCTTACAGCGGACAGGCGTGTTTCACAGAGATAACAGAGAAGTATTTTGTTTTAAATCGTTTTACCACAAGAATCTATGAAAGCATGACTTAAGCTATTCTTGAAATTCTTTTCAACAAACTTTTAGCCAAAGTTCGGTATTCGAGGCGTTAATAAAGCCGGGGATTTCTGTTTATATTTCAGATGTATGCACGGCCGTTCAGGTAAATTTTTGCTGTATCTTTTTTGTTTGTTTGTTTGTTTTAAAAATAACGTAATTTCAATCCAACGGCTTGTGGTGGACCTGGTTTTATCACAATGACGTCACAGTTTAAGTTGCGTGATCCTGCAAGCGGATTTATTATATGTGCACGAGATATTATTATACTGCACCTGTATCTTTTTTCTTTTTCTTCTTAATGTTTCCGTTAAATAAAGATTATTTTTTAGTTATTTTTTACGCCGTAATTGAATTAAATATAATAGACAACATCCACATTGGTGACCCGAGAAGCAAATGGAAATCATTTCCAATTTTGAAAAATAATTAAATGAAGTCATCAGAAAATTCTGAAAAAATGGCGAACCTGATTGTTTAACGTAAAACAACGTTATCTATCACTCTTACTCGAAGCTTTCGAAATCCATCATCATCAAAATCCTCCGTACTTCATCTTCAAAACTTATACTTTAATAAAAAAGAATTTTTTCTGCTTACTATGGTGAGAATATTTTGAAAATCCGTCCAATAATTCAAAAGTTATAACCAAGTAAAAATCTTTCTAGACGGTAATTAGAACACTCTCCATTGAAGCAATGCAAGTAAAAAACTGGGAAATACAGTAAGACTTTTTCATCACTCAAAACCTCTCTGCATCAAATGAAAACAATATGTAAGTTGCCTTTTATCAAAAATTAGGAAGAATTGTAACTATTTTTAGTGTTTTCTGATCTTATTTAATCTTTAACAGTAGTCCTATGAAACCTTCAAAAGTCGCCCTATAGCGCCAATGTTTACTTTTGATTCACGCCAAAACCGAATTTTCTCCATAGACTCAGTACTAAAAGTTTGGCATCGTTGAACTATATTTGGCGACATTCTGATTTTTTTTAAACTCAAATAATCTAAAATTTAGCCAATAGTTAATGGTCTACAGTGAATTTGACCTCGCTTATTTCAAACATGCCTGATGATAATCAAGATTCCGTCAGTAATGACGTCACAATTTCTCGTATTGGCATCAAATTACCGTCTTTTTGGAAAGCTAATCTTGCATTATGGTTTGTACAGCTTGAGGCACAATTTGTCTTGGTCGGAATTACTGCTGATGATACCAAATTTAATTATGTTATTTCTACAGTTGATTCTCATATCTTAAATTCTGTTAGTGACATAATCTTGAAACCACCCTATAATGATAAATATACTATTAAAAAAAACGTTTGATTGAATTACATTCCGAAAGTGAGGCTTCAGAAATTCGTACACATTTACAAGGATTGGAGCTTGGCAACCAGAGGCCATCTCAATTGTTAACACGCATGAAGGCCTTGGCTGGTGAGACTGTTGGCGAACCACTATTAAATCTAGCTTCCAAACGGCACTCAAACGATCTTAGCTACTTTAGATAAGATATGGGTGGTTTGGCATCCATTGCAGATAAAATTAGTGATTTGATATGCCATTCAAATATTTATACAGTTCAAGCTACAACTACAACTTCCGATACCCGAGTTACTCAACTTCAGCAGCAAGTCGCTCAGCTAACTATATCGGTTGGCGAGCTTACTTCAACAATACGCCGAACACGTTCGCCAAGTAGGAATAGATAGTTTAGCTACGGACGAAGCCGCTCTCGAGACCGGTTTCGGAAATATAAAGAACCTTCAAATGGCATCTGCTTTTATCATATTAATTTTGGCAAAAATGCAAAAAAAATGTAATTTACATTGCTCTTTCAACTCTAAGGAAAACTAAATGGGCGATCATCCACTGGCCTTGGAAACGATCGCCAGATAAGTCGAATCATGTTGGCCGATAAAATTAGTACATTAAAATTTTTAGTGGATACTGGGGCAGATGTGTCAGTTTTGCCGAAACATTATGCTCCGAAAGCCGATCCCTCAAATGAATTACTTCTTATAGCCGCTAATGGTACAAAAATATCGACTTTTGGTCGAAAGCACCTGACTCTAGATTTGAATTTGCGTCGAACCTTTACGTGGTCTTTTATAATTGCAAATGTTAATCAGCTAATAATCGGCATTGACTTCTTGAAACGCTATAATCTTTTGGTGAATGTTAAAAGTGGCTGTTTTATTGATGGCATAACTAAATTATCTATGCAAGGCAAATACACAAACACTAAATCACTAACGTTTGGTATATCAATATTGCTTGGTGATTCAGAATTTTACGGAATTTTATCGCAATTTCCGAAACTCACCAATAAGTCCACTAAAATCCATCCCTTTATTGAAACAACTGGCCAACCAGTATTTTCGAGACCTCGTCGCTTATCTCCCGAGTTGCTTAAAATAGCATTTCAGGAATTTGAATTTTTAATGTCTCAAGGGATTGTGCGTCCTTCTAGCAGCCCTTGGACAAGTTCTCTACACATTGTAAAAAAACTCTAACGGCGAATGGAGACCCTGTGGTAACTACCGTCGTTTGAATGCAATTACCATTCCTGATAGGTATCCGGTACCTCATATCCAAGATTGCACTCAAATTTTATCCAATTAAACCATTTTTTTCCACCCTAGATTTGATGAGGGCTTATCATCAAATTCCGGTTAATCCGGCTGACATACCAAAAACAGCTATTACAACTCCATTTGGTCTTTTCGAATATGTTTTTATGCCCTTTGGCTTACGAAACGATGGCCATACTTTTCAACGTTATATACATCAAGTTTTGTTCTAACTTGATTTTCTGTGTGCCGTATTTTGATGATGTACTAATTGCATCGAATAACCCAGAAGAACATAAACAGCATTTAAAGCAATTATTTGAGCGATTTTCTCAGCATGGTTTAAAACTCAACCCTTTGAAATGTGTTCTTGGACAACCATCAAAAAAATTTTGGGATGTCTGATCACATCCGAAGGTGTCAAACCTCTACCAGAGAAGGTTGAGGCTATTTCTCAATTTCCCAAACCTCAAAATATTACTGAGCTTAAGCGTTTTTTGGCAATGCTTAATTTTTATCGTCGGTTTTTGCCTAATGCCGTGCAAACACAAGCTAGTTTACATGAACTTTTTAAAAATTCAAAAAAGAACGATAAGCGACATGTTCCCTGGACAGACAACTCTTTGGAAGCTTTCGAGAAATGCAAATCTGATACTGCTAACCAGCTACTCTTACTTTCCATGAACCTAATCAGCAACTATCCATCATGGTCGATGCTTCTGACTTAGAAGGATAGCTATTCTGACTTAGCTATCCTTCATATTACTACATCCGATGGTCAAAAACCACTTTCACCTTCAGAACGTAAATATAGTATGTATGATAGGGAACTTTTGGCGATATATGCAACTATTAAACATTTTCGATACTTATTGGAAGGTCAAAATTTCATAATATTTACTGATTATCGACCTCTAACATTTGCTTTTACTAAAAAATCAGATTCTTCTTCTCCAAGACAGCTAAGATATCTCGATTTCATATCTCAGTTCAGCACTGATATTAGGCACATATCGGGTTCAGAAAATGTAGTTGCCGACACATTGTCCAGAATTAATGGTGTGCAATTGCCAAAAGTTGATTTTTCCGGCCTTGGCTAATGCACAAGCTTCTGATGCAGAACTTCAAACAATTTTATCAAAGAATGAAATGTCACTTGTTTTAAAATCTCTCTCGACTGATCCTACTTCATTGAAACTCTACTGTGACGTCAGGAAGGACATAGTCAGACCTTCAAAGTAGAGGTCAGAGAGTTTTAGAAAGATAATTTTCCAATCTTTGCACAATCTGTCTCATCCAAGTATCCGTGCAACTAAACGTCTTATTTCGGAGAGATTCGTATGGCCATCTATGCAAAAAGACATTTCAAATTGGACTCGTTCATGTCAAAATTGTCAAAGATGCAAGGTAATTAGACACACCAATAGTCCTCTGAAATCTTTCCATCTGCCTTCAGCGAGATTCAGTCATGTTCATCTTGATCTCGTAGGACCTCTTCCGCCTTCAAATAACTGTGAATACTTACTCGCCTGTATAGACCGTTTCATTGGATGGCCTGAAGCAGTTCCCATCTCTGAACTGCCGAAACCGTTGGGCGTGCAATCATTGGTCAGTGGATCTCACGCTTTGGTTTACCTTCAGTCATCACGACGGATCAGGGACGACAGTTCGAAAGCAATTTGTTTTCCTTGCTGAGCAAACTTTTAGGTGTCCAAAAGATCAGAACCACTCTTTATCACCCGTCTAGCAATGGAATAGTCGAGCGGTTTCATCGTTTTGAGACCCCTTCACTTAACATCGAACCTCACGATTTTTAAAAAAAATTTACGAACTGTGATGGAGCAACTCAAACCTGCACCAGCTGCATCTCACGATAGTAAAAAAGTGTTCATACATCCGGCTTTAGAGTCTTGCACTCATGTATTCTTGCGTCACGATGCAATTAAGAAAACCTTGCAAGCACCGTATGATGGCCCTTACTGTGTACTCAGACGTACTGATAAAACTTTCACAATTGTGAAGAACGGTAAAGAATTTACGATCAGCATTGATTGTGTGAAGCCCGCGTTCTTCGAAAATTCTCATCAGTCACCTGCACCAATCATATCACTACCATCAGCTGCAGTTTTATCTTCAAAGCAGTCAGTACTTCAGCCTTCTCCGTCGATTCCTGAGTTACCTTCGAATACGGCTCCACCACCTTATGTAACCAGATCTGGCCGTCGAATACGCTTTAACCCTCGTTATCTCTAATGCAGTGCCTGCTGCATTTCAGAGAGGGGAGTACTGTGGTGGACCTGCTTTCATCAAAATGACGTCACAGTTTAAATTGCGTGATCCTGCAAGTGGATTTATTATACGTGCACGAGATATTATTATACTGCACCTGTATATTTTTTCTTTTTCTTCTTAATGTTTCCGTTAAATAAAGATGCTATTTTTTTACGCTGTCATTGAATTAAATATTATAGACACATCCACATGCTATATTCCTAATTTGATAAACAATACAGAAAAGCTAGTTAGAAGGAGATATCTACAACTGCAGGCAAATACTTTTATTAAAGCAAACCATGAGGTATAAAAAATGCAAACCATGCAAAATGACAGGCACACTATAATCCCAAAGGTGTCCCATTTTTTCAGAAATTTATATGTTAACAGTATTTTAAGCATATTTGGTTAGACTCGTTTTTTTTTATTTCTATACCGCTTCTACAGTTTCCCATTACAAATAAAAATATTTCAGATGTAATATTAGAAAGTTCATTTATTTATTTTCGGGTTTATTATTTCCATTCAGCTGATTCTTTGATCATTTTATACTGTTTTTATGTTTTATGATTACACTGTTTCCATTCCTATCTAAATAAAATTTGTTTGCTAAAATATCTGTTTGAAATAATTGTATATATTAAAAGTTATCCAATTAGTTAAATTTTTAAATTTTAATAACAAGCCACTTAAAATTTATAATTTTATAACACTGTATATGAGATATAAACGCAACCATTCATGATTGTATAGAGGAAGCGCCTGCTGAAAAGTTAAGGAAATTAGTTTTATAAAATACTTTTACTTTTCTTATTTTAACGTTAAATGAAATTATAAGCTACCTTTTAAACAGTCATTAGGCATACTGAATTATTTGAATTTTCCACAGTGTCCACTAGATAAATCTCAACTCATGAATATATACATCATGCTTTAAAAATAAGCAATAATTAATAAGAGTGATTTCAAAAACCTATTACTATATGTTAACATTTATGTACTGACATTTCAATGACAAATTAGAACTTAAATAGTGAACCGCTATTTTACGCTTAATGTTAATAAATGGTATGTAAAGAAAGTTTCATAAATCATTTAACAAACTATTAATGTATAAGAAATTGTTTAAGTTTTTTGGTACATACACCATACTACCATTGAATAAAAATATGAAATTTCATTATTTCAAAATAACATATTTGATATATAAGGAAATAAAAACGAATTCACTTTTTAAATTATACTTTTTAGATGTGTTATAATTTCAAGAATGCTATTAGGCATATTTAGAACGAATTTCTGAAGTTATACAACAGCAGCTTAAAGTTGTAAATCTAGTAATTCTTTGATCTCGATTAAAAATGTAAATCTAGTAGTTCTTAGATTCTAGTAATTTCTTGATCCAGATGGCTCTGAATCTTGTATAAAAGATTCAAATACAGAGATAATTCTTGAAATTCAATCATTAACTAATATTTCCCGCCGAATTAAAATTTCGAATCTGCAAACAAGCTGTCGATTCTCTTCATGGTATTTGAATAAAGAATGAGATAAAATCCTGGACACTGAATATTTTCTCCAAACGTCGAATTCTATGAAATGAAAGAAATAACACAAAATTGAAAATACTTGTGATTTAAATCTGTAAAACATTTCTGTTGTGACAATTATTTTGGGGAAAATAATCTAGTACATTAAAAGATATATGGATATTATGAAGCTTATTTACATTCATCTTACAGAAATGAAACTTTATATTTGACTTCCTCATTTCAGAATATTTCAGATCATACTTAGATCAGGCCTGTTTAATTGATAAGAGCCTGTAACTTAAAACTATGAAAAGTTTACATGAACTTAAAATATTCAATATGACAGATAATTTTTGCATATTTTATGGGCAATAGAAATCTGCGATGAGCAATAAGTAGAGGAAACCATACAAAAATATTCGCTCAAAAAGAGATGTTTTCATAAATTTTTGAAAAAAATTTCTATTGCAAAAACTTTCTTCGTAATTTTACTTTTAACAAACTAAGAAGTACATGATTAATTGTTTGTTACATTATGCACAGAGTTCTTTTTTTATCTAAAATCTTAATTTTCTGCAATGAAAGTGAGAACTATATGTAGTATTATACTTTGCATTTGATGAATAAAAAGTGTGAAACATAGCTTCAAATACCATAAATTTCGAAGAACAGTGAGTATCTATTTTATAAGTAAATATGCAACAAAAGCAAAATCTCAAGCTCTTACTCTTTAGAATTTTACTTACTCTTAGAATTTTCTCTCATAGAAGAAAAAAAGAAAATATATATATATATATGACTAAATATAATATACTAAAAAGTACGTTTTTTTTAAAGTAAAATATGTAGATACAATATTCTTACCTTATTCACCTTTATAAGAGTTCTTGTTTGAGTTGTACGTGTTTCTTCATAATTGTTACCCAAATTTTCTGAACTTCCATTAATATTTTTCTCATTTATATTACGCTTCTTATATTTTTCAATTATTTGAGCTCTCAACTGACTCAGATGTAAAATCTTTTCCTTTTTCAGTTGATTATTTTTTTGAACTTCATGGGAACACATCACATGCAGATGATTGACTATGGTGAGAGGATGAAGTTGTACTAATGTAGGAGTTAAAACGTCAATAAAACTAAAATAAAAAAAGATTAATTACAATTAGAAAATAACATAAAAAAGCAAATTTAAAATATCTGACACATTTTTAAAAACTTTAAAATCATATTAAAACTCTTACCTCCTCAGACTTTCAACAAACAATGGAGAAATCATAAAATGTACATCACCACTCAGTTTGATCACTAAAACAACCTTTGAAGAATTTTTTGAGCTATAATCACCACCAATGCAATCATCTGAGGAAATAAAATTAATACTTTTATCAGGCTAAAAACTACAAAAAATTTATCACATGAATTCCATATTTTTAAATTTTAATTATATTTTAAAAATATTTTTTATACTTTCATAATAAGACAGGAAGAAAAATCACTAAAAACGTTTTAAATCCATTTAAAGTCAATTTTCAAATTTTTAATTTATCAAAATTTTTATATCAATTTAAACTAATATTCAGTTAATTAAATTGATAAAAAACACTTTATATCAATTTAACAAAAAAAAAATCATGCATGGCTGATTAAAATGAACATATAATTCATAATCTAGAAATTTAAAATACTCTTGCTTCAAGTGAGAGTAATAGCTTTATATATATGAAGAGAAACAAACTTTAAAAAATGCACATATGAGAAAATATTTGCCCTCCATACCTTAATACTTACATTATCAAAAACTATATATATTAGAATCAAACTAACACAGGAAAAACATCTTTTATTATTCAGATTTTTTTTAACAGATATATATCATAAGGCATTAATAATATACAATAAACTGTTTCAAACTACATATTATAGAACAACTGCTAGATGGAAAAAAAATAAAGAATAAAATAATAACTCAAATTTATATATGCTAGCTTTCAGAAATCTCTCACTGACCTTTTTTCATTTCTGGATGGAATAAGCCTGGCTGAAATTCTTCTTCCGAATGTGTGGAGACAGATTTTTGCACATGGCAATATTTCTGGCGGTAACCAGGTACTTTACTTTTATCAACCATATGTATTGAAGTATAACCCTCAGTTAAGGGTACAAACTTTGGTTTCCAAGCAGAATGCATTCTATTAAATATAAAATCTCTACAGTGGCCACTATGATGACTTCCAGATTGATGCATAAATTGAGGTAATGGAGGTGGCTGAACCCATTGATAACATTGAAGTTGTGTCATATGTGCCATATAGCATGACATCAGCAATGGTGATTCAATGATTGGTTTGTCCATCTGATTATGAAGATCAACCAAGGCTATATCTTCTTGAGAAGACATAGCAGACAAAAAGGAAGTGCTTGAAATAGAATTTGAATCTGATGGATCATGATGATTTCCACAAGACGGAGTTCGTTGTAAAACAGTTACATGCAAATCACTGTCACTTGATTGTTGAGATGGAGTTTCTTGTATATCATGTAGAGACCTCCGTGTTGCTGAAATTTTTCTATCAACAGAATTAGTACCGTTTTTGATTATCACATGTCGCTTTTCTTCTTCACTGTGACTTTCATCTAACGTTACAGAATCTCCATTTTCAAGAGATGATATAGCATCTTCATCAGCTGAAAAATAGCTTTCTGTTGAATGAGTAGATTCAGTAGAAGCTGCTCTTCGAACAGAGCGAGGTGAATAACTGCGAGAAGCAATATTGGCAAGTGAATGTCTAGAACCATTATTTTCACCTCGTCCATTAGGGCATGTATTTAAAGATATACGCGAACTGTAACGATTTTGAGATAAGCCAGGACTAACACTTCCTTCTCTGACAGGAGCAGAACTTACAGAAGATTCGAATGTATTCTTCCAATCATCATTCTTTACCATCATTTTTCGTTCATGTTTTCCCGATACTGGAGCAGACTGAGCCATCGAAATTTGAAACGAAGAAAGAACTGATGAACTAGATGGCATTGACATGTGAGTAGGACTGCTGAACTGTCTTTTAATGCAACGTACTTGACTATGCCTATGTTCTCGAGAAAAAGATGTAATACTTGTGTCACACTGTGCATTTTCCAAATGATTCTCATTAGTAATTTTGTTGTGACTGAAAAAAGATATTTTATCATCTAGAAAACTTTCTGAAAATGCACTGTGTCCTCTTGGAACAAACTGAGAATCAGTATCAGACGATCTCGAAAGTATTGTATCATTTACTTTACTGCTACTAAGAGCATTTGAACTATCAGTAGCAATAAATGATTTTTCAGAATGACTAGGACTGTATCCAGTTTTAAGAATAGGAGCATTTTCAGGAGCATCAAACACAAAGTGACCTCTGTGTAATAAACTTTCTCCATACCCTAAATAGTTGTCCGTACCAATTTGATATCTAGCAGAAACGACATCTTCATGATGATTATTCACACAAAAAAAATAAACACCATTCCGGTTGCTTCCAAAAAAAGCGCAGCCTCCGACACATCCACATTTTCCATTTACTGACTGGGTAATTGTTAATGCGTCGAGGGGCCATAAAAACCACAATTTTTTCCTTTTAGCATCATGAATTTTTAAAAACTTATCCTGTTGAATTACTTCATCTTTCTTCAATTGGGATGAAGCTGCATCAACATACACAGGTCCAAAGCTAAAACCTCCAACTTCTAGCCATAATTCAGATGAAGAATTTTGTTGTGATCCAAGTCCATGACTAACAATACTATATACAGAAGAGCAAACTAGATTTGAACTGATTTTGGCGTATTGTTTAAATTGCACATGCTGAAGGAGCATGCTCAAACCAGATAAAGTATCTCCTCCATGTAAGTTGCAAGTTGCTAATCTCAAAGGGAAAATCTAAGGAAAAACAAGGATATAATTAAATATGAAAAAGAATATAATTGAGATAAATATGCAAATGATTAATACATGAAAAATGTAATATTATTTTAAACAAATTTTAAAGAGAAAAATTGCATCTGTTACCTCAATTTCAATGGCAGTCCCACTTTCAACAATGCAGATATCCAGTGCATCAACTGAAAGACGAGTCATTCTATATTTAATATCATCTGGACAAGGGCAAACTAAAGAAGCTGTTGTATGCGAACAGTTAGGTTGAGGTATATCATGCTGACATAATTTAAAAGCATAAGGAGGTTGGAGATCACAATCTACTTGCTGTACTTGAAATACAAACAATTCGAGTCCAGTAACTGTGTGATACATCTATAAGAAAGAATGTTAAAATTTGTAATGCATTAATTTAGGCACCTAATAATGATTCAATTTAATGTTTGAATTAAAATCAAGAAAAACTATAATTAACCTAGACAAAAACTTATAATAATTATCAGCTTACACTTAATACAGAATTAGCTACTATTCCAATTACAAATATTAAATTTTTTTTTTAAAATATGTCATTTACAAATCAAATATAATTTATAAGGATATTCTCTATCAAAATAGAACAACCATGATAAATTACACCAGGCAATTGCTTTTCAAATTAAAACAAGTTTTATTATTTGAATTGAATCTGAAAATTTCCAAATATATTTTAAATCATCCATCTGTTCTTCATTGTGGTCATGTTGTGAAAAGCTATCAACATATAATATGAATCAGTCAAAAGTATTATTCATCGTAAATATATTTTAACATATGTATTCCAGTAATAATTAAACCCATAACGGTTATGCCCGTGAGTCACACTGGTTTCGAATTATCACTTCTCAAACTTGTAAACTGAAATTAAATCATTCAAATGTATTACAATTTAATACAAAACTTACACATAATCCACAAACACCTAAAGTACAATATGGTTTCTTAGTTGAATCAGAAAAACCATACTTTCCGTAAATGGATGGTGTCATCTAATTAGATTTCGAAAGAAAAAGTACTGAAGGAATTAAATTCGATTTCCAAGAACGTGTTTTCTATAAGAACAAATGACAGGATTGTTTTCAAACAAATTATTTCTTTCCGTACTTTACTTCATTAAGTTTTACAATAGAATGTGTTGTAGTTTATCAACTAATAATTCACATATTGTAATCTTCGGAAAAAAACTTCATCAATTAATGTTCACACTTTTTTTAAGGCATATTTTTAAAACCAGGAATGATTAATGCATATTTTTTTAAATAATTATTGAAGAAGCACATCTTTAATTCTTGTCTTCATCATAAAAATTTTCTTTCCGAATGCTTCAACCACAAATTTTAAAATAATGAATTATTGTGATTATCAAAAGATAACAAGAAGATATATACAACTGCATAAATATGGGCAAGCTTATTTTTTCAGAAAGCACAACACAAAGAATTATTTAAAAGTTTAAGAATGTTTTTTTTTTTTAAAATAAACCTTCCAATATATTTGTTGGCACTGGAGTTAACTTAAATAAAAATAAAGCAGTGTCCAGTAGTGCATTTTTATTTTCGGATCTTGTCGTTTTCACAATATTCGTAATTTTTAAAAAACATTCCTCAATGCTTTCCACTTTATCATCAAAGAATAAATAACTAAAATATAAAATTCTATTATTTAGCCAACAAATGTAAATTGAATTTTTTCATTACAATGAAAACTTATTATGTCAGAAGCCAAAAGCGAAATTCTGTAGTATCAATTGTAAAAAAAATTACAAAATGTTATTTTATAAAGAGCCCATGAAAAAAACGGATAATAACTGCAATTAGAAGAAATTTCTAAGCATGTATATGCATCAAATAAACAGATAATAAGAGCTGGAAAAGTTCATTATAAAAAAGAAAATTACTTTATTGTTTAAACCGTAACCTTTATGAATCGAAATAAAAATATCAATTCCTCAACAGTGACTTTTTCAAAATATTGCAATTAAAAAGATGTTCCCAAGAAGCAAGAAAAATTCAAATTTGTCAAAAACTAAAACTATATTTCTGCGATACGATATTGAGTAAAAACTTGCCAATTAAAATAAAACCTAAATAAAGCAATGATACTTAAATAAAATTAAAAGGGTGAAAACTGCAAATTCACAAATATATGTTTCCCTTTTGAAATTCTAGAAAGTGAAAGCATACTGTAGGTTTATAAACTATTTTAATTTACTATATTCGTTACAGTATTTAGTTTCATCCAACTTTACAAATGGAATTTGGTCTCCTACCAAATGCATTCACTGCATGCCATCCTATCATGCATCAGAGCTTTTTGTTAATACTAAAAAACATTGCGGATTGAAAAGCAGAGTTTCATTCCTGAAGATAAACAAAATAGTAGGTAAAAATACTCACATCGGCATTAACTTTTATTATTACAATTCTTTAGTAGACAGATAAATAAATGGAAGTAAGATTTTAAATAAGGTCAGCAAAATTCTAGTTTTTCTTGTATTTATACGCAATTTTGAAAGGGGAAGTTTTTATTCTACTTGAAAAAAGAATTCCGATTTTTTCATTTTTATATACATATGTTGGCTTTTATTTATACATAATATAAAATGAAGTCTCCTGAAATCGTCTGTATGTTGGAACCACAAAAACTCGAGAAATAGTTAACGGGTATTGGAGACATTTATACCATTTTGTAGAGCATTTATTGGGGAAAGTTTTAGGACATTAAAGCCATATCAAAATAATAAAAGGAGTTTTATAATTGCAATTTTAATTATTCCGCGCATGCGCGAAAATATCAAACAGCGCATGTGCAAATAGCAAGAGCTGTGGTATGCATAGGCGATACATTTCTTTGTTTACCTCTGTTTGTTAATCAATCACGTCAGAATGGCTGAACGGAATTGGATGAAAATTTAGTACAGAGATAGATTATAGTCTGGAATAGGATATAGGCTACTATTTATTCCGATTAATTTTTTATTAATTAAAAACTAACTTTACCGCCAAAATCTTTTCATTTTCCCACCGCCAAATGAGTAAGGCTTCCGTCTTTTTTCCCCATGCTAACGAGATTAGGCTTAACATTTTTCGACAGATTATTTCAAATGATTCTGTTTATTTTCTTAGTGTTTGATGCATTTAAAATTAAATATTGTTAATTAATCGATCTTTCGGATTCATTCCGAAGTACTTTTAAATTAAAATAAAACAGAATAAAGGAAATTAAAAATTTCTAATCTGCATTGCGTTACCCCAACTGGCGTAGAAAATTCACGCATTTGCGTTACTCCAATTAGCGTTGAAAAATTCACGCATGCGCTGTTTGTTCTTATTGTTGACAATTGTATTTTTATTTTAATTAAAAGTTTAAATTTATGTGTATTATACTGTTGTAACTATCTCAATCGATAAAAAAAATAGACTTGATTTTTAAAAAATAGGACTTGATTTGAATCTTCTGCTAGCCCAACTCCTCAAGGACCTCAATATAGCTCTGGCTGTATCTTCCTCGAGCATTGCTGCAACTTTGCTTAACGGTGGCCGGGCGGCACATTTCGTTTTCAAACTGCCGCTTAATCTTGCAAGCAAAGATACCCCAACATGCAACATCACCACAAACAGTGGCCGGGGAGTGCTATTGCAGCAGTGCAAGTTAATATTATGGGACGAGTGCACTATGACGCACAAGCATGCATTAAAGGCGTTAAACCGCAGCTTGCAGGACATCCGCTGCAACCAGGCGGTGATAGGCGGTATTGTCGTTTTGCTCACAATGACCTGTTTACAATTTTAGTGCGCACTTGTGAACTATCAAACTTCCTCCAGCTGTGGGATAAATACAAGGACGCTTTATCAGAAGATATCGTGCATAGGTTGGACGGCACTCACAATGACCTAATCATTAACGGAGCTTAGGTACTGATAGAGGCTTAAGATGCCTATGTCAGTTCTCATATGTATACATCAAAATTTCCACGCGAACGAAGTCGCGGGTAATAGTTATTATAAATATATTTACATAGAAACATTATCAAGCATTATCATGATTATACATATATTTCCAAAAATAAATGCACTCGTTGCTAGGAGGAAACGCATTTTCCTATGAACACTATTTTGGTAAATAGAAATGAAATATTTGCGTATCTCACAAGATTTTTGTTTAAAAGAAATTAAGTGTCTATTACACTTTCATATTGTCCTTTTACCTTACAATACCTTATACTCTGTTTACCTTATATTTCTAAGTTATTGTCAATCATCAGAAAAACGTATTGAGTGCATTGAAAAATTAAAAACATATAAAAGAAAAACTTATTCCTTCAAATGTAGAATACCTTTTACATCATATCTTGGTTTAAATTATATATGAGTAAAAGATATCACACAGATTCTAAATTCTTTAAAGATATTTTTAAATAAATCGATTGAATAAATGTTTATAAAATTGACTGAATA
Source organism: Argiope bruennichi (assembly GCF_947563725.1). Taxonomy (NCBI): domain Eukaryota; kingdom Metazoa; phylum Arthropoda; class Arachnida; order Araneae; family Araneidae; genus Argiope; species Argiope bruennichi. The sequence goes on from NC_079162.1 coordinate 52,692,622, forward strand.
ACGAAAAATCGAATTCAGCGCTTTTTATACACTTCATTTGACTAGAAGGAGTAAAATAAAGAAGATAGTTAAATACTGAAAAAAATTTCTTTTAAATAAAAAGTTCGGATTAATTAAGAAAAAAGTTCACTTAAATTGAATAAAAAATTAACATCTGAATTTAATAAATGGAATAGACATAAACATAATTGTCCAGTTTTATCTTAATATATAACACATATAATTTTAAAAATAAAAATCTATAAAATATGAGCTGTAATGAAATTTTGAAGAAAAGTCACTATCTGTCAGCAAAATACTCGCACATTCTCACCTGCGGAACAGTTATTCGACCAGTGATATCACCAACTAATACTTCAATGAGCCAAGCGTACTCCAGGGTTTCACTTCCTAAAGGTCTATCAACTCCTGAAAACATGGCATGTCCTCGAACCTTAAAAATTGAAAATAAACAATAAAATCAAACTAATTTAGAAAAACAGCCAAATTTTGTCAAAGATTTCATTAGGTCATGGATAAACGATCATAATAAAAATGTTAATCATTACATCTTAACCTTAAGTCATGCCACTCATTATGTATATTGGTACAGTCTTTGTTGATAATAAATTCTCAATAACAATTATTAATCTTTTCTAATCATATAAGTACAGGAATATTCATCTCCCACTATCATAAAGCATATGTGTAGCATCTACAAAAAATTTTGGGTTTGAATTTATAGCACAAATAGTTAAAAAGCTAATAACTGCAAGGAATGTTTTAAAACATTATAATTTCAAACTGCAGAATATACACTTAAATGCATTAAAAAAAAAAAAAAGGACAAACGAAAAAAGTTTTAGAAATACACTGAAAATGCAATCAATCAAGAAAATTTTAAAGTTTAGACCATAAACTTAAGAATAGAATTGTAAATGTGACATGAAATTATGTCGTACTTCTTTTTAACTAAATAAATTAATGTTACAGAGCATTGCAGCATACAATTAAAATAGAATAATTTATTAAACATCTTACTTGCAGAGATGAAACAGCTACATGACCATCCTTTAAATGTGCATGACAATCTGGACGTGCAACTGTATCAACTGTACTAAGAATTAATGGTGATAACAGTAACTGCAATACAGTCTCCTCATATGTCTTATGCATTTCAAATGAAAATCTCTCTAAATATAAACTAGGACATGGTGGATCAGTTTCACTGCAACACTAAAATTAAAAATTCATATTTTTTACAATGACAAAATTTAGAATTTGACATAAATTATAATTAAACTTCATCTGAAGACATTAATAGCATTGTATGTAAAGCAAAATTTTCAATCTATCACTATATCTTGAAGAGAATATAATTTCACAAATTGTAAAATAAAATAGTAACTCTTATTAGCTGCATTTAAATATTTATTCACATAATTTCAGGAATACAAAGTTCATTGAAATTAAAAGAACAACCATAAAAAATGTTTTATATTAATTTTATTAAGTGAAAATTAATAAAAAGTAATTGATAAGTAGTTCAAGTCAACCTTATTAAATATTCCAATAAGATTCATTTTCACTATAGATAAGTATTTAGGTTTTTGCATTGTTTCTTTTGATACATGTGAAAAAAATGCAAATGGGAGTTTTTATTTCTCAATTAAACAGTACTTTGAGTAGCTGGATGACATTTTTGGAAGTATAATGTCTGGTACTTCATTGAGATGGCATATTTTCTGGATTTAAATATAAAAGAACATGTATGGGATGCACTAAGATGACAATTTATATCTCTATAGCCCAAATAAAACAATCTGAAATAGCTTCAAGTCCCCATTCACAACGTATACACTTTGTTAATAACACAGGCACTCCTAAATTGTAATATATAATATGAAAAAATCGTTGCAAAGCTTGCATTTTGTTCAGGAGAGCACACAATCTATTAATTCTTTTCAATTTATCCCTAAAAAAATTGTAACATCAAATTTTCACTACCCTAACTATTATCACATTTTCTATGTTCCGATTTTAACTGACTAATTAATTTTTGCAGAAACAGACATGGTAAAATAAAGATCCTGCACAATTTCTATCTTCTTAGCTGTAGATTATTAGTAACATTGTTTTATAGGTCATTTAATTTTTCCTGTCAATGTATTTTATACATTTTTTTACTTAATATTGGCAAATATTTACTAAATGAAAATGTTGATAAAAATTATATAATACTTTATTATTAAAAAATAAATTAATAAACAAAATGCATATTTTTTCAGCCACTGCCTCAAAAAAAATTTCTGAGGGGGAGGGCTCAAATTTTTTTAAAAAAATTATAACAGTTAATAATATGAAAAGTTTTATTTCCAATGCCATGCACAGAATATAGAAACAATTAATACTTAATACACATTATTATACAATAAGTGCAGAAGACTATTTGTAATCTCCTAATGCTTACATCATTCGGCAGAAAGTAATTTATCACTTGATCTTTTTCAATGGAGAGTATTATTACATAATGGTTCAAATATATGTCATTTTAATTTACTTTTATTTTTACAAATGGAACCAATAAAAAAAATCTGATATATGCTACATTGATTCAGATATTTTCTACTGTCTTTAAATAATTAATTTTACTGAATTTTAAAAAAAATACAATAGTTTAGGATATATAAATTGAAAGAATGCAACAGCTTAAATGAATGGCCTGTGAAATATGTATTTTAGCTAATATAATGCTAATTTAAAATGGAAAAAATTGCATTTAAAAGAGCAAGAATATTAACAAATTTTTCATTGTTATTTGTATAATTTCAAAGCTAAAAATATATAACAACTTAATAACTTTCTTCATATAAAATTAAATTTTCGAATCAAATTCTCCACATTTCACCATGGTTCATAATATAGGTATTTAAATCCCTAAATGTCTTTGGGTCACTTATGATGCTCATGTTACAATTTTAGTAGTTAAACTTAGTAATTTCTTCTGAATTAATTAGAAGTTTTAAATTTAATCAAAGCAGAACATTAAAACTCTACAACACACTATTTCTTGAATTCAATAATAACAATAATATTTAGTTTTCCCATAAATCATAAATTTAGAATTACATAGGAATATTAATCATGCTTCTCTCTTCAGTTTAATAAATATCTAGGGCAAATAAAAATCTTATCAGACTCCATTGCCCAAACAGATAAATAATTTAAATAAAATATAGGAACAAGCAAACCATTAATCACCCCTCTTCATTGTGAAAAAAACTTGAAATAGTATGAAAAATCATGTCCGAAAACTGATAAGAAAAGTTCAACTGTTAATTATGCCAATTCATTAATATTGCCTAAATCAATTTGATTTGTTAGTCACAGCTTTTAAGAAGCTACACGAGGGCACTAGAGATATACTTCAAAATTTTGAACCAAGTTTGATACAATTATTTTTTATAAAAGTTAAATTATAATCCACGTATAAAGAGAATAAATATTTATTTTTGCATAAAAATGAAAAACATTAATTAAAATTGTTTGTAAATTGTTAAATTAATTTGAAATAAATTAGAAGAAACATTTAAAAAAAAAATCTAACCCAGGATCGAACTTGGGTCTCCTGTTTGCTATGCCAGCGTCTTAACCACTATATTATTCGCGCTTTGGCAGCATGAACACATTATTAGTATATAAGCTATACTGAAAGTTTGAGGGTCATTTTCTCGAGACTGACTGGCTATTGCGCTTTAATATTTTCGTGAGTGAACATTCTAAATGTGTACTACCTTTATACTAAATATGATCACGAACTGAATTTTCAACCTCATGCCCTCCCCTGGATAGTATTGAAAATTCCAACAATTTTTACACATCATTTTGAATATCACATAACTCAAAGCATCGTTTTCAAACTGATAAATGTCTTTAATGTCATTGTAGGCAAAATGGAATTTTTAAAGTTACTAAATCAAATGATTTAATAACTTATGAGTAATCAATTGATTTATGTGTGATTTTAATAAAGAATTAAAAAAAATCACCTTCATGATATGCCCTTGTATATCATGCATGGTAACAGATACTGTTACTTCTAAAGGACGATACACGCGAGGATCGAATTCCTTATTATCACATTCATCAGTAGTGCTTGACTGCACTTGATCAGGTGTTATTATAGGTGAATCAAATTCAAAAAACTTCTGATTTTCACCAAAATAATTTTCCTAAAAAAAAAAGATATTTTTACATTAACCAGTACAAATACATAAAATCTGTAAGTTAATTACAGCAGAATACAATTACGAATTATTTTATAAAAAAACAAAAACTTATACATAATAGATTACTATAGCATTTTGAATGCAATGTCAAATACATTGAGAAAACTTGAACACATTTTAGCACAAGTAGTCGGTGAAATGAGTTAGCCATAATCATGAGTATAACGTGAAATTAAAATAAAATGGTTCCACACTACATTTCGAGTTACCCAAGAGAATTCACTAACTTTAGGAGAGCAATTACTTTAGAAATAGTTTATATTGCGAAAATTATAAGAGATGCAACATTATAAAGAATTATCCATGCAGCATTAAGACATCATTCAATCATGAATGCTAAGAACAAAATGTATACAGTGTTCGTTTGCTTGTTTGCAATCCCCCATTCTTTCTAACATCACACAATGAGTAACTTGTTGACCCTCGATGTATTTAATACTGCTTGCATCACTTTTTTGTCATGTGCAATGCACATATAAACACCCAACAGAATCCCTGGCAGCATATTTTGCAACATGTCAGATGATATGATATAAGAATCAGTTATAAGGTCTGTAACGTTATCGGAAGAGTGTTCATACACCTACACTTTACATTAGCCTTATAAAGAACAGCACTGGAAAGAGATTTATCGCAAGGAGAAGTCAATCTGCCGTAAACTACTGCCGTAGCCGATTATTTGTTGCTTAAATGTGAAGATCAACAGATGCTATTTATAGAGTTTTTTTAAACCTAATCATTGTATTAGATAGTATTCCAATCGGAAGAGAAGAATTTCCACAATTCTATTACATGTGGCATCACACAGTTGAAAAGTGTAGAAAAATCAGCACCATAAGCACTATCTTCCTAGCATTCATAAGTGAAAAATTCCTTTAAAAACCATACAAATGATGCCCTGTACCTTAATAACTAAATTTTTGGTCAATAGTTCATTTTTATCAAATACAGTTTTCAAGAAAAATCTAATTCAAGAATTTACAGCTAAGGAATTCTTCAAAAATAATTACCAAATTCATAACTGTAACTGGCTTTCTAATCAATTATTTGTGCTGAAACAAATTAAATTATTTCCTAATATGTAAACATTTTTTTCTTTTACTCCAAATATTCTACCAACTGATATTCAGTGCTTAATTACACAATTTAGTATTTAGTGACAATTGAATAAATAATACAGATGAAGAATGAAATATTAATTTTAACACCGAAATAACTAAATGGTGTCTTACTATCAATTAATCAGATATAAAGAAAAAAATGTTTTAGTTAAGCCTTAATGTTTTCATTACAAATTTTTTATACATTATATGGTCTATTATAGTGTGCTTTACTGCAATAACGTACCTGCAATTTAATATATAACAACATATCGATAGAAAAATATATAAACAAAAAAAATCTGGGAATGGATAAAAACCAAGATACCTGGATGAGAATATTATTCATGAACGAGCAGTTGAAAAATTTATGACTTAAAAGTAACAATTCTTGATTGGCTACAAATATTATATTAAAAGATGAAGAAAGCAAAACATTGGTATCATATATTATATGGGCTTTCTTGCAAATTTGTACAGCTGTCTCTGCAAATATATCTTGATTCAACACTGCTGTAATATCTGAATGTGCATCACTATAAAAAATAATTTTTCATTTACATAATACTTTTCCGTAAACATATAATTTTTAATTCAATTATTAACTGCTATAAGCAAATTTGTCATACATGCATACAAGAAACATTTTTTAACATACTAAATCAGATTAAAATATATGACGCTTTTCAGAAGCTTCTAGTGAAAGATTTCTGACAAAATGTCATTTTGAATAAATTAAAAATAGCACACAATAATTTTACAATAACTTTACTCAGCACAAAAATTTTAATGTTAAATTCACTCAATTAATCAACAACTGCAGATTTAGAACATATTTCAAGATTTAAAATTCCGCTCAATCAACACGATTAGATATTTACATTATTGTTAGTCACATCTCAGTATATTAAAAAAAAAATACCTTCAAGTTAATAAGATTTCTGAGCAATGATCCATATAGCTTTAGAACGGATGGTCCAATTTCCAGTTCCAGATGAACTGTGTCAGGATTCATTGACATAGGATCAAATTCTAAGCATTGGCTGTATGATCTTTTTTTCCTATTTTGAGATCCATTAGGACGAATTGGAGAAAGCAAAATTTCTTCCTTTTCTGGAGTCGTAATATCTAAATCCAAACCTGAATGGCAACATGGAGGAGAAGGATGGTATATATATCTTATGCTCAAAGCAACAATAGGTACAGACCAGCAATCCACCCAGCCAGCACTAGAATAATAAATTTCAGTTACTCAACAGTTTTAGATAAACTATTTTTATTTTTATTTTTCATTTCATTTATAGCAAGGAAATAACTTTTCAGAACAATCTTTAGAGACATATTTCCCTTCCAAGTCATTCAAAAATTATTACACAAAAGGAAGATATTTGGGAAAATAAGCAATAAAGGTCTCTGCAAAACTTTCTCGCCTACTTCCGAATAAATGTTTAGATCTCTAATAAATGAATAATTAACTACATGCCATAGGCGAATAATAGTTTCTAAAGAGCCTATTAGCATGCGACCTTCAGCAATTTTTTTGTCGATTAATCGCTAGAATACAGTTAATACACAAGTACAAATCAAACATATATTTTCGATACCTTTTACCAACCGATTGAAATCAAAATTTGACATAGATCTACAATTGCAATCACAAGATCAGTTATCAAAACAGTTTACATGCTGGCAACAGTACAGACCCAAAGACGGCCAATCCCTTGATGGATTTAGTTCTAAATTTGAAATTAATCTAAATTACAGATTCTAAACGAGTGTACCAAATTTGTTTGTCCAATTTTTTATGTTTTGTAGTGCTTCTGATCTCTTTTACATTTTATAGTGTTTCTAATATAGTCTAATGTTTTACATTTGTGTTCACTTATACTCGGACATCCAGACTTCTTCTCTTTCCTTTTCAGTTGGCAGAAATCGATAAATTTGATGTAAAGCCCATATATAAAATTTCATCCGTTTTTACGTTATCGAGTTCACATACAGAAACATGTTTTTCAGACTCAAAGAAATCTCGAATGCGGAGATTCATCAAAATCTCGTGTTCTATTTTTCTGACATCTGCGATACTTTCTCTTGGAAAATTCTGCATACAAGAAAGCAAAAAAAATGTCTAGCCATTAAAACAGCAAAGCCAACATCTTAGAAAAAATTATCCATTGAGAACTTTCCATTTACTTATAAGTTTCACTGTTTATGTTTTCACATCATAAAACGACCAAATTTCATAGCAATTGAAATAATCTACAATAAAACTAATTGAAATAAGCTAAGTAGACTTTAAATAATTAGAAAAAGTAAAAATTTTTAAAACTGACTCTCGAATTTAAACAAGAAAATTACAAGCATTGTTTTTTCTAACATTCTAAAAACTAAACTAAAAATGCTTTCATTTCAAAAACCAAATATTATTCTCAATATGAAGAGGGGCGGGATTCTAAAAAATATAGAAGAAAAAAAAAAAAAAAGCTATTAAGCAGAGATAAAAGATACATAAACTCGCTGTCTGGAAAAAAAAATGTAATTACAATTTAAAGAAGAAATCTTGTACAAAATGTCATGGATATCACATTACAAATTTGAACAAAGCAGAAAATAAAATAAAAATCTATATAATATGAAAATACAAAGCAAAAAATTTAGTAAAAAACAAAATATACCTTGTTTTAGCCATATTTCTCCATTTTTTCGTATTATTATCTTGAACAACAGGAGAGCCATTTCTACATGTCAATTTTGAACATCTTTCTAGCATTAATATTATGTCTCTATTGGTATTAACTTCAGGCAGGTACATACACATATCAACACTTTCACCCTGAAAAGGAATAAAAAAAAATATTTTAAATACAAGCCTGACAGAAGATACAAAATAAAATATAATTAATTAACTAAATAAATAAATTTAAAAATAAAAGAAAAAAATTTCATATACAATAGAAAATTTTAAATAAATCTTTCAATTTTCCATTAAAAGCATAATATATAATATTTATATTTTATTCATAGCAAAGAAATAAAAATTTACAATAAGCATTTTCTTTCATCTGCTTAGCTTTATAAACAATTATGCAAACAAAAAACTTTTTAGAATGATATTTATTAAATTACATTCTTACTGATGCGATAAACTATTCATACAATTGTGCCTAAACTACATACAGAAAGTTAATAAGTCATTTTCAATTTTTCAAGGTATATATGATTTCAATTTTTTCTTCTGGAATTGAGAGATGATGCAAAATTACATTATTTATAAAAAAACTTTCTATAAGATTCGTATGAAACAATATTCAGTTATTTGAATGATCTTCTACAACATATATTTTAATAATATTGCAGGAATAAAAATTTAATTAGACATTATTTTCTTTATCTTAGTAAAATATTTCTCCAAGCATATATTTTAAATTTACAAAAATTTTAATCATCCATATTTATATACTATCATGATATAATCTTTTTTTTTTTTTTTTTTTCTATTTTTAACACCAAATGCTGTATGGAAAATTCTTAGATATATCAGAATCATCTGAATATCATATAAATTTGTTCAATAAAAGAAAACCAGTGAATGAATAGAAGATCAATATAAGAGAGAAAAACAAAAACTTTGAAGTTCTAGATAATTATTCAAACCTGAATCCAAAATTTCAAACCAACAGTCGGAGGTAGATATTCTATAAATGGTAAATCAAATGACAATTCAAACTGGTCACCAGAAACTGCCAAGTAAGCTATAAAACAAAATGGAAGAAATTACACATTTTTCAGTAAATTTTAAGTAGATAATTGATACAGATAATACTTTACCTAAATACAGTATGAAAAATTATAGCAATATAAATTTCAGGTCAGTCTAACGTATTAGATTAAGATTATATAAAAAACTAAATGCATTTTTACCTGAAGAAATATCTCAAAGAAAATTCACAAAGCTTAAAGACATCAGTAAATGAAAATATTTCTAATTTGTAGTCATGTCATTAAAAGAAAAATTATATTTATCTTTAAAAGAATCAGTTTACTTTTATTTAAGATACAGAACTATTTTTCCAGAGAAATAGCGATATTCACGGAGGAAAGCGTAAAAAAATTGCTTATTATTAATAAAGCAGATTCGTTTTCATAATTTTTTTTAGAATTAGTGAAAAATGAAAAAAAAAATTAATACGTATTTTTTTCTCTAAAATTTAAAGAATTCTGGGCTGTGCCATCGGCTTCTGAAAATTTAATCACATTCTGTGAAACTGCTAGAAGCCATATTATAAGCAGCAATTCAACTTTAAAGTAATATTCAATAGAATGTAAATTATGTATATTTTCCTCTAAAAATATCTGGAAAGCAATACAGCATTTAAAAAATTGCATATTAAGTTGCTACATATGATGCTATTTAAAATGTATCAGCTATAAGAGAATTTTCACTTTTGGTGGATTATTTCTAAAGCTTTTGGACAAATCGTAATGAAATTAAATACTACATAAGATGATATAATGAAAAACAACAACAGAACAATAGTTATGATATACATGTATGATCATGTTGTTGGCCATAAAAATGACCCAATTCGCACCCTTGAGAATTAAACCATAGGGCTTTGAAATGCCATCTTTATATCTCACAACAATTATAAAACCTCAGCAAAAGATATGAGGGGCTGTGCACCTGATACCTGCCCAACCAATCTGAATTCCTATGTCATAATAACTCTATGCTGAGATGTTGGAGGAGAATAAGAAGAAGTCCCTAATTCTCTGCAGGAGAACATACACCCAAAATAAGTTATCAGATTATACCAAGACTCATTAATGAATTCAAAGATTACCTATCATTGCTGCTCTAAAGTCAATATTCTCAGCATTATTCTAAATATGCTCTTCACTGTCCATAAATGAGAAGGATCCAAACAGCAGGTCTTCATGTAAACAGACCCTTCTCCTGCAGCCTTCTGAAAACAATAACCTTGAAACTCAACTTTCTGTGGCTGCATGAAGGTCACAAGAGAGATGAGAAGTTTTCCCACTCCTTACACATCTGAATACACAGGACAAATATTGGTCTTTAGTAGCTGTAGTAACTCTTAAATTATCTGGATCAGGTTTTTTTTTTCATAGACCTAGAGGCTGTACATAGTTCTCATTCATAAGTGGGACATAGTGCTAGGAAAGGCTCTTAACAATATGCACCCAAGATAGTCCTACTTCCAGTCATTTCCATTTCACTTCTACCACCCAAAAATTGGTAGCTAATCATATGGTAAAGAGATAAATAAATATGCTCATTGTAATTAAACTAGGCCTGAATCTTCAAAATTCAATTTTTTTTTCTCAAAATTTCTTCAGATAATAAAATCTGTAAGAATTTTACATATAGTACACAAGGCTCAAGTACATTATTAACTTCTAGTTTTTCTACAATTTCCTGACTAATCCAATTCAAAACAAAATATGGTTCATTACATTTGCAAAAGAATTACTAAGATGAATATTTATAATAGGAAAATTTAAAAAGAATTACAGTAAGAACTTACTATTCTCTTGGTGTTGAGAAGAACAGTCAATCCAGTTATATTCATTAACAACCGTTATCAATTCGAATTCTTTAAGTATTAAACTGAAATGCCAAGTATAAGGCACAAAGTGCAGAATATCTGGCCTTGATTTACTAGCCCAGTCTTCCATAAGAGCTGTAAAAATATTTTAATATGCATAAAAATACTTCATTATTTCATATAAAATATCTACATAAATCAACCCTATGTTAAAATGATGCAAGCAATGATAATGAAAAGTAGGGTCATACGAAATATACAAGAAACTATAAATCATACATAAAAAAGCAAATCCAAACATATTTGGAAAGATATAATTATGCTAATAATAAAATGACAACTGCAGGATTTCATCGAAGATGGGGAAAAAGTATCGCGTTAGAAATTTTATAAAATTTGAAACATTTTCAACACCTACATGATTATTTCCAAATCATAACACTTAAGGAAATGTTAATGTTAAGAATTAAATACAAATAAAACATTGATATCAAGGGCAAACTAAAAAAAAAATTTATGGGTGATTTTGGGATTTATATGTGAAATGAAGATGCTTAAAAGATGGACTCATTTTCAATAAAAGAAAATGTAATTTGTTTATGAATAATTTTTAAGGATAGCTACATGATAAAGGATAAATTTATATCTTTTTAATAGACATGTATATAACACATATTTAGAATTTTCTTTTATAATAATTAGTACAAAAATAAAATACCTCAAAAACAATATTCCCAAAACATGATATATAAGCTTTTGTAATGCTATTTGTCACCTATGTCTAGCATGTAGCAACTAATTCATGCAAGTCTACATATCACTTCAACAAGATAAATATTATATGCAAATAAATGTTATAGCTTTTGACTTCTGAAGTTTAGTAAAGGGATTCTATGAACTTTTCACAATTTGAAATTTTAGTGAAAACCTACTTTTAAACCTATATGCAAATATGAATAAAATTTTCTTATTTTAATTTGATAACAGATTGATTACTATTTTACGAAAAAATGAAATTGATTTAACAATTCTTAGTGTTCATAAATAATGAAAACACATTCACTAAGTTTAAAAGATGTCAGCTCTGTGGTTAGAAGCAAGATAAAAATAAAAAAAATGCCATTTGAGGCATTTTTTTAAAAGATTTTTTTAAGTCAGTGCAAGAAAATATATAGCATCGCCTCAAAAATTTAACAACACTCATCAAGTGGAGAATCATATTTACTGAAGTGCTATAAAAAATTTTTAATTTAAACTAACGCAAAATAAGCCTTTTTTTTAATCCCAGCATTAATAGGGTCATGGTGGCGCAGTTTAGCAAAGGTTGGCTCTTGCACCACTAGACACTCATATCAATCAAACAATCAACAGCGTCATGACATTAAAACATATTTAAAGTGACTCAACAATTCGATAAAGCAATTATATTCTCTTGAATTTCATTACAATGAAAATCAAATTACAAAACTAATTTTTCAAAAATTGCAAAAGAAAAAAAAATACATCCATTCAAACAAAATTGGCATCACTGAAAAGCCACTATTTTTAACTTTCACAATGGAGCAAAAATAATTTTTGAGCTATAATATACTTTGATGTTACGACGAAAATACATTAAAAATTTATATCCTGTAAATTAGTGAAGCTTTATATTCACCTTCAGTAATTTCCTTTTTTTTTAAGAAATTTCTTTACCCATTAAGAGATCAATCATTCTTTATGACATTGACAATTATTTCTTTCGCAATCTGTTTCCCCAAAAATAGACTATATTTTAAATGGGCTGATGTTGCTAACATTCTCAATTCTTTAGTAATATTTACTGAATGGATTCTGCTATACTTTAAGTGGTCACAGAACACATGTTGTTAAACAAGATATTTTTTCATTCAAATTTCCCATTTCAAAATTTTAATTAATGATGAACCCTCTTTCAATAAATTCTTGTTCATAAGAAAGGATGGGAATAATTTTCAAAACTCTCCACAGTTTTTAAATTTTCGTCTTCAAATAAAGGATTTAAAAAACACTTAACCAATCTCATTTCATTAAAATTATCAAAACTGAGTTAAGATGATTTGACCAGAAAATTTATAAACTCCAAGAGAATAGCATCTTTATGGCATCTTTTTATCATTTCTGATGAAAATACAACACAGAACATGTTATTTTTTTTCTTCCCACACTTACCTGTTATATGCCAAAACGCCATTTCTTAATGAAGTCAAATTTACTAGAAATGTTTGCATTATGCAATCCAACATTTTAAAAACAAACTACTGATAATCACACTTGAAACTTTATCGGATATTTCTTTTGCGGAATGTAAGACTTCCAATAATTTGCTCTCTCTTACACCTGCGCTCACTTTATCAATTGTGCATTATTAGAAAAATGAAGCTGACATTAGCAATTTACTAAAAAAAAAAGAAAAAAGAAAAGAAATTCAACTGATAAATTTTTTTTCAGAACTTAAAAGAAATATAATCATAGTTTTACTAAGTTATGAATATCCGATACATAAGAAGGTAAAAGCAGGTCATCACTCTGATACAGTGAAGAAATGGCATAATATACTCTACAACACATGTGAAACTAGCTGAAAATGTCTCTCCAATACTTCATTGCATTTTCCTTAATAAAGGTAATATCACCTCTCCCTCTGGTATAAATTTACTGATATTGGGCAAGGTTGTGCATGCAATAGTGCACAGAATTTTATTTCCCGAGTCCCAGTATAGCGTGTGTGTGGGGGGGGATGAGTATGCTCTGAAACTTTTTGGTTCGGCCAATTGAATCCAAAATTTATAACAGAGCTACAATTTTAGAAACAGGATAACATACCAAATTTCTTTTATCTAAATTGTTGGAGGGTTTTTTTTTTTTTTTTTTTGTTACAATGTTTACATTCATGCGAATATACAAAACGACAGATGGTCATTTTATTGATGGATTTTGTTCAAATTTTTGATATTGATTTATATATTAGATTCTTAAACTGAGTGCCAAATTTTACCAATATAGAGCTTTTCGTTTTGAAGTTATTCTGTTCACTTGTACTCAGACAAACAAAAAATTCTTGAAAATGGATTTTGTTCAAAATTTGGTAGCAATCAGCAAATTTGGTGCTAAGAAATTACAGCTCAAAACGTTTTCCAATTATCGTATTCACAGATACATATAATTACAAAAATGTGTTATTCAGAAGTTGAATAATGGAGATTAGCGGAAATCTCAAGTTCGAATTTTATTTTAGAGATTACAGCTCTTTTTCTATGAATAGTTCGTAAACGAAAATGTAAAAATTGAATTTTATTGACATTAATTTATTTTTGGTTAATGACTTAGAAGTAACTTTGAAGCATCATAAACATTTTGGTTTACTTTTATATTTGGAAGCTTTGAATCATTGAGTATATTGTTACAAATCTGTAACATTGCTTTCCAACGCAGTTCCTTCATAAGAAAGGAATGAAGATTACGCATTAACTGTGATAAAACCTTTGCCACTGACCTTCGAATTCATTAAATCCGCTAAACATTGAAAGATCCGGTACCATAAAGAAAATACAGCCTATACTTGGGCAGATATAGCATGATGAAATCTCCCCCCCCCCCATCAGAAGGAATAAAATTAAGTCCCTTGATAAAAAATAAGCACTTTTAATGCCCTTATATTAAAAATCAGCAGTTTTTAAGAAATGTAATGACGTTACACACCCTGTTAACACAAGATCTTATTAATGTACATTAATGGAAATATTAGGAGTTGAAGTAGGTTTCAACATGAATCGTAGTAATCAAGCAGTTTTCAAATTGATTCATGCATTAAAACATAGCACAGAATAGCAGTAAATTATTCTTTGGTTACATATATAAGTTTGAATGGCTGGCTATGAATTTTATTACTATTACTTTTATTTATTTACTATCTATTAAGTATTACTTGAAATGTAATGCACATTTTTTAAAAAAAATTTTAATATAAATAAATTTAAAATGAGATGCAAGAAATTCAGGAAAAACAAACAACAAAAGATTTTAGTAATTAAAAAAGTTAAGATGCTCAATAAAATGCTATTACAATTTATCAATAATTAAACATTTTTTTATACAATTTATGAATAGACTCATTAATTTATAGGATATTAATTTATTATTCTCGAAGCTATTTATTAATGCAATTAGTGTCAAAAAATTTATGAAGTCACAAAACCTCAATAGGAGTGTGATCACAAATTTAACAGAATACTTCTTACCATGAAAAAAATGTTTATGGGCATAAATTAAATGAACAGTCGCTTTACATCCAGTTAAAATGCAAGTCCAGTTTTGGTGATCATTCCACATACGAGGATATTTCACTTGAACATCAAACTGAAATGCAAAACATAATGATTATATTAACTAAAATAGCTCATTAACAGAGTAAATGCATGATTATCATTATATAATAAAAACTGCTGGTTTGTAATCGCTTTATCATTCTCAATTAAACAGTAAGACAAAATTTGTACTTCCAAACGTTTAGAAATTTATGCAAAAACAAAAAAAAATATTGCAAGTTCCTTCAAAAAAAACCCATTTTAACCGGATTGTAATAAGTAATTAAAAAATTATTGCTATATAATCATAGATTAACAAAATTGCACAATGTTTCGAATTACATTACAAAAACTTTAATGAATTTTGAATATCTCACTTTAAATGCACTGAAAATAGATATTTTTATAAAGTACCTCAAGAGTTTCACTTTCAACTAATGATCGATACTGTAAACTAGTTGAAGCTTCAAGGTGCAATAGTTGGCCATTGATTCTACTAATATACCCGTCTTCAGTGATGCGCATTGGTATCGTAACTTCCAAGTAAGACCCTTGTCCAACATTCATATGAATTGCATTTGTTTCCTATAATACAAAAATTTTACTTTAAATAATTAAATAATAAATTATATTTACAATGATATAGTTTGTATACTAAACATTTATTTGTATCACCACCTGATATTATCACAAAATATATTATGCATATTATATAAAAAACTAGTAGCCTAGACAGTATTCTAAAATGTGCTAAAACACAACTATATACAAACTATTAAAAAAGATAAATTACCTTTTCTTTTGAAAATAAAATATCGATTGTAGCTTCAGCTAGAGTGCTTAAACGAATGTCAAAACTTTCACAAAATCTTCTTTCGCCAACTTTGGCTTGCTTTGTTACTTCTAATGTCTGAAAGTCCTGGAAAGAATTCAAAAAACATTTTTTAGGCAAAACAAAGACTGAAACATATTTTGTTTTTATTAATATATATCAACAAAGAAATTTATATCACATGAAAAGAAAAATTATAACGAATTAGTCTGGCTATTGCATTTGTAAAAAAATGAGAAAATGATTTATAAAAAACTATTATAATCAATTAGAATGTAAAATAATAATTTTTTAAAATGTACCATAATAAAGTAAAGTTAAAATTTCTAATATAAAATGAAAGCCAATTTGTACTAATTTCTGTTCATTCAATTATGCAATACAAAATTAAATTTCTTAAAATAAATTGAATTAAATATATGGGCATAAAGCTGCAATCAAACGTAAATAATCACAAATGAAAGAAATAACAGAAGAGTAGCCAATTTAAAAAAAAAAAAATAAGTAAAAAAGATTGAAAATTAAAAGAACTTCACAACAGAGCAGATAAGATGGGGAGAAATAAAAATATAGACATAAGGTAAAAATATTTTAGCAAGAATAAAAAAGCAGTTGAGAAAATTCATGCACTAATTAGATGCAAACAGTTAAGAAATTAGAATGACAATGAGAAACACAGAACTTTCTTGAACAAATTCCTACTGACTATAAATAGAAATACTTTAATCCAAAAGAAAACAAATGCCGGCTTTAGTTCTGTATCATTTTTGAAGAACTTAATTCATTTCATAAAAGTTACAATAAACTAAAATGTATCGATTTGTAACCAATAATAATTATAAAATGATTATGTTCATGATTATATTCACAATTCAGCGATTTAAAAGTACTACTGAAGAACAAAATAAATTTAATGTGCATGTGTTATTTTATACTGTTAATCACCGATTATTGCATTGAAAACATGAAATGTATAATTCAGTTAGTTGTACACATACTTACACTAACATGCAAGTAATAAACAAAAAAATATACAACAAAAAATCTACTTATTACAAAAAACGGACAATATTGAATCACACCATGAAATTCTATCGTATTCTTTCTTACATGAAAACATAAATTCAAAAGCAACAAATTGATGAGAGCACATTAATATTTCATATTTCTAATGCATATACTATAATTAAATTTTATTATATTTTGCTAATTCTTTTGGTAACATAGTAAAACATTAAGACATTTAAGATTCTCAAATACAAAGATGTAATACTGATTATAAATTTAACATATACATCAAACATGAAATTTTAAAATCTTAACATTTAGAGATATTTAAAATTATACATAAATCCTAAATGTATAAGGTTCTCGGAATTAAACTTCTCCAACTAAAAAGGCTGCACAAGGCGTTATATGGGCCATAATATCTTGTAATTTGGATGACAGACATTAGAGATGACACGCTCAAGATTTATTGAAAAATGAAATTTAGAACACGAATTCGGCGAGAGATGGCGCTGTCCCACTACAAAACATTTCACATAATTTTTATATTAGTCCCGTGTTTCTCTACAACCCTTTCCATTCGCAAAAAAATATGTGAGAAAAGCAATAAATCCTCACTGATTCCACGAGCATGTCGAATAATGCTTTTTCAGATGTGACGCTGTTTTCAGTAGACCTGATCCTTTATGATTTCCCATAAACAAAAGTAGCACGCAGTAAGGACAGGCAAGGGAGGAGGTCAAATTGTTGGAAAACCACGACCGGTCACCCTTTCGTCAGTGAAAATTTGTCATACTACCAGTTTAAAGCCACGGTGAATATGGGGTGGTGCAACGTACTGCATAAAAATTGTATACTGAAAGCTGTACCGTTGCTGCAGTTCAGAGATCATAAACATTTTCAGCATGTCATAGAATCGTTTTCTTAAGGCTGAGAAGGTTTCAAACCTTGTTTCAGTCATCTGTTAAAAAACAATTCAATGATGAGTTGCAGTGAATCTGCATGCACCATAACTTTCGAGGGGGATACACTGTTTTTCGATTGGAAAAGGTTGAGAGAACCAGGAACTCACACAAAAATTTCGTAGAATGTTTTTTAACGTTGCAATGCCACCTTTCTGTATTTTTTTTTTTTCAATAAATCTCGAGTACATGATCTGGCATGTTTTTCATCCAAACATTTATCCCATTATAACCCATATAAAGCCCTCTACATGGCCCTCTGAATTATGGAAATTTAATTACGACAACCCTGTATATATACATGTCTATAAATGAACAAATAATTCACAAACTAAGTATTTAAAAGCAAAATATAAAACGTGCCTGTGGAAAGAAAAATTTGTATAGATGCTCTCTTTGACGATCTGCCCAAGGTCCATAGCTGAAATCGGTGCCTTTTCCACACTTAATATCCAATCCCCAAAGTGGAGCAGTTGATCTCTGGACAACATCACCATCAGCGAGTTCTACCATTTCAGGTTCAGCAGTCACAAATCCTAATATGAATTTTAAATCATTTTATGATAAATATGCTTTTAACATAAATTATCTACATATAACATCTTGTCTTCCTTCAAATGACTTGTAATTCAATTTTATTACAGAAAATAAACTGCAACAATATATGCCATGCAAAGCCCAGAAATAAATGTTATATCTAATTTTACAATCCAGAGCTTAGGTATCTCAAAAAGTGTCAGGAAAACCATCGAATTACATTTAAATTGAGCTAATTCATAATATATAAATATATAAAAATGGCTTACCGGCTTCATCTTGGTAATAATATAGATCAACGAAGTTAGATTGAAAAACCACAAATCCTTCACCCATATATCTTGGAGGTTCATCACTAAGACCAGTATATTTAGGGCTTGGAGCTAAAATAACTTTAAAGTTCTCAGCTTTACATTTTGTAATGTGAGTAAACTGATCAAGTCTTGATGGTGCAGGTTTTGTTGTATAAATAATGTGAGCTTCTTCAAAATTGACAGATAATGTTGTTGGCAGCAAACGATTACCAAACACAACACGACCCTATAAAATGTAAAATCTATTGAAACTTACATTTAAAATTTTAGGGGGGAAAAACATGCTTAACATAAGCACTTATTTGCAAGTCATCGAAATAAAAAGAGTTTGAAACACCAATACGAAAAAAAGGCGAAAATTACAATAAAAATTGATGGTTATTAACATTATAGTAATTCAAATAAGAGAATTTAAGGAAATATAATAAAATGACTTCATAATCAAAACAAAAATACAATTACTAACAAGAAATTTTATTGCTATAGCTACATACCTTATAATTTATCACATGCAAGAAATACAAAATTCGATTAAATATCTAAAAAAAACCAATCCTCATATATATATTTCCCCATACAGTACAGCATACAGTAGTAGATAATTGCACAACTATATATTTCAATGTGTAAAAAGGAATATCAGACAGTAAATTATGAACTCAAAGCTAAAACTAATAAAAGTTTATAATAAACTAATAAAACAAGCTAGCTCAAAATAATAAAAAATCGAAACGTAAAACAAAAAGGGACATAATCAAAACATGTATCATCATTTGATTTCATGGAACATCAAGTTATTCAGTGCATTCTGAAACTCAATAAAATTTAAAAGAGATTTGTTAGATTGAAATTCCTACAAATACAAGTAAACTATTTGACTAAACTGTAATATGAACTGTGATTAGAGAATGAGAAATCACTTTCACATCACACCAATATGAAAAAGTTTGGCTAAATTTAATATGTAACAAACAAATAATAATCGTTTAAAAAAGATAAGTCCTTTATAGAATCTTGAAACATAGATTTTAATGTGGAAACCTTGTTCATAAGGCAAATAAACATAATCCAAATCTAACAATAATTTATGCTTAGCATTTAATGAACTTTCAAAAGAAAAGAAAAACAGCTTCCACCTATAGTAGATAAACCAAAATAATTACATAACCATACCAAATTTAATGATTAAAAATGTCACTCATTAATACATAGAGAGAAAAAAGAAATGAAAGATATATAATATTATTGGGCAAAAAGCTAAATTTAGGTGAAAATTGAGTAAGAAAATTAGAAGTGAGAAATTGCTTACGAATCATGGAATACAATGTATTCGGGTGGAAAATTGTTGCATTTTAGAGAACAAGTAAATTGAGTACATATCTGCATTTCAAAAAGATTATAATGACTTGTTGACACACTAATATAATAGAAAATTCTATTAAAGATTATAATGACTTGTTGACACACTAATATAATAGAAAATTCTATTAAAGAAAACCCAGATTCAATTGACTAGTTGTGTACTTTTGCATTTCAAATATGATTCTGCATTAAAAATTAAATAATATATTGCATCATTCTGAAATGTCCGAGATTAACAGAAGTTTTGAAGAAAGATAATCCCATTCATTTTCTCTCCAAATGAAACAGTAGGTAATTTTTATAGTTTTCACAATAAATTAGAATATTAAAAAAAAATAATCTGAGTAATTCACAAAACATTGCCAGCTTAATTACTTACCAAATTAATTAAATTTAAAAATAAATTATTTTAATTTTTCAAAAAAAAAACCTTGAAAAGCTGCAATAAATAGAATAAGATTTATCTTAAGATTTTTTTTTTTTTTAACAAATAACTGTCTTTAACAATAGCAAGATTTACTCTTCATTTTAGAAAAGAAAGGGAGTGGGGAGAGATAAAAGAATTAAATAGTATTTTATTTAGATGAAATTCAGTTAAACAGCATTTTTTGTTTCAATTATTATTATTTGCTTTAATAATTATCTAAAAATAGTAGATTAAATGATAGTGATTTAAAAATATGAAATTCTTTTAATTCATATAATTGTAATAATTCATATAATTGTCTTCAATTCATATAATTGTATGCAAGCAAAATATATTGCTGGCAATTAAATTTAATAAATAAAATTATTGCTAAAATAAATATTGCATATTTATAAATGAAAACTATAAAAAGTTATGCCGGTGTCCTGACATAGGGGTAGCGCGTCTTCCCCGTGATCTGGGCGTCCCATGTTCCAAGTTCCGGTTCGGGTATGGCTGTTCTTTTTCTATGTTCTACCTGTGAGACGTGTGAATGTGCCCCCCTGTAAAAAGGGGTTGTGCAAGCGAATGTGACGCAGGAAGTAGCTAAGTCGTACTCTTGACCCTAGTTGGCACTGCGGAAAAAACAAGAGACGCTCACTCGGCTTAAATGGCTGACAGATAACTGTCAGCGGGCTTGTAAAGTGCCATAGGTCACAACACATTAAAAGTTATTGGTGGTTCATCAGTATAATGGTCAAACTATAATTTAATTAAAAAAAAAAGTGGAATTTGAATAAAATTGAGGGATAGCTTTAAATATAAAAAATCCTAAATTATATTATAAATATTTATGCATTTTTTAACTTTGCTGTAAGTACACAAAAGTAAACCTGCAAGTCTTTATTAATTAACTAGACACAGACAAATAGACTATAGACATTATCAATACTTATTTATTACTGCAAAATGTCAATTTTCCAGTATTAAATCAAATGATTCATGCCTTTTAATTCAAAAATATGTTTAAATTATTTCTTTTGTTTATGCTAGAATTAAAGTTAATTAGATGCACTTGCTGAATTGCACACAAAGAACTAAACGAATTACTTCAAAGTACAGGAATAAATTTTTTGATTCAAGATTATTTTTCAAAAATTTATGAATATCATATTTGCATTTTTGAGCACCTTCTAAACGCAAAAGCAATGAATTCAATTTATATACAATTTTGAAATCAATTCTTTTTCTCAACACTTAAATCGAAAAATAAAAACACCTTAAATTTTGGGTTGTGCAGCATTTTTTTTTTTTTTTTTTATTCTTTTTTATGCCTCTTAAAATCCATAATACTGATCTGCCATATCCCATTAATTTTGAAAGTCTCAAAGAAATGCCAAGTCAGGTATCTTTGAGGACAACGCTAATTTTCCTTTCCTAATACCAGAAAAACTAACCATACCTTTGTCTCTTTTCACTTTGAATCTTCACTCATGAACATGTGCATTATGTTTCTCTTAAATGACTATAGATTGGGACCACTTTCAATGCCAAATTGAGGAATTAAATTCCTTTTTCAGTATTTAAAGAAATGTGCTTCAAAATAAAAATGAAACATCAAAGATTATCATCCCTTTTTAAGCCAAATTTTTCCCTCTACAAAGCCAAATTTTTGTATACACATATATCTATCTATTTATACATACATTATATATATATATATATATATATATATATATATATATATATATATATATATACAAACACAGAAAGGCTGTTAATATTATTGTGTAAAATAATGTTTCCTTTAGCTTGCATGATAGGAGGTTCAGTGATCATCATGCAATTATTCAGTACATACAAGGTGAAATTCCATAAATATTAAACTTAGGATGGGTTTATGTAATTACTTTTTTCAAACTCCAATGTTTTCAACCACCCAATTTAGAATCCTCTGAAACTCTAGAGGAGATCCAAAAAGCCAACTCTCAATAACATTAATCACAAAAAGAGTACCATTATTTTGACTTAAATTTAAAAGTGACTGAATTTTTGACTGCAAAATTAAATAATTTCATTAATTTTGGTTATTAAAAACAATAAAATTTGAATTTTTTAAATAAAGTATTATAATTAAGTAGATAATTTATCCAAGAAAATAAAAAAAATTGATACCTTTTTAATTGAAATTTATAATAATTGAGTAATCGTTGTTTGCAATTACTGCAATTCAGTAATGGTTAATTCAGAGTGCTATATTACATGCATTCTATGAAGAATGCTACTTTATCTACATATAAAAAAATTTAATGCATTTTACAAACATAAAAACCATGCTTAGAATTCCAGCACAACAGTCATATAGGGAATTTTAGAGATATCCCAACCCCTTTTCTGTATACACATTAGGGTTCAAAACATACTGAGTATTGATATCAGTTTTAATTGCTCCCCATTAATCTGAGATTTAAATACAACTGGTCACTTTTATAAGATTTCCCATTACATAAAATACCTTAAAATTCATTGCATAATACCTTACATTACATTACATTTACATTAATACCTTAAATTTTAAATTTGAGAAAAATATTATTTCACTCATTACTGTTTGGTTTTTATAAGCACTTATCACCTACACATCACTTATTTTGATAAGTTTTTTAAAAAAAAAAACAATGGATATTTCTATATCATTGATTGAACTACTTTAAATAATAAACCACAAAATCAGGTTTGCCTGCAAATAAATGCCTGCAAATAAAAAGTGAAATGTTTATTAAAACTATATAACTGTATCTGTGAGTTCCATGAAATCAGAATGTTTTTGTAAAGACTAATTTCTCTTTTAGTCTGAGTCACATATTTAATTTACAAAGAAACAACTTTAAAAACAACTATTAGTACATAAATTATGAGAAATGAATACACAAATTGCAAACCAAAGTTTTTAATTTCCCATTCATTTCATAATTTTTTCGTCTCTTGTTTTTATAGCTGTGATACAACAGTGGGTATGGGTATCCTTTAGCACGTAGATGTGAACATTTTTTGTACAAAAAAAGAAAGAAAATAAAACACTATGAAATAAAATGGGCTAATCTTTTCCCAATCATCTAGTATATTTCAAATTATCAAAATTCTTGTAGGCATTTTTTAGAAAAAAAGTTTTTATTACAGTATTTTTCACAAAGCAGTTTTGACGCCTATGTTATATAATACATATGATTAACAGAGTAAAAAGAAAATCTATTTTCATATATTTGGAAAGCATTAACTACAAAATGAACACAAAAAAAATATTAAGTGACTGCATCCAATATGCATCCAATTTAGTGACTGCATCCAAATATATTAAGTGATATCCAATATGTCAAAAATGGTTTAAATTATTTTTTTTTAAATTCTAACAGAAATTATGCATATTAATTTTAGTGCAGTTGATATGAAAAATCTATAAGAAATTATCCATTTCTCATCTGCAATAACTGTTCAAAACCTTGAAAATCAATTTTTAAAATCAATCTTTTATATTCCATAGTGCATCATGCTTACTTTGTTACATAATATATGGCTTATTCTGAAATGCAATTGCATGTATAAAAAGTACTTTAAAAATACTATCATTAACAGCTGAAATTCAAAACTTAACGACATTTTTAAAACAGAAAAAATTGAGCATTCAGATAATTTCAGTGTTTAAAATTAATCATAATTAACAATACATGCATCTACATAATTGCTCATGTCAGTTTGTATAAGATTGTTACAAACACCATGGAACCCCATGGAAAATAATGGAATGTTCAACAAAACTCATTCACAGTGAGGCTAAATTTGAGAGGCTTGATAGTTTCTACCTTGAGTAAAATACTTTAACTCATGGATGACAGGTAATAAATATAAAAATTTTACATGAAAAGTTTACTTCAGTTTTATTTAGGATTAAAAACTGAATAGTTCTTGAAGTGCTCAGATTTCCTGCTTTATTTTAAGGAGGGGGGGGGATTTTTAAAACGTTTCAATAAAATATTATTACAACTCTGCTCAAAGAAATATCAGATGAATGAAACAGATAATTTTTTTTTTTTTTATGAATATTAGGAAATAATACAAAACTACCCTAAAAGATCTAACAGCGAAGTATTGATTGCATATGTACATATTTTTATATTATACATTATCACTTTTTTTAAAAGATGTATTCATAACTGCAACTGAAACAATCAGTATTTTCTCTATATTAAACAACAGTTGCTTGATTTAAGGATAATATTTGATAGTATGAAAATAAAAGATATACCTAATCCTTAATTATGAGTTTTGTGTATACTAATCATGGAAAAGAACATTTTTCAATAACTGTCAATATAATATTATAATGATCCATTTGTCATGATTTCTTAGATATGTTTTATTTATGGTAAAAGTATGTATTATTGTAAATAGCAAAACTTTTTTTATATAGAGCTATTTATAGTTTAAAAATCAAAAATAACACAAGAAACTATCGCCTTAAACTAGTTAAATGTCTTTAACAGCAATATATCAACAACTATTTTTATATGAACATGGTTCATTCAGTGTATAAATTAATAATAAATATTAATGCGTTTAATATATGTATTTTATATTAATGCATCAAACACTAAGAAAAACTGCAAATTTTATCACATCATTTACTAATTTTTTTATATCTTCATGAGTTTTTTAATTCATTTTTTATTGAATTTTCTTCGCCACCTTTAAAATTAAGGCAGATTCTTTTTTTAAATGTCACTCATAATTTTGTTTTCACGACTTACAAGTACCTGAAAATTTCCAAAACTTAATGCAAAAGGTAACATATTTATATGTTACCTTTTATGTTAGTTTTATGTTACTGTTAGTGCATCCTTTTCAAAAATGATGTTCTACTTCATTCTACATATTATATTTAAAATAATAGTAAAACAATCATAACTATCCCAAGCATTTCTAAATCTTTTAAATAATTCTTATACCAATCAAAGCTTTTTATACTTTTTCAAAATTCAAATGCATTTAATCAACTTCCTTATAGATTTTTTTTTTTAAGCAAGAAAAAAAAAAGTTTACTTAATTAAGAATTTATTATGATGTTGATTCTCAGCTTATCAGCATAAAAATTCAAAAAGACTAAAACAACAATTCAATTAGAAAATGCGGATTAAGCGATTTTAAACTACTTTACAAAGTTTTTAATGTCCAAAAATAAGGAAGAAAAAAATTATTCTTAATCAACAAAAACTGTAAAAAAAATATTCATGCTTAGTAAAAAACTAAGCAGAAATAAAAAAAAAGTAGCATATTGCTCTCAAATTATTAAAAAAAAAAATTTTTTTAAGCAAAACAAAGAAGTTAAAATTTTTAGTAAAAGTGAACAAAATCAACTGCACACCTTTCATGGTATAAAGTAGAAAAATCTCAGTGAAAAGCATACTAGTTAATTAATAGCATACTTGTTAATTTTTAATATTTTAGTACGAAAAAAAATAACTGTTCCTAAAACTATATCTTAAAAATAAAAACTTCTTTCCCAATGAGACTAGTTCCCAGAAACTTTCCTTCGCAATAGCAAAATATTCAATTACTTTAAAGCTCTTCAAAAAAACACAATCACCACAAAAAATCTTTTGCTTCTGTTAATTACATAAAAAAATCATAACAAGAGTTTCTTGTACTTATATTTTGCAACACAAAAATTGGAAATTTTGTAAAAAATATTCATTTCTTTTTCTCCGTTTTTTTTCCCCCGAAGCAGACTTTTAAAAAAATTTATAGAGTTAAAATATTATCATTTCTTTTTCTCTTTTGTTTTCCGGGGGGGGGGACTTTTTTTTTATGGCATTTATATAGTTAAGTGATTTACAAATCAAAGCATTCTAAAAGATTTCTTCCACTCCAAAACATCTCCTAAATTTGTGCTTAATTTAAATTCCTTTATCCATTAAATGTTTCTACATATAAAAAAAGAAATTTAATTTATATTATTTTAATTTTTATAGGATACTGAATACATTGATAGTTCAAAGATTCAATATTTCAATCAAAAATTAAAATTTTACTATCACTCAGATGTTTAACAATTTAATAAATCTCGAGACATTAAATAAAAAAACCATTCCAAAAATTGAAAATTAAAACAAAAACAAGATTTTGCAAATGCACTAAACTGAAACTATATTTAAAATTACAAAAAGCATGATTAAAAAAACACAAATCTACATATATGGAAAAATATTTTTAAACATAATCATTACATATTAATTTTTTACTGAGCGTGCAATAACATAGAAGAATGTTTTGATTACTGCTGAGATACACTTATAACGCGATGTGATTATAAAATAGCATGAAAACATATGCAATAATAGTTTTCTCAGCATGCATAATACAAAGTCTAACTAAAAATTTATTTTGTTTATAACAATAATGAAAGAAAAAAACTAAAACTAATGCCAATTTATAAAAAAATAAATATTTTTATTACATACTGTAGAAATTTCTGCTTTAATTACAGGGATTAAATCTCGCCATTCATATTTTGGAACAGTAATAGTATCATGCTTTTCTATTGGTGTTTGAGTATCTCCTTCTCCTCCTGAGTCTTGCCAATATGGTTCCAAACCAGAAGGCACAATAGAAGGTTCTAAACCAAATAGATGTTCTAATCGAGAATACAATTGTGAACGGTTATACACATGAAGCTCAAATCCATTTAGCAGCATTGATAATCTTGTATCAGAATGGGACAAATCTGAAAATATAAAAACAGTAAAATTAATCATAAATTGCAGTAATCAATTTCTTTTTAACTTTGCATAGTGCATACATTTCAATACAAAAATTAGTTGTAATGAAGTCTTTTCTGCTTTCAGATTGACTTAAAGTTGCTGACCTAATTGCATCAAAATTAAATTTGTAATTTGATTTCCAACATAAAAAAAATAACATTATTTACAAATAACAGTTAATTTATCTTATTATTCATAATCATATAATATGTGCAAATATATTTTACTGCTTGTAATCCCACAATATGCTAACCCTTTTCAGATAATTCTTTATTAATCAACCCCCCCCCCCCTTTTTTTCAAATTCTTTTTCATTTAAAAAACAGGAATTATTTAAAGATGGTACACAAAAACAAATATTAAATTCTCATTAAACTACATTTGCAATTCATATGAATTTCATCACTTTTATCATTTTTTACAAATATAAATTTATAATACAAATACAGTTAACCAGATTTGTTTATTTGAAACTGGAATGTAATTAAATTGTCATATATAAAATAGTTTTCATTTATTTATTCAAAATTAATATTAATTTTTAATTATATGAAAATTATTTTTAAAATATAACAGTATGTTAAATTTTAAACTTCTGATAAATGGTTTTATTTGAAAAAAAAAAAAAAAAGCCGGGTTAATCAGAGGTAAAGAAGAATGATAAAAGAAATACAAGAATAAGAGAGAGAATAAAATAAAAAATAAATAAATAAGAGTCTCAAAAAAATCAAAAGCAGAATAAAGCAAAATGTATGAAAGAAAAAAATCAACATTAACTGTTTAAACTCTTGCCATTCTCTTGCTTGTCACATTATTATAGAATGTATAAAAAGAAAGAAAAAAGAAAAAAATGTCATCAAAGTTTTTTAACTTTGTTTTAGAAAAAGCAATACCTTCAGATATTTCTTTACGAACATATGGATACCACCAGCGAAATATAATCCATCCATCTTGAGCTCGCCATGTGCAGTCTTCCGTAATATAAGCAACATCGCGGAACATAATTTTCCCCGATAAAACAGATATGGACAAAGACCCTAAATAAAAATGCATCCTGTTAAATGTATACATATATATGCAAAACCTTTTAAATTGTATTTTGCTTAGATTTTTTTTTTTTATGAATTTTAAAATGTAGGAAAAATTTTAGATAGAATGTCTTAAACAAATAGATACTGAAATCCAAATTAAATTCAGTTGTAAATTTGTGCTCTTCTCATATATATTTTCACATCTGAATCACTTTCTGAAAACTAATTCAACAATATGAGAATGAAGTCAATCTATGTATGTAGAGTCCATCAAAAAAGATATCTGAACACTGCTTGCTATAACGAAACTAATTATCATACATTAAAACTATAAATACATACTACTATAGAAACATTTTCACAATAAAAGTATGAAATATTTTAATTAAGGGGTTGTCTCCAGATACAGATTGATAGTTTTTTCAAATAGCAACATCTGATTTCAAATACATACCCAAATTCTATAATTGAAAATAATTTATATATATATATAATGTATTGTGATTCTGAGTAAATGGTTGATGAATTATAAACAAATGAAAATTTGAATTCCTAATGTTAAATGAGAGTTCTAGTTTTCAATATGTTTTAAAATATAATGAATTTTTGACAATAATTCCTATTTTACATTAAAATACTCAACAAAAGACAAAAGGGTGCAATTTTAAAAATATAAAAGTGTATTTTATATTTTTAACTAACTTTTAGATTTATAACTTACAAATTTTTGAATAGAAACTCTCAAAAACTTTGAAACCAATTGAAGGAACAGAAGCTAAATCTTCACTGTTCCATATTGTATCCATTTACGTCAAATAATTTTTAATATATATAGCAAGAAACAAGAACTTTTAAAATGTGGAAATGGAATGGAAAACAATGCATGTTTTTAAACATTACTTTAGATTAAGATTTTTTTTTTCTTTTAAAAATAAAGTTGATGGGGGGAGGGGTAATCAGTAGTAGCAACAGATTTTATTCCACTTAGATTTCAAGCAAAGTTTCATTTAAGAAAGTGGGTGTCAATTACAGAAGAATAAATTATTTCTGAGGTATTTAATAAAAAATACACAAAACCAAAATTCTGCACAAAGTATATATTTATACAAAGTTAAGACTACAAAAGCAATTCTTAATTGGCAAATAACGTAATTACAACACTTTAACAAAATAATTTTTTGAAAATATGAAACAAGTTTAGAAATGCTTTGATAAATGAATTGCTCTTATCTGTCTGGTAAAAAGAGATTAAGAATAAATTTTTTTTTTAAATTTCAAAAGTGCAAAAGCATTGTTTGATAGAAATTTAAACACACAAAACCACAGTGTTATTATATTTATGTTTCAATTTTAAAGAAATGTATCAGAAAATAAGTATCTGTCTTATTTTTCAGAGTTATCCAAATCAGTCTCTCCAAAAATGTTTTAATTTAAACTTGTTTTATTAACATTAATTGCTAAACTTAACACAGAATTCTCCATTATTTTAAACAGTATGCATCAAAAATTATTTAAATATTATTTGTTTATTTTTAATTAAATATTTAAATTAAAACATGTATTTCAAATTCTTATTTAATCATGTTTCATCGCTATTAAATGTACACTCAAAACATCTTTTTTAGGACAAAGTTACCATATTAACATTTGAAAAGAAAATTCAAATAAAAATATATTAACAGATTGTCTTATTTGCTACAGTTGCATATGCTGAATCAGCTCCTAATATTCCTCACATATTTCTGGTTATTTCGAAGATGTTTGTCTAAAAATTTTATATCTGGGGATTTCTCATTATGCAGAATCATTTAAAATATGAAAAAATGAGGATGCAATAGGAAAGTTTGAAGATTATGTAAATATATATTTGTAGATGACTCCTTATATGAATGCAATTTATGTATTTTTAAAGAGGAAATATTTTCAAATAGAAGATATTTCTTTATTTAAATTTAATGTTTATAGATTATAGACAATAAAAAGTGTCTGGATACTTTTGTGATAGACTGTACTCATTCTATAAAAGAAAATATTTTTTTAAAGTTGACAACAATAAAATGATGGAAAAAGAGAATTTTAACTAAATCATCCAAACATTCTTAAAAATTAAGAAATAATATTACATCTTATAATTTCAGAAACATAACTTGCTAAATCTATATTTTAGGTTTTTTTCTGAAAGAAATTCAACAATGCAGTATGAAAATAAATAATTTGACTATTTCTACTCAAGTCCTCTTTTCATATCAGACAGCTATCTTAATGAAAACATCATCAATGGCTTTGGATGTTTTACTGGGTAACCTTTCAAATATGAAAATCCTAATATTTTTGTTCATTCATTTTTATACATAGATAACACAAACTCTGCAATAACTATTAACTTCAATCATTTTGTTAAGCAAAAATAAAACAGATAGATAAAACTAATTCAAATTTTTTCCCCCAAAAAATACTACATTTTTAAAGAATAAATATGAAGGCCTTACCAACTTTGACATGTCCTTGCTTTATGAAATGATTAAGAACTCTTGTTAAAATGTAGCCAATGACTCGTGAATTGTAATATGTGATGTATATGACCCAGCTCATTGCCATGCACAAAGCGCATAGTAGCCATGCTAAATTTGAATCAATTGGTATATTTTTTAGAGTAGCAGTTGTATTCCATGTAGGTGCTGGAATACGGATAGGTGGAAAACTTGTACTAGATGCCAAAGTTTCAAACCTAAAATAATAAACAACACATTTAAAGAAAAAAATAATCTTATAATCAATTTGGAAAACTTAAAACACTACTACTATTCTGAAATCGATGCTTTTGGAATTTTCTCCAAAAGTTATTTAAAAATTACAATAAAACTAACAAACTAAATTATTCTAAAACCAAAAATTAGTGTAAATTTCAAAATTTTCTCCAAAAGCTATTTAAAAACTACATTAAAACTATAGTCTGTGTATTTTCTGTGGACGGTTCAAGGCCACATTTTCTACCTCGTTATTGGTTGTCTAGTACCAGTAACGTGGTAGAAAATGTGACCTTGCACCATCTACAGAAAATACACAGACGATAACAAAGTGAATAATCCTTCAACCAAAAATTAGCGTACATTTCAAAATTTTCTCCAAAAGCTATTTAAAAACTACAATAAAATTAACAAAGTGAATTATTCTTCAACCAAAAATTAGTATAAATTTATTAACAAAAGAGATAAAAAAGTTCACTAAAAGTTTACTGCAAACAACAGTCTAAATTCATACTGTATAATTTCAGGTCCTTGACACTAAAGCATTTTTTTTTTATTATTATTATTTTTATCTCCCTCAAGAAATGTTGGTATGTAATAACTGCTCACATTTCTTTTACTTTACCAAATGATATTTAATTATTTTTTAACCAAAAAAATTTTTATCTTTAATAAATTTTTAACTGAAATTTTAAAATATATAAATTTATGTGGACTTTATTAAATAAAGGATAAAATTTCTCAAATGATATTTAATATAGAATTGAAAAATTGGTATTTGAAAACTGAGATGGTATTAATAGTATTAGGATCTATGCTAAATAATTCTGGGATAAATTTGGACATTTACATATGGTTACCATGAGTAGGGGTTCAACAATAACAAGAATTTAAAAATAAATTAACATTAAAATTTATATTTTATGTAAATGAACAACTAGTGCAATTGTAATCAAATTGTTTCGATTATACATTTGGGAATGTAGTTTGCTTACACCACAACATAATAATGAAGGGTTTTTGAAATATTTTTACTGCAAAAATTATGTAATTGCAATGCTAAGAAAACTACATAAGAATATCAATGTAAATTTAGAAATTCTCAATTTTTCTTCAAAAAAATTCAATTATTGAAAAGTGGAACAAGTAAATCTGAACATAAACTTCTGTAAAGTTGGAGGGCCAGGTATACAACTGAAATAAAAACCAATACTTTAGTTTACTTTTTCAGAAATGAACATACTGCATCACAAAGTTGTAGAAAATATAGAGAAAAAATAAACAGCATTATTTAGATGCAGGGGGCTATTGACATTATTTAGATTTTTGCAAATGGCCCTTGAAAAAATAAAATCTTTTTCTTGAGAAATATGCTTAATGATTGTTATTTCAAACAAGATAGAAGAATCAAATGTCAAAATGATCATTTCTGTTCTGATGCAAATCTATTTGCCACAAGTGATATTCATAACTAGAAGCATCTAGATTTTCATATAATGTATGATAGGGTATTGGATTTTCAGTTGATTCACAACTTTATATTGTCTAGATCCTGAATATTATCATATGATATTATTTATTTAATCCTACAGGAAATAACACCACACTTATGATTTCAAATGGATGAAGCTTTACCTCAGCAGACAGGTAGGTTGGTTTGTTAAACAAATGGTAGGAAAATAAATAAGCTACAAAGAGGGGAAAACGTTTTTGAACAGATTTTGACAATATTTTTATACTCTGCTCATGAAACAAGTTATTCAACTAGAAGTTAAATAAAAATTAGACAAAAATTTAAGGGTGTTATCATTATAACCCTCCAACTACATAGTAAGTAGAGCCCCTAAGTCTGGTAAACTGTGCCTCCCCCTTCACCACCAGGTAGACAGTGATCCCTAATGAGTGGATTTTAACACTACTCATGCTAGTATAGAATCAAATTTAAAATTAATAATAAAGTGATTATTAATTTCTAAAAACATTAAAATATTACCTCGTCATTGAGATTACACAAGTGTACAAAATTTCAGATCTCTATGACAACAAGAAATGAGTAGAAAATCAATAAAATTCCATTTTTAAGAACAAGTAAAATTATATGGAAGGAGTTTTAAAAATAACTGAATTTGAAAAATTTTAATTAATATAAATACACAATTTTTTCCAATGCACTCTACATTTCTCTATCATTTTTTAAAACTTTTTTTATAGTATGCAAATTATCAATAATTTTCATTCCTTCCATTTTTTTAAACATTTCATAACAGATTTCTTCTAATAATTTAACATAAAACAACATATAACCATAAAGAATAATTCAAGCTCATCACAAGTCACATGAAGTACTTGAATAATTGTGTTACCTCATAAGAATAATATATAGTACTGTTAATCAAGCAAATCAAGACTTGATCATAAGTCTCTTGAGCATTGAGCCCTCACAAATGCAACATACACACTTATTAGAAATGATCTATAATACCATTATTATGCCACAAAGATAAATAAGAATCTGTTTATTTATACTGGAACTTCACCCATAAAATCAAGACTAAGGAGTATTTATTTCTTTCATAAAAAGAAATAACATCACTAATTAATGTACGATAATTCTGCTGGTAATAGTCATAATATTTTTTAAAACATAAATATTGTGATCTTCTAGGTAGGAAATTAAAAAAAAAATATGATATTATAAACTTTTTTAAATTAACTGAATTACAAAAAGGAATAGCAGATTGTATAAAGTTCACAATTAATCCAAAAGTAATATATAAAAAAGTGACAATTAATCAAATTTAGAAGATTTTAGCAAAGTAACAAAATATACCATTCCTAAATAAAAACCAAGATGTACATTACCAAACACTTACATTTATCATAAAATTAAAATTCTATAAAAATGTTTTATAATTTATATATATTTAATAATTAAATACTTTAAAAAATAGTAGAATTTCTAAATACTAAAATGGAATTAATTTTTGAGAATTTACTTTTGAATTTAAGTTAAATGAAATATTCAACTACATACATATATAAAAAAAACTAAAGAACTTTTTAAAAAAAAGTAAATATATTAATAGTTCTCTTAGCTTGTTTCTCTTTCTTTCACACTGAAGGAAAAAAGATAAGAGGTCATATTATAAGACAGCTGAGAACTTTTGTTTTATTCCTTCTTTATTTTAGCTTTGAATGAATTATATAGAGTAAATAAAATCTGTAGTATGTCTTAATCCAATATTTGTCTCTCCAAACATTATATGATAATTAAAGTTTCCTACATAGTAGCTGATTTCATACATTAAAGAACCATTCAATTGTGATCGTCTTCTACTACCGAATAAATAGATCATACATAGATCAAATGATTCATGGGAAGCATATGACTAGGACAGATCTGATCAATTAATCCTCCATACACTATTTTTCATAAATATTCAATACAAAACATTTAAAAAATGCAGTTGTATTAATAATGAAATCAAAATCTAATTATTATCATGGCATCCTAATTCTGAAATCAAAATCTTAATAATCACAAGAAATTAAAATTTATCCTTATCAGACTCCTATACACAGGATGTCTCCCAAAAAATGAAAGTGTCCTTCGAATAATTATTACATTAATAATTGATTTTTACTAGTCAAACTTTCTGGGCTAAAATTAATAAAAAAAAAATTTATACAATTCTTCAATATTAAAAATATACTTTTTCGTATATAACTGATGAAATAATCATCATTATTAATGATATACTGCAAATGATAATCCTTGCCTGACAATGAAGCACCATGTGAATAACTGTTAAAAGTAATTTGTCAGTGAGTTGATAAATTAGGCCTTTTTATTCTGGAAAATATCATGGCTAGTAACATTCTCAAACTTTCTATAGCATTTTAACTTTCAACGGAAATCCATTACACCACATTCAACAGATATTTATTTCATAATGAAGAATGGTATTTCCAGCATGATTGAGTACCTTTCTATTACTATAACAACTTGAGGGCCTAATCTGCTGGAATTCCATTAAACAAATGATTAGGATTAAGAAGAAGCAATAGACTCTTCCTGTGCTCGTCATATCCCTCTCTTATAGATTTATATTTTATAAGGATACACAAAACAATGTTTACAGTTCAAGATCAGAAAGAGAATGAGTCTAAATGCCATGTTCAATGTTATTTTCAATTTCATCAAGTTATCAGGTATATGAAAAAACCATTCTACAACTCACTACTATGCTATCTGCGACAAAAATTGGGAGCAAATAGTATACATTTCATAACAAAAGACAAACAAGAAAAATGATTTATTGCTTTATTCTGAAAATACTCATAATTTAACTAGAAAGTACAGTTTATGATAAAAAATTTAAAACAGTTTTCCCAAAAAACTATACTTTTACAATTAAATGCAATCCTTTTACTTGTAGGTAATACCAGTGTATTATTATTATTATTATTTTATCTTTGCTTACATGCTAATACATATCCTGTAATAAAAAAAGAATTAGAATTTCCCTCTCATTATTATGCAAATCTGTTGGATTTCTACTCATCTTTTAGGAATTATTAGCTTCTTATCTTGTAGTACCAAGACATATGAAAATTGAAGATTGGTTGCTTATAAAGATAAACACAAACTGCATCCCTAAATGTCTAAATTGACTGTAAATTTTATCTTTTAATGATCTGAAAAAGAGTTTGTACATTCCTGTTTCTACAGGAATGTACAAACTTATTTAAAAAAATTTAAACAAAAATTCTGAATGAAACATACAACAAAATTGTATTTCCACTAATTGCTATAATTCAGAGGACGCTGAATCAATTTCTCATAAAACCTGCAATAATGATGAGAACAAACATTTATTACTATAATATCTGACTCCCAGAAAAAATGAAAAATGTGCACTTAAAGACTATGTCATGAATAAAAATCTAATATGTCCAAATAACTGATTAAATCAAGTTTATTCACTAGATACATAGATAATATCTCAAATGTTGCCACTAGTTTTTAATCTTCAATAAAGCTTCTTCAGAACCATAAAAGATAATAAACTTCCAATTTAAAAAAAAAAAATCACTTATATTTGATGCTGAAAAGTGTACTTCTAAACCAATATATTCCTGAAATTTCAAAATGTCAAAAGTACGTAGATATTTTTTAAAGTTTCTTTAAAATTTTTATTGTTAAATATTCAAAGCACCAGTGAATTATAAACTAACATTTTGTATTCTGATAAAACTTCACTATAAAGTAAAAAATAATTTTACAAACCATAGCTATAGAAGTTTCTTCATTAATTAAAAATAATTAAAGAATACCTGATTTGTAATACCATTTAACATTACATCAAATAAGAACAATAGTGACTATCATTGCTATGTTTATATAATTGGAGATGACAAGCATCAAACAACAATTTGAAGCGGCTATCACACTGGCAAAATTAGGAAGGGAATCTCTAGATTTGACCAAAGAAAACCTGTTTATAACCACTGAAATGGATGTTGGTCATTTTCATGCAAGTCAGGAAATGCCCACCTGAAAATTTGTTCATCGAAAATAAACAAATCATTTTTTACCTATATCATTGCCAATGCAGAAAATCAGAAAGAACTTTCTTTTTTAATTCAGATCTGTAATGCATGCCAAACACTATGTATGGTCATCGGAGAAAGAGTCAAGATACATTAAGATTTAATTGTACAAAATAAAAAAAAATTAAATTTCATTTGAAATAAAAAAAATTAAATTTCATTTAAGTTTTTCCATTTTTAAGCTACTTTATGAAAAAAGGACATTTTCAAAGCATAGCAGTTCATTCTGTAAACCACATTATAAATGTATTTTGCATACTTCAGATATTTACTAACAGAACCATTTTTGACACATCAACTAGAAAGATTCATTAGAAACAGACATTGTGGCACAAAAAAATAAATAAATAATGTAAAATATATTGAATGGATCTGTTCAACCTGCCATGTATCTTAATATTTAGCAAAAAAAAATTTTTTTAAATATTAAAGAATAATTAATATATAAAATATTTTATAATAAATATAAATTTCAAATATATCAAAATATTCCTAATTATTCTTTAATAAGTATTAAAGAATAATTATGAATACTTTGATATATTTGAAAAATGCTTCATTAAAAAAATTAAAATTATCTATTACTATAATTGTTTCTTGTTATATATTTAAATCCTAACTATTAGATTTCCTTTAAAAGTTTAAATA
Organism: Argiope bruennichi; assembly: GCF_947563725.1. NCBI lineage: Eukaryota > Metazoa > Arthropoda > Arachnida > Araneae > Araneidae > Argiope > Argiope bruennichi. Next base: position 52,730,160 of record NC_079162.1, read on the forward strand.
TTTCTTTGATATTAAATGATAAAATTTTCATTATTTTGATATGATTAAAAACATTTTATATTACGAATTAAAAAAGTAAAAAACATTGCAGTAGTAAATATGTCGCACCTTTTTAAAAAATAATTAAAGTATTATGTCTAAATTTTAAGTGTTATATTAAGGATTGCTTTTGAGTACAAAAATAATGTTTTCATAGAATATAATAGGTTTCTATTTGTGTGAAACAAGGTAATTATTTCTACATAAGTTTTTATATCTGGAAGAGATAAAAACGGAGAGATATTTGAATAAAAATTCTAGTTACATAAATTCTTAATAAAATTTTAATCTCAAATACATGTAAAAAATTTAATTGTAAAAAATGCAGATTATTCCATAAACAAACAGAAACATTTTACTGCACACAAAAAAATATTCCAATAGTTTTATATATATATATATATTTTTAATTACAAAGCAAAACATTAAAAAAAAATGCATAAGATGAAAATCAGTTAACTCTAAAGCAAAATCATTTAGCTGTGCAAAGAAAAATATTGCCATAATATGAAACATATTATTAAGACATAAAATAATAGAAAATAGTATTAAAAGATATTATTGAATAAGATATTGTTTAATAGTTAACAAAAATAGAATTTGTTACATGTACTAACAAACACAAAAAATTGAAAATTTATTCTCAACCAAAATAAGTACTGATATTACAATCTAACATGTATTATTATATTTAGTGATACAGACACATGTCTTCTTGCAATAGAACAGCACCAATATTATTGAAATAGATAGAGAATATTTTTCTAGCATGTTTTGCACACTGAGAAGGTAATCCAATTCAAAATGTGATAGCAAATAGCAAATCAAAACCGGAAATTAAAATGAAAGACCCATGAAAATGCAGAAGCAAAGAAAAAAAAAAGGTGGATGGATAATCACTTTAGTAATAATAAAAAATTATCATTGCAAGCCTTTCATTTTATGGTTGACAGATTGAATACAAATACCTCTCTCTTTTGCACTCCAAGCCATACCATACAAAACGTTGCCTAACCATGCTCGCCTACCATAATATCCCCAGTGTGCTAGGCAATTCAAAAATTTTAAAAACAGAGAGTTTAGATAATTTAAGAAGTTACAGAAAATTTGAAAAAACAAACAATTCAGGTTTCTAAATCTTTAGTTACCCTTCTAGCACATTTTGTACTAACTTGAAACTTATCTACTAATATACAATCAAATGTTATTTCCCTTATTGTAAAATTCAAGCTCACTTTCAGAACAGTGAATTAGGCATTTGGTTTTAAATGTAACTGAATGCAAAATATGTGTACATACATGTTTTTATTTATTTGTCTAAAATAATACAGGATACAAAAAAATTATTTTTCACTAAATTATTATAACTATTAATTAGCAGGAAAAAAATGAAATATTTTAATCATCAAAAGCTATATAATTTTTAAATTTATGGACAATAATTGAATGCAGAAATGTTAAATAAAAAAAAATTCAATACAAATAAGAAGGTCAAAAAAATTTACTGGCAGAAATTTTAATATTGGTTTGAAGAATACATCAAAAAGGATGATAAATAGTTCACATTTCGTGATTTGAGACGGTATTTGTTCTTCGTTTTCTTATTTAGGCGCTCATAAAAATTTTACTCTCTATATAATGTACTCAAAAATTATATCAAAAAATATATTTTTTTAGGAATTTATTAACCTGTTTAGTCAACTTAGAAAGTGAAACGAAACAATATTTGTATTAAAATAATAATAGTTAATGGAAACTATAGTGTTACTATAATGAAAAATATGGAGAAAATTTTATACATTAAATGAAGCATTAAATATTGCAAGATAAAAAATCCTTAAAATTATTCTAAAATATATCCGCTTCGTAATATACTTTATCTTTTTAAAGTAACATCAGATGAATAAGAGGAAAGTAAACGGATATATATTACTTCAAATTATTATAATTTTAATGAACTCACAATGCGGAATCCATTGTATAATGAGGGAAATTATGTTTGCTTGCTTGTCATGTGTTTGCAAGAATATTTTAAAGGAAAATGTCTGTATGGAGAATATTCTATCGTAAAGTTAGTCGCCAAATGTTTCATATTTACGGTTTTCCGTATCCCTCAAAAATTGAAAACAAAAATTAGAGCGATTACGATTAAGATTATTTTTTTGTGTGTTTTTTGATATGCATTGCAACGAAATTTGTAGAAATACGAAAATATAATTGTGTTTTAGAGCGTTAATGGATAGTATGTACATTTTTATAAATAGATTGCAATTATATTAAATCAATAGAATTAACCGTTATTTTATTTCTTAATTTATCTAACTAAAATTCTAAGAAAGAATCTGGCCAAATGGAAAATTTTGCGATAACATCTTCAAATCCTTTCAAGTAACAGTGTTTCCCGGCGTAGTTGTTATAATCTATCGTCAGTTATCGTTAACGATAGAGATGACGAATATTTTCAGAGCGGTTATTACGTAACCAATATCAAAATTCATAAATACAAGTGATCAATACTTTTCAAAGAGCGGTGTGATTCAAATCCTTCATACGATCTTACTGATGATATTTCGATTACAAGTTTTCGATCACGATAGAAACTAACAATCGATACGATATCACTGAAATTTGCCGGAGCGGAGACGATACGATCTGTCTAATGGAAGCTCTCGAAAGAAATCTGTGATTGGATTGAAAAGTGAACAGACCGGTTATTGGAATTATCGTATCGTATCATTGAATTGCATATCACTGAAATTTATCGCAGCGGTGATTTCACCGGAAAGTGCGAGGCTTCACTGGAAAGTGCGAAGTCACCACTCCACTTTACGGGAGTGACCGATATTCGTATTTGATGATGCACTATTCGATACAGATCATTTTTTATTGCTCGTGACATGATTGACTTTGATTACATGTACAAACAAAGTAGTTTACAGCTGGCGCCATCTATTGGTAGAATATAGGACTAAAGTAAACATTTTAAAGAAATGACATATATTTTTAACTCATCTTTTCCAGAAAATGGTTCACTCTAATAAATAAATTAAATAAATAGTTTTGAGAAAAAAAATAAAATTTAAGAAGTAAGCTGAAAGAGATAAATTAATTCAATCACACGTTAATTAAATTAGTAAATTAAGTATTAATTACAATTAATAAATTTTATATTTAATATTAAGTAATAATTTTTAATTAATAATATGATTGAAATAACAGATATTTGGAACGCATATTTAAAAATAACAATAGCCATATTATTTGTTATTCAAAAAATCGTGGATTATGCATCTCTATTGATGATGCACTATTCCATACAGATCATTTTTTATTGCTCGTGACATGATTGACTTTGATTACATGTTCTCTGTTTACTTCTGGCGCCATCTACTGGTAGAATATAGGACTAAAGTAAACATTTTAAAGAAATGACATATATTTTTAACTCATCTTTTCCAGAAAATGGTCCACTCTAATAAATAAATTAAATAAATAGTTTTGAGAAAAAAAAAATTTAAGAAGTAAGCTGAAACAGATAAATTAATTCATTCACACGTTAATTAAATTAGTAAATTAAGTATTAATTACAATTAATAAATTTTATATTTAATATTAAGTAATAATTTTTAATTAATAATATGATTGAAATAACAGATATTTGGAACGCATATTTAAAAATAACAATAGCAATATTATTTGTTATTCAAAAAATCGTGGATTATGCATCTCTAGTTAACGAACACTTTTTGGATATCATGTAAACTAAGGAATGTTTTATTGATATGATAGAGACAGCCTAGTTTTATGGAGTTTATTGGCGCAAGAATCAATTATGATAAAACTGCGCCAAACATATGTTGAAAGTTAAAATTTCATTTTAAAAAGCTTGTTTAAAAATTATGTCATATGTCAGAACTAGCGGTGACGACCGGTTATTACGTAACCAATATCAAAAAGTCACAAATACCAGTGATCAATATTTTTTAAAAAGGGATGTGATTCAAATCCTTGATTAGAGATGCATAATCCACGATTTTTTGAATAACAAATAATTTTGCTATTGTTATTTTTAAATATTTGTTCCAAATATCTGTTATTTCTATCATATTATTAATTAAAAGTTATTAATTATTATTAAATATAAAATTTATTAATTGTAATTAATACTTGATTCACTAATTTAAGTAACATGTGATTGAATTAATTTATCTATTTCAGCTTACTTCTTAAATTTGATTTTTTACAAAGCTATTTATTTAATTTATTTATTGGAGTAAACCATTTTCTCAAAAATTTTAATTAAATATATATGTCATTTCTTTAAAATGTTTAATTTAGTTCTATATTCTACCAGTAGATGACGCAAGCAATAAACAATATATATGATATTATTAACTTTAATTTTTGCATAAAATTGTATGGTCTCCAGCGACCTTGCATTTTAGCTTCTTTTTTTTTTTTTTTTTTTAACTAAATTATATCTTGAGAACATTTTGAATTGAAATCTACAATAATCACAATCAAGATTAGTGAATCAAATATATTCGCTAGCGATTTTCAAAAGAGATTGTTAAAAAATTATCAATTTAGAATTTGGTGAACAATAAAATAAAATTATTCAAATTACAATTTTTTTTAACTTAAACTAAAGTTTTTAAAGATGAAAGAGGCCATAAACAAAATAAAACTGCAAATATCAAAAAGAGTGGTGTAGAAAAAATATATTCAAGGCTCCACATGTGTTTAGGAACGAGGCTCCCGGTAGGAAAACTACCCAGACCGGTGACGAAGTTGTCCGTGTCAATCATCCAGGAGGAGGCATGGCTATGCTTGAGGGTTCGTATAATAAGTAAAAGTGACGAAGTTGTCCTCTTTTCAGCGCATGCGTAAGGATTGAGGGTTTGTATATATCTTTATAAAAAGTAAAAAAAGATAACTTCTTAATTAGACAAGACTTATTTTAACAGAAAAAAAAATCTCAGAGAGCGAGATGAAGTCAACAGTAGTTAAGCCAAATGGATGATTGATATTATTGTGAATTTAATGAGGACTTTTTTCTTTTAAAAAAGAATAATTGGAAAGTCAGAATAAATTGAAATTTTACACGCCGGGGAGAAGATTTCGATGATTTAATTCGAGATAGGAATTTTTATACTCAGTTTATTTCAATTTAATTTATAATCAAGTGAATAATTCAAACAATAAAATAACTCATAGTCAATTAATTTTAACTATTTAATGAAACTAAAAATAAATTTCTTAAATATATAATTTCTTTTAAAAAATTAATGAATAACACATGCTAAAAAAGGCATAGATCGTCAAAGAGACAACTGAATGTCGACTTTTAATCAAAAATATCTAATATTTTTAACATCTACTTTGATAAAACTTTATCTATTAAATTATTTACAGACAAGAAACAAAGTTTTTAAAACTAGAAATTTCAGCAAACTCCATTAATTTAGAACAATATCTTTCGATGATAATAAATTAATATTTTTGATTATACTAATAATTATATGTATTATTTCAATACTTGTTTTGTAACTGACTCTTTAAAAAGAAACATCAAACATTTTCATTTATTAATTACTGATTGTTACAATATTTGTTTAAAATAGCGTAGAAAATGAAGGTAAGCATATGAAAGTGTAACCTGCAAGATATTTTAAAATTCTCCAAATAAATAAATACTTCAAGATGTTCTATTTTTCCAATGATTTATAAAAACCAAGTTTTTGCTTCAGAAATATAAAAAATGTATTTCGGAATTACCCCAAAATTAGGACATTTACATTTGTGACATTTTTGAGGAGGGTGGTTTTTATTTACTAAGGAAACATTACAATGCCTTTCAGATAATCGGGTAAAAAGTAATTTTAAAGTAAAAGTAAAAGTACGGAAAGTTTGCAAAATAATCTTAGTATTGGACTTAAAAATACTGGTAAACTAAATAGACAGGACCCTGTCTAATAAAAAACATTCTATTAAATTCAATCTTATTTTGAAATTAAATAAGCCAGCTGGAGTGATCTTCCCAAAACTTCATCGTTATGCTATAATAAGGCAGTTATCCCTATCCCTATTCCCACATAAAATTGCGGATCTTGGATGAAAGCTTGTATCTTTATTATAACATTCGCAAAGAACGGTTATGAAATATAAACCTTTGGCGTAAATTTAGTGTTTTTACTGAATCTATCGAGTGATTTTGTTTAAAGGATTACTCCATAGCATGCTGTTAATAGAAACCGAAAATTAAATTTGTTTTAGACAAATTTTTCCCCCAATAAATTGAAAACATGATTTTATACAAAACTACAATTGTTGTCACAAATAGAGTTTACATGCTTGTGAAAATTTTATTTCTAATATACGGAACAACAGACGGTCAATCCCTTGACAGATTTGGTTCCAAATGAGATAGATACCTAGACATAAAATGTTAAATCTATGTACCAAATTTTATCCACCTAGCTCTATTCCTTTTATCATGTTAATTTATATTAGCGCAGCTGTACAGATAGACTATATCTGAATGGATTTCGATCAAAATTTGGTAGAAGACCAATTTGGTGTAAATACCATGAACCAAATTTCATTTGTCGAGCTCAAAGCGTTATTGAGTTATCGCGTTCCAGGACAAACAAACAAAAATTGAATCTTTATACCATTTTTTTTTCTTTTGTACTCATTGAGATTTAAAACGAAGAGATTCGTCAAAATCTCAAGTCAATTTTTTTAAAGATTATAATAATTACTCTTTATTTCGTTAATGAAAAAAAAAATTTTTTTTTAATTAAAAAATAAATAAAAATTTTATTGTTGTTGTTTTAATGTCGGCTATTTGTTTATTGCTAGTTTTAAAACCTGATTTCGTATGATTTTGTTTATGTTTGTGATGTACAAAGAATTATATTTTAGGTCAGCGATTCTCAACCTGTGGGGCGCGTCCCCCTAGGGGGGCGCGAGCACACAAGAGGGGGGGGGCGAGATATCCAAAAGAAAATATTATTTTAAAAAAATTGATTAACTGACTGAAAGGAAAGCACACATACACATAGAAAACAAAATACATTTCGACTAAACTTACTTAATAAAAACATACTAAACTAAAAACTAATTTAATAATTATTAGTCACTTCCTTGGAGCTATCTTGCAGAGCAAAGTTTTTCGAAGGAAGGCTTAATATTATAAATAGCTACTCTCAGTTCTGTTTTATATTTTGTCCTCAAAGGAGCCACAGCAGAAAATCCAGTTTCACAAAGGTATTATGTTGAATGATAATAGAATGTGAAATGCCCTTGTTTTCAGTGCAGAAAAATCATCCTTACTCCTGTCCAAAATTCAAATAGTGATTTATTACTAAATTGTCTTTTAGTTTCGCCACTTGTCGTGAAGTCTATGAATTTTTCTTCCTCATCAATTGAGAGTCCTTCGGGAGTCTTATGAAATGGATCCCTAACCCACTCGTAACTTGCTATCAGTTTGTCGTCAGCATGAAAATATTTTTTAAAATTCTTTGCCAGCATGGCTAAATGATTTCCAATGGTTACAAAAACAACTTTTACATGTTCTTCTTTAGCCTTGTAGGTTTCAGTACAATCATCCACATTTGCAAACATTGTTAGGTTTTTTGCTTTAAATTTCTGCTCCACAATTCCAATTTTCTACAAAAAACATTAACTTTATCATTCGTATCCAACATATGTGTATTTGCACCTTGGAGTTGATGATTCAAGTTATTTAATTTCTCGAATATGTCGACCAGCACCTCAATTTCATCACAAATAAACCATCGCGAAAATTCTCGGCCTCTGGTGTATTTTCTTCTTCTAGGAAAATGGCGATTTCTTCTCTTAATTCATAAACACGTTGCAAAAATTTCCCATGTGATGACCATCTTGCCTCGCAATAAAATAATAACGCTGAATTATTGAACCCATGTCTTTACAAAGTGCGGAAAAGATTCTCAATTTCAGGGGACACATTTTTATATATAATTTATTACGGTTACAACCGTAGTTAACACAATATTCAGACCACGACTCATTTCTTTCGAAGCCAAAGCTTCTCTGTGGATCATGCAATGAGTGCACTGAGGTAATTTTTGTTTTATAAGTGCTTGCATACCTTGGAATCTTCCGGACATTGAACGAGCACCATCGTTGCGTATTTCGACGCAATTTTTCCATTCTATGTTTGCCTCGTTCATAAAATCATTTAAAATAGCAAATAATGCGAGCTCTGCTGTTTTGAGTTCTATTGGTTTGCAGAAAAGTAGTTCTTCTACTACTGACATATTATCACAAATTCGATCATAGGCAATTAAATGAGCATCTTTATTACTATCTGTTACTTCGTCAAGCTGTATTGAAAACAATTTGTCACGCAACTTCGAGAAAAGCTTACACTGTACATCTTCAGCTATATCGCCAATTCGACGAGCAACAGTATCATTTGAAAGAGGTAGGGACTGCAATTGTTTTTAAAAATTGTCTCCAAACATAGTTTCTACAATCTCAATTGCTGCTGGTAAAATAAGCTCTTCACCAATGGTGTGAGGTTTTTTACATTTGACTATTTTATATGAACTTTGTAAGATGCAATTAAAGCTTTTTTATTCACAGACAAAGTTTCTTTAAAAAATGATTTTTGCTTTTTATATGATTTTAATTTTAATTCGAAGAATTCTTTGAGTTTGTTGACGTACTCACTATGAAGCGTTTCCAAATGTCGTTTAAGTTTATTAGGTTTCATGCTGTCTGAGGCCAACATTTTTGAGCAAATGATACACAGGAGCCTTTCTTCTTTATTTACTTTCTTGGATATTTTCTTGATTTTATTTTCCTCATCTGTGTACTTGCTGATACTTGATTATCTCTAATGCTTGCTTACTTCCGCTTAAAATTTATCCATGAGTCTGTATAAATCTGCTGCCGGGAATATTTAATATGGTGAATTGCAATTAACACGAAAACATAAACACTTTCATGATAGATTCAATAGCGATAAAAGGATCTACTCGAATGAGACTGGCTGGATTTGAAACTTTCGTTATCGAACATTTTCCTTCTTCCTATGAGAAAATATTTACTCCGCGTATGCTCGAGACGGTATCGGTCGTGTGGATTCCCTTCCACAAACATTGTTTATTTTTTCTCTTTTGTTTAATCATGCTTCTGTTTTATTTCTTTTATTATTCGAAAAAATGTATTCCCAGTTTCTAAATTTAGCTCACCCCGTCTAGGTTAACTTTCATTAACGAATTTTTCTACTTTTATGCTCTTTTAACGTTATCTCTCTGTTTGGCTTTCATTTCAAATATAATATTTATATTTTCCCCGCTTTCATTCGCTTCATCTGTTCACCGCCCACTTGTCCAAAATGCAAGATGTGGTTTCTCTCCAACGTTGGCACGCTTTTACTCTGGTTTTGGCAGTTAGTTAAAAATAATTTAAAAACAGAATCCAAAATACTCAATTTACATTATTGTTGTATACATTTTATTGTAAGCGGGGGGCGCGATGAAAATTATGATTGAAAACTGGGCAGCGAATACTAAAAGGTTGAGAATCGCTGTTTCAGATGCTTTATATAAAACCTTATTTCCTAACTCTTTACGCTTTTTTACTTATTGTGTTCACCTGTACTCAAGTAGCCCTACAAACTTCCTAAGAATGGATTTCGTTCAAAATTTTAATGAAATCTTCAAATTTAGTATAAAATCCATGCACCAAATTCCGTACATATAGCTCAAATCGTTTTTCAGTTATCACGTTCTAAAAACATGTTTTCAAATTCGGGAAGATCTAAAACGTAGACAGTAATAAAAATCATAACTTTCAATTTACTTAAATTTTATTTTATTTATTTATGTATTTTTTCGAGAATTATAATTGTATGTACTATTTATATGTACAAAATTTGGTGCATGGTTTTTATACTAAATTTGTAGATTTCTATCAAATTTTGAACGAAATCCATGCTCACGAAGTCTGTACGGCTATTTGAGTACAGGTGAACACGATAAGTACAAAACGTAGAGAGATAGATTATAAGATTTTATGGAAAGCACCCAAAATATAGTTCCATATCATATTTTAAATAATATCTAAATGCGATAACGTAAATCAAAATAAATGAAATTTGGTAGGTAATTTTGTTACTAAAATTGCAATCCTGTTTTTCTGTTATATTTGGCCTTCGAGGTCCAATCGGTAGAAGAAAACGTTCCTAATATACATACGCAGTTTGCATAGCTATATTTAGAAGCACAATGCTCTCATTTACGGGGCTCTAAAAATAAAAACTTGAATACTCGTGATGAATACGACCTTTATTAAGGTCCATTTTTGTGGTAGGAGGAGGGATGATAACATCATTATTAGAGAGTATACGAAAAAGTTTCAGGGAGACTATTTCAGTTAACATAAAGTTTAGCAGCGATTTTTTTATTTTTTTATTTTGAAGTAAAGATTGCGACTTTAAAAATTATTTTGATTAATATGAGTATTAGAGTGAAAATCGACAAAATTTCTCTAATTACAATAAAATATCTCCATTGATATGATGTGGAAGTTTGAAGAAATCGTAATACTTGAAAACCACTGAGAAGACTTTAAATTAACTTTCATGCAAATATTTGTCTCTTCAGAAAAAAATTTCACTTTCCATTTGACAGGTTATGAAGATAAAATTTGCAAAGATGCGAATTTTAATTTTCTCATCTTTGGTTATTAAAAATTTCAGTCAGTAAACTGGAAGTCATTGAAAAATTTTGTTTATTAAGCAATAAAATAATAACAAATACATCTCTTCCGTCATTTTCCCACCAACTTAATAAAAATAGAGCTACGAAAATGAAAGAAGATGAGAGAGAATGTAACCAGCATGAGTATTCTAAAGAATTGTCACAAGCAATGCTTAGAAAATTTAAAGAATATTCATACTTCTAATTCAAAAACTCAGTGCATGACAATTTATTAAACTTGATTAGTTATTATTTTGAAAATTTTCTCCTAATTAAAATAAATAGCAATGAATATGTACGAAAATAAATGTATTTAGTATAGTCACCAAGTGCCTGAAAATAAATAAAATGACTGAAGTAATGAAAAGTATTACTATAACATTAAAATCTTGAAAAATTAAGGAATTGACTGGAAATAAAATTGATTTTACTGAAAGGTACAGGTGAACACGATAATTTCAAAACACAAAAAGCTAGATAGATAAATTGTGATAGAAAGATTCAGCACCTAAAATATAGATACGTATCATATTTAGAACCGAGTCCATCAGGAAATTAACTATCTGTCTTTACTTTAACATACATATAAATGCAATAAGTTAAGTCGCAACAATTTAAATAAATTAAATTTGATAGGTTATTTTATTACTAAAATTGTAATCCTTTCTTTTTTATGTTATAATTCGATTTCTGGTTTCAATCGTTAGAAGAAATTATCTCCAAAAATGCATATACGGTTTCTCCTTACTTTCATATACGGGACTCTGAAAATAAAAATCTGAGTTTTCGTGATGTTTATGATTTTTCATGTTATGTTTGGTGTCCATGAAAATTATTCAATAAAATAGGTTTATATAGGGCGAAAAAGTAATTAATTAAGTTGATTAACATAGTGTTAGTATCACGGAATTTTTCCATTAAGGAAACAGATTTTTAAAAATTTTGGGCCCAATATGCTTTTATATATAAATGAGTGTCAAATTCCATTCCGAAATTTTCAGTAATTCTTGAGTTATAAATTAATTTTGTTTGCTTAAATTATGTAATAATTAAGTAATAGTTATTCAGTAATAGTTAATATTACTATGTGTTCCCTGCTTTAAAATCTTATATAAAGATAATTTTTAAATTAAAGTTATTTTTTTGAAATTCTTATTCTATTGTAGACTTCATAATTAGGAAATTTTATTTTGCGTAAAAAAAGTATTTTTATACAACCCTTTAGTTTTATCCTTTCACAACTATCTTAGTCATAAGTTCAGGTTTAAATTTATTAAAATATTTGATGTGTTTAAATTATATGCTTATACTTAACAATATATATATGGACATATGATATTTTGCATTACTAGTTTTACTTATGCCCCGTTCGATAGGTGCCTATTTCAGGCGCTTTGGGGCGGTTAAATAAATTTAAGTGGCGAAAGCTATTCCTCGACGAGTGCTCCTTTAAGTTCATTTAACCGCTCCAAAGCGTCTGAAGCAGGCGTTTATCGAATGGGGCGATATCGGGAGGTCAATGCGCATAGGGTGAAATATCTCTTTGGAATCAACATTCAAAAATTTTAACTTGTACATAATAAAAAACAATGAAATATGTAATTAGCTAACATCAAATTATCAGTATCAATTAGATGACATCAAATCATCAGTATCAGTTAGGTGACATCAAATTATAAGTATCATCAAACCAACATTTATTTAATTAAAAGGATTCTTGATTCATGGTTTCAATAATTTATTTTAAATATTTATACAAAATCTTGTTCCAATTGCATTGTAAAGTGATTAATTCTTTCATAAATTCCACTCATTCTTTATAGCAAATATATCAAACTCATATTAAACAAGGTTTATATAGAAGACAAAAAGAAAAAAAAATCTTTCTGGAAATGTTGGCCTATTTCAAAAATGTCATAAAAAAGAAAAAAGACAAACTGATATCAATGCTTTCTTCTTTGCCCGAGGCATCTTCAACTACCCTCATTCCTATTTCAAGAAATAAGTTGTCAATAGTATTAATTTCAAAATTATACAAGGTGAGTATCAGTAATTCTGTATCTGACAGTGAACTTATTTCATGTCAAGTGAAAATAATTGCTCATATCTATAATTACTTCAAAAGAGGGAAATAATTTCATATTTCAAGTTTCAAATCTGTCTGGGAAATATACATTCTATGTCTATGGAAAACAATTTCAAGAAATGAATAAAACTATGATTCCAAGGATTTTAAATCCTGAAACTTGTTCCATATACAACTCTCAGCCTTAAAAAGTCCCCCCCCCCTGTATATTTTTGATACCATGCAGTTTCTACTGAACTTGATCTGTTAAAGAGTTTAATTATGAATTTAAAAATATTACAGTAAAAATGTATTATTTTCAATTTTATGATATAGTGTTATGGCTACTGGACCATTAACATATTTACTGTGGCTCAGACTGTTGCTTTGAGGAATAAGATATGCGATAGCTTAAAAATGAATAATTTGTTCACATTTTTACACTCAAATTTCTAAAACCATTCAATAACAGAATTCACAAACTTGTTTGATAAATGTATACTTGCATTCTTCTAAAAATTCTCATCAAAAATGGTATAGAATGCAAATAAGATTATTCTAATCATTATCACTACCACTGTTTTTGCCATACACATAAATTGTTATTAATAATAATGTTCTATATTATTTAATGGGGTTTCTCATCCTGAGTGTTGAAAGAAATTATAAAGTAATGAGCATATATATATATGTAGTCTCTTTCTTAGTGATTTTATTAAAATTTTATGTTATTTATATAAACATTTTTATAAGGCAATTATTGATAGATGTGTTTATGAGAATATATTTTCTAAAATTAAGTCCCATTTCTGTTATTTGTTAGCATGCGTGCAGAAGTTTTCTCTTAATATTTTACATTTCTTATTTCATGCCATGCCATTTAGATAAGTACTGCACATATAAACTTAATTACATTATACAGAAATAAACAAATATTAAAAATAAAGAATCTTTTAAATAAAGCAATATCATTTTTAATATTTGCTTATTTTTGTATAATGCTTTTGAAATGGTTAACATAATTCGAAGAGGAGTAATGATTTTTTGCCAATCTTCCTTGTATACTTCAGGTAGCAAAACATATACTGATATAAATCTTTAAATAAAGTATTTTTTTTAGATTTTAAATTTAAAAAAAAGACACCTCAAATAATCATAAAAATACATTTTTTTATTGGTTCTTTTATAATATATAACTAAGTATCGTTTGATGTAAAGTAAACATTTTTTTCATTTAATATTTTATATATTTACATACTTTATTACATATTTATATATTATATACTTATATACTTACATACTTTATATATTTACATATTACTTTTGATCCATTTTTTAAAAAATAATGTCTATTATAATAATAATGAAGAGGAATGAATGTTTGTTGACTGTCTGCAGGCCACGTCATTTGACCTACAGTGTCAAATATGGGATATAATTGAAATTAAGTACAACCAATATCCTGACAAATCAGCCATGTCGGCAAAGACATCTAATAAATAATAAAGTTGATAATTTTAAATTCCAACATGATTTTTTTTATTGGCTATATTTCTATACTAAACTTAGATGAATAAAATCACAGCTTTTGGCATTTATTTACATCTGCTTGATTTTACAATGATCAAATTCTGATTATACATTAATATTTAGAGTTCTAAAACATCATCATAAGATCCTATGATTTACAAATTTTTCAGCAAATAAAAATATTATAAAGCATTTTTATTAATAAAAACTAACATCTTCATTTCAAATCATAAAACCACAGTTTATATATATCAGTAAATATTTATATTGCAATCATAAACATTAATAGGTCAAAGAAAACTCCAAAGTCATATAACATGCAAAGTTATGTAATGCACGCAGGCAAACTTGTATGTATGTACACAAACATATTGTTGAAACACGTGTTTAAATTATTTAAAAACTGACTGAAGATTGAAAACAATTATTTTTTGTTGTAGTAATATTCAAAGGTTATTACCAAAAACAAAGACAACAACGAAAAAATATTTAGAAATAAGATTAGGAAAGTGAATAAGGTTTTTAAGTTGGCTGTTAATTAATAAGTTTATAAATAACAAAAAAATGTAACAATTTTAATAAAAAGTGATTATATTTTCAATTCCTATAAGAGGATTATTTCAGATACAAATGAAAATCACTTTAATTGAATTTTCATTTTCTATTACTCAAAAAAATTTACAGTACATTTCAGCTTACATTAAATAAAGCTTCCCATATTTAAAAAGGTTCTTGAACATTCATGAAAATTAGTTCTTCATTCCAATTTCAATGCAGAATTAATTACTTCAGCTCAATCTAATATACTTAAAAGGAAATTTCCTAAAAGTTAAAAGCTTAAGAGAAAGCCAGAAAATATCTAGACAATCACTTAAACCCAACCATTGGGAATGTTATTCCTTTACTAGAAGGGAAAATAAATAAAATGGAATTTTTAATAATGCAAGCAACAACATGAATACTTAACAATTTTTTCAACTCTTCAAAGCACATAAAAAAGCATACACTTCAATATCTAGAATTCACATCATAATCTTTTAATTTATATTACAGATTTAAATTCCATATACTTACTAGGAAGTCGGGTTCTCCATTCTCACATCAATGCAACATTGATAATTCACATTTGATTGTTACTGAAACTGAAATAAACAAGTAATTTTCCTAAAAGTTAAGAGCTTAAGTGAAAGCCAGAAAATGTCTAGACAATCAACTAAGCCCAATCATTGGTAATTTTATTAACAAGGAAATACTACAAGGCAAAGCAGAACCAGAATGCTGTGGCCATGATGACAAAAATGAGGGCAGATCACAGGAAGACAAGGGAAGAAACTCCAAAGAATCCAAAATATATCCTGGGGTGATCGACTGGCAATTTTTCCTCTACAAAAGTTAAACAAAAACCAAAATAAATACAAATATTTTTCCAACTTTCATCAGTACTTAAAAAATATATATTATTATAAATTGCATATAAACAATAATATTCATACATACCTTTCGTGATGCATTATCTGAAGAAATGCATTTCTTTAAAAACCTACAGAAATAATTGGCCAAGCGAAGATCACCACTTTTATTAGGATGTAAACCATCCTTTCCCAGGAAACCTGACCAGGATGGCTTGTTAGAACTGCAAAAGATAAAAGCATCTTCATTATGGCACAACTTTTCTAACACTTTATTTACAGCTTCAATCTTATGGTTTAAAATTTTTCTATGTTGAACAGTTTTCCAGTAATCGTTTTCAAAGTAATTAAAATCTCTAGGAATGATACTGGTGAAAATAATTCTTGCCTTTGGATTGATTAGTAAAATCTCATTAGCTAGTGACTTATACTTTTGAAGTATTATTTCTACACTACACTCAACTTTCTACACTCAACTGATATGTTATTGGTACCAACATGCACTAAAATCCAATCATAGTTTTTCTTTATTTTAGAAATTCTACTCGTTAACCTCTCAATGGTTCTTCCTCGATAAAAAATAACATCCAAATCCTCAGATAAATGCGCTTTCAAGCGTTTAATCATCGAATCACCAATTAAAAGAATATTCATTGTGACACAGTTAAATATTCTAAACTGATTTCCTTATAACAAACGATTAATAGCAATAAATATCTGAATAATATGCACACAGATAAGCTAATCCAAGATTAAATAGAGCAAAGTCAATACTATACTGAGATATTTCCAAATTCTACTAGCTACCACATGAATGATGCACTTTCTACTGTAAGACAATAAATAACTAGTCAGTAAAAAACATTTCTATACAATGTAATAAAGAAATTTAGGTACTTAAGTATTAACGCCAACGCAGCTACAGATTTGACGTTTTTTGCACTAATGCGCCAATAAAGAGCAATCCTGTTGTTCGCACACAACACTTAAAAACCGCCAAATCTGTAGCTGCAGTGGCGTTAATACGTAAATACCAAAAATTGTGAGAAAAGCACAATTATTTTTTTTAATTTGTTTCTTTGGTGGATGTATATAGTTATTTAAATGAAAGGTTACTTGTGTTTACGAAGAACTTTGATGCAGGTGATTTTTGCGAGTGTACTTTATGCTTTACATTTTTTATTTCTTTCATTGTTTTATCATATTTTGGAAAAAATTAAATCTGAATATATCTGTTGCTATACTAAAGTGGTTTAGTATATGGCGAGCGAGCGAAGCGATCCGAGTTCCTTGGGGTTGGTGAGCATAAGCGAGTAGGGGGTGGAGCCCCCTAGTTCTAAATATTTAGCAAAACACAATTAAAAAAAAGAACTTGCAGTGTTAAGAGAAAGTTTTGCATCCAAGCAATAAACTGAAAATTATCATACTATAAATAAAATAAACTAATCATAATTTGCAAAAATTTCCCTTAAATATTCATACATACATGGCAACAATCGTGTGAATAAAATGGCAGTATGCAATTTAAATCAGTAATCAGAAAATGAAAATGTGTCTTGAACATCAATGTGTATTGCAAGTTCAAATGAATATGAAATCTTCACTGAGAGAATACTTTATATTGTGATGAAATAAAGGTGAATTTCAGTTCAGTAGAAAAGTATATATAATTTGACATCAAATGGCAATAGAATATTGCTCCATTTCAGAGTAACTACTAGCAGAACACAAGATATCGATTTAATTCAGTGAGGATGAAAGATTTAAAATTCAAGTAAATTATATCCGCTTTGTGTTATCAAGTAAAATATAACATGCAATGAAGCTTATTGAAGAAGCTAAATTTCTGCATAACTAAAAACTAAACATGAATCGACACTAAATGAATAGTAAATGCAAGGTGAAGTGAGGATTTGTGATATAAGAATTATGTAAATTATTAGTGATGTGGGGTGTCAAGCAAAATGAAACAAAGAACGAAGCTTATTGAGCCAGAAAATAAATATTCCACATAATTATTAAACTAAAACAAAATAAATTTTTTAAATGTTAGTTATATCTACTGGTCAAAGTGAGAAATAATACAGACTCTTCATGTAAATAATTATGTTGTCCAATATAATATTAAAATAAATCTTTATGATCATTGGTATCATAAAAACCATAATAAATAGTCACATATTACAGAAGAGATGATAACTTTCTAAATATATAGTAAAACTAAAAACATGTTTGCAATGCAAAAGGAAAATTTTATTACCAAGCAATAAAATCAGTCTCATCATGTTATAAATAAAATCAAATAATCTTAAATTGCTCAAAATTCCTCACACAGTCACACCATTGTATGAATAAAATGGCAGTGTGCAACTTAAATCAATAAACAGAAAATGAAAATTTATGTTGGACATCAGTTTCCATTCCAAGTTCAAATGAATATGTAATCTACATTGAGAGAATACTTTATATTGCAATGAAATAAAGTTGAATTTCTTTGCAATTAATATTCAAACATGACTTGACATCAAACATGAAATAAATGAAAGCGCATGTAAGGCTACATGATATAAGAATTATGAAAATTTTTACTGTTATAGAATGACAAGCAAAAATATCAAAGAATTAAGCTTATTGTGCAAGAAAATAAAATATTTAATATATGAAAACTTAATAAATTTTTGAAATATTAGGTCAAGATAATAAATCATACAGACTATTCATGCAATCACTTATAAAAAGTCAAATATAATATTAAAACAAATCTTTTATTTCCCTCGGTATAATAAAAAATTAACAAATAGTCAAATATATTAAAAAAAGAAATTATAATAATTTCTAATATTTTGGGAAACAAAACTGAAAAAAATACCTTTGCAGTGTTAAGACAAAGTTTTGTCTCCAAGCAATAAATTCAGACCAATCATACTATAAATAAAAAAAATCATAATTTGCAAAAATTTACTCAAATATTCATACAAGTATGATACAATCGTGTGAATAAAATGGCAGTATGACATTTAAATCAGTAGTTAGAAAAAGAAAATGTGCCTTGAACATCAATGTATATTGCAAGCTCAAATGAATATGTAATCTACATTTAGAAAATACTTTATATTCCAATGAAAAGAAGCTAAATTTCCATTTAACTAAAAACCAAACACGAATTGACACTAAATGAGCTGTAAAAGCGAAGTTAAGACACGATTTCTGATATAAGAATTATGTAAATTATTAGTGATGTGAATTGTCAAGCAATATGAAACAAGGAATCAAGCTTAATGACCCAGAAAATAAATGTTTTAAATATTTATTAAACCAAAACTAAACCATATTTTAAAATACTATGTCAATCCACTGGCCAAAATGAGAAATGATAGTGAATGTTTATGTAATCAATTATGTAAAGTCCAACATAAAATAAATCTTCCATAATCCTTTATATCATAAAGACATAATAAATAGTCAAAGACAATATAGAATAGGTGACAACTTTCTAAATATGTAGCAAATTAAATAAATAAAAACAAAAGACTTGTAATGTTAAGAGAAAATTTTGTCTCCAAGCAATAAACTGAGACTCATCATGTAATAAATAACATAAAATAATCATAATTTGCAAAAATGTCCAAATATTCATACATTAATGATATAACTATGTGCATAAAATGACAGTAATCAGAAAAAGAAATTGTGTGTTGACCATCACTTTACATCCCACTTTCAAATGAATATATAATCTAAACTGAGAGAATACTTTATATTGAAATGAAATAAACCTGTGTATATGAGGAATGAAAACCAAAACATCACTGACAGTACATGAATAAATGAAAGGTTATGTGAGGATTAGTGATATTAGAATTATGAAAAACTTTATTGAAATGGAATGTAAAGCAAAATGTAAAAAGAAACAAGTTTAGTGTGCATGAGAATAAAAATTTCAAATAATTAGTACATCAAAAATAAAACAATACATAAAATATTAGGTTTGAAAATGAGCAAAACCAGTCAGGTTATAAGCTATTAATGACATAATGTTCAATTTAATATTCTTGTAAATCATTTATGATCCATGCTATTATATAAAACATAACAAATAGTCAATTACATGAAAAAGAGAATATAACTTTTAAAATATATAGTCAAACAAAAAGACATTTGTAATATTCTGAGAAAGTTACACTTCCAAGCAACAAAATCGGACACATTATGCTATAAATGAAATGAAGCAATCATAATTTGCAAATAATTCATTAAATATTCTTGCAACAATGAAACAATTGTGTGTATAAATGGCAGTTCATCAATAATAAGAAAATGAAATTCTGAATTGACATCAACGTGTATCCCACTTTCAAATGAATATGTAATCTACATTAAGAAAATGCAATGAAATACAGCAGCATATCTGAGGAATTAAAACCGAAACATGACTTTCAGTACATGAAAAATAAATGAAAGGTCATGTGAGGATTTGTGATAGTAGAATTATGTAAATCATTACTGAAATGGGAGATATTGCAAAATGTAAGAAAGAATCAAGGTCAGTGTGCAAAAAAATAATTATTTCAAAAAATTAATAAATAAAAACGAAAAAATATTTAAAATATTAGTTCAAACTGTTTCCAAATCAAAAAACTAGTCCTATTGTTTAAGCTATTAATAACATAATGATAAATGTAATATTCTTGTCAATCATTTATGAACCATGGTATTATAATTCATTAAATATTCATACAACAATGAAACAATTATGTGAATAAATGGCAGTTTATCAATATTAAAAAAATGAAATTGTGTGTCCACATCAAATTGTATCCAAATTTCAAATAAATATGAAATCTATATTGACAGAATATTTTATATTGCAATGAAACAAAGCTTAATTTCAGAAGAATTAAACCCCAATCATGACTTGACACTAAATTATCATTGATAGATAATGTCAGCATTTGTGATATTAGAATTATGTAAATCATTATTGAAATGGAATGTAAAGCAAAATGTAAGAAAGAATGAAGGTTATTGTGCAAGGAAATAAATATTTCAAATAATTAATAAATCAAAAAGAAAAAATATTTAAAAAATTAGTTCAAACTGTTTCCAAATCAAAAAACTAGTCATATTGTTTAAGCTATTAATGACATAATGATCAATCTAATAATCTTGTCAATCATTTATGATCTATAGGTATTATAATTCATTAAATATTCACACAACAATGAAACAATTATGTGAATAAATGACAGTTTATCTATATTAAGAAAATGAAATTGTGTGTCCACATCAAATTGTATCCCAATTTGAAATGAATATGAAATCTACATAGACAGAATATTTTGTATTGCAATGAAATAAAGCTGAATTTCAGAAGAATTAAACCCAAATCATGACTTGACACTAAATTAACTATCACTGATAGGTAATGTGAGGATTAAAATATATAGTCAAACCAAAAGACATTTGTAATGTTCTGAGAAAAATAGACTTCCAAGCAACAAATTCAGACACATCATGCTACAAATATAATGAAGCAATCATAATTTGCTAATAACTCACTAAATATTCTTGCAACAATGAAACAATTGTGTGAATAAATGGCAGTTTTTCAATAATAAGAAAATGAAATTGTGAGTTGACATCAACTTGTATCCCAATTTCAAATGAATATGAAATCTACATTGAGAAAATGCAATGAAATACAGCTGCATATCTGAGGAATTAAAAACGAAACATCATTGGCAGCAGAAGAGCAATAAATGAAAGGTCATGTGAAGATTTTTGATATTAGAATTATGTAAATCATTATTGAAATTGAATGTAAAGCAAAATGTAAAAAACAATCAAGGTTATTGTGCAAGAAAATAATTATTTCAAAAAATTAATAAATAAAAACGAAAAAAATATTTAAAATATTAGTTCAAACTGTTCCCAAATCAAAAAAGTAATCATATTGATTAAGCTATTAATGACATAATGATCAATGTAATATTCCTGTCAATCATTTACGATCCATGGTATTATAATTTTTTAAATATTCATACAATGAAACAATTATAAGAATAAATGGCAGTTTATCAATATTAAGAAAATGAAATTTTGTGTCCACATCAAATTGTATCCAAATTTCAAATAAATATGAAATCTACATTGACAGAATATTTTATATTGCAATGGAACAAAGTTTAATTTCAGAAGAATTAAACCCCAATCATGACTTGGCACTAAATTAATTATCATTGATAGGTAATGTGAGGATTTGTGATATTAGAATTATGTAAATAATTATTGAGATGGAATGTAAAGCAAAATGTAAGAAAGAATGAAGGTTATTGTGCAAGGAAATAAATATTTCAAATAATTAATAAATTAAAAAAGAAAAAAATATTTAAAAAATTTGTTCAAACTGTTTCCAAATTCAAAAAAGTAGTCCTATTGTTTAAGCTATTAATGACATAATGATCAATGTAACATTCTTGTCAATCATTTATGATCTGTGGTATTATAATTCATTATATATTCATAGAACAATGAAACAATTATGTGAATAAATGGCAGTTTATCAATATTAAGAAAATGAAATTGTGTGTCCACATCAAATTGCATCCCAATTTGAAATGAATATGAAATCTACATTGACAGAATATTTTGTATTGCAATGAAATAAAGCTGAATTTCAGAAGAATTAAACCCCAATCATGACTTGACACTAAATTAATTATGACTGATAGGTAATGTGAGGATTTGTGATATTAGAATTATGTAAATCATTATTGAAATGAGATATATTGCAAAATGTCAAAAAGAATCAAGGTTAGTGTGCAAGAAAATAATTATTTCAAATAATTAGTAAATAAAAAGAATATTTAAAATATTAGGTTAATCTGTTTTCCAGAGCAAAACCAATCATGTAAGCTATTAATGACAATGTTAAATGTAATATTCTTGTAAATCATTTATGATTAAAGGTATTATATAAAACATAACAAATAGTCGATTACATGAAAAAAGAGAAGATAATTTTTAAAATATATAGTCAAACAAAAAGACATTTGTAATGTTCTGAGAAAGTTAGACTTTTAAGCAACAAAATCAGAAACATCATGCTATAAATAAAATGAAGCAATCATAATTTGAAAATAATTCATTAAATATTCTTGCAACAATGAAACAATCGTGTGAATAAATGGCAGTTTATCAATAATAAGAAAATGAAATTGTTAGTTGAATCAACTTGTGTCCCAATTTCAAATGAATATGTAATCTACATTGAGAAAATGCAATGAAATACAGCTGCATATCTGACGAATTCAAACCGAAATATCACTGACAGCACTTGAACAATAAATGAAAGGTCATGTGAGGATTTCTGATATTAGAATTATGTAAATCATTATTTAAATGGAATGAAAAATAAAATGTAAGATAGAATCAAGGTTATTGTGCAAGAAAATATATATTTCGAATAATTAATTAATCAAAATGAAAAAAATATTTAAAATTTTAGTACAAACTGTTTTCAAATCAAAAAAGTAGTCCTATTGTTTCGGCTATAAATGACATAATGATCAATCTAATAATCTTATCAATCATTTATGATCTATAGGTATTATAATTCATTAAATATTCACACAACAATGAAACAATTATGTGAATAAATGATAGTTTATCTATATTAAGAAAATGAAATTGTGTGTCCACATCAAATTGTATCCCAATTTGAAATGAATATGAAATCTACATAGAAAGAATATTTTGTATTGCAATGAAATAAAGCTGAATTTCAGAAGAATTAAACCCCAATCATGACTTGACACTAAATTAATTATCACTGATAGGTAATGAGAGGATTAAAATATATAGTTAAACAAAAAGACTTTTGTAATGTTCTGAGAAAGTTAGACTTCCAAGCAACAAAATCAGACACATCATGCTACAAATATAATGAAGCAATCATAATTTGCAAATAACTCACTAAATATTCTTGCAACAATGAAACAATTGTGTGAATAAATGGCAGTTTATCAATAATAAGAAAATGAAATTGTGAGTTGACATCAACTTGTATTCCAATTTCAAATAATATGTAATTTATATTGAGAAAATGCAATGAAATACAGCTGCATATCTGAGGAATTAAAACCGAAACATGACTTTCAGTACATGAACAAAAAATGAAAGGTCATGTGAGGATTTGTGATAGTAGAATTATGTAAATCATTATTGAAATGGGAGATATTGCAAAATGTAAGAAGGAATCAAGGTCAGTGTGCAAGAAAATAAATATTTCAAATAATTAGTAAATAAAAAAATAAAAAAAATATTTAAAATATTAGGTCTATCTGTTTGCAAGAACAAAACCAGTCATGTTGTAAGCTATTAATGACATAATGTTGGATGTAATATTCTTGAAAATCATTTATGATTTATGGTATTATAGAAAACATAACAAATAGTAAATTACATGAAAAAAGAGAAGATAACTTTTAAAATATATAGTGAAAGAAAAAGAAATTTGTAATTCTCTGAGAAATTTAGACATCCAAGTAACAAAATCAGATACATCATGCTATAAATAAAAAAAGCAATCATAATTTGAAAATAATTTATTAAATAATCATACAACAATGAAACAATTATATGAATAAATGGCAGTTTATCAACATTAAGAAAATTAAATCGTGTGTCCACATCAAATTGTATCCCAATTTCAAATAAATATGAAATCGACATTGACAGAATATTTTATATTACAATGAAACGAAGATTAATTTCAGAAGAATTAAACCCCAATCATGACTTGACACGAAAATAATTATAATTGATAGGAAATGTGAGGGTTTGTGATATTAGAATTATGTAAATCATTATTGAAATGGGATATATTGCAAAATGTAAAAAAGAATCAAGGTTAGTGTGCAAGAAAATAAATATTTCAAATAATTAGTAAATAAAAAAAATATTTAAAATATTAGGTTAATCTGTTTGCAAGAGCAAAACCAATCATGTTGTAAGCTATTAATGACATAATATTAAATGCAATATTCTTTTAAATCATTTATGATTCAAGGTACTATATAAAACATAACAAATAGTCTATAAGAAGAAAAAAGAAAAGATAACTTTTAAAATATATAGTCAAACAAAAGGACATTTGTAATGTTCTGAGAAAGTTAGACTTCGAAGGAACAAAATCAGACACATCATGCTATAAATATAATTAAGCAATCATAATTTGCAAATAATTCATTAAATATTCTTGCAACAATGAAACAATTGTGTGAATAAATAGCAGTTAATCAATAATAAGAAAATGAAATTGTGAGTTGACATCAACTTGTATCCCAATTTGAAACGAATATGAAATCTACATTGAGAAAATGCAATGAAATACAGCTGCATATCTGAGGAATTAAAACCGAAACATGACTTTCAGTACATGAACAATAAATGAAAGGTCATGTGAGGATATTTTATTAGAATTATGTGAATCATTATTGAAATTGAATGTAAAGCAAAATGTAAGAAACAATCAAGGTTATTGTGCAAGAAAATAATTATTTCAAAAAATTAATAAATAAAAACGAAAAATATATTTAAAATATTAGTTCAAACTGTTCCCAAATCAAAAAAGTAATCATATTGATTAAGCTATTAATGACATAATGATCAATGTAATATTCCTGTCAATCATTTATGATCCATGGTATTATAATTTTTTAAATATTCATACAATGAAACAATTATAAGAATAAATGGCAGTTTATCAATATTAAGAAAATGAAATTTTGTGACGACATCAAATTGTATCCTAATTTCAAATAAATATGAAATCTACATTGACAGAATATTTTATATTGCAATGGAACAAAGCTTAATTTCAGAAGAATTAAACCCCAATCATGACTTGGCACTAAATTAATTATCATTGATAGGTAATGTGAGGATTTGTGAGATTAGAATTATGTAAATAATTATTGAGATGGAATGTAAAGCAAAATGTAGGAAAGAATCAAGGTTATTGTGCAAGGAAATAAATATTTCAAATAATTAGTAAATAAAAAAAAAATATTCAAAATATTAGGTCAATTTGTTTGTAAGAGCAAAACCAGTCATGTTGTAAGCTATTAATGACATAATGTTGAATGTAATATTCTTGTAAATCATTTATGATTCAAGGTATTATATAAAACATAACAAATAGTCAATTACATGAAAATAGAGAAGATAATTTTTAAAATATATAGTCAAACAAAAAGACATTTGTAATGTTCTCAGAAAGTTAGACTTCTAAGCAACAAAATCAGAACATCATGCTATAAATAAAATGAAGCAATCATAATTTGAAAATAATTCATTAAATATTCTTGCAACAATGAAACAATTGTGTGAACAAATGGCAGTTTCTCAATAATAAGAAAATGAAATTGTTAGTTGAATCAGCTTGTGTCCCAATTTCAAATAAATATGTAATCTGCATTGAGAAAATGCAATGAAATACAGCTGCATATCTGACGAATTAAAACCGAAATATCACTGACAGCACTTGAACAATAAATGAAAGGTCATGTGAGGATTTCTGATATTAGAATTATGTAAATCATTATTTAAATGGAATGAAAAGGAAAATTTAAGATAGAATCAAGGTTATTGTGCAAGAAAATATATATTTCGAATAATTAATTAATCAAAATGAAAAAAATATTTAAAATTTTAGTTCAAACTGTTTTCAAATCAAAAAAGTAGTCGTATTGTTTAAGCTATTAATGAAATTGTGATCAATGTAATAATCTTGTCAATCATTTATGATCTATAGGTATTATAATTCATTAAATATTCACACAACAATGAAACAATTATGTGAATAAATGACAGTTTATCAATATTAAGAAAATGAAATTGTGTGTCCACATCAAATTGTATCCCAATTTCAAATGAATATGAAATCTACATTGACAGAATATTTTATATTGCAAGGAAATAAAGCTGAATATCAGAAGAATTAAACCCTAATCATGACTTGACACTAAATTAATTATCATTGATAGGTAATGTAAGGATTTATGATATTAGAATTATGTAAATCATTATTGACATGGGATATATTGCAAAAGAATGAAGGATAGTGTGCAAGAAAATATATATATCAAATAATTAGTAAATAGAAAAATATTTAAAATATTAGCTTAATCTGTTTGCAAGAGCAAAAACAATCATGTTGTAAGCTATTAATGACATAATGTTGAATGTAATATTCTTGTAAAGCATTTATGATTCATGGTATTATATAAAAAATAACAAATATTCAATTACATGAAAAAAGAGAAGATAACTTTTAAAGTATATAACCAATCAAAAAGACATTTGTAATGTTAAAATCTTGGCGTCCAAGTAACAAAATTACACAGATTATGATATAAATAAAATGAAACAATCATAATTTCCAAATAATTCATTAAAAATACTTACAACAATACAAGAATTGTGTGAATATATGGCAGTTCATCAATAATAAAAAAATGAAATTGTGTGTTGACATCAATTTGTATCCCAATATCCAATGAATATGTAATGTATATTTAGAAAATGTTTTGAAATGCAATGAAATGCACCTGCATATCTGATGAATTAAAACTGAAACATCACTGAGAGCACATGGACAATAAATGAATGTTTATGTTAGGATTTTTGATATTAGAATTTTGTAAATCATTATTGAAATGGAAAGTAAAGGAAAATGTGAGAAAGAATAAGGGTTATTGTGAAGGAAATAAATATTTCAAATAATTAGTAAATCAAAACGGAAAAAATATTTAAAATATTAGTTCAATCTGTTTCCAAATGAAAAAAAGTAGTCATATTGTTTAAGCTATTAATGACATGATGATCAATGTAATATTCTTGTAAATCATTTATGATCCAGGGTATTATATAAAGCATTAAAAATAATCAATTACAAGAAAAAAAAGAAGATAACTTTTAAAATATTTAGTCTCAGAAAAGAACTTTTGCCATGTTCATAGAAAGCATGACCACTAAGGAACAAAATTAAACATATCATACAATAAATAAAAAGAAATTATCATAATTTGAAATAATTCCCCAATTATTCACACAGAAAGGAAGAAATTGTTTGAATAAAACGGCACTATGCATTTGAAATCAATAATTAGAAAATGAAATTGTGTGCTGAACATCATTTTTTATCCCAATTTCAAATGAATATGTAATCTACATTGACAGAATGCTTTATATTGCAATGAAATAAAGCTGAATTTCTGAAGAATTAAAACCCAATCATAATTTGACACCAAATGAACAATAATTGAAAGGTTATATAAGAATTTGTGATATTAGAATTATGCAAATAATTATTGATATGGGATGTAAAGTCAAATATAAGAAAAAATCAATGCATTGTACAAGAAAATAAATATATCAAATAATTAATAAATCAAAACTAAAGTAATTTTTAAAATATTATGTCACTCAATTTGTGAATGAGCAAATCCAGACACTTTGATTCATCTATTAATGACATAATGTTGAATGTAACATTCTTGTAAATCATTAATGATCCATGGTATTATATAAAACATAACAAATAGTTAATCACATGAAAAAAGAGAAGATAACTTTTAAAGTATTTTGCCTAAGAAGAGGCCTTTTGCAATGTTAAGAGAAAGACTAACCTTCAAGAAACAAAATCAGACACATCATGCTATAAATAAAAAGAAATAATCATAATTTGAAATAATTCCTGAAACATTCACACAACAAAGAAATTGTTTGAATAAAAGGGCAATATACAATTTAAATCAATAATTAGAAAATGAAACTCTGTGTTGACATCAATTTTTATACCAATTTCAAATGAATATGTAATCTATGTTTTGAGAATAATGTATATTGCAATGAAATAAAGCTGGATTTCTGAGGAATTATAACCCAAACATGACTTGACTACAATTGAAAATAAATGAAAGGTTATATAAGGATTTGTGATATAAGAATTATGCAAATAATTATTGATATGGAATGTAAAGCAAAATATAAGATAGAATCAAGGTTAGTGTGCAATAGAATAGATATTTCAAATAATTAGTACACCAAAAATAAAGAAATATATAAAATATTAGGATTGCAAATGGGCAAAGCCATTCATGTTGAAAGCTATTAATGATATAATGTTCAATGTAATAGTCTTATAAAACATTTATGCTCCATGGTATTATTTAAAACATAACAAATGGTCAATTACATGAAAAAAAAGAAAATAACTTTTAAAATATATAGCCAAACAAAAAGACATTTGAAATATTATGAGAAAGTTTGACCTCTAAGCAACAAAATCAGACAGATCATGCTATACATAAAATGACAAAAAAAAAAAAAAAAAAAAAAAAAAACCATAGTTTGCAAACAATTCATTAAATATTCTAACAACAATGAAAAAATTGTGTGAATAAATGGCAGTTCATCAATAATAAGAAAATGAAATTGTGTATTGACATCAAATTATATACCAATTTCAAATGAATATGGAATCTACAATGACAGAATATTTTATATTGCAATGAAATAAAGCTGAATTTCTAAAGAATTAAACCTCAATCATGACTTGACACTAAAATAATTATAATTGAAAGGTAATGTGAGGATTTGTGATATTAGAATTATGTAAATCATTATTGAAATGGGATATATTGCAAAATGTAAGAAAAAATCAATTTTAGTGTGCAAGAAAATAAATATTTCAAATAATTAGTAAATCAAAACGGAAAAAATATTTAAAATATTAGTTCAATCTGTTTCCAAATGAAAAAATGTAGTCATATTGTTTAAGCTATTAATGACGTAATGATCAGTGTAATATTCTTGTAAATCACTTATGACCCATGGTATTATATAAGACATTAAAAATAATCAATTACATGAAAAAGAGAAGATAATTTTGAAAATATTTAGCCGAAGAAAACGACTTTTGCAATGTTAAGAGAAAGACTTACCTTCAAGAAACAAAATCAGACATATCATTCTATAAATAAAAAGAAATAATCATAATTAGAAATAATTCCTTAAACATCCACACAACAAAGAAGAAATTTTTCGAATAAAATGGCACTATACAATGTAAATCAATAATTATCAAATGAAATTGTGTGTTGACATCAAAGTGTATCCAAATTGCACATGAATATGTAATTTATGTTGAGAGAATACTTAATACTGCAATGAAATAAAGCTGAATTTCTGAAGAATTAAAACCCAATCATAATTTGACACCAAATGAACAATAATTGAAAGGTTATATAAGAATTTGTGATATTAGAATTATGCAAATAATTATTGATATGGGATGTAAAGTCAAATGTAAGAAAAAATCAATGCATTGTACAAGAAAATAAATATATCAAATAATTAATAAATCAAAACTAAAGTAATTTTTAAAATATTATGTCACTCAATTTGTGAATGAGCAAATCCAGACACTTTGATTCATCTATTAATGACATAATGTTGAATGTAACATTCTTGTAAATCATTAATGATCCATGGTATTATATAAAACATAACAAATAGTTAATCACATGAAAAAAGAGAAGATAACTTTTAAAGTATTTTGCCTAAGAAGAGGCCTTTTGCAATGTTAAGAGAAAGACTAACCTTCAAGAAACAAAATCAGACACATCATGCTATAAATAAAAAGAAATAATCATAATTTGAAATAATTCCTGAAACATTCACACAACAAAGAAATTGTTTGAATAAAAGGGCAATATACAATTTAAATCAATAATTAGAAAATGAAACTCTGTGTTGACATCAATTTTTATACCTATTTCAAATGAATATGTAATCTATGTTTTGAGAATAATGTATATTGCAATGAAATAAAGCTGGATTTCTGAGGAATTATAACCCAAACATGACTTGACTACAATTGAAAATAAATGAAAGGTTATATAAGGATTTGTGATATAAGAATTATGCAAATAATTATTGATATGGAATGTAAAGCAAAATATAAGATAGAATCAAGGTTAGTGTGCAATAGAATAGATATTTCAAATAATTAGTACACCAAAAATAAAGAAATATATAAAATATTAGGATTGCAAATGGGCAAAGCCATTCATGTTGAAAGCTATTAATGATATAATGTTCAATGTAATAGTCTTATAAAACATTTATGCTCCATGGTATTATTTAAAACATAACAAATGGTCAATTACATGAAAAAAAAGAAAATAACTTTTAAAATATATAGCCAAACAAAAAGACATTTGAAATATTATGAGAAAGTTTGACCTCTAAGTAACAAAATCAGACAGATCATGCTATACATAAAATGACAAAAAAAAAAAAAAAAAAACCATAGTTTGCAAACAATTCATTAAATATTCTAACAACAATGAAAAAATTGTGTGAATAAATGGCAGTTCATCAATAATAAGAAAATGAAATTGTGTATTGACATCAAATTATATACCAATTTCAAATGAATATGGAATCTACAATGACAGAATATTTTATATTGCAATGAAATAAAGCTGAATTTCTAAAGAATTAAACCTCAATCATGACTTGACAAAAAATTAACAATCATTGAAAGGTAATGTGAGGATTTGTGATATTAGAATTATGTAAATCATTATTGAAATGGGATATATTGCAAAATGTAAGAAAAAATCAATTTTAGTGTGCAAGAAAATAAATATTTCAAATAATTAGTAAATCAAAACGGAAAAAATATTTAAAATATTAGTTCAATCTGTTTCCAAATGAAAAAATGTAGTCATATTGTTTAAGCTATTAATGACGTAATGATCAGTGTAATATTCTTGTAAATCACTTATGACCCATGGTATTATATAAGACATTAAAAATAATCAATTACATGAAAAAGAGAAGATAATTTTGAAAATATTTAGCCGAAGAAAACGACTTTTGCAATGTTAAGAGAAAGACTTACCTTCAAGAAACAAAATCAGACATATCATTCTATAAATAAAAAGAAATAATCATAATTAGAAATAATTCCTTAAACATCCATACAACAAAGAAGAAATTTTTCGAATAAAATGGCACTATACAATGTAAATCAATAATTATCAAATGAAATTGTGTGTTGACATCAAAGTGTATCCAAATTGCACATGAATATGTAATTTATGTTGAGAGAATACTTAATACTGCAATGAAATAAAGCTGAATTTCTAAGGAATTAAAACCCAAACATGACTTGACAACAAATAAACAATTATTGAAAGATTATGGGAATATTTGTGATATAAGAGTTATGCAAATAATTATTGATATGGAATGTAAAGCAAAATGTACAAAAGAATGAAGGTTATTGTGCAGGAAAATAAATATTTTAAATAATTAATAAATCAAAACTAAATTTTTAAAATATTATGTCAATCCATTTGTAAATTAACAAAAGCAGTGATATTGATTCAGCTTTTAATGATATAATGTTCAATGTAACATTCCTGTAAATCATTAATGATTCGTGGTATTATATAAGACATTAAGAATAATCAATTACATGAAAAAATAGAAGATAACTTTTGAAATAAATTCTTATAAAATGAAGCAATTGTGTGAGTAAATCGTAGTGTATCAATATTAAGAAAATGAAATTGTGTGTTCACATCAAATTTTATCCCAATTTCAAATGAATATGAAATCTACATTGACAGAATATTTTATATTGCAATGAAATAAAGCTAAATTTCTGAAGAATCAAAACCCAATCATGATTTGACACCAAATGAACAATAATTGAAAAGTTATATAAGAATTTGTGATATTAGAATTATGCAAATAATTATTGATATGGAATGTACAGCAAAATGTAAGAAAAAATCAAGGTTAGTGTGCAAGAAAATAAATATTTCAGATAATTAATAAATCAAAGCTAAAGTAATTTTTAAAATATTATGTCAATCTGTTTGTAAATGAGCAATCATAAGTTTTAAGTAATTAATGACAATGTTTCAATGTAACGTTCTTCTAAATCATTTATGATCTGCTTTTGTCAAGAATAGTTTGACACTAATTATGCTTGAAGACAAATGAGTGCGAAGCAGCTCGAATTAGTACAACAAAATAAGGTTGCCTCGGTATTAGAAGTTTTAGTGATGAAAAGAAAATAATCTCCATGGGAAATTATTTCATCAAAAGTTCCTCGCTTGAAGGCGGTGGTAACTCGAATATTTTTCAGAGTACCACTGTTAAAGATAAATTATTATGAATTTTTTTTCTTTTTCAGTTGGAAGGGGTTTATAAGAATAAACATATATTTTGTTTTTGTCTGTTGCTTCTTCTGTTCTCTTGCGTCGACTGTGTCTAATGCATTAATTCTTTTCGTATAATTATATATTGTGAAAACATTGCTCACTTTCAAGAAAATTAACTAATCAAAAAACTTTTGGGTAAATTTTTAGATTTAGTTATTACATTTTATTAATTATTTTTGCATATGTTATCGTTATCCAACATCAAGCATTTATAAATTACTGTAATTCTGTTTGATTAATTTAATTTTGTTGGAATAGAAATATTGTACAAATATTTAAAAAAAGATACAAAAGATTCAGAATTTTGTTAAATTCGAATCAAATTCAAAATAAAAACGTATTCATAACAGTTCATAATTTTAATGCTTCGTTAAAAGCTTACATTCTTAAAATAGACGTGATTTATTTGCTACAACTTCGATCTATAGACTCAAATCTGGAATGAAATATAACCATATTTTTCAAGAATTACAATTAGGTCAGAATTTAAATAAAAAAGAAAATACTCAGCTAATTAATAATTGACTGATTTAATGTAATGTAAAATTAATTATTCTGAGTTATTTTGAAGCAAAATTAGAGAAACAGTGCCTGACCTCATCTGTCGAATTTGTTTTGCCCCCCCCCCCCATCCGTAAACCTCACCTGCCACCTTTGTCCACTCCTCCCACCCTTTCCAGCAAGCTTCGAACCGGAGGACGGCAACGGCAACGTCGTGATGTTTCGGAGTTCCGCGATGTGACAAAGTGGTCACGAGCACCTCCACATCATAATTTGGAATAGATACTTTAATTTGTTAGTTTAGGGAAAAGTTAAATTTAATTGAACTAGTTTGGACGAGCGCAGTAAAGCTCTAACGTCATGAAATTTGGTAATTAATTTAATTTATACATATTTTTCAATATTTGATCTAATTTAATTAATTAAAATAATAAAAAAGATTATTTATGGGGTAAATAGATAATTTTAATGGATTTACGTTGCACGTGCCTTTTTTCTATGGAGGACTGATCATAACTGGGCTGAATAAAAATTACAGAAAATTATCACGCGTGTAGCACATCGTAGCTATCTAGGGCCTAAACAGTAATAATTTTGAGAATTTTAAGCCACCAAATTGGCAACAGAGTTACGATGTCCTCAGCTTTTTTACGGCTGGGAAATTAATGTAAACATTATCAATTGCAGCTCTAGGTCTTTTCCTAGAGCTGGGTAAAGCAGGATCGTATGCAGGCAGATTTAGTAACTCGTTGCGAATCTGGGGTAATTTTTCAAAGAACTTAATTGACGTTCTTTTAATAAATTCCGAAACAGGTTCAATTTTGAGGTCGTTATGTATTATTTTTCCTCTGACGTACCAGGGTGCGTTAACTATTTTCCTCAGTTGTCTGTTTTGAAAAACTTGCAACCTCTT
This sequence comes from Argiope bruennichi, assembly GCF_947563725.1. NCBI lineage: Eukaryota > Metazoa > Arthropoda > Arachnida > Araneae > Araneidae > Argiope > Argiope bruennichi. The sequence goes on from NC_079162.1 coordinate 52,764,683, forward strand.
GATGTTAGTGGCTGATGTCGCCCCCCATATTTGGGAGCCGTACATCAATATTGGTCTTAAAATGGCTTTGTAGAGCAGAAGCTTGAGCCTAATCGATAGCTGGCTCCATGGAGCAATTAAGCTGTTGAGTTTACAACTCATTTTGGTAGCTTTGGAGAGGGCTGCTTTAATATGACTATTAAAGCTTAATTTTGCGTCTAAAACTAACCCTAAGTATTTGTATTCATTTACAAAGGGGACGGGTTGGCCGAATATTTGGATTGGGGCTAGGTCAGGCATATTCACTTTTTTAGTAAATAGGAGGCACGCGCATTTACTTGGTTGACTTTTATTTTCCAGCCGATGAGCCAGCACTGCAAAATGGTCATGTACTGTTGAATGTTTGCTATGACTATGTTTGGATCTCTATGCCGTGTAAGAATGGCGGTATCGTCTGCAAAAATTGCTAAGTGACAATTGCTAGCTCTAGGTAGATCGTTAACATAAATGTTAAAAAGAGTTGGAGAGAGCAAACTTCCTTGCGCACAACCGCTTCGGATTGGTCTGGGGGAAGAAATTACATCATTAACTCGTACCCGAAAATTACGAGAAAGTAGGTACGAGCGTAAAATTTTGACAAATTGCGCCGAAAATCCAAGTCGCATGCACTTGAATAAAAGCCCTTCGTGCCAAATTTTATCAAAGGCCTTGGCTACGTCCAGAAAAAGTGCACCTGTGGTTTGGGACTTCACAAAGCCACTGTGAATCAATTCTGTAACACGAATTAGCTGGTGATTCGTCGACAGATTTTTACGAAATCCGAATTGCTCGGAAATTAAAATATTATTGTCGCTGAGAAATTGATTCGGGCGTTTGAGAAGCACAGATTCGTACACTTTGCTCAAGCTACTAAGTAGCGAGATGGGACGGAAATTTTGAGGTAAAGTCAAATCAGAGTTTGGTTTTGGAATAGGGACAACCACAGCTGTTTTCCAGCAATCGGGGAAATAACAAAGTTCCATTAATTTATTTATTAAAAAAGTTAAGTATAAAATAAATCTAAAAGGGAGGTTTTTAATCATGCGATTTGTAATTAAATCCAATCCTGGCGATTTATTCGGCTTGAGGTTATTCATGAATTCCATGATTTCCGTGGGCCGAACGGGGTGAAGGTCGTTTACGTGTTGTTGCGATAAGAAGCTCTCCAGCTGATCTGTGACGAATTGAGTCAGTGGGGGGTTCGCCAGCCACGCGTCCGCGTGGGGGGCGAACTGGTCCTGTAGGCTATCTGCCAAAGTTTCCGCCTTCTCAATGGGAGCAAGTGCGAGTTCCCCCGTCCCCCCTCTTAGGGGGGGGATCGGGGAGAATGGTTTTCTAAGGAATGAAGAGCGGCGCCAGAGGCCGCGTGTGTCAAGGTCTTCTAATTGACTCGCTCGCAGTTGCTCGAAGTGACCTACTTTTAACCCTTTGATCTCATCCTGGATTCTGCAAAGTTCCGTTCTCACTTGAGGATCGCGAGAACGTTGCCAAATTCTTCGCAGGTAATTTCGCAGTTTAATTTTGGTTTGGATTTCGAAAGGAAGCTTTTCTGGAGGTTTGTTAAATTTTGGTTTTGAGGCTTCTGCGAGCGCCTCCGTGAGAATTTTTCCTAGACTTCCAACTGCAAATTCAGCGTCATCATTGCTCTCAATTTTGAAGGGAGGAAGGGGTTTTGAATTTAAAATATGCCGAAAGTTCTCCCAGTTGGTGGAGAATTGTGCTGGTGAATTTAGAGAAAAGGTTCCAGTATTAAAAGTCAAAACTACTGGAAGATGATCTGATTCTAAACAATTTAGCACTCTAATTTGAGAGTGGAAAGGAATTCGCTTTAATATTGCGAAATCTATGACGGAATCATTAGAGCTAACTTGATTAATGTGGGTTGGAGAGTGGGGCGCCAAAACATTGATTCCGTCCTGCGTTGCAAGATAATTATACAACTGCATACCATATCTAGTTGATTTATAGTTGTTCCAAGCGATATGACCTGCGTTCATATCGCCCGCAATGATGACGTTAGGGCCTAAATTTAAAAGTTTTTTCAAATCCTCCAGAGGGAATCTGTACGAACTCCCAGATCGTACATATGCTGACACAATTTTGAGAGGGGGGAGATTTCCTAACTTAACCTCAATAATTGTCGCGTCCATCCTCTCTAAAACGGGAGTGGGGATGACGTGATGTTCAATTATTGATTTCACATAAATACAGGTGCCTCCGTATATGCGCTGACGATTAATACTATCTCCGGATCTATTTGTTTTATAAATCCGGTAATTAGCGATTAGGGGTGTGCACTCCGGTGGGAGTTGGGTCTCTTGTACCAACAACACATCAAGATTTTGCTCTAGAACAAAGTCTCTAACTTCAGCGATCTTGTTACGCAAGCTATTTGCGTTCCAAGTGCAGACCTTAAGATTATGCAAGTTTACTGAGTTGTAACGATTGAATTTTATTTTTGGGGACCGTAACTAAGTTTGACGTACTCTTGGAAGAGAAAATACGCCATATCAGCACCGTGGGATGCAGCACGAATTGCTGGTAATGCCTTTCTAAAGGCTTCGAGTAGAAGAGGTGGTTCACACCATTCTTCTCTCATTACTGTAGCTAGGCCAGAAAAGATGTCGGTAAAAATTTTGGATTTATTTGCATCCGCTGGGACCGACTGTTTTTGAATAGGCTCTACGACAACTGGGGAAGCGGGTTCTCGCTCCACTGATACATCTAAAGAGGGAAAATCTTCTTGGTTTGTCAAGATATTTGAGAACGACACTTTTTCTTCGACTTTTCTGTAATTTTTTAGAGGTCGATGCGTCCTGGGGGGATCCCAGATGGATCGATTGGTAGGGTGGTTTTTAAGGAAATTACTGGTGGCGGGATTTCGTCCACCTGATTTAGGGAATCGTGGACACTGGCGCCAGTTCGCCGCATGGTCACCTGCACAGTTAGCACATTTTAGTTTATCCTCAAAGGCTAAAGGACAATCTTTAGCTCGATGAGGTCCTGCACATTTTACGCATTTCACAGGAAGCTTGCATGCTTCGGAACTGTGAAAAAATCCCTGACACCGCCAGCATTGAGAGGGCCCCTTTCTACCTCTGTAACGCTCTACTGAAATCTTGGTGCCAAACATTTCAGTCAGAGTGTACACCGTTTCTGACAGAGGGCCGTTTGCGATTTGCGCATAAAACAACGGCATCGGAGATTTGGTTTGAAATTTTGACAGTTGAGTAATACTGACAACTGTAAAGCCTTCTCTTTCTAAATCCTCTTTAATTTCCTCAATAGGTGTGCAGGAGGGAAGACCTCGAATAACGACCTTTATGGGCCTGTCAGTTCTTAACATGAAGGTCTTAAACTCAGCACCCTGAGCTTCGAGAAGTCTAGAGAGGCGTCGGTGCTCCTCATCTGTATCTACTGTTAATTTTAAAAACTTGCTACTCATGCTGGACTTTAATGAAGGGGCCTCTAATCTACAGATATTAAGCATGACTTTAAAGTCTGCTTTAGGAGTAACGAAGAAGGGCGGGACTCTTCTCCGTTTTGGTTGTGCAGGTGCCTGCTCAGCATCGACCTCGTCTAATGCAACCTCTTCGATGCCTTCTGGTTGTTTATTAATTTTTATTTCACAATTTTCATTTAACTTTAAGTTTTTCACTTTCCTGACGAGGTGGGCTGCAGGAGCAATGAATCCATCCTCGTCAGCGGTTCTCTTTTTGTTAACTTTAAGTTCCTTTTGATTAATTTTTACAAGGTCTATTTTCCTTTTTGGGGTTTGATTTATATTTAATTTTTTATCATTGGCTATTTCTTTATCCAATTTAGTTTTATTTTCAGAGGTTGCATTAGCCTCTCTGAATTTTTCGCAGATTTTGTTTACCTCCTTAATACTAGGAGGGAGCTTAAAGAGGGGGATTCCTAATTTTAGCAACAAGGTATTTAAAATGCCACTCACCCTCGCAACTTCAGCCCGCATTTGCTTGGACTCCTCTGAATCTTCCTTATGGCATCTTAGGGCCTGCGCCCAGCTTCCCATTGTATTTCTTGTGGTTATCGCTTGTATAATATCCACATGATGCGTGAAGATAAACTCCTCTGACACCTGCACCGATGAGGGTGAGACTGGCCTCGGGGCGTTCTCCATAGCTGGCGGTAGACTTTTCTCTTTCTTTTCCTGTGGATCCGCATCACTCTTCTCCTCGTGGATCTCCATTTCCTCCTCAGAGGAAGAGCATGATGAGCCGGATTGCTCCGTTCCACTTTGGCCCTGACAAGGGCTAGTCCGGGAATCCGCTCCTCTCCTCCTTCGTCTTCTGTCTTTACTCGGCTTAACACCCGTAAGCAGCTCCTGCTCCGCCGATGACGGAGCAGCTTCCACACACGTCCTATCCATTCGGATACCAAGTCGAGAATCCGAACCGGAGGAGCATGCAAATATCTCAGATGGAGCGCCAAAAATTGATTGGACCACGAATGCCACCTCTGTCCACTCCTCGCTCCTTTCCAGCAAGCTCCGAACCGGAGAAGCATGCAAATACCTCAGATCGAGCGCCAAAAATTGATTGGACCGCGTATCTACCCCATCCTCCACGTCTCTTCACCTCACTCCAACATTTTCCGAGATAATCGAACGTGTTTCTCCTAACTTCTCTCCGAGTTATCGTCAAGTTTTCTGCAATCGCCAATAGATGGCGCTGCTAATTTGTTTACTGCTGTAGACTGCGAAAAATCAATCTCAACGTCTCGTGAGCTGCAGCCGTACCCTCCAAAATTGATTACCCAGTCATCAATAATACTTCTTACAGATATATTACATTTAAGGTAATATCAACAAATTATTGAAGAATAGATATTTTCAAAGAATTTTAATTAGTTAAAAAAATAGTTTCAAACATTATTCAAAATTATTTAATAGACTTTTATTATTAACTAACTATATAAGTGAAATATTTTTAAAAAAATGACATAACACAATTTTGTTGATCAAACAAATTACTTGATGGACATTTACAATTTTTTTTTAATAAACAGCAGACCTTTTTTTTTAAAAAAATCATTATTGTTTAGTTTAACATCATAATAAACTCTCATATACATTTTTGTAAAGAGGAGAGTATCCAGCGTTTTTGTATTCATGCTGGAATACGATTCCATTTTTTTCCGTAACCATGCTGAAAATTCTTTCATCGACAGGCTGAGCGAGGTTTTAAGGAAGAAGGTTTTTTCAGTGTTTTTGGTAGTTTCCGATATATATCCATTTTTTAATTGTAGTTTTCCGTAATTTTTCACCATATATTTGTTAACTCCGTAGTTTTCACCTAATTTCCGCATTAATTATGGAAATTCTGCAGCCGTTGGAAGGTATGGTTGAAAGGTAGTGATATCAAAAAATGGAGAGAACGCACCTTTTAAAGTGCTTCCTCCTTTTCATCAGCTCGTTCCGTAAATAATATTTTAATCCCGAGATAACCCATATTTATGACATAGTCACCATTAAGCATTCCTCATGGCGGAATCTCGGGATCAAAATTGTTCATCCTCTTCACGGGCAGGGCTGGATTAAAACTTGTAGGCACCCATAGACGTAATCATCAGTCTACGTCACCCCCCCCCACCCTTTCATCAACACTCTAAATCCGTTTCATTATATATATATATATATATATATATATATATATATATATATATATATATATATATATATATATATATAATATCTCTTAATCTAATTTAATTCTTATTAACTTCCCACTTTTTATCTTAATTTAGCCCATATTAACTATATTCTAAAATGTTCGCTTATTTCCTGATCCAATTCCCACTTTTATTTATTTAATTAATTAATTCTACACTCACTCTATTAAATGACTGACTCGGAATTTTCTTACGTTCTGAGTGAAGGGATAAAAATCTTAATGCTAACAACATTATTTTAAAGATACCTAAGATTCCCTTTCCTAAATCTACACGCGTCAAAGAAATCCTTATCAAAATCATATAAAATAACTAATTTTGGTCTGTTCTGCTATTGCATTGCAATGTAGACTGACATAATTCTTACCACTTATTCATTGTACTTAAAATTATGCCTCCCGTGATGAAATCAATCGAAGTTTTAAAATGTCTTAAGTTTCTTCTCGGCTACGTAGCTGCTAAAATATGCTCATATATATATATATATATATATATATATATATATATATATATATATATATATATATATATATATATATATATATATATATATATATATATATTAATTTCATACAGAAATGATACATTTTTAATAAAAAGGCATTTTATAAATAATTAAAATTACCTTAAATGAATAAAAAAAATTAATTTTATTTATTTATTTATTTTAGTGTCAGTCTTAATTTAAGCTGTTAAATTTATTATTCAAATTTTATTTTTAATTAAATTAATTATTTAAATGTACAGATTATTTTTTCAATAAAATAATTTCTTAAGTAAAAAAAAAAAAATTACAACAAACAGAAATGATAAGGATATTTAATTTTAAACAAAACAGTTAAAAGGTATCAAACTTTTTAAAAACATTTTAAATTCTCTTTAATTAGAGGACCAAATTTTTTAAAAATTAACAAATTATTATTTTGTAAAGTTATAAAACTATTCATATTTTATATTTCAAGTTGCAATATACTAAGTGGAATTTCAACACAAGTTCATGGTGTTTCCCTCCCTATTGGAAGAAGAAAAATTGAGGTGCCTTCATATTAGATGAAAAGAAAGCAAACTTAAAATATGAATCAAATAAGTTACGAAAAAATTCATTACTCCTGCTGAAAAGTAAACAATCCTATAGTCAAAGTGTTCCAGACTGGAGTTTTACTGCATTTAAATTTTAGAAAAGTATTTCAAATTACTCAAAGCAGCAATTATACAAAGAGATATCATCAGGAGAAAAGTTTAATTTATCCAAATAGTGATTGCAGTACATGCATGTCAAGCCAAATTTTTACAATAAATAAACTTTTGTTTAAATTCCATAAGTCTTCTTTTATTTTCTTCAGAATTTAAAAGTGTTTTTATATTCAATGCCAATCTTGAATGACACAATGCCATAACTTTATAATGTTAGAACTTCAGATCATTATTCTAAAAACTAAACCTTTTGATTTTTTCTCAGGTTTATCTTTTAATAAATAGATTTAAATACACATTTCTTAACAATTTTTATGAATTCTGTAAAAAAAAAAAAAAAAAAAAAAAAAAAAACCCTTGTAATCCTGTAATACAGTTGTCCTTCAATCAGGGACGATCGATTATTATCGATAGAAGTTTTATAATTATTTCCTCCAATCAGGTCCAGTCAGGCACCATAAAAACATGGCTGTTCACAAACAGATTATTATTCACATCAATCTATAGAACACAAAGAACCATAATCAGTGTGTTTCATCAACTTGTGCCTTAACATTATGAGTACACTCCTGGCTTTGTTTAAGGATTCTCTATATTTTTTTATTTCTTTCCTGATCTTTTTTCAAGAATGGAGGCATTATATTTTAAGATGATCTGAACAGATATGGTAATTAGCAAAACTTTTGTAGTAAGAGGGATTGATGGGGCAGAGTTAATGATATGTCCTAACTTCACACACTGTCAAAAACAAAAAAAAATTTAAGAAGGTATCTTTTTATATAACCGCATACCTATTTATCTCATCAAGAGTCTTATACTCTACATTAGAAATATTTTCCAGTTTCATCTTAATTTTAAGTTGATTAAATACAATTACTAGATTAAATGTGACAGAGAAATTTAGATGATTTTTTAAAATTTATTCAAAAAATTTACAAAATCGTCAAAATAAAAAAAAAGACGAATGACTGGGCCTATACAGATTAAAAAGCTTAATAATAATGCATTTTGGATGGATGAAATTAAAATTTCAAAAAAAAATATAAATTCTAATAAACAGCAGCTATTAATAATCATTGTAAAAGATTTCAATTTCACAATAAGCTAACTATTCAGATTTATACATTTTTTTCAATAATTTTAGTACAGCTGGGAAAAGATATGGTTTCTGCATCAACTTTGTTCTATATGTTACTTAAACAATACTACTTCTTTTTCTTTTGTTTTTGGAATTTAATAATCAATTTCTTTCCACAAACAGGGTATTACATTTAACCTTTTAAATGACAATTTTTTTTTCTAATAATGGTATATTAAAACATTTTTAGAATCGATTTAGATTTAAGAAAAGGAATTCATTTAATTTATTAGATTAAGATCATTTGATTCCTTAATTAATTTCGTTAATTAATAATTAATTTAATAACAAATCAAGACATCATTTTGTGTGAGATGAGAAAATGAAATATTTAGGTTTTATTTTATCGAAAAATTTTTGAGAATGCATGTCAACCGATATAATTGCATACAAAGATTGATGAATTTGGTGGGAAGTATACTTTCCATGACCCTAGAAAGGGTTAAGGCAAGGAAGGCACTTTGGCTGGTAAGGAAATAACTTCAAATTTCATGCATGTTGGATCATTTACGATAATTCTAGTATGTGGAGTCTTTTACCCACTATTTTCGAGCAAAATGTATGTATTCGTATCAAAGTATAATACATTAAAAACTGGGAATATGAGGTCCAAATGCTATGGAAGGTTTGCCTTAAAATCATTTTCAATTTGCTTTGGAATTTGTAGATTCATTCAAACTTTTAAAAACATGCATTTTGTAGAAATGAAATAATAATAATTAAAAAGAAAAAAAATTATTGTATATCTTTAAATTATAATATGATGAGCATTTATATTTCACATCAATGCATGAATATTAAATAAATATGTTATTAAAATTATAAAACAACAAGAAAATTGTTTCAAAACAATCAATAGGTAATTTTCTATAAAATATAAATTAAAAAGCATTCTTCAAAAGATAACTAACAACTGTTTTGTTGCCTTTATCAAAAGACATATTTTTATTTCTTCACAAAAAGGAAAAATACAACAAAATAAACAAGACAACTTTGCATTCTCAAATCAGCAATCTGATGCACATTATTTGTATTTAAATATGATTCATTAAATAGAAGAAAAAAATATTTATTTCATCCTGCTCTTCACCCTGTTTAAAAGAACACTAAAATGCACTGTACTGAGTATATTGATCATCTTGTTTAGTGAATTAATGCATTGAGTGTTGCTCCTGTGCTTGTTTAAAGGACCTATATTATTTTTTTCCCAGTCTTTTTGTGAAGTCCTTACAGCTTGGGCATTCTATTTTAGAAAAATCAAGCTGATATGATCTTCACTACCACATTAGTTAAAACAGGGTTTGTTTAGGTAATATATCCTATTCTGAACACATAGTTAAGTTCAATAAATTTCTTTCATAGGATGATAATTGATATAAATACATGGCTGTTTATTTGGTCAAGAGCCTAATAGTCTACATCATTGCAATTATACCAGTTAAATCTTCATTATATAGTAATTCGTGTAAAATTATGAGATGAAATCAGGTAGATAGTATTAGACAATTTGTCAAAATTTATTCTCAAAGTTAATAAAATCATTTTAAAAAAAAGAAAACCAGTGCCATTTAAACGGTTTAACAATAATGCATTACAACGAAGACAGTGGAAAAAAATGTATTTATCAGTATGAAAATGCAATGTATGAAAAATAAAAAGAGTGTTGAATTTCAATTTTATGGAAAGCTCACCAAAAATTTATTTTCCAGTTCTTCAGCATATGCAGATTCATCATCGTTTCAAAAGACATCTTCTATGGAACAGGAATAATAATCATTTTTTAAAATTCTGTTTAAGTCTTTAAATTATAATAGGATGCGATTTTCATATACACACAACTATGTATAAATTAATTAAATAAATCTATTACTAAAAAAACATTAAAATGCCAAAAAATTGTTATACAATAATTAGCCCTATCACTACTAACCTGGGTGTGAAAGAAAGTTCTTTAAAAATGGGCTGATTTTTGTTTAATACAAGGAGTAGAGGATATAAAGCAAGTCATCAAATAAACCGACCCATTAGTATAAAACTTTCACAGCTGAATTGAGCTGGGTTAGTAGCAAGAGGATTAATGGATATTTTTCCATATAATATAAATTAAAAAATTTCAGAGCATTCTTGGATACAAGGAAAAAGTCAGCATTAAGCAAGAAATGACTTTATACCATGAAATCAAAAATCTGATACATATTATTTGCACTTGAAAGTTATAAAATGGAAAAATAATATGCTATATGAAATCATATATCCATTACAAGAACTTACTGCATTTTGACACTTTTATTTATAGAATAAATCATATTCTAAATTTAAAATTCTGAGATTTACCAACCATTCACAATTAAAAAAATTAGACTTCAAATATTGTCAGTCATTACTGAGTATTGTTCTCATTCAATGATTTCCTAAAGAGCAATAATTTACAGTAATTAACAGAATATTTCTGGATGCTGATTATAAGTTCTTAATTCCTAATGAGAAATAGTGCCAAGCTTCAACTTAAAAAAATGTGTAATATATACTCATAACATTGCAACAAAATACTTGACACATGTAATTGACTAATCCTAAGTAACATGCTGTATATCGAATTTAATGAATATGAATAAAATTTAAATGCACAATTTTTATTCTTCATACAAATTCTTATTTGAAGTTGAATTACTTATTTGAAGTTGAATAAACCCAGAACCTCCCTCTCCAGAATTATAAAAACATATATCAGAAATTCTTCAAATATGAAGCACATTTTAAAGCTTACACTTAGTTGAAATTAATTTTCCTTGAAACTTTCCTTTGCTTTTAATCATGGGACAGTAAAAGTCGTGAAGTCGATAATTAGTTAAAGCATTTATCAAAACTACAAAATATTGCATAAAAATTTACGGTAATAAACCATAGAATAATGAGAAATAAGCTAGGGAAAGAGTAGTCCAAAATTGTTGAGTTTTAAACAGAATTCTGTCAATTACCAGGATTGAGGTCTATATTTAACTGTTAGATATTGTCAGAAAATATCAATATATTAAATAAAAATAAAATTAATAAACCGTTTCTTCGCTATCAAAATTCAAGCTATTCCTCTCATTTTACTCACAATAACGATGCAACATAAGTAAGGATTAAGGTTTCGTGAAGATTAATTAAATAGTTAATTCTTTGTTAATTAAAAACCATGTTTCTATTTATGGAAAAGATAATTTTGCCTCAATTGTTGCCATTTCACTTCAATCAGAATATTACAATTTTTTTTAAACAGTTTATTTATCTCCTTCTTAGTGGCAACAGCTGATGTTAAATACAATTCTGTAGCATTTTTCAAAATTATGAATATCTTATGGCGAAACTTAGGTTCCAACAGTTTCAGAAACTGCCACTAAACAGATATTTCTCTATGGCATCATTGTAATATATTACATCAAAAGAACTACATAATTATTTAAAAAATACAGTTATTAACTTGCTCAGTGGCATTTCATGGACTGCTAATTAATAGTTGGTAATCCAAGAAGTCTCTATATATTGAAAGATAATGAAATGAAAAATTTTGTATATAAGAATATATTCCAAATAGCATGTCTAAATAACTTTTTATTCTTAATAACAAGTCTCTCATGTATATAAACTGAATTTATATATTCATGTTTGTTCTGATTCATTGTTTGTAGTTTTATTAGTTAGTTACATAGATTTTTATTGATTGTTCATGCAAAATATAAAATAGCCTTCAAGCCATAAATTTATAAATGTACAAATTACCAAGCTGAAAAGAGGTCTGAAAATGCTTTCATTAACAGTGCACATCATCTAGCAATATTTAAAACTTTTACTGAAACTAAAAACATGCACGGTAAAATGAATTACCTTTGATTTGAATATTAAAAAGTATATTATTTTTTTAGCATGAATCCTCTAAAATGATAATTTTATCATATTACGTCAAAGCCTGCAAAGTATTCAAAACATAATAGAAAAAGAAAAAAAATGTTTTTTTCAAGGGTTAAACAAATTTTATTGAAAAGGTACACTTTAAAGCTTAAGAAATTTAAAATAAAGCAGGAGGTCTTTCTTAATACAAAAAAGAAAAACTGTTGCAACCTTTGTAGTAACAAGTCAAAATAGTACTTCATAGTTCTATTAATATCTCAACTCACAGAAGAAACACATCAAACTTTAGCATTTGGTCTTTTCCACATATACTTAGCAAATATTAACTTATACATGAACAAAACTCCCCTCCAAACTTGCAAACATTTAAATTACACCAGATACTACAGAGAGTATCTTGACACATAAAAAAATATCTAAATTGCAATTCAACCTCACATTTCTGCATAGAATAAAAGCATATTAAACTTCATCAGATTAACATTTTAATATTAAATTAAAACTTATCTTACCCAAGGCAAACTCTTTTAGGAAATTTAATTAATAAGAATCCTCTCAACTAAATTAAATCTTTTAGAAAAATTAATAAATACGTTAGTTACTATCTCAACCAAATAAATCTGTATCACATCAATATGGGAAATAATGTTACTACTTTATGATGGAAGAATATTCTTAATTAAAAAAAATATATATGGTAGAATAAGTCAAAAAGCTATTTATGAAATAAAAATTTCACCAGTTGCAATCAGTAATTTATAGATAATTCTCAGCAGATTTCTACATGTCTTTTTTCCTCTGAAAATCAAATATAACTTTTTAATATGCTTACATATTTTATAGGATTCACTATATATTATGCCCTGCCACATCGTTTATCAGAAAGAGATGGATTGAGTTATTTTCAAAAGTTACAATTTTATTTAAATGAATTCAATCAACGTTGGATAACATTACTATCGAATATCAATATTCAATACTTCTCAAATTGGTGCCTTATATTTGAGAACATATTTAGCATTTACATTTCATTTAAATCATCTCAACTAAAGATATTTCAAAACAAACTTCTCAACAATTTCATGTACAAAAATTTATCAAGGTATTATTTTTGCAAATTCAGTCATCGATATTAAAGGATTAACTGTTATGTTCAGTTTTATAATTCAGTCATCATTTCGGAGGGCTAAGTTTTTTTAAAAAAAAATCAATTATATTAAAATTGCATAAAAGTACAGCAATTTCATAATAGTGAATGAGAATCTTGCTGATTGCTACATCTAAAATGTAAAATTCCTAATTGCCTTGTGCACAAGAAATTACTTAATTAAAATAAAATAAAAACTCTGATAAATCAAATTCAATATGTTTCACATAAAAAATGCTGATAGTTTTAACTAATCTATATCTTAATTAATGTAAATTAAAAATAATAATAATAAACTATGCATTAGTACTTATATTAATTATGTTATAAAAACCCAATAAATGAGCTATGACTTCTCAAGTCTGATAATTTATTTAATCACAACTGCATCAGAGCCAGTCTGGAAATGTAATCTTAAATTTTAAGAAATGAATAAATTTTCCAAAGTAAATTCTGGTTAAGTTTGTTAAACAGCACATCACACCATTACAAAGATTTGAAATAGTATCATTCATGGGAAAAAAAGTAGAAATACATTGCTCTGGAAAGAGATTAAAAAGGTAGGGCTGAAATATTTTTTATATGTGCATAAGAAAAAGTTAATTTATAACAAACTATTAACATAGTTTTAAGAAATTTTTCTTGCCTTTATTGTCAAGATCCAATTTTTAATGCAAAAATATTTCTGCAGAGTAAAGAACATCATTCAATACAAAAAACTTATAACTTTCTAATAATTACATGTTCTTTTCTAAAAGTTAGGCACATCTATTCATATTGAGCTTATCTTACATAAGTGGAAATGGAAAGCTAATAAATAAGTTTCACTGTTCGCTTCATTAGATTAGGATTTTTTATTTGTATTCTCATCATGCCATATGTATATAATTGATAAGACCATATGTACAAATGATAAACAAAGTTTACAGTTGAATTAAGATTTATAGTTTGCACAATCTAATAGTGAAAGTTTATTATACTTTTCAATCAGTTGGATTACAAAGCCTTTTTGATTGCCTTACATCTGAAACAATGCAAACATATAAAGTGCAATGCAAATAAATGAAAAAAGTTTTCTCAAAGTTAGATATCAAAACATGCAGAAAGATGTATATACTTATGGAAAAATAAAAGTAAAAAGAATTATTACTTCTTATCATTTTTATTCAAAAAATTATTTACATATTCAAAATTAAAAATGAAACAAATAAAGTTCATATTAAAATGCACACAAGTATGTTACAGAGAAGGAATTAGAAACACCCCACTGTGCATTATTTTATCAAAGAAACTTGAAAGTGCATCTTCTCATTTTCTTTCATCAAGCACTTCATGCAACAACACAGCTGGCAACATGCCTTACAAACGAATGCATCATTCAGAGTAAGAATAATTTCATGAAAATTAATTCATTATTTATCAAAGCTTAGTTCATAAGAAAGAATTCCTATTCCAATCATAATAGTATCATACTGCTTAGATGCTTAAAATAGTATGCCAAACAAGTTCTTATTCATTACTCAATTTCATTTTTATATCATTTATATTTATTTTAAATCATTATTATTATATTTATTTTATTATTAATTTTTTCTGAAGAATTTTTAAATATTTCTTTTTCAAAAATCTTTTACAACAGCTTCCAAATAGAAATGAATGGATTCAATACAAGAAATATTATAACCGAAGTACTAAAATAAAATCTAACAGCACATTATCTTATGCTGTATGGTGACAAAATTTTATGTTGAAAGTTTTTGCAGATCAGTTACTTGTTAAAACTTAAGCAAAAACAAACAAACAAAAACAAAACAGCAGATTTCAAAATTAAACGGAATACCCTCTTGTGCAAAAGACAACTGAGTAGATTATCTAACAGCTTACAAGCCAGACAAATCACAAGAAAGATATAAAGAGCTACTGAATAAAATCTAAGAATAAAGTAGATCTATAAACTCACAGCATCGTGGAAACAAGAGAATAAAGCATTTGCCCACAACTTTTGGTACATATTTATAAATTGTAGAAATATTCCAGAACAATTCATTCAGAATTATAAAGAAAGATATCAAAGTCCCTAGATTATAAATAAACAATACCAAGAGCATTTCAGAATTAAAATTTCAGTCTTGGAATTGAACTACTGTAAGTAAGATTCGAATGAAAGATAATTAGGTTAATAATCCAATACTCTACCACAAAGCGATATTGTATGCTCTGCTAATACTCTATCATAAAGTCATAGAGAGTGCTGATAAAGTTTTCTTTGAGTGACAAATTCATGCTTTACTTTGATGTCAATCCACAAACAGGTAATAAAAGATGCAAATCAGATATGAAATTTTAAGTAGTGCAATGTATTGGTTTATCTTCAGAAGTGTCACATTCTTCTGATTATAATTTTTGATATTCAGTCCCTCACCCCCTTTTTTATAAGAAAAATGTTAAAATTTATAAACAATCACAAGCCATACAGTAGCACCATTACAAGAATGGACAAAGAATGCAGAATTTTAAGAATTTTGTTACTAACCTGCTAATATTACAAGGCTTTTATAGTCCACAGAGATCAAACTAATTTCGATTAGTAATTTTTCAAGTTAGAAACATTATTAATCATTAAAAAAAAGAGAGAGATAGTATATCATTCAGTTGGGTTTCTGATAATAATAGCTATATATCAATGAATATAAAAAATAATTAAACATAATATTATCAGGCTATATAAGATATACAAAAAAAAAAAAAAAAAAAATCTTTTCTTGAGATTTTTGAAAAATCTTTCAGAACAATCCGTATTTTTTAACAAGTCAGGAGAGGAAAGAAGCATTTTTTTTTGGAAATGTTTGTCTGTGAACAGGGTAACTCAAAACTGTTAATAACTAGATCTACAATAAATAATCATGTTTTGTTTACAAGAAATATAAGTATTAGCTTTTAACGGATGCATCTGTATATGTAAATACATTAGGGCAAAAACATAAAGAGGTAGATATGTTAAATGTAGTATGAGATTTTTAGACAAAAACTGTAGATATGTTCAGATTTTGTACCAAATTATCATGAATCTCATCACTGATCTACATAGCTTCAATTTTCTAGCCCTTATCTGTAATGATTTTATTTACTCAGCTTCAAATAAAGAAGTGTTGGCAGTATTTCCATTATATAATACTTTCATAACTATGCAAATTAATTTCCAAAATGAAGAAAGCATTGATATTCACTGCTTACTTTCAGTTCACATTTTTTTCTAAATGATATTGAGGGTCTCTCTAAAATTTATAAGCTAAGAGATCTTTTATGCTGATTCGTTTTTTTAAGAATCTGAACTAAAGGTCAAATTTCAAATAATTTGCTGCAATGTTTATTATACATATATTTAATACTGAGAGCGAATATTTATTTTTTGATTCAAACTTTTTAATCATTCAATAAAAAATCTTAACAAAATGCGTTTTTTTATATAATTAAATGTTATTTATTTGAACAAGAGCTTTATATTCTAAACTAGATTTATTTCAGTTTTAACATGGCTATATTAGAGTTTGCGTCTTAGCTGCATCACCAAAAATTACCAGGTTAAATTAGATCTCTAACATAAATTGTTATTGAAACTTTTTCGCAAATTTATAAAATTATATTTAAAAAAAATGACTGAACCTATACAGATTGGAGAGCTAAAAACGAATACATCTTGGATAGATGTCATTAAAGTTATACAAAATGGACAAGAATATCTGGTATATAACAAACAGATACAAAGTTGCTCCAGACACTAATTCTCATCACAAAGAATCCAAAAAGTTTTATATATGAAAGAACAAAATCTATCTTGCCATCTATTCCAGTAAAGAAAGGAATATAGAATCCTAAAGGGTCCAGAACAAATTATTAAAAAATAATGGAAGGTGACTCACACTGCTACATGAGGTACAGTGAATTTCATTTCTAAGTGATAGCAACTTTAGCTTCAAGTTACTTAAAATCTTGTCATTCGTCTTATTTCCCCAAAACTCATTTCTTTTGGAAGAATTTGGACTATTACATTTCTGTGAGTAAATCTCTGTTTCAGCAAGTAAATCTTTATTTATGAGTAACCTGATTTCATAATAAATAATATTTTAGTAATAATACTAATTATGTTTAGGTTATGTTGAGTTAAAATGGATGATCTAAATTCACATTAAGTATTCACAAAAAATTATTTCATAAGCTATCTAAATAAAGTATTGAAGAATGAAATTAGGTACAGTGTTACATACATGATTTTTCCAATTAGTACAATTAAAACAACTTACATTTCACAGTACAAACTTAATTGATCCTAATAGCTTTGCATTTTTTATTAAAAGATTTTTTTATCAGAAATATGAATGAGAGCAAATAAATTAGTAATATTTACAAAAGATATTTTTCCATATAAGAATGCATATCTTTTCATGAATCGTTTACAATATTTATTTACATTATTAGCAATTTCCTTTTAATAATATTCCCTGATATTTTATTTTAGAATTTAAACATGGGAAATAGAACAAATCAATTGCATATAGGGCTTAATAAGAAATATGCAGTGTTTGTTCCTGCAGTCTGCATATTTTCACCCACATTTAATTACAAATGAATTGATATTTTAATTTAAACTTACTTAAGGAATCATTAGATATCAGTATATTTCAATTCAAATGAATTTTAATAAGTGCCCATTCTTTATAATTGCAAAATATTTTCAGCTAGGACAGTAAATGCTCTAATACTATATTTCTTTCTTATTCTATCATTTCTTTCTCTAATTTATCCTTAAAACTAATCTTTAATTTATAATTTCTTATCCTTATAAACAAACACTGCACTAAATAAATCTAAAAACAATAACTTAAAGGATTTGCACCTCACATTTACTCAAACTTATCACAAATATAATGTTAGAGCTGTTTGAATGATGAAAAATCAGCTTTTAAAAAAGAAAACTTTAATTATGAAAATTGTGAGGATGCAAAAACAAAAACATAAATACACTTCTTGAAATATAATGATTGATTTCCATTTATTAATTTGAATTAATTATTTATTTACATTTAATATTATTGTATTCCTTTCCTTTTTTAAGACGCAAATTGTAAAAAACTTTTCTCTTTTATATGCTGTGCTACAGGCATTATATACATTTTACATAGCAGCAAAAATAAACTAAATAATTTGCTCACATTCTCAAGAAACATTAAAGAATACTTAAGAAACTGTATGGAATTCATTTTTACAAATTCCTAGTCACTCTCGATTTATTGAAGTTCTGAATAATTCCAGAACAGTTAGAGAGAGGAATTCACTTTCTTGGTATTTTTCTTTTTGAGGATTAATAATTAAATTCTTTCTACAAATGGGCTATAAAGCACAAGTCAGATAATTGCATAAATAGGCAAGTCACTTTGGCTGTCGAGGCAACCCTTTTAAATTTGAAAATGAACGTTTAGGAACATTCAAGACAATTTATGCATGAAGAACCAGCAAAGTACAAGTTAAAATTAAAGAATTTTAAATTGAAATATTATGGAAAATGTTAAGGAATAATGGGTTAAATACTAACATTCGATTCATTTTTCATTTTCTTTAGTAAATGTCATTTCATATAGTGTTTTTCAAGCATATTCTCTGGAACTGTCAAAATAGTTTTGGTATTTAAATTAATATATAACTGTAATTCAATAAATAAAATGTATACATAAACTAAATGAGTAAATATATTACAAAAGCTACATAATGCCAAAAAAAGAAAAAAAAAATATTGTAACACAACAATGGGTAATGTTTTAAAATAAAACATATATAAAAAAATACTCGGCATTCTTCATATTGTATTGCAATATGTTTTATATCTGCTATAAAAGACATAATTTTTATTCTTTTACAACACGAGAAATGAGAGCAATAAATAAGAAATAATTTTTCATTCTGAAATCAACAATTAAATACATATTATTTTTACTTAAATGAAATATTTTAAACAGCCTCAGAAATAAAATGCTTACTTATGCAATATGAAACCATAAATTTGTCAAAAGAACCTCACATTTTATATTATGAAACAAGTATTTGCATTGTTTTTGTATAAATGATAGGCTACATCTAAAATTCTGAGATTTATCACAATTGCTATAAAAAGCTTGCAGACTTCAAATATTGTTGGTTATAATATGGTTGCTATTATTTAATAATTCTCTAAAAAAATACATTTCTTTATAATAGCTTGGAATACCGATTTTAAAGTTGTATATTTCTGATTTGAAATATCATCATACTTTTATTTATATAGTGCTTGATATACACATATGACATTACAACTATATATATCGGATGCATTTGGCCTGGTGGATGCTGAGTAACTTACTGCTTAAGAAAAGCAATCTAAATGAATAAAATTTAAATAGATACATTTGTGTTCTTTATACAAATATTAATACAGTTTCTGCACTTATTTAATATCCAATAAATCCAGAAAGTTCTCCATCTATGTATTATTTTATTACAGTAAAATTTGTTTACTTTTCTAATATATTATGAAAAATAAATGGCAGAATTTTAAAACATAACCCAAAATTTCAATATAAGGGGCATATTAAATCTACCTCTTTGCTATAATGAATTTTCCTCATTAACTTCCTTTATTTCTATTAACGAAACTGTAACAGTTGTAAGTAAAAATATAACACTTTAGATATAATTCTGTCAACTAATAGGATTGTGGTGTATATCTAGTTGCTAAACTGTGTCAGAAAATCCATATATTATATAGAATTTATAAAAAGTTTGTAGGCTATAGAAATAAAATACATTCTATTAAATGTACTTTCATCAAATTTTGCTTACATTTATTATAAAGCATGAATAAGGTTTTAGTGAGGGTTTGGAGATAATTAATTATATTTTTTTTAGTTAAAAAAGTCATATTTCGGTATACAGAAGAATTATTTAATCTGAAGTCTAATTCTCATTCAAGCCATTTTACGTGAATGAGAATATAATAAATATTTAAAATCATTTATTTATTGTTCTCTAATTTGCCACAGTTAATGTTCAATTCATTTTTCATTATTCTTTAATAATTAGTAATATATTGTGGAAGAAATTAAGTGTTAATTGTTTTAAAAATACTTTTTGGTGCAAATAGAATTCCAATTTCAAATAAAGTTGTCAACAATATTAATCAGATAATTCATCATTATATTATTTTATGTTAAAAGTATAATATAGTTATTTAATAAATGAATATATTAACATGTGCATCAACATTCCACTGAATGCTAATATTTTAATTATTATAAAAGTTTATCAATACTGGAAAGACAATGAAGTGAAAAATGCTATACAGAAGAATACACTCTACATATCATGTCATTTATATAAAAGTGAATTTTTCTGCATATTCGTGTTAGTTGTGTCTTTTTTTTTTTTTTTTTCAGTCTTATTAGTTTCATAGCTTTTTTTCTGAATGTGTCTCTATGAATGATCTAGTGCCTTACAACTTCAAATCAAGTCTCTTTGACAGAATAGTGAATGACTTTTATAGAGTATCTACATTACTAAAATTTTTATTATATTATGTCATAGACTTCTAAAACTATTACTAAAATTATAAAAACATCATACAAATGAATATTATTATTCCTTTTTTGAAAAAGTTTAAGACAAATTTTATTGGAAAGGAAATTTTAAAGCATAAGGAATGAAAAAAACATGCAGTATTTTTTTGAGAGGGGAGAGTAGCAATATTTGTTGTTAAAAGACATGGCCAAAATGGCACTGTGTTGCACTTAAAACCTTTGCTCTGCATGCTAACATGCTAAAATACATCAAATTTTAGCATTTGTCTTGCAATGCTTGTAACTTCACACATGCACATGAAATTTAAAAAAAAAAAAAAAAAAAAAAAAAAAAAAAAAAAAAAACTTTTCTTAAATTAAGAACAATCAAATTAAAACAGATATTTAAAGGAGTGCCTTGACACTTAAAAAAAAAAAATGCTTTTATTTTATAGATTGCTCTTTTACAGTGCATAGTTAAACAAGGAATTAGTGCAATTATTCTTCATATAAACATTCTACATTATGAAGATGTTTTAAAAATTCATTTCATCCAAACTGGACCTTTTAAGGTTTTTAATAAATGAATTTAACATTTGCTATTTTAACATTTCTTTATTACAGTAATATGAATAATAAAGCAATGTAGTAATTTTATATGTAATATAAAATTACTATGTAGGAATATAATATATAGGAGTGTGGACAGGTAATGCTTTGTGATATAGGAAAATCTTTTTAAAAAATTGCAAAAATCTAATTGAAGCAATAGTAATAAAAAACTGTACATGCAACAAAAATTTTGTCAATTATAATCAGCAATCCACTTTTCATTCAAAGCAGATTCCCAGTAAAAAAAATGCCTAAGCATTTTACATCTAAGTAAATACATGCAACACATAAGAGGCTATCTCAAGAATAAACAAGTAAAGCTTCAGATAAGTAAACCAATTTTTAATTCATTTAAAAGTACAATAAATATTCTGTGGCTGATTAACAGATCTATTATTAATAGACTAAACTTTTTTGATGGAACCTCATATATGACACACTCATATGATTATGATAGCTCAGTTTAAAAAAAACAAAAAACCCACAAGTTGTCTTTTCACATTTTAATATTTACTTCACTGTTCACAAATATACATGCTGTACACTGAATACAACTCTACTTACATATAACACTTGAAAGTTAGACACAGAAGTGGAACCCTCTGTCTGCTTCCAATATTCTTTGCAAAAAGCATGTGCCAACAATATTCATATGTGATATATTTTGTATGTTTCTCAACACTTGTATTATAATCTAAGATGGTCACGATGATTCAGTTTTACTAGAATTTTTTATTTGAATACAAGAAACATAAGGCAGGATGATTCTTTATAGTTAAATTACTGATTTAAAATTCATTACAAATGCATTTATCTTAAATATTCCTGTTAGAATATCAATGAATTATAATTTGTAAAAATAAAGTAAAAAAAATGATAGTACATTTAGTACTATAACAATAATTCATTTCATTCAATTTAAATTAGGTCAATTAACTTTTAGCAGAAAATATAATGAATTATTTATTCCAATATCTTTTCTTAGACAAGATATTAACATATATGAAGTTTACTAATTAAGAAATTTTTAAACATAAGTCATAACACAACATGCATGTGAATCAAAAACTAAAGGATAGTGAGCAAAACAAATATTGTAATATTAAAAGAGTAAAAATCTTTAGATTTGAGTAGAGCATTTTTCAATTAAAAAACTAATATAAAAAGACAAATATGAGTTTCATATGAATTTTATTACTAAAGGGGTTGTGGAGAATGATTTTTAAATATAAAATTTAAAGAAGCTAAGCAAGTAAATAAGCAAAAATTGCACTAAAAATATTTTCAACAAAAATAATGAGTTATAAAATACTTTAACATTTTTTTAGATCTAGATATAAAATTTTAGATCTTGTTCTTAAGATAGAATGAATTTATCCACAATTATGCTTGAATTATACAAAACATATTTTTCTATTATGTATAAAAATACTTAAGAGCAATAAAAACAATTTAATAGAAATTGAATTCTTTCATTTTACTTTTTTTGAAAAATAAACAATATATAAAAAAGGTTAGTAAAATCTTGTTTTATTCATAAAAGAGTTTTTCAAGAGTTTTTTTTTTAAACATATTAATCTTCTGTGTGAATATCAGATTTAAAATTATCAGAATAATTTTGAAAATAATTTTAAATTTAAAGTTCATTTTTGAAGAAAGTATTAAAAGTTACCTAAAGCTCAATTCATCAGTTGCCAATAGTAATTAAATATTCACCTAGACACATTTTCTTAATTTATATAAATTACCTAAACCTTGCAAAAATTAATTATTTCCTTCTTAAAATTGTTATACTATGGAAATTTCATAACTATCATGTTTAAAACAATTACAATTTGGTGTTGTGTTACAGGTAAACATTATCATCAACAATAACAAGTCCTAATTACTCTTAGAAGACTATAAAATGATATTCAGCAGTTTAAATTAGCATTTTACAGAAAAACAGCAGTTTAAATTTATATTTTAAGTTTAAATTAATATAGTAATATTAATACTACATTCTTATTTAAATTATCAAAAAGAACAAACTGAAAATTTACCCTGAATAAATTCATTTCTTTTTCCTGCTCCTTTTCTGTTTTCTTCTCCTTTTGTAGGTTCATTCTCTCTTTATAGGATATGCATTTACTACAATAAGAATTTTAGAAAAATCACCATAATTATAATAAATGATTAAATAAACATGAATAGAGATTTCATTCATGTGCCAATTTAATTAAAGTATCAAATCTGTGTATATATTTATCTATAATAATAATATTAAAGCTAAGTAAAAACTGCATAAAAAGTCAATAATTAATTTTCAATTTAAAATATATTTAAAGAATAAAGATTATATAATTCAATAAAACATATTTTAATGTTATTAAAGTACATGAATCGATATAATTTTTTGATTAATTCAAAACCAGATCAAATAAATTTAACAAACGATACAAAAGGAAGACGATAGAAAGTCAACAATAAAAAAATAAAAATAAACAGATTTAAATTAGAAGTATTAAAATTTCAGCAAAAAATGTACTATTGTTTGCAATCTAACAAAGCATCTCAGACACTTGCATTTCTACCATCATCATACTTATTACGGAAAGTAGCATTAACACTTGTTTCTATTAAAAATTTGTCGTGATGTTAAAGTCTTTTTACGTTGCATAATGCTTTATTTCAAATATATCTATTCTTTAAACTCAGCACCATGGTGTATGTATTTAACAAATTTTAAAACTGTTCTTTTTTTTTAGATGGATAGTTGATGTGCTTTAACATACAATAAAATGCAATGAACGTCTTCAAATAAAATAAGTTTTTTAAAAATAAAAAATATCAAATTATTAATTCTACAACGCAGATGGAACCCAGAGCAAAGCAGAGCAGGGAAGCGACTGCAGCACTAACCCAACCCTATTGCGAGGGAAATCAGGAGAAATACGATGCGATATGCTATTGCGGTTCTGCTACTGGTATCCAATTCCGAAACTCTTTGCCGTTTCAAGCGGTTTCGAATGTAAGAAATAAATTTGTTCATTTGTAACAAATCTCGCTTTTTTCTTCGTTATTGCATCTTCATCTTTCCGCATAGCGAGATTGCTCCTTATTCCCAATTCTCCGTTCTTCCAAATAAATTCCCCATTATGAGCTTATATTTTTAATGAAAATGATTCACGGTTTTTCTATTTTTTGAAGCAGTGAAGAGAAACAAGAATTTTTCTTGTGCAACAGTACAATTGCTCCAGGTCCAGATAAGATGTCGACAATTTTCTTCAAAAAGCTAGGTAGTTGAAAAATTTCAACATTTGCTCAATAGTTTGCATATTAGTTTTTTGAATTCATCACACTAACTCAATCTTCACTGCGGAAGCCTTAATAGTTTGCAAGGCTTTTGACGACCTTATTATATACCAGATGGCCATTGATTGTTTTCACCGACAGCTTTTTAGTGCTGACAACATTTTCAAAGTTCCCCTCTAAATCTTTGATTATCTACAAGCTTGTTCACAAAATTGTACGAAAATCGCAAATAAACATATATTGTTCCCGTTTGGATTCCTGACTGATTTTGTCGCAAAATCAGTCTAGGATTATAGCCCATACTCAGAGGCGGCGGTAGCAGCGGGACAAGGGGAACAACCCCCCCCCCCGTCGGTGAGAGATTGAAGATTTTGTCGGCAAAAGCGTTCATCACTACAAGAAGGTTGTAGAGAGTTGCGCATTATCAAATATGATTGTTTAAAAACCACCTTAAAGTTAATATATTGTAAACAGTCTAAATAGCCAAGTAACGGTTAAAAAGCTTTGACTATATTTGGCAAAATAATCGATAAGTTGGTAAGACAATAAGATGCTGTATTTTGCGGACAATTTTTGATAGACCGACAAAGAACTGAATGCAATGGATGTCGAAGACGTTAATTTCGTAGATTTTTAGACATCTCATTCACATGTCGTTCATCCAGTTTATAATGTGTACTACTTTTGGCAATATAATCGACAAGATAACAAATGAAAAAGATACTGACAAGGTAATAGGCGCATTTTGCTAGCAATTTTTGGTCGGCCGACTATGAATTCAATGCGGCGAGTGTAGAAGACTATATCTATATATTTTCAGACATTTGATTCCAATGTCGTTCATCAAGCTTTTAAGTTGCATCACTTTTGTCAATTTAACCGACAAGGTGACATGTGAATAAGTCATAAGACATGTCGCATTTTGCCAAAAAAGTTTGATCGGTTGACTAAGAATTCAATGCGATCGACACCGAAGACGTTAAGTTTAAATTTTCAGGACCTTATTTAAATGTTATAATGTTCATTCAGCACATAATTTATACTATATTTAGCAGAATAATCAATAAACTGGCAAGGGAAGACGACGTCACAGTTTTCCCAACTAATCTTTGTCCGTCGGCTAAGATTTTATCATAGATTATGGAGAAAACATGTTTTCATCGAGTAATTTGATTACATGCCAGTGGAATTATTGCAGAAATTGATACTTTTATATTATTCATGAATAAGACTATAGAGTTGTCTTCCATAATTCATCATTCAAATTCAAGTTCTAAAATTAATTGTCATGTTTTCATTTAATTGTTTCTTCCTCGGTAACGAATTGGTAAATTTATTTTATTCATTTCACTATGAGAATTGTCTGACTAAAATCAAGTTAATGGTTAAATAAATAAATAAATAAATAAACACTCTTTTGTTTTGTGCATATGCATGCTAAGAAGAGTTACTTTGCTGTAGCCAAATTATGTGAATTCATTATAAATCACTGGAGTATGTAAATTGTATAGTTTAAATTAAGTTTATTTAACAGTAAAATTTCTGTTTTCTAGTGCAATCTAATTTATCAGACTACGATTATTACACTAAAAAAATATTACCGACTACAACTGACGACAAAAAGATAAATATTTATGATACGGTAGCTTTTTAGCTACACTAAAAGAGTTCTTCAGACTCTGCATTCAATATTATGACTATGTAATCGGGAAACGTATCGTTTATATTTTTTTCTTTCTATTATTATTCGCCGAAAAAACTGTATAATTTCAGATGCTTCTACATTTTTAATAGACATTAAATAGAGATGTCTTGATAAAAGAATGATTAAAAAAGTTATTCATGGAATATTTATATATACGCATTAATCCCTTGACATACAAATTTGTTTAACTTCCTCATTAGATGGCAGATCTTATTTGGGACAATTATTACTATTTTAATATCTAAAATAATATAAGGGCATTTGAGGTAATGATGCGTTTTCAAGTAATTTTTGCATTTTAAATTACTTAATACTTTCCCTTAATTACAGAATAAAAATTTACTTATTCGATACGCGAATCAGACTCGTCATTGTTTATGAAAAGGTTAAGAAAAACAAATGCATGCAACTGAGGTGATAAAACTTACTTTTTGGGAGGAATATTAGCTTGCAATAACTTCGAATTAAAAAAAATACTTAACCATAAGAACGCATCTCTAAAAATGAAGATAGAGGAATTCATAATCAAGGTCTAATTGTTTCTTAATAAAATACACTGGTTTTTAAAGCCTAAATATATATTAAAAAATAAATAAATGGGGGACTAATGTTTAAGCAGTCCGTTTTTCATGTCTTATATAAAGCAGTAAATTTGTACATATATTTACAAAATATTTTCTTCAGGCTTCTTAAGAAACAAAATCATTGTATCTCTTCCGCCTTCTATATTGTTCGTATCCGAATTATAATAAATTTTTGTAGAGAAAGCGCACTTATTCTCCTAGGATTCGTAACACACCTGAATTCCTGGTCGTTGTTGCAATCTCAACTTAACAAATATTTTAGGTAGGGGACTATGCTGAAAAATCGATTTTTAGCGAAATCGTCAAATATTTTTTACTTTCTGTTTCAGCATTTATTTTATATAGCTTCTGATATAAAATAATAAGAACAAGTATTTGTTCATTCAGCATGACACGCCATTCTTACGCAATCTGTGTTTCTATCTGTATACTACAATCTAGAATGCAAAATAACCATATTTTTTCTAAAGTTAGATCTCAAAGAAATTAAATCTCAAAATTCTTGTTAAGAAATAGACTCAAATATTGACAATCTTTTGATGGTCAATAAAAGAAACTGAGAATAATTTTTTTTTTTTTTTTTACAAATACCTTCGTAAAGTTTTAACAATGAAAGAAACGATCAGCGTTTAAATAGAATTAAAGCTAAATAATACTTGATTTTCTTTAATTAAATGTAAAATTAATTATTATGAGTTATTTTGAAGCCTAATCAGAGATATTGTGCTTGCCCCCCCCCGTCGGCAAATCTCTGCCGCCGCCTCTGCCCCTACTTCACTTGGATTCTATCGGAAAATATCGTTTATCATATTAAAGAAATTCAAAGATGGGCATCAGAAAATTTTAGACATAGCAAGTACTGTGAAGAATTTTTAGAGGAATTGCGGATTCAAAACCTTCCCCAAACAGACCAAAAAAGCAGAGAGGAAAACATTACTTGTGCAATTTTCCGCAAAACATTAATAATATCAGACCTTTGAAAATAATCTTTTGAATAATCCAACATGTAAGACATTCAAAAATATTAATAATTCAGATGATATTCTACTTAATCCCATTTAGCATAAGACATTATACGATATCTACATGAAGTTTTTTCATATTCTGAATGTCGGACAAATCGTGAAGATGCTGTAGGATCATTCCACGTCAATTCAACAGAGAAAACGACCATTTTTATCCTTACATCTTGAAATTTTGTGCAGATGTATTATCGGTATAGATTTAGAAAAATATGGATTTTTACGTAGATATGTCAAGTCGTTTATGAATTATAGAACTCTAAAGTTCTCATAAATAGTGCTTAAAACAGGGGATAGCATGCTTTTAAGTGGCTGTGAAAACTTTCCTCGTTTGAGTTAGAAGCTTGAGTGTAAGTGTCATTTTACAGCATTTTGCATGCCCTTTCCTAGGATGTACAACTCCATATAAGTTCCGATAAAAAAACCCTTTCACTAAAGTAAATTGTAAAATTTAATTTTTTTCAAAAAGGACATATTTTAAAATTTTTAAATTAATTCCATGAATAGTGTGCATTATTATAAATCAAGGGGCAAAATATTAATTTTATATGAGTATGGCTTCCTTGTTAAAAAATGAAAAATGGATCTCCTTTTCATAAAATAATTATTTTAATGAAATTTAAATTAATTAATTAAACTAATAATTGCAATAATTATTCTAATAATGATGTATAGCTTAAAATAAATAAATTTCTTTAATGAAATGAGGGGGAAATAGGAGATTGAAATGTAAAAATTATGGCACATCTAAAGTAAAAAGAATTCCCTCAACTATGAAACAAATTTTTTTGTTGCAGCTGCTGAAAGTTCTTCATGAAAAAGTGATAATGACACACAGAAAGTACAAATTATTAAAAATCTTAAAATTAAATTTCCCAGATGTACAAGTAAGAGGAAAAAAGTCATTAATTTTAAAATGTTTACCTGAAAAATGTAGCATTAGAAAGATAATGCGTAAATTTAATGCACCAAACTAAATGGCCATGCAATCAAAAAGAAATCTTAAAGAAAAAGTATCTTCGGAAGGTCCAAATTTGAAGCCAGGGAAAAACCTGCCAATAGAGATAGTTGGAATAGTACTTTCATTTTATGAGTATGAGGAATTTAGTAGGGTAATGTCAGGTATTAAAGATTATGTGATTGTGGAAGTAAATCAAAATTTTTGAAGACTCGTATCGAGTAGCCTTAAAGAAGCATATAAACATTTTAAGAATCAGTTTTTCAGCACAAAAATAGATTTCTTTAAATATGCTGCATTGAGACCTAAACATTCTGTGTCAGCAAGTCAAAATTGCACATTGAAATAAGCCAGCAGGTCAGAATCCATCCTTTGGTTAAACTATATTTCAAAAAAGAAAAGAAAGTTCAACATTTTAGTTAAGTAATTATTTCCGATTCCATAGAACAGAATACAATTGCCGTGTACACCTTTCAAAAGAAACGTATGCCTTTTTTGACAATCAAATTTGAAAATCTTTCAAACGTGGTCTTTTATATTTCAGACGGGTCTGCTGTCCAATTAAAAAAAAAAAAAAAAATTCTTAAACTTCTACTTTTATCGAGAAGATTTTAGACTCTGTAAAAACCAAATTCAAACGCCACTACAACTTTTTTAAAGGGCGGTTCAAAACATTATCAACTTAGACTTTTCATATTCAATTCAAGAAATCTATGTTGAATCAGAGTGTTTCTTGAAATATCACTTTGATCAAGCATTGTCTATCAAAGGAACACAGCAATACCATGCATTTATTTCCATATCTGCATCTAAAATATTAATGAAAACTTTTCTTTGGATTCAAAAGCTATGGAAAATAATGCATCAAAATATCTTGATAAACTTACGTTAACATACATTTCAGGCTACATCACTGTTGTCTCTGAAGAGAACTTATGGCCCGGATATATTTTAGAAAAAAATGAAGAACTCGAGAAAGTAAAGGTAACTTTTTTTCATCCATTCGGGCCATCTCCATCCTACTCCTATCCAAGAAAGGCTGATATTCTGTGGATCTCAGACATGGATGTTCTGGCAAAAGTAAATCTTTTGATTCGTACTGGAAGAACTTATGTTCTTGTAGCGATGTAGACCAAATAAATGTAGCTTTTTCAAGATTAAAATGATAAGCAGATGCTATTATTTAATATTATGCTTGATATATTAGTAGAAACTTGATAACAGTGTTCATGTTTATTTCATAAAAATGACAATATCACTATAACTGTATTAATTAAAATTAATTGAAAGGTGAATTAATAGTAAATAAGCTTTCGGGTTTTTTTCCGACAATGGAGCAATTATCATCCTAAATTTATATTTTACTATGGGATTTATAAAATATAAACTGTTCATGAAACTAATTTGAAAATTTTAAAATGTGCATTTTTTAAAAAAATAATTTTTTTTTTTAGTTAGATTTTAAGAAATTTTTTCTTATCTGTAACTGTATAGTGCTGCATATCATGCAAAGAGCACAAAAAAGAGCTTTAAAATGTTATCTATCCTAGTTCTTAGCTCAATTAGGAAAGCTTCTACAACAATTCAAAAAATCATCATTCGCTGTTTTTAGCTCCACTTCTGAGAAATTTAGAGATTTATAATTTAAAAAAGACTTGACATTTCTCATTAAAGTTTCATATTTTTTCAAGAATATACCAATAATATATCTGTGGTAAAGTTCAAGTAAATCTGAAAGGGTGAAGTTTACACCCTGTGTGGAGTTGACATGGAAATGAATGACCCTGTAACATTATTATTAGGCATTTTATGCTAAAACGGATTGCTCAAGACGCAGAGAAAGAGTCCTTCTCTGTGGCTCAAGATACACAACCATTCGACGGTTTTTCTCGAACAAACTGAGATTGAACCCTGTCAATCAAACAATTTGTATTTATTTTTTAATTTGTAAAATATAGTGATAATAATGGCGGCTTTGTTAATGATTTTAAAACGGTTGTGATGTGCTTATCATATGGGGCTCATTTTGAAATAATTTATATTTGTATTTTAACATTTATGAAGTATAAAAATAAAAAAGAGATTTATTTTACTGTTTCTTTTGGAGGGGATAATTTATTTGTAATGATAATTTTCCAACAAATGTTTTGCTTGGCTGATTCTTCTAACATTTCTTAAACCGAAAATAAGAAGTAATAGTAATATAAAATTAATTTTAGTGTGAATTGTGTGAGAATAATCGTTTATTCTTAAAAATTGATAATATTTTTTTATTTTTTTTGTTATGAAAGATCGAATTGAAAAGTAAATTAGGAAAACTAATATATGGTGGATTGTGTTTAGTTTTTCCATTGCATTACATTTATTTAGCGCTAAAAATGCTATTGGTTCATGTTTTAACCTCAAGCTTACGGCCGGTACAACTGTTGTACCAGATTTTTTTTTTTTTTTTTTTTTTTTACCTTTTCTTACGGCTTGGTACAACTGCTGTTCGAGCAACAAGTTTGAATTTCGTTCCCCCATTTGAACTTTCCAGCTGAACCCTAACTGCCTCGTAAAATCCTTTCCCTTTTGTGTCGCACCCCTTAGGGTCAGGAGATTTCGTTCAGCAGTTGTTATAATCATTGTTAGCGCTAGTAAGTCTTGCGAACCCTGCTTTGGCGGCATTTCTTTTTTTAAGTAACATTCCTAAGAAGTAGAATGAGTTTGCATAATTTCATTTGTGGGAAATACTCGTTGTAAACTTTTGTCTTTTCCCCTGTTTCTTAATTTTTTAACTTTATAAATTCCTTAATACTTTAACTTAATATAATTTTGTAACTTTATAATAATATATGGTTATAGTTGGACCCATCAATTTGTCTAAATATTTGAACCAAGAATTTACTTGAAAGAATTTACTAATCATTTGAACAAGAAGAATTACTTGAAGTTTCATTTCTGACGGAATGGTATTATGAAGGTAATCGGCACCCTAGACAAATTGTTACTTCCTCGCTCCCATTCGTCACAATTGATACAGAAAAACTAAATGGAACCTCTTTCTTTTTTCTTTTTTTTTCACTCTGTTATTATATTTTACATTGAAAAGTTACAAAACACTTTGTTTTGTCTTCATACTTACCCCCCCCCCTACTGGAGACTTGGGAATATATACTTCCCAGTCACTAATGTATTAATCTAACGCAGTATTAAAACGACCTTCAATTTTTTTTTTCAGCTTTGAATTTTAATACTTGAACTGGATATATTCCTGCTAAAAAAACATTTTTTTGATTTTTAAGTAAGCTGTCGGTTTCACCATTATTTTTCCTATTTTATGAAATCGATTGATTTAATAATTTATAATTAATCATTCATTAAAAGTTATAATTCTAATTTTAAAATATTGACGAAGGTTGTTAAAATCTATCAAAAATAATAATTAATAACTTTTCTATATCAGAAGAGAAATATTAAAATTTTTATGCCTTCATTTCAATCCACTGAAAAGTTACTAGACACTTAAATTATTCCAAAAATATTTGTATTGAAATGAAATAAAGTAGATGTATAAAAAGGTCAGGAATTCTAAATTTAATTTTAAGCATTTCTGAAAGATAATCTAAATCAGCTACTGTAAAAATATTGGTGTATTTAATAACAAATGCTGATCATTTAGAATGCCAGATATATTGTTTTAAGTTTTTTTAAAGTTTTTTGCTAACTACTTTTCAGAGTAATATTATCGCAATGTAATCTTATGTATCGAATTCTAAATAAACCATATCTAATCTTACTTTTTAAAAATTAATTGCCTTAAATCTGGTGATTTCCTACGTATTAGTAAATTTTTCTGCAGAAAAATATTTTTTTGTTATAATCCTGGTATTTATTGTCTGCAAAATTGAGCATAGTTCTCAAAAATACTACACTGCAATGAGTAATTGAAATTCTCAGCAAAAAAAAAAAAAAAAAAAATCACTAAAGAATAGGAAAACGTTACTAGTAATTATACTAAAAACCGTTCGAACTATGTTAGGAATAAAAATTATATTCGATTTCTTTGAGCGCAATATATTAATACTAAAACATTCAAAGATATTTAAATCTACAAAACAACAGTTGATTGTTATCTGTGTTATGCACAAAGAAATGGGAATATTTTTAAAAAGGAAATATAAACAATTAGGATCTTTATGCATGATATATAAATCGTCACATTTTATCAAAATTGATGAGTTAGAAGAATAACAAATAAAATTCACAATGATGTGTTCAAGCTTTATAAGAATTAAATTTACAGCTTCAGTAAAACGTGAGAAATTTATTTAATTACTAATATGATTGAAAAATTGACAATATTTTGCTAAATAACAATGCAACAGTTATTCTATTTACAATTTATTTAATGTCATAATATTTAATTCAATACTGTCTCCTACAGAATTAGTAAATTAATATTTCAGGGAAAAAAAAAAAAAAAAACCCTGCGATAAAAAGCTTTTTCTAGGGTTCAGACGTGGTATAAACCGCAAAAAAGCATCCTGGTTACAACGGAGAGGACAAATGACCAATTACCACTACGGGTGGTCGAAATCGGAAAGGTTATTTCCAACAATCGCCTTTAAAAGAAGAGGAAAGCATCTTCTAGCTTTTCTCACTGAATGCCCGTATTCAAAGTAACTTATAGATTGGTATTTTGTGTTTGTGCTGCATAATTTAATAAAATATTAAATGCTATATAATAAATAAATGAAGGAGCTTATCATCGTATTTATCATGTGTCTTTTTCGGATTCTGTTACATAAATAACGAAGAATTGTGGTTCCTTAATGCAAACTGTTCAAGCAGAAAAATATTAAAACAGAGCTGTTAAATGTTTATCTAAAGCAAATATTTGGGACCTGAAATTTCTCAAATTAGTCTGAAAAAAAAAAAAAAGAGATTAATTTATGGTATTATATCTTATCTGTTGGTGTTATTATGCTCTTCAATGTGCTTGCACTTACTTAAGTCTTTTAAGTTTTATTCTTTCACACTTCTTACATTTTAGTCTGAGTAGACAACTTTAATTTGTGACAATGGAACTGTTGTATTCGATATATATTTTTTAAAAATCTGTATTCCTTAATATTTCCTGCCTTTTATTCGAAGTTAGAGCTTCTTTACAACCATGAATAAGATCATATAAATTAGGTGCAATATTAGGATTGCATAAGAAACGAAATTATCTGCTTTCAAACTTTTCAAAATTTCTAGGTAAAAACTGTTAAAAAAAATGAATAGAAAAAATTTCATTCAAATTTATCAAAAATTTTTTTTGTTTTAATTAATTTTTGTTTATTGTTAATTATTTCACTATATTCAGTATTTTCTATTTTCAAATTTCACCTCAAAATCAAATTTAAATGTAATTAAATTCTCAAAAATTAATTAAATTCAATTTTATTAATTAAATTTGATTAATTTAATTTTAATTCCATTAATTAAATTTGATTAATTAATTTAAATTAATTCAAATTTAATTAAATTTAAATTATTTAAAAGCCGCTTTCTAAGACAGCTGAAACTACCAATGATAGATGTACTTTTCTTTGCTGAAAGCCTTATTTAAAAATAAAAGAGCATGTAAATGTACATGTCTAGCTGAAGTATATTGGGAAACACAGTACTTGTTGATGCTTTATTCCGTCTGCGTAGGAAAAATCCCAGATAATATAGATTTTCCTTTGTTTCATCCTCAATCGACCTTGGTCTTTTCTTTTTTCCTTCTTTTTTTTTTTTTCTTTTTTTCCTCCTACATTTCATATGAAACCACTAAAGTTAATTATAAGCAGTTGCTGATGGATTTCTATATTAAACGGAAAATAAAATAAATATATGATTCGATTTATGAACGAAAAAATGTTCGAGTGCTGCAATTCCACAGTCTCTACATTCATGCCTTTGATAAAACATATATTTTACAACATAGAAAAGTAATTTAATTTGTGATTTTAAAATGATGCCAGTGTATAAATTATTATATTTTGTATGCAAAGTTTTTATGTTTAGATACATTCCTTTTTTTTATCGTATCAATGAAATGGGTAGTTTTCTTTCATAATCATTATTTTATAATTTTTCGGTTAAGAGCAAAAGTATGAGTATCAGATTAATAATTAGTATGTATGTCTCTGTAAATTTTATATACTGATGAATTTAAAAAAATAAGCTGGTTGATATTTTATCTTTTGTTATTAATTGATGAGTTTCAAAAGCAGAATTATTGAAACAGTCGCTACAATTTTATTATTTTATTAAAAAAACCTTATTGAAAAAAAAAAATAAAGAAATAACATCCAGTAATTCTTAAGGAAGACAAGCTAGTTGTTTTTTACTCTGTATTGTAACTCTGTATTTACAGCTCTGTATTTTAAATCATTATTCTGTTTTATAATCAGTCATTACGTATACGAGCATTTAAAAATATTGTAAATCATGCTATACAAATTATGGAAAATTTCATACTTCTCAGCTTTATTTGACTGGAAAAATTTTCTGAATGTTTGGTGAATACTTACTCATCAACATTTAATCCTAAACAACGAACAAAACCATTCTTCTTATTACAATATAAGTAATAAAAATGCGAAATCAAGCAGATTTAATTAAAAAAAATATATATGGCAAGAATTTTGCAAAGAACAAATGAATAATACAGTGTGCATATTCTTTTTTTTTATAGAAAAGGGGATTAATATTATAAATTACTCTTCCATAAACATTTGATTCCAGTCCTCCTTCGTATCTCCAACTTAACTTCAATTCAAATTACTTAATTTTAAAAAGAATCTGGGAATCTAGCTTTTGGTACATTCAAGTTATTTTAGTGCTCATTTGCATATAAATCTAATTATAGTGCAATACACTCGGTGAAATTAAGAAAAAAAAAGCCTTCTTATTGTTTCTTTTGTTTTTATTAAAAAATAAACAATTACAGGTCAAAACTAATTTCAGTTGCTGAAAGTATCAAAATCCTAAAATTATGTTGTAACAGATATATTGGAGTTATAACGGCTGTTTAAGTAGCTCTGATGTTGATGTATGTTGAATAATATGAAATATTTCGCCAAATACATTATTTTCAAATATTTGTAATTATTTAAATAAGCATTATATATTTTCCTTTTTTTAACCGAAAATATGAATCTGTATTTATTATTATATCTCTAGCACCTTAGGGACTATTGAGTTTCAGTTACTTCTGGCGTGTATAAAAATCACCTGGTCAGAGGGTGATACAATCGTCAACAAAAATATGGGACACAGATGTTTGTTATTTATTATCGCTCCTTCACAAAACAGGTGTCAAGTGAAATGATTCAAGGGGGAAAGTTTGTTTAGTTAGAGATATTTATTAACTGGTATAACTGACATAATTAATTAGTGTCTCGAAATTTTCCCCTTACGCCCACCAATTTCTTTTGCTCAATTGGTTGTTCGTTATGGAATTAATCAACAAAAAATGTATGTAAATTAAGCAACAGTTATGCAACTAAACAACAATTTTTTTTCTTTCATTTAGAGAGCATACTTTTGTTACACAATTAAATGAAATAAATTTAAAATTTTATAAGTTATTATTTCGTTTTTATAAATTTTACATAGGGAACCTAAAAATTACGAGCCGATCTGTAATAGTGTTTAAAATATTTGCAAAAAACTACAAACTTCTCACTGTCGGTTAGTGACGCCATGACATGCCTACTTTTTGAAAGACTTTATTACTATCGATCTACTCGTCGTAATACATGAAGTTTAACTGTTATTATAAAATTGCCATTGGGTAATTTCGAGATCAGATGATTTTAATATTAAGTGGAATTTTCTTTCTTATCAAAAATAAATATATTTAATAATAGTTGACA
This sequence comes from Argiope bruennichi, assembly GCF_947563725.1. Taxonomy (NCBI): domain Eukaryota; kingdom Metazoa; phylum Arthropoda; class Arachnida; order Araneae; family Araneidae; genus Argiope; species Argiope bruennichi. The sequence goes on from NC_079162.1 coordinate 52,801,418, forward strand.
TAAAATATATCGAATATTAAAAAGAGTTTCTTAATAGAAGAAATAATATTTATATTTCAGGATGGCGATTTTTATCAAATTATTATTTTATTATCTTTGCTTCAAAGATTTAATGAAAAACGACTAGTTGTAAAAGTAACGCAAATTTATGAATTTTTAAGTAAAAATTGAGTATCAATCCTACCGTTTGGATACTTTAGATTTCGTTTGAAATTCGGATTTAAAATAAGAACAAAAGAAACAGCCTTATTTATAAATAACAGCTGAAGATATTTACAAATTCCTATTTTTCATAATGAAGTTAAAAGAAGGGTTAAAGTAATTTTAAAAGAATTAAGCTATCAAAGAAATCCATTGAAAGGAAACCTAAAATTATTAATATCGTATGTTTCGATTTTTTTTTTTTTTTTTTTTTTTTTTTTTTTTTTTTTTGCCGCGGCTTCAATTTTTAATTTAATTTTTACACTTTTTATTACGATAAGTTTCTCTTTCACACTTATACTCCCGTTTTGGAGCCACGCTATACGAAATCTTCAATTAAATTGAATTCAATTCAAAGTGAAAATATGGCTGCAGATTAAGACAGGGTTTCGTAAACAGGAGCTAAGAATAACATGTGACCTGCCGGCCGGCACGTGTTATTGATTTTTCCGTCATCGATTTTCCTTTTTCCGGGAATTTCTATTGCTGCAAGAGTTTCTCGAAAGGTTTATTTATATTTAATTTATATTCTTTATCGTGAACGAAATTAGTGATCGCTTTTTGATTGCAATACATAAACATAATTTTTTATGTCAAAAGTTTGTTCGATATATAGAAATTATATTTGATATATAAAAATTTTATTCGATATACTTTATATGTATGCATAGAAAAATGAAATTAGCAATGTCCTAGAACGTGCAAATTTGTTTTCTAACAATACATTTCTTCGCAAAAAAAAAAAAAAAAAAAAAAAAAAAAGCTGATTTAGATTTTCTTTTAGAAAGCAAAATGATAAAAATACACATAACATTTATAAAATATCGTCAGAATATAAAATGTCCCGAATTAATAAAAACTCTTTAAAGAATCACATCCAATAATTTGAATTTAAAAACAAATATCATGCGTTTAAAATCCTTGAAGAATTCTTCCTTGAAGCCTTTTTCAGCTCTTATTAATGTTGCAAAAAAAGAGTTGTTTTTTCATGGTCTTTTAAATCAGCTTCGCCATATTACATATTTGCTCTAAATTACAAATACAGAACTGCAACAGTTGCCTGAAGTATTTTTAAAAACGTCATGATCATCAGAAAAAAACAAAGTACAATATCTTTCTGTAACACTTGATAATGTTTTTACAGCAGGAGATTGCAAATTTTAAACTATTTCTCATTGTGTTGAAGCTCGAAATAAAACAATTCATCTAAATTTCAAAGAAACACTATGGAATATGGACTATTTTCTTTATGGGATAAATTCGAGCTATTTTATATATAATTTAAAATTTATTCCTAAGCAAAGAAAAATAAACGTCACATTCCAATATCACGTCAAAATATTTGTTTAGGAGTGAAATGTAAATGAATTTAATTGACTGCAAAGTATAAACATTATTTAATTGCAGAAAAGAAAAGCATTTTCATTAATCAAAATTAATCAAATCTCATGGTATTTGAATTATTTTGCAGCACATAGCATAAATTTATGATTTTTTAAATCCATCTGAATTGCACAAAACGATCTGTAAAAGATTTCTGATACATATACATGATTTTTCTTTTGCATAGAGATGATAACGCATATTTAAGACAATTTTTCATTAAAAAGATCTCTAAACACTTAACTGGATTTTTCTTCAATGTCAGTTATATTCCTCAGTAAATCGTTTCTATGAAACATTTCAATTTATTCATCACAATTTTGCAGTTTTTCTTTACTTTGAACGCGATAACGTTCATTTAAGTGAATTTTTTAGAAAAAGTTTAAATTCTTCCCAGACACATAGGTTTTTTTAATGAACACCATAACGTCTATTTAAATCAGAGTTGAAAGAAAATATGACACTGCGTACTTCAAAAATATATGGTGTTCTCTTATAAGAACACGGAAGTATTGTTTCAAATTAGATTGCAGACAAAGGCACTTACTACGTACGTCACAAACAATGAGTTTTTGTATTGTTTGAGTATTAGTACTTTTTTGCATTGTTTTGTGTTGTTGTATTATGAGAACAGTAATGCGGATTTAAACTCGTTTTCTGGGAAAATTCCGTGCTGCATGTTTCATATTGGTAAAGTGTGTGTGTGTGTGCGCGTGCGTGTGTGAATATGATAATGTACATTCAAAAACGCCTTTCTGGCAAACTGTTCTTACAGCATACTCCACAAGTATGGAGTTTTCCCATAATATGAATGCGATAATGCTTTTTTATATAAAAAAGTTTCTCGATTCATTAAGGGACACAAAATTCTGTTTTGATTTAGAGAAAAGGCATTCTTTTCTGCTAGTGAAACTATTTAGTTTTAATTAAAATACCTTCGTTTCAATCAGAACATGCACGGAAAATTCATTTAAATTAAGGATGAAACCACTTGCGATATATGAAACACTGAAATACACTCTTACTAAAATGATTAGAAATTCTTCAGGGCTCACAATATCTATTAAAATGCGTTTCAAAATCTGCAATATTGTTCTTAATCTAGAAGTCTGACTTCCGCTCATACGCACACACACACACTCGCTTGCAGAACTCCTTTTCACAGGGGGCTGCTTCACACACCTCACAGAGACAGCACAGGATAAAGAACAAACATACCCGAGACAGGACTCGAACCCGGGGCGCCCATATCACAGGGAAGACGCGCTACTCCTAGGCCAGGACGCCGGCATTCGAGGTTGTTCTGACAAGTAATAAAGAGAATGACTGAAAAATTCCTCACCTCAGTAATAAGCCCTATTTGCTAGTAAAATTCGGACATTTCCACGTGCAGTAGACTCCCGAATATCCGCGCCTGCCACACAAAGTTTTTTTTTTTTTTTTTTTTTTTTTTTTTTTTTTGGTACAAGCGTAAAGCAAAGAAAATAAAAAAAGTTCACAAAACTGAGCGAAACGTTAAATTTGCTAACATCGTGCTTATTTATGGCAAAAATATCCCAGGCCTTCTCGGAACCTTCCCCTCTGATGAGTAAATGATTTCTTACTCACCCTTGCAGTGCGGAGTTGGCCGAGAAACTTATGCTACGAGAAATGCAAATTCTTCAAAATTAAAATTGGTCGAAATTTGACTGGAATGCTTCTCATTCAATGAAATTTTGTTCGGTAAATTAGTAAAATAACTTCGAATATTTATGGCAAAAATATCCCAGGCCTTCTCGGAACCTTCCCCTCTGATGAGTAAATGATTTCTTACTCACCCTTGCAGTGCGGAGTTGGCCGAGAAACTTATGCTACGAGAAATGCAATCTCGGACCAAGGGAAAATGCTTCCAAAGCTTCGAAACTGCGAAAGTGTATGCACCTTGAGAACAATGCCAATAGTCGGATACTGACTGATCACAAACAAGACGCACCCTTGACCATGGGAGCAAGATGTTAGTGAGTATGAGAGACAGTTTCGGTGAAAGCATTCCCGTTAATTATTTTCAATTATTTTTTTACAATTGCTAATAGTAAACAGACATTTAGCTTTTTGTCTTTCAGGAACATAAGGGTACCCTCGGCTGCTGTCAACTGATGAGCTAGCTATTAAATAAAAGTCATTGTTATCTTCATGATCTAAGGACATATTTTTATAATACAGATTACGATTGAAAATAGAGATTTTTATAGTTATTTTTCAATAAATTTTTGTTTAGCAGGTATAAATATTCTATCTAAAGTAAGTAAAATTTAGAGGACATTGCTTTACTGCTATTAATTACATGATGATTTAAATGTAAGTTCCGATTTCAAGCGTTACATTTTAAAAATGGCTGGTTAAAATTGGTCGAAATTTGACTGGAATGCTTCTCATTCAATGAAATTTTGTTCGGTAAATTAGTAAAATAACTTCGAATATTTATGGCAAAAATATCCCAGGCCTTCTCGGAACCTTCCCCTCTGATGAGTAAATGATTTCTTACTCACCCTTGCAGTGCGGAGTTGGCCGAGAAACTTATGCTACGAGAAATGCAATCTCGGACCAAGGGAAAATGCTTCCAAAGCAAGAAGCAAACACAAATGACTGATTTCTTCAAAAAGGTGTAGTTTTACAGTTATACTTTTGTAATTACATAATACATTACAGTATCAAAACAGTACATATGTGTTAATTTTTCTGTGCATCCTTGACGCCTCTCGTAAGTACAAAGCATTTTTCTGTTTTCATTAACAAAATGCATTTTAGGTTTTTTTTGAGTGATATACTAAAATATTAAGCGTTAGTTAAACATTTCCTGCTGTTTATTTTACGTTTTATTGTACATAAAACGATTTTTCAAAGTTGGAATGACTGTTTTATCTTTTGCTATACCCGTTTTTAGCTTTTTTTGGATTATCCGCGGCGGCCGCGCCACCCAATTCCGCGGATAATAGGGAATGTACTGTACTACAATCCAGTGCTACAAATACAATGGCATTGATCTAAAGCTTCTCATTGCTTTGATAAAGAAGATACCTAAAATTTTCTTCACCATTCTCACAGAACTTATAGATAACTGAATGAATAGATAAATCTAAATGTATATAAATTTTGGTGAATCCTATCCTTAGCAACTTTCAAATATCGAGAAAAGTTCTCAAAAATCTCTAAAAGTGTCTTCACTAATAAGTTCTAGTGTCTAATATTCCATATGCTAATATTTTGTAAAGTTATGATCGAATTCCTTCATTTGAATTTCAAATGCCAAAATGCAGAGGAAATACCTACTGATGAAGTAAATGTTGCAAAAAAAGTTATTTATTTACTAAAAGAACTTAAAAATATCTGTAATCAAATTATAAAATGTCAAGAAATTAGATTAATAGATGAAAATATCCAAATTAATAAATTTCAAATAATATTGGAATATAAGTACAATATTCAAAATTAATGCTATTCTTAACACCTTACTCTGTACTGTTCTCACCAACCATTCACAACAGTTCCTTTAACCGATATCTTCTAGCAAGCCTGATTTTACTCGGGTGTGTCTGTTGTGTTCTAAAATCCCTACTCTCCTCCTGATTTTAGATTTCTTAATTGAACAAATATATGCTATCCTTACAACGATTGGTAAAAATTCATCAACGGGAAAAATGTGCTGTGTACCTCTCTTCTACAGCTCAAATTTGAATTGCAACATAAGTTAGGAGTTGCAAATGAGATTAATAAATCTCCTTGCGATCCAGTAATTGAGCGGTTAGTAAAATTCCGTTTTTCTTTTCTATAAACATTGCTGTTGAAAAATTCGGGGACACTGTCTGCAAAGAAAAATTTCGCTTGATCAGTTTCAAAATCTGAATGGAATAAATTGGTCAGGTGTTCTGGACTTCAGAATACGATCCGAGATGATGGGGAAAGATGAATTGTTACTGGATAATTTCAATAAATAAATAAATAAAAATTGCTAATTAAACTGTTTACTGATAACTAAAAAAACTAGACAATCTAGAACACTTTTTCAATATCTTTTACAGAATTAAAATGTCTGCATCGAAAAGCAGGAAATCCCTGCTAAAGGGGACATTTGGTCACTAACATGTCAGTTCGGCTGATATACTGAAAGATATTTCTTTCTTATTTAGAGAAGTAAGTCGTTTGGTTTTTTTCTGATGATCTTACAGCAAGTGTTTAAATAATATAAGGAGACTCATATCTTTCTTAAGAAGTATCTTATTAAAAATTTAATTACTTTTTTTAAAAATGAATTATTTATTTATAAAATATCAGAAAAAAATTCCTGCATAATTTTTGATCAGTTAAAGGCAGTCAAAAATTGGAGATATCTTAGGTCATCGGGTAATTTTAAATGCATTCAGTTTCTTTTTTTTTCTTTCAATAAAATAGCCTGGGCGTTATTTACTGCTAATTTATCATGAATTATTTGTTAAGACTACAATAGTCAGTCAAAAACTAGAAAAAAAGAAAATTCTTATCAGCACAGCCTCGACGAAAAGCTCATCTTTAACCTCCGAGAGTTGATTACTCGCTTGCAGTTACACATGTGAATTCTGGCGCTTCGAGTACACAGCACATCAATTTAAACTTTTAAAATGCCCAGTGTTTTTTTTCTTCTGTCTTGGGTATTGTTAAAAGAGGGAAAATAGATAATATACACCTTTTTTTCCTTCTGAATTATACTAATGATTTAATTAAATTCGTTAGGAATTGTTAAATGAATAAGTCAAGATTTCTTCTACTTTACAAAAGGATTTTTTTTTTAAATTATAGCAACAAAAACAGGATTGCACAAACATACATAACATTTGATAACGGTACCTTACAGTAATTTTTACCCTAAAAATTTAGACGAATGTGTGGAATGAACATAAAATGGCACAGATTTAACATTTTGCTTTAATCTTTATTATTTAGATATACCTTTTATTTCCAGTTTTCTTTCTTCCTCTTATATTTGCGATTATGGCAGTAGCCACAATAATCATGCATTAAAAATGAGTCTGAGGAAACTATTTCATAAAAATTTAGAAAATGGAAATTGGGTAAGAAAACGATTTTTTTATTTTGAACACTGTGCTTGATAATATTTCATTTCAAGAAAGGGATCAGCTTTTATATATTTCATGTGTCAGAAATTCGTAAATGATTTTTTAAATATTATTCAAATTTTGGTTCAAAAGAAACGTTAATATAAGTATATTTTCAAGAAAGTGATTAATTTTTAATGGCTTCTTAGTTTTTCAGCCATATTATTAAATTAAAAATAACTAAAAAAATACCATTACTTATTAGTTGCATTAATCCTTATCAATAACAAATATTAATATATGGTACTATCAAGCACTATTTACTTCAAATTTCGATTCCACTAATTACGATATTAATTAAGTTTCATATATATTCATTTAAGAATATAATTAAATTTAAAATGTTTTATTCTTTGATTGTACATACTGTATAAAGGATGCATTGATTTTTTAATTGGGAAATACTTTTTATGAATCATGTATTTTCGATTTTTATGTATGAGGTACAAAAAGCTTAAAAAGTTTGAGAACTACTCTATTGTAGAATGGGAGGGCGCCGATATCAAAAGCACAACTTTGGCTTCGTTTAAATTGCACACGAATGATTTACACAATAAAGTGAGAATGATCGGGAAGAAAAGGTTGAAACAGCTTTCGCTCTCCCGCAAAATCATTGTTGTACGGCTTCAGTCCCACACTTTTTATATTCTCGCCCTCAATGAAATGACGAAAGGGAAAGCAACAAAACATCAGACTAAAAAATTTTTATTTCACGAAGTACATGTATGTTTTCGGTAATTTTGCAAGGTACTGCTAGTTTAATTTTTAAACTGACAATGTGTAGAGTAAATAAAAATAAAAGATTCAAGTTTATTCGAAGAGTTCCTACAGGATAAAAATAATAATAATAAACTGGAAGTATATTGTAAGTTGCTAGATACTGGCATTTTCAGAGTAAAAATATAATATAAGGATTTGTTTTAAGGTAAAGACGATAAAATTATAGTTAGTTCATAGCATGATAAAATACTCATTAAAACTTCAGTATTTAGTATTTTGAAATCAAAGCCGAATTAAATTCATTACGTGCTTCTCTTCAAATTTTCCTCAATCAAATTTTAAAATCATTTAGTTTTTCTTTAATAATTTTAACTGAATTTCAATATAAGCAGTTTCTAAGTAACACATATTACGATAAATTGAAACAAGAAAATATTTAATTGAGAATGATTTCCGGAGATTTATTTTAAGTATTTCGTGTATAAAAATTTGAATTAAAAATTTCGTAATTTAATTATAACATTTTAAACAAACTTCTGAGAAAATTATAAGACTTTTTAAGGCATTCTAAATACTTAAATTGAAAGCTAATTAAACCCATTACTTTTGAGACAATCAGCAATTAAAGAAACATTCATCTGCAAGTGACATCGAAAACATGAAAAAAAAAATACCAACAATAATGTTCTAAAATTTAAACAATATTTAATTTTAATTTTAAAATACTCAAACACATGACAATAATAAATCAAATGAACGAATAAAATCAAAAGACCTGGAAGTAGTGCACAAAATTTCGGAGCCCCTAGGCAATTGTCTACTTAGCCTATCTGATAATCCTGTCTTCTGCCTGTAGAAATAAAATAGCGAGAAAAACTTGTTAACTTTTAAGTCATTAACTTTCAATCAAGACTTTAGAAATAGGAATGCTTAACTGATTGAATTTCAAGATATATGTTCAATATCCATCAATCTTATTTTCAAATAATTTCATAGAGAAATACACTATCGATTCGAAGAACAAATTAAATGGTTTAAGAAATATCTATATGTATATACACAATATTTGAATTGATAATTGTAATTCATCCTTACTTAAGATTCAGATGCAAAATTAACTGTACGGGATCTCAATTTTTGCTGTGGTATCCATAGATAAAGCAAAAACAGAGGCATAGGAGTACGCATATCCAAAGAGATAAACCAGTAAAAAGCTTAACAACTGTCCAGATTTCTGCTATGTTTGCATGGCAATAATGGAAATAACTTCAATATATATATAGAGATACTTCTAACGCATTTCACAAGTGCGTTTTGTTCATATAATATACGCAATGGCTGCTGGGCGAATGGGTTAATGAACTCCGAAATACCTCCCTCTTAGCTTTTGAAAAGTTTTTTTTCAGTAAAACGTATTTCCACCTCAGTGTTCTTCAAATAATCTCGCGTATTTAAAACTTACCTATAAAAGCGAGGGGGAAAATCAAGTGTACGTTAATCTTGCCAAGAAATAACAAAACCCACCGTTAATCTATTTTATTAATGAAACTGACATTAAATTCAAGCAGAATATATTGCAACACAAACTTAGAATAGATAAGCGCATCGAGAAGTTTTCCAAAAAATAACTAAAGCAACCAGCGATAAAAAATTTCAGACTGATGAAGAAATTCAATTTAAGAGAGATGATTACTATTAAATAGAACATTCGAATAATATAGAAAGTTTAAAAATTCACACTAAAATTTTGAAAATTTATTTGTGTATCAATATATTTTAAACAATGTTGTGTAACAAAACGACGAAACATAAAAGGAAATGGTATTAAAAAAAATCACAGTTGAAAATTCGTTATCACTTGAGAAAATATTATTTAAAAATAAGCGAGTTTGAATTTTTGAAAAAAAAAATTAATACATTACTTTTTTATAAGAATTTATTTCTGTCATTCTTTAATTTGTCCATGAATTATTTATGAGAGGACCACCATTATCTTATTCTATGACAATTACAAATGTTTATAAAGACTCGCGCAGTAATTGCTTATTTATTAATTCTCTTTTATTATCAACACAAATACAGCCTTGTATTACATTACCAGCAGATACAGGGCAGATGCAAACAGCTTCTGAAAAACCAGCGAGAGTGGTCGACCCGAAAATTTTTCGCATACTCTTTTAATAAACTTGTCTTGCCAGAGAATGCTTTGCATGGCATTGGCGTACAATAGAAATGAAATATTAACTTTTTGTATGAATATAAAATTTCTACTGAATCTGTTGTGTCATTTTTGGCGATTTATCCCTGGAATACGGTTAATAGAATTCGAAAATCGAATTTGTACTTCAGACACGTTTTTCTCAACCGATTAAAACTAAGATTTGACACAAAACTGCACTTGTAGTCACAAAATCTCATACCTAATTTGATATTTTATCAAACTGATCGTTTAAATTATCGTTTTTACATGTTTCAGAAAGTACAGATGGACAGACAGTCAACTCTTGATTGGTTTTGACTCAAACTTTGATATGTGCCTGCACTATAGATGCTACATCTGTGTACCGAATCTTATCAATTTAGCTCTCTTCGTTTTATAGTTATCATGTTGATTTATATTCGAACAGCCGGATAGACGAACTTCCTCTGAAAAGATTTTACTCAAAATTTGATAGAAATTTGCAAATTGGGTATAAAGATAGTATCAAATTTCAACCGTGTAGCTCAAAGAGTTTTTGAGTTATCTTTGTCACAGACAGACGGACGGATGGATATTTTCCAAAAATGTATTTTTGGAACTTAGTGAGATCTAAAACGTGGAGATTCGTCAAAGTCTGGAGTTTGAATTTTTTGACGATTACTATACCTTCTCTATACTACGTATACGAGAAAGTAACAAGCAGCTAGGCCATCGGCATCGAAAACATCGCTAAAATGAATACATATACAGATACTTTCCTGCTATCTTTTCTGTTTAAAAAATATAACGGAACAGTCAGTTTTGTCTATCTTTGACCTTTTTTCATAAAAAATGCTAATATCCCAGGAAGATGGTACACCACAAGTTCCGAAAAATTAATTTTGTCTATCAAAAACTTCTATCTCTGTAGATAAGCTGCAATTATTTTTCGTTTTCAGCTATATTTGAGCATTTTAATGTAGCCGGTAAAGTAACTAATGCAGCTTTATGGTGTATGTTAAATGAGCGGTTTCAAAGATGTTTTTCACGCTGCCTCATTTCTTTATCATATTGAGAAAATACTTTGTATTGACACAATATCGTAAAATTTTTTCGCTTTCAGTTCAATTCTAGTATCTTATAAGTAAACAAAATATATAGATAGAATATGCAAGGACCTCTGTAGTGGTATTCTGTCCACGTCACTCTTTTTAAATAATTGCTGATTGAATTAATGGGAATACAGCAAGACAAATTGTGTTCACTCAAATAAATGATCTTATAAAAATACTAAGTCTCATAAAATTCTAAGTGAAATTTCGCAATGTCCTTTTTCATACTAAAACTACGTAAATCCAATAAATTTAGAGGCAGATTTGTTGATATGATATGGTATAGATGTTCAGGCCATAATAATCTTAAAGAGATCTAAACTAAAGAAACCAGAAGCGGAGTTAGCAGGAGAGCAAGGGGGAAGGGGAATTTGATCCCTGTCAGTAATCGCTGACATATTTTCATGACCACGCAATAACAAATTTAGGTGATTTATAGGTTCAACCTATGTTTCGATTTATATTCTAAAATCTAGAATGGAATATAATCATATTTTTACCAGAATTGGATCTTAGTGCAATTAAATCGCAAGATCTTCACGAAAAACGCACTTACATACATACAATATTTTGATAGTAGATAAAAGAAACAGAGAACATTTAACAATAAGAGAAAAATTAGTGTCAGTATCTGAATATAAAAGGAACTTAATGTTACTTAATTAATACTTAAATTATACTTAAATTAATACTATAAATAATAATAATAATTAATTAGTTTTAAGTAATTAATACCTTAAATTACTTAATACTTAAAACTTAATTGGCTTTTCTAAATAAAAAATTATGTTATTTTTAAGCTAATTTAGAGAAGTTGTGCTTGCCCCCCTATTACGTCGGTAAACCTCTGACGTCACCTCTAAAAGAAATATTACGTAGTAATTAGTGCATAAGATACTTTAAATGTTAAGGTGAATTTAAATTTATATACAATTGTTTATTGTTGCAACTGATATTGTTTATCCATAATAATAATTCCGGCATTCACGTATTACCTAGCAGATTGGTAAGATGCTCTGCCTTTTTCAGCGAAAGGAGAATCTAAGAGCAGCAGGAGTTAATGCCCGAATGATGCCCACGCATTCCGATTACAAAACCCATAGCAACGGATCTCTTAGTGGCTAAAAATACCTTGGATGCGCAGCAGAATTACGATCGGCATTCACCACCCTCGCAAATGTATTGGGAGGCATTATTTCTTTCAGATGTTGCGCTATTTGCTAAATATATTTATCACATAAAGAAAGCAAGATTATACGTGAAATGCTCCGCTTTGTTCAGCTCTTAGTTCCCCCTCCCCGCCCATTTCGTTTTTGATTTTAACAAAATTTGAAAAAAAAAAAAAAAAAAAAAAAGATTGGGTCACTTTTGGAATCAGAATTTAAATATATATACATCTTAGTCTTAAAAGTATATCTGCACTTCATCAGTAATCCGAAGAAAATCCAAACGTTTGATATAGCTGCATAAAACATAACGATTTATCTTAATAATAGTAAAATTTTTTTTTAAAATAAAAAAGCATCCCCAAAATTTATAAGCTTAATTTAAAAAATCAGTTGAGTTTCAAATTGTATACATTTTGCATTGCAAAAGTAATTATTGCTTACAGAAAGAAAACACTAGCAAATTTAATGAATTTTTTTTAGCAAGTGAAAGATATCAGTAATGTTCCTGGCAGTCCAATTTACTTCACAGCATTAAATTCATTAAATTTTGAGTGACGAAAAGTGGAATGACTATGTTGAGATCTGATATGGTTTTGATGATCAGTTTTTAAATGTAAAATTCCAGATAGACGTATAAATATTTAATGGGAGTATCATCTGTTGGCTTGGGCAATGTTTTGAACTATTCCTATAAAATTCATGATATGAACTCACATTTTGAAAAGAAAAGAAAATATGCTTGATTTCATAAAAAAAGTTTTTGAATTAATTGAAGTTTAATCTCACCCCAATTTAATTTAAATGATTAATTACCCAATTTAATTTAAATGATATTTATATAAAATATTTAATTGTAAATTTTAGTGAACATTAATCTCGGTGATCCAATTGGCCACCAAAGGCGGCTAGTATTAAATACACTTCTTACTGTTAAAAGCAAGAAAAGGAATTTCTTTCGTTTTATTTCACTGAGATTTCGAAAAATTGACCAAGCGTGACTTAGATCGGTCAGATTTTTAGCATGAATATTCATTTTTAAATTCCAATTAATATAAGGAATTTCGAATTTATTGGAAATTTAAGCATTCCATTACTGTTCAAAATGTTTTCGAATCCGCTCCTGGGGTTGATCCCACCCTAGACATTTCAATAACACCCATAAATTTTTATTACGAATGAAATACATTGGTTCCATTTTTTTAAGTGAAACCTTACTTTATTGGTAAAAAAGTAATTAACATTATGCTATTTTAAGTTTAAGAATTTATCAGCCTTCATTTAAACGAGGAAATTTTATTTTCAGGTATAAGTGATTTTAACCAGATAGGAAAATAATTAAGCTGAGAAGTATCTTTTGTTTATAATAAAGATATTACGCTTTAGTTTTAAACAGATTTCAGCAACATTTTAATTAGATCATTAGAATAAATTTATAGTTTTAAATTACAAAATTAGTCTGATTTGCAAAAGAAAATACAATTGACTTTCTCTAGTTACAATATCTGTATATGGGTAATATTTATGGTGTTGAAACCATTCATCATCGAAATTAGCATTCTTTTTTTTCCCTTTATTTCACTAGAATTAAAATTTTATTATTTATTTTCTTGTATACGAAATATGCAAGACAATACAGGGCAATTGTCTAATAGTTTGACACTGTTAATTAACTGAAACTTCATGTTTGAGGCCTCCCTGAAGTAAAAACTTATTTGGAATTATGTTTGCTTGGGAAAATGGTTATTCAAAAATGGAACGAGTTCAAATTCGAGTTTTTGAATTTTCTTATTTGGTGTTTATACAAAAAAATACAGTATTGTATCAGGTTTTGACTAAGTTTGGATAAGAGAAGTTATTATATCCTCCTATTCTACCACGTGCATGTGGACATGATAATATATATAAAAAAAGCTAGATATATAAAGTTTGATGTAAGGTTTTATCATAAGATTTAAAGATCTGAATGAAATTTTGTTGGGCCAGCTCAGTCAAAGGATTGACTATCAGTTAATCTGTCTGAATGTTCAAACGAATTTGCTCAGAAATTCAACAAGCTTGATATGTAAAATTTGTTATGTCATTTTGGTGCTAATCTGTAGTGATGAGTCGAATTAATGATTTAAGCAGATAATGTCCAAATGATGCATTTTTATTACTGTAAAGTAACGGAAACAAATTATATTTTTGAATATTTTCATTAATAGCATTTATCTGCATTACAGACACAATACATATATATTACCAGGGCAATCACAGTAATAAAGCAATAAAAAAGTGACAATTCGTGAATGAACTTTGAGATTTTGCCACTTTCCATTTGAACCCCATTACAGGAACCAAAAACAAAAAAAGAAGTATGAGGACGAAATAGTATCAAATACGAAGAACAAATACACTCATGTGAATAAATTAAGGATAATGCCAGTTCTGGAAAATAAAGGCTCAGAAACAAAACAAACGTGGCTTATTCATAAGGTCCATTTATTAAACAAAAGATAATGAACAAAAAAGACGGTGTCTGTAAGATACCGTTCATAAAAACTGCGATTTTTTCTCCTTGGAACAATTACAAAAAAATATCTCCCTTACAAAAACTTATATGGTCACAAATTTTGCATTCATGGCACCCCTAAACAAATGTACATATTGTTCCAGAATGATGTCTGGATAAAAATTTGGACTGTCATGGTTCCGATTTGAACATGCAGATCTGTTCTAGAGCTCATTATAATCCCACCCCAAACAAACAATCCTGCACCTCCGTAACGGTGTCGTTCAATGATGTTTTCTTGGTGGTAGCGGGTACTTGGCGTTCTCCATATGAAAGTCCAACGTGAATCAGACTGCAAGCTATCCCTGGATTCGTCGGATCCAAGCCCACTGTAACGATCGCCACACTACACGTTCTCTACTCCAGGCTAATCTCTGGTGACAATAAGTTGTTGTGACCGGAACACATCTGAAAGACCTGCATGCATAAAGACCATGTCCCAAATGTTTGTACAAAGTTTGCCTTGAAACTGTCGTACCCATCGCTGAAGATAGCTGACGAGACGTGTCTGATGCTGTGCTCCATCTTCGTCTTTTGGCAATTACTGCCAAATATCGGTCGTCAGTCATTATTGTAACTTGGGAGGGAGCAACTTGTACTGTAACGTCTACTTACGTTTTCATCATCTTTTAATCATTGTCAAAGCCTAGAGATGATACTTTGGGCGATTCCAGGTTTCTCGGATGATTCCATCTGAGTATGCCCACATTCCAGACAGCTGGTAACACTTCCACGTAAAAAATCATCCACATGCATCCTCTGTGTCATAACTATTCGGTTAAGGCACTCAGCGGCTTACAGAACGCTTGTGAACAATTTTACTTCTTTGCTACCATTCCTTATATACACCTATCTTGCACTCTTATTATTGTGACGTACAGGCGTCATCTGGTGGCATTCTGTCATTTGCATATTATTCTTGAAGACGTGTGTGATAATTCTACAGGTGAAATTCTTACTTTAGAATTCGATTTCCTTGTGATTCTGAATTATCTTTAATTTATGGACATGGGTGTATTTCTCTCCAAGAAGTTTCAGGAAAATATATCGTGTTTAGAATCAGACGTGAATGTTACGTATTACTTCTTTCTCTTTAAGACTCTACTGAAGTGCCATTATTTTTTTCTTTCGTTCTTTTCTTTTTCTTTTCCTTCTTCTTTCTTCCCCCTTTTTTTAAAACAAAATATTTGAAATTGTGAATTTTACGTTTGAATATGTTTCTCATGTGATCTGAATAAACGATAATCTGTAATTATTAAGTTATTGACTTTCCTTTTATTGCTTATATATATTTTAAAAAATTTGCATCTACAAGTGAAGTTGAATATCTGATTTTTTCCCCAAAAGCGATGATTTACACTCTTTATGTTGACTCACAATCACATTTTCAGCTACGTGCGTCGTATTTGATGATGGTCTTTCTCAAAAATGTTTTGATAAATAACAACTACGATCACGAATACCTAATTTTGAGGTGACACGTAGTACTTAAGGAATCAATGACTGGGTTTAAACACTTATTACTTCTTATATGTTCACTTATATTATTAATTAACTTTTACTGAAATTTGTCGAGACTGCCGAGAGTTGAATAAGGGCTATTCGTCGAAAAAAAGGTTAAAATGCATGCTGATAATGGGAAAAAATGTATCTTTCATTTTCAATGAATTTTAGTTTTTAAATCACTATGCCAAAAATAATTAAGATTTCCTTATGGAAGATTGTATAAATTTTCAATAATTAATGTATTCTGGTTGTTTTACAAAAATTTGTTTTCGCACTTAAGTAAATCGCAGAAAGAAAAATGAAATGGATAAAAAAAGGAGCAAGTGATAGAAGTATTGACGAGATAATAGTTCACCTCATTTAATTGTGATCTTTTGGTGGCGCGTTTTCAACTAAATGGAATAGGCAGCTGTCTAGGGCAGCTATTCTTAGAGGGGGTTGCTAAGAGGTCGATTAAAAAATTTATTTTCCTTGTTACGAAATAAAAGAGTTTCTAAAAATTACAAATTATATACATTATAGAATATTAGAATAACATTGACACTTTATCTTGTAAAATTGGTTAGATTTTTATATATACTTACATTTACTTAGTTATTAGAAAATTTACCAGCGTTGAATGACTAAAGAAATTCTTGTTTCTAATATCAAATGAAATTTAAATTTTTAATGTATTAATTAGTTACACTTCTTGGGGTTATATTTCAAAAGAATATATTTCCCCAATTAATGGGTCATTATTAATATGTATTATTAATGCGTCATTTAAATTAAATCAAATTTGCAAACATGGCTTTCAATCTAAAAAGTTCTGGAGTTGTGTCTTTTTCCTTTGTTACCAGAAACAAAAAATAATTGTGAGAAAGGAAATATTACATATTTGATCTAAACTTTCTCATCATGCTCAATATTTATAAATATGACACGTCTTCTTCACAAAGTGGTAATCAATTTTATAATCATAGTACATGTAAACAAGAATTGTCGTTTGCAATTGTAATATCTGTGCCAGTCACTTTCAATTTCATTTTTATATTATAAAATTAGATTTTTCTTATAAAAGAATAGTTTTTTTAATTATTAATAGAGTAATTTATTGCACTTTACTGAATAAAGCTAATTTCTTAACACATGTCTTAATATTTACAATACGAACCGTAGAAAAAAGCATGTCATTCCATAATTATTTTTAACTGCACAGTATTAGAGAAAGAGGCGTAAAATAAATACACGTGATAATCTCTAGAAATTATTTTCTCAATGCATTGAATTTATTGAGATAATATTCATATTATATATATGTGTAGTCGAAATAACAACAGAATATTTACTAGGATTCAAACAAATTTATACAAGGCTTTCAGTGTTTCAAACCTTTAAAAAGTTTTTTTTTTTTTTTTTTTGCAGTTCCAGCATAGGATATAATTATTCAAAAGATTCATTAAATTCCATCATAGAATCTCATTTAATAATAATTAATATTAATAAGAAAGTCCTTAGATTTTGTCGACATTTCAAAAGTAGCATTTAAATTACAAAATGTTCCACTTTCTCTTTTCAAAACTGTTCGTATCATTATAACATAATTTTCAAAATTACGTGAAGGATACTTTAATTCATTGGAGTTCATTTTCTACCACATTCAAACGAAGCAAGTAATGGATGTTTCGATTAAACAACGTTGCACTTTTTTTTTAAATTCATAATGATAGAATGGTCATATTAGATAATATAAACAAATGGACTCAATTAAAATTCCGTAAAATAAAGATTTAAACTAAATTTCATTTTAAAAACAAACTTCATAAAATCTATTACTATTTATAAAAACATGTTAAATCTTGATAGAATTTTTTGTGTTTATAAATATTCTTGATTTTCTTTAAAATTTCTACATGATTATTTTTTCATAATTTTTCAGCTTTACATTTCCCCTGAGCTTTACATCCCTGTGAGATCATGAGAAACGCTTCACTCGAAACTGCGAAAGTGTATGCACCTTGAGAACAATGCCAATAGTCGGATACTGACTGATCACAAACAAGACGCACCCTTGACCATGGGAGCAAGATGTTAGTGAGTATGAGAGACAGTTTCGGTGAAAGCATTCCCGTTAATTATTTTCAATTATTTTTTTACAATTGGTAATAGTAAACAGACATTTAGCTTTTTGTCTTTCAGGAACATAAGGGTACCCTCGGCTGCTGTCAACTGATGAGCTAGCTATTAAATAAAAGTCATTGTTATCTTCATGATCTAAGGACATATTTTTATAATACAGATTACGATTGAAAATAGAGATTTTTATAGTTATTTTTCAATAAATTTTTGTTTAGCAGGTATAAATATTCTATCTAAAGTAAATAATTTAGAGGACATTGCTTTACTGCTATTAATTACATGATGATTTAAATGTAAGTTCCGATTTCAAGCGTTACATTTTAAGAATGGCTGGTTATAATTGATCGAAATTTGACTGGAATGCTTCTCATTCAATGAAATTTTGTTCGGTAAATTAGTAAAATAACTTCAAATATTTACCAATAGTTAACATTGTGAGGGAATTATCAAGAAACATCACCTAGAAAAGAAGATGCACTGCTTTAGAGGAAAAATGTTTCATGCGAAGCAGATAATATTGATTGCAGAAGTGAAACAATTTCTAAGGAAGAAAAACAATTTAGCATCAAGAAAGCAGTACATAAAAACAACGACAATATTCATGGTACCATCAGGTAAACAATGTCCTCTATAAACAAAGCAAGAAATATCAGATATGCTATTAAACTTTCTGCAGTAATTTTTCCTCCTCAATAAACAAAATGCAGTTTAAATGAATGCCTTTGTTCTATTTATTTGCAGAGTTTAGTAATAGCAATTTTATTTATTTTCACCCTATATTTACCTATACAACAAAGATAACGAAAAATATAAAATTCCCTAATACGAAATGGGGCAAAACCAATAAGAACTTTTGAAAATTTATTTGAAATTTGAAAATAGAGCTTCAAATAAATTTTAAATACGCTTAATGTTAAGTTATATTTTTCAAAAATTACTTATTTAATTGACATTCTAGATACTAAATTATATTAATATTAATTAATTCTTCTTCTATAAAAAGGATTTGACTACATCAAAATAATTGTACAATCTATTTTAATTCTTAACTCATTAGTGTATATTAGAGGGCTCTATTCTAGAATGTGCCTCGCTTTGAACTTCGTTCAAAAAATTATCATAGTTACAAAAAAACTCAAATTAGTTATTTGGAAAAATTCAACACCGTAATCATTAATGAAGAAATAACCAACAGCAGTAGCTATTTTTAAAATCGTAATGATCGGCATCACAGAATTTCCATAATCATTAGCTCTTGCAATAATTCTTTATAAGAAAGTTAAATGCACTTTAAGTTTCTTCTATATTTATCATGGATATTTTGCAACTCTCCAAGCAAAGAAAAAAAAAGCCATGCTCAAATTAATATCATTCAATAATGAAATATAACAGATCACGATTAAAATTATTTATTTTTACAATTGAATTAAATTCCAGTTGAACATATTTTAATACACTCTTAGCAAAGATGACATATCATTGTGTTTTTCCAAAGGTGCCCAACATTTCATTTGATGAGGTATTTCTTATTTACAAAGTGCTTCAATTATGTTCACTTAAGAAAGCTAATTATTACTAGTGACAGATATATATTTTTTAAAAGTTAATAGCAAAATTTTATAAATGAAGTCATAACCAAAGCAATGAACTGATATTTAAGAAATCACATTTAAAAGTTCATTATCTCTTTAAATAATAAGTCCTTAAAAAAACGAGTTTGAGTTGTTGCTACTTATGGCATGGTCATGCTGGTTTTTGTGCAGTAGCTTCTGAGCGTAAAGGTCCCTGAGGACCCAAGGACAGAAGTCTGATTTCTAGCTCATATGAAGATGACACACACATACACGCTTGCACAACCCCTTTTTAAGGGGAGGGCTGCTCTTTCACACACTTCACATATAGAAAACAGGGTAAAGAACAACCATACCCGAACATGGACTTCAATCATGGGGAAGACGCGCTACCCCTAGGCCAGGACGCAGGCAGAAAACGAGTTTGAGTTTTCAAAACAGCGGTTCTCCCATCATATTTACAGCGCATTTTTAAGTCTTTCCATGTTCCTTTAATTTTTCTATGAAACCAAAAAAAATCGAATGTTTCATGAAAATACCATTAAAATTGTCCATGACAATTATATATATTAAGAGCGATAATTACGCGCAAACGTTGATTTATTATTTCTGAGTTGTCTTCATCCCTTATGTCACCTTGTATGGTACCTCCTGATGGCACTGGACCGGTACAAACGACTTGCGAGAAGCGAGCGACATGGCCTTGAAAATCGAAAAACGTCACCAATGCAAAAGCTTGCATTGTGTGCTTGCCATTATCTGTTCTGGATAAGGAAACGGTACAATTGATTTTGCCTGTTTCTGGGAGTTTTTTATAAAAAAATCTGACAATCCAAGATGATGGTACTTCACAGGTTGTGCTAAAATCAAGCATAAATGATTTTACTTCAACACCAGCAGTTCCATACTGTACAGGCATACAGCAGTGAATTTCATGGCCGTCTGGGTAAGGTTCTTCATCACTGAGAATTTCAAACTCGCAATCATCTGTTTTTGAGGCCATATTTGAGAAGTGTCTTTAATCACAATATGCTTAATGAGATCTTTCTTTGCCAAATTATATAGCAGGCCCAAATGGTTTTAAGTTCAAAAATGTCTAGAGACAGAATTGTAATGATGTGATATCGCCGTCAAGAGCTTAGCGATCTTACTCTGACAGAAATGTCAAATTAATGAAATGACAGAATTGTAGACACGATTTATCGTTGATTCTGCTCAATTCTTTAAAAACGCTCTCTTTGGGAACGAAAGCAGTTTTGAATTCTGCGAAAGCTCCTGAAGCCGAGATGATGCCCACGCATCTCGATTGCATCACCCTTAGCAACACAGCTCTCCTTAGCAACTGAGCTCTTAGAGGCCAAAAATGCTTTGGATGCGCTGCAGAAATATGATCGACACCACCACTGATGATCACCCACTGAAAAATGTATTAGGTCACAAGAGTTCCTTTGCATAATAAGCTATTTACAAAATATATTTATAACATTATAAAGAAATCAAGATCATGCATTGAATGGTGCGATTTTTCAGATCTCTTAGAGTTATTTATATTTTAACAAAATTTGAAAAAAGTACTTAAGAATTTGAAATATATTTTCTCTTTGTCCCAAAAGTAGGTATATGTAGCAGCTGTACGTCAATCTTTTGAAGAAAAACCATACTTTTGATATAACTACATAAAAAGTTATGGTTTCTTTCTTTAATAGTGAAATTATAGTTTATTATGAAATGCAAAAAGTTTAACAAAGTTTGCCTAAATTTAATTATAAAGATGAGTTTAATTTCAAATTGCATGCATTTTACTTTGCAAATGTAAGTACTGCAAGCAGAAACAAAATAAAAAATACGTAGAAGATTTAATAAATTTTCTTAGCAAATGCTAAATATTAATAATATTGGGTTTATTAACTAACTTGGCACTATTAAATTTATTTAGCTTTGAACGCTATATATCCTTTCCGAAAGGGAGGTAACACGATAACCATAAAATGCGAAGAGCTAGCACATTATTAGAGTCAGCAAGAGATAAAATTTAAAACACGGTTTGCTAGCATTTCACATGTAGATCCTAGAGCTCAAAAAGGGAAAGTTTAAATAAAGTTAAAAACATTCTCCAGTTTATAGTTTTTACAGGTATAACGAAATTCTTTCTCATATGTATCAAATATATAAAGTCATAATTCAAAATAAAAATAACGCACATTTGAATGGTTAATTGAAAATATGTTGCCCCTAATAGTTGAATTATATGATTTTTTCTTCGTTATGATTATGATTATGATGACCTAAAGCTGAAATGTTCGGAAATATTTTCGAACACATATGACATATTTCCATAAAAAGATATATGCTATATACGATTTTTCCTAAGATAAATTTTCTTAAAATAATTTCTCACACGTAACTCGATTTTTTTCGTGTCAGCGATATCTCTCGATGAAAAGTTTCTATGAAACATTTCAAGTTATTCTTTACAGAAGTGCAGTTTTTCTTTTGTATGAAAGCGATAAATTTCGCATAAATGAATTTTTTAGGAAAAGGTTCATTTACGTTCACCACAAACATTTTTTTTTGTTTCGTACTAGCAAGTTATTATTGATTTAATTTAAATTCAAGGGAGAAGGCATTAATATATATTTCACAAAGGTAAGGTTTCCATTTTGTGTAAGAACCATACTTCTGATTTATTCTTTCTGCGTATTTTAGATTTACTTTTGTATGAATATTGTAATGTGAATTTAAAGCGGATTTTCTGAGAAATGTCTCATTGCATGCTTTACAATCATGGAATCTTTCCCTGGTGCAAATACGATAATGCTTTCTTAAATAAAATGGTTTCATTGATTCAATGAGGGACATACGAAATCCATATTGCGTTAGACAGAAGAGTTCTTTGTTATTCATACAACATTAAGTTTTAATTAAAATGTCTTCATTTTACATCAGATCCCTTATAGAATTAAACAAAGTTATGGTTGAACTTACTTACGATTGATGAAGCATTAAAATACGCACTTACTGAAAGAATTTGAAATCCCATTCATGATGAATAATGTCTATTAAACTTCGTATGAATATCGATTGCATATTAACTTCTTTGTTTTCGTACACTTTCGCTAATATTACATATCAGGCTACTTGAAATAAAACAGCTAGAAATAAATATTATCTCTTCTCAATCAACAAGTTTCTATGATTATTTTAAAAATAGGAATGATTTACTGATTGAATTTTAAGTTGTGTCTTAATTTTCATCAGTGAAATTGGAAATCAGTTTATTATCAGAAATTCTCTATCGTAAAAAAAAAAAAAAAAAAAAAAAAAAAAACCAACCTTCATTGGGCAAATTAAATGGTTTGAAAGATTTCTTCATAAATGTATTAAGTTCTTTTTAATAATTGCAGTTCCTAAGAGGAACACTAATCAGCACGGAATTTTCTTTTTTGTTGAAATGTATGCTTGAATGAAGCAGGCACAGCAGTGGCAGAGTAATAAACGTGTCCTATGGAAAATTTAACTGACAGCTTAATACTGGTCCAAAGTATGTCGAACATATGGTATATTTCTAGGGAAATAATTAAAGCAGGTTCAGTATATTATTTTTTATTTTATTCCGCTTTACCTAAGCGCATTTTTATTGCAAAATATATACAATAACAGACGTGTGAATGGATTAAGAAAGCTCGAAATATTTTCCACTAGGGTTTTAAACAATGCTGATAAACCTTTTTCATTAAAACGTGTTTCCACACCAGTGTTCTTCACAAGATAATCTTGAATTTTTTTTTAAATACTGCTTTAAAAGCGAATTAGAACGTTTGTTCTTCTGAGATACAAAGCTCACTATATCAATTTACGTGGAAGAATTCCGAAACGGGTAAAGAAACTTTCCTTCAATTTTTAAGTACTTAAGATTTTTTGAGTCTTGAGTTGCTGTGTATTTTTAACTTTTTTGGTTTATTATATTTGGCATTTTATGGCAATACTTAGGTTACGATTGCTAATAAATCAACATATTTTTTTTCATCTATGCGATTGACTATTTATTTAACACTTGGTTCTTAATTTCTATGTTGATTGGGCTATAAGTGTTAAATTTATTATTTGATCGGTAGATCAAATGAGATTCTAGTTATATGGATTAGATACACTGTTTATTTAGAAAGTCTTCGACGAAAATATCAATTATGCATTTTCGATTATTCTGTACAATTTCAACATCATCCTAGGCAAGAATTGAATGAATTTTTTTGATTTGAAGTTGTGAATGCTTACAAATGAATAACATATATATATATATATATATATATATATATATATATATATATATATAAAATGTTAGTCATTTTAGATTTATATCATAATGTTGATGTTGAAAATTATATAATTACACATATGTACAGAATATGTATACTAACAATTTAAAAATGCCTAATGTTTGTTGATATATTTTCAATTAGCATGGAGAATATTATATTTGCGAATAAAATCTCTTTAGGAATAAATATCTATAACATATTAGACTGTTTAAATTGTCCAGATGGCTGTGCTTCGAATCTTTTCCTTAACTATAATCTTCAATGTATTTATTATCATAAACGCACAGTACAATTTGTGTATATTTTGTTTCTAGAATGAATATATTATTTGATTTCATGTTTTGATAATATTCAAGTATATTTTTGAATGATTTATTGGCTCCATCATCGATCAATATAAAATCTATTCTATGGTGCATATATTTGATTTTAAATGTGACGATTGCTTGAACTTATTTGAAACTTAAAACTCGTTGTTCTGAAATGCTGTCGACAATAATGAAGGCAAGAATATATAGAATTTACACTAAGAGTGAGCTATTACAGCATTGTTTATATAGAGAGATTAACTGTATTGTTAAAGCTTATGGAATCGTATTTTGCGACATTTCCATATAAAGAAATATACATATATACAAAAATTCAGTTTGAAATTTATGAATTACTTTAACTTAAGGTATCCAAATATGATATTTCGTTTGAAATTAGAGAACTTTTTAAAAAGAAAATCTTTTCCCAATGAAATGTATTTTTTCTTCTCATTGAAATCAGTTTGTTGTTTGTGTTGATTTTGCCTCATTGCATTGTAAAATATTTTAAACTTGAAATTTAACTGTAAATTTAATCTGAATTTTGTATAAATAAGAGTTTTATAGATGTTTAAATTAATTTTAGCCATATTATGTAGAATAGATTTGGAATGCATTCTGCATAATAAAGTTGTGTTTCTGTGTTAAATCTTCGTTTCAGTTGGTTAAAAAAGGGGTGTTTAATTTGAATTTTCGTTTTCTTCCTTATGATACAAAACACAAAACACTGAGGTGCTCAAGCCTCTAATTAAAAATCCTAGTGGTGATCAAGGACTTCCCAAGAACCACCCTTTCTAAGTGTGGTTTAAATGGTAACAGGTTTCGGTTATTTCCGAAGATTGTCTTTTTACCAGTACTTGTACTAAACTGATGTTTGATTTCCTGTTTGTTAAAAAAATAAGGGCACTTGCTCCTCCGCCTCCATATGAAGGCACTTGCAATCAGAAAAAAGGTGTTTCATCTTAAAGATGCAAAACCAGTTATCCATTGTTAAGAAATTTAAAGTCAAAGAATAAAATATCCTTCCCAAGCCAAGTTCCATTTAGATAATTGATCTGTTGTTGAATGAGCATACGTGTAATTCACAAAAGGGGATTCAGAAAAACTAATTGTAAAAAATATGATTATTCATGAGAATAAAAGATGAATTAATATCAATTTTAATGAGAAAATTAATCAGAAGAGCCCACTCATAAAATATAATGCGTATAAATAAAAAAAATCTGCATATAAAACAATAATGTGAGTTTAGAAGGAGGTGAATTAACTGGCTTTCGAATTGAGTTCGAAAGTCAGACTATGATTATGCCCATGACAAATAACACGACACAATAATTCCCTATCGCTGTTTAGTAAGAACTTCCGAGTACCATCTTTCATTTGTATGAGACGTAACACTTTCTACTGTTATGACTTTTCTGTGGCGCCATTCTGGAAGGTTGATCACCTCACTTTTCTAGATTTTTATACTTAAAAAAATGCCTATAAAGTTTTAAAAAAACGTTGAATAAATTTGAGAAAATTCTGTAACATAATAATGTTTTTGACTCCTCGAGGAAATAAAATGAACTCTTGAATCATCGAGATGTATTCAAATTTCATTTCTAGCTTTCTTGGTAGACAGTTTCAGATGTCTATAATTATTTTTCAATAAATTTTTGTGTAGATATTGTAATGATGCTTTTTATAATTAGCAAAATTTAGAGAAATTTTTTTAAAATTGTAAATAAAAAAAAAAAAGAATATAACTTAAGCTGCTATTTTAAAATGCTTTAAAGTAAGCATGAATTCTTAAAAAGTTCTGACACTTGAATCGAACACTTGTAAAGCAGTGGAATTTTGTCCAGTATAATATTAAAAATATTTTAAAACTCTGCCAATAGTTTGCGCAGTGAATACAATATATAGGAAAAGTAGGAAGGAACAAAAATTATTTTTAGATATACGAACTTGCAATTGTGAAATGTAGTTTACCGAAGGCAAACCATAGATTTCTAGGAGTAAAAGGTAATTTGACTACAAAAAAAAAATACATGTGAATAACGACAACTATCAGGGTAATATCAGGGAAAAAAGTCCTAATGTAAAAAATCTACCATTCCCCCAACAAATGATCAATATTTATTTTAGGTTTAAAAAAAATTTCCCCCTTCTTCAGATAAAATTGTATGAATACAAATGTATTAAAGTAAAATATGACGCCATTCTGACCACTGATTCTTAGTGCAAAAATAGAAAACTGAAAATTTTAAGATTTATAAGCTCAAGTAAATTTTATTAATACGCATATTTGGGTTACATTTTTCAGAATATAAATTCTGTTAAATTGTCAATTAAGAGTCTAAAATACCTTAATGTAAACGATGCATGATGCCACAAAAAACATTTAACTACACAAAAACTGTTATTCCGTGTACTCACTCAAATATCACCTCTCCGGCACCATTCTAGACTGCACTTTGTTTCGACTTTTTTTAATACCGTCAAAATAGTGCTCAGAGTTGTAAAAAGTCATAGATTAATATCTCGGAAGAATAATTTGTACAATTATAGCCCTTATTTTTCTAAGTAATAAAAAGAGCCTTTGCATTCAGTTAAATTGTACATCTAACTATTCTTTGAATGCAAAAGACTTAAGAAAGTAAAAAAAAAAAAAAAAAAAAGCCTAAATTTTCTAATGAAATAAATATTTTTTCTATCTCAGCTAAAAATTTAATATCACTGGTAATCTATTTCATATTTTGATGTTTGCTTCAATTATCTATTTTCTTCACTTTTGGAACTCTATTCAGACCAGCTTATTTTCGAATTGCAATGCACGACGCCTTGTTAGAATTTCCATAAGAACTGTGAAAACATATGTTTTTGCTCTTTGCATTTCTTCTATTTCATATCATTCGCGCTTGAAATAATTATTCATAAAAGAGCGGGAGTGATCTTCCTGGGAACTTCCTCGCATATCCTCTAATAAATGTCCCCCCGCTCCCACATAATGCAGGATGAGAGTGCCACATTTACTCAGAATTTTATTTTCACAGTCATATAAGCATCTTGGGTATTGTAGTATAGTATAGAAGCTTGGAACATATGTATTAACTGCCTGGCATTTGAGAACAATACTTACGGTAAATATTATTTTTAACCATACAGTATTAGAAAAAGAGGTAAAATTCTCAGTAATGTATTGAAATATTATGCACAGTGATACTCTCTAGAAACTTTTATTTTCTACATATATTGAATACACTGAAATACATATAATACATATATGTGTCATCGAAATAACAATACAATATTTACTATGATTCAAACAAATTTATACATGGCTTTTAGTGTTTGAACCATTTAAACAGATTTTTTGCCATTACTATCAAAGGAAAATAATTGTTCAAAACATTCAGTAAAGTCCATTGTAAAATCTCAGTCAGAACTACTTAATGTCTGTAAGAAAATACATACATTTTGTAGGCATTTCTAAAATAGCATTTAAATTACAAAATATTTTAATTTCTCTTTTCAAAATTATTCATATTATTCTACCAAATTTAATTTTCAAAATAAATAAAAGATTAATTCATTGAAGCTGGCTTTCTACCACATTCAGATGAAATAAGTAATGGACATTTCAATTAAATAACGTTACTCTCTTTTTCTTTTAAATTCATAATGGCAGAATGGTCTTATTAGATAATATAGAACAAATGGACTCAAAATTCCTTAAAATAAACATTTAAATGAAATTTCATCTTTAAAACAAACTCCATAAAATCTATTACTATTTATAAAAACATATTAAATTTTGATAGAATTTTTTGTGTTTATACATATTTTTGGTTTTCTTTAACATTTCTACATGATAATTTTTTCACAATTTTTAAGCTTTACATTTCTTTGTAATTTCATTACCTTTTTTATCCTTTATAATACACCTTAAATTGAAAATAAACCAATCGAAAATGATATTAATCTTCACAGAAAAAATACATTTGCAAATTAAGCACCATGAAGATATTTGCATTTTAAGTATTTATTATTAGTGTTTCATACTCTAAATCACTGAGTTCATAAGAAATGCTTCACTCGAAACTACGAAAGTATGTGCGTCTTGAGAACAGCACCAATTGTCGGATTCCGACTGACCATAGGCAAGATGTACCTTTGGCTATGGAAAACATGCTTTAATAAGTATGACAGACAGTTTTGGAAGAACTTCCTGCTGATTATTTTCAAGTATATTTTTGCAAGTCCTAGCATTAAACTGACAGTTGTCTTCCTGCTCTTTATGATGATAAGGCTGCGCCCTCCTTCATCTACCTATGAACATATTGCACGTAAAGTAATTCTCATCTCTATGATGCAAAACCAGTTATCAATTTTTAAGCAGTTTCAAGTCAAAGTTAAAGGACGGAACAATATTCCATAAACAAACGCGAAGCTTCCTTTAAATCCCAGCAGAATGGACATATTTGCAATTTACTGAAAAAGAACCAGAGAAATAAACTGAAAAAAATAAAATTATGCACAAAGAAATAAAATTAAGCGAAAAGTTAATCAAAATATTAAGGAGAAAATTAAATAGAAGTTCAAACAAAACAAGTAACATTACTAGAAAAAGCACGAAGTATGTATATAAAATCAACGGATAAGAAAAATATGACTAAAATAAAAATAAAAAAATAAAAAATTGTCAAATACAAATATAATGAATAAAATCTGCAAATAAAAAAAAAGTAATGACCGTCTAAAAAAGATGTGAATTGGCTGGTTTTCAAATAGAACTTAAAAAGATGATTTTCATTATTCACATGAAAAATAATATAATGTATTTGTCCAATGCCGTTTAGTAGTATCTGTCAAGAGTTCTGACCTTTCTGTGAATACGATTTCACACTTTGCATTCAGATACTTTCTCTCAGGTATTATTCAAGACTGCGCCATTTTGTCTTTTCTGCAGTCCGATTAAAAAATATACCCAGGTATCTTGCTAATTTTTAATTAGCAGGATAACTTTTGAAAAAAAAAAAAACTTTCGCGATTACATTTTTTTTTTAATTTTCGAAACAATAAAAGGAACCTTCGTATTCAGTTTATAACTATGCATATAATTACTTTTTCGAATACAAGAAATTTCTTAACCCAAAGCTAAGGGCCAATGTAGGAGGGCATTAAAGACTCATGTCAAACAAAACATATTTTATTAAAAATGTGAATGCAGTCTTGTCTGTCATTGATTCCAAAAAAATAATTTGAAACATGATTCCTTAATGTACTATTGGATCTATAAGATAGAAAATTGTTAAATTAGGTTTCAAGATGTCCTCAGTATGCCTTATCAGGACATTAAACAATAAACCACATTTATACATTTCAATAAGTGTTTGTTTAGCAGTTATAAATATGCATTCTAAAACTTGAATATTTTAGAGAATACATATTCGATGCAATTAAATACAAGGTGATCATAATTTAAGATTTTAGCTGCAATGGTGGAATGGCTGGTCAGAATTCGTTGGTATTCGACTAAAATACTCGCAAATTAATGAAGTTTTCAGCAGTGGATTACAAACATTACTTCAAAAATTTACCAACAGCTAGCATATAATTAGCACTGTGAAGATATAGAAATTATATAGAAATCTCACCAAGAAAAAAAAAGTGCATGACTTTAAAGCGGAAATGTTTCTTGCAAAGCAGAGAATGCCGATTCTCCAAAAGAAATAACAGTTTTCTAAAGTACATGCAAACAACTGCAAAAAAAAAAAAAAAAAAGCAGAAGTCCATGTGAACAACGACAACATTCATGGCATCATCAGGAAAAAATATCCTCTAAAAACAAAGTAATTCATGGCATCATCAGGAAAAAATATCCTCTAAAAACAAAGCAAGAAATATCGCATATGCTATTGAACTTTCTGCAGTAATTTTTCCACCTCAACAAACAAAATTCAATTTCAATGAATGCCATTGTTCTATTTATTTACAGAATTTAGAAATAGCAGTTTTATTTATAATCACCCTGTATATAACTATACAACAAAGATAACAAAAAATATAAAATTCCCTTGCACGAAATGGTGCAAAACTAATAAGAACTTTTGAAAATTTATTTGAAATTTAAAAATAGAGCTTCAAATAAATTTTAAATACTCAAAATGTTATGCTATATTTTTCAAATATCAGCTATTTAAATTGTCATTCTAGAGACTAAATTGCACTAATATAAATTAATTCTTCCATAAAGAAGATTTGATTGCATCAAAATGGTTATACAATCTATTTTAAACCTTAGCACACAAGTTATATATTCTCGGGCTCTATTCTAGAATGTGCTTCATTTTGAATTTCGTTCAAAAAATGATGATAATTACAAAAACTCTTAGATTAGTTTTTAGGAAAAATTCAACACCATAATCATTGAGGAAAAAACAACCAACAGCTGTAGCTATTTTTAAAATCGCAATGATCGACATCAAATTTCTATAATCATTAGTTCTTACAATAAGGATTTATAAAAAAGTTGCATGCACATCAAGTTTCCTTTAAATTTATCATTGAAATTTTATAAATTTATAAGCAATGAAAAAATCATGAACAAATTAAGCTCATTCAAAAAATAAATGTAACTGGTCAAGATTAAAATTATTTTACAATTGAATTTAATTCGAGTAGAACATATTTCAATACACTCTTAGCAAAGATGACGCATCATAGTGTTTTTCCAAGGATGCATAGCATTTCATTTGATGAGATTTCATATTTACAAAGTGGCTCAATTATGCTCACTTAAGTAAGCTAACTATTACTAGTGACAGATACAAATATTTTAAAAGTTAAAAGCAGAATTTTGTAATTGAAATCATAACATATTTCTTAAACAATACTGAGATTCAAAGCAATGAAATGTAGCATGAACTGATATTTAAAATTCATTATCACTTTAAAAAAAGTATTTAAAAGAAAACCAGTCTGAGTTTTTAAAACAGCGGTTCTCCCATCATATTTATAGTGGATTTTTAAAGGTCTTTCTATATTTCTCTAATTTTTCTATTACACCAATAAAATTCGAATGTTTTATGAAAGTACCATTAGGGTTTTCCATGGCATTTATAAATATGTACACAAATTCTTACGAGCAAGCGTTGATTTATAATTTCTGAGTTGTCTTCATCCCTTATGCCGCCTTGTATGGTACCTCCGGAATTAACTGGACCGCTACAAACGACTTGTGTGAAGCGAGCGACTTGGCCTTGAACATCGTAAAACGTTACCAATGAAAAAGCGTGCATGGCGTGCTTGCCATCATCTGTTCTGCTTAAGGAAACGGAACAATTGATTTTGCCTGTTTCTGGCACTCTTTTATAAAAAAATCTGACAATCCAAGTCGATGGTGAACGGCAAGTTGTGCTAAAATCTAATACAAGTGTTTTTGTTTCAACATCAGGACTTCCATGCACAGGGACAGAAAAGCAAATTTCATGGCCATCAGGATATGCCTTTATATTCTCGAAGTAAACCTCGAAATCGTACTTATTTGCTTTTGAGACCAAATTTAGAAAGTCTTTGAAATCAATATATGTCAAAGAATCACAATATGCCACGTTTCGAAAATTCATCATGAAATCTTTCTTTGCCATATATTATTTCGCACTGCCAAATTTCGTTAAGTTCAAAAATGGCTAGAGACAGAATTGCAATGATGTGATATCGGCTTCAAGAACTCAATGATCCCAATCTGATAGAAATGCCATAAATTAATGAAATAACAGAGCTATAGACACGGATTTCTCTTTAAATCTGTCCAGTTCTATAAAAACGCTCTCTGCGAGCGAAAGGAGTTCCGAAAAATTACGAAACCTGATGCTGGGATGATGCTCGCGCATCCTGCTTACGCCGTTACCTTAGCAACGGCCCTCCTTGTTGTTAAAAATATTGTGGATCCGACTTAGAAATATTATCGGCAATCAACAGCCACTCAGAAAAGTATTAGGACTCATGATTTCATACGTAAGATAAGCCATATACAAAATATATCTATAAAAAGAAAGCAAAATTATACTTGAAATGCTGATCTTTTACTGTGATTCAGATTTTAACAAAATTTGGAAACTTTATTTCGTAACTATTCAAAGGAGATCATGAAAAATATTTGCTCTCTGTCTCAAACGTAGGTATGCATATCAACAGTACGGCAATCTTGGAAAAAAAGTCATTAAAAAACATTATAGTTTTTTTCATTAACAGTAAAATTATAGTTTATCTTGAAATAAAAAAAAGCATAGCAAACATGTATAAATTTAACTATAAAAGTGAATTTAATCTCAGATTACATACATTTTACTTTGAAAAAGTTCTAAAAGTAGAAATAAAAAAAGGAACATAGTCAAATTTAATAAATTTCCTTAGAAAATGCTAAACATCAATAATTTTGTGTTTGTCTTTGGCCTGCCTTTCTTACTAGACAGTTTTAAATTCATTGGGGTTTGAGTGGTTCATGATCTTTCAATAATTTCTTAGGAAGATTTTCTTTCTGAGTGTAAGGTATCATGATAATAATAAAATGCGAAGAGTAGCACATTATTAGAGCCAATAACAGATAAGATTTAAAGCAGGATTTTAGCATTTCAACTACAGATCCAAATCAAATTGAGGAAATTCTTCGAGAAGTTGACCATCTGTCAATATTTATATTTGCACGCATGTGAACGCAAGAGATAAAAAATGAAAAGTTTAAAATAAGTAAAATTTGATACGCTTTTACTAAAACTCAATTTCTACAAACCTTTAACTTCTATTTTTCCTATGCATTTTCTTAAATCCCTTTGATTTAACCCTCGACGTTTCAAATCATTTCTGAATATTAATAGGAGAAATTAAGATTTTGTTTCATGAAAATTACCAAAATCTATGACAGAATACCATTTAAATTTAAAACAACTTTAGTATTATTGTTTAGATATTTGGCTCTAATATTTCTTTGTATCTGATGTCATCTTGTAAAATAATTCTGTTCTTCGATACAGATAATAAGTTATTCGAAATAATGATCAGTAATGATTTTTTTTTTCACTCCGGAATCTTCAGATTACTTTGTATAAATACTCCATGTGAACTGAACAAAATCAATCAAAACGAAATTAGAAGCACTTACCTTAAATGTTTCTAGATCTTATTTCATAAAACTATAAAAAAAAATTATGCAAATTTTTTCCAAAAATATATTAAACAGAAAAACAAGATTATTTAAACAAACTCTGTAAAGTATGAAAATTAGCAAGGAAGAAAATACAAATTTGCTTTCTAACAAAACACATTTTCTCACTAACATTACGGATTAATCCTTCCTTTCTGAAGGCTAAATAAAATAATATACATTATATTTATAAAATATCATCAAATCGATATAGAATACGAATCTTTACAAAGTATTAAAAAATTTCTTAAAAAATCACGCTTAATGATTCGAATTGAAAAGCGATTTTATGCTGCATTTAAAACTCCCGAAATCAACATTTTCTAGCTCTTATTGATATTACAAAAGAGAGTTTTATATTTTATGGTAGATAAGATTTGATAAGTCAATTTACATATTTGTTATAAATTGCACATGCTTTATGCAATTGTTCTAAAAACGTTATGATTATTGAAAGTAAAAATAAAATGCTATGAAATAACTTTCATTTAGTATTTCAAATTTTTATAGCAAAATATTACAATTGTTAATCTATTTCTCAATCTACTGAAGCTCAAAATAAAATAAGCCGTCTAAATTTTAAAGAAATATTATTTTAAACAAACCTTTATTCATGTGAAAAATTTCAGCTGCGTTATTTAAGTTCAAAATTTGTACTTTAGTAAAACAATCCTTTAAATATCAAATTCAGTCAGAATATCTGTTTAGGAAAAAATTGTTAATGAATTGTTGGAACACTAAGAAAAATGAAAGGATATATCATTGCTAAAAAACGTTTGTATTAAATAGAAATAATCGCATGTTATTTATATGAAAGAATCTCCAGACTTCTTCACATAGGCAGCTAAGCTAATATACTTTGAAATTACATTTCAGATCAGTTTTTTTTGGCACTTTTCACTAGTCTGAATTTTTTATATATGTTACAGTGATCATAATGAGCATTCGGAGAGTTAATCGAAAATATGTTGCTCCTAAAAATTCAAATATATGATTTTTTCTTCGATATGAATGACATTATGATAACCTAAAGCTGAAATGTTCGGAAAAGTTTTCGAGCACATATATCTCCATTCAAAGGAAAATTGTATATAACATATCTAAGATAAGTTTTCGTAAAATAATTTCTCACAGGTAACTGCATTTTTATTAGTGTCAGTGATATCTCCAGATTAAATGTTTCTATGAAACATTTCAAGTTATTCTTTACAGAAGTGCAGTTTTTCTTTTGTATGAACGCGATAAATTTCACAAAAATGAATATTTTAGGAAAAAGTTCGATTACGTTCATCACAAACATTTTTTTTTTGTTTCGTACTAACAAGGTGATAGAGATTTAATTTAAATTCAAGGGAAAATGACTTAGTACATATTTCACTTACATATGGTTTTCTTCTTGAGTCATAATAAAACATCCGATTTATTTTCTCTGTGTATTTTAGATTCATAAATGTTTCTTTTCTATGAATATTTTAATGCACATTTAAAGCAGGTTTTCTGAAAAATGTCTTACTGCATACTTCGCAAGCATGGAATATTGCCATGGCACAAATACGATAATGCTTTCTTAAATAAAATGGTTTCTTTGATTCAATGAGGGACATAAGAATTCCATGTTGCGTTAGACAGAAGAGTTCTTTGTTATTCATACAAAATTAAGTTTTAATTAAAATGTTTTAATTTTACATCAGATCCCTTATAGAATTCCACAAAGTTATAGTTATACTTACTTAAGATAGATGAAGCACTAATATACACACTTACTGAGAGAATTTGAAACCCAATTCATGATGAATAATGTCTAATAAACTTCGTAAGGATATCGATTGCCTATTAGCTTCTACGTTTTCTTTCATTTTCGCTAGTATTACATATCAGGCTACTTGAAATAAAATAGAGAAAAATAAAGGTTATCTCTTCTCAGGTAGCAAGTTTCTATGATTATTTTAAAAATAGGAATTGGTTTTTTGCTTAAATGTATGCTTGAATGAAGCAGGCACAGTGGCAGCGTAGTAAACGAGTCCTATGGAAAATTTAACTGACAGCTTAATACTGGTCCAAAGTATGTCTAACACATGGTATATTTCAAGGGAAATAATTAAAGCAGGTTCAGTATATTATTTTTTATTTTATTCCGCTTTACCTAAGCGCATTTTTATTGCAAAATATATACACTGACAGACGTGTGAATGGATTAAGAAAGCTCGAAATATTTTCCTCTAAGGTTTTATTCAATGCTGATAACCCTTTTTCATTAAAACGTGTTTCCACATCAGTGTTCTTCACAAGATAATCTTGAATATTTTTTAAATACTGCTTTAAAAGCGAATTAGAACGTTTGTTCTTCTGAGATACAAAGGTCACTATATCAATTTATGTGCAAGAATTCCAAAACCGGTAAAGAAACTTTCCTTCAATTTTTAAGTACTTAAGATTTTTTGTGTCTTGAGTTGCTGTGTATTTTTAACTTTTTTGATTTATATTTGACATTTAATGGCAATACTTAGGTTACGATTGCTAATAAATCAACATATTTTTTTCATCTAAGTGATTGACTATTTATTTGACACTTGGTTCTTAATTCCTATGTTGATTTTGCTATAAATGTTAAATACGTTATTTGATTGGCAGATCAAATAAGATTCTAGTTATATGGATGAGATACAGTGATTGTTTAGAAAGTCTTCGATGAAAATATCCATTATGCATGTTGGATTATTCCGTACAATATCAACAGCATCCTAGGCTGAATTGAATGAAATTTCTTTCATTTGAAGTTGTGAATGTTTACAAATCAATAAAAAAATATAAATGTCAGTCATTTTAGATTTATATCATAATGTTGATGATGAAAATTATATGATTACGCGTATGTACAAAATGTTTATACTATCAATTTAAAGATGCCTAATGTTTGTTGAGGCATTTTCAATTATCATAGAGAATATTAAATTTGTCAGAAAAATCTCTTGATGAATAAATATATATAGCATATTAGATTATTTAAATTGCCCAAATGGTTGTGCCTTGAATCCTTTTTTTAACTATAATTTTCAATATATTTATTATTTTAAACACACAGTACAATTTGTATATATTTTGTGGCTAGAATGAAAGAATTATTATTTGTGTTTCGATTTCCTATTTTAATAATATTCAAGTATACCTTTCAATGACTTATTTGCTCTTATCATCGACCGATATAAAAATTATTTTGAAGGGCATATATTTGATTTTAAATAAGATAATTACACAAATTTATTTCAAGTT
Organism: Argiope bruennichi; assembly: GCF_947563725.1. NCBI lineage: Eukaryota > Metazoa > Arthropoda > Arachnida > Araneae > Araneidae > Argiope > Argiope bruennichi. Next base: position 52,838,147 of record NC_079162.1, read on the forward strand.
CATAAATCTCTGCTTCTAAATGGTATGAAGAATTGTAAAAGAAGGAATTTGTAGTATGTCCAGTGATATAAGATGATTTTTTAAAAAAACATTCCCATTTGGAAATTTAGGAGTTATATAATCAAAGATATTTGATAATAATATTTCTTTTTAATTTAGAAATTTTTTAAATAAAATCCTTTCCAATAAAATGTGTTCTTCCTTAATATTGGAAATAATAATTTTTTCGTTGTGTTGTTTTGTCTCCTTACAATGTAAAATATTTTGAAAATTGACTGTAAGTTTAACCTGGATTTTGTATAAATGAGAATATTTACTGTGTTAAAGTTCATTTTAGCCATATTATGTTGAGTAGATTAAATTTTGCATTTTCTATACGATTTTTTTAAAAAAAAAACAACCTTGAATTGTGCAATACACAATGCGTAAATTTGCGAATCGAGTAGGTTTAATTACATATTTATGAAAATTTGTTTGCTTTCCAGAACAAACGCATTACCGAGACAATCTTGTACTGAGTTTCTGGCACTTTTCTGCAGATTCTCAAATTTGAACTCTTTAAATGTATTGCTCTCTCTACTTTCGATTAGATGAAACCTTTTATTCAGGGTGCATCATATATTCTTTCAAATTTCAAAAAGTTATAATCAAAGAAATAATTCTTGGAAAGTATTTCAGTTTGCTCGATTTTGATCAGAGGGACATCAGATGTTTTTTTCCCATATACAAAAAAAAAAAAAAAAAAAAAAAAAAAAACCTGAAAGTGGGGGCTTATAAGTCATACTAAGGAACTTTATTCAAATCTAACAAATAAAAACAGACGATGAAACAGATTACAATAATATGACATTATGCATTTATTTTAAATTTAAAGATGCTCGACATGATTACCGCTACATGACCTTAAGCATGTGAGACACGTCACTAAATCTATTACAGTTGAATGTTGCATGTCACCAGGAAAGCCACCGACGGTCCATCGAATGGCATCTTTCAGATCCACCAAAGTGGTTAGGAAATCAAAAATCCGCTGGGATGAAGTTTGGTAAGTTTGAGGGCCACTTAAATTTACAATCTCGACTTATCACTTGGTCTTCAGTGAAAGTGTGCAATAAGAATATCTTGATTTCACATGCAAAATGTGTGGGGCACCATCTTACATAACGGTGAAATAGGTAACACCTGTCTTTCCTGCAGTACAAATACATCGTGGTCACGCAAAGATGTGATATATGTTTTGCAGGGACTATACAGGCTTTCCTGTCGATTATAGGACAACGTTCTTCATAAACGAAAAGGCCCAGGGTAAAAAATGCAGTGAAACCACAACACACTGTCACATGATGAGAATGCAGTGGCTTGGAAAAAAATTGAATTAAGTCTGACATAGCCCAGATACTACTGTTTTGTGCATTAATGTCACCATGCAGTGAAAAGTGAACTCCATTTATTCACACGATATTCAGCAACCATTGTAGATCATGTTTCATCTATGCGTACGCCCTTGTAGAAAATTTAGTCTTACAACTATAACTACCGGTAATAACTGGTGTAGCGCATGTATCTTGAATGAATACAGATCCATGATTTCATGCAGAATAGATGAAATCTGGGATTCCGGAATCACCATTATTTCCTTACTTTCAAGATCACGACTACTCCTCTTTGATGTCTAATCTACCAGTTCTACCATGACATATTTATTTTACAACATGAATGTGGTTCCCACTGAAGAATGATCTGCCGATTCGTAGACGATCTTCCATAGTCAATGTTCATTCAAAACGTCGTTCTAAATTCAGTATCTCATTCAATGAAATAATGCTTTTTTGAACCTTCGCTCTTTTCTCCGTACGAAACTTTCTCCATGGATATTTATAGATTCACCATTCTTGTAGAAATGTTTATTAACCAATGCTTTATCTGGTAACGATAGCATGCTGCCGGAATCGAATGACAAATCCATTTCTTGTCGGCGTTTTATTACTAGCCTGAATTGTATTAATTGTCTCAGAATGAAATTTGAGAACCCTCTTTCGGTTATTTCTGAAATCATTTTTTCTATAAATGTAAAGAAAAAATGCAATGTCCTTCTGATCATACTCGCAGAAACCGAAATATTTTTCGAGAATTACTTTTTTTTTTAATTATGCATTTTTGAAATTTGCTCGAACACGTGACTCACTCTGTTTAGGAGTATGCTGTCGTATATATTCAATTAAGAGCACACAGAAAAATTTAGATGTGGTCATTTTGGTCACTCTGTATCAAATTCTGTCCATTTTGCGCTTAATTTTAGGTAATAAATTAAAAAGTATAATAAGCTGACACACGAACCCCACTCGGGCATTGCAGTTAAAGTTTTAACACATGTTCCATCTAAGATCTGTTATACAATCCTCTCAATCTGCCAATATCATATTTCCTCTAGCTGATATGATATGAAATACTGAAAGGGGAATAAGAGACTGTAGTGCTTCCCTTGCCATTGAATTATAATGAGAAATTTCGAGGCTTTTTATATAATAAACGTTTTGTAACTTCACATTTTGATGTAAATATGACTATCTATTAATCCTCTGAATTAGATACACGAAAGTGTTACTTGAAATTGTGACAGTGATATTATTGCATTTTTATTCATTGTTTCTTCTACCTTAGAAACAGTATTTCTCACTATTAATAATAAGTTTGACAATTTGCATGAGTTGCGCCCCAAAAATTTTTTTATAAGGTTTATTTAACTCTCCATACTTGTCCTCAAAATATTTATATAATCTCTCTTTCCTCTTTGGCAGATAAATAAAATAGTTTTCATAATATTCACTTTTTACCTTTGTTGTATACGAAAAGAAAAATATCGAGAATTCGACTTCGATATTTCGACAAATCTCCATGTTTCAGAACTCTCCGAGTCCAATGAACACATTTCTGGAACTCTGCTGTCTGTCTATTAATGCGAAAGCACAAAACATATTCAGTTTGACAGATAAAATATGGACGTAACACCGCCAGTTGAGTGTAGATGAATCGTTAGTTGGTGCTCATTACTACTCTATTATGAAACAGTATCTTCCTAACAAAAATGCCATAAATGGGGAATTAGGTTCTGAATGATTTGCGATTCTATTTCGAACTATTGTTTGGAATATTTTTTCTATCAGAATGCAAAGGCAAGCTATGTTAAAGAGGAAATAAAAAAGAATGGTCTGGGATATGTGGAGGTTGAAAAATTGTTAACACTACGAAATTACTTGGATAAAGGATACCATTTATTCATAGAAATTTTTTTTCATAAACATTCATCTTGTAAAAGCATTGCTATAGAAAAGCACATATCTACCTAGCACCATTCAGATAAACAGAAGACATATTCTGAATGAGGCAAAATTTGCGCAGATTTGTTCAACCAAAATATTTCAAAAATAACAAAATACTTATGTGCTCTTACCTAATCGAAACATTAAAAAAAATATCCCGTCATACTAATTTACACAAATAATACAACAGGAAACATAACCTTTACAAAGAAGAAAGGAAACGTTCAGCATGTAAAGGAAAAACCACCCATTATTCACAATTATAACAAGTTTATGAATGGAATTGGTGGATGGATTTATTTAGCACCGATATAAAAAATTAAAATTCATTTAATTCCTACCCGGACAAAGGTAACTTAAAATATCGAAAGGTAATAAAAAATAAAATACATACATTTTATTACATATTTTATATACATATGTCGACATATACATATACATATACGACATATACATATACGATATATACATATGCCGACAAAATTTTATATACATATGTCGATGAAAGACGAACTGTTAAATACTGGGAAAAATATGTTTTTTAAATTTTTGTCAAAACGGAACTAAATGCTTGTATAATATATTCAGAATATTGTTTCGGTAAAAAATTAACTAGACTATAATTTACTTCGAGTATAATTAATCTTATAGAGAAGAAGTGGTTTTAGCAAAGAAAAATACTACAGGAAGACTATCAATAAGTAAGAAGTTTTCTTTAGAAAAAATGCTCGGGTGAAATTTGCGACAGAAAGAGGTATACCATAAGAAAAGGTAATGGAATTAAAAGGTCCAACATGATTTGCAATGTATGTAAAAAAAGGAGCTTCTGAAATTTATGTAGCAAAACACTTTTGTAATAAGTGAGAACAAAAATTTATTTGTTGGTAAAGTTTACTTTTTATATAATAATTGGAATTAATGAAAACCGATACTATTATTTTCAAAGAAAACAAACTTAGACACTTTTTCTACATGTTTAGAAAATATAACAAAAGAAAAATCAATATTTAATTTATAAAATTCATAACTTAATTATGCTCCTAAAAAAGAAAAAAATCACTCACATTTCTTTATTTAGCATCGACATAAAAAATTTAAATTCATTTAATTCCTACCCTGACAATGGTAACATAAAATATCGAAAGGTAAAAAAAAAATATTCACACAACTGTGCAATATCGAAAAATGCTGCCATATTTAAGAATAAAACATCATTCATTACAAAAATCACAAAGTTGGATTAAAATCATTTTTCAGGGATTTGAACAATTAACATATAATGGGAATATGGCTGTTTGAATCCCAGAAAGAAATCATTTTTAAAAATATAAAAAGATATTGGTATCTTATGACTGCATGCTGACATGCTGTCTTTCAGATGCAAGGAAGCTTTTAAGATGCTCTGTCTCAAATTAAGTAAACGTTGATCGATATTTTTAAAATCAGGATAATAGAATACGTATAGCAGTTTATGCATCTTTTTATTACTAAGCAATGTTTCAATATTTTTTAACAATTGTTCCAATACATATTTAATGCCTCTAAGAAAATTATTCAGTCCACGTATTTCAAATGCAAGGGCGCAGTGAAACATCTCAACGTCTTTTCTGTTTCGCAAATGATATGCTGCTAAATTTTTATCCTCCTGAGATTATTTAATGTTATAATGAATATATATAAATAAAAAAAAAAGGAATATACTTACTATTTTAACTATCGGAAACTGCTAAACACAGAACAACTAGAGTAAATTCATATAATATCAAGTAAAATCATGCTTATGGTATATGTAAAAAAAACATTCAAGAAAATGCGTCACTGCACGCATTTCATATACAAGCAGTCAATACAGAATTAACTAAAACATCTTCTCAGTATCACATTAAATATTAAGCCACTAAATTTGTATCTTCTTACTAGAAATTATTAGGGTAAGAAATGAATTATATCAGGAAATAAATAATTACTAAATTTTAGATATTAAATAAATAACGAAATATACTTACTGTTTTAACCATCAGAAACTGCTACGCAGAGAACCGCTAGATTAATTTCTTTATATAATATGCAGCCAAATCAAAAGTTCTATAGATTAAAAGAAAACATCCTTAAAAATGCACCAAAGCATGCATTTAAAATTCAAGCATGATTTGGTGTATTTTAGGAGACGTCTTCTCTATTGGACTTCAACTGATATGCCATTAAGTCAGCAGCTTCTTGATGGAGAAGAAATTCAGAGTAGAATTCTTAAAGTCAATTCCGACAACAAGATGTTAAAGCTCTGTTCTATGAACTGCACACTACAAATATATTTTGCATCTGATATATATTAAGAAAATATAACTACAGAAAAACTAATATTTATTATTTTTCAGCATGTACTAATGCTATAAAAGTAATGATAAAATCCCTTGCAATTTTTTATATGCTGATAATTAAAAGAAAATAAATAAACTTACCATTCATTTGAATCATAGCACTAAATATAGCTTAAAATATTGAAAGGAACTGAACAGTATTCACAATATAGTGCAATAGCGAAAAATACTGTGATAATTAGTAATTCGTTATAAAAATTGCAATGTTGCTTTAAACATACCTTTCAGCAAAATAAGCAGTTAATCTATCATGGAAATATGACCATTTCAATCGCGAAGTCACTTTAAAAAAATATAAAAAGATATTGGTATCTTATAATGAGTACATGCTGACGTGTTGTGTTTGAGATATAATCATATTTTTTGACTGTTCTGTCTCAAATTGAGTGAACACTGTTTTTTATTTTTAAAATTAGAATAGTATAATTGTGAAAAAGTATTTAAAATTTTATTATATAGCAATTTTTAAATATTTCCAAATTAATAAAAATTTATCTAATGCTTCCAAGAAAGTTATTCAGTACACGCATTTCAAATGCAAGGGCGCAATGAAACATATTCTTGTTTCACAAAAAGTATGCTGCTAAATTCTTATCCTCCTGAGGTTATTTTATAAGATATAATGAATCTATATAAATAAAACAAAGGAATATACTTACTATTTTAAGTATCGGAAACTGCTAAAAACAGAACAGCTGAACTAAATTTTTTATATAATACCCAATCAAATTATAATTTCCAAAAGTAAAAAAAATATTCATGAATATGCTTCTCTTAAAACATTTCATATGCAAGAGTCAGCAGCTTCTTGATGGAGAAGAATTTCAGAGTAGAATTCTTAAAGTCAATTCCGACAACAAGATGTTAAAGCTCTGTTCTATGAACTGCACACTACAAATATATTTTGCATCTGATATATATTAAATAAATAATAAAATAAATATAAATAAATAATAATAATATAAATAAATAAATAAAATAAATATAAATAAATAATAATAATATAAATAAATAAATAAAATAAGTTATATATTACGAAAATATAACTACAGAAAAATAAATATTTATTATATTTCAACAAAAATCATGTTACAAAAAGGAAAGATGAAATACTTTGCATTTCTTTACTTACTAATCAATAATAAAAAATAAACTTATCGTTCATTTAAATCCTATCAGTAAATATAGCTTGAATCATTGAAAGTTACTGAACAGTATTAATAGTATAGCGTAATATCGGAAAATATTGAGTAATTCGTTACAAAATTGCAAAGTTGAATTAAACATACCTTTCAGCAAAATAGGCAGTTAACCTATCATGGGAATATGGCCATTTCAATCCCTAAATCAATTTTAAAAAGTATAAAAGGATACTGGTATCTTATAATGAGTACATTATATATTTATACAATAAGTATATTATTATAATGACGTGTTGTGCTTGAGATGTAATCATATTTTTTGAATGTTCTGTCTCAAATTGAGTAAACACTGATCTTTATTTTTAAAATTAGAATAGTAGAATTGTTAAAAGGGTTTTACGTTTTTACTTTATAGCAATTTTTAAATATTTCCAAATAATTGACAATTTTTCTAATATATAATTTTATATTTATTCTAATCATAATATTTCTAATATATATATATAATGCTTTCAAGGAAATTATTCAGTACATGCATTTCAAATACAAGGGCGCTGTGTAACATATTTTTCTGTTTCACAAATAATATGCTGCTAAATTCTTATCCTCCTGAGATTATTTTATACGATATAATGAAAATATATAAATAAAATAAAGGAATATACTTACTCTTTTTACTCTCAAAAACTGCTAAACTCAGAACAAATAGAGAAAATTCGTATAATATCCAGTGAAATCATGATTATGGTACTTGCAAAGAAAACATTCAAGAAAGTGCTTCATTTCACGCATTTCATATACAAGCGAGAAATAGAGCACTAACTGAAACATCTTCTCTGTCTCATATTAAATATTATGCCACTAAATTTGTATCTTCTTACTAGAAATTATTAGGGTAAGAAATGAATTATATCAGGAAATAAATAATTACTAAATTTTAGATATTAAATAAAAAACGAAATATACTTACTGTTTTAACCATCAGAAACTGCTACGCAGAGAACCGCTAGATTAATTTCTTTATATAATATGCAGCCAAATCAAAAGTTCTATAGATTAAAAGAAAACATCCTTAAAAATGCACCAAAGCATGCATTTAAAATTCAAGCATGATTTGGTGTATCTTAGGAGACGTCTTCTCTATTGGACTTGAACTGATATGCCATTAAGTCAGCAGCTTCTTGATGGAGAAGAAATTCAGAGTAGAATTCTTAAAGTCAATTCCGACAACAAGATGTTAAAGCTCTGTTCTATGAACTGCACACTACAAATATATTTTGCATCTGATATATATTAAGAAAATATAACTACAGAAAAACTAATATTTATTATTTTTCAGCACGTACTAATGCTATAAAAGTAATGATAAAATCCCTTGCAATTTTTTATATGCTGATAATTAAAAGAAAATAAATAAACTTACCATTCATTTGAATCATAGCACTAAATATAGCTTAAAATATTGAAAGGAACTGAACAGTATTCACAATATAGTGCAATAGCGAAAAATACTGTGATAATTAGTAATTCGTTATAAAAATTGCAATGTTGCTTTAAACATACCTTTCAGCAAAATAAGCAGTTAATCTATCATGGAAATATGACCATTTCAATCGCGAAGTCACTTTAAAAAAATATAAAAAGATATTGGTATCTTATAATGAGTACATGCTGACGTGTTGTGTTTGAGATATAATCATATTTTTTGACTGTTCTGTCTCAAATTGAGTGAACACTGTTTTTTATTTTTAAAATTAGAATAGTATAATTGTGAAAAAGTATTTAAAATTTTATTATATAGCAATTTTTAAATATTTCCAAATTAATAAAAATTTATCTAATGCTTCCAAGAAAGTTATTCAGTACACGCATTTCAAATGCAAGGGCGCAATGAAACATATTCTTGTTTCACAAAAAGTATGCTGCTAAATTCTTATCCTCCTGAGGTTATTTTATACGATATAATGAATCTATATAAATAAAACAAAGGAATATACTTACTATTTTAAGTATCGGAAACTGCTAAAAACAGAACAGCTGAACCAAATTTTTTATATAATACCCAATCAAATTATAATTTCCAAAAGTAAAAAAAATATTCATGAATATGCTTCTCTTAAAACATTTCATATGCAAGAGTGTCAAAAATTATTTACTGAAGCTTTTTCTCTATCTCACCTTTAATTTTATTCCACTGAATTTGCATCTTTTTCAGGGAAATTATTTTGCTAAAAAAGGAATTATTTTTAGGAAATAAGTAATTCATGATATTTTACATATTAAATAAGAAAAAATATACTTATTGTGTTAACCATGAGACACTGCTACATACAAAACCACTAAATTAATTTCTTTATATAATATGCAGCCAAATCAAAAGTAAGTATAAAAAGAAAACATCCAAAAAAATTCCCACAACATGCATTTGAAATATAAGCATGATATGGTGCATTTTAAGAGACGTCTTCTCTATTGGACTTCAACTGATATGCCATTAAATCAGCAGCTTCTTGATGAGAAGAAATTCAGAGTAGAGTTCTTAATGTCAATTGCGGCAACAAGTTGCTAAAGCTGTATTCTAGAAAACGTACAATATAAAAATATTTTACATCTGGCATATATTAAGAAAATATAACTACAGAAAAATAACTATTTATTATATTTCAACAAAAATCATGTTACAAAAAGGAAAGATGATATACTTTGCATTTCTTGACTTACTGATCAATAATAAAAAATAAACTTATCGTTCATTTATATCCTAGCAGTAAATATAGCTTGAATCATTGAAAGTTACTGAACAGTATTAATAGTATAGTCTAATATCGGAAAATAATGAGTAATTCTTTACAAAATTGCAAAGTTGAATTAAACATACCTTTCAGCAAAATAGGCAGATAACCTATCATGGGAATATGGCCATTTCAATCCATAAATCAATTTTAAAAAGTATAAAAAGATATTGGTATCTTATAATGAGTACATTATATATTTATACAATAAATATATTATTATAATGACGTGTTGTGCTTGAGATGTAATCATATTTTTTGAATGTTCTGTCTCAAATTGAATAAACACTGATCTTTTTTTAAAAAATTAGAATAGTAGAATTGTTAAAAAAGATTTTACTTTTTTACTATATAGCATTTTTTAAATATTTCCAAATTAATAACAATTTTTTTAATGCGTTATCTAAGAAAATTATTCAGTACATGCATTTCAAATGAAAGGGCGCAGTGAAGCATATTCTTCTGTTTTACAAATAATATGCTGCTAAATTCTTATCCTCCTGAGATTATTTTATACGATATAATGAATATAAATAAATAAAATAAAGGAAAATACTTACTCTTTTAAGTATCGGAAACTGCTAAACACAGAACAAATATAGTAAATTCGTATAATATCCAGTGAAATCATGATTATGGTACTTGCAAAGAAAACATTCAAGAAAGTGTTTCATTTCACGCATTTCATATACAAGCGAAAAATAGAGCACTAACTGAAACATCTTCTCTGTCTCACATTAAATATTTTGCCACTAAATGTGTATCTTCTTACTAGAAATTATTAAGGTAAGGAATGAATTAGTTTTGAAATAAGTAATTAGTAAAATTTTAGATATTATATAAATAACGAAATATACTTGCTGTTTTAACCATCAGAAACTACTACACAAAGAACTGCTAGAATCATTTCTTTATATAATATCTTCAAATCATAATTTTGATAGATGAAAACAAAAAATTCAAGAAAATGTTTCACTGCACGCATTTTATATGCATGCATGCAAGTAAAAGCATTTTCATATAAATCTTCTCTATTTGACTTCAAATGATATACAATTAAACTTATATTTTAATGTTGGAAAAAAAGTAATTCACTTCTAATTCTTCATGTTAATGCCGACAACAAGTTGCTGAACCTTTATTCAGTAAAACGAACACTACTAATATATTCTGTTCCTGGCATATTTTAAAAAATTTAACTACAGAAAAATCAATATATATCTTCAGCGTTTTTTCTTTTTCGCAAATATTCAGCTGCTAAATTTGTACCCTCTTTAGATTATTTTGTAGGATATAACGAATATATATAAATTAAATAGAGAAATATTCTTACTATTTCAACTGTTGGAACATTTTAAAAACAGAACAGCTAAAGTAAATTGTAAATTCTTATTATAATACCCAATCCAATTATAATTTCTGTAGGTGAAAAGAAAATATTCAAGAATATGCTTTACTGCATGCATTTCATATGCCACGGTGTAATAAAGCTTCTTCATAAACATCTTCATCATCAGCTTTTTTTTATTTAGCAGTAAAATGAAAAAAAAATTCATTTAAATTTTAAAATTACAAATATAATAAAAAATATTCAAAGGTGCTGAAAAATATTCACAACACAGAGCAATATTGAAAAATACTGTTATAAATAATCATTCATTACAAATATTACAAAGTTGTATAAAATTTATCTTTCAGAACTGGAAGCGTTTTACCTATGATGGGAGTATGACCATTTAAATCCCAGAATCCCTTTTAATAGACATAAAATGATGAGTGTGTTTTATAACGAGTACATGCTGATGTGGTGTGTTTGAGATTTAAGCATTCCTTTCAGCTTCTCAGTCACAAATTAAGAAAATATTGATATTTATTTTTCAAATTAGAATAATAGAATAGTCGGAAAAGTTTTTACATTTTTTTAACCTAGCCATTTTTAACTACTTTCAATTTAATAACAATTTTCCTAATGCATTATCTAATGCTACAAAGGAAATTATTCACTGCATTAATTTCAAAAGCAATCCTACAGTGAAGCATTTTTATAAACATCTTTTCTGTTTCACAAATAATATACCGCTAAATTTGTATCTCCCTGATGCTATTACTTTGGTTAGTATTGTATTAGTTTAGAAAATATATAATTAATAATACTTTACATATTAAATAAATAAAGTAATGTACTTACTATTTTAACCATCAGAAGAGAGGAATTTCAGCTGTATTGATGAAGAAACGAGTTATTGAAACCCTATTTATAAAAATATATACTTCAAATATATTTTTTATTTTGCATATATTAAAAAATATGTATAACTACAGAAAAATTAATATTTAATTTATAAGAATTCAACCGTTAATTATGCTACTAAAAGGAAGAATAAAATCACTCAGATTTTTTCGCTTAGTGATTAAAATTTTAAAAATATTCATTTAAATTGTAGCTGCACAATGATAACTTAATATATCGAAAGTTACTGAGCGATATTCACAACATTCGAAAATATTGTGCATCTTTCTATGATAAGAAATGATTAATACAGAAATTACAAAATTGAATTAAACATATCTTTTAGAAAACTGATATTGGAGCCTATAATGGGAAAATGGTCACGTGGATTACAAAATTTCAAATTCTTTACTTTTATATGACATGAAACATTGCATGTGATTTATAATAACTGCGTACTGAGGGTTTGTGTTTGAGACAAAATCATTTTTTCCAGTTGTTTTGCCTAGAACTGAAGAGAAGTTGACTTCAACTTTTTAAATTAGAATAATAGTTTTAAAAAAGAATTTTTTGTTATTCTATCTAGTAATGTTATAAGGTCTTTTTTCATAATAATTTTTCCATTGTAATTTAAATTTACATAATTTTATAGCGACCTGGTTTTATATTCTATCAAGAAAAAAAATCATAAGGTCAAAACAGAAAATAGCAAATTCTTGAAACTGCATAATTTAAACGAAATGGACCTCAATATATGTCATAAAACATTCTAATAAGTAATAGAATATTTTTTTTATTTCTAATTATTGCTTATTCCTTTTTTATAGTTGAACATCTTACCATCAACATAAAATTTAAGAGAAAAATTAAGCATAAAAATCAGTAGAAAAATTATTTAAAAGAATATTATTTTTTAAAAATAAAATTTAATAAATTTAACTAAAATCTAGAGGATACTTCCCTGTAAATATGACTAAATATATTTCCCAAATAATATCTATAAACATTAAGGTTCTTTTCCTTTTCTATAAAGAGTATGTAAAAAATCAAAGAATTTCATTAGAATAATACATATTTTATATGAATAACATTAAAAAAAGTTTCAGTTAGCACAATTTCCGCAAAAACCATATAAAAATTCAATTTCAAGAAAATACTCCAAATTATTTTACATTGCTATAATAAAGATTTCTGAAAGTACTGAAGATGCAAACGATAAGTGAAAATGAAGGCTCTTTCATCTTGATAATTATTCAGAATTGTTTGCACGAAGGATTTTTTTAAATACATTTTTCAAAGTTTATCATGTAGAATGATTATTCAATTGCTTTTTAAACTATCTACTTGAAAAGAATACTTCTGAAAATAAAATAAAACAAATCTTAAACCTTAGCAGATTTCTCAGTTATAAAAATGGATTTTAGTTACTGATAAAACTTTAGTACTGATACTTTAGTTACTGAAAAAAAGTGACAAATATGAATCTCGTGATTTTTAGTTATTAATTTCATCTCGGAATATTAACATTTAAATGGCTTCAACTATATATCTAGAAAAGGACTTCTTGTTGAAGACATTTGAATAACGATGAAACTTAGCATTTATTGTTCAATAAATAATGTATTATTCTATTTCTGATTCATAAAAACTTTTTAACACATATTTTTCAAAATTTCTCAATTTTCTAGCTGTAACTATTATAGACTCTCCAGAGATAATCGCAGATGCACATTACCTGTTTTTAAAAAGCTGATTTCGCCTTCTACAATTCTGAAATATTTATTTATTGTTTAAGATATATTACTATAAACTATTACATAAAAAGTTACCGTTGAATGCGATAAGATTGAAAGTAAAATAAGTCTGAAACCAATCTGTGTACACCTCTCAAAATGTGTTACCCAACGCATCAAAATCTAGCGGTTTCCCTCACAGGCTTTAGAGAAACCTCATAGTTCTCATACAGTCGTCTCTATGACAGGCCTCATAATCTGTTCTACGAACATTGCAGTGGTATCCCAAAGGCAAAATTACTACACTGCAACTTTGTTCATGATCGTTGGTATGATGAATATATATAAATAAAATAAAGGAATATACTTACTCTTTTAACTATCGGAAACTGCTAAACACAAAACAAATAGAGTAAATTCGTATAATATCCAGTGAAATCATGATTATGGTACGTGCAAAGAAAACATTCAAGAAAGTGCTTCATTTCACGCATTTCACATACAAGCGAGAAATAGAGCACTAACTGAAACATCTTCTCTGTCTCACATTAAATATTTTGCCACTAAATGTGTATCTTCTTACTAGAAATTATTAAGGTAATTAATGAATTAGTTTTGAAATAAGTAATTAGTAAAATTTTAGATATTATATAAATAACGAAATATACTTGCTGTTTCAACCATCAGAAACTGCTACACATAGAACTGCTAGAATCATTTCTTTATATAATATCGTCAAATCATAATTTTGATAGATGAAAACAAAAAATCCAAGAAAATGTTTCACTGCACGGATTTCATATGCACGCATTCAAATAAAAGCATTTTCATATAAATCTTCTCTATTTGACTTCAACTGATATACAATTAAACTTATATCTTAATGTTGGAAAAAAAGTAATTCAGGTCTAATTCTTCATGTAAATGCCGACAACAAGTTGCTGAACCTTTATTCACTAAAACGAACACTACTAATATATTCTGTATCTGGCATATATTAAAAAATTTAACTACAGAAAAATCAATAATTAGTTTATAATAATTCAACCTTCAATTACGCAACTAAAAAAAAGAATAAAATCCCGATTTTTTTTTATTTATTTAGCAATAAAATAAAAATACTTATAATTTATTTAAATTCTAGCTGTACAATGGTATCTTAATATATGAATAAAAAATTTTCCTGTGCATTATAATGCTACCAAGGAAATTAGACACTACATGCATTTAAAATGAAAGCGTGCGGTGAAATATTTTTATCCTTTTTTCTTTTTCGCAAATATTTAGCTGCTAAATTTGTACCCTCTTTAGATTATTTTGTAGGATATAACGAATATATATAAATTAAATAGAGAAATATTCTTACTATTTCAACTATTGGAACATTTTAAAAACAGAACAGCTAAAGTAAATTGTAAATTCTTATTATAATACCCAATCCAATTATAATTTCTGTAGGTGAAAAGAAAATATTCAAGAATATGCTTTACTGCATGCATTTCATATGCAACGGTGTAATAAAGCTTCTTCATAAACATCTTCTCTATTTGACTTCCATTGATATGCCACTAAACTGGTTTCTTAATGATTGAAAAGAAAAAAAATTCACTGTCCAGTTCTTCAGGTTAATGCCGACAACAAGTGGCTATACAAAGTCTATAAAATGTTTACTAAAAATATATTTTGTATCTGGCATTTATTAAGAAAATATAACTAACTACACAAAAATCAATACGTAATTTATGATAGTTCAACACTTAATTAAGCTACTAAAAGGAAGAATAAAGTCCTTCGCTTTTTTTTTTATTTAGCAGTAAAATGAAAAAAAAAATTCATTTAAATTTTAAAATTACAAATATAATAAAAAATATTCAAAGGTGCAGAAAAATATTCACAACACAGAGCAATATTGAAAAATACTGTTATAAATAATCATTCATTACAAATATTACAAAGTTGTATAAAATTTATCTTTCAGAACTGGAAGCGTTTTACCTATGATGGGAGTATGACCATTTAAATCCCGGAATCCCTTTTAATAGACATAAAATGATGAGTGTGTTTTATAACGAGTACATGCTGATGTGGTGTGTTTGAGTGTTAAGCATTCCTTTCAGCTTCTCAGTCTCAAATTAAGAAAATATTGATATTTATTTTTCAAATTAGAATAATAGAATAGTCAGAAAAGTTTTTACATTTTTTTAACCTAGCAATTTTTAACTACTTTCAATTTAATAACAATTTTCCTAATGCATTATCTAATGCTACAAAGGAAATTATTCACTGCATTAATTTCAAAAGCAATCCTACAGTGAAGCATTTTTATAAACATCTTTTCTGTTTCACAAATAATATACCGCTAAATTTGTATCTCCCTGATGCTATTACTTTGGTTAGTATTGTATTAGTTTAGAAAATATATAATTAATAATACTTTACATGTTAAATAAATAAAGTAATGTACTTACTATTTTAACCATCAGAAGAGAGGAATTTCAGCAGTATTGATGAAGAAACAAGTTATTGAAACCCTATTTATAAAAATATATACTTCAAATATATTCTTTATTTTGCATATATTAAAAAATATGTATAACTACAGAAAAATTAATATTTAATTTATAAGAATTCAACCGTTAATTATGCTACTAAAAGGAAGAATAAAATCACTCGGATTTTTTCGCTTAGTGATTAAAATTTTAAAAATATTCATTTAAATTGTAGCTGCACAATGATAACTTAATATATCGAAAGTTACTGAGCGATATTCACAACATTCGAAAATATTGTGCATCTTTCTATGATAAGAAATGATTAATACAGAAATTACAAAATAGAATTAAACATATCTTTTAGAAAACTGATATTGGAACCTATTATGGGAGAATGGTCACGTGGATTACAAAATTTCAAATTCTTTACTTTTATATGACATGAAACATAGCATGCGATTTATAATAAGTACGTACTGAGGGTTTTGTGTTTGAAACAAAATCATTTTTTCCAGTTGTTTTGCCTAGAACTGAATAGACATTGACTTCAACTTTTTAAATTAGAATAATAGTTTTAAAAAAGAAGAATTTTTTGTTATTCTATCTAGTAATGTTATAAGGTCTTTTTTCATAATAATTTTTCTATTGTAATTTAAATTTACATAATTTTATAGCGACCTGGTTTTATATTCTATCAAGAAAAATAAAAATCATAAGGTCAAAACAGAAAATAGCAAATCCTTGAAACTGCATAATTTAAACGAAATGTACCTCAATATATGTCATAAAACATTCTAATAAGTAATAGAATATTTTTTTTTATTTTTAATTATTGCTTATTCCTTTTTTATAGTTGAACATCTTACCATCAACATAAAATTTAAGAGAAAAATTAAGCATAAAAATCAGTAGAAAAATTATTTAAAAGAATATTATTTTTTTAAAATAAAATTTAATAAATTTAACTAAAATCTAGAGGATACTTCCCTGTAAATATGACTAAATATATTTCCCAAATAATATCTATAAACATTAAGGTTCTTTTCCTTTTCTATAAAGAGTGTGTAAAAAATCAAAGAAATTCATTAGAATAATACATATTTTATATGAATACCATTAAAAAAAGTTTCAGTTAGCACATTTTCCGCAAAAACTATATAAAAATTCAATTTTAAGAAAATATTCCTAATTATTTTACATTTCTATAATTAAGATTTCTGAAAGTACTGAAGATGTAAACGATAAGTGAAAATGAAGGCTCATTCATCTTGATAATTATTCAGATTTGTTTGCACGAAGGATTTTTTTAAATACATTTTACAAAGTTTATCATGTAGAATGATTATTCAATTGCTTTTTAAACTATCTGCTTGAAAAGAATACTTTTGAAAATAAAATAAAACAAATCTTAAACCTTAGCAGATTTCTCAGTTATAAAAATGGATTTTATTTACTGATAAAACTTTAGTACTAATACTTTAGTTACTGAAAAAAAGTGACAAATATGAATCTCGTGATTTTTAGTTATTAATTTCATCTCGAAATATTAATATTTAAATGGCTTCAACTTTATATCTTGAAAAGGACTTCTTGTTGAAGACATTTGAATAACGATGAAACTTAGCATTTATTGTTCAATAAATAATGCAGAATTCCATAAAATATTATTGAAAGGTTAATTTCATGATAACAAATCAATTCATAAAAAAATTAATAGCCATAATGGACAAACTTCGAAATAGTAGTTAATCAGCCATGTTAATGCACTTGATTAATCACTTTGTTGTTTGGAACAAACCTGTCCCATCGAGTCATTTCCATTACACAAATTTTGTGAAGATGCGATAATAAATAAAAAAGTTACAGAGGTGTTCCTTTTTTTTTATGACTATACGAAGAATTCTTCCTTCATGCTTATATCGAGGAAATTTCGACCTTTAGACTTTCGAAAATTAGTTGCTCGAATTTTTTATTTGAAAATATATATGTTACCGCTGTAGTGTAGAATTCAGTTAATCTGCAGATTAGCTACCTAATCTCTACATTAATTAGAGTGATCCGTTTAAGTGCGAATTTTTTTTTCAGTTCTTAAATTACTTAGGTAATCTGCGAATTACCTAGTTAATATGCACATTACCTACTAGGCACTCGTTAAAGTGAAAATAAGATCCTTGTTGGAACAACAGTAACGTTTCTGCACGTTTAAATTAAATGTAGTCTATTTATTTCTTGATATCTAAAGAATCAAGTTAATACAAACAAACAATCAACACATTAGCCAATAGAATCAATCATCAACCAATTGAAAAACTATAATGCAAAGAATCAAACTGTTTAACATATTATTTCAACTAAGAAAATGAATTTGCTAAACATATAATAAAATTATGCTTACTTATTAGTGCAATCTAAAGAATGGCGACACTTTGAATTGCAAAGCAATTGGTTTTTGTAATAAGCACGCCTATTTGTGGTACATTTAGATTTGTAGTCACAATTTTTGAAGATCTGCCTAGTACCAAGGGATTGTTTTACTGCTGTTTGACTTAAAGATATTTCTAAGCAGGGGCATCTTCTTTCGTTAAAAATATCTCTTGCAAGCTCTGAATTCAGATCTCGCATACAATTGTTTTAAAATACCCGTTTTAGTACCAAGTTTTATAAAACCCGTATTCTGTTTTACTAAGAACCACAGCTAAAATAGAGCAGGCTAATGGCGACGACCAAATGCTGAAAAAACCAAACTAAAAGTAGGGGGAGAGAGGGGAATGGAAATGAGAGAAATGGACTTTTCAATTTTAACAATGAGGAAGCCGCTAATGTGCACATTACTTAGTTACAATGCGGAAAACTCTCGATTCCTCACTTTAACGGAGCAAATAAGCTAATCTGCAGGTTACCTAGGTAATCTGCACATTAACGGTTTTCGAGCTTTAACGGCAACATATACAATTATGATCGATGATGCTGTTTTTTTTTCTTTAAAAAAGTTGTTCCATATTTCGAATGCCGTACAATATAGTGAAGATCCCGTAGGAAAATTGTTGAACATTTGTGCTTAGAGGGAATATTAAGCATTTATTATCTCAATGACATGCTTGTCGCTTTTGGGAAAAAAAGTTGACTTTTAAGTATATGATAAATGCCTCCGTCTAAAGACGTCATGTGAATTATTAAATATAATGAATGCAAAATCTTTAAAGGATTTTGAAAATAAACTATCTGCTTTTATTAGTAAATACTTATATGAATGCCAAAATTTTGTTGATTACTCCGTGAAAAATGATTCTACAAAGAAAATATTATAAACTTCCTGCTGTAGACAGTTTCCCCATATTAAAACTGATATGAATGACTACTGTGAATCTTTCTAAAATCAGTTTTAAAAAATTGCATATTTTAAACGTAAATTCAATAAGTGCACAGAAGAATTAATTTCAAATGTTCTTTTAAAAAATGGAAAGAGATCGATTTTTAATGTATTTTTATAATGCTGCAAATAATGTTCTAACAAAATTTAATTTTAGTATAATTATTAAAGAAAAGCATGACATAAGGTTAAAGATATTCATATAATGATATAATAGTAAATGAACATGATGATGATTGTATAGTTAAACAGAAGGAAATAAACGGCAAATAATATGCAATAAGAGAAATTACAGTTGTAATTTAAATTAATACAAAAAATTATCTTTCCACTTATACCAATTTTTTGGCCGCATAAATTTTTCTAACTTTTTATTTTTTTCCAAGTATACAAAACTATATATTTAAATGTTAAAATGTGTTAAGAATTCAGAACAAGTGCTACAGTGAGAGAAAAAAGTACAAGGGCAACATTAAATTGAATGAAAATATACTTTATTTTCATTTAATGTAAATGAAATTTTTATATGTTCGACTTCTGTTATATAATTTTACAATATCATTTATAGCACATAAAAAAACAAATATTAACTCAAATAAAATTGATTTTGCAACAATTATCAATAAAGGAAAATATGGAGAAAAAAATATAAGGATATATTCTGATATACTTAAAAAATTTTTTCATAACCAAGAAAACTAGCATTTTTTCAATCACTTGAATAAGCGGAAAGATCATAGATTCTGAAAGTTCTTTTAAAATGTCCACGGGAATTCTCAAGCGTCTTTGATAGCAAACATAGATCCTGTTCGCATTCATATTATGTGCCATTTTTATAAACTTTTCACATTAGAAGCCCCTTTAAGTTTTCAATTGGATTCAGAGCGGGACTCCTCGCCGGCTAATCAAGTAAATTTACAGAAATAGCTTCAAACCAGAGTTTTGCGTTCTTAGAAACGTATATTGAAGCATTATCCTGTTAAAAAATACAAGCCCCAGAAGCAATTAGTGGCACTTCAGGTAAAAAATTTTCTCCTGACACATCAACATATTTGTCAGAATTCTTTTTACTGTTAATAGAGACTATTGGACGGGTTCCATTTGCCACAAAAGCGCCCCAAATCATTACTGTGCCGCCACCATATTGACGTTTAGAAAACACTTATTTGGTCTTTCGCAGATCATACCAAAAATATCGAAAACCATCAAGTCCATCGAGAGTGAACTTTTTTTCGTCAGGAAATATTATTCTAGTCCATTTTTGGCAAAGAGAAATCTATTTCTACGGCAAAGTCAACTCTTCTTCTCTTATGTTGGTTCGAAAGAGCCGGACGTGACTCTAATTTTCCATTACAAATCATGAGGATTTTTATTCAAAGCGTTTTGAACAGTCTTTGATGAACATGGTAACTTCTAACTTCATTTGCAGTTTCTAATTTATGATAAGTTTTCCTTACAATCATTCTCTTTTATAGATGAGTGAAAATTTTTGGCATTCCAGTTCGTTTATTCATGCCATACATTCTAGGAATTTTTAAGAAAATTGTAAACTACTATTTTAAATCTCTTGATTCTTTTCGATATTTCCAGTACATTTAATTCCCATTCTCAAAAAGCCCCAATTTTTCCCTTTTTCATTGGCAGGAAAATTAGTTGCTTTGATAATCGTTAGAAAGATGCGCACACGCACACGCACACACACACACACACACACACACACACACACACACACACACACACACACACACACACACACACACACACACAAAACCGATAAATGCGAAGTTTATTTCACAAACCAGTCTTTATATACCTGAGATTTCAAATATGAAAATTTTGCAATAATTATGGAAGAAAAAAATGTCCTTATACTTTTTCCCATTATCACTTGGATTTAAAACTCAAAACGTAAATTTAAACATATTTAAATTTGGAAGTTTTAATTAGTTTACACTGAAAGTAATTTTATTTTATTTCTATTTTTACTTCAGACTTGTGTCCATGTTTCTGTAAACAAAACTTCTAGATGTGACGATTTTTCGCATATCCTTATACTTTTTTCATGTACTTTATAAAAATTAGTAACAATAACATAAAAAACATAAGAATTCTGGAAGAGCACCAAAGTTATTGGTAAAAGTCAAAATTAAAGTTGTGGATATTTTTGTTTTTATTTTACAAGTCGAATAACTATCGATGTTAATTCAAAACCGTTAAATTAAATCGCTGTCTTTAACACAAATTATTCATGGCAAAGCAATTTAGAAAGCAATATTTGCATAATTCAGAGGAAAGTCTGTAAGATTTAAGTTTATATTTAAAATACTATTAACATGAAGAAAAATACCAAATTTTATAGTGTTTTAGGTTAGAAATTATGTTACCTTGTTAAAAAGCTAGAAATTGAAGTTTTTTTTTTTAAGTTTTTTTTTAGGGGAATTGACAAAAAAAATAAGGGAATAATAAGGGGAATAATAAAATAAACTGAATGGAGTAAAACTTTTTAAATAGTATGTATCTTATTTATTTATAATCAGAGACAATGAATTATATATTTGTCAAATTAAATTGTCATTGGTCATTAATTACAGTTTATATAAAACTTACAATTTTTGAATATTTTGATCTATTTGGTAGTAAACCTGATAATGGTATTACAACTTTGATTAGGCAGTGGCAGATTGTTTTACATTAAGTGGAAAGACTAAGAGATAATTCTAACTGCGGTTTTAATAAGTCTTCATGCATATCAAAAACTGAATAAATTTTCTTTAATTGAAAAATTTTTATATACTATTTAAAGCTCTAGTGTTTGAACAAATTACAACAAATTAAAATTTTGAAATACTTTATTGTGAACATTTTAATTTTTATAATATTTTATTGCTAGTTCATAAATAATAAATTTAATTAATAGTTTTCTTTGTATGATGGGAAGTGGGCCTTATACTTTTTAAATTTAATACTATATGCAGATGAAATTCCAATTGGTTAAATTTGAGTTACTGTTTGGTGTTTCTGACTTTCTCTTAAGCTTAACTTTTAGGAAATTCTTTTATGAGTAGTTTCATTGAAGATTTAATTCAAGTTATGATTGCAACATTCCAATGGAAGTGGAAAATTTTTGGGAAGTGAGAGCCTCAAAATTATCTAGTAAAAGTAAGTGATGACATCCAAAAACTAATAGTATAGTACTAGTAGCATTTCACAGTATAAAATATTTATCCGTAGAGGAACTGTTTATGATGGAAGTAATAGATCGGAGAGTGAAAAAGTGTTGAAACGAATAGTAAATGCATATTTATAAATATATGAAAGTGTCTCTTTAAACTGTTTATGTTTCATTCAAATTGGTAATGTAGTAGATTTAATTTGAATCATTATAACATTAAAAAATGTTACTGCAAATTCTTATCAGTGTCATGCATATTTTTTTGAGAAAAAGAAATGGGTTAAATTTTTGCCTTTCAGTTTATATTTTATTTTATATTTAACAAAGACAATATTTAATCAGATCACTCTAGTTGTCTGTCACTCATTTATAAGCTTAGTATGTCAACTTTGCACGCTTTTAAGCATGCATTTTTCTTTAAAAATGATGACTTCCAGCAGAGAAAGTTATCTTTCCCTGATATGCTATTCACAATTTTCTGAACATTTCTTCTTTTAAATCCTGTAATATATCAATAAATATGAGTTTTCTTTAATGTAAGTCCACTACATATATTTAGCTACTTCCTTTAATAACTTAAAAGAAAAGAAGAAAAATTATTTCAATATCTTCAAAATTAAAAGTTAAACTAATTGAATATTTTTTATTATTTAGCAATATATGGAATATATTAAATATTTTTTATTTAAAACTGATTTCATGAATAAAAAAAATAGCAGATGAAACAATAATGGAAAAACATGTTTATACAAATATGGCTGAAACGATCAGCAAAATCTAAAAAAAAGCAGGAATAAAAAGAAATCATCAAATATAATCCATATAAATATGAATTATCCATATAATGTGTGATATAGAGCTATTTTGACAAAATGTGATTATTTATGATCAATATGACTGATTAAATGTTATAGAAATTAGACGATCATTGAAAAAGCAGACCGAAGAAGCTTGTTTACAGGTATCAACTCTGTAGAAATTCTTCTTAGGTTTTAATCTTCACTTTCGAATTTTAAAAATATAAAATAATACTTAAAAAAAGAATAAATTTATGAATATATGTGCAATTCGGATATTCTACATCCAAACTTTTCTTTCCTTTAAGTTCTGTTTTTTTGTTTAATTCTTATCTTTTTTATCTTTATTTTTTGCAAGACAATTTCAGCGCGAAACTCTTTTTTAAATCAAATACTAAATATAATGAAAAACGCAGGTTATATTAGCATTTTACGATCTAATTCTTGATCCGAAGAATTATAAATAAATGTTCTACTAAGCAGAAGCAATTTCTAGGTTGTGACATGCTGATATGAATATTTGAGATGCCTAATTTTGGATATGAAATTGAATATTCATTCCTATTGCCAATATCCATTTGATAATTACAAAAATATAGCAAATTAGAGAGTATTCAAAGAAATGAAATTTATTTCATCGCTATTTACCAATCAGCAACAAAAATAATCAAGAATAACCCCCTTTTTTTAATTCTGAAATTTATGACAGAGAAATATATCCAAATGTAAATGTTAGCAATCGCTTTCAAAAGTAACAACGCTCATGCCCTCTTCTTTTTTATACAGTATTTTCTGCAATTTTTTTTTTATTTACTGCACAATCGAATGTTATATTAAACCAAATCAAAATAATAACTGTTCTCCAATTCCCCCATCAATTATCTATTCAGCAGGTATTTCCATTATTAATTGAATTTTTCTCATGCAATTTTGCTAATGAAATTTATCACCTATAGAAAACAACAAAATACATTAGACCTTTACTGAATATGTAAGTTATGTAATAAAACATTGTGTGCACAACAAAACTATGTATGGCACATTTATGTGTCCAGTATAGTTCAAAGAATCTATATACAATTTAAACAAACTTAAATATTATTATAATTAAAAAGGTAAAAGCCCCTTTGCTGTCAATTGCTTTTGCAATTTCAACAACTTTTTTGGATTCATTTACAACATTGAGATGTGGCCAACACTCTACCACGTACGACATATGAGTGAAATTTCAGCGTCGCACATATTAAATGGAAACTATTGATGCGTATGTGCAAAACTGTATTCTACAAACCCACTTTCAGCAAGAGCTCACTGAAGAAGAATTTTTTAAATGGGTAAAAATTTATTGATAAAAATATATCTAACAATATGAATGCTTTAATACTTGGTTTACCTTATTAATTCAGAAATATGGCCATACGCCCGTAAGATACCCACAAGATAACGCGATTTTGTTTGAAAACAAGCTAGAATTTCATTGTTAATGATCTAAATCGTTTAACTTGTCTTTTGGAAGTATTTTGTCTTTTTAATCTACATGATTCATTAATATTAGGAAGAATTAATATTTTATGTCTTACATCATTATTTTTTCAAAAGTCACTAAATTTGCCAATTTCAATATTTTTTTTTTCTTTTATGGTTATCTGTGCATTCTTCAAAATGACGTTAGCGGTCTCTCGTTCTGTGATTAGTCATTGAAATGGCTGATAGATGAATGGGATCACAAAAAAGGCGGGAAGTAAGCACTCTATTTGGTTGATAGTACACAATTTATTGCAGTGTTTTGAGATGATAATAAGCTAATTATGTTCTAAAATTCTTTCTCCCTTTGACCGATAGTGGTGACATTTGAAGTTGAATCGTTAAGTTGGCATAGTTTTCATAGGGCATTTAACAATTTCAACGCTACCGACGAGATATCTCGTCCTTCAGATGCTTCCAATTACAGGATTTTGTGGGCTAAAATTTTAAAAAAATTGACTGTGGCCTAAATCTTTAGATATGTATTAGAAAGTTCAACCTATCTACACTGGCATAAGAGACAAATTTTAGCCCACCGTCATAAAATAAATTTTGTATGCTCCCTGGGAAAAAACAGATCCTTGATTTTAGCGGTGAAGCAGGAATCTATTCCGAAAGTCATATTATGACGGCGTTATAATTTATTATAAGTAATTAGTTTCACAGTAGTGTTTAAATATTTAATGCATCACTCCACCCTTTTCGCTAACTCTCTATCGAAAAATAACTCCTCCCATACAGCATGTCCCCTCGCTCTTTCCTATCCTAACAACCAATCAGAAAGCTAGCTTCGTCACGCTCCTCCTACCAGCTCTTCAACAAGACAATACAAGCATGATCTTCAAGTCTTCATTGCAAGCAACTCCCTCCTAATTTTCACACTTCCCCTTCGGACAAGAACTCTCCTACTACAAGATATTTTAAAGAAAAAGAACGCAATAAAATATTGAAAATCAAACCTCCTAAATTCCTTTCATCTAGCGGAGTTTAAGCCTACTGACCTAGGCTAGGTGCTCCGCCAACTACATCATTAGGTTTCCCAGTAGCTAGGTGCAGTTCTCAAGAGTCAAGACTCCTTCAAATGGGGGAGGTAGTAGTCTTGAAAATTTTGGAAATAGTCCCTGTTCGAAACGAAAGCTCCCTGGGTTTTTCAATTGTTTGTTTTCGTTTCGCCCACGTCCTCCCACAACTGCTGTCAAATTCTCTGCATTTTAGAGACAGTAAACCGGATCAATAAATAACATGACAAGGATCTTGCTTTCTGGTGGTGGGTTGGACACAATCATTTCATGGTTCTGGAATCCGGTCTGGTTGCGAGGTCCAGCTCCGAAATTCCAATGGAATGAATGCCCAAAATAATTTTAATAATAACGTTTATATTATTGAAATTTTAATAATTATTCAATAGCATTCTAACAAATTATTGCTAATAATATCCTTTTCATGAAATTAATTTAATTAATTATTCCATTAATTAATTTTATTTGCTGAATTTTAATTAAAATTAATAAAAATAGTATTAATTAACATTTTTTAAAAAATAGTTAATATTCTGTTCTTCCTGTACTTCTGATTATGAAATCTCGTCAGTTATTCGCAACGGTTTTCAGTATTTCATCATAGATGTGTGACACTTTTGTATTGTTCAATATGGTTTTCAATGCAATCTTTCTATGAATATAGTTTTTATTTGTTTTTATTTTCTGGAAAAAAATAGTTCACTGATAAGATGGCAATTTTAAATCAAATTGCCTTTGCTGATTAGATTCATACTCTAAAAAATGTCTTATCAAGAAACTTTAAACTAATTTTTGGAGATCAAGTGTCAATATTCAAACGTTTTAACTTGTTAATAACGCTATTGATATAATTTCATTTTCATTGATTTTTTTCTCCAATTTAACTATTATTTAAATTTAAGAAAAATATAGAGCTTATTTTATATATCAATGAAACCTACCCTAAGCTCATTTGACCCGATTGGAAGAATACCGGAATTTCAGCCTGACAGTTTCGAGTCTTGCAGATCAGGATTGATATTGGTTTATTTTATCTCTATCGACAGTTCATTTTTTTTTCTTTCGAGAATTTAAGTTTCAGACAATCTTATACAAAGTTTGTCATAAAATATATTTTATTCGGCTTTATTCGTTTCCAATCTTAAGAATTATTTTGAAAAAACATAATTTAATTTCTCTACTAATTTAAATCCAACACTTGTCACTAAATGCTCTAAAGCAAAAAATATAAATATTCTTTTTATTACATACTAATGAGTAAATACTAAATGGAAAGAGAACAAAAATATCTACAAAATAAGTGTTTGTAATAATGTGCAATACCAGTGAATAAGGCTATTAATTAATAATTCTTTGTTCTGGCCATTTCTCGTGCTTCTTTCTATACATATAAAAATTTCATAGGCATTTCTAAACTAATTTTCCACCTGTTGGCATATTTTAAATCGAAAATTCGTTATTACTTAAAAAATACGGATTCACTATTTTACCTAAATCAAGTAATATTAATTTTATTTTATCAAGATTCTAACAAAAGATATAATTTTTGTATTTATAATTTTCAATTTAAAACGGAAAAAAAAAAATGTTTTATGATTTTTATTCACGAAAGTATATTTCAAAGAAGTTAGTTTTTAATTTTTAAGACACTGCGACTGTACTTTTTTTTTCTTTCAATATATCACATTGCTTTAATGTGTGTATGTGTGTTTTCTGGCGAAAAGTAAACTTCTAATATTAATTTCATCTGATATGTTTGTTCAAAAATGAAACAAGAATTAACAATGCGACCTGATGAATGAAACAAGAATCAACAATAATCTTTAAATTAGAACCATCCTTTATTTGAACACTAATTAGACTTAAAAATATCACTTGAAAAATTATTCAACCATTTCAAGTGTTACCAGATCACAACTATGATATTCAAGCAAAATATAAGAATTTGAAACAATGATATTTGATCTGTTGCAAATGATATGACGATATGGGTTTACGGAGTTCTTGAACTTGCAATGATAAGCACAATTTTAAACAAATAGCATAAAACTATTTTAGAATCAAAATTTTTTTTCTTCTGATAGGAAATAAGAATTAATTTCTCTGCCACAATTTCAATCCAAAGCAAAATCTATTTCAAACTATTGGAGAAACGAGCATCTAATTTAGGATCGTAAAGGAGGAAAATTTTACAACTATATGTCATTGGGAAGTTAAGATATTTTGCTATCCGACATGATTCGGATAGCAAAATAATGATTTATTCTATTTTGCAATCTCTTACATTGCAAAAAACGATATAGGGAAGAATTAAATTAATTCAAGGATAAAATTAATAATAAAGTTTCCACAGGAATAGAAACACAGGGTTTCCTTCATTGGAAGACGGCTCTTTAAGTGCATGCAACGCAAAGACTCGGCAAATATCCCCGCTACTTCCCACAGACCTGGTGCAGAGAGCGGGATAACTCTTCCGAATACAATACAACTCGTGTGCTGTTTAGGTCCCGTCACCGAGAATTGGTTAGAATCGCAGTCCGATATCCTCCAGATTAAGCGCCTAAAGCAGCATTCGACGACCTGTCGGCGCCTTGAGACCGACGCCTTTTGCCCTCTTACTCCTCTGTAGTAGTTTTCCGGGGTTCTTTGACGTCTGTTCATTTTACCGACAATGTGAGAGAAACTTCGGACTGATGTCCACAGGCGAGGGTGGTCCAACAATATTTCAGTTGGCAGATTTATGACCATTTTAGTAAAGGCCACAGGCCGTCGGAACGCGGCTTAAGTCTGCCGTGCGTTTTCAAGGCTGTCATGTTCTACATATTTAAAATTATCGCAATTTCAAACCAAACAGAAAAATTTGTGTCGGGCAATTGGAGAACTAGCCTCTAATTGGGAAATGTAAAAGGAGGGGGGGGGGGGATTTTACGACTGTAATGTCGCTGGAGGTTAAGATAAGCGCAACCAAACGGGTGTTAAGGAGCTTTCCATTGCGATAAGCGTGAAGAGTATTTGTGAGAAATAAAAGTATTTACATTTTCCGAAGTTAATTATAGGTAGGGTGAGAGGCGATCTAATGAATATATGCTCAAAATTCGAAATTTCCTATTTCCCTTTTCTTTTAAGTATAATGATCATTATATACACAAATTTATTTTAATTATATTCAGATTTTCCGACAACACTTCTATCTATATTTTTAAAAGTAATTCCGGGGACAGCCCCACCAAAAGCGGAATCTAATGCAACATAGACGTGAACGAATTCGGATGGCAAAATAATGATTTATTCTGTTTTGCTATCTTTAACATTGCAAAAGTTGGTACAGCAAAGAATTAAATTAATTGAAGGATAAAATTAATAATTCCACAGGAACATGAACACGGCGTTTCCTCCGCTCGGAAGACGGCTCGCCGAGGACATGCAACGTAAAGATTCGGCAATTGTTCACTATACTTCCAGCATGCCTGGTGGAAGAGAGACATGCTCTTCCGAATACAATTCGCCTCGTGTGCTGTTTAAGCCCCGTCGCCGGGAGTTGGTTCTAATTGCAGTCCCATACCTCCAATCTAAGCGCCTAAGGCCCCGTTTCCTTATGAATATGGTTGTAAATCTGCCATCCGACCCATCGTCAGACCACTCTCGCCCGTCACCTGTTGGACTATGCTTGTGGACGTCGGGAGCTTCCCGCAAACTGTCGGGAAAATGAACAGGCATCAAAGAGCCGGAGAATCTGAAAACATCAATCCCATAGAGAAGCGATTTTCTCCAAACCACAAATGAAGAGAAAGAGGACAAAATACGCCTGACGCTGTCATTTTCTGCGCTACCTTCCCGCAGCAGTGCTCCTTGTGATTGGTTATATGTTACATATCATCGTTTTTAGGTGAAAAATATCCATTCCCAAGATCCCTCCACCCACTTCCAAGCTATTTCCCTATGGCAAATGCTTCATCTAAGTGTTGGCATCATTTTTGTGCTTCATACTCTGCGCAATAGTTACCATGTCCATCCATGGGTTTAAATTTAAGAATGTTATTCTCCAAAAAGTGATCAAAATTTGTTATTTTCTTCTCTGGTGACTCAAATGCTCGAGAATTCCATTAAAAAAAACTTCAGCATACTCAACCAGTGAAATAATGTTTCTGAATTCGTATAATAATATTGTTTACTTTCATCGGCTTAAGATTTAATGGTGTTTCATTGATTTTATTTTGAATTGCATATTTAAAATATAATTGTAATTAATCTTTTTAAATTATTTCTGAATTATTATGAGTTTTTAAATCTTTTAACAAATCCATAATTTTTATTTGTAGTGTGTGTATGTATAATTTTAAAATCTTTTCTAATAGAAATTTATATTAATGTTTTTAAAATCAAGAAAAATTATCGACCCTACTAAAATTAATTTATTTGACCTTCAGGGTCAAAGTTCAGAAGATAATAAAACTAACCCTAATTATAAAAAATAGTAGAAAGTAGCCATGCAGCTGAACAAATAACCCAAGGTTTTAATGCTGACTTACTAATAGCCCATGCTAATATAGCTTAACCCTCACACAGTAACATGATACAGTTAAAACAAATGAAAAAAATTTAGAGGGTGAGGAGTCTCTTTAAATTTATTCCTTTTAAATTCTCTCAAGTTGAAAAAAATATGATATCTGAAATTATAAGACAATGCAGAGCATAATATTAAACCTAAACAATATTACTAAGATAGAATGTTTACTAGAAAATTATTACAAAAGTCTCTATTTATAATAGTTAAAAAACTGTGTTATTTATTAGAAATAAACTTTATTTCTAATTAGAGGATTAATTTCTCGATTGAAAAGTGAAAGCAAAAATATCATTAGCGAAATATAACTTTTCAACGCTTTGTTATAAAATCTTCAGTATAAAGTTATGGATATATTCTTTTATCTTCATTGTTCAATATATTGGTTCTCTACATTAGTTACAGCCTGTGCTCAGTGAATGCCACTAGGGAGAGAAAAGCTTAAGGTGTTTAAAAGAGAAAATATATTTTTGCAAGGTCTTCACCTAGAGGGTTGGAGTAAATCAGACATGGAGAGGCCACATGAATTTAAACAAAATGGATAGAGTAAAAAAAAAAAAAAAAAAAAAGGAGGCAGAGTGGTTGTGAATGAAAGACAGCAAAAATTAGATGCTATGAGTTGTTTTGTTTGTCATATGATTTTGAAGTGAGGTGAAATGTTTGAACTATGCAATTAATTTATTCTTCTCAGATTGAATTTGTTAGAGTTTCCACTCAAATTGAGTGAGAAAATGACAGAAAATTTCTGTGTGAAATACAGAAACATTTCATTAGTACAGCTTTATTTAAAGTAATTGAGATTATAAAATTATAAACGATAATGATTCGAAACATTTCTATATGATACAAAATGATTTATTTAAAGTTGCATTTTATTTTTGCGATGCTGGCAACAGTTTGAAATTCATTCGAAACTGAACTGTATTTAATCCACTTAAATCCCACTATATATTTTTTTTAAATAAATAATATTAATACCGGAAGAAGAATTAAAATGATGCCGCCAAAACCTTGAAAAAAATCTTTTATTTAAAAAAAATATCAAAATATAAACGGGATGAGCTTTTTGAGGAAATCATATCAATTAAAGATTTTAAATACTAGACTTTTAAAGACATAAATACTATCGCTACTGCAATCAGTTATAGAAGCAAATATTTCTGTTAGAGAGCCTGATATTACCAGGCTCCCATGTGTAAATATTTTCTTAAATTTACAAAAATAGTATAGAATAAGTTTTTTAAAGATTAACTATAAGCTTGAAAAATTTGCTAAAAACACTTGCTTCTATGGAGAATGGAGAAAAAAGTCTTTCAAAATTAAAATTATTTCAGAATTTTTGAGATCAATCATGTCACAAGAGCATCTAATTGGATATTCAGTAACATCAGTTGAGTAAGAAATCCAGAATATCATTGGCAAATTTCAATGTCAAAAGTCAGGGAGATACTTTTTTTAAAAAAACAGGGAAAAAATCAACATTATATATATATATATATATATATAAGTTTTTGTTCAAATAATTTCTCTGTTATGGTGCGTTATTTTTGCATAGTTATTATATTATTTATTTTATATTCTCGGATAATATATTCTTTTTAATAAAATTATTTTCAAAATGAAAGTTTTCTTGATATAATTTTGTAAATATAATAATGATCTCAATTATCAGCTATTATAGTTAATATCGCTTTTTGTTGTAAGATTGCATTAATTCTTATAACGAGTTTTTTCAATTAAAAGCATTTTTTTTTTTTTTTTTTTTTTTTTTGCATATTTACAAATGCTTTTTATAAACTTCGATATATAAAGAAACAAAAATGATTTATGCTCATTTTTTAAATGCATTTCAAAACATATACTTATAATCGTATTCTTTTTAACTTTCCATATATTATTTCATTTATTTTCATTTTAAGATGGGGAATTGTTTTCATACAATAAGGGTGAGGGAGGTGGGAGAACAGAAGTTTACTTGAATTATTTCAAAATTATTTGATTAAAAAACCTACATTACTAAGTATATCAATAAAACAAATGAATAAACTTTTGCAATTGCTGCATCCAAGCAGATCTTCTGATCCTTTTTAATGAATATTAAATCAAAACAATAACATTAGGACAAAATACTGATACACATTAATAATTTCAATCTTACTGAAGAAATGTATAGTTGTTCAAGAGTTTATTCTACTTTAACATGAGTTACAAGACAGGCTGTTGACCCCAGATCATGAAAATTTCACAAACATGCTTCGGAGGGTGAAAAGTGTCTTTTAAGCAATTTATCAAAAGTTTCAATTATAATTTTAATTCGTTTAAATTTTTAAAAAAATGTTGATGCTTTCTCTTTATAGTTTCCAAAAATGTTATTGCACAAAAAGGATTCTAATACTATTTTCTAAAATTAAAAAAAAAAAATCTTTTTATTGATACCGATTTCATTGCTATGGAGTTTTAAATTTAAAAAATATTTCAGACTAAATTTCTGCTAAAATTTTTATTGTTGTAATGAAATACTTCAAATACTGAATACTTCATTCCCATTGTTCTACCAAAATTTTAACTACTTAATTAAAGAAGTATTTATTCTTTTACCATTAGTTTAAAAATGGTCTTTATGTCACTAAGCATAACACATTTGTTTCATACAACATAGCACAAAAAAAGTAAGGCAGCAATGATAACATTAGATAAGCACTGATTTTTGTTTAAAAAAAATCAAGTTAAAATGAATTATTATGCTTCCAATAATAGCTGAAAAATCTTCTACAAACAAGAATAACAATTCCTTATGACATCCTGGCACAATGCAACTTTCCATGAAAAGTTGGGATCTTTAAGATATTTATTTGTTTAATAAAAAAAGCTTAGGTAAATTAGCATTGCACTATTCGAAATTCTGTTTGATTGCACTTTTTCATTCAGATTTAGTATTCTATCTATTCAAAAATACTAGTTGGAATTGATGAAATTTTTTTCTTAAAGCATTAACAAAGATTTCTTTTATTTGTAAAGAATCATTTTTCATCAGGAATAAAGTTTTCTTTTTCAAAAGCTGTTATCGAAGTTTGATTGTGAATTGGGTATTGACGGCATCTGGGTGTCTAATTATAAGGGTAAATATTCAGAATGGATATTCTTTTTTCAATCACTTGTATTCATATAAAACATCTGTATAGGCCTATAATATGTATAGAGGCAGAGATAGTATAAGATATGGTAAAAAAATGAGCAACATATGAAATTTTATACCTTTTTAATTTTGTAGAAATTTTAAAAATCGAGTAAAACAATAAATAATTACACATCATACATTTTGCATGAAATATTTGATTTAAATATCAACTCTTTAGTTACAATAAGTAATAATGAGATTGCCGATTTTTTAAAAGAAAGTTTTTATTTAAATCGATAAAGAAATGGTAATGAAAACTAAAGTAAAATATATTATTGTTCAAAATTTTTCTTCTTTTTTTTTAGTGGAAGACTTTGTATGCATATATTATATAAAGTTAACTCTTTATCACAAAATTAGAAGTCTCCAATTATAATATACTTATCTAATCTCAACTACTCTTTCATATGCTAAATGATTTCTTTTTTCTGTGAATACACCTGAAGGCATAACAAGCTCTTTCTGTCGCATTTAAAAAGGGCAAAACTTGTTCAACTTTTATAATGCTATTTCTACGCATTCTCCTTCATCAAAACAGTAGACTAAACATATTTTGTAACTCTTCCCACAATATTTATCTTTCACCGATCATCTTTTTTTTTTTCTGTAATCAATAAAATCTGTTGTCAGTTGATTACCATCTATTTTTATTTATTATCCAACTTCACAAAAGTAAGACAGACAGTTTCAAATAACCTGCTTATTTCATTAGCTTTAAAAATTTTACTGAAGGTGAATTGGATTAATACCAAATTATTTTTGGGAAACGCCCTTTCTTCAGCTTTTTGTAATGTACACAATGGAAGCTGTTTTAAAAAGATATTCCACAAAATTGTCTATTGAATAAATGAAATTGCAGATCAATTGACTCAAGGATTATGATTAAGTTTATTGTTGGCTCTAATTTGCAAACCCTTTATTTCAACATGACATAAAGAAATGTTAAAATTCATTATTCCATTGTAATTGCTATTCCTTTAATACAATAAAAGTTATCCCACCATTCTATTTTTCTACATTTTATTATTTATCCCGATATATATCGTCTTTTTATAGTTTAATCAAAACCTTGATTTTAAAATCCAATGAACTTAGTCTAAACTATATGTTTTATAGGTTTCAATCTGAGATAAAAATGCATCACCCTTCACATTTTTTTTTTTTTTTTTTACACATACCCCAAAAATATTCAACAAACCAATTCGTACTTATCCACTTATCACTTAAATTAGTTAAAACATTACTAAAATAGCATTTTTTAAGGTGCAGAAAACGCATTTCATTTTGTTAATGCTTTAGTTAACTAGTATACATTAGTATATTAAAGTAATGTAATCTTGAAAAACAGACCATTTCTATTTCATGAACAATTATTGTAAAATTATTATGACAAAAGTTTCCATAAACTGAGGAGAGAAAAGAAAGTTTCTTGAGAAAATGCAACTTCGTTTAACAAAATATGACTTGAGTACTAAGTCAAAGTAAGCAGTTTATTTACTTAGAATATTAATTCAAAATTTCTTTGAGATAATTTAGAATAAACTAAGATTACTATATTAAATTCAAACCTAAGGCTTCTTTTTTATTTGAATTAAAAAATACATTCCAGATTATTTTTAAAAGTTTCTACTTTTGTGTATTATCATAAAATTAGATGATTCAGCAAATTGATGAAATTTATTAGCATGAGGGGAAATGGCTAAAAAAGAAATAATAATTTTTTAGTATTTGTTTTCATTTAAAATGTTATTACAACAGCCTTATAATTGTAAAATTGTATTGATAATATTAGTTTTTTAAAAGGTTTAGTTTGGCTAATTTCTATCAAAATTCTGATTTTGAGCGTCAATGGAGGAATTAAGTTTTGGTATAGATAAATAAATCTATTGAACATTTACGAAGCAAAAAAAAAAAAAAAAAAAAAAAAAAAGCAAGATACAAAATATATGCATTTTTAAAATAAATAAATAAAACCTTTTTGAAATCATGTAATATTTTCTTTTACTTCATTAAGTAGCAAAGTATTACCTTTGGGTTCCATTTCAAAAATAAATGAAATCAAAAATAGGCAATCACTACAGAGCAATTAAAAAGTCTATTTTTATACCCGCAGAAATCATTTTAATTTTTGTATTATTCGAAATTTAACTGCACGTAAAAGTACACTCACTTTTAATTACTTAACCAGCTAGCTAACAGATATATCAATATTCAGTTTTTTTTAAATCTTATGCTTTAACAAAACAAAATTAGTTTTTATTAAATAAAAGTAATGAGAATTTTGATAATTCCTTTGAAGATGCCCGATCATCATGCATTCTTAACAAAGAATATATATATATACCTTACAAAACACATTTTTACACACAAAAATGTATGAATTATTCACTTCAAATTTTAAGACAAATATTCAAGTGTTTATCACTCACATTATCACCATCAATACATTAATAAAAGATCTATTTACAATAGCTTTGATTTTGTAATAAGTTTTTTTTTTTTTTTTCAATTAGGAAAATTTTTTTTAAATGACTGGACAAAACTGTAAGAAACAGGTTAAAGAATTTTTATTAGATCTAATTTTTAAACCACAGAAATACAAATGCTTCATTGCATTTTCATACAACTATAATTAAAGCATGTCTGCAGTAATAAAATGTGACTTAAATCTTAATTTTTAATTAGTAATAAAATGTGACTTAATATCTTAAATTTTATATCTTTTATATCTACTAATTTATAACTTTATTTGGAAAAAAATAGAATATAAGTTGGAACATTTTCAAAAATTTCAACCAATTTTTAAAAAATGTTATAGTTATAAAAATGTTTAAAATGCTATTTACATTACCAAAGAGTCCTGTATGTTTCGAAAAATATGAGCATTAAAATGAATGTTTCATTTTATAAAACAAATCAAATACTGATAAACAGGGTACCAGGTTTCTAGCCAAGCACATAAAACTCACCAAACTTCCGCCATCTTTGATGGATAGAAGACGTAGCTTACTACACCAGTTTTGAAAATAGCCATCATCAAATGTGGCAAAGAGAAACAACTCTAAAAAAATCAGGAACAATATGACAACTGGATATGAACCAAGTAATGCAAAATAATTAAAAATTTAAATCTGGTCATTAATGGCGCAACAATTATCAAAGAAAATGTCGAAATAAACTCTTTTTAAAAACATTAGAAATAAAAAAATGTGAGAGTTGCTCCTCTATATAGCCTTCATCGTATAAATTCGGTCAGGTAACTATGATTGCAAGTTGGACACACATATTCTTTAGCAATCAAACCAACATCCATACAAAAATCCTTGCGTTTGTCTCCATTCATTAACTGGCAAAGCTCATTCAAATGAGCATGCAGTTCGGCTGCACCTTGTAAAGCAAAGCAAGAATATGCCATAGCAGGGTTTCAAAAAAAAAAAAAAAAAAAACCTGAAGAAGGCGAGTTGTAATAGAATAACCTGTAGCAGGAGCCAGGGATAGAGAACTGGTTGATACTCTAAAACAGTTAGCTAAGTGAAATAACCGATGAGCCAAACGACTCACCCCCCCCCCTCCGCAAAACATGAAATATAAATTCGAAGCGAATGAAATGAAATTGCAACGGCAGTTAAATGCGCATTTTGAGCAATTTTAGATTTAAAAAAAAAAATACCAATCAGTCTAACGGACAAAGAACCCTGACGCTGCTTATTCCAGTTCGAAAAGAATATAAATATTTTCCCTTAACAGTTCTCGTTTTTTAATAGGATTCATTACAGTTCATAAAAAAAAAGTTGAGGATTTATGAACTCAAACCAAATTTTTTTAGACTGAATAAGTTGCCTTTTGTTAAAGCTTAAATAAGGAAAAACAAAAATTATGTATTTGTCAAGAGTAATTTGTTCTTATTCCTGGTTTTAAAAAAAATGAATGCCTGGACTCTGAAACATCCCCCCCCCATTCAGAAAATACGCAAAGACAGAAAGAAACCACGGTCACTTTATCCGTTTATATTATCAAAATAAATAAATAAAGGACAGCGACTTTATCTATTTGAATATATATCACATAAAAAAAATAAACATAAAGATGAATTCAAAAGTGCGAATAAGTTTAGTTAACTATAGTTTGTAATCATCAATACAATTTACACATCAAAAGGCCTAATTTAGCACTTGTGGTTTATATATATATATATACACACACACTAAATATACGCAGAAAATAATTCAAATAAATTAAGAAGAAAACAAGATTACCTGAATCTTGTCTGACCTCAAAGAATTTCTTCATTTTCTCAAAGAGCAAAGACAAAAAAGAGAAGCGTCTAGCCCCTCCGTAGACACACAAACAAATGATACGCGATCCTGTCGGCGTTTCTGCTGTGAGCTTCGCCGGAACAATAACGGAGAGGAAGGTGGATAAGAGAGTCCAATCGGAGCTGGGTAGGCGTATTAGAGTACTTTTTTTTTTCTTTTGTAGGGTAGAACGGATCAAATTATAGCATGCAAATTCTGTCATTCTTTCGAAGATGGGTATTGCCAGCTTTTTAATGAATTCATGGATAGGTTGCATGTTAAAATCATTTCTGGTGTTACTATTTGTAACGGAATGTAGCACGCCATGTTGATTATATCAGATCGCGCATCCCCACCCTTATTTTTAAACCTTTTACTGTGTAGTATGAATGTATATGTATGTAAGATGATGAATGGATGTGTATGAGTATATTAAGATGTTGTTGTTTATAATGGCACTTGCCATGGACAAGGGAGAGTCTCTTGTTTCAGTAGCGCCAAGAGTACGACTTTTGTACTCACGCATCACTCATTCACTTGCACAACCCCTTTTTACAGGAGGGCACATTCACACATCTCACAGATAGAACAACGGAAGAACAACCATGCCCAAACCGGGACTCGAACCCAGGACGCCCAGATCATGGGGAAGACGCGCTACTCCATACCAGAACGCCTGCAGTATATTAAGATAACTGATAATAAGTACATTCCTTTCTAGCTCATCTCTGATCCAAGTAAATAATAATTAACATTCACGATCATAAAGTTAAATCAACAGTCCCAAAGTTTTAACTAATTAAAGATTAGGTTTTGGAAATTGTGATCAGATGGGATCGGGTGCTCTGTCAAAAAATAATTAGTAAATTAAGGTCTTGTATTTCGCTGTGGGTTTAAAATTATTATGGATAAAAAAGTTGATTTTGCAAATCGACATTTTTTTTGGCATTACTTATATAACAACCAAAAGCGTATTTAAGTAATATGACACCCAGCGCAAATACCAAAAGAGAGCAGCTCCCACATTAAAAAATTACAATTCACATAATCCCCCTCTTTCCTGAAATTTATGACAGGAATATTATAATGAAACTTAAAATATAATAATACGTAAACTATTTTTGATTTGGAGGATTTACATTCTCCAAATTAGCGTTAATTTCTTAATATTACCCAACTTTAATCAATTTAGTTATTTAATTTTTGAAAGCAGTAATTTCTCTAAAACATCAGAAATTAATTAGGAAAATACAAAAAAGTATCAATGCACGAAAATGACATAACTAATTGAACTAAAATTTGATGTGTGGGCAAAACAGAACTGTCTTACACGTTTTACAGCCATTAAATTAATGACTTAGGACCTTATATTTAACTATTAAAAATTAAGCAGAATGATTTTTAAAAATATGAGACTTAATTACGATTATTTATCATTTGGAAAAAGCATGAAATTACATTAATTTCATATTTCATATCTAATTATAAAATATATATTTGAGTGATATTACAAGTGAAAATTAATTAATAGCCACAGGTGCTTTCATTCTGAAACCAAGCAAAACCACCTTCTCATGAAATGCACAAATACATATATCTAAAAAATAAAAAGAAAGTCATTGATACCATCTGAATCAATCATTTACGTAAAAATACATCACACATTTTTATATTTGTGCGTCTTGACCTTTCACATGAAAACCAAATTATTGAAATCGGTTCAGCGGTTTTAGCTGGCTAATTCTGTTGCAAGATTTCTCTATATAGAATGAATTGCAAAGTTTTATTTCTTCAATTTCTCTCAAAAATAGAAGATGGTGGATGGTAAGCTCCCCTTGATAACAAACCTAGGGATCATAAGATTTCATGTGAAAGAAAAATTATAAAAATCAGTTCATTAGTTTTGGTTGTTGAACACTGTCGCAAGATTTCAATCTGAAAATGTATTATGAAGTTGCATTATTATTTTTTCTCTCTCCGAAATTGAGGTTGATGGAAGGCAGTTGCGATCTTGATGACATATCTAGGTGTCGAGTGTTTTCATGTGAGAGAGAGAGAAAGAAAAAAAAAAGGCTGCAAAATCGGACAATAGTCGAGGCCGGGGAGCCGGTTCATTGGCTTTTCTTTATTATTTCAAAACATATAGATGGTTATTAGATCTAAAATGTCATACCAAAAAAGTGAATTAAAAATTATAATAATCTACACAAATTTTTTCTACACTTGTTAAGAAAATTTGGTGAAAAATATCGTAACTTAAATCTTTTAAAAAGAGGATTAAATAATAAATTCGAACATTTGTTTATGTGAAAGTTTAACGCATTAGAAAACTATTAAATATTGATTTTATCATTGATTTATTTCATTGATTTCATACTTAAGAAACTTAGATAAAATGCATTCAATGCACTTCTCTACTCATAATAAAAGAGAACTATGTCTGCGTGGGTGTGATGCCGCATAACAGTACGGACGTTTGACTTAGAGTCATCAAACTTTGCACATATATATTTTGAAAGATAGGAAAGAATACCTCAGAGCTATTTTTTAAATGTTAATTAATTTTAATTAATTTAATTAATTAAATTTTAATTACTTAAATTCGAATTAATTAAGTAAATTTTAATTAATTACATTTTAATTAATTAATTACATTTTAATTAATTACATTTTAATTAATTAATTACATTTTAATTAATCACACGGATGTGTAAACAACCTTAATTAGAGGGGGGGAGTGATCTTAGAAACGGGAGTGAAGAAAACGGAGAATCAATGGGAAATTATTTCATCAAAAGTTCCTTAACTTGAAGATGCCGAATGCTCTAATATTCTTCAGGATACTGCTGTGAAAGATAAATTTATTTTTCGTTTTTTTCTGAATTGGGAAAGGTTTATAACTATATAACTTTTTCATACTTTCTCTTTCGTGGGTGTGATGCCGCATAACAGTACGGACGTTTGACTTAGAGTCATCAAACTTTGCACATATATATTTTGAAAGATAGGAAAGAATACCTCAGAGCTATTTTTGTAAATGTAAATTAATTTTAATTAATTTAATTAAGTAAATTTTAATTACTTAAAGTTTAATTAATTAATTACATTTTAATTAATTAATTACATTTTAATTAATTAATTACATTTTAATTAATTACACGGATGTGTATACAACCTTAATTAGAGGGGGGGGAGTGATCTTAGAAACGGGAGTGAAGAAAACGGAGAATCAATGGGAAATTATTTCATCAAAAGTTCCTTAACTTGAAGATGCCGAATGCTCTAATATTCTTCAGGATACTGCTGTGAAAGATAAATTTATTTTTCCTTTTTTTCTGAATTGGGAAAGGTTTATAACTATATAACTTTTTCATACTTTCTCTTGCGTCAACAGTATCTTAGGCATTAATTCTTATCCGTATAAAAATTGCTCATTTTCAATAATATTAATTAACCAAGAAAATTTATGAATTTTTAGTTTCAGTAATTTCATATTATTAAATATTACTTTGGATATGTTATCACTATCCAAAAATAGACATTTATAAATAACGGCAGTCCTATTCGATGGATTCATTTTTGTTGTCATTGAAATATTTCATATGTGTTAAAAAAATCCAGAAGATAAAGAATTTTTATGATTCAAACCGAATTTAAAGTATTAATTAAAAATGTATCCTCCATTAAAGTCCGATTAAATTTTTCCGTGATCATGATGCAACGCCTTTAGGTGATTTATTGCTACATTTTATGTTGCGATCAATAAACTGATAAATTCTAGAATAAAATACAACCATATTTTTTTCTACAATTAGATGTCAGTGCAATTAAATCTTAAAAATCTGATAAATAACAGATTTCAATATCGACAATTTTTCGATGTTCAGTAAAAGAAATTGAAATAATTTTTTTTACAAATATCCTAGCACATTTTTTAACAATAAGAATATAATTGTTAAAAAATGTGCTAAATGTGCTATATCTGAAGCTTATTAACTGTATAAAAAATTGAGATTAATTGAGGTAAAAAATTAATTAAAATTGAAAAGAATTTTATTGACTTAATTAATACTTTATTTTCTTTATTTAAATGTAAAACTAATACGTTTTATTTTGAAGATAAATTAAGGAAATTGATCTTGCCCCCCTCTCCGTCAGAAAATTTTTACCGCCGCCTTTGCATATTAAACGAAAATTGGTCGTTCAGCATTTCCAAGATAGACACCTATTATAGGACAAGACAATAATTATAGTACAACGCAAAGAGAATTTCTATTAAATAGAATTCATGAAAA
Source organism: Argiope bruennichi (assembly GCF_947563725.1). NCBI lineage: Eukaryota > Metazoa > Arthropoda > Arachnida > Araneae > Araneidae > Argiope > Argiope bruennichi. The sequence continues at coordinate 52,880,448 of NC_079162.1, forward strand.
CGTATCATATGCGACAAAGGTTCAAACACTCACCCAGAGAATACAGAAGGTACACCATCCCACCAAAAACCGTGTGAAAATCGATAAGGAAACTAAAATTCACTGGAGAAAAATTAAATTAATTCTCAAAATGGCTAGGATTTGAAAAAAACTTAAATCAATGGTAAACGCTCTCGACAGGCCATTTAGTAACGTTAAAATCAAAAACTTGCATAGTCTGAGTATTATTTTTTGGAATGCAAGTGCAATAAATTATATTCGGAACTTCGTAGAAGAACGCTTCCCCGATATTTCTTACTTCAGAAAATTAAGCTAAGACCCGAAATAATTATGACTCTCACGGCACAGACAGGATACAATCAAATAATACTCTCAACCCACAGCTGATGAACCGGAATTCGTGTTTAAAAAAATAGCTACCACAGTTTCACATGCCCTACCCAAAATTTCATTTTGTCAAAGCAACAACTATCCCATGAAATCTCCTTACAATAGAGAACTATTCACTATAATGCCAGTCTATATCCTTCCCAATAGCAACCCCACAACAGACCTCCAAATACATATTCAACTCAGCCCCAACCCCATTACATGCGGCGATTTCAAAGCGAAGCATGAAAAGTAGGGTTTTCCCCATCAGTAGATGGGGGATATTCAGTTCCAACCAATATTGACTGTCGAATATATTCTACACGTGCTGAATCGCAGCCGTTGCCACGGGAACTGGGTTACTTTAAAATAGAGAGTTACATCAGTATTAACTAATATCTTTAATTACAATTACTTTTCATAAATGTAATAAACAGCGTTTATAGTTCTAATCTTAAAACCAGATAAAGATTCGTTGTAGTAAGAAAATTACAGGTCAATTTTCCGAAAGCAGAAAATTTTACACTCGATAAAATTAAATAATTTAATAAAAAATAAAAAAAAAAAAAATTCTGCCCAGAACAATTTAACTTCAGAAAATCTCTTACAAAAATACATCAACTGTTAAGGGTCGTCGAGTATTTGAAACGAGTGATTTTGAAAACTGGAATGCTCTGTAGCAGTTTTTCTAGATATACAGAAAGCTTTCAGTAGTTTAGTGTAAGGATTTGTTCACAAATTTAAATAGGATAACGCTTCAAATATAGTCCAGTTCATCAATTCATACCTTAATGAAAGAATTATTGGAAAAGTCAATAATAATCGAACTTCACCGAAAATCATGATTGTAAGCATGCTACAAGAAGGAAAAATTTCCTTCGTACATTACTCAGTTTTCACAAATGATGTACAGAAAACACATAAAACCACCATAGGAATGCACGCGGATGATACAGCAATATTAGTTAAGGATAAAAACCATAAATATGGAAGAAAATTTTAGAAGACTTGATGACTGATTCCTTAGGCAGAAAATTGCTTTTAATGAGCAGAAAACAGAAGCGGTATAATTGGCCAAGGGTAAAAAATATTTACCAAAAGTTCTTATCAACTACTTTCAATATCTCAGCAAGCCAAATACGTAGGATTCATATTAGACAAGCGACAGATATGGAAAAATCTCTTCAATGCAATCAAAATTAAATTTCGTGGTACCTTAAGTAAACTTTATCTCGACCTTGCACGAGATTCTGAAATGAATAAGTACAATAAAGTGCTCATCTATTTTTCGATACTGCATCCAAACATTACATACGGCTGTCTCGTTTGGGGTGCAGCAGTAAAATCTAATCTTCACATTTTACAAGCACTAGAAAACAGTTTATTAAGAGAAATTGTAAAACTGAAAACTATTGTATGAGAACGAATGATCTTTATTAGCACAAAATGCTCAACAATATTATTGACGATATCATTTCGATATTTTTTGGCATTCCGAATATCGAAGAAAATTGTGGAAATACTTCCAATATCCTGTACTATCAAGAATAAAAGAAACCATCAAAGCTGTACCCCTAATTGATTTTAATAAAAAGAGTTCTATTAACTTCTTTAACAATATAGATAGCATTGTTAACGAAGCCCTCAAATTAATAAATATATCCTTCAGTCAAAGATCAAATGACCGGAAAAATTTTCTTTCAGCTGCCAAAACGGAATAAAATAACACATAATGACATCCAAACCAGGCAATGAGATTTACATCCCTCAATAGTTAGAATGAATGAAATAAGAGCGACAGGGCATAGTCATTGAATAGCTCATGACCGCGCTATTCAATATTCCCCGCGCTCAGATTTACCCATAAGAATCAACGATGGCTTCTTTATTCTCTCCCTTGGAAAACCTTCATAGTAGGCAGATGTTCAACAATCAACACACCGCAAGCTGCCATCTGTTCTCGACATCATGCCACTGTTTATGGAATTCCGGGTGTTCGAGATCACCCCCTGGATTACAGCCCTCCTTGCAACTCCCAACACACCTAGCCACGGGAGAGCCCAAGGAAGAAAGGACCCCCGCCAGAAGCCGTATGTTTTCATGCTTTATATATCACTCCTTGTTGGGGTTTGGGCCCCGTAAAGTAGGAGTTTAAAGGTTAAACAGAAATAATTTCGTTTATGCCAACAGTTGTGTATTTACACTTTCCAGGTACAGATTTAAGAAGAATTTCTATTATATAGATATAATATTTTATTTTACACATTTTTACAGCTGCTTCAACTTAAATTTTTAAAAAAGTAGAGAGAGAATAAAATATATTTCAGAAAAGTGGTAAAAATATGTACCGAGTTAAATTTGTCATTTTTGTCATTTTGTTCCTTGTGAAGGACAGATTCAGTATATTTTAAATGATTCATTTACAGTAAATCATTTTTTTACTTTTAAGTAATTTTTTGTAAAAAAAAAAAAAAATACATGCTGTTTAAATCTGATAAATTTTACGTAAAATATAATTTCCTTATTAGAGTGGCATATTAAGGCATTTTGCGACCCTATGCATTGTGAGGTCCACCTTAAATAAATCGGGCAATTTAATTTCACATTTCAACTTTTTTTTAAATAAACCAACTGTTAAATTTTGCGTTATTTTTTATCGTAGTACTTTGTAAAAATGTATGTTTTATTTATTTATTTTTAATATATATATATATATATATATATATATATATATATATATATATATATATATATATATATATATATATATATATATATATACAGCCAATTCCAAATTCCAGTATCTCTTAAGTTAACTTTAACCTTGTTAAGTTAATTTCCTTGGTATGGACATGATTAGATCTAACAATATTAAGCATTTTATAGTATGAATTATCAAAGTAATATATGCAATTTTATCTAGTAGGTGAGGTAAATGACCGTACTTTATGTTTATAATATGCTGCACACTTGCACTAAATTGCTATATACCTGTAAACGCATATTTCAAAACCAATCGATTGTTCCAGTTAATTTTCTACCTCACTTCTTTCCATCCTATTATTACCATTCAGAACGTTATTTTATTTCTTGATCGTATTGGGGCCTCCTCCAAAACGATTAAGAACTAAAACGCACCCCCCAGATGGCTTGCCCTGGGTCCTAAATGCAAATGCTTGATTGATAACTAGTAATTATCAATCTCGTCAACCGATGACTAACTGATAACGATATCGGAAACTTTTTGTCAAAGCTCAAATTACTATTGGAAAATCGTCCACCAACTCTTAATATACCTACTTTATCAATAAATAAATGTAAATTTTTTTTACCTGACATTGTCTTGAGACTTCACCTGAACATCTTGAACCTTTCATCTCTTTGGCAAACTCACTTTGTTGGACTAAACTTATCAATGAAAATTCGGCTTCTCTGAGCTCATCAGGGGAAAAAAACTTCTTGATTTGGGATTTTCTTTCTACGATTTTCGATGAACCTATGTACATAACTCAAAATACGAATAAATTTACTATAACTAATTCTAATTTTTAGAAATTTATCAAGAAAATTATTGTTATCACTTACAAAACAATTGGAGTCACTAGACGGCTTGAACTTTTTAGAAAACTCATCTGCAATAACTCTGATCAAGATGTCTCTATTTGGGTATTCACTGCTACATAAAAATAATGGTCCTTCAAACCACAGTTTGCACTGATGAAGTTTTCGGGCTTAGGTCTTTTTGAGATGAGATCAGCTGGATTCTCACTAGAAGGGACATATCTCCAATCGTCAATGCAAGTGAAGTCTTGAATTTGGGTTACACGATTGGCAACAAATGTCTTAAGAAGAAATGCTTCTTTGCGAATCCATGAAATAACGATCATGCTATCGCTCCATAGATAGGCGTGGGATATTTGTAATTTGAAAGTATGCATCACATTTTTCACTAACTTGACTAGAAGCACTGAAGCGCAAAGCTCCAATATTGGGATGATAACTCTTTTTAATGGAGACACTCTCGACTTACTGGCAATCAGTTTAATTGATGCATGACCATCATTAGTGCATTTACAGTAGATAACTGCACCATAAGCGGCTTTTGATGCTTCAACGAACCCATGGATTTCTATCAAATCAGCTCCCTATACATATTTCAAATTCCATGCTACTAACACTCTGTAATAATTCGACGAAATTTGACCACTCTTTAGTTTGTTTCTCAGGTAGCACCTAAAGCCAGTCCAGCTTCAAAGACCATAATTGCTATAAAAATATTTTTGCCTTCGTCACTACAGGCCCTAGTAATCCAAGAGGATCGAAAAGTCTTGCTATAGTGGATAAAACGCAGCATTTTGTGACACGACAGTCTTTCCCTTGAGACGCCTTGAAGTCGACTTTAAAGTAAAGGCTGTCCTTCTTGGTACTCCAAGAAATCCCTAAAACTTGCGTTTCCTCGGAATGTGTAAAATTATAGATTTCTTCATTACTTGACACTAAGTCTTCACAATTACTATGCCATTTATGCAATGGCATGCCAGAATTTCCCAAGATATTAATTAATTGCCTTTGTAGTTCTTTGGTGGTAACTAAATTATCAGAACCGATTAACACGTCATCCATATAAAAATCATCTTTAATGATAAATGCATCTGGGGGATAATTTTCTCCCTCTTCTATCGCTATTTGTTTCAATGTACGAGTTGCTAAAAATGGTGCGCTGACCGTTCCATACGTCACAGTGTTTAGTTCGTAAGTTTTTACTGTCTCCTTCTCATCCTCTTTCCATAGAATGCGCTGTAACTTTCTTTGGCTAGGGTGAATGAAGATCATTCGGTACATTTTCTTTATGTCCGCTGTGAAGGCATAGACATATTTACGAAACCTAAGTAAGAGGGAAAATAAATCACCTTGCACTATTCCTCCGTTATATTGTAAAGAATTTAGGGAATTTCATTTTGAAATTGGATAACTACGTTAAAAACAACTTTGAGCACTGTTAACTGTTGATCAGGTCGGTAAACTCCTAAATGAGGAATAAAATAAGTTGCTTCTTCCTCCTCACCTTGAATTCTGACATGTTCCCCATCTTTAAATATTCACGTAAGAAATCTCTGTATAGGAACAAATAATTTGGTTCCTTAAATAGACGTTGCCACAACAAGTTTAATTTTTTCAGCGCAAACTCTTTCGATTTTCCTAAACATTTAGGATCTTCCTTTAAGGGCATTTTTACAACGTATTGTCCTTCCGAATTTCTCGAAAAGTTATTTTTAAAACGTTCTTCACAAATTGTTTTTTCTTTACTCACTAAGTTAATTCAGTTTCAACATTTTCAATTTTCCAAAACTTCTTAAAAACACTTTCTTTCACTAACCCGCAATTAATTTTATTCTCTTCCATGTTAGAAATGCTCCCCCTCACTAGATCACCAAAAACAGAATTTTGCAGGATTAGATTTGAATTTGGCGGGTATATCTGCCCTGGTTTAAGCAGCTCAAAAAAGGCTTCCGCTCCAATCAATAAATGAACTCGTTGCGGAATATAAAAATACTCATCAGCTAAATTTGTATTATCTAACCCTCCTACGCATTTATCTACTCGCTTTGATGGAGTAGGATCCGTAATTCTCGGAACAACTAATAAATTTAATTTAGTCTCAAAGGTTCGGGCCTTGTAAATCAAAGTAGTGGATACTTGAGATCGAACAGAAATCGTTGAGTCATTTAACCCAGATACCACGATGTTTATCTTATTCCTTTTCAATTGAAGTCAATCTGCACACTCTTTGCTATTAAAGTGAGACATTGAGCCAGAATCCTTTAAGATTTGTACTTCACACTCATTTCCATAGGATAAATAACCATTTGCTGCAACCATTCGATACACTTCTGCAGCATTTCATATTATGTCTCCTCTGCTACTATCAATCTCAAGACGAGTTAAAGTGTTAAGGCGCTATGGTCATTCGCATAACTAATGCAAGCATTTTTTTTTAAAATTAGAAAAAAAAATTGTAAGAACATACCATTATTTTATAAGATCACTTTAAGATTCGAGAAATCAAATGACAGGGATAGCATGTTTTTAGAAAACTGTTTTTTTATATGAGATTGCTTAAAGAATTGGTTAAGTGTACGTAACATTATTTCTGTTTTTGTGATGCTAATTTCAATCTATCTTTGAGAATTAAAAATCTTCCAAGTGATTCTACTAGAAACATGTCCAACCTTACAAATTCAAATTATATTAAAATAACAAAATACTATAATTTCAAGTTCCAACATGAATGTCTTAATATTTTATTATAGAATTGCAAAGCCAGAGGTAATGCAGAATAAAGCAAATTAATCCTAAATTTTCTCAAGAAATGTAGCGATTAATGCACTATCTCCGGAAGCATATCCTATGAAAATAAACAATATCAAAACTTCACTTTAACTTTACATGGTTTCGAATTCTTGATTCAGTTCGGTCAGAAATATGGACTGAATCACACGCATTTACATCGTATTAGAAGCAGTTTAAGGTCAATAAATTTGAGGTATCATTTAAGATGAAATAAAAACAATTTAATATTTAACAATTTCTTTATAAATAAATGTTCCTGGCTTAACCATACAAATCAATTCATTCTTTTCGTTAAGAAAAGGAGTGAAACATCCAAATCGTTAATTTCATTCTTTTAAAATATTTGAACTAGAAATTCTTCTGCAAAGCAAGATATTCCATTAGTAACTTTTATCTGCAAACAAATATACCACTACAAGAATAAAATTATAAGTATCATTTTTCTTCATTCTTGTTTTGCTTGCATTTATTATTTATTCTTGAATCTCTCAAACAAAGTGCGGAACCACCACTCTGAGATAAAAAAAGGAGGCTTAATCGATGCTTGTAGTTTGTACAGTACATTTTTTACTAGTGTCTAATGTGGTAAATATGGCCGCATAGCCGTGAAGGGGTTTGTTCTATTATTAAAAATCTATTGTTAAAAGTTAGGGAAATTTTAAAAAATAAACTGCTTAAATTCATGAAAAATTGTGCACCATTATTAAATTGGTATTCATAAAAAGATAATTTTTTTTTAAATTTTGAAATGGTGTTAGAATTATTTTTGTACTATAATATTTTCAGCACATTCTCATACTTCAAAGTATGTATGTGCCAAATTTTTTACTATGGTCAAACGATCTGGCCTGAAGGGAGTCAACACACATACAATCTTCGTCATTATTATTATAGTGGATATTATCCTTAAGAATCCTTAAGAAAGTGGATCAAAAGAGATGAATTTTATGCTCCTCCTTTTTTTAACAGTAAAATGATTTATTATGTAATTTAAAACAGTATGTAAATGTATAAAAGGAAAAATAATAAATATTTATTTTAAATCAAATGATACATAAATCTGTATTATAAAATCACCAATAAAAATAAAAAAGGGAATTTTTATGATATTAAAAGTTTTTTTTTTTTTTTTTTTTTGCAATCTAAACAAGATTTTCTTTAAAGATTTATATCATCATATGTTTTGTTACCTGAAGTAAATATACCAGTAAGATTTCAAAGTCTATTGGCAAAAAATAAATACTCCTCTTCAAATTATGTTAACTACTTCACAGTTAAGTTCAAATATACAAATGAAACCTGATGAATTAGTGTTTTTATATTTATTAAGTTGTTCAAAATCTCTTTATAAGACTATAGTGGAAATAATCTTTGTGTCGAAATTCGGAATTGATTGACTTAAGAAATGAAAGGAATTATAAAAATGAAAGATATGAACTAAAGAAGGAAAAGTTCAAAAAATGAAACTTACTAAGGATGAGAGACCCTGTTATATAAAACATTAAAAAATTGTGTTTATTAAAAGCAATGGTAGTAATAATGATGAAAATAGTCTTAAATTGCATTGCATACGTATAACACTTTTGATTAGAATTTTCAGAAGTGTTCTAGTAAACATTAATCATACAAGTTTGTGAATTCTATTGCTGAGTGATTTAGATATTCGAGGGTAAGGAGGCGAACAATTGTTTCATTTTTAAACTATCGCATATCTTGTCCCTCAAAACAACAGTCTGAGTTCCAATAAATATGTTAACAACCCAGTAATACCCATAACAGTATACAATAAAATTTTAAATTGAACATTTTTAAAGTGGTTTTAAAAACTCTTAATTAAACTCTTTAACAGATCAATTTCAGGAGAAATTAAACAATATCAAAAATATACAGAAAAAAACCATTTTAAGGCTATTTGCATATGAAACAATTTTGAGGATTTAAAATCCTTGGAAGTATAGTTTTATTCATTTCTCTGAATTTTCTCCATAGATATGGAATTAGTACCTAACCATATGCAATATATCAAAGATTTGATGCTGTTTAGGTTTTAAGATAAAATGCAGAAGTGAAAGTTGAGGTATAAAATTATTTCCTTGTTTTGAAGTACTTATAGATATGATCAATTATTTTCGCTTATGATGTGAAATACGTTCTCTATCAATTCCAGAATTACTGATATTCACCTTGTATCTTTTTGAAATCAATCATCGTAGAGTGAATAGTATTTTATTCTCTAAAAAGCAGATATCTATGCGTATAATGTGTCTGAAAGATGCAGAAACGTCTTAACATCCAAGCCTCGACATTCTGAAGAGGCCTCATAATGTGATTGGTTTGACTGGGTATAGCTTATTACCAATTTGCATGTTTCAAACGTTTTGCTATATCATATGAATATGTCATCTTATGTAGAGAAATATATGCAGGAATGGTGAATGATAAAAACAGTGATGACGATTAGCCTGTTATTTTGGATGCCAACATGACTTATAATCCAGGATAATATGTCAAAGTTTCTTGTCTCAAGTGAAAATCTATGTTCAATTATTTTTGATGTAACAGGACAAGAACAAACTACAAAAATACTTAAACTCTCGTAAAACGTTCATGCTATCAGTAAGAACAAGTTTTGCGATGAGAACTTGATGAAATTTATTGAAGAGCCTATAAGAGTAGTCATTTCAACCGTCCGTAGACAACAATGCGCTAGAAGTGTATGTTTGAAAATTGAATTATCCGTAATAGTTTCAAACCGAGCATGATTGGCCATTTTAAGAAAAATAATAAAGACTATGTAATAGTTATATTTTGCGATTAATCTAAATAGATATTAACAAAAGTAAAAACTCTAAATGAGGTGATGCTGACATTCTCTTAGATCTGAAATAAAATGATCAATGTAAACTTATTTGATCAGACCTCAGTTTTAAATTGAAATATAGGTTATAAGATGCTTCAATAAAACTTTTGGTGACGAAGCAGTAACTTTTCAAAAATTCAAACTATATCAGTTATTCAAAGCTTTATCAGAAAACGTGTTTCATAAAATAAATGACAAAATACTAAAATTACCAATGATAACAATTGATCTGACGAGAATATATGCCACCCATGGAAATACCTGCTTTCAAATATTAATTCGGGCCAAAGTTAAGAAAAACGCATTTTATATTCAAGACAATAGTAGCAGCTACAATAATATGCAATAAACAAGATTTGAAAGTATGCATTGAGATATATTTAATAATAAAATGAGAATTCTACAACAACAGATTGTCAGGGCATGAGAAATTAAAAACGAAACAAATTGCTCCATCTAAGTATATTAGAATTTTAAAGGAAAACACGTTTAAAAAATTAAAGTTTTCATTTTTTAAAATAATCTATTCTATGGCGAACATAAATTGAAATTGGATGACATGTAGGTAGCAACTCTAAACATTTTAACATAAAATCTTTACATTAAAAAGCAAAATTACTTTGAAAATAAATAATGAAATAATAAATATAAAATTGTAACGTATTTTACAAGCCTGTTTTAATTCTGTTAACTAACAGATATAAATAAAATCAAAATAGTATGCACAATTCATTATACAAATTTTGCACATCACTGGCTGAATGCTTAATTTCATCGAAGGGTTAAAACAGTCAGAGGAAACTTTTGATACGCATCCAATAACAATAGCTTCATCCAGAAGATAACAGCATTTTGAAAGTTTGGAGTATTGGAATTAGGAAATTCGTTACATTTTTGAGTAGCGTATGGACTCTTTCTTTCATTTTTACTTTCAAGTAATTTAATTATCAAAGATACCTTGTAAAAAAGCATCTGTTTGGAGTTTTGTATTCAATTGACGCTTCAAAAGTAAAATTTCCAATTGGAAATAGATTACAGTCTGTACATTTCAGGACTTGAATCTGTTTCTGGTATGAAATCATGCGATGAATGACAAAATTGAATATTTATAGTTACTTGAAAAAGTAATTGCTCATTTAGCAAATCTCTCATTTCTTCAGACGATGCAACTTCAATATTTCCATGTATTTGTTGACCGGGTAATATATCATCTCTAATAAAAGCATTCATAGGCAATAAAGAAAGATGGGAGATATAGGATACTAACGTAAAAAATACTTTAAGAGGCCTGTTTATGCAATCCATTCGTCTTAAAGAAGCATAAAAAGAAAGAGTACCAATGATTGGGAATTGCTGGATTTTGATCTGCAAACTCCAAGATGTTGGAAAAACTAGGCAATCAGTGTGGAAAATCTGCGTAAAGTACCACGGTAGTTTTTCGACGAAATTTTGAATATAGATAGCAAATTGGATTTCATGACCATATGGGATTATTTGCTCAAAAATTTCAACATTCTCATTATCCTCAGCAGCCATCTTTTAAATTATTAACTTTTGCAAAGGAAAATCAAGAGAAATAAATCGTCAATATTCTAAATGCTGGTTTTAATTGGCATGTTATTGAGCGCAACAGATGCAATAAGCTCCCATCGAGGTACCAGCACAGTCAATTCCACTATTAAGCTTTTACTATACGCATATACAATTGGTGGTGTTGGCAGTGACGTATGCTCAGTGGAATGTCACGAATTCTTAATAGTCCATTTATTGTCCTAATTTAAGCCTTACTTATTTTTATAACATTATAGTTAGTTGACTTTGAATTTTAATTTGCTGTTAACTATTTCAAACATGAGAGACCGAAAAAGAAGTTCACATACACTTCACGTTGTTGAGATTATCCGTTTCTCAGCTTTTCTGCAATCTGCAATGTCCATCAAACTAGTTACGTGTTTGAGTTATCATACTCATGCACACACAGACAGGCGGCATAATTCCAAAATTCTTTTTCCGACTCTGGAGTTCTAAAACGGGATGATTCATCAAACTTATCAGGCCTGAATTTTTAATGGTAAAAATAATTTGTTTGTATATTTCACAAGCCACCAAGTAAAAATATTTTAACGATGCCTTTGCCTTGCATTCAAATATCCCCTATATTACCTTCAAATTATAATTAGGCCAAACGATTATATGCTGATTGTTATAATTCAAATAATTGTTCAAAGAGTTGCGAGACATTTTAAATCAACTGCGTAACATTTAATGAATAAATGTCACGGAGAAATGCAAGGTGTTTGAAAAACATTGACATTGTTTGGGCTTAAATTTTTTTAAAATTGTAGATAAGCAGTCACTATAAATTGCAAAAGTGTCCAAAATTAGGTAAAAAACAAAAATTTACTAATAAAATGGTCCTGCTATTAGTGTTCATAAAGTTATGCTTCTTAAATTTTTGTACTCCTCGCTTCTACTTAAAATTCGTCAATTTTCTTTTATGATTAAAAAACTCACACTTATATCTTTAAAATTGTTTCAGTTATGATTAATAGAATATTGACCATTGTGAATAGAAATTATATATTAAAATAGAAATCAAAGTAATACAAAAGATTTCTGCTAATAGACCAGTGACTGGGAAGTAAAAAAAATACTGAAACAGTTCTTGGTACTAATTTTAATATTCATTCGCTTTAATTAAGGTCGAGTACGATTATCCGTGATTTTCCTTCTCCTGCGAAGTGAGATTCAACTCCTAATTTAGAAAAAGTGATGTATCAATACTAAGCAAAAGCTATTTGCCGATTTTTGAAAAATTTGTTTTTCCTAAAGACAAAGCATTTAGTCAAAAAAGATGTTTAAATAAAATATTATTCATATAAGAGCACCAGAATCAGTGTTTAATGTGATGTGGGAGTTTGGTAAATGCATGCGGGGAAGAATGGAATGATGCCATTTATGAAATTTACAAATCGCTCTTTCTCAGGTTATATGAAGGTGTTTATCCAGTAAAAAATACCAGGAGTTATCAGTCTAAACGTCGCAAATTGTTCTGAAATAAACATATTTTTTAAAATTTTATTATAAATACGAAATAACTTTGCTTCGAATTCAATTTCTAAATATAGTAAAAAAATTTTACGGTCGATGCGAAGGTAATTCACAAACAAAAGTGTTTACCTTTTGTTATTTATTCAGATAATTTGAACTTCATTTAAATAAGAGAAATGTTATACGTGTTTGATTACATTTACAGTTGTTCTATAAACCTACTTTCCATTAGAAAAAATTTAAGAATATGTCAGAGTGAGCTGTTAAAATTAAAATCTATCAAAAAATTTTTTGGTTCGGACTAACTTGCGAAACGCAAGATTTCATTCACACTAGTACGCACAGATAGTGTAACTAAAATATTTATTCTAGATTCATTCTATACATTGAAATATTATCCATTTCCTATTACAGGTTTTAATTTATCTATAGATCAGGTTTAGGTTACATCTAGAGAACAAAGAATTTCGCAGTTGCGAATTAAAAAAAATTCTAAGGATGGGTTTTCTGCAGTATCAGAAAGCTCGCGTTCGCCGACCTGTTTGGCTCTATATTCGTTAACTGTACGTGCTCTATAAACAACTTTTTTTTACCTCCGAGACCATACTTTTTGCCCTTAATTAAGGCATCTGATCCCGCATTCATGACAATCCACAGTCGGCCGTTTATCAGCCAGCTACTATCTACTCTCATAATAAAATAGAGCAAAAACAATTCACAAATCTATACGTGTATTACATGCTCTGCTTTCCGGGATTCGAAGAGTGTTTCCGCGCCTTGGTCCATTAATGCCAATCTATAATTTTCTCTCGAACGAAACTCCAAAGCAGTGATACTCTAGCAACCCCCAGTCTGCATACAACAAAATTCGTACTTACCATGTATCCTGCATCATACTAACGATATTCGTGTCCTTATGGTATGGACGAGCGATTTTTAGAAGAATGAAGAAATCCATCTTATTGTTACTTTCTTGAGTGTAAACCAAAATATTGCACCGATTTAAAAAAAAAAAAAAAAAAAAAAAAAAATGACCTCAATATTTTGGTGCATCTTCACATTTTATATTCATCCTATTTATTATTATAATTATTATTATTATTTTTAATTATGCCTGCATGTGAATTCGGTAACTCAGACCGAGCAAACTTGATTTAAAAAATTCGACTTGTGATCTTTGCAACAATATTATAAATCTGCTCCGAAGTTTGAATGGCATCCACCAAAAAGAAGTGCCTGTACCTATGCGGCCCTGTATATATTAATACGATGACTTAACTACACAGCTAGCTGTCTAGATAGCGTTTGGCATGATTTCATAATTAAAGATATAGATCTGTATCGAATTTTGCTCTAATTCCATTAAAGGTTCAATTGGCTGTTCATTTTGTCTATCGTTCTGCATGTGAAAGCGGTAGTTTGAGATTGAGAGTGACAAAATTCATCAAAAATCGTGGAACCAAAATTGCATATAATTTTAAACCCACTTGGTCATGGGGAAGTGGCACAAAGTGCTTGTTCTATGCTGTTCACAATATTACGAAGCTTATCACTAAATGCAACGTTTTGTATCTGCACGAGAAGCCGAGAGAAAGGCTCTTCTGTTGGCCTATAATTATAGTTAAAATTTAATGAGCGTATTTTAAAAATAACGTGCTTTTAACAGTACTGATCAAAAACTAATTTAATTAACCTTCCATAAGCTACAATGTGAATCTAATTAGACCCAATTCCCATGTTTTATTAGAGGCCTTGCTTGCCCTACATAGGGCTAAACAGAAGTTTAAAATTTGCTTCAATCTGAAAATAAACTAATCGCATACCATCACATACGATACATTCACGATTAAGTGCCAGGATTTTATACGATAAAACTCTTATTATTGAACAAAATGAAAAATTAAATCACGATTAGAAAAAATTACCAATGAACGATTCGATAAGAGAATTTATCTCTACCGTTCATCAAAAACATTCTAGAAGTACATGTGATAAAATATTTTTAGGTCGGAAAGGGAGAATGGTCAACCATGTTTTGTTTAAAACTACAACGTAGGCAAAGCATCAAGAAATTACATCCAAATTACTAACTTTCAGAATAAAGTCTTATATTTAATCATAGATTTAAATTATGACAATAAGAATTTTGAAAAAATGCCACATTTCGGAAATTTAAAATTTATTCCAGAGTAACATACATATAAAATAGAGATACATATAAAACAATTCCATAAAATTATTTATCCAAGCAATATAACCTACATATTTATGAATAATTCAGAAAATATATCATGATGTCTCTGACAATATTTATCTTCCACCCAAATCAAAATATTTTTATTCATTTTTTTATTAATAAATCTTTCACTACAAATTAAAAAAAAATGGAAAAATCCCATAGCATTACATTCAAGCTTTGAGAAAAGCAGTATGTTCACATCACTTTGCAGTTTTGTCAAAATTATAGACCAAAAACGTTTCTTTGAATGGCAAAACCGAATGAATATAATGAATTGAAGGTCTAAGTCTCGAAGTTTAAAATCTCATAATCCAATTTAAAAATAATAATAGAACAAAAAACAATAATAAAATTACATTACGTTATCTTCGTCGGAGTCTTTTTCATAGGAGTCTGCTTTGTCAGGGTCTTCTTCATCGGAATCTTCTTCCTCTTTGTTTTTCAACTTCTTCAGGGTATTAGACTCAAAATTTGTTTGTGAAAGGCAAAACCGAAGAAATGTGGTTATTTGAAGGTCTATATCTCCGCCGTCTGAAAATATCAAGCATGTAGGCAATTTAGCATCAGTAAAAGATCCTTGCCTTTCTTGACCAGATGATATTGAATCATTGAAAACTGTTCGTTGAAAACGAACAGTTCGTCCATTGATATTCAAGAAGGATATCAAAACATGTGCATTTACGAGGATATTCAAGGAATCATTTCTCTTTAAAGTTACAGAACAACTAAATACGCCTGTTTCTTGGTTTTGCTGATATGTGATTGCAAGAGTCCATGATGTTGGGAAGCAACGGCACTTGGTATTAAAATTTATTGTGTAAGGCCATGTTTGTCTAGCTCTGAGAGCTTGAACAGAAATCAAACAATAAATATTATGTCCATTTCTTACTCTTTGTTGATTTAATCTATGTATTTCATTACCATTAACTGCCATTTTAGTAACCCTTAATCTCTACCTTTGATATACACCAAGAAACAATTTTGAAATTTGTATAATATCTGAAAAGTGAGAACTCACCGCTCTGACAACGCCAAACTTCCACTTACGATTAAAAACAATATAGATAGATTTTTAGTTGCAGTGAATTTAACAACATATTTCACTTCACTTCAGAATATATTTCATGTCTGAAATTAATAATCAAGATCATGGTCGACGTTAATGAATTTTCTTTAAAAAAAATTCTGCAGCTTTCGAGAATTCGAAGTTTATTTTCTGCTCTATCGTATTTGTTGATTACTGTTATAAGATTAATAACCCCACAAAGTTTAATGTGATTTGCCAACTCCATGAAAAAAAAATCTTGATAACGAAGTCTGATAACATTTGTTAGTTAAAGTGACCGGAATACTTAGGGTTGGAGTTTAAAACAATGTTTGAATTCTTTTGCACCTAAGCCAGCAGTAAGCTGTTTATGGCAGAAATCAGAACAATTTCAAAACGTTCCTCTTTATTCAATATGACATGTTTTATATAAAGCTAAATATCATGCATGTAACTGAGAGCAAAGAATCTTAATATCCATTTCAGTATTAAGCTACTTCTCTGAGACGTTTTGCAAAAATTTCATCGTTTCAAGAATGACTTTATGTCTGATTAGCAAACGTTTTTCTAGTCATAGCAGAACTGCGATGGTTCAGTAGTAAGATCTCAGCCTCGAAGCTGTAGGGTTTCAAGTTCGAAACCTGATTCCTCTGAAGATCCGCCGCATATGTAGACCTGTTGCATATCAAATCCGATGTAGCCACCTCCCCGCTGGCAAAGCCCGGAAGCTTCGAGAGAAGAAGGTTAGTTCAAGTGTCATCTTAATCATCTGATAGAGGTTCATTGCAAGATGGTTCTAATATTGCTTTCAAACAGGATGTTTATATAACTAAACTTCAAACTATAATGTTTGAATGAAATAGAATAAGAAAAATTATTTTCATGCAGCAGCAGTTTTTTTTTTTTTTTTTTTTTTTTTTTTTTTGTCTTCAATAAATCTGCATTTTTGTAATAAATGTCTTCCGTTTATTTTTTGTGATAAATCCTTTTAAATTATAAATAAATGCATCTTTGAAAAGTTTGCAAGTAGAAAAAGGCAACTTTGTATGTATACAGATAAACGTAAAAGGAATATTTTACTTTTTTTTTTTTTTTTTGCTTTTATACAATCAAGACATTTTAAAATGCAATTTTTTTTTTCTTTATAATATCTAGAATAATAAAATATTAGAAGAAACATTTGATTAGATCTTAAAAGGAATAAAAATATTTTAATATTATTGCGATCTTATTTAATAAAACATTGTAATCGGGTCTGCATTTCTAGGTAAAATATCATGAGAAAATATACGTTTGTTCCATTTTTTTCAGGAAATCCTGCATAAAGTATTAAGAATTTTTTTAAGCACATTAGGGATTAAATTGACGAGACAGCATTCTTATTTCAAAAATTTGAAACCATAACATATTTTCTTTTACAGTTAACAAAGGTAAATGCTACAGAATTCTTTTTCATTTCAGCAGCTCATGAAAATGTTTACTGTCTGCAAACATGCTAAAAGGAGATGAAGGGAGGTTTCTAATTTTAGAGAGTTATTGCGTTTGCTAATCATTATTACTTGCTAGCAGTTTAGAGTAATTATCAAGACACTTTTATATAATCAACTCGTCTTCAAATCAAAAACCAGTATCTGAAGTATGCCTATTTATTACCAAAATCTCTTTAAAAAGTTATTAGATGCAGATTATTCTCGCTTGATTTTAAAAATTTAATTTAGTGCTCCAGGAATGGATTCCAGTACAAAAATTTAATTAGCATAATGGATTTCTACTCTTTGGGGAACAATAAAGGAAATTAAAATTTTTTTTTCTTATTTCTTCGAAAAATAATTCACAAAAGCGAATTGAAAGATGGCTTCATATTGAAACCAATTGACTGGAAATAGTTAATAGGTGTATATGAAGAACGACTAATACGAAGAGAAAGGTCCATGAAACGTAAAGAAGCTGCCCAGTTATTTAAGTATCCCTAAGATCCTTATGGTGCATAGATTTTATTTTTAATTTAATGAGAATAAGAATTTCACAATATGCACAGCACCTGTATTATTAATGGTGAAGAATGTTCTACATTTTCATGATACAAAACGATTTAAAATAATAGTTTGCAAGGCAGTTAAAAATACAAAATCAAGCAGTAATAACACAGGGAAATGTGATCTGATGCACGTACAATAGCAGATCAATGCAATACTGAAGTAAAGAAAGGCATTACACCTTAGGCATTACATTACAAGACACCATTTACTGAGAACACGTATTTGAAAGTAACTCTGGGAACACCTTCAAAATAAGGTGATTTCCATTGTTAGTAGATGGTATGGGACTCGAAAATAATCTTTCACACTCCAACCGAAATTTTGATGTTAGCGTGTTGTTCTACGAGGTTGCCTTGTTGCTTTTGAGGTATCAAACACCCACGGGCGCCAGTTGTGCACAATGGATTGACATGAGTTAGACTCTAGATTGGTTGAAACTAATTATTGTGACTAGGAAATGTAGTTTCTTTAGAGAAAGCTGGAAAATCAGCCTGCTCGACTTCCTCAGTGATCGTACATTATGTTTCATGCAATTAAGTTTATTTGCAAGATTTTGTATTCCTCCTTGAAAATTATTGAAAGATTGTTCTGAATTACCCTGAGCATCCATGTTTACTAAAACTAATTTTGAGGAAAGTGTATCCACATTTCAATATGGAATCATTATGGCTATATTCAAACTATAGTTAAGGTATATAAAAATACCTTTTTAAAGACACGCAAGAGTTATTTTGGGACAGATCTCATATTTTTTGAGCTTTAAATCGATTATATGATTCAGTAATAGGTAAGCCCATCTGCAAAATTTTCACAATACTGTAATTTCATATCCAACCAACTGCTGAATAACCATCATGATTACAGAAATAAGGTTTAATGGCAGCGTTCCGGAAGCATATTTGATCTCAAAGAATTTAAAATATATCAAACCCATGTACATGGTAGATTTTTAATATAATCGGATCTTATATCCACTGTTCCAGCTTAAATGAGACTCATCAATCAAACCACAGCAACCAATAATTAGGCTGTTAATTTAATAAGAATAAATCCATAAATAGAAAAAAAACTAACAAGAAATTTTTAAAACATTGATTGTCAAATTGTCATGAACGCATAAAGAGTTGAGAAACATTTGAATCAGAATTAGAATTAGGTCTTTTAACATTTCGTGAATTTCATACGACTCCTGTAAGCTGATATTTCGGCAAGAGGCTTCATAATACATAATCCAAGACTTAATAAAATACATTCTAATTTAATTTATCGCTAAACTTGAATGGTATAAAATACAATAAGCACAAATAAACAATGAATGAAATATGACATGATTAATTATATTATCAAACACATCTAACAAGCTCTAGTAAAAAATACAGAGCATATGATAAAACAATATATTTTTGTTAGTCAGGCATAAATAGGAAAATTTCTCAAGCACTGATGTTCCGACTTTATTTTATATTCTTCAAATGAAATCCTAGAAAATGAACACGTTACAAATGATCCATATTCGAGTATATAACTGTCATGAAGCTAGTATATTAAATTTTTGCACTTAACTTATTATCTATAGCGAAACTTGCTGCTTGACACATATTATTTAAAGAATGACAATCGGGAATTTGTATGATAGCGATGATAATTGCTAATTCATTATATAAAATTAGCATCTCTGAATTTTTTAGAATTCCAAATATTGTTCCGAATCCCATCACAGGGCCCCATTCTAGGACAATTATATTTACACGGAGAGTCAGAAGAAGTATCCTCTCTACTATTATAAATATATTGATTGATTGATACGTTCACTGGGCTATTCATGTAGTCAGTTCTTATTAAAGTTACAGAATGTTCACAATCCCGTCTGCCGTTACTCGTCGAAATGCCATCTAAAATATTCACGATGTTGGTAAGCTTTCGGGTCTAGTATTGCAAGTTTCATCCAGTTCACTTTGATTCACTTCTTATAAGGTTAGGTACGACGATGTTAAACTGCACTGTATGTTCATATAAGAAATTACTCCATGATAAGGCATACTTTCATTTTTTCCTCAGAAGCGGCGTTAGCGAGGGAGTGGGAAAGGGGAGAAATTGCCTCCCTGTTGGCAATCTGTAAGAAAATGAGAGTTCTGTCGACAAAAGTCTTCACCATTTCGGAATGATTGCGGAGAATTGGGTAGTAAGGAATATGGTAATTTAAAACCTATCTTAAAATAAATATATTATAAACATTGGAAATAGTTGATAGGGAAAAACTAGGATATAACATCACTCAATACAGTTGACAGGGAGACAAGTCAATAAGAAGTCGCATTTTGCCGATTCCTTTTGGCTTGTCATTTACGAAATCAATGTGGCGGATGTCCGGAGAGTTTTAGACATTTGGTTCAAATGCCGTTCATTCAGCTATAGTTTGCGCTACTTTTGGCAATATAACAGACAAGGTGATAGAAGAATTGCTGATAATTTTTGGTCAACCGAATAAAAACTCAACGCGACTGATGTCGACTACGTTAAGTTCGCAGATTTTCAGATTTCTGATTCAGAGGTCGTTCATTCGACTTCAAAATAATAATAATAATAAATAAAAAGTAAAGATACAAGATTTTGAATGTTTGCAGACTATTCTTTGTCGTGCGGTTAAGACATCCTGATTAGGATTACCGATTACGTACCTTAAAATAAAAGAGTTATTAAATCCCATTAAAAACTATGGGTATTTTCATATAAAGTTATTCGTTTTTAGTATATATTTATTTAGGATATATTTATAATAAAGAGTTGAAATAAAACTAGCGGTAGCGGTCTTCTCAAAACTTTCTTATACACTCACTAATAAATGTACTTGCGTATTATTAACTGCATGCTAATAATTACTGAAGGACCAATTAATTTGCAATATGTTTGGGAGAAAAGGGTTAATCCTTGGAATGTGGTCATTTCATAAGCACCAGAAAAGCAAATGCATATTTTTTTCAGACCGATTGAAAACAAAATTCGCATGGAACTATGCTTGCAGTCACAAAATCACTTATCAAATTTCATATATTTAAATCATTACGTTTTTGAGCTATCACGCTTACCTGCTCATGAAAGCACAAACCGACAGACGGCCCTCCTTCAGCGGATTTGGTTGGAAATTCAGCAGGTGTCTACATTTTAGATGTTGAATCTGTACACCAAATTTCATCCATTTAACTTTCTTCGTTTTGTAATTATTTTGTTAACTTATATTCGGATAATCGGACAGAGACTTCCTCCGAATAGACATTTAAAATTTGACAAATTTAAAATCTGTTGTAAAGACTATATACCAAATTTCATTCGTTTAGCTCAAAACATTTTTGAGTTATATTTACAGATAGAAACACCTAATTACAAATATGAGTACTAACTCAGGGAGGTCTGAAAGTGTTGATTCACTAAAATCTCAAGTTTAAATTTTTAGATGATTACATTTTTTTTTTTTTTTTTTTGTATATTTCGTATGCGAGAAAGTAAAAAGGTGTCGCATCAGGTGTAATAAGATGGTTTTTTTTTTGTATTCTTCCATTACCTGAATTAATGCAATTCTTATATTACAATATTATACTTTTATTTCTGCATAAGCAGAATGCTCAATTTGCTAAGAATCAACTTAAATAATCAAATAGCAAGGGAGTAACAACAAAAAAGAAATTAACATTGTGGTAATTGCATCTTTGTGATAGCTTAACTATTCGCCTGGCATCATATTTTTGCTGTGTTGAACCAGAACTGGAATAGACTAGGCCTGAATATTGAACTATCTAGCTTCTTATACATGAGGCGTACTTATCAAAAATTAATATTTCGATAAAAAATATTACTTCAGCCAATTTAATTTATCGTTTCATTTAAATGGAATCAAAAGACAAAAACAAGTAGAAGTGGGTACTAGATGAAATATGCCATGATTTATTGATATTACAAAACACAGATCCATAACATCAAACAAACATTAAAAAAGCATTAAAAAAAGCTGCAAAGAAATAGATATTCTTTCTTAATCATGCATAAATATGAAAATTTCTCAAGAGTTGGCATTCCCATTTTATTTTGTTACTTTTATTTCAACAAATACCTACTAAGTGAACACATAGCAAGAGATTCACACTCGAGTAAAACAAATTGTCATGTGTTACAAGTATACGCAAAGCTTGTCATAAGCTATCAATGAACAATGGCAAAAAAATGAGGAAATCTTAAGTTAATTGGAAAAATATAATTCAGTTATTTCCAGTTGTATATTTTGCTTCGTGTTGTTACGCTGAATGACAATAACGAAATTCGATAACGACATGAACAATTAACATTTCATTAAACAAAGCTATGTGTTGCGGAAATTGTAGAATTCCATTTACGTATCCAAGTAATTCATCACCGGATCCCATTTTAGGCTTAATAAAGTTTCTTGGGCCGCCAAAAAAAGACTGGTTTCTGCCATCAGAAAGTAACACACTAATTGAAGCATTCACTTGGTAAGGCATGGAATCGAATCTCTTTAAAGATACAGGAATGTTAACAATCCCATTGGCCGAAACTCGTCGAAACATCATTCGAAATTTCCACGATGTTGGTAATACTTCGCATCTGGTAATGTGATCCTGTTTCAGATCAAACGTTTCTTTTGCTGCTAGGTTATCCACCTCAAAATCAATCAGCACTCTATGCCCATCTGAGATGGCTTCTTCATTTTTAAGTATAATTTTTCCATTATAACCAGCAGCCATCTTCAAAATCTTTTACCTAAAATGATAATATAAACAGAAATAAAAATTAAAATATTTTTTTTTCGTTTAACTTTACAAGGATTAACAGGTATACGCATCCATGTATCCAATATTGCAATTACAGGTTGTGTGAAATCATAGATTTGTAAACACTTACGTGGGCTTTGTACACGGACAATTCGATTGAAACAGTAGATAGTCATTTTAAAGTATCAAAGTCTCATGACTAGCCACCAAACAGCTCATTTAGGTTTGCCAATTATTTTATCATTATATCATATTTTAGCAAATATTCATAAAAAAATAATTTTATTATATATACTTAAAAACATCAAAATTTGGGACTGGAAAAAAACTGGAGTTAAGTCTATTTACCCCTGAGGTGTAGTATTTCCAAAAAGCTCACGGCAGCTAAGTTCTTCCGGATGGATGAGTCGGGAGTCTCGAGATCCGATGGCTCAAAAAATTTGAGTTAATAGAATGACATTAAATAAGCTACCTCGGATCAAATTTCTTTAAGGTGGTGTGGCATGGACGTCTAATTACGAGCACAGTGAGAAAATTACGAAGTGCGAGCAAAGGCAATTTCTAGATTTGCTTTGTTTTTGACCGCCGAAATGGATGACGGTCATTTTAAAAAAAATCAAAAAATGCCCTCAAAATATTTGCTTCTAGAAAGTGCGCCAATCATTTTCAACCGAATCGACGTCATTGCTGGCACGGAGAATCGGATTACCACTCTCCTTCTGAATTCAGATCCACAATGCACGCCAGAAGCTACATACGATTGGCGCAGAAAGAGTCAAAGATCCATCAAGACTTAATTGTACTAACAATAAAAAAATCATTTAAATTTACTCGTTTTCATTTAGGTTTTATTTGCTTTGATTTCTGACAGTTATTAACTTACTAAATTTCAGTTGCCTTTTTTTTTTTTTTTACATATTTTTAGTTTTAGATTTGAAACAATCTATTTAATTCTTTCAAACATGATGGTTTATTTCCTGAACCATTTATAGCTCAATATTTAACGTCTGATAGTTTCATTTTTAAGCCATTTCAATAAGTTATAAACGCAATGGCTTAAATCAATGAAAATCGGTATGTTATTTTATAAAACTGTAGTTTTGTGTCAAATTTTGGTGTTAAAAGGAGTTCAAAATAATATCCTCACGATAGATTCAGTAAAAATAATAGATTGACGCCAAAGATCTACCTTTCGTAACCTTACCCAAGGCCTAAAATTTTTTGCGGTGGTAGGGAAAAAGACTTATTGGAAAGTATTCGAGAAATTTTCGTGGATATGATTCTCACTACTTTCAAAATGAAGCTTAATTACTGGAGGACGTTACGGGAATCAATCCACGGTAACCTAGAGATAGACGTAAAGTTTCGATGTAAGCTCTAAATTATGAAGATAACTCCATAATGGGGTTCTAATAAAATCAGTTATTTATACATTAATTATATTTTTACCTCTTTATTTAAAATAATTTAATTTATTAGTAAAATAATTTCATTATTGCATTTTTGATTATATATAAATAGAAATACTGGATTAAAAATTGACTAAGAATAAAAGTTTTTAAAAAGTAATTATTTAAGTTCAATTTCTGGCTAAAAATATTGGTTTTGAAACAATACAAGGGCTACTGTGTGTGAATCTCGCTATTTTGACGACATGTGGAAATTCTTTATTTCCCCGTCTATTGAATAAAAGTGGGAATACTTTTTACACTCATCATTTAAACATTTTGCACTTGGAGAACTAATTAAACACATAATTATTCTCCGAATACAAAGGTTCATTTTATTGCTTTAGTATATATATATATATAGGTAATTTTTTTTTTTCGAAATCTAGAGATACATCATCTAGAATGGTGCCAGGGAGGGACCCTCCGAATGTAAAGGCACAGTGCACTACCTATCCACGTACTGGTGGAAATCCTAAATCCTTAAACTTCTTTCACGACACCGCGGCATAATCATTATGCAGCACATCATTATCATTATTTATAAAATTTGAATAAATTTTAAAAATGTGCAATAATTGAAGTGTATGTACAAGGAAATTTAAAATGCCGGGTACACATATTAAGGAAGATAGAAAGTCCAATATCAAGTCAAAATCGCATAAAAACGTAAGACTGTAAACTCCATCCGAATTTACAAGAATCTACTCAAAGATGCAGAAATGATTGCTCAATATCGGGTATAAATTCTTTTATACTGCGATATTTTGAATTTGGTATTGTATGCTCACAAGTTCAATTTCGAAATAATTTCTCAAAATTCCTAGCATTCACAATTATGTACAGTTGTCAACAACAATAATGGGGCATCTCTGTAATTAATTTATTTTTTATTTACTATCACATATTTAAAAAATTGTTGTCGATGAAAATTACTCGAGAAGGCAGTTTTATTTAGATTGAAAAATTGATTAACTGAATTAATAAACAAATTAGTAATTCGGAATTTTCAAATTACGGAAATCATGATTTTCCACTAATTCGATCCGGTATGCATTTTCTCATATGTGTAGGAATTGTTCCAAAATTCGAAGAAGTTCATATGTTATAATTAATCTTTACTTAAAATTTAGTATGAAATGAGCCAACCCATTAAGAGCAATATATTAAGTAAATCTAAAATTACTAAAAGCAAAAAGTGCATTTCTTTCATTTTATTTCACTGAGATTCCAAAAAATTAACCAAACATAACTCAGATGGATCTTTAGTATGAACTTTTATGTTCAAATTTCAACTAATATGAGATTTTTTAATCAGAAATTTAAGTATTTTATTACCTTTTAAAACATTTTCGAGTCCGACTCCATAGTTGATCAGGCCCTAAATATTTGTAAAATATCCAGAAATTTTTATGGTGAATGAAATACATTAGCTCCAATATTTTAAAGTAAACTTTTATTTCATTAGAAAGAAAACTGATTCGCATAATGGCATTTTAAGTAAATGAATTTATCTGCCTTTATATGAAGGAGGACGTTTTATTTTCATATGCAAGAAGATTGTTAATCACACAGGAAACTCATTAAGCTGATAAATAATTTTTATATAATAAGAATATCACACTTTGGTTTCAAACAGTGAATATTTTTATTACATCAATAGAATAAGTTTATGGTTTTAAATTGTAGAAAAGAAGAAAAATTCACAGAAGACGTCATCTGATTAAAATAACTGCACAGTTGTAATATTTACGGTTTTGAAATAATTCATCATCTGAGTCAGCACTTTTTTTTCATTAGAATTAAAATTTTATTTTTTATTTTCTCGTATATGTAAGATAAATCTCTGCAATTGTCCAACAATTTTAGCCTGTGAATTTTCAAAAACTTCATGTTTTATACTTCCTTGAAGTAAAAACATTTATTTGAAATTTTTTTTTGTCTGTCTGTGGAAATGGAAACTCAAAAATGGAGCGAATTGGAACAATAAAATTTCGTTTGTCGACTTATCATTGAAAACGTAGTATTATATCAGATTTTGACTAAATCAAAATGAGGAAAGCTATTATATTTAGTTATTCGACAAAGTGGATGAGAACATGACCGCTCAAAAAGGCTAGATGGAGGAAATCTGGTACAACCTTTTATCATCAGACTTAAAGATCTGTATCAAAATTTGGACAAGCTCTATCAAATGGTTCACTACCTATTAGTCTATCAATTCCCGAGTATTCAAACCAGATTTCTCAAAGGTACAACAAGCTAGATATATAAAATTTGGTATGCAGTTTTGGCACTAAAACTGCTGTCATGTGTTGAAATTTCTATTCAATAAATTAATGTCCAAAGGACGTATTTTTATAACTGTAAAGTAAATAAAACACCAATTGCCATTTTGAATATTTTCAGTAACAGTAATCATTTGCAATTCAAACACATATGTCTACAGCCATGAGGGCAATCACAGAAAGAAAAGAAATAAAAGGATCAAGTGACCATTAATTTGCATATGAATTTAGTGATTTTGAAGTTTTTCATTGGAATCCTATTACAAACACCATAAACCAACGTGAGAATGCAATTAGCAGGATTGTATCAAATATGAATTACAAATATGCCACTAGATTTTGTAAAATATGCTTTTTTTATATAATGTTATACAACTTTATTAGGTTATAAGAGGTTAAGTTATATATAGGATTATATAATTTTTGTTCTTTTTAAATTTTATTTTAGTTATCTTTATACTATCAGGTTATGTGATAAGAGCAAATGATTTATTATCTAATTTGATAGAGAATGGCATTAATGTTGCTATTGCTAATCACATATAATCAAATTAACATAAAAAAGTAAACGGCAGTTATTTAGCAATATGAAATGAGCGATTGAAATTGAATAAATGGCTGAATTAATTTCAGGAAGGATATAAAAGTGAGTAATTTGAAAGAAAAGAAGTCCACATTCGCATCACAAGAAAGGAAAATTATCGTAAAACAGGTTATTCAGTATTAGCTTTGCTGGGCACTTCTTTTAGTATCTGAATATCAAATTTTTAAAATGAGGTTATCTACAAATGTGATTTCAGTCCAAAGTACACACTCTTATTGCTGCACTTGAACAGAAAAAATGAACATAAATTTTATTTACATCAGTCTGTGTGGTAATTGATTGACCACTATTTAACTTAGATTCAACAATTTAATAAATTAATTGGGTTACCCTATTTCCATATTTCAGGAAAAATATAAAATCACGTTTTAAGCATAAATAAGATAGTAATTCCAAACAATAGAATATATTGAAATTAGCTTAGTTTAGTTATATTAATGTCCCTTTTAAAGCACACTAGGAATATTTTGGGACGTATCTCGTAATTTTGAACAACGATCGAATGGCGACGACGACATCTGAGCTGGCATCCTCCCTCCCCAAGTTTCCACAACACACAAGCGGGAGGACGTTTGACCCCGACGAATTTATCGTGCACCAGGCCCGTTTACACGACGATTCTTCGGTATAGTCGGGTCTCGAACCTGAAACCCTCCGGTTTCGTAGCCGAGACCTTACCACCAGGCCACCGCGCCCTATAGAATATGTTGAATAAATATAATTTTAATTCCTCGATAAACAGGGCTTTTCAATATGGCGAACAGAAATGTGTAACTGTATTTGATTGGCATTTAAAAAGCAGTGTATTTTTTATCGCTCTTTATTTGAAATCCTTATGCCCAACGGAATCTAAAGTATTTAAACTATAGGATTAATTCTTAAATTTTACATAAAAATTCATAAATATGCATTACTTGCACATCTGGTCATTGATCGTTAAATTTTAGAGTGAAAGATAAAATAAAATGATTTGTTAAAAATCATATTTCAGCAACATATTCTTTCTTCCAATAAAAAATTCTTCTTAATATTTTACATCTTTTACATTAACTGATTAAATATGTTTATTTTTGAAAAGAAACTAAATCTCATTTTATATAAAAATCATCTGATATGAAAATTATCCGATGGCGATTTCATATCAGTAGTTGAAATTCATGCATCACGATGAGTAAATCCATCGAAATACTATACAATCCTACAACAAGTAGGTGTGTCAAAGTGTTTCCAATCGACAGTGGGGATTTTGCAGATGTGCCAAAATATTATTTCTACAACTATTTCAGATATGTGATTATTTTTTAGTATTCATATATTTTAGTATTCAGCTTAGCTATCATTTAAAAAAAATTGTATTCATTTTTGTAGCAAAATTATATTTTTAAAATGAATAAAAATTTGATAAATATAATTTTCAAGATATCACCAAAAGATTTTAAGATTAACTCAACCCTTTTCTCTCGTAAAAGCAATTCGATGCAAAATTATTCAGCTAACACAAGGACTTGCTTATTGCTGTGAAAAAATATTATTTTAGTGTTAAGTTGAATTTTACAGAAAAATTAATCCATATCTTCTTACCATTCTTTAAGTATTTTTAAAAAATCAAAATTAAAAAAAATAAAACTTCAAAAGGATGCACCGTCTTGAATGGTGAGTGAGAGGCACCATCCGAGTGCAAAGGGTTAACATTAGATGCACCATTTTTCAAAACTTTATGATTTCTGAAATTTTTATCTTACAAGAAATTTTAGTGGCTTTTTTCAAGACGAGTAATCGATTAAGCAAAAACATTTGGTGAATTTCATGATGCTAATTAATAAATTATTCTAATTAGACAGTTAATGTATCTGTCTAAACAAATCTGTTCTTTTGAGCCATTTCCATTGATATCAGTTTTGTGAAGATGCGATAATGAATACTAAAGTTACAGAGGGATCCCATTATTTTTGTTGACAGAACCGGAACATGGATTGGCCAGCTCCTTCGAAAGTAATCGTCATTTCGCGGATCTTTAAAACGGCGAAATCGGCAAGATCATTATCGCAGGATTCCTGAACTGTTGCATATTCTCAGTGGCGGGTTGTTCAAGTTTCCAACATGCACGATGGCAAGAGGAACTCTTGTATATAAGACAGTATGTAGCCACAAATTGTGTGCGGTGACTCGAAAATTACCCAGAACTCAACTATTAGAACTTAATATTGTGGTAAAATGAGCTTCGGTGAATGAAGTCAGATAAAAATCATTACTGTTTTCTTCTACACGAATATTGAAAAGAGCTGCAATCAAATCTAAATTTGTATTAAGCTGCAGATGTCAGAAAGTTTTGAATAAAAATCTCGGTTAATTTCAATGGCGCAGACAACGAAATTATATTTGGAGCTTTTAATTTCAATTCGTGTATTCTTGAAAGTCTATTGTAAGTTATGACCTCAGTTCATTACAAAAATTAAACACTAGCATTGTAAATGTGAGTGGACACTTATTGTTCCTCGGCAATCAGTATTTTGAAACCGAGTCGATCTCTACAAGTTCTCCGTATGTCTAACTACATTATTATCTACGCCTGAAATTAAAGTACAGAACAGTGAACAGAATCCTCTTGTTCATCCAGTTTTTTTTAGCGTAAATTCCGATGTGATTTTGGCGCTTGTGCGTGCGTTTCCTACCTCCCCCCACAGTTTAAAACATCACTTTTACAAATGATGGTCGTGTAAAAAAAAATTAATAACTCCGCATTTTGAGGGCTAAAATCACTGAAATATTCCTTGAATATTCAAGAAATGCTAAAATAATGCAATTTAAAATAAAATACTAAATAAGAGAAAATTATCTGGAACAAACTAATAATGTAAAACGATAGAATTTTCACTCGATAAACATTCAGTATGTAATTTATCTAGTTTTTCATGCTTTACAAATATTGCTCTCTCGCGCTCACATACACACAGACATATGTTGATGAATTACAGTTTTATTTATTCAGAATTTTATTTAGATGCACATTTCTAATACTAAAACATCTCAACTGTTGGATCATTACAAAGACCAATTTTAACGGCGAATATTTGTGTAACATTATCCTCCAAGTCAATAAATGAAGTTTTATTAATGTTTAATATCCGTTTCTGACAAGATTTTCCTTTATTGAATCGCCCTTTAAAAAGAGTGTATTTTCACCCTTTTTGAGTGCGTTACGAATAAAAACATTGAATAGCCCTAAAAAATTCGGACCTAGGCCATATAGCGAGAATGAAAACTTAACCAGGCCCACTGTTTGCCATCGTCACAACGCAAGTACATTTGACCGACGTCGCATAATTAATGTATATCAAGTACATAAAAAGGCCAATATTCTGTGGGATTTGGTTAAGAATATACTATTTTTTAATGCTGACGCCAAATTATCATCGAATAAAAATAACTCTAACTTGGATTTTACTACAGATAGTGATATGAAACGTCACTTTATAGATCAGAATATGGGCAATTTTCAATATTACGAAATAAAGGAATAAATAATGAAATGAATTAATAATAATTCATTTATAAAATGGCCATGTGTAAGGCAATTTTATAAATGAATGCAAAGAAACAAGCAGAGAGTTTTTTTTTTTTTTTTTTTTTTTTTTTACTATTCAAATGAAATGGGACATGCAATTAGAAAAATTCTTCATATCGGTGATACAATTTAGAATTTATCCGATGTGCTTATTGTACTTGCGTTATTTACAAAATCTTGAGATTTGTTTCACAGTTCGAAAAATCTGTGTGCCGGTAAGCCTGGATATGCGCCTTAACCAACCAGAAAAATTAGCGTTTAATTTTACCATGCATTATGAATTTATCATTAATCAACTTTAGAAAACTCGAGCAACATATCCGATATTTAATTTGGTGAAGGTTATCAAGCTCTCGTGAGTATATTTTTAGCTGCAAAGACCATAACCAGACTACTTGAAATTCATTTTTATTTTAAAAGGAAAGCATCTCATTTAATAAAAATATTATTCTCCAAGGATACAGATTATTAACACAGCACAATATTTATATAGTATTACACATATTACAAAACACTAATAGGATGCTTTTAGCTTGTTTACAAACAACTACAATAATACTAAACACAAAAAAAATTCTGGGGGATTCGGTAATAAAAATTCCCATTAAACTCTTCAACATTATGATTAATTTTCATCGCAACAATCAACTCTTTTGTCAAACAATGTTGTATTTTAAAAATACAAATAAATTCCAGATATAAACGTTTCCAAATTATTCCGTCAGATATCCAACTCAGAGGAAGTTTAGCAGACGCCACCAGACACTCTACACTGCATTACATCTTTGAAAGCAATAGTTTATCAAAATTCACTCTTCTCGCAGCATACATGTAATCATCCGAATGGCATTTCTGTATATACAAGATGACATCGACATCCATGGAACTTTCCATAGTACTAAACTGTACAATTTCAGGAATTAATTCTCGCATCTCATCAGAAGGTAGCATCTCATTTCTCTCAAAAGTCTTTTTATAATAGAGAGTACCATATTTTATACAGGAGAATTTCGCGCAAATGGATGCGTTAACAGGACTTTTCATCAAATCGTTTCTCTTTAAAGTAACAGAACAAGAAACCATTCCAGTGTCTAGAGACTTGACAAACATCATCCCAAATATCCATTCAGTTAGTAACATGGGACATTCGGTTTTGTAATTCTGGGAAAACTTTAAAGGCATTTCAGAAAGATTACAAATTCTGAACCGATATCGAACTTCATGTCCATCAGCATAATTTGCTCTGTCAACATAAACTTTGCCATAAATACTTGCGCTCATCTTTTATCAATGTTATATAAAGAGTAGGAAACTATAAAATCACGAGCAGGAATAGTTATATGCATGAGATAAATTCACAGTCAAAAACAGATAAAGTTGCAGTTAAATCATATGTAAAATCATCGATTTCAATACTTACATATGCATCGCATATTTTCATGGAAGTACCAAGTAAATGCTTTGTAAGCATGTTTTGTTTCTCAACAATAAATTCTTCCGTTTTTTTTGTTGTTGTTTTTCCTCTCTCTCTTTTTGTTAATTTCTGGAAACATCTGAATACGAGATTGCTGATTCAGTGGACTTCGTTGCTCCTGGAGATATAGAGAAATAAACCAAAAATTGATAGGCGACACATTTACTTTGTATTCCAGTCGCTCTGTGACCTGTTGTATTAAGTCAGTTAAAGTAATTAATTTTGACTTTCAGATGTTAAAATTACTATCATACTAGAGATGCATAAAATATTCGTTTTATAGCAAAGTCACGATTATCATTATCACATTCCTTAAAGGGTCTATTAAATTTCTTTAGCGTTTGAAAAATAAAGAGTAGGTGGGCCTACTTTCCAATCCAACTGAATATTTGCTGTTGATCGAATGATTCCTTCCAGTGATTCAGGATTCTTCACGACCACGATTGAGAAATTGAAGTGAATTGGGGCGTTGTTGTCAAGATCATTAGAGGTAAAAAGGTATTTTCTGTTTAAATAAAAGGATTTTAGCTAAAGTATTCCAGAGAATTTTAATTGCAAAAGTGATTTACATAAACAAGCACGGAAATATATGCACTGATGCAGATTGTTTGGAGATTTATTTTCACAATATAATTGTTTAAACATATTTGAAGAAAATATGAGACTACATGAACAACTTTTATTTTATGAACACAAATTTTGCTTGAAGGTTAATTATTTCGACGTTTTTGTTTTTATTAAAATTATATAATTGAAAATTTTTCATCCTTTAAAGAAATGAATTAAGTCCGTTAAAATGTAAAGTCAGTTTAATTATTATTATTATTATTATTATTATTTTCATTTTACAATTTCTTGGATTTTTAAAGGAAGATTTTAAAGAAAATTTGCCGATAATCTTTAATTAAGCGTCAAGCATATTTAATTATTTATTTAGCATTGAAAAATAAAGTTCGTCATTTTTCTTGCAAATAGAGGCAATCACGGAGAAGTTATCCAGCTCTGCCAAAGTATCCAGGGTATTCTACATGACCATCTTGGGATAGCACGGAGGTGGGAACTAAGGTTGAGTTCTTATGACCATCACCGGAAACGGTACAATTCGTTTTTTAGGAGGTATGTCTCGTCATTGAAATGGTGATAACTCGACTCCACGACATTACTATACCCACCAGGAATGCGAGAATCGACCACTGAACCGGAAATTTCTCATGCCTTTATCTAGGTTGCTCACTGGTGGGAGGATGGGAAGGCAAAAGGAGGATAAGCTGTATGAATTCATTCTCATTAATAAAGCAGTTTGAAAGCTTTCTTTACTTTGAAATGTCAGTCAAATATTGTCTTATTAAGTAAATAACCTTTTTAATTGTTATGTTTTTTACTATCTTTAACTCTCTAGAGAACACCTCAAAAATGGAGATAATAATCTTCCGGCATAGTGGTTGATACTCGCCAACCTGGTGGTAGGTTGACTACCCCTTGCCAATGACGTAACATATCTTTTAGGGTAGGGGTTGCATCTTTGCCGGTGAAGGCCCATAAGACTCAATCGTAGTTCCCGCCAATGTCGTCGTGGTTTTCCAGTTTTTTCCGAATGCCTTTGAGGCGAGGCGGAATAACCTTTTGTGCATCTTTTTTATTCTCACCTTTTTAAAGAAGACATTAGAACTAACGTCAGTTTAACTGTGTTGATTCAGAAATTTGCAAAATATATATTAACGTGTGCTGCCAATCAAGAGAAAAAACTATTCTCAGAGGCAATATAGACTAAATATTGAAAGGACTTTTACAATTTTTTTTTTATTTCCCAATTTTTGCGACTTATTGCTAAAAAGATTCTAAAAACATATGCATAAGTATGAAGTTCAGCTCTATTTGTAAAAAATTATTTTTAAGTGTTTCCTTTAGAGCTGCAGTTTAATAAGGAACTACTTATATTAGGTGAGACAAACTATATTTTTAACCTGAAACATTAATATTTAATTAAAGAAATACAATAAAATAAACCAGAAGTTTTTAAATTACTTTTTTGAAGTGATATCTACTACTTACACATAAATATTAAATAAAATTATAAATTGTGAAGCAAATGGTTATTATTTAATATTATTCTTTTACATTGAAAAACCGAGGAACTGAAATAAAAGATGGTTAAATTTTATTCATAGAGGATGTGATGTTCTGGCATAACGCTAGTAAACTTAAAGCTATGCCAATAATATAGTGACTCGAGACAAGGAAAGTGTAGATAGAATTAAAAAAAATTAAGGATTAGAAAGAATATAATTATGCTTATTCCTACACCAATTATAGAAAAGAATATATTGCTATTATAATTTCTAAGGGTTTTTGTAATAATATCTATCTGTTTGTGTACATGTTAATTCAAAAATGGAGAGCTAGATGATTGAAATTTGGTATGCGGTCTTAACACTAAGCAGAAAAAAGTTATACATAAATTAAAAAAATATTCTATCTGTTTTTTAAATTATATTATTACAATTTATGATATGTTATACTGTTATCTGAATTTTAAAATGGTGTAAATAAGCTTTGTATTATAATTTACTCCGAAATCATTGAAAACATTTAAATTTTCACAAATTTTAATAAATTAAATATTTAACTAAATTTTTAAAAGCCTTTTCTTCATGAGCATATATTGTGTAAGAAATAACTACGTGGCAAATTGGTCGCTGTAGGTAAAATGGTCTATCAAGTAGAGCCTTTTCAAAAAATAATTTTTTAATCACATAATTTACTGATACTATATTATTTCATAAAAATCAACATGTTAAAATATTTTTAAAATCGGTTCACATAGCCATATATGGAAAATAGGGCAAGGTGGTAAGACTACCAAATCGCCAAATGTTACATAGGTGTATACACATTGCTCAAAATTACAAATGCAATTACTTTATTCTTTTCGTTCAATTCCTCAATAAGAAAGAGGGGATGATAGTCAGAATTTACATGTCCACGTCCCCTCTTTCAATCAAAAAGAACTTCCGAGATTGAACAATAGTGCGAACAGCCGTCTGAAATAATAGTGTATGAATTCTGCTAGTATTAACTAGGACAACTTTGCCTCATTTTTCTTTTCTTTCTCAATCTGCCTTCACTAGCAGTTTGTAAAAGATAATTAAGACTATTTATTAAAATCTTTCTACCATATTCGAATAAATCGTCTTATTTATCTTTCCCTTATATGAAATAGCGACAGATTTTATATTCGAAATGTTTTAATGAAATGGTTTGTATTAAAGCTCCGTAATATAAAGGAATAAGCGAAAATTCTCTTTTTTTTATGTTGTTGTTTTGTTTTACTTTAGAAGGAACTTTCTACATAAAATTCTATCTTTCATAATGATAAATTTATCCTGGTATATTTTTATTATGCTGTTTACTTTCGTACACAAAATTCAAAGGATTTAATAGATTTGAATAAAAATATATGAATAAACGTATTTAAAATTGAGTTGTGATATGAATAATACTTTTTATTTTACATTTTTCTTTCATTTTATTTTTTGAAGCTATATAGATAAAAAAATGAATTTATTTACAAGAGAATGAATAAAAAGAGGCAGAGTATCTCTACCCTTCAGGTTCAGAAAAAATTGTTCTTCAAATAAATAAAGAACATTCCCCCCCTGGACATGATTTCTTTTAAGACCAGCAATGCATTTCTGCATTAATTTTATTAAATCTGTAGTCTTTGAGAAGTTTGGAAAGTAGGGTAGTAGCTTAAGTATTGTTTTTCAAATTTTCTTCTACTCCAATTTCATGAGATCGTTCCCAGTAGTTTCAAAGTGAGTCGCTATGCTTTGAAAGCAAATAAAATCCAAGAATAACTGCTTAATATATCAGATAAATTTAATTTCGCAACTAAGCTTATAACATATTCTAGTTGTATTCGATTCTTTGTAAAAACTTCAACCTTCATATTTTAATATAAATTATATAACTATATAAATATAAATAATGTATATAATATAAATAATTGTACCGTGTTCTATTCAATCAATACTTTGTAAGAAAGCATTTGAAATATTGCCTTTTACCCTTCTTCTTTTAAGCGCTGAAATAAAGAAAAAGAAGATGCATATTACTTTTTGCTTCCCAAAAATATTTGAACTTATCTTCGAGCGATAATCGTCTCATAATTTTCTTCTTTGAATACCAAAACTTTAAAATATCTTTAAAACTCCTTATGTTACGGTTTCTGAAAAGTTATGCTTTCAGCCAAAGATGACTTGCGAAAGTTTTACTGTGAATAATTGGTCTATAGAAGAATATAGTATATAACCATTAACAGTCTGGAAAAAGTATGAAAGTTTATAAATTTAAAGCTTAGGAAGACTACCTGCATTTTTTTTAAAGGGAAGGTGATTTGTTGTTTGTGAGAAAGACGCTAGTCTATCTCACAAGTAGCATAGCTATGCGCATAACTATGTTTGCTCCGAAGAGAAAATTCTTATTCTCCTTCAATTGAATATAATTCTCTTACTCTCCAAAAATAAATTTTTATAATAGATTCAAACATATTGTATTTTTTAATAAGTAAGCTGATGTTTCACATTACTGTTTTAGATACCTATTGATTTTCTAGAATCGACATGCATCAGATAACATAATCACAGAAAATAATCAGCAAAGGATGATAGTGCTAAAGACGAACAACTATATGGAAAACATTTACATGAAAATTAATAATCTCGACGAAAAAACGAATACCGACTGAAAAAATCAGCCACAAAATTTTTAAAATATATCAAACATAATTTTTAATAAATAAATTTCATTTTATTTGTTTTAAACTATAACAATATTTCGAATTGTATAATTTTGAATTATAATAGAAATAATGGAACTGTTTTTATTTAGTGGACCTCATGAATTATTGTTTTGGCTAGAATTTATTGAAATGTAATGTATATGCTTACATAAAAAATTAGAGATCAAAGATTAGTAACAAAACTTTCAAGTTCTGAAATGAGTCAACAGATGTCAGTTTGGCTCTGAATGCTGATTGGTTAATAATAGTTTGGGCGTATAAGGTGCACCGGTCCATCTAGCAGCTCGTTGTGGTGGGAGGGGTTGCTTTGTGACGGCCTATTATTTACGTCCGTTTTGCCATGGATAGGACAAAGTTTGGTATGTCTTATAGCATTAATCTGTTTTTGTCTTATATCATTGTCCAATTTTCATTATTTTGTGGCAAAATTTTCTTTTAAGATTAAAAATGTTTTCTAAAACATTTAGAAAGGTTTTTTTTAAATGTATATGATTTAATGTATTATATTTTAAATGTATTCTATATATAAAAAACGATAACGAGGACGTAAAATTAGGGTGAATTTGTTAATCGACGTTTGGCAACATATCGACCTCGCCCGGGAACATCAACACACTGTTAGATAAAATTTCAAGAGAACGCTATTATTTTAACGGTTTGAAAATTTTTTAAACAAAAAATTAACAGTCAGAAAACGGACAAAATTTTTTACGATGAGTTTAAGTCGTGCCATATCAATTTTAAAACGAAATCGTCGATAAAGAGAAGACAGGTCGAATGAAAATGCTCAAGAATCGTTCATAAAAAGATCCAGTCGTAATGAAAGGATAGAGTTAAACGTTTATGTGTACGAAGCGATGTTTCCAAAGGTTATTTGTGTCTTCAACGAACTTTGATGTAATTGATTTTTGTGAGTATGCATTTTTCTTTACGTTTTTT
This sequence comes from Argiope bruennichi, assembly GCF_947563725.1. Taxonomy (NCBI): domain Eukaryota; kingdom Metazoa; phylum Arthropoda; class Arachnida; order Araneae; family Araneidae; genus Argiope; species Argiope bruennichi. The sequence goes on from NC_079162.1 coordinate 52,918,302, forward strand.
ATATCTTTCATTGTTTTATCATATTTTGGAATGAATTGAATCTGAATATCTCTGTTACTAGACAAAAGTGGTTTACTAGACGGCGAATGAGGAACTGCATTAGCATTTCCTAGGGAATGGCGAGCAGGGGACGGAGCCCCCTAATTTATTATATTTTATATGATACCATGAATGATAAATCATTTCCATGAATAATATTGATAGCTTCAACAATCTGATTGATTTTGTTCATTGTCCAATAAATTCACCTACTATTTTAAAAATCGGTTTAGTTTTGTTTTAGTAAGTATTTGAAATATATAATTTCAACACAAGTTTTTTTCTTTTATATTTTCCTTCTTATCGCATGTCAAAAATAACATTTATTTTATTGCATGTCCTCATTGAAACTTTGCATACAGATATGAAGTGCATACAATTATTTTATTCACACATGTGATTGATAATTGTATGAATATTTAAGTAAACATTTCCAAGTAGTTATTTCATTTTATTTATAGCATGAAAAATCTGACAGATTATTCCACGAGGAAAATATTTTGCATAAACCATTAAAGATTACATTATTTTCCTGCTAAAAGTATTTGCCATTTATATATTTGATTTTCTGCTTGTTGCTAGTAAGTTGATACGAAGCATTATAAATGATTTAGATGAATATTAAATTGGTATACAGGTCATTGATAGCTTAAGCAATCGGATAGATTTTGCTTGAACAAATTGCCCTAATATTTTAAAAAATCTTAGTTTTGATTTATTAAGTAGTTGAAATATTTGTTTTTTTTTAAATTAAAAGCTTGTTTCTTAGTTCTATATTATTTAATAGCACATCAAAAATAAAATACATATTTATTATATCTCAAATCCTCACTGCACCTTTCATGTGGTCTCAAATCATATTTAATTTTTAATTTCACTAACATTCAGCATTATTCCATTTCAATATAAATTTTTCTCTCTAATGTTCATTTGAAATTAGAATAATAACTGTTGTTTAACATACATATTCATTATCAAATTATTCTTATAAATTATATGCTGCCATTTAGTTTACTCAGTTTTTTAATAGTTGTAAATATTTTTTTCAATATTCATACAAATAATTATTTCATTTTATTTATAGCAGCACAATCTCGGTGATTTTACGCTGAAGCAAATGTTTTTCGTAAGGTTAGTATATATATTTTTCTGTTCAAAATATTCTTCATTTAAGTATTTGTCTTTCTGTTGTTACTGGTAATTTGATATCAGGCAACATAAATGATTTACATGATTGTTAAATTGGAATTCATGTCATTGATAGCTTAAGAAATTTCATTGGTTTTGTACATTCTACAGTGAATTGTCCTATTTTAAAATTTTCCTGAGTATCGATTAACTAAGTATTTGAAATATTTGTTTTCTCTGACATGAAGCTCTTTTCTTTTTTGTATTTTGCTTAATATCATATTTTTTCTATAATGCACATCATCTCTGAACCCTTCATTTCATAGCCCATTTTATGTCAAATCATGTATAGTTTTTAATTTCACTAAGATTCCGCATTATTCCATTTCAATATAAATTGCATACAATTATTTTGTTTGCACATGTTAATAATAATGATTATATATATATATATATGAATCATTATCATTTAATTTTATTTATCGCAAGAAAATTCTGGGTGATTTTATGCTGACGAAAGTGTTTTTAGTAAAACTATAAGGCTAGAATATATTTTTCTGCTAAAAATAGTCTTCACTTATGTATTTGTCTTTTCATAGTTACTGGTAATTTGATATTAAATATTATAAATGGTTTACATGATTTTTAAATTGGAATTCATGTCATCGATATCTTAAGCAATCTCATTGGTTTAGCACATTATGCAGTGAATTGTCCTAATATTTAAAAATTCTTCTGTGTTTTGATTAATTATATATTCGAAATGTTTGTTTTCTCTGATATGAAGCTCTTTTTTTTTTTTTTTTTTTTTTTTTTTTTTTCATACTTTGCTTAGTATCAAATTTTTATTGTAATCCACGTCATCTCTTCACCTTCATTTATAACCCATTTCGTGTCAAATCATTTATAGTTTTTAGTTTCACTAAGATTCTACATTATTCCATTTCAATATAAATTTTCTCTCTGTGTATATTACTTATTCATTTCAATTCTCATTAATACTTGTTTTTTGGTGCATTTGCATTTTCTAATGATTTGAAATAAATATACAGTTATTTATTTGTTAATAATAATTCAATGAATATTTGAATGATTATCATTCAATTTTATTTAATAAAACTGAAAGAAGAAAGAAAATGATGGTGTATTTTACACTGAGGAACATTTTTTTCATAATACTATAAGGCTGGAATATGTTTTTCTGCTAAAAGTATACTTCGTTAATGTATTTGTCTTTCTATTGTTACTGGTAATTTGATATGAAGAATCATAAATGGTTTACATGATTGTTAAATTGGAATTCATGTCATCGATATCTTAAACAATCTCATTGGTTTAGCACATTATGCAATGAATTGTCCTAATATTTAAAAATTCTTGTGTGTTTTGACTAATTATATATTCGAAATGTTTGTTTTGTCTGGCAAAAACATCTTTTCTTTTTTTATATTTTGCTTAATACCACATATCACATTTTCATTATAATGCACATCATCTCTAAGCCTTTCATTTATAGCCCATTTGGTGTCAAATCATGTATTGTTTTTAATTTCACTAAGATTCCGCATTATTCCATTTCAATATAAATTGCATACAATTATTTTGTTTGCACATGTTAATAATAATTTATATAAATATTTGAATGATTATCATTTAATTTTATTTATAGCCAGAAAATGCTGGGTGATTTTATGCCGATTAAAATGTTTTTGATAAAACTGTAAGGTTAGTATTTATTTTTCATTTAAGTATTTGTCTTTCTGTTGTTGCTGGTAATTTGATATCAAGCAACATAAATGATTTACATGATTGTTAAATTGGAATTTATGTCATTGATAGCTTAAGCAATTTCATTGGTTTTGTACATTGTACAGTGAATTGTCCTATTTTAAAATTTTCCTGAGTATCGATTAAATAAGTATTTGAAATATTTGTTTTCTCTGACATGAAGCTCTTTTCTTTTTTGTATTTTGCTTAATATCATATTTTTTCTATAATGCACATCATCTCTGAACCCCTCATTTATAGCCCATTTTATGTCAAATCATGTATAGTTTTTAATTTCACTGAGATTCTACATTATTCCATTTCAATATTAAATTTTCTCTCTCGGTAGATTGCTTATTCATTTCAATTCTAATTAATACTTTTTTTTGGCACATTTGCATTTTCTAATGATTCAAATAAGTTGTGCACTATTATATTATTTACACATGTTAATAATAATTGTATGAATACTTGAATGATTATCATTTAATTTTATTTATAGCAAAAAATTGCTGGGGGATTTTTCGCTTAGAAAGAGGTTTTTAATAAAACTATAAGAATTAAATATATTTTTCTGCTAAACATATTCTTTATTTATGTATTTGTCTTTCCATAGTTACTGGTAATTTCATATCAAGCATCATAAATGATTTATACAATTGTTAAATTGCAATTCAGGTCATTGGTAACTTAAGCAATCTCATTGGTTTTGCACAATGTGCAGTGAATTCTCCTATTTTAAAATTCTCCTGAGTTTTGATTAATTAAGCATTCAAAATGTTTGTTTTCTCTGACATGAAGCTCTTTTCTTTTTTTATATTTTGCTGAGTATCATATTTTTATTATAATGCACATCATCTCTGAACCTTTCATTTCTAGCCTATTTTTCGTTAAATCATGTATAGTTTTCAGTTTCAATAAAATTCTACTTTATTCCATTTCAATATTAAGTTTTCTCTATATATACACTGTTTATTAATTTCATTTCTCATTAATTCACTTATTTTAGCTTATTTGCATTTCCAAATAATTGTATGAATATTTGAATGATTATCATATAATTTTATTTATAGCAAGAAAATGCTGGGTCATATTACTTTGAGGAAAATGTTTTTTATAACACTGTAAGATTAGTATATAATGTTCTGCTAAAAATATTCTACATTTATGTATTTCTCTTTCTATTGTTACTGGTTATTTGATATCAAGCATCATAATTGATTTATTTATGCAATTGTTAAATTGGAATTCAAGTCATTGATAGATTAAACAATATCATTGGTTTTGCTCATTGTGCAATGAATTGTCCTATTTTAAAATTCTCCTGCGTTTTGATTAACTAAGTATTCGAAATGTTTGTTTTCTCTGACATGAAGCTCTTTTCTTTTTCATACTTTGCTTAATATCATATTTTTATTATAAGGCACATCATCTCTGAGCCATCATTTATAACCCATTTGGTGTCAAATCATGTATAGTTTTTAATTTCACTAAGATTTCACATTATTCCATTTCAATATAAATTTTCTCTCTGTGTAGATTACTTATTCATTTCAATTCTCATTAATAGTGGTTTTTTGGCACATTTGCATTTTCTAATGATTTGAAATTAATTGCATACAATTATTTATTTGTTCTATGAATATTTGAATGATTATCATTGAATTTTATTTATAGTAAGAAAATGATGAGGTATTTTACACTGAAAAAAATGTTTTTCATAAGACTATAAGGCTAGAATATATTCTTCTGCTAAAAGTATACTTCATTAATGTATTTGTCTTTCTATTGTTATTGAGAATTTGATATCAAGCAACATAAATGGTTTACACGATTGTTAATATGGAATTCATGTCATCGATATCTTAAGCAATCTCATTGTTTAGCACATTATGCAGTGAATTGTCATAATATTTAAAAAAATTTCTGTGTTTAGATTAATTATATGTTCGAAATGTTTGTTTTGTCTGGCATAAAGGTCTTTTCTTTTTTATATTTTGCTTAATAACACATATCACATTTTTATTATAATGCACATCATCTCTGTGCCTTTCATTTATAGCCCATATGGTGGCAAATCATGTATAGTTTTTAATTTCACTAAGATTCCAAATAATTCCATTTCAATATAAATTGCATACAATTATTTTGTTTGCACATGTTAATAATAATTATATACAAATATTTGAATGATTATCATTTAATTTTATTTATAGCAAGAAAATGCTGGGTGATTTTGCACTGAGGAAAATGTTTTGTATAATTCTAAGGTTAGCATATATTTTTCTGTTAAAAATATTTTTCATTTAAGAATTTGTCTTTCTGTTATTACTGGTAATTTGATATCAAGCATCATAAATGATTTACATGATTGTTAAATTGGAATTCATGTCATTGATAGCTTGAGGAATTTCATTGGTTTTGTACATTGTACGGTGAATTGTCCTATTTTAAAATTTTCCTGAGTATCGATTAAATAAGTATTTGAAATATTTGTTTTCTCCGACATGAAGCTCTTTTCTTTTTAGTATTTTGCTTAATATCATATTTTATCTATAATGCCCATCATCTCTGAACCCTTCATTTATAGCCCATTTTATGTCAAATCATGTATAGTTTTTAATTTCCCTAAAATTCTACATTATTCCATTTCAATATAAATTTTCTCTCTGTGTAGATTACTTATTAATTTCAATTCTCATTAATGCTTGTTTTTTAGCACATTTGCATTTTCTAATGATTTGAAATAAATATACAATTATTGATTTGTTAATAATTATTCTATGAATATTTGAATGGTTATCATTCAATTTTATTTAATAAAACTGAAAGAAGAAAGAAAATGATGGTGTATTTTACACTGAGGAACATTTTTTTCATAATACTATAAGGCTGGAATATGTTTTTCTGCTAAAAGTATACTTCGTTAATGTATTTGTCTTTCTATTGTTACTGGTAATTTGATATCAAGAATCATAAATGGTTTACATGATTGTTAAATTGGAATTCATGTCATCGATATCTTAAACAATCTCATTGGTTTAGCACATTATGCAATGAATTGTCCTAATATTTAAAAATTCTTGTGTGTTTTGACTAATTATATATTCGAAATGTTTGTTTTGTCTGGCAAAAACATCTTTTCTTTTTTTATATTTTGCTTAATACCACATATCACATTTTCATTATAATGCACATCATCTCTAAGCCTTTCATTTATAGCCCATTTGGTGTCAAATCATGTATTGTTTTTAATTTCACTAAGATTCCGCATTATTCCATTTCAATATAAATTGCATACAATTATTTTGTTTGCACATGTTAATAATAATTTATATAAATATTTGAATGATTATCATTTAATTTTATTTATAGCCAGAAAATGCTGGGTGATTTTATGCCGATTAAAATGTTTTTGATAAAACTGTAAGGTTAGTATTTATTTTTCATTTAAGTATTTGTCTTTCTGTTGTTGCTGGTAATTTGATATCAAGCAACATAAATGATTTACATGATTGTTAAATTGGAATTTATGTCATTGATAGCTTAAGCAATTTCATTGGTTTTGTACATTGTACAGTGAATTGTCCTATTTTAAAATTTTCCTGAGTATCGATTAAATAAGTATTTGAAATATTTGTTTTCTCTGACATGAAGCTCTTTTCTTTTTTGTATTTTGCTTAATATCATATTTTTTCTATAATGCACATCATCTCTGAACCCCTCATTTATAGCCCATTTTATGTCAAATCATGTATAGTTTTTAATTTCACTGAGATTCTACATTATTCCATTTCAATATTAAATTTTCTCTCTCAGTAGATTGCTTATTCATTTCAATTCTAATTAATACTTTTTTTGGCACATTTGCATTTTCTAATGATTCAAATAAGTTGTGCACTATTATATTATTTACACATGTTAATAATAATTGTATGAATACTTGAATGATTATCATTTAATTTTATTTATAGCAAAAAATTGCTGGGGGATTTTACGCTTAGAAAGAGGTTTTTAATAAAACTATAAGAATTAAATATATTTTTCTGCTAAACATATTCTTTATTTATGTATTTGTCTTTCCATAGTTACTGGTAATTTCATATCAAGCATCATAAATGATTTATACAATTGTTAAATTGCAATTCAGGTCATTGGTAACTTAAGCAATCTCATTGGTTTTGCACAATGTGCAGTGAATTCTCCTATTTTAAAATTCTCCTGAGTTTTGATTAATTAAGCATTCAAAATGTTTGTTTTCTCTGACATGAAGCTCTTTTCTTTTTTTATATTTTGCTGAGTATCATATTTTTATTATAATGCACATCATCTCTGAACCTTTCATTTCTAGCCTATTTTTCGTTAAATCATGTATAGTTTTCAGTTTCAATAAAATTCTACTTTATTCCATTTCAATATTAAGTTTTCTCTATATATACACTGTTTATTAATTTCATTTCTCATTAATTCACTTATTTTAGCTTATTTGCATTTCCAAATAATTGTATGAATATTTGAATGATTATCATATAATTTTATTTATAGCAAGAAAATGCTGGGTCATATTACTTTGAGGAAAATGTTTTTTATAACACTGTAAGATTAGTATATAATGTTCTGCTAAAAATATTCTTCATTTATGTATTTCTCTTTCTATTGTTACTGGTTATTTGATATCTAGCATCATAATTGATTTATTTATGCAATTGTTAAATTGGAATTCAAGTCATTGATAGATTAAACAATATCATTGGTTTTGCTCATTGTGCAATGAATTGTCCTATTTTAAAATTCTCCTGCGTTTTGATTAACTAAGTATTCGAAATGTTTGTTTTCTCTGACATGAAGCTCTTTTCTTTTTCATACTTTGCTTAATATCATATTTTTATTATAAGGCACATCATCTCTGAGCCATCATTTATAACCCATTTGGTGTCAAATCATGTATAGTTTTTAATTTCACTAAGATTTCACATTATTCCATTTCAATATAAATTTTCTCTCTGTGTAGATTACTTATTCATTTCAATTCTCATTAATAGTGGTTTTTTGGCACATTTGCATTTTCTAATGATTTGAAATTAATTGCATACAATTATTTATTTGTTCTATGAATATTTGAATGATTATCATTTAATTTTATTTATAGTAAGAAAATGATGAGGTATTTTACACTGAAAAAAATGTTTTTCATAAGACTATAAGGCTAGAATATATTCTTCTGCTAAAAGTATACTTCATTAATGTATTTGTCTTTCTATTGTTATTGAGAATTTGATATCAAGCAACATAAATGGTTTACACGATTGTTAATATGGAATTCATGTCATCGATATCTTAAGCAATCTCATTGTTTAGCACATTATGCAGTGAATTGTCATAATATTTAAAAAAATTTCTGTGTTTAGATTAATTATATGTTCGAAATGTTTGTTTTGTCTGGCATAAAGGTCTTTTCTTTTTTATATTTTGCTTAATAACACATATCACATTTTGATTATAATGCACATCATCTCTGTGCCTTTCATTTATAGCCCATATGGTGGCAAATCATGTATAGTTTTTAATTTCACTAAGATTCCAAATAATTCCATTTCAATATAAATTGCATACAATTATTTTGTTTGCACATGTTAATAATAATTATATACAAATATTTGAATGATTATCATTTAATTTTATTTATAGCAAGAAAATGCTGGGTGATTTTGCACTGAGGAAAATGTTTTGTATAATTCTAAGGTTAGCATATATTTTTCTGTTAAAAATATTTTTCATTTAAGAATTTGTCTTTCTGTTATTACTGGTAATTTGATATCAAGCATCATAAATGATTTACATGATTGTTAAATTGGAATTCATGTCATTGATAGCTTGAGGAATTTCATTGGTTTTGTACATTGTACAGTGAATTGTCCTATTTTAAAATTTTCCTGAGTATCGATTAAATAAGTATTTGAAATATTTGTTTTCTCCGACATGAAGCTCTTTTCTTTTTAGTATTTTGCTTAATATCATATTTTATCTATAATGCCCATCATCTCTGAACCCTTCATTTATAGCCCATTTTATGTCAAATCATGTATAGTTTTTAATTTCCCTAAAATTCTACATTATTCCATTTCAATATAAATTTTCTCTCTGTGTAGATTACTTATTAATTTCAATTCTCATTAATGCTTGTTTTTTAGCACTTTTGCATTTTCTAATGATTTGAAATAAATATACAATTATTGATTTGTTAATAATTATTCTATGAATATTTGAATGGTTATCATTCAATTTTATTTAATAAAACTGAAAGAAGAAAGAAAATGATGGTGTATTTTACACTGAGGAACATTTTTTTCATAATACTATAAGGCTGGAATATGTTTTTCTGCTAAAAGTATACTTCGTTAATGTATTTGTCTTTCTATTGTTACTGGTAATTTGATATCAAGAATCATAAATGGTTTACATGATTGTTAAATTGGAATTCATGTCATCGATATCTTAAACAATCTCATTGGTTTAGCACATTATGCAATGAATTGTCCTAATATTTAAAAATTCTTGTGTGTTTTGACTAATTATATATTCGAAATGTTTGTTTTGTCTGGCAAAAACATCTTTTCTTTTTTTATATTTTGCTTAATACCACATATCACATTTTCATTATAATGCACATCATCTCTAAGCCTTTCATTTATAGCCCATTTGGTGTCAAATCATGTATTGTTTTTAATTTCACTAAGATTCCGCATTATTCCATTTCAATATAAATTGCATACAATTATTTTGTTTGCACATGTTAATAATAATTTATATAAATATTTGAATGATTATCATTTAATTTTATTTATAGCCAGAAAATGCTGGGTGATTTTATGCCGATTAAAATGTTTTTGATAAAACTGTAAGGTTAGTATTTATTTTTCATTTAAGTATTTGTCTTTCTGTTGTTGCTGGTAATTTGATATCAAGCAACATAAATGATTTACATGATTGTTAAATTGGAATTTATGTCATTGATAGCTTAAGCAATTTCATTGGTTTTGTACATTGTACAGTGAATTGTCCTATTTTAAAATTTTCCTGAGTATCGATTAAATAAGTATTTGAAATATTTGTTTTCTCTGACATGAAGCTCTTTTCTTTTTTGTATTTTGCTTAATATCATATTTTTTCTATAATGCACATCATCTCTGAACCCCTCATTTATAGCCCATTTTATGTCAAATCATGTATAGTTTTTAATTTCACTGAGATTCTACATTATTCCATTTCAATATTAAATTTTCTCTCTCGGTAGATTGCTTATTCATTTCAATTCTAATTAATACTTTTTTTTGGCACATTTGCATTTTCTAATGATTCAAATAAGTTGTGCACTATTATATTATTTACACATGTTAATAATAATTGTATGAATACTTGAATGATTATCATTTAATTTTATTTATAGCAAAAAATTGCTGGGGGATTTTTTGCTTAGAAAGAGGTTTTTAATAAAACTATAAGAATTAAATATATTTTTCTGCTAAACATATTCTTTATTTATGTATTTGTCTTTCCATAGTTACTGGTAATTTCATATCAAGCATCATAAATGATTTATACAATTGTTAAATTGCAATTCAGGTCATTGGTAACTTAAGCAATCTCATTGGTTTTGCACAATGTGCAGTGAATTCTCCTATTTTAAAATTCTCCTGAGTTTTGATTAATTAAGCATTCAAAATGTTTGTTTTCTCTGACATGAAGCTCTTTTCTTTTTTTATATTTTGCTGAGTATCATATTTTTATTATAATGCACATCATCTCTGAACCTTTCATTTCTAGCCTATTTTTCGTTAAATCATGTATAGTTTTCAGTTTCAATAAAATTCTACTTTATTCCATTTCAATATTAAGTTTTCTCTATATATACACTGTTTATTAATTTCATTTCTCATTAATTCACTTATTTTAGCTTATTTGCATTTCCAAATAATTGTATGAATATTTGAATGATTATCATATAATTTTATTTATAGCAAGAAAATGCTGGGTCATATTACTTTGAGGAAAATGTTTTTTATAACACTGTAAGATTAGTATATAATGTTCTGCTAAAAATATTCTACATTTATGTATTTCTCTTTCTATTGTTACTGGTTATTTGATATCAAGCATCATAATTGATTTATTTATGCAATTGTTAAATTGGAATTCAAGTCATTGATAGATTAAACAATATCATTGGTTTTGCTCATTGTGCAATGAATTGTCCTATTTTAAAATTCTCCTGCGTTTTGATTAACTAAGTATTCGAAATGTTTGTTTTCTCTGACATGAAGCTCTTTTCTTTTTCATACTTTGCTTAATATCATATTTTTATTATAAGGCACATCATCTCTGAGCCATCATTTATAACCCATTTGGTGTCAAATCATGTATAGTTTTTAATTTCACTAAGATTTCACATTATTCCATTTCAATATAAATTTTCTCTCTGTGTAGATTACTTATTCATTTCAATTCTCATTAATAGTGGTTTTTTGGCACATTTGCATTTTCTAATGATTTGAAATTAATTGCATACAATTATTTATTTGTTCTATGAATATTTGAATGATTATCATTTAATTTTATTTATAGTAAGAAAATGATGAGGTATTTTACACTGAAAAAAATGTTTTTCATAAGACTATAAGGCTAGAATATATTCTTCTGCTAAAAGTATACTTCATTAATGTATTTGTCTTTCTATTGTTATTGAGAATTTGATATCAAGCAACATAAATGGTTTACACGATTGTTAATATGGAATTCATGTCATCGATATCTTAAGCAATCTCATTGTTTAGCACATTATGCAGTGAATTGTCATAATATTTAAAAAAATTTCTGTGTTTAGATTAATTATATGTTCGAAATGTTTGTTTTGTCTGGCATAAAGGTCTTTTCTTTTTTATATTTTGCTTAATAACACATATCACATTTTTATTATAATGCACATCATCTCTGTGCCTTTCATTTATAGCCCATATGGTGGCAAATCATGTATAGTTTTTAATTTCACTAAGATTCCAAATAATTCCATTTCAATATAAATTGCATACAATTATTTTGTTTGCACATGTTAATAATAATTATATACAAATATTTGAATGATTATCATTTAATTTTATTTATAGCAAGAAAATGCTGGGTGATTTTGCACTGAGGAAAATGTTTTGTATAATTCTAAGGTTAGCATATATTTTTCTGTTAAAAATATTTTTCATTTAAGAATTTGTCTTTCTGTTATTACTGGTAATTTGATATCAAGCATCATAAATGATTTACATGATTGTTAAATTGGAATTCATGTCATTGATAGCTTGAGGAATTTCATTGGTTTTGTACATTGTACGGTGAATTGTCCTATTTTAAAATTTTCCTGAGTATCGATTAAATAAGTATTTGAAATATTTGTTTTCTCCGACATGAAGCTCTTTTCTTTTTAGTATTTTGCTTAATATCATATTTTATCTATAATGCCCATCATCTCTGAACCCTTCATTTATAGCCCATTTTATGTCAAATCATGTATAGTTTTTAATTTCCCTAAAATTCTACATTATTCCATTTCAATATAAATTTTCTCTCTGTGTAGATTACTTATTAATTTCAATTCTCATTAATGCTTGTTTTTTAGCACATTTGCATTTTCTAATGATTTGAAATAAATATACAATTATTGATTTGTTAATAATTATTCTATGAATATTTGAATGGTTATCATTCAATTTTATTTAATAAAACTGAAAGAAGAAAGAAAATGATGGTGTATTTTACACTGAGGAACATTTTTTTCATAATACTATAAGGCTGGAATATGTTTTTCTGCTAAAAGTATACTTCGTTAATGTATTTGTCTTTCTATTGTTACTGGTAATTTGATATCAAGAATCATAAATGGTTTACATGATTGTTAAATTGGAATTCATGTCATCGATATCTTAAACAATCTCATTGGTTTAGCACATTATGCAATGAATTGTCCTAATATTTAAAAATTCTTGTGTGTTTTGACTAATTATATATTCGAAATGTTTGTTTTGTCTGGCAAAAACATCTTTTCTTTTTTTATATTTTGCTTAATACCACATATCACATTTTCATTATAATGCACATCATCTCTAAGCCTTTCATTTATAGCCCATTTGGTGTCAAATCATGTATTGTTTTTAATTTCACTAAGATTCCGCATTATTCCATTTCAATATAAATTGCATACAATTATTTTGTTTGCACATGTTAATAATAATTTATATAAATATTTGAATGATTATCATTTAATTTTATTTATAGCCAGAAAATGCTGGGTGATTTTATGCCGATTAAAATGTTTTTGATAAAACTGTAAGGTTAGTATTTATTTTTCATTTAAGTATTTGTCTTTCTGTTGTTGCTGGTAATTTGATATCAAGCAACATAAATGATTTACATGATTGTTAAATTGGAATTTATGTCATTGATAGCTTAAGCAATTTCATTGGTTTTGTACATTGTACAGTGAATTGTCCTATTTTAAAATTTTCCTGAGTATCGATTAAATAAGTATTTGAAATATTTGTTTTCTCTGACATGAAGCTCTTTTCTTTTTTGTATTTTGCTTAATATCATATTTTTTCTATAATGCACATCATCTCTGAACCCCTCATTTATAGCCCATTTTATGTCAAATCATGTATAGTTTTTAATTTCACTGAGATTCTACATTATTCCATTTCAATATTAAATTTTCTCTCTCGGTAGATTGCTTATTCATTTCAATTCTAATTAATACTTTTTTTTGGCACATTTGCATTTTCTAATGATTCAAATAAGTTGTGCACTATTATATTATTTACACATGTTAATAATAATTGTATGAATACTTGAATGATTATCATTTAATTTTATTTATAGCAAAAAATTGCTGGGGGATTTTATGCTTAGAAAGAGGTTTTTAATAAAACTATAAGAATTAAATATATTTTTCTGCTAAACATATTCTTTATTTATGTATTTTTCTTTCCATAGTTACTGGTAATTTCATATCAAGCATCATAAATGATTTATACAATTGTTAAATTGCAATTCAGGTCATTGGTAACTTAAGCAATCTCATTGGTTTTGCACAATGTGCAGTGAATTCTCCTATTTTAAAATTCTCCTGAGTTTTGATTAATTAAGCATTCAAAATGTTTGTTTTCTCTGACATGAAGCTCTTTTCTTTTTTTATATTTTGCTGAGTATCATATTTTTATTATAATGCACATCATCTCTGAACCTTTCATTTCTAGCCTATTTTTCGTTAAATCATGTATAGTTTTCAGTTTCAATAAAATTCTACTTTATTCCATTTCAATATTAAGTTTTCTCTATATATACACTGTTTATTAATTTCATTTCTCATTAATTCACTTATTTTAGCTTATTTGCATTTCCAAATAATTGTATGAATATTTGAATGATTATCATATAATTTTATTTATAGCAAGAAAATGCTGGGTCATATTACTTTGAGGAAAATGTTTTTTATAACACTGTAAGATTAGTATATAATGTTCTGCTAAAAATATTCTACATTTATGTATTTCTCTTTCTATTGTTACTGGTTATTTGATATCAAGCATCATAATTGATTTATTTATGCAATTGTTAAATTGGAATTCAAGTCATTGATAGATTTAACAATATCATTGGTTTTGCTCATTGTGCAATGAATTGTCCTATTTTAAAATTCTCCTGCGTTTTGATTAACTAAGTATTCGAAATGTTTGTTTTCTCTGACATGAAGCTCTTTTCTTTTTCATACTTTGCTTAATATCATATTTTTATTATAAGGCACATCATCTCTGAGCCATCATTTATAACCCATTTGGTGTCAAATCATGTATAGTTTTTAATTTCACTAAGATTTCACATTATTCCATTTCAATATAAATTTTCTCTCTATGTAGATTACTTATTCATTTCAATTCTCATTAATAGTGGTTTTTTGGCACATTTGCATTTTCTAATGATTTGAAATTAATTGCATACAATTATTTATTTGTTCTATGAATATTTGAATGATTATCATTTAATTTTATTTATAGTAAGAAAATGATGAGGTATTTTACACTGAAAAAAATGTTTTTCATAAGACTATAAGGCTAGAATATATTCTTCTGCTAAAAGTATACTTCATTAATGTATTTGTCTTTCTATTGTTATTGAGAATTTGATATCAAGCAACATAAATGGTTTACACGATTGTTAATATGGAATTCATGTCATCGATATCTTAAGCAATCTCATTGTTTAGCACATTATGCAGTGAATTGTCATAATATTTAAAAAAATTTCTGTGTTTAGATTAATTATATGTTCTAAATGTTTCTTTTGTTTCATAAAGGTCTTTTCTTTTTTATATTTTGCTTAATAACACATATCACATTTTGATTATAATGCACATCATCTCTGTGCCTTTCATTTATAGCCCATATGGTGGCAAATCATGTATAGTTTTTAATTTCACTAAGATTCCAAATAATTCCATTTCAATATAAATTGCATACAATTATTTTGTTTGCACATGTTAATAATAATTATATACAAATATTTGAATGATTATCATTTAATTTTATTTATAGCAAGAAAATGCTGGGTGATTTTGCACTGAGGAAAATGTTTTGTATAATTCTAAGGTTAGCATATATTTTTCTGTTAAAAATATTTTTCATTTAAGAATTTGTCTTTCTGTTATTACTGGTAATTTGATATCAAGCATCATAAATGATTTACATGATTGTTAAATTGGAATTCATGTCATTGATAGCTTGAGGAATTTCATTGGTTTTGTACATTGTACAGTGAATTGTCCTATTTTAAAATTTTCCTGAGTATCGATTAAATAAGTATTTGAAATATTTGTTTTCTCCGACATGAAGCTCTTTTCTTTTTAGTATTTTGCTTAATATCATATTTTATCTATAATGCCCATCATCTCTGAACCCTTCATTTATAGCCCATTTTATGTCAAATCATGTATAGTTTTTAATTTCCCTAAAATTCTACATTATTCCATTTCAATATAAATTTTCTCTCTGTGTAGATTACTTATTAATTTCAATTCTCATTAATGCTTGTTTTTTAGCACTTTTGCATTTTCTAATGATTTGAAATAAATATACAATTATTGATTTGTTAATAATTATTCTATGAATATTTGAATGGTTATCATTCAATTTTATTTAATAAAACTGAAAGAAGAAAGAAAATGATGGTGTATTTTACACTGAGGAACATTTTTTTCATAATACTATAAGGCTGGAATATGTTTTTCTGCTAAAAGTATACTTCGTTAATGTATTTGTCTTTCTATTGTTACTGGTAATTTGATATCAAGAATCATAAATGGTTTACATGATTGTTAAATTGGAATTCATGTCATCGATATCTTAAACAATCTCATTGGTTTAGCACATTATGCAATGAATTGTCCTAATATTTAAAAATTCTTGTGTGTTTTGACTAATTATATATTCGAAATGTTTGTTTTGTCTGGCAAAAACATCTTTTCTTTTTTTATATTTTGCTTAATACCACATATCACATTTTCATTATAATGCACATCATCTCTAAGCCTTTCATTTATAGCCCATTTGGTGTCAAATCATGTATTGTTTTTAATTTCACTAAGATTCCGCATTATTCCATTTCAATATAAATTGCATACAATTATTTTGTTTGCACATGTTAATAATAATTTATATAAATATTTGAATGATTATCATTTAATTTTATTTATAGCCAGAAAATGCTGGGTGATTTTATGCCGATTAAAATGTTTTTGATAAAACTGTAAGGTTAGTATTTATTTTTCATTTAAGTATTTGTCTTTCTGTTGTTGCTGGTAATTTGATATCAAGCAACATAAATGATTTACATGATTGTTAAATTGGAATTTATGTCATTGATAGCTTAAGCAATTTCATTGGTTTTGTACATTGTACAGTGAATTGTCCTATTTTAAAATTTTCCTGAGTATCGATTAAATAAGTATTTGAAATATTTGTTTTCTCTGACATGAAGCTCTTTTCTTTTTTGTATTTTGCTTAATATCATATTTTTTCTATAATGCACATCATCTCTGAACCCCTCATTTATAGCCCATTTTATGTCAAATCATGTATAGTTTTTAATTTCACTGAGATTCTACATTATTCCATTTCAATATTAAATTTTCTCTCTCGGTAGATTGCTTATTCATTTCAATTCTAATTAATACTTTTTTTTGGCACATTTGCATTTTCTAATGATTCAAATAAGTTGTGCACTACTATATTATTTACACATGTTAATAATAATTGTATGAATACTTGAATGATTATCATTTAATTTTATTTATAGCAAAAAATTGCTGGGGGATTTTATGCTTAGAAAGAGGTTTTTAATAAAACTATAAGAATTAAATATATTTTTCTGCTAAACATATTCTTTATTTATGTATTTTTCTTTCCATAGTTACTGGTAATTTCATATCAAGCATCATAAATGATTTATACAATTGTTAAATTGCAATTCAGGTCATTGGTAACTTAAGCAATCTCATTGGTTTTGCACAATGTGCAGTGAATTCTCCTATTTTAAAATTCTCCTGAGTTTTGATTAATTAAGCATTCAAAATGTTTGTTTTCTCTGACATGAAGCTCTTTTCTTTTTTTATATTTTGCTGAGTATCATATTTTTATTATAATGCACATCATCTCTGAACCTTTCATTTCTAGCCTATTTTTCGTTAAATCATGTATAGTTTTCAGTTTAAATAAAATTCTACTTTATTCCATTTCAATATTAAGTTTTCTCTATATATACACTGTTTATTAATTTCATTTCTCATTAATTCACTTATTTTAGCTTATTTGCATTTCCAAATAATTGTATGAATATTTGAATGATTATCATATAATTTTATTTATAGCAAGAAAATGCTGGGTCATATTACTTTGAGGAAAATGTTTTTTATAACACTGTAAGATTAGTATATAATGTTCTGCTAAAAATATTCTACATTTATGTATTTCTCTTTCTATTGTTACTGGTTATTTGATATCAAGCATCATAATTGATTTATTTATGCAATTGTTAAATTGGAATTCAAGTCATTGATAGATTAAACAATATCATTGGTTTTGCTCATTGTGCAATGAATTGTCCTATTTTAAAATTCTCCTGCGTTTTGATTAACTAAGTATTCGAAATGTTTGTTTTCTCTGACATGAAGCTCTTTTCTTTTTCATACTTTGCTTAATATCATATTTTTATTATAAGGCACATCATCTCTGAGCCATCATTTATAACCCATTTGGTGTCAAATCATGTATAGTTTTTAATTTCACTAAGATTTCACATTATTCCATTTCAATATAAATTTTCTCTCTGTGTAGATTACTTATTCATTTCAATTCTCATTAATAGTGGTTTTTTGGCACATTTGCATTTTCTAATGATTTGAAATTAATTGCATACAATTATTTATTTGTTCTATGAATATTTGAATGATTATCATTTAATTTTATTTATAGTAAGAAAATGATGAGGTATTTTACACTGAAAAAAATGTTTTTCATAAGACTATAAGGCTAGAATATATTCTTCTGCTAAAAGTATACTTCATTAATGTATTTGTCTTTCTATTGTTATTGAGAATTTGATATCAAGCAACATAAATGGTTTACACGATTGTTAATATGGAATTCATGTCATCGATATCTTAAGCAATCTCATTGTTTAGCACATTATGCAGTGAATTGTCATAATATTTAAAAAAATTTCTGTGTTTAGATTAATTATATGTTCTAAATGTTTGTTTTGTTTCATAAAGGTCTTTTCTTTTTTATATTTTGCTTAATAACACATATCACATTTTGATTATAATGCACATCATCTCTGTGCCTTTCATTTATAGCCCATATGGTGGCAAATCATGTATAGTTTTTAATTTCACTAAGATTCCAAATAATTCCATTTCAATATAAATTGCATACAATTATTTTGTTTGCACATGTTAATAATAATTATATACAAATATTTGAATGATTATCATTTAATTTTATTTATAGCAAGAAAATGCTGGGTGATTTTGCACTGAGGAAAATGTTTTGTATAATTCTAAGGTTAGCATATATTTTTCTGTTAAAAATATTTTTCATTTAAGAATTTGTCTTTCTGTTATTACTGGTAATTTGATATCAAGCATCATAAATGATTTACATGATTGTTAAATTGGAATTCATGTCATTGATAGCTTGAGGAATTTCATTGGTTTTGTACATTGTACAGTGAATTGTCCTATTTTAAAATTTTCCTGAGTATCGATTAAATAAGTATTTGAAATATTTGTTTTCTCCGACATGAAGCTCTTTTCTTTTTAGTATTTTGCTTAATATCATATTTTATCTATAATGCCCATCATCTCTGAACCCTTCATTTATAGCCCATTTTATGTCAAATCATGTATAGTTTTTAATTTCCCTAAAATTCTACATTATTCCATTTCAATATAAATTTTCTCTCTGTGTAGATTACTTATTAATTTCAATTCTCATTAATGCTTGTTTTTTAGCACTTTTGCATTTTCTAATGATTTGAAATAAATATACAATTATTGATTTGTTAATAATTATTCTATGAATATTTGAATGGTTATCATTCAATTTTATTTAATAAAACTGAAAGAAGAAAGAAAATGATGGTGTATTTTACACTGAGGAACATTTTTTTCATAATACTATAAGGCTGGAATATGTTTTTCTGCTAAAAGTATACTTCGTTAATGTATTTGTCTTTCTATTGTTACTGGTAATTTGATATCAAGAATCATAAATGGTTTACATGATTGTTAATTTGGAATTCATGTCATCGATATCTTAAACAATCTCATTGGTTTAGCACATTATGCAATGAATTGTCCTAATATTTAAAAATTCTTGTGTGTTTTGACTAATTATATATTCGAAATGTTTGTTTTGTCTGGCAAAAACATCTTTTCTTTTTTTATATTTTGCTTAATACCACATATCACATTTTCATTATAATGCACATCATCTCTAAGCCTTTCATTTATAGCCCATTTGGTGTCAAATCATGTATTGTTTTTAATTTCACTAAGATTCCGCATTATTCCATTTCAATATAAATTGCATACAATTATTTTGTTTGCACATGTTAATAATAATTTATATAAATATTTGAATGATTATCATTTAATTTTATTTATAGCCAGAAAATGCTGGGTGATTTTATGCCGATTAAAATGTTTTTGATAAAACTGTAAGGTTAGTATTTATTTTTCATTTAAGTATTTGTCTTTCTGTTGTTGCTGGTAATTTGATATCAAGCAACATAAATGATTTACATGATTGTTAAATTGGAATTTATGTCATTGATAGCTTAAGCAATTTCATTGGTTTTGTACATTGTACAGTGAATTGTCCTATTTTAAAATTTTCCTGAGTATCGATTAAATAAGTATTTGAAATATTTGTTTTCTCTGACATGAAGCTCTTTTCTTTTTTGTATTTTGCTTAATATCATATTTTTTCTATAATGCACATCATCTCTGAACCCCTCATTTATAGCCCATTTTATGTCAAATCATGTATAGTTTTTAATTTCACTGAGATTCTACATTATTCCATTTCAATATTAAATTTTCTCTCTCGGTAGATTGCTTATTCATTTCAATTCTAATTAATACTTTTTTTTGGCACATTTGCATTTTCTAATGATTCAAATAAGTTGTGCACTATTATATTATTTACACATGTTAATAATAATTGTATGAATACTTGAATGATTATCATTTAATTTTATTTATAGCAAAAAATTGCTGGGGGATTTTTCGCTTAGAAAGAGGTTTTTAATAAAACTATAAGAATTAAATATATTTTTCTGCTAAACATATTCTTTATTTATGTATTTGTCTTTCCATAGTTACTGGTAATTTCATATCAAGCATCATAAATGATTTATACAATTGTTAAATTGCAATTCAGGTCATTGGTAACTTAAGCAATCTCATTGGTTTTGCACAATGTGCAGTGAATTCTCCTATTTTAAAATTCTCCTGAGTTTTGATTAATTAAGCATTCAAAATGTTTGTTTTCTCTGACATGAAGCTCTTTTCTTTTTTTATATTTTGCTGAGTATCATATTTTTATTATAATGCACATCATCTCTGAACCTTTCATTTCTAGCCTATTTTTCGTTAAATCATGTATAGTTTTCAGTTTCAATAAAATTCTACTTTATTCCATTTCAATATTAAGTTTTCTCTATATATACACTGTTTATTAATTTCATTTCTCATTAATTCACTTATTTTAGCTTATTTGCATTTCCAAATAATTGTATGAATATTTGAATGATTATCATATAATTTTATTTATAGCAAGAAAATGCTGGGTCATATTACTTTGAGGAAAATGTTTTTTATAACACTGTAAGATTAGTATATAATGTTCTGCTAAAAATATTCTACATTTATGTATTTCTCTTTCTATTGTTACTGGTTATTTGATATCAAGCATCATAATTGATTTATTTATGCAATTGTTAAATTGGAATTCAAGTCATTGATAGATTAAACAATATCATTGGTTTTGCTCATTGTGCAATGAATTGTCCTATTTTAAAATTCTCCTGCGTTTTGATTAACTAAGTATTCGAAATGTTTGTTTTCTCT
The DNA here is from genome assembly GCF_947563725.1 of Argiope bruennichi. NCBI lineage: Eukaryota > Metazoa > Arthropoda > Arachnida > Araneae > Araneidae > Argiope > Argiope bruennichi. The sequence goes on from NC_079162.1 coordinate 52,939,963, forward strand.
GACATGAAGCTCTTTTCTTTTTCATACTTTGCTTAATATCATATTTTTATTATAAGGCACATCATCTCTGAGCCATCATTTATAACCCATTTGGTGTCAAATCATGTATAGTTTTTAATTTCACTAAGATTTCACATTATTCCATTTCAATATAAATTTTCTCTCTGTGTAGATTACTTATTCATTTCAATTCTCATTAATAGTGGTTTTTTGGCACATTTGCATTTTCTAATGATTTGAAATTAATTGCATACAATTATTTATTTGTTCTATGAATATTTGAATGATTATCATTTAATTTTATTTATAGTAAGAAAATGATGAGGTATTTTACACTGAAAAAAATGTTTTTCATAAGACTATAAGGCTAGAATATATTCTTCTGCTAAAAGTATACTTCATTAATGTATTTGTCTTTCTATTGTTATTGAGAATTTGATATCAAGCAACATAAATGGTTTACACGATTGTTAATATGGAATTCATGTCATCGATATCTTAAGCAATCTCATTGTTTAGCACATTATGCAGTGAATTGTCATAATATTTAAAAAAATTTCTGTGTTTAGATTAATTATATGTTCGAAATGTTTGTTTTGTCTGGCATAAAGGTCTTTTCTTTTTTATATTTTGCTTAATAACACATATCACATTTTTATTATAATGCACATCATCTCTGTGCCTTTCATTTATAGCCCATATGGTGGCAAATCATGTATAGTTTTTAATTTCACTAAGATTCCAAATAATTCCATTTCAATATAAATTGCATACAATTATTTTGTTTGCACATGTTAATAATAATTATATACAAATATTTGAATGATTATCATTTAATTTTATTTATAGCAAGAAAATGCTGGGTGATTTTGCACTGAGGAAAATGTTTTGTATAATTCTAAGGTTAGCATATATTTTTCTGTTAAAAATATTTTTCATTTAAGAATTTGTCTTTCTGTTATTACTGGTAATTTGATATCAAGCATCATAAATGATTTACATGATTGTTAAATTGGAATTCATGTCATTGATAGCTTGAGGAATTTCATTGGTTTTGTACATTGTACGGTGAATTGTCCTATTTTAAAATTTTCCTGAGTATCGATTAAATAAGTATTTGAAATATTTGTTTTCTCCGACATGAAGCTCTTTTCTTTTTAGTATTTTGCTTAATATCATATTTTATCTATAATGCCCATCATCTCTGAACCCTTCATTTATAGCCCATTTTATGTCAAATCATGTATAGTTTTTAATTTCCCTAAAATTCTACATTATTCCATTTCAATATAAATTTTCTCTCTGTGTAGATTACTTATTAATTTCAATTCTCATTAATGCTTGTTTTTTAGCACATTTGCATTTTCTAATGATTTGAAATAAATATACAATTATTGATTTGTTAATAATTATTCTATGAATATTTGAATGGTTATCATTCAATTTTATTTAACAAAACTGAAAGAAGAAAGAAAATGATGGTGTATTTTACACTGAGGAACATTTTTTTTATAATACTATAAGGCTGGAATATGTTTTTCTGCTAAAAGTATACTTCGTTAATGTATTTGTCTTTCTATTGTTACTGGTAATTTGATATCAAGAATCATAAATGGTTTACATGATTGTTAAATTGGAATTCATGTCATCGATATCTTAAACAATCTCATTGGTTTAGCACATTATGCAATGAATTGTGCTAATATTTAAAAATTCTTGTGTGTTTTGACTAATTATATATTCGAAATGTTTGTTTTGTCTGGCAAAAACATCTTTTCTTTTTTTATATTTTGCTTAATACCACATATCACATTTTCATTATAATGCACATCATCTCTAAGCCTTTCATTTATAGCCCATTTGGTGTCAAATCATGTATTGTTTTTAATTTCACTAAGATTCCGCATTATTCCATTTCAATATAAATTGCATACAATTATTTTGTTTGCACATGTTAATAATAATTTATATAAATATTTGAATGATTATCATTTAATTTTATTTATAGCCAGAAAATGCTGGGTGATTTTATGCCGATTAAAATGTTTTTGATAAAACTGTAAGGTTAGTATTTATTTTTCATTTAAGTATTTGTCTTTCTGTTGTTGCTGGTAATTTGATATCAAGCAACATAAATGATTTACATGATTGTTAAATTGGAATTTATGTCATTGATAGCTTAAGCAATTTCATTGGTTTTGTACATTGTACAGTGAATTGTCCTATTTTAAAATATTCCTGAGTATCGATTAAATAAGTATTTGAAATATTTGTTTTCTCTGACATGAAGCTCTTTTCTTTTTTGTATTTTGCTTAATATCATATTTTTTCTATAATGCACATCATCTCTGAACCCCTCATTTATAGCCCATTTTATGTCAAATCATGTATAGTTTTTAATTTCACTGAGATTCTACATTATTCCATTTCAATATTAAATTTTCTCTCTCGGTAGATTGCTTATTCATTTCAATTCTAATTAATACTTTTTTTTGGCACATTTGCATTTTCTAATGATTCAAATAAGTTGTGCACTATTATATTATTTACACATGTTAATAATAATTGTATGAATACTTGAATGATTATCATTTAATTTTATTTATAGCAAAAAATTGCTGGGGGATTTTTCGCTTAGAAAGAGGTTTTTAATAAAACTATAAGAATTAAATATATTTTTCTGCTAAACATATTCTTTATTTATGTATTTGTCTTTCCATAGTTACTGGTAATTTCATATCAAGCATCATAAATGATTTATACAATTGTTAAATTGCAATTCAGGTCATTGGTAACTTAAGCAATCTCATTGGTTTTGCACAATGTGCAGTGAATTCTCCTATTTTAAAATTCTCCTGAGTTTTGATTAATTAAGCATTCAAAATGTTTGTTTTCTCTGACATGAAGCTCTTTTCTTTTTTTATATTTTGCTGAGTATCATATTTTTATTATAATGCACATCATCTCTGAACCTTTCATTTCTAGCCTATTTTTCGTTAAATCATGTATAGTTTTCAGTTTCAATAAAATTCTACTTTATTCCATTTCAATATTAAGTTTTCTCTATATATACACTGTTTATTAATTTCATTTCTCATTAATTCACTTATTTTAGCTTATTTGCATTTCCAAATAATTGTATGAATATTTGAATGATTATCATATAATTTTATTTATAGCAAGAAAATGCTGGGTCATATTACTTTGAGGAAAATGTTTTTTATAACACTGTAAGATTAGTATATAATGTTCTGCTAAAAATATTCTACATTTATGTATTTCTCTTTCTATTGTTACTGGTTATTTGATATCAAGCATCATAATTGATTTATTTATGCAATTGTTAAATTGGAATTCAAGTCATTGATAGATTAAACAATATCATTGGTTTTGCTCATTGTGCAATGAATTGTCCTATTTTAAAATTCTCCTGCGTTTTGATTAACTAAGTATTCGAAATGTTTGTTTTCTCTGACATGAAGCTCTTTTCTTTTTCATACTTTGCTTAATATCATATTTTTATTATAAGGCACATCATCTCTGAGCCATCATTTATAACCCATTTGGTGTCAAATCATGTATAGTTTTTAATTTCACTAAGATTTCACATTATTCCATTTCAATATAAATTTTCTCTCTGTGTAGATTACTTATTCATTTCAATTCTCATTAATAGTGGTTTTTTGGCACATTTGCATTTTCTAATGATTTGAAATTAATTGCATACAATTATTTATTTGTTCTATGAATATTTGAATGATTATCATTTAATTTTATTTATAGTAAGAAAATGATGAGGTATTTTACACTGAAAAAAATGTTTTTCATAAGACTATAAGGCTAGAATATATTCTTCTGCTAAAAGTATACTTCATTAATGTATTTGTCTTTCTATTGTTATTGAGAATTTGATATCAAGCAACATAAATGGTTTACACGATTGTTAATATGGAATTCATGTCATCGATATCTTAAGCAATCTCATTGTTTAGCACATTATGCAGTGAATTGTCATAATATTTAAAAAAATTTCTGTGTTTAGATTACTTATATGTTCGAAATGTTTGTTTTGTCTGGCATAAAGGTCTTTTCTTTTTTATATTTTGCTTAATAACACATATCACATTTTTATTATAATGCACATCATCTCTGTGCCTTTCATTTATAGCCCATATGGTGGCAAATCATGTATAGTTTTTAATTTCACTAAGATTCCAAATAATTCCATTTCAATATAAATTGCATACAATTATTTTGTTTGCACATGTTAATAATAATTATATACAAATACTAGCCGCCTTTGGCGACCAGCCGGTTCGCCAATCTTAATGTTCGTTTAAATTTTAATAATTAAATAGGTTTAACCGGAGTTTAACCCCCTTCTTCGCCAAGTTGCGATAACGCACCAAAGCTGGCAATCTTTATTATGCACTATAATTGAACATCTGCTTCTTTGCTTTTGAACATTTCGCAAGGCCGTTGTTTGCGATTTTTAAAAATTTCGCCAAGCAGGGGATAAAACTCCGGTCGTACCATTAAACATTTTACGCAATTCCAACTTTAATAGATTCTTCAGCAAAATATTTTAAAACTTCAAATTTTGATAGTCATATAATTCACTCATAATATTATAAAGGCCTTCAGTTATAGCGTGATATATATCTCTCTAATTTTCTGTTACCCCTCGTAGAAATTATGCTTTAAATTACAGTGTAAATGATTAATCTGCAATTAATATAATATTTTTTACTGAAACAAAGCATTTTTTTTAATAATATGATTACTGATAATAGAGTCACTGAGCGTTTAAACTTTATGGTCACTAAAGAATATCTTTCTTAATTTATGTAATATCTCAAGAATTTGTCAACAAAATTTTCTCAGATTCATCATGAACAGATCGATTAATTAACAATGTTTAATTTTAAATGCATCAAACACTAAGAAAATAAAATGAATCGTTTAAAATAATCGGTCGAAAACAGGTTTAAAAAAATCTACTTAAAAAACGATGTACTTAAAACTATAAGCATATACAAAAAATATATAACTAACATAAATACATTTTACTTACAAAAGCATGCAACTAACCTAAAAATAATTTAAATCGTCCGTTGGTTGTCATGCCAACAATCAGAACAATGCGCATGCGTGGATTTTCTTCGCCAGTTACGTCAACGCAAATGCGTAAATTTTTCTACGCCAGTTGGGGTAACGCTATGCAGATTAGACATTTTTAATTTCCTTTATTCTGTGTTATTTTAATTCAAAAGTACTTCAGAATGAATGTGAAACATGGATTAATTAACAATGTTTAATTTTAAATGCATAAAACATTAAGAAAATAAACAGAATCGTTTGAAATAATCCGTCGAAAAATGTTAACCCTAGCCTAATTACTGTTGGGAGAAAAAAACAACTGATGCCTTACTTATTTGGCGATGGGGAAAATGGAAGATTTTTTTGGCGGAAAAGTTGGCGTTGGGAAAAATGGAAGATTTTTTTGGCGGGAAAGTTAGTTTTTAATTAATAATGGACTACCCCTAACATTTAGGGGGATGAAAAATAGATGTTGGCCGATTCTCATAGATACCGGATAAGCACAAAAAATTTCATCAAAATCGGTCAAGCCGTTTCGGAGGAGTATGGCAACGAAAACTGTGACACGAGAATTTTATATATTAGATTTGAATGATTATCATTTAATTTTATTTATAGCAAGAAAATGCTGGGTGATTTTGCACTGAGGAAAATGTTTTGTATAATTCTAAGGTTAGCATATATTTTTCTGTTAAAAATATTTTTCATTTAAGAATTTGTCTTTCTATTATTACTGGTAATTTGATATCAAGCATCATAAATGATTTACATGATTGTTAAATTGGAATTCATGTCATTGATAGCTTGAGGAATTTCATTGGTTTTGTACATTGTACGGTGAATTGTCCTATTTTAAAATTTTCCTGAGTATCGATTAAATAAGTATTTGAAATATTTGTTTTCTCCGACATGAAGCTCTTTTCTTTTTAGTATTTTGCTTAATATCATATTTTATCTATAATGCCCATCATCTCTGAACCCTTCATTTATAGCCCATTTTATGTCAAATCATGTATAGTTTTTAATTTCCCTAAAATTCTACATTATTCCATTTCAATATAAATTTTCTCTCTGTGTAGATTACTTATTAATTTCAATTCTCATTAATGCTTGTTTTTTAGCACATTTGCATTTTCTAATGATTTGAAATAAATATACAATTATTGATTTGTTAATAATTATTCTATGAATATTTGAATGGTTATCATTCAATTTTATTTAATAAAACTGAAAGAAGAAAGAAAATGATGGTGTATTTTACACTGAGGAACATTTTTTTCATAATACTATAAGGCTGGAATATGTTTTTCTGCTAAAAGTATACTTCGTTAATGTATTTGTCTTTCTATTGTTACTGGTAATTTGATATCAAGAATCATAAATGGTTTACATGATTGTTAAATTGGAATTCATGTCATCGATATCTTAAACAATCTCATTGGTTTAGCACATTATGCAATGAATTGTGCTAATATTTAAAAATTCTTGTGTGTTTTGACTAATTATATATTCGAAATGTTTGTTTTGTCTGGCAAAAACATCTTTTCTTTTTTTATATTTTGCTTAATACCACATATCACATTTTCATTATAATGCACATCATCTCTAAGCCTTTCATTTATAGCCCATTTGGTGTCAAATCATGTATTGTTTTTAATTTCACTAAGATTCCGCATTATTCCATTTCAATATAAATTGCATACAATTATTTTGTTTGCACATGTTAATAATAATTTATATAAATATTTGAATGATTATCATTTAATTTTATTTATAGCCAGAAAATGCTGGGTGATTTTATGCCGATTAAAATGTTTTTGATAAAACTGTAAGGTTAGTATTTATTTTTCATTTAAGTATTTGTCTTTCTGTTGTTGCTGGTAATTTGATATCAAGCAACATAAATGATTTACATGATTGTTAAATTGGAATTTATGTCATTGATAGCTTAAGCAATTTCATTGGTTTTGTACATTGTACAGTGAATTGTCCTATTTTAAAATTTTCCTGAGTATCGATTAAATAAGTATTTGAAATATTTGTTTTCTCTGACATGAAGCTCTTTTCTTTTTTGTATTTTGCTTAATATCATATTTTTTCTATAATGCACATCATCTCTGAACCCCTCATTTATAGCCCATTTTATGTCAAATCATGTATAGTTTTTAATTTCACTGAGATTCTACATTATTCCATTTCAATATTAAATTTTCTCTCTCGGTAGATTGCTTATTCATTTCAATTCTAATTAATACTTTTTTTTGGCACATTTGCATTTTCTAATGATTCAAATAAGTTGTGCACTATTATATTATTTACACATGTAATAATAATTGTATGAATACTTGAATGATTATCATTTAATTTTATTTATAGCAAAAAATTGCTGGGGGATTTTTCGCTTAGAAAGAGGTTTTTAATAAAACTATAAGAATTAAATATATTTTTCTGCTAAACATATTCTTTATTTATGTATTTGTCTTTCCATAGTTACTGGAAATTTCATATCAAGCATCATAAATGATTTATACAATTGTTAAATTGCAATTCAGGTCATTGGTAACTTAAGCAATCTCATTGGTTTTGCACAATGTGCAGTGAATTCTCCTATTTTAAAATTCTCCTGAGTTTTGATTAATTAAGCATTCAAAATGTTTGTTTTCTCTGACATGAAGCTCTTTTCTTTTTTTATATTTTGCTGAGTATCATATTTTTATTATAATGCACATCATCTCTGAACCTTTCATTTCTAGCCTATTTTTCGTTAAATCATGCATAGTTTTCAGTTTCAATAAAATTCTACTTTATTCCATTTCAATATTAAGTTTTCTCTATATATACACTGTTTATTAATTTCATTTCTCATTAATTCACTTATTTTAGCTTATTTGCATTTCCAAATAATTGTATGAATATTTGAATGATTATCATATAATTTTATTTATAGCAAGAAAATGCTGGGTCATATTACTTTGAGGAAAATGTTTTTTATAACACTGTAAGATTAGTATATAATGTTCTGCTAAAAATATTCTACATTTATGTATTTCTCTTTCTATTGTTACTGGTTATTTGATATCAAGCATCATAATTGATTTATTTATGCAATTGTTAAATTGGAATTCAAGTCATTGATAGATTAAACAATATCATTGGTTTTGCTCATTGTGCAATGAATTGTCCTATTTTAAAATTCTCCTGCGTTTTGATTAACTAAGTATTCGAAATGTTTGTTTTCTCTGACATGAAGCTCTTTTCTTTTTCATACTTTGCTTAATATCATATTTTTATTATAAGGCACATCATCTCTGAGCCATCATTTATAACCCATTTGGTGTCAAATCATGTATAGTTTTTAATTTCACTAAGATTTCACATTATTCCATTTCAATATAAATTTTCTCTCTGTGTAGATTACTTATTCATTTCAATTCTCATTAATAGTGGTTTTTTGGCACATTTGCATTTTCTAATGATTTGAAATTAATTGCATACAATTATTTATTTGTTCTATGAATATTTGAATGATTATCATTTAATTTTATTTATAGTAAGAAAATGATGAGGTATTTTACACTGAAAAAAATGTTTTTCATAAGACTATAAGGCTAGAATATATTCTTCTGCTAAAAGTATACTTCATTAATGTATTTGTCTTTCTATTGTTATTGAGAATTTGATATCAAGCAACATAAATGGTTTACACGATTGTTAATATGGAATTCATGTCATCGATATCTTAAGCAATCTCATTGTTTAGCACATTATGCAGTGAATTGTCATAATATTTAAAAAAATTTCTGTGTTTAGATTACTTATATGTTCGAAATGTTTGTTTTGTCTGGCATAAAGGTCTTTTCTTTTTTATATTTTGCTTAATAACACATATCACATTTTTATTATAATGCACATCATCTCTGTGCCTTTCATTTATAGCCCATATGGTGGCAAATCATGTATAGTTTTTAATTTCACTAAGATTCCAAATAATTCCATTTCAATATAAATTGCATACAATTATTTTGTTTGCACATGTTAATAATAATTATATACAAATATTTGAATGATTATCATTTAATTTTATTTATAGCAAGAAAATGCTGGGTGATTTTGCACTGAGGAAAATGTTTTGTATAATTCTAAGGTTAGCATATATTTTTCTGTTAAAAATATTTTTCATTTAAGAATTTGTCTTTCTGTTATTACTGGTAATTTGATATCAAGCATCATAAATGATTTACATGATTGTTAAATTGGAATTCATGTCATTGATAGCTTGAGGAATTTCATTGGTTTTGTACATTGTACGGTGAATTGTCCTATTTTAAAATTTTCCTGAGTATCGATTAAATAAGTATTTGAAATATTTGTTTTCTCCGACATGAAGCTCTTTTCTTTTTAGTATTTTGCTTAATATCATATTTTATCTATAATGCCCATCATCTCTGAACCCTTCATTTATAGCCCATTTTATGTCAAATCATGTATAGTTTTTAATTTCCCTAAAATTCTACATTATTCCATTTCAATATAAATTTTCTCTCTGTGTAGATTACTTATTAATTTCAATTCTCATTAATGCTTGTTTTTTAGCACATTTGCATTTTCTAATGATTTGAAATAAATATACAATTATTGATTTGTTAATAATTATTCTATGAATATTTGAATGGTTATCATTCAATTTTATTTAATAAAACTGAAAGAAGAAAGAAAATGATGGTGTATTTTACACTGAGGAACATTTTTTTCATAATACTATAAGGCTGGAATATGTTTTTCTGCTAAAAGTATACTTCGTTAATGTATTTGTCTTTCTATTGTTACTGGTAATTTGATATCAAGAATCATAAATGGTTTACATGATTGTTAAATTGGAATTCATGTCATCGATATCTTAAACAATCTCATTGGTTTAGCACATTATGCAATGAATTGTCCTAATATTTAAAAATTCTTGTGTGTTTTGACTAATTATATATTCGAAATGTTTGTTTTGTCTGGCAAAAACATCTTTTCTTTTTTTATATTTTGCTTAATACCACATATCACATTTTCATTATAATGCACATCATCTCTAAGCCTTTCATTTATAGCCCATTTGGTGTCAAATCATGTATTGTTTTTAATTTCACTAAGATTCCGCATTATTCCATTTCAATATAAATTGCATACAATTATTTTGTTTGCACATGTTAATAATAATTTATATAAATATTTGAATGATTATCATTTAATTTTATTTATAGCCAGAAAATGCTGGGTGATTTTATGCCGATTAAAATGTTTTTGATAAAACTGTAAGGTTAGTATTTATTTTTCATTTAAGTATTTGTCTTTCTGTTGTTGCTGGTAATTTGATATCAAGCAACATAAATGATTTACATGATTGTTAAATTGGAATTTATGTCATTGATAGCTTAAGCAATTTCATTGGTTTTGTACATTGTACAGTGAATTGTCCTATTTTAAAATTTTCCTGAGTATCGATTAAATAAGTATTTGAAATATTTGTTTTCTCTGACATGAAGCTCTTTTCTTTTTTGTATTTTGCTTAATATCATATTTTTTCTATAATGCACATCATCTCTGAACCCCTCATTTATAGCCCATTTTATGTCAAATCATGTATAGTTTTTAATTTCACTGAGATTCTACATTATTCCATTTCAATATTAAATTTTCTCTCTCGGTAGATTGCTTATTCATTTCAATTCTAATTAATACTTTTTTTTGGCACATTTGCATTTTCTAATGATTCAAATAAGTTGTGCACTATTATATTATTTACACATGTTAATAATAATTGTATGAATACTTGAATGATTATCATTTAATTTTATTTATAGCAAAAAATTGCTGGGGGATTTTTCGCTTAGAAAGAGGTTTTTAATAAAACTATAAGAATTAAATATATTTTTCTGCTAAACATATTCTTTATTTATGTATTTGTCTTTCCATAGTTACTGGTAATTTCATATCAAGCATCATAAATGATTTATACAATTGTTAAATTGCAATTCAGGTCATTGGTAACTTAAGCAATCTCATTGGTTTTGCACAATGTGCAGTGAATTCTCCTGTTTTAAATTCTCCTGAGTTTTGATTAATTAAGCATTCAAAATGTTTGTTTTCTCTGACATGAAGCTCTTTTCTTTTTTTATATTTTGCTGAGTATCATATTTTTATTATAATGCACATCATCTCTGAACCTTTCATTTCTAGCCTATTTTTCGTTAAATCATGTATAGTTTTCAGTTTCAATAAAATTCTACTTTATTCCATTTCAATATTAAGTTTTCTCTATATATACACTGTTTATTAATTTCATTTCTCATTAATTCACTTATTTTAGCTTATTTGCATTTCCAAATAATTGTATGAATATTTGAATGATTATCATATAATTTTATTTATAGCAAGAAAATGCTGGGTCATATTACTTTGAGGAAAATGTTTTTTATAACACTGTAAGATTAGTATATAATGTTCTGCTAAAAATATTCTACATTTATGTATTTCTCTTTCTATTGTTACTGGTTATTTGATATCAAGCATCATAATTGATTTATTTATGCAATTGTTAAATTGGAATTCAAGTCATTGATAGATTAAACAATATCATTGGTTTTGCTCATTGTGCAATGAATTGTCCTATTTTAAAATTCTCCTGCGTTTTGATTAACTAAGTATTCGAAATGTTTGTTTTCTCTGACATGAAGCTCTTTTCTTTTTCATACTTTGCTTAATATCATATTTTTATTATAAGGCACATCATCTCTGAGCCATCATTTATAACCCATTTGGTGTCAAATCATGTATAGTTTTTAATTTCACTAAGATTTCACATTATTCCATTTCAATATAAATTTTCTCTCTGTGTAGATTACTTATTCATTTCAATTCTCATTAATAGTGGTTTTTTGGCACATTTGCATTTTCTAATGATTTGAAATTAATTGCATACAATTATTTATTTGTTCTATGAATATTTGAATGATTATCATTTAATTTTATTTATAGTAAGAAAATGATGAGGTATTTTACACTGAAAAAAATGTTTTTCATAAGACTATAAGGCTAGAATATATTCTTCTGCTAAAAGTATACTTCATTAATGTATTTGTCTTTCTATTGTTATTGAGAATTTGATATCAAGCAACATAAATGGTTTACACGATTGTTAATATGGAATTCATGTCATCGATATCTTAAGCAATCTCATTGTTTAGCACATTATGCAGTGAATTGTCATAATATTTAAAAAAATTTCTGTGTTTAGATTACTTATATGTTCGAAATGTTTGTTTTGTCTGGCATAAAGGTCTTTTCTTTTTTATATTTTGCTTAATAACACATATCACATTTTTATTATAATGCACATCATCTCTGTGCCTTTCATTTATAGCCCATATGGTGGCAAATCATGTATAGTTTTTAATTTCACTAAGATTCCAAATAATTCCATTTCAATATAAATTGCATACAATTATTTTGTTTGCACATGTTAATAATAATTATATACAAATATTTGAATGATTATCATTTAATTTTATTTATAGCAAGAAAATGCTGGGTGATTTTGCACTGAGGAAAATGTTTTGTATAATTCTAAGGTTAGCATATATTTTTCTGTTAAAAATATTTTTCATTTAAGAATTTGTCTTTCTGTTATTACTGGTAATTTGATATCAAGCATCATAAATGATTTACATGATTGTTAAATTGGAATTCATGTCATTGATAGCTTGAGGAATTTCATTGGTTTTGTACATTGTACGGTGAATTGTCCTATTTTAAAATTTTCCTGAGTATCGATTAAATAAGTATTTGAAATATTTGTTTTCTCCGACATGAAGCTCTTTTCTTTTTAGTATTTTGCTTAATATCATATTTTATCTATAATGCCCATCATCTCTGAACCCTTCATTTATAGCCCATTTTATGTCAAATCATGTATAGTTTTTAATTTCCCTAAAATTCTACATTATTCCATTTCAATATAAATTTTCTCTCTGTGTAGATTACTTATTAATTTCAATTCTCATTAATGCTTGTTTTTTAGCACATTTGCATTTTCTAATGATTTGAAATAAATATACAATTATTGATTTGTTAATAATTATTCTATGAATATTTGAATGGTTATCATTCAATTTTATTTAATAAAACTGAAAGAAGAAAGAAAATGATGGTGTATTTTACACTGAGGAACATTTTTTTCATAATACTATAAGGCTGGAATATGTTTTTCTGCTAAAAGTATACTTCGTTAATGTATTTGTCTTTCTATTGTTACTGGTAATTTGATATCAAGAATCATAAATGGTTTACATGATTGTTAAATTGGAATTCATGTCATCGATATCTTAAACAATCTCATTGGTTTAGCACATTATGCAATGAATTGTCCTAATATTTAAAAATTCTTGTGTGTTTTGACTAATTATATATTCGAAATGTTTGTTTTGTCTGGCAAAAACATCTTTTCTTTTTTTATATTTTGCTTAATACCACATATCACATTTTCATTATAATGCACATCATCTCTAAGCCTTTCATTTATAGCCCATTTGGTGTCAAATCATGTATTGTTTTTAATTTCACTAAGATTCCGCATTATTCCATTTCAATATAAATTGCATACAATTATTTTGTTTGCACATGTTAATAATAATTTATATAAATATTTGAATGATTATCATTTAATTTTATTTATAGCCAGAAAATGCTGGGTGATTTTATGCCGATTAAAATGTTTTTGATAAAACTGTAAGGTTAGTATTTATTTTTCATTTAAGTATTTGTCTTTCTGTTGTTGCTGGTAATTTGATATCAAGCAACATAAATGATTTACATGATTGTTAAATTGGAATTTATGTCATTGATAGCTTAAGCAATTTCATTGGTTTTGTACATTGTACAGTGAATTGTCCTATTTTAAAATTTTCCTGAGTATCGATTAAATAAGTATTTGAAATATTTGTTTTCTCTGACATGAAGCTCTTTTCTTTTTTGTATTTTGCTTAATATCATATTTTTTCTATAATGCACATCATCTCTGAACCCCTCATTTATAGCCCATTTTATGTCAAATCATGTATAGTTTTTAATTTCACTGAGATTCTACATTATTCCATTTCAATATTAAATTTTCTCTCTCGGTAGATTGCTTATTCATTTCAATTCTAATTAATACTTTTTTTTGGCACATTTGCATTTTCTAATGATTCAAATAAGTTGTGCACTATTATATTATTTACACATGTTAATAATAATTGTATGAATACTTGAATGATTATCATTTAATTTTATTTATAGCAAAAAATTGCTGGGGGATTTTTCGCTTAGAAAGAGGTTTTTAATAAAACTATAAGAATTAAATATATTTTTCTGCTAAACATATTCTTTATTTATGTATTTGTCTTTCCATAGTTACTGGTAATTTCATATCAAGCATCATAAATGATTTATACAATTGTTAAATTGCAATTCAGGTCATTGGTAACTTAAGCAATCTCATTGGTTTTGCACAATGTGCAGTGAATTCTCCTATTTTAAAATTCTCCTGAGTTTTGATTAATTAAGCATTCAAAATGTTTGTTTTCTCTGACATGAAGCTCTTTTCTTTTTTTATATTTTGCTGAGTATCATATTTTTATTATAATGCACATCATCTCTGAACCTTTCATTTCTAGCCTATTTTTCGTTAAATCATGTATAGTTTTCAGTTTCAATAAAATTCTACTTTATTCCATTTCAATATTAAGTTTTCTCTATATATACACTGTTTATTAATTTCATTTCTCATTAATTCACTTATTTTAGCTTATTTGCATTTCCAAATAATTGTATGAATATTTGAATGATTATCATATAATTTTATTTATAGCAAGAAAATGCTGGGTCATATTACTTTGAGGAAAATGTTTTTTATAACACTGTAAGATTAGTATATAATGTTCTGCTAAAAATATTCTACATTTATGTATTTCTCTTTCTATTGTTACTGGTTATTTGATATCAAGCATCATAATTGATTTATTTATGCAATTGTTAAATTGGAATTCAAGTCATTGATAGATTAAACAATATCATTGGTTTTGCTCATTGTGCAATGAATTGTCCTATTTTAAAATTCTCCTGCGTTTTGATTAACTAAGTATTCGAAATGTTTGTTTTCTCTGACATGAAGCTCTTTTCTTTTTCATACTTTGCTTAATATCATATTTTTATTATAAGGCACATCATCTCTGAGCCATCATTTATAACCCATTTGGTGTCAAATCATGTATAGTTTTTAATTTCACTAAGATTTCACATTATTCCATTTCAATATAAATTTTCTCTCTGTGTAGATTACTTATTCATTTCAATTCTCATTAATAGTGGTTTTTTGGCACATTTGCATTTTCTAATGATTTGAAATTAATTGCATACAATTATTTATTTGTTCTATGAATATTTGAATGATTATCATTTAATTTTATTTATAGTAAGAAAATGATGAGGTATTTTACACTGAAAAAAATGTTTTTCATAAGACTATAAGGCTAGAATATATTCTTCTGCTAAAAGTATACTTCATTAATGTATTTGTCTTTCTATTGTTATTGAGAATTTGATATCAAGCAACATAAATGGTTTACACGATTGTTAATATGGAATTCATGTCATCGATATCTTAAGCAATCTCATTGTTTAGCACATTATGCAGTGAATTGTCATAATATTTAAAAAAATTTCTGTGTTTAGATTAATTATATGTTCGAAATGTTTGTTTTGTCTGGCATAAAGGTCTTTTCTTTTTTATATTTTGCTTAATAACACATATCACATTTTTATTATAATGCACATCATCTCTGTGCCTTTCATTTATAGCCCATATGGTGGCAAATCATGTATAGTTTTTAATTTCACTAAGATTCCAAATAATTCCATTTCAATATAAATTGCATACAATTATTTTGTTTGCACATGTTAATAATAATTATATACAAATATTTGAATGATTATCATTTAATTTTATTTATAGCAAGAAAATGCTGGGTGATTTTGCACTGAGGAAAATGTTTTGTATAATTCTAAGGTTAGCATATATTTTTCTGTTAAAAATATTTTTCATTTAAGAATTTGTCTTTCTGTTATTACTGGTAATTTGATATCAAGCATCATAAATGATTTACATGATTGTTAAATTGGAATTCATGTCATTGATAGCTTGAGGAATTTCATTGGTTTTGTACATTGTACGGTGAATTGTCCTATTTTAAAATTTTCCTGAGTATCGATTAAATAAGTATTTGAAATATTTGTTTTCTCCGACATGAAGCTCTTTTCTTTTTAGTATTTTGCTTAATATCATATTTTATCTATAATGCCCATCATCTCTGAACCCTTCATTTATAGCCCATTTTATGTCAAATCATGTATAGTTTTTAATTTCCCTAAAATTCTACATTATTCCATTTCAATATAAATTTTCTCTCTGTGTAGATTACTTATTAATTTCAATTCTCATTAATGCTTGTTTTTTAGCACATTTGCATTTTCTAATGATTTGAAATAAATATACAATTATTGATTTGTTAATAATTATTCTATGAATATTTGAATGGTTATCATTCAATTTTATTTAATAAAACTGAAAGAAGAAAGAAAATGATGGTGTATTTTACACTGAGGAACATTTTTTTCATAATACTATAAGGCTGGAATATGTTTTTCTGCTAAAAGTATACTTCGTTAATGTATTTGTCTTTCTATTGTTACTGGTAATTTGATATCAAGAATCATAAATGGTTTACATGATTGTTAAATTGGAATTCATGTCATCGATATCTTAAACAATCTCATTGGTTTAGCACATTATGCAATGAATTGTCCTAATATTTAAAAATTCTTGTGTGTTTTGACTAACTATATATTCGAAATGTTTGTTTTGTCTGGCAAAAACATCTTTTCTTTTTTTATATTTTGCTTAATACCACATATCACATTTTCATTATAATGCACATCATCTCTAAGCCTTTCATTTATAGCCCATTTGGTGTCAAATCATGTATTGTTTTTAATTTCACTAAGATTCCGCATTATTCCATTTCAATATAAATTGCATACAATTATTTTGTTTGCACATGTTAATAATAATTTATATAAATATTTGAATGATTATCATTTAATTTTATTTATAGCCAGAAAATGCTGGGTGATTTTATGCCGATTAAAATGTTTTTGATAAAACTGTAAGGTTAGTATTTATTTTTCATTTAAGTATTTGTCTTTCTGTTGTTGCTGGTAATTTGATATCAAGCAACATAAATGATTTACATGATTGTTAAATTGGAATTTATGTCATTGATAGCTTAAGCAATTTCATTGGTTTTGTGCATTGTACAGTGAATTGTCCTATTTTAAAATTTTCCTGAGTATCGATTAAATAAGTATTTGAAATATTTGTTTTCTCTGACATGAAGCTCTTTTCTTTTTTGTATTTTGCTTGATATCATATTTTTTCTATAATGCACATCATCTCTGAACCCCTCATTTATAGCCCATTTTATGTCAAATCATGTATAGTTTTTAATTTCACTGAGATTCTACATTATTCCATTTCAATATTAAATTTTCTCTCTCGGTAGATTGCTTATTCATTTCAATTCTAATTAATACTTTTTTTTGGCACATTTGCATTTTCTAATGATTCAAATAAGTTGTGCACTATTATATTATTTACACATGTTAATAATAATTGTATGAATACTTGAATGATTATCATTTAATTTTATTTATAGCAAAAAATTGCTGGGGGATTTTATGCTTAGAAAGAGGTTTTTAATAAAACTATAAGAATTAAATATATTTTTCTGCTAAACATATTCTTTATTTATGTATTTTTCTTTCCATAGTTACTGGTAATTTCATATCAAGCATCATAAATGATTTATACAATTGTTAAATTGCAATTCAGGTCATTGGTAACTTAAGCAATCTCATTGGTTTTGCACAATGTGCAGTGAATTCTCCTATTTTAAAATTCTCCTGAGTTTTGATTAATTAAGCATTCAAAATGTTTGTTTTCTCTGACATGAAGCTCTTTTCTTTTTTTATATTTTGCTGAGTATCATATTTTTATTATAATGCACATCATCTCTGAACCTTTCATTTCTAGCCTATTTTTCGTTAAATCATGTATAGTTTTCAGTTTCAATAAAATTCTACTTTATTCCCTTTCAATATTAAGTTTTCTCTATATATACACTGTTTATTAATTTCATTTCTCATTAATTCACTTATTTTAGCTTATTTGCATTTCCAAATAATTGTATGAATATTTGAATGATTATCATATAATTTTATTTATAGCAAGAAAATGCTGGGTCATATTACTTTGAGGAAAATGTTTTTTATAACACTGTAAGATTAGTATATAATGTTCTGCTAAAAATATTCTACATTTATGTATTTCTCTTTCTATTGTTACTGGTTATTTGATATCAAGCATCATAATTGATTTATTTATGCAATTGTTAAATTGGAATTCAAGTCATTGATAGATTAAACAATATCATTGGTTTTGCTCATTGTGCAATGAATTGTCCTATTTTAAAATTCTCCTGCGTTTTGATTAACTAAGTATTCGAAATGTTTGTTTTCTCTGACATGAAGCTCTTTTCTTTTTCATACTTTGCTTAATATCATATTTTTATTATAAGGCACATCATCTCTGAGCCATCATTTATAACCCATTTGGTGTCAAATCATGTATAGTTTTTAATTTCACTAAGATTTCACATTATTCCATTTCAATATAAATTTTCTCTCTGTGTAGATTACTTATTCATTTCAATTCTCATTAATAGTGGTTTTTTGGCACATTTGCATTTTCTAATGATTTGAAATTAATTGCATACAATTATTTATTTTTTCTATGAATATTTGAATGATTATCATTTAATTTTATTTATAGTAAGAAAATGATGAGGTATTTTACACTGAAAAAAATGTTTTTCATAAGACTATAAGGCTAGAATATATTCTTCTGCTAAAAGTATACTTCATTAATGTATTTGTCTTTCTATTGTTATTGAGAATTTGATATCAAGCAACATAAATGGTTTACACGATTGTTAATATGGAATTCATGTCATCGATATCTTAAGCAATCTCATTGTTTAGCACATTATGCAGTGAATTGTCATAATATTTAAAAAAATTTCTGTGTTTAGATTAATTATATGTTCGAAATGTTTGTTTTGTCTGGCATAAAGGTCTTTTCTTTTTTATATTTTGCTTAATAACACATATCACATTTTTATTATAATGCACATCATCTCTGTGCCTTTCATTTATAGCCCATATGGTGGCAAATCATGTATAGTTTTTAATTTCACTAAGATTCCAAATAATTCCATTTCAATATAAATTGCATACAATTATTTTGTTTGCACATGTTAATAATAATTATATACAAATATTTGAATGATTATCATTTAATTTTATTTATAGCAAGAAAATGCTGGGTGATTTTGCACTGAGGAAAATGTTTTGTATAATTCTAAGGTTAGCATATATTTTTCTGTTAAAAATATTTTTCATTTAAGAATTTGTCTTTCTGTTATTACTGGTAATTTGATATCAAGCATCATAAATGATTTACATGATTGTTAAATTGGAATTCATGTCATTGATAGCTTGAGGAATTTCATTGGTTTTGTACATTGTACGGTGAATTGTCCTATTTTAAAATTTTCCTGAGTATCGATTAAATAAGTATTTGAAATATTTGTTTTCTCCGACATGAAGCTCTTTTCAATTAGTATTTTGCTTAATATCATATTTTATCTATAATGCCCATCATCTCTGAACCCTTCATTTATAGCCCATTTTATGTCAAATCATGTATAGTTTTTAATTTCCCTAAAATTCTACATTATTCCATTTCAATATAAATTTTCTCTCTGTGTAGATTACTTATTAATTTCAATTCTCATTAATGCTTGTTTTTTAGCACATTTGCATTTTCTAATGATTTGAAATAAATATACAATTATTGATTTGTTAATAATTATTCTATGAATATTTGAATGGTTATCATTCAATTTTATTTAATAAAACTGAAAGAAGAAAGAAAATGATGGTGTATTTTACACTGAGGAACATTTTTTTCATAATACTATAAGGCTGGAATATGTTTTTCTGCTAAAAGTATACTTCGTTAATGTATTTGTCTTTCTATTGTTACTGGTAATTTGATATCAAGAATCATAAATGGTTTACATGATTGTTAAATTGGAATTCATGTCATCGATATCTTAAACAATCTCATTGGTTTAGCACATTATGCAATGAATTGTCCTAATATTTAAAAATTCTTGTGTGTTTTGACTAACTATATATTCGAAATGTTTGTTTTGTCTGGCAAAAACATCTTTTCTTTTTTTATATTTTGCTTAATACCACATATCACATTTTCATTATAATGCACATCATCTCTAAGCCTTTCATTTATAGCCCATTTGGTGTCAAATCATGTATTGTTTTTAATTTCACTAAGATTCCGCATTATTCCATTTCAATATAAATTGCATACAATTATTTTGTTTGCACATGTTAATAATAATTTATATAAATATTTGAATGATTATCATTTAATTTTATTTATAGCCAGAAAATGCTGGGTGATTTTATGCCGATTAAAATGTTTTTGATAAAACTGTAAGGTTAGTATTTATTTTTCATTTAAGTATTTGTCTTTCTGTTGTTGCTGGTAATTTGATATCAAGCAACATAAATGATTTACATGATTGTTAAATTGGAATTTATGTCATTGATAGCTTAAGCAATTTCATTGGTTTTGTGCATTGTACAGTGAATTGTCCTATTTTAAAATTTTCCTGAGTATCGATTAAATAAGTATTTGAAATATTTGTTTTCTCTGACATGAAGCTCTTTTCTTTTTTGTATTTTGCTTGATATCATATTTTTTCTATAATGCACATCATCTCTGAACCCCTCATTTATAGCCCATTTTATGTCAAATCATGTATAGTTTTTAATTTCACTGAGATTCTACATTATTCCATTTCAATATTAAATTTTCTCTCTCGGTAGATTGCTTATTCATTTCAATTCTAATTAATACTTTTTTTTGGCACATTTGCATTTTCTAATGATTCAAATAAGTTGTGCACTATTATATTATTTACACATGTTAATAATAATTGTATGAATACTTGAATGATTATCATTTAATTTTATTTATAGCAAAAAATTGCTGGGGGATTTTATGCTTAGAAAGAGGTTTTTAATAAAACTATAAGAATTAAATATATTTTTCTGCTAAACATATTCTTTATTTATGTATTTTTCTTTCCATAGTTACTGGTAATTTCATATCAAGCATCATAAATGATTTATACAATTGTTAAATTGCAATTCAGGTCATTGGTAACTTAAGCAATCTCATTGGTTTTGCACAATGTGCAGTGAATTCTCCTATTTTAAAATTCTCCTGAGTTTTGATTAATTAAGCATTCAAAATGTTTGTTTTCTCTGACATGAAGCTCTTTTCTTTTTTTATATTTTGCTGAGTATCATATTTTTATTATAATGCACATCATCTCTGAACCTTTCATTTCTAGCCTATTTTTCGTTAAATCATGTATAGTTTTCAGTTTCAATAAAATTCTACTTTATTCCCTTTCAATATTAAGTTTTCTCTATATATACACTGTTTATTAATTTCATTTCTCATTAATTCACTTATTTTAGCTTATTTGCATTTCCAAATAATTGTATGAATATTTGAATGATTATCATATAATTTTATTTATAGCAAGAAAATGCTGGGTCATATTACTTTGAGGAAAATGTTTTTTATAACACTGTAAGATTAGTATATAATGTTCTGCTAAAAATATTCTACATTTATGTATTTCTCTTTCTATTGTTACTGGTTATTTGATATCAAGCATCATAATTGATTCATTTATGCAATTGTTAAATTGGAATTCAAGTCATTGATAGATTAAACAATATCATTGGTTTTGCTCATTGTGCAATGAATTGTCCTATTTTAAAATTCTCCTGCGTTTTGATTAACTAAGTATTCGAAATGTTTGTTTTCTCTGACATGAAGCTCTTTTCTTTTTCATACTTTGCTTAATATCATATTTTTATTATAAGGCACATCATCTCTGAGCCATCATTTATAACCCATTTGGTGTCAAATCATGTATAGTTTTTAATTTCACTAAGATTTCACATTATTCCATTTCAATATAAATTTTCTCTCTGTGTAGATTACTTATTCATTTCAATTCTCATTAATAGTGGTTTTTTGGCACATTTGCATTTTCTAATGATTTGAAATTAATTGCATACAATTATTTATTTTTTCTATGAATATTTGAATGATTATCATTTAATTTTATTTATAGTAAGAAAATGATGAGGTATTTTACACTGAAAAAAATGTTTTTCATAAGACTATAAGGCTAGAATATATTCTTCTGCTAAAAGTATACTTCATTAATGTATTTGTCTTTCTATTGTTATTGAGAATTTGATATCAAGCAACATAAATGGTTTACACGATTGTTAATATGGAATTCATGTCATCGATATCTTAAGCAATCTCATTGTTTAGCACATTATGCAGTGAATTGTCATAATATTTAAAAAAATTTCTGTGTTTAGATTAATTATATGTTCGAAATGTTTGTTTTGTCTGGCATAAAGGTCTTTTCTTTTTTATATTTTGCTTAATAACACATATCACATTTTTATTATAATGCACATCATCTCTGTGCCTTTCATTTATAGCCCATATGGTGGCAAATCATGTATAGTTTTTAATTTCACTAAGATTCCAAATAATTCCATTTCAATATAAATTGCATACAATTATTTTGTTTGCACATGTTAATAATAATTATATACAAATATTTGAATGATTATCATTTAATTTTATTTATAGCAAGAAAATGCTGGGTGATTTTGCACTGAGGAAAATGTTTTGTATAATTCTAAGGTTAGCATATATTTTTCTGTTAAAAATATTTTTCATTTAAGAATTTGTCTTTCTGTTATTACTGGTAATTTGATATCAAGCATCATAAATGATTTACATGATTGTTAAATTGGAATTCATGTCATTGATAGCTTGAGGAATTTCATTGGTTTTGTACATTGTACGGTGAATTGTCCTATTTTAAAATTTTCCTAAGTATCGATTAAATAAGTATTTGAAATATTTGTTTTCTCCGACATGAAGCTCTTTTCTTTTTAGTATTTTGCTTAATATCATATTTTATCTATAATGCCCATCATCTCTGAACCCTTCATTTATAGCCCATTTTATGTCAAATCATGTATAGTTTTTAATTTCCCTAAAATTCTACATTATTCCATTTCAATATAAATTTTCTCTCTGTGTAGATTACTTATTAATTTCAATTCTCATTAATGCTTGTTTTTTAGCACATTTGCATTTTCTAATGATTTGAAATAAATATACAATTATTGATTTGTTAATAATTATTCTATGAATATTTGAATGGTTATCATTCAATTTTATTTAATAAAACTGAAAGAAGAAAGAAAATGATGGTGTATTTTACACTGAGGAACATTTTTTTCATAATACTATAAGGCTGGAATATGTTTTTCTGCTAAAAGTATACTTCGTTAATGTATTTGTCTTTCTATTGTTACTGGTAATTTGATATCAAGAATCATAAATGGTTTACATGATTGTTAAATTGGAATTCATGTCATCGATATCTTAAACAATCTCATTGGTTTAGCACATTATGCAATGAATTGTCCTAATATTTAAAAATTCTTGTGTGTTTTGACTAATTATATATTCGAAATGTTTGTTTTGTCTGGCAAAAACATCTTTTCTTTTTTTATATTTTGCTTAATACCACATATCACATTTTCATTATAATGCACATCATCTCTAAGCCTTTCATTTATAGCCCATTTGGTGTCAAATCATGTATTGTTTTTAATTTCACTAAGATTCCGCATTATTCCATTTCAATATAAATTGCATACAATTATTTTGTTTGCACATGTTAATAATAATTTATATAAATATTTGAATAATTATCATTTAATTTTATTTATAGCCAGAAAATGCTGGGTGATTTTATGCCGATTAAAATGTTTTTGATAAAACTGTAAGGTTAGTATTTATTTTTCATTTAAGTATTTGTCTTTCTGTTGTTGCTGGTAATTTGATATCAAGCAACATAAATGATTTACATGATTGTTAAATTGGAATTTATGTCATTGATAGCTTAAGCAATTTCATTGGTTTTGTGCATTGTACAGTGAATTGTCCTATTTTAAAATTTTCCTGAGTATCGATTAAATAAGTATTTGAAATATTTGTTTTCTCTGACATGAAGCTCTTTTCTTTTTTGTATTTTGCTTGATATCATATTTTTTCTATAATGCACATCATCTCTGAACCCCTCATTTATAGCCCATTTTATGTCAAATCATGTATAGTTTTTAATTTCACTGAGATTCTACATTATTCCATTTCAATATTAAATTTTCTCTCTCGGTAGATTGCTTATTCATTTCAATTCTAATTAATACTTTTTTTTGGCACATTTGCATTTTCTAATGATTCAAATAAGTTGTGCACTATTATATTATTTACACATGTTAATAATAATTGTATGAATACTTGAATGATTATCATTTAATTTTATGTATAGCAAAAAATTGCTGGGGGATTTTATGCTTAGAAAGAGGTTTTTAATAAAACTATAAGAATTAAATATATTTTTCTGCTAAACATATTCTTTATTTATGTATTTTTCTTTCCATAGTTACTGGTAATTTCATATCAAGCATCATAAATGATTTATACAATTGTTAAATTGCAATTCAGGTCATTGGTAACTTAAGCAATCTCATTGGTTTTGCACAATGTGCAGTGAATTCTCCTATTTTAAAATTCTCCTGAGTTTTGATTAATTAAGCATTCAAAATGTTTGTTTTCTCTGACATGAAGCTCTTTTCTTTTTTTATATTTTGCTGAGTATCATATTTTTATTATAATGCACATCATCTCTGAACCTTTCATTTCTAGCCTATTTTTCGTTAAATCATGTATAGTTTTCAGTTTCAATAAAATTCTACTTTATTCCATTTCAATATTAAGTTTTCTCTATATATACACTGTTTATTAATTTCATTTCTCATTAATTCACTTATTTTAGCTTATTTGCATTTCCAAATAATTGTATGAATATTTGAATGATTATCATATAATTTTATTTATAGCAAGAAAATGCTGGGTCATATTACTTTGAGGAAAATGTTTTTTATAACACTGTAAGATTAGTATATAATGTTCTGCTAAAAATATTCTACATTTATGTATTTCTCTTTCTATTGTTACTGGTTATTTGATATCAAGCATCATAATTGATTTATTTATGCAATTGTTAAATTGGAATTCAAGTCATTGATAGATTAAACAATATCATTGGTTTTGCTCATTGTGCAATGAATTGTCCTATTTTAAAATTCTCCTGCGTTTTGATTAACTAAGTATTCGAAATGTTTGTTTTCTCTGACATGAAGCTCTTTTCTTTTTCATACTTTGCTTAATATCATATTTTTATTATAAGGCACATCATCTCTGAGCCATCATTTATAACCCATTTGGTGTCAAATCATGTATAGTTTTTAATTTCACTAAGATTTCACATTATTCCATTTCAATATAAATTTTCTCTCTGTGTAGATTACTTATTCATTTCAATTCTCATTAATAGTGGTTTTTTGGCACATTTGCATTTTCTAATGATTTGAAATTAATTGCATACAATTATTTATTTGTTCTATGAATATTTGAATGATTATCATTTAATTTTATTTATAGTAAGAAAATGATGAGGTATTTTACACTGAAAAAAATGTTTTTCATAAGACTATAAGGCTAGAATATATTCTTCTGCTAAAAGTATACTTCATTAATGTACTTGTCTTTCTATTGTTATTGAGAATTTGATATCAAGCAACATAAATGGTTTACACGATTGTTAATATGGAATTCATGTCATCGATATCTTAAGCAATCTCATTGTTTAGCACATTATGCAGTGAATTGTCATAATATTTAAAAAAATTTCTGTGTTTAGATTAATTATATGTTCGAAATGTTTGTTTTGTCTGGCATAAAGGTCTTTTCTTTTTTATATTTTGCTTAATAACACATATCACATTTTTATTATAATGCACATCATCTCTGTGCCTTTCATTTATAGCCCATATGGTGGCAAATCATGTATAGTTTTTAATTTCACTAAGATTCCAAATAATTCCATTTCAATATAAATTGCATACAATTATTTTGTTTGCACATGTTAATAATAATTATATACAAATATTTGAATGATTATCATTTAATTTTATTTATAGCAAGAAAATGCTGGGTGATTTTGCACTGAGGAAAATGTTTTGTATAATTCTAAGGTTAGCATATATTTTTCTGTTAAAAATATTTTTCATTTAAGAATTTGTCTTTCTGTTATTACTGGTAATTTGATATCAAGCATCATAAATGATTTACATGATTGTTAAATTGGAATTCATGTCATTGATAGCTTGAGGAATTTCATTGGTTTTGTACATTGTACGGTGAATTGTCCTATTTTAAAATTTTCCTGAGTATCGATTAAATAAGTATTTGAAATATTTGTTTTCTCCGACATGAAGCTCTTTTCTTTTTAGTATTTTGCTTAATATCATATTTTATCTATAATGCCCATCATCTCTGAACCCTTCATTTATAGCCCATTTTATGTCAAATCATGTATAGTTTTTAATTTCCCTAAAATTCTACATTATTCCATTTCAATATAAATTTTCTCTCTGTGTAGATTACTTATTAATTTCAATTCTCATTAATGCTTGTTTTTTAGCACATTTGCATTTTCTAATGATTTGAAATAAATATACAATTATTGATTTGTTAATAATTATTCTATGAATATTTGAATGGTTATCATTCAATTTTATTTAATAAAACTGAAAGAAGAAAGAAAATGATAGTGTATTTTACACTGAGGAACATTTTTTTCATAATACTATAAGGCTGGAATATGTTTTTCTGCTAAAAGTATACTTCGTTAATGTATTTGTCTTTCTATTGTTACTGGTAATTTGATATCAAGAATCATAAATGGTTTACATGATTGTTAAATTGGAATTCATGTCATCGATATCTTAAACAATCTCATTGGTTTAGCACATTATGCAATGAATTGTCCTAATATTTAAAAATTCCTTTGTGTTTTGACTAATTATATATTCGAAATGTTTGTATTGTCTGGCAAAAAGGTTTTTTCTTATATTTTGCTTAGTACCACATATCACATTTTCATTATAATGCACATCATCTGTAAGCCTTTCATTTATAGCCCATTTGGTGTCAAATCATGTATTGTTTTTAATTGCACTAAGATTCCACATTATTCCATTTCAATATAAATTGCATACAATTATTTTGTTTGCACGTGTTAATAATAATTTATATAAATATTTGAATGATTATCATTTAATTTTATTTATAGCCAGAAAATGCTGGGTGATTTTATGCCGAGGAAAATGTTTTTAATAAAACTGTAAGGTTAGTATTTATTTTTCATTTAGGTATTTGTCTTTCTGTTGTTGCTGGTAATTTGATATCAAGCAACATAAATGATTTACATGATTGTTAAATTGGAATTTATGTCATTGATAGCTTAAGCAATTTCATTGGTTTTGTACATTGTACAGTGAATTGTCCTATTTTAAAATTTTCCTGAGTATCGATTAAATAAGTATTTGAAATATTTGTTTTCTCTGACATGAAGCTCTTTTCTTTTTTGTATTTTGCTTAATATCATATTTTTTCTATAATGCACATCATCTCTGAACCCCTCATTTATAGCCCATTTTATGTCAAATCATGTATAGTTTTTAATTTCACTGAGATTCTACATTATTCCATTTCAATATTAAATTTTCTCTCTCAGTAGATTGCTTATTCATTTCAATTCTAATTAATACTTTTTTTTGGCACATTTGCATTTTCTAATGATTCAAATAAGTTGTGCACTATTATATTATTTACACATGTTAATAATAATTGTATGAATATTTGAATGATTATCATTTAATTTTATTTATAGCAAAAAATTGCTGGGGGATTTTACGCTTAGAAAGAGGTTTTTAATAAAACTATAAGAATTAAATATATTTTTCTGCTAAACATATTCTTTATTTATGTATTTGTCTTTCCATAGTTACTGGTAATTTCATATCAAGCATCATAAATGATTTATACAATTGTTAAATTGCAATTCAGGTCATTGGTAACTTAAGCAATCTCATTGGTTTTGCACAATGTGCAGTGAATTCTCCTATTTTAAAATTCTCCTGAGTTTTGATTAATTAAGCATTCAAAATGTTTGTTTTCTCTGACATGAAGCTCTTTTCTTTTTTTATATTTTGCTGAGTATCATATTTTTATTATAATGCACATCATCTCTGAACCTTTCATTTCTAGCCTATTTTTCGTTAAATCATGTATAGTTTTCAGTTTCAATAAAATTCTACTTTATTCCATTTCAATATTAAGTTTTCTCTATATATACACTGTTTATTAATTTCATTTCTCATTAATTCACTTATTTTAGCTTATTTGCATTTCCAAATAATTGTATGAATATTTGAATGATTATCATATAATTTTATTTATAGCAAGAAAATGCTGGGTCATATTACTTTGAGGAAAATGTTTTTTATAACACTGTAAGATTAGTATATAATGTTCTGCTAAAAATATTCTACATTTATGTATTTCTCTTTCTATTGTTACTGGTTATTTGATATCAAGCATCATAATTGATTTATTTATGCAATTGTTAAATTGGAATTCAAGTCATTGATAGATTAAACAATATCATTGGTTTTGCTCATTGTGCAATGAATTGTCCTATTTTAAAATTCTCCTGCGTTTTGATTAACTAAGTATTCGAAATGTTTGTTTTCTCTGACATGAAGCTCTTTTCTTTTTCATACTTTGCTTAATATCATATTTTTATTATAAGGCACATCATCTCTGAGCCATCATTTATAACCCATTTGGTGTCAAATCATGTATAGTTTTTAATTTCACTAAGATTTCACATTATTCCATTTCAATATAAATTTTCTCTCTGTGTAGATTACTTATTCATTTCAATTCTCATTAATAGTGGTTTTTTGGCACATTTGCATTTTCTAATGATTTGAAATTAATTGCATACAATTATTTATTTGTTCTATGAATATTTGAATGATTATCATTTAATTTTATTTATAGTAAGAAAATGATGAGGTATTTTACACTGAAAAAAATGTTTTTCATAAGACTATAAGGCTAGAATATATTCTTCTGCTAAAAGTATACTTCATTAATGTATTTGTCTTTCTATTGTTATTGAGAATTTGATATCAAGCAACATAAATGGTTTACACGATTGTTAATATGGAATTCATGTCATCGATATCTTAAGCAATCTCATTGTTTAGCACATTATGCAGTGAATTGTCATAATATTTAAAAAAATTTCTGTGTTTAGATTAATTATATGTTCGAAATGTTTGTTTTGTCTGGCATAAAGGTCTTTTCTTTTTTATATTTTGCTTAATAACACATATCACATTTTTATTATAATGCACATCATCTCTGTGCCTTTCATTTATAGCCCATATGGTGGCAAATCATGTATAGTTTTTAATTTCACTAAGATTCCAAATAATTCCATTTCAATATAAATTGCATACAATTATTTTGTTTGCACATGTTAATAATAATTATATACAAATATTTGAATGATTATCATTTAATTTTATTTATAGCAAGAAAATGCTGGGTGATTTTGCACTGAGGAAAATGTTTTGTATAATTCTAAGGTTAGCATATATTTTTCTGTTAAAAATATTTTTCATTTAAGAATTTGTCTTTCTGTTATTACTGGTAATTTGATATCAAGCATCATAAATGATTTACATGATTGTTAAATTGGAATTCATGTCATTGATAGCTTGAGGAATTTCATTGGTTTTGTACATTGTACGGTGAATTGTCCTATTTTAAAATTTTCCTGAGTATCGATTAAATAAGTATTTGAAATATTTGTTTTCTCCGACATGAAGCTCTTTTCTTTTTAGTATTTTGCTTAATATCATATTTTATCTATAATGCCCATCATCTCTGAACCCTTCATTTATAGCCCATTTTATGTCAAATCATGTATAGTTTTTAATTTCCCTAAAATTCTACATTATTCCATTTCAATATAAATTTTCTCTCTGTGTAGATTACTTATTAATTTCAATTCTCATTAATGCTTGTTTTTTAGCACATTTGCATTTTCTAATGATTTGAAATAAATATACAATTATTGATTTGTTAATAATTATTCTATGAATATTTGAATGGTTATCATTCAATTTTATTTAATAAAACTGAAAGAAGAAAGAAAATGATGGTGTATTTTACACTGAGGAACATTTTTTTCATAATACTATAAGGCTGGAATATGTTTTTCTGCTAAAAGTATACTTCGTTAATGTATTTGTCTTTCTATTGTTACTGGTAATTTGATATCAAGAATCATAAATGGTTTACATGATTGTTAAATTGGAATTCATGTCATCGATATCTTAAACAATCTCATTGGTTTAGCACATTATGCAATGAATTGTCCTAATATTTAAAAATTCTTGTGTGTTTTGACTAATTATATATTCGAAATGTTTGTTTTGTCTGGCAAAAACATCTTTTCTTTTTTTATATTTTGCTTAATACCACATATCACATTTTCATTATAATGCACATCATCTCTAAGCCTTTCATTTATAGCCCATTTGGTGTCAAATCATGTATTGTTTTTAATTTCACTAAGATTCCGCATTATTCCATTTCAATATAAATTGCATACAATTATTTTGTTTGCACATGTTAATAATAATTTATATAAATATTTGAATGATTATCATTTAATTTTATTTATAGCCAGAAAATGCTGGGTGATTTTATGCCGATTAAAATGTTTTTGATAAAACTGTAAGGTTAGTATTTATTTTTCATTTAAGTATTTGTCTTTCTGTTGTTGCTGGTAATTTGATATCAAGCAACATAAATGATTTACATGATTGTTAAATTGGAATTTATGTCATTGATAGCTTAAGCAATTTCATTGGTTTTGTGCATTGTACAGTGAATTGTCCTATTTTAAAATTTTCCTGAGTATCGATTAAATAAGTATTTGAAATATTTGTTTTCTCTGACATGAAGCTCTTTTCTTTTTTGTATTTTGCTTGATATCATATTTTTTCTATAATGCACATCATCTCTGAACCCCTCATTTATAGCCCATTTTATGTCAAATCATGTATAGTTTTTAATTTCACTGAGATTCTACATTATTCCATTTCAATATTAAATTTTCTCTCTCGGTAGATTGCTTATTCATTTCAATTCTAATTAATACTTTTTTTTGGCACATTTGCATTTTCTAATGATTCAAATAAGTTGTGCACTATTATATTATTTACACATGTTAATAATAATTGTATGAATACTTGAATGATTATCATTTAATTTTATGTATAGCAAAAAATTGCTGGGGGATTTTATGCTTAGAAAGAGGTTTTTAATAAAACTATAAGAATTAAATATATTTTTCTGCTAAACATATTCTTTATTTATGTATTTTTCTTTCCATAGTTACTGGTAATTTCATATCAAGCATCATAAATGATTTATACAATTCTTAAATTGCAATTCAGGTCATTGGTAACTTAAGCAATCTCATTGGTTTTGCACAATGTGCAGTGAATTCTCCTATTTTAAAATTCTCCTGAGTTTTGATTAATTAAGCATTCAAAATGTTTGTTTTCTCTGACATGAAGCTCTTTTCTTTTTTTATATTTTGCTGAGTATCATATTTTTATTATAATGCACATCATCTCTGAACCTTTCATTTCTAGCCTATTTTTCGTTAAATCATGTATAGTTTTCAGTTTCAATAAAATTCTACTTTATTCCATTTCAATATTAAGTTTTCTCTATATATACACTGTTTATTAATTTCATTTCTCATTAATTCACTTATTTTAGCTTATTTGCATTTCCAAATAATTGTATGAATATTTGAATGATTATCATATAATTTTATTTATAGCAAGAAAATGCTGGGTCATATTACTTTGAGGAAAATGTTTTTTATAACACTGTAAGATTAGTATATAATGTTCTGCTAAAAATATTCTACATTTATGTATTTCTCTTTCTATTGTTACTGGTTATTTGATATCAAGCATCATAATTGATTTATTTATGCAATTGTTAAATTGGAATTCAAGTCATTGATAGATTAAACAATATCATTGGTTTTGCTCATTGTGCAATGAATTGCCCTATTTTAAAATTCTCCTGCGTTTTGATTAACTAAGTATTCGAAATGTTTGTTTTCTCTGACATGAAGCTCTTTTCTTTTTCATACTTTGCTTAATATCATATTTTTATTATAAGGCACATCATCTCTGAGCCATCATTTATAACCCATTTGGTGTCAAATCATGTATAGTTTTTAATTTCACTAAGATTTCACATTATTCCATTTCAATATAAATTTTCTCTCTGTGTAGATTACTTATTCATTTCAATTCTCATTAATAGTGGTTTTTTGGCACATTTGCATTTTCTAATGATTTGAAATTAATTGCATACAATTATTTATTTGTTCTATGAATATTTGAATGATTATCATTTAATTTTATTTATAGTAAGAAAATGATGAGGTATTTTACACTGAAAAAAATGTTTTTCATAAGACTATAAGGCTAGAATATATTCTTCTGCTAAAAGTATACTTCATTAATGTACTTGTCTTTCTATTGTTATTGAGAATTTGATATCAAGCAACATAAATGGTTTACACGATTGTTAATATGGAATTCATGTCATCGATATCTTAAGCAATCTCATTGTTTAGCACATTATGCAGTGAATTGTCATAATATTTAAAAAAATTTCTGTGTTTAGATTAATTATATGTTCGAAATGTTTGTTTTGTCTGGCATAAAGGTCTTTTCTTTTTTATATTTTGCTTAATAACACATATCACATTTTTATTATAATGCACATCATCTCTGTGCCTTTCATTTATAGCCCATATGGTGGCAAATCATGTATAGTTTTTAATTTCACTAAGATTCCAAATAATTCCATTTCAATATAAATTGCATACAATTATTTTGTTTGCACATGTTAATAATAATTATATACAAATATTTGAATGATTATCATTTAATTTTATTTATAGCAAGAAAATGCTGGGTGATTTTGCACTGAGGAAAATGTTTTGTATAATTCTAAGGTTAGCATATATTTTTCTGTTAAAAATATTTTTCATTTAAGAATTTGTCTTTCTGTTATTACTGGTAATTTGATATCAAGCATCATAAATGATTTACATGATTGTTAAATTGGAATTCATGTCATTGATAGCTTGAGGAATTTCATTGGTTTTGTACATTGTACGGTGAATTGTCCTATTTTAAAATTTTCCTGAGTATCGATTAAATAAGTATTTGAAATATTTGTTTTCTCCGACATGAAGCTCTTTTCTTTTTAGTATTTTGCTTAATATCATATTTTATCTATAATGCCCATCATCTCTGAACCCTTCATTTATAGCCCATTTTATGTCAAATCATGTATAGTTTTTAATTTCCCTAAAATTCTACATTATTCCATTTCAATATAAATTTTCTCTCTGTGTAGATTACTTATTAATTTCAATTCTCATTAATGCTTGTTTTTTAGCACATTTGCATTTTCTAATGATTTGAAATAAATATACAATTATTGATTTGTTAATAATTATTCTATGAATATTTGAATGGTTATCATTCAATTTTATTTAATAAAACTGAAAGAAGAAAGAAAATGATAGTGTATTTTACACTGAGGAACATTTTTTTCATAATACTATAAGGCTGGAATATGTTTTTCTGCTAAAAGTATACTTCGTTAATGTATTTGTCTTTCTATTGTTACTGGTAATTTGATATCAAGAATCATAAATGGTTTACATGATTGTTAAATTGGAATTCATGTCATCGATATCTTAAACAATCTCATTGGTTTAGCACATTATGCAATGAATTGTCCTAATATTTAAAAATTCCTTTGTGTTTTGACTAATTATATATTCGAAATGTTTGTATTGTCTGGCAAAAAGGTTTTTTCTTATATTTTGCTTAGTACCACATATCACATTTTCATTATAATGCACATCATCTCTAAGCCTTTCATTTATAGCCCATTTGGTGTCAAATCATGTATTGTTTTTAATTGCACTAAGATTCCACATTATTCCATTTCAATATAAATTGCATACAATTATTTTGTTTGCACGTGTTAATAATAATTTATATAAATATTTGAATGATTATCATTTAATTTTATTTATAGCCAGAAAATGCTGGGTGATTTTATGCCGAGGAAAATGTTTTTAATAAAACTGTAAGGTTAGTATTTATTTTTCATTTAGGTATTTGTCTTTCTGTTGTTGCTGGTAATTTGATATCAAGCAACATAAATGATTTACATGATTGTTAAATTGGAATTTATGTCATTGATAGCTTAAGCAATTTCATTGGTTTTGTACATTGTACAGTGAATTGTCCTATTTTAAAATTTTCCTGAGTATCGATTAAATAAGTATTTGAAATATTTGTTTTCTCTGACATGAAGCTCTTTTCTTTTTTGTATTTTGCTTAATATCATATTTTTTCTATAATGCACATCATCTCTGAACCCCTCATTTATAGCCCATTTTATGTCAAATCATGTATAGTTTTTAATTTCACTGAGATTCTACATTATTCCATTTCAATATTAAATTTTCTCTCTCAGTAGATTGCTTATTCATTTCAATTCTAATTAATACTTTTTTTTGGCACATTTGCATTTTCTAATGATTCAAATAAGTTGTGCACTATTATATTATTTACACATGTTAATAATAATTGTATGAATATTTGAATGATTATCATTTAATTTTATTTATAGCAAAAAATTGCTGGGGGATTTTACGCTTAGAAAGAGGTTTTTAATAAAACTATAAGAATTAAATATATTTTTCTGCTAAACATATTCTTTATTTATGTATTTGTCTTTCCATAGTTACTGGTAATTTCATATCAAGCATCATAAATGATTTATACAATTGTTAAATTGCAATTCAGGTCATTGGTAACTTAAGCAATCTCATTGGTTTTGCACAATGTGCAGTGAATTCTCCTATTTTAAAATTCTCCTGAGTTTTGATTAATTAAGCATTCAAAATGTTTGTTTTCTCTGACATGAAGCTCTTTTCTTTTTTTATATTTTGCTGAGTATCATATTTTTATTATAATGCACATCATCTCTGAACCTTTCATTTCTAGCCTATTTTTCGTTAAATCATGTATAGTTTTCAGTTTCAATAAAATTCTACTTTATTCCATTTCAATATTAAGTTTTCTCTATATATACACTGTTTATTAATTTCATTTCTCATTAATTCACTTATTTTAGCTTATTTGCATTTCCAAATAATTGTATGAATATTTGAATGATTATCATATAATTTTATTTATAGCAAGAAAATGCTGGGTCATATTACTTTGAGGAAAATGTTTTTTATAACACTGTAAGATTAGTATATAATGTTCTGCTAAAAATATTCTACATTTATGTATTTCTCTTTCTATTGTTACTGGTTATTTGATATCAAGCATCATAATTGATTTATTTATGCAATTGTTAAATTGGAATTCAAGTCATTGATAGATTAAACAATATCATTGGTTTTGCTCATTGTGCAATGAATTGTCCTATTTTAAAATTCTCCTGCGTTTTGATTAACTAAGTATTCGAAATGTTTGTTTTCTCTGACATGAAGCTCTTTTCTTTTTCATACTTTGCTTAATATCATATTTTTATTATAAGGCACATCATCTCTGAGCCATCATTTATAACCCATTTGGTGTCAAATCATGTATAGTTTTTAATTTCACTAAGATTTCACATTATTCCATTTCAATATAAATTTTCTCTCTGTGTAGATTACTTATTCATTTCAATTCTCATTAATAGTGGTTTTTTGGCACATTTGCATTTTCTAATGATTTGAAATTAATTGCATACAATTATTTATTTGTTCTATGAATATTTGAATGATTATCATTTAATTTTATTTATAGTAAGAAAATGATGAGGTATTTTACACTGAAAAAAATGTTTTTCATAAGACTATAAGGCTAGAATATATTCTTCTGCTAAAAGTATACTTCATTAATGTATTTGTCTTTCTATTGTTATTGAGAATTTGATATCAAGCAACATAAATGGTTTACACGATTGTTAATATGGAATTCATGTCATCGATATCTTAAGCAATCTCATTGTTTAGCACATTATGCAGTGAATTGTCATAATATTTAAAAAAATTTCTGTGTTTAGATTAATTATATGTTCGAAATGTTTGTTTTGTCTGGCATAAAGGTCTTTTCTTTTTTATATTTTGCTTAATAACACATATCACATTTTTATTATAATGCACATCATCTCTGTGCCTTTCATTTATAGCCCATATGGTGGCAAATCATGTATAGTTTTTAATTTCACTAAGATTCCAAATAATTCCATTTCAATATAAATTGCATACAATTATTTTGTTTGCACATGTTAATAATAATTATATACAAATATTTGAATGATTATCATTTAATTTTATTTATAGCAAGAAAATGCTGGGTGATTTTGCACTGAGGAAAATGTTTTGTATAATTCTAAGGTTAGCATATATTTTTCTGTTAAAAATATTTTTCATTTAAGAATTTGTCTTTCTGTTATTACTGGTAATTTGATATCAAGCATCATAAATGATTTACATGATTGTTAAATTGGAATTCATGTCATTGATAGCTTGAGGAATTTCATTGGTTTTGTACATTGTACGGTGAATTGTCCTATTTTAAAATTTTCCTGAGTATCGATTAAATAAGTATTTGAAATATTTGTTTTCTCCGACATGAAGCTCTTTTCTTTTTAGTATTTTGCTTAATATCATATTTTATCCATAATGCCCATCATCTCTGAACCCTTCATTTATAGCCCATTTTATGTCAAATCATGTATAGTTTTTAATTTCCCTAAAATTCTACATTATTCCATTTCAATATAAATTTTCTCTCTGTGTAGATTACTTATTAATTTCAATTCTCATTAATGCTTGTTTTTTAGCACATTTGCATTTTCTAATGATTTGAAATAAATATACAATTATTGATTTGTTAATAATTATTCTATGAATATTTGAATGGTTATCATTCAATTTTATTTAATAAAACTGAAAGAAGAAAGAAAATGATAGTGTATTTTACACTGAGGAACATTTTTTTCATAATACTATAAGGCTGGAATATGTTTTTCTGCTAAAAGTATACTTCGTTAATGTATTTGTCTTTCTATTGTTACTGGTAATTTGATATCAAGAATCATAAATGGTTTACATGATTGTTAAATTGGAATTCATGTCATCGATATCTTAAACAATCTCATTGGTTTAGCACATTATGCAATGAATTGTCCTAATATTTAAAAATTCCTTTGTGTTTTGACTAATTATATATTCGAAATGTTTGTATTGTCTGGCAAAAAGGTTTTTTCTTATATTTTGCTTAGTACCACATATCACATTTTCATTATAATGCACATCATCTGTAAGCCTTTCATTTATAGCCCATTTGGTGTCAAATCATGTATTGTTTTTAATTGCACTAAGATTCCACATTATTCCATTTCAATATAAATTGCATACAATTATTTTGTTTGCACGTGTTAATAATAATTTATATAAATATTTGAATGATTATCATTTAATTTTATTTATAGCCAGAAAATGCTGGGTGATTTTAT
This sequence comes from Argiope bruennichi, assembly GCF_947563725.1. Classification (NCBI taxonomy): domain Eukaryota; kingdom Metazoa; phylum Arthropoda; class Arachnida; order Araneae; family Araneidae; genus Argiope; species Argiope bruennichi. The sequence continues at coordinate 52,978,103 of NC_079162.1, forward strand.
GCCGAGGAAAATGCTTTTAATAAAACTGTAAGGTTAGTATTTATTTTTCATTTAGGTATTTGTCTTTCTGTTGTTGCTGGTAATTTGATATCAAGCAACATAAATGATTTACATGATTGTTAAATTGGAATTTATGTCATTGATAGCTTAAGCAATTTCATTGGTTTTGTACATTGTACAGTGAATTGTCCTATTTTAAAATTTTCCTGAGTATCGATTAAATAAGTATTTGAAATATTTGTTTTCTCTGACATGAAGCTCTTTTCTTTTTTGTATTTTGCTTAATATCATATTTTTTCTATAATGCACATCATCTCTGAACCCCTCATTTATAGCCCATTTTATGTCAAATCATGTATAGTTTTTAATTTCACTGAGATTCTACATTATTCCATTTCAATATTAAATTTTCTCTCTCAGTAGATTGCTTATTCATTTCAATTCTAATTAATACTTTTTTTTGGCACATTTGCATTTTCTAATGATTCAAATAAGTTGTGCACTATTATATTATTTACACATGTTAATAATAATTGTATGAATATTTGAATGATTATCATTTAATTTTATTTATAGCAAAAAATTGCTGGGGGATTTTACGCTTAGAAAGAGGTTTTTAATAAAACTATAAGAATTAAATATATTTTTCTGCTAAACATATTCTTTATTTATGTATTTGTCTTTCCATAGTTACTGGTAATTTCATATCAAGCATCATAAATGATTTATACAATTGTTAAATTGCAATTCAGGTCATTGGTAACTTAAGCAATCTCATTGGTTTTGCACAATGTGCAGTGAATTCTCCTATTTTAAAATTCTCCTGAGTTTTGATTAATTAAGCATTCAAAATGTTTGTTTTCTCTGACATGAAGCTCTTTTCTTTTTTTATATTTTGCTGAGTATCATATTTTTATTATAATGCACATCATCTCTGAACCTTTCATTTCTAGCCTGTTTTTCGTTAAATCATGTATAGTTTTCAGTTTCAATAAAATTCTACTTTATTCCATTTCAATATTAAGTTTTCTCTATATATACACTGTTTATTAATTTCATTTCTCATTAATTCACTTATTTTAGCTTATTTGCATTTCCAAATAATTGTATGAATATTTGAATGATTATCATATAATTTTATTTATAGCAAGAAAATGCTGGGTCATATTACTTTGAGGAAAATGTTTTTTATAACACTGTAAGATTAGTATATAATGTTCTGCTAAAAATATTCTACATTTATGTATTTCTCTTTCTATTGTTACTGGTTATTTGATATCAAGCATCATAATTGATTTATTTATGCAATTGTTAAATTGGAATTCAAGTCATTGATAGATTAAACAATATCATTGGTTTTGCTCATTGTGCAATGAATTGTCCTATTTTAAAATTCTCCTGCGTTTTGATTAACTAAGTATTCGAAATGTTTGTTTTCTCTGACATGAAGCTCTTTTCTTTTTCATACTTTGCTTAATATCATATTTTTATTATAAGGCACATCATCTCTGAGCCATCATTTATAACCCATTTGGTGTCAAATCATGTATAGTTTTTAATTTCACTAAGATTTCACATTATTCCATTTCAATATAAATTTTCTCTCTGTGTAGATTACTTATTCATTTCAATTCTCATTAATAGTGGTTTTTTGGCACATTTGCATTTTCTAATGATTTGAAATTAATTGCATACAATTATTTATTTTTTCTATGAATATTTGAATGATTATCATTTAATTTTATTTATAGTAAGAAAATGATGAGGTATTTTACACTGAAAAAAATGTTTTTCATAAGACTATAAGGCTAGAATATATTCTTCTGCTAAAAGTATACTTCATTAATGTATTTGTCTTTCTATTGTTATTGAGAATTTGATATCAAGCAACATAAATGGTTTACACGATTGTTAATATGGAATTCATGTCATCGATATCTTAAGCAATCTCATTGTTTAGCACATTATGCAGTGAATTGTCATAATATTTAAAAAAATTTCTGTGTTTAGATTAATTATATGTTCGAAATGTTTGTTTTGTCTGGCATAAAGGTCTTTTCTTTTTTATATTTTGCTTAATAACACATATCACATTTTTATTATAATGCACATCATCTCTGTGCCTTTCATTTATAGCCCATATGGTGGCAAATCATGTATAGTTTTTAATTTCACTAAGATTCCAAATAATTCCATTTCAATATAAATTGCATACAATTATTTTGTTTGCACATGTTAATAATAATTATATACAAATATTTGAATGATTATCATTTAATTTTATTTATAGCAAGAAAATGCTGGGTGATTTTGCACTGAGGAAAATGTTTTGTATAATTCTAAGGTTAGCATATATTTTTCTGTTAAAAATATTTTTCATTTAAGAATTTGTCTTTCTGTTATTACTGGTAATTTGATATCAAGCATCATAAATGATTTACATGATCGTTAAATTGGAATTCATGTCATTGATAGCTTGAGGAATTTCATTGGTTTTGTACATTGTACGGTGAATTGTCCTATTTTAAAATTTTCCTGAGTATCGATTAAATAAGTATTTGAAATATTTGTTTTCTCCGACATGAAGCTCTTTTCTTTTTAGTATTTTGCTTAATATCATATTTTATCTATAATGCCCATCATCTCTGAACCCTTCATTTATAGCCCATTTTATGTCAAACCATGTATAGTTTTTAATTTCCCTAAAATTCTACATTATTCCATTTCAATATAAATTTTCTCTCTGTGTAGATTACTTATTAATTTCAATTCTCATTAATGCTTGTTTTTTAGCACATTTGCATTTTCTAATGATTTGAAATAAATATACAATTATTGATTTGTTAATAATTATTCTATGAATATTTGAATGGTTATCATTCAATTTTATTTAATAAAACTGAAAGAAGAAAGAAAATGATGGTGTATTTTACACTGAGGAACATTTTTTTCATAATACTATAAGGCTGGAATATGTTTTTCTGCTAAAAGTATACTTCGTTAATGTATTTGTCTTTCTATTGTTACTGGTAATTTGATATCAAGAATCATAAATGGTTTACATGATTGTTAAATTGGAATTCATGTCATCGATATCTTAAACAATCTCATTGGTTTAGCACATTATGCAATGAATTGTCCTAATATTTAAAAATTCTTGTGTGTTTTGACTAATTATATATTCGAAATGTTTGTTTTGTCTGGCAAAAACATCTTTTCTTTTTTTATATTTTGCTTAATACCACATATCACATTTTCATTATAATGCACATCATCTCTAAGCCTTTCATTTATAGCCCATTTGGTGTCAAATCATGTATTGTTTTTAATTTCACTAAGATTCCGCATTATTCCATTTCAATATAAATTGCATACAATTATTTTGTTTGCACATGTTAATAATAATTTATATAAATATTTGAATGATTATCATTTAATTTTATTTATAGCCAGAAAATGCTGGGTGATTTTATGCCGATTAAAATGTTTTTGATAAAACTGTAAGGTTAGTATTTATTTTTCTTTTAAGTATTTGTCTTTCTGTTGTTGCTGGTAATTTGATATCAAGCAACATAAATGATTTACATGATTGTTAAATTGGAATTTATGTCATTGATAGCTTAAGCAATTTCATTGGTTTTGTACATTGTACAGTGAATTGTCCTATTTTAAAATTTTCCTGAGTATCGATTAAATAAGTATTTGAAATATTTGTTTTCTCTGACATGAAGCTCTTTTCTTTTTTGTATTTTGCTTAATATCATATTTTTTCTATAATGCACATCATCTCTGAACCCCTCATTTATAGCCCATTTTATGTCAAATCATGTATAGTTTTTAATTTCACTGAGATTCTACATTATTCCATTTCAATATTAAATTTTCTCTCTCGGTAGATTGCTTATTCATTTCAATTCTAATTAATACTTTTTTTTTGGCACATTTGCATTTTCTAATGATTCAAATAAGTTGTGCACTATTATATTATTTACACATGTTAATAATAATTGTATGAATACTTGAATGATTATCATTTAATTTTATTTATAGCAAAAAATTGCTGGGGGATTTTATGCTTAGAAAGAGGTTTTTAATAAAACTATAAGAATTAAATATATTTTTCTGCTAAACATATTCTTTATTTATGTATTTGTCTTTCCATAGTTACTGGTAATTTCATATCAAGCATCATAAATGATTTATACAATTGTTAAATTGCAATTCAGGTCATTGGTAACTTAAGCAATCTCATTGGTTTTGCACAATGTGCAGTGAATTCTCCTATTTTAAAATTCTCCTGAGTTTTGATTAATTAAGCATTCAAAATGTTTGTTTTCTCTGACATGAAGCTCTTTTCTTTTTTTATATTTTGCTGAGTATCATATTTTTATTATAATGCACATCATCTCTGAACCTTTCATTTCTAGCCTATTTTTCGTTAAATCATGTATAGTTTTCAGTTTCAATAAAATTCTACTTTATTCCATTTCAATATTAAGTTTTCTCTATATATACACTGTTTATTAATTTCATTTCTCATTAATTCACTTATTTTAGCTTATTTGCATTTCCAAATAATTGTATGAATATTTGAATGATTATCATATAATTTTATTTATAGCAAGAAAATGCTGGGTCATATTACTTTGAGGAAAATGTTTTTTATAACACTGTAAGATTAGTATATAATGTTCTGCTAAAAATATTCTACATTTATGTATTTCTCTTTCTATTGTTACTGGTTATTTGATATCAAGCATCATAATTGATTTATTTATGCAATTGTTAAATTGGAATTCAAGTCATTGATAGATTAAACAATATCATTGGTTTTGCTCATTGTGCAATGAATTGTCCTATTTTAAAATTCTCCTGCGTTTTGATTAACTAAGTATTCGAAATGTTTGTTTTCTCTGACATGAAGCTCTTTTCTTTTTCATACTTTGCTTAATATCATATTTTTATTATAAGGCACATCATCTCTGAGCCATCATTTATAACCCATTTGGTGTCAAATCATGTATAGTTTTTAATTTCACTAAGATTTCACATTATTCCATTTCAATATAAATTTTCTCTCTGTGTAGATTACTTATTCATTTCAATTCTCATTAATAGTGGTTTTTTGGCACATTTGCATTTTCTAATGATTTGAAATTAATTGCATACAATTATTTATTTGTTCTATGAATATTTGAATGATTATCATTTAATTTTATTTATAGTAAGAAAATGATGAGGTATTTTACACTGAAAAAAATGTTTTTCATAAGACTATAAGGCTAGAATATATTCTTCTGCTAAAAGTATACTTCATTAATGTATTTGTCTTTCTATTGTTATTGAGAATTTGATATCAAGCAACATAAATGGTTTACACGATTGTTAATATGGAATTCATGTCATCGATATCTTAAGCAATCTCATTGTTTAGCACATTATGCAGTGAATTGTCATAATATTTAAAAAAATTTCTGTGTTTAGATTAATTATATGTTCGAAATGTTTGTTTTGTCTGGCATAAAGGTCTTTTCTTTTTTATATTTTGCTTAATAACACATATCACATTTTTATTATAATGCACATCATCTCTGTGCCTTTCATTTATAGCCCATATGGTGGCAAATCATGTATAGTTTTTAATTTCACTAAGATTCCAAATAATTCCATTTCAATATAAATTGCATACAATTATTTTGTTTGCACATGTTAATAATAATTATATACAAATATTTGAATGATTATCATTTAATTTTATTTATAGCAAGAAAATGCTGGGTGATTTTGCACTGAGGAAAATGTTTTGTATAATTCTAAGGTTAGCATATATTTTTCTGTTAAAAATATTTTTCATTTAAGAATTTGTCTTTCTGTTATTACTGGTAATTTGATATCAAGCATCATAAATGATTTACATGATCGTTAAATTGGAATTCATGTCATTGATAGCTTGAGGAATTTCATTGGTTTTGTACATTGTACGGTGAATTGTCCTATTTTAAAATTTTCCTGAGTATCGATTAAATAAGTATTTGAAATATTTGTTTTCTCCGACATGAAGCTCTTTTCTTTTTAGTATTTTGCTTAATATCATATTTTATCTATAATGCCCATCATCTCTGAACCCTTCATTTATAGCCCATTTTATGTCAAACCATGTATAGTTTTTAATTTCCCTAAAATTCTACATTATTCCATTTCAATATAAATTTTCTCTCTGTGTAGATTACTTATTAATTTCAATTCTCATTAATGCTTGTTTTTTAGCACATTTGCATTTTCTAATGATTTGAAATAAATATACAATTATTGATTTGTTAATAATTATTCTATGAATATTTGAATGGTTATCATTCAATTTTATTTAATAAAACTGAAAGAAGAAAGAAAATGATGGTGTATTTTACACTGAGGAACATTTTTTTCATAATACTATAAGGCTGGAATATGTTTTTCTGCTAAAAGTATACTTCGTTAATGTATTTGTCTTTCTATTGTTACTGGTAATTTGATATCAAGAATCATAAATGGTTTACATGATTGTTAAATTGGAATTCATGTCATCGATATCTTAAACAATCTCATTGGTTTAGCACATTATGCAATGAATTGTCCTAATATTTAAAAATTCTTGTGTGTTTTGACTAATTATATATTCGAAATGTTTGTTTTGTCTGGCAAAAACATCTTTTCTTTTTTTATATTTTGCTTAATACCACATATCACATTTTCATTATAATGCACATCATCTCTAAGCCTTTCATTTATAGCCCATTTGGTGTCAAATCATGTATTGTTTTTAATTTCACTAAGATTCCGCATTATTCCATTTCAATATAAATTGCATACAATTATTTTGTTTGCACATGTTAATAATAATTTATATAAATATTTGAATGATTATCATTTAATTTTATTTATAGCCAGAAAATGCTGGGTGATTTTATGCCGATTAAAATGTTTTTGATAAAACTGTAAGGTTAGTATTTATTTTTCTTTTAAGTATTTGTCTTTCTGTTGTTGCTGGTAATTTGATATCAAGCAACATAAATGATTTACATGATTGTTAAATTGGAATTTATGTCATTGATAGCTTAAGCAATTTCATTGGTTTTGTACATTGTACAGTGAATTGTCCTATTTTAAAATTTTCCTGAGTATCGATTAAATAAGTATTTGAAATATTTGTTTTCTCTGACATGAAGCTCTTTTCTTTTTTGTATTTTGCTTAATATCATATTTTTTCTATAATGCACATCATCTCTGAACCCCTCATTTATAGCCCATTTTATGTCAAATCATGTATAGTTTTTAATTTCACTGAGATTCTACATTATTCCATTTCAATATTAAATTTTCTCTCTCGGTAGATTGCTTATTCATTTCAATTCTAATTAATACTTTTTTTTTGGCACATTTGCATTTTCTAATGATTCAAATAAGTTGTGCACTATTATATTATTTACACATGTTAATAATAATTGTATGAATACTTGAATGATTATCATTTAATTTTATTTATAGCAAAAAATTGCTGGGGGATTTTATGCTTAGAAAGAGGTTTTTAATAAAACTATAAGAATTAAATATATTTTTCTGCTAAACATATTCTTTATTTATGTATTTGTCTTTCCATAGTTACTGGTAATTTCATATCAAGCATCATAAATGATTTATACAATTGTTAAATTGCAATTCAGGTCATTGGTAACTTAAGCAATCTCATTGGTTTTGCACAATGTGCAGTGAATTCTCCTATTTTAAAATTCTCCTGAGTTTTGATTAATTAAGCATTCAAAATGTTTGTTTTCTCTGACATGAAGCTCTTTTCTTTTTTTATATTTTGCTGAGTATCATATTTTTATTATAATGCACATCATCTCTGAACCTTTCATTTCTAGCCTATTTTTCGTTAAATCATGTATAGTTTTCAGTTTCAATAAAATTCTACTTTATTCCATTTCAATATTAAGTTTTCTCTATATATACACTGTTTATTAATTTCATTTCTCATTAATTCACTTATTTTAGCTTATTTGCATTTCCAAATAATTGTATGAATATTTGAATGATTATCATATAATTTTATTTATAGCAAGAAAATGCTGGGTCATATTACTTTGAGGAAAATGTTTTTTATAACACTGTAAGATTAGTATATAATGTTCTGCTAAAAATATTCTACATTTATGTATTTCTCTTTCTATTGTTACTGGTTATTTGATATCAAGCATCATAATTGATTTATTTATGCAATTGTTAAATTGGAATTCAAGTCATTGATAGATTAAACAATATCATTGGTTTTGCTCATTGTGCAATGAATTGTCCTATTTTAAAATTCTCCTGCGTTTTGATTAACTAAGTATTCGAAATGTTTGTTTTCTCTGACATGAAGCTCTTTTCTTTTTCATACTTTGCTTAATATCATATTTTTATTATAAGGCACATCATCTCTGAGCCATCATTTATAACCCATTTGGTGTCAAATCATGTATAGTTTTTAATTTCACTAAGATTTCACATTATTCCATTTCAATATAAATTTTCTCTCTGTGTAGATTACTTATTCATTTCAATTCTCATTAATAGTGGTTTTTTGGCACATTTGCATTTTCTAATGATTTGAAATTAATTGCATACAATTATTTATTTGTTCTATGAATATTTGAATGATTATCATTTAATTTTATTTATAGTAAGAAAATGATGAGGTATTTTACACTGAAAAAAATGTTTTTCATAAGACTATAAGGCTAGAATATATTCTTCTGCTAAAAGTATACTTCATTAATGTATTTGTCTTTCTATTGTTATTGAGAATTTGATATCAAGCAACATAAATGGTTTACACGATTGTTAATATGGAATTCATGTCATCGATATCTTAAGCAATCTCATTGTTTAGCACATTATGCAGTGAATTGTCATAATATTTAAAAAAATTTCTGTGTTTAGATTAATTATATGTTCGAAATGTTTGTTTTGTCTGGCATAAAGGTCTTTTCTTTTTTATATTTTGCTTAATAACACATATCACATTTTTATTATAATGCACATCATCTCTGTGCCTTTCATTTATAGCCCATATGGTGGCAAATCATGTATAGTTTTTAATTTCACTAAGATTCCAAATAATTCCATTTCAATATAAATTGCATACAATTATTTTGTTTGCACATGTTAATAATAATTATATACAAATATTTGAATGATTATCATTTAATTTTATTTATAGCAAGAAAATGCTGGGTGATTTTGCACTGAGGAAAATGTTTTGTATAATTCTAAGGTTAGCATATATTTTTCTGTTAAAAATATTTTTCATTTAAGAATTTGTCTTTCTGTTATTACTGGTAATTTGATATCAAGCATCATAAATGATTTACATGATCGTTAAATTGGAATTCATGTCATTGATAGCTTGAGGAATTTCATTGGTTTTGTACATTGTACGGTGAATTGTCCTATTTTAAAATTTTCCTGAGTATCGATTAAATAATTATTTGAAATATTTGTTTTCTCCGACATGAAGCTCTTTTCTTTTTAGTATTTTGCTTAATATCATATTTTATCTATAATGCCCATCATCTCTGAACCCTTCATTTATAGCCCATTTTATGTCAAACCATGTATAGTTTTTAATTTCCCTAAAATTCTACATTATTCCATTTCAATATAAATTTTCTCTCTGTGTAGATTACTTATTAATTTCAATTCTCATTAATGCTTGTTTTTTTTAGCACATTTGCATTTTCTAATGATTTGAAATAAATATACAATTATTGATTTGTTAATAATTATTCTATGAATATTTGAATGGTTATCATTCAATTTTATTTAATAAAACTGAAAGAAGAAAGAAAATGATGGTGTATTTTACACTGAGGAACATTTTTTTCATAATACTATAAGGCTGGAATATGTTTTTCTGCTAAAAGTATACTTCGTTAATGTATTTGTCTTTCTATTGTTACTGGTAATTTGATATCAAGAATCATAAATGGTTTACATGATTGTTAAATTGGAATTCATGTCATCGATATCTTAAACAATCTCATTGGTTTAGCACATTATGCAATGAATTGTCCTAATATTTAAAAATTCTTGTGTGTTTTGACTAATTATATATTCGAAATGTTTGTTTTGTCTGGCAAAAACATCTTTTCTTTTTTTATATTTTGCTTAATACCACATATCACATTTTCATTATAATGCACATCATCTCTAAGCCTTTCATTTATAGCCCATTTGGTGTCAAATCATGTATTGTTTTTAATTTCACTAAGATTCCGCATTATTCCATTTCAATATAAATTGCATACAATTATTTTGTTTGCACATGTTAATAATAATTTATATAAATATTTGAATGATTATCATTTAATTTTATTTATAGCCAGAAAATGCTGGGTGATTTTATGCCGATTAAAATGTTTTTGATAAAACTGTAAGGTTAGTATTTATTTTTCATTTAAGTATTTGTCTTTCTGTTGTTGCTGGTAATTTGATATCAAGCAACATAAATGATTTACATGATTGTTAAATTGGAATTTATGTCATTGATAGCTTAAGCAATTTCATTGGTTTTGTACATTGTACAGTGAATTGTCCTATTTTAAAATTTTCCTGAGTATCGATTAAATAAGTATTTGAAATATTTGTTTTCTCTGACATGAAGCTCTTTTCTTTTTTGTATTTTGCTTAATATCATATTTTTTCTATAATGCACATCATCTCTGAACCCCTCATTTATAGCCCATTTTATGTCAAATCATGTATAGTTTTTAATTTCACTGAGATTCTACATTATTCCATTTCAATATTAAATTTTCTCTCTCGGTAGATTGCTTATTCATTTCAATTCTAATTAATACTTTTTTTTTGGCACATTTGCATTTTCTAATGATTCAAATAAGTTGTGCACTATTATATTATTTACACATGTTAATAATAATTGTATGAATACTTGAATGATTATCATTTAATTTTATTTATAGCAAAAAATTGCTGGGGGATTTTATGCTTAGAAAGAGGTTTTTAATAAAACTATAAGAATTAAATATATTTTTCTGCTAAACATATTCTTTATTTATGTATTTTTCTTTCCATAGTTACTGGTAATTTCATATCAAGCATCATAAATGATTTATACAATTGTTAAATTTCAATTCAGGTCATTGGTAACTTAAGCAATCTCATTGGTTTTGCACAATGTGCAGTGAATTCTCCTATTTTAAAATTCTCCTGAGTTTTGATTAATTAAGCATTCAAAATGTTTGTTTTCTCTGACATGAAGCTCTTTTCTTTTTTTATATTTTGCTGAGTATCATATTTTTATTATAATGCACATCATCTCTGAACCTTTCATTTCTAGCCTATTTTTCGTTAAATCATGTATAGTTTTCAGTTTCAATAAAATTCTACTTTATTCCATTTCAATATTAAGTTTTCTCTATATATACACTGTTTATTAATTTCATTTCTCATTAATTCACTTATTTTAGCTTATTTGCATTTCCAAATAATTGTATGAATATTTGAATGATTATCATATAATTTTATTTATAGCAAGAAAATGCTGGGTCATATTACTTTGAGGAAAATGTTTTTTATAACACTGTAAGATTAGTATATAATGTTCTGCTAAAAATATTCTACATTTATGTATTTCTCTTTCTATTGTTACTGGTTATTTGATATCAAGCATCATAATTGATTTATTTATGCAATTGTTAAATTGGAATTCAAGTCATTGATAGATTAAACAATATCATTGGTTTTGCTCATTGTGCAATGAATTGTCCTATTTTAAAATTCTCCTGCGTTTTGATTAACTAAGTATTCGAAATGTTTGTTTTCTCTGACATGAAGCTCTTTTCTTTTTCATACTTTGCTTAATATCATATTTTTATTATAAGGCACATCATCTCTGAGCCATCATTTATAACCCATTTGGTGTCAAATCATGTATAGTTTTTAATTTCACTAAGATTTCACATTATTCCATTTCAATATAAATTTTCTCTCTGTGTAGATTACTTATTCATTTCAATTCTCATTAATAGTGGTTTTTTGGCACATTTGCATTTTCTAATGATTTGAAATTAATTGCATACAATTATTTATTTGTTCTATGAATATTTGAATGATTATCATTTAATTTTATTTATAGTAAGAAAATGATGAGGTATTTTACACTGAAAAAAATGTTTTTCATAAGACTATAAGGCTAGAATATATTCTTCTGCTAAAAGTATACTTCATTAATGTATTTGTCTTTCTATTGTTATTGAGAATTTGATATCAAGCAACATAAATGGTTTACACGATTGTTAATATGGAATTCATGTCATCGATATCTTAAGCAATCTCATTGTTTAGCACATTATGCAGTGAATTGTCATAATATTTAAAAAAATTTCTGTGTTTAGATTAATTATATGTTCTAAATGTTTGTTTTGTTTCATAAAGGTCTTTTCTTTTTTATATTTTGCTTAATAACACATATCACATTTTGATTATAATGCACATCATCTCTGTGCCTTTCATTTATAGCCCATATGGTGGCAAATCATGTATAGTTTTTAATTTCACTAAGATTCCAAATAATTCCATTTCAATATAAATTGCATACAATTATTTTGTTTGCACATGTTAATAATAATTATATACAAATATTTGAATGATTATCATTTAATTTTATTTATAGCAAGAAAATGCTGGGTGATTTTGCACTGAGGAAAATGTTTTGTATAATTCTAAGGTTAGCATATATTTTTCTGTTAAAAATATTTTTCATTTAAGAATTTGTCTTTCTGTTATTACTGGTAATTTGATATCAAGCATCATAAATGATTTACATGATTGTTAAATTGGAATTCATGTCATTGATAGCTTGAGGAATTTCATTGGTTTTGTACATTGTACGGTGAATTGTCCTATTTTAAAATTTTCCTGAGTATCGATTAAATAAGTATTTGAAATATTTGTTTTCTCCGACATGAAGCTCTTTTCTTTTTAGTATTTTGCTTAATATCATATTTTATCTATAATGCCCATCATCTCTGAACCCTTCATTTATAGCCCATTTTATGTCAAATCATGTATAGTTTTTAATTTCCCTAAAATTCTACATTATTCCATTTCAATATAAATTTTCTCTCTGTGTAGATTACTTATTAATTTCAATTCTCATTAATGCTTGTTTTTTAGCACATTTGCATTTTCTAATGATTTGAAATAAATATACAATTATTGATTTGTTAATAATTATTCTATGAATATTTGAATGGTTATCATTCAATTTTATTTAATAAAACTGAAAGAAGAAAGAAAATGATGGTGTATTTTACACTGAGGAACATTTTTTTCATAATACTATTAGGCTGGAATATGTTTTTCTGCTAAAAGTATACTTCGTTAATGTATTTGTCTTTCTATTGTTACTGGTAATTTGATATCAAGAATCATAAATGGTTTACATGATTGTTAAATTGGAATTCATGTCATCGATATCTTAAACAATCTCATTGGTTTAGCACATTATGCAATGAATTGTCCTAATATTTAAAAATTCTTGTGTGTTTTGACTAATTATATATTCGAAATGTTTGTTTTGTCTGGCAAAAACATCTTTTCTTTTTTTATATTTTGCTTAATACCACATATCACATTTTCATTATAATGCACATCATCTCTAAGCCTTTCACTTATAGCCCATTTGGTGTCAAATCATGTATTGTTTTTAATTTCACTAAGATTCCGCATTATTCCATTTCAATATAAATTGCATACAATTATTTTGTTTGCACATGTTAATAATAATTTATATAAATATTTGAATGATTATCATTTAATTTTATTTATAGCCAGAAAATGCTGGGTGATTTTATGCCGATTAAAATGTTTTTGATAAAACTGTAAGGTTAGTATTTATTTTTCATTTAAGTATTTGTCTTTCTGTTGTTGCTGGTAATTTGATATCAAGCAACATAAATGATTTACATGATTGTTAAATTGGAATTTATGTCATTGATAGCTTAAGCAATTTCATTGGTTTTGTACATTGTACAGTGAATTGTCCTATTTTAAAATTTTCCTGAGTATCGATTAAATAAGTATTTGAAATATTTGTTTTCTCTGACATGAAGCTCTTTTCTTTTTTGTATTTTGCTTAATATCATATTTTTTCTATAATGCACATCATCTCTGAACCCCTCATTTATAGCCCATTTTATGTCAAATCATGTATAGTTTTTAATTTCACTGAGATTCTACATTATTCCATTTCAATATTAAATTTTCTCTCTCAGTAGATTGCTTATTCATTTCAATTCTAATTAATACTTTTTTTGGCACATTTGCATTTTCTAATGATTCAAATAAGTTGTGCACTATTATATTATTTACACATGTTAATAATAATTGTATGAATACTTGAATGATTATCATTTAATTTTATTTATAGCAAAAAATTGCTGGGGGATTTTACGCTTAGAAAGAGGTTTTTAATAAAACTATAAGAATTAAATATATTTTTCTGCTAAACATATTCTTTATTTATGTATTTGTCTTTCCATAGTTACTGGTAATTTCATATCAAGCATCATAAATGATTTATACAATTGTTAAATTGCAATTCAGGTCATTGGTAACTTAAGCAATCTCATTGGTTTTGCACAATGTGCAGTGAATTCTCCTATTTTAAAATTCTCCTGAGTTTTGATTAATTAAGCATTCAAAATGTTTGTTTTCTCTGACATGAAGCTCTTTTTTTTTTTTATATTTTGCTGAGTATCATATTTTTATTATAATGCACATCATTTCTGAACCTTTCATTTCTAGCCTATTTTTCGTTAAATCATGTATAGTTTTCAGTTTCAATAAAATTCTACTTTATTCCATTTCAATATTAAGTTTTCTCTATATATACACTGTTTATTAATTTCATTTCTCATTAATTCACTTATTTTAGCTTATTTGCATTTCCAAATAATTGTATGAATATTTGAATGATTATCATATAATTTTATTTATAGCAAGAAAATGCTGGGTCATATTACTTTGAGGAAAATGTTTTTTATAACACTGTAAGATTAGTATATAATGTTCTGCTAAAAATATTCTTCATTTATGTATTTCTCTTTCTATTGTTACTGGTTATTTGATATCTAGCATCATAATTGATTTATTTATGCAATTGTTAAATTGGAATTCAAGTCATTGATAGATTAAACAATATCATTGGTTTTGCTCATTGTGCAATGAATTGTCCTATTTTAAAATTCTCCTGCGTTTTGATTAACTAAGTATTCGAAATGTTTGTTTTCTCTGACATGAAGCTCTTTTCTTTTTCATACTTTGCTTAATATCATATTTTTATTATAAGGCACATCATCTCTGAGCCATCATTTATAACCCATTTGGTGTCAAATCATGTATAGTTTTTAATTTCACTAAGATTTCACATTATTCCATTTCAATATAAATTTTCTCTCTGTGTAGATTACTTATTCATTTCAATTCTCATTAATAGTGGTTTTTTGGCACATTTGCATTTTCTAATGATTTGAAATTAATTGCATACAATTATTTATTTGTTCTATGAATATTTGAATGATTATCATTTAATTTTATTTATAGTAAGAAAATGATGAGGTATTTTACACTGAAAAAAATGTTTTTCATAAGACTATAAGGCTAGAATATATTCTTCTGCTAAAAGTATACTTCATTAATGTATTTGTCTTTCTATTGTTATTGAGAATTTGATATCAAGCAACATAAATGGTTTACACGATTGTTAATATGGAATTCATGTCATCGATATCTTAAGCAATCTCATTGTTTAGCACATTATGCAGTGAATTGTCATAATATTTAAAAAAATTTCTGTGTTTAGATTAATTATATGTTCTAAATGTTTGTTTTGTTTCATAAAGGTCTTTTCTTTTTTATATTTTGCTTAATAACACATATCACATTTTTATTATAATGCACATCATCTCTGTGCCTTTCATTTATAGCCCATATGGTGGCAAATCATGTATAGTTTTTAATTTCACTAAGATTCCAAATAATTCCATTTCAATATAAATTGCATACAATTATTTTGTTTGCACATGTTAATAATAATTATATACAAATATTTGAATGATTATCATTTAATTTTATTTATAGCAAGAAAATGCTGGGTGATTTTGCACTGAGGAAAATGTTTTGTATAATTCTAAGGTTAGCATATATTTTTCTGTTAAAAATATTTTTCATTTAAGAATTTGTCTTTCTGTTATTACTGGTAATTTGATATCAAGCATCATAAATGATTTACATGATTGTTAAATTGGAATTCATGTCATTGATAGCTTGAGGAATTTCATTGGTTTTGTACATTGTACGGTGAATTGTCCTATTTTAAAATTTTCCTGAGTATCGATTAAATAAGTATTTGAAATATTTGTTTTCTCCGACATGAAGCTCTTTTCTTTTTAGTATTTTGCTTAATATCATATTTTATCTATAATGCCCATCATCTCTGAACCCTTCATTTATAGCCCATTTTATGTCAAATCATGTATAGTTTTTAATTTCCCTAAAATTCTACATTATTCCATTTCAATATAAATTTTCTCTCTGTGTAGATTACTTATTAATTTCAATTCTCATTAATGCTTGTTTTTTAGCACATTTGCATTTTCTAATGATTTGAAATAAATATACAATTATTGATTTGTTAATAATTATTCTATGAATATTTGAATGGTTATCATTCAATTTTATTTAATAAAACTGAAAGAAGAAAGAAAATGATGGTGTATTTTACACTGAGGAACATTTTTTTCATAATACTATTAGGCTGGAATATGTTTTTCTGCTAAAAGTATACTTCGTTAATGTATTTGTCTTTCTATTGTTACTGGTAATTTGATATCAAGAATCATAAATGGTTTACATGATTGTTAAATTGGAATTCATGTCATCGATATCTTAAACAATCTCATTGGTTTAGCACATTATGCAATGAATTGTCCTAATATTTAAAAATTCTTGTGTGTTTTGACTAATTATATATTCGAAATGTTTGTTTTGTCTGGCAAAAACATCTTTTCTTTTTTTATATTTTGCTTAATACCACATATCACATTTTCATTATAATGCACATCATCTCTAAGCCTTTCACTTATAGCCCATTTGGTGTCAAATCATGTATTGTTTTTAATTTCACTAAGATTCCGCATTATTCCATTTCAATATAAATTGCATACAATTATTTTGTTTGCACTTGTTAATAATAATTTATATAAATATTTGAATGATTATCATTTAATTTTATTTATAGCCAGAAAATGCTGGGTGATTTTATGCCGATTAAAATGTTTTTGATAAAACTGTAAGGTTAGTATTTATTTTTCATTTAAGTATTTGTCTTTCTGTTGTTGCTGGTAATTTGATATCAAGCAACATAAATGATTTACATGATTGTTAAATTGGAATTTATGTCATTGATAGCTTAAGCAATTTCATTGGTTTTGTACATTGTACAGTGAATTGTCCTATTTTAAAATTTTCCTGAGTATCGATTAAATAAGTATTTGAAATATTTGTTTTCTCTGACATGAAGCTCTTTTCTTTTTTGTATTTTGCTTAATATCATATTTTTTCTATAATGCACATCATCTCTGAACCCCTCATTTATAGCCCATTTTATGTCAAATCATGTATAGTTTTTAATTTCACTGAGATTCTACATTATTCCATTTCAATATTAAATTTTCTCTCTCGGTAGATTGCTTATTCATTTCAATTCTAATTAATACTTTTTTTGGCACATTTGCATTTTCTAATGATTCAAATAAGTTGTGCACTATTATATTATTTACACATGTTAATAATAATTGTATGAATACTTGAATGATTATCATTTAATTTTATTTATAGCAAAAAATTGCTGGGGGATTTTACGCTTAGAAAGAGGTTTTTAATAAAACTATAAGAATTAAATATATTTTTCTGCTAAACATATTCTTTATTTATGTATTTGTCTTTCCATAGTTACTGGTAATTTCATATCAAGCATCATAAATGATTTATACAATTGTTAAATTGCAATTCAGGTCATTGGTAACTTAAGCAATCTCATTGGTTTTGCACAATGTGCAGTGAATTCTCCTATTTTAAAATTCTCCTGAGTTTTGATTAATTAAGCATTCAAAATGTTTGTTTTCTCTGACATGAAGCTCTTTTTTTTTTTTATATTTTGCTGAGTATCATATTTTTATTATAATGCACATCATTTCTGAACCTTTCATTTCTAGCCTATTTTTCGTTAAATCATGTATAGTTTTCAGTTTCAATAAAATTCTACTTTATTCCATTTCAATATTAAGTTTTCTCTATATATACACTGTTTATTAATTTCATTTCTCATTAATTCACTTATTTTAGCTTATTTGCATTTCCAAATAATTGTATGAATATTTGAATGATTATCATATAATTTTATTTATAGCAAGAAAATGCTGGGTCATATTACTTTGAGGAAAATGTTTTTTATAACACTGTAAGATTAGTATATAATGTTCTGCTAAAAATATTCTTCATTTATGTATTTCTCTTTCTATTGTTACTGGTTATTTGATATCTAGCATCATAATTGATTTATTTATGCAATTGTTAAATTGGAATTCAAGTCATTGATAGATTAAACAATATCATTGGTTTTGCTCATTGTGCAATGAATTGTCCTATTTTAAAATTCTCCTGCGTTTTGATTAACTAAGTATTCGAAATGTTTGTTTTCTCTGACATGAAGCTCTTTTCTTTTTCATACTTTGCTTAATATCATATTTTTATTATAAGGCACATCATCTCTGAGCCATCATTTATAACCCATTTGGTGTCAAATCATGTATAGTTTTTAATTTCACTAAGATTTCACATTATTCCATTTCAATATAAATTTTCTCTCTGTGTAGATTACTTATTCATTTCAATTCTCATTAATAGTGGTTTTTTGGCACATTTGCATTTTCTAATGATTTGAAATTAATTGCATACAATTATTTATTTGTTCTATGAATATTTGAATGATTATCATTTAATTTTATTTATAGTAAGAAAATGATGAGGTATTTTACACTGAAAAAAATGTTTTTCATAAGACTATAAGGCTAGAATATATTCTTCTGCTAAAAGTATACTTCATTAATGTATTTGTCTTTCTATTGTTATTGAGAATTTGATATCAAGCAACATAAATGGTTTACACGATTGTTAATATGGAATTCATGTCATCGATATCTTAAGCAATCTCATTGTTTAGCACATTATGCAGTGAATTGTCATAATATTTAAAAAAATTTCTGTGTTTAGATTAATTATATGTTCTAAATGTTTGTTTTGTTTCATAAAGGTCTTTTCTTTTTTATATTTTGCTTAATAACACATATCACATTTTTATTATAATGCACATCATCTCTGTGCCTTTCATTTATAGCCCATATGGTGGCAAATCATGTATAGTTTTTAATTTCACTAAGATTCCAAATAATTCCATTTCAATATAAATTGCATACAATTATTTTGTTTGCACATGTTAATAATAATTATATACAAATATTTGAATGATTATCATTTAATTTTATTTATAGCAAGAAAATGCTGGGTGATTTTGCACTGAGGAAAATGTTTTGTATAATTCTAAGGTTAGCATATATTTTTCTGTTAAAAATATTTTTCATTTAAGAATTTGTCTTTCTGTTATTACTGGTAATTTGATATCAAGCATCATAAATGATTTACATGATTGTTAAATTGGAATTCATGTCATTGATAGCTTGAGGAATTTCATTGGTTTTGTACATTGTACGGTGAATTGTCCTATTTTAAAATTTTCCTGAGTATCGATTAAATAAGTATTTGAAATATTTGTTTTCTCCGACATGAAGCTCTTTTCTTTTTAGTATTTTGCTTAATATCATATTTTATCTATAATGCCCATCATCTCTGAACCCTTCATTTATAGCCCATTTTATGTCAAATCATGTATAGTTTTTAATTTCCCTAAAATTCTACATTATTCCATTTCAATATAAATTTTCTCTCTGTGTAGATTACTTATTAATTTCAATTCTCATTAATGCTTGTTTTTTAGCACTTTTGCATTTTCTAATGATTTGAAATAAATATACAATTATTGATTTGTTAATAATTATTCTATGAATATTTGAATGGTTATCATTCAATTTTATTTAATAAAACTGAAAGAAGAAAGAAAATGATGGTGTATTTTACACTGAGGAACATTTTTTTCATAATACTATAAGGCTGGAATATGTTTTTCTGCTAAAAGTATACTTCGTTAATGTATTTGTCTTTCTATTGTTACTGGTAATTTGATATCAAGAATCATAAATGGTTTACATGATTGTTAAATTGGAATTCATGTCATCGATATCTTAAACAATCTCATTGGTTTAGCACATTATGCAATGAATTGTCCTAATATTTAAAAATTCTTGTGTGTTTTGACTAATTATATATTCGAAATGTTTGTTTTGTCTGGCAAAAACATCTTTTCTTTTTTTATATTTTGCTTAATACCACATATCACATTTTCATTATAATGCACATCATCTCTAAGCCTTTCATTTATAGCCCATTTGGTGTCAAATCATGTATTGTTTTTAATTTCACTAAGATTCCGCATTATTCCATTTCAATATAAATTGCATACAATTATTTTGTTTGCACGTGTTAATAATAATTTATATAAATATTTGAATGATTATCATTTAATTTTATTTATAGCCAGAAAATGCTGGGTGATTTTATGCCGATTAAAATGTTTTTGATAAAACTGTAAGGTTAGTATTTATTTTTCATTTAAGTATTTGTCTTTCTGTTGTTGCTGGTAATTTGATATCAAGCAACATAAATGATTTACATGATTGTTAAATTGGAATTTATGTCATTGATAGCTTAAGCAATTTCATTGGTTTTGTACATTGTACAGTGAATTGTCCTATTTTAAAATTTTCCTGAGTATCGATTAAATAAGTATTTGAAATATTTGTTTTCTCTGACATGAAGCTCTTTTCTTTTTTGTATTTTGCTTAATATCATATTTTTTCTATAATGCACATCATCTCTGAACCCCTCATTTATAGCCCATTTTATGTCAAATCATGTATAGTTTTTAATTTCACTGAGATTCTACATTATTCCATTTCAATATTAAATTTTCTCTCTCGGTAGATTGCTTATTCATTTCAATTCTAATTAATACTTTTTTTTGGCACATTTGCATTTTCTAATGATTCAAATAAGTTGTGCACTATTATATTATTTACACATGTTAATAATAATTGTATGAATACTTGAATGATTATCATTTAATTTTATTTATAGCAAAAAATTGCTGGGGGATTTTTCGCTTAGAAAGAGGTTTTTAATAAAACTATAAGAATTAAATATATTTTTCTGCTAAACATATTCTTTATTTATGTATTTGTCTTTCCATAGTTACTGGTAATTTCATATCAAGCATCATAAATGATTTATACAATTGTTAAATTGCAATTCATGTCATTGGTAACTTAAGCAATCTCATTGGTTTTGCACAATGTGCAGTGAATTCTCCTATTTTAAAATTCTCCTGAGTTTTGATTAATTAAGCATTCAAAATGTTTGTTTTCTCTGACATGAAGCTCTTTTCTTTTTTTATATTTTGCTGAGTATCATATTTTTATTATAATGCACATCATCTCTGAACCTTTCATTTCTAGCCTATTTTTCGTTAAATCATGTATAGTTTTCAGTTTCAATAAAATTCTACTTTATTCCATTTCAATATTAAGTTTTCTCTATATATACACTGTTTATTAATTTCATTTCTCATTAATTCACTTATTTTAGCTTATTTGCATTTCCAAATAATTGTATGAATATTTGAATGATTATCATATAATTTTATTTATAGCAAGAAAATGCTGGGTCATATTACTTTGAGGAAAATGTTTTTTATAACACTGTAAGATTAGTATATAATGTTCTGCTAAAAATATTCTACATTTATGTATTTCTCTTTCTATTGTTACTGGTTATTTGATATCAAGCATCATAATTGATTTATTTATGCAATTGTTAAATTGGAATTCAAGTCATTGATAGATTAAACAATATCATTGGTTTTGCTCATTGTGCAATGAATTGTCCTATTTTAAAATTCTCCTGCGTTTTGATTAACTAAGTATTCGAAATGTTTGTTTTCTCTGACATGAAGCTCTTTTCTTTTTCATACTTTGCTTAATATCATATTTTTATTATAAGGCACATCATCTCTGAGCCATCATTTATAACCCATTTGGTGTCAAATCATGTATAGTTTTTAATTTCACTAAGATTTCACATTATTCCATTTCAATATAAATTTTCTCTCTGTGTAGATTACTTATTCATTTCAATTCTCATTAATAGTGGTTTTTTGGCACATTTGCATTTTCTAATGATTTGAAATTAATTGCATACAATTATTTATTTGTTCTATGAATATTTGAATGATTATCATTTAATTTTATTTATAGTAAGAAAATGATGAGGTATTTTACACTGAAAAAAATGTTTTTCATAAGACTATAAGGCTAGAATATATTCTTCTGCTAAAAGTATACTTCATTAATGTATTTGTCTTTCTATTGTTATTGAGAATTTGATATCAAGCAACATAAATGGTTTACACGATTGTTAATATGGAATTCATGTCATCGATATCTTAAGCAATCTCATTGTTTAGCACATTATGCAGTGAATTGTCATAATATTTAAAAAAATTTCTGTGTTTAGATTAATTATATGTTCGAAATGTTTGTTTTGTCTGGCATAAAGGTCTTTTCTTTTTTATATTTTGCTTAATAACACATATCACATTTTTATTATAATGCACATCATCTCTGTGCCTTTCATTTATAGCCCATATGGTGGCAAATCATGTATAGTTTTTAATTTCACTAAGATTCCAAATAATTCCATTTCAATATAAATTGCATACAATTATTTTGTTTGCACATGTTAATAATAATTATATACAAATATTTGAATGATTATCATTTAATTTTATTTATAGCAAGAAAATGCTGGGTGATTTTGCACTGAGGAAAATGTTTTGTATAATTCTAAGGTTAGCATATATTTTTCTGTTAAAAATATTTTTCATTTAAGAATTTGTCTTTCTGTTATTACTGGTAATTTGATATCAAGCATCATAAATGATTTACATGATTGTTAAATTGGAATTCATGTCATTGATAGCTTGAGGAATTTCATTGGTTTTGTACATTGTACAGTGAATTGTCCTATTTTAAAATTTTCCTGAGTATCGATTAAATAAGTATTTGAAATATTTGTTTTCTCCGACATGAAGCTCTTTTCTTTTTAGTATTTTGCTTAATATCATATTTTATCTATAATGCCCATCATCTCTGAACCCTTCATTTATAGCCCATTTTATGTCAAATCATGTATAGTTTTTAATTTCCCTAAAATTCTACATTATTCCATTTCAATATAAATTTTCTCTCTGTGTAGATTACTTATTAATTTCAATTCTCATTAATGCTTGTTTTTTAGCACTTTTGCATTTTCTAATGATTTGAAATAAATATACAATTATTGATTTGTTAATAATTATTCTATGAATATTTGAATGGTTATCATTCAATTTTATTTAATAAAACTGAAAGAAGAAAGAAAATGATGGTGTATTTTACACCGAGGAACATTTTTTTCATAATACTATAAGGCTGGAATATGTTTTTCTGCTAAAAGTATACTTCGTTAATGTATTTGTCTTTCTATTGTTACTGGTAATTTGATATCAAGAATCATAAATGGTTTACATGATTGTTAAATTGGAATTCATGTCATCGATATCTTAAACAATCTCATTGGTTTAGCACATTATGCAATGAATTGTCCTAATATTTAAAAATTCTTGTGTGTTTTGACTAATTATATATTCGAAATGTTTGTTTTGTCTGGCAAAAACATCTTTTCTTTTTTTATATTTTGCTTAATACCACATATCACATTTTCATTATAATGCACATCATCTCTAAGCCTTTCATTTATAGCCCATTTGGTGTCAAATCATGTATTGTTTTTAATTTCACTAAGATTCCGCATTATTCCATTTCAATATAAATTGCATACAATTATTTTGTTTGCACGTGTTAATAATAATTTATATAAATATTTGAATGATTATCATTTAATTTTATTTATAGCCAGAAAATGCTGGGTGATTTTATGCCGATTAAAATGTTTTTGATAAAACTGTAAGGTTAGTATTTATTTTTCATTTAAGTATTTGTCTTTCTGTTGTTGCTGGTAATTTGATATCAAGCAACATAAATGATTTACATGATTGTTAAATTGGAATTTATGTCATTGATAGCTTAAGCAATTTCATTGGTTTTGTACATTGTACAGTGAATTGTCCTATTTTAAAATTTTCCTGAGTATCGATTAAATAAGTATTTGAAATATTTGTTTTCTCTGACATGAAGCTCTTTTCTTTTTTGTATTTTGCTTAATATCATATTTTTTCTATAATGCACATCATCTCTGAACCCCTCATTTATAGCCCATTTTATGTCAAATCATGTATAGTTTTTAATTTCACTGAGATTCTACATTATTCCATTTCAATATTAAATTTTCTCTCTCGGTAGATTGCTTATTCATTTCAATTCTAATTAATACTTTTTTTTGGCACATTTGCATTTTCTAATGATTCAAATAAGTTGTGCACTATTATATTATTTACACATGTTAATAATAATTGTATGAATACTTGAATGATTATCATTTAATTTTATTTATAGCAAAAAATTGCTGGGGGATTTTATGCTTAGAAAGAGGTTTTTAATAAAACTATAAGAATTAAATATATTTTTCTGCTAAACATATTCTTTATTTATGTATTTGTCTTTCCATAGTTACTGGTAATTTCATATCAAGCATCATAAATGATTTATACAATTGTTAAATTGCAATTCAGGTCATTGGTAACTTAAGCAATCTCATTGGTTTTGCACAATGTGCAGTGAATTCTCCTATTTTAAAATTCTCCTGAGTTTTGATTAATTAAGCATTCAAAATGTTTGTTTTCTCTGACATGAAGCTCTTTTCTTTTTTTATATTTTGCTGAGTATCATATTTTTATTATAATGCACATCATCTCTGAACCTTTCATTTCTAGCCTATTTTTCGTTAAATCATGTATAGTTTTCAGTTTCAATAAAATTCTACTTTATTCCATTTCAATATTAAGTTTTCTCTATATATACACTGTTTATTAATTTCATTTCTCATTAATTCACTTATTTTAGCTTATTTGCATTTCCAAATAATTGTATGAATATTTGAATGATTATCATATAATTTTATTTATAGCAAGAAAATGCTGGGTCATATTACTTTGAGGAAAATGTTTTTTATAACACTGTAAGATTAGTATATAATGTTCTGCTAAAAATATTCTACATTTATGTATTTCTCTTTCTATTGTTACTGGTTATTTGATATCAAGCATCATAATTGATTTATTTATGCAATTGTTAAATTGGAATTCAAGTCATTGATAGATTAAACAATATCATTGGTTTTGCTCATTGTGCAATGAATTGTCCTATTTTAAAATTCTCCTGCGTTTTGATTAACTAAGTATTCGAAATGTTTGTTTTCTCTGACATGAAGCTCTTTTCTTTTTCATACTTTGCTTAATATCATATTTTTATTATAAGGCACATCATCTCTGAGCCATCATTTATAACCCATTTGGTGTCAAATCATGTATAGTTTTTAATTTCACTAAGATTTCACATTATTCCATTTCAATATAAATTTTCTCTCTGTGTAGATTACTTATTCATTTCAATTCTCATTAATAGTGGTTTTTTGGCACATTTGCATTTTCTAATGATTTGAAATTAATTGCATACAATTATTTATTTGTTCTATGAATATTTGAATGATTATCATTTAATTTTATTTATAGTAAGAAAATGATGAGGTATTTTACACTGAAAAAAATGTTTTTCATAAGACTATAAGGCTAGAATATATTCTTCTGCTAAAAGTATACTTCATTAATGTATTTGTCTTTCTATTGTTATTGAGAATTTGATATCAAGCAACATAAATGGTTTACACGATTGTTAATATGGAATTCATGTCATCGATATCTTAAGCAATCTCATTGTTTAGCACATTATGCAGTGAATTGTCATAATATTTAAAAAAATTTCTGTGTTTAGATTAATTATATGTTCGAAATGTTTGTTTTGTCTGGCATAAAGGTCTTTTCTTTTTTATATTTTGCTTAATAACACATATCACATTTTTATTATAATGCACATCATCTCTGTGCCTTTCATTTATAGCCCATATGGTGGCAAATCATGTATAGTTTTTAATTTCACTAAGATTCCAAATAATTCCATTTCAATATAAATTGCATACAATTATTTTGTTTGCACATGTTAATAATAATTATATACAAATATTTGAATGATTATCATTTAATTTTATTTATAGCAAGAAAATGCTGGGTGATTTTGCACTGAGGAAAATGTTTTGTATAATTCTAAGGTTAGCATATATTTTTCTGTTAAAAATATTTTTCATTTAAGAATTTGTCTTTCTGTTATTACTGGTAATTTGATATCAAGCATCATAAATGATTTACATGATTGTTAAATTGGAATTCATGTCATTGATAGCTTGAGGAATTTCATTGGTTTTGTACATTGTACAGTGAATTGTCCTATTTTAAAATTTTCCTGAGTATCGATTAAATAAGTATTTGAAATATTTGTTTTCTCCGACATGAAGCTCTTTTCTTTTTAGTATTTTGCTTAATATCATATTTTATCTATAATGCCCATCATCTCTGAACCCTTCATTTATAGCCCATTTTATGTCAAATCATGTATAGTTTTTAATTTCCCTAAAATTCTACATTATTCCATTTCAATATAAATTTTCTCTCTGTGTAGATTACTTATTAATTTCAATTCTCATTAATGCTTGTTTTTTAGCACTTTTGCATTTTCTAATGATTTGAAATAAATATACAATTATTGATTTGTTAATAATTATTCTATGAATATTTGAATGGTTATCATTCAATTTTATTTAATAAAACTGAAAGAAGAAAGAAAATGATGGTGTATTTTACACCGAGGAACATTTTTTTCATAATACTATAAGGCTGGAATATGTTTTTCTGCTAAAAGTATACTTCGTTAATGTATTTGTCTTTCTATTGTTACTGGTAATTTGATATCAAGAATCATAAATGGTTTACATGATTGTTAAATTGGAATTCATGTCATCGATATCTTAAACAATCTCATTGGTTTAGCACATTATGCAATGAATTGTCCTAATATTTAAAAATTCTTGTGTGTTTTGACTAATTATATATTCGAAATGTTTGTTTTGTCTGGCAAAAACATCTTTTCTTTTTTTATATTTTGCTTAATACCACATATCACATTTTCATTATAATGCACATCATCTCTAAGCCTTTCATTTATAGCCCATTTGGTGTCAAATCATGTATTGTTTTTAATTTCACTAAGATTCCGCATTATTCCATTTCAATATAAATTGCATACAATTATTTTGTTTGCACGTGTTAATAATAATTTATATAAATATTTGAATGATTATCATTTAATTTTATTTATAGCCAGAAAATGCTGGGTGATTTTATGCCGATTAAAATGTTTTTGATAAAACTGTAAGGTTAGTATTTATTTTTCATTTAAGTATTTGTCTTTCTGTTGTTGCTGGTAATTTGATATCAAGCAACATAAATGATTTACATGATTGTTAAATTGGAATTTATGTCATTGATAGCTTAAGCAATTTCATTGGTTTTGTACATTGTACAGTGAATTGTCCTATTTTAAAATTTTCCTGAGTATCGATTAAATAAGTATTTGAAATATTTGTTTTCTCTGACATGAAGCTCTTTTCTTTTTTGTATTTTGCTTAATATCATATTTTTTCTATAATGCACATCATCTCTGAACCCCTCATTTATAGCCCATTTTATGTCAAATCATGTATAGTTTTTAATTTCACTGAGATTCTACATTATTCCATTTCAATATTAAATTTTCTCTCTCGGTAGATTGCTTATTCATTTCAATTCTAATTAATACTTTTTTTTGGCACATTTGCATTTTCTAATGATTCAAATAAGTTGTGCACTATTATATTATTTACACATGTTAATAATAATTGTATGAATACTTGAATGATTATCATTTAATTTTATTTATAGCAAAAAATTGCTGGGGGATTTTTCGCTTAGAAAGAGGTTTTTAATAAAACTATAAGAATTAAATATATTTTTCTGCTAAACATATTCTTTATTTATGTATTTGTCTTTCCATAGTTACTGGTAATTTCATATCAAGCATCATAAATGATTTATACAATTGTTAAATTGCAATTCATGTCATTGGTAACTTAAGCAATCTCATTGGTTTTGCACAATGTGCAGTGAATTCTCCTATTTTAAAATTCTCCTGAGTTTTGATTAATTAAGCATTCAAAATGTTTGTTTTCTCTGACATGAAGCTCTTTTCTTTTTTTATATTTTGCTGAGTATCATATTTTTATTATAATGCACATCATCTCTGAACCTTTCATTTCTAGCCTATTTTTCGTTAAATCATGTATAGTTTTCAGTTTCAATAAAATTCTACTTTATTCCATTTCAATATTAAGTTTTCTCTATATATACACTGTTTATTAATTTCATTTCTCATTAATTCACTTATTTTAGCTTATTTGCATTTCCAAATAATTGTATGAATATTTGAATGATTATCATATAATTTTATTTATAGCAAGAAAATGCTGGGTCATATTACTTTGAGGAAAATGTTTTTTATAACACTGTAAGATTAGTATATAATGTTCTGCTAAAAATATTCTACATTTATGTATTTCTCTTTCTATTGTTACTGGTTATTTGATATCAAGCATCATAATTGATTTATTTATGCAATTGTTAAATTGGAATTCAAGTCATTGATAGATTAAACAATATCATTGGTTTTGCTCATTGTGCAATGAATTGTCCTATTTTAAAATTCTCCTGCGTTTTGATTAACTAAGTATTCGAAATGTTTGTTTTCTCTGACATGAAGCTCTTTTCTTTTTCATACTTTGCTTAATATCATATTTTTATTATAAGGCACATCATCTCTGAGCCATCATTTATAACCCATTTGGTGTCAAATCATGTATAGTTTTTAATTTCACTAAGATTTCACATTATTCCATTTCAATATAAATTTTCTCTCTGTGTAGATTACTTATTCATTTCAATTCTCATTAATAGTGGTTTTTTGGCACATTTGCATTTTCTAATGATTTGAAATTAATTGCATACAATTATTTATTTGTTCTATGAATATTTGAATGATTATCATTTAATTTTATTTATAGTAAGAAAATGATGAGGTATTTTACACTGAAAAAAATGTTTTTCATAAGACTATAAGGCTAGAATATATTCTTCTGCTAAAAGTATACTTCATTAATGTATTTGTCTTTCTATTGTTATTGAGAATTTGATATCAAGCAACATAAATGGTTTACACGATTGTTAATATGGAATTCATGTCATCGATATCTTAAGCAATCTCATTGTTTAGCACATTATGCAGTGAATTGTCATAATATTTAAAAAAATTTCTGTGTTTAGATTAATTATATGTTCGAAATGTTTGTTTTGTCTGGCATAAAGGTCTTTTCTTTTTTATATTTTGCTTAATAACACATATCACATTTTTATTATAATGCACATCATCTCTGTGCCTTTCATTTATAGCCCATATGGTGGCAAATCATGTATAGTTTTTAATTTCACTAAGATTCCAAATAATTCCATTTCAATATAAATTGCATACAATTATTTTGTTTGCACATGTTAATAATAATTATATACAAATATTTGAATGATTATCATTTAATTTTATTTATAGCAAGAAAATGCTGGGTGATTTTGCACTGAGGAAAATGTTTTGTATAATTCTAAGGTTAGCATATATTTTTCTGTTAAAAATATTTTTCATTTAAGAATTTGTCTTTCTGTTATTACTGGTAATTTGATATCAAGCATCATAAATGATTTACATGATTGTTAAATTGGAATTCATGTCATTGATAGCTTGAGGAATTTCATTGGTTTTGTACATTGTACAGTGAATTGTCCTATTTTAAAATTTTCCTGAGTATCGATTAAATAAGTATTTGAAATATTTGTTTTCTCCGACATGAAGCTCTTTTCTTTTTAGTATTTTGCTTAATATCATATTTTATCTATAATGCCCATCATCTCTGAACCCTTCATTTATAGCCCATTTTATGTCAAATCATGTATAGTTTTTAATTTCCCTAAAATTCTACATTATTCCATTTCAATATAAATTTTCTCTCTGTGTAGATTACTTATTAATTTCAATTCTCATTAATGCTTGTTTTTTAGCACTTTTGCATTTTCTAATGATTTGAAATAAATATACAATTATTGATTTGTTAATAATTATTCTATGAATATTTGAATGGTTATCATTCAATTTTATTTAATAAAACTGAAAGAAGAAAGAAAATGATGGTGTATTTTACACCGAGGAACATTTTTTTCATAATACTATAAGGCTGGAATATGTTTTTCTGCTAAAAGTATACTTCGTTAATGTATTTGTCTTTCTATTGTTACTGGTAATTTGATATCAAGAATCATAAATGGTTTACATGATTGTTAAATTGGAATTCATGTCATCGATATCTTAAACAATCTCATTGGTTTAGCACATTATGCAATGAATTGTCCTAATATTTAAAAATTCTTGTGTGTTTTGACTAATTATATATTCGAAATGTTTGTTTTGTCTGGCAAAAACATCTTTTCTTTTTTTATATTTTGCTTAATACCACATATCACATTTTCATTATAATGCACATCATCTCTAAGCCTTTCATTTATAGCCCATTTGGTGTCAAATCATGTATTGTTTTTAATTTCACTAAGATTCCGCATTATTCCATTTCAATATAAATTGCATACAATTATTTTGTTTGCACGTGTTAATAATAATTTATATAAATATTTGAATGATTATCATTTAATTTTATTTATAGCCAGAAAATGCTGGGTGATTTTATGCCGATTAAAATGTTTTTGATAAAACTGTAAGGTTAGTATTTATTTTTCATTTAAGTATTTGTCTTTCTGTTGTTGCTGGTAATTTGATATCAAGCAACATAAATGATTTACATGATTGTTAAATTGGAATTTATGTCATTGATAGCTTAAGCAATTTCATTGGTTTTGTACATTGTACAGTGAATTGTCCTATTTTAAAATTTTCCTGAGTATCGATTAAATAAGTATTTGAAATATTTGTTTTCTCTGACATGAAGCTCTTTTCTTTTTTGTATTTTGCTTAATATCATATTTTTTCTATAATGCACATCATCTCTGAACCCCTCATTTATAGCCCATTTTATGTCAAATCATGTATAGTTTTTAATTTCACTGAGATTCTACATTATTCCATTTCAATATTAAATTTTCTCTCTCGGTAGATTGCTTATTCATTTCAATTCTAATTAATACTTTTTTTTGGCACATTTGCATTTTCTAATGATTCAAATAAGTTGTGCACTATTATATTATTTACACATGTTAATAATAATTGTATGAATACTTGAATGATTATCATTTAATTTTATTTATAGCAAAAAATTGCTGGGGGATTTTATGCTTAGAAAGAGGTTTTTAATAAAACTATAAGAATTAAATATATTTTTCTGCTAAACATATTCTTTATTTATGTATTTGTCTTTCCATAGTTACTGGTAATTTCATATCAAGCATCATAAATGATTTATACAATTGTTAAATTGCAATTCAGGTCATTGGTAACTTAAGCAATCTCATTGGTTTTGCACAATGTGCAGTGAATTCTCCTATTTTAAAATTCTCCTGAGTTTTGATTAATTAAGCATTCAAAATGTTTGTTTTCTCTGACATGAAGCTCTTTTCTTTTTTTATATTTTGCTGAGTATCATATTTTTATTATAATGCACATCATCTCTGAACCTTTCATTTCTAGCCTATTTTTCGTTAAATCATGTATAGTTTTCAGTTTCAATAAAATTCTACTTTATTCCATTTCAATATTAAGTTTTCTCTATATATACACTGTTTATTAATTTCATTTCTCATTAATTCACTTATTTTAGCTTATTTGCATTTCCAAATAATTGTATGAATATTTGAATGATTATCATATAATTTTATTTATAGCAAGAAAATGCTGGGTCATATTACTTTGAGGAAAATGTTTTTTATAACACTGTAAGATTAGTATATAATGTTCTGCTAAAAATATTCTACATTTATGTATTTCTCTTTCTATTGTTACTGGTTATTTGATATCAAGCATCATAATTGATTTATTTATGCAATTGTTAAATTGGAATTCAAGTCATTGATAGATTAAACAATATCATTGGTTTTGCTCATTGTGCAATGAATTGTCCTATTTTAAAATTCTCCTGCGTTTTGATTAACTAAGTATTCGAAATGTTTGTTTTCTCTGACATGAAGCTCTTTTCTTTTTCATACTTTGCTTAATATCATATTTTTATTATAAGGCACATCATCTCTGAGCCATCATTTATAACCCATTTGGTGTCAAATCATGTATAGTTTTTAATTTCACTAAGATTTCACATTATTCCATTTCAATATAAATTTTCTCTCTGTGTAGATTACTTATTCATTTCAATTCTCATTAATAGTGGTTTTTTGGCACATTTGCATTTTCTAATGATTTGAAATTAATTGCATACAATTATTTATTTGTTCTATGAATATTTGAATGATTATCATTTAATTTTATTTATAGTAAGAAAATGATGAGGTATTTTACACTGAAAAAAATGTTTTTCATAAGACTATAAGGCTAGAATATATTCTTCTGCTAAAAGTATACTTCATTAATGTATTTGTCTTTCTATTGTTATTGAGAATTTGATATCAAGCAACATAAATGGTTTACACGATTGTTAATATGGAATTCATGTCATCGATATCTTAAGCAATCTCATTGTTTAGCACATTATGCAGTGAATTGTCATAATATTTAAAAAAATTTCTGTGTTTAGATTAATTATATGTTCGAAATGTTTGTTTTGTCTGGCATAAAGGTCTTTTCTTTTTTATATTTTGCTTAATAACACATATCACATTTTTATTATAATGCACATCATCTCTGTGCCTTTCATTTATAGCCCATATGGTGGCAAATCATGTATAGTTTTTAATTTCACTAAGATTCCAAATAATTCCATTTCAATATAAATTGCATACAATTATTTTGTTTGCACATGTTAATAATAATTATATACAAATATTTGAATGATTATCATTTAATTTTATTTATAGCAAGAAAATGCTGGGTGATTTTGCACTGAGGAAAATGTTTTGTATAATTCTAAGGTTAGCATATATTTTTCTGTTAAAAATATTTTTCATTTAAGAATTTGTCTTTCTGTTATTACTGGTAATTTGATATCAAGCATCATAAATAATTTACATGATTGTTAAATTGGAATTCATGTCATTGATAGCTTGAGGAATTTCATTGGTTTTGTACATTGTACAGTGAATTGTCCTATTTTAAAATTTTCCTGAGTATCGATTAAATAAGTATTTGAAATATTTGTTTTCTCCGACATGAAGCTCTTTTCTTTTTAGTATTTTGCTTAATATCATATTTTATCTATAATGCCCATCATCTCTGAACCCTTCATTTATAGCCCATTTTATGTCAAATCATGTATAGTTTTTAATTTCCCTAAAATTCTACATTATTCCATTTCAATATAAATTTTCTCTCTGTGTAGATTACTTATTAATTTCAATTCTCATTAATGCTTGTTTTTTAGCACTTTTGCATTTTCTAATGATTTGAAATAAATATACAATTATTGATTTGTTAATAATTATTCTATGAATATTTGAATGGTTATCATTCAATTTTATTTAATAAAACTGAAAGAAGAAAGAAAATGATGGTGTATTTT
Organism: Argiope bruennichi; assembly: GCF_947563725.1. Taxonomy (NCBI): domain Eukaryota; kingdom Metazoa; phylum Arthropoda; class Arachnida; order Araneae; family Araneidae; genus Argiope; species Argiope bruennichi. Next base: position 53,012,288 of record NC_079162.1, read on the forward strand.
ACACCGAGGAACATTTTTTTCATAATACTATAAGGCTGGAATATGTTTTTCTGCTAAAAGTATACTTCGTTAATGTATTTGTCTTTCTATTGTTACTGGTAATTTGATATCAAGAATCATAAATGGTTTACATGATTGTTAAATTGGAATTCATGTCATCGATATCTTAAACAATCTCATTGGTTTAGCACATTATGCAATGAATTGTCCTAATATTTAAAAATTCTTGTGTGTTTTGACTAATTATATATTCGAAATGTTTGTTTTGTCTGGCAAAAACATCTTTTCTTTTTTTATATTTTGCTTAATACCACATATCACATTTTCATTATAATGCACATCATCTCTAAGCCTTTCATTTATAGCCCATTTGGTGTCAAATCATGTATTGTTTTTAATTTCACTAAGATTCCGCATTATTCCATTTCAATATAAATTGCATACAATTATTTTGTTTGCACGTGTTAATAATAATTTATATAAATATTTGAATGATTATCATTTAATTTTATTTATAGCCAGAAAATGCTGGGTGATTTTATGCCGATTAAAATGTTTTTGATAAAACTGTAAGGTTAGTATTTATTTTTCATTTAAGTATTTGTCTTTCTGTTGTTGCTGGTAATTTGATATCAAGCAACATAAATGATTTACATGATTGTTAAATTGGAATTTATGTCATTGATAGCTTAAGCAATTTCATTGGTTTTGTACATTGTACAGTGAATTGTCCTATTTTAAAATTTTCCTGAGTATCGATTAAATAAGTATTTGAAATATTTGTTTTCTCTGACATGAAGCTCTTTTCTTTTTTGTATTTTGCTTAATATCATATTTTTTCTATAATGCACATCATCTCTGAACCCCTCATTTATAGCCCATTTTATGTCAAATCATGTATAGTTTTTAATTTCACTGAGATTCTACATTATTCCATTTCAATATTAAATTTTCTCTCTCGGTAGATTGCTTATTCATTTCAATTCTAATTAATACTTTTTTTTGGCACATTTGCATTTTCTAATGATTCAAATAAGTTGTGCACTATTATATTATTTACACATGTTAATAATAATTGTATGAATACTTGAATGATTATCATTTAATTTTATTTATAGCAAAAAATTGCTGGGGGATTTTATGCTTAGAAAGAGGTTTTTAATAAAACTATAAGAATTAAATATATTTTTCTGCTAAACATATTCTTTATTTATGTATTTGTCTTTCCATAGTTACTGGTAATTTCATATCAAGCATCATAAATGATTTATACAATTGTTAAATTGCAATTCAGGTCATTGGTAACTTAAGCAATCTCATTGGTTTTGCACAATGTGCAGTGAATTCTCCTATTTTAAAATTCTCCTGAGTTTTGATTAATTAAGCATTCAAAATGTTTGTTTTCTCTGACATGAAGCTCTTTTCTTTTTTTATATTTGGCTGAGTATCATATTTTTATTATAATGCACATCATCTCTGAACCTTTCATTTCTAGCCTATTTTTCGTTAAATCATGTATAGTTTTCAGTTTCAATAAAATTCTACTTTATTCCATTTCAATATTAAGTTTTCTCTATATATACACTGTTTATTAATTTCATTTCTCATTAATTCACTTATTTTAGCTTATTTGCATTTCCAAATAATTGTATGAATATTTGAATGATTATCATATAATTTTATTTATAGCAAGAAAATGCTGGGTCATATTACTTTGAGGAAAATGTTTTTTATAACACTGTAAGATTAGTATATAATGTTCTGCTAAAAATATTCTACATTTATGTATTTCTCTTTCTATTGTTACTGGTTATTTGATATCAAGCATCATAATTGATTTATTTATGCAATTGTTAAATTGGAATTCAAGTCATTGATAGATTAAACAATATCATTGGTTTTGCTCATTGTGCAATGAATTGTCCTATTTTAAAATTCTCCTGCGTTTTGATTAACTAAGTATTCGAAATGTTTGTTTTCTCTGACATGAAGCTCTTTTCTTTTTCATACTTTGCTTAATATCATATTTTTATTATAAGGCACATCATCTCTGAGCCATCATTTATAACCCATTTGGTGTCAAATCATGTATAGTTTTTAATTTCACTAAGATTTCACATTATTCCATTTCAATATAAATTTTCTCTCTGTGTAGATTACTTATTCATTTCAATTCTCATTAATAGTGGTTTTTTGGCACATTTGCATTTTCTAATGATTTGAAATTAATTGCATACAATTATTTATTTGTTCTATGAATATTTGAATGATTATCATTTAATTTTATTTATAGTAAGAAAATGATGAGGTATTTTACACTGAAAAAAATGTTTTTCATAAGACTATAAGGCTAGAATATATTCTTCTGCTAAAAGTATACTTCATTAATGTATTTGTCTTTCTATTGTTATTGAGAATTTGATATCAAGCAACATAAATGGTTTACACGATTGTTAATATGGAATTCATGTCATCGATATCTTAAGCAATCTCATTGTTTAGCACATTATGCAGTGAATTGTCATAATATTTAAAAAAATTTCTGTGTTTAGATTAATTATATGTTCGAAATGTTTGTTTTGTCTGGCATAAAGGTCTTTTCTTTTTTATATTTTGCTTAATAACACATATCACATTTTTATTATAATGCACATCATCTCTGTGCCTTTCATTTATAGCCCATATGGTGGCAAATCATGTATAGTTTTTAATTTCACTAAGATTCCAAATAATTCCATTTCAATATAAATTGCATACAATTATTTTGTTTGCACATGTTAATAATAATTATATACAAATATTTGAATGATTATCATTTAATTTTATTTATAGCAAGAAAATGCTGGGTGATTTTGCACTGAGGAAAATGTTTTGTATAATTCTAAGGTTAGCATATATTTTTCTGTTAAAAATATTTTTCATTTAAGAATTTGTCTTTCTGTTATTACTGGTAATTTGATATCAAGCATCATAAATGATTTACATGATTGTTAAATTGGAATTCATGTCATTGATAGCTTGAGGAATTTCATTGGTTTTGTACATTGTACGGTGAATTGTCCTATTTTAAAATTTTCCTGAGTATCGATTAAATAAGTATTTGAAATATTTGTTTTCTCCGACATGAAGCTCTTTTCTTTTTAGTATTTTGCTTAATATCATATTTTATCTATAATGCCCATCATCTCTGAACCCTTCATTTATAGCCCATTTTATGTCAAATCATGTATAGTTTTTAATTTCCCTAAAATTCTACATTATTCCATTTCAATATAAATTTTCTCTCTGTGTAGATTACTTATTAATTTCAATTCTCATTAATGCTTGTTTTTTAGCACATTTGCATTTTCTAATGATTTGAAATAAATATACAATTATTGATTTGTTAATAATTATTCTATGAATATTTGAATGGTTATCATTCAATTTTATTTAATAAAACTGAAAGAAGAAAGAAAATGATGGTGTATTTTACACTGAGGAACATTTTTTTCATAATACTATAAGGCTGGAATATGTTTTTCTGCTAAAAGTATACTTCGTTAATGTATTTGTCTTTCTATTGTTACTGGTAATTTGATATCAAGAATCATAAATGGTTTACATGATTGTTAAATTGGAATTCATGTCATCGATATCTTAAACAATCTCATTGGTTTAGCACATTATGCAATGAATTGTCCTAATATTTAAAAATTCTTGTGTGTTTTGACTAATTATATATTCGAAATGTTTGTTTTGTCTGGCAAAAACATCTTTTCTTTTTTTATATTTTGCTTAATACCACATATCACATTTTCATTATAATGCACATCATCTCTAAGCCTTTCATTTATAGCCCATTTGGTGTCAAATCATGTATTGTTTTTAATTTCACTAAGATTCCGCATTATTCCATTTCAATATAAATTGCATACAATTATTTTGTTTGCACGTGTTAATAATAATTTATATAAATATTTGAATGATTATCATTTAATTTTATTTATAGCCAGAAAATGCTGGGTGATTTTATGCCGATTAAAATGTTTTTGATAAAACTGTAAGGTTAGTATTTATTTTTCATTTAAGTATTTGTCTTTCTGTTGTTGCTGGTAATTTGATATCAAGCAACATAAATGATTTACATGATTGTTAAATTGGAATTTATGTCATTGATAGCTTAAGCAATTTCATTGGTTTTGTACATTGTACAGTGAATTGTCCTATTTTAAAATTTTCCTGAGTATCGATTAAATAAGTATTTGAAATATTTGTTTTCTCTGACATGAAGCTCTTTTCTTTTTTGTATTTTGCTTAATATCATATTTTTTCTATAATGCACATCATCTCTGAACCCCTCATTTATAGCCCATTTTATGTCAAATCATGTATAGTTTTTAATTTCACTGAGATTCTACATTATTCCATTTCAATATTAAATTTTCTCTCTCGGTAGATTGCTTATTCATTTCAATTCTAATTAATACTTTTTTTTGGCACATTTGCATTTTCTAATGATTCAAATAAGTTGTGCACTATTATATTATTTACACATGTTAATAATAATTGTATGAATACTTGAATGATTATCATTTAATTTTATTTATAGCAAAAAATTGCTGGGGGATTTTATGCTTAGAAAGAGGTTTTTAATAAAACTATAAGAATTAAATATATTTTTCTGCTAAACATATTCTTTATTTATGTATTTGTCTTTCCATAGTTACTGGTAATTTCATATCAAGCATCATAAATGATTTATACAATTGTTAAATTGCAATTCAGGTCATTGGTAACTTAAGCAATCTCATTGGTTTTGCACAATGTGCAGTGAATTCTCCTATTTTAAAATTCTCCTGAGTTTTGATTAATTAAGCATTCAAAATGTTTGTTTTCTCTGACATGAAGCTCTTTTCTTTTTTTATATTTTGCTGAGTATCATATTTTTATTATAATGCACATCATCTCTGAACCTTTCATTTCTAGCCTATTTTTCGTTAAATCATGTATAGTTTTCAGTTTCAATAAAATTCTACTTTATTCCATTTCAATATTAAGTTTTCTCTATATATACACTGTTTATTAATTTCATTTCTCATTAATTCACTTATTTTAGCTTATTTGCATTTCCAAATAATTGTATGAATATTTGAATGATTATCATATAATTTTATTTATAGCAAGAAAATGCTGGGTCATATTACTTTGAGGAAAATGTTTTTTATAACACTGTAAGATTAGTATATAATGTTCTGCTAAAAATATTCTACATTTATGTATTTCTCTTTCTATTGTTACTGGTTATTTGATATCAAGCATCATAATTGATTTATTTATGCAATTGTTAAATTGGAATTCAAGTCATTGATAGATTAAACAATATCATTGGTTTTGCTCATTGTGCAATGAATTGTCCTATTTTAAAATTCTCCTGCGTTTTGATTAACTAAGTATTCGAAATGTTTGTTTTCTCTGACATGAAGCTCTTTTCTTTTTCATACTTTGCTTAATATCATATTTTTATTATAAGGCACATCATCTCTGAGCCATCATTTATAACCCATTTGGTGTCAAATCATGTATAGTTTTTAATTTCACTAAGATTTCACATTATTCCATTTCAATATAAATTTTCTCTCTGTGTAGATTACTTATTCATTTCAATTCTCATTAATAGTGGTTTTTTGGCACATTTGCATTTTCTAATGATTTGAAATTAATTGCATACAATTATTTATTTGTTCTATGAATATTTGAATGATTATCATTTAATTTTATTTATAGTAAGAAAATGATGAGGTATTTTACACTGAAAAAAATGTTTTTCATAAGACTATAAGGCTAGAATATATTCTTCTGCTAAAAGTATACTTCATTAATGTATTTGTCTTTCTATTGTTATTGAGAATTTGATATCAAGCAACATAAATGGTTTACACGATTGTTAATATGGAATTCATGTCATCGATATCTTAAACAATCTCATTGGTTTAGCACATTATGCAATGAATTGTCCTAATATTTAAAAATTCTTGTGTGTTTTGACTAATTATATATTCGAAATGTTTGTTTTGTCTGGCAAAAACAACTTTTCTTTTTTTATATTTTGCTTAATACCACATATCACATTTTCATTATAATGCACATCATCTCTAAGCCTTTCATTTATAGCCCATTTGGTGTCAAATCATGTATTGTTTTTAATTTCACTAAGATTCCGCATTATTCCATTTCAATATAAATTGCATACAATTATTTTGTTTGCACGTGTTAATAATAATTTATATAAATATTTGAATGATTATCATTTAATTTTATTTATAGCCAGAAAATGCTGGGTGATTTTATGCCGATTAAAATGTTTTTGATAAAACTGTAAGGTTAGTATTTATTTTTCATTTAAGTATTTGTCTTTCTGTTGTTGCTGGTAATTTGATATCAAGCAACATAAATGATTTACATGATTGTTAAATTGGAATTTATGTCATTGATAGCTTAAGCAATTTCATTGGTTTTGTACATTGTACAGTGAATTGTCCTATTTTAAAATTTTCCTGAGTATCGATTAAATAAGTATTTGAAATATTTGTTTTCTCTGACATGAAGCTCTTTTCTTTTTTGTATTTTGCTTAATATCATATTTTTTCTATAATGCACATCATCTCTGAACCCCTCATTTATAGCCCATTTTATGTCAAATCATGTATAGTTTTTAATTTCACTGAGATTCTACATTATTCCATTTCAATATTAAATTTTCTCTCTCGGTAGATTGCTTATTCATTTCAATTCTAATTAATACTTTTTTTTGGCACATTTGCATTTTCTAATGATTCAAATAAGTTGTGCACTATTATATTATTTACACATGTTAATAATAATTGTATGAATACTTGAATGATTATCATTTAATTTTATTTATAGCAAAAAATTGCTGGGGGATTTTATGCTTAGAAAGAGGTTTTTAATAAAACTATAAGAATTAAATATATTTTTCTGCTAAACATATTCTTTATTTATGTATTTGTCTTTCCATAGTTACTGGTAATTTCATATCAAGCATCATAAATGATTTATACAATTGTTAAATTGCAATTCAGGTCATTGGTAACTTAAGCAATCTCATTGGTTTTGCACAATGTGCAGTGAATTCTCCTATTTTAAAATTCTCCTGAGTTTTGATTAATTAAGCATTCAAAATGTTTGTTTTCTCTGACATGAAGCTCTTTTCTTTTTTTATATTTTGCTGAGTATCATATTTTTATTATAATGCACATCATCTCTGAACCTTTCATTTCTAGCCTATTTTTCGTTAAATCATGTATAGTTTTCAGTTTCAATAAAATTCTACTTTATTCCATTTCAATATTAAGTTTTCTCTATATATACACTGTTTATTAATTTCATTTCTCATTAATTCACTTATTTTAGCTTATTTGCATTTCCAAATAATTGTATGAATATTTGAATGATTATCATATAATTTTATTTATAGCAAGAAAATGCTGGGTCATATTACTTTGAGGAAAATGTTTTTTATAACACTGTAAGATTAGTATATAATGTTCTGCTAAAAATATTCTACATTTATGTATTTCTCTTTCTATTGTTACTGGTTATTTGATATCAAGCATCATAATTGATTTATTTATGCAATTGTTAAATTGGAATTCAAGTCATTGATAGATTAAACAATATCATTGGTTTTGCTCATTGTGCAATGAATTGTCCTATTTTAAAATTCTCCTGCGTTTTGATTAACTAAGTATTCGAAATGTTTGTTTTCTCTGACATGAAGCTCTTTTCTTTTTCATACTTTGCTTAATATCATATTTTTATTATAAGGCACATCATCTCTGAGCCATCATTTATAACCCATTTGGTGTCAAATCATGTATAGTTTTTAATTTCACTAAGATTTCACATTATTCCATTTCAATATAAATTTTCTCTCTGTGTAGATTACTTATTCATTTCAATTCTCATTAATAGTGGTTTTTTAACACATTTGCATTTTCTAATGATTTGAAATTAATTGCATACAATTATTTATTTGTTCTATGAATATTTGAATGATTATCATTTAATTTTATTTATAGTAAGAAAATGATGAGGTATTTTACACTGAAAAAAATGTTTTTCATAAGACTATAAGGCTAGAATATATTCTTCTGCTAAAAGTATACTTCATTAATGTATTTGTCTTTCTATTGTTATTGAGAATTTGATATCAAGCAACATAAATGGTTTACACGATTGTTAATATGGAATTCATGTCATCGATATCTTAAGCAATCTCATTGTTTAGCACATTATGCAGTGAATTGTCATAATATTTAAAAAAATTTCTGTGTTTAGATTAATTATATGTTCGAAATGTTTGTTTTGTCTGGCATAAAGGTCTTTTCTTTTTTATATTTTGCTTAATAACACATATCACATTTTTATTATAATGCACATCATCTCTGTGCCTTTCATTTATAGCCCATATGGTGGCAAATCATGTATAGTTTTTAATTTCACTAAGATTCCAAATAATTCCATTTCAATATAAATTGCATACAATTATTTTGTTTGCACATGTTAATAATAATTATATACAAATATTTGAATGATTATCATTTAATTTTATTTATAGCAAGAAAATGCTGGGTGATTTTGCACTGAGGAAAATGTTTTGTATAATTCTAAGGTTAGCATATATTTTTCTGTTAAAAATATTTTTCATTTAAGAATTTGTCTTTCTGTTATTACTGGTAATTTGATATCAAGCATCATAAATGATTTACATGATTGTTAAATTGGAATTCATGTCATTGATAGCTTGAGGAATTTCATTGGTTTTGTACATTGTACGGTGAATTGTCCTATTTTAAAATTTTCCTGAGTATCGATTAAATAAGTATTTGAAATATTTGTTTTCTCCGACATGAAGCTCTTTTCTTTTTAGTATTTTGCTTAATATCATATTTTATCTATAATGCCCATCATCTCTGAACCCTTCATTTATAGCCCATTTTATGTCAAATCATGTATAGTTTTTAATTTCCCTAAAATTCTACATTATTCCATTTCAATATAAATTTTCTCTCTGTGTAGATTACTTATTAATTTCAATTCTCATTAATGCTTGTTTTTTAGCACTTTTGCATTTTCTAATGATTTGAAATAAATATACAATTATTGATTTGTTAATAATTATTCTATGAATATTTGAATGGTTATCATTCAATTTTATTTAATAAAACTGAAAGAAGAAAGAAAATGATGGTGTATTTTACACTGAGGAACATTTTTTTCATAATACTATAAGGCTGGAATATGTTTTTCTGCTAAAAGTATACTTCGTTAATGTATTTGTCTTTCTATTGTTACTGGTAATTTGATATCAAGAATCATAAATGGTTTACATGATTGTTAAATTGGAATTCATGTCATCGATATCTTAAACAATCTCATTGGTTTAGCACATTATGCAGTGAATTGTCCTAATATTTAAAAATTCTTGTGTGTTTTGACTAATTATATATTCGAAATGTTTGTTTTGTCTGGCAAAAACATCTTTTCTTTTTTTATATTTTGCTTAATACCACATATCACATTTGCATTATAATGCACATCATCTCTAAGCCTTTCATTTATAGCCCATTTGGTGTCAAATCATGTATTGTTTTTAATTTCACTAAGATTCCGCATTATTCCATTTCAATATAAATTGCATACAATTATTTTGTTTGCACATGTTAATAATAATTTATATAAATATTTGAATGATTATCATTTAATTTTATTTATAGCCAGAAAATGCTGGGTGATTTTATGCCGATTAAAATGTTTTTGATAAAACTGTAAGGTTAGTATTTATTTTTCATTTAAGTATTTGTCTTTCTGTTGTTGCTGGTAATTTGATATCAAGCAACATAAATGATTTACATGATTGTTAAATTGGAATTTATGTCATTGATAGCTTAAGCAATTTCATTGGTTTTGTACATTGTACAGTGAATTGTCCTATTTTAAAATTTTCCTGAGTATCGATTAAATAAGTATTTGAAATATTTGTTTTCTCTGACATGAAGCTCTTTTCTTTTTTGTATTTTGCTTAATATCATATTTTTTCTATAATGCACATCATCTCTGAACCCCTCATTTATAGCCCATTTTATGTCAAATCATGTATAGTTTTTAATTTCACTGAGATTCTACATTATTCCATTTCAATATTAAATTTTCTCTCCCGGTAGATTGCTTATTCATTTCAATTCTAATTAATACTTTTTTTTGGCACATTTGCATTTTCTAATGATTCAAATAAGTTGTGCACTATTATATTATTTACACATGTTAATAATAATTGTATGAATACTTGAATGATTATCATTTAATTTTATTTATAGCAAAAAATTGCTGGGGGATTTTTCGCTTAGAAAGAGGTTTTTAATAAAACTATAAGAATTAAATATATTTTTCTGCTAAACATATTCTTTATTTATGTATTTGTCTTTCCATAGTTACTGGTAATTTCATATCAAGCATCATAAATGATTTATACAATTGTTAAATTGCAATTCAGGTCATTGGTAACTTAAGCAATCTCATTGGTTTCGCACAATGTGCAGTGAATTCTCCTATTTTAAAATTCTCCTGAGTTTTGATTAATTAAGCATTCAAAATGTTTGTTTTCTCTGACATGAAGCTCTTTTCTTTTTTTATATTTTGCTGAGTATCATATTTTTATTATAATGCACATCATCTCTGAACCTTTCATTTCTAGCCTATTTTTCGTTAAATCATGTATAGTTTTCAGTTTCAATAAAATTCTACTTTATTCCATTTCAATATTAAGTTTTCTCTATATATACACTGTTTATTAATTTCATTTCTCATTAATTCACTTATTTTAGCTTATTTGCATTTCCAAATAATTGTATGAATATTTGAATGATTATCATATAATTTTATTTATAGCAAGAAAATGCTGGGTCATATTACTTTGAGGAAAATGTTTTTTATAACACTGTAAGATTAGTATATAATGTTCTGCTAAAAATATTCTACATTTATGTATTTCTCTTTCTATTGTTACTGGTTATTTGATATCAAGCATCATAATTGATTTATTTATGCAATTGTTAAATTGGAATTCAAGTCATTGATAGATTAAACAATATCATTGGTTTTGCTCATTGTGCAATGAATTGTCCTATTTTAAAATTCTCCTGCGTTTTGATTAACTAAGTATTCGAAATGTTTGTTTTCTCTGACATGAAGCTCTTTTCTTTTTCATACTTTGCTTAATATCATATTTTTATTATAAGGCACATCATCTCTGAGCCATCATTTATAACCCATTTGGTGTCAAATCATGTATAGTTTTTAATTTCACTAAGATTTCACATTATTCCATTTCAATATAAATTTTCTCTCTGTGTAGATTACTTATTCATTTCAATTCTCATTAATAGTGGTTTTTTGGCACATTTGCATTTTCTAATGATTTGAAATTAATTGCATACAATTATTTATTTGTTCTATGAATATTTGAATGATTATCATTTAATTTTATTTATAGTAAGAAAATGATGAGGTATTTTACACTGAAAAAAATGTTTTTCATAAGACTATAAGGCTAGAATATATTCTTCTGCTAAAAGTATACTTCATTAATGTATTTGTCTTTCTATTGTTATTGAGAATTTGATATCAAGCAACATAAATGGTTTACACGATTGTTAATATGGAATTCATGTCATCGATATCTTAAGCAATCTCATTGTTTAGCACATTATGCAGTGAATTGTCATAATATTTAAAAAAATTTCTGTGTTTAGATTAATTATATGTTCTAAATGTTTGTTTTGTTTCATAAAGGTCTTTTCTTTTTTATATTTTGCTTAATAACACATATCACATTTTGATTATAATGCACATCATCTCTGTGCCTTTCATTTATAGCCCATATGGTGGCAAATCATGTATAGTTTTTAATTTCACTAAGATTCCAAATAATTCCATTTCAATATAAATTGCATACAATTATTTTGTTTGCACATGTTAATAATAATTATATACAAATATTTGAATGATTATCATTTAATTTTATTTATAGCAAGAAAATGCTGGGTGATTTTGCACTGAGGAAAATGTTTTGTATAATTCTAAGGTTAGCATATATTTTTCTGTTAAAAATATTTTTCATTTAAGAATTTGTCTTTCTGTTATTACTGGTAATTTGATATCAAGCATCATAAATGATTTACATGATTGTTAAATTGGAATTCATGTCATTGATAGCTTGAGGAATTTCATTGGTTTTGTACATTGTACGGTGAATTGTCCTATTTTAAAATTTTCCTGAGTATCGATTAAATAAGTATTTGAAATATTTGTTTTCTCCGACATGAAGCTCTTTTCTTTTTAGTATTTTGCTTAATATCATATTTTATCTATAATGCCCATCATCTCTGAACCCTTCATTTATAGCCCATTTTATGTCAAATCATGTATAGTTTTTAATTTCCCTAAAATTCTACATTATTCCATTTCAATATAAATTTTCTCTCTGTGTAGATTACTTATTAATTTCAATTCTCATTAATGCTTGTTTTTTAGCACATTTGCATTTTCTAATGATTTGAAATAAATATACAATTATTGATTTGTTAATAATTATTCTATGAATATTTGAATGGTTATCATTCAATTTTATTTAATAAAACTGAAAGAAGAAAGAAAATGATGGTGTATTTTACACTGAGGAACATTTTTTTCATAATACTATAAGGCTGGAATATGTTTTTCTGCTAAAAGTATACTTCATTAATGTATTTGTCTTTCTATTGTTACTGGTAATTTGATATCAAGAATCATAAATGGTTTACATGATTGTTAAATTGGAATTCATGTCATCGATATCTTAAACAATCTCATTGGTTTAGCACATTATGCAATGAATTGTCCTAATATTTAAAAATTCTTGTGTGTTTTGACTAATTATATATTCGAAATGTTTGTTTTGTCTGGCAAAAACATCTTTTCTTTTTTTATATTTTGCTTAATACCACATATCACATTTTCATTATAATGCACATCATCTCTAAGCCTTTCATTTATAGCCCATTTGGTGTCAAATCATGTATTGTTTTTAATTTCACTAAGATTCCGCATTATTCCATTTCAATATAAATTGCATACAATTATTTTGTTTGCACATGTTAATAATAATTTATATAAATATTTGAATGATTATCATTTAATTTTATTTATAGCCAGAAAATGCTGGGTGATTTTATGCCGATTAAAATGTTTTTGATAAAACTGTAAGGTTAGTATTTATTTTTCATTTAAGTATTTGTCTTTCTGTTGTTGCTGGTAATTTGATATCAAGCAACATAAATGATTTACATGATTGTTAAATTGGAATTTATGTCATTGATAGCTTAAGCAATTTCATTGGTTTTGTACATTGTACAGTGAATTGTCCTATTTTAAAATTTTCCTGAGTATCGATTAAATAAGTATTTGAAATATTTGTTTTCTCTGACATGAAGCTCTTTTCTTTTTTGTATTTTGCTTGATATCATATTTTTTCTATAATGCACATCATCTCTGAACCCCTCATTTATAGCCCATTTTATGTCAAATCATGTATAGTTTTTAATTTCACTGAGATTCTACATTATTCCATTTCAATATTAAATTTTCTCTCTCGGTAGATTGCTTATTCATTTCAATTCTAATTAATACTTTTTTTTGGCACATTTGCATTTTCTAATGATTCAAATAAGTTGTGCACTATTATATTATTTACACATGTTAATAATAATTGTATGAATACTTGAATGATTATCATTTAATTTTATTTATAGCAAAAAATTGCTGGGGGATTTTATGCTTAGAAAGAGGTTTTTAATAAAACTATAAGAATTAAATATATTTTTCTGCTAAACATATTCTTTATTTATGTATTTTTCTTTCTATAGTTACTGGTAATTTCATATCAAGCATCATAAATGATTTATACAATTGTTAAATTGCAATTCAGGTCATTGGTAACTTAAGCAATCTCATTGGTTTTGCACAATGTGCAGTGAATTCTCCTATTTTAAAATTCTCCTGAGTTTTGATTAATTAAGCATTCAAAATGTTTGTTTTCTCTGACATGAAGCTCTTTTCTTTTTTTATATTTTGCTGAGTATCATATTTTTATTATAATGCACATCATCTCTGAACCTTTCATTTCTAGCCTATTTTTCGTTAAATCATGTATAGTTTTCAGTTTCAATAAAATTCTACTTTATTCCATTTCAATATTAAGTTTTCTCTATATATACACTGTTTATTAATTTCATTTCTCATTAATTCACTTATTTTAGCTTATTTGCATTTCCAAATAATTGTATGAATATTTGAATGATTATCATATAATTTTATTTATAGCAAGAAAATGCTGGGTCATATTACTTTGAGGAAAATGTTTTTTATAACACTGTAAGATTAGTATATAATGTTCTGCTAAAAATATTCTACATTTATGTATTTCTCTTTCTATTGTTACTGGTTATTTGATATCAAGCATCATAATTGATTTATTTATGCAATTGTTAAATTGGAATTCAAGTCATTGATAGATTAAACAATATCATTGGTTTTGCTCATTGTGCAATGAATTGTCCTATTTTAAAATTCTCCTGCGTTTTGATTAACTAAGTATTCGAAATGTTTGTTTTCTCTGACATGAAGCTCTTTTCTTTTTCATACTTTGCTTAATATCATATTTTTATTATAAGGCACATCATCTCTGAGCCATCATTTATAACCCATTTGGTGTCAAATCATGTATAGTTTTTAATTTCACTAAGATTTCACATTATTCCATTTCAATATAAATTTTCTCTCTGTGTAGATTACTTATTCATTTCAATTCTCATTAATAGTGGTTTTTTGGCACATTTGCATTTTCTAATGATTTGAAATTAATTGCATACAATTATTTATTTGTTCTATGAATATTTGAATGATTATCATTTAATTTTATTTATAGTAAGAAAATGATGAGGTATTTTACACTGAAAAAAATGTTTTTCATAAGACTATAAGGCTAGAATATATTCTTCTGCTAAAAGTATACTTCATTAATGTACTTGTCTTTCTATTGTTATTGAGAATTTGATATCAAGCAACATAAATGGTTTACACGATTGTTAATATGGAATTCATGTCATCGATATCTTAAGCAATCTCATTGTTTAGCACATTATGCAGTGAATTGTCATAATATTTAAAAAAATTTCTGTGTTTAGATTAATTATATGTTCGAAATGTTTGTTTTGTCTGGCATAAAGGTCTTTTCTTTTTTATATTTTGCTTAATAACACATATCACATTTTTATTATAATGCACATCATCTCTGTGCCTTTCATTTATAGCCCATATGGTGGCAAATCATGTATAGTTTTTAATTTCACTAAGATTCCAAATAATTCCATTTCAATATAAATTGCATACAATTATTTTGTTTGCACATGTTAATAATAATTATATACAAATATTTGAATGATTATCATTTAATTTTATTTATAGCAAGAAAATGCTGGGTGATTTTGCACTGAGGAAAATGTTTTGTATAATTCTAAGGTTAGCATATATTTTTCTGTTAAAAATATTTTTCATTTAAGAATTTGTCTTTCTGTTATTACTGGTAATTTGATATCAAGCATCATAAATGATTTACATGATTGTTAAATTGGAATTCATGTCATTGATAGCTTGAGGAATTTCATTGGTTTTGTACATTGTACGGTGAATTGTCCTATTTTAAAATTTTCCTGAGTATCGATTAAATAAGTATTTGAAATATTTGTTTTCTCCGACATGAAGCTCTTTTCTTTTTAGTATTTTGCTTAATATCATATTTTATCTATAATGCCCATCATCTCTGAACCCTTCATTTATAGCCCATTTTATGTCAAATCATGTATAGTTTTTAATTTCCCTAAAATTCTACATTATTCCATTTCAATATAAATTTTCTCTCTGTGTAGATTACTTATTAATTTCAATTCTCATTAATGCTTGTTTTTTAGCACATTTGCATTTTCTAATGATTTGAAATAAATATACAATTATTGATTTGTTAATAATTATTCTATGAATATTTGAATGGTTATCATTCAATTTTATTTAATAAAACTGAAAGAAGAAAGAAAATGATGGTGTATTTTACACTGAGGAACATTTTTTTCATAATACTATAAGGCTGGAATATGTTTTTCTGCTAAAAGTATACTTCGTTAATGTATTTGTCTTTCTATTGTTACTGGTAATTTGATATCAAGAATCATAAATGGTTTACATGATTGTTAAATTGGAATTCATGTCATCGATATCTTAAACAATCTCATTGGTTTAGCACATTATGCAATGAATTGTCCTAATATTTAAAAATTCTTGTGTGTTTTGACTAATTATATATTCGAAATGTTTGTTTTGTCTGGCAAAAACATCTTTTCTTTTTTTATATTTTGCTTAATACCACATATCACATTTTCATTATAATGCACATCATCTCTAAGCCTTTCATTTATAGCCCATTTGGTGTCAAATCATGTATTGTTTTTAATTTCACTAAGATTCCGCATTATTCCATTTCAATATAAATTGCATACAATTATTTTGTTTGCACGTGTTAATAATAATTTATATAAATATTTGAATGATTATCATTTAATTTTATTTATAGCCAGAAAATGCTGGGTGATTTTATGCCGATTAAAATGTTTTTGATAAAACTGTAAGGTTAGTATTTATTTTTCATTTAAGTATTTGTCTTTCTGTTGTTGCTGGTAATTTGATATCAAGCAACATAAATGATTTACATGATTGTTAAATTGGAATTTATGTCATTGATAGCTTAAGCAATTTCATTGGTTTTGTACATTGTACAGTGAATTGTCCTATTTTAAAATTTTCCTGAGTATCGATTAAATAAGTATTTGAAATATTTGTTTTCTCTGACATGAAGCTCTTTTCTTTTTTGTATTTTGCTTAATATCATATTTTTTCTATAATGCACATCATCTCTGAACCCCTCATTTATAGCCCATTTTATGTCAAATCATGTATAGTTTTTAATTTCACTGAGATTCTACATTATTCCATTTCAATATTAAATTTTCTCTCTCGGTAGATTGCTTATTCATTTCAATTCTAATTAATACTTTTTTTTGGCACATTTGCATTTTCTAATGATTCAAATAAGTTGTGCACTATTATATTATTTACACATGTTAATAATAATTGTATGAATACTTGAATGATTATCATTTAATTTTATTTATAGCAAAAAATTGCTGGGGGATTTTTCGCTTAGAAAGAGGTTTTTAATAAAACTATAAGAATTAAATATATTTTTCTGCTAAACATATTCTTTATTTATGTATTTGTCTTTCCATAGTTACTGGTAATTTCATATCAAGCATCATAAATGATTTATACAATTGTTAAATTGCAATTCAGGTCATTGGTAACTTAAGCAATCTCATTGGTTTTGCACAATGTGCAGTGAATTCTCCTATTTTAAAATTCTCCTGAGTTTTGATTAATTAAGCATTCAAAATGTTTGTTTTCTCTGACATGAAGCTCTTTTCTTTTTTTATATTTTGCTGAGTATCATATTTTTATTATAATGCACATCATCTCTGAACCTTTCATTTCTAGCCTATTTTTCGTTAAATCATGTATAGTTTTCAGTTTCAATAAAATTCTACTTTATTCCATTTCAATATTAAGTTTTCTCTATATATACACTGTTTATTAATTTCATTTCTCATTAATTCACTTATTTTAGCTTATTTGCATTTCCAAATAATTGTATGAATATTTGAATGATTATCATATAATTTTATTTATAGCAAGAAAATGCTGGGTCATATTACTTTGAGGAAAATGTTTTTTATAACACTGTAAGATTAGTATATAATGTTCTGCTTAAAATATTCTACATTTATGTATTTCTCTTTCTATTGTTACTGGTTATTTGATATCAAGCATCATAATTGATTTATTTATGCAATTGTTAAATTGGAATTCAAGTCATTGATAGATTAAACAATATCATTGGTTTTGCTCATTGTGCAATGAATTGTCCTATTTTAAAATTCTCCTGCGTTTTGATTAACTAAGTATTCGAAATGTTTGTTTTCTCTGACATGAAGCTCTTTTCTTTTTCATACTTTGCTTAATATCATATTTTTATTATAAGGCACATCATCTCTGAGCCATCATTTATAACCCATTTGGTGTCAAATCATGTATAGTTTTTAATTTCACTAAGATTTCACATTATTCCATTTCAATATAAATTTTCTCTCTGTGTAGATTACTTATTCATTTCAATTCTCATTAATAGTGGTTTTTTGGCACATTTGCATTTTCTAATGATTTGAAATTAATTGCATACAATTATTTATTTGTTCTATGAATATTTGAATGATTATCATTTAATTTTATTTATAGTAAGAAAATGATGAGGTATTTTACACTGAAAAAAATGTTTTTCATAAGACTATAAGGCTAGAATATATTCTTCTGCTAAAAGTATACTTCATTAATGTATTTGTCTTTCTATTGTTATTGAGAATTTGATATCAAGCAACATAAATGGTTTACACGATTGTTAATATGGAATTCATGTCATCGATATCTTAAGCAATCTCATTGTTTAGCACATTATGCAGTGAATTGTCATAATATTTAAAAAAATTTCTGTGTTTAGATTAATTATATGTTCGAAATGTTTGTTTTGTCTGGCATAAAGGTCTTTTCTTTTTTATATTTTGCTTAATAACACATATCACATTTTTATTATAATGCACATCATCTCTGTGCCTTTCATTTATAGCCCATATGGTGGCAAATCATGTATAGTTTTTAATTTCACTAAGATTCCAAATAATTCCATTTCAATATAAATTGCATACAATTATTTTGTTTGCACATGTTAATAATAATTATATACAAATATTTGAATGATTATCATTTAATTTTATTTATAGCAAGAAAATGCTGGGTGATTTTGCACTGAGGAAAATGTTTTGTATAATTCTAAGGTTAGCATATATTTTTCTGTTAAAAATATTTTTCATTTAAGAATTTGTCTTTCTGTTATTACTGGTAATTTGATATCAAGCATCATAAATGATTTACATGATTGTTAAATTGGAATTCATGTCATTGATAGCTTGAGGAATTTCATTGGTTTTGTACATTGTACGGTGAATTGTCCTATTTTAAAATTTTCCTGAGTATCGATTAAATAAGTATTTGAAATATTTGTTTTCTCCGACATGAAGCTCTTTTCTTTTTAGTATTTTGCTTAATATCATATTTTATCTATAATGCCCATCATCTCTGAACCCTTCATTTATAGCCCATTTTATGTCAAATCATGTATAGTTTTTAATTTCCCTAAAATTCTACATTATTCCATTTCAATATAAATTTTCTCTCTGTGTAGATTACTTATTAATTTCAATTCTCATTAATGCTTGTTTTTTAGCACATTTGCATTTTCTAATGATTTGAAATAAATATACAATTATTGATTTGTTAATAATTATTCTATGAATATTTGAATGGTTATCATTCAATTTTATTTAATAAAACTGAAAGAAGAAAGAAAATGATGGTGTATTTTACACTGAGGAACATTTTTTTCATAATACTATAAGGCTGGAATATGTTTTTCTGCTAAAAGTATACTTCGTTAATGTATTTGTCTTTCTATTGTTACTGGTAATTTGATATCAAGAATCATAAATGGTTTACATGATTGTTAAATTGGAATTCATGTCATCGATATCTTAAACAATCTCATTGGTTTAGCACATTATGCAATGAATTGTCCTAATATTTAAAAATTCTTGTGTGTTTTGACTAATTATATATTCGAAATGTTTGTTTTGTCTGGCAAAAACATCTTTTCTTTTTTTATATTTTGCTTAATACCACATATCACATTTTCATTATAATGCACATCATCTCTAAGCCTTTCATTTATAGCCCATTTGGTGTCAAATCATGTATTGTTTTTAATTTCACTAAGATTCCGCATTATTCCATTTCAATATAAATTGCATACAATTATTTTGTTTGCACATGTTAATAATAATTTATATAAATATTTGAATGATTATCATTTAATTTTATTTATAGCCAGAAAATGCTGGGTGATTTTATGCCGATTAAAATGTTTTTGATAAAACTGTAAGGTTAGTATTTATTTTTCATTTAAGTATTTGTCTTTCTGTTGTTGCT
Source organism: Argiope bruennichi (assembly GCF_947563725.1). Classification (NCBI taxonomy): domain Eukaryota; kingdom Metazoa; phylum Arthropoda; class Arachnida; order Araneae; family Araneidae; genus Argiope; species Argiope bruennichi. The sequence goes on from NC_079162.1 coordinate 53,032,586, forward strand.
GGTAATTTGATATCAAGCAACATAAATGATTTACATGATTGTTAAATTGGAATTTATGTCATTGATAGCTTAAGCAATTTCATTGGTTTTGTACATTGTACAGTGAATTGTCCTATTTTAAAATTTTCCTGAGTATCGATTAAATAAGTATTTGAAATATTTTTCTCTGACATGAAGCTCTTTTCTTTTTTGTATTTTGCTTAATATCATATTTTTTCTATAATGCACATCATCTCTGAACCCCTCATTTATAGCCCATTTTATGTCAAATCATGTATAGTTTTTAATTTCACTGAGATTCTACATTATTCCATTTCAATATTAAATTTTCTCTCTCGGTAGATTGCTTATTCATTTCAATTCTAATTAATACTTTTTTTTGGCACATTTGCATTTTCTAATGATTCAAATAAGTTGTGCACTATTATATTATTTACACATGTTAATAATAATTGTATGAATACTTGAATGATTATCATTTAATTTTATTTATAGCAAAAAATTGCTTGGGGATTTTACGCTTAGAAAGAGGTTTTTAATAAAACTATAAGAATTAAATATATTTTTCTGCTAAACATATTCTTTATTTATGTATTTGTCTTTCCATAGTTACTGGTAATTTCATATCAAGCATCATAAATGATTTATACAATTGTTAAATTGCAATTCAGGTCATTGGTAACTTAAGCAATCTCATTGGTTTTGCACAATGTGCAGTGAATTCTCCTATTTTAAAATTCTCCTGAGTTTTGATTAATTAAGCATTCAAAATGTTTGTTTTCTCTGACATGAAGCTCTTTTCTTTTTTTATATTTTGCTGAGTATCATATTTTTATTATAATGCACATCATCTCTGAACCTTTCATTTCTAGCCTATTTTTCGTTAAATCATGTATAGTTTTCAGTTTCAATAAAATTCTACTTTATTCCATTTCATTATTAAGTTTTCTCTATATATACACTGTTTATTAATTTCATTTCTCATTAATTCACTTATTTTAGCTTATTTGCATTTCCAAATAATTGTATGAATATTTGAATGATTATCATATAATTTTATTTATAGCAAGAAAATGCTGGGTCATATTACTTTGAGGAAAATGTTTTTTATAACACTGTAAGATTAGTATATAATGTTCTGCTAAAAATATTCTTCATTTATGTATTTCTCTTTCTATTGTTACTGGTTATTTGATATCAAGCATCATAATTGATTTATTTATGCAATTGTTAAATTGGAATTCAAGTCATTGATAGATTAAACAATATCATTGGTTTTGCTCATTGTGCAATGAATTGTCCTATTTTAAAATTCTCCTGCGTTTTGATTAACTAAGTATTCGAAATGTTCCTTTTCTCTGACATGAAGCTCTTTTCTTTTTCATACTTTGCTTAATATCATATTTTTATTATAAGGCACATCATCTCTGAGCCTTCATTTATAACCCATTTGGTGTCAAATCATGTATAGTTTTTAATTTCACTAAGATTTCACATTATTCCATTTCAATATAAATTTTCTCTCTGTGTAGATTACTTATTCATTTCAATTCTTATTAATAGTGGTTTTTTGGCACATTTGCATTTTCTAATGATTTGAAATTAATTGCATACAATTATTTATTTGTTCTTTGAATATTTGAATGATTATCATTTAATTTTATTTATAGTAAGAAAATGATGAGGTATTTTACACTGAAAAAAATGTTTTTCATAAGACTATAAGGCTAGAATATATTCTTCTGCTAAAAGTATACTTCATTAATGTATTTGTCTTTCTATTGTTACTGAGAATTTGATATCAAGCAACATAAATGGTTTACATGATTGTTAATATGGAATTCATGTCATCGATGTCTTAAGCAATCTCATTGTTTAGCACATTATGCAGTGAATTGTCATAATATTTAAAAAAATTTCTGTGTTTAGATTAATTATATGTTCAAAATGTTTGTTTTGTCTGGCATAAAGGTCTTTTCTTTTTTATATTTTGCTTAATAACACATATCACATTTTTATTATAATCACATCATCTCTGTGCCTTTCATTTATAGCCCATATGGTGGCAAATCATGTATAGTTTTTAATTTCACTAAGATTCCACATAATTCCATTTCAATATAAATTGCATACAATTATTTTGTTTGCACATGTTAATAATAATTATATACAAATATTTGAATGATTATCATTTAATTTTATTTATAGCAAGTAAATGCTGGGTGATTTTGCACTGAGGAAAATGTTTTGTATAATTCTAAGGTTAGCATATATTTTTCTGTTAAAAATATTTTTCATTTAAGAATTTGTCTTTCTGTTATTACTGGTAATTTGATATCAAACATCATAAATGATTTACATGATTGTTAAATTGGAAATCATGTCATTGATAGCTTAAGCAATTTCATTGGTTTTGTACATTTTGCCGTGAATTGTCCTATTTTAAAATTCCCCTGAGTTTTGATTAATTAAGTATTCGAAATGTTTGTTTTCTCTGACATGAAGCTCTTTTCTCTTTCATCCTTTTCTTAATGTCATATTTTTATTATAATGCACGTCATCTCTGAGCCTTCATTTATAACCTATTTGGTGTCAAATCATGTATGGTTTTTAATTTCACTAAATCTCTACATTTTTCTATTTCAATATAAATTTTCTCTCTGTGTAGATTACTTATTCATTTCATTTCTCATTAATTAATACTATTTTTTGGCACATTTTTTATTTTCTAATGATTTGGAATAAATTTCATACAATTATTTATTTGTTAATAATAATTCTATGAATATTTGAATGATTATCATTTAATTTTATTTAATAAAACTGAAAGAAGAAAGAAAATGATGGGGTATTTTATGCTGAGGAACACATTTTTCATAAAACTTTAAGGCTAGAATATGTTTTTCTGCTAAAAGTATACTTCATTAATGCATTTGTCTTTCTTTTATTACTGGTAATTTGATATCAAGCATAATAAATGCATTGTTAAATTGGATTTCATGTATCTTAAGCAATAAATTACACACAATCATTTTATTCACACTTGTTAATAATAATCATATGAATATTTGAATGATTATCATTTAATTTTATTGATAGCCAGTAAATTACTCGGAGTAATAGCCTGATCTTACCCTTGAGAAAAATATCTGTCATAAAACTCTAAGGTTTGTATATATTTTTCTACTTAAAATATCCTTTTTTTATGTAGCAAACCCACACATACTCTCCATTGAGACTTTGGACACTACACACAAATATTGAATGTATTTAGGTGCATAGTCAGTTTCATTTAAATTTGATAAATATTATCATCAATGCTGAGTAGTATATTTCTTTATTGCTCAGCGAACAGTGCTCGAGTACCAATTTCGATTTTAAACTGTCTTTAGTAGAAGTTGTGTTCACAAAATCTTTTTCTTCCCAATTTCAGTTCATCTTTGAAATGCATTGACCAGTTTATTATTTTTAATTTTCTTCTCTCTGTTTAACCTTGCACAATCCACGGGGGTTGTCTTGATAATCGAATTGATTTTCTACTATTTTAAAAGGTTCTTTTATATTTTTCTATCAGTAGGCTGACATTACTCCTCGCAAGTTCTTAAATTTATGAAGCTTTTATATGCTGTAATATCTGTCTACTGCGTTCCTTGCTGTAGAAAAAACAAATTCACAAATAAAAAAATCTTATTAGTTATGTGGATATTACCATAATTAAAACTTAGAAAAGCAACGAATTAGATTTCCTTTTAATGACCAAGCCATTTTTTTGCTAATCCTATATTCTACCCTATTCCTCTGAATCTCTCATCTATATATATTTTATTATAAAAAAGTGATATTTTTTTATGAGTGTTATTTAAAAATCTACAAAACATTTCTATGTATTCAATTATTTCAATTGAAATTCATTATCGTTTAATAACTTCCCAGTAAATTTGTTTAGTATCTATATTTTTAATCTTAGTGTTTTCATTATTATTTTTCAAAAAATGGATTACTACTTAATTATCACATTATAGTTGAATAATTTTGAAATTAGTTTAATTAAAACCATTAAAATTTATGAATATCAAATGCCACATTTTGCGCTTTCAATTAAAACTAGAAATCCGACGTAAAGCAATATATTTTTCTGAGACTTTCAAAATGTTGGTGCAATTTTGTAAGGAAAAAAAATTGCATTCGTTTATGGAATGTCTCCCAGTTAACTTCAACCTCAACTAGAATCCAAATATGTAGTTAGCATACTATTTCAAATATCAAACAAATTTAACTTGCATATCTAGTTTTAAAAGCAATTACAGGTGATTTATGATCATTGTGCTTTCATGTGCAAAACTGTGACACAATTTTTATAGTAAATCTAATATCCGAATTTGAGCTGTTTGTAAGAATTGAATTAACATGAAATTAATATTTTGTACACTATCTAATTAGTTCTATTTCCTGTATCTCATTTTTCATTATTCTATTTAGCAAGACACAACTTTGTTTACAAAGTTATGTAGCATACTGGTCAGACAGATTTTTGAATTGTATTATAAGCTTTCTGTATGTATAGAAAGCTGACAATCTTGCATTTTGTTTTATCATTGTTATTCTGAAACAAAGATTTATCTTTCATACTGAGTGATACATCAACCTGAGACTGAAAACTGAGCATCTTGAATAAACATTTCTGTTCCACTAAATAAATTCTTCTGTGAATTCTGATATGTATGAAAAAAATTTACATAAAAATTTAAAAATGTTTTGGGGAAGTGTTATAATGTATTGTGTTGTATTTTTAATTTTAGATATTTGCCGACTTTGTTTAATTTGTTTACATTATCTTGCAGTGCTTACTTTATCTTATGATTAAGTAATAAGATTTCCAATGGTTCAGCTTAATTGATTGTCTAGAGATTTCTGACTTTCTCTTAAACTGTGAACTGTTATGAGATTCATTTAGAAGAATTCGAACAGCAATCTTGATGCAAGTGAAGGAGTCATTACAACATGTATCTGAGAATGGAAACTAATCATTGTTTGAAAACTGTTTTTATGGAAATTGATGCAAAAATTCATGAATGTTATAATTTTGTTCTACTGCAGAATTATCAATGCAAAATTCAATATTTTCATGGATACTGGAAAATATATTTATGTGTAAATAAATATTACTGTGACTATTGTGTTATTTTTAAATTATTGTATTAGTTATTAAACAATATCTAAGCAACAACTCTTAGTTCATCTCAATATATAATCATTTAATGCTTCTTATAACAAAGGAACAAAAACCTCAATTGATTTTTTCCCCTTTATTTATTGTTGCTCCTATATTATTGAATTTTTAAAGAAAATTGATGTAGCATCAAAATTCCATACTGAAACCCTTAAGTAGTTATTTACTTTATCAGATGTTGAAAAATATTTTAAAGAAATAATTTAATTCATGAGTGTGCATTAAGATGTCTCCATTTACAGAGTGCATGAGCCAAAAAGCATTTAAAAAAAAGCAACAGCAGGGAATGCAAAATTACAAAGCTCAGAACCTTATTAAGTATAAAAAAAATGCCAACACTTAAATTATCAAAACCAAAGTACAACATTACAAAAATACCAAAGACATACCAAGGCCCCAAATGACCAGTCACATTAAAATCGCTCATTTATCATCATTGATTTAGAACATAAAATTAAAAGACTAATTAAAAATGTAAGAGTCAAAAAGTAAAACATACAAAAGCATTTATTTATAGTACAGCAAAGTTTGCAATTAAGAATAGATTCAAGGAGTGCCTTGTACAGGGGAAAAAGTTTCCAATATCAAAATGCACCATCTAGGAAGGGAGACCAGTTAGTATGGAAATGAAAATGTATTAGTACTGTCATTTATTGATGGCTGTAGAAAATTCGCCATTGATTTGCATTTTTCTATACTCATCTGGGGGAGGTGCATTTCTTGGTGATATAGAGAAGATGCAGTGATTTGATAACTGTGATAGAGTCTGATCCGTGAGTTTGATTAATTTCGGAAGTGTTTGAAAGCAATGTGTTCGGAAATAAGAAAAGAGACAACAAAAAATAATATGCTTGAAATGCAATGTTAGGTTATCTTGTAGCATTTCTGATTCTGATGAGGTGCCAAGGTAACCAAGCATATTGAACATTTTGTTTTCTTTAAATCTAAAGTCATATTTTTCAATTTACGTAGTATTTGAGAGATTGAAACTCTGTGATGTCACTTTTCTTACAGCCAAACAGTCCCATAGTGTATTCAAAATCTATTCACTGTACTCAGTAATATTGAGTGAGTCAAAAGTTAATATGCAACATTGCATTCTTGTTCTAAGAATAATCTACATTTTACAAAAAATTATCTTCCCCTTACTTTCTATTCGAAAAATAAACAATGAATATCCTAATTTGACTTTCCAAAGTAAAGCAACTCCTTTTTCTTACCAATATGAGCTCTGGCTATGCTACCAAATGCCGCTTGCAGCTTTGAACACTTCACTGGTGAACTTTGCATCCTACATCTCATTAAAAGAGATAGATTGGATACCTTTAATTACCATCTCGAAACTTAAAATTAATCCTTCATTTATTCCAAGTAAAACCGACTAGTTTTTAAATGAACTGCTCTCTTGTTTGAAGCATGTGTCACATCCCTTCAGTGTAGTCTACTGAACTATGGAATCTCAATATAAATTTAATGTTATATGTTACTGAAACTGACTGCAAACTTAAATAGCATTAAAAAATTGTGTGTGTTTATATCTTTATACACATCTTATAATTTTGCAATAGAATGAACTTGTACCTTCCCTTTATTCTTAAGAAAAATGATTTTCTGCCGCAGAAGTTGTACTGTCAATAAGAAAATTGTTTCTATTTCGAATGCCCATATAGGCAATGAAGGTTTGCACTATCTTGCTGTGGCTTTAAAAAAAAACAATTACAATTCACATATCAAATTGGTGTATCCTTTGTTTTAAATTAAAATTTTGCAAAGAAAAGCTTGTTGAATTGTGCTCTGCTGAAAAGTGAAGTTGCTGCTGTACAAGTGAAAAATAATATATCTTTTTGAATATGTTTAGTTTCCACAAATAAAATTTCTTGTAAATAACATTTTCTTGATATTTCAGTTGTCAAGAAAAATTGCAAATGCATAATTGACCACTATTTATATTTATGTAAGCTAGCTTTCATTTAATAAAAATGGACTTATCTATTTAAAATGCATTATATGTAAACTTTAGTATAATATATTATAGCTTGCCTTTTGAAATTCATATATGGTACTGTTAATAGAAAAAGAGTCGAGTATGTAAACTGAAACCATGTAATAATTTATAATCTTCACACTGTCTCAATTTGTCTTTATTTCTAAGCATAATATTGCTTTAAATATCTAAAAAAATTATACCAAACATTCAATGTTAAATAATATACATTTTGCAAATATAGTAAGTACATATGTGCATTCATATCATTATAATAATCCAGGAATATAACAAAACCATGTCTGCATTTATAAATACTCTTTTAACTGTTGCTACTAATATAACAATCAAATTTTAAACTGCAAGATTAAAATAAATTAAATTAGAAAAATAAACGGTGTTAGAGGCTTTATCAAGATACCAGCAACATTATTGTTACTGGAAACACATTTTCTTTCAATAATACTTTAATTAAATCTTTGATATAATGAAATTTAATGCCTATGTACTTAAAATCCTTATTGTTTTCATTACTATTGCATAATTTAATTGCTTCTTGATTGTCTAAATATAATTTCCCAACAGTCATTATATTGTCTTGTTCAGCGACCAATCTTGATATTGATACAAATTCTGCAGATACTAATATTGCAGCAACAATTTCAGCTTCTGTTGATAATAAAGCAACATAATTTTGCTTTCTGGAGGACCATTGGATAGGATTGCCACGATCATAGGTATACCTAAAAAAATGGTGTTCAGATCAAATATCACAATTCTTATATTACCCTTCCCCTTTAAAAATGTTATTCTGCGTGGGAGTTGAAATTAAGCCTAAATAATTATAAATAAATTTTTTTACTAATATGGCTCAGCAACTGGTCAGTATATCTTAATTATTCAAACAGATTAATTAAACTATAAAAACCAAGTAATATAGCAGCTATAAAGACAATTATTTACAAAAATACAATTAAATTGCACAAAAGCATTTGAAATATATTTTTAAACATGATGAATGACAAGTTGAAATGCACATTATTTCAAAAAATGCTTGCAAAAAAAAAAAAAAAAACATTAGCATTGGGCTTGTCTCTGTCCTAACCAGTAGAAGGCTTACTAAGTGTATATTTTTTTAATATACATATAAATATCTGTTTAAATTTTATATTAAAATCTTTTTTTAGAGGTTTTAAACTATTAATACATATATCAGATATTTCGTAAACAAGGGTAATATAATTTCATTAAAATCTTTCTAAACTATTTTTTTTTTAAAATTTTAATATTTTTTTATGATCTATTATTATGTAGTCTTTTGATAAAAAACTATCAATCCATAAATAAACAATGTGCAAAAACACCTATATAATTTTTCTGAATCTATATAATAATAAAATATACATTGTATTTAGAAAGCGCTAATGCTGCTACAACTAAAACACAAATGAACTTAACCAAATTAGAAATAAATATTAAGTTAATAATCAAAGAATCAAAAAGAAAGATTAACTGAATCCGGCCCGAAGACTTTTTCAAGGGTCACCCTCAGGCAAGGATTCAAACCAGGGATTTTTTCTGTGAGAGGTCTGACTTTCGTCCAACACGAGGGGTCAGTTTGTTGGACGAAAGTCAGACCCCTCACAGAAAAAATCCCTGGTTTGAATCCTTGCCTGAGGGTGACCCTTGAAAAAGTCTTCGGGCCGGATTCAGTTAATCTTTCTTTTTGATTCTTTGATTATTAACTTAATATTTATTTCTAATTTGGTCTTTTGATAAAAGAGATTTTGTATTTAATGCTCAATGTATAATTCAATCTATTAATACTAAAAACTGAATTATGCCTTTTGTTAGTTATGGCATTACTGGTCATGCTGTTAGAAGTAGAGTTACCAAATCTGAGTCAAATATACTTCAGAGGATATGTGTACCTAAAGCAATTTTTTGACATTTGAATTAATTGTAGTCAATCAAAATTGAAGTGAAATTTCTATGGTTAGTGATAACTTCAGAAAATATCCCACAAAAAGTGTTACCACCTTAAAATTGAAATTTTTTACATTAAATTAAAATTTTCAATGATATATGTAATTGCTCGATTTTTTAAAAAAATTCTGTTATGATTTGTAACAGTAATTTTATTTATTGAAATTTAAGGCCTATAAGATATATTTCCTCACAACTTCAAAATTTTAGAGATTTTGTTGTTTTTGACAGAAGCTATTGTATTTCAGCTAATTTTTTAAATTAAGAATTTTACTCTTGACTTTAAGAAAGGAAAAGGTAGCAAATAATTTTATGTTTTACGAATGATAGATTCTCTCTAATCTTAAGCATGAGGTAACTTTTATTTCAGAATTAGATTTTTCATGACATGTTATTATATGTACATAAATTATTTAAGATATTTTTTTAACTTCTAAAGCTATTGATATCTTTAATGAAATAATTAACCAAACAACTCATCTATGATTCCATAATCTCATTTGATTCTATACCATATATAACTTTTATAAAATTCAAAATGTTTCCATTTATTCAAGCTTAGTGCCGAATTCCTTGTTTTATTTTTTAAATGCATTATATTAATTCATTGCCTGTATTTAATTTTAAAGTAACATCTTTGAGGGTTTTTTTAAGTTCATGTATTATTTTTTCTGAAAGCAAAAGTTTTAAACCATATTCTTTTCTTTTTTTATATATATATTTTCAGTGATTGTGGCATAGGATTCTGAGTTATTTTCTTAAATTTAAACAATATCCAAATATCGGCAGTAACTTTGCTTTAAAAACCATGCGTCTCAAATGCTATTTTGAAAGATTCATTTTCAAGTGCAGTGCTAATATTATGGGGGTGGGTGAGAATGTCAAGGTTTTTTTTTTTTTTTTTTTTTTTTTGTTCTAATACGAATTTACAGAAAAATAAGTTCATTCCAGCACAAAAAGTAGCTAAAATATCCAATTAATGTCCCTTTCTTCTGTCCATGTATCTTTCACCACACACACAAAAAAAAACTTTTATTTTCTTCTTATACTTGGCTTTTTTGTTATTAATAAAATTTATTACTGTTTCTTCACATTCAGCTTAATTTATAGCATTTCTAATTAAAAACACCAATTGGATTTTTTTGTTGTTTGATAAGAATGTTTAGTGAACAGAAATATAATCTTTCGAGCTTATTGATATTACGTCAGACTGCACATTGAGTCTAGTGTTCCAATACTATTTGCTTAATTTGCCTTTATTATAAAGATATATTTGACTCTGCTTTTTTTAATAAAAAAAGTATTTTCAAGTGTTCTCAACTAATTTATCTATGATAGAAATGATGTTTGATTACAAGAACTTAAATAATAGATTGATGTGGATAATTCCTAATGAGAGTCTGAATATGCTTCAATACTTCTTTTACATTTGAACCAAAGGATTTTGTTTCTTTTAAATATCTCAGCACTTTCTTGATACCTTTTTATAAAGTTGCTGTATATCTTTCTAATTGCTTACTCAAGTAAGATATAATATCTGGTCTCCTGAATCATAACCACATTAAATTACAAATTAGCTCACGATAGAGATTTTTTTTTTTTTTTTTGTCTATGGCTTTGACCTGGTCAGTTGTAAAGCCTTTTTCCATTAGTATTTTCGAACCTTTATAATCCATCATTTATTTAAGATCCTTTTAGAATCTGTTATCATCTTTTTTATGAAATTTGATTTATTATTTCTTTCAATATTTATTTCTAAATAGTTATTCAACTCTGCTCAGTCCCAGACTTGAAATTCATTTTTGAGTAAATCTCAATAGCTTGAATTTCTCTTTCTTCACCATTCAGCAAAATGTCATCAACATATCTTAACATCAAATTTTTTTAAAAATAAGCACAGAAAACATTTTTTAATCTCTCAAATCAATTATTTATTGTCAAAGCATTAAATCGATCATTCCAGCAGCATGGAGCATCTTTCAGTTCATACAACACTTAATATATTTTCAAGACAGTTCCTTTCTTTATATTAATACCTTCAGGGGCCTTTATATGGACTTCACTCCCCAGATATGTTCACATTCTTTTTATAGGAAATGGTTTTGCTATTGACTGTCCTAATTTTTGAAATTTTGTTGGGACATTCACTTCTATTGGATTATGTTGAATAATTATATAGGCAGATTCATCTAGAATTTTTTTCATCTTTTATTTCCATGTTCTGTTTCTTCGAAGGTAATTTCTCTGTGATATTACAGTATTTATTCCTTATATTAATATTTTTTATGAATGTATTTACATTTTTTTAATTGCAAACCGTGTGGAATTTTTATGTTCAATCGTACTTTGGTGAACAACTCGTTAGTTGAGATAGTTAATTGATTGTGTATAGTTTCAGTTCTTTTATGCATTTTATGGCCTTCATGGCTCTATCACCACAATATCTTAAAAGTATGATAGTCATTCATCTGTTTGGATTACTATGCTTATGTATTTCTTAAATGGAGTCATTCATGTGATGGCACAGTAACTTGATAAATATAATTGTACATGTCATCTAATTTCATGATAAAGCTAAACTGTGCTTCATATTTCTCCTACAAAATGAGCAATGGACTCTAAAATTAAACTTTTCATATGACATGTATTATATGAGCATAAATTTACAAAAATTAGGTCTGTGATCTGTAGGTTTGTGAAATCAATAATGGTGAAAATTTAACTAATGCAGCATTCTAATAATGACATATAATCATAAAAATGTCAGGAAAGTAAATAAATTTTAGTATCAAAATTGTGTATGTATTCCTAAATAGAATTTGTAACTTATTTAATATCATAGAATTTTGTTCACAGATGCATTAAAAGTTTCTTTAATCTATAAAATAATTAGATTGATAAGTTTTTTTATGTATTAAATAATCGAGAAAAGAAAGAAAGTGGAAGTATGTAAAATTGGACTAGCTGCTTAATATTTTATCATTGCTTACTTCTGAAGTCATTAAAACTAAGTCTCTTAATTTCAGTGAAAACATGTTTTGTGAAACCAGTTTGGTATACAAAATGATAACATATGCATGCGCTACATCTAACAATCAAAAGAAATCATGTGATTAATTGTTGATGGAAACTACAAAATTGATTTGACCTTCATTATAATAAAATGTATTGTTGTAGAATTGCTTAAAATTTAAAGTAAGGATAAAAAAATTATTTTAATGTAAAATGGCTATTATTAAAAAGAAAATTTTCTGAGTTTTAAGATGGTATAAAAATTCTTTTTATGAGATACTTTTTTAGATTAATGATGAAAAAAACCAGAATGCTACTCACCTCTTAAAAATGAAAAACAAAGACCAACCGCACCTCCTCGTAATACTTCTTTTTAACTCATATTTTAAGAAATCAGATGCCAGGCATGGCTCGGGCAGCATTTCATTTCTTACTTTATGAAAATGGACAATGGGACTTATATGACAATGGTACTTAAGAAGTATGGTTTTAGAACCATTTTTACTAATTAAAACTGTTTGTTATGTATATGTCTCTGAATTATTCTCAAAAATGAATTTCTATTGTGTAACATACAAGACCAGAAAAAAACCCAGCCTGAGGCTTTAAAATTTAATTTTTTTTACAATTTTGAAATTATTTGCTTTAGTGTTCTCCCTCCAATCCCTTCACAATTCCATGGGAATTTTTCATGTTCTAATCGATGCTTCTGATCACTTTCTGTGGGCTGTTTCATACTCTTCACTTTCACTGTGTCTACAATCTCAAAACTAGGTCCATTTAGCTTTGATTTGACAATGGAAAAGGAAAAGAAATCACATTGGGCGAGACATAGTTAATAATATTAATCTTCTATGATAATGATCCCATACTTCCCCAAGTCCATCTTATAGGTGCAGAAGTGACTATAATTTATTTTTCCACGTGTTCGTTCATTTTCTTCATACCTATCTCTGCACATTAGTGGGACATAATAATTTTGGTTGATTTTTTGTCCTTTAGGTACTTAATCAATAGGTACAATCCTGTCATGAAAAAATTTGGTCAACCAGGCTATGGATTACTATCAAACTTTTCTCTTTAAACCAACCTAAGACAAGTGTATAAGAAACATTTATCTCTTTACAGCTGTTGCAAAAGTGGATACATTTTGATGTTAATTTCCTAATTTTAAAAAAATTAATAATTACATATTATAGTTCAATTCTTTATTATCTTCAATTCAATACAACCCCTTCTTTGAGATAATTGGTCATATCTAATTTAAAGATGACCTTGGTTCTTTCACCCTTTTTACATAAAGATAGCATTTCCAATTTAAGCATTTAAATGCACTGATACTTTTTGGGAACTTTTGACAGATTTAATAATCTGAGGAGATTGTTTTTCAGATCTTGTATAATAGAATTCTTATTTTGGATGACATCAGTTACATATTTGTATAAAGAGCTATTGAAATTCCTTCCAAGTAATGCTTTCTTTTTTCTAACATCCTATCAATTAACTCTTACATCCTGCATATCACTGGAATATAACTCAAATTGGCTGATTTTGCAAAGTATTCTGTTCCATCTGTCTAAGACTTAATAAAAGGTTTGACAATACTTCCAATATCCCTGATAATAAATACATTGTTTGTGCTTTTGTGTTCTTTCCTTCTTGCTTTCCCATACATTTAATACATTTCTATTTATCCTTCATGTTTATTATCAACAAATTCTTACAGAATTTATTTTGGGCATTCATAACTAAAGAACTGAGGACTGGCTTTATGTTGAGTCTTAATGGGTTTTCAATTACAATTTCCTATGTTGCTCTCTTTCACTTAAAATTTACATGACAAATTCTGACAATAATATCATGAAGATGTACATTCTCTCCAGCTGGGTAGAGAAATATTTGAAGTATTGACTCATGCGCAATTGACTTGCTATTAGATGCAAGTTAGTTTTGAAACGTCTCTTTGGTGATTCTCCAAGTGGAAGATAAGACCTAAGTTTTCCTGTAAATAAATTAGTATTGATGGGTATTTTTGTTTGTCATATTTAATTCAAAAAGTTTACAAATACCCTGTATGACAATTGAATATTCAATAAGAATTATATTTCAGTAAGGTCAGTTATAATCATAAATTCCTATAGAGCTTCTTTTACAGGGGGTGGAATACATGCATTAGGAAGCATCATTTTATTTGTTCTGTGAAGGTACTGCAAGTGGCATGTACTATCAAAATGAGTCTCTGTGTTCCTGTGAACAGAGTTTTCTAGCAGACATTTTCCAGGACTTTTGACTCGTAGTAAATTTTACCATCCTTACAAGGCAGACCTTTTAGATTATTTTGGAATCAAACGTTCTTGTAAAATGAACTAATTTATCAAATATCTGATTTTAAACTCCCTGATAAATATTTGAAACTGCTTAACAGATAAGTTAATGATCTTCATCCACTGACTATCAATCTTCAGAAATTACAAAGAGTACTTTTTGAAGAAAGGAACCCTCACAATAATGAAAGATAAGTCTTATTAAACTTAATCCTTTATGGTTTTTCTTATTTAATTATTTTAAGAAAATTATCATTTATATGTTAAATTTGCCAAATATAAAGGCAAATGGGCAAAGGTTCTTTGAAATCTCATAGAACAGTTTGTAATATCAGAAACGTGATATTCAGATAAAATCGACTGTGAAAACAAGCCTATAAATTTGAAAAGTTTTTTTTTTTTTTTTTTTTTTTTTTTTTTGTATCGGAAGTTGGAGTAAAGAATTTCATTTAAGCAGCATATCAAGAAGAAAGGATGAGAGTGTGTTCTTTCCTCCTTCCTTTTTCAACATATTTTTCTTTAAATATTTTGAACAACCCAGCCTTTAATATTTCATTAATGTTGTCCACATTTATTTTTCATGAATTTTCAACAAAAATTAGATGTTTTTTCTGTTTGTTTGCAGTTTAACTAACTTGGCTTGTTAGCAAATGAGTAACAATTGCGAAGCTTTTAGGGAAGAACATTAAAATAATTTGTTAAAATTAAAAAGTCTGCTGTTACTTAGAAACTAAAAGAAAATTATAGCAAATCATCATCACAGCTTTCCTCTTCTGCTATAACCAACCAATAGCTAGCACATCAAATTAACAGATAGAGTTATTTATTTTGATGTTATTTTCTCTATAACATTGCTCAGAGATTGTTAACAGGCTGCATTAGAGCTCTGAAAAAGACTTCAGAGATAGTTTACTTAATGAGAATGAGGCTAATTTCTATCAATTTAGAACCTTTTTATATTGCACTCCAAATCCTGTTATAAATCCTATTAAGGATATGGGAAAAGATATTAAGTTGAATCCCTGGAAATAAGTAGGTTTTCAATTTTTATCATGTTTGTCATGATATCTAATGTAAACATAGTTTCTTTCTTTGTGTATCAGTTTATAAAATGTTAATTAATATTTGTAAAAATATATATTATTTTGAAATTAGAATAACATAATAAGAACACTGTTTTATGCAATGCATATAAAATTGCTGTGGTATGTTTTCATATAATAATATTTTGAATTTTATATAATATTTATAAATTCATAATTTCCTAAGAATTCTGTCAGCTAATATAGTTGCAAAAAAGGTATTTCACAAAATCTTTAATAAGAAATATAACATTAAAATATCAGTATAGAAGCATAAAAATTTACAAAATTATTTTATAAAAGGAGATCAAAACTCTGTAAAAGCTTGCCAACTGTAAACCTGTATTTTACATAAGTTTTTGTGCAATTTACTTTCCAGTACAAAATATAATAACATTTGGATATGTCTCATTAACAAGATTTACTAAGACTATGATTGAAATTTTGCTGTCTCAGTATTGCATAGAAATTAAGAGAACTGAAAATAATGAGTTTTTGAAGGGTCTTTATAGACTTTTAAGATTGACTTAATAGGCTTGTTCTCCTTTAACAAAATTGTAAAGGACAACTCACAAAAATCATGATTGAATCAGAAATAAATGAAAGAAAAATGCTTATTTTTCTGACAGCTATGCTGCTACATAGACAGTGATTCATTGAAAATTTATAGGCCTGTATTACTGCAGATGATGAAGTGATATGCTTTGTAGGATAAGACAATACATTATGCAACAGTATACAAATGTTCAGTGAGTCATTCTCTATTCAGCGTCATAGCTATCAGACAAGGAATCGCCCTTTTTGTGTAATTTCTGATGATAGGAAAATTTATGAACCACAAATTGTTGCTTGTGCTCTTGAATGGAAGATGAAATACTGAACATTTGTATTACTCCACTTCTCATCTATCTTACCTAGTATGTTGCTTCACTAAATGCTGCACGATCTCATAGTTAAATTGCAAATGCTGCTATAGAAAATTTTAGCTTCAGGCAAAGATAAAGCCTGTTTCAACTCTATCCTTTCTGTACAAATGCCTTCATTCATTCTATATTTGTCTGTTTGTTTTTTAATTTATTACTGAAATTACTCTAAACATCTGAATCACCCTGTAAACATATATACAAAAGAAAATTTTGTTTTTATTTCAAAATTTCCTATAAATTTAAATAGTTTGCACTATGCATACATTTTATAAATTTGAAACTTTTTAAGGTTCAATGGTCATTGGAAGTAAATTTTGAAAAATCTTTTACATTCATTAGAAGAATTTATTTTGAAACTATGTGAGGATTATTGCATATTGAACTTATTGGAGGAGAAAGAAAAATGTTATTTTTTTTTTTTAAACTTGAATCTGGGGACCTAAGCCAACACTGTATTCTTCAGATTTCTGTACAGCTGCAAATCTTTTTCCACAAGGACTGATCTAAATTTTTTTCTTCTATAAAAATATGATAAATCTTTTGAATAATTGGATTTAGTACCCAATATCTTCTGAAGCTGTATCTCTAATACTGCATCTAACATTTTATTTATATATAAATCTGCTTTTAGTTCCTGTATGTTCCCTCGACAGGTAATAAAAATTATTTCTTCTATATAATTTATGTATTTACTGCACATGCAATCTAATTTCTAAATTATCAGTAATATGGTGGCTTTTTTTTCTGATACTACTTAGTTAAAGGGCATCAAAATTTTTTAAATATTTTTAATTAATTTTTAATAAAAAATTTCAAAGTACAAATTATTTCTTAGTTTTATTCAATCCTTTGGGAATTGATCCAGAATAGGTTACCTTTTAGAAAATATTTATTCGTTAGACTAGTTAATTAACATTAAGAAATCTTAATGGAATGCTATCTGTTATTTAAACAACAATTACTTCACAGAAATTATTGCTTAATCAAATAATAATAATTATTTTTGATGCTTCACAATATGTCTACTGTTTCATATTTAAATAAGTTTATTGCACTGCATTTACATCAAAATTTTCAAAACATGCTAAAATCAAATGGAAGGTATTTATTTAAGTGTGTATTGGTTTCCAAATGCAACATATGATAAATTTGATATTAACTATATTAGAACTTGGTATTCAGTACTTTAAAAAAATTGGATGTTTATTTTTGATATTTTATTTAATACAAAAGGATGTATAAGTTAAAATTAAAATAGATTTTCATTAATTGAAAATATGCAAATTATTTGAGAATGTAGATAATGGCAAATTTTTTCATGGAAATGAATACTAATATATGTAAAAACCTCATTTGAAGAAGCAGATGTAGTGTTTTGTAATTATTTTTATTCTTCATAATTTTAAGGAAATAGTTCAATTTTTAAATTTTGTCAAGATTTCTTTATCCAAGCCATGCTACACAGTGCAGCAAGCAAAATAGGAAAGCAAGAAAGAGAGAGAGCATGAGAAATTATTTCAAACTTATTTAGTTTTTTAAAGGTATTTGCCAACAAGTGTTTTAGTTCCATGGAAAAAATAATAGCCTGTGTAACTCAGAAATTAATGTTTCATTGAAGCCAGAGTTCAAATGAAAAAAATTATAATAAATACAGTTAGTTAATTTAAAGCTAATAAAATGATTAATTAAGAAAGTTAGAAAATTATTTTTAGAATATAGATTAAACCGAAATTATATTAAAAAAAATTGGGGAATACTACAAAAAATGTTTTATAAAAACCTGTATATATATATCCATACTTATACATCAAGCTTTAATTAACATCATAAGTGGCACAAAAGTGTAAATGTTTTAATACAAAGGCAATTATTTTTTAGCTGCTTTGTAATGTTTTTAAAATATCAAGATAAATTTCATTATGTCTTAAATTTGAGAGAAGTAGACTGAAATTTTTGTTACATGAGAAGTATTTTAATAAGAAAATATATGTTAGAAACATAATTTTTCTTAGAAAAAAGAATACTAAAATTTCAAAACAACGATTATTACTGAGTTCAATCATAATAATTAGCTACTTCAAAGTGCCTATATATATCTGAAAATCCGATGAATTGCATTTAAATTAAATTAATTTTCTGTATTCAAAATTCCAGTTTTCAACACATTTCACAATCAAACAGTATGCATTAATTTTGAAAGATAATATACAATGAGATAAATGAAACATCATAAAGAAATTCATTAGTATTTTTGTTCTTTAGGAAATTAAACTATTTTTAATGCACTAATATTTTATACAAAATTTATTATTTACTAGGATAACATAGAATGCATTTCCATACAGTGAAGAAAAATTAAAGCAAATTTGTTATAATTGTATTTGAAAATATAAGTGCTGTCTTTTTTTTTAAAAGAGCCAAAGACTGATATTTTTAGAGAAATATCCAAGAAAAAAAAAAGTCAAGGAATATTGTTTGAATAGTATAATACAAACTTTTTTATGCATACTTGTTTTAATATCAACTTTTAAATAATGTCACAAAAAAGTTTTTTTTTTTTTAAAAAGTGTTAATTTGATGTCAATAAAATTGAAACTGTCTTTGTAATGGTTTCTATGTAAAAAGATCAAGAGAAATTTCATCATGTAACATCTCAAGTAATCTTAGATGTGTAATTTTAACTGATATTTTAAGAACAAAAAATTCATATACTGTTTTTTAGAATATATTAGAAACATACTTCTATACCATATAAGTATTAAATAATATTTAAATTACAATGACAAAAATTATATTGTCCAACATAAAGAGCTAGTCAAAATAAATTTTTAAAAAAGAGGAGCAATTTTATCATATGAATATTTGAGGAATCCATCTAGTTATGAATTTTTATTTCTTTTAAATATTATAAAGACAAATTTTTTTTTGACTTAAAATTTGTTACACATGTAAGCACATTTTTATTCAGATAGAATAACTCTTTAAGATGAATCATTTTTTTATTAATTTATCTTTTTTGATGCATCTAAAAAGATAATAAAAGACATCATTAAATGCACATAAAAAATTGCAAAATTTAACATTTGCATTAGTTTGAGCACTTTTTTTTTAATCGTATAGGTAATGTTATTTAAGGGTTATATTTGATGTGTCCTGTTGTCCACAAGATACTCAAAAAATCTTGGAGCAAAATTTGGTAACTCATTTTCTGGATCCAGACTAGAAGGGAAAGAAAAAAAGAAAGCAAATTCAATATGAGCAATTATGTTAGAACTAACATCTGTAGAAAGGATAAAATTTTATTAAATTTATAGACATTAGAATGAAATATTTTTTGTGGCTTATATTTTGAATTACTACTGGAATGTTAATGTTTGAGTCATATACAGATCTTTTAACTTTTATTAATACATCAAGGAGCTAACTAGTTATTGCATGAAAGCAGGTTAAGAAACCTTTTTTGGGAAGGAAAGGTAGAATTTCATTAATACCATCTTTTTTTAATTTTTATTCAAATCTGACAATAGAGCAAATTAATAATAGACATTTGGGAAACAATACTGTAATTAGGACGCTGCAACATATTTATTTGCTTACTCTAGAATTTCTAAATCCTTTATGGACATATGTACTTATCAATAAAATAATTTAAAAACATATGGCTATATTCGGTTGACTTGTAGTAGTGTGTTGGAGATTGATTGATTGATTGAAATGGGATGAGACTGCGATGTTTTGCCGTTTTCCCTGATGCCAGAAATCTGTGTTGGAAAATCTCACACAAACATACGTTCACAAAATAGTGTGCCATTATCGAAATATATTTTTTATTATAAATTTTTATGAACTAATAAACTGAATTTGGACCCATTCTCTCAAAAGATGAATAATTATGTGTCTGATAAAACATGTTGACATCGTATGCAGGGAAGTTGAGATAAATAATGCCTTGTATGTCTGTAAAAAAAAAAAGTGGCATTTCTAAATAGATATTTTTAAAAAAAAGATACTTTTTTACGAAATTTCATTTAATAATTTTGTGCTGTTTTGTTTAAAATTTTATAAGATTATTTATATGGAACATAATGGACTGAACACAAATGATGTAATATAGACGAGCTGAAATGATCTAATGGTATAACTTCAATATGCTATCGTGCTGCCATCTATTGAACTTTATTTCAACTTAAAAAATTTTTCGAGCGAATATTTGCATACATCCAATTTTTTCAACTAAAAGAACTTGCTCTTATATATATATATATATGCTGGATTTCAACTTGCTCTTGTTTCGATACAACAAAATTTTAACGGGAATTTAGTTTTGCCCATATTTATCTTACCTTCATCTTTATCCATCGTACATCACTGTTTTCATGTCTCTATTATTATTTTTTTTAAGACCAATTTCTTTGAAAAACAGTGAAACATGTCTAAAATGCTACTGCACAGCTAAAATAGTACTGTATAAGCAATATTTATAATGCTAATAGAGGAATCTCTCAACAGATATATGTTAAACCAAAATTTTTAGTATATATTGATCACATTTTTAGGAAAGTAAAACATGGAACATGAAAACATGGAACCTAAACATGGAATTCCTATAGAATATGTTTCAAGTTAAATAGGATATTGACTTTCCCATGAATCAATTAAATAAACCATTTAAATTATCTAATTTATTTATTTAATAGTTAACACTATTTAGACCTACTTTCTGAAAATATTTTCTTGGAACATTTTCCATTTGTTTGTCATTTACCACAGCGATAAGCATTTTTTTTTTTTTAAAAGCACGAAGATGAAAGCCATTTTTTAGAAACAAATGTATGCCTTTTGATTAGGAATTATCTTATGGAACGTTAAACTAATTTACTTTGTAGAATTTGGTACTTTTAACCATCTAAGCCACATAGGTGAATGTAAAGAAGTTGTTACTTACGTCATATAATAATACCCTATAATAAGGCAAATGATAATCAATACACTTGACAGAACTTCCAGAAAGGGCATTTCTTCATCTTGTTCTTCCTCACGCTCAAATAGATCTATCAACAAGTGTCTAAAAAATATAAAAGTACAGATTAATAAAATACCAGATTCGTTTGAAGGAAAGTTCGAAATCAGAACAGCATACACGGAATTTATAAGGAAATATGAGATTGAAATAAATAGATGTATTTCAAACCAATTCAGGTTAAAAACTATTGATATTAGTTAACTGAACCAATCATATAAATATAACTGAAGATAGAAGTAAATATATATGTATATATATTACTTACCCAAGCAAAATAAGTTGCATGATTAGTACGGCAACAATTATGAATACAAAGAAATTTACTATTGCATCCTTACATTCCTGTTCTCCCTCGTAATTACCCAAATATTTTATCATGTTTACTATAAAACATAAGATATCATCACAAGAAATCATTTTTTTTTAGTTTTTTAAAAATTCAACTTATTGTTGTAAAAATAATTACACGATCAGAAATTGTCTCCTCTAATTATGAAGTGTTGTTGCCATCTGAGTTGTGCTTCCTGATATAATACAAGGCATTAATATTTTTCATATTTTTTTTTTTTTTTTTTTTTTTTTTTTTTGTAAAAAAAATATATATTTTAATTATGAGTAAATATCGTTATCCAGAAAACTTTTTTTTACATATCTTTTTTATTTCTGTTCTCAAATGATAATACGGAATAATTACTATTTTTTGTAAGGAATTGTTAGTTTAGTATAACTGAGGTTGAAAATGGAGAAAAATTAACATATACTTTTAAACCGTTTCTGGATGTTACAGAAATAAAATTTTGTACTAGCATTGAAATCTGAATTAATTAATTAAAAGAAGGAAATATTTTAATCAAAGTGATAACTATATAATTCTTAAAGTCAAATATTTTGCATTATTTATTTCATTCAAATAACGTAAATATCCAGTCGGATGAGATCGTTTAAATGGAAATATGAAATTGTCCGACGGATAATTAAATTTTAGTGGATAACTTTAGTATATAATGAAAGTTGCATGAGAGCGAAATGATATTCAATTAAATAGGTTAGCAAGATTTTTGTGAAATTATAAATCGCAATAGAAAGGAAGACGAATTATGTGTAAATGTGCCGACTATGCGAGGCTAGGCTAAGCGCACGCCAGAGACCCTGGACTATAGGGAGGAGGGAGAAAAAATCGAAACAAAGTTTTTTTTTTTTTAATATTGCGATAATTAAAAAAAAAACTCTGTTCACACATCTGATTTTAACCCGTAAGTCTACCCCCTGGATAGCAGCAACATTGATTCTATATTAAAAAAAAATAATTAAAAAAATCGCGCTACAAGCAACGATGAATGACGTAAATGATTTTACTCAAAATTTATTGCTTTGAATAGCACTCATCTTTCATTCTTTCTCTTAATCGATATAATTAATTTAGTATTTTTTATTATTTTTGTGTCTAATGAAGTTTCTGAATTTCTCTGCTTTTGATATTATTAATTGATCTGATGTTTTTTTTCGTGTTTTCGTTAGCGCTTATTTCTCCTACATTTCATTTGGCTCTTTTCATTCATTGTTTTCATTTTTTTTTCTTTTTTTTAAGAAAGAGGAAAAGGGATTTTCCCCCCTGTGAACAAGGTTGCAATGCAGAAAATTTGCGTTCGACGTAGCTCTGCGATGTGCGTTGAATGATTTTGAGATATCAATCATTTAAAGTCTAAATTCATAAATATTTTTCATTACCAACATTATTTGAAAACAAATTCTTCTTCCACTATGCGATAAGCTATAAATTAAGGTTTATTTAATATATCATTGCGGTTTAGATAATATTCGACCGAAAATATTCCATTGAATTAATTTTCTATATTTGCGCAATCTCACTGCGCTCCAGAAAAGA
This sequence comes from Argiope bruennichi, assembly GCF_947563725.1. NCBI lineage: Eukaryota > Metazoa > Arthropoda > Arachnida > Araneae > Araneidae > Argiope > Argiope bruennichi. The sequence continues at coordinate 53,056,038 of NC_079162.1, forward strand.
AGTAAATGGAACAAATTTCCAAAAAAATTTTTAAATATTCATTTATACAAATTTAGCTGTACATTCACCATTTTATTAAATAAATTACAGCATAATAATTTCACTGTTTGAATTTAAATTCAAAGTAAGGTTATTTTCAGTTAACAAATTTCTTTATTATTGCGCATAAAAAGAAAATTTATTTTCATGCTTAATTTTAATTTTTTCTTGGCTGTAATTATGATATCAGATGACCGAATGATATCCATAATGGGAATAATTTGATATTTCTAATGAAAACAAAGCGCAAAAATCCATGAAGTATATTTCTTTAGATTAAACAATGTACATGAAAAGACACCGGAAATATAATTTTCTGTACATTTTTGAATATAAAAGATTTTAAAATCGAAAATAAATTTAAATTTTATATTACAAACAAATAATTATAATTTGATAAAAATATGGTTTTCAATTAAATTTCTGTAATTCTTTAATTCCATAAATAGATAAAATCAAAAAGTTATCTTTCTGATCAGTTAAAAAGTTATCTAACTTTTGTTTATGAAAAATATTTATTTAAATTTCCTTTTTTTATTATGACATTAAATTAAAACTTTTTCATTAAAAAAATGAATATATGATATTAATTTATAAACTCTGCATGAAGCCATTGTTTAGTAATTGAATTATAGAGTATTTATTGTAAATCATTGAAAAATGAAAAATCGGGACAAATTGCAAATCAAAACAATTTAATACTTTTTGAATGAAAACGAAACACACCGTTAATTTTGTTGGTTGACGTTTATTTTATAAGTGGTGAATTTTAACAATATATTTCTTACATGATAATAGGTATGATTTCATTATGTGTCAATATTATAATACTAAGAAGTCTAATGTTGTATTTTGGTCATATATAGAATGTTTGAACTATAAAACCAAACTAAAGTGAGTGAAAAAAATTTATGAGGTTAATAATAGTTCATAAATGGATATTATAATATTTTCGGAATTTACTGTTATTTAATTTCCTGCTTTTGCTAAATTTTTCTACTAATTCGTTGTGGAATCTAATTTCTGCCTTAGACAGAACAGTTGAAAAATATCAGTTGAAGATAATATAGCGGATTGGCTACAACAGAATCGATAAACTTTTTTATTCAATAACTGTTTGATTGTATAATTTTTATTTTTCGATTTTTAGTTGTTAACTGTATTATTATTATTTCTATTTAAGCTTCGGATTAACTGAAACTGTGACAACGAACGATTTTTCTTTCTCCTGCTTTGCTTGTTTTTTATTTTGATTCTCTGTGACGTTTTTATACGTTCAAAGTTCTTCGGAGTTTATAAAAATACATATTTTTATAGTTAAAAATATGGAAACGCAATTGTCATAAACAAGTTAATTCTACATTTTAAAGAAGTTTTAATATGGTGATCATAAATACCAAATTCCATAATAATGACATAAACTATTTTTAAAATTATTTGGACTAAATAATTTTGCAAATAATTTTCCTCATTTTTTCATAATTAAAATTAATTGGATACTTTAAATGCCGAAATAATTGACAACAGTTAAATCATATTTTCTATTGGTTGTATTAAATATTAATTTATTATGTAACTGAAATGTTGTAACTTTTGCTGATCCATTTTCTTTGCAAGACTTCTTAGGAAATTTCTCATTTTCCAAAAAATATATTTTCCGTTTTCTCATTTTCGAAGTATACTGTGAAATCGTCAAAAAAATTTGAAATCGAGACTTCAGTGAATCTCCACGATTTAGGAGTACCAAAGACAGAAAAACGCGTTTTCAGAATTATATTTGTCTGTCTGTGAATTCAGTAACTCAAAAACGCATTAAATTATACAGATGTAATTTGATATGTCGTCTTAGACTAAATATGTGGATTTCTATTTAGTTTAGGATAAAATCAACCTTAAGAAAGACCATCTGTCTGTATGTTTGTATGTGAATACGATAACAGAAAAACGTAAAAGCTAGATGGATAATATATGTTTCCCAATTTTATCAGTAGATCTGCATTCAAGTATACAGAAGATTTGCTGAATACTTTAATAAGATAATTTTACAGCAGATCGGCTGAATAATTTTGAACTAAATTTATCTGCAGATTGATCACCTATTGGTATGTATATGATCTTTATAACTCATAATCGCGACAATTTTGGTTCATAAAATTTAATATGTCGTCTTATAATTAAAATTGTATTTTTCTATTAATTTTGATTTCAATCTGTCGTAAAGTAAACGTCAAAAGTGTTTATTCAGTATCTTCTTTTTTACTACGTTGCGGAATTTCGCTATACACACAAGTCGGGATTCTGAGAATAATGAAAATTAGAGTACTCGTGGTGGTCCCATCTTGTTCAAAGTCCGTAACTTTCATTTGGCGATGAATGTCACCTGCATCTAGAAATATAAAAGAAAGCCTAAGGAAGATCCCTCATTATTATTACTTCACCAGATTTTCGGTATGATTTTATAATCAACCTGATGAAGTTTTTTCTTGCAACAACTCATCTAACATTTATTTACTCTTTTCCAAGAAATGCAAAAGCTTGTTTGCAAAATTTCATTTTGAAAGATTTCAACAAACGTCAATTGATGTTTTGAAGTTTTGTTGTAAAAATAAATATCTACCGTAATTTTTTAAGTATTTAAAAAATGAATGAATACAGAAAAAATGATGAATGGTATTGTAATAATTCTGTTTCATTCACTGTTTGAAATTTTACCCAATTTCTTTTAAAATATTTACTAAGAAGCGATTTCGTTTTTAGCGTATTTTGTATAGTTTAGCATAACAATATAGATATGGAAGTTAAAAAAAGCTTATTTTTATAGAAGCTTCACGCTTTTCCATAAAAATGTGTTTTCTTTTCCATCTTCACCGAGAGTTGGCACGAAATGCATCAACAATATTAACAAATATTTTTTTTAAAGGAATGGAATAACTGTTTTCTTCTCCAACCTGTTAAAAAAATTCATTAGTTTCTAAAATGTAGTAAAATAAAGCATTTCTTAAACAAGAATTCGTTATTTTACTGGTTTGTACTATATTGGATGGATCCTTCTTAGAATAAAAATTCTTTTCTTAGTATTTATAATTCATTAAGCAGAACTAAAAACCTTCTTATTTCCTTATAAAATAGATAAATTATTTTCAATAATGTTGTTTTGCTATCTCAATATTCGATTTTTATTTATATATTGTAAAAAAAAAAGCATTGGATTTTTCAGATATTTGGAATAAATTCTATTTGAATATATTTTATCAAATGCTGGAAAGATGATCAGATTATCATTGATTTGTTCTGATTTTGCGTTGAAACCTGAAAATTTCCGTACTTCTAAATGGTAATAACATTGTTGTTTGCAGAAGAAAAATGGTGTTTTCATAATAAGTCTTTTTTGTAATGTTTCAGTCATAATTTCTTTTCAATAGGTCTTTTTTGAAAATACCTTATTTTCTTCTTCTTTTCAACAGGTATTTTTTTGTAATATTGCAGTTAAAATGGTATTCAATCCTTTATAACATAAAATAATGAGATAGTAATCTCTTCCGTCAGATAGAAATAAATTGTTATGATTGCTACTTGAATATTTTCATTTCATTGCAGGCTTTGTTAATCCAATAACTTGAAATTACTATTTAAAAGTAGTTTACATTTACTAAATTTTTCACATGTTTTGCAAACAACATATTCTATTCTCATTAACATCTTTTTATTTATTTATTTTTATTTTAGAAATGTTAAGTGTTGTATATGTTACTTAGTTCTGTGTTTGAATCAAAAAATTCAGTATGTTAATCTTCTGTAAAATTGTATTATTGAAGATAGAGAAGGAAGTAATAGATGTGTTTTGAATTATTGTAATGAAATCATGTGTGGAAAAAAAATATAAAAATCGCAGAAGATCGAAAAACTAAATTAGGCAATGAACTGAAAACTTCCAAATAAAAGAAATTCGTCGAACGATTATATCTCTAGAGCAAGAGGGAATGTCTCTTGGATTAGATGCTTTATCTAGGGAGATCGTGCACTATATAGTATGCGATCTAAAAAGAAATTTTTCCAAAATACCAGATATCCTGAAAACGCAGCACGATAAATGAATGGGTGAAATATTAGAAGTTTTCCTTGAAAAGGAAAATACTTTTAATTCGCCGGTAAGTCGTACTGAAGGGAATGTTTTATTCAAAAGAAAAAGAAAGTTTAAAAGCATATTTAGAACTATTGAATAATTGTGAGAAATTTTTTTTCCTATTCAATCTACTTGTAATTACGAGATCTGGTATAACATATTGTATCATATAAATCCTAAGTATATGCCTAAAATGAACGAACATATTAATACTGGTGATATAGATTATTTTAAATGGGAAACTTGGAATTTAGTTAAAATATCATAGAAAACTCATTTTACTGCTGGTTTAAATCAAAACTCTGAAGTTCTGACGTTGATTCATGCTGATCTATATGGTGCTATATAAACTGATTTATTTGATGACGATAAATATTTTATGGTATTGATAGTTGATTTTTCTGGTCGGTATTTTATTTATTTCGTCAAAAACATAAAATTAGTGTATTGGATGTATTTTCACAATTTAAAGCTCAGTATGAAAATCTAACTAATAAAAAGAATTAGAAAATTGAGAACTGATAATGGCTTTGAATTTGTAAACGAGTAATTGAATAATTGTCTCCTAATTCAGGTATATTTCATGAGAAAATCATCCCATACAATTGTGAAAATAACGGTAAAGTTAAAAGAATAAACTGTATCCTTCTCGAAAGAGTATCTAATATAACATCACATTAAGGAAAAGACAGAAAAAAAACCCCACTCTCTCCTGGAATTTGGGCATATAAAAAAAAACCGAAGTTAGATTAACAACAAATTCGAATAAGTGACTTATTTTCACTATACGAAAAAAATATGAAAAAAAAAAAACTGATGTACAGAGAAAACGTGGTATAATATTAGGATATGCTAGAGAAAGAAAAGTTATCGAATTTATGATATGGAAAAACACAAATGATGATAGAGGAAATATCAGTTAAAATAGGAAAAAGAAGATATTTGGGATATTTACTTAAGATTTATTGCTTGAAAATTCTTCAAAAAGAAATGAGATAAATAAAAATACAACAAATGAATTGCTCCACTTAGAAATTGCCGCTAAACCTGCAGAAAGCGAGAGCAATAACTCAATCTCTAACCCTGACTCTGCATCAGACAGGCAATGGTATTAGGAGTAAAAACCTAATAGAATATGCTGAGTTGAAGAGAAATGTTGTAAATCAGATCGTACGTAGGCGTTCGGAAAGGTTCAAATCTGAACAAATATCAGCCAATATAGCTCATAATGTCCTGAATACTTATATAGAAGCAATAAATAGTGCTCATTGGAAGAAGTAGAAATCAACGATGAAAACTGAATTGGATTCTTTAAAGACAAGCCTGAAAAAACTTAATAAAAAGACGTCTTTCGATCGAATGAGTATCGCAAATGCTTTAAAAGGAAGCACTCATTTTCCACTTCCAATCAACGTATCTCTTAGGAGAGGCCTTAACAAAAACCACAATTTTTTTCATAGTTCCAAAGGTATTTCTGCATGAAATCATTTTTTTAGAGTTTTCCAACGATTTATTGAAAGTGTGGTTATTGCACTCTGGATGCATGAACTGTTTTTTCTAATTCTGGAACGGCACTTTTTGTATCAAGCGTCCCTCTGATCATATTTTTCTCTCAAAACATATCGTGGGCATTAAGAGAAGTAATGAAATTTTCCACCAGACTATGTTCATGGATGTATCTGAACGACATACTCATTTGACATATACTAGAAATGTTTATAGTTTCGTCAAATATTATAGAAAAAAGGGTGTTTGGATAGAACAAAATACACTTAAAATTGATTTTAAGTAATATTTTCTAAAAAATACTGCTAAAATATAATTACAGATTAAATTTATGAACATTATTTAGACATTGATCGATATTCATCGACTGATTTTATTCAGTTATATAATAATAAGATACGGATGTAGTAGTCACTGAGTCTGTATCTGAGACAGAAACTCCGGATGAGTTTTGAGCTGGTTTGCTTTCGCCGTTTTTTTAAACTTTCCAAAAAGGACAATAATATTTTTTTCATCCGAACGTTTCATAGTTCTTATCTTAATTTTTATATCACTAATTATTTGTTTTAATTATCTGTTTAATAAATATATAGCCCGATCAACTGCTCATATGCGATCAAACTTATGGCAAACTACGAAATATTGTCTAAGGTTTTAGGAGAGGGTCATGACTCTCCTTTTGTATCCGCCAGAGTGGCGGATTTAGGCTTTTTGCGGCTCAAGGTGCAGATTATGAGGTCCTCCTGTAATAAACTGGTCGGTTTAGTTTCAAATCCCAGCATATTTTTAACTTTTCATAATATTAAAGATTTATTTAAGGTTGTCACTGTTTTTTTAATTATTTTTTGACAAGACATATGTTTTTATTTATTTTGACTAGTGTCTGTGCAGTATCTTTGTAGATACGATTTTTAAGCAAGCACTCGGGGCTTTTAAATACTGTAATAAAACGAAATGAAACAGATAGGAACTTGAACAATTATACTTGAAAAAGTGAAAATATTATTCTAATATTTTATAATTTGTAGTATTTTTTACAAGTTTATTTAGTTGGCAACTAAGCTAATAACTTTTTTTAATCGACCTGCCTGCTTTCCCTTTCAACCTAGAGGTCATAGAAAACTGCCTTGTCAGACCTTTTGTATTTAAGTGAAAATGTTAAACACATGTAACAATCAAATGAAATTCTTCCAAAAATATGTATTGACTTTGAAATACACAACATAATAAATTCACTCTGTTAAAAGAACATGAAACTATGCAATGCTTAAAAAAATCAGACTCAGATTTTAAGTATATAACTTTATTGAAACAAAATGAAATATGAAAAATGACAAATTCGAGTAAGCTTCCACACATTAAATTGTTAGAACAAATTTCATTATATTTGAAAAAGCTGAATATTTAAAGACTCTTTAAAAGAACTGAAAACTGATATATTTAATTTTACAGAAAGAAAAGTACAAAAATCAAGGAATACTTTTTGAAATTTTAACACAATCTTGTATACACATCCATGCTAAACATTATCAAAATTTAAGTAATATAATAAATGACATAAAATTGTAAAAAATTTTACTCAAAGGAGATCAAATTGGAAAGGTTTTGTAATGCTTTTTTTTTTTTTTTTTTTTTTGAAAAGTAGCATGCATTGTGATTTATAATTATTCAAGTGCTAATCTACAAAAGAAGTTAGAAACTGAACATATTTCTTTTATACATTACAGACTTATATTCTAGTAATAAATTTTAGAAGTGCTTTTTTTATATATATATTAAAGATTTTTTTTATAAAATTGTGAAACATTAATTTATAAATATAATAGCAAAAAATTATTAATTTCTATGAACAAACATATATATTCAATACAATCAATAGTGACAGTCAAATACAAATTATTCGTGAAATTATGCATTAATTTTAAATACCACAATTAATAAATAAAATGTTATTCCTGTTAAAAGAACTTCAACACAGTAATTATTTCTTAATAGAATTATATTATTCAATATATTCAAATTTTCAACACATGTGACAATCAAATGGAAAATATTCGCAAATTATGCATTAATTCTGAAATACAACAATTAGAAAGATTAGTGTAACATATCATTAAATTTCAGTTCTTTAGATAATTAGATTGATACTTTTAATGCACTTATAAGTTTGATACAAAATTTGTTATTTACTAGGACTATTTCAATTAGGTTTCCATAAAGTGAAATAAATAAATAAAAAAGTTAGTGTTGACTCATTTTTGAAAGAACAAATGATTGATATTTTTTGAAAACTTTCCAGGAAAAAATTGTAAAAAATCAAGAAATATTGTATTGAGAGTTCACAGCAAATTTTTATACATAAACGTCAATTTTTAAATAACATCATGAATAACATAAAATGTAAAGAACATTTAAATCAATGTCAATGAAATTGGAACTGCCTTTGTAATAGTTTGACTCTTTAAAATAATCAAAAGAAAAATTTTGTAAAAAATATTAAACAGTCTGTATGATATATTGGAAATATACTTCTATGCATAATAATTTTTAAGTAATACTTTAATCAACATCATAAATTTATATCACTTAATACAAGCAGCTGAAGGTAAACAAAATTCCATAAATTTTAATAGTTTCCATTATAATGTTTTAATAGATAAAGCAATTTTAACATATAAATTTTCATGAATCTAATAGTAAAATTTATAATAAACGGAATCTCATAATTCAAGCAGGTGTTTTTTTATTCAACTTAGAAATTTACACATATAAATATATCTATATTTAGTCCATATATTTACACAGATAACAACTTTTTAAGTTTAGTGTAATGATTTTGCATCAATTTTTTCATTTTATTGAAAGAGAGTAAAAGTCACCTTAAAACGGCGTAAAAAATTAATTTAAGGTATGGCCGAAATTTCAATTTTTACATTAAAAAAAACTTGTAAGTATGCTGTATTTAAAGGTATCAGAATTGTGTTTTTATTTCATTGCTGCACACTATGGCTGTTCGATTTTAGGAGATATGTAAGCATATATTAAAAAACGAAATAATATTACTGATGCCTTTAATTGCTGATTTGTTTGCAATACATTGAAAAAATGACGAAATGTTCTAGATAACATATAAATTAATTCTGTGCACGATTTTTCATGTCTTGAAAAAGTCAAAACTTTTTTGTATCAAAATTCAAATAATAATCATAGCAACTGAAAATGTAAATATTTTTTCAACTAACAGCAATTTTTGGTGTGCTAAAACATTTATCATTCATTTTCATTTTGAAACCAGTTGAAAAATGTATTTATGTTAAGATCAGCTATTTATTTTGAAAGATTCCCCCCCCCCATGAAGTAGCGAAAACTTTTAATTCGGCTTTACTGTGAGCATATGTATATAGCTAATGCACAGTAAAACTTCTGGTAGCTTTGATCTGTCTACATTTTGTTTATTAAAACAATTTTTGAGTAACATAAATAACATTTTCTATAATCTTAATTTGTTCTGGCTAAAAATTAAGAAAAGTCATGATAAGCAATGTATGTTATGGGCTTCGAAGGATTTTTCTGATAAAAATGTGATGACGTTCTTTTTCAAATACATAAGTGAGGTCTGTTTACCTACGTAATAACAAATAATTAAGAAAAAAAAGAGTTTCAAGTGTGCGGCAATGAGGTAATACACTTTTATATGATCTTAAATGGTTAAATAGGAAAAATTACAGAGCTTTTTCAACATTTACAAAAATAAAAATAAAATATACTATAAAAAGATAGTTATATCTAATATTTAACTATGAAACTATAAAGATGGATATTTGTAGAAAAATTTTCAAAAAAAAAAAAAAGGAGAGAGAGAGAGAGAGAGAGAGAAGATCTAGGAAAACTATACAAAATGTTTATTAGAAACTTGTATATATATATTTATGCTAAATCATTTTAATTAATATTAGGCATACACAAAACTGTTAAGTATTTCCACAAAAGTAATGTATTAGAATTCTGGTAATGATTTTTCCGAAAAAAAATTCTAAGAAATTTCATGTGATTAATTTTTCAAGAAATATTAAATATGCAATGATTGAAGAAAATAGAGAAAAGTTTTTAAATAAAAAAAATATTTAAACGGTACTACATTGTATGGTGGATTCATGCTACTTTTCAAAAATATTGGAAAACATTTTCATAAACATCATTCGTCACAGGAAAAATTGAAAACAATAATAATCACCTAAATTATAATATCTTCCTTTAAACATTTTGATAAATACTGCCAGGTTTTATTATAAAAAAATTTATCACGTATTTATGTTTTAAAAAAACCGAAACTTATTACGGAAGAAATAATTATATAGAATTTATCACGCAGAACGATACACATATCCGAGCAAATTTAACAACTTTTTTGATATTTAAAAAAAATGAATTGGAATTAAATTTATATATGACACTAACACATACAAAATTTATGAATGCAAAATACTTATATACTTATCCATAGGAATACAAGAATAGTATTCTTTAAACATTCAGACATGAAAAGAATAAACAGGGAAAAAAATCTTAAAGCTAACATTTGACCTGGGTAATCACAAACAAAGTATTAAGTTTGAATATTCCTGGTAGGTCCAAATTACCATCCAAAATATTGAAGAAAATCTCGTAGCTCAATAGGTGGAAGAAAACTGAATGGGAAAAAAATTATTTTAAAAATTATTGTTAGAACCATTAACTATGGAAGGTGAAAATGTGATAAAATTTTTATGGTCGAATGAAATAAATCTTTTCATCTATGTTTAAATCATTAATGGTATGCCCATGTTTGAATAATATTCACATCTGTGATAATTTTATTTTTGGATTTATCAGTCATTGCATGAAAAGTAGAATAAATTAGTCAAACTTATTGGCAAAAAGTACTTTCTGGATGGCTGTTCATTTATTTCCTGTAAAAAGTTTTCATGAAGTATTAAAATAAATCTGGCATAAGATTTAGAAAATATCGTAATTACGCAAGAAAAGCAAACATATGAAACTCATAATATAGCTAAATACTACCAAATTACATTTTTATAACTTATAAGTATGTGTTAAACTAAATTTAGTAATAATCTTCTGACAAATGAAGTTAAACGTTAATCCGGTCACTTAAATAATAAAAAAAAAAGGTGCTTCTTCGGATTTCATTTTTTTTCCCCACAGAGACCTTATTTCTGTCATTTTAAATGATGTTTCAAAAGGCCTCGACAATATGTTGTACTCTTCGGCATTTTTTGGAGATTGAAAAAATTGTATCTTAGCAGTCTAGGCATAGGCTTGTGAAGAAGCTAAGGAATTTAAGTCGGGAAAAAAATTATGGCCTAAAGTTTATTGTTTTAATTATTTTAGTAAGGGTTTCAGTATCCCAAGTTTATCCACTAAGAGGTAAACTTTGACTACTAAGAGGGAAAAAAATGAAGTGAAATGCAAGGCTTTGTTCTCTTTTTCCTAAATTATTAGAAAATGGTATACTAAGCTTTCTAAAAATGGTTTTCCAAAAATACTGTTGAGCAAAAAATATGTAAAATGAATTCAAATATTATACATTTTGCTATTCTGTTATAAGCACTGGCTCTTAATAAAGTTCCGATTGATTTTTCCAATTTTCAGAGACCCTCCTGCTGGTGTGGTGTGGTGTGGTGTGGAATTTTGGAGAGGGGAGTACCAGCTGAGGTGTCATACTCGTCATCTGACCACGATTCAAAATTACGAGGTCCGTCTCAAAATAGCCCTAGTGTTGCTTTAAAAAGGGACGTTAATATAACTAAACTAAACTAATCGAATTTTCAGGTAATTTGCTTTTCTTCCAAAAGATTATGCGCAGTTAACTAAATTGTCTAAATTCGACACAAAAATATTTACTTTCATGCAGATATTCTGGTACACGAAAATAAGAGCACTTATGTGAAACTGAAGTTTTGAGAGATATAGTTTGCGTTGTATTTAATTCACCACGGTTCAAAATTATGAGGTCCATATCAAAATATCTTCTATTAAGCTTCTAAACGGGACTTCAACTATCCAACACTAATTCGACACCTGGAGGACATATATACACGAATAAGAATACAAACAAGGAAATATAATGGAGTGGTTAAACAAGCGTAGTTGAAAATACAGGGTTAGCGAATGAATAGCCAATTTTAAAAATTTTCTTCGAATAATATAAAGAGTAATACATGAAAGTAAAAAAAATGAAAACGTCCCAAATTTTGTTTTTAGCTTCGCTCATTAAGTGGCAATTATTTAGACGTGTTGAAAATATGGTAATTTCCACGACAACGTGATGTTAGTGTGAATTTTATTTTTCAATAAAATCAATATAAGGATTGAGTCGGTAATGATTGGTGTTCAATAACGATGGATATTGTTATCTATTAATAAGAAAAAAATCTGAATAACTACAAAGATATTCAGCTGTTACATTCAAAATTTACTTCTTTTTTGGTGATTTTTTTAGTTTCAATATTATTATAGAATCAATATAAGGAATTTTCTTTACTTAAAGGACGAATTTAAAAGCAAAGGAAATATAATTAAATGATTTAACGGTAACATTTCATCAAAATCCTCATACTCTCATTTAAATGAAATAATTTTTTTTGAAAATGTTCTTTTTTAAAGAGTATAAGCATCTGTCATTTTTTTAGTGAACCAATTTGAAATGAAGATATAATTCAATTTTTTGACTGAAATATAACTTCTAAGACATTTCTTTTGAGCTACGATGCATAAAAAGAGGATAGCAAACACAACGTGTGTAAAAAGTAGCATAAATATATTTGTCTTCATTTCGTTTTAATATAATGATAGCTTAACATTAAGTTCTGGATTTTCATGTCCATGCATGCACATAAACAGAGAAAGTGTGATTACTTTGTTGAAGGATGATATATGATTATCACCAAATGCAAATGAGATACAGCATAAACAAAAATTTTATAGTATTATGAATATATATCTTATGTTAGTATAAATTTATTATATTTTTAGTAACTGTATCTAAACGTGCAATTTATATCAGATCTTTAAGATAATTAACTTCCGTATAGCATTTCCTTAATATTGGTAACATTCAAAGCATTTTTGCCGAAAATATTGTTGGACCGATTAAAAAGCATTTTGAACGTATAGACTTTTGTAATTTATTGCATCAGTAGATAGTCATACTAAAATAACTATTAAAATAAAATACATTTGTTTTTAAAAATAGAAATCGTTCTTGAAGTAGCGAAAGTAAAATTCTCTACTAAAATGATTGACGCCAGTTTTCATTAAATAGTAATATATGACTTCAAAAGAAACTTCCATTGTACGCTAGAAAGATATGGTATTTATCTTAAAAAATAAGTAACAATGAAATAATTTAAATAGTTACTTAAAAAAATTCGAAATAGTTCATGCAGAATTTAAAAGAATGTGCATTATATAAAAATAGGAAAACTTAAAGTAGAACACAGGTGCTATTTTCAATTGTTTCCCTGTGGATAGAGCAGAAGTCATTTTATTTAAATAATCATGTGATAAAGGTAGAAAAATGATTGTAAAGAATCACACTTGCCTCATAATATATGCGATTATATTGTCTATGATAAGGATGCAGAATAAAATGAATTCAACCGAGATACTTTCAATGCCGTTTTCTCCTACATGTATAAACAAATGCATGATAGCAGTCCAGTCTCTGAAATGGAAATGAATCTATAATTAATAAGTAACAGTGAAGTAATATGTCATTTTGTTACTATGTACATTTATCTAACAAAAATTCAAGTAACTTTACTTATTATTATTTTTTATGTCGATCGACAGAGAGGATTGAAAAAAATTTATGGCATTCAAATATATATAAAGATTTTTCAGTAGAAAAAAATTCAAAAGAGAATCATTTTCCGTGTTTTGCTATAACTCATATATTAAAAAAAAACACCGCTTTAAATATTTTTTTTTTGTCATTTAAACTATAAGTGAATTAGAAAACTGAATTTGATATTTTGTCTATTCTTAAACATATTTGACTGTTTGAAATTACTCATAAGAAAATCCATTCCCATAAGGAAATGTTAGGTTAGTTTAGTATGTATACAGGTGGCCCAAAACAGGGGAAGAAGCATTTATTTCTTAATTATTGCAGTTAGCTTCCAATTTTCCAATTGCAAAGTTTTATCAATTAAGGTACCCCAATATAAGAAAATGGTATGGCTCATATAGAGAAAATAATAAAAAGTTACAAAAATTTATTTTTTATATGGCCCATAGAATATTTTTTCCATGACAGTGTATCAGCAAGTCTTTCGCTGCAGTCAAGATAATATACATATTATAAAAGATTATTAAAAACGCTGAATTTGAAAATAATAACGAATTTTCGACATCCATATAAAGCTGCATTCTTTTAACAATACTTACGTATATGCAATCCATTTCATCATGTGTGATATAAAAGCAGACTTTTTGAATTCGTTGACAAAGATCTACAAACTGTACTGCCAAAGACAATTCATTCTTAAGTTCATATATAACGCCAATCAAAACTAAACTGAATTTAACCATTCCGTATACTGTTTTACAAAAGGGACTAATCAAAGAGTAAGAAAAAATGCCACACCAGACACTTATAAAAAAAAATTGCAATTGCTGATGAATCACTTATACGAAGAATGGATTTTCAACGTTCAAAAGAGATTGTTTTGAAGATTAATACTTTTTTCTAGATTTAAACGGCATTCATCTTTCCAAATTACATTTCTCAGAAAAAAAGGATTTGATTTTACCTGCAGAAGGGTACAATTGTAAAATTTCAGACATCAATTACATAACTATCCATGCAATTGTTGTAACAGTCCATGGACTCCGCGGATGCTGAATGGATGGTATTTTTTAATTTTAAATATTCTCTACACTGTCGTTTTTGGAATGCGCAATTCTGGACTGACTATTTGTACTCTAGTAGGAGGGTAACTTGAAAAATAAGCCAATTCTCACCACGGTAACTTGAAAAATAAACCATTTCTGCACTATTTACTTAAAGGTTCATTTCGCCGTTTCTCCAAGGGAAGTGAGGGTCATGTATTTTGTTATCGATGGGTCATTCTGCAAACACACTTCTTAGAAGGATGCCAGAAATTCAGAAAACGATATTTGTATTCTTCTACAAATAGATCGGCTGTACGATTGTACAATCACAAATCGTCAATATTTCCAAACATTCATTGTTACAGAAATATATTATTCTTTCAAAAAAGTGCACAACTGCGCGATAAAAATTTTATTTTCTTGTTCGACATTCCAGTATTTGTCAGAGATATCTTAAATGTTCGGTTTCTAGTTCCTTCTTTATAAAGTCTAAACCGCAAATATCGGCCAATCAAAGTGAACAACATTATGTGTGATTAGAAGATCCCTTTCAAGTCATGATTATTGGAAATTGTAATACTTGACAAATATTTGCATATGAAAGTTTTTTTTATACTGAATAAATTTTCACTTCAGAAATAAATGTTTTCATTTAAATTTAGGATAAGTTCCTCTAAATTTAAAAATAAGCGTATCTCTACAAACTTTGTGGATTGGATCATGGAACTTTGTATGTGCATAGGTGAATGTAAGAGAAAATTTTACTGATTGGCATTCTTACTCTGTGGGGGATGTATGAAAATTTTATTTTTTGGTATCAACCACCACAGAAGCCAAAGTATTTCATACAACTGCCCATCTTATTTGACGAAACTTCGTAATTGTAAGAATATACTTTAGTGCAATATGAATAAAAATTAAAGCTTATTCCATTATTTAGGAGTACCCTGTATATTCGTATGCAGTTTAAAAATGAGTTGTTTGCTTTCAACTAGTTTTCCAACTCTTCTTAAAAAATCATTGTTTCATCATGTAAATGTATGTGGGATTTTTTCTTGTTTAGTTTCAAATAGAGATAAAACTGTACACGCATCAAATGATAATATTTTATAATAAATATATTTATAAAACTGAAGTTAGATTTTCCTTAAATTATTGATTATTATTTCAAACAATATATTTGTATAATTTATAATATTTCTGATATATAATTTTATTACTGATGATTTTTTAGTGCATTTTATGTTCTAGAAAACACTGATTTTTGATGCGATTGTTTTTTAAAATTGTTTATTATAGTTTTAAAATTCAATAGTTAATAGTAAATAACTTTTAATGAGTATATTTATAGCATAAGTTATATACTGTTAATTCTGTTTCATATTTTAAAAATTACTTTTCTATATTTTTAAAATTTTTACTTGAACATATTTCAAATTGTAATTGTTTATTTCTTGGATTCATTTCATGTAATGCCTTCTTTCATTATAAAATTTCGGTATATTTTTCTTTATTTTACCACAAAATGTACTTTTATACTAATATTTAATGTTGTTTCTACTTTACAAGAAATATCATTTTAAATTGATCTTTTGGAAATAAATATTGTAGAAATTCATGTTCTTAAAATCTTAATACTGGAATTTGTCATTTTCTGTAATTTTATTTTTACTTGGTGCATTTTAGATCCATAAATAAACAAGATTTTAAGGGTTAAGATAACGTATGTTTTAAAATGTTTAGTTCGTATAATGAAGTTCGTATAAATAAGAAATATTTAAAATCCTTTTAATAAGGTTTGAATAAATAAATTGGTGCAGAATAATTTAAAATCTATTTTGTAGATCAGATTGTATTACTTTTAATATATCTTTCAACGTCAAGGGCAATTCTTTAGAACTATCTCTTAAGGAAGCATTTCTAATTTCCTCTTTTCACCTGAAGGTAATAAATGTGGATAAATATATTTGGTTAAAAACTACTTTTTTTATAATAACAGTACGATTATAATCAATACAAATTCAAAAAAGCACTTTTACTGTTAGGTCTATCTGCTTGTATTTATTAATCAGAAAACTTTTACCATCATAATATTATGGCATATTATATCTTTTTAAAGCTGACATTGAAATTATGTTGTTACATTATATTAATAATATTTTATAAATATATATTGAATAATGTTTGAAGTGAATTCACTAATTGAAACTCAAATAAATCAAAATTTAAATATAAATAATCAAACTTGAAAAGATATTTAAGATTCGAAACACAGTAACAAGAACTGTTAAACTTTTGTTTATAGAATACTCATAGAAACCAGAGATTTATATTTTCAACAAATTTTTGAGTTTTACGAACAACAAAATAGAAAAAGAAAAATTTAATTTCGCTATAATTTCTACAATAAAATGTGAAGTTAGCTTTATATTACACAATTTCACTTTCCCATTTTGAACGAAAAAAGAGAGAGAGAGAGAGAGAGAAACGAATTACAAATTTTCTTCAGAAAGTGATGAAAACAATTTAAACATCATTGTTATACTTTACCCTGCAAACACGGCATCGAAATTATACTCTCGAATATAACTATCGTCATCGTCATTAAATGAGTCATCATCGTCTTGTAAATCAGATCGCTGAATCTCAGAGACTTGATTTTCCGCGACTTGATTTTCAGCGACTTGATTCTCAACGACTTGATTCTCAGCGACTTGATTCTCAACGACTTGATTCTCAGCGACTTGATTCTCAGAGGAATCACTACATTCTAGAACTAGCCTCCCTTCTTCGTCGATATAATAAAACCTGCAAATATATTTAATCAAAACCAACCCTTCAAACAAATAAAGAACAGTTTCGATTTTAGGAAGAAAAAAAAATTCGAATTTAACTCATTAACTCATTTTTTTTCTTGAAATTTTTTTTTCGCGTTGTACCTGCCCAAGCAGAAAATCTGCTTTTTGCTTTTATAGGTGATTAATTAAATTGTTGGTGCAACTGTTGTTTTCATATTTCATTTTGAATTATTTTGAACTCTAAATATTTAAAAACAGTAGTCATTTTCATATTTAAGATAACGAAAAAAATCCACGGATGAAAGTATTGAACTCTAGGGAGTGGTATATTAATTAGCTGTTTTCTTTATTTTTAAAAATTGTATTAAATAGAGCGAATTGTTATAAAACAATGATTCTAAAAACAACTTGTGTAATTATTGTTATCATTCTAACTTTGGATTAAGAAATACGTTGTTTTTTATGATTTGACATTCTATTACATTCTAGTGCAATTTAGTAGTAAAGTTTGATGGATTAACTTTTATTCAGTTTAAACAACTGGATTCATTAATTATTTTGTATTTCTGCTTATTTTTCAATCTTTAATGCTAAATGATTTTAATGACTATTCCAGAATATAGTAAACATCATTTTACTTCATTCTGGAATTTTGTATTTTAATAATTAAGAAAAAATATTATAAATAGTATCTGTTTTTTTCTTCATTAATATTGATTGTAATAATTAATTGCTTTTCCCTCTTTTTTTCAGAAATAATAAAAATAATTCCTTATGCACTCTTCTATACCCAGGTTTCTTCTTATAACTTTTTTTGAGTGAAAATTTACTGATAGTTCCTTTAAAGCCTAATGTTATTGTATTATAATAAATGTCTTGAAAGTGGTGTTTATAAGCTGAATATCAGTTACATGATACTTTTAGCTTCTAAGCACCACTATATCATAAGTTTTTGGAATATCTACTTCAGTAAGGAATTACATTTGTTATTTATCTTTGCCTTTCTATTGTCAGAATAATCCACCTACCTAAAAATTTATGCACAATTTAAAAAAAAAAATGAAAATACTTCCGACGTATAATAAAAGGAAAAAAAGGGTATTTTAAATATAGCTCTTTAATTGTTTGTATGGTTCAACTTGAAGAAAAAAAAATCAATAAAATTATCTTTTACGAGTAACGAAGAACATTTGACCACCATTTAAATGTTTTTTAAATAATTAAAACCGTCAAAACTGAAAATTATTATTATTTTTTAAAATATGTAATAAGTGCAAAGTTAAGCAGAACTAAGGTTAGCTTTCGAGACGGTTCTGTGAACTTACATACAAAAACCGATAAAGAAAATTAATATTGAGAAAAGGCCAAAGGTACAATACTCTCCCCCTACGTTGTTTTTTTAAAACCGGATTCTTAAATATTAAAAGGAAGATTTTTTTTTCTCGTTTTAATATCTCGAAATAATCAGTCTATTTCATTTTTTTTCAATTCAAATCACAATTTCAATTTCCTATTAAGATTTAGTTTCTGATATTTAGAATGGAATTATAAACTTTTCAATATATTCTTTGGATTAAAAAGCAAAGATAGATATATCACCATAATATATACAAATCATGTAAGTAGTATTTGATAAACCGGATTTCCTAGCCTTAGTACTAAGTGTTTGAAAAAAAAGTATCAATTTGACATCAGATTTGATATAAATAAGCGCACTGAGGCATATTTTTATTCAAAGAAAGTTTCCATCACACAAAAGGGATTACTGTTTCGAAAAAGCTAATAGATTGCATAGAATTTCCATAAACCACCCTGAATGAAAAGAGCTGGAAATATATTCATCTCGGTTCTAAGCGCAGAAATTATAAGTAAAAAGAAAAAAAAAGGAAGTAAGGAAAAAAAAATATCTGTAATGAAAGATGTTTTGGATAGAATAACAGCTATTAATCGTATAAATTTTACTATTTCTTCAGGCAAGATTGGATTTATTGCGTTGAAAGCTCGAATTCCAGATCTATGAATGATCTTGAAAGTTTTTCGTTCTTTCATAAAAACATTAGAGCTGCGCTTGAAAAGAGTCATTTGCCGAGATAACTCTATCTTACAAATTCTTCAGTTTCAGAGTCTCTTACAGGCAAAAATAAATAAATGAATGAAAGTTAATGTATCGTTTAATTTCTACATATTATTTGATCGTGAATATTTAATCGAATGATAGATCCACTCATTTACACTGGATTTGAAACCCATTCACTGGACTCCGAAACCGAATTAAAAGGTAAAAATTTCATATAAATTCGAAATATTTGTCTGTACTGCATGCCAGAGTCTTATGTTATTTTTTAATATAGCAATTTAATTTAGTTGCCGCTTGTTTCAAAATATTATTTTTGAACTTTTAATAAATTAAATTGTTTAGTAAATTTCTTTAATACTGAACATAAAAAGTAAAGATTTTAAGCATTATTCTATTTTAATTTTTTATATTTTCGATTATTGTAATATCGATTACTATATTATTTTTTTTTAGATTTAAGTAGACGGGAAAATGCATTTTTTAAATACATTTTCTTTATAACAACGTATCTCAAAGTTCGTGATAAAGTGTTTTACTAATTCAATTTTTATTCCATATTAAACAAATAAAAATAATAAAAAATGATAGTAAAAACAATTAAAAATTAAATGTTTAATTGATAAGTTCAAATTTTAAAATCAATTGAATAATTTCAAAATTTATATAATCGTCTGCTCACTCAATATTGTTAAAAAAATAAATATTTACCTTGTTTAAAAACACATTCTTTAGAACTTTATTTCTAAATTCTTTAATTTCATAAATTTCTATTCATAAAACAAAAACCAAAGTTATTTTTTATTTTATTAAAAAGATTTTTAAAATTCTGCATATTGAATCTTTATCTTTCTATTTATAAAATTTCTAAAAAATGTGTCGTAACACTAGAATTTTTATGAAAATGAACCTTGGATTCTCATTTGCAAGTCATTTACGGTGCATTATAATTTTTTTTAGTATTCAATATTGGTAAATAGAAAAAAATCCAAGCAGATTACAAAGAAAAACATAATAAGCATGTACTTTTATTATAATTGAAATAAACCGTTGACAATTTAGATAAATATAAGTTTCATAAATATTTATAAATATGAATTGTATATATTAATTTAAAATTACAGTAAGTTCGCTCATTAATTTAATTTAATTAATTTCGTAATATTAACCAATTTTAATTGAATTATTAAATTTACCTTTGTTAGTTATTTTTTGCTTATTGTTTTAATTTTCCATATTCTTTCATATATTTAGAATGATTTGTTTTTACTATTCTAAAAGCAAAAATTGTTGCAAGAAAAGCTAGAAATAAATTGAAAAATACGAAAAAAATTTTTAAAAAAACACCAGAGAATTACTTTTTGAACTTAATTTTAACGCATAAGCAAAGGGAAAACGAGATTTTTGTAGCAAAAGAAATATATTCAATGCTTTTATATTTAACTTCTGAAATAGTGCTGAGCAGAATGAGTTTCTAAAAGATAAAAAATTTATTGAAGATTCTTTATTATTTTGGTCAAATATGATTTGAATTAGATAGCAATCGTTAAATAGTTGTTTGTGTTTTTCGCGTTGGAACTATTATGTTGACTCGAGTACACCAGGGTGTAATGTAAAATTATGTTAAGAGAACATATATAATGCATGTGCAAAATTCGATACAGAATTTTATAAAATTAAAAATGGATAATGCTTAAATAAGATAAATAATAATAATATATAATAATTATTAATACATATTTCAGAAAATTATAATAGAGAATTGAAGAATATAATAATTGCTAAGGAGGATTTTACTCAAGAACTAAGCAAACTACCATCTTATAAAATGCATAACTTAATATATCTAAAGTTTCTGTTTTGCAGTTTCAGTTTTAATTTACACTTGAGAACTAGAGTTTGTTGTGTAATTATCTCACAATAAATAGCTTGGAAATAATCGAAATGTCAATGCCTTACCCACAAATGATCTCGGAATCTTTAGCATCTGGCGATTTCTCTTCGTTGTTTGCAGAAATAGCCCTGTAAACAAATGGAGAGAAACATTTAACTTTTGGATAAAATATTTTAATATTTCATTTGGAATAAAGAATGTAAATTTTATTATTAAAATCTAAATAAAGCAAAGGAAAATGGTTTTCATATCTTCTATTATATCGTTAATCAGATAGATGTGTTTTGCATTCTTCCCTGCACGGTTAGAAAAGTTGCAAATCTGCTTTCACAGATGTCTTACTAAATCTTTTGAACAGTTATTGTTTGATTTTGAACTAATTTAAGGGAATTCTTGTTTCAAATTAATAATCATTTTTAAATTTGAGACCATAAAAACATATTCCAAGAATAGCTGTATTTTACTCCATTTAAATTTGTTAATGAGCTATTAATAACCATTTTTTACATTATCTTAAGCATGGTTGATTCTTAAAAAAATGTAATATTAAAATCAATTTAATTAACTTTCAGTTTTTTTAAAAATTTCATTTTTGAATTAAAAAACACGTGGAGCTTTTTATGTTGTTATAAGAAAAATAACTGCATTTTAGAAACATTCCTGCAATTTAATTGTAAAATTTAATATTTGATCTTATGAAACAATCTAAATTTTCATTCAATTACTCATTCATATTTCACATACTCTATTTACGTTTTTAATAGAATTTTTTTAAACTGATTGTTCTATTTCCAATATCTTTTATGTTTTAGGATAATGCTTAAATAAGATAAATAATAATAATATATAATAATTATTAATACATATTTCAGTAAATTATTAGAGAATTGAAGAATATAATAATTGCTAAGGAGGATTTTACTC
Organism: Argiope bruennichi; assembly: GCF_947563725.1. Taxonomy (NCBI): domain Eukaryota; kingdom Metazoa; phylum Arthropoda; class Arachnida; order Araneae; family Araneidae; genus Argiope; species Argiope bruennichi. The sequence continues at coordinate 53,078,294 of NC_079162.1, forward strand.
AAGAACTAAGCAAACTACCATCTTATAAAATGCATAACTTAATATATCTAAAGTTTCTGTTTTGCAGTTTCAGTTTTAATTTACACTTGAGAACTAGAGTTTGTTGTGTAATTATCTCACAATAAATAGCTTGGAAATAATCGAAATGTCAATGCCTTACCCACAAATGATCTCGGAATCTTTAGCATCTGGCGATTTCTCTTCGTTGTTTGCAGAAATAGCCCTGTAAACAAATGGAGAGAAACATTTAACTTTTGGATAAAATATTTTAATATTTCATTTGAAATAAAGAATGTAAATTTTATTATTAAAATCTAAATAAATTAATCGAAATGTCAATGCCTTACCCACAAATGATCTCGGAATCTTTAGCATCTGGCGATTTCTCTTCGTTGTTTGCAGAAATAGCCCTGTAAACAAATGGAGAGAAACATTTAACTTTTGGATAAAATATTTTAATATTTCATTTGGAATAAAGAATGTAAATTTTATTATTAAAATCTAAATAAAGCAAAGGAAAATGGTTTTCATATCTTCTATTATATCGTTAATCAGATAGATGTGTTTTGCATTCTTCCCTGCACGGTTAGAAAAGTTGCAAATCTGCTTTCACAGATGGCTTACTAAATCTTTTGAACAGTTATTGTTTGATTTTGAACTAATTTAAGGGAATTCTTGTTTCAAATTAATAATCATTTTTAAATTTGAGACCATAAAAACATATTCCAAGAATAGCTGTATTTTACTCCATTTAAATTTGTTAATGAGCTATTAATAACCATGTTTTACATTATCTTAAGCATGGTTGATTCTTAAAAAAATGTAATATTAAAATTAATTTAATTAACTTTCAGTTTTTTTAAAAATTTCATTTTTGAATTAAAAAACACGTGGAGCTTTTTATGTTGTTATAAGAAAAATAACTGCATTTTAGAAAACATTCCTGCAATTTAATTGTAAAATTTAATATTTGATCTTATGAAACAATCTAAATTTTCATTCAATTACTCATTCATATTTCACATACTCTATTTACGTTTTTAATAGAATTTTTTTAAACTGATTGTTCTATTTCCAATATCTTTTATGTTTTAGGATAATGCTTAAATAAGATAAATAATAATAATATATAACAATTATTAATACATATTTCAGTAAATTATTAGAGAATTGAAGAATATAATAATTGCTAAGGAGGATTTTACTCAAGAACTAAGCAAACTACCATCTTATAAAATGCATAACTTAATATATCTAAAGTTTCTGTTTTGCAGTTTCAGTTTTAATTTACACTTGAGAACTAGAGTTTGTTATGTAATTATCTCACAATAAATAGCTTGGAAATAATCGAAATGTCAATGCCTTACCCACAAATGATCTCGGAATCTTTAGCATCTGGCGATTTCTCTTCGTTGTTTGCAGAAATAGCCCTGTAAACAAATGGAGAGAAACATTTAACTTTTGGATAAAATATTTTAATATTTCATTTGGAATAAAGAATGTAAATTTTATTATTAAAATCTAAATAAAGCAAAGGAAAATGGTTTTCATATCTTCTATTATATCGTTAATCAGATAGATGTGTTTTGCATTCTTCCCTGCACGGTTAGAAAAGTTGCAAATCTGCTTTCACAGATGGCTTACTAAATCTTTTGAACAGTTATTGTTTGATTTTGAACTAATTTAAGGGAATTCTTGTTTCAAATTAATAATTATTTTTAAATTTGAGACCATAAAAACATATTCCAAGAATAGCTGTATTTTACTCCATTTAAATTTGTTAATGAGCTATTAATAACCATTTTTTACATTATCTTAAGCATGGTTGATTCTTAAAAAAATGTAATATTAAAATCAATTTAATTAACTTTCAGTTTTTTTAAAAATTTCCTTTTTGAATTAAAAAACACGTGGAGCTTTTTATGTTGTTATAAGAAAAATAACTGCATTTTAGAAAACATTCCTGCAATTTAATTGTAAAATTTAATATTTGATCTTATGAAACAATCTAAATTTTCATTCAATTACTCATTCATATTTCACATACTCTATTTACGTTTTTAATAGAATTTTTTTAAACTGATTGTTCTATTTCCAATATCTTTTATGTTTTAGGATAATGCTTAAATAAGATAAATAATAATAATATATAACAATTATTAATACATATTTCAGTAAATTATTAGAGAATTGAAGAATATAATAATTGCTAAGGAGGATTTTACTCAAGAACTAAGCAAACTACCATCTTATAAAATGCATAACTTAATATATCTAAAGTTTCTGTTTTGCAGTTTCAGTTTTAATTTACACTTGAGAACTAGAGTTTGTTGTGTAATTATCTCACAATAAATAGCTTGGAAATAATCGAAATGTCAATGCCTTACCCACAAATGATCTCGGAATCTTTAGCATCTGGCGATTTCTCTTCGTTGTTTGCAGAAATAGCCCTGTAAACAAATGGAGAGAAACATTTAACTTTTGGATAAAATATTTTAATATTTCATTTGGAATAAAGAATGTAAATTTTATTATTAAAATCTAAATAAAGCAAAGGAAAATGGTTTTCATATCTTCTATTATATCGTTAATCAGATAGATTTGTTTTGCATTGTTCCCTGCACGGTTAGAAAAGTTGCAAATCTGCTTTCACAGATGGCTTACTAAATCTTTTGAACAGTTATTGTTTGATTTTGAACTAATTTAAGGGAATTCTTGTTTCAAATTAATAATCATTTTTAAATTTGAGACCATAAAAACATATTCCAAGAATAGCTGTATTTTAATCCATTTAAATTTGTTAATGAGCTATTAATAACAATTTTTTACATTATTTTAAGCATGGTTGATTTTTATAAGATGCAATATTAAAATCAATTTAATTCACTTTCAGTTTTTTTTAATTTAATTTTTGAATTAAAAAAAGCGTGGAGATTTTTATGTTGTTATAAGAAAAATAACTGCATTTTCGAAAACATTCCTACAATTTAATTGTAAAATTTGATATTTGATCTTATGTAACAATCTAAATTTTCGTTCAATTACTCATTCATATTTCACATACTCTATTTTAGTTTTTAATAGTATATTTTTTAACTTATTGTTCTATTTCCAATATATTTTATGTTTTAGAAAAGGCTTTCATTTGTGCGTGGGAGGAGGATATTAATTTTAAGTTTTCTGCTGCAGCTATCTTAAAAATATCCCTCCTTAATTTAAAAATACATTTTCAAATAAATTACAATAAATACAATGACCTATAAAATAAATAATATTTTATTACATGTATCATGTAGTTCTTCAATTATTATTTTTAAATTTCTGACTGTATGCTTCGCAAAATGCAAAAATTGTTTCTTATCATATTTAACGTACTACTTCCTTTCGTTATTTTCGTTTAATTTCTGCATGCTTTAATATATTATATAATGAATTATAATCATTAAATCACTGGTTATTTAATATAGATATGGTTTTTTTATAAAATAAATTTATATTTAATTTATTGTACCACATAATACAAACATGTATTTCTCCTGAATTCCTGTACATAGTTGTTATTTTCTCTCATTTCATTTCAGAAGTGTGCCTTTTATACCTATCAATAAATTTAATTATAAACTATCTCTTAAAATTATTCATATTAGCCCTCATGACAAAGTTGGTGCAATCTCCCGGAATCGCCGACTGTCTTGTCACATAAGTTACTGATATTCTGTATTTCAAAGATTTAGTATTTCTTGCTTCAACGAAAATTCGTTAAAATTAACTTCTAGAGGAGTATTCGTAAAAAGATAACTATACACCGTAGAAATTCAAAAAGAACCTTATACCATAAGATCCCTCCATTAACATTCATTAATTATAACATTTTTACGATTAACATATTCTTATTTAATGATATTTGAAGTAAGTTCATTTAGAGAAAATGTGATTGGACAAAATTTTAAATAAAATAATCAGGATTAAATTATAATAATTCAGAAAACATGCGTAAATTTCAAAATAAAACAATTAAAATATTAATCATGTACATACTAAAAGAAATCCTGATTATTCAATATTAAAAAGCAATCGTAATTATACAAAGAAAGATTATAAAAAACCATATCTCATCCGTAGCAGTTTTTAAAAATGAAATATGAAATAAGGTCTATTTTATATTGTTCCACATTTTCAATTTGGATTGAAAAATCATACATGTTCTAAAAAACTTTCGTGAGGCTAGGAACTATAAAAAAAAACAAAAAACAAAAAGAGATGAAAATCATCAAAATATTACTGGTATGTCTTACCCACGCATAGCTTCATCACAGATTCGGTCAAAATCTCTGCCATCAAATGAATCCATGTCGCTGTCTAGTTTTTGATCGGGTTCAATCATAATTGGTCGTCCTCTTAATTCTTCAGGAGAAACAAAATTTCTGCAAATACAATAAATCAGTTAAAAAAAAAAAAAAACGCCCTGCGCACAAATAAAGAGAATCGTTTTGACTTTCCACGAAAATATTTCATCTAGTTACTTTCAATAAAGGATCTAAATATTTACAGCTAAATGAAACAAAAAATAAACTTTCATATTATAAACGAGAATTGTTTAGTAATTAATTATAGTTACTATTAATTATTAGTATTACTCGTAGGTCTTACCCGAGCATATATTCAACACAGATTAGGTCATAATCTCTGTTATCAAACGAATAATCATCACTGTCTAGTTCTTGATAGGATTCAATCACAATGGGACATCCTCTTGATGGTTTACTAAACATAAAATCTCTGCAAATAAAATGAGTCATTTTTTAAATAAAATGCCCTGCGTACAAATAAAGAGAATCGTTTTAACTTTCCAAGAAAATATTTCATCAAGATATTTTCAATAAAGGATGAAAATTTTTACATCTAAATGAAACAAAAAATAAACTTTCATATTATAAACGAGAATTGTTTAGTAATTAATTAGAGTTACTGTTAATTATTAGTATTACTCGTATGTCTTACCCGAGCATATATTCAACACAGATTAGGTCATAATCTCTATCATCAAACGAATAATCATCACTGTCTAATTCTTGATACGATTCAATCACAATGGGACATCCTCTTGATTTTTTATTCAAAATAAAATTCCTGCAAATACAATGAGTCATTAAAAAAAAAGCTCTGCACACAAATAAAGAGAATCGTTTTGCTTTCTCAAGAAAATATTCATCTAGTTACTTTTAATAAAGGATCTAAATATTTACAGCTAAATGAAACAAAAAATAAACTTTTATATTATAAATGAGTAATTGTTGAATAAATAATTAATATTATTACTAATTATTAGTATTACAGGTTTTATTATTATTAGTAGTATTTGTTAAGCATTAGTATTATTATTAATTATTAGTAATACTGGTATGTCTTACTCGCTCATAGCTTCATCACAGATTCGGTCAAAATCTCTGCCATCAAACGAATCCATATCGCTGTCTAGTTTTTGATCGGGTTCAATCACAATTGGACATCCTGATTCTTCAGAAGAAACAAAATTTCTGGAAATACAATGAGTCAATTAAAAAAAAATTAAAAAAAAAACGTCCTGGACACAAATAAAGAAAATCGTTTTGACTTTCCAAGAAAATATTTCATCTAGTTACTTTCAATAAAGGATCTAAATATTTACAGATAAATGAATCAAAAATAAACTTTCATATTATAAAAGACTAATTGTTTAGTAATTAATTGGTATTATTATTAATTATTAGTAATACTGGTATATCTTCCTGCTCAAAGCTTCATCACAGATTCGGTCAAAATCTCTGCCATCAAACGAATACTCATCACTGTCTTGTTCTTGATAGGGTTCAATCACAATGGGACATCCTCTTGATGGTCTCGTAAATATAAAATTCCTGCAAATACAATATGTCAGTTTTTTTTAAAAAAATACTCTGTACACAATTAAAGAGAATCGCTTTGACTTTCCAAGAAAATATTTCAACTAGTTACTTTCAATAAAGATTCTAAATATTTACTGCTAAATAAAGCAAAAAATAACTTTCATATTACAAACGAGTAATTGTTTAGTAATTAATTAGTATTATTTTAATAATTTTTATTCCTTAAAATCTAGAAAATACGTTACTTTGCTTTCATCCTTCAATGATTAACCTTGCCAACCTATTTCTAGATTTTAATTTAATATTTCCCTTATAATTGTTTTTTTTCACTAGATACCAATGAAGATTTTCTCATGTACTTTGTATTATTATGTTTATTCGCATAATTTCGAAAAATGAAAATTAAGGGAGTAAATTTTTCAAAGTTTGAGAAATTATTAAATTGCAAGAAATATGTTTCAAGTATCGTTTATGAAAGAAAAGTATTAATGGTATATTGTTTTGTGATGCATATTTGAATAAAAATTTTGTGTTGTTATTTTCCTTTATTTATTTATTATCACAATAATTCATTCATGTAGAATTCTATGCATTATTAAAAAAAATTTCAGAAAAATTTTAATATACATTAAAAAGTATCAGTTGAATATATTATTAAAAATAATTCTCTTTTTATGTAGTTGACATTTTTAAAAAGTATTTTTTAAATTTACTTTAAGTAAGCTTTTCAAATTCATTCATGACTAGACTTTTCAAATAAGAACAATTAGTGCCTTGCCGAAACGGTTAAGTGAGAAGCTTGTGGAAATACATACATCAACTGTGTTATAAAAGAATGAGTGTAATATTTAATTTGTAAATCAATGAGAGGTAAGATCTGTCATTTACTTGTTTCAATTTCAATTCTGCTAAAGATTGACTTTTAGGTTAATTGATTTAATAATTTTATCATAAATCACTTGATACTGATATCTGTTACTGTGCCAAGTAATAATAATTATCAGATATCTTTTTTTATTCCAGTTAATTAAAAAATGTTGAAGAAAAAATATTTTTTAATATTGTATTTTTACTGTTACAACTTGTCTTAAGACCTGAACAAATTGTAATAGCTAATTCGCTCCGAAAAAAATATCTATTGTATTACATCCCTTAAAACTGTCTCTTTCTTCATATGATGAATGGATAATTATGCTATAAAAAGCAGTTATAATCAAACAATCTTAAATATTTTTGAAAACAGAAAACAATTTTCTAAAAGTTGTTGCAACTAGCCCCTAACTCCACTACTATTTTAAATGCAATTAAATTCCTTTTTTTTTTTTCAAAACAGAAGTTAGTTTCGAAGAAGGTCCATTATGAATTTAATACTGCAAATGTTGAAAGAAATTGTAGCTTCCAATGACAAGAAAACAACTATCCATAAGATGCTTTAAATTGATGTTTGAAAAACTGAAAAGGAAGAAACATTTATAAAAAACATTTCTCGTTTTAATTTCGCTGCATTTTTTTCAATAAAAAATAAAATTAGTTCTATGTTTATAATTTCACTTCTTCAATTTTCATTTGGAAGATAAAATTGTTCTGAAGAATAATTTTTGCGGCAATAGCTAATGAAAAACTAGAAAAAAATAATAATAACAGAAACGTTCCCTTATTGCCTTACTTTTTGTACCTCCTCTCGAAAGCATCATTATCATCCGGGTTTTCAGAGGGCTGACCCCTTACCAGAAATAGCTTCCCTTCTCTGTTAATATAAAAAAACCTGAAAACAGATTGAATCAGAATAATAATAATTCAAATAACAGCCTTGCAAATAAATAGATAAATTTTTGGAAAACAATACTTTATCTATTATCTATAAAAAAATGTAAATCTAAATATTTACATGTAACTAAAACGAAAAAAAATACCGCATATTAAATAATTTACATAAATGTGTGTTGTAATCGTTCCTGTTAGGAAAGCTGCAATTTAGCTCCTTTCTATTGTTTTATATGACTTTCCTATTACATTTTGATTGATTTTGAACCCTGAATATTTCAAAATCAGTTATCATTTTCATATTTGTGAACATGAAAAAAATTCAAGCATGAAAGTATTGAGTTCTAGAAAGTGGCCTGCATTTTATTTCATTTCAACTTATAAATTAGCCATTTCCCGTTATTTTTTAAATTGTCATACATTCAGGGAACTGTTAAAAATAATAGTTCTAAAAATATGTTGTCTTTCATGTTGCGATAATAATATATTTATATATATAATATTATTATATATTAATTGATATAATAATTAACATTTTAGAAAATATACATGCATTATTATTACTAAGTTTGATTAGTTGTACTTGCATTTTGCTTCATTTCAAAATATTCTGTTCATTATTTAATTTTATTTTTTTAATATCTGTTTATTTTTAAATTATTAAATCCTTGCTTTAAAGTTATTTTTATTCCTTCTGAAGATTTTTTTAGTATTTTAGCAATCTTTACTATTCTCTGATATGTATTCAATATAAGTTTTCTTTATAATAACATTTTTCTCAAAAATAGCAAATAAAATTATCTCTCTGCATTTTTCTATTCTTATAATGATTTATAAGATAATAATTTTAAAAATGTGTTAAAATTATAGTACATAGTAAAAATATAAAAATGGAAAGTAATGGCTCTATATCTTTCAATAAGAATTTATTGTTATTTACTTTCTCCTCACTTGTTTGTTGTAATAATAGCTTACTGATGTGAAAATCAAAGCACAATTAAAATTTTATTGATCAAATCTAATTTAATTAGTAATCTATATCACTTTCTGTACAAGTTAGATGAAATTGCAGTTTCACAATGTTCAAAGAAAAAAAAAAACTGATATTTTAAAACCAGTTTTTTATATTGATGTCTGACAAATAAAAAAGAAAAATAATTCTCGTTATAATTTCAAAATATTTTTTGATAAAAATTAATGCTATTTTTATGTCATAAAAGTTCGCTTTTTCAATTTACATTTGTAAAATATACTTGACTTAAAATAATCCCTTGTAAGTGGATGTAAAAGTAAATTCAGACACTGCATAAAAATATTGAAATGCTTCTGGTATATCTTACCCATCATACTTCTTATGGATATCTTCACCATCAGACAAATCACCATCATCGGGCAATTCATCACCATTATTCGCATTTTCTATTTCATCGTTACCTTGAGGCAAATCACCAGTATGTTGAATCAAATCATCATTGACTGGATGCAAATCATCATTGCCGCGATGCAAGTCATCATTATCTCGATGTAAATCATCATTGCCTTGATGCAAGTCATCATTGTCTCGATGTAAATCATCATTGTCTTGATACAAATCATCATTGTCTTGATACAAACCTTCATTATTTTGATAGATATCATCATTCCCTAGAAACAAATCATCACTATCTTGATCAAAAGAGTCATCATAATCGTCCTCTGCCTCATCACGCTCTAAATCACGATTTATTTGTCTAGTGGCCTGATAAAACCTGTAAATACATTGAATGATTTTGAAAAAGTGTCCTACAAACAAATAAAAAGAAATGCTTTCATTCTCGGAAAAATAAATCATGCTTTTCTTTGGAATAAAGGCTGAATATATGATACTAAAACCGTAATAAAATTGAGAAAAAAATTATCATAATACATAACAGATCATCACTTCAATAAGTGTGTCCTGTATTGTAACCTGCTCATCTAGGGAAATTGCAATGTTGCTTTCAACTGAGGTTCATTTTTTCTAATCTGATATGACAGTTATCAGTTTCTGTTTCATATTGAAAAATTTGAAACTCTCAATTTACAAATGATTAGATATTTACATTTGTAGACCATAAATAAGTTCAGAGTTGAACATTTTGAACACCACTGTATTTCTGGTATTTTGCTTTAAATTCAAATTATCAATAAAGGGGAGTACATCCATTCTAGATATTGTTTCCAGATATTTTAAGAACAAATTCATATTATTCTAAGTTATATCAATTATTTCTTGGTTAATGTGCAATGTAATTTTTTCATGCAACTCTGTTTTCTTGGAGATAGCAAGAAAAATTTCTTGTGTAATTTTCTATTTCATTTTAATAAATAATAAAATGAAACCTTCAATAAAACTCTAAATACATTGAAAATGTCTTATTAATTGTGCTTCATGTACATTACGAACTTTAGCTATTTATTTTATTACAGTTATTCCTTTCTGCAGCAGTGCCATTTATACATTAAAAAATAAGCATTTACAATTTCGTCGATGATCAGGTTTTAAATTCAGATATTCTACCCTTATTGTGTCCGATCCTTGCACCTCAGTTGTCCTCTTTGCAGATTTCTTACTACATATTTTCTTCTTTATATTATTATAAGTGTATGTATTAGCAGGTGATGGGCATATTTTGAAATACTTGCAAATGATTAGCTAAAATAAATAATAAAACAATCACTTGTTAGCTTGAAAACTTGGTGAAATGCCAAAAAAATTAATAAATTTTATTACATAAGCATTAACTATGATTTGCTCTGTAATGCATGCTCTGTAAAGTGAGTCACTATGAATCATAGAATTAAAAATGAATTATTCTTGAGTTACCAAAAGTTTTAACAAATTAAAAAAGATTGAATATATCCCTAGATACAATTTTCAAAGAGATTATAATATGCATATATATTATATTTATAAATTTTTAAAGCTGATACATTTATAATTAAAAAAAAATCATGCATTGATTGATTTTAAAAGAAATTATTATTTTTAAATCTTGCTTGGAAAGCATAAAAATAAGTAAATATCATAAATGAAAGGGATAAAATGTATCATGTTAAAGCAGAAATCTAAAAAATAGATATTTAATATCCATTTAAATAATGGATATTAGAATTAATTTCTCAAACATGCATAAACTTAAACGAAGCTCATTCAAGCACAATATTTGAAAATCAAAATAAAATAATAAACGAATCTATAGTCCTTTCAAAAAATTTAGATCAAAAGAAATATTAAAAGAAATTTGATATTTCTTACATTTTTAGTACAAATTTAAAAATCTGTATTGTCTAGTCAAAGCCTAAACTGCTGAATGTTATAATTTAAATTTCTCAGAAAAATAAATTATTGTCAGGTGATTAATATAGTTTTTAAACCTTCCTTTGAAATAAGCGGCTAAAGATTTGTTTAAGTATGTATTTGAAAGACCGCAGAAAACTATATGTGATGCAAATAGCTTTGAAAATCAAAAACTCACATTGCGCCATTTATAAAATAAATTTTTCAATTCTACTTACAAGCAAATGTTATTTAAGAACATCAAAAACTATACATAAATATTTTTTTCCGTTTTAAAAAACGAAAAAATTATTTATTCAAATGTTTTAGCTATGCTTGCTTTCCGATGGACACTCCAGAAATGTATTGTTTACCATATCCTAGATTAGTAACTATGAAAACATATAATTTTTATTTTCATACGAGTTATTGTGTTTGATCATCTTGAAAGGACAAGGTATGGCAGTTTCTTTACCTTTAAAACAAAAACTGATATGTAATTACATAGCCATTTTAAAATATTCACACATCCAGTACAGAGTTCAAAGTAAACAGCTAGAAGTGAATCATAGAGTTCGAGATGAAACGTTGTCACTTGTTTTAAGGGGTAAAAACTACTGAAATACCTTTTTTTAACTAAAACACAACTGAAATAAAATGTATATTGACTTATACGAATCTGAAAATACTTACAGAAAGATAATCCTAATTATATACAGGATGAATGCAAATGCCGAAACGAAATCAAAAATCCTGAGGCATATCACAAAATGATGAAAACCATGTCTTCGTGCAGATATTTCTTCAAGATCAATTTCAAACGATTCGTCAGTTAAATCCATTTTTCTCTTTTTGCACAAATAAAACTGGGTTCGAACTCCAAATTGTCTATTACAAAACAGTCCAATCCGGTATTTTCAAAGGATTTGTTTACACTATGACGCTGCCATCTGTTGAGCAATAAGTGCAACACTATTTACATATTTTACTTTATGAGGCATGTATGGCAGAATCTAAGCTGAAACGGTACTTTATTTTTATTTAAGGGGCATTTAAAGAAATTAATATTTATTATTTGTATTTTAGGATTTAATTTTGATAATATCAAGTCGAAAAAAATGTTGCCTGAGAAAAGCGGAAAGACTTCATGAGGAATAATTAATGCAAAAGGTCTTAGTATTATTGTGCCGTTACTTTTATTTTTTATTAAGTAATTTCGTAAAGGCATTAATTATAATCAATCATCACTATCTTGATCGAAAGAGTCATCATAATCGTCCTCTGCCTCATCACGCTCTAAATCACGATCTATTTGTCTAGTCATCTGATAAAACCTGTAAATACATTGAATGATTTTGAAAAAATGTCCTCCAAACAAATAAAAAGAAATGCTTTCATTCTCGGAAAAATAAATCATGCTTTTTCTTTGCAATGAAGGCTGAATATCTGATACTAAAACCGTAATAAAATTGAGAAAAAAATTATCATAATACATAACAGATCATCATTTCAATAAATGTGTCCTGTATTGTAACCTGCTCATCTAGAGAAATTGCAATGTTGCTTTCAACTGAGGTTGATTTTTTCTAATCTGATATGACAGTTATCAGTTTCTGTTTCATATTGAAAAATTTGAAACTCTCAATTTACAAATGATTAGATATTTACATTTGTAGACCATAAATAAGTTCAGAGTTAAATATTTTGAACACCACTGTATTTCTGGTATTTTGCTTTAAATTCAAATGATCAATAAAGGGGAGTACATGCATTCTAGATTTTTCTTCCAGATTTTTTAAGAATAAAATCAAATTTTCCTAAGTTGTATCAATTATTCCTTGGTTAATGTGCAATGCAATTTTTTCATGCAACTCTGTTTTGTTGGAGATACCAAGAAAAATTTCTTGTGTAATTTTCTATTTCATTTTAATAAATAATAAAATGAAAGATTCAATAAAACGCAAAATATATTGAAAATACATTAAATTTTTGTGCTTCATGTGCATTACCATCTTTAGCTATTTATTTTATTACAGTTATTCCTTTCTGCAGCAGTGCATTAAAAAATAAACATTTACAATTTAGTCGATGATCGGGTTTTAAAAGCAGATATTCTATCCTTATTTTGTCTAATAATTGCACCTGAGTTGTCCTCTTTGCAGATTTGTTACTACATATTTTCTGCTTTATATTATAAGCATATATAAAGGCATATTTTGAAATACTTGTAAATAATTAGCTAAAATAAATAATAAAATAATCACTTTTTAGCTTGGTGAAATGCCATTTTTTTATAAATTTTGCCATTTGCCAATTTTTTATAAATTTTATTACATAGGCATTAACTGTGATTTGCTGTGTAATGCATGCTCTGAAAAATGAGTCACCATGAATCATAGAATAAAAAATGAATTTTTCTTGAGTTACCCAAATTTTAACAAGTTAAAAAAATTGAATATATCCCTAAATAAACTTTTCAAAGAGATTATAATGTATATATATATTGTATTTATGAATTTTTAAAGCTAATATATATATATATATATATATATATATATATATATATATATATATATATATATATTTAAAAATCATGCATAGATTAACTTTAAAAGAAATTATTATTTTTCAATCTTGATTGGAAAGCATAACAATAATTAAATATCATAAATGAAAGCGATAAAATGTATGATGTTAAAGAAGAAACATAAAAAATAGAGATTTAATATCCATTGAAATAATGAACATTAGAATTAATATATCAAATATGCATAAAATTAAATAAAGCTCATTCAAGCACAATATTTGAAAATCAAAATAAAATAACAAACGAATCTATAATCCTTTCAAAAAATTTACATCAATAGAAATATTAAAAGAAATTTGATATTTCTAACGTTTTTAGTACAAATTCAAAAATATTTATTTTCTAGTCAAAGCCTAAACTGTTGAATGTTATAATTGAAATTTCTCAGAAAAAAAAAAGAAATTTATTGTCAAATGATTAATATAGTTTTTAAACCTTCCTTTGAAATGAGCGGCTAAAGATTTGTTTACGTATGTATTTGAAAGACCGTAGAAAACTGTATCTGATGCGTATTGCTTTGAAAATTAAAAAGTCACATTGCGCCTATTATAAAATAAATTTTTCAATTCTACTTACAAGCAAATTTTATTTAAGAACATCAAAAACTATACATAAATATTTTTTTCCGTTTTAAAAGACAAAAAAAAATTATTCATTCGAAAGAATTAGCTATGCTTGGACACTCCAGAAATATACTGTTTACCATACCTTAGATTCGTGACTATGAAAACATATAATTTTCATTTTCATACGAGTTATTGCGTGTTTGATCATCTTGAAAGGACAAGGTATGGCAGTTTCTTTACCTTTAAAACAAAAACTGATATGTAATTACATAGGCATTTTAAAATATTTACAAATCCAGTACACAGTTCAAAGTAAACAGCTAGAACTGAATCAAAGTGTTCGAGATCGAATGTTGTCACTTGTTTTAGGGGGGTAAAACTACTGAAATACCTTTTTCAACTAAAAAACAACTGAAATAAAATGTGTATTGACTTTTACGAATCTGAAAATACTTACAGAAAGATAATCCAAAATATATACATGATGAATGCAAATGCCGAAACGAAGGTAAAAATCCTGAGGAATGTCATAAAATGATGAAAATCATGTCTTCGTACATATATTTCTTGAAGATAAGTTTCAAACGACTCGACAGTTGAATCCATTTTTCTCTTTTTAAACAAATAAAACTGGGTTCGAACTCGAAATTTGCTATTAGCAACCAGCTCAATCCGGTATTTTCAAAGTATTTGTTTACATCTCTGACGCTGCCATCTGTTGAGCATTAAGTGCAACACTATTTACATATTTTACTTTATGAGGCTTGTATGGCAGAATCTAATCTGAAACGTTACTTTATTTTTATTAAAGTGGAATTTAAAGAAATTAATATTTATTATTTGTATTTTAGTATTTAATTTTGATAATATCAAGTCGAAAAAAATTTTGCCTGAAAAAAGCGGAAAGACATCATGAGGAATAATGCAAATGGTTTTAGTATTATTGTACAGTTACTTTTATTTTTTATTAAGTAATTTCGTAAAAGCAATATTTTATAATGACTCAAAAATTTTATGACACACAAAAAAACTAGGTTCTCATGTTCTAACTTTCTCTAAGCTATGTTCTATATTTCTAATTCAGTCAAAGCATTTTAATACTTTAAAGCGTAGATGATTAGTTTTAACTGACCTGTTAGCTATATAATTTGAAAGAAAACTTGAGAATAGCGGAAAATAAATTATTAAGGATATTTTAAGGACTTATTTTTCCTTTAATCAAACCAACAAAATATTCAAATCAGCGTTTTTTTTTTGTTTTTTTTTTGTATATATAACAATTACTTCAATAGCTAAACATTAAGCCGATGAATTTCAACTAGAGCCAATTGATTTCCGCCTGTTCATCATTTTGCAATGAGGAATTCTTAAATAATTGAAAATGAAATTAGTTTTATTTATAAATGGTAATTTTAAGGAAGCAAATCTTTTCGCAGTGTATCTTCTTTGAAGTAATAAAAAAAAAGAAATATCATTATATTAAAAGTTTATAGTGTAGTAGAACGCCATTGTTGTTTTTAAATTTATTGTGTTTAATATAAATAAATAAAATAATAATAGCATTTTTTATTTAAAAATTCAGAATTGGGACAATGTAATTTTTAATAGAATAAAGAAATATATCACTGTGAATATAGAAAGTAAAAAAAAATCATTATGCCATGTTAGCTACTACTTTAAAAAATTAGTTTTTAAACCTGTATGAAATATTTAATCCTTGTCAACAAAATACGGTTTTTAAAATCACAACTAAATATGCTCAGAACAGTAAATTATTTACTTGTTGAACTATATTTTGCAATCTAAATACTTCAAAGTTTCCTAATTAAAAATGATGCGAAATAATGGATACTTTTCTATCATAATGAGTTCGAATGATCGGTACTTCATTACGATTCTTACTTTTGTTTTGTAACATTTCAAATTTTGAATACAAAAGTTAAAATTTCATTAAAACACGAATAACGTAAAAATACATCGTTTCTATTTAGATCATTGTAAGTAGTTACATTTTAAGTGCTCTTTGTTAGCAATATTATTGTTAGATATAAATTTGAATTTTTATCTTATGCTCTCTCTTTTTCCATTGTAGTTACTTAATATATTGATGAAAAAAACTACAATTCAAAATTTCCTTGAAATTATAATATTACTTTGTAATCATATTTATTCGTCTATAGCAGGGCCGGATATCCGGAGAGTGCTGCGGATGTTATGCACCGGAGCCCCGGGACTGAGGGGGCCCCAATATGATTAAGAACTAAAATAATATTCTGAACAATAATCGCGTCATTGACGTGTTTTGAAATATACGAAATTTACTGATATATTACAGTATAGTGCAAGTGTGCAACCTATTATAAACCTAAGGAAAGTAAATTTAAGTCATTTACATCATCTTCTAGGTTAGATTGCATATAGTACATTGAAAATTCATAGTATAAAATGTTTAATATTTTTGATTCTAATCATGTCCATGGCAAGGAAATATCCCTCTGGCAATCAAAAAAGAAAATGAGCAGAAAAGTTTAAAAAAAAGAAAAAAAAAAAAGAAAGAAAGGAGAAAAAAAAAAGGAGAAAAGTTAAATTTCAAGAAGTGACAAGTAAATCCGTTTTCTTACACACGAAGTAATTCTGACAATGACATTGCTTCGATTTCAGTTACAATTCAAGCTTCAACTAGAAAAGAATGTTCCGTTCCTTTATGTTAAAGAGGTAAGAACATTTGCACCAAATCACCAAATTCCACCCTCGCCGTGAATGTAATTAACTTAAAATATATTCTATCAAATGGATGGAAATGATAATAGTATGCATTTTATTAATAAAGCATTGTTTTACTAAAGACTCGTAGAGATCTTATATTCATTACGATGCATAATATACATACTAGAAAATTTAAAACATTAATAGACCCAACGCTGATTAAAGGCTAGGCGCACACCAGGGAACCTGGACTAAAGGTAGTAGGGGGGGGAGGGTTGGGGGAATCGAAACAAAGGTTTTTTTTTTTTTAATATTGCGATAATTTTTAATATTACATTTTTTTAATATTGTGATTTTATATATATATATTGCTATAATTAAAAACGAAACCCTGTTCACACATTTGATTTTAACCCGTAAGTATACCCTCTAGATAGCAGCATCATTGATTCTATATAAAAAAAATTTTTTGAATTAAAAAAATCCCGCTACAAGCAACGATGAATGAAGTAAATGATTTTACTCAAAATTTATTGCTTTGAATAGCACTCCTCTTTCATTCTTTCTCTTAAACAATATAGTTAATTTAATATTTTTTAGTATTTTTTATCATTTTTTGTCTAATAAAATTTCTGAATTTCTCTGCTTTCGATATTATTAATTGATCTGATTTTTTTTTTCGTGTTTTCGTTAGCGCTTATTTCTCCTACATTTCATTTGGCTCTTTTCATTCATTGTTTTCCTTTTTTTTTTTCTTTCTTTTTTTTTTAAGAAAGAGGAAAATGGATTTTCCCCCCTGTGAACAAGGTTGTAATGCAGAAAATTTGCGGTCGACGTAGCTCTGCGATGTGCGTTGAATGATTTTGAGATCTCAATCATTTAAAATCTAAATTCATAAATATTTTTCATTACCAACATTATTTGAAAACAAATTCTTTTTCCACTATGCAATAAGCTGTAAATTAAGGTTTATTTAATATATCATTGCGGTTTAGATAATATTTGACCGAAAATATTCCATTGAATTATTTTTCTATATTTGCGTAATCTCACTGCGCTCCAGAAAAGAAGTAAATGGAACAAATTTCCAAAATTTTTTTTTAATATTCATTTATACAAATTTAGCTGTACATTCACCATTTTATTAAATAAATTACAGCATAATAATTTCACTGTTTGAATTTAAATTCAAAGTAAGGTTGTTTTCAGTTAACAAATTTCTTTATTATTGCGCATAGAAAGAAAATTAATTTTCATGCTTAATTTTAATTTTTTCTTGGCTGTAATTATGATATCAGATGATCGAATGATTTCCATAATGGGAATAATTTGATATTTCTAATGAAAACAAAGCGCTAAAATCCATGAAGTATATTTCTTTAGATTAAACAATGTACATGAAAAGACACCGGAAATATAATTTTCTGTACATTTTTGAATATAAAAGATTTTAAAATCGAAAATAAATTTAAATTTTATATTACAAACAAATAATTATAATTTGATAAAAATATGGTTTTCAATTACATTTCTGTATTTCTTTAATTCCATAAATAGATAAAATCAAAAAGTTATCTTTCTGATCAGTTAAAAAGTTATCTAACTTTTGTTTATGAAAAATATTTATTTAAATTTCCTTTTATTATTATGACATTAAATTAAAACTTTTTCATTAAAAAATGAATATATGACATTAATTTATAAATTCTGCATGAAGCCATTGTTTAGTAATTGAATTATAGAGTATTTATTGTAAATCATTGAAAAATGAAAAATCGGGACAAATTGCAAATCAAAACAATTTAATACTTTTTGAATGAAAACGAAACACACCGTTAATTTTGTTGGTGACGTTTATTTTAACAATATATTTCTTACTTGATAATAGGTATGATTTCATTATGTGTCAATAATGTAATACTAAGAAGTCTAATGTTGTATTTTGGTCATATATAGAATGTTTGAACTATAAAACCAAACTAAAGTGCGTGAAAAAAATTTATGAGTTTAATAATAGTGGATAAATGGATATTATAATATTTTCGGAATTTACTGTTATTTAATTTCCTGCTTTTGCTAAATTTTTCTCCTAATTCGTTGTGGAATCTAATTTCTGCCTTAGACAGAACAGCTGAAAAGTATCAGTTGAAGATAATATATCGGATTGGCTACAACTGAATTGAAAAACTTTTTTATTCAATAACTGTTTGATTGTATAATTTTTATTTTTCGATATTTAGTTGCTAACTGTATTATTATTATTTCTACTTAAGCATCGGATTAAAAAGCACCGGATTATAAAAAGAAATATTTTTGTAGTTAAAACTATGGAAACGCAATTGTTTTAAACAAGTTAATTCTGCATTTTAAAGAAGCTTTAATATGGAGATCATAAATACCAAACTCCTTAATAATGACACAAACAATTTTCAAAATTATTTGGAATAAATATTTTTGCAAATAATTTTCCTCATTGTTTTTCATAATTAAAATTAATTGGATACTTTAAATGCCGAAATAATTGGCAACAGTTGAATCATATTTTCTATTGGTTGTATTAAATATTAATTTATTATGTAACTGAAATGTTGTAACTTTTGCTGATCCATTTTCTTTGCAATACTTCTTAGAAAATTTCTCATTTTCTAAAAAATATATTTTCTGTTTTCTCATTTTCGAAGTATACTGTGAAATCGTCAAAAAAATTTGACCTCGAGACTTCAGTGAATCTCCACGATTTCGGCGTACCAAAGACAGAAAAACGCGTTTTTGGAATTATATTTGTCTGTCTATGAATTCAGTAACTCAAAAACTCATTAAAGTATACAGGTTAAATTTGATATGTAGTCTTAGACTAAATATGTGGATTTCTATTTAGTTTAGGATAAAATCAACCTTAAGAAAGACCATCTGTCTGTATGTTTGTATGTGAATACGACAACAGAAAAACGTAAAAGCTAGATGGATAATATGTGTTTCCCAATTTTATCAGCAGATCTGCATTAAAGTATACAGCAGATATGCTGAATACTTTAATAAGATAATTTTACAGCAGATCTGCTGAATAATTTTGAACTAAATTTATCTGCAGATTGATCACCTATTGGTATGTATATGATCTTTATAACTCATAATCGCGACAATTTTGGTTCATAAAATTTGGTACGTCATCTTATAACTAAAATTGTATTTTTAGATTAAATTTTGATTTCAGTCTGTTGTAAAGTAAACGTCAAAAGTGTTTATTCAGTATCCTCTGTTTTACTACGTTGCGGAATTTCGCTATACACACAAGTCGGGATTCTGAGAATAATGAAAATTTGAGTACTCGTGGTGGTCGCATCTTGTTCAAGGTCCGGACCTTTCATGTGGCGATGAATGTCACCTGTATCTAGAAGTATAAAAGAACGCTTAGGGAAGATCACTCATTATTATTACTTCACCAGAATTTCGGTATGATTTTGTAATCAACCTGATGAAGTTTTTTCTTGCTACAACTCATCTAACATTTACTCTTTTATAAGAAATGTAAAACCTTGTATGCAAAATTTCATTTCGAAAATTTCAACAAACGTCAATTGATCTTTTGAAGTTTTGTTGTAAAAGTAAATATCTACCGTAATTTTTTTAAGTATTTTAAAAATGAATGAATACAGGAAAAATGATGAATGGTATTTTAATAATTCTGTTTCATTCACTGTTGGAATTTTCCCTAATTTCTTTAAAAATATTTACTAAGAAGTGATTTATTTTTTAGCCTATTTTGTACAGTTTAGCATAACAATATAGATATGGAAGTTAAAAGCTTATTTTTATAGAAGATTCACCTTTTTCCATTAAAATGTGTTTTCTTTTCCATCTTCACCGAGAGTTGACACGAAATGCATCAACAATATTAACAAATATTTTTTTCTTAAAGGAATGGAATAACTGTTTTCTTCTCCAACCTGTTAAAAAAATTCATTAGTTTCTAAAATGCAGTTAAATAAAGCATTTCTTAAACAAGAATTCGTTATTTTACTGGTTTGTACTATATTATATGGATCCTTCTTAGAATACAAATTCTTTTCTTAGTATTTATAATTCATTAAGCGGAACTATAAACCTTTTTATTTCCTTATGAAATACATAAATTATTTTTAATAATGTTGTTTTGCTATCGCAATATTCGATTTTTATCTATATTTTGTAAGAAAAGAGCATTGGATTTTTCAGATATTTGGACTAAATTCTATTTGAATATATTCTATCAAATGCTGGAAAGATGGGCAGATTATCATTGATTTGTTATTATTTTGCGGTGAAACCTGAAACTTTCCTAACTTATAAATGGTAATAACATTGTTGTTTGCAGAAGAAAAATCGTTTTTTCATAATAAGTCTTTTTTGTAATGTTTCAGTCTTAATTTCTTTTTAAGACGTCTTTTTTGAAAATATCTTACATTTTCTCAACATATTCTATTCTTATTAACATCTTTTTTTTCTTTTTTTTAGAAATGTTAATTGTTGTATATGTTACTTAGTTCTGTGTTTGAATAAAAATATTCAGTATGTTAATCTTCTGTAAAATTGTATTATTGAAGATAGATAGGAAGTAATAGATGTGTTTTTAATTATTGTAATGAATTCATGTGTGGAAAAAAATATAAAAATTGCAGAAGATCGAAAAACTAAATTAGGCAATGAACTGAAAACGTTCAAATTAAAGAAATTCGTAGAACGATTAAATCTCTAGAGCAAGAGGGAATGTCTCTTGGATTAGATGCTTCATCTAGGGAGATCGTGTACTATATAGTACGCGATCTAAAAGGAAATTTTTGCAAAATACCAGATATCCTGAAAACGCAGCACGATAAATAAATGGATGAAATATTAGAAGTTTTATTTGAAAAGGAAAATAATTTTAATTCGCCGGTAAGTCGCACTAAAGGGAATGTTTTATTCAAAAGAAAAAAAAGTTTAAAAGCATATTTAGAACTAATGAATAATTGTGAGATTTTTTTTCCTAATCAATCTACTTGTAATTACGAGATCTGGTATAACATATTGTGTCATATAAATCCTAAGTATATGCCTAAAATAAGTAACATATTAATATTGATGATATAGATTATTTTAAATGTGAAACTTGTGATTTAATTAAAATATCATAGAAAACTCATTTTAATGCTGGTTTAAATCAAAACTTTGAAGTTTTGATGTTGATTCATGCTTATCTCTATGGTGCTATACAAACTGATTTATTTGATGAAGATAAATATTTTATGGTATTGATAGTGATTTTTCTGGTCGGTATTTTATTTATTTCTTCAAAAACATAAAATTAGTGCATTGGATGTATTTTCACAATTTGAAGCTCAGTATGAAAATCTAACTAATAAAAAGAATTAGAAAATTGAGAACTGATAATGGCTTTGAATTTGTAAACGAGTAATTGAATATTTATCTCCTAATTCAGGTATATTTCATGAGGAAACCATCCCATACAATTGTGAAAATAACGGTAAAGTTAAAAGAATAAACTGTATCCTTCTCGAAAGAGTATCTAATATAGCATCTCATAAAGCAAAAGAAAGAAAGAAAAAAACACTCCCACCTGGAATTAGGGCATATAAAAAAAACCGAAGTTAGATTCACAACAAATTCGAATATGTGGCTTATTTTCACGATTCGAAAATAATAAGGAAAAAAAACTGATGTACCGAGAAAACGTGATATAGTATTAGGATATGCTAGAGAAAGAAAAGTTATCGAATTTATGATATTAAAAAAAACAAATGATGATAGAGGAAATATCAGTTAATCTAGGAAAAAGTAGATACTTGGGATATTTACTTGAGATTTATTGCTCGAAACCTCTTCAGAAAGAAATGAGATAAAACGAATTGCCTCACTTAGAAATTCCTGCTAAAACTGCAGAAAGCCAGAGCAATAACTCAATCTCTAACCATGACCTGCATCAGACAGGCAACGGTATTAGAAGTAAAAACCTAATACCATATGCTGAGTTGAAGAGCAATGTTGTAAATCAGATAGTAGGTAGGCGTTCGGAAAGGTTCAAATCTGAACAAATATCAGCTGATATAGTTCATAATGTCCTGAATACTTATATAGAAGCAATAAATAGTGCTCATTGGAAGAAGTAGAAATCAACGATGAAAACTGAATTGGATTCTTTAAAGACAAGCCTGAAAAAACTTAATAAAAAGATGTCTCTTGATCGAATGGGTATCGCAAATGCTTTGAAAGGAAGCACTCATTTTCCACTTCCAATCAATGTATCTCTTTGGAAAGGCCTTAACAAAAACCACAATTTTTTTCATAGTTCCAAAGGTATTCCTGCATGAAATCGTTTTTGTAGAGTTTGCCGACGGTTTTGTTGAAAGTGTGGTTATTGCACTCTGGATGCATGAACTGTTTTTTCTAATTCTGGAACGGAACTTTTTGTTTCAAGCGTCCCTCTGATAATATTTTTCTCTCAAAACATTTCGTGGGCATTAACAAAAGTAATGAAATCTTCCACCAGACTATGGTCATGGATGTATCTCAACGACATACTCATTTGACATATACTAGAAATGTCTATCGTGTCGTAAAATATTATAGAAAAAAGGGTGTTTGGATAGAACAAAATACACTTAAAATTGATTTTAAGTAATATTTTCTAAAAAATACTGCTAAAATATAATTACAGATTAAATTTATGAACATTATTTAGACATTGATCGATATTCATCGACTGATTTTATTCAGTTATATGATAATAAGATACGGATGTAGTAGTCACTGAGTCTGTATCTGAGACAGAAACTCCGGATGAGTTTTGAGCTGGTTTGCTTTCGCCGTTTTTTTAAACTTTCCAAAAAGGACAATAATATTTTTTTCATCCGAACGTTTCATAGTTCTTATCTTAATTTTTATAATATCACTAATTATTTGTTTTAATTATCTGTTTAATAAATATATAGCCCGATCAACTGCTCATATGCGATCAAACTTATGGAAAACTACGAAATATTGTCTAAGGTTTTAGGAGAGGGTCATGACTCTCCTTTTGTATCCGCCAGAGTGGCGGATTTAGGCTTTTTGCGGCTCAAGGTGCAGATTATGAGGTCCTCCTGTAATAAACTGGTAGGTTTAGTTTCAAATCTCAGCATATTTTTAACTTTTCATAATATTAAATATTTATTTAAGTTTGTTACTGTTTTTTTAATTATTTTTTTACAAGACAAATATTTTTATTTATTTTGACTAGTGTCTGTGCAGTATCTTCGTTTGTAGATACGATTTTTAAGCAAGCACTCGAGGCTCTTAAATACTATAATAGAACGAAATGAAACAGATAGGAACTTGAACAATTATACTTGAAAAAGTGAAAATATTATTCTAATATTTTATAATTTGTAGTATTTTTTACAAATTTATTTAGTTGGCAACTAAAGCTAATAACTTTTTTTAATCGACCTGCCTGCTTTCCCTTTCAACCTAGAGGCCATAGAAAACTGCCTTTTCAGAACTTTTGTATCTAAGTGAAAATGTTGAACACATGTAACAATCAAATGAAATTCTTCCTAAAATATGTATTGACTTTGAAATACAGCACATAATAAATTCACCCTGTTAAAAGAACATGAAACTATGCAATGCTTAAAAAAATCAGACTCAGATTTTAAGTATATAACTTTATTGAAACAAAATGAAATATGAAAAATGAAAAATTCGAGTAAGCTTCCACACATTAAATTGTTAGAACAAATTTCATTATATTTGAAAAAGCTGAATATTTAAAGACTCTTTAAAAGAACTGAAAACTGATATATTTAATTTTACACAAAGAAAAGTACAAAAATCAAGGAATACTTTTTGAAATTTTAACACAATCTTGTATACACACCCATGCTAAACATTATCAAAATTTAAGTAATATAATAAATGACATAAAATAGTAAAAAATTTTACTCAAAGGAGATCAAATTGAAACGGTTTTGTAATGCTTTTTTTTTTTTTTTTTGAAAAGTAGCATGCATTGTGATTTATAAGTATTCAAGTGCTAATCTACAAAAGAAGTTAGAAGCTGAACATATTTCTTTTATACATTACAGAATTATATTGTAGTAATAAATTTTAGAAGTGCTTTTTTTTATATATTTTAAAGATTTTGTTTACAAAATTGTGAAGTATTAATTTATAATTATAATAGCAAAAAATTATTAATTTCTATGAACAGACATATATATTCAATACAATCAACAGTGACAGTCAAATACAAATTATTCGAGAAATTATGCATTAATTTTAAATGCCACAATTAATAAATAAATTGTTATTCCTGTTAAAAGAACTTCAACACAGTAATTATTTTTAATAGAATTATAATATTCAATATAATGCTTCACAGCATCTCCACTGAATAATATTTCATTTAAGTTAATTCGCTATATCTAAATGAAAATTTTCAACACACGTGACAATCAAATGGGAAATATTCGCAAATTATGCATTAATTCTGAAGTACAACAATTAGAAAGATTAGTGTAACATATCAATAAATTTCAATTATTTAGATAATTAGATTGATACTTTTAATGCACTTATAAGTTTGATACAAAATTTGTTATTTACTAGGACTATTTCAATTAGCTTTCCATAAAGTGAAAAAAATAAATAAAAAAGTTAGTGTTGACTCATTTTTGAAAGAACAAAGGATTGATATTTTTTGAAAACTTTCCAGGAAAAAAGGGTAAAAAATCAAGAAATATTGTATTGAGAGTTCACAGCAAATTTTTATACATAAACGTCAATTTTTAAATAACATCATGAATAACATAAAATGTAAAGAACATTTAAATCAATGTCAATGAAATTTGAAGTGCCTTTGTAATAGTTTCACTCTTTAAAATAATCAAAAGAAAAATTTTGCAAAAAATATTAAACAGTCTGTATGATATATTGGAAATATACTTCTATGCATAATAATTTATAAGTAATACTTTAATAAACATCATAAATTTATATCGCATAATACAATCAGCTGAAGGTAAACAAAATTCCATAAATTTTAATAGTTTTCATTATAATGTTTTAATAGATAAAGCAATTTTAACATATAAATTTTTATGAATCTAATAGTAAAATTTATAATAAATGGAATCTCATAATTCAAGCAGGTGTTTTTTTATTCAACTTAGAAATTTACACATATAAATATATCTATATTTAGTCCATATATTTACACAGATAACAACTTTTTAAGTTTAGTGTAATGATTTTGCATCAATTTTTTCATTTTATTGAAAGAGAGTAAAAGTCACCTTAAAACGGCGTAAAAAATTAATTTAAGGTATGGCCGAAATTTCAATTTTTACATTAAAAAAAACTTGTAAGTATGCTGTATTCAAAGGTATCAGAATTGTGTTTTTATTTCATTGCTGCACACTATGGCTGTTCGATTTTAGGAGATATGTAAGCATATATTAAAAAACGAAATAATATTACTGATGCCTTTAATTGCTGATTCGTTTGCAATACATTGAAAAAATGACGAAATGTTCTAGATAACATATAAATTAATTCTGTGCACGATTTTTCATGTCTTGAAAAAGTCAAAACGTTTTTGTATCAAAATTCAAATAATAATCATAGCAACTGAAAATGTAAATATTTTTTTCAACTAACAGCTTTTTTTGGTGTGCTAAAACATTTATCATTCATTTTCATTTTGAAACCAGTTGAAAAATGTATTTATGTTAAGATCAGCTATTTATTTTGAAAGATTCCCCCCCCCCCCCATGAAGTAGCGAAAACTTTTGATTCGGCTTTACTGTGAGCATATGTATATAGCTAATGCACAGTAAAACTTCTGGTAGCTTTGATCTATCTACATTTTGTTTATTAAAACAATTTTTGAGTAACATAATTAACATTTTCTATAATCTTAATTTGTTCTGGCTAAAAATTAAGAAAAGTCATGATAAGCAATGTATGTTATGGGCTTCGAAGGATTTTTCTGATAAAAATGTGATGATGTTCTTTTTCAAATACATAATGAGGTCTGTTTACCTACGTAATAACAAATAATTAAGAAAAAAAATAGTTTCAAGTGTGCGGCAATGAGGTAATACACTTTTATATGATCTTAAATGTTTAAATAGGAAAAATTAAAGAGCTTTTTCAACATTTACAAAAATAAAAATAAAATGTACTATAAAAAGATAGATATATCTAATATTTAACTATGAAACTATGAAAATGGATAATTGTAGAAAAATTTTCAAAAAAAAAAAAAGAGAGAGAGAGAGAGAGAGAGAGAAGATCTAGGAATACTATACAAAATGTTTATTAGAAACTTGTATATATATATTCATGCTAAATCATTTTAGCATATTTTTAACTTTTCATAATATTAAATATTTATTTAAGTTTGTTACTGTTTTTTTAATTATTTTTTTACAAGACAAATATTTTTATTTATTTTGACTAGTGTCTGTGCAGTATCTTCGTTTGTAGATACGATTTTTAAGCAAGCACTCGAGGCTCTTAAATACTATAATAGAACGAAATGAAACAGATAGGAACTTGAACAATTATACTTGAAAAAGTGAAAATATTATTCTAATATTTTATAATTTGTAGTATTTTTTACAAATTTATTTAGTTGGCAACTAAAGCTAATAACTTTTTTTAATCGACCTGCCTGCTTTCCCTTTCAACCTAGAGGCCATAGAAAACTGCCTTTTCAGAACTTTTGTATCTAAGTGAAAATGTTGAACACATGTAACAATCAAATGAAATTCTTCCTAAAATATGTATTGACTTTGAAATACAGCACATAATAAATTCACCCTGTTAAAAGAACATGAAACTATGCAATGCTTAAAAAAATCAGACTCAGATTTTAAGTATATAACTTTATTGAAACAAAATGAAATATGAAAAATGAAAAATTCGAGTAAGCTTCCACACATTAAATTGTTAGAACAAATTTCATTATATTTGAAAAAGCTGAATATTTAAAGACTCTTTAAAAGAACTGAAAACTGATATATTTAATTTTACACAAAGAAAAGTACAAAAATCAAGGAATACTTTTTGAAATTTTAACACAATCTTGTATACACACCCATGCTAAACATTATCAAAATTTAAGTAATATAATAAATGACATAAAATAGTAAAAAATTTTACTCAAAGGAGATCAAATTGAAACGGTTTTGTAATGCTTTTTTTTTTTTTTTGAAAAGTAGCATGCATTGTGATTTATAAGTATTCAAGTGCTAATCTACAAAAGAAGTTAGAAGCTGAACATATTTCTTTTATACATTACAGAATTATATTGTAGTAATAAATTTTAGAAGTGCTTTTTTTTATATATTTTAAAGATTTTGTTTACAAAATTGTGAAGTATTAATTTATAATTATAATAGCAAAAAATTATTAATTTCTATGAACAGACATATATATTCAATACAATCAACAGTGACAGTCAAATACAAATTATTCGAGAAATTATGCATTAATTTTAAATGCCACAATTAATAAATAAATTGTTATTCCTGTTAATTGAACTTCAACACAGTAATTATTTTTAATAGAATTATAATATTCAATATAATGCTTCACAGCATCTCCACTGAATAATATTTCATTTAAGTTAATTCGCTATATCTAAATGAAAATTTTCAACACACGTGACAATCAAATGGGAAATATTCGCAAATTATGCATTAATTCTGAAGTACAACAATTAGAAAGATTAGTGTAACATATCAATAAATTTCAATTATTTAGATAATTAGATTGATACTTTTAATGCACTTATAAGTTTGATACAAAATTTGTTATTTACTAGGACTATTTCAATTAGCTTTCCATAAAGTGAAAAAAATAAATAAAAAAGTTAGTGTTGACTCACTTTTGAAAGAACAAAGGATTGATATTTTTTGAAAACTTTCCAGGAAAAAAGGGTAAAAAATCAAGAAATATTGTATTGAGAGTTCACAGCAAATTTTTATACATAAACGTCAATTTTTAAATAACATCATGAATAACATAAAATGTAAAGAACATTTAAATCAATGTCAATGAAATTTGAAGTGCCTTTGTAATAGTTTCACTCTTTAAAATAATCAAAAGAAAAATTTTGCAAAAAATATTAAACAGTCTGTATGATATATTGGAAATATACTTCTATGCATAATAATTTATAAGTAATACTTTAATAAACATCATAAATTTATATCGCATAATACAATCAGCTGAAGGTAAACAAAATTCCATAAATTTTAATAGTTTTCATTATAATGTTTTAATAGATAAAGCAATTTTAACATATAAATTTTTATGAATCTAATAGTAAAATTTATAATAAATGGAATCTCATAATTCAAGCAGGTGTTTTTTTATTCAACTTAGAAATTTACACATATAAATATATCTATATTTAGTCCATATATTTACACAGATAACAACTTTTTAAGTTTAGTGTAATGATTTTGCATCAATTTTTTCATTTTATTGAAAGAGAGTAAAAGTCACCTTAAAACGGCGTAAAAAATTAATTTAAGGTATGGCCGAAATTTCAATTTTTACATTAAAAAAAACTTGTAAGTATGCTGTATTCAAAGGTATCAGAATTGTGTTTTTATTTCATTGCTGCACACTATGGCTGTTCGATTTTAGGAGATATGTAAGCATATATTAAAAAACGAAATAATATTACTGATGCCTTTAATTGCTGATTCGTTTGCAATACATTGAAAAAATGACGAAATGTTCTAGATAACATATAAATTAATTCTGTGCACGATTTTTCATGTCTTGAAAAAGTCAAAACGTTTTTGTATCAAAATTCAAATAATAATCATAGCAACTGAAAATGTAAATATTTTTTTCAACTAACAGCTTTTTTTGGTGTGCTAAAACATTTATCATTCATTTTCATTTTGAAACCAGTTGAAAAATGTATTTATGTTAAGATCAGCTATTTATTTTGAAAGATTCCCCCCCCCCATGAAGTAGCGAAAACTTTTGATTCGGCTTTACTGTGAGCATATGTATATAGCTAATGCACAGTAAAACTTCTGGTAGCTTTGATCTATCTACATTTTGTTTATTAAAACAATTTTTGAGTAACATAATTAACATTTTCTATAATCTTAATTTGTTCTGGCTAAAAATTAAGAAAAGTCATGATAAGCAATGTATGTTATGGGCTTCGAAGGATTTTTCTGATAAAAATGTGATGATGTTCTTTTTCAAATACATAATGAGGTCTGTTTACCTACGTAATAACAAATAATTAAGAAAAAAAATAGTTTCAAGTGTGCGGCAATGAGGTAATACACTTTTATATGATCTTAAATGTTTAAATAGGAAAAATTAAAGAGCTTTTTCAACATTTACAAAAATAAAAATAAAATATACTATAAAAAGATAGATATATCTAATATTTAACTATGAAACTATGAAAATGGATAATTGTAGAAAAATTTTCAAAAAAAAAAAAAAAAGAGAGAGAGAGAGAGAGAGAGAAGATCTAGGAATACTATACAAAATGTTTATTAGAAACTTGTATATATATATTCATGCTAAATCATTTTAATTAATATTAGGCATACACAAAACTGTTAAGTATTTCCACAAAGGTAATGTATTAGAATTCTGGTAATGATTTTTCTGAAAAAAAATTCTAAGAAATTTCATGTGATTAATTTTTCAAGAAATATTAAATATGCAATGCTTGAAGAAAATAGAGAAAAGTTTTTAAATTAAAAAAAAAATTTAAACGGTACTACATTGTATGGTGGAATCATGCTACTTTTCAAAAATATTGGAAAACATTTTCATAAACATCATTCGTCACAGGAAAAATTGAAAACAGTCATAATCACCTAAATTGTAATATCTTCCTTTAAACCTTTTGATAAATCCTGCCAGGTTTTATTATAAAAAAATTTATCACGTATTTATGTTTAAAAAAATGGAAACTTATTACGGAAGAAATAATTATTTAGAATTTATCACGCAGAACGATACACATATCCGAGCAAATATAATAACTTTTTTGATATTTTTAAAAAAATGAATTGGAATTAAATTTATATATGACACTAACACATACAAAATTTATGAATGCAAAATACTTATATACTTATCCATAGGAATACAAGAATAGTAATCTTTAAACATTCAGACATGACTGAATAAACAGTGAAAAAATCTTAAAGCTAACATTTGACCTGGGTAATCACAAACAAAGTATAAAGTTTGAATATTCCTGGTAGGTCCAAATTACCATCCAAAATATTGAAGAAAATCTCGTAGCTCAATAGGTGGAAGAAAACTGAATGGGAAAAAAATTATTTTAAAAATTATTGTTAGAACCATTAACTATGGAAGGTGAAAATGTGATAACATTTTTACGGTCGAATGAAATAAATCTTTTCATCTATGTTTAAATCATTAATGGTATGCCCATGTTTGAATAATATTCACATCTGTGATAATTTTATTTTTGGATTTATCAGTCATTGCATGAAAAGTAGAACAAATTAGGCAAACTTATTGGCAAAAAGTACTTTCTGGGTGGTTGTTCATTTATTTCCTGTAAAAAGTTTTTATGAAGTATTAAAATAAATCTGGCATAAGATTTAGAAAATATCGTAATCACGCAGGAAAAGCAAACATATAAAACTCATAATATAGCTAAATACTACCAAAATACATTTTTCTAACTTTTAAGTATGTGTTAAACTAAATTTAGTAATAATCTTCTGACAAATGAAGTTAATCGTTAATCCGGTCACTTAAATAAAAATAAAAAAAATATATAAAAAAAATGGGTGCTTCTGCGGATTTCATTTTTTTTTTTTTCCTCCCCACAGAGACTTTATTTCTGTCATTTTAATTGATGTTTCAAAAGGCCTCGACAATATGCTGAACTCTTCGCCATTTTTTGGAGATTGAAAAAATTGTATCTTAGCAGTCTAGGCATACGCTTGTGAAGAAGCTAAGGACTCTAAGTCGGGAAAAAATTATGGCTAAAAGTTTATTGTTTTAATTATTTTAGTAAGGGTTTCAGTATCCCAAGTTTGCCCACTAAGAGGTAAACTTTGACTACTAAGAGGGAAAAAAATGAAGTGAAATGCAAGGCTTTGTTCTCTTTTTCCTAAATTATTAGAAAATGGTATACTAAGCTTTCTAAAAAAGGTTTTCCAAAAATACTGTTGAGCAAAAAATATGTAAAATGAATTCAAATATTATACATTTTGCTATTCTGTTATAAGCACTGGCTCTTAATAAAGTTCCGATTGATTTTTCCAATTTTTAGAGACCCTCCTGCTTTTGTGGTGTGGAATTTTGGAGAGGGGAGTGCCAGCTCAGGTGTCATACTCGTCATCTAACCACGATTCAAAATTACGAGGTCCGTCCCAAAATAGCCCTAGTGTTGCTTTAAAAAGGGGCGTTAATATAACTAAACTAAACTAATTGAATTTTCAGGTAATTTTCTTTTCTTCCAAAAGATTATGCGCAGTTAACTAAATTGTCTAAATTCGACACAAAAATATTTACTTTCATGCAGATATGCTGGTACACGAAAATAAGAGCACTTATGTGAAACTGAAGTTTTGAGAGATATAGTCTGCGCTGTATTTAATTCACCACGGTTTAAAATTATGAGGTCCATATAAAAATATCTTCCATTAAGGTAGCCGACTACGTTCGAAGCAATATTTTTGAAAAATTGGATTTTTTAAAAACTATTTATGGTTTTTAGATGTATTGTCAATTATAAACACTATATATACAAAAAAAATTATTTGGAAATATAATATATATTGAGAAATAGGAAAATTTGTAGTAAATTTTAATGAAATTTAACCTAAACGGCTAACACTCTACACAAAATTGTAATGCAGCTATCCTATTTTTCTTTGTACACAAGTTATAGAATATAATGATGAATGAAATGAACCAAAATCTAAGAAATATTTTGAGATGCAAAGAAATTATGGGTAAAAATGTACGTACATATACATTTTTTCCATAAATTTACAACTTAATTTTTCTAAAAACACCTATAAATAAAAAAGTATTTCACCAACAATAAAACTTTTGGCTCATTTCATTGCCCACAGCATTTAAAACACACGCTGAAATTTTTATGTAAATACCTCTATTAGTTTTTGAGATATCATGTTAACGGTGGAAAATTTTTATAAAAATTAAAGTTTAAGAAAATTGAAGTTAAAGAAATATTTTAGCTAAAAAATTGTTTAAAATTATCCTGGATGATAGATCAGACCTTCCTTTTCCTAGAAAATACTATTTTGGAAAGAGGAAAGCCTGAACTACAAGAAATAATAATAAAAGAAGAATTCGCCAATGTAGTCGAAAACCAGTGTTTTTAACGTAGTCGGACCACTTAAGTTTCTAAACGGTACTTCAACTATCCAACACTAATTCGACACCTGGAGGACATATATACACGAATAAGAATACAAACAAGGAAATATAATGGAGTGGTTGAAAATACAGGGTTAGCGAATGAATGGCCAGTTTTAAAAATTTTCTTCGAATAATATAAAGAGTAATACATGAAAATAAAAAAATGAAAACGTCCCAAATTTTGTTTTTAGCTTCGCTCAATAAGTGGCAATTACTTAGACATGTTGAAAATATGGTAATTTCCACGACAGCGTGATGTTAGTGTGAATTTTAATTTTCAGTAAAATCAATATAAGGATTGAGTCGGTAATGATTGGTGTTCAATAACGCTGGATATTGTTATCTATTAATAAGAAAAAAATCTGAATAACTACAAAGATATTCAGCTGTTATATTCAAAATTTATTTCTTTTTTGGTGATTTTTTTAGTTTCAATATTATTATAGAATCAATATAAGGAATTTTCTTTACTTTGGACGAATTTAAAAGCAAAGGAAATATAATTAAATGATTTAACGGTAACATTTCATCAAAATCCTCATACTCTCATTTAAATGAAATAATTTTTTTGGAAAATGTTCATTTTTAAAGAGAATAAGCACCTGTCATTTTTTTTAGTGAACCAATTTGAAATGAAGATATAATTCAATTTTTTGACTGAAATATAACTTCTAAGACATTTCTTTTGCGCTACGATGCATAAAAAGAGGATAGCAAACACAACGTGTGTAAAAAGTAGCATAAATATATTTGCCTTCATTTCGTTTTTTATATAATGATAGCTTAACATTAAGTTCTGGATTTTCATGTCCATGCATGCACATAAACAGAGAAAGTGCGATTACTTTGTTGAAGGATGATATATGATTATCACCAAATGCAAATGAGATACAGCATAAACAAAAATTTTATAGTATTATGAATATATATCTTATGTTAGCATAAATTTATCATATTTTTAGTAACTGTATCTAAAAGTGCAATTTATATCAGATCTTTAAGATAAT
The DNA here is from genome assembly GCF_947563725.1 of Argiope bruennichi. Classification (NCBI taxonomy): domain Eukaryota; kingdom Metazoa; phylum Arthropoda; class Arachnida; order Araneae; family Araneidae; genus Argiope; species Argiope bruennichi. The sequence goes on from NC_079162.1 coordinate 53,112,553, forward strand.
TAACTTCCGTATAACATTTCTTTAATATTGGTAAAATTCAGAGCATTTTTGCCGAAAATATTGTTGGACCGATTAAAAAGCATTTTAAACGTATAGACTTTTGTAATTTATTGCATTAGTAGATAGTCATACTAAAATAACTATTAAAATAAAATACATTTGTTTTTAAAAACAGAAATTTTTCTTGAAGTAGCGAAAGAAAAATTCTGCACTAAAATGATTGACGCCAGTTTTTCATTAAATAGTAATATATGACTTCAAAAGAAACTTCCATTGTACGTTAGAAAGTATGGTATTTATCTTAAAAAATAAGTAACAATGAAATAATTTAAATAGTTACTTAAAAAAATCGAAATAGTTGATGCAGAATTTAAAAGAAAGTGCATTATATAAAAATAGGAAAATTTGAAGTAGAACACTGGTGCTATTTTCAATTGTTTCCCTGTGGATAGAGCAGAAGTCATTTTATTTAAATAATCATGTGATAAAGGTAAAAAAAAAATGATTGTAAAGAATCACACTTGCCTGATAATATATGCGATTATATTATCTATGATAAGGATGCAGAATAAAATGAATTCAACCGAGATACTTTCAATGCCGTTTTCTCCTACATGTATAAACAAATGCATGATAGCAGTCCAGTCTCTGAAATGTAAATAAATCTATAATTAATAAGTAACAGTGAATTAATATGTTATTTGGTTACTATGTACATTTATCGAACAAGAATTCAAGTAACTTTACTTATTATTATTTTTTATGTCGATCGACAGAGAGGATTGAAAAAAATTTATGGCATTTAAATATATATAAAGATTTTTCAGTAGAAAAAAAATTCAAAAGAGAATCATTTTCCGTGTTTTGCTATAACTCATGTATTAAAAAAAACGCTTTAAATATTTTTTTTTTCATTTAAACTATAAGTGAAGTAGAAATTGATATTTTCTCTATTCTTAACCATATTTGACTGTTTAAAATTACTCATAAGAAAATCCATTCCCATAAGGAAATGTTAGATTAGTTTAGTATGTATACAGGTAATATTTTATAAATATATATTGAATTATGTTTGAAGTGAATTCACTAATTGAAACTCAAATAAATCAAAATTTAAATATAAATAATCAAACTTGAAAAGATATTTAAGATTCGAAACATAGTAACAAGAAATGTTAAACTTTAATTTATAGAATACTCATAGAAACCAGAGATTTATATTTTCAACAAATGTTTGATGTTTTACGAACAACAAAATAGAAAAAGGAAAATTTAATTTCGATATAATTTTTACAATAAAATATGAAGTTAGCTTTATATTACACAATTTCACTTTCTCATTTTGAACGAAAAAAAAAAAAAAAAAAAAAAAACGAATTACGAATTTTCTTGAGAAAGTGATGAAAACTATTTAAACATCATTGATATACTTTACCCTGCAAACACGGCATCGAAATTATACTCTCGAAGATAACTATCGTCATCGTCACTAAATGAGTCATCATCGTCTTGTAAATCAGATCGCTGAATCTCAGAGACTTGATTTTCCGCGACTTGATTTTCAGCGACTTGATTCTCAACGACTTGATTCTCAGCGACTTGATTCTCAACGACTTGATTCTCAGCGACTTGATTCTCAGAGGAATCACTACATTCTAGAACTAGCCTCCCTTCTTCGTCGATATAATAAAACCTGCAAATATATTGAATCAAAACCAACCCTTCAAACAAATAAAGAACAGTTTCGATTTTAGGAAGAAAAAAAAATTCGAATTTAACTCATTAACTCATTTTTTTTTCTTGAAATTTTTTTTTCGCGTTGTACCTGCCCAAGCAGAAAATCTGCTTTTTGCTTTTATAGGTGATTAATTAAATTGTTGGTGCAACTGTTGTTTTCATATTTCATTTTGAATTATTTTGAACTCTAAATATTTAAAAACAGTAGTCATTTTCATATTTAAGATAACGAAAAAAATCCACGGATGAAAGTATTGAACTCTAGGGAGTGGTATATTAATTAGCTGTTTTCTTTATTTTTAAAAATTGTATTAAATAGAGCGAATTGTTATAAAACAATGATTCTAAAAACAACTTGTGTAATTATTGTTATCATTCTGACTTTGGATTAAGAAATACGTTGTTTTTTATGATTTGACATTCTATTACATTCTAGTGTAATTTAGTAGTAAAGTTTGATGGATTAACTTTTATTCAGTTTAAACAACTGGATTCATTAATTATTTTGTATTTCTGCTTATTTTTCAATCTTTAATGCTAAATGATTTTAATGACTATTCCAGAATATAGTAAACATCATTTTACTTCATTCTGGAATTTTGTATTTTAATAATTAAGAAAAAATATTATAAATAGTATCTGTTTTTTTCTTCATTAATATTGATTGTAATAATTAATTGCTTTTCCCTCTTTTTTTCAGAAATAATAAAAATAATTCCTTATGCACTCTTCTATACCCAGGTTTCTTATAACTTTTTTTGAGTGAAAATTTACTGATAGTTCCTTTAAAGCCTAATGTTATTGTATTATAATAAATGTCTTGAAAGTGGTGTTTATAAGCTGAATATCAGTTACATGATACTTTTAGCTTCTAAGCACCACTATATCATAAGTTTTTGGAATATCTACTTCAGTAAGGAATTACATTTGTTATTTATCTTTGCCTTTCTATTGTCAGAATAATCCACCGACCTAAAAATTTATGCACAATTTAAAAAAAAAAATGAAAATACTTCCGACGTATAATAAAAGGAAAAAAAGGGTATTTTAAATATAGCTCTTTAATTGTTTGTATGGTTCAACTTGAAGAAAAAAAAATCAATAAAATTATCTTTTACGAGTAACGAAGAACATTTGACCACCATTTAAATGTTTTTTAAATAATTAAAACCGTCAAAACTGAAAATTATTATTATTTTTTAAAATATGTAATAAGTGCAAAGTTAAGCAGAACTAAGGTTAGCTTTCGAGACGGTTCTGTGAACTTACATACAAAAACCGATAAAGAAAATTAATATTGAGAAAAGGCCAAAGGTACAATACTCTCCCCCTACGTTGTTTTTTTAAAACCGGATTCTTAAATATTAAAAGGAAGATTTTTTTTTTCTCGTTTTAATATCTCGAAATAATCAGTCTATTTCATTTTTTTTCAATTCAAATCACAATTTCAATTTCCTATTAAGATTTAGTTTCTGATATTTAGAATGGAATTATAAACTTTTCAATATATTCTTTGGATTAAAAAGCAAAGATAGATATATCACCATAATATATACAAATCATGTAAGTAGTATTTGATAAACCGGATTTCCTAGCCTTAGTACTAAGTGTTTGAAAAAAAAGTATCAATTTGACATCAGATTTGATATAAATAAGCGCACTGAGGCATATTTTTATTCAAAGAAAGTTTCCATCACACAAAAGGGATTACTGTTTCGAAAAAGCTAATAGATTGCATAGAATTTCCATAAACCACCCTGAATGAAAAGAGCTGGAAATATATTCATCTCGGTTCTAAGCGCAGAAATTATAAGTAAAAAGAAAAAAAAAGGAAGTAAGGAAAAAAAAATATCTGTAATGAAAGATGTTTTGGATAGAATAACAGCTATTAATCGTATAAATTTTACTATTTCTTCAGGCAAGATTGGATTTATTGCGTTGAAAGCTCGAATTCCAGATCTATGAATGATCTTGAAAGTTTTTCGTTCTTTCATAAAAACATTAGAGCTGCGCTTGAAAAGAGTCATTTGCCGAGATAACTCTATCTTACAAATTCTTCAGTTTCAGAGTCTCTTACAGGCAAAAATAAATAAATGAATGAAAGTTAATGTATCGTTTAATTTCTACATATTATTTGATCGTGAATATTTAATCGAATGATAGATCCACTCATTTACACTGGATTTGAAACCCATTCACTGGACTCCGAAACCGAATTAAAAGGTAAAAATTTCATATAAATTCGAAATATTTGTCTGTACTGCATGCCAGAGTCTTATGTTATTTTTTAATATAGCAATTTAATTTAGTTGCCGCTTGTTTCAAAATATTATTTTTGAACTTTTAATAAATTAAATTGTTTAGTAAATTTCTTTAATACTGAACATAAAAAGTAAAGATTTTAAACATTATTCTATTTTAATTTTTTATATTTTCGATTATTGTAATATCGATTACTATATTATTTTTTTTTAGATTTAAGTAGACGGGAAAATGCATTTTTTAAATACATTTTCTTTATAACAACGTATCTCAAAGTTCGTGATAAAGTGTTTTACTAATTCAATTTTTATTCCATATTAAACAAATAAAAATAATAAAAAATGATAGTAAAAACAATTAAAAATTAAATGTTTAATTGATAAGTTCAAATTTTAAAATCAATTGAATAATTTCAAAATTTATATAATCGTCTGCTCACTCAATATTGTTAAAAAAATAAATATTTACCTTGTTTAAAAACACATTCTTTAGAACTTTATTTCTAAATTCTTTAATTTCATAAATTTCTATTCATAAAATAAAAACCAAAGTTATTTTTTATTTTATTAAAAAGATTTTTAAAATTCTGCATATTGAATCTTTATCTTTCTATTTATAAAATTTCTAAAAAATGTGTCGTAACACTAGAATTTTTATGAAAATGAACCTTGGATTCTCATTTGCAAGTCATTTACGGTGCATTATAATTTTTTTTAGTATTCAATATTGGTAAATAGAAAAAAATCCAAGCAGATTACAAAGAAAAACATAATAAGCATGTACTTTTATTATAATTGAAATAAACCGTTGACAATTTAGATAAATATAAGTTTCATAAATATTTATAAATATGAATTGTATATATTAATTTAAAATTACAGTAAGTTCGCTCATTAATTTAATTTAATTAATTTCGTAATATTAACCAATTTTAATTGAATTATTAAATTTACCTTTGTTAGTTATTTTTTGCTTATTGTTTTAATTTTCCATATTCTTTCATATATTTAGAATGATTTGTTTTTACTATTCTAAAAGCAAAAATTGTTGCAAGAAAAGCTAGAAATAAATTGAAAAATACGAAAAAAATTTTTAAAAAAACACCAGAGAATTACTTTTTGAACTTAATTTTAACGCATAAGCAAAGGGAAAACGAGATTTTTGTAGCAAAAGAAATATATTCAATGCTTTTATATTTAACTTCTGAAATAGTGCTGAGCAGAATGAGTTTCTAAAAGATAAAAAATTTATTGAAGATTCTTTATTATTTTGGTCAAATATGATTTGAATTAGATAGCAATCGTTAAATAGTTGTTTGTGTTTTTCGCGTTGGAACTATTATGTTGACTCGAGTACACCAGGGTGTAATGTAAAATTATGTTAAGAGAACATATATAATGCATGTGCAAAATTCGATACAGAATTTTATAAAATTAAAAATGGATAATGCTTAAATAAGATAAATAATAATAATATATAATAATTATTAATACATATTTCAGAAAATTATAATAGAGAATTGAAGAATATAATAATTGCTAAGGAGGATTTTACTCAAGAACTAAGCAAACTACCATCTTATAAAATGCATAACTTAATATATCTAAAGTTTCTGTTTTGCAGTTTCAGTTTTAATTTACACTTGAGAACTAGAGTTTGTTGTGTAATTATCTCACAATAAATAGCTTGGAAATAATCGAAATGTCAATGCCTTACCCACAAATGATCTCGGAATCTTTAGCATCTGGCGATTTCTCTTCGTTGTTTGCAGAAATAGCCCTGTAAACAAATGGAGAGAAACATTTAACTTTTGGATAAAATATTTTAATATTTCATTTGGAATAAAGAATGTAAATTTTATTATTAAAATCTAAATAAAGCAAAGGAAAATGGTTTTCATATCTTCTATTATATCGTTAATCAGATAGATGTGTTTTGCATTCTTCCCTGCACGGTTAGAAAAGTTGCAAATCTGCTTTCACAGATGTCTTACTAAATCTTTTGAACAGTTATTGTTTGATTTTGAACTAATTTAAGGGAATTCTTGTTTCAAATTAATAATCATTTTTAAATTTGAGACCATAAAAACATATTCCAAGAATAGCTGTATTTTACTCCATTTAAATTTGTTAATGAGCTATTAATAACCATTTTTTACATTATCTTAAGCATGGTTGATTCTTAAAAAAATGTAATATTAAAATCAATTTAATTAACTTTCAGTTTTTTTAAAAATTTCATTTTTGAATTAAAAAACACGTGGAGCTTTTTATGTTGTTATAAGAAAAATAACTGCATTTTAGAAACATTCCTGCAATTTAATTGTAAAATTTAATATTTGATCTTATGAAACAATCTAAATTTTCATTCAATTACTCATTCATATTTCACATACTCTATTTACGTTTTTAATAGAATTTTTTTAAACTGATTGTTCTATTTCCAATATCTTTTATGTTTTAGGATAATGCTTAAATAAGATAAATAATAATAATATATAATAATTATTAATACATATTTCAGTAAATTATTAGAGAATTGAAGAATATAATAATTGCTAAGGAGGATTTTACTCAAGAACTAAGCAAACTACCATCTTATAAAATGCATAACTTAATATATCTAAAGTTTCTGTTTTGCAGTTTCAGTTTTAATTTACACTTGAGAACTAGAGTTTGTTGTGTAATTATCTCACAATAAATAGCTTGGAAATAATCGAAATGTCAATGCCTTACCCACAAATGATCTCGGAATCTTTAGCATCTGGCGATTTCTCTTCGTTGTTTGCAGAAATAGCCCTGTAAACAAATGGAGAGAAACATTTAACTTTTGGATAAAATATTTTAATATTTCATTTGAAATAAAGAATGTAAATTTTATTGTTAAAATCTAAATAAATTAATCGAAATGTCAATGCCTTACCCACAAATGATCTCGGAATCTTTAGCATCTGGCGATTTCTCTTCGTTGTTTGCAGAAATAGCCCTGTAAACAAATGGAGAGAAACATTTAACTTTTGGATAAAATATTTTAATATTTCATTTGGAATAAAGAATGTAAATTTTATTATTAAAATCTAAATAAAGCAAAGGAAAATGGTTTTCATATCTTCTATTATATCGTTAATCAGATAGATGTGTTTTGCATTCTTCCCTGCACGGTTAGAAAAGTTGCAAATCTGCTTTCACAGATGGCTTACTAAATCTTTTGAACAGTTATTGTTTGATTTTGAACTAATTTAAGGGAATTCTTGTTTCAAATTAATAATCATTTTTAAATTTGAGACCATAAAAACATATTCCAAGAATAGCTGTATTTTACTCCATTTAAATTTGTTAATGAGCTATTAATAACCATGTTTTACATTATCTTAAGCATGGTTGATTCTTAAAAAAATGTAATATTAAAATTAATTTAATTAACTTTCAGTTTTTTTAAAAATTTCATTTTTGAATTAAAAAACACGTGGAGCTTTTTATGTTGTTATAAGAAAAATAACTGCATTTTAGAAAACATTCCTGCAATTTAATTGTAAAATTTAATATTTGATCTTATGAAACAATCTAAATTTTCATTCAATTACTCATTCATATTTCACATACTCTATTTACGTTTTTAATAGAATTTTTTTAAACTGATTGTTCTATTTCCAATATCTTTTATGTTTTAGGATAATGCTTAAATAAGATAAATAATAATAATATATAACAATTATTAATACATATTTCAGTAAATTATTAGAGAATTGAAGAATATAATAATTGCTAAGGAGGATTTTACTCAAGAACTAAGCAAACTACCATCTTATAAAATGCATAACTTAATATATCTAAAGTTTCTGTTTTGCAGTTTCAGTTTTAATTTACACTTGAGAACTAGAGTTTGTTATGTAATTATCTCACAATAAATAGCTTGGAAATAATCGAAATGTCAATGCCTTACCCACAAATGATCTCGGAATCTTTAGCATCTGGCGATTTCTCTTCGTTGTTTGCAGAAATAGCCCTGTAAACAAATGGAGAGAAACATTTAACTTTTGGATAAAATATTTTAATATTTCATTTGGAATAAAGAATGTAAATTTTATTATTAAAATCTAAATAAAGCAAAGGAAAATGGTTTTCATATCTTCTATTATATCGTTAATCAGATAGATGTGTTTTGCATTCTTCCCTGCACGGTTAGAAAAGTTGCAAATCTGCTTTCACAGATGGCTTACTAAATCTTTTGAACAGTTATTGTTTGATTTTGAACTAATTTAAGGGAATTCTTGTTTCAAATTAATAATTATTTTTAAATTTGAGACCATAAAAACATATTCCAAGAATAGCTGTATTTTACTCCATTTAAATTTGTTAATGAGCTATTAATAACCATTTTTTACATTATCTTAAGCATGGTTGATTCTTAAAAAAATGTAATATTAAAATCAATTTAATTAACTTTCAGTTTTTTTAAAAATTTCCTTTTTGAATTAAAAAACACGTGGAGCTTTTTATGTTGTTATAAGAAAAATAACTGCATTTTAGAAAACATTCCTGCAATTTAATTGTAAAATTTAATATTTGATCTTATGAAACAATCTAAATTTTCATTCAATTACTCATTCATATTTCACATACTCTATTTACGTTTTTAATAGAATTTTTTTAAACTGATTGTTCTATTTCCAATATCTTTTATGTTTTAGGATAATGCTTAAATAAGATAAATAATAATAATATATAACAATTATTAATACATATTTCAGTAAATTATTAGAGAATTGAAGAATATAATAATTGCTAAGGAGGATTTTACTCAAGAACTAAGCAAACTACCATCTTATAAAATGCATAACTTAATATATCTAAAGTTTCTGTTTTGCAGTTTCAGTTTTAATTTACACTTGAGAACTAGAGTTTGTTGTGTAATTATCTCACAATAAATAGCTTGGAAATAATCGAAATGTCAATGCCTTACCCACAAATGATCTCGGAATCTTTAGCATCTGGCGATTTCTCTTCGTTGTTTGCAGAAATAGCCCTGTAAACAAATGGAGAGAAACATTTAACTTTTGGATAAAATATTTTAATATTTCATTTGGAATAAAGAATGTAAATTTTATTATTAAAATCTAAATAAAGCAAAGGAAAATGGTTTTCATATCTTCTATTATATCGTTAATCAGATAGATTTGTTTTGCATTGTTCCCTGCACGGTTAGAAAAGTTGCAAATCTGCTTTCACAGATGGCTTACTAAATCTTTTGAACAGTTATTGTTTGATTTTGAACTAATTTAAGGGAATTCTTGTTTCAAATTAATAATCATTTTTAAATTTGAGACCATAAAAACATATTCCAAGAATAGCTGTATTTTAATCCATTTAAATTTGTTAATGAGCTATTAATAACAATTTTTTACATTATTTTAAGCATGGTTGATTTTTATAAGATGCAATATTAAAATCAATTTAATTCACTTTCAGTTTTTTTTAATTTAATTTTTGAATTAAAAAAAGCGTGGAGATTTTTATGTTGTTATAAGAAAAATAACTGCATTTTCGAAAACATTCCTACAATTTAATTGTAAAATTTGATATTTGATCTTATGTAACAATCTAAATTTTCGTTCAATTACTCATTCATATTTCACATACTCTATTTTAGTTTTTAATAGTATATTTTTTAACTTATTGTTCTATTTCCAATATATTTTATGTTTTAGAAAAGGCTTTCATTTGTGCGTGGGAGGAGGATATTAATTTTAAGTTTTCTGCTGCAGCTATCTTAAAAATATCCCTCCTTAATTTAAAAATACATTTTCAAATAAATTACAATAAATACAATGACCTATAAAATAAATAATATTTTATTACATGTATCATGTAGTTCTTCAATTATTATTTTTAAATTTCTGACTGTATGCTTCGCAAAATGCAAAAATTGTTTCTTATCATATTTAACGTACTACTTCCTTTCGTTATTTTCGTTTAATTTCTGCATGCTTTAATATATTATATAATGAATTATAATCATTAAATCACTGGTTATTTAATATAGATATGGTTTTTTTATAAAATAAATTTATATTTAATTTATTGTACCACATAATACAAACATGTATTTCTCCTGAATTCCTGTACATAGTTGTTATTTTCTCTCATTTCATTTCAGAAGTGTGCCTTTTATACCTATCAATAAATTTAATTATAAACTATCTCTTAAAATTATTCATATTAGCCCTCATGACAAAGTTGGTGCAATCTCCCGGAATCGCCGACTGTCTTGTCACATAAGTTACTGATATTCTGTATTTCAAAGATTTAGTATTTCTTGCTTCAACGAAAATTCGTTAAAATTAACTTCTAGAGGAGTATTCGTAAAAAGATAACTATACACCGTAGAAATTCAAAAAGAACCTTATACCATAAGATCCCTCCATTAACATTCATTAATTATAACATTTTTACGATTAACATATTCTTATTTAATGATATTTGAAGTAAGTTCATTTAGAGAAAATGTGATTGGACAAAATTTTAAATAAAATAATCAGGATTAAATTATAATAATTCAGAAAACATGCGTAAATTTCAAAATAAAACAATTAAAATATTAATCATGTACATACTAAAAGAAATCCTGATTATTCAATATTAAAAAGCAATCGTAATTATACAAAGAAAGATTATAAAAAACCATATCTCATCCGTAGCAGTTTTTAAAAATGAAATATGAAATAAGGTCTATTTTATATTGTTCCACATTTTCAATTTGGATTGAAAAATCATACATGTTCTAAAAAACTTTCGTGAGGCTAGGAACTATAAAAAAAAACAAAAAACAAAAAGAGATGAAAATCATCAAAATATTACTGGTATGTCTTACCCACGCATAGCTTCATCACAGATTCGGTCAAAATCTCTGCCATCAAATGAATCCATGTCGCTGTCTAGTTTTTGATCGGGTTCAATCATAATTGGTCGTCCTCTTAATTCTTCAGGAGAAACAAAATTTCTGCAAATACAATAAATCAGTTAAAAAAAAAAAAAAAAAAAACGCCCTGCGCACAAATAAAGAGAATCGTTTTGACTTTCCACGAAAATATTTCATCTAGTTACTTTCAATAAAGGATCTAAATATTTACAGCTAAATGAAACAAAAAATAAACTTTCATATTATAAACGAGAATTGTTTAGTAATTAATTATAGTTACTATTAATTATTAGTATTACTCGTAGGTCTTACCCGAGCATATATTCAACACAGATTAGGTCATAATCTCTGTTATCAAACGAATAATCATCACTGTCTAGTTCTTGATAGGATTCAATCACAATGGGACATCCTCTTGATGGTTTACTAAACATAAAATCTCTGCAAATAAAATGAGTCATTTTTTAAATAAAATGCCCTGCGTACAAATAAAGAGAATCGTTTTAACTTTCCAAGAAAATATTTCATCAAGATATTTTCAATAAAGGATGAAAATTTTTACATCTAAATGAAACAAAAAATAAACTTTCATATTATAAACGAGAATTGTTTAGTAATTAATTAGAGTTACTGTTAATTATTAGTATTACTCGTATGTCTTACCCGAGCATATATTCAACACAGATTAGGTCATAATCTCTATCATCAAACGAATAATCATCACTGTCTAATTCTTGATACGATTCAATCACAATGGGACATCCTCTTGATTTTTTATTCAAAATAAAATTCCTGCAAATACAATGAGTCATTAAAAAAAACGCTCTGCACACAAATAAAGAGAATCGTTTTGCTTTCTCAAGAAAATATTCATCTAGTTACTTTTAATAAAGGATCTAAATATTTACAGCTAAATGAAACAAAAAATAAACTTTTATATTATAAATGAGTAATTGTTTAATAAATAATTAATATTATTACTAATTATTAGTATTACAGGTTTTATTATTATTAGTAGTATTTGTTAAGCATTAGTATTATTATTAATTATTAGTAATACTGGTATGTCTTACTCGCTCATAGCTTCGTCACAGATTCGGTCAAAATGTCTGCCATCAAACGAATCCATATCGCTGTCTAGTTTTTGATCGGGTTCAATCACAATTGGACATCCTGATTCTTCAGAAGAAACAAAATTTCTGGAAATACAATGAGTCAATTAAAAAAAAATTAAAAAAAAAACGTCCTGGACACAAATAAAGAAAATCGTTTTGACTTTCCAAGAAAATATTTCATCTAGTTACTTTCAATAAAGGATCTAAATATTTACAGATAAATGAATCAAAAATAAACTTTCATATTATAAAAGACTAATTGTTTAGTAATTAATTGGTATTATTATTAATTATTAGTAATACTGGTATATCTTCCTGCTCATAGCTTCATCACAGATTCGGTCAAAATCTCTGCCATCAAACGAATACTCATCACTGTCTTGTTCTTGATAGGGTTCAATCACAATGGGACATCCTCTTGATGGTCTCGTAAATATAAAATTCCTGCAAATACAATATGTCAGTTTTTTTAAAAAAAATACTCTGCACACAATTAAAGAGAATCGCTTTGACTTTCCACGAAAATATTTCAACTAGTTACTTTCAATAAAGATTCTAAATATTTACTGCTAAATAAATCAAAAAATAACTTTCATATTACAAACGAGTAATTGTTTAGTAATTAATTAGTATTATTTTAATAATTTTTATTCCTTAAAATCTAGAAAATACGTTATTTTGCTTTCATCCTTCAATGATTAACCTTGCCAACCTATTTCTAGATTTTAATTTAATATTTCCCTTATAATTGTTTTTTTTCACTAGATACCAATGAAGATTTTCTCATGTACTTTGTATTATTATGTTTATTCGCATAATTTCGAAAAATGAAAATTAAGGGAGTAAATTTTTCAAAGTTTGAGAAATTATTAAATTGCAAGAAATATGTTTCAAGTATCGTTTATGAAAGAAAAGTATTAATGGTATATTGTTTTGTGATGCATATTTGAATAAAAATTTTGTGTTGTTATTTTCCTTTATTTATTTATTATCACAATAATTCATTCATGTAGAATTCTATGCATTATTAAAAAAAATTTCAGAAAAATTTTAATATACATTAAAAAGTATCAGTAGAATATATTATTAAAAATAATTCTCTTTTTATGTAGTTGACATTTTTAAAAAGTATTTTTTAAATTTACTTTAAGTAAGCTTTTCAAATTCATTCATGACTAGACTTTTCAAATAAGAACAATTAGTGCCTTGCCGAAACGGTTAAGTGAGAAGCTTGTGGAAATACATACATCAACTGTGTTATAAAAGAATGAGTGTAATATTTAATTTGTAAATCAATGAGAGGTAAGATCTGTCATTTACTTGTTTCAATTTCAATTCTGCTAAAGATTGACTTTTAGGTTAATTGATTTAATAATTTTATCATAAATCACTTGATACTGATATCTGTTACTGTGCCAAGTAATAATAATTATCAGATATCTTTTTTTATTCCAGTTAATTAAAAAATGTTGAAGAAAAAATATTTTTTAATATTGTATTTTTACTGTTACAACTTGTCTTAAGACCTGAACAAATTGTAATAGCTAATTCGCTCCGAAAAAAATATCTATTGTATTACAATCCTTAAAACTGTCTCTTTCTTCATATGATGAATGGATAATTATGCTATAAAAAGCAGTTATAATCAAACAATCTTAAATATTTTTGAAAACAGAAAACAATTTTCTAAAAGTTGTTGCAACTAGCCCCTAACTCCACTACTATTTTAAATGCAATTAAATTCCTTTTTTTTTTTTTTCAAAACAGAAGTTAGTTTCGAAGAAGGTCCATTATGAATTTAATACTGCAAATGTTGAAAGAAATTGTAGCTTCCAATGACAAGAAAACAACTATCCATAAGATGCTTTAAATTGATGTTTGAAAAACTGAAAAGGAAGAAACATTTATAAAAAACATTTCTCGTTTTAATTTCGCTGCATTTTTTTCAATAAAAAATAAAATTAGTTCTATGTTTATAATTTCACTTCTTCAATTTTCATTTGGAAGATAAAATTGTTCTGAAGAATAATTTTTGCGGCAATAGCTAATGAAAAACTAGAAAAAAATAATAATAACAGAAACGTTCCCTTATTGCCTTACTTTTTGTACCTCCTCTCGAAAGCATCATTATCATCCGGGTTTTCAGAGGGCTGACCCCTTACCAGAAATAGCTTCCCTTCTCTGTTAATATAAAAAAACCTGAAAACAGATTGAATCAGAATAATAATAATTCAAATAACAGCCTTGCAAATAAATAGATAAATTTTTGGAAAACAATACTTTATCTATTATCTATAAAAAAATGTAAATCTAAATATTTACATGTAACTAAAACGAAAAAAAATACCGCATATTAAATAATTTACATAAATGTGTGTTGTAATCGTTCCTGTTAGGAAAGCTGCAATTTAGCTCCTTTGTATTGTTTTATATGACTTTCCTATTACATTTTGATTGATTTTGAACCCTGAATATTTCAAAATCAGTTATCATTTTCATATTTGTGAACATGAAAAAAATTCAAGCATGAAAGTATTGAGTTCTAGAAAGTGGCCTGCATTTTATTTCATTTCAACTTATAAATTAGCCATTTCCCGTTATTTTTTAAATTGTCATACATTCAGGGAACTGTTAAAAATAATAGTTCTAAAAATATGTTGTCTTTCATGTTGCGATAATAATATATTTATATATATAATATTATTATATATTAATTGATATAATAATTAACATTTTAGAAAATATACATGCATTATTATTACTAAGTTTGATTAGTTGTACTTGCATTTTGCTTCATTTCAAAATATTCTGTTCATTATTTAATTTTTTTTTTTTTTAATATCTGTTTATTTTTAAATTATTAAATCCTTGCTTTAAAGTTATTTTTATTCCTTCTGAAGATTTTTTTAGTATTTTAGCAATCTTTACTATTCTCTGATATGTATTCAATATAAGTTTTCTTTATAATAACATTTTTCTCAAAAATAGCAAATAAAATTATCTCTCTGCATTTTTCTATTCTTATAATGATTTATAAGATAATAATTTTAAAAATGTGTTAAAATTATAGTACATAGTAAAAATATAAAAATGGAAAGTAATGGCTCTATATCTTTCAATAAGAATTTATTGTTATTTACTTTCTCCTCACTTGTTTGTTGTAATAATAGCTTACTGATGTGAAAATCAAAGCACAATTAAAATTTTATTGATCAAATCTAATTTAATTAGTAATCTATATCACTTTCTGTACAAGTTAGATGAAATTGCAGTTTCACAATGTTCAAAGAAAAAAAAACTGATATTTTAAAACCAGTTTTTAATATTGATGTCTGACAAATAAAAAAGAAAAATAATTCTCGTTATAATTTCAAAATATTTTTTGATAAAAATTAATGCTATTTTTATGTCATAAAAGTTCGCTTTTTCAATTTACATTTGTAAAATATACTTGACTTAAAATAATCCCTTGTAAGTGGATGTAAAAGTAAATTCAGACACTGCATAAAAATATTGAAATGCTTCTGGTATATCTTACCCATCATACTTCTTATGGATATCTTCACCATCAGACAAATCACCATCATCGGGCAATTCATCACCATTATTCGCATTTTCTATTTCATCGTTACCTTGAGGCAAATCACCAGTATGTTGAATCAAATCATCATTGACTGGATGCAAATCATCATTGCCGCGATGCAAGTCATCATTATCTCGATGTAAATCAT
Source organism: Argiope bruennichi (assembly GCF_947563725.1). Taxonomy (NCBI): domain Eukaryota; kingdom Metazoa; phylum Arthropoda; class Arachnida; order Araneae; family Araneidae; genus Argiope; species Argiope bruennichi. The sequence goes on from NC_079162.1 coordinate 53,128,316, forward strand.
CATTGCCTTGATGCAAGTCATCATTGTCTCGATGTAAATCATCATTGTCTTGATACAAATCATCATTGTCTTGATACAAACCTTCATTATTTTGATAGATATCATCATTCCCTAGAAACAAATCATCACTATCTTGATCAAAAGAGTCATCATAATCGTCCTCTGCCTCATCACGCTCTAAATCACGATTTATTTGTCTAGTGGCCTGATAAAACCTGTAAATACATTGAATGATTTTGAAAAAGTGTCCTACAAACAAATAAAAAGAAATGCTTTCATTCTCGGAAAAATAAATCATGCTTTTCTTTGGAATAAAGGCTGAATATATGATACTAAAACCGTAATAAAATTGAGAAAAAAATTATCATAATACATAACAGATCATCACTTCAATAAGTGTGTCCTGTATTGTAACCTGCTCATCTAGGGAAATTGCAATGTTGCTTTCAACTGAGGTTCATTTTTTCTAATCTGATATGACAGTTATCAGTTTCTGTTTCATATTGAAAAATTTGAAACTCTCAATTTACAAATGATTAGATATTTACATTTGTAGACCATAAATAAGTTCAGAGTTGAACATTTTGAACACCACTGTATTTCTGGTATTTTGCTTTAAATTCAAATTATCAATAAAGGGGAGTACATCCATTCTAGATATTGTTTCCAGATATTTTAAGAACAAATTCATATTATTCTAAGTTATATCAATTATTTCTTGGTTAATGTGCAATGTAATTTTTTCATGCAACTCTGTTTTCTTGGAGATAGCAAGAAAAATTTCTTGTGTAATTTTCTATTTCATTTTAATAAATAATAAAATGAAACCTTCAATAAAACTCTAAATACATTGAAAATGTCTTATTAATTGTGCTTCATGTACATTACGAACTTTAGCTATTTATTTTATTACAGTTATTCCTTTCTGCAGCAGTGCCATTTATACATTAAAAAATAAGCATTTACAATTTCGTCGATGATCAGGTTTTAAATTCTAGATATTCTACCCTTATTGTGTCCGATCCTTGCACCTCAGTTGTCCTCTTTGCAGATTTCTTACTACATATTTTCTTCTTTATATTATTATAAGTGTATGTATTAGCAGGTGATGGGCATATTTTGAAATACTTGCAAATGATTAGCTAAAATAAATAATAAAACAATCACTTGTTAGCTTGAAAACTTGGTGAAATGCCAAAAAAATTAATAAATTTTATTACATAAGCATTAACTATGATTTGCTCTGTAATGCATGCTCTGTAAAGTGAGTCACTATGAATCATAGAATTAAAAATGAATTATTCTTGAGTTACCAAAAGTTTTAACAAATTAAAAAAGATTGAATATATCCCTAGATACAATTTTCAAAGAGATTATAATATGCATATATATTATATTTATAAATTTTTAAAGCTGATACATTTATAATTAAAAAAAAATCATGCATTGATTGATTTTAAAAGAAATTATTATTTTTAAATCTTGCTTGGAAAGCATAAAAATAAGTAAATATCATAAATGAAAGGGATAAAATGTATCATGTTAAAGCAGAAATCTAAAAAATAGATATTTAATATCCATTTAAATAATGGATATTAGAATTAATTTCTCAAACATGCATAAACTTAAACGAAGCTCATTCAAGCACAATATTTGAAAATCAAAATAAAATAATAAACGAATCTATAGTCCTTTCAAAAAATTTAGATCAAAAGAAATATTAAAAGAAATTTGATATTTCTTACATTTTTAGTACAAATTTAAAAATCTGTATTGTCTAGTCAAAGCCTAAACTGCTGAATGTTATAATTTAAATTTCTCAGAAAAATAAATTATTGTCAGGTGATTAATATAGTTTTTAAACCTTCCTTTGAAATAAGCGGCTAAAGATTTGTTTAAGTATGTATTTGAAAGACCGCAGAAAACTATATGTGATGCAAATAGCTTTGAAAATCAAAAACTCACATTGCGCCATTTATAAAATAAATTTTTCAATTCTACTTACAAGCAAATGTTATTTAAGAACATCAAAAACTATACATAAATATTTTTTTCCGTTTTAAAAAACGAAAAAATTATTTATTCAAATGTTTTAGCTATGCTTGCTTTCCGATGGACACTCCAGAAATGTATTGTTTACCATATCCTAGATTAGTAACTATGAAAACATATAATTTTTATTTTCATACGAGTTATTGTGTTTGATCATCTTGAAAGGACAAGGTATGGCAGTTTCTTTACCTTTAAAACAAAAACTGATATGTAATTACATAGCCATTTTAAAATATTCACACATCCAGTACAGAGTTCAAAGTAAACAGCTAGAAGTGAATCATAGAGTTCGAGATGAAACGTTGTCACTTGTTTTAAGGGGTAAAAACTACTGAAATACCTTTTTTTAACTAAAACACAACTGAAATAAAATGTATATTGACTTATACGAATCTGAAAATACTTACAGAAAGATAATCCTAATTATATACAGGATGAATGCAAATGCCGAAACGAAATCAAAAATCCTGAGGCATATCACAAAATGATGAAAACCATGTCTTCGTGCAGATATTTCTTCAAGATCAATTTCAAACGATTCGTCAGTTAAATCCATTTTTCTCTTTTTGCACAAATAAAACTGGGTTCGAACTCCAAATTGTCTATTACAAAACAGTCCAATCTGGTATTTTCAAAGGATTTGTTTACACTATGACGCTGCCATCTGTTGAGCAATAAGTGCAACACTATTTACATATTTTACTTTATGAGGCATGTATGGCAGAATCTAAGCTGAAACGGTACTTTATTTTTATTTAAGGGGCATTTAAAGAAATTAATATTTATTATTTGTATTTTAGGATTTAATTTTGATAATATCAAGTCGAAAAAAATGTTGCCTGAGAAAAGCGGAAAGACTTCATGAGGAATAATTAATGCAAAAGGTCTTAGTATTATTGTGCCGTTACTTTTATTTTTTATTAAGTAATTTCGTAAAGGCATTAATTATAATCAATCATCACTATCTTGATCGAAAGAGTCATCATAATCGTCCTCTGCCTCATCACGCTCTAAATCACGATCTATTTGTCTAGTCATCTGATAAAACCTGTAAATACATTGAATGATTTTGAAAAAATGTCCTCCAAACAAATAAAAAGAAATGCTTTCATTCTCGGAAAAATAAATCATGCTTTTTCTTTGCAATGAAGGCTGAATATCTGATACTAAAACCGTAATAAAATTGAGAAAAAAATTATCATAATACATAACAGATCATCATTTCAATAAATGTGTCCTGTATTGTAACCTGCTCATCTAGAGAAATTGCAATGTTGCTTTCAACTGAGGTTGATTTTTTCTAATCTGATATGACAGTTATCAGTTTCTGTTTCATATTGAAAAATTTGAAACTCTCAATTTACAAATGATTAGATATTTACATTTGTAGACCATAAATAAGTTCAGAGTTAAATATTTTGAACACCACTGTATTTCTGGTATTTTGCTTTAAATTCAAATGATCAATAAAGGGGAGTACATGCATTCTAGATTTTTCTTCCAGATTTTTTAAGAATAAAATCAAATTTTCCTAAGTTGTATCAATTATTCCTTGGTTAATGTGCAATGCAATTTTTTCATGCAACTCTGTTTTGTTGGAGATACCAAGAAAAATTTCTTGTGTAATTTTCTATTTCATTTTAATAAATAATAAAATGAAAGATTCAATAAAACGCAAAATATATTGAAAATACATTAAATTTTTGTGCTTCATGTGCATTACCATCTTTAGCTATTTATTTTATTACAGTTATTCCTTTCTGCAGCAGTGCATTAAAAAATAAACATTTACAATTTAGTCGATGATCGGGTTTTAAAAGCAGATATTCTATCCTTATTTTGTCTAATAATTGCACCTGAGTTGTCCTCTTTGCAGATTTGTTACTACATATTTTCTGCTTTATATTATAAGCATATATAAAGGCATATTTTGAAATACTTGTAAATAATTAGCTAAAATAAATAATAAAATAATCACTTTTTAGCTTGGTGAAATGCCATTTTTTTATAAATTTTGCCATTTGCCAATTTTTTATAAATTTTATTACATAGGCATTAACTGTGATTTGCTGTGTAATGCATGCTCTGAAAAATGAGTCACCATGAATCATAGAATAAAAAATGAATTTTTCTTGAGTTACCCAAATTTTAACAAGTTAAAAAAATTGAATATATCCCTAAATAAACTTTTCAAAGAGATTATAATGTATATATATATTGTATTTATGAATTTTTAAAGCTAATATATATATATATATATATATATATATATATATATATATATATATATATATATATATATATATATATATATTTAAAAATCATGCATAGATTAACTTTAAAAGAAATTATTATTTTTCAATCTTGATTGGAAAGCATAACAATAATTAAATATCATAAATGAAAGCGATAAAATGTATGATGTTAAAGAAGAAACATAAAAAATAGAGATTTAATATCCATTGAAATAATGAACATTAGAATTAATATATCAAATATGCATAAAATTAAATAAAGCTCATTCAAGCACAATATTTGAAAATCAAAATAAAATAACAAACGAATCTATAATCCTTTCAAAAAATTTACATCAATAGAAATATTAAAAGAAATTTGATATTTCTAACGTTTTTAGTACAAATTCAAAAATATTTATTTTCTAGTCAAAGCCTAAACTTTTGAATGTTATAATTGAAATTTCTCAGAAAAAAAAAAAAGAAATTTATTGTCAAATGATTAATATAGTTTTTAAAGCTTCCTTTGAAATGAGCGGCTAAAGATTTGTTTACGTATGTATTTGAAAGACCGTAGAAAACTGTATCTGATGCGTATTGCTTTGAAAATCAAAAAGTCACATTGCGCCTATTATAAAATAAATTTTTCAATTCTACTTACAAGCAAATTTTATTTAAGAACATCAAAAACTATACATAAATATTTTTTTCCGTTTTAAAAGACAAAAAAAATTATTCATTCGAAAGAATTAGCTATGCTTGCTTTCCGATGGACACTCCAGAAATATACTGTTTACCATACCTTAGATTCGTGACTATGAAAACATATAATTTTCATTTTCATACGAGTTATTGCGTGTTTGATCATCTTGAAAGGACAAGGTATGGCAGTTTCTTTACCTTTAAAACAAAAACTGATATGTAATTACATAGGCATTTTAAAATATTTACAAATCCAGTACACATTTCAAAGTAAACAGCTAGAACTGAATCAAAGTGTTCGAGATCGAATGTTGTCACTTGTTTTAGGGGGGTAAAACTACTGAAATACCTTTTTCAACTAAAAAACAACTGAAATAAAATGTGTATTGACTTTTACGAATCTGAAAATACTTACAGAAAGATAATCCAAAATATATACATGATGAATGCAAATGCCGAAACGAAGGTAAAAATCCTGAGGAATGTCATAAAATGATGAAAATCATGTCTTCGTACATATATTTCTTCAAGATAAGTTTCAAACGACTCGACAGTTGAATCCATTTTTCTCTTTTTAAACAAATAAAACTGGGTTCGAACTCGAAATTTGCTATTAGCAACCGGCTCAATCCGGTATTTTCAAAGTATTTATTTACATCTCTGACGCTGCCATCTGTTGAGCATTAAGTGCAACACTATTTACATATTTTACTTTATGATGCTTGTATGGCAGAATCTAGTCTGAAACGTTACTTTATTTTTATTAAAGTGGAATTTAAAGAAATTAATATTTATTATTTGTATTTTAGTATTTAATTTTGATAATATCAAGTCGAAAAAAATTTTGCCTGAAAAAAGCGGAAAGACATCATGAGGAATAATGCAAATGGTTTTAGTATTATTGTACAGTTACTTTTATTTTTTATTAAGTAATTTCGTAAAAGCAATATTTTATAATGACTCAAAAATTTTATGACACACAAAAAAACTAGGTTCTCATGTTCTAACTTTCTCTAAGCTATGTTGTATATTTCTAATTCAGTCAAAGCATTTTAATACTTTAAAGCGTAGATGATTAGTTTTAACTGACCTGTTAGCTATATAATTTGAAAGAAAACTTGAGAATAGCGGAAAATAAATTATTAAGGATATTTTAAGGACTTATTTTTCCTTTAATCAAACCAACAAAATATTTAAATCAGCGTTTTTTTGGTTTTTTTTTTTTTTGTATATATAACAATTACTTCAATAGCTAAACATTAAGCCGATGAATTTCAACTAGAGCCAGTTGATTTCCGCCTGTTCATCATTTTGCAATGAGGAATTCTTAAATAATTGAAAATGAAATTAGTTTTATTTATAAATGGTAATTTTAAGGAAGCAAATCTTTTCGCAGTGTATCTTCTTTGAAGTAATAAAAAAAAAAGAAATATCATTATATTAAAAGTTTATAGTGTAGTAGAACGCCATTGTTGTTTTTAAATTTATTGTGTTTAATATAAATAAATAAAATAATAATAGCATTTTTTATTTAAAAATTCAGAATTGGGACAATGTAATTTTTAATAGAATAAAGAAATATATCACTGTGAATATAGAAAGTAAAAAAAAAATCATTATGCCATGTTAGCTACTACTTTAAAAAATTAGTTTTTAAACCTGTATGAAATGTTTAATCCTTGTCAACAAAATACGGTTTTTAAAATCACAACTAAATATGCTCAGAACAGTAAATTATTTACTTGTTGAACTATATTTTGCAATCTAAATACTTCAAAGTTTCCTAATTAAAAATGATGCGAAATAATGGATACTTTTCTATCATAATGAGTTCGAATGATCGGTACTTCATTACGATTCTTACTTTTGTTTTGTAACATTTCAAATTTTGAATACAAAAGTTAAAATTTCATTAAAACACGAATAACGTAAAAATACATCGTTTCTATTTAGATCATTGTAAGTAGTTACATTTTAAGTGCTCTTTGTTAGCAATATTATTGCTAGATATAAATTTGAATTTTTATCTTATGCTCTCTCTTTTTCCATTGTAGTTACTTAATATATTGATGAAAAAAACTACAATTCAAAATTTCCTTGAAATTATAATATTACTTTGTAATCATATTTATTCGTCTATAGCAGGGCCGGATATCCGGAGAGTGCTGCGGATGTTATGCACCGGAGCCCCGGGACTGAGGGGGCCCCAATATGATTAAGAACTAAAATAATATTCTGAACAATAATCGCGTCATTGACGTGTTTTGAAATATACGAAATTTACTGATATATTACAGTATAGTGCAAGTGTGCAACCTATTATAAACCTAAGGAAAGTAAATTTAAGTCATTTACATCATCTTCTAGGTTAGATTGCATATAGTACATTGAAAATTCAAATTATAAAATGTTTAATATTTTTGATTCTAATCATGTCCATGGCAAGGAAATATCCCTCTGGCAATCAAAAAAGAAAATGAGCAGAAAAGTTAAAAAAAAAGAAAAAAAAAGAAAGAAAGAAAGGAGAAAAAAAAAAAAAAAAAGGAGAAAAGTTAAATTTCAAGACGTGACAAGTAAATCCGTTTTCTTATACACGAAGTAATTCTGACAATGACATTGCTTCGATTTCAGTTACAATTCAAGCTTCAACTAGAAAAGAATGTTCCGTTCCTTTATGTTAAAGAGGTAAGAACATTTGCACCAAATCACCAAATTCCACCCTCGCCGTGAATGTAATTAACTTAAAATATATTCTATCAAATGGATGGAAATGATAACAGTATGCATTTTATTAATAAAGCATTGTTTTACTAAAGACTCGTAGAGATCTTATATTCATTACGATGCATAATATACATACTAGAAAATTTAAAACATTAATAGACCCAACGCTGATTAAAGGCTAGGCGCACACCAGGGAACCTGGACTAAAGGTAGTAGGGGGGGGGGTGTTGGGGGAATCGAAACAAAGGTTTTTTTTTTTTTTTTTTAATATTGCGATAATTTTTAATATTACATTTTTTTAATATTGTGATTTTATATATATATATTGCTATAATTAAAAAAGAAACCCTGTTCACACATTTGATTTTAACCCGTAAGTATACCCCCTAGATAGCAGCATCATTGATTCTATATAAAAAAATTTTTTTGAATTAAAAAAATCCCGCTACAAGCAACGATGAATGAAGTAAATGATTTTACTCAAAATTTATTGCTTTGAATAGCACTCCTCTTTCATTCTTTCTCTTAAACAATATAGTTAATTTAATATTTTTTAGTATTTTTTATCATTTTTTGTCTAATAAAATTTCTGAATTTCTCTGCTTTCGATATTATTAATTGATCTGATTTTTTTTTCGTGTTTTCGTTAGCGCTTATTTCTCCTACATTTCATTTGGCTCTTTTCAATCATTGTTTTCCTTTTTTTTCTTCTTTCTTTTTTTTTAAGAAAGAGGAAAATGGATTTTCCCCCCTGTGAGCAAGGTTGTAATGCAGAAAATTTGCGGTCGACGTAGCTCTGCGATGTACGTTGAATGATTTTGAGATCTCAATCATTTAAAGTCTAAATTCATAAATATTTTCCATTACCAACATTATTTGAAAACAAATTCTTTTTCCACTATGCAATAAGCTGTAAATTAAGGTTTATTTAATATATCATTGCGGTTTAGATAATATTTGACAGAAAATATTCCATTGAATTATTTTTCTATATTTGCGTAATCTCACTGCGCTCCAGAAAAGAAGTAAATGGAACAAATTTCCAAAAAATTTTTTTAATATTCATTTATACAAATTTAGCTGTACATTCACCATTTTATTAAATAAATTACAGCATAATAATTTCACTGTTGGAATTTAAATTCAAAGTAAGGTTATTTTCAGTTAACAAATTTCTTTATTATTGCGCATAGAAAGAAAATTAATTTTCATGCTTAATTTTAATTTTTTCTTGGCTGTAATTATGATATCAGATGATCGAATGATTTCCATAATGGGAATAATTTGATATTTCTAATGAAAACAAAGCGCTAAAATCCATGAAGTATATTTCTTTAGATTAAACAATGTACATGAAAAGACACCGGAAATATAATTTTCTGTACATTTTTGAATATAAAAGATTTTAAAATCGAAAATAAATTTAAATTTTATATTACAAACAAATAATTATAATTTGATAAAAATATGGTTTTCAATTACATTTCTGTATTTCTTTAATTCCATAAATAGATAAAATCAAAAAGTTATCTTTCTGATCAGTTAAAAAGTTATCTAACTTTTGTTTATGGAAAATATTTATTTAAATTTCCTTTTATTATTATGACATTAAATTAAAACTTTTTTATTAAAAAATGAATATATGACATTAATTTATAAATTCTGCATGAAGCCATTGTTTAGTAATTGAATTATAGAGTATTTATTGTAAATCATTGAAAAATGAAAAATCGGGACAAATTGCAAATCAAAACAATTTAATACTTTTTGAATGAAAACGAAACACACCGTTAATTTTGTTGGTTGACGTTTATTTTATAAGTGGTGAATTTTAACAATATATTTCTTACTTGATAATAGGTATGATTTCATTATGTGTCAATAATATAATACTAAGAAGTCTAATGTTGTATTTTGGTCATATATAGAATGTTTGAACTATAAAACCAAACTAAAGTGCGTGAAAAAAATTTATGAGTTTAATAATAGTGGATAAATGGATATTATAATATTTTCGGAATTTACTGTTATTTAATTTCCTGCTTTTGCTAAATTTTTCTCCTAATTCGTTGTGGAATCTAATTTCTGCCTTAGACAGAACAGCTGAAAAGTATCAGTTGAAGATAATATATCGGATTGGCTACAACTGAATTGAAAAACTTTTTTATTCAATAACTGTTTGATTGTATAATTTTTATTTTTCGATATTTAGTTGCTAACTGTATTATTATTATTTCTACTTAAGCATCGGATTAAAAAGCACCGGATTATAAAAAGAAATATTTTTGTAGTTAAAACTATGGAAACGCAATTGTTTTAAACAAGTTAATTCTGCATTTTAAAGAAGCTTTAATATGGAGATCATAAATACCAAACTCCTTAATAATGACACAAACAATTTTCAAAATTATTTGGAATAAATATTTTTGCAAATAATTTTCCTCATTGTTTTTCATAATTAAAATTAATTGGATACTTTAAATGCCGAAATAATTGGCAACAGTTGAATCATATTTTCTATTGGTTGTATTAAATATTAATTTATTATGTAACTGAAATGTTGTAACTTTTGCTGATCCATTTTCTTTGCAATACTTCTTAGAAAATTTCTCATTTTCTAAAAAATATATTTTCTGTTTTCTCATTTTCGAAGTATACTGTGAAATCGTCAAAAAAATTTGACCTCGAGACTTCAGTGAATCTCCACGATTTCGGCGTACCAAAGACAGAAAAACGCGTTTTTGGAATTATATTTGTCTGTCTATGAATTCAGTAACTCAAAAACTCATTAAAGTATACAGGTTAAATTTGATATGTAGTCTTAGACTAAATATGTGGATTTCTATTTAGTTTAGGATAAAATCAACCTTAAGAAAGACCATCTGTCTGTATGTTTGTATGTGAATACGACAACAGAAAAACGTAAAAGCTAGATGGATAATATGTGTTTCCCAATTTTATCAGCAGATCTGCATTAAAGTATACAGCAGATATGCTGAATACTTTAATAAGATAATTTTACAGCAGATCTGCTGAATAATTTTGAACTAAATTTATCTGCAGATTGATCACCTATTGGTATGTATATGATCTTTATAACTCATAATCGCGACAATTTTGGTTCATAAAATTTGGTACGTCATCTTATAACTAAAATTGTATTTTTAGATTAAATTTTGATTTCAGTCTGTTGTAAAGTAAACGTCAAAAGTGTTTATTCAGTATCCTCTGTTTTACTACGTTGCGGAATTTCGCTATACACACAAGTCGGGATTCTGAGAATAATGAAAATTTGAGTACTCGTGGTGGTCGCATCTTGTTCAAGGTCCGGACCTTTCATGTGGCGATGAATGTCACCTGTATCTAGAAGTATAAAAGAACGCTTAGGGAAGATCACTCATTATTATTACTTCACCAGAATTTCGGTATGATTTTGTAATCAACCTGATGAAGTTTTTTCTTTCTACAACTCATCTAACATTTACTCTTTTATAAGAAATGTAAAACCTTGTATGCAAAATTTCATTTCGAAAGATTTCAACAAACGTCAATTGATCTTTTGAAGTTTTGTTGTAAAAGTAAATATCTACCGTAATTTTTTTAAGTATTTTAAAAATGAATGAATACAGGAAAAATGATGAATGGTATTTTAATAATTCTGTTTCATTCACTGTTGGAATCTTCCCTAATTTCTTTAAAAATATTTACTAAGAAGTGATTTATTTTTTAGCCTATTTTGTACAGTTTAGCATAACAATATAGATATGGAAGTTAAAAGCTTATTTTTATAGAAGATTCACCTTTTTCCATTAAAATGTGTTTTCTTTTCCATCTTCACCGAGAGTTGACACGAAATGCATCAACAATATTAACAAATATTTTTTTCTTAAAGGAATGAAATAACTGTTTTCTTCTCCAACCTGTTAAAAAAATTCATTAGTTTCTAAAATGTAGTAAAATAAAGCATTTCTTAAACAAGAATTCGTTATTTTACTGGTTTGTACTATATTATATGGATCCTTCTTAGAATACAAATTCTTTTCTTAGTATTTATAATTCATTAAGCGGAACTATAAACCTTTTTATTTCCTTATGAAATACATAAATTTTTTTTAATAATGTTGTTTTTCTATCGCAATATTCGATTTTTATCTATATTTTGTAAGAAAAGAGCATTGGATTTTTCAGATATTTGGACTAAATTCTATTTGAATATATTCTATCAAATGCTGGAAAGATGGGCAGATTATCATTGATTTGTTATTATTTTGCGGTGAAACCTGAAACTTTCCTAACTTATAAATGGTAATAACATTGTTGTTTGCAGAAGAAAAATCGTTTTTTCATAATAAGTCTTTTTTGTAATGTTTCAGTCTTAATTTCTTTTTAAGACGTGTTTTTTGAAAATATCTTATTTTTCTTTTCTTTTCAACAGGTATTCTTTTGTAATATTGCAGTTAAAATGGTATTAAATCCTTTATAACATAAAATAATGAGATAGTAATCTCTTCCATTAGATAGAAATAAATTGTTATGATTGCTCCTTGAATATTTTCATTTCATTGCAGGCTTTGTTAATCCAATAACTTGAAATAACTATTTAAAAGTAGTTTACATTTACTGAATTTTTCATATGTTTTGCAAACAACATATTCTATCTCATACATTTTCTCAACATATTCTATTCTCATTAACATCTTTTTTTTCTTTTTTTTAGAAATGTTAATTGTTGTATATGTTACTTAGTTCTGTGTTTGAATAAAAAAATTCAGTATGTTAATCTTCTGTAAAATTGTATTATTGAAGATAGATAGGAAGTAATAGATGTGCTTTTAATTATTGTAATGAATTCATGTGTGGAAAAAAATATAAAAATTGCAGAAGATCGAAAAACTAAATTAGGCAATGAACTGAAAACGTTCAAATTAAAGAAATTCGTAGAACGATTAAATCTCTAGAGCAAGAGGGAATGTCTCTTGGATTAGATGCTTCATCTAGGGAGATCGTGTACTATATAGTACGCGATCTAAAACGAAATTTTTGCAAAATACCACATATCCTGAAAACGCAGCACGATAAATAAATGGATGAAATATTAGAAGTTTTATTTGAAAAGGAAAATAATTTTAATTCGCCGGTAAGTCGCACTAAAGGGAATGTTTTATTCAAAAGAAAAAAAAAGTTTAAAAGCATATTTAGAACTAATGAATAATTGTGAGATTTTTTTTCCTAATCAATCTACTTGTAATTACGAGATCTGGTATAACATATTGTGTCATATAAATCCTAAGTATATGCCTAAAATAAGTAACATATTAATATTGATGATATAGATTATTTTAAATGTGAAACTTGTGATTTAATTAAAATATCATAGAAAACTTATTTTAATGCTGGTTTAAATCAAAACTTTGAAGTTCTGATGTTGATTCATGCTTATCTCTATGGTGCTATACAAACTGATTTATTTGATGAAGATAAATATTTTATGGTATTGATAGTGATTTTTCTGGTCGGTATTTTATTTATTTCTTCAAAAACATAAAATTAGTGCATTGGATGTATTTTCACAATTTGAAGCTCAGTATAAAAATCTAACTAATAAAAAGAATTAGAAAATTGAGAACTAATAATGGCTTTGAATTTGTAAACGAGTAATTGAATATTTATCTCCTAATTCAGGTATATTTCATGAGGAAACCATCCCATACAATTGTGAAAATAACGGTAAAGTTAAAAGAATAAACTGTATCCTTCTCGAAAGAGTATCTAATATAGCATCTCATAAAGCAAAAGAAAGAAAGAAAAAAACACTCCCACCTGGAATTAGGGCATATAAAAAAAACCGAAGTTAGATTCATAACAAATTGGAATATGTGGCTTATTTTCACGATTCGAAAATAATAAGGAAAAAAAACTGATGTACCGAGAAAACGTGATATAGTATTAGGATATGCTAGAGAAAGAAAAGTTATCGAATTTATGATATTAAAAAAAACAAATGATGATAGAGGAAATATCAGTTAATCTAGGAAAAAGTAGATACTTGGGATATTTACTTGAGATTTATTGCTCGAAACCTCTTCAGAAAGAAATGAGATAAAACGAATTGCCTCACTTAGAAATTCCTGCTAAAACTGCAGAAAGCTAGAGCAATAACTCAATCTCTAACCATGACCTGCATCAGACAGGCAACGGTATTAGAAGTAAAAACCTAATACCATATGCTGAGTTGAAGAGCAATGTTGTAAATCAGATCGTAGGTAGGCGTTCGGAAAGGTTCAAATCTGAACAAATATCAGCTGATATAGTTCATAATGTCCTGAATACTTATATAGAAGCAATAAATAGTGCTCATTGGAAGAAGTAGAAATCAACGATGAAAACTGAATTGGATTCTTTAAAGACAAGCCTGAAAAAACTTAATAAAAAGATGTCTCTTGATCGAATGGGTATCGCAAATGCTTTGAAAGGAAGCACTCATTTTCCACTTCCAATCAATGTATCTCCTTGGAAAGGCCTTAACAAAAACCACAATTTTTTTCATGGTTCCAAAGGTATTTCTGCATGAAATCGTTTTTGTAGAGTTTGCCGACGGTTTTGTTGAAAGTGTGGTTATTGCACTCTGGATGCATGAACTGTTTTTTCTAATTCTGGAACGGCACTTTTTGTTTCAAGCGTCCCTCTGATAATATTTTTCTCTCAAAACATTTCGTGGGCATTAACAAAAGTAATGAAATCTTCCACCAGACTATGGTCATGGATGAATCTCAACGACATACTCATTTGACATATACTAGAAATGTCTATCGTTTCGTAAAATATTATAGAAAAAAGGGTGTTTGGATAGAACAAAATACACTTAAAATTGATTTTAAGTAATATTTTCTAAAAAATACTGCTAAAATATAATTACAGATTAAATTTATGAACATTATTTAGACATTGATCGATATTCATCGACTGATTTTATTCAGTTATATAATAATAAGATACGGATGTAGTAGTCACTGAGTCTGTATCTGAGACAGAAACTCCGGATGAGTTTTGAGCTGGTTTGCTTTCGCCGTTTTTTTAAACTTTCCAAAAAGGACAATAATATTTTTTTCATCCGAACGTTTCATAGTTCTTATCTTAATTTTTATAATATCACTAATTATTTGTTTTAATTATCTGTTTAATAAATATATAGCCCGATCAACTGCTCATATGCGATCAAACTTATGGCAAACTACGAAATATTGTCTAAGGTTTTAGGAGAGGGTCATGACTCTCCTTTTGTATCCGCCAGAGTGGCGGATTTAGGTTTTTTGCGGCTCAAGGTGCAGATTATGAGGTCCTCCTGTAATAAACTGGTAGGTTTAGTTTCAAATCTCAGCATATTTTTAACTTTTCATAATATTAAATATTTATTTAAGTTTGTTACTCTTTTTTTTAATTATTTTTTTACAAGACAAATATTTTTATTTATTTTGACTAGTGTCTGTGCAGTATCTTCGTTTGTAGATACGATTTTTAAGCAAGCACTCGAGGCTCTTAAATACTATAATAGAACGAAATGAAACAGATAGGAACTTGAACAATTGTACTTGAAAAAGTGAAAATATTATTCTAATATTTTATAATTTGTAGTATTTTTTACAAGTTTATTTAGTTGGCAACTAAAGCTAATAACTTTTTTTAATCGACCTGCCTGCTTTCCCTTTCAACCTAGAGGCCATAGAAAACTGCCTTTTCAGAACTTTTGTATCTAAGTGAAAATGTTGAACACATGTAAAAATCAAATGAAATTCTTCCTAAAATATGTATTGACTTTGAAATACAGCACATAATAAATTCACCCTGTTAAAAGAACATGAAACTATGCAATGCTTAAAAAATCAGACTCAGATTTTAAGTATATAACTTTATTGAAACAAAATGAAATATGAAAAATGACAAATTCGAGTAAGCTTCCACACATTAAAATGATAGAACAAATTTCATTATATTTGAAGAAGCTGAATATTTAAAGACTGTTTAAAAGAACTGCAAACTGATATACTTAATTTTACACAAAGAAAAGTACAAAAATCAAGGAATACTTTTTGAAATTTTAACACAATCTTGTATACACACCCATGCTAAACATTATCAAAATTTAAGTAATATAATAAATGACATAAAATTGTAAAAAATTTTACTCAAAGGAGATCAAATTGAAACGGTTTTGTAATGCTTTTTTTTTTTTTTGAAAAGTAGCATGCATTGTGATTTATAAGTATTCAAGTGCTAATCTACAAAAGAAGTTAGAAGCTGAACATATTTCTTTTATACATTACAGAATTATATTGTAGTAATAAATTTTAGAAGTGCTTTTTTTTATATATTTTAAAGATTTTGTTTACAAAATTGTGAAGTATTAATTTATAATTATAATAGCAAAAAATTATTAATTTCTATGAACAGACATATATATTCAATACAATCAACAGTGACAGTCAAATACAAATTATTCGAGAAATTATGCATTAATTTTAAATGCCACAATTAATAAATAAATTGTTATTCCTGTTAAAAGAACTTCAACACAGTAATTATTTTTAATAGAATCATAATATTCAATATAATGCTTCACAGCATCTCCACTGAATAATATTTCATTTAAGTTAATTCGCTATATCTAAATGAAAATTTTCAACACACGTGACAATCAAATGGGAAATATTCGCAAATTATGCATTAATTCTGAAGTACAACAATTAGAAAGATTAGTGTAACATATCAATAAATTTCAATTATTTAGATAATTAGATTGATACTTTTAATGCACTTATAAGTTTGATACAAAATTTGTTATTTACTAGGACTATTTCAATTAGCTTTCCATAAAGTGAAAAAAATAAATAAAAAAGTTAGTGTTGACTCATTTTTGAAAGAACAAAGGATTGATATTTTTTGAAAACTTTCCAGGAAAAAAGGGTAAAAAATCAAGAAATATTGTATTGAGAGTTCACAGCAAATTTTTATACATAAACGTCAATTTTTAAATAACATCATGAATAACATAAAATGTAAAGAAGATTTAAATCAATGTCAATGAAATTGGAAGTGCCTTTGTAATAGTTTCACTCTTTAAAATAATCAAAAGAAAAATTTTGCAAAAAATATTAAACAGTCTGTATGATATATTGGAAATATACTTCTATGCATAATAATTTATAAGTAATACTTTAATAAACATCATAAATTTATATCGCATAATACAATCAGCTGAAGGTAAACAAAATTCCATAAATTTTAATAGTTTTCATTATAATGTTTTAATAGATAAAGCAATTTTAACATATAAATTTTTATGAATCTAATAGTAAAATTTATAATAAATGGAATCTCATAATTCAAGCAGGTGTTTTTTTATTCAACTTAGAAATTTACACATATAAATATATCTATATTTAGTCCATATATTTACACAGATAACAACTTTTTAAGTTTAGTGTAATGATTTTGCATCAATTTTTTCATTTTATTGAAAGAGAGTAAAAGTCACCTTAAAACGGCGTAAAAAATTAATTTAAGGTATGGCCGAAATTTCAATTTTTACATTAAAAAAAACTTGTAAGTATGCTGTATTTAAAGGTATCAGAATTGTGTTTTTATTTCATTGCTGCACACTATGGCTGTTCGATTTTAGGAGATATGTAAGCATATATTAAAAAACGAAATAATATTACTGATGCCTTTAATTGCTGATTCGTTTGCAATACATTGAAAAAATGACGAAATGTTCTAGATAACATATAAATTAATTCTGTGCACGATTTTTCATGTCTTGAAAAAGTCAAAACGTTTTTGTATCAAAATTCAAATAATAATCATAGCAACTGAAAATGTAAATATTTTTTCAACTAACAGCTTTTTTTGGTGTGCTAAAACATTTATCATTCATTTTCATTTTGAAACCAGTTGAAAAATGTATTTATGTTAAGATCAGCTATTTATTTTGAAAGATCCCCCCCCCCCATGAAGTAGCGAAAACTTTTGATTCGGCTTTACTGTGAGCATATGTATATAGCTAATGCACAGTAAAACTTCTGGTAGCTTTGATCTATCTACATTTTGTTTATTAAAACAATTTTTGAGTAACATAATTAACATTTTCTATAATCTTAATTTGTTCTGGCTAAAAATTAAGAAAAGTCATGATAAGCAATGTATGTTATGGGCTTCGAAGGATTTTTCTGATAAAAATGTGATGATGTTCTTTTTCAAATACATAAGTGAGGTCTGTTTACCTACGTAATAACAAATAATTAAGAAAAAAAAATAGTTTCAAGTGTGCGGCAATGAGGTAATACACTTTTATATGATCTTAAATGGTTAAATAGGAAAAATTACAGAGCTTTTTCAACATTTACAAAAATAAAAATAAAATATACTATAAAAAGATAGATATATCTAATATTTAACTATGAAACTATGAAAATGGATAATTGTAGAAAAATTTTCAAAAAAAAAAAAAAAAGAGAGAGAGAGAAGATCTAGGAATACTATACAAAATGTTTATTAGAAACTTGTATATATATATTCATGCTAAATCATTTTAATTAATATTAGGCATACACAAAACTGTTAAGTATTTCCACAAAGGTAATGTATTAGAATTCTGGTAATGATTTTTCTGAAAAAAAATTCTAAGAAATTTCATGTGATTAATTTTTTAAGAAATATTAAATATGCAATGCTTGAAGAAAATAGAGAAAAGTTTTTAAATTAAAAAAAAATTTAAACGGTACTACATTGTATGGTGGAATCATGCTACTTTTCAAAAATATTGGAAAACATTTTCATGAACATCATTCGTCACAGGAAAAATTGAAAACAGTCATAATCACCTAAATTGTAATATCTTCCTTTAAACCTTTTGATAAATCCTGCCAGGTTTTATTATAAAAAAATTTATCACGTATTTATGTTTAAAAAAAATGGAAACTTATTACGGAAGAAATAATTATTTAGAATTTATCACGCAGAACGATACACATATCCGAGCAAATATAATAACTTTTTTGATATTTTAAAAAAAATGAATTGGAATTAAATTTATATATGACACTAACACATACAAAATTTATGAATGCAAAATACTTATATACTTATCCATAGGAATACAAGAATAGTAATCTTTAAACATTCAGACATGAAAAGAATAAACAGTGAAAAAATCTTAAAGCTAACATTTGACCTGGGTAATCACAAACAAATTATAAAGTTTGAATATTCCTGGTAGGTCCAAATTACCATCCAAAATATTGAAGAAAATCTCGTAGCTCAATAGGTGGAAGAAAACTGAATGGGAAAAAAATTATTTTAAAAATTATTGTTAGAACCATTAACTATGGAAGGTGAAAATGTGATAACATTTTTACGGTCGAATGAAATAAATCTTTTCATCTATGTTTAAATCATTAATGGTATGCCCATGTTTGAATAATATTCACATCTGTGATAATTTTATTTTTGGATTTATCAGTCATTGCATGAAAAGTAGAACAAATTAGGCAAACTTATTGGCAAAAAGTACTTTCTGGGTGGTTGTTCATTTATTTCCTGTAAAAAGTTTTTATGAAGTATTAAAATAAATCTGGCATAAGATTTAGAAAATATCGTAATCACGCAGGAAAAGCAAACATATAAAACTCATAATATAGCTAAATACTACCAAAATATATTTTTCTAACTTTTAAGTATGTGTTAAACTAAATTTAGTAATAATCTTCTGACAAATGAAGTTAATCGTTAATCCGGTCACTTAAATAAAAATAAAAAAAATATATAAAAAAAATGGGTGCTTCTGCGGATTTCATTTTTTTTTTTTTTCCTCCCCACAGAGACTTTATTTCTGTCATTTTAATTGATGTTTCAAAAGGCCTCGACAATATGCTGAACTCTTCGCCATTTTTTGGAGATTGAAAAAATTGTATCTTAGCAGTCTAGGCATACGCTTGTGAAGAAGCTAAGGAATTTAAGTCGGGAAAAAAATTATGGCCTAAAGTTTATTGTTTTAATTATTTTAGTAAGGGTTTCAGTATCCCAAGTTTGCCCACTGAGAGGTAAACTTTGACTACTAAGAGGGAAAAAAATGAAGTGAAATGCAAGGCTTTGTTCTCTTTTTCCTAAATTATTAGAAAATGGTATACTAAGCTTTCTAAAAAAGGTTTTCCAAAAATACTGTTGAGCAAAAAATATGTAAAATGAATTCAAATATTATACATTTTGCTATTCTGTTATAAGCACTGGCTCTTAATAAAGTTCCGATTGATTTTTCCAATTTTTAGAGACCCTCCTGCTTTTGTGGTGTGGAATTTTGGAGAGGGGAGTGCCAGCTCAGGTGTCATACTCGTCATCTAACCACGATTCAAAATTACGAGGTCCGTCCCAAAATAGCCCTAGTGTTGCTTTAAAAAGGGGCGTTAATATAACTAAACTAAACTAATTGAATTTTCAGGTAATTTGCTTTTCTTCCAAAAGATTATGCGCAGTTAACTAAATTGTCTAAATTCGACACAAAAATATTTACTTTCATGCAGATATGCTGGTACACGAAAATAAGAGCACTTATGTGAAACTGAAGTTTTGAGAGATATAGTCTGCGCTGTATTTAATTCACCACGGTTCAAAATTATGAGGTCCATATAAAAATATCTTCCATTAAGGTAGCCGACTACGTTCGAAGCAATATTTTTAAAAAATTGGATTTTTTAAAAACTATTTATGGTTTTTAGATGTATTGTCAATTATAAACACTATATATACAAAAAAAAATTATTTGGAAATATAATATATATTGAGAAATAGGAAAATTTGTAGTAAATTTTAATGAAATTTAACCTAAACGGCTAACACTCTACACAAAATTGTAATGCAGCTATCCTATTTTTCTTTGTACACAAGTTATAGAATATAATGATGAATGAAATGAACCAAAATCTAAGAAATATTTTGAGATGCAAAGAAATTATGGGTAAAAATGTACGTACATATACATTTTTTCCATTAATTTACAACTTAATTTTTCTAAAAACACCTATAAATAAAAAAGTATTTCACCAACAATAAAACTTTTGGCTCATTTCATTGCCCACAGCATTTAAAACACACGCTGAAATTTTTATGTAAATACCTCTATTAGTTTTTGAGATATCATGTTAACGGTGGAAAATTTTTATAAAAATTAAAGTTTAAGAAAATTGAAGTTAAAGAAATATTTTAGCTAAAAAATTGTTTAAAATTATCCTGGATGATAGATCAGACCTTCCTTTTCCTAGAAAATACTATTTTGGAAAGAGGAAAGCCTGAACTACAAGAAATAATAATAAAAGAAGAATTCGCCAATGTAGTCGAAAACCAGTGTTTTTAACGTAGTCGGACCACTTAAGTTTCTAAACGGTACTTCAACTATCCAACACTAATTCGACACCTGGAGGACATATATACACGAATAAGAATACAAACAAGGAAATATAATGGAGTGGTTGAAAATACAGGGTTAGCGAATGAATGGCCAGTTTTAAAAATTTTCTTCGAATATAAAGAGTAATACATGAAAATAAAAAAATGAAAACGTCTAAAATTTTGTTTTTAGCTTCGCTCAATAAGTGGCAATTACTTAGACATGTTGAAAATATGATAATTTCCACGACAGCGTGATGTTAGTGTGAATTTTAATTTTCAGTAAAATCAATATAAGGATTGAGTCGGTAATGATTGGTGTTCAATAACGCTGGATATTGTTATCTATTAATAAGAAAAAAATCTGAATAACTACAAAGATATTCAGCTGTTATATTCAAAATTTACTTCTTTTTTGGTCATTTTTTTAGTTTCAATATTATTATATAATCAATATAAGGAATTTTCTTTACTTAAAGGACGAATTTAAAAGCAAAGGAAATAGAATTAAATGATTTAACGGTAACATTTCATCAAAATCCTTATACTCTCATTTAAATGAAATAATTTTTTTGGAAAATGTTCATTTTTAAAGAGAATAAGCACCTGTCATTTTTTTTAGTGAACCAATTTGAAATGAAGATATAATTCAATTTTTTGACTGAAATATAACTTCTAAGACATTTCTTTTGAGCTACGATGCATAAAAAGAGGATAGCAAACACAACGTGTGTAAAAAGTAGCATAAATATATTTGTCTTCATTTCGTTTTTGATTGAAAAAATTGTATCTTAGCAGTCTAGGCATAGGCTTGTGAAGAAGCTAAGGAATTTAAGTCGGGAAAAAAATTATGGCCTAAAGTTTATTGTTTTAATTATTTTAGTAAGGGTTTCAGTATCCCAAGTTTGCCCACTAAGAGGTAAACTTTGACTACTAAGAGGGAAAAAAATGAAGTGAAATGCAAGGCTTTGTTCTCTTTTTCCTAAATTATTAGAAAATGGTATACTAAGCTTTCTAAAAAAGGTTTTCCAAAAATACTGTTGAGCAAAAAATATGTAAAATGAATTCAAATATTATACATTTTGCTATTCTGTTATAAGCACTGGCTCTTAATAAAGTTCCGATTGATTTTTCCAATTTTCAGAGACCCTCCTGCTGGTGTGGTGTGGTGTGGAATTTTGGAGAGGGGATTACCAGCTGAGGTGTCATACTCGTCATCTGACCACGATTCAAAATTACGAGGTCCGTCTCAAAATAGCCCTAGTGTTGCTTTAAAAAGGGACGTTAATATAACTAAACTAAACTAATCGAATTTTCAGGTAATTTGCTTTTCTTCCAAAAGATTATGCGCAGTTAACTAAATTGTCTAAATTCGACACAAAAATATTTACTTTCATGCAGATATTCTGGTACACGAAAATAAGAGCACTTATGTGAAACTGAAGTTTTGAGAGATATAGTTTGCGTTGTATTTAATTCACCACGGTTCAAAATTATGAGGTCCATATCAAAATATCTTCCATTAAGCTTCTAAACGGGACTTCAACTATCCAACACTAATTCGACACCTGGAGGACATATATACACGAATAAGAATACAAACAAGGAAATATAATGGAGTGGTTAAACAAGTGTAGTTGAAAATACAGGGTTAGCGAATGAATAGCCAATTTTAAAAATTTTCTTCGAATAATATAAAGAGTAATACATGAAAATAAAAAAAATGAAAACGTCCCAAATTTTGTTTTTAGCTTCGCTCATTAAGTGGCAATTATTTAGACGTGTTGAAAATATGGTAATTTCCACGACAACGTGATGTTAGTGTGAATTTTATTTTTCAATAAAATCAATATAAGGATTGAGTCGGTAATGATTGGTGTTCAATAACGATGGATATTGTTATCTATTAATAAGAAAAAAATCTGAATAACTACAAAGATATTCAGCTGTTATATTCAAAATTTACTTCTTTTTTGGTGATTTTTTTAGTTTCAATATTATTATAGAATCAATATAAGGAATTTTCTTTACTTAAAGGACGAATTTAAAAGCAAAGGAAATATAATTAAATGATTTAACGGTAACATTTCATCAAAATCCTCATACTCTCATTTAAATGAAATAATTTTTTTTGAAAATGTTCTTTTTTAAAGAGAATAAGCATCTGTCATTTTTTTAGTGAACCAATTTGAAATGAAGATATAATTCAATTTTTTGACTGAAATATAACTTCTAAGACATTTCTTTTGAGCTACGATGCATAAAAAGAGGATAGCAAACACAACGTGTGTAAAAAGTAGCATAAATATATTTGTCTTCATTTCGTTTTAATATAATGATAGCTTAACATTAAGTTCTGGATTTTCATGTCCATGCATGCACATAAACAGAGAAAGTGTGATTACTTTGTTGAAGGATGATATATGATTATCACCAAATGCAAATGAGATACAGCATAAACAAAAATTTTATAGTATTATGAATATATATCTTATGTTAGTATAAATTTATTATATTTTTAGTAACTGTATCTAAACGTGCAATTTATATCAGATCTTTAAGATAATTAACTTCCGTATAGCATTTCCTTAATATTGGTAACATTCAAAGCATTTTTGCCGAAAATATTGTTGGACCGATTAAAAAGCATTTTGAACGTATAGACTTTTGTAATTTATTGCATTAGTAGATAGTCATACTAAAATAACTATTAAAATAAAATACATTTGTTTTTAAAAACAGAAATTTTTCTTGAAGTAGCGAAAGAAAAATTCTGCACTAAAATGATTGACGCCAGTTTTTCATTAAATAGTAATATATGACTTCAAAAGAAACTTCCATTGTACGTTAGAAAGTATGGTATTTATCTTAAAAAATAAGTAACAATGAAATAATTTAAATAGTTACTTAAAAAAATCGAAATAGTTGATGCAGAATTTAAAAGAAAGTGCATTATATAAAAATAGGAAAATTTGAACACTGGTGCTATTTTAAATTGTTTCCCTGTGGATAGAGCAGAAGTCATTTTATTTAAATAATCATGTGATAAAGGTAAAAAAAAATGATTGTAAAGAATCACACTTGCCTGATAATATATGCGATTATATTATCTATGATAAGGATGCAGAATAAAATGAATTCAACCGAGATACTTTCAATGCCGTTTTCTCCTACATGTATAAACAAATGCATGATAGCAGTCCAGTCTCTGAAATGTAAATAAATCTATAATTAATAAGTAACAGTGAATTAATATGTAATTTGGTTACTATGTACATTTATCGAACAAGAATTCAAGTAACTTTACTTATTATTATTTTTTATGTCGATCGACAGAGAGGATTGAAAAAAATTTATGGCATTTAAATATATATAAAGATTTTTCAGTAGAAAAAAAATTCAAAAGAGAATCATTTTCCGTGTTTTGCTATAACTCATGTATTAAAAAAAACGCTTTAAATATTTTTTTTTTCATTTAAACTATAAGTGAAGTAGAAATTGATATTTTCTCTATTCTTAACCATATTTGACTGTTTAAAATTACTCATAAGAAAATCCATTCCCATAAGGAAATGTTAGATTAGTTTAGTATGTATACAGGTAATATTTTATAAATATATATTGAATTATGTTTGAAGTGAATTCACTAATTGAAACTCAAATAAATCAAAATTTAAATATAAATAATCAAACTTGAAAAGATATTTAAGATTCGAAACATAGTAACAAGAAATGTTAAACTTTAATTTAAAGAATACTCATAGAAACCAGAGATTTATATTTTCAACAAATTTTTGATGTTTTACGAACAACAAAATAGAAAAAGGAAAATTTAATTTCGATATAATTTTTACAATAAAATATGAAGTTAGCTTTATATTACACAATTTCACTTTCTCATTTTGAACGAAAAAAAAAAAAAAAAAAAACGAATTACGAATTTTCTTGAGAAAGTGATGAAAACTATTTAAACATCATTGATATACTTTACCCTGCAAACACGGCATCGAAATTATACTCTCGAAGATAACTATCGTCATCGTCACTAAATGAGTCATCATTGTCTTGTAAATCAGATCGCTGAATCTCAGCGACTTGATTCTCAGCGACTTGATTCTCAGCGACTTGATTCTCAACGACTTGATTCTCAACGACTTGATTCTCAGAGGAATCACTGCATTCTAGAACTAGCCTCCCTTCTTCGTCGATATAATAAAAGCTGCAAATATATTGAATCAATACCAACCCTTCAAACAAATAAAGGACATAGTTTAGATTTTAGGAAAATAAAAAGAATTTCGAATATAACTCATTAAATCATATTTTTTTAAAAATTTTTTTCTTCTGCGCTGTACCTGCCCAAGCAGAAAATCTGCTTTTCGCCTTTATAGGTGATTAATTAAATTGTTAGTACAACTGTTGTTTTCATATTTCATTTTGAATTATTATGAACTCTAAATATTTAAAAACAGTAGTCATTTTCATATTTAAGATAACGAAAAAAATCCACGGATGAAAGTATTGAACTCTAGGGAGTGGTATATTAATTAGCTGTTTTCTTTATTTTTAAAAATTGTATTAAATAGAGCGAATTGTTATAAAACAATGATTCTAAAAACAACTTGTGTAATTATTGTTATCATTCTAACTTTGGATTAAGAAATATGTTGTTTTTGAGATTTGACATTCTATTACATTCTAGTGCAATTTAGTAGTAAAGTTTGATGGATTAATTTTTTTTTTCAGTTTAAACAATTGGATTCATTAATTATTTTATATTTCTGCTTTTTTTTAATCTTTAATAACTAAATGATTTTAATGACTATTGCAGAATATAGTAAACATCATTTTACTTCATTCTGGAATTTTGTATTTTAATAATTAAGAAAAAATATTATAAATAGTATCTGTTTTTTTCTTCATTAATATTGATTGTAAAAATTAATTGCTTTTCCCTCTTTTTTTCAGAAATAATAAAAATAATTCCTTATGCACTCTTCTATACCCAGGTTTCTTCTTATAACTTTTTTTGAGTGAAAATTTACTGATAGTTCCTTTAAAGCCTAATGTTATTGTATTATAATAAATGTCTTGAAAGTGGTGTTTATAAGCTGAATATCAGTTATATGATACTTTTAGCTTCTAAGCACCACTATATCATAAGTTTTTGGAATATCTACTTCAGTAAGGAATTACATTTTTATTTATCTTTGCCTTTCTATTGTCAGTATAATCCACCGACCTAAACATTTATGCACAATTAAAAAAAAAGGAAAATACTTCCGACGTATAATAAAAGGAAAAAAAGGGTATTTTAAATATAGCTCTTTAATTGTTTGTATGGTTCAACTTGAAGAAAAAAAAATCAATAAAATTATCTTTTACGAGTAACGAAGAACATCTGACCACTACGTAAGTGTTTTTTAAATAATTAAAACCGTCAAAACTGAAAATTATTATTAGTTTTTAAATATGTAATAAGTGCAAAGTTAAGCAGAACTAAGATTAGCTTTCGAGACAGTATTGTAAACTTACATACAAAAACCGATAAAAAAAATTAATATTGAGAAAAGGCCAAAGGTACAATACTCTCCCCCTACGTTATTTTTTTAAAACAGGATTCATAAATAGTAAAATAAAGATTTTTTTTTTCCTCGTTTAAATATCTCGAAATAATCAGTCTATTTCATGTTTTTTTTTTTTTTTTGCAATTCAAATCGCAATTTAGGTTATCTAATAAAATTTGGTTTGTGATATAGTGATATTTAGAATCGAATTATAAACTTTTCAATATATTCTTTGGATTAAAAAGCAAAGATAGATATATCACCATAATATATACAAATCATATAAGTAGTATTTGATAAACTGGATTTCCTAGCCTTAGTACTCACCGTTTGAAAAAAAAATTATCAATTTGACATCAGATTTGATATAAATAAACGCACTGAGGCATATTTTTATTCAACGAAAGTTTCCATCACACAAAAGGGATTAGTGTTTCGAAAAAACTAATAGATTGCATAGAATTTCCATAAACCATCCTGAATGAAAAGAGCTGGAAGTAAATTCCCCTCGGTTCTAAGCGCAGAAATTATAAGTAAAAAGAAAAAGAAAGGAAGTAAGGGAAAAAAAAAGATCTGTGATGAAAGATGGTTTGGATAGAATAACAGCTATAAATCGTATAAATTTTATTATTTCTTCAGACAAGATTGGATTTATTGCGTTGAAAGCTCGTATTGCAGATCTATGAATGATCTTGAAAGTGTTTCGTTCTTTCATAAAAACATTAGAGCTGCGCTTGAAAAGAGTCATTTGACGAGGTAACTCTATCTTACAAATTCTTCAGTTTCAGAGTCTCTTACAGGCAAAAATAAATAAATGAATGAAAGTTAATGTATCGTTTAATTTCTACATATTATTTGATCGCGAATATTTAATAGAATGAGAGACCCACTAGTTTACACTGGATTTGAGACCCATTCATTACACTCCAAAACCGAATTAAAAGTTAAAAATTTCATATAAATTCGAAATATTTTTCTGTACTGCATGCCAGAGTCTTATATTATTTTGTTAATGTAGTAATTTAGTTTAGTTTTCGCTTGTTTCCAAATATTAGTTTTGTATTTTAATAAATTAAATTGTTTACTAAATTTCTTTAATACTGAACATAAAAAGTAAAGATTTTAAACATTATTCTATTTTAATTTTTTAAATTTTCGATTATTGTAATATCGATTACTATATTATTTTTTTTAGATTTAAGTGGACGGGAAAATGCATTTTTTTAAATACATTTTCTTTATAACAACGTATCTCAAAGTTCGTGATAAAGTGTTTTACTAATTCAATTTTTATTCCATATTAAACAAATAAAAATAATAAAAAATGATAGTAAAAACAATTAAAAATTAAATGTTTAATTGATAAATTCAAATTTTAAAATCAATTGAATAATTTCAAAATTTATATAATCGTCTGCTCACTCAATATTGTTAAAAAAATAAATATTTACCTTGTTTAAAAACACATTCTTTAGAACTTTATTTCTAAATTCTTTAATTTCATAAATTTCTATTCATAAAATAAAAACCAAAGTTATTTTTTATTTTATTAAAAAGATTTTTAAAATTCTGCATATTGAATCTTTATCTTTCTATTTATAAAATTTCTAAAAAATGTGTCGTAACACTAGAATTTTTATGAAAATGAACCTTGGATTCTCATTTGTAAGTCATTCATGGTGCATTACTTATAACATTTTTTTAGTATTTAATATTAGTACATAGAAAAAAATCCAAGCAGATTAGAAAGAAAAACATAATTAGCATATACCTTTATTATAAGTGAAATAAATCGTTGACATTTTAGACTAATATAAGTTTCATAAATATTTATAAATATGAATTGCATGTATTAATTTAAAATTACAGTAAGTTCGCTCATTAATTTAATTTAATTAATTTCGTAATATTAACCAATTTTAATTTAAT
Organism: Argiope bruennichi; assembly: GCF_947563725.1. Classification (NCBI taxonomy): domain Eukaryota; kingdom Metazoa; phylum Arthropoda; class Arachnida; order Araneae; family Araneidae; genus Argiope; species Argiope bruennichi. Next base: position 53,156,958 of record NC_079162.1, read on the forward strand.
TATTAAATTTACTTTTATTTATTTTTTGTTTATTGTTTTTATTTTCCATATTCTGTCATATATTTAGAATGATTCGTTTTTACTATTCTAAAAGCAGAAATTGTTGCAAAAAAAGCTAGAAATAAATTGAAAAATACGAAAAATTTTTTTTAAAAAACCCAGAGAATTACTGTTTGAACTAAATTTTAACGCATAAGCAATGGGAAAATGAGATTTTTGTAGCAAAAGAAGTATATTCAATGCTTTTATATTTAACTTCTGAAATAGTGCTGAGCAGAATGAGTTTCTAAAAGAAAAAAATTGAATAAAGATTCTATATTATTTTTGTCAAACATGATTTGAATTAGATAGCAATCGTTAAATAGTTGTTTGGTGTTTGTGTTTTTCGCGTTGGAACTATTATGTTGACTCGAGTAGACCAGGGTGTAATGTAAAATTATGTTAAGATAAACACATATAATGCATGTGCAAAATTCGATACAGAATTTTATAAAATTAAAAATGGATAATGCTTAAATAAGATAAATAATAGTAATATATAATAATTATTAATACATATTTCAGAAAATTATAATAGAGAATTGAAGAATATAATAATTGTTAAGGAGGATTTTACTCAGGAACTAAGCAAATTAAAAACTTATAAAATGCATAACTTAATATATCTAAAGATTTTGATTTGCAGTTTCAGTTTTAATTTCACTTGAGTACTAGAGTTTGTTGTGTAATTATCTCACAATACACAGCTTGGAAATAATCGAAATGGCAAAGCCTTACCCACAAATGATCTCGGAATCTTCAGCATCAGGCGATTTCTCTTCGTTGTTCGCAGAAATAGCCCTGTAAACAAATGGAGAGAAACATTTAAACTTTTAAAAAAAATATTCTAACAATTCATTTAGAATAAAGGATGTAAATTTTATTATTAAAATCTAAATAAAGCAAGGGAAAATGGTTTTCATATCTTCTATTATATCGTTAATCAGATAGATGTGTTTTGCATTGTTCCCTGCACGGTTAGAAAAGCTGCAAATCTGCTTTAATAGATGGCTTACTAGATATTTTGAGCAGTTATTGTTTGATTTTGAACTAATTTAAGGGAATTCTTGTTTCAAATTAATAACCATCTTTAAATATGAGACCATAAAAACATATTCCAAGAATAGCTGTATTTTACTCCATTTAAATTTGTTAATTAGCTATTAATAACCATTTTTTACATTATCTTAAGCATGGTTGATTCTTAAAAACTGTAATATTAAAATCAATTTAATTAACTTTCAGTTTTTTTAAAAATTTCATTATTGAATTAAAAAACACGTGGAGCTTTTTATGTTGTTATAAGAAAAATAACTGCATTTTAGAAAACATTCCTGCAATTTAATTGTAAAATTTAATATTTGATCTTATGAAACAATCTAAATTTTCATTCAATTACTCATTCATATTTCACATACTCTATTTACGTTTTTAATAGAATTTTTTTAAACTGATTGTTCTATTTCCAATATCTTTTATGTTTTAGGAAAGGCTTTCATTTGTGCGTGGGAGGAGGATATTAATTTTAAGTTTTCTGCTGCAGCTATCTTAAAAATATCCCTCCTTAATTTAAAAATACATTTTCAAATAAATTACAATAAATACAATGACCTATAAAATAAATAATATTTTATTACATGTATCATGTAGTTTTAAAATTATTATTTTTAAATTTCCTACTGGATGCTTCGGAAACTGTCAAAATTGTTTCTTATCATATTTAACGTACTACTTCCTTTCGTTATTTTCGTTTAATTTCTGCATGCTTTAAAATATTATATAATGAATTATAATCATTAAATAACTGGTTATTTAATATAGATATTGTTTTTTCATAAAATAAATTTATATTTAATTTATTGTACCACATAATACAAACATGTATTTCTCCTGAATTCCTGTACATAGTTGTTATTTTCTCTCATTTCATTTCGGAAGTGTGCCTCTTATACCTATCAATAAATTTAATTATAAACTATCTCTTAAAATTATTCATATTAGCCCTCATGACAAAGTTGTTGCAATCTCCCGGAATCGCCGACTATCTTGTCATATAAGTTACTGATATTCTGTATTTCAAAGATTTAGTATATCTTGCTTCAATGCAAATTCGTTAAAATTAATTTTTAGAGAAGTATTCGTAAAAAGATAACTATACACAGTAGAAATTCAAAAAGAACCTTATAAAATAATATCCCTCCATTAACATTCATTAATTATAATATTTTTACGATTAACATATTCTTTTTTATTAACATATTCTTATTTAATGATATTTGAAGTAAGTTCATTTACAAAAAATGTGATAGGACAAAATTTTAAATAAAATAGTCAGGATTAAATTATAATAATTCAGAAAACATACGTAAATTTCAAAATAAAACAATTAAAAAAATTAATCATGTACATACTAAAAGAAATCCTGATTATTCAATATTAAAGAGCAATCATAATTATACAAAGAAAGCATATAAAAACCATATCTCATCCGCAGCAGTTTTTAAAAATTAAATATGAAATAAGGTTTATTTTATATTGTTCCACATTTTCAATTTGGATTGAAAAATCATACATGTTCTAAAAAACTTTCGTGAGGCTAGGAACTGTAAAAAAAAAAAAAAAAAAAGAGAGATGAAAATCATCAAAATATTACTGGTATGTCTTACCCACGCATAGCTTCATCACAGATTCGGTCAAAATCTCTGCCATCAAATGAATCCATGTCGCTGTCTAGTTTTTGATGGGGTTCAATCATAATTGGACGTCCTCTTAATTCTTCAGAAGAAACAAAATTTCTGCAAATACAATAAATCAGTTAAAAATAAAAAACCGCCCTGCGCACAAATAAAGAGAATCGTTTTGACTTTCCACGAAAATATTTCATCTAGTTACTTTCAATAAAGGATCTAAATATTTACAGCTAAATGAAACAAAAAATAAACTTTCATATTATAAACGAGAATTGTTTAGTAATTAATTAGAGTTACTGTTAATTATTAGTATTACTCGTATGTCTTACCCGAGCATATATTCAACACAGATTAGGTCATAATCTCTATCATCAAACGAATAATCATCACTGTCTAATTCTTGATACGATTTAATCGCAATGGGACATCCTCTTGATTTTTTATTCAAAATAAAATTCCTGCAAATACAATGAGTCATTAAAAAAAAACGAAGTGCACACAAATAAAGAGAATCGTTTTTCTTTCTCAAGAAAATATTCATCTAGTTACTTTTTTAATAAAGGATCTAAATATTTACAGCTAAATGAAACAAAAAATAAACTTTTATATTATAAATGAGTAATTGTTTAATAATTAATTAATATTATTACTAATTGTTAGTATTACATTTTTTATTATTAGTAGTAGTAATTGTTAAGCATTAGTATTATTATTAATTATTAGTAATACTGGTATGTCTTACTCGCTCATAGCTTCATCACAGATTCGGTCAAAATCTCTGCCATCAAACGAATCCATATCGCTGTCTAGTTTTTGATCGGGTTCAATCACAATTGGACATCCTGATTCTTCAGAAGAAACAAAATTTCTGGAAATACAATGAGTCAATTAAAAAAAAAAATTTTTTTAAAAAACGTCCTGGACACAAATAAAGAAAATCGTTTTGACTTTTCAAGAAAATATTTCATCTAGTTACTTTCAATAAAGGATCTAAATATTTACAGATAAATGAATCAAAAATAAACTTTCATATTATAAAAGACTAATTGTTTAGTAATTAATTGGTATTATTATTAATTATTAGTAATACTGGTATATCTTCCTGCTCATAGCTTCATCACAGATTCGGTCAAAATCTCTGCCATCAAACGAATCCATATCGCTGTCTAGTTTTTGATCGGGTTCAATCACAATTGGACATCCTGATTCTTCAGAAGAAACAAAATTTCTGGAAATACAATGAGTCAATTAAAAAAAAAAATTTTTTTAAAAAACGTCCTGGACACAAATAAAGAAAATCGTTTTGACTTTTCAAGAAAATATTTCATCTAGTTACTTTCAATAAAGGATCTAAATATTTACAGATAAATGAATCAAAAATAAACTTTCATATTATAAAAGACTAATTGTTTAGTAATTAATTGGTATTATTATTAATTATTAGTAATACTGGTATATCTTCCTGCTCATAGCTTCATCACAGATTCGGTCAAAATCTCTGCCATCAAACGAATACTCATCACTGTCTTGTTCTTGATAGGGTTCAATCACAATGGGACATCCTCTTGATGGTCTCGTAAATATAAAATTCCTGCAAATACAATGTGTCAGTTTTTTTAAAAAAAAATGCTCTGCACACAATTAAAGAGAATCGCTTTGACTTTCCAAGAAAATATTTCAACTAGTTACTTTCAATAAAGATTCTAAATATTTACAGCTAAATAAAACAAAAAATAACTTTCATATTACAAGCGAGTAATTGTTTAGTAATTAATTAGTATTATTTTAATAATTTTTATTCCTTAAAATCTAGAAAATACGCTACTTTGCTTTCATCCTTTAATGATTAACCTTGCCAACCTATTTCTAGATTTTAATTTAATATTTCCCTTATAATTGTTTTTTTTTCACTAGATACCAATGAAGATTTTCTCATGTACTTTGTATTCTTATGTTTATTCGCATAATTTCGAAAAATGAAAATGAAGGGAGTAAATTTTTCAAAGTTTGAGAAATTATTAAATTGCAAGGAATATGTTTCAAGTATCGTTTATGAGAGAAAAGTATCAATGGTATATTGTTTTGTGATGCATATTTGAATAAAAATTTTGTGTTGTTATTTTCCTTTATTTATTTATTATCACAATAATTCATTCATGTAGAATTCTATGCATTATTAAAAAAATTTCAGAAAAATTTTAATATACATTAAAAAGTATCAGTAGAATATTTTATTAAAAAAACTTTCTTTTTATGTAGTTGACATTTTTTAAAAGTATTTTTAAAATTTACTTTGGGTAAGCTTTTCAAATTCATTCTTTTATCTAGCATGATTGAAATGTAAAGCTTGCCCTACCTTAAAAATGTACTTTTCATGAATGGTTTAACCATACTGAGTACAAAGTAAAAAGAAATAATATACTTATGGATCTTTTTGTTCACATATATTAATCATAAAATATTGATATTACTGTTCGTTTCAGTATTCTGAGACGACTACTATTCGACGTTTCTATCTTACTAAAGGGTGACACATGGAAGGATGTGTACCATTTCTGGAATTTACTTTATTCTTAAATGTAAGCATCTCTTCTTTTCCTGTTTCCTCTCACCCCTATTTTGCCTAATTAAACCTATCCTAACGCGCGAGAGCGCGGAGAATTTTAGAATACGTTGGCAAACAATATATACTTTTATTTGTACTTTTTGTAAGAGGCTATTAAAAGAATTTGATACATTATGTAAATAAAGTTTGCCTATATATGTACTGAATCTTATTTAAATTTGATTAATTTGATGAAGCTCAAGTAAATAAGGGAATTAGGAACTAGTTCTAACATGCACGTTAAGTACTGGTTTTTGAAATTTTTGATCAGAAATTTTATTAAAAATGATTCTTATGACTAGACTTTTCAAATAAGAACAATTAGTGCCTTGCCGTAACGGTTAGTGAGAAGTTTGTGGAAATACATACATCAACTGTGTTGTAAAAGAATGAGTGTTAATTTCATTTGTAAATCAATGAGAGGTAAAATCTGTCATTTACTTGTTTCAATTTCAATTCTGCTAAAGATTGACATTTAGGTTAATTGATTAAATAATTTTATCATAAATCACTTGATACTAATCTCTGTCACTGTGTCAAGTAATAATAGTTATCAGATATCTTTTTTTATTCCATTTAATAAAAGAATGTTGATGAAAAAATATTTTTAAATATTGTATTTTTACTGTTACAATTTGTCTTAAGACCTGGACAAATTGCAATAACTAATTCGCTCCGAAAATAATATCTATTGTATTAAAATCCTTAAAACTGTCTCTTTTTTCATATGAGGAATGGATAATTATGCTATAAAAAAAGCAGTTATAATCAAACAATCTTAAATATTTTTGAAAACAGAAAACAATTTTCTAAAAGTTGTTGCAACTAACCCCTAACTCCACTACTATTTTAAATGCAATTAAATTCCTTTTTTTTTTCAAAACAGAAGTTAGTTTCGAAGAAGGTCCATTATGAATTTAATACTGCAAATGTTGAAATAAATCGTAGTTTCCAATGATAAGAAAAGAACTATCCATAAGTGATGCTTAAAATTGATGTTTGAAAGACTGAAAAGGAAGAAACATTTATAAAAAACATTCCTCGTTTTAATTTCGCTGCATTTTTTTCAATAAAAAATAAAATTAGTTCTATGTTTATAATTTCACTTCTTCAATTTTCATGTGGAAGATAAAATTGTTCTGAAGAATAATTTTTGCGGCAATAGCTAATGAAAAACTAGAAAAAAATAATAATAACAGAAACGTTCCCTTATTGCCTTACTTTTTGTACCTCCTCTCGAAAGCATCATTATCATCCCGGTTGTCAGAGGGCTGACCCCTTACCAGAAATAGCTTCCCTTCTCTGTTAATATAAAAAAACCTGAAAACAGATTGAATCAGAATAATAATAATTCAATAAACAGCCTTGCAAATAAATAGATAAATTTTTGGAAAACAATACTTTATCTATTATCTATAAAAAAATGTAAATCTAAATATTTACATGTAACTAAAAGGAAAACAAAATATCGCATAATGATAATTTAAATAAATGTGTGTTGTAATCGTTCCTGTTAGGAAAGCTTCAATTTCGCTCCTTTCTGTTGTTTTATATCACTTTCCTATTTCATTTTGATTGATTTTGAACCCTGAATATTTCAAAATCAGTTATCATTTTCATATTTGTGAACATGAAAAAAATTCAAGCATGAAAGTATTGAGTTCTAGAAAGTGGCCTGCATTTTATTTCATTTCAACTTATAAATTAGCCATTTCCCGTTATTTTTTAAATTGTCATACATTCAGGGAACTGTGAAAAGCAATAGTTCTAAAAATATGTTGTCTTTCATGTTGCGATAATAATAATAATAATAATATATATATATATATATATATATATATATATATATTAATTGATATAATAATTAACGTTTTAGAAAATATACATGCAGTATAATTACTAAGTTTGATTAGTTGTACTTGCATTTTGCTTCATTTCAAAATATTCTGTTCATTTTTTAATTTTATTTTTTTAAATTTCAGTTTATTTTTAAATTTTTAAATCCTTGCTTTAAAGTTACTTTTATTCCTTCTGAAGATTTTTTAGTATTTGAACAATCCTTACTATTCCCTGGTATGTATTCAATATAAGTTTTCTTTATAATAACATTTTTCTCAAAAATAGCAAAGAAAATTATCTCTCTGCATTTTTCTATTCCTATAATGATTTATAAGTTTAAGATATTAAATTTTAAAAATGTGTTAAAACTATAGTGCATAAGGAAAATATAAAAATGGAAAGTAATGGCTCTACATCTTTCAGTAAGAATTTATTGTTATTTACTTTCTCCTCACTAGTTTGTTGTAATAATAGCTTACTGATGTGAAAATCAAAGCGCAATTAAAATTCTATTAATCAAATCCAAATTTAATTTGTAATCTATATCACTTTCTGTACAAGTTAGATGAAATTATAGTTTCACAATGATTTAAGAAAAGAAAAACTGATATTTTTAAACCAGTTTTTAATATTGATGTCTGACAAATCAAAAAGAAAAATAATTCTCGTTATAATTTCAAAATTTTTTTTAATAAAAATTAATGCTATTTTTATGTCATAAAAGTTCGCTTTTTGAATTTACATTTGTAAAATATACTTTACTTAAAATAATCCCTTGTAAGTGGATGTAAAAGAAAATTCAGACACTACAAAAAAATATTGAAATTCTTCTGGTATATCTTACCCGTCATACTTCTTATGGATATCTTCACCATCAGACAAATCACCATCATCGGGCAATTCATCACCATTATTCGCATTTTCTATTTCATCATTACCTTGAGGCAAATCACCATCATCGGGCAATTCATCACCATTATTCGCATTTTCTATTTCATCGTTACCTTGAGGCAAATCACCAGTATGTTGAATCAAATCATCATTGCCTCGATGCAAGTCATCATTATCTCGATGTAAATCATCATTGCCTTGATGCAAGTCATCATTGTCCCGATGTAAATCATCATTGTCTTGATACAAATCATCATTGTCTTGATACAAACCTTCATTGTTTTGATACAAATCATCATTGCCTAGAAACAAATCATCACTATGCCGATCAAAAGAGTCATCATAATCGTCCTCTGCCTCATCACGCTCTAAATCACGATTTATTTGTCTAGTGGCCTGATAAAACCTGTAAATACATTGAATGATTTTGAAAAAATGTCCTCCAAAAAAATAAAAAGAAATGCTTTCATTCTCGGAAAAATATATCACGCTTTTCTTCGCAATAAAGGCTGAATATCTGATACTAAAACCGTAATAAAATTGAGAAAAAATTTATCATAATACATAACAGATCATAATTTCAATAAGTGTATCCTGTATTGTAACCTGCTCATCCAGGGGAATTGCATTGTTGCTTTCAACTGAGGTTGATTTTTTCTAATCTGATATGGCAGTTATCACTTTCTGTTTCATTTTGAAAAATTTAAAACTCTCAATTTCCAAATTATTAGATATTTACATTTGTAGACCATAAATAAGTTCAGAGTTTAACATTTTGAACACCACTGTATTTCTGGTATTTTGCTTTAAATTCAAATTATCAATAAAGGGGAGTACATCCATTCTAGATTTTGCTTCCAGATTTTTTAAGAATAAAATCAAATCTTCTTTAGTTGTATCAATTATTCCTTGGTTAATGTGCAATGCAATTTTTTCATGCAACTCAGTTTTCCTGGAGATACCAAGAAAAATTTCTTGTGTAATTTTCTATTTCATTTAAATAAATAATAAAATGAAACCTTCAATAAAACTCAAAATACATTGAAAATGTCTTATTAATTGTGCTTCGTGTACATTACCAACTTTAGCTATTTATTTTATTACAGTTATTCCTTTCTGCAGCAGTGCCATTTATACATTAAAAAATAAGCATTTACAATTTCGTCGATGATCGGGTTTTAAAATCAGATATTCTACCCTTATTGTGTCCCATCCTTGCACCTGAGTTGTCCTCTTTGCAGATTTCTTACTATATATTTTCTTCTTTATATTATTATAAGTGCAAGTATTAGCAGGTGATGGACATATTTTGAAATACTTGCAAATGATTAGCTAAAATAAATAATAAAATAATCACTTGTTAGCTTGGTGAAATGACAAAAAAAATATAATAATTTTTATTACATAGGCATTAACTGAGATTTGCTGTGTAATGAATGCTCTGTAAAGTGAGTCACCATGAATCATAGAATTAAAAATGAATTTTTCTTCAGTTACCAAAATTCTAACAAATTAAAAACGATGGAATTTATCCCTAGATATACTTTTCAAATAGATTATAATATGCATATATATTATATTTATACATTTTTAAAGCTAATACATTTATAATTTTTTAAAAATCGTGCATAGATTGACTTTCAAAGAAATTATTATTTTTAAATCTTGATTGGAATGCATAACAATAAGTAAATATCATAAATGAAAGCGATAAAATGTATCATGTTCAAGCAGAAACATAAAAAATAGAGATTTAATATCCATTTAAATAATGAACATTAGAATTAATATATCAAACATGCATAAACTTAAATAAATCACATTCAAGCAGAATATTTGAAAATAAAAATAAAATAACAAACGAATCTATAATCCTTTCAAAAAATGTACATCAATAGAAATATTAAAAGAAATTTGATATTTCTAACGTTTTTAGTACAAATTTAAAAATATTTATTGTCTAGTCAAAGCCTAAACTGTTGAATGTTATAATTGAAATTTCTCAGAAAAAAAAAAGAAATTTATTGTCAAATGATTAATATAGTTTTTAAACCTTCCTTTGAAATGAGCGGCTAAAGATTTGTTTACGTATGTATTTGAAAGACCGTAGAAAACTGTGTCTGATGCACATTGCTTTGAAAATCAAAAACTCACATTGCGCCATTTATAAAATAAATTTTTCAATTCTACTTACAAGCAAATGTTATTTAAGAACATCAAAAACTATACATAAATATTTTTTTCCGTTTTAAAAGACGAAAAAATTATTCATTCGAAAGCTTTAGCTATGCTTGCTTTCCGATGGACACTCCAGAAATGTATTGTTTACCATACCCTAGATTCGTAACTATGAAATCATATAATTTTCATTTTCATACGAGTTATTGTGTGTTTGATCATCTTGAAAGGACAAGGTATGGCAGTTTCTTTACCTTTAAAACAATAACTGATATGTAATTACATAGGCATTTTAAAATATTTACACATCCAGTACACAGTTCAAAGTAAACAGCTAGAAGTGAATCAAAGAGTTCGAGATCGAAAGTTGTGACTTGTTTTCGGGGGGGAAAACTACTGAAATACTTTTTTTCAACTAAAAAACAACTGAAATAAAATGTGTATTGACTTTTACGAATCTGAAAATACTTACAGAAAGATCATCCAAAATATATACATGATGAATGCAAATGCCGAAACGAAAGTAAAAATCCTGAGGAATGTCATAAAATGATGAAGATCATGTCTTCGTGCATATATTTTTTCAAGATCAGTTTCAAACGACTCGTCACTTGAATCCATTTTTCTCTTTTTACACGAATAAAACTTGGTTCGAACTCGAAATTTTCTATTAGCAACCAGCTCAATCCGGTATTTTCAAAGGTTTTGTTTACATCTATGACGCTGCCATCTGTTGAGCATTAAGTGCAACACTATATGAATATTTTATTTCATAAGACTTGTATGGCAGAATCTAGGCTGAAACGTAACTTTATTTTTATTTAAGGGGCATTTAAAGAAATTAATATTTATTATTTGTATTTTAGGATTTAATTTTGATAATACCAAGTTGAAAAAAAATTTGCCTGAAAAAAGCGGAAAGACATCATGAGGAATAATGCAAATGGTTTTAGTATTATTGTACCGTTACTTTTATTTTTTATTAAGTAATTTCGTAAAAGCAATATTTCATAATGACTCAAAAAGTTTATGACACAGAAAAAAACTAGGTTCTAATGTTCTAACTTTCTCTAAGCTATGTTCTATATTTCTCATTCAGTCAAAGCATTTTAATACTTTAAAGCGTAGATGATTAGTTTTAACTGACCTGTTAGCGATATAATTTGAAAGAAAACTTGAGAATAGCGGAAAATAAAGTATTAAGGATATTTTATGGATTTATTTTTCCTTTAGTGAAACCAACAAAATATTCAAATTAGCGTTTTTTTTTTTTTTTTTTGTATATATAACAACTACTTCAATAGCCAAACATTAAGCCGATGAACTTCAACTAGAGCCAGTTCATTTCCGCCTGTTCATGATTTTGCAATGAGGAATTCTTAAATAATTGAAAATGACATCAGTTTCATTTAAAAATGGTAATTTTTAAAAAGCAAATCTTTTCGCAGTGTGTCTTCTTTGAAGTAATTAAAAAAAAAGAAATATCATTATAATAAAAGTTTATAGTGTAGTAGAACGCCATTGTTGTTTGTAAATATATTGTGTTTAATATAAATAAATAAAATAATAATAGCATTTTTTATTTAAAAATAAAGAATTGGGACAATGTAATTTTTAATAGCATAAAGAAATATATCACTGTTAATATAGAAAGTAAAGAAAAAATTATTATGCCATGTTAGCTACTAGTTTAGAAAATACGGCTTTTAAAATCATAATTAAATATCCTTAGAACAGTAAATTATTTACTCGTTGAACTATATTTTGCAATCTAAATACTTCAAAGTTTCCTAATTAAAAATGATGCCAAATAATGGATACTTCTCTATCATAATGAGTTCGAATGATCGGTACTTCATTACGATTCTTACTTTTATTTTGTAACATTTCCAATTTTGAGTACAAAAGTTAAAATTTCATTAAAACATGAATAACATAAAAATACATTGTTTCTATTTAGATCATTATAAGTAGTTACATTTTAAGTGCTCTTGTTTAGCAATATTATTGTTGGATATAAATTTGAATTTTTATCTTATGCTCTCTCTTTTTCCACTGTAGTTACTTAATATATTGATGGAAAAAACTGCAATTCAAAATTTTCTTGAAATTATAATATTACGTTGTAATCATATTTATTCGTCTATAGCAGGGCCGGATATCCGGAGAGTGCTGCGGATGTTATGCACCGGGGCCCCGGGACTGAGGGGGCCTCAATATGATTAAGAACTAAGATAATATTCTGAAGAATAATAGCGTAATTGACGTGTTTGGAAATATACGAAATTTATTGATATATTACAGTATAGTGCAAGTGTGCAACCTATTATAAACCTAAGTAAAGTAAATTTAAGTCATTTACATCATCTTCTAGGTTAGATTGCATATAGTATATTGAAAATTCATACTATAAAATGTTTAATATTTTTGATTCTAATCATGTCTATGGCAAGGAAATATCCCTCTGTCAAAAAAAAAAAATAAATAAAAAGATGAGCAGAAAAGAAAAGGAAAAAAAAAAAAAAAGGGAGAAAAGTTAAATTTCAAGAAGTCACAAGTAAATCTGTTTTCTTACCTACGAAGTAATTCTGCCAATGAAATTGCTTCGATTTCAGTTACAATTCAAGCTTCAACTAGAAAAGAATGTTCCGCACAAACTAAAAATCTTGCAAAGGAAATGTAGTCTCTGTGAAATTCGTTTACTAAACTTCATACTAATTTTCTTATAAACTTTTGTAAAATGTTGTAACATTGATTTAAATGAAAACCTAATCCAGAAAATTGGTTTGTTACGGATTTGATTTTGAATAAAAGGGATGTAAATAACTTACAGGATACACTGTAATAGGTTTACTAAATAATAATTATAATGTATTATTTCTAAATGCATTAGCTGTGTTAAAACTTTTCTTTATGTTACTAGTTACTACAGAGAGTGCTGAGCACTCTTTCAATAAATTAAAAGTAATAAATAATTGTCTTTGATCAAGCCTGTGTGCAGAACGTTTAAATGCACTTGCTATCTTAAGCATCAAAAAAGAAATTTTTAAAAAAATGTAATTTTCTGAAATACTTAATAGCATAAACAAAATCGTGCATTAAATAAACATGTAATAGTTCGTGTTTTTTTTTTTTTTTTTTTTTTTTTTTACAAAAAAAAATTTAGGGCCCCAAATGGTTTCTTGCACACAAGCTCCTTTATAGAGAAGGCCAGCTCTGGTCTATAGTGGTATATAAAAAATCCTTTGTCAATGATACTATTTTTAATATTCCTCTAAAATTTAAACTATTTGTATGTGCTCTTTTTTTTCCCTTCCATAGCTGCCTAAATTTGTGGTTTTCAAAAAATGTGTTTTCAGACTTTATAACAGTATTTAAGATGATATGATAGGAAAGAGAGTACATTTCTCCACCTATTAGAAAAACAGAATTTTTGCTTCTGTCGATATATCAATCTAATCCCAGAATTAATACTCAAACAATGCATATCCTATTCTATAGTGGTTCTTTTAAAGTTATTTAAATTATGACTCGAAAAGTTTTAAGATGTAACAAACAATTTTGAGAACTACTGGAAGGAGATATCAACACATTATTTTATTTAAAATAATTTCTCTTAAAATATTCTCTGATTAATATGAAGCAATAAATCCGTAAAATGAAATGTAAACCTTTCTTTAAAAAGCAGGAAAGTTAAATGTAAAAATAAATACAAGAGTGGTGTAATTGATTGAAAAGCTATAATCATAATAAAATAAAAATAATTTTTTGCTCGTTTGTTTCATAAATACATTTTCCAAATTAAATAACTCTCATAAAATTGTGTGTCATAAATAAAATAGACGATAAGCTAGAAAACCATATTTATAATAAATGATAAATGAATTATAATATCATTTAAGGCAATACATAAATAAATAATGCATTTAGAATTTTAAATTTTTCAAATAAGTATCAAAACATTGTTTAGTTGGCATACACCTTATTATTATTTTTGTTTTGGAAAGGCTTTGGTGAATTATATATTCCCTGTTTTGTACATTCTATATATCACATATAATTGAAATCACATTACATTGTCAAGACATTACATAACAACAACCGACATATTAGAGAAAGTAAACTTGTCGCATAACGACTCACTTTGTAAAATGCGTGTACTCATTGGATGTGTACACGGAAGCAAACAAATGTGTGTATTCATTCTATATTTATTAAAAATTATTTACTGTTCTAATTTTTTATGCTTAATAATAATGAAATGATTATGTGTCTTATTTTGCATGGTCCCAATAAATACTTACTCTAATTGAAGAATGAATTTAATCGTGTGTAATTTTCAAATGTCTTGTTTCTAAGTTACACAAATGGATATTATAGAACGCTAATCTGAACCGCGATCAGATGTGAACAACATCTTGGGCCGCATCTCTTTCCAAATATCCACACTACACCAGTAGGTTTTAATTAAAAAGAGTTAAGGAAAACTTCTAATGAAATATTAATATAAATGCATTGAGAAAGCTCAATGAGTTTTTTACTGAAAAAGGAAAATGTTAAGCTGGCCATATAATGTGCGCCTAAATTTGCTTTAGTTTCATTACATAAATATATATTATTTGCTAACAAAAATATCAGTGCGATATAGAAAATTTTACTAGTAACAGTTTCGAAGTATATCAGAGAGAAGGAGGCGTATTTGTAAAAGCGAAGAAGTAAATAGAAAATTTTTTGCTAAAAAAATATAAAAAATGATTCTCATTAACGGGCATCAATTATTTTTTTACCTGCGATTTTAATTAATATAAACTCCCATTTATTTTATATTTTTAGTTTAGTTAATTTTCTCCATTTAATAAATGTTGCTTCATGCTGTTTTACAAGCAAAGCATTTTCACAAATATAACTGCTATCCAGTGTATTATTCTATGATTAATAACGATGGATTAAGATTATTATTTATAGAAAATGTTTTTGTGAACAATGAATTTAATAAGGTAAGAAACAAAAAGAAGTGTCGAATAACGATCTTAATGAAGGGCTTAAAGAAAAATATTTTTCAAAGAATTGAGTCGAAGTTATGTTGAAACTTTATATTCACCAAAAAATTGCTCACCCTTCCCTCTCCCCTTTTTTTAACGTTACGAAATAAGCGTAGAGAGCTAAAAATTCCAATCCGAATTTGTCTCTAAGGGAGAGTGGACGCTTGCTCATTCTCCGACCATCAGGTTGGATTTTGTTGGATAAGAATACTATAGTTTTATAATACCAAGGTTGACTCCATTTTTAAAATAACGAAGTCTTAAATATTTCATTCGAAAATTTAATTTTAGATCTAATTTGAAACTATTTTATTTGAATTATCCTATTTGTTACCGAACAATGATTGTGGTGAGTTTGATTTTATAATTTGGTATAAGAAAATTCTTTATTTAAATGTTTAGAAATGTTTTCAAAGCTTTGTATCCACCTTAAGAATTAAGTTTTAGTCTTCATTTGTTCGTTACTTATAGTTAACATAGTGTTGTAAAAATATTTTTTTTTCTTTTTCACTGCCAGTTTTTATATTTATAAAATACATTTTGGATTTATTGAAAAATATTACGATTCTATTCAATTCCATTAAATTATTTTTTAAAAATTATACTCCTAAAAATGTTGTCAGCTATGCAAAATATTATGTTAATACAAATGGCAACAATGGTGAGTAACTTTGAATAAGTAAAGTGATAACAGCATTTTATTCAATTTTGCGATAGGGTGTACTTGTATATAGGATCTTTTAATTGCAGTCATTATTTTTATCAAGCTAAAGATTTTCATTCTTATTTTAGATTAATTTGTTTGATCTTGTATTTTATATCGAAATGAACTGCGTCACTGCTTTTGCTTTGGGTGTGCTAGCTGGATTTATTATGAAGTAAGTAAAAATAGTATTTTAATACATTCATGTGATTATCCTTTAGATTTAATTAAATAACAAATTATTTCCTTGAAGCATGCCCTATAAATTATTTAGAAATCTCCAATTTTGTTTTAGTCGTTATTTACTGGACATCATTTTAAAATCATAAATTATACTTTTCTATAAACACTCGCTTATTGAAAATGTTTAAGCATTTTTGATTGATAAACCTTACATACCTATTGAATTTTTTAAAAGTCTAATATAAAATTTAGTTATTGATGATTTAAAAAATTAAAACGTGGGGAATGGAATAAAATAAAATAAATATATATTAAGTATGATAATAAATCATCAAAGAATTTAAACATTGAAACACTCATAGTTCATCTTACTATAATACTATGAATTATTTCTACTTTTATAAACAGTTTTCAATTTTAACTTAAGCTTCATTTAAATTTTCATAGTGGGATAAGTTAATATTAATTAGTTAGTATTAATGATTAATAGGTTCAATATACATAAGTGAAATGCTATAGGCATGTTTTATTTTATACAAAATTTATTTTACATACTTCAATTTACCTTCAGTTGCGCTATTAAGTTACTCAGTTGTATTATCAAATTATTAATTATAATTATTTGTATTATAAAATTATTAATCCCTTAATTAGATTGTAACTAATAATTAGAAGTGTTTTTCCTTCCATTTTTCTTTAACAAAGGTAATTTTTTTATGTGTAATGATTAGATTTAATGTTGCTATATAGAATGCCTGTGTGAGACCATCACTAAAAAAAGAAATTAGGTATGCCTGAAATTCCATAATGTACCATTGCTGTGGTTTTCTTATTTTTTTGCTTTTTTGTCATACTAGTTCCAGAAATGGTTAGTTTTGAGCACGATTAGCATCAGTACTTTCATGTTTAGCGACTGCATGTTTCAACTATAGCTCAATAGATGGCAGCAGGATAACAGTAAACCAACTATCAATGTTGCAATGAAGCAAATGAGCTGCATTTGTTGGGTTATCATTGTATATAATTAATTCAGTTTATTACCTAATATATAGCTCAAATAAGATCCTTTGACTTCCGGAATGTTTTCAAATACATTTGTATTGCGTATTTCATTTTAATGTTTTATGTAATTAAAAAATCGCTTCGTCAGAATTTGAAATTTATTCGTTAAAAGCTTTTCTTTTACTCTTTTAATTAAAAAAAAATATTAATTTGAGCTACCAACATTTTTGTGAATGCTATAAAAAGATTATAAAATTATAAATTTATTTGTTTTTAAGTCAACAAATTTTCCGGCACATATTATCTTAATGAAACCGTTTTCACATTCGTTTTTGCCGTAAATCTTCACTTTGCTAAAATTGCATGTTTTTACAATGGCACATTTAAACTAGTGGGTACAGAAACTGCCTGAAATCTCTTTAACTGAACATGAGCATCTACAGCTTTTGATTAAGAATTATTTCTTATATTTTTAATTAAAAATCCTTTAAATAACATGCTGAATGTTCTTAAAATATCTGTGAGAATCATAGAATTACTAAACTTATTAATACTAAATGTGCCAGCTTTTAATTTATTTATTTTCAAAAATAAAATGAAACTATATTATTTTTCTAAAATCTTAGAAGAAAAAAACCCGACTATAGTTGAGAATCATTCTTCAATGCATTTTTTTAAAGAAAAATTTTACAATTATATTAATTTTTTTCTAAGTAAGGTTTCTTTGATTATAAGTAATTTGTCATATAACATCCGAAAACCCTTTCCCCGAAAAACTGAAATTCAAAATAATTTTTTCTCAGATTTTTTTAAACGTGAAATCTATTATACATCGTTATACAATCTAATTAACTTTTAATTAGATATCCTAATTTTATGTTTCAGCAAATTAAATGTTTTATTTATTCTTGTGTTCATCATTCAGATTATTTAAATAAATTTTATACCGAACTTTTCTCATACTTTCAACTTTAACATGTTGTATCCACATCTGTATTAATTGGTATTTGGCTTGGCAGGATTTTAAAATTACTATATCTTTCCTAAACTTTTGCTCTTGATTAATTTCTGTAAGCTGATTTTCCATTGTTTTTCTTGAATTTATTCACATTTCATATGTATAGCATGCGGCATTTTCATTTTTATTTTGCACTAATTTTTCTTTAAATTAATTCTTAATTTTTATTATATTAAATTTTTTGCATTATTTGTTTGTTAGAATTCAACTTTTAAATCAATGTATAACATAAATAATGGATAAGAATATAATAAAACTCAAACTATCCAGATTAAATAAGACTAGACCAAATCCGGATAATCTAATATCCTATTAATATATGAAGAAATTATTTTTAGTGGAAAAAAGAAATTTGTTTATAAATCACTAAATTAGGGACTATAAAAACAATTTTGTTTACATTTTGTATATTTACATGCTGTATTAAAATACCACTGCTTATAAACACAAATAAATTATTTCGCTTGTCTTTATTCGGGGAGATTTTGGTTGCAGATCCCCCCCCTTAAGGATTGGAGTTGTGCTTTTTTTACAGGTACTGTACCTACTAATAAAACATTATTGGCAGGTACCATCAAAATCAGCATTCCTTCAGTACAGCTTTTTCTTTTAAGATTGTTTTCCTTTTTTTCTCTGTCGAAACGCTCTTTTTGTACTTGAGATCTTGAAATTTGATTTTATTTTGCGAGAATGTTAAACCTTCCGATAGAAATATGTTACGCTTTTAGTTTTATTATCTAATTTTAGCTGCTGAATTTGATTTAAATTGATGGAGACTACATATTTACTAAAGCGGCTAGTAATGAAATTGCTTCTCAAATTTCCAATTCTGACAAGTTTCATGGATGCCGTTACTTATCATCAAGGAATACTAGACAAGTTTTTACATTTACAGGGGTGTTTGTGCTCCGGGGAAACCCCGGAATTCCGGGGATTTTGAACTTCGATACCCGGAAATTCCGGGGATCGTCGTTCAAAAGGAAGTAGGAATAATAATGAATTATTTATTTTGATCTGGGTAATTTTGTTTGCTTTGAAAGCAGAAAACGCAAGGTCAGTGTGTGTGGTGAAAACTTTTCCTTTCTTTCTCCAAAGGCAGTGATAATGCGTGAAAAGGGGGAAAAACTTCTTTTTTGTTCTTTCCTTATTGCGAGTTATGACTCATTCCCCCGGTTCTCGGACATTCTCTTCTGGATTCTTTTCGGCAAGTAGGAGCGGCAGAAAAAAAAGGGAGAGACTTCGTTCGACCAGATGTGCGATCACGTGACCTGGGTTCAAAGGTCTTAATTTTGCAAAAAAAGTAATTCTTTGAACTTTTATAATTAGGTCATTCAATACTTCATAATCGTAATTTTTCATTTCTCCCCCCCCCTTCTCGAAACTCCGAAATGTCGGTAGTAAGTCCGTAAAAGTTTCCGGGGATTTTTTGGGGTCCCACAAACACCCCTGCATTTATCAGAGATCCTGACTAATATATCTGTTAATAGCTACATTCAAAAATGAAAGTTTTTGTTGAAAACATATTATATTAATTACCAATAAAATTTGATACCTTCTCTGCCACGATTTATATTTCTGATTCGGATCATTATTTACTGGGATAAGCTCTTCTTTGCTATTTCTCAACTGCCGTAGAGAACTTAACAATAGATATAAACTAATTAGATAATGTAAATAAAAAGTGAGTTTCGTGGTAGTTAAAGTGCTAAGCAAAACGTTAGTATTATTTATAGAAATAATCCGTAACATTTATGGCTTTAACTCTATCGACTTAATCAGTAAGGCGCCCGAAATTAAACAGGCGGTCACAGATTTGATTCAACCCCGGCACCTTCCATGATATCCCTTTCCTCCTCTTGGCTGCATGATTGAGTTTTTCAAGAGTTTGAATAGTCTTTTTCAAAAGTTTTGTCTGTAAAATACAATATTTTATTGAACTTTATTATAAGAAAAATTGAAATTGTTTTATTATTATAACCTTTTTCTCCTCGTAATTACAAGTGTTATTAATCGAAAAGAACAAATATTCATTTCTAGGAGCTTTAAATAATGGTATAGAAGAAAAATTAAATTTAATAGAATATCAAATATCTATAAATATTATTTATCCGTCACATAACCTTATAAAACAATTCTTTATCCGCTGGTATAGTAATAGGAAATGATGATATGAGGCTATTAATAATTATATGTCGATGTTATTTCTCGGGTTTCCTTCAATTCTTAGTAACATCCACAAAAACTTCTTATAAATTTCTGCACTGATTTTCAATTTGTGAGTTATATCTACAATTTGTGCTCCAAAAATTCGCTACTGTTTCAAAAAATACTGGCTCAATGCTTCCCCTAAATCTACTGACTTCCTGTTTTTACATTTTCTGGTTTCAAAATTTTTCATAAGATTTTTGGAACACATGAGTATTTCTGTACAAGACGAATTAACTTTTCAATCAAGCTAATGAAAACTTTAAGTAATGATTTTTGACATGTTGCAAATGATGAGCGTAATTTCAAACAAACATATCTTTTCACAAAGCAAGTAAATGTTAAATTATGTTTAGAATATAACAGTAACAATACACACTGTATATTTACATTATATGTTTTCAAAAAATATATTCTCAGAATTTTCTGAAGAGAAAGAATCTAAAGACGCAAATCTAAGTTCGAGAAATTTTTTAAAAAAATATTTTCATTTTGAGCAGTGAGGCGTGAAAAAAAAGTTTCCCAATTACATATTTAGGAGGTCTTGCTATCAGGAAAGGAAAATAAATAAAAATAAACATCCAAAAGGTGCTTGAGTTTTTTCCCCTTCCTTTTTTTTAAAAAAAAAATTATTTGAAGGAAAATGGGGCTGCGATATTCATGAACAGTATTTTTGAGATAAGATAATTGCATTTCTCAAATAAAGTGATGAGAAAATGACAATTCTCATTCAATGAATCATTCTACTGATAGTCCATTCTAATAGTGGTCAGATAGCTATTTTCTAAATCGTTAGAGATAGTATTATACTTCCTAGTTATAAATGAGAAAAAATGTTTTAAATGACATAAAGAATTACATTTTATATTGTTTGAGTCAACAAATATCTAACCGAAAAAATTGTGGATCTAAATTTTTATACAATCTCTCTCCGGTCTATTCATTGTATTTAATAAAATATTCTGGTGACACTAACATTTTAATTAAAAGAAAAAGTTCCATTCTTCTGAGTTTGAAGTTAGTGCATTTATGAAGTTTTTAATATCACTAATTCAGACGATATGAGACCATCTGCTTCGAGGAAGATCAATCAACGGGCGATTCTTCCTCGAGACCGTCATTGATTGGCTTAAATAATAAATTTAAATCTCGGTAACTCGGTCAATTTTACTTGTGGTAGGATGGATTTTTTTTTTTTTTTTTTTTTTTTTTGGTTTAAAATGTTAGTGAGCACGGAATATTTTGTTAAACATCATAATAAGGGAGGGGATTTGTATAAAGCTTTAGGTTTCATAATTTTTTCAGCTGTAAATTTATTGCAGCTGTAAATTTATTGCAGCTGTAAAAGTAATAAATTAATATAATAATTTAATTTTTTATGTGATTTAAAGTTTTTCTAATTGGAAGTATACGTTCATTTATAATGGCTCATAAATTATCTGCTGCATCACGATTAGAGTAGGCATCTTAAATACTTAAATCTTATACTACCTACATTCAGTTTTTTAGCAAAAATGTTTAGTTATGTTTCTAAAAGTAATTCATTGTCGGTAGTTTTTCTTATATTGAAAGGCCAAAAATATTTCTTATGTAATTCATTACACGAAAGTAATTTGATTTTATCAAAATTCAAATAATAAAATTACTTATAAGGTTGAAATTTTGAATTTTGAACAAAGAAGGATAAAGTTCTTTGTGGTATTTTTTTTTAATGAAAATGTTTTAAAGAAGAAAGTTTTAATTTTTAAATATGTCGTGATTGGATTGTGATTGGATCTTTTGATTTTTTTTCCTGTTTTGCAATGCATGAAATTTTTAAAATTCCTTCCTGGTTAAGAGAAAAAATTATGTTTTGAATTATAAATTATTCTACTTGATAGTCTTATTCAAAAGAGAAAAATGACTTAACAGTCTGATGCAACTTTATTCCATTAATAAATTCAAATAACTTTTTGTTTATGAAATGAAAAATAATTCTTTAGTATCACTTATTTCTACTACTGTGCTGTATAATTTTTATAAATATGATATTGCACTTTATCTTGAAAGAAAGAATATCATTAAAGTTGCCAAACCTGCGTGCAATGTATAAAATCTTTCTTTACGGTTAGAAAAAAAAAATTATTTTTTGAGTTACAGATTATTTTATTTGATATGCTTTCTCAAAAGTTAAAAATGATTTAACAGTCTGGTACAACTTTATTTCATTAATGAATTCAAATAACTTTTTGTTTTTGAAGTGAAAAGTAATTCTTTAGTATCACTTATTTCTACTACTGTGCAGCATAATTTTTGTAAATATGATATTGCACTTTGTTTTGGAAGAAAGAATACCATTGACGCTGCCAAACCTATATATTGTACTGATTATTTTTGGGTTTTATTACAACAAGAATAAAATGGGCCGTCAAAACGCATGTGGTTCCAGATTTCTGAGCTTTCCGTGTTGCAAAAGCTGTAATAATGCTCTGGATTGCAAGAAAAATCAAATATTAAATCAATCAAAGTATTAAACGTGTTTCATAAGGAGTTAAAATAAAATTCCTTTGATTGAATCATCGATTATTTAGATTTTATAACATAGAAAAGAAAATGTATTTTGTATTGAGATAACCGAAGGCAAATCTTAAGTTTTCAATATTTTTTTTAAAATTCAAATGCCAATTATATGCGTAAAATTTTTAATTCAAATGCCAATTACATTACAGGTAGAAAAAATAACATATTACAGAAAATATAAAATCCTTGGCAATTTATAATGTCTGGTTAGTTAGTTCCATTTACGTCCCATGCTGAAGCAACGCAAATGTTATTTTGAGACTGTAATCTTGAATCATGGTCAGATGATGAGGACATTATCTATACGGGCATGCCTCGTAAAGCTTTCATACTGCACCAGAGGGTGATCGTTTAATGGTTTGAGGATAAATTTTATAAAAGTCCGTAATAAATTTTATCAGTCCATATCTAATCTATGAACATATACAGGCGGATACGCAAATAAGTTAATCAGTTTTCTCATGAATAACTTTTGAATATATTCTAATATTTTAATTAAACTGAAAAGAATAAATAAATGCTTTGATAAGTTTATCTTGTCTTCTGAGAGGATTAGTCACAATTAGAGAAAACAGTGATAGTTTCAGCTTCTTCTTCTTCTTCTTTTTTTTTTTTTTGTCGGAGAAGGATTGAAATGATGAATAGAGAATGTTAAGTCTATATTAGATGGTAAGACTTCCAATTAATAACTTTGATAGAAAAATTGTTATCCTATTAAAAGTCGGCTCTGTTTTCAACTGTATTTCTGAGATTATAGACTTTGTAACTCCAACAAAACTTTGTCACTTGTCAGGATATTTGAACCACATTATTATAAATTTACTAATATAATTAATTATTCCAAATTTACTTAAATATATTTGTGTGTACACTATCGAATAAAAGTACCTGCTTCTAAGTAAATGTATAACATAAATCATGAAAAATCTTGCTTTTAGTTAATACATCAAATTAATAAAATTTCTAGTGATTTTTTTTTTTTTTTTTTGTAGATGTTTTCGTCTGCGAAAAAAGTTTGAATTTTACTTTGCCTTTATAAAAATATATGATAAAAAGAATTATTAATGTTTCTTCTAAATTTTCCAAATGTTAATCAAACGTCCGTATCTTGATTTTTTTTAATTGTTTGTCTAAAGCTGAAATTGAAAACTTACTTTCTAATAAATCTTCATTATTTTCCATCATTTGTGGATAGCAGAACCGTTTTGTTTTCTATGTTAGATTTAAAAACTTAAAAATTAAAATAATTGATTAGGTAAAATAAATATATTATCCAAATGTCTTTTATTAAATGTTTATTAAAAATTATTTATTAAATGTTATTTTATTAATTTGATAGCTACAATACTTACCATATTTTTTTCTGAGAGGAAAAATGCAATATATATATATATATATATATATATATTCATTTTTTATGCCATTCTATTCATTTTGTGTTAAAATAAAATATAGATTTATTAAAAACAATTTTAATTATAATAATCAAATAGGAGTTATAATAAAACTATATTCATGACTAATATTTATTATATTTGATATATAATTTTTTTTATTTTTATATATTTTATAGGTTTATTTTTATTGACATATTTGGTGATATATGATTGAGATTTAATTAAACTGGTGAACGAATAAACACTCAGACAATAGCGAGATAAAAAAAAAATTATTTTTGAAGCTTTCACATTTTTAAAACTATTTTCTTGTGCAATAATAATAAAAAAAAATCTTTAATTTTTATGTGTCACAAAACGTCATAATACCTATTGATATAATAAAAAAAAATTATAAAATTGAAATCCTGGATCAAAATTTGTCTCGCCGTCTTCAGTGGATCCTTTGTATCGATTGTCTTCATTCAGCGCTTTCTTAAGAAAGAATCTTCAAGGAGGTGATTCCTTCCTGCAAAACTAACATCCCTTCTCTTCTCAAAGGACTTGGTTTATGTCTGTGGGGGGAGTGTGTGTGGGAGGGTGACGTTATAAAGATCAAATTACGACATTATTATCGTTAAAAATCGTCGTTTTTCTTAGAATCTATCCTTTTATTTAGAATCTCTGAAGCTTATAAGACCTCTCTAACCAGTACATTGGATGTATTAGAAGGAATGGCGCTTAAATAAAATAAAGAATTTAATAAAATAAATAAGTAGGTAAAATTTTAAAAATAATATTTGCACAAACCAAGGCATTTGTGACTTTTTTTTTCTTATATGAAAGGATTCTTAACAAAATGTGAATGAATTAAAAATAGGTCCGATTATTAAAGTTCCTGCTTTAGGTACAACGGATAGGTTCGATATCGATGGAGATATTGAGTTTTCTGTATGCATCCTTAAAGATCAAATTTTATTTAAAGTTCTTTGTTTCAAATAAAAAAATCAAAACACTGTTTTTTCTAGTCGAGCTGGCATCGATTAATTTTGCTGTTGTCTAAGCTTTAGGAAAAGCTGTGAAAGTTAATCGATTTAAAGATGTCATCTATTAAGTTTCCTCAGAGTCACTACACAAAATCAGATTTTGTAGTTAATGTTTTAAAAAATATTAGTAAAACAGTTGATTCTATCAACTTATCCTATGTGGACATTCATACCGGTAACTCAAGTAATAAGGCGGCAGATAATTGTGCTAAACTAACAGCAATAACAGGTGAAGAACTAAATATTCCTGCTTCATATTTGTACCTGAAAAAATGAATTAAAGAAAACCTTATTTTAAACTGTAAAAAATTCTGAACTGATTCTGAAACTGGTTGCAGAGTTTTTAAGATTTTTATCTTCATCAGATCTTCAAGCATTGGTCTTTAAATAAATTTTTAATATATTTGGTTATTGATCATGTACCCTTTATTTTATAATTTGATTATTTTAAGCAATTAATTCACTTAAAATTTATAAACAACTGCGTGACGCAAATCACTATAGTTTTTAAACTGTTTTTTTACATCAGAACATTACTTAGTTCATTCTCCTAATGCATTAAAAATATTTATATTAAAAATGTTTAAACAAACAAAGGGTCACTACTCTAGTACCAAAGGTGCTGTGAAATTTTACAGAAATTATTGATTGAGTTCTGAAATCTGGGAATTAATTGTGATTTTTTTTTTGGTGTTGAGCCTTTTTTGCCCCTTGATTTGTTTTAATGGGTTTGTGTGTGTGTGTGTGTCAACTGCGCTATTTGTTAGTATTTTGATGTAATAAAAATCTTAATATATTACTGAACTAGTATATGTTTTTAAATTTGTTTTATTTTGATTGATTTATATCCTTGATTAAATTTATTGCTTGTTAGATTCCTAAGTGGACTGAGAATTTTGCTTTCAATATTCTTTGATCTGTATTTGTTTGGCTTAGCTGTGTGTTCAATTTGGGTGTTTCTGCGTTATTTTTCTGTTGTATTCTGCAATTTTTTTTTTGTTTGTAGAAACTATGTTACTTTGAATGTATGATATGTAATTTTTGAAAAAGTAATGAATACTGTTGTTCTAAATGAGATTGGAAATGTGCCTTATAAGTCTCCGCAGTGTTAGGGGGTTCTTCCCAAAGAGACGCACTTTATAATCCTTCGGAATAAGTGGGTTCTTTCTGGAAAATTTATAAATAAAAAAGAATCTGGTTCACACTTTGAATCCGAGATAAATCGGATAAGAACCTATTCCGGAATATAAAACAAATCAATAATTTCCATCATGGATGGTTGTAAGGGAGACTCAGCAAAATTCTGAAATTGCAGAGGATATGCTGCCAAAATGAAGAGATGCCATTAAAAATTTAACTTTACCGTTTCCCTTGTTATTTTTATAACATATTTTGGAAATAAAATTATGTTGCTATAAAAATTATCCCCCTCCCGGATTGTTATTCCCTCTTGCACTTAAATAAAGTAAGGCCTTTTAATTTGGCTTGGGCTAGTATTTGAGTTTGACAGTTGTACAAGACTGATTTTATTTTTTCGCTTTATTTAGGTGTAATTATTCAGATAGACATCTTTTATTGCAAAAAAAAAAAGGATAAAATATTTTTTCTGTTCTATGACAAATACTTTCTTATTTGTTTGCAGAATACTTTTCTCCGATTCGGCAATGGAAGACGATGATGATTCGTTACAAGATGATGAAGCTGAAAACTATAAATTCGATGCTGCTTCTGATGATGACGAGTCCTCTGAAGACTAGGATATCGGTTACATATCTTATGGGTAAGACAGACCAATGTCATTTCAATAATTTCAATCGCTTTCTGGTTTTTCGATAATGTTCCAGTGCCATAAATAATAAATATCCCAATGCCAGTTTTGAGTAGGCGCGGTGAAAAAACGTTTTCATTTATTTAAATGATTATAAAACCAGAAGTCGGTATGAAAGATAATGGAAGATAGTGGGCTGGTAATTATAACGATCCAAGCGTAATTTATCTTTACCATATCACTAGTAAATCCAAGAGTATACATGCTATTTTTGAACGTTCTATTATTTAATTGTTTGTCAGAAACTCCATGAAATCAACTTGGAGAGTAAATGCATCCTTATGGGCCGTTCGATTAAAAGTCAACTAACTGCACAGATCTGCTTTTTCACTAAGCAATCGAATAACTATAAAGTAGTAATTCAAGGCACATTTTTGAATTGCATAAACTTGACTGAATAGTCATACTACACCGTTCCTTAAGAGATGAAGGTCATGATAGGGGTCCTGAAATCGTTTGCAATATTGCAAACTATACGAAATTTTACTTGAATCCACATAAGGATTGTCTAAATTTACTTGAATCCATGAGGCCTGTTCTAAATTTAAAATAATTTAACTCTCAACATTTGCATACTGTTTTTTAAATAATAATAAATATGTTTTATAATTATTATATTATCATGGTTACCACGTCACCGGAAAAACATAGAGAATTTAAAAAATCGTCTAAAAACAGGAAAAATGCTGGGGAATTTGAAAATTTTCATAAAAACATGTAAAATACAGGGGATGTTAAGTTCCTTAGTTATTTTTTTCCCATCTAAAAAATGCCGATCAATAAATACTTCAAGAATAAAAGATCGTAATTATAGATCCTAAAAACAAAATAATACCATATACGATTGTGTAATGCGGAAACTCGCACCTTTCCAATTCTCTTCCCTTTTTTCTATATTGATAATTGATTTGCGATACAGTTGTTTTTTTTCCATGAGATTTCCGAATTTCATCTAATGAGCATACGCGGCATACCGCTAATGAGAATACTTCTGCATCTGCGCTAAAGAATAGAATACATTTCTATGGCGGGATTAGCAATATTCAATCTGTCGAAGCAGTGCGGTGGTGTTTAGTCTACCATACTTGAGTTTATAGAATGGTTTGTTTAACGAAAAACTGTGCGCTTATTAAAGTAGATTAGAGAATATTTTAAATCAATGAAATGCTCAAAATCCGTATTTAATATGAATTGGACGGATAAAAAAAATACAATCATTATTTTGTTAAATAGGTTCGGAAAGTTCCACAAAATCAATTTGTTGCGTACTGCTCGCTTTGTAAGAAGATAATAAGCCTAAGTAATATGAAAAAACAGACACTTTACTAACCATTCCAAAAAAGGAAAACACACAAGACTGCGTGCCAGTTCAAAAGAGTCATCATTGATGCTGGACTTAGTATCTAGGAGAAATAACACGTCAAATCCGAAAACGTCAGATTTAATATCCGAAAACAAACCGATTTCGAACTTTTTAGTCCAAGAACAATCATTCAAGGTTAAATTTTTATGGGTATTAAAACTTGTTGCATCACATTCGTCCTTTAATTCATTCAATGATATATCGAAAATATTTTCACATATGTTTACTGAAAGTGAAATAGCTAAAAAATGTAAGTTAGGTCGTACAGAAATGTCGTACCTTATTTGTTATGGATTAGGACCATTAGCTCCATGAAAGTGATGGCTGAAAAATCTGAAGAATTTGCAGAAATTGATGCCCAGATACCTGAATTAACAAAAAGAAATAAATAAATAAAAAGTAATCTTGCTTTGTAATGTTTTTTGTTGAGTAATCATTAAATGATTTGTATCATGATAACAAAAATGTTTTGTGTTTTATTTCACCCGAGTCCTTCATTTTGTGTGGCTTACAATTAAAGAGTATGAGAGGTAATACATCTCCCTTTAGTATATAAATTTTGTCTTGCTATATTCTAGGTAATAATTGAAAATAAATTGCTTTCTTTTTCTGTATGTAAATATGAACCTTCTTTTAATACGCTATTATTTCGAATAATGCTAAATTGTTGCTTCTTTTCCTTGCTT
This sequence comes from Argiope bruennichi, assembly GCF_947563725.1. Classification (NCBI taxonomy): domain Eukaryota; kingdom Metazoa; phylum Arthropoda; class Arachnida; order Araneae; family Araneidae; genus Argiope; species Argiope bruennichi. Next base: position 53,186,211 of record NC_079162.1, read on the forward strand.
TTTCCACTCCTTAAAACAATATTCCATTACAACTAGCACATGAGTACTATTTGTGCATTTCCTCATATCTTGAATATACACACAGGAAAAAAACAGGAATTTTTTTCTAGGTTTGAGTGTCAATCCTGATTACGTAATTTTAATTAGTTTTAAAAATATTTTTGGAAATTAAAATGTTTTGAATTCAATAAGTTTAATGCCATATCTGCAATTCTCATTATTAATGTATTTTAAGAGTTTATATATCCCTTGTGTAATAATAATAAAAAGTAGTTGATTTATTTTTATTTTTTGTTAGAGTTATTGAATAACTATTATTTTCTACACAATGTTCAATATGCGATAAAGCGTAGATAGAGAATCTTATAGATAGATCTTAACAAGAAATATACGAAGCATGCTGAAGTATATATGTAAAAATAAGCGATTTCCTAAAATTATTGAATGTTAAGAGCAATGTAAGGGAGGCAATTCCAGAAATTTCACGAGTGTAGCTCATCTTAGCTATCTGAGGATGAAACAGGAAAAATTTTGAGATATTTTAATTCACCAGATTGGTAACAGAGTTAATGAATTCTCAGTCTTTTTACTGACGGGAAATTTATGTAGAAATTGTCAATTGCAACCGTAGGTTTTTTCCTAGAGCTGGGCACAGTCGGATCATATGCTGGCATCTGAAGTAACTCATTACGAATCTGGGGTAATTTTTCGAAGAACTGAATTGATGTTCTTTTGATAAATTCCGAAACAGGTTCAATTTGGAGGTCATCATGAAGTTTGAATCACCTGTGCCACAAAGTACTTTTCTACTGAAAATTCATATAAACTGATTATTGAACAAATTCAGAAACGTTTAATAAAGCTAAAGAGACAACAATGGAATTTCAATTATTTCAAAAATACGAATAAAAAGAAAAACTGGATCTTAAAAATAAGTGCAGCAAATAAAGGAAGCAACTTTTATATTTAATTTAGAAATACACGTTTATTTTTAGCATTTAATAGCTTTAATAAATAATCCATAGGTGACAAATAGATAGTCCGTAATTTTAATAAATAGTGACAGTAATTGTATTTTTTTAAAAATTAACAACTTAAAAAAATCCAATAGGTAAGTTGGTGATTTTAAAAAGAAGCCTGTACAGCACTTTAAATATAAAAATAGTTCAATAAAACTTTAAATAAGAAGTACAGTTGACATGTTATTCAAAGTTTTTAAAAAGTGAAAAATTTCCCATTGCCCTTTAAACTGGTGCAATTGTAAAATCCTCGAGTGAATTAATCTTACAAATTATTCGTTGGCAGTAATTAAAAATATAAGATACGGAGCATTTGACTACAAAAAATACAAGTAATTTTTCATGCTTTTCCATTCTGACTTTCATTTAAATTATTAAAACATTTTATAGGCATTAAAAATTAATGTTCTTACATTAATGTAAGGATTGAAAGGTAAAAAAAAAGAAAATGTTAACTGGATATTAATTAAATGAAGTTTAAGAAAAACCAAACTGTTGAGCTATATAAAGAAACATCATTCCGAGGGTCTTTTGCACTTACTTAAGTGTGCTTGCATAGATAAACGAGCTCACGATTATTTTATGAATTACTTGCGTGTATGAACTCCTCAGTCGATTAAACAATAGGTAAAATCTGACAGTGCATACAACTCGATCAAATTATTTAGTTAGGGAAGGGGCGAGACAGAAAATCAGTATCTAATACAGATAATGTCCATTCCTTATAGGAATTGATATCAGCATTCCAAACTATGATATTCAGTTTCGAAATCTGGTATTGGTTGCCAGCCTCAACTGAATCTTTGCAATTCCTTTGCAACTTGCAGCCGAAACCCCCACCCCTCTCAATCTTGCAACCGAGTACATGTGCCTTCAGTACAGGACTCAAATGTAACTATAATACAAGTAGTGGCATGATAATTCTGACCTTCTACATACGCTATTTAGTATGCGTATTGTTACGAATCTGCAATGTTGCTTCCCAGCACAGTTGGTTCCATCGTAGGAAAGACCGTTTTACGATCAGCTCTATTGAATGCTTATTGGATGCTGGAGCAGTGACCATTGGGCTTGGCGGCGAATTTGGCAACAAAATAGATGATACTAGAATCTTTAAGAATTTTGGCGATAGAACCAACAGGAGCTGAGATATGTTTTATTGTTCGAAAATCCTCTCTGCCCTTCTCCTGGAAATTATAAAAGGCCAGCTGAAGACAGTCGCATATTTGGTATACAATTGAATAGCGAATCGACGGCGAATTATTTGGGTTAGTCCAGCGAAGCGCAAACATTGAGTGGAGCTCAAGCGATTGGTGAGAAAGCTGTGTGAGAAATCTTGGAGTTTATTATAGAAGCAGCATCGCGTTATGTATGGAGTAGTCAGTCATAAAATAGTGAGGCGGCAGTTGGATACATCTAAAGCGAGGAGATAGTGAGGCCTGTTGATTTTATTACACCATACACCTACTATAAGCGAACCCGTTGACTCTACAGACTTAATAGAGAAAGTTCCGAAACAATATTGTATTAAAGCTTATTTCATCAGTTGTTGATGTATGTCCTTTCAATTCTCCTTTTAATGTAATGTCTTAAAAAAAAAGAATGGCAATATAAATGAAGTAGTGCAGTGAATTGGGGCTTTGTAAACTCGAATTTTAAATAGTTTATTAAATTAGCATTTATCTGAAGGATTTTTATAGTTCTATAAAAGTGTGTCAGAACTTTTAAATTTTGCCACTTCGTTAAAATTAATAACAATTATATTATAGTTGTAAATAAAAAAAAAATATCTGATGCATTGAGTAATATGTTTTTAATTGATGCATTAACTTTGTAGATGCAAGAATTCAAAATGATTTGGAATTACTTCTATTTTATTGAAAGAATTTGAGAAAGAGTTAAAAAACTTCCTGAAAAAATTCATTATTATTTTGAACTAAAATAAAGTACGAGTTTCATCAACTGAATTTTGTTATCAAACTTATCGAATATTTTTTTTTTTACTTATGATAGTAAAAGGTATTGAAATTAGAAGAAAAATAAGTGACTAAAAGAGAGTAACATGAAATAAAAAGGAAGAAAAGTATCAAAAAGCGAGAGACATGAAAGAGAGTAAACAAAAATTGTGGGAATTCGATAATTTCAAAGTGAAACAAGTTTTTAAAAAGTGCTTCACAACATTTTATTGTAAATATAATAATTTCAAAATTGGTTAGAATCAGTTAATTAATATATGGAAGTAAAGTGAAACTCTGCAGATTTTTTTTTTCTTATTCTCAAATATAAAGAATTGACTTATTTATTTTTTTAATGCATTTAAATCTGTTCCAAACTAAACACGAAGAAGAAAATGGAAAAAAAATACATAGAATTTCTTTTTGATAAGTGATCAGATTTTCTTTCTTTTTCAATTAGAAAATATATTTTAAAAAATTTTCGAATATCTAAATAATTATCTACATGTATTTGTGGGAGTATTATCAAAATTAATTTCTATTTGTGTTTGTAGGACACTTCTCGCCGAAATAGCAAGAATGGAGAAAATATTTGAAAGTGACGACAACCAAAGGGATGAGAAGATTTTCGATAGATTCTATTATTTTTACTGATGTGGATAAATTCAAGATATTCAATGGTGGCAGGAGACATTTAAAATATGCATCAATTTATTCTCTTGTAGCCATTTTTATTTGGTGCTATTTTCCAAAAATTTTGATTTGCCATATGTGACTCGAAAAAATTAAACAGTAAAGCATAAAATGTACTTCATTTTAATAAAAATGCCCGGCATGTAAACCCAATTATAATTTTCATTGCGTATAATTTTTGTTTATCTTTCTTCTTTTAAATAATTCACTTGTCATACAATAAATTTTTTAAAAAAATACCAAATATTTTAAAATAGAAACTTTTAGCATTTTAAACAGTAAAATTGCCTGCTTTTATCTTTGCAAACGAACAAAAGAATAATTTATGTTTGATTATACCATGCAGAAAAAAATACAATTTATCTTATACATATTTTTTAAATTTAATTTAAAGATAATTTAGTAGATATTCAAGTGTGTATCGTGATGTGCTACAGATAAGTACCATAATATATCCAATTGCTCGTTTAAGATACCAAATACCGAAAAGTCTTGGAAAGTAATTGTTTAGTTATAAATTAAAGTGAATAGATAATGTCTGATCTAACAACATATGAATTTTAATTCAATATAATTAAATTGTTATTTTAAATAGTAAAAATAGAAAGTATTGTTTATAAAACATCTGAAGGAGAAAAGAACTTATTAGAAATGCCTTGCTGAAAATAACCGACTTGAAAAACGACTCTTTCAGCAAAAAGAATATTAAACAATTAATTAAAATAGGGAATGCAAATTGTGAAAGTAAGTACCTTATTGTAAAACATTGATTGATTGTTCAAGAAATTCATGCATACTAACATTCGATGAAATATAAAAGAAATATTGAAACAACTTTGGCATTAGGAATCCCTAAATTTTTTTTAAAAATCTGAAATGCAGGATGCAGAAATTTTTCCAATTCGAGTTCTGAATTTTAAGACAAACTCTGAAAAAAAAAACCCTATTTTTTTAATTATGTCTTTAAAAAATACTAAACTTGCATTGTATGACGGAAGATACAAATATAAATTAATATTCAATACAAGTAAAAACAAAATTATTTCTTGTATGAGAAACAGATATTAACGAAGCAACATCCTATTTCATACAAGTTTGTTCTACCTGTATAATTTTGACAATTAGACGTAGTTGCACAGTTTTGAAAAAAATTTGATGAATGCAACTGAAAACTGAATGCATCTTTAAATCTGATTTTAACTATTTATTAAAAGAGGAAACGTGGATATAATTCAATGCGCATGGAATTTTATTTTCATTTTAACAATAATAAGAGTATATATTTTTTATTGAAATGTGTTGCATATTATCCAAGAAAGTAATCTGAAAATTTAAAATGGGAGGGTGAATGTCTATTTAAGCACTTCGATGTAATGTTGAATTTAATGTAGACAATTCAACAGATTAAAATTGTATATCATTTTATGTAGATTCATTTTTACGTTGATTTTAATAATAATAAAAATACATAAATTCACGTAAAAATTCCCCCAAAGTTTAAAGACTATATTATATGTTTGGATACATAATATTCAAAAACAAACGACAGCTGTATTCTTAAACTGCTTCCAGAAATGCTAAACCTAAAGACCGTATTTAAAGAGATGGAGCGAGTATCAACAACTGTAATTTCGGAAAGCTCTGACATAAAACTGCGAAATGCTTACAAACTCCTTATTTCACAGCAGACAAAATGAAATATTTATTCTTAGGTTTTGGACAGTAAATAAAATTTCAAAACTAAAAACTGAAATATATTTATTATGATGTAAGGTAGATCTAACACTTTAGTATAATTATTTTTTTCTGAAGCTCATATTTGATTAATCACATGAAATTTGAAAATGATTTAAGAAAAACTAAAGATAATATTAATATACACATAAAAAAATGCAATATATTTCATTCATAGTCCATTTTATATCACAATAAATATTATAAAATTATATTAATTTGTTTGAAAAACTATTAATAACTTTTTAAGAGTGGAGGCAATCGGATTAACAACTTTTGAAAGTAAATAACAACTTGTTTCTTAAACTGCAACCAACAATATTAAAAGAAAAAGCATAATACTTGAAATGAAATAAATCCCAACCTCCTTTACTTTCTGAAGTATTCAAATAAAATCAAGAAATATGTACATGTGTGTTTTTTATCTTTTAAGAAACAAAGTAAGAAATGCGTCTGCAAGTTTTATATAGTAAAAAACATCAAAAATAGTTGTTAAGATATAACGCAAATTTAAAAGAATAATATTTCTTCTATAGTTAAGCTATGTATAATTGTTTCATGAGAAATTTATAAAAGAAAAGTGCAAATTAGCATGGCTCCCAAAAAATTATTTTTAAAAACCTTAGTTAAATGCACATTGTTTGAAAACAAATTACAGCTGTTGTCTTAAATCGTCTCTGGAATACTGAAGCTTAAGAATATAAAATGAAATCAAATAAGGAACCATCATTCTGATTTTATGAAACATTTAAATAAATTTAAGAAATTATCCTCATTTCTTACTTAAGAAAGAAAATGAATTGAATTTATTGAAGATACAAGAAGTCTCTACTATCTATTCTATTCTTATATTTTTATTCTACTCTTAATATAAATGGATGAAAACTATCTTGAGACACAACTCCCATATTTTTGTGACTCGGTAATATAACTAATATTATATAATTATAGAATATTTCGGTTCCTTCCTTTTTAATTTTTTTTAATTAAAAATTTTATTTACTTATTTTTAAAACAATTTTTATTATTCTCAAAATTAAATTTATTTATTATAAATGTTGAATATACAGCGGAAACAGCAGCAACTTAATTTTATTTATTCTCTTATCCATGACTTAGAAATTAACAATTAAAATTATTTTTCCATTTTGTTCTGATAAATCTCTGCATTACAAGCAATAATTTTCACTTATATAGTCATCAGTAAAAATTTACAAGATACCATTAAGGCTGAGTATCTGTCATGATTCTGAAACAAAATAAACAAACTGCTTTTTCTTAAACGATTCGTAGCCAAACTGATGCAAACGATGTTAGAAAAAATTATTTAAAGTTACTTAATTTTGATTTTTTTTCTTTTTTGTGAGTGCGCGTGTTTGTTTATCATAAAAAGTTGCAGTTTTAAATTATCAAAAAAAAAAAAAAAAGTGGATAAATATTTTACCAAACTGGCAAAAAATTGTAGAAAAGCTTGAAATATTCTAATTAATTATATAATGACAAAAAATGTTAAAAACAGACTACAATAAAACTCAGGTATACTAGTATAAATCACATTAGTTTTAATTACGTGGAGAAAACAATTATAATCTCATTGCTTTTATTTTAAAAATTTAAATGACATTTTAATTAGAATATCATGGCATTTAATTTTACAAATTAATTTAAGTGAAGAATATTTCCTACAAATATCAATGATACCGCCATTTACTTTGAAAAAACGCCACGAATTACACGAAAATTATAAAGAAAGTATTATATCACATCGGAAATTTTATTTGAATATATTTAAATCTATATCACCAAAACTAAGGGAAAAAACATTTAATTAAAAATAATTTCTATCAAATCACATGGGGAATTCATTAGCAAATTTTTAGGTCTTAAGTGTATTCCATTGTTTTCGCAAGTAGAGATTAAATTTCTTTAAGCCTTGAGAAATGACATTGTGGAATATAAATGATCTAAGAAATACTGCATAAAATGGCACTTATTTAATATAATAACGTTGCTCCAGAAATTAAAGCAAATACCGAAACATACAATTCTAAACATTGCGCTCTTCAAAAAGCAGGATTCATTAATCATTTCAATTTTTCATTCAGTATTCATATACCATCCAAATAGGACATTCAGTCCAAATGCATAATAATATACATTTCTTTTCGCGAACTTTAATTTCATTTAGCAAAGTTATTGGAAAGGTTTCATTGTAATTTGAGGAAACATTAATTTTTTGAATAAATGAAATAAAGAATTCTTACTGGCAACAAGATTCGATCGAGTGACGTTGACAACTCGGAAATAAATTAGAACATCAATTCATTACGCCGCAGTATCTTCGGTATGGTTTTTTTAAACTATCAATTTGTTAGCAGGTCTTCGTGCATTATTGCAACTCAGCATTTTGTCTGATCGTATTTTAATGAAACAAATTTCCATGCATCTGCAAGTTTCAGTTCTCTGGGAATTTTTAAAATTTTATATATTTCATTTTGCAAATTTTTATTACATTAGACAAACCAATTTCATTTAGTAATTTTCATTAACTAAAATCAATCTCTTCGGTAAAATTTTTAAAAATGCCTCTTTAAAAAAAATTAAGAGAATTTTTGCTGGCAGCTGAATTTATACCTGTACCTTGAAGAATTCGAAAAGTAATTATTCATTTTGTTTATTCTATAGTTTTGTTCATCAGCGTCGCAATTTAAACCTCTCACTATTTTATTCTACCTTTGCATGCCATCCGAACTGTTTCATCTTGCCCACAAATACAATCTTAATTGTAATGGTAGTATTTTCCACTTCGATTCGATTTCGAAACTCTTGCAGAATATCAAAATATAAATTAGCAGAACTTTTTAAACTTCTCATTCTGTCATTCAATTTTCGTGTACTAACCAAACTGACCATGATTCGAAATTTAACTTCAAAAAATTCAGTATGAAGTGGAAGGGTTAAAAGAAGGTTGTTCGGAGCAGCAGCGAGCCCATTTACTAGAATTTCCAACACATGAGTCACGTGAGTTGTGGAAACGCTCCTCAATTGTCAGAAAACCATTCTCCCCTTCCCGCCTTTCAAAGGGGAGGGACGTTTCCTCCCTCAGTCTTTAATTGAAAAAAGCGGTAGTTTTGGCCGATAATCTGCAGAACTAGTTTGAACCGCACTGTGACGCGTGCCTCAATGTTCCCCTCTTGTCAAGGTCAATAACGGAGGAGTTAAAAAGCTTCTTTTCATCACAGAACTTACATGAAGACTGTTAGGCCAACGGAGATTTATGTAAACGTTGAAACCGAATGAGCCACCTGGATTGGATCAGATTAAGAATAGTATGATTAAAAATATCCCATCCATATTTATTTTGTATCTGATGTATTTGCTGAATATATTAAAGCATATGTGTTAACGGTTGTAGTTGTTCCTGTTTCTAAATCAAATTCTGATTTGACTTTACCTCAAAATTTGACAGATCGTACTGATGAGATTGCCCCCGAATGTGATCAAATATTTTAAATTCCAGCCCCTTATTCTTATGTTTAAAAGATTTCTAAATTTCATATTCTTCAGAAATTTAATGATTTTTGGATGTATTCTTCTTTATATGTTTGGGAGATTATATGCTCAATGATCATGATAATTAATTTATAAAAACATTTATTTATTCCGAAAAGTCATAAAGATCTTCTTTTTATTTATTTAGATTTCATTTAGTAAATAATCCTAATTATATTTGAAATATTTTCTCAGCAATCCCAACATTTATGTTTGCTTTTGCTCTTGTACTCAGAATTTTCAATTTTCTGTTTCCATGAATTTAAAAAAAAAAAAAAAAGTTGGCTAATTGAGAGCATCAGATTAAAAAAATCCATTTAGATTTAAATGGATTTTTAAGTTAAATTTTAAATTGTAATAAATGTACATTATATGTGATTATTTCAAAGTAGCCCTCAAAAACATCAGCTCTAGTAAATCGCAACAAATTTAATCCAGCCGTGACGAGATCAGTAGAATGGTTACCAAATTTTTATTTTTCAAATACATCAAAAATTTTTACTCAAAAAAAATTGTTCGAATATCTTATTTAAATCTTTTTTTTTTTTTAAGAAATTAACAAACAAATATTTCCTAAACAAAAAAGGCAAAAATTTCATTAAAAACTTTCGAAAACGCCGTCTGTGTTAAATGTTCCATTATATAGTTATACAGGATGATTATTAAAATATTATCCGATATATGAGACCATAACTATCATACCATTCACAAGAACAGAATAAAATTTTGTTTCAAAGTATTTTGAGGTATGCAGTCAAGAATCATAGGAAAAACAAGGTGAATAGTAGAAGCAGTTGCCTGTAATGTGTCGAGTTAAAATAGGTGGCTCTGCACTGCACATTTCAAGAATTCATCAGAGAAAAAATAAGTTAAAAGATATAAATGGTTCACATTTTAACATAAATTCTGCAATGTCTCACTAAAATGCAGGAAACATAAACAAAATATTAACGTAAATTGTAGTCTTAATTCTTAAGAAAATTGACTCAAACTGATTTTATTTTTCATTGATAAATGCTTACACAGAATCTAAAAACTAAAATAATAATAATTAAAAAGTAACCCTAAGATATGAGTCAAAACTTTCAACTTTTAGTTTCTGAAAAAGTCCTTAATCGATTACTACTTTTTAGCCCGCTTTCAATGCCTTGGCAATGTTGCCAATGCAACGTCTTGCCTTCCTGATTTAATTACGATCAAAGAAAACTAGGCCGGTAGTACGGAAGTCGGGTAGTCATGAACCGGATACTCGGGAGTAGACCGTAATTTGTTCGTTCATTTAGTGTTACAATTTTGTAAAATATGTACTATATACTTATTATATTATTTTATTAAATATTTTTTCTTTCATATAGACATATTTCAGTTTTAGCTGAAAACGTTTTTGCATAAATTTCTGTGAAGTTTTAATATTATGCTTTTATCTAAATCTTCAAGTTTAATCGGGGCGTATTTGTTCTTGAAGAAAAAGGTCACTTATATAATTAGTTATGTAATATACAATTGTTATAATTTAAATTAAATTCATACTAGGCTAAAATAAGAAATAATCTTAATTAAACCTTATATTTTTTTAAATGTTATTCTATCTAAAACGTTTTCAACAATTAAATATAAGGACCTAAATTATTAACTTCAAAACATCTAATGCACTTTAATTGTATTTATACATCCATTTTAGATCAAATAATAATACATTTTTATGAACTGCTATTTTTCGTATTTTCCAATATATTTCTTTGTCTTATAAAGCAATTTCTGCCTTCAGTGACGCAAAAATTAAATAAGTTTAATAACTAAATTGAAGTTAACATTAAGAAATTAAATCAATTAATTTGATTGATGAATTGGCTGTGATTATAAATTTGTATGCTTAATTCATGTTTGTAAATGCTTACCCAAGTATCATAATATATATATTATAATAGCCTACAACATCAACAGTTTATTTCATTTAGGGCTTATTTATGCCGTTTTGCTTGAGTATTTTAAAAACATTAATAAATATTGGAAAAGATATTGATTAAACAACATGTTATATATGATTTACAAATTATCCATTCTCAAAAAAATTATAATATCATATCATGACGTTTTTTTTTTTTTTTTTTTTTTTTTTTTTTTTTTAGATTTAAAATTAGAAACGTATCAATTTAATGCAAGGAAATGAAATTTAAATGAAGGAACATTTGTAGAAAACTGAAATTGTGAAACTCTTTTTTAACAAAACACTGATAATAACTTTGATTTTAATTTTAAAAATGATTATATATGGAATTGAAGAATGTAGAAATCCAGTTCAAGAGCACATTATTAAAAATAATTAACATTAAATATTTTTGAAATCAAATTAGAGTCAACAGTTGATAATATAAAATTGAAACTGAGTATTAGTTTTGAATTCATTAAAAAAAAAATATTGAGTAGAAAATTTAATAGGCTAAATTTTCACGAGAACTTTTGAGATACGTTGTTATTAAAGAAAATATACTTCAAATATTTGGAAACTTTTTTTTCATCGAATTAGGCCTAAAAAAAACTTAACAATCAACGCTACAATCATTGAAAATATAAAGAATAGGAATAGGAAACTGGTTAAAATATTTACTTTTTTACGCTTTATAACAAAGAAATTAAATGAACTTAAATGCATTTTTAATTCAAAAATATTACTTTGAAATTAATTGAAGACAATTAATATATTGTAACAAATCTGTAATTTTGCTATCCGGCACGGCGTGCTGAGCTTGGCGACCGTTTGGCGAGTTGGCGATGAATTTGGCGAGTTTGGCGACTGAATGGATAACACCAGAAAGTTCGAGAAGTTTCATGATCCATCCAGTAATAACAGAGATACACCCAGGTACGCCCTGATTGGTCTGAAGTTTCTAGTCCCGCCTCCCGGAGCTATAAAAGACAGACCTCTGAAGCTGGAGAAGAAGTGTGTGTATCGGCGGAAGTTGTGTGTGTGAGAGTGGTCGGAGTCGCCGACAGGTAAAGAAACTGGAGGATTAGACAGCAAGCAAGCTGCTAAACTTACAATTAAATGCGCTGAGTAATTACAATTGAGTGGCAGTATTTGTTGTAGAAGAAAAAATTTTGTAACAATATTGCCTTTAAAAAACATAAAACTAAGAATTTAGCTCTAAACTTCAATACAATAAAATATTTTGAATTTTTATGAAATTTACCTTTATTCTAGAGTTTAATGAGATTACGCATTGCTTATACGAAATTCTCAAACTCACTAGTTTGTAAGACAAAGCTATAAACTCAAGTGAAAAAATTGTTTTCAAATGGAATCCCAATATTATTGACCAAAATATGTCAAGGTTTCTTTTTTAGTTGTTCTGATTCCTTTTTACAGCGAAATAAATATATTCTAGTTACAAAAGAAAAAAAATGCCCTATTTATAGTTTGTTATCCTATCTACACCATCTTTCATCACATCAAAGGCTTTTTTTTGGTTATAAATGGCAGTTTTATAATAAATGAAATTTATTCCAAGTTCTTCTCATTCAATTTAGTTTGTAGCAATTTCTAAACTCTTTTATTTTATTTATATATTTATTTTCTGCTGATTGATAAAATGTTTGATGGATAGAAATATCACCTTCTAAGCTTATTTGTATTTGTAATAAGTGCAAATTGAGTATAGTTTTATTTAATACCATTCGCATCATTCGTTTATATTATGAATACATATGTTTATTTATTAATCAAAAAAGTATTTTCAAACGCTTGTCTGACATTGACAAATGATATTTACAAAAAGAACTTAAATAGTGATTTGAATTTAGGGATTTTGAATAGAGATAGCTGAATATATTGCGACAGCAAAATAAGAAGTTTTATTTTAGCATAAGGAATACGAGTTATTTTTTTAATGCAACTAATTTATTCCACAATTATGCATCACCCAGGGCAGCGATTCTCAACCTGTGGGGCGCGCCCCCCTAGGGGGGCGCGAGAATATCCAAGAGAAAATATTATTTAAAAAAATTGATTAACTGACTGAAAGGAAAGCACACATACACATAGAAAACAAAATACATTTCGACATATTTAATAACTTATTAAAGTAAAACGACATACTAAATTAAAACAAATTTAATAATTATTAGTGACTCCCTGGGGCCTATCTTGCAGAGCAAAGTTTTTCGAAGGAAGGCTTAATATTAGAAATAGCCACTCTCAGTTCTGCCGAGATCTATATTTGTCTTCAAAGTAGCCACAGCAGAAAATCCAAAGGTAGGATGTTGAAAATGGTAATAGAATGAGAAATGTCCTTGTTTTTAGTGTAATTAAAATCATCCTCTACTCCTGCCCAAAATTCAAATAGTGATTTATTACTAAATTGTCTTCTAGTTTCGCCACTTGTCGTGAAGTCTATGAATTTTTCTTCCTCATCAATTGAGAGCCCTTCGGGAGTCTTATGAAATGGATCCCTAACTCACTTGTAATTTCCTATCAGTTTGTCATCAGCAAGAAAATACTTTTTAAAATTCTTTGCCTGCATGGCTAAATGATTTTCAGTGGTTACAAAAACAACTTTTACATGTTCATCTTCAGCCTTCTAAGTTTTAGTACAATCATCCACATTTGCAAACATTGTTAGATTTCTTTGCCTTAAATTTCTGCTCCACAATTCCAATTTTCCACAAAAAGCATTAACATTATTTCTGCTCCAAAATTCCAATTTTCCACAAAAAGCATTAACTTTATGACTCGTATCCAGCATATGTGTATTTGCTCCTCGGAGTGGAAGATTCAAGTTATTTAATTTCTCGAATATGTCAACCAAGTAGCTCAATTTCATCACAAATAAACCATCGTGAAAATTCTCGATCTCCGGTACGTTTTCTTCTTCTAGGAAAATGGCGATTTCTTCTCTTAATTCATAAACACGTTGCAAAAATTTTCCACATGATAACCATCTTACCTCGCAATAAAATAGTAAGGCTGAATATACTGAACCCATGTCTCCGACGCAATTTTTCCATCCTATGTTTGCCTCGTTCATAAAATCATTTAAAATAGCAAATAATGCGAGGGCCGTTGTTTTGAGTTCTATTGGTTTGCAGAAAAGTAGTTCTGGTAGTTCTAAAAGAAGCTCGCTTACTTCCGATTAAAAATTTATCCATGAATCTGCATAAATCTTCTGCCGTAAATATTTAATATGGTGAATTGCAATTAACATGAAAACATATATAACATACACATTCACGATATATTCGATAGCGATAGAAGGATCGACTCGAATGAGACTGGCTGGAATTGAAACTTGCGTTATCAAACATTTTCCTTCTTCCTGTGAGAAAACATCTGCGCATGCTCGAGACGGCATCGGTCGTGTGGATTCTCTTCCACAAACATTACTTATTTTCTCATTACTTTATTCTCTTCCACAAACATTACTTATTTTCTCATTACTTTATTCTCTTCCACAAACATTACTTATTTTATTTAAATATTCCCCGCTTTCATTCGCTTCATCTATTCACTGCCCGCTTTGCAAAATGCCAGATGTGGTTTATCGCCAATTAATATTGGCAGTTAGTAAAAAATAATTTAAAAACAGAATACAAAATACTCTATATACATTATTGTTGTATACTTTTTACTGTAAGCGGGGGGGGGGCGAGATAAAAATTATGATTGAAAACTGGGCCACGAATACTGAAAGGTTGAGAAACGCTGACCCAGGGCATTTGCCCCAATTGCTCCACTTTAATTATACCACTGCATCTAATGCATTTAATGATCAATCAGTTGTAAAATAAGAAAAAAAAAAGTCTATCTCCAATCTGTTCTTCTCGTGCTTCTTATGAGACATCACTTTTTCTGTTTTTCTTTTTTACGCAATATTGTGTTATTGTTGATTCAAAAGCAGCTTCAACGTCAGTTTCGTTAGCAAGTTGTTTTGCATCAATAATAGTAATAGTTTCATCGAAGGACATATCCGATCGAAAATTTTTATGGAATATTTTTTATTTTTATAAAAAAATAATCAAATGCAGATGTTAAATCAAAATCTTTTGTTTACATCAACTTGCTTATTGGATTAATGTAATTTAATATTTTATGCTAAATAACTAATGAACGTAAAAATTGAAATTGTTCAATACAATTTAATAAATCCGAGACTCGTCTCATTAAATTATCGATTTCTTGCTTTTCACAAATAGCAAGAAATGTATTGTAAACATCTTCCAAATAGAATCTTTAAGGCTTTAAGTCCTTTATCCTACTCACTCATCTAGTGTCACTCAATGATTTCAAAGTCAATCCTTGAACATGCTTTAAAAGTATTGCCCATAAAAGTAGATGCCGAGAAAAAAGAAGATAATGTTTGGACTATGTTGAAGAGATTAACTGCTTCCGAGGATTCTTTTGCCATATCATTACCTACTATAATGAGAGAAAGGATACTTCACGGAACAAAAGCCCATTAATTAAATTATTTAATTCTAGATTGCACTTCTGCTTTATCGCCCCTCATATTAAATTCGTTGTCATATTCTTGTTTTCCGATACCCACACATTTAAACTCAAGTTATTAAGTACTCCGGTTATAATTTCAGGCACATGTTTCCTTGTGGACCTTTCAATTGGAAAGAAGTCCAAAATGTTTTCATTAATTTTTATTTCAACTTCATTGGCATAAAATTTGTTGATTGAAACATATCTGATTATAAGAGTCATTTGCTCTACCTTATTAAAGACAGGAGTGTAATCTAAAATTATAGGAAAATATTTAGATTTTTTAAATTTCGTCAATAATTTGAGATTTCACAATTTGATGAAGCAGGTCTATTATCTCGTTGCATATTTTCCCTGAGATCATGAGCTTTAGTCCCTGGCTTTTTGAACATTCTATGAACATGCTCTTCCAAAATGAGATCAAATTCAAATAGTAACTCAACTATTTTTAAGAAGTTTACGTTATTATACTCAAAAAATTTGCCGCTTGCACCTTGAAAACTCAGAAAACTTTTACCAAACATTTTAATGATTGCTACAATTTTTATATACACTTTGTACCATTGGTTTGTTTCAGCATTAATAATTCTTTGAGCAGAGGAATCTACAGTTTTACAACATTTTAACCTTTAATTAATTTCTAAACATGATTTTTGGAAGTTTCAGGATCTTTCAAAATTTCGACGAGGTATTTAAACTTTTAAAACTCTCATTTGAAAGGAACTAATCACATAACCGAAAAATTGGCAGCAGAAGCAGTAAACGTAGTTTTGTGAAATAAAGTACATTAGCCAGTCTTTTAAAATTTGCTCTCCATTTCAGAAAATTCATGTATAATAATTTGCTCTAAGATATCGATAAGTATCACTGGAAGAAAATTTTAATTATATAATGGTTTAAATGGGCCTTGTAACATTAAAAGATTTCTTTCGGCATCTCCTAAAATTCTTGACCACAATGCTGGACCTGTACTCAGAGTTTGTAAAATACTTTCTGTGGGTGACACGTTGGTGCCAATTTTGAAGATGCTTTCACTTAATGGTGGAATGTTGCCATTTCCAGCTGATTTATAAATATAGTCTGTTTGTTGGTCATAATTATTCTCCAACGACATGTTTTCTTTTACAGCCGGACCTGGTGTTAGATTCTCAAAGCCGTCATTTGTTCTGGTACTACAAAAACAACTCTGTATATAATTTCTTAAGGTGCTAGTTTGTTTTTATATTTGGACTTCCTTTTCCAGCCTTCGCCTTTTGTACTAGAAACCAGACTGGCCATTAGACATTCTGGAATAGGGAGATAACTCAAATTAAACTATGTAAGATATGAAATAGTAATTAGAAATGAAAGTTAATCCTTTTTCTAAATAAGCTAAAATCATAATTAACATAACTTCAAAATTATATTTCACCGACCGGAATTTTAAAAAAAATATTTATGCTCTGCACAAAATATTTTTTTTAAACTTAAAGGAAGCGTAGTGTAATAATATTTGAATTTCATAGAAACAAAATTTGGGCAACTCATGAATAGTCATTAAATTTATTTATTTTTTGAAATTACAAATTATAGATAAACAATTCAATTATTAATTATAGATTTTGAGATATGATAATATGAATTGAGATCATATGAAATAGCAATGATTTCTAAATAAAAAATATTTAATATGTATTTTATACATTTTCATAACGAGCAATTTATTTCACTTTATTTATACAAATCAAAAAAGATATTTTACTTTCAATTATTATTTTTATAACTTTTGAAAATTTTAAAGAAAAATTGAAAAGACTTTTTTTTTTTTTTTAACATCTACTTGAAACTATTCTTGAAGGTGAGCTTTCGTGCTAAAAAAGAAAAAAATCTTATCTTAAGACCATTTAAAAGTTTCCATTTAATATTTCATGGAATGATTATAAGGTACAAAGATGTAGTGACCGGAAAGACAAGGGGTATAGAATAGATACCCCAGCAGCCATGGTGACCAGACGTTAGTGCATTCCATTTTTGAAAGAAAAATATGATAAAATGGCGAAGAAATAATATTATGGCCTGGTCGCAATTTATACTTGCAAAGTTACTGATGTTGACTAGAAGCAAAAAAAATCATGTTACCCCAGGCATCACTTATTCCCGCTCCTTTATTGATAAGCTATCCTTCTTTGGATATCAATATTGTTTTAAATAACATATTAAAAGAAATTTATTTTCTTTGTGACTATGAAACCAAATCTACTATGTGGTCTGAAAGGGTGGTGTGGCGATAGTGGACACATAAAATTTCATGGTAAGAGCAGACACTCCGGAACTGATCGTGGTTAGAGCGGACACATTCCCCCCCCCCATCTTAGAACAGATAAAGGGTGCAGATAAATAAGTAAATAAACACTTTTAAAAATCACAAATATTATTTAAAACAGTATTTTAAGTGGCAAATGTCTTTCACGTGGGATAACGTTTTTTTTTTTTTTTTTTTTTTTTTTTTTACCGAAGTTTTCTGTTTTTGCACTTGATTATCGAATTACAAGGATAAATACATTTTTTGCCAATCAAATTTAATTATTTATATTAAATTTTTAAGATATTATAGTGCGAATGTATTTTAAACATGGCGGAATATAATAAAAATAAAAACTTTCAGAGAAATATTTAAAACTTAATAGTAAGTAACAGTATAATGAAGGGTATGAACGAATTTCCGGGATTTTGTGGAAAACTGTATTTTAGAGTCAAATAAATATTAGAACAGGTGCAGTTGCCATAAAATTAATTAGTTTCAATAATGTAAGTAAAAATAAATACTGGAAGTAAAATATATGAAACAGATACAAGTAAATTAAAGAAAAATAAATACAAGTAAATAAATATTAACTAACCTTTATTATAAAGGCATAAATATCATTTACCATTGGATTTAGTCCAACCTAGTTACAAAACTTAAAGATTTTAGACATTTTTCTAAATTGTTTGATATTTCGAATTCTTTTAGGATGTTTTCAATTCTTTCATCCAATTTTACATATGCTTTTTTCCTTTTTATGGCAGGGTCGCCTAATTCTCTGGATTTCAAATTAAAAGACATTTTATGTGTTCTTCTTTTAGTATTTTAACTAATAAGTGGACATTAGGCTGGTTTCTGCCAGTGATTGCATTTAATTTGGAATTCCACCCTTCAACAAAATTATTTGTCGTATGACACTGTCCATATACATTCCATACTTTAATGGGTATATTTGGATTGTCTATCTACTGCTCGACAAAATAATCAATGAATGTGGTAAGTTTATCAATGCTAAAAGCTTTTTCCAATACAATGCTTCAAGCATCATCTATGTGTTCCATTGGCTAGTAAGCTAATACAGAAATCATTCTACAGACATTTCTTATATCTTCGTTCTCTTTATATTCCTTTACTAGACCCATTTCTTGTATCTTACGCCACAAACATTGATTAAAATGAAAGTTACAACCCGAAACAGTCGAACTGGGAAATTCTAACATACAATTATTGATGGCTGCTGCTTCAAAATCTAATTTTATAATGTCCGGCTTCCACTTAGGGTACCAACGTTTCACTTCCTGAAACATTGCAATGTAAGTTGCTTGTCTCTTATCAGGCAGAAATGCAAAAAGCGCTGGATAAACGTTGGTCTCAGTTGCTGTACTCTTTAAGTCGACGTGTATAGTATATATTTGAGCAAATTGTTTCGGACAACTTTTAAATATTCCATCTAAGAAAAAGGTCTTTCCATTTTCCAAAAGGTACCGAGATTCTTCTCCTCCAAATACTAAAATCCTGTTATCTTGGTCATTTTGCAAGTCTAAACGAAGCAAGTTTTCCCCATTAAAAAGCACAAGTGTATCGTTTGCAAACTGAATGTCGTTGGCATTTTGAGGATTTGGGGTAGCTCCCAAAGCCTTTCTCCTCTCCTTACATAAAACTGTCTTGGCATTGGAGTATGTCGGTATTTTAGTAACGAAATCATAACCTTTCTGATATAATTCTGAAAGTTCTTCTTGAACTATCTGGGGAACGGGAACTGATGTTTCTTCTCGGACTCTTTTTCTGCAAGTCTCTAATCTCCTTTTAACTTCGATATCAGTAACGTTGGGCACGCTGGAATGTTCAGTTTTCTTCAGTACTTCGTATTGAAAATTTGTCTCTACATTTCCTTTACAATGATGTGTCTTTTCTTTTACACATACCCAGCTCATTTCTAATTTATTTTTTCGGTGTAGACGGTGTGGGTAATCATCTACAACTAAACATTCTTTTCCTTTATTTTGTAGAGAGTAATTTTGTTGAAATGGCTATGGGTTCCATCACAGATTTTTTCGCCGACATAAAACGACATACACACTTCATAAGGATTAAACATCTACTGAGAAAATGAGACGGCCTTCTCTCTCAAAAGTATCGGCTTATCTCTACAGCAGTTGCAAAGCTCGAAACTAAACAATAGATGACATGTGACTGATTAGGGAAACAACACAATAGGTGCAAGAATGTCCGCTTTGCCCACCCAGCTCCACTCACGTGTCCGCTGTATCCACTGTCCGCACTGGCCACATGGTCGTCTCAAAGAGCATCTTATTTATACTATTGTGGACTAATCTGCTTTAACTTATTTGATATTGAATTCTTGGCATGTTCTATTTCAGCACAAAAATGCTTATTTCTTTATTCATCAAATGATAATAAGGTTGCGGATTAAAAATGAATAATTTATTTTTAAAAAACAGCAGAATCTCGAAAGTTATCCTCATCATTTATTCATTCAATTATTTCGAATATTTTCAGCATCTTTAAATTTTAGAGATCCTTTTCTAGAAAAATAAGGTAAATTTTTTGAGTCGCCATCTATTGGAAAATTTAGAACTATAAAATCTTCAAAAGAGTTTAAGTTAATGCCTTTACCGAAACTTAATAAATAGATATATAAATAAATTAAATAAAATAAAAAGTAAAATATTCCATAACAATTTCGGCATGAATGTAAATTTTAAATAAAGTGTAAGATCGGATGATGGGGAGAATATACCATATCGGGTAATCATTACTCTGAATGACTTCAGTCTTCTGAGAATTCAAATTTTATGTCTTTTCAAACATTATGTTTATACTGAGAACATTTTATTTGTTAATTACATATTTTTTTTATGTCTTCACGAATTTGCTTTTCTAAAGTTTTAAATAGATGGCACCATGAAAATTTTCCGATCTCAAGTATTTTTCACGATTCTACATCTATCATATATAAGGATTTGCTAATAGGTGAATTTTCTTCCTTAGAACAATTTAAATGGGTATTTTATTGCTATTAAGATATTAATCTCATCTTGACAACAAGAATTTGCTCAAAATTCTTCTGCAATTTCGACAGGAACCTCGCAGTTGAAGTAATTCGACTTATCCAGACACTTGGACTCCAGCGTTAATCAGAATGCATGTTCTATTCCCAGAGTTGATCCAATCTCTATCAGAACAAAATGCCGCACAACATTGTTAGGATATCTTCCCGTTATTGGACAGCATTTTGAATATATGACAACTCATGGAAATATTGTACAATATTTTGTGTTAATATGGATCTAAGGAACCCTGATTTAAATACCTATCATGAGCTTCTTTTAAATTCAGTGAACACCAGATGGAGCCATGATCGAAGTTTGCTATATATGCTATTTTTGTATGTATAGTCTGTTACTTACGAAATGTTTGTAAATATTGTTTCAATTCATTTCTTATGAAAATAGATCATCGTGAATTGAAATTGTAAAGATTTATGTAATAAAAAAATCTTAAGATCAAAAGAATTTTTAATTTGAATGGAAACAAATCTAATCTAATGATATCTAATTCTAAATTAAACACATTGATATTAAAACTATTTTTCCCCCGAAACAAGAACTTTTTAAAAAGGTCTTATATTAAAAATGCTTTCTATTTAAATTTTTTAAGTGCATAACTATTTTCTGAATGTATGATAACCATTCTTGAAATTCTGTTCTGCTAAAGTTATGAATATACTTTTTCTTTTATAATTTTATAATTTATCACCTTAAAGCCGATAAAATGAATGCGATAACTTTTATAATTATCACATTAAAGACGATAAAATGAATGCGATAACTTTTATAATTAGATTGTTAGTTTTAACACATCGTAGACAATGACTACACACGCATTTAAAATGGGATAAAAATGGATTTTATGTGTAGGTATGAAAAAAAATTTAAACATTTGTTGCTGATATTAATTTTGATTTTACGATCCACTAAAAATAATAAGTAAATTTTAATTGAAATTATTCTACAATGGTCGTCACACATATTACCGTGTACCCGTGTACGTTTGCTACTCGGCTGTAGATGTTCCTTTGATAGTTGGATTTGTGGTGCTTTTGAAACAAATCAAAATCCACCTATGGTGAAAAATTTTAAGTGAAGGATTAAGAAGATGAAAATATAATATATGAATGCTGTATAATTTTGATGTAAATTAAACTTGCCATTGATTCAACTGAAAGTTGATTTGGATAAATATATAAAATACAAAATCATGCAATAAAATAAATGATTTAAAGAACAAGGTTATGAAATTTGTACAGTATTATTTGCGACAAACAAAGGTAATGTCGGCTTTAGATAAAGTTCTGCTGCAGATATCTGCATAAGATAGAGGTGACTTGAGTATTTTGTTGTCGGTTTACTTGATGAACAAAGACTTAATGAGACTTGAAGATATTTCTACTATGAAATAATTATCTGACCAGTTACTTCAGCTGCCTATTTTGTACTAATTATGCACGAAAAAGATAGTTAAGGGAAATTCAGATTGTCACCCAATCTAATTTGTAATGTCAAGTTAGTCGGCATTGCCTTTTTCTTCTTGTTGTAGAAAAGTCATAGAAATTCAAAATTAATTTTGAATTTTTTTTTCTTTTGAATAAAAGCCATTTTCACTCCTTGCGAAATTTTGAGCGTCATGCCATGCATTTCAATACCAAACACTGCCATAATAGTACCATTTTGTATCATAACAATATATTATGAACATTCTTTTTAATGGTTACAAAAGAACGTGAAAGATTTTCCAAATATTTTCACAGTGATTCCATTTTATATATTCGTTGCCAGTAGCTTATATATACAATTTTTTTTATGCATATAACAAAGGTCTGAAGAAAAAATTGCGGTGGTCCATAATGCTTTGTCATAATTTCAAATGAAAATGAATGTCATAAATTAATTAAAGAAGTTTAAGTCAAGGTAAAAATTTGAACCCTTAATAATGCAGATTTAAAAACATCCTAATTTCATAATGAGAGATTCATTCTGAAAATATTTCTATCAAAATATGTAGGATAATTCATAATATAATTCCTGAATCAACAAAAAAATCTATTTTTTGTAAAAGTAAATAAAATTGCACGAAATAGATTTGCGCTGTTTGCAGCGTATCAAAGCATTGCATTTTTTTTACAATTTTGGTTATCTAACTTGATTAAAAATTTATTACATTTTATTCTCGTATATTATCTGTTTTAAAATATTGACTCTTATTTTCGTAACTTATTATTTTAAATTTTTTAAAAAAATCGAACTTCATGGGGTTCTCTGCTTTGCTTATCTATAATACTTCTTTATTGAAATTATTCTTTTTGTGATTATGTGAACAGTTAAAGCTAAATGTATTAAAAATTTTGAATGAATTGTGTATTTTTTTTTTTTTTTTGTTCAATAATTTTTCTTGGGATATTTGTTTTAATGATGCTTTGTTTGATTTGCATCTTTTTAAATTGCTATTAATTGTAAGAACTGTTACAATTAATAGCAGTTAATAAATTATAGCAGTTAATAAAGTAATAAATTATAATAATTAATTAATTAGCTGTACTTAAAAATAAGTACAGCTAATTAATTAATTATTATAATTTACGTTTATTTCATGTTTTATTTCTTTGTAACTTGAATTTTCTTTCTGCTTATAAAATATTTAGAAATAATTTTTATCGGTTACTAGATATTTTCTATGAATAAAATCACCCAGGATAATCTATAGTTGTAATACTTAAAGAGAAAATTTTCAAATTTTTGAAATGAATTATCTATTAAAAACGCCCTTGACTTATTTGAAATTGAAAAAATCTTTGAAAAAAATTTGGCTTCTAATTAAGGTCAAAATCTACAAAATGAGTGTTTCAATATCTCGTAAGCAATATTTAATCATATTATTTTCTTATCCTTAAATTTTGTGACTCCAGATGGAACCATGTGTATGCTATACATGGTTAAATTGATTTTCTATAAGGCATGTCGCTAAGAGTGGTTAAAAAATAAGATTTATGTTGTCCTTAAATTTTGTGTTAAATGTTTAGAACAGGCTCAGTTGTATGATGCCTGAAAAGGACGCGAAATATGAAACAACAAGAACTGGTCGCTTATCGAAGATCAATCTGGGTGGGGGTACAATTTTTTTTTCTTCTCAGCCGTTGTCATTTTTATGCAAAGACAATATAAGCGTACTCTTAAGCCGTGTTCCAACGACCGGAGAATCTTCAGGCGGGACACGCGTTCCCCGTTTTCCCTCTCTTGCGGTTTCCTGGGGTGCCCCGCCTGAAGATTCTCCGGTCGTTGGAACACAGCTTTAACTGGAAATTTGTACCTCTTTTGTTCTCTCGTCGCTCGCTATGTTCCCGGCAAGTGCAAATTACAGCCTGAATGGGCGGTAATTGAACCAGATATCTGACACTTTGTCTACTTATTCAGATCCTGCGGCGGGCTGGTGGAAAGGTTTCAGGATCGGACGGTTGAAGGTTCGAGAAATTCGAGAACCCATTAAGTCGCGCTCCGATGACCTGTGCGTCTGCAGGCATGGCACACTTTCCCCTCTCTTTCGTTTTTCCAAGGGTTCTTTGATGTCTATTCAGTTTACCGAAAATTTTCGGAAAACTCTGGACCACTTCCACAGACATCAAAGAACCGCGGAAAACCGCAAGAGACGGGAAAGTGCGCCATGTCCGCAGACGCACAGGTGGTTGTAACGCGGCTTTACAGTGAAGAACCGCCTGATAGCGGGTCGGGTGTACTCTAAATCAGACAGACACAAACACTTCTATCGGTGTGGCGCGGAAAACTGAAGAGGGAAGGGAGTGGCAGCTTAGATGTCATTCCCTTCATCTGACCGCGGTTTGAAATTATGAGGTCCTTCCCAAAATAAATTAAGAGTTGCTTTGAAATAAGACGTTAAAATAACTGAACTACACAAATTCGGACAAAATTCGATTAATTCGATTCGACTGTTTATTGTACAATAACTTTAAGATGAGATTTAAACAATCAGATTTGATATCAAACATTCTACACCAAATTTCAAAAAAGCGATGAAGATTTTTATAGACGAAACTCTTAATTTTTCGCTGGGGGGGGGAGGGGTCACCAAAGAGAAGGCAAATTTTTTCCAGTGTCACTACACCTGGTCAGCTAAGTTACTATCTTTAAGTTTAAAAGAATGTCTCTCAGTGTCGCCGTTAGAGGTGATCGCTTCGAGACCTAGAGGGTCCTCAATATCTATTTGACGATTTTTAATAAAGTTTTAATTTTATATGTTGCAATTTTGTTCACTGATAATTTTTTCTCCTTCCTTTCTCCTTAAAAAGTCAGAAAATGAAAGAATAAAAAGAGCCAAAATGAAACAATGGGGGAGGGGATAAGCACTAAAGAAAACACGGAGAAAAAAATGAGATCAGTAAATAACTTCAAAAGTAATGATACTCGGGAAATTTCTAAGATATTGCTTGACAACGGATTCTACAATCCTCCACGGTTTTGCGCATGCGTTAGGATGGGTTTAATTCGTCAAAATAGGGGTGAGAGGAAAGATGAAAGGAGAGGATGTTTACATTTAACAATAAAATAAACTCGGATTACTTGCAGACTGAATTAAAATTATACGGTCAGAAACAACACGATATTCACGTACACGTGAAAAAAAAATTGAACAAAAAAAATATTCAAGGTGAAAGAATGACGAAGAACTCCGGAAATGCGTTCATCCTTCCACGTCTCTCCCTTTAATGTGATAGAATCGTCGAAAAGTGGTCGTCTCAGAATACTGAAACGAACAGTAGATATTATTAAATTAACAATGTCTTTAAAACTAAACACATAAAAAGAATTGCCATTAATCTCTTATTTATCACATGAAAGGGATACATTTTGAGTTCAATCATTTACAACAATCGTCGATTTCCGTAGTTCAGTTTTTTTCTTTTTCTTTAGAATCAGCCTTTAAATTTGCCTTTATTGAGGAGATCACAGATATAAAAAAATATATTATATTGGGAATTACTGTTATTAAATATATTATATTGGAAATTACTGTTAATATTAAATATATTATATTGGGAATTACTGTTTTGTTTTACAATTCATATTACATTATTAATGAAGGAAAAGTCTTCTTATAATTGATCAAAGATATAATAAATTTGTTATTTTAATGGACACAGGAAATAAGGGAGATGTGCCGACTGTCCTGGTTCTTGGACTGAGATCTTGATTGATCGTTATCAAAAATTATAACCATTATTTATTTTGTCATTAAATATTTCGAGAAAAATTACCATGATATAAAAAAGGCGGATTTCCGCGTATGCAGCTAGATAAGGCCGCTGGTATGGAGGAGATGAATTATAAATTGTTCTGGTTATTAAATATTATTTACCTAATAGTGAAATAAACAAATTCGTGAAAATTATAAATTCTATGTATTATAAAACATTAGCACTTGGGCAAGTGTAACTGATTACGCTCCTATCTGTTTCATTACCTTCATTTTGTTATTACAGTATTATAGACACCAAGCTTCCTCTTATATAAAATTGCGTACAAATTACATTGTGCCTTTGCACTTACAATTACATTGCAATTTGTAATTGCATTGTGCCTTTGCAATTTACAATTGCATTCTGCCTAACAATGATGTAATCATTAAATAATATACACAGACAAATCTTAGAAAGGGGTGAGTAAGCTCTCCCAGACATGACAAACTTTTAACAAAAAAGCCGTGTTTCATAAAATAATATATTTTGTCACACATAAACACTGAGAAGTAAAGTTTAATTTAATTATATTAACTCCTCATTTTAAAGCAATACTAGGGCTATTTTGGGACGGACAGCGTAATTTTGAACCGCAGTCAGACGACGAGGATGACACCTGAACTGGCACTCCCTCTCCAAATTTCCACACCACACCAGCGAGAGGACGCTTGGCCCCGACGGATTTAATGTGCACTAGACCCGATTACACGACGGTTCTTCGGCAAAATCAGGTCTCGAACCTGAAAACCCTCCGGTTCCAAAGCCGAGACCTTACCACCACAGCCAAACTGAGCAGTTAAAACAACTTTAATTTAACAATGAAGTGAATTAATTTATACAAAAGGCGCTTGCAATATAAAAAAATATTACAGAATTATTCCATAGAAGAAAACTTATCAATCTCAAGAAAGATAAAATTCGATTCTGAAAAAGTTGAAATAAGCGTTTCTGCGGAAATGTGTCATGTCTGTTCTTCAGATCACGAACGTTAATGGTCCTTAAATTACATGAATTCCCTCCACCCCAGTTAAGTTTTAGTGAACAGGGGTGTCAGTCTCTCTTCTACCTTGCAAGGAAGAATTTATATGTTTTCTTATTTTTTTTATTAGTGAAGAAAAGCTTTACGAAACTTTCTTAGGCAATTTTCCAAAGACCTCAACATTTTAAATAAATAAAAATAAAATAAAACAAAAATCTTTACATTTTTGTCTTTGAATTCTTATTTAAAGTCACTAAATTTTTGTAATCATTTCCTAAAATTTAGAAAACTTGCATTGTTTTTAACGATTTGAAGAAGAAAACAAGATGCTGCGGGCCCAAGATGATGCTCGGGACATCAGTACTCCCTTTGTTTTCCTGTTTTTGTTGTTGTTGTCGTGCCCATGGAAATGCAAAAAGTGAGGAAAGAAAGTCTCAGATATTATCAAAGGTTCGGAGGACCACTGCCGCCAACTATGGTGCTTCAGGACTGTAAAGGATCTCCCGAAGTGGATCCATCAACGGTAACCAGCCAAGCTTTAAGATATCTGCGGTAATAGATGGGCACTCGAAGATGTGTCTCGGTGTAAGCTGAGTTTCCGGGCAGTTCTTGCAGTAAATATAGGTTCTTGTCCCACCAAGAAGGATCTTCATCCCCTTATAGTGATTTGTTCTTAACCTAGCCAGTGTAGTTATTACATTTCTAGAGAAATCAAAGTCAATGATTAAAGGCTTCCTAGAGAGCTGATTTATAAGTCTACATCTGGTCACAGCGTTCGCATCTGCAAGTGTGATAGTGGAACTAGGGTGGACAAGATTTCGTGCCACTTTGACCAAAGCATCCGCACACTCATTATCTTCGATGTTTACATGTGCTTGTATCCATTGCAGTATACAAGATTTCCTTTTGCATGCAGTTGATCGAGTAAGTCATTTATAGTAGAGTAAGTCATTTATAGTGATGTTTGAGTCTCCGTTTCCGATGGCCTCTTTGTCTTCCTTTTGGTACAATACTGCAAGACATACACGACGGAGTCAGATCGAAAACATTTTCATATTTCATTGCCAATATGGTGATTACCCTTGGACAACATATTTGGTAATTGACTTTTTTCAAATACATTTCCCATTAAGTCTGCTGTTTAGATTTTAATCTTAGAATATTAAATTAATTCAAGCAAGTCCATTTTTATTATTTATTGATTTTCATAGGCACTAATTCTACAAAGATAAAGCTTACTCAAATTCCAAACTTCTCCAAAACTCTCGTTTCAGAAATTATGCAGTTCTGTAGGACAGAAAAACTACAGTAAAATTTCTATATTAGCACTAAATGTGAGAATAACGTAAAAAAAGATTTTCGTAAATACACCAAAATTTTAGTTTAACAGCATTCGGCAAAGAAAAATTCTCAATATTACATTTTCATAGATGATAATAGGAAAATTTAAGGTTAAGGAGGAATAAAGCGATGAAATTTGGCAGAAACCCGATTTCTAATAACCGAATTTCTATTACTGGTAATCTCAAATAACAATTTCTGTAATCTTTCTAGTGAATTAAAGGATTTAAGAATTTTCTCTTAGGATTACTGCAAAGGATATGTAGGGATATATTTAAATAAAAACAATTTAGAAATGAATACAATTTTTAGTTTATTGAATTAGCCAAAATATACTCGAACTTGATTTTAACAAAAATCGAAACATTATTTTAATAAAGAATTTAAAGAACTAACGAACAAAAATCCGAATTAGTGGGGAATTTTGAATTAAAAACATTCCAATTAGCTAGGCATCACTGAAAATAGAAATATTTGAATAATTATTAGAAATGTGAGGAATATAGTATAGGTGGCATTTTTGTTTTACTAACATTAAATAAACTTTTCCTACCACAGCACACCCCCCCCCCCAAGCTTTAGGGTATCAGTAAATGCTGTAGTGCACAGCACAATCTTCTGATAGTTCTAATATTACCATTTTCATTGCATTCGTAACTTGTGTTAAATCGGTGCAGTTTGGTCATTTCTATCAGTTTCCAAATTAAGCATAATTAAAAAGTCGTTATTTTTTCTTGTTCTGGAAAATCAGTCTGTGTATATATAATTTGAAACCAAAATGACAACAAAAAGGACATTCGTTTACTGAAAAGTACATATGATATATTTAAAAAATTTATATCGGATGATTTTTTTCCGTGGGCGTTTATTTCCTCTTTAAGATAATTTTTTCTTTCAATAGCGAAATTATTTTAACTATATGTTATTAAATACTTGAAAAAATAAACCGATATAAAAAATAAAATTTCACAGAGAATATTTTGTTTTATTATGCTTTTACATTTTGCCAACTCGGAAAAAAAAATCTGGGAAGGGTGGTGGCAAAGCACCGATCCTTAGTGATTACGAGTGTTCATATGTCCACAGCTGCGATACAAAATTAAAAAAAAAAAGAATGCTGTGGGGGAGAATTTACAATGCCGTTAAGACCGTACTAATAACTGTCATAATCAATTAGAGGAAGGGTTTACTGCGCATTCCACCACGATGTAGGCAGGATGAAATTGCAAAATATTTCAAAAATAATACGACCAAAACATAGCTTTTATAAATTTTTTGAAGAAATTTTAAAAATGAATTAGAAAGAAGACATCAAAACGAAAGTACCTATTGACTTTCTTGGCCAATCGTTCTCCAACAAGATGGGGTCCTGACACATTCTTCAACAGCACTTCAAGACTTCCTAAATAAGCATTATCCACGATGGATTGGTCGTGGAGAGAAGGCAATTTTTTGACTACCTAGATCAGGGGTGGCGAACCTTTATGGATCAACGTGCTATTTTTTCTATTGAAATGTCTAATGAGGTATAGAGGTATGCCATCAAATAATTTTGGCGTGTGATTTGTGGGAAGATAATAAAATTAAATACTAATAACTCAAAACTCTTCATTTACTACGAAAAAATACATTTTGCTTTGTATAGTAGTAAATGTTTTAGCTATACATGTAATTCAAATTAAAGTAGCATTAATGTGACTTCTATTGTTGCAGATTAGATGACAAATAATTTATATTAGGATTGTAAGATGTTCAGAATGCACGCTGAATTGGAGTCATCTGCAAAACGGTTTCTAAGTGAGTCTTTAATGTTATTCCTCTTTGAAAATGACTCGCAGGCAAAGATGAAAATATGCTTAAAATAGAATGAGCCAGCTTCTTCAAACAGTTAAATGTTTGAATCGAATTCCATGTTTCCAAAATTTCGTTACTGGCATTTTTACTTGTGTTGCTTGTTAAACTTTTCATTTTAATCAATTCCAACTTTTTGCTAGTTTCAATAACTTTTTTTAATCCACATTGAAATAGACTGGAAATCAATTAGTTGCATTTAAAATTCTTCGATTTTTAACCAATCGAATTGGGATAAATTCAGTTTATCAAATGAAGTCACATGCAAGCTGTTTTGCAAACCGTTTTGATCGGCAGGGTGTCCAAAATATTGTGTCGCGTGCCATCGATGGCACGCATGCCACTGGTTCGCCATCCCTGACCTAGATGGTTATATTTCACTCCAATGGACTTCTCTGTTTGAGATTTTCTCAAGCAAGAAGTTTACCGCATAGAAGTTGCCAGTTTAGAAGACATAAAAAGATAGCTCGTTGAGGCTATATTATAACTTAAAGCTGAGCTATTATTAAAAGAAACTGTTAAATCCATTCGGAAAAGAGCAAGAGCATGTATTTGGTGTGGCAGCAACCAATTTTAGCAGCAGCTTTAAATTCATTACATTGTTTATTCAACATCTTTTTTTATATTTTTGCATATTTCTTTATAAAAAATCATATTATTTATTTCCTATTGCACTTTTTTTACCATTCTCAATAAAAGTGTAATTGTTCTTAGTTGACTTTAAGCCCTTTTTCCTTGCTCCTAACTCTAACAGAAGAATAAAGGTAAAGAGGAAATTAAAATCATGAGTGGCCCATGGAAATTGAATCATGACTTTTAAGTTTTCTTTTTTGTCGAATGCCGATTTCAGGAATGTTTTGCCAACAAAGAAATTTTTCCTGAAATAAAATACTTATATGGTTTATAGTGGACTCATTCGAAAGCCGATGGTATGGCAAGTTTTTGGTAAATTTGACAAATTGTAGCTTGTATGGTTTTTTCGGAATTCAGAATTAAAAATTTTGGAGACATTTCGATTTTGAATTTCGCCAACATTTCAGCGCTTAATACTCGGCTGTAAATCCATGTATTTTCATGAAACTGGTGTCATCTTAAAGGATTTTAACTGGTCTTTCAGAATATGTGTTTACTTTGTGTGAGGCCAAGTCCCCCCCCCCCCAAATTTTTTTATCCGCATGTTTTTGCGGTTTTGAACAAAATTAATTTATTCGCCATAACTTGCAAACGGGTGGAGATGGGACAGGGTTGCTATAGTGTTTTATGATCCCTATCACCATCCCCATTCGTTTGTCAGAAATGATCAAACTCACCCTGTATAACATTTTTTTCGGATTCTTCAACTCTATTCCTAAATTTGTGAATAATAGTTGGTCTTTCCTTTACGTATTGAGCATTCCCTTTCATCTTTGTAATGGTTATGTTTCCTGTTGTATTATTTATGGAAATTAGTATGACGGGATATTTTTTTTAATGTTTCGAATCGGTGAGAGCTCATAAGTATTTTGTTACTTTTGAAATATTTTGGTTGAATAAATCTGAGAAAATTATGTCTCATTCAGAATATGTCTTCTGTCTTTCTGAATGGTGCTATGTAGATATGTGCGTTCCTGTAGTAATATTTTTGCAAGGTGAATGCTTGGGTTTAGTTTAGTTATATTAACGTCCCGTTGTAAAGCAACACTAGGGCTAGGGCTATTTTGGGACGGACCTCGTAATTTTGAACCGCGGTCAGATGACGAGGTGAATGCTTGGGAGAAAATCATTTATGAATAAATGGTATCCTTTATCCTAGTAATTTAGTAGCGTTAAAATCTTTTCAACTACTACATATCCGAAATCATTCTTTTTTATTTTCTCTTTAACATCGGTTGATTTTGCACTTTGATAGTTATAAGAAAGTGTCCCCCAGGGTTTAGTTAAAGTCAATAAATTAAATTTTAAACAATATTATTCTTTTAATAAAATTTTCCGCTGATTCTTATGCTTACTTCTACTCTTAAATTTTATGTAGATGGTTTTTCATCTATAGAGAATAAATAAGCAATCATTACAAATAAGCAAATATTCTATTTAATATTAGAATATTTTATTACATAAATTGAGGTCCATTTTGTTTAAACTGTGCAATTTCAATGATTTGCTATTTTCGGTTTTGACCCTATGATTTTTTTTATGTTAGAAAATAAAACCAGGTCGCTGTAAAACGATGTAAATTTAAATTGCGACAGAAAAACTATTATGACTATGAAAAACTATTATTAACAGTACTAGGTAAAATAACAAAAAAAAAGCCTCTTTTTTCCATCATTATTCTAATTTTTGATAAATTGAAATCGGCATCTATTCAATTCTGTGCAAAATAACTGAAAAAATAAATGATTTTGTCTGAAACACTAAAACATCAGTACGCAGGTATAAGTTGCATGCTTTTTTTTTATGTCATATAAAAGTAAAGACCTTGAAATTTTGTGATTCATATGACCATTCTCTCATAATAGGTTCAAATCTCAGTTTTCTGAAAGATACGTTTTATTCAATTTTATAATTTGTGTATTAATCATTTCTCATCATAGAAACATGCACAATATTTTCGATATTGCACAATGTTGCTCGGTAGTTTCCGATATATTAAGTTAACGTTGTAGAGCTAGGATTTAAATGAATGATTTTTTAAAAGTTTTATCATTAAATAAAAAAAATCGAGGGACTTTATTCTTTCTTTTAATAGCATAATTAAAGATTGAATCATTATAAATTAAATATTGATTTTTCTGTAGTAATAGTTTTTTAATATATGCCAAATACGCAATATATTTGCAGTGTATATTTTATTGAATAGGGCTTCAGCAACTTGTTTCTTCTGTTCACAGCTAAAATTCCTCTTTTCCACAAGGAAGATGCAAGTTTAGTGATATATCATGATATTTGACGTCAAATAGAGAAGACATTTCACTGAATGCTTTACCGCAGCCTTGCATTTGAATTGGGTGTAGTGAAGCATTCTCTGGAATGTTTTCTTTTCATCTATAGAAATTATGATTTGATTGCATATTATATAAAGGTATCATTCTAGCTGTCCCGTGTATAGCAATTTCTGATGGTTAAAATAGTAAGTACATTCCTTTGTTTATTTAACATGCAAAGTATTATTAATTATATATTTTCTGAAGTAATACAATACTTACTAAAGTAACAGGCATCAGGAAGATACAAATTCAGTGGTATATTATTTGTGAAGTAGAGAAACTTCTTATGGAAAAAAAAAAAAAATGCTCCACTGCAGGATTGTATTTGAAATGTGTACAGTGCAGAATTTTCTTGGAAGCATCAGATAATGCCTTGTAAAATATGATATTAAATTGGAAATATTTAGACACTGATAGATGTTTAAAAATGTAAAAATGCATTCCCCCCCCCCCCCGCTTTTGTGACGGTAAATTTTCACTTTTGGAAGTTGTATGTATATGGATGAGCTATGCGCATTTTAACTGAATGTATCTTGCCCTGGCTACTCAGTTGCGCCATACTATTCGTTTGTCTTGTTGCAGATGTCTTCATTACATTTGGGAAGCAATTTTCAATTTCCAGATCTTTTAAATGCAGTATGATTACTCTCAATCTTATTTTTCATTACTGCATTTTAATTCTCACTCATCGGAATTCATATTACATTGTTGGAGATCTGCTTAACCTGAAAAACCATATGCACATCTCAATAACCTGTTTTACACTTTGACTGAAAAGTTTGTATCAGTCCATTTTTTCCATTTATATTCCATTTTGCATACAAGCGTTATAACGTCACTTATTTAAAACTGCCGATGGGGTTCATGATATTTCTTATAATTTGTTACGCTGATGTTGAAGAAAATAAATACATTTTAATAGGTTTCTATTTCAGACTGTATTTGTTTCTGACATGTTTTGAATGTTGAACATTGACAAGTAATAATTTTTTTCCTGAACTGTTAAAGTTCTTGGCTTGCATGATTATGATATTATTTTGTTCATTTTTTTTTTATTATTATTACTGAATGAAGGTTAATATATGTATCTCGTAAACTAGGCATTTTTATATTGCACATATATTCATCGCCTCTATAATACTTAATTACCAAAAAAGTATTGTTTTATTCATTGGTAAATGCTATGAGAATTTTACTTCACATTATCTTTATTTTCATGATTGAATTTCTATTTTTGCTGTGTATCTGCCTTTAATAACAAATTTTTATTTCAGAATGTCTTTCGATAAGCTGAATATGTCACTTACAAGTTTTGTATGCTTGATGTAAGATTGTGGATCTCTCAACAATGCTTTTTTCTTATGCTCGCTGAACTCAAAGAGAAAATATTTCTAGAAGCCAAAGAATACCCTGCTTAAAAGTTCCTACCAGCAAGATGGTCTATTCTTATGTGGAGGCAATTATTTATTTGCTCCACAATTGTAATAGATTTTCTTGAGTGTCCTTAATTTAAGTAAAAAATATCTTTATCATGCTTGCACATTTCAATATAAGTAGTTTAAAAAGCTGACATATTAATTTATGTATCATTCTTATATAAATATATGTTTTGTTGATTTTGTATTGCAATTATTTATTTTCAGACGATGCAATTCATATTTTTATTTAATAAAATTTTGATCCTGTGACTTAGTAAATCACAATGTTTGATATAGTTAAAGGTTTTGGAGTTTCTCTGTTATTACATACTGTATCTGTATTTAATGAATTATGAAAATGAATAAAAAAATTATCTTGTATGATAAAAAATACTGTATAAAATTTATTTAATCATCTTAGATGGTAGACTTTTATCAATTCATACTGAATTCAAGCACAATTACTTGGCAGTAATTATTCTCTCCACTTTTTATTTTCTTGTAAATTTTAAATAACAAAATTAAATTTGTATTCCAAAGTGCATTTGGAAACTTAATTTTTCTATATATTTATATCTATTATTTTATGATTAAAAATATATCAAATTTCATCTCTATGCTACCCGAAGAGAAAATTTTTTTTTATGGTTATACGTATAATAATAATAAAAAAAAAAGGTATCCAGACCTTTCTGCTTCGATTGCCTATTTGTCATCTCAGAAACGAGCAATGTTGAACAGATATTTCTCAAGTGCGCGTGTTTGTTTATCATAAAAAGTTGCAGTTTTAAATTATCAAAAAAAAAAAAAAAGTGGATAAATATTTTACCAAACTGGCAAAAAATTGTAGAAAAGCTTGAAATATTCTAATTAATTATATAATGACAAAAAATGTTAAAAACAGACTACAATAAAACTCAGGTATACTAGTATAAATCACATTAGTTTTAATTACGTGGAGAAAACAATTATAATCTCATTGCTTTTATTTTAAAAATTTAAATGACATTTTAATTAGAATATCATGGCATTTAATTTTACAAATTAATTTAAGTGAAGAATATTTCCTACAAATATCAATGATACCGCCATTTACTTTGAAAAAACGCCACGAATTACACGAAAATTATAAAGAAAGTATTATATCACATCGGAAATTTTATTTGAATATATTTAAATCTATATCACCAAAACTAAGGGAAAAAACATTTAATTAAA
The DNA here is from genome assembly GCF_947563725.1 of Argiope bruennichi. NCBI lineage: Eukaryota > Metazoa > Arthropoda > Arachnida > Araneae > Araneidae > Argiope > Argiope bruennichi. The sequence continues at coordinate 53,222,034 of NC_079162.1, forward strand.
AATAATTTCTATCAAATCACATGGGGAATTCATTAGCAAATTTTTAGGTCTTAAGTGTATTCCATTGTTTTCGCAAGTAGAGATTAAATTTCTTTAAGCCTTGAGAAATGACATTGTGGAATATAAATGATCTAAGAAATACTGCATAAAATGGCACTTATTTAATATAATAACGTTGCTCCAGAAATTAAAGCAAATACCGAAACATACAATTCTAAACATTGCGCTCTTCAAAAAGCAGGATTCATTAATCATTTCAATTTTTCATTCAGTATTCATATACCATCCAAATAGGACATTCAGTCCAAATGCATAATAATATACATTTCTTTTCGCGAACTTTAATTTCATTTAGCAAAGTTATTGGAAAGGTTTCATTGTAATTTGAGGAAACATTAATTTTTTGAATAAATGAAATAAAGAATTCTTACTGGCAACAAGATTCGATCGAGTGACGTTGACAACTCGGAAATAAATTAGAACATCAATTCATTACGCCGCAGTATCTTCGGTATGGTTTTTTTAAACTATCAATTTGTTAGCAGGTCTTCGTGCATTATTGCAACTCAGCATTTTGTCTGATCGTATTTTAATGAAACAAATTTCCATGCATCTGCAAGTTTCAGTTCTCTGGGAATTTTTAAAATTTTATATATTTCATTTTGCAAATTTTTATTACATTAGACAAACCAATTTCATTTAGTAATTTTCATTAACTAAAATCAATCTCTTCGGTAAAATTTTTAAAAATGCCTCTTTAAAAAAAATTAAGAGAATTTTTGCTGGCAGCTGAATTTATACCTGTACCTTGAAGAATTCGAAAAGTAATTATTCATTTTGTTTATTCTATAGTTTTGTTCATCAGCGTCGCAATTTAAACCTCTCACTATTTTATTCTACCTTTGCATGCCATCCGAACTGTTTCATCTTGCCCACAAATACAATCTTAATTGTAATGGTAGTATTTTCCACTTCGATTCGATTTCGAAACTCTTGCAGAATATCAAAATATAAATTAGCAGAACTTTTTAAACTTCTCATTCTGTCATTCAATTTTCGTGTACTAACCAAACTGACCATGATTCGAAATTTAACTTCAAAAAATTCAGTATGAAGTGGAAGGGTTAAAAGAAGGTTGTTCGGAGCAGCAGCGAGCCCATTTACTAGAATTTCCAACACATGAGTCACGTGAGTTGTGGAAACGCTCCTCAATTGTCAGAAAACCATTCTCCCCTTCCCGCCTTTGAAAGGGGAGGGACGTTTCCTCCCTCAGTCTTTAATTGAAAAAAGCGGTAGTTTTGGCCGATAATCTGCAGAACTAGTTTGAACCGCACTGTGACGCGTGCCTCAATGTTCCCCTCTTGTCAAGGTCAATAACGGAGGAGTTAAAAAGCTTCTTTTCATCACAGAACTTACATGAAGACTGTTAGGCCAACGGAGATTTATGTAAACGTTGAAACCGAATGAGCCACCTGGATTGGATCAGATTAAGAATAGTATGATTAAAAATATCCCATCCATATTTATTTTGTATCTGATGTATTTGCTGAATATATTAAAGCATATGTGTTAACGGTTGTAGTTGTTCCTGTTTCTAAATCAAATTCTGATTTGACTTTACCTCAAAATTTGACAGATCGTACTGATGAGATTGCCCCCGAATGTGATCAAATATTTTAAATTCCAGCCCCTTATTCTTATGTTTAAAAGATTTCTAAATTTCATATTCTTCAGAAATTTAATGATTTTTGGATGTATTCTTCTTTATATGTTTGGGAGATTATATGCTCAATGATCATGATAATTAATTTATAAAAACATTTATTTATTCCGAAAAGTCATAAAGATCTTCTTTTTATTTATTTAGATTTCATTTAGTAAATAATCCTAATTATATTTGAAATATTTTCTCAGCAATCCCAACATTTATGTTTGCTTTTGCTCTTGTACTCAGAATTTTCAATTTTCTGTTTCCATGAATTTAAAAAAAAAAAAAAAAGTTGGCTAATTGAGAGCATCAGATTAAAAAAATCCATTTAGATTTAAATGGATTTTTAAGTTAAATTTTAAATTGTAATAAATGTACATTATATGTGATTATTTCAAAGTAGCCCTCAAAAACATCAGCTCTAGTAAATCGCAACAAATTTAATCCAGCCGTGACGAGATCAGTAGAATGGTTACCAAATTTTTATTTTTCAAATACATCAAAAATTTTTACTCAAAAAAAATTGTTCGAATATCTTATTTAAATCTTTTTTTTTTTTTAAGAAATTAACAAACAAATATTTCCTAAACAAAAAAGGCAAAAATTTCATTAAAAACTTTCGAAAACGCCGTCTGTGTTAAATGTTCCATTATATAGTTATACAGGATGATTATTAAAATATTATCCGATATATGAGACCATAACTATCATACCATTCACAAGAACAGAATAAAATTTTGTTTCAAAGTATTTTGAGGTATGCAGTCAAGAATCATAGGAAAAACAAGGTGAATAGTAGAAGCAGTTGCCTGTAATGTGTCGAGTTAAAATAGGTGGCTCTGCACTGCACATTTCAAGAATTCATCAGAGAAAAAATAAGTTAAAAGATATAAATGGTTCACATTTTAACATAAATTCTGCAATGTCTCACTAAAATGCAGGAAACATAAACAAAATATTAACGTAAATTGTAGTCTTAATTCTTAAGAAAATTGACTCAAACTGATTTTATTTTTCATTGATAAATGCTTACACAGAATCTAAAAACTAAAATAATAATAATTAAAAAGTAACCCTAAGATATGAGTCAAAACTTTCAACTTTTAGTTTCTGAAAAAGTCCTTAATCGATTACTACTTTTTAGCCCGCTTTCAATGCCTTGGCAATGTTGCCAATGCAACGTCTTGCCTTCCTGATTTAATTACGATCAAAGAAAACTAGGCCGGTAGTACGGAAGTCGGGTAGTCATGAACCGGATACTCGGGAGTAGACCGTAATTTGTTCGTTCATTTAGTGTTACAATTTTGTAAAATATGTACTATATACTTATTATATTATTTTATTAAATATTTTTTCTTTCATATAGACATATTTCAGTTTTAGCTGAAAACGTTTTTGCATAAATTTCTGTGAAGTTTTAATATTATGCTTTTATCTAAATCTTCAAGTTTAATCGGGGCGTATTTGTTCTTGAAGAAAAAGGTCACTTATATAATTAGTTATGTAATATACAATTGTTATAATTTAAATTAAATTCATACTAGGCTAAAATAAGAAATAATCTTAATTAAACCTTATATTTTTTTAAATGTTATTCTATCTAAAACGTTTTCAACAATTAAATATAAGGACCTAAATTATTAACTTCAAAACATCTAATGCACTTTAATTGTATTTATACATCCATTTTAGATCAAATAATAATACATTTTTATGAACTGCTATTTTTCGTATTTTCCAATATATTTCTTTGTCTTATAAAGCAATTTCTGCCTTCAGTGACGCAAAAATTAAATAAGTTTAATAACTAAATTGAAGTTAACATTAAGAAATTAAATCAATTAATTTGATTGATGAATTGGCTGTGATTATAAATTTGTATGCTTAATTCATGTTTGTAAATGCTTACCCAAGTATCATAATATATATATTATAATAGCCTACAACATCAACAGTTTATTTCATTTAGGGCTTATTTATGCCGTTTTGCTTGAGTATTTTAAAAACATTAATAAATATTGGAAAAGATATTGATTAAACAACATGTTATATATGATTTACAAATTATCCATTCTCAAAAAAATTATAATATCATATCATGACGTTTTTTTTTTTTTTTTTTTTTTTTTTTTTAGATTTAAAATTAGAAACGTATCAATTTAATGCAAGGAAATGAAATTTAAATGAAGGAACATTTGTAGAAAACTGAAATTGTGAAACTCTTTTTTAACAAAACACTGATAATAACTTTGATTTTAATTTTAAAAATGATTATATATGGAATTGAAGAATGTAGAAATCCAGTTCAAGAGCACATTATTAAAAATAATTAACATTAAATATTTTTGAAATCAAATTAGAGTCAACAGTTGATAATATAAAATTGAAACTGAGTATTAGTTTTGAATTCATTAAAAAAAAAATATTGAGTAGAAAATTTAATAGGCTAAATTTTCACGAGAACTTTTGAGATACGTTGTTATTAAAGAAAATATACTTCAAATATTTGGAAACTTTTTTTTCATCGAATTAGGCCTAAAAAAAACTTAACAATCAACGCTACAATCATTGAAAATATAAAGAATAGGAATAGGAAACTGGTTAAAATATTTACTTTTTTACGCTTTATAACAAAGAAATTAAATGAACTTAAATGCATTTTTAATTCAAAAATATTACTTTGAAATTAATTGAAGACAATTAATATATTGTAACAAATCTGTAATTTTGCTATCCGGCACGGCGTGCTGAGCTTGGCGACCGTTTGGCGAGTTGGCGATGAATTTGGCGAGTTTGGCGACTGAATGGATAACACCAGAAAGTTCGAGAAGTTTCATGATCCATCCAGTAATAACAGAGATACACCCAGGTACGCCCTGATTGGTCTGAAGTTTCTAGTCCCGCCTCCCGGAGCTATAAAAGACAGACCTCTGAAGCTGGAGAAGAAGTGTGTGTATCGGCGGAAGTTGTGTGTGTGAGAGTGGTCGGAGTCGCCGACAGGTAAAGAAACTGGAGGATTAGACAGCAAGCAAGCTGCTAAACTTACAATTAAATGCGCTGAGTAATTACAATTGAGTGGCAGTATTTGTTGTAGAAGAAAAAATTTTGTAACAATATTGCCTTTAAAAAACATAAAACTAAGAATTTAGCTCTAAACTTCAATACAATAAAATATTTTGAATTTTTATGAAATTTACCTTTATTCTAGAGTTTAATGAGATTACGCATTGCTTATACGAAATTCTCAAACTCACTAGTTTGTAAGACAAAGCTATAAACTCAAGTGAAAAAATTGTTTTCAAATGGAATCCCAATATTATTGACCAAAATATGTCAAGGTTTCTTTTTTAGTTGTTCTGATTCCTTTTTACAGCGAAATAAATATATTCTAGTTACAAAAGAAAAAAAATGCCCTATTTATAGTTTGTTATCCTATCTACACCATCTTTCATCACATCAAAGGCTTTTTTTTGGTTATAAATGGCAGTTTTATAATAAATGAAATTTATTCCAAGTTCTTCTCATTCAATTTAGTTTGTAGCAATTTCTAAACTCTTTTATTTTATTTATATATTTATTTTCTGCTGATTGATAAAATGTTTGATGGATAGAAATATCACCTTCTAAGCTTATTTGTATTTGTAATAAGTGCAAATTGAGTATAGTTTTATTTAATACCATTCGCATCATTCGTTTATATTATGAATACATATGTTTATTTATTAATCAAAAAAGTATTTTCAAACGCTTGTCTGACATTGACAAATGATATTTACAAAAAGAACTTAAATAGTGATTTGAATTTAGGGATTTTGAATAGAGATAGCTGAATATATTGCGACAGCAAAATAAGAAGTTTTATTTTAGCATAAGGAATACGAGTTATTTTTTTAATGCAACTAATTTATTCCACAATTATGCATCACCCAGGGCAGCGATTCTCAACCTGTGGGGCGCGCCCCCCTAGGGGGGCGCGAGAATATCCAAGAGAAAATATTATTTAAAAAAATTGATTAACTGACTGAAAGGAAAGCACACATACACATAGAAAACAAAATACATTTCGACATATTTAATAACTTATTAAAGTAAAACGACATACTAAATTAAAACAAATTTAATAATTATTAGTGACTCCCTGGGGCCTATCTTGCAGAGCAAAGTTTTTCGAAGGAAGGCTTAATATTAGAAATAGCCACTCTCAGTTCTGCCGAGATCTATATTTGTCTTCAAAGTAGCCACAGCAGAAAATCCAAAGGTAGGATGTTGAAAATGGTAATAGAATGAGAAATGTCCTTGTTTTTAGTGTAATTAAAATCATCCTCTACTCCTGCCCAAAATTCAAATAGTGATTTATTACTAAATTGTCTTCTAGTTTCGCCACTTGTCGTGAAGTCTATGAATTTTTCTTCCTCATCAATTGAGAGCCCTTCGGGAGTCTTATGAAATGGATCCCTAACTCACTTGTAATTTCCTATCAGTTTGTCATCAGCAAGAAAATACTTTTTAAAATTCTTTGCCTGCATGGCTAAATGATTTTCAGTGGTTACAAAAACAACTTTTACATGTTCATCTTCAGCCTTCTAAGTTTTAGTACAATCATCCACATTTGCAAACATTGTTAGATTTCTTTGCCTTAAATTTCTGCTCCACAATTCCAATTTTCCACAAAAAGCATTAACATTATTTCTGCTCCAAAATTCCAATTTTCCACAAAAAGCATTAACTTTATGACTCGTATCCAGCATATGTGTATTTGCTCCTCGGAGTGGAAGATTCAAGTTATTTAATTTCTCGAATATGTCAACCAAGTAGCTCAATTTCATCACAAATAAACCATCGTGAAAATTCTCGATCTCCGGTACGTTTTCTTCTTCTAGGAAAATGGCGATTTCTTCTCTTAATTCATAAACACGTTGCAAAAATTTTCCACATGATAACCATCTTACCTCGCAATAAAATAGTAAGGCTGAATATACTGAACCCATGTCTCCGACGCAATTTTTCCATCCTATGTTTGCCTCGTTCATAAAATCATTTAAAATAGCAAATAATGCGAGGGCCGTTGTTTTGAGTTCTATTGGTTTGCAGAAAAGTAGTTCTGGTAGTTCTAAAAGAAGCTCGCTTACTTCCGATTAAAAATTTATCCATGAATCTGCATAAATCTTCTGCCGTAAATATTTAATATGGTGAATTGCAATTAACATGAAAACATATATAACATACACATTCACGATATATTCGATAGCGATAGAAGGATCGACTCGAATGAGACTGGCTGGAATTGAAACTTGCGTTATCAAACATTTTCCTTCTTCCTGTGAGAAAACATCTGCGCATGCTCGAGACGGCATCGGTCGTGTGGATTCTCTTCCACAAACATTACTTATTTTCTCATTACTTTATTCTCTTCCACAAACATTACTTATTTTCTCATTACTTTATTCTCTTCCACAAACATTACTTATTTTATTTAAATATTCCCCGCTTTCATTCGCTTCATCTATTCACTGCCCGCTTTGCAAAATGCCAGATGTGGTTTATCGCCAATTAATATTGGCAGTTAGTAAAAAATAATTTAAAAACAGAATACAAAATACTCTATATACATTATTGTTGTATACTTTTTACTGTAAGCGGGGGGGGGGCGAGATAAAAATTATGATTGAAAACTGGGCCACGAATACTGAAAGGTTGAGAAACGCTGACCCAGGGCATTTGCCCCAATTGCTCCACTTTAATTATACCACTGCATCTAATGCATTTAATGATCAATCAGTTGTAAAATAAGAAAAAAAAAAGTCTATCTCCAATCTGTTCTTCTCGTGCTTCTTATGAGACATCACTTTTTCTGTTTTTCTTTTTTACGCAATATTGTGTTATTGTTGATTCAAAAGCAGCTTCAACGTCAGTTTCGTTAGCAAGTTGTTTTGCATCAATAATAGTAATAGTTTCATCGAAGGACATATCCGATCGAAAATTTTTATGGAATATTTTTTATTTTTATAAAAAAATAATCAAATGCAGATGTTAAATCAAAATCTTTTGTTTACATCAACTTGCTTATTGGATTAATGTAATTTAATATTTTATGCTAAATAACTAATGAACGTAAAAATTGAAATTGTTCAATACAATTTAATAAATCCGAGACTCGTCTCATTAAATTATCGATTTCTTGCTTTTCACAAATAGCAAGAAATGTATTGTAAACATCTTCCAAATAGAATCTTTAAGGCTTTAAGTCCTTTATCCTACTCACTCATCTAGTGTCACTCAATGATTTCAAAGTCAATCCTTGAACATGCTTTAAAAGTATTGCCCATAAAAGTAGATGCCGAGAAAAAAGAAGATAATGTTTGGACTATGTTGAAGAGATTAACTGCTTCCGAGGATTCTTTTGCCATATCATTACCTACTATAATGAGAGAAAGGATACTTCACGGAACAAAAGCCCATTAATTAAATTATTTAATTCTAGATTGCACTTCTGCTTTATCGCCCCTCATATTAAATTCGTTGTCATATTCTTGTTTTCCGATACCCACACATTTAAACTCAAGTTATTAAGTACTCCGGTTATAATTTCAGGCACATGTTTCCTTGTGGACCTTTCAATTGGAAAGAAGTCCAAAATGTTTTCATTAATTTTTATTTCAACTTCATTGGCATAAAATTTGTTGATTGAAACATATCTGATTATAAGAGTCATTTGCTCTACCTTATTAAAGACAGGAGTGTAATCTAAAATTATAGGAAAATATTTAGATTTTTTAAATTTCGTCAATAATTTGAGATTTCACAATTTGATGAAGCAGGTCTATTATCTCGTTGCATATTTTCCCTGAGATCATGAGCTTTAGTCCCTGGCTTTTTGAACATTCTATGAACATGCTCTTCCAAAATGAGATCAAATTCAAATAGTAACTCAACTATTTTTAAGAAGTTTACGTTATTATACTCAAAAAATTTGCCGCTTGCACCTTGAAAACTCAGAAAACTTTTACCAAACATTTTAATGATTGCTACAATTTTTATATACACTTTGTACCATTGGTTTGTTTCAGCATTAATAATTCTTTGAGCAGAGGAATCTACAGTTTTACAACATTTTAACCTTTAATTAATTTCTAAACATGATTTTTGGAAGTTTCAGGATCTTTCAAAATTTCGACGAGGTATTTAAACTTTTAAAACTCTCATTTGAAAGGAACTAATCACATAACCGAAAAATTGGCAGCAGAAGCAGTAAACGTAGTTTTGTGAAATAAAGTACATTAGCCAGTCTTTTAAAATTTGCTCTCCATTTCAGAAAATTCATGTATAATAATTTGCTCTAAGATATCGATAAGTATCACTGGAAGAAAATTTTAATTATATAATGGTTTAAATGGGCCTTGTAACATTAAAAGATTTCTTTCGGCATCTCCTAAAATTCTTGACCACAATGCTGGACCTGTACTCAGAGTTTGTAAAATACTTTCTGTGGGTGACACGTTGGTGCCAATTTTGAAGATGCTTTCACTTAATGGTGGAATGTTGCCATTTCCAGCTGATTTATAAATATAGTCTGTTTGTTGGTCATAATTATTCTCCAACGACATGTTTTCTTTTACAGCCGGACCTGGTGTTAGATTCTCAAAGCCGTCATTTGTTCTGGTACTACAAAAACAACTCTGTATATAATTTCTTAAGGTGCTAGTTTGTTTTTATATTTGGACTTCCTTTTCCAGCCTTCGCCTTTTGTACTAGAAACCAGACTGGCCATTAGACATTCTGGAATAGGGAGATAACTCAAATTAAACTATGTAAGATATGAAATAGTAATTAGAAATGAAAGTTAATCCTTTTTCTAAATAAGCTAAAATCATAATTAACATAACTTCAAAACTATATTTCACCGACCGGAATTTTAAAAAAAATATTTATGCTCTGCACAAAATATTTTTTTTAAACTTAAAGGAAGCGTAGTGTAATAATATTTGAATTTCATAGAAACAAAATTTGGGCAACTCATGAATAGTCATTAAATTTATTTATTTTTTGAAATTACAAATTATAGATAAACAATTCAATTATTAATTATAGATTTTGAGATATGATAATATGAATTGAGATCATATGAAATAGCAATGATTTCTAAATAAAAAATATTTAATATGTATTTTATACATTTTCATAACGAGCAATTTATTTCACTTTATTTATACAAATCAAAAAAGATATTTTACTTTCAATTATTATTTTTATAACTTTTGAAAATTTTAAAGAAAAATTGAAAAGACTTTTTTTTTTTTTTAACATCTACTTGAAACTATTCTTGAAGGTGAGCTTTCGTGCTAAAAAAGAAAAAAATCTTATCTTAAGACCATTTAAAAGTTTCCATTTAATATTTCATGGAATGATTATAAGGTACAAAGATGTAGTGACCGGAAAGACAAGGGGTATAGAATAGATACCCCAGCAGCCATGGTGACCAGACGTTAGTGCATTCCATTTTTGAAAGAAAAATATGATAAAATGGCGAAGAAATAATATTATGGCCTGGTCGCAATTTATACTTGCAAAGTTACTGATGTTGACTAGAAGCAAAAAAAATCATGTTACCCCAGGCATCACTTATTCCCGCTCCTTTATTGATAAGCTATCCTTCTTTGGATATCAATATTGTTTTAAATAACATATTAAAAGAAATTTATTTTCTTTGTGACTATGAAACCAAATCTACTATGTGGTCTGAAAGGGTGGTGTGGCGATAGTGGACACATAAAATTTCATGGTAAGAGCAGACACTCCGGAACTGATCGTGGTTAGAGCGGACACATTCCCCCCCCCCATCTTAGAACAGATAAAGGGTGCAGATAAATAAGTAAATAAACACTTTTAAAAATCACAAATATTATTTAAAACAGTATTTTAAGTGGCAAATGTCTTTCACGTGGGATAACGTTTTTTTTTTTTTTTTTTTTTTTTTTTTACCGAAGTTTTCTGTTTTTGCACTTGATTATCGAATTACAAGGATAAATACATTTTTTGCCAATCAAATTTAATTATTTATATTAAATTTTTAAGATATTATAGTGCGAATGTATTTTAAACATGGCGGAATATAATAAAAATAAAAACTTTCAGAGAAATATTTAAAACTTAATAGTAAGTAACAGTATAATGAAGGGTATGAACGAATTTCCGGGATTTTGTGGAAAACTGTATTTTAGAGTCAAATAAATATTAGAACAGGTGCAGTTGCCATAAAATTAATTAGTTTCAATAATGTAAGTAAAAATAAATACTGGAAGTAAAATATATGAAACAGATACAAGTAAATTAAAGAAAAATAAATACAAGTAAATAAATATTAACTAACCTTTATTATAAAGGCATAAATATCATTTACCATTGGATTTAGTCCAACCTAGTTACAAAACTTAAAGATTTTAGACATTTTTCTAAATTGTTTGATATTTCGAATTCTTTTAGGATGTTTTCAATTCTTTCATCCAATTTTACATATGCTTTTTTCCTTTTTATGGCAGGGTCGCCTAATTCTCTGGATTTCAAATTAAAAGACATTTTATGTGTTCTTCTTTTAGTATTTTAACTAATAAGTGGACATTAGGCTGGTTTCTGCCAGTGATTGCATTTAATTTGGAATTCCACCCTTCAACAAAATTATTTGTCGTATGACACTGTCCATATACATTCCATACTTTAATGGGTATATTTGGATTGTCTATCTACTGCTCGACAAAATAATCAATGAATGTGGTAAGTTTATCAATGCTAAAAGCTTTTTCCAATACAATGCTTCAAGCATCATCTATGTGTTCCATTGGCTAGTAAGCTAATACAGAAATCATTCTACAGACATTTCTTATATCTTCGTTCTCTTTATATTCCTTTACTAGACCCATTTCTTGTATCTTACGCCACAAACATTGATTAAAATGAAAGTTACAACCCGAAACAGTCGAACTGGGAAATTCTAACATACAATTATTGATGGCTGCTGCTTCAAAATCTAATTTTATAATGTCCGGCTTCCACTTAGGGTACCAACGTTTCACTTCCTGAAACATTGCAATGTAAGTTGCTTGTCTCTTATCAGGCAGAAATGCAAAAAGCGCTGGATAAACGTTGGTCTCAGTTGCTGTACTCTTTAAGTCGACGTGTATAGTATATATTTGAGCAAATTGTTTCGGACAACTTTTAAATATTCCATCTAAGAAAAAGGTCTTTCCATTTTCCAAAAGGTACCGAGATTCTTCTCCTCCAAATACTAAAATCCTGTTATCTTGGTCATTTTGCAAGTCTAAACGAAGCAAGTTTTCCCCATTAAAAAGCACAAGTGTATCGTTTGCAAACTGAATGTCGTTGGCATTTTGAGGATTTGGGGTAGCTCCCAAAGCCTTTCTCCTCTCCTTACATAAAACTGTCTTGGCATTGGAGTATGTCGGTATTTTAGTAACGAAATCATAACCTTTCTGATATAATTCTGAAAGTTCTTCTTGAACTATCTGGGGAACGGGAACTGATGTTTCTTCTCGGACTCTTTTTCTGCAAGTCTCTAATCTCCTTTTAACTTCGATATCAGTAACGTTGGGCACGCTGGAATGTTCAGTTTTCTTCAGTACTTCGTATTGAAAATTTGTCTCTACATTTCCTTTACAATGATGTGTCTTTTCTTTTACACATACCCAGCTCATTTCTAATTTATTTTTTCGGTGTAGACGGTGTGGGTAATCATCTACAACTAAACATTCTTTTCCTTTATTTTGTAGAGAGTAATTTTGTTGAAATGGCTATGGGTTCCATCACAGATTTTTTCGCCGACATAAAACGACATACACACTTCATAAGGATTAAACATCTACTGAGAAAATGAGACGGCCTTCTCTCTCAAAAGTATCGGCTTATCTCTACAGCAGTTGCAAAGCTCGAAACTAAACAATAGATGACATGTGACTGATTAGGGAAACAACACAATAGGTGCAAGAATGTCCGCTTTGCCCACCCAGCTCCACTCACGTGTCCGCTGTATCCACTGTCCGCACTGGCCACATGGTCGTCTCAAAGAGCATCTTATTTATACTATTGTGGACTAATCTGCTTTAACTTATTTGATATTGAATTCTTGGCATGTTCTATTTCAGCACAAAAATGCTTATTTCTTTATTCATCAAATGATAATAAGGTTGCGGATTAAAAATGAATAATTTATTTTTAAAAAACAGCAGAATCTCGAAAGTTATCCTCATCATTTATTCATTCAATTATTTCGAATATTTTCAGCATCTTTAAATTTTAGAGATCCTTTTCTAGAAAAATAAGGTAAATTTTTTGAGTCGCCATCTATTGGAAAATTTAGAACTATAAAATCTTCAAAAGAGTTTAAGTTAATGCCTTTACCGAAACTTAATAAATAGATATATAAATAAATTAAATAAAATAAAAAGTAAAATATTCCATAACAATTTCGGCATGAATGTAAATTTTAAATAAAGTGTAAGATCGGATGATGGGGAGAATATACCATATCGGGTAATCATTACTCTGAATGACTTCAGTCTTCTGAGAATTCAAATTTTATGTCTTTTCAAACATTATGTTTATACTGAGAACATTTTATTTGTTAATTACATATTTTTTTTATGTCTTCACGAATTTGCTTTTCTAAAGTTTTAAATAGATGGCACCATGAAAATTTTCCGATCTCAAGTATTTTTCACGATTCTACATCTATCATATATAAGGATTTGCTAATAGGTGAATTTTCTTCCTTAGAACAATTTAAATGGGTATTTTATTGCTATTAAGATATTAATCTCATCTTGACAACAAGAATTTGCTCAAAATTCTTCTGCAATTTCGACAGGAACCTCGCAGTTGAAGTAATTCGACTTATCCAGACACTTGGACTCCAGCGTTAATCAGAATGCATGTTCTATTCCCAGAGTTGATCCAATCTCTATCAGAACAAAATGCCGCACAACATTGTTAGGATATCTTCCCGTTATTGGACAGCATTTTGAATATATGACAACTCATGGAAATATTGTACAATATTTTGTGTTAATATGGATCTAAGGAACCCTGATTTAAATACCTATCATGAGCTTCTTTTAAATTCAGTGAACACCAGATGGAGCCATGATCGAAGTTTGCTATATATGCTATTTTTGTATGTATAGTCTGTTACTTACGAAATGTTTGTAAATATTGTTTCAATTCATTTCTTATGAAAATAGATCATCGTGAATTGAAATTGTAAAGATTTATGTAATAAAAAAATCTTAAGATCAAAAGAATTTTTAATTTGAATGGAAACAAATCTAATCTAATGATATCTAATTCTAAATTAAACACATTGATATTAAAACTATTTTTCCCCCGAAACAAGAACTTTTTAAAAAGGTCTTATATTAAAAATGCTTTCTATTTAAATTTTTTAAGTGCATAACTATTTTCTGAATGTATGATAACCATTCTTGAAATTCTGTTCTGCTAAAGTTATGAATATACTTTTTCTTTTATAATTTTATAATTTATCACCTTAAAGCCGATAAAATGAATGCGATAACTTTTATAATTATCACATTAAAGACGATAAAATGAATGCGATAACTTTTATAATTAGATTGTTAGTTTTAACACATCGTAGACAATGACTACACACGCATTTAAAATGGGATAAAAATGGATTTTATGTGTAGGTATGAAAAAAAATTTAAACATTTGTTGCTGATATTAATTTTGATTTTACGATCCACTAAAAATAATAAGTAAATTTTAATTGAAATTATTCTACAATGGTCGTCACACATATTACCGTGTACCCGTGTACGTTTGCTACTCGGCTGTAGATGTTCCTTTGATAGTTGGATTTGTGGTGCTTTTGAAACAAATCAAAATCCACCTATGGTGAAAAATTTTAAGTGAAGGATTAAGAAGATGAAAATATAATATATGAATGCTGTATAATTTTGATGTAAATTAAACTTGCCATTGATTCAACTGAAAGTTGATTTGGATAAATATATAAAATACAAAATCATGCAATAAAATAAATGATTTAAAGAACAAGGTTATGAAATTTGTACAGTATTATTTGCGACAAACAAAGGTAATGTCGGCTTTAGATAAAGTTCTGCTGCAGATATCTGCATAAGATAGAGGTGACTTGAGTATTTTGTTGTCGGTTTACTTGATGAACAAAGACTTAATGAGACTTGAAGATATTTCTACTATGAAATAATTATCTGACCAGTTACTTCAGCTGCCTATTTTGTACTAATTATGCACGAAAAAGATAGTTAAGGGAAATTCAGATTGTCACCCAATCTAATTTGTAATGTCAAGTTAGTCGGCATTGCCTTTTTCTTCTTGTTGTAGAAAAGTCATAGAAATTCAAAATTAATTTTGAATTTTTTTTTCTTTTGAATAAAAGCCATTTTCACTCCTTGCGAAATTTTGAGCGTCATGCCATGCATTTCAATACCAAACACTGCCATAATAGTACCATTTTGTATCATAACAATATATTATGAACATTCTTTTTAATGGTTACAAAAGAACGTGAAAGATTTTCCAAATATTTTCACAGTGATTCCATTTTATATATTCGTTGCCAGTAGCTTATATATACAATTTTTTTTATGCATATAACAAAGGTCTGAAGAAAAAATTGCGGTGGTCCATAATGCTTTGTCATAATTTCAAATGAAAATGAATGTCATAAATTAATTAAAGAAGTTTAAGTCAAGGTAAAAATTTGAACCCTTAATAATGCAGATTTAAAAACATCCTAATTTCATAATGAGAGATTCATTCTGAAAATATTTCTATCAAAATATGTAGGATAATTCATAATATAATTCCTGAATCAACAAAAAAATCTATTTTTTGTAAAAGTAAATAAAATTGCACGAAATAGATTTGCGCTGTTTGCAGCGTATCAAAGCATTGCATTTTTTTTACAATTTTGGTTATCTAACTTGATTAAAAATTTATTACATTTTATTCTCGTATATTATCTGTTTTAAAATATTGACTCTTATTTTCGTAACTTATTATTTTAAATTTTTTAAAAAAATCGAACTTCATGGGGTTCTCTGCTTTGCTTATCTATAATACTTCTTTATTGAAATTATTCTTTTTGTGATTATGTGAACAGTTAAAGCTAAATGTATTAAAAATTTTGAATGAATTGTGTATTTTTTTTTTTTTTTTGTTCAATAATTTTTCTTGGGATATTTGTTTTAATGATGCTTTGTTTGATTTGCATCTTTTTAAATTGCTATTAATTGTAAGAACTGTTACAATTAATAGCAGTTAATAAATTATAGCAGTTAATAAAGTAATAAATTATAATAATTAATTAATTAGCTGTACTTAAAAATAAGTACAGCTAATTAATTAATTATTATAATTTACGTTTATTTCATGTTTTATTTCTTTGTAACTTGAATTTTCTTTCTGCTTATAAAATATTTAGAAATAATTTTTATCGGTTACTAGATATTTTCTATGAATAAAATCACCCAGGATAATCTATAGTTGTAATACTTAAAGAGAAAATTTTCAAATTTTTGAAATGAATTATCTATTAAAAACGCCCTTGACTTATTTGAAATTGAAAAAATCTTTGAAAAAAATTTGGCTTCTAATTAAGGTCAAAATCTACAAAATGAGTGTTTCAATATCTCGTAAGCAATATTTAATCATATTATTTTCTTATCCTTAAATTTTGTGACTCCAGATGGAACCATGTGTATGCTATACATGGTTAAATTGATTTTCTATAAGGCATGTCGCTAAGAGTGGTTAAAAAATAAGATTTATGTTGTCCTTAAATTTTGTGTTAAATGTTTAGAACAGGCTCAGTTGTATGATGCCTGAAAAGGACGCGAAATATGAAACAACAAGAACTGGTCGCTTATCGAAGATCAATCTGGGTGGGGGTACAATTTTTTTTTCTTCTCAGCCGTTGTCATTTTTATGCAAAGACAATATAAGCGTACTCTTAAGCCGTGTTCCAACGACCGGAGAATCTTCAGGCGGGACACGCGTTCCCCGTTTTCCCTCTCTTGCGGTTTCCTGGGGTGCCCCGCCTGAAGATTCTCCGGTCGTTGGAACACAGCTTTAACTGGAAATTTGTACCTCTTTTGTTCTCTCGTCGCTCGCTATGTTCCCGGCAAGTGCAAATTACAGCCTGAATGGGCGGTAATTGAACCAGATATCTGACACTTTGTCTACTTATTCAGATCCTGCGGCGGGCTGGTGGAAAGGTTTCAGGATCGGACGGTTGAAGGTTCGAGAAATTCGAGAACCCATTAAGTCGCGCTCCGATGACCTGTGCGTCTGCAGGCATGGCACACTTTCCCCTCTCTTTCGTTTTTCCAAGGGTTCTTTGATGTCTATTCAGTTTACCGAAAATTTTCGGAAAACTCTGGACCACTTCCACAGACATCAAAGAACCGCGGAAAACCGCAAGAGACGGGAAAGTGCGCCATGTCCGCAGACGCACAGGTGGTTGTAACGCGGCTTTACAGTGAAGAACCGCCTGATAGCGGGTCGGGTGTACTCTAAATCAGACAGACACAAACACTTCTATCGGTGTGGCGCGGAAAACTGAAGAGGGAAGGGAGTGGCAGCTTAGATGTCATTCCCTTCATCTGACCGCGGTTTGAAATTATGAGGTCCTTCCCAAAATAAATTAAGAGTTGCTTTGAAATAAGACGTTAAAATAACTGAACTACACAAATTCGGACAAAATTCGATTAATTCGATTCGACTGTTTATTGTACAATAACTTTAAGATGAGATTTAAACAATCAGATTTGATATCAAACATTCTACACCAAATTTCAAAAAAGCGATGAAGATTTTTATAGACGAAACTCTTAATTTTTCGCTGGGGGGGGAGGGGTCACCAAAGAGAAGGCAAATTTTTTCCAGTGTCACTACACCTGGTCAGCTAAGTTACTATCTTTAAGTTTAAAAGAATGTCTCTCAGTGTCGCCGTTAGAGGTGATCGCTTCGAGACCTAGAGGGTCCTCAATATCTATTTGACGATTTTTAATAAAGTTTTAATTTTATATGTTGCAATTTTGTTCACTGATAATTTTTTCTCCTTCCTTTCTCCTTAAAAAGTCAGAAAATGAAAGAATAAAAAGAGCCAAAATGAAACAATGGGGGAGGGGATAAGCACTAAAGAAAACACGGAGAAAAAAATGAGATCAGTAAATAACTTCAAAAGTAATGATACTCGGGAAATTTCTAAGATATTGCTTGACAACGGATTCTACAATCCTCCACGGTTTTGCGCATGCGTTAGGATGGGTTTAATTCGTCAAAATAGGGGTGAGAGGAAAGATGAAAGGAGAGGATGTTTACATTTAACAATAAAATAAACTCGGATTACTTGCAGACTGAATTAAAATTATACGGTCAGAAACAACACGATATTCACGTACACGTGAAAAAAAAATTGAACAAAAAAAATATTCAAGGTGAAAGAATGACGAAGAACTCCGGAAATGCGTTCATCCTTCCACGTCTCTCCCTTTAATGTGATAGAATCGTCGAAAAGTGGTCGTCTCAGAATACTGAAACGAACAGTAGATATTATTAAATTAACAATGTCTTTAAAACTAAACACATAAAAAGAATTGCCATTAATCTCTTATTTATCACATGAAAGGGATACATTTTGAGTTCAATCATTTACAACAATCGTCGATTTCCGTAGTTCAGTTTTTTTCTTTTTCTTTAGAATCAGCCTTTAAATTTGCCTTTATTGAGGAGATCACAGATATAAAAAAATATATTATATTGGGAATTACTGTTATTAAATATATTATATTGGAAATTACTGTTAATATTAAATATATTATATTGGGAATTACTGTTTTGTTTTACAATTCATATTACATTATTAATGAAGGAAAAGTCTTCTTATAATTGATCAAAGATATAATAAATTTGTTATTTTAATGGACACAGGAAATAAGGGAGATGTGCCGACTGTCCTGGTTCTTGGACTGAGATCTTGATTGATCGTTATCAAAAATTATAACCATTATTTATTTTGTCATTAAATATTTCGAGAAAAATTACCATGATATAAAAAAGGCGGATTTCCGCGTATGCAGCTAGATAAGGCCGCTGGTATGGAGGAGATGAATTATAAATTGTTCTGGTTATTAAATATTATTTACCTAATAGTGAAATAAACAAATTCGTGAAAATTATAAATTCTATGTATTATAAAACATTAGCACTTGGGCAAGTGTAACTGATTACGCTCCTATCTGTTTCATTACCTTCATTTTGTTATTACAGTATTATAGACACCAAGCTTCCTCTTATATAAAATTGCGTACAAATTACATTGTGCCTTTGCACTTACAATTACATTGCAATTTGTAATTGCATTGTGCCTTTGCAATTTACAATTGCATTCTGCCTAACAATGATGTAATCATTAAATAATATACACAGACAAATCTTAGAAAGGGGTGAGTAAGCTCTCCCAGACATGACAAACTTTTAACAAAAAAGCCGTGTTTCATAAAATAATATATTTTGTCACACATAAACACTGAGAAGTAAAGTTTAATTTAATTATATTAACTCCTCATTTTAAAGCAATACTAGGGCTATTTTGGGACGGACAGCGTAATTTTGAACCGCAGTCAGACGACGAGGATGACACCTGAACTGGCACTCCCTCTCCAAATTTCCACACCACACCAGCGAGAGGACGCTTGGCCCCGACGGATTTAATGTGCACTAGACCCGATTACACGACGGTTCTTCGGCAAAATCAGGTCTCGAACCTGAAAACCCTCCGGTTCCAAAGCCGAGACCTTACCACCACAGCCAAACTGAGCAGTTAAAACAACTTTAATTTAACAATGAAGTGAATTAATTTATACAAAAGGCGCTTGCAATATAAAAAAATATTACAGAATTATTCCATAGAAGAAAACTTATCAATCTCAAGAAAGATAAAATTCGATTCTGAAAAAGTTGAAATAAGCGTTTCTGCGGAAATGTGTCATGTCTGTTCTTCAGATCACGAACGTTAATGGTCCTTAAATTACATGAATTCCCTCCACCCCAGTTAAGTTTTAGTGAACAGGGGTGTCAGTCTCTCTTCTACCTTGCAAGGAAGAATTTATATGTTTTCTTATTTTTTTTATTAGTGAAGAAAAGCTTTACGAAACTTTCTTAGGCAATTTTCCAAAGACCTCAACATTTTAAATAAATAAAAATAAAATAAAACAAAAATCTTTACATTTTTGTCTTTGAATTCTTATTTAAAGTCACTAAATTTTTGTAATCATTTCCTAAAATTTAGAAAACTTGCATTGTTTTTAACGATTTGAAGAAGAAAACAAGATGCTGCGGGCCCAAGATGATGCTCGGGACATCAGTACTCCCTTTGTTTTCCTGTTTTTGTTGTTGTTGTCGTGCCCATGGAAATGCAAAAAGTGAGGAAAGAAAGTCTCAGATATTATCAAAGGTTCGGAGGACCACTGCCGCCAACTATGGTGCTTCAGGACTGTAAAGGATCTCCCGAAGTGGATCCATCAACGGTAACCAGCCAAGCTTTAAGATATCTGCGGTAATAGATGGGCACTCGAAGATGTGTCTCGGTGTAAGCTGAGTTTCCGGGCAGTTCTTGCAGTAAATATAGGTTCTTGTCCCACCAAGAAGGATCTTCATCCCCTTATAGTGATTTGTTCTTAACCTAGCCAGTGTAGTTATTACATTTCTAGAGAAATCAAAGTCAATGATTAAAGGCTTCCTAGAGAGCTGATTTATAAGTCTACATCTGGTCACAGCGTTCGCATCTGCAAGTGTGATAGTGGAACTAGGGTGGACAAGATTTCGTGCCACTTTGACCAAAGCATCCGCACACTCATTATCTTCGATGTTTACATGTGCTTGTATCCATTGCAGTATACAAGATTTCCTTTTGCATGCAGTTGATCGAGTAAGTCATTTATAGTAGAGTAAGTCATTTATAGTGATGTTTGAGTCTCCGTTTCCGATGGCCTCTTTGTCTTCCTTTTGGTACAATACTGCAAGACATACACGACGGAGTCAGATCGAAAACATTTTCATATTTCATTGCCAATATGGTGATTACCCTTGGACAACATATTTGGTAATTGACTTTTTTCAAATACATTTCCCATTAAGTCTGCTGTTTAGATTTTAATCTTAGAATATTAAATTAATTCAAGCAAGTCCATTTTTATTATTTATTGATTTTCATAGGCACTAATTCTACAAAGATAAAGCTTACTCAAATTCCAAACTTCTCCAAAACTCTCGTTTCAGAAATTATGCAGTTCTGTAGGACAGAAAAACTACAGTAAAATTTCTATATTAGCACTAAATGTGAGAATAACGTAAAAAAAGATTTTCGTAAATACACCAAAATTTTAGTTTAACAGCATTCGGCAAAGAAAAATTCTCAATATTACATTTTCATAGATGATAATAGGAAAATTTAAGGTTAAGGAGGAATAAAGCGATGAAATTTGGCAGAAACCCGATTTCTAATAACCGAATTTCTATTACTGGTAATCTCAAATAACAATTTCTGTAATCTTTCTAGTGAATTAAAGGATTTAAGAATTTTCTCTTAGGATTACTGCAAAGGATATGTAGGGATATATTTAAATAAAAACAATTTAGAAATGAATACAATTTTTAGTTTATTGAATTAGCCAAAATATACTCGAACTTGATTTTAACAAAAATCGAAACATTATTTTAATAAAGAATTTAAAGAACTAACGAACAAAAATCCGAATTAGTGGGGAATTTTGAATTAAAAACATTCCAATTAGCTAGGCATCACTGAAAATAGAAATATTTGAATAATTATTAGAAATGTGAGGAATATAGTATAGGTGGCATTTTTGTTTTACTAACATTAAATAAACTTTTCCTACCACAGCACACCCCCCCCCCCAAGCTTTAGGGTATCAGTAAATGCTGTAGTGCACAGCACAATCTTCTGATAGTTCTAATATTACCATTTTCATTGCATTCGTAACTTGTGTTAAATCGGTGCAGTTTGGTCATTTCTATCAGTTTCCAAATTAAGCATAATTAAAAAGTCGTTATTTTTTCTTGTTCTGGAAAATCAGTCTGTGTATATATAATTTGAAACCAAAATGACAACAAAAAGGACATTCGTTTACTGAAAAGTACATATGATATATTTAAAAAATTTATATCGGATGATTTTTTTCCGTGGGCGTTTATTTCCTCTTTAAGATAATTTTTTCTTTCAATAGCGAAATTATTTTAACTATATGTTATTAAATACTTGAAAAAATAAACCGATATAAAAAATAAAATTTCACAGAGAATATTTTGTTTTATTATGCTTTTACATTTTGCCAACTCGGAAAAAAAAATCTGGGAAGGGTGGTGGCAAAGCACCGATCCTTAGTGATTACGAGTGTTCATATGTCCACAGCTGCGATACAAAATTAAAAAAAAAAAGAATGCTGTGGGGGAGAATTTACAATGCCGTTAAGACCGTACTAATAACTGTCATAATCAATTAGAGGAAGGGTTTACTGCGCATTCCACCACGATGTAGGCAGGATGAAATTGCAAAATATTTCAAAAATAATACGACCAAAACATAGCTTTTATAAATTTTTTGAAGAAATTTTAAAAATGAATTAGAAAGAAGACATCAAAACGAAAGTACCTATTGACTTTCTTGGCCAATCGTTCTCCAACAAGATGGGGTCCTGACACATTCTTCAACAGCACTTCAAGACTTCCTAAATAAGCATTATCCACGATGGATTGGTCGTGGAGAGAAGGCAATTTTTTGACTACCTAGATCAGGGGTGACGAACCTTTATGGATCAACGTGCTATTTTTTCTATTGAAATGTCTAATGAGGTATAGAGGTATGCCATCAAATAATTTTGGCGTGTGATTTGTGGGAAGATAATAAAATTAAATACTAATAACTCAAAACTCTTCATTTACTACGAAAAAATACATTTTGCTTTGTATAGTAGTAAATGTTTTAGCTATACATGTAATTCAAATTAAAGTAGCATTAATGTGACTTCTATTGTTGCAGATTAGATGACAAATAATTTATATTAGGATTGTAAGATGTTCAGAATGCACGCTGAATTGGAGTCATCTGCAAAACGGTTTCTAAGTGAGTCTTTAATGTTATTCCTCTTTGAAAATGACTCGCAGGCAAAGATGAAAATATGCTTAAAATAGAATGAGCCAGCTTCTTCAAACAGTTAAATGTTTGAATCGAATTCCATGTTTCCAAAATTTCGTTACTGGCATTTTTACTTGTGTTGCTTGTTAAACTTTTCATTTTAATCAATTCCAACTTTTTGCTAGTTTCAATAACTTTTTTTAATCCACATTGAAATAGACTGGAAATCAATTAGTTGCATTTAAAATTCTTCGATTTTTAACCAATCGAATTGGGATAAATTCAGTTTATCAAATGAAGTCACATGCAAGCTGTTTTGCAAACCGTTTTGATCGGCAGGGTGTCCAAAATATTGTGTCGCGTGCCATCGATGGCACGCATGCCACTGGTTCGCCATCCCTGACCTAGATGGTTATATTTCACTCCAATGGACTTCTCTGTTTGAGATTTTCTCAAGCAAGAAGTTTACCGCATAGAAGTTGCCAGTTTAGAAGACATAAAAAGATAGCTCGTTGAGGCTATATTATAACTTAAAGCTGAGCTATTATTAAAAGAAACTGTTAAATCCATTCGGAAAAGAGCAAGAGCATGTATTTGGTGTGGCAGCAACCAATTTTAGCAGCAGCTTTAAATTCATTACATTGTTTATTCAACATCTTTTTTTATATTTTTGCATATTTCTTTATAAAAAATCATATTATTTATTTCCTATTGCACTTTTTTTACCATTCTCAATAAAAGTGTAATTGTTCTTAGTTGACTTTAAGCCCTTTTTCCTTGCTCCTAACTCTAACAGAAGAATAAAGGTAAAGAGGAAATTAAAATCATGAGTGGCCCATGGAAATTGAATCATGACTTTTAAGTTTTCTTTTTTGTCGAATGCCGATTTCAGGAATGTTTTGCCAACAAAGAAATTTTTCCTGAAATAAAATACTTATATGGTTTATAGTGGACTCATTCGAAAGCCGATGGTATGGCAAGTTTTTGGTAAATTTGACAAATTGTAGCTTGTATGGTTTTTTCGGAATTCAGAATTAAAAATTTTGGAGACATTTCGATTTTGAATTTCGCCAACATTTCAGCGCTTAATACTCGGCTGTAAATCCATGTATTTTCATGAAACTGGTGTCATCTTAAAGGATTTTAACTGGTCTTTCAGAATATGTGTTTACTTTGTGTGAGGCCAAGTCCCCCCCCCCCAAATTTTTTTATCCGCATGTTTTTGCGGTTTTGAACAAAATTAATTTATTCGCCATAACTTGCAAACGGGTGGAGATGGGACAGGGTTGCTATAGTGTTTTATGATCCCTATCACCATCCCCATTCGTTTGTCAGAAATGATCAAACTCACCCTGTATAACATTTTTTTCGGATTCTTCAACTCTATTCCTAAATTTGTGAATAATAGTTGGTCTTTCCTTTACGTATTGAGCATTCCCTTTCATCTTTGTAATGGTTATGTTTCCTGTTGTATTATTTATGGAAATTAGTATGACGGGATATTTTTTTTAATGTTTCGAATCGGTGAGAGCTCATAAGTATTTTGTTACTTTTGAAATATTTTGGTTGAATAAATCTGAGAAAATTATGTCTCATTCAGAATATGTCTTCTGTCTTTCTGAATGGTGCTATGTAGATATGTGCGTTCCTGTAGTAATATTTTTGCAAGGTGAATGCTTGGGTTTAGTTTAGTTATATTAACGTCCCGTTGTAAAGCAACACTAGGGCTAGGGCTATTTTGGGACGGACCTCGTAATTTTGAACCGCGGTCAGATGACGAGGTGAATGCTTGGGAGAAAATCATTTATGAATAAATGGTATCCTTTATCCTAGTAATTTAGTAGCGTTAAAATCTTTTCAACTACTACATATCCGAAATCATTCTTTTTTATTTTCTCTTTAACATCGGTTGATTTTGCACTTTGATAGTTATAAGAAAGTGTCCCCCAGGGTTTAGTTAAAGTCAATAAATTAAATTTTAAACAATATTATTCTTTTAATAAAATTTTCCGCTGATTCTTATGCTTACTTCTACTCTTAAATTTTATGTAGATGGTTTTTCATCTATAGAGAATAAATAAGCAATCATTACAAATAAGCAAATATTCTATTTAATATTAGAATATTTTATTACATAAATTGAGGTCCATTTTGTTTAAACTGTGCAATTTCAATGATTTGCTATTTTCGGTTTTGACCCTATGATTTTTTTTATGTTAGAAAATAAAACCAGGTCGCTGTAAAACGATGTAAATTTAAATTGCGACAGAAAAACTATTATGACTATGAAAAACTATTATTAACAGTACTAGGTAAAATAACAAAAAAAAAGCCTCTTTTTTCCATCATTATTCTAATTTTTGATAAATTGAAATCGGCATCTATTCAATTCTGTGCAAAATAACTGAAAAAATAAATGATTTTGTCTGAAACACTAAAACATCAGTACGCAGGTATAAGTTGCATGCTTTTTTTTTATGTCATATAAAAGTAAAGACCTTGAAATTTTGTGATTCATATGACCATTCTCTCATAATAGGTTCAAATCTCAGTTTTCTGAAAGATACGTTTTATTCAATTTTATAATTTGTGTATTAATCATTTCTCATCATAGAAACATGCACAATATTTTCGATATTGCACAATGTTGCTCGGTAGTTTCCGATATATTAAGTTAACGTTGTAGAGCTAGGATTTAAATGAATGATTTTTTAAAAGTTTTATCATTAAATAAAAAAAATCGAGGGACTTTATTCTTTCTTTTAATAGCATAATTAAAGATTGAATCATTATAAATTAAATATTGATTTTTCTGTAGTAATAGTTTTTTAATATATGCCAAATACGCAATATATTTGCAGTGTATATTTTATTGAATAGGGCTTCAGCAACTTGTTTCTTCTGTTCACAGCTAAAATTCCTCTTTTCCACAAGGAAGATGCAAGTTTAGTGATATATCATGATATTTGACGTCAAATAGAGAAGACATTTCACTGAATGCTTTACCGCAGCCTTGCATTTGAATTGGGTGTAGTGAAGCATTCTCTGGAATGTTTTCTTTTCATCTATAGAAATTATGATTTGATTGCATATTATATAAAGGTATCATTCTAGCTGTCCCGTGTATAGCAATTTCTGATGGTTAAAATAGTAAGTACATTCCTTTGTTTATTTAACATGCAAAGTATTATTAATTATATATTTTCTGAAGTAATACAATACTTACTAAAGTAACAGGCATCAGGAAGATACAAATTCAGTGGTATATTATTTGTGAAGTAGAGAAACTTCTTATGGAAAAAAAAAAAAAATGCTCCACTGCAGGATTGTATTTGAAATGTGTACAGTGCAGAATTTTCTTGGAAGCATCAGATAATGCCTTGTAAAATATGATATTAAATTGGAAATATTTAGACACTGATAGATGTTTAAAAATGTAAAAATGCATTCCCCCCCCCCGCTTTTGTGACGGTAAATTTTCACTTTTGGAAGTTGTATGTATATGGATGAGCTATGCGCATTTTAACTGAATGTATCTTGCCCTGGCTACTCAGTTGCGCCATACTATTCGTTTGTCTTGTTGCAGATGTCTTCATTACATTTGGGAAGCAATTTTCAATTTCCAGATCTTTTAAATGCAGTATGATTACTCTCAATCTTATTTTTCATTACTGCATTTTAATTCTCACTCATCGGAATTCATATTACATTGTTGGAGATCTGCTTAACCTGAAAAACCATATGCACATCTCAATAACCTGTTTTACACTTTGACTGAAAAGTTTGTATCAGTCCATTTTTTCCATTTATATTCCATTTTGCATACAAGCGTTATAACGTCACTTATTTAAAACTGCCGATGGGGTTCATGATATTTCTTATAATTTGTTACGCTGATGTTGAAGAAAATAAATACATTTTAATAGGTTTCTATTTCAGACTGTATTTGTTTCTGACATGTTTTGAATGTTGAACATTGACAAGTAATAATTTTTTTCCTGAACTGTTAAAGTTCTTGGCTTGCATGATTATGATATTATTTTGTTCATTTTTTTTTTATTATTATTACTGAATGAAGGTTAATATATGTATCTCGTAAACTAGGCATTTTTATATTGCACATATATTCATCGCCTCTATAATACTTAATTACCAAAAAAGTATTGTTTTATTCATTGGTAAATGCTATGAGAATTTTACTTCACATTATCTTTATTTTCATGATTGAATTTCTATTTTTGCTGTGTATCTGCCTTTAATAACAAATTTTTATTTCAGAATGTCTTTCGATAAGCTGAATATGTCACTTACAAGTTTTGTATGCTTGATGTAAGATTGTGGATCTCTCAACAATGCTTTTTTCTTATGCTCGCTGAACTCAAAGAGAAAATATTTCTAGAAGCCAAAGAATACCCTGCTTAAAAGTTCCTACCAGCAAGATGGTCTATTCTTATGTGGAGGCAATTATTTATTTGCTCCACAATTGTAATAGATTTTCTTGAGTGTCCTTAATTTAAGTAAAAAATATCTTTATCATGCTTGCACATTTCAATATAAGTAGTTTAAAAAGCTGACATATTAATTTATGTATCATTCTTATATAAATATATGTTTTGTTGATTTTGTATTGCAATTATTTATTTTCAGACGATGCAATTCATATTTTTATTTAATAAAATTTTGATCCTGTGACTTAGTAAATCACAATGTTTGATATAGTTAAAGGTTTTGGAGTTTCTCTGTTATTACATACTGTATCTGTATTTAATGAATTATGAAAATGAATAAAAAAATTATCTTGTATGATAAAAAATACTGTATAAAATTTATTTAATCATCTTAGATGGTAGACTTTTATCAATTCATACTGAATTCAAGCACAATTACTTGGCAGTAATTATTCTCTCCACTTTTTATTTTCTTGTAAATTTTAAATAACAAAATTAAATTTGTATTCCAAAGTGCATTTGGAAACTTAATTTTTCTATATATTTATATCTATTATTTTATGATTAAAAATATATCAAATTTCATCTCTATGCTACCCGAAGAGAAAATTTTTTTTTATGGTTATACGTATAATAATAATAAAAAAAAAAGGTATCCAGACCTTTCTGCTTCGATTGCCTATTTGTCATCTCAGAAACGAGCAATGTTGAACAGATATTTCTCAAGAAAATAAAATTTTTAAAAAATCAGCTTTATTTCTAGATAACACAAAAAGTGTGAGTGTAATACTTATACTTTTTAATACTTATCTGTATTATATTTTAGAAACTTAACAACACATTTTTTCTGATGAGTGACTTAACAAAACAAAATGAATAACAGATTAATGCATTTCATGAGTGTTCAGTGTACTTTAAACATATTTTTAACTTAATGAATATGAAAACGAAAATGAATTAAAGAGTCAAATGAGAAATCTAAAGAGCGGAGGAAAAGCCTTTTGTTTGAATAAGGGCAAGGCGCCATCTATTGATGGCTGCAGAAAATTTTCCAAGAGAATATTGAGGCAAAGAAAGGGCCTTTCTGCTCCTGGTAAAATGGAAGGTAGTATGGAGGCTGGGGTAAAAGAGAACCCCAATCAGAGAGTTTCCAGAAACGCTAGGAATCGATTAAGAGCGCCATATACAGAGAAAGAAACCCGTTGTCGACGAAAGCGCCTTCTAGTGATGGAAGGAGAGAGAGGGGGGGGGGTCTACGGCGTTTACCAAATTATCGAAGGACACGCCACCTACAATTTCGAAGCATAATGTTATCCTATGGAGAAACATACTTGGGAGTTTTTCTCGTTTTTTACTTAGTTTCTTTAAATACCATCAAGTATAATTGATAGATGGCATACAATTGCAGGCGTCCACTTAGGAAATTTTTTTTTCCGTCTTAAAGTATTTTTAAATATTTATTTAAAGTAGTAAAACTTCAATTTCTGCAGCCAAACTACTATAGAAAAAATTCGATGATATCCGGAATGAAGTACATCCTCACAGGAAAATTTCAGACCGACAATTTAGAGGCATGTTTGGCTTATAGAGACAAATTGCAGGAGCACAATATCATGTTTCACTCCAACAGGTATTTGAAAATGCAAACAAATTAAGAATGCATAGCATTCTAAAAAAATTTTTAACATCAAACAAGCATGGGAATCTCGAACTTTTCAGGAAGCAGTTACAGATAATTGGGGAGAATTTGAAAATTCTTACTTCAGAAAAATTACGAGTGTTTCCCATTTTGCTTACAGAAAAAGATTTTAAAAAATCTGAAGATGTTTTACCAGTGCTAGTTTACTTAGGTGGTTACTGTATCCACACAGTCCTGAAAAGAATTGAAATGCAGCATTTGCAAATTTTTTTCTAACAGATGAAAAAGAACTGGACTGCTCAACGTCTTTAATTCAAAATTTAAGTTGAGGAAAGCTTTTATATCTCAAAAAGTGGATTGTAAACGTAATTTTATATTCGTAATAATAATTCTGAAATTATATACCACATTTGAAGAAGAATTTTTGAAATTTTCCAATAAAAAGTATTTAGGAACAGAGATAATTTTTAATGCATCACTGAATAATTATTGTAAAAAATTAAATGACAATTTGAAAAGCTCTTCTAAAGCTGAAAAGAAAAGAAAATTTGACAAATTTAGTAGTTATTTCTATAAAAAAAAACGATAAAATATATAGTTAAATGCAGCCTAAGAAAGCATTTCTAATGTTTCAAAGATTTATTTCATTTTTTTTAAGTGTCAACAGAATTGAATAGCTTTTATTGCTTACTTGGACAGGGTGCGTAGTGAGAAACTACTGCAAAAAATTAAGTACTTTTAAGCATTTTTTAAGCACCTTTGTATAAGTATGCATACGTAAACTGCGTATTTTCTAAGCATGGTATTTGTCTCTGTTTTATAATAATGCATAGTTTTTATTGAAAACAAAAGTCTTAAAAACTAATTATAAATGCTTATTTGTTAAATTTTAATATTTATTTCTGTATTTGCACAACATCTTCTAATATAAAATTATGCCTTTTTGGATTTGACAAAAGCATAGAAATAGATCATAAAAAAACTATAAACATTAAAAAAAATTAAGTGAACTTTTATCAGATTAACAATAAAGATCTGTGAGCCTTTTCAACATTCTTTAAGATTAAAATAAAATATCAGATAGATACAACATTTCTAAATATGTCGATAGTGATGTAGAAGCTCAGCATGACCACAGATTTCACATTTGATATTTAACAACAAATAGGATGGCTGGGATGGAAAGAGTAATTTTCTCCCTTTGCTGACTCATTCTATTAAGTAATTTTATTTGCAATCTTATAAAGCTAAGAACTAAAGCATTCATATGGCTATCATCATACGACTGGCAAAACTGTCATAAAATTGATAATTGAACAATACCATGTTCTAAATAAGCATCCTTGGCATGCGGTTAAAAGTATCCGAAATGCGAATTTGGGTTTTAGATGCATTCTTCCCAAGTGATTAAAACAAAAATTTGACTCAAAACTACAATTATAGTCACAAAATTACATACCAAATTTGATATTTTTAAAATAAATTTGAGTTATCGCGTTTACATATTTATTTCTAAAAGTGCCGGCGTCCTGGCATAGGGGTAGCGCGTCTTCCCCGTGATCTGGGCGTCCCGGGTTCGAGTCCCGGTTTGGGCATGGTTGTTCTTCTGTTGTTCTATCTGTGAGATGTGTGAATGTGCCCTCCTGTAAAAAGGGGTTGTGCAAGCGAATGAGTGATGCGTGAGTGGCAAAGTCGTACTCTTGGCCCTAGTTGGCGCTGCTATAAAAAATAAGAGACGTCCCCCTCAGGCTTAAATCGCTGTCTTCGTAACAGCGGGCTTGTCAGTGGCAAGTGCCATAAGAAACAAACAAACAACAAACATTTCTAAAAGTAAGATCGACATGCGGTGAACTCCTGGTTGGATTTGGCTCAAATTTTGACAGATGTTTATGCAACAGATATTAAATATGAGTACCAAATTTTTAACTAAATAGCTGTCTTTGTTTTGTAGTTATCATGCTAACTTATATTCGAACCGTCTGACAGACAAACAGATTTCCTCTAAAAGGATGTTGCTGAAAATATGATCGAAATCTACAAGTTTGATGGTGTGAAGACCATGTACTAAATTTCATCTTGCTCAAAGTGTTTTTATGCTATCTTTTTCACAGGCAGACATTTCCCGAAAATGTGTTTTCAAATTCAAGGAAGTATGAAACACGGAGATTCATTAAAATCTCGAGTTCGAATTTTTTGACGATCGCAATATTTTCTCTAAATTTTGTATACGAGAAAGTAAAAATGCAAATTGAAGCGTTTTCTGAAAAACTTCTTATCTTTCTTGAAGCCAGCGCGAGACAATATATCGCATTGCTCCAAAATTTAACAAAACTTATCACACGAAACATTTTATTCAATGAACTCATTAAATTTTTTTAAATTAAATAAAAGCAAATAAAGCATTCCCCCCCCCCCTTCTTTTACTACAATTTTAACAGCTGCAAAATAATGTGATTCAATGATTCGAAGAAGCAATATCATTCTGAATTTCATTATAATAAAAATCTTTGTTATAAACTGTGTCCAAAACTAACTTCTCAGAAATTATTTTTAAAAAATTACATTCAACTAAACAAATTTTTTATTATTTAAAAGCTATTCTTTTATTATTAATTAAAGGTTTATTATTAATCAAAAGTTATTCTTTTTTAACCTTTAAAACAGTGTCAAAATATTTTTATGCGATAATATACTTTGATGTTATGATGAAAACACATTAAAAAAATTTTTTTTTAACTAAACTCTGAATTAAAAGTCTGAGAAATCTTTTCTTAGTTTGCTTCTAATGCTCAAAAAACAACTTCCGAATTTCATGCTCCTAACTTCAATGACTTCATGCTGGATATTGCTCAGAATAAGACTTTACATATCAAGAGAAATTTCATTGGCGAAAAAATTTCTGTAAGAGTTATAAAAAGAAAAAAAAAATTATAAAATAATAGAACTTAAATCCTGAAAAAAATTTGTAAAAAACTTTTTTTTTATTCCTTAAAAAATATTTAAGTACCATTATCGAAGTTTCTTTTTTTCGCAATCAAAACAAATTTGGCAAGATTAGTCCAACAAATAAAAATGTTCAAATGGATGAGGACATCCAAAATATAGCGCGAAAGATATTACGATCATTGAAAATTCAAGCCTTCAAATTAAAATTTCATGATATTATATTTCACGCGATTGACTAACGTAATTACATGCCACAAATAATTACAAATCAATATAGTACAGTTGAATACCTGTAGTAGGTCGTTCAAATGATTGTTCAAAAACAACATATTAACGAGAATAAGGATAGAATATGTTGGCGTTTTTAAAGCAACTTTTCCCATGTTCCATATATCGTTTTGGTGCATCATATTCATCCAGATATTTTCATATTTTCCGTTGATCGGACCATATTGCATATTCTTCTTTAACACCACGAAAAAGTTTAAATATATACTTACCAAGCATAACTGAAATAAATTCTTCAACATCTAAAACATTCGAATGTTTTTCGATTCGCAATAAGTATGGCAGAGTACACGTTTCGCACTGCCCCCTCTAGATAACTATTCCAGTTTTTAATAAATAGCAATGTCCATTATTGAAGAAAATAGAGGAGGGGGAATCCTTAAGCGTTATCTTAAAATGTGCTAGAGCCCCTGGAATACTTCTTCGAATTCTTCCTTTTTGTTGGTTTTCTTTTTTGATATATACGGTAAACAAGCTTTTACGCCCATGATTTCGAATTATCATATTCAACTTGTGGGGAAACAAAACAAAATGAAAAGCTTTCTTCTTCGTCTTTTTTTAATTCCTTTTTTCCGAAATAAATTTTCAGAGGAAGAACCTACCGGGAAGCCTGCCTTGCAAATAATGCGAAAGATGTAATGCTTACCAAGCGCCGTACCACCTGGGTGATGTGGAAAGTGGCTGCAATTTAATTATTAGTGAATTTTACAATATATGTGTATTGAATTGCATTATATAGATATATACGAAATGATATTAACGCGTGAAAAGTAATTTCATCTGACTCTTGTGTGCGTACAGATTTAACATTAAAGGAATGAAGCATAACGTCTCGTTATGAACGTCACAGAAGACCGTAGAGGCCTTGTCTATCGATGGTTGTGGCATGGCCTGTAAAGCACCAAAATATGATTACATTTATTATTGGCAGAGATAGAGATAAAAACAGATGTCCTCAGAATTTTAATAAAATTCTGTAACATTTAAATTAGTATCAACACATTTTAAAAAATATTTATGAGAAGTATTATAAAAATTATTCTCATGTTACAGTTATTCTTTGATAATTAACAGAACAGTTATTACTGTATTTATAGTTTTTAATATATAATTCTTATTAAATTACTCCCCGTAAAGAGTTTTATTTCTTATTTTCAGTAAATCTCATAAATACTAAAGTAGATCAAAGAAAATATTCCGAAATAATTTTCTTATAATTTTGAATAATATCCCTTTCTTAATTTTATTTATTTCTTTTAGAATTTAGACCAGATTTTGAAAATTACTTCGAAGTACACGCTTTGATAAGTCAGGCAAATTTATTTTGGAAAGCAATTATTTAATCGTGACCATAATTTTTTATCAATTAAATTTGAGTCTAGATATCATTAAGGAACATTTATGTACATAGCATTGACATCAGAATATTAAGATTCACTGCTATTAAAAATACTCCTTTTATTTGCTTCTATACTTTTTCAGTAATTTTTGAGCATAAGAATGGTAAAAGTTATTCCATAATAATAAAGTTTTTAAAGAATTA
This sequence comes from Argiope bruennichi, assembly GCF_947563725.1. Classification (NCBI taxonomy): domain Eukaryota; kingdom Metazoa; phylum Arthropoda; class Arachnida; order Araneae; family Araneidae; genus Argiope; species Argiope bruennichi. Next base: position 53,255,835 of record NC_079162.1, read on the forward strand.
GCAGCATTATAAGTATGTAAAATATAAAATTTTTGGAAGGCAAATAATCTGATTACAGTTTTTATGATATACAGGATATATGGATATGGATGTCTGTTAAATCTGTTGTTTCAGAAGAATCCAAAGTGATACTCAGATCAATACCCGATGCAGAGTTAAATAAGTTCGGTTAAATTGTGTGATATAATTAATAGAAATCTAAGCACAAAGATTACAGGAAAATAAGATTGAAGACCTTGCTGATAAGAAAAAATATATATAAAAGTTTCATATTAATACTATGCATGACTTCAAAGTAATTAGCAAAATGATATAGTCATTCATATTAAAATTAAATTTTGGTGAATTTTTAACATGGAAATAAATTCTGTAAGTGACTAGACATTTACTGAATAAAATCATATTTTATGATGTCACATAAATTTTATAATAATGCATTACAGATCTGAGATTTCGCTCAGTCCATTCTGGTTTGATTTAATACATGTATGCTTAATGTCATTAGTAAAATGTAATCCAAAAGGAATAAATAGTTTTGCATTTTTAAGTATGTCTCATGGTTCATTCATTTCTCATCACTTATAAATATGTCTCATGGATAAATTAGCAAATTAAAATCAATGATCATAATGTATAAAAAATGTTCTATGAATTTCAGTCTCAAGGAATTGCCATATTTAAAGTTAAAATAGGTGAAAGAGAAACAGAAAATTTACCTCTGATTTAAAAGATTCATTAAAATCCTTATACCCCTGATTTAACACATAATGATGCAATTAGAACAAAAGGAAAATGCTTATTATTAGTACTGTAACCACTTAGATACAAAAACCATCTAATATGTACATGGAAAACTTAAAATAATCTTTTTTGTAGGATTTTTGCAGACTCAATGAATTGGAAAAAGAATAAGTGAAAACAAGCAGGGACATATTATTTTTTGCTATGACGAATTCTAGAAATTTTGCTTAAACTAGTAAATAAAACTTTTTAAATAATTTCAAAAAGAAAGGTTACCACTGATCGATTTTTTAGACTCAGACAATGCGAAAGACATCAATGTCTGTCCAATTAAGTATGGAAGAAAGGAAAGAAGAAAATTTTCTTACCAGTGCATAATAACAAAAACAAAATTTGACAAGCAAGATGTAACATTAAAATATCTCGATTCTGCTGATCCTAATACTGGTGCTTCTTTTACTATTTTCAAATAATACATATGCTTTAAATTTCAACAGTATCTGCAGTCCTAAGGAATGTTACTGATTTTAATTTATATATATTTTTTGCAAACTATTTCTGAATGTTATAATTTCGTATGACAATGTCTTGGAGAGACAACTTGTTAATCACCTGCAGGACTAGCGTTTTTGTTGTGTTAAAGGGAAGTGCACTGTTTATTACAATAAAAGAAAGGAGAAATATAACGTACCACACAGAACATACATAATCGCATAATATGATTCTAGTTTCATCTAGTTAAAACATTATAATATATATCACTGATTGACTATGTCATTAGTATTTTATATTGTTTGCTTTTGAATCCTGTTTGAAGTAAAGATGTGTGTTCTGAATAATCTTCAGGGCATTTCTGCCTTTCATGTGTGCTAGACCAGCCAGAAATAAAAGCTTTAAATGCTTCCCAAATTGAAGTATTACTGGACTCCGATATGATTAAAACATCTTTTTTCCGCTACACCACAGTAATAATAATAATATTCCTTTGTCAGACGAAGTTAAATAGAAATATATAATTGAAGTGAATACGAAGTAAGCTTGCCAACACCATAGCAATTCTCAGAAAGTCATCTCAATGGTTTTATACTTGGACAACTTGGTCCCGTATTTGGAACTTGGACAAAGAAAGGTCCAGAATTTTAAAAATCTGGATTAAAAAAGGAGAAAGAAGGGGGAAAAAATCGTTGAAAGCTTGATACTAAAATAAGTTTTCAGAATCTAGAAGAAAATTTGCCATACATTGTCAAAACCATTGTTTCTAAATTACAATAATATACTTCAATTTCTTTTTCACAAGGGTGATTGATGGCAATTATGATTATGATCTTATTGAAGGAGACTTTTTAAGAAATTTTGTTCAGAAGTTTGAAATGTGTGTCGTTGTATCGCAAACTCCTGGCCAGGCTGGCCCGAATGTACCACACTGTTCTATATAGTCTCTCATTTTATGATACAAAAGAAGGATTGTATTAGTATTGAAACAATTCTGAAGCAGTTCTGCTGTCAGGAGCATGACTAGTCTATTCATGCTGATCTAGAGATGGTCACCTTTGTACTGGGATAACAATGCAGGTATACGGAGGTACTAGTGTCTTACCTGATTCAAAGAATGTTCAGAAAATGAAGATTACTGGACAAAAAAGAAATGGCTTTCCTTTAAAAGACCTTTAAGAATAACTTTGCTTTCGATAAATTTTGATTGGTTGAAATTCACGTCATTTATTTCATTGTTTAAAACTTTATTTTTAACTTGTATTCGATAATCTTTTGCATTGATTTAACTTCTCATTTATATAGTGATTACATTTTAGATTACTTTTCCATTATTTTAATTACTCTTTTATTGCAATAATTTAATTTCATAGTTGTTTTCGTTTGAGACAATTTCAATTTCAATATGATTTGAGTGCTGCATACATATTAACATAAAAATTTAGAATCGATTTTGAAAAAACAAAGCCAAATACAGAATTAACATCACAAAATAACCTGCAGTAGCATCATTGGCATTAAAACAGTGTTGAATACTGGAATATCATTCATGTATCACTGGAATATCATTCATGTATCACTGGAATACCATTCACATTTATCAAAACTAACAAAAACATATAGAAATGTTTTTATAGAGTTTAAACCATTCAATATACAAAAGTCTATCAATAAATTATTATATATATAATATATGCTATCTGTAACCAATTCAACAAGACAAAATTAAGAAACTAAAATCAATATCTGCTCATAAATAAATTGAGTTACAATTTTAATAAATAGCTGCATGTGCAAAAAACATCGTAATTTATAACATCAAAGTTAACAACAAATTCTCATTTTAGCAATTATCATATTAAAAAAAAATCTCTAGGTGAGCAAAAAGGCTTAATCTCTTCGGTTTATTTTATATTAATTTCATTAATCTGAATAAATTTTAGTAAATGTGGCCTATATTTAATTCATCTCTTTCTCATGTGTGTGCGCACGCACACAGAGAGAGAGAGATTAAATTTGCACAAAATTTCCCCATATTTTAATATTACTAATTAAAAACAAAATAGTAAAATCACAAAGTATACATCTTGCAGACTTTATATATGTTTAAAAAAATAAAATTCTTACTACACATTAATCTTTTAGTAATGCGAAACAATACGTAAAATTCTAACAAAAATTAATTTCCTTTGCTGTACATGGTTATAGGAAGAAAAAAAAAAAAAAAAAAAAGAAAGAAAAAGAACAAAATCAGTCCTTCGTCATTGAATGGCATAAACCATTACAAATAAGGGTGGATTTTCATTGATATAAAAATTATTTAGCATCAGCATGAAATTGCAGTTACTAGACTTTTCAATTTAAAATAGAATAATATGATATTAATAATTTTGTAGAATTATGTTAATAAAAATATAGGAAAACCATCAAATATCAGGATAAATATTTCAACAAGCATCAATCTAAGGAGGAATATAAGATGGAATATAAATAAGTTTCTTTAAATGGAAAATGAAATTAACTTCTTTGCAAATTATAACAAACACATTTATGTAGCTTGCAGCATACAGATTAGTGACAAAAGAATATAATAAGCACAATGTATACTTTTGATGATATTGTAAATAAATTATTGCTTAAAATCAAAAATACTTCATTCAAGAGCAGTTTTTTTTAAAATGTATTTTATAATTTTTCATAGAATACAAGGACCTTTTGAAATACAGAATGCATAAAAATACTAGTCTGTATTCTGACCGGTAAAATTAAAAATATAAATATTAAAAGGTATTTTTAAAAAGTTACAATGTAAGCCAAATAAGTAAAAGTATGCACATAGATTATCTATGGACAGTTACAGAGAAATGCTACCAAATAACATACCAAGACTATGTAATGAAAGTTTATAAATCATAAGACACGGAACTCTGAAATTGTAATTCAATAACAAATGTATAATTTTGCACATTACGCAATAGTACCCTTCTTCAGCAACTGGTAAGTTTGCTTATCATATTACTTGAATTAATAGTTATATCAAACTGTTTTAAAATTTGCAAACAATATCAAATATACATTCGTTTATCATTTAATATGCAAGAGTCCAACTAACATGTTGTATTGACTGTAATTGAGGTCAGGAGCCCGGTGTGGTTATAAGTTTTGTTGCTGCCATTAAGAAAATTTAAAACTTTTCCGATTATAAGCAAATATTTTGTCATCATCATTTTGATTTTTATATCTTTAATAATGCTATTCATGTTGAATATAAGAGCGTGAATTATAACTATAGTTTTTGTAAAAGAACAATCATTGCTGGAAATAAGTTAAAATACTTCTGATTTTTATCGGCAAAATTTTTTGTTTTTCAAGGATTCCCCCCTCCCTGCGCTAGTGTGTCAGTGTTATAATCATTAGTGATTACGTATAAAAATAAGCATGTTCAAATGAATGATTGATTCTAATCTGCATGTCATTTAAGAGGATACCAAATCCAATAGCAGTCTGCATACATACATATAAAAAGAGAGGTGAATATTTTTTTTTCTTTCAATGTAAATGTACATGCCAATGAAAGAGTGGTGAATAAGAGAATACATAATAACAACTTTCTTCAGACAGTTGTTTATTATTTCTTTTAAGAAAAAAGGATAATTTGTATTAAAACATGTAACTTCACAAAGCTTCTTTTTTGCACCAATACATCTTTCCACTAAAAATCAAGTTCATTCACTTTTGGTTAAAAAAAATATGAAAAACAGAATGTTAGAAACAATGAACATAATTCAAAAAGTACATAGCTAAAAACATTAAATATAATCTTAGCATATAAATTTGGTAAAAAAAAAAAAAAAAAAAAAAAAAAGGATACTAAAATATAACCAGATTACTCCTTTGATGATTAATGCAAAACTTTCCTTGTTAAGACTGCCAGTGTTTGGAAATTTTTAATTTACACCAAACACTGACAGTCTTAACAAAAAACACTTCGCAGATATGCATGCTGAAAGTCAAATCAAGTTAGATATCAATAAAACACTTAATCAACTAGATATCACCAAACATAATAAATACTTAACCAGTTAGATATCAGCAAATATAACCCTTAGCTATAACATAAAAGGTTTTTTTTTTTTTTCCCTTGCTTAAGTGTATCACATCTTTATAATTAACTGTACAGGGAGCAATAACAGCTATAAATTTATATGAATACTTTTTAACATTCAAGATTCCGATATCATCTTTAATGAACTATTTTTGTAAACATTTTTTAATTAAAAACCCAAATCCAATTTATATTTCTTGAAATTTGAATAAGTTTTTTTTAAAGTTAAATTTTAAGAGAAAATAAGATGTTTTACTCTCTGAAAGTTATTGACATTTTTTTCGATTTCAGGGAAAGAAGGAAAACGGTAATCAAAGTTGATAAAATAGAAGGGGGGGGGGAAAGGATTAATTTTATATATTAAAGAATCTTATTTTTTTTTTTTTTTTTTGAAATTGAACTTTGAATTGAATTTGTAATACTAATCAAAGACGTAGAAATTTCAATTTCAGGTGAAAGTGGGAGGAAATCTCTTCCTTAAGATTCAGAATTTGGTGATACCTTATTAATTTCGTATTTTCTAAAGGGGTGGGGGAGGGAGGAGGAATATGAAAAGTAGGATTGACATTTCTAAATTTCTTTCATCTGAATTCAAAAATGGATAAGAATTTATAACATGAAAAAAATATATCTATCTAACTTCAAGACATCTCGGTGAAGAGAGAAAGAGAATGATGTTACAGTATTTGTAAATATTTTTAAAAGGAAATAAAATATGAAAATTATTCTTCAGCTGTCTAACAGGACTTTTCTTGCTTTAAATACTATGAAATAGATATTTTGTGAAGCAGGTTTCCTTTCACTTTATATTTTTAATAACAAATTCCAGGATAAATTTCTATATTTGTTTAAACAAATTCATTACACCTATTTGCTTTAGGAATTACTATACTGACAAAACTTCTATTATGCTGGAAATAAAAAAAATCTTCATGTGAAATTTACGATAAAGAAAGATTAAAATTTCAATATATTGTTACGAATCTGTAATGCTGCTTCCCAGCATAGTTGATTCCACCATCGGAAAGAATGTTTTATAGTAATCGGTATTGGACGGAGTCCGGTGTCGCGTCGGAGGATCCCGGAGACTGGCGGCAAACTTGGCGACCATTTGGAGACTTTGGCGCCATAATAGATTATACCCGAAACATCGAGAATTTTCCCGATCCGTCCAGTAGGAGCGGAGATACGCCTCGAACGTTCCTGATTGGTTGAGAGGCGTCTAGCCCCGCCTCCTGAGACCTATAAAAGGAAGCGACCGCAGCTGCTAGAGCAGAGTTGTCGGAATCGACAGTAAAAAAACTGGTCTTCCAGAGATAAGCGGAGCAGCGACGGAGTGAAGCTAGTGCTGAACTAAGCTGTGCACTACTGTCTGTCTGTCTTGTTATATGCTGCTGTGTATGCTGTTATTGCTGCACGTCTCGGCTGAAGATAATCGTCTTCTGTGCTGTACATAGTTGTTGTCTTTGTGCTGTCCTGTTTGTCTTCGTGCAAATAAACGTCGTTGTTTTATTTTCTACTGCCGCCTGGTGATTGAGCGTTCTTCACACCATATAACATCCACTATCCAAACGAACCCCGGAAATTTCGTAACAATATTAAGTGAAATTATTTCGCGTCTAAACCCATTGCTGCCAACCTCGCTTTTTGAAATTCATATATCATTTTCGAAAACCACTATAAAATGCTAATAGTGACTCACTATCAAAGTCACTATCTTTAAATCGCGATTGTAATCATTTTCTTCATTGGAAAAATACTTACAAAAAAGTTTACGATTTGAGAAATCTTTTGAAAATTGGAATTTCCATGGTTTTTTTTTTTTTTTCCTTCCCTCCCCCACAGAAGCCAATATATATATATATATATATATATATATATATATATATATATATATATATTTAATCCAGCTAACATATAATATTCATTTTGAGATTATAAAGATTCTAATTTAAAAAACCAATATAATTATTTTCTTTGAACAAAAAAGATTAAAAAATTAAATTTTGGTTAATTTTTTTTATTAAAAAAATCATTTGTAAAACATTCTTCAGTGGTATTTTAATGTTCATGCAATTTCAGAATTTATAAATTAACAGATTAGAAAAATAAAACATTTAAATAAACATAAAAAATGCCAAGTTCAAATTAATAACATAGGTTTGAAAAATCCAGATGTATTATAATACTGAAATTGTATGCAATTTCAAATTCATTTAAAAATTTAACATATGATAATCTTTTCTCCAAGAACATCACAAAAGAGTAATTATCATTCAACAACAAACCCTTGTCAGTAAACAGCTAGCTTGACCTTGTGGCAGATTTGTATGAGCGAAAATAGAACCTGGGACCTTGTGGTTCAACACTCATATCGATCCACCACATTGGTGACCTTGGACGATGAACCTTCAACCTTCGTACAGCTGTTGAGGCGCCATCTACCCACAGTAACCCAAAGTCGTCAGACTCACTTGACACAGCAACACAAAATCGTCAGACTCAGATGGCGCAACAGCAACCACTCGCCCACACACGCTCGCCATAACGCTTGGCGCTACTCAAATGGGTACAGGCACATTAGACTCAACAGCTAAAACATCACCACGCAACAGCCATATCGTTTGTCTCATTGGAGGGAGAGTACTGCGGTGAAAAGCTTATAAGCCAGATAATAGCTACGAAACACGAGCAATTGCTTTTGTCTTGTTACTCGGCTGCGAACTACAAGGTCCCAGGTTCTATCCTTACTTATCACAATCCGCCACAACCTCAATATAGAGAATAATTCGTTACTCAATTAATTGGAAAACATTTTCAAGTAGTTTGAAATTGTTATACCTCTATTTGATAATAGTGGCTATTTCATAAATATTATCTAAAAAATGAAGCTTGAAATCAAAATTAAGAAACAGAAGCTAAACTTCATAGAATTAAACAACCATAATAGATTCACATCACTTCGTTTCATAATAAAAAGTGATGAGAAATTTTAAATATTTTTGAAACTGTCATCGTAAAATCCTTGTATAATTTCTTTTGCTATTGAAATTCCATACGTTTCAAAGGAAATTATTCTACATTAATAAAATATAATATAATCATACAATTTAATTGAATAATATTACCTAATGATATTACACTAGGATATATTTATTTGAATAATTTAACCTAAGAGATTTTTATTTGTATACTGATGGCTTTTTTAAATTTTTGAAACAATGATAGTAATATTTAAAATCAATCAACTAATCACCTGTCTCATTGGATTGCAGTTATTCAATCAATAGCATGGCTCAAACTACTAAATATAGTAACATCTACATTTTTTACAGCCTGTTTCACAGACACATCACAGCCTTATACAGTGCACATTATGAGGCTCTTCTTTTAAAAGATCTTTAACATTATGAGAATGACTAATGTTAAATTATTTTTTATTGATTTAAGTGTCTTGTTTTAATATAGATATATTTATATATTAAAATTCCACTGCATTCACATTTATACAAACTTTCATTAAAGGAGATGTTCGGATTTCATAAATAACGTAATCATTTAGTAAATATACGAAATCTGATAAAAAGCAGGTGCATTGTACTTAACGAAGAGTAAATATTCATACGATTTTCTATTTTTAACAAATTTATTTACTTCGGAAACAGTTGAATAACATTTTAAATCAATCTGTTTGCAGTCAGGCATGTATGGAAAGGGTGGCCAAATTAACCAGCCCCAATGGCGCAGATATATAAAAGTCGCATAGAAATGACCTTTATGCAAACAAGATTTGTTACCTGGTCTATCCAGTTTGCCCAGGAGAAGGGGGTCTTCTTAAACAAGACAATATGCCCCCACCCCATCCATCTTTACCAGGGTACAGTTTGCAATTTGATATAAAATCTCAACTGTGCCATAAAGAGCTCTCACATTTTAGTACTGGGTGAAGATGCCCCTGACTAGAAGAATGTCTACCTTCACAAAAAATCACGCTGTTTGGTGGCCACAATTATTTATAGTCGTTTTGTTAAATTGCAGCATTAAATTTTCACAACAAACAAAATTTTAGGTATCTAAGGTAAATGCGAAATAGTAAAAATGTTTACTTTAAACATTACTAATTCATAAAATAAAGATAAACTAATTATATTATGGGTAAAAAAATTTACTGATTCTGTATCTGAACTGAAGAATCAAGATAAAATTTTAAAAAAACTTGGTGAAAATAAAAAAATTTCTATATTTATTACTGCTTTCAAAAATTATGTGGAAAATCAGTAGTATGTGTAAATAAAATTTAACAGTCTTAATTACACAAGGATAACTAAAAGTCCACACTGTCAACACTTCAATAAGAATAAATAAATTAAAATCAATCACCACAATTCAGATTACTTTTGTTTTCTTTTGAATTTAAATTTCTTGAAACCATGTTAAGGAAAAGAAAAAAGAAAAGAAAGAAAGGAAAAGTAGCAGTAACACTTCATTTTTTTTATAAACTTATACTTTTTAATCAAACATAAAGATACAATTTGAACAAAAGCAAAAACTTTGAATATTACAACGAAATCAAAATTAACTATTTACAGAGATAAAACAATTTTCATCTGAAATGTAAAACTTACAGAATCTTTAGTATTACTTTAATGTAGGACTCTGTGAATTGAAATAGAAAGTGAAAAGAAGCAGTGGAATGATAATTATTTGCTACTATATTTTCTGGAAATTCATGGACTCAAACTTTCTCTCGAAAACCATATTTTCAGTTCTTCAAGACAGATTTAACTTCAAGATATCTTGATTCTGCTGATCTAAAAACTGATGCTTCTTTTACCAAACAAATAATTTTTGAAATAACATGCATTCTTAACATTTTAATGGTATCTAGAGACTTATTCTTGATGATGATGTTGTTATGAAGGATGCCATCACTACAAGTATTAAAATATAGACGCCTTATTAAGGGATGCTTATAAAGTACATCTCCCAATTAATTTCTATCTCTTTCTGTTTTTGTCCAGGATATTTTTCTCCTCTTTGGAAACAAATATTCCAAAAGCAGATTAGAAAGAGAAAAATTACATTACCTTTCTTGATGCCCTAATTTTAGGCTAAAAAGTTTCATGCTTTAAACTGCTAGTTAGCTTCTAGTGTGACAAATGTTATTTTTTTTTTTAACTTACACAAACATTTTACATTCCTATAACATTTATTTCAGTATTAATGTTTATTATAAGATTATTTTGAATCTCACATTTAATAAATTCATATCCAAATGTTTTAAAATAAAATCATAATATTTTACCTCTTTATTTCTAAATTGATAATTCTGTCAAGTCAAATTTACTATTATTAAAGGATATTCTATGTGAGCATAACCTACAGACTATCCTCACCAAATAAAGATTATCAGCCGAGTTTCTGCAGACAATATATTGTTTACACTACATACTTAATTTAATATTTTTGCTATCACTGTAGATCATCTAGGTTTGCATAATATTTGTACAAGTTTAATTTGTTATCTTCGTATATCTCAGTCTCCTTGTTGAAAATTATTTCAATATTAATGTAAAGGTAATCTAAATTTAGGTAATATTTTTAATATACATTTTAATCTCTTACTTGAGCGCTCCTGAAAGGCAGGGCTGAATGTCAAAGGATCCTGATACACTTCTATGACTTGTGGTGTGGGGGAAATTATAATGATGTTTTCAATTGATTTAAATATTTTAATTAATTTCCTATTTTTTATCTCAAATTAGACCATGTTACTTTATTCTAAAATTCTGTTATTTCCTAATTTAAAACCCTTTTTTTTATTTATTTTAAACACATGCTCTCAAAAGTGGATGACTGATACAAAGTCTCCAACTCTTATGGCATTCTTTCATAGATACACAAGATTCCCTTTCGTAAATTGACAAATGTCAAAGAAATCCTTAAAGAATCTCTTAGAAAAAGTACTAAGGGAAAAACTTCACTCACTTTGCTACTGTGTAGTGATATAAACAGATGTGGAATCTTGTTGCTTTTTCTCTTGAACAAACCATGCCTCCTATAGAAAAATAAAGTAAATTTAATTCTAAACTTGTCTTCCTTTCAGCCACACATCAGCAGAAATTATGCTACATAGGTATATTTAATAATTAGAAAAAAAATTTTTTTTTAAATTCTTGTGGAAGAAAGTTTCTATTTTGATAATATTCTTCAAACAAAATTACAATTTTATCAAACATCTAAGAATATTCATGATTCAGGGGCCAAAAGAAGAATAAGAGTTGTTTTTTTTATATCTATATAAATCTCTGCTAAATATAATTTTTAAAAAATTATAACCTTTCACAAAGCGTAAAGGTTAAAAAAATAAATTTTTTCCAATAGTCTGACTGCTGAAATGCATGATTTTCTAAAATAATATTAAAGAAATTTCAGGTTAAATATACTATTGACAAGTACTAAATGTTTTTTTAGGAATAAGAATAAGGAGCGAAAAAAAAAATAAAGATATATTTACTATGAACATATATTTGTTAGAGAAAAATAATTTATTTCCTGAAATTTTTCAAAATTAAAATACCCTACCTTGAAAAAAAAAATTTTTTTTTTTCAATTTATGCTTATACAGGAAAAACTGTGTAGTAAAAAAATATCTAAAAAATGGTTTACTAGAGAATTTTATAAGTTTTTCTTTTTTAATTCATTGAAATAAGTTTTACCCTTTAAATTAAAACACATTTTTAGGTCTTTGTCTAATTACAAGACAGTTATAAGTATTTAATTAATCACTATTTTTTCATAAAGAGTTTGAAGTGGCCACTTTTAAGTAAAAAAAAAGCTATTATTCAACTTTAAATATTAGATTCTACAAATTTATTAAAGTACAAAAATTTCAGAGAAATGCTTATACTATCAAACTTATTTTGAATTTAATGTAAAATTTTAGCCTTCATGAACAAAGTGCTTCTAAGGAATACATAACAAATATTTGTTCAGACAGTTGTTTAGTATTTCTTATAAGAAAATAGGATAACTTGCTTTTGAATATATACCTTCACAAAGCTTCTCTATTGCACCAATACTTCTTTTCAATAACAATGAAGTTCATTTACTTTCGGTTAAAAAAATATGAAAATAGAATGTTAGAAACAATTAAAATTATTCAAAAAGCACATAGCTAAAAACATGTTAAATATAATATGAACACATAAATTTGGTTAAAAAAAGGATACTAATATATAATGAGACTACTCCTTTGATGACAAATGCAAAACTTTCTTCAATAAGACTGCCAGTATCTGGAAGTTTTTAATTTACTCCAAATACTAACAGTCTTAACGAAGAACATTTCGCAGATTTCCATGCTGAAAGTCAAATCAAGTTCGATATCAATAAAACACTTCTTAATCAACTAGATATCACCAAGCATAATAAATACTTAACCATTTAGATATCACCAAATATAATCCTTAGCTAGAATATATATATTTTTTTCCTTCCTTAAGTACATCACGTCTTTATAATTCAAGATCAATCAAAAAGTCAAATCAAGTTAGATATCACCAAACACATAATCAACCAGATATCACGAAACATAATATTTAACCAGTTAGATATCACCAAATATAATCCTGAAACATAAATTAAAAGGATTTTTTTCCCTTAAGTGAACCATATTTTTACGAATAATTATACAGGTAACAATAACAATACAATTGTCTATACAAATATTACAAGACATTTTTTTAAAGTCTCAGTGCAATCCAAATAAGTAAAAATATGCACATAAACTATCTATTGACACTTACACAGAAACACCACCAAATAATACATTGAAGCTACATAATGATAATAAGACAGTTTATAAATAATAAGACATTCAATTCCACAATAGTAATTCAATAACAAATATATAATTTTTTACATTATGTAATACCAGGTTCCTTCAGCAACTGGCAAGTTTGCTTATCATATTACTTGAATAAATAGTTAAATCAAGCAGTTTCAAAATTTGCAAAATATCATATATAAATTCGTTTATCATTCATTTAATATGCAAGAGTCGAACTAACACGTTGTATTGGCTGTAGTTGAGGTCAGGAGCTCGGTGTGGTTATAAGTTTTGTTGCTGTCATTAAGAAAATTCAAAACTTTTCCTATTATAAGCAAATATTTTGTCATAATCATTTGTTAGAAACACAAACATAATGTTAGAAACAATTAACATAATTCAAAAAGCACATAGCTAGAAACTTGTTAAATATAATCTGAAAATATAAGTTTGGTAAAAAAAAAAAAAAAAAAAAAAGGATACTAAGATATAATCAGAATACTCCTTTGATGACTAATGCAAAACTTTCTTCAATAAGACTGCCAGTATCTGGAAGTTTTTAATTTACGCCAAATACTAACAGTCTTAACGAAGAACTTTTCGCAGATTTGCATGCTGAAAGTCAAATCAAGTTAGATATCAATAAAACACTTCTTAATCAACTAGATATCACCAAGCATAATAAATACTTAACCAATTAGATATCACCAAATATAATCCTTAGCTAGAACATTTTTTTTTCCATTCCTTAAGTTCATCACATCTTTATAATTAATTATACAGGTAACAAATTTGGCTATAAATTTGTATGAATACTTTTTAACATTCAAGATTCCAATATCATCTTTAATGGACTATTTTCATAAACATTTTTCACTTAAAACCTAAATCCAATTTATGATCTTTCTTGAATTTTTTTTTTTTAGTGAATTAAATACTAAGAGAAAATGCCATAGCCGCTGAAAGTAATTGACATTTCTTTCAATTTTAGGGGCAGAAGGAGAATAGTAATGAAAATTTCTAAAATCAAAGAAAAATTATATTAAAGAATATTTTTTTATTGAACATTTATTTTTAACACTAACACAAGATGTTTCAAATTTTAATTTCAGGAAAAAATGGGAGAAAATCTGTTTCTTACGATTCAGAATTTAATGATACCTCATTAATTCCATATTTTCTAAAGGGGAAAAAATACAAAAAATTTGGTAGGACTGACATGTCTAAATTTATTTCATCTAAATTCGAAAATGGATAAGAATTTATATTTTGAGTATATATATATATTATATATATAGCTTACAGACATCTCAGGGAAGAGCGAGAGAATGATGTTACATTTTTTGCAAAATTTTTTTTTAATGGAATCAAATTTGAAAATTTTTCTTCAGCTTTCTAACAGGATTTTTTCTTATCTTAAATACTATGTAGTAAATATTTTATGAACCAGATTTCCTTTCATTTTATATTTTTAATAAAAATTTTTCTTTTTTCTTTTGAATTCAGATATCATAAAACCATGTTAAGGAGAAAAAAAAAAAGACAGAATGGAAATGTAGATGTAACATTTCCATTCTTTGATAGATTTTTTGATAATCAAAATAAAGTGTTTGATAAATTCATACCTATTAATCAACACATAATGATATAATTAGAAGAAAAGGAAAAACTTTGAATATTACAATGAAATAGAAATGTAACCATTTAGAGAGAAAAAACAAAATTGATGTAAAATGTAAAACCTACAGAATCTTTATTATTACTCTAATGTAGGAAAGACTCTGTGAATTGAAAAAGTAAATGAAAAGAAGCAATGTAATTATTATTATTATTTGCTACTATATTTTCTGGAAATTCAATTTAAACTAGGAAATAAAACTCTCCAAATAATTTCAAAAATGCTTACCATTGATAGATTTTTTCAGTGTCGGATAATATGGAAGATTTTGATGTTCAATGTAGTCTGGAAGAAAGGAAAGAAAATTTTTCTTAATGATGCTTAACATCAAAAACAATATTTTGAGATATCAAGAAAGATTTAACTTCAAGATATCTTGATTCTGCTGATACTAAAACTGGCGCTTCTTTTACCAAACAAATAATTTTTGAAATAACATGCATTCTTAACATTTCAATGGTATCTACAGCCTTACAGCAGAATAACAAGTACAGTCTGCCAAATAAGAATTTGAATGTCAACTCTCACACAAAAATATTTGGTGTTATCTTTAAAATAAAGACCTATGTTTAATTTAAATATATTTTATATAACACAATTTTATTACATAAATTCTGGTTTTTAATGCAATACTTTTAAAATATAAATTACTTCAATGTTTGAATCAGCTAATAAGGTTCTTATAATATTATTAACGATATTATATTATATATATGTATGTAACAATTATTTTGTTCGAAGCAGAATGCAGTTTCGAAGACATTGAAGAGATATTTTGCACTTTTAAATTCGCTTTAATCTATCCAGTTGAATGCATAACATTTACAAGAAGGCGCGGACAAGGCATGTCTGCTGTCTGAGTGGCACAAAAGCAGAAGTGGGGAAGAGAGCGAAATAAATTATCCCTCGTCTTATATAACATGAGATATTAATAGGGAAAATATTTTTTCATAGTGCTAATATATTATTAAGATTCTGATAGGGATTTCTGATGCATGTCAATCACAAGGAAGGGAAACACAGGGATCTTTTAAAAAGAATGTGCTTACTGGACATTTTTCTATCCCGTCATGCGGAGCATGTGAAAGTGCAAATGCAAGCATTTTTACAAAGCTGATCTTGAATTAATTAAGTAGAGAAAGTGAAATTGGATCAGGAAATAAGAGATTGAAATTAGTATGGGCTAAATTAAGATTCAACTTTGGGAATTAATTTGGATTCAAATTAGAGTTTAAAATATCATTACATTTATACATGAAATAGGAATTAAACATTCAGGTGTAAATTATGAAGTAACCAAAAAAAAATGCCCCAAAGCCCCCAAAAAATTAAGTCATGAAAAATAATAAAAAAAATTGCATTTATCTCATTTTCATTTTTTTACATAAAATCCCACTTAGGTCAGTCTGTTGTCTCCACTCATAAAGAGTTATTATTTTTTAATGCAGATGTTGTTATAAAGAATGCCACCACTACAAATATTAATATATAGCTGCCATATTAAGGGACAACTATAGGGTCAAGCACACGATTAATTTCTATCCCTTTCTGTTTTTATCCTGGATATTTTGTTTTCTTCTTTGGAAAAGAATCTTACAAAATGAAATTATAAAAAGACAAATTACATCCCTTCCTTGAAGCCCTAACTTAAAGCTATTGAGTATCAGCCATTAAAATTGCTAGTGAGCTATCTAGTAGGACAAATATTTTTCTTTTTAAACTTACACAAACATTTTACATTAATATAACATTTATTTCAGTATTAATGTTCAATATAAGATTATTTTGAATCCTACATTTATTAAATTCATATCTAAATGTTTTAAATAAAATCATAATATTCTACTACTTTATTTCTAAATTGATAATTCTGTCGAGTCAAATTTACTATTATTAAAGGGCGAGCATAACCTAGAGACTATTCTCACCAAATAAAGATTATCAGCTGAATTTCTGCAGACAATATATTGTTTACACTACATACTTAATTTAATATTTTTGCTATCACTGTAGATCATCTAGGTTTGCATAATATTTGTGCAAGTTTAATTTGTTATCATATATCTCTAGTCACCTTGTTGAAAATTATTTCAATATTAATGTAAAGGTAATCGAAATTTACATATCACTTTTAAAACACATTTTAATCTCTTAGTTAGGCGCCACTGAAAGGTAGGGCTGAATGTCAAAGGATCCGGATGCACTTCCATGACTTGTGGTGTGGGGGAAATTATATTGATGTTTTCAATAATTTTAAATATTTTTTTTAATTTCCTATTTTTTATCTCAAATTAGACCATGTTACTTTATTCTAAAATTCTCTCATTTCCTAATTTAAAACCCCTTTTTTATTTATTTTAAACACATGCTCTCAAAGGTGGATGACTAATACAGCTTTTAAAAGTCATGATCAGGCATAAAAATCTCCAACTCTTATGACATTCTTTCATAGATACGTAAGATTCCCTTTCGTAATTGACACATGTCAAAGAAATCCTTAAAGAATCTCTTTGTAAAAGTACTAAGGGAAAAACTTCACTCACTTTGCTACTGTGTAGTGATGTAAACAGATGTGGAGTCTTATCGCTTTTCCCCACATACAAACCAGGCCTCTTGTAGAAAAATATAGTGAATTTAGTTCTAAACTTGTCTTGATTTCAGCCAAGCATCTGCCAAAAGTATGCTACATGTATATTTAATAATCACAATAATTTTCCAAAATTAATGTATTAATTAACAAAATTAAAAAAATTGCTGTGAAAAAAAAAAAGGTTTCTATTTTGGTAATATATTTCAAACAAAATAACAATTTTACCAAACATATAAGAATGGGGCAAAAGGAGAATAAGTTTTTTATATGTATATAAATCTCTGCTAAATATAATTTTAAAAAAATTACAACCTTTCACAAAGTGTGAAGGTTAAAAAAATAAAATTTTTACAACAGACTGACTGCTGAAATGCATGATTTTCTAAATTAATAATGTTTTTTTTACAATAAGAATAGGGAGCAAAAAAGATATATTTATTAACAACATATATTTGTCAGAGTATGATAATTTTTTCCTGGAATTACTCAAAATTAAAATACCCCACTTTGATTTTTTTTTCTTCTTCAATTTATGCTTACACAGGAAAAACTGTGTAGTAAAAAATATCTAAAAAATGGGATACTAGAGAATTTGCATCAGTTTTTTTTTTAAATCTTTTTTTATTTTATTTTCCTTCATTGAAATAAATTTCACCCTTTATATTAACGATAGAGAATTTGTATGAATGTTTTTTTTTCTTCTTTGAAATAAGTTTCACTCTATAAATCAAAACACATTTTTAGGTCTTTGTCTAATTACAAGACAATTATAAGTAGTTATTTAATTAATCATTATTTTTCACAAAGAGTTTGAAGTGGCCTCTTTTACGTAAAGAAAAAAAACTATTACTCAACTTTAAATATTAGATTCTACAAACTAGCTATTCTACAATTTTAGCCTTCATGAACAAAGTGTCTCTAATGAATACATAAAAAATATTTTTCAGACAGTTGTTTAGTATTTCTTATAAGAAAATAGGATAATTTGCTTTAAAACATATAACTTCACAAAGCTTCTTTATTGCACCAATATTTCTTTCCAATAACATTTCATTTACTTTTGGTTAAAAAAAATATGAAAATAGAATGTTAGAAACAATTAAAATTATTCAAAAAACATATAGCTAAAAACATGCTAAATATAATATGAACACATAAATTTGGTTAAAAAAAGGATACTAATATATAATGAGACTACTCCTTTGATGACAAATGCAAAACTTTCTTCAATAAGACTGCCAGTATCTGGAAGTTTTTAATTTACTCCAAATACTAACAGTCTTAACGAAGAACATTTCGCAGATTTCCATGCTGAAAGTCAAATCAAGTTAGATATCAATAAAACACTGCTTAATCAATTAGATATCATAAAGCATAATAAATACCTAAGTTAGATATCACCAAATATAATCCTTAGCTATAACATAGGAGTTTTTTATTTTTTCCCCCTTCCTTAAGTGCATCACATCTTTATAATTAATTATACAGGTAACTAATTCGACTATAAATTTATATAATTACTTTTTAACATTCAAGATTTCAATATCATCTTTAATGGACTATTTTCATATATATATTTCACTTAAAACCTAAATCCAATTTATGATTGTTCTTGAAAAAATTTTTTTAGTGAAATAAATACTAAGAGAAAATGCCATAGCTGCTGAAAGTAATTGACATTTCTTTCAATTTTAGGGAAAAAAGAAGAATAGTAATGAAAATTGCTAAAATCGAAGAAAAATTATATTAAAGAATTTTTATAATTGAATATTTATTTTTAATACTCACACAAGATATTTCAAACTTTAATTTCAGGAAAAAATGGGAGGAAATATGTTTCTTCCGATTCAGAATTTGATGATACCTCAATAATTCCATATTTTCTTAAGGGGGAAAAATACAAAAAATTTGGTAGGACTGACATGTCTAAATTTATTTCATCTAAATTCGAAAATGGATAAGAATTTATATTTTGAGTATATATATAGCTCACAGACATCTCAGGGAAGAGCAAGAGAATGATGTTACATTTTTTGCAAATTTTTTTTTATTGGAATCAAATTTGAAAATTTTTCTTCAGCCTTCTAACAGGATTTTTTCTTATCTTAAATACTATGAAGTAAATATTTTATGAACCAGATTTCCTTTCCTTTTATATTTTTAATAACAATTTTTGGGATTAATTTCTGTATTTGTTTAAAGAAATTCATAACACGTATTTGATTTTGGAATTTAAAAGATATTTATGTGGATTTTATAATAATATATTCAAATTATTTTTTTTACGTGAAATTCTTTTTCATTCAAACCCATTGCTGCTGATCATGCTTTTTGAAATTCATGTATCACTTTCACAAGATACTATCAAATGCTGATAGTGACTTGTTATCAATCACTATCTTGAAATCATGATTGTAATCATTTTCTTCATAAGAAGAATGTTTGCAAAAAAATTTAAGTTTCTGCAAAATCCTTTGAAGGAATCCTTTCTGAGAAATTTCTATGGGGGAGGGGGTTGTTTTTCCTTTCTCACAGAAACTTATACAGTTTCAAAAAAAAATTTCTGCCTGACATATAATATTCATTTTGACATTATAAACATTCTATTTATAGAACCATTATAATTATTTTCATTGAACAAAAAAAGATTTTTTTAAAATAAATTCCAGTTGAGCTTCTAATTTTAAAAAAATCATTTGTAAAACATGTTTCAATAGTTTTTTATTGATTGTGCAATTTTAATTTTAGAACAGATTTCAGAATTAATTAATTATGTATATAACTAGAACTGAACAATTGTATCAAGCGAAATAATTTTAAAGCAGATAAAGAAATCTGTTCTGAAAGTTATATGATTTTAAGCAATCCTTCAAAAAATTGATTTTTTTTCTTTCAATTTTAATCTAATAAAATGAGTATTTTACCGATTACAGTAATGCATAGTCCAGACGTGTTGAGTTTATTAATTATCCTTTAACAGGAGCTCAAACCTAGAGTTCTCAAAATATGGTACACATTATAAATGTATAAAATTTCACTATGCATCTGTTAAATATATTTTAAAAATGATTTACAATACCATGCAAAATCATTTTAGTTATTTAAAGTTACACAACATTCATTACTATTATAAATCGTTGTAATTATACTAATTTTGGTGAGATTTTTTTTAATTGGCATAATTACAAACCTGAAAATAGAACACACTGCTATTAATAAACAAATACTTTTTCTACCAATCCTAAATCTTCTATCAGATTATTTGCAAAAAAATGTCCTTTATTTACAACTGAAATTTCAATAATCCAGAACTGGAACATTCTCTTAAGCAGATTAAAAAATATAGAGATTTGGTTTCAAAAATTGTTTCAATCTAAATAATTTTAAGCATATAAAAATATAAAGAAATTTGTTCTGAAAAGTTGTATTTACAATTTACCTACAGAAAAAAAACTAGAACTGAATTCGAAAAATATAAAAGGGTTCACCCTGAAAAATTGCATCAAAAACAAACTTAACTTTAGGCAGTCTAGTTGGAAGATTCATTGGGCATTACATTTTTAGTAAAAATTGTATTTACAACTTATCTTTTCTTTTTAAATAATAATAATAAAGAAACAAGAACTGAATTATAAAAAAAAATATTTCCTGACAAATATTTAGTCAACCAAATTCTGAAATTGTTTAAAAGCAAACATAAGAACCTATTCTCAACTGAATTTAATCCTTATTAATATGTTTTTGTCTAGAAACTAGATAATAACTTAATAATTAGAAAAAATATTCAGAATTATACAAAAAAAATTATTTACTAATGAGAAGGAAATTACATACAAATAAATTGAACATGACCAAAACAGAACTTGTACAGTTCAATTACAAGAATGAATTTTTTAAAACCTCATCAGCACTGTACATAAAAGAGCAAAAAACGAGTCTGCAACATTATTTATAATCTTCATTTCGAAGATTAGTTCTAACGAGATATTTAAAAATTGCTTTACGAAGTGCAGGCATTTGAGATTGAGATACTTTACGCATTCATGCTTTTCAAAATAGAACAACTGTTTTGAAAAGCTGAAATTCTGACTACAAACACATTCTTATGTCCATGAAGAATGCAATATTCTAGATACATATAATATTATACAGATTTATTTCATCTTTAAAAAAATTTGATCAACATAAATAGGTAGAAAAAAAATCAGCTTATCCTTTTATATAATAAAATGAAAAAAGTCTTGTCACATAAATTTTACTCATGGCAATGTTTGAACCTAAAAAATAATTAAAAGAAAGCAATAATATTTTAAACAAGTAACTAATTTTCTTGCCTTGTAGTATATAATCTATAATAATAATAATAATAAAATATTATTCCATCTCTCTCTCTCATATATATATTTAAAATACTCATGTATATGACACAGAAATCACTCTTATTATTGTCAAATGGCAATAGTCAAAGCCGAACAAATCACAATGGGAATGCCCAGATTACTTAATTTAATACTTGAGTAACTTATGAAGCTGCAAAATATTATTTGAAACACTCTGGGTAGTGCTCACCAAAAAAATTCTCTTCACTCTGAGGAAAGTAAGATATAAAAGAAATAAGCATCGAACAATGTTTAAACGAGTTCGAAAATAGACAACTATTGCCAGACAGGTAACTGCTATGATTTACCCATGAAATTGATGAATATATCTTCTAAAATAATTATCTTACGAAAATTGTTTTCACATTATTTTAAAATCAAGAAATTATCTTTTTAATCATATTAATTTCATCTCTATAAAATGTTTCCTTTAATTTTAATAAATCTTTTACATTTAATTTAATAAATAAAATGTAACAATATTTTTAAAGCTTGATGGAATTCAAACTCATCAAAATATTTAATCACATGCTGCTTACAAACATTATCAATTTTGGTGAACAAACTGATTGCCAAAGACGGCTGGTTCTAGAATAATATGCAATAAGATATGAAAATGACTTTTTACTTCTGAACATCATTATTAAGTTGGATTTCAATAAAGCTTCATTTAATTAAACAAAAGCAATTTTTTAATTGTAAATTATTGCTAAAGTATATATTATATAAAGACAATGAAATTCAAAATTTTGATGTTCTCCGAGTTTGAAAAAATGCATGTTTAGCATTTTATAGATAGCTGAAAAATGTTCTGAGCACAAGTGAGCACTAGATGAATGAAATTTGGTACACAGGTTTGGTATTTAAAAACTTTCTTTTAAATCATCTCCAAATTTCTTTTCCACCTTTTTAAAAAATAAGATAAAATTTTCAAAATTAAATACATGTCGCATCTTACGGATTTCAAAGAGTACAAGAAATATTTTCTTTGTTAAACGTAGGTATTTCATTTTACATCATTGTGTATTCAGTTTGATGAGGCTGATGCAACATACTGGATATAAAAACATATTTTTAAATTGATTTGAGATGTAATATAAAAAATATTAAAAGTTTTTTAATATATTAAGCAAATTGTAAAAACACAATCTACATTTGAGTTGTTGACAAATATCTTAATTTTACGATAAAATTAAAATTGTACAGATTTTATTTCTAGATTTTTTTAATGTTGGAATTGGTATTCAAATATTTATTAGACTGACTGCACCACACATAAGAACATACCTAACAGCACCTTTCGTCATTTAATTTCAGATTTAAAATGCCCTATTATTAAAGTGACCATTTTTTTTTTAACTTGAAACCAGGACAACATGAATTTTGACCAGCCACGCCCGAATTTTATAAATTTTTATCAAAAATTCACCCAACGGCCAACCTGCATGCCTAAGTAAATAAAAAACTTATAAAAACTAAGTAAGAAAACGTACTTCTACATTTTTCACAATATACTTCACTAGGATCAATACTATTACTTTCTTTAATAAATGTATACTTTAATTTTAAATCATCATTAAATACGCACTTTTGTCGTTTTGCCACCATGATAATAATAAGGTAGGTATATCACATTAGTTAGTACATCAGACCACCACTGGCTTGTATGACGTCGTGGCAGTCCTGCTCATGCGACACCTGACGATATCACATGGAATTGTCAGGGTTGCCAGTTCTAATTTTATTATTTTTATTTTATTACTTTTTTGTTTTAATGTTTTCTAATCTAAAACCAGTACTTTTCGTGTACTGGTTTTGTTTAATGACTAACCAGGACTTATGCCCTGAAAACCAGTACTGTACTGGTAAAATCAGTACGAATGGTCACCTTACCTATTATAGATGGTTAATTGATTTTCTTATCAGTGTTTTTTTATTGGGTATTTTTTTTTTAACTTATCCAAAGTCAGATGAGTGTTCTGAATTTTATCTTTTCAGTGTTTCTGCTTTCCATATATACTAGACTTGCTGCAAATAAAAACTTTAAATGCAATCAAACAGACATTGGCTTGATTAACAAGTCATTTTTCACTACAATATAGTAATAATAAAAATATTCTTTTTTCATAGAGAGATAAATAGAATTATATATCTTATGATGGAAGTGAATACAAAATGAGTTCGTCAATACCACAGCAATTCTCAGATATGGAACTTAACGATTTCATAACAGAATTTGAACTATCAAAGAATATTAGCATCTAAATTAAAAGGGGGAGGGGAAGCAAGAAAGAATGAAAAATCATCTAAAGCTTGATGCTAAAATAACTTTCAGAATAAGGAAGAAAAATTTTTTATCATACATTATTAAAAAAAAAATAGCTCCTGTGTTACAATAATATATTTCAACTTCGATTTTATATGGGAATAGATTATGATTTTATGGATGCATATTTTTTATAAACATTTTGTCATGAGCATTGAAATGTTTGTTACTACATCTCAAACTTTTAATTGGGCTGGTCTGAATGCACAACAATGGTTATCATTATTCTGAACTATTAAACTCTCATTTTATGAAGTTAAAGAAGAATTGAACAGTTGGAGGGATCAAAAGTAGAAAAAGTTATGAAGGAGATTTGCTGCCAAGAGAATCACAGGTCTATCTTTGCTGATCTAACCTTTATATTGGGACAACAATGCTGATATAAGAGATACTACTGTCTCACTTGATTCTGGGATTATGTGGAAATTGTTATATTAAAGAGGCTTTGCTTTTAAAAAAGATCTTTAAGAATACATTTACTTATGATCTATTTCAATCGGCTGAAATTTATTTCCTGATTTCATTCATTAATTTTGGTTTGAATTTCTTTAATCTAGCATCTAGATTAAAAGAGGGAGGGAAAAAAAAGAAAAACGTCTAAAGCTTTTAGGCCTACATTCTGATGCATTAAAATGACATGCATTCACACATATTATTTATAGAAATCAAATATTTCAATAATCACGATGCAAGTAAACTAATATTCACTAAAACATTTGACACTGAATTTAAAAATGACCACAATGATTACATATATTACATAAAAGGCATTTAACTAACATTTAAGATTAAAAATATTGATAAAAACTAGATATTCAATTTTAGAAGTACATGACTAATTTTCTGAAGTGCAACTACATGTTGATCAGCTAATACATGTCAGAATTAACCTTTTCCACTCCGAAAAGTAATATGATTCATAATTATAAATATTATGATAGCATAAATATTCATTTCAGTATGCATGAAGTTAAAATTTAATTATAAAGTTTTTATAATTCCAAAGAAGAATTTTTGGTGTATAGTAATTATCTAGCAAGAAATGTCCAAACGATTCATCATTCAGACTGGACATAGAAGAGCAAAGCATTGAATTTAAAAAACAGAAATAATATATACATGAAAAGTTATCTTCCGATTCATATTAAATGTTTTATGCATCAAAATCTTTTTGCATTAACTACATTCAAAACATGAGAAGAGATTTATTAAACATGCATGTTTAAAATCAAGGGATTGTATTAAATTGGAATAATTGTTTTACATTCATGTGGAACAATATTTTTCTTTATATTTATCAAAAGTACAATAAAATTTATATCTATCACGATAATGAAAAATAAAAATAAAACAAAATGGAAATGCCCAAAGAAAATTAAAATCATTTCATCACAGAAACAGTAGTGAAATTATACTATTTTTAAGCAAGGAACTGTAGACTTTTTTATGTACGGGCCTATTTTACAAAGAGAAATTAATCCTGATGAAATTATTTATTTTACATACCTTTCAACTGCTCAAAATCAGAAAAAGGTAGAACCACAGAACAATAAAACCAATCATATTATAAATGCAATTTAAATATGCACTTTTGCAACAATTATTAAATTTTAGAGAATTCTTCAACAGCCATGGGATTAAAAACTTAAAGGTGCTCTACAGTTGATTTTATTTTGCATTTTCATCTATCTTGAATATAGCAACAGTTGAGGAACAATTAAATATAAGTATCTTCATTTCTAAATGAAAAATAATTCTTGTGGTAACAATGTCTTGCCTGTCATTAACATATCAAAATATTTAATGGAAAAAACATTTAAAAGGACACAAAAAATACCAAGGCTAATGTCATATGTTTGAAAATTTCTGATGCCTTACAATACTTCTCAAATCCTATACAATTCCAAATTCGTATAAAAGTTTACTTTAATATAAAATAATCCTTTCTCAAAGAACATTAAAAGGAACTGATTACCATTCAACAACAAACTCCCATCAGCGAACTGTTCCCATCTAATCGATTCACCTGTATGATCAATTTAAATTATCAAGGAACTTCAGGCTATCGATCGAAATACCGCATACTGCATTGCAGTGAGACTCGTTAACCGGAGGACGCTTGAACCCCCAGTAGAAGTTCAAAGGGGGGGAAGCATCAGAAGCAGTAGGGGAAGCAGCACTGGAGGACGGATTTCATTCCGGTAGTGATGGAAATGGGGGAATCGATGTATGGTTGCTTACGGAAAAGCTTTTTTCGCCAAAAGGGGAAAATTTATTTACACGCCAAGAATGAAGCGCATTTTTGGAATGTGTAGGT
Organism: Argiope bruennichi; assembly: GCF_947563725.1. Taxonomy (NCBI): domain Eukaryota; kingdom Metazoa; phylum Arthropoda; class Arachnida; order Araneae; family Araneidae; genus Argiope; species Argiope bruennichi. The sequence continues at coordinate 53,282,294 of NC_079162.1, forward strand.
TGGATTGTGGACAACTGTCGGTTGGATCTATGATGAAGGCAGGCCTTATTTATGCACGATCTTTCTTAATAAAAGAATAATACCGTGTTATAATATATTTATTTTTGCTCATAATTACGTTTTATGAATCTAATTTTTGACTAGAAATGAATGTTGACTGTGGGAATTTGGGAAAGCTGAATTTTCTACAGGCGCCTTCTATTTATAATTAATTAAATGACAAGAAACTAATATGTTAACTCATAATTAAATTCTATCTTCTATTGGTTTGTTAAATGAAATTTTAAATTTTCACAAAGTAATGGAATGAACTAACAAGTTTCATTTAAATTCTTAATGGAAGCTAAAAATGATGCTTTATTCGGAATACAAATTCGATGTAGTTTTAATTTTATTTCTTGCAATTTGGTTGTATTCATTGGAAAGTATTTTAGTTTTTTTTATTCTATTAATTTTAATGCTCATATTTTGTTTAATGTACAAAACTAAATGTTTTTTTTAAAAATTAGCTAAAATTTTTTTTAATGATGCTTTTTAAAAATTATATATATATTTTTACCTAATTAAGTAATAAATTAGTTTATAGAACATTTTAAAACATTTTTTATAACTGCAGGCATGTTTTGGTTTTGTTATTTGCTAGTATTTGTAGTAGCAATAAAGCATTTATATTTTGTGGTCTAAAAATTGCAATAATAAAAATCTGTAATCTCTTTCTTGCTGTTTTGTCCATTCTTTTTTAATGTTGATAATGTGCATGATAAACTCTTTAAAATTTGTTTTCAAATTGAATAATTCATACTTGTAAAAATATGCATTGTAAAGATATATATATAATTTTAGCTAAGTTTTTGATAAAATATGGCTTATTCTCTGTTAAGAAAGTATGATAACCAAAAATCCTCAAAGGAATCATCAAAATATTCAATATTTTCTATTTAATAAAAATTAATTTTTGTTTTGTTAAAATAAGATTTATATTGAATTAAAAATTATATGCATAAGCTGATCAATATTACATGATTTTAAAAAGTACTTATTCAATACATATATTTCTTATTCTAATTTATTATTATTATTTTTTTTTGTAAATGCTTAATACATTTATTTATGCATATAGCAATTTAATTCTTCTTTTAATGCTAAAAATCTGAATTTTGATTGAAAGTAGCCCAACTAAATTTGAAAAAGTTGCAGCGGCCAAACAGGCGATAAATGACTGTTTGTTTCGCCAACTGGCGATATGCATCAATCATACCTTTGGAGACAAACTTTGCTCTCCAACGGATACGAGTGACTCACTTCCTGCCTTCGCCAGCTGGCTTAGAACGCCTGTCTCCTGCTGGTCGATGGAATTACGGCCAATGTATCATATTCTATATTTGTTAACTTAATTTGTAATTAAAATTTATTTTTGTTATTTACATGGCTGGCAGTTTTCATTAAGTAAAAATGTTTTAATACTTTAATTTAAAGTAAATTTGGCAATGCGTGTTAAACCACGCACCAAACTGGTGACCCGGTACTTTCTCAATTACTTTTCGTTATGGATTATTTTGGATTATGATGCCGAGAAGTAATGCATCAAGGATCAGGTATGTGTTCGAATATTATTTTCATTTCTCTATGATTGGTCAATATTTTATTTCCCCATTATTTTGGCGAAGAAATCGTATTATTTATATTCAGTATTAATTTTCGTGTTATTTTTTGTATTCGAATTATTAATTTCTTATTGCTTTCGTTTTGGCTACCATGTTTACTATTATGATTTTTAACTCCTAAATTTTTTTTAAAAACACATGTATTTAAATAATCATAACTTTTTCTGATACTCATACATATTGTAAAAATTATCAGTTTCCCACATCGAGTAACCAAAAATGCTTAATTCTGAAAACGAAACTGTCAATGCTGACGCTCCGACAGAGTCGCAGGTGTCCCATCTTTCGGTGAAAATACCACCGCTGTGGAGGAACAATATAAAATTATGGTTCATCCAAGTAGAAAGCAATTTCGCTCTAGCAAAAATAACGAATGACCTTACAAAATACAATCATTTGATTGCAACTATTGATCCGGAAACTTTATCAGCGGTTGCTGATATTTTACTCGCACCCCCCGACACCAACAAATATGATGCATTAAAGGCTCGACTTATAGCCGAATTTGCCGCTTCGGAAAATGAACAAATCCGTCGACTGCTTTCGGAACTACATTTAGGCGCCGATAAACCATCGCAGTTACTTCGAAAGATGCGCGAACTCGGTGGTGGCACAGGCATAAAAGACGATTTTCTCAAAACTTTATGGCTGCAAAGACTACCGTCAGAAATGCAGGCAATTTTATCAATAAGTTCTGAACCCCTGGATAATTTGGCCAACATGGCTGACAAAATTGCCGAGGTCCGTATTTCCTCAACAGATAGTAGCGTCTTTGCCGTAAGCCGAAGCGCGGAAAGTAATGCCATGCGGAAAGCTTCCACTCTGGATGAGTTTACTGCACTCCGAAGCGAAATCGCCGCTTTAAGTAAGCAGGTACAACGGTTTTCCCACGACAGAAGCAGAGGCCCTTTCCATCGGAAAAACAGACACCGTAGTTTTTCGCGTGGGCGTTCCGGTGATCGTGGGAGAAAATTCTGTTATTATCATGCGCGTTTCGGAGAAAAGGCACTGAAGTGCGTAACGCCATGTGCATACTCAACTAACGCGGATCCGCAAAACTCGCAATAGCGGCTGTCGATCAACCTACATCGACGGCAGCCGCGCAATCGTATCGTTTGCATGTTTTTGATAAGAGATCACATTTCAAATTTTTGATCGATTCTGACTCTGATGTTTCATGCATACCACTCAATAAAAACCAAAAAAAATCTAAAACCTGATTCTCTGCAACTTTTTGCAGCTAACAACTCCAAAATTTATACTTATGGATCTAAATTATTAAATGTGGACTTAGGTCTCAGGCGAAATTTTCCATGGAAATTCTTAATTGCTAACGTGCCTGTTCCCATAATAGGGGCGGATTTTTTACAAACCTTTGACCTATTAATAGATCTCAAAGGGCGCAAACTTATTGATAATGTAACTAAATTTACCCAATCCGGAATAATTTCAAAATCAACAGATTATGCGTCTCTAAAACTTATTTCTGGTGAATCAGCATACCATAAAATTTTGGAAGAATTCCCAGAATTAACAAAATTAACATTTGGGGTAAAACCTGTTAAACATAATACTGTGCATTTTATTGAAACAACCGGTCCGCCTTTCCATAGTAAACCTAGAAGGCTAAATCCAGAAATGTATGACGCCGTCAAAAAAGAGTTTCAGTTCATGATGGACCAAGGCATATGCCGGCCATCAAAATCACCTTGGTCATCTCCCCTTCATGTCGTTACCAAAAGCTCAGGCAGCATTCGACCTGCGGGTGACTATAGGAGATTAAGTGCCTGTACGGTACCGGACCGTTACCCCATACCCCATATCCAGGATTTTTCCAATGCACTCCACGGAAAAAATATTTTTTCGAAACTTGATATAGTCCGTGCTTATTTTCACATACCAGTGCATCCGGATCATATACAAAAAACAGCAGTTTGTACACCATTTGGACTGTTTGAATTCCCATTTTTAAATTTTGGACTATGTGGGGCAGCACAAACTTTTCAGCGATTCATGAATGAAATCCTGGGAGATATTAAATTTTGCTATGTTTATTTGGATGATATTTTAATATTTAGTTCCAGCCAAGAAGAGCATAAAGCTCATTTACGAATCGTACTGGAGAGATTAAATACATATGGACTAACCATAAATGTTTCAAAATGCATATTTGGCGTCTCAGAAATTCCTTTCTTAGGTCATTTAATTACTAGTTCGGGAACTAAACCTTTACCCCATAAAGTTGAACCGATTCTCAAATATCCACAACCAAAAACAGTTAAAGATCTTCAAAGATTTTTAGGTTTTTTAAATTTTTTCCATAGATTTTTACCGAACATAGCAAAACATCAGATACATTTAACTTCATATTTAAAAGGCGCGAAAAAGAATGATAAAACGAAATTGGACTGGTCAGATAAAGCGGAAGAAGAATTCCAAAATTGTAAACAATTAATTGCAAATGCTGTTTTATTGGCACATCCAAAACCAGATGCCACATTAATTTTACAAGTCGACGCTTCAGACTTTGCAATCGGTGGGTCATTGTCTCAATTAGTTGATGAAGAATTGCAACCACTCGCATTCTTTTCTCGGAAACTCTCCCCAGCAGAAAGAAACTATAGCGCTTACGACAGAGAGTTATTAGCAGCTTATGCTGCCATCAAACACTTTAGGCATATGCTTGAAGCTAGAAATTTCTCTTTGTTTACTGATCATAAGCCGTTAACTTACGCTTTCCAACAGCGCTTGGACAAATGCTCTCCGAGACAGGCTAGACAATTAGATTTTATATCTCAGTTTACCACCGATATTCACCACATAAAAGGCTCTGAGAATATATTAGCAGATGCACTTTCGAGGATAAACGCAATAAACATGCCAAATCCCATAGATTATAACGAAATTGCACAAGCACAACAAATTGATTCTGAATTAAAAAATTTAATCGATAATTCTGCAACATTACAATTTAAAAGAATTGCTTTTCCAAATTGCGAAACTCCCATTTATTGTGATGTATCAACAGGTACAGCTCGACCTTATATTCCTGAATCATTTCGTCAGCAAATTTTTGCATCACTGCATAATTTATCTCATCCTAGCATTCGCAGCACTTCAAAATTAATTCGATCGTGTTTTATTTGGCCCTCCATTCGAAAAGACTGCAACAATTGGGCTAAACATTGCATCCCGTGTCAAAAATCGAAGGTAATTCGCCATACTAAAACCCCAGTAGGAAAATTTGTGGACCAATCACAGAGGTTCGAACATGTACACCTGGACCTTGTAGACCCTCTACCTCCTTCTCAATGAAACTATTATTGTTTAACAATGATAGATAGGTTCACGAGATGGCCAGAAGCCGTACCAATTCCAGACATGACAGCACAGACAGTAGCACAAAATTTTTTTAAGCACTGGATAGCCAGATTTGGTTGTCCTGAAAGAATTACTACTGACCAAGGCAGACAGTTTGAGAGTGATTTGTTCCGTGCTCTCGCTCAACTACTAGGAATTAAAAGGATCAGATCTTCTCCTTATCATCCTCAGGCCAATGGCCTGATCGAAGAGTTCCACCGCCCATTAAAGGCAGCTTTGAAAGCCTACAACACAGATCAGTGGTCTGCAGCACTGCCCACCTTGTTACTAGGATTCCGGTCCGTCTTCAAAGAGGATCTGCAAGCAACGACAGCTGAGCTGGTATATGGCAAGTCTCTGCGACTACCAGGAGAGTTTTTCGATCCAACACCTGGAGACGCATCACCCAAGCAACTCGTGGAGGACTTAAAACGTCATTTTGCAACGATGAGACCAGTTCCAACTTCCTGTCATGGACAAAGAACAATCTTTGTGCATCCTCACCTCAACGTGTGTTCACATGTATTTGTGAGACATGACGGTGTGCGTAAACCCATACAAGCACCATATGATGGACCATACAAAGTTCTTGTCAGACGAGAGAAAACGTTTGATCTCGAGATCAAGGGAGCTTTCCATACCATCTCTATAGACCGTCTGAAACCTGCTTTTATTATTCCTCCTGAGTGTTCCAGTATACCACCAGCCAAGCAGGAAACAAGTTCCACTACTAAGTGTACCAAAACACTTCCAGCTGAGACATCCATCGTCGTTCCAGCAAGGCAAACAACTCGCTCAGGCCGACAAGTTCGACCCCCACGTCGTTATGTCCATTTCCAATGAGACTGCGGAGGGAGTGTGCAGCGGCCAAACAGGCGATAAATGACTGTTTGTTTCGCCAACTGGCGATAAGCATCAATCATACCTTTGGAGACAAACTTTGCTCTCCAACGGATACGAGTGACTCACTTCCTGCCTTCGCCAGCTGGCTTAGAACGCCTGTCTCCTGCTGGTCGATGGAATTACGGCCAATGTATCATATTCTATATTTGTTAACTTAATTTGTAATTAAAATTTATTTTTGTTATTTACATGGCTGGCAGTTTTCATTAAGTAAAAATGTCTTAATACTTTAATTTAAAGTAAATTTGGCAATGCGTGTTAAACCGCGCACCAAAAAGTAATAAAATCAGTTATTTCTAATTACACAATTGGTGTAATGATATATTAAAAAAAATTGTATTAAAAATTCTAATATCTTAGATAAATTTGTTCTAAATGTTGAATTTTCTACTTTTATAACAATGCACAGAAGTTAAAACTTTTAAAGAAAATTTGGAATGTAATTTTTAATTTCAAAAAACAAAAATTATATTTTAATTTAATATAAAATTATTAGTATATTCTAAATTAGTCAATAGAATTTTCAATTAAATTGTAAAATATCATTCGTTAATTTTTGCATAATATGTAAGACATATTTTATTCAACACTTACATTTTCTCAAGAAATTTTTTTTTCTTAGTTTTTTAAGCTTAATTTCTTCTCATTTTGATTTTCAATAATAATTCATGAAATAAAAGTGATTTGCTTCACAAGCATTCATTATTGTAATATACAAATGTATATTAGTTAACCAAACCATTAACAAAATAAGAAACATTTACTCCACCTTAAAAAATGCTATACTAATATTGTTTTAACTGATTCAAATGAATGGATAAATACCAAGTGGTGAATATTTCTGAGATATTGTGTAAAAAAGATTATAAAGAATGATGATATTGTATCAAAGCTGATAATCTATGCAACTCCTCTCAAAATTCAAATTCTACCTCTAAAACATGGTTCTGATTAATGCTTAAACCACAGCCTGAAAATTGGAAGGAAAAAAACTGTAAATAGTATCTTTCACTTTTATTTCCAATATCATTTTAAATAAATAAATAAATCTTTCTTTTTTATTTAGCTAAAATTACTTTTTAAAAAATCGTCTACCTCATTATTGTTCATTGTAACTAAAAAGAATTTAAATCAAGTATGTAAAATGTATGATGTGTTATTGTTTGTTTTTTTATTAATTTTTAAAAATTTTATAAAATAAAAAAAAATATATGCTTTCCTCCCTTTCTCTCTTTTATCTTAATATTTTTTCTGCTTCTTTATAACATTAGCATTTAAGATCATACAGTTTTTTTTATATGAATACAATTAATTGAAAAATAAATATCCATTCTGGATATTTATCCTTAAAATTAGATACCCGAGTGCCATCACTAATCAACTCACACTTAAATTTTTTTACAGCATTTTTTTAAAACAAAATTTTATTTTTAAAGAAAAATAATTATTTTGCGAATAAAAGAAACCTTTGCTAATGCTTCAGAAGAAAATTTCATAATTGCGAAATGTTATTTTTGAAGTTTTAAATATTAAATCTGAATGATAAAATGGTATTTTAACAAAATTTCGAATATGGCTGTGTTAATTTACCTAAGCATTTTTATTGAACAAATAAAATATCTTGAAAAGTACGAGAAATTGCGTTGTTTCAAGATGTCATAAGGAATTGTTATCCTCGTTTGTAGATTTTTCAGCTACTACTGCATAATATTCCATTTTTTTCAAAGATTATTGTTATCAAATAATATTATTGCTGTCATACTTTTTTTTTTTTTTTTTTTTTTTTTTGTAATTACTATATTGCATACAAACAAACACGTAATATTGAGTGACAGAAAAAACAAGTTTAAATTAATGACAAAAAAATAAATTCATCTTTACTTGAGTAGTTAAATTTTAATAGAGTATTGGGAATGAAATGAATTGTATTACAATCATAAAAATTATTGTAGGAATACATTCTAAAATATTTTTTTAGTTTATTTATAATAAAAAGACAATTGTATGATAATGAAATTTATATCAATAAAAGGATTTTGATATTAAGTTTGGAAAATGGTGTTAGTATCATTTTTGTATAATAATATATTTTGGGAATTATAAGAGGAAAACATCAACATTTTGTTTAGTTAAAATTATAACTGGAAATTTTGATGCATAGCATCAAAGCACACGCTTTCAACCTTTAAAGCATGTTTGATAAATTTTCAGTTTCTGGAGGAGGCAGTCGGTCTTATAACTCATGTTAAAGTATAGATATTGTTAAAGTATAAATATATGAACAACTGTATATTTCTTCAGTAAGATTGCATATTTGTATGTTGACCTAATGTTATTCTTTGATTTGATATCCACTGGAATGCAGCATCTTGTAAAATTTTTATTCATCTACTATCCTATTTAAAAGTGAAGTTTTTTTTTATCAAATAATTTTAATAAACATTTTGATATTTTCCCCTTTCTTCTTTAGCATTTTAATCATCAAAATAAAATTGCTTGAATGTAGTTTCTCAAAGAAAGCTTATTTGCAGAGAAGTATTTCTTAGACAGGGCAGTACCCGATTCTTGTATGAGCATAAAGAAAGAAAAATAGATACGTATGACAATTCTGTAATTGATTTTTGCACTTCCATCTACTTATCTATGTCTGCTGCTTTTGAAAAGCTACCCCAATTTGCTTACGGCAACAAAACCAAAGGGTGGTCGTAAGCAGATGCTCTCTTAACTAGTATCATATGTGCTAAAGTTGTGGAATTAACGGAATTTAATTACCTTTTAGAGAAAACTTGTTAAACAGTTAGAAAAGCTGTAGGGAATGCATATTTCCCATTCTTATAATGAGAGTGATTGACGGTTTAGTTTAGTTTATTTATATTAACGTCCCGTTGTAAGGGCTATTTTGGGACGGACCTCGTAATTTTGAACCACGGTCAGATGACGAGGACGACACCTGAGCTGGCACCCCCCTCTCCACACTTCACCAGCTGGAGGACGTTTGGCATGACGGATTTGACGTGCAACAGACCCCCTTACACGACAGTTCTTCTGTGGAATCGGGTCTCAAACCTGAAACCCTACGGCTCACAAGCAGAGACCTTACCACCAGGCCACCGTGGCCTTGAAGAATAACGATTTTTGGTATGAGATAATCAACATTTTTCCCATACGAAACTTGATAATTACACTTTAACCCAGCAATTCTCAACCTGTAGGGCGCCCCCCTAGGGGGGCGCGAGCACACTAGAAGGGGGGCGCGAGAATATCCAAGAGAAAATATTATTTAAAAGAGAAAAAGAGAAAATATTATGACTGAAAGGAAAGCACACATACACATAGAAAACAAAATACATTTCGACATATTTAATAACTTATTGAAGTAAAACAACTTACTTAATCAAAACATACTAAATTAAAAACAAATTTAATAATTATTAGTGACTTCCTTGGGCCTGTCTTGCAGAGCAAAGTTTTTCGAAGGAAGGCTTAGTATTAGAAATAGCCAGTCTCAGTTCTCGAATATGTCGACCAAGTACCTCAATTTCATCACAAATAAACTATCGCAAAAATTCTCGGCCTCCTGTCTGTTTTCTTCTTCTAGGAAATGGCAATTTCTTCTCTTAATTCATAAACACGTTGCAAAAATTTCCCACTTGATGACCCTCTTGCCTCGTAATAAAACAGTAACGCTGAATGTACTGAACCCATGTCTTCACAAAGTGCGGAAAAGATTCTCGATTTCAAGGGTCTCATTCTTTTATAATTTACTACGGTTACAACTGTAGTTAACACAATATTCAAACCAGGACTCATTTCTTTCGAAGCCAAAGTTTCTCTGTGGATCATGCAATGTGTGCACTGAGGCGATTTTTCTTTTAAAAGTGCTTGTATATCTTGGAATCTTTCGGACATTGAACGAGCACCATCGGTGCATATTCCGACGCAATTTTTAAATTCTATGTTTGCCTCGTTCATAAAATCATTTAAAATAGCAAATAATTCGAGTGCTGATGTTTTGAGTTCTATTGGTTTGCAGAAAAGTAGTTCTACTACTGAAATATTACCACAAATTCGAACATGGCAATTAAATGAGCATCTTTATTACTATCTGTTGCTTCGTCAAGCTGTATTGAAAACCACTTGTCACGCAAATTATTATGATTGTTATTGCTTTTTATATGATTTTAATTAGAATTCTCTGGGTTTGTTGACGTACTCACTATGAAGCGTTTCCGAATGTCGTTTAAGTTTATTAGGTTTCATGCTGTCTGTGGCCAACAATTTTGAGCAAATGGTACACAGGGGCCTTTTTTCTTCATTTACTTCAGTACTGGTAAACCCAAAATTTAAGTATTCTTGAGAATATTTCCTTGATTTTATTTTCGGAACCACTCTCGTCTGTGTACTTGTTGATGCTTGACTATTGTCTAATACTTGCTTACTTCCGCTTAAAAATTTATTCATGAGTCTGCATAAACCTGCTGCCGTGAATATTTTATATGGTGAATTGCAATTAACACGAAAACTTATATAACATACAAATTCACAATTGATTCGATAGCGATAAAAGAATCAACTCGAATGAGACTGGCTGGAATTGAAACTTGCGTATCGAATATTTTCTTTCTTATGAGAAAACATTTACTCCACGCATGCTCGAGACAGCCTCGGTCGTGTGGATTCCCTTGCACAAACATTCCTATTTTTTTCACTTTCGTTTTGTCCTGCTTCTGTTTTATTTCTTTTATTATTCTAAAAAATGTATTAGCTCACCCCGCCTACGTTAACATTCATTAACGAATTTTTCTACTTTCATATTCTTTTAACGTTATCTCCCTGTTTGGCCTTCATTTCAAATATAATATTTAAATTTTCTCCGCTTTCATTCGCTTCATCTGTTCACTGTCCGCTTGTCCAAAATGCAAGATGTGATTTCTCGCCAACGTTGGCTCGCTTTTACTCTTGTTTTGGGAGTTAATTAAAAATAATTTTAAGAAAGAATCCAAAATACTCAATATACATTATTGTTGTATACATTTTATTGTAAGGGGGGAGGGCGCGATGAAAGTTATGATTGAAAACTGGGCCACAAATACTGAGAGGTTGAGAAATGCTGCTTTAACCCATTCCTGGAGATGGGAAAATTCAGTAAACTCATGATCTAATTTCTTTCAAACAAATGCCTTCATTTTATAAAGGCAAATGAATAAATTTTTATTGAATAAAAAAAGACAAATTAAGGAATAATTAAACAGACAGTTATTTGTTTACACAAATGATATAACAAAGTATTTGACATTCGCATTGGTCTCTGAATATCCATTTTGAACGGATGTTTTTTAAGTAAAGTTGATTAAACTGAATCTATTTTTCCCTTGTAGTATATAAATATTACAAATACTTGATAAAGAATATTGGAATTATTATTACGATTTATTCCTTATTTAATACTTTTTTATCGATATATTTTAGTCAGTTTTTGAGTTCGCTGTTTTGAGTTGCATTTTAATATAGTTAAGGTTTTGATAGCAAGAATGGACAAAACCATTTTTTTATACAACCATGTCGAATGAGTTTTATTTCAATATATATATATATATATATATATATATATATATATATATATATATAGAGAGAGAGAGAGAGAGAGAGAGAGATTAATTAAAATTATAGTTGTAAATTTTGATAAATTGCCTAAAAGTACACATTTTTAACCTCTAAATCACGTTTGCTAAATGTTAAGCTTTGGGGCGGCAGTCTGTCTTGTAACTCATGTTAACATATAGATAAACACATTAATAATTATATTATTCTTCAGTAAAACTGAAATTACGAACGGGTATCAGCATCTTACTCTAACGTTATTCTGTTGATTTGATATTCATTAAAAAGGACCGAGAAGAGCTATTTGGAATGCAGCATATAGCAAAATTTTTATTATTTTTATTCATCTGCTTAGTGATGAAGATTTTTAACCAAAAAATTTTAATAGCATGAGTTTTATATTTTCCCCTTTCTTGTTTGGTATTGTATTCATCAAAGAAAGAAATCGCTTAAAAGTAACTTCTCAAATAAAGACAGCTGTTCGCAAAAATAAATTCAAGTTTAAATATCGATTTTTATTTATTCTTTTATTTTTTTTATATTGGGCTCAATTTTTCATTTGGTTGATATTAGGGTTTGACGGTTTTCAAACCCGGTTTTAAAAAACCGGTTTTTTAAAGTAAATTTTTCACATTCGAAAAACGGTTTTAAATTAAGGAAACTGGTTTTAAGAATTCATATTATTATGTAAAAATTAATTTTGAACTTATTTGATTTGCTATTCATTCTATGCAACGGGCAGCAAACACATTTTTTCAACATTGCAAGTTGCGTTGGCCAGTGCTTGTGCACTGCACAGTTGCGCCTCGAATTCGTCAATTTATGTTTTTCATGAACATCCCTTTTCACTTTTTTTTTCTAAGTGAAACAAAAGTTTGATAAAGTTCATCTCTTGCTTTTCGTCGGATGTTTTGTCTATCGGTATGAAGTCGGTGCTAATAGAAACGTCAGCAATTTGACTGGCTCGTTTCGAAGAACGTGTGAAAGGAATAAATAATTCCCCGTTTTCTGCTTCTTAATCACAGATTTTAATGATATCATATAAAATTTTCATCGTATCACTCCTGAAAGCTTTTTTATACCATTTGAACTAACCATATCAATACGAAATATTCAGTTAAAATAAAATACTGTCAGAAATGATATAACACTCACATACACGTGAAAAAAAAATAGAACAAAAAAAAAAGCATCTAATGCGAGAAATCCAAGGCCAAATGTGCTCATCGTTTCGCGTTTCACACCTTAATGAAATGGAATTGTCGAATTGTGGTCTCAGAATCCGATCCGTCTCGAGTCATGATATTTTTGCTTAATATTGTGAAGGTGAAAATTGGAAACCAAAATATAAAGTTGTTATATTTGGTAAAAATAACGTAAGTATTAAGTATGTTTAATTTTTATGTTTATATTTTCTATTTTACATTTTAAAATTTAAATTTTATTATATAAATTTCTTCTATCAAAAATTAGTGTAAAATAAGAAGTTCTGGCTTCTGTTTAATGGAATTTTAAATAAAACACAGGATGTTAAAATATTCCATATTTTCTTTTGCAACGTTTTAACATAAATTATGTCTTTATCAAGCATCGGAATTAGATTAAAAAGTGTTTTTTTTTTTTTTCAAAATTCCTAGAAAATGTGTAGATTAGATTATTTTAAATTGCATTAATATTAATAGTTAAAATAATAAAATTGTAAAATAAACGTCAAAAATATTTATTCAATAACTTTAATTTCATTTTTAGATAAAAATGAGTAAGTCGGAAGTTTGGGATAGTTTCAAAAAGTTCGGGATAGACAAGGCAATCTGAAATCATTGTAATAAAATGTTGAGCTGCAAAGCATCATCTGCGAGCAATCTACATAATCATTTGAAAGCAGTTCATAAAATAATTGTCGGAAATAATACAATTGTTTAGTTTCTTGAAGACCCTGAAGAAAAACTTACAAATTAGGGAAAATAAAATATTTTTCTCTATTCTATTCTTTTTATTTTATTTTAATTTATATAAAATGACAAAAAACGAAATCAATATCAAAATCAAAATATAAAAAACAAAATTAAAGATTATTTATACATATTACTTACACAAAATAACGAAAACTCAAACAAAAATTTCAAATAATATTTATATTATTTTCACTAATTTTAATTTCTCCTAAGAAAATAGGATTTTAAAAGACATAAAATATCCACTGAACGGTGGCTAAGACTCGTTCTTATTTTGGACACAAATATTACCTGAAATTGAAAACACTCGTTCACTAGTTACTGAGTTCGGCATCAGATTACAAATCTAAGTTTTTGTTCTTTTATTCGTTTGTTCAAATAATGAAAATTCAACTTTCAGTATCTTATTTTTTTTTGGACAAAAATTCGAAAACCGGCTAAAACCGGTTTTTTGGAAATATCGAATTCGAAAACCGGTTTTTGTATAAACCCTAGTTGATATACCAATTTTTCTGAAAAGGATGTTGCATTATTTACAAAAATTTTAACATGATTAAATTTATAGATTGGATGTTGCCTCCGAATTAAGTTAGGAGAACATTTATAATGCAAAAACATATTCGAGATTTCTGAAGGCTAGACCGTTCGACCGAGAGTTGGTTCGTAATTTGAATAGTAAATGTTCACTAAGAAAAATTTTTAAAATTGTAAATATGTTTTTTTCTTTAAAAATTTATTGGCGTTTTAACCCTTCGTCTCGGATCGTATTGTTGCATAGAAGCCATTCTTACGCCATATTAAAATTCAAAATATTAATTATTCAGTGATATCAATTTTATTTCTGTGCAATTTCTTTTTATATTTTAATTAAATGTTTGAATATATTTGAAAGAATATTTTATAATAATACTTTCTATTACCTTTGTTACAGGGTCGGTTTTAGAAAACACGAGGCCCAATCTGAAACTATTTTCTATAATACTTATTTCTAGACAATTTTTACCAGTTATATAAAATAAATTTTGTAAAAAAAACACTTTTTAAAAGATATTCTAATTAGTGAACTAAAAGTAGATTTTAAAAAATTTTAATTGATTTTTTAAAATTTTTAAATCATTGTTACTATCCCCCTTTGGCAACTAGCTGGTTTGCCAGAATTAACATTTGCTTTTCAATTAAATATTTTATGTAACTTGCTCTCCTAATAGATTCTCAATCAAAATGTTTTTAAGCTTCAAATTTTTATAAATGTATCACCGATACTATTATAAAAGCCTTACATTATTCTATTCGTTCTTCGATGCCTTTCTCTAATTTTCTATGAGCTCCCGTAAAATGTGAACTTGAAATTGAAGCCGGAATTGATAAAACTTCAATAAATACATTTTTTAAAAACCAAACACGTCTTTAAAAAAATATGAGTTCAGAATTAATATATAATTTGTATTACAGAATATTTTAATAATTTATGAATTATATAAAAACATTATTCAATAATATTTTCTTTGGCCTCATCATAAAATTTTATTTTCAATTTTGCTTTCTAAAGGATTTAAATGACGTAATATTTAATTTTATTTCAATTAAAAAATTACTACTGTAAACGATTATGAAGTCTAAATTGTATACGATCCTTCAGACCTAGGAATCCTATTCAGTAAAATAATTTTGACCATCTAACTTTTCCATCTTTGCTTCCAAATCTGACCGAGTTATAAAGCATTGAATATCCTTATTTTAGGACAATTAAAAATGTAATTATTTTAGATTGATCAATCTTAGGGAAACTCAGGGCACTGATTTTGTATATTCGAGCCAGTCAATGGAGTTCCGCTTTTTTATAAAACAGTGACATTCAAATTGTCATAACTCACTCAGTTTTGGTCACAAAACGGGAACTTTTTTTATTCAATATAACAAAATATATATATAGAAAAATTATTAAAAGCGTGCTTCATATTTAAGTCAACTCAACATGGGAAAATAAACCGAACCTTCATATCTTGGTCATATCAGTGGGAAAAGGCTAAGATGAGGTATTAGGAGCAACAATGTAAATGGTTTCAGTTTCTCTTCAGTAATAAAATACGGTGTTGTAAAATAAACTTAAAAACATTTTAAAAATAAAAAATTATGTGGTAAAAAATTTGGCATCATTAAAAAGATAATGTCTGGAATTTTAAGATGCTGTACAAATTGTTTTTCTGCTGTAATATTTTCAGACATTATTGCAAAAACGCCAAAATTTCACACCGAAATTTCAAATTTCCGCACTGAATATATGTGCAAAATTTGGTTGTTATAGATCAAACGATTTGCCCTGTACAGTACCGATACAAACACACACAAATTTATCTTTATAATTAGTATAGATTATATGCATTATGTAATTTAAAAATAAATTGTTTTTTTTTTTCTCATATTCAGTACCGGGTGACACTACTCATGTGAAATTAAAAATTAAGTAAATTGACAAGTTCATTTCTAGCAAAATTATGTATAGTCATAGAGAATACAAACGTGTAGTGCAATTTTGAACTCTGTCACTTGAGAGAGTGAATAAAAATTCCGTTACAAAACTTTATCTTTACAAACATGAAATGCATTATCTACTAATAATAAAGCATATTATTAGTAGAGCGATCTTTACTAATAATAAAGATGAATATGTATTTGTGCGTCTGTATATCTGGGTGTTGACGTACTATTAATCAAACCGTAAGACATATAGCTACCAAACTTAGTACGCAGGTACTATGTTGGACGGATAAAATGAGCACTTCGAAGCAATGTTTTAAAAATTTCATTTAGAATTTTAATTAATTAAAAATTAAGCAAATTCTTGATGTTTTTTTCCCTCGATAACTTTCGAAAATATTACAGTATAAATGTTATTTTTATATATTAAGAAAGTTTTTTTTCAATGATTGTAATTTTTTGCAGTATAAATATTTTTTCATATTTAATCAATTTTTTTAAAAATATTTTAGGCACATTTTCCAGCAAAAATCTTAAGAATTCTGAGCAAATATTAAGCGTATCAAGAATAATAATACAAAAGCTTAAAAATTCCTGATGAACACTAAAGTTATTATTAAATTAGCAAAAAAATGTTCAGTTTTCGTTTTACTGTGCGAATCATTATTCTGTCCTTTGCAAAAATTATTACTGGCAAAGCTTGATTTCATAGGAAAGTAAGCAATATAATTATCTAATTCTGAAAAAAAAATCTGAAAAATTTACATTTAAAATATTTTTAATATGAAGAAAAATGCCAATTTTTGTTTTGCTCAAGATTAGAAATTAGATTGTATTGTTAAAAGACTAAAAATATCAAAGTGTATCCACGATGGTTAGTTGCGTTGGTAGAAAATAAGGGAAATGCATAATAAAATGAATAGAATCATAGAAGTCTTCTGATATAATATTTATTATAGACTATCTATCAAAATTTGAAGCTTATAAATAATTTGCTTAAGAAGCTATTAAGACACAGTTACGTAAAGTATTTAATTGAAAATTTTAGCTGCCATTAACTTTGGCTAGCCAGTTGGTCGGTGACTAGTATTAAATAAAATGTTGCTATAGATATAACTCAGCAATAGAATGGAAATCACAAATAGAAATTAACGCTAAATAGAAAATGATTAAAACGTGTTTTTCACACTGATTAATAAACCAAACATACTCGTAAATTTATATATACTTTAAAACATATGCTTTAATTTTTAATTCATGAATGCACATAAACTAGCCAACAAATGAACAAAAATTTGTATACTATTTGTTATAAGTAAATAGGTCACTATACTATTTATTTTAGTGACTTAACAAAGATTTATGAAAATTTTTTATTTGGTACAAAAAGAAAATTGAAATGCAAGAACATTGTCAGAAATAAATAATTTTTAGCACTTACATAAAAAATAATTGAAAATTCATAGATCATTATTGTCGTTTATTATTAGGGAGCAATTTTTCTTGTTTTTATTTCCTTTTGCGAACTTTTTATATGAATCCGAAATCCGGCTGATTTCAGACCCAATCGATATAACTGCCCAACAATTTAAGCGTCCTTGCTGAATTAATGATCTTATATTTGTTTTATAATTAATGATTTAATGATCGTAAGTATGTTTTATAATTAAGGATTTAATGACCGTAATTAATTTCAAGTTGGAAAACTTTCTTTCTCCAAATGCTACAGAAACGGGAATTGTCAAGAGAATCCGTAGATGAATATATAAATTTAAAATGCGTCTTATCTGTTATCACAAGCCAGAAATTCAGAATTTTCATGTTTTTTAAATTTATTTTTTAATTTTATTTCCAAAGGCATTCTTCAATTTCCTCACAAAGCATTCAACCATCATATTTTCATTCAAAATAGAAATCGGAATGGGATTTTTTTCCCCTTCTGCAAATTATTTCACGAAAAAAACTATATTATTCCAAATGTTCCCATTAATGACATATGGATAAATGCATCTTGTTAAAATGGCGATTAGTAAAGAAAAATGTTGATATAATATCCATATCTACCATAATGGAAAAAAAGTTTTTAAAATTTAAAAAAAAAAATACTTATTTTTGTGAGCATTTAAGCTCGCAAAAGTTAAAATAAAATTCTTAAAAATAACCCTTCCGGATTACAGGAGAATTCGAATTAAGAACAAATATCTTGTTTTTGAATAAATTCAGTACAAAATAATAATTTCATAAATTCACATTTCCTAGTTAAAAGGCTTTTATTTAAAAATTCTTTTATTCAAATTTTATAGAAAACACCACTTTTATAATGAACCAGAATCCAATGCATAAAATGCTAATTATTTTTTAAAAAAGAAATGCCTTGAAATTTTTATTTTCTGCTCATGAAAAGTTTCGCCACAGATCCATTTAGAAAAGTAAATAGCATGTTAAGTGGACAAGAAGTTAATAATTTCCGTTGCTGAATAGTTTTAACTTTCCGAATTCTTCTAAATTGTAAATTCTAAAAAGAGATAGAAACAATGATAGACAAAAAACTGGTAACAATGATGAAAACAGAAAAAGAAAAAAAAAAAAAAAAAAAAAAAAAGCTGATACAAAATTAGTAGTAACATTGAAAACGGTTTTGAGCTTTTTTTTCAACAATAAAATATATATTGTTGCAAAATACGTTTAAAATATATTTCAAAAAATTTATTAAATATTGTAAGAAAAACTGTATGATATTGTATGATTGTAACAATATTTCGAATTAAACGTTCGAATCACCTTTATTTTTTGTATAATTTCTGTGATAAATTTGAAAAGAGGATATAAGTAGTCTATAGAAAATATAAGGATCTCTTTGATCTGCCGTCAAAGACATTTTTTTCTCCCTAATCTGTTTTCTCCTAGCAGATAACAATTGGTCAAGATTAATTACATGACATCATTGATACCGGATAAGATTAATGTATTAATCATTGGAAGGAGTAATAGGATTTACTTGAACAAAATTAAAACACAGTGCCTGAAAATTTGCCATTGTAGGATATCCCCTTTCCGAAAACTAAGAGAACTGCTCCACTTCGGGCTCCTTCATGGTTTTTTTTCTATCATTTTTCCTGATAGGTTTTCCAATATCCATCTATTGATAGCGTTTGAAAAAGTCAGAACAATAGTTTTTGATGCAAATTTAATTGAATTTTTTATTTCCTAAGATTTGAAGTCTGCTTGGAAGAATTTACTTGATAAAATCATCTATCATAAATCCCATTATGGGTTGGAAGAGGTTTATGCATTCCAGCTTATTTTTATCAAATAATCTACAAGCAAGTTCATTACATTTTCAGAGAATAAATGTAGATTATTCAAAGAATAGTTGTTGATTAGAAAAGACATGTAGAAATTTATAGAACAATTAAGGGTCCATGCTACACATTCAACATTAATATAACAATATAGGCGCATACCCAGCAGCTGAACATAAATGCTCAATAGAGAATCAGTCAATAAATATTAATTTTGGATTTTAAGAGGAGTCGGTGCATAACTAAGCAGGTATTCCATGTATGGCATGGCTAGAGCCGAAGAAGAAACATGAGCTCTAATGTTAGCTAACTATTTAATACATAAACACTGCGTTCCCCAATGATATAGACTGTTTTGTTTCACATTGAAAACACATTTACATTATAAGGATGATTATTGTTAGACGTATACTTTGGAAACGAAATCGAAATAATTAGGGATGTACCAGCTGCTTTCGGTGACCAGCTGGTCTGTCCATCATACATTTAGTATTACTTTAATTATGTCAATTAAACTATTTGCAATAAATTTAATTTCTGTTAAATTAATGCATGAATTGTAAAAAAATAACACGTTATATATAGTTGTAAATTATTATAAAAAATACTGTTTAGGAGAAATTTTTTTATTTCTTAATTTTAGTTTAATTCTTCTTTAATTCTTAGTTTTTTATGAGAATTACTATTTAAGCAAACTATAATATATAAATAATTAACATAACCTTCGAAAAGAATTATCATGCAGTTGATGGAAAACTTATTTAATGATTGAGCAAGAAGTGAAAATATTAAAAGTAATAGAAAGTTAATTTTTAAAATTGCTTTTTATTAAATGATAGAAAAAAGCCATAAAAGCTGGTCAAATAAAAAAATCAACTGTATTTTATTACGAATAAAAACAAAGGATGATGCTCCAGTAATACCTAATTTTTAATTTTATGTTAACCTAAAATAAATAAAATAAAATAAATAAAAAAATAAATAATAGAAATGAAAATAATAAAGTAGATTCAAAATATTATAGGAAGCCAAGATTGTAGATTTTAATTGTTTAGTTTTATATTATCTTTAAAAAATTAAAATGACAATAATATGCGCATAAAATTGTATTTAATATCACTGCAATGTGCTCATATAGAAGTACAGTTTACTAAACCAATGAAAAATATGTTTAAAAGTATTTTGAAAAATACTAAGATCAAAGAAGAAAAATATTAAATGAAAGTAAAAAAAAAAAAAAGATAACTGAAAAACTAATTTTTTTAAAATTTAAAATGTTTTTGGTCAGTGATATATTTCGAAGTTATTAAAGAAAATGCTGGAATTTTGTTAATTTTTTATTAAAATTTTAATTTAATTTTTGAAACAACATTTCTTAATATTGCTATCTAAGAAATAGCTAATTGCCAGCCAAATTTGGAAGCTCTAAGTCCAACAACCTGCCTCGAAAGATGCAATTCATTGATAGCATGCCAGCCTATAAATTTTATTATATTAAAAATATGAATAATTTTATCTCATATTTTTTAACAAAGAAAAATCGTTCAGCTTTGATTGAAAAATGAAAATGATTTGTCTTTCATTTATGATATTGCTGAAAATCAAAATTTAAAAATTTGTTAAAATAGAGAATATCATAAGATTTTATAATTAAAAAGATATATGTCTAAATATACTTTTATTTTAAAGATGAATTAAAATCTTTTTTTAAATTTGGAAACATTTTCGAAAGTTATTGCAGAAAAACTTCAAACTTTTTCGCTGTTTTTAAATAATAAAAATTAAAAAAATGCTCTATCAAACATTACACTTTCCCACCCTCCAAAACATATTTATTCTTCTTTGCATACACACGCGCACGTTCTCTTTTATTGGAAAAAAATTGGCATGTAGTAAAAAAATTATATATATATTATATGGAGAGTCCTTGCAGTCAAATATTATTTCGAATCGCAGTAACATAAAAGCATTTATTTATTCAAATTTTGCATGAAAATATTTCTATTATTTTCGGCTGTTGGATTTTTCATTTCTTTCAAATGAAAAATAATTATACAATAATAAAATAAATAAAAAATAATAAATAAATACATTTATATTTTCAATAAATTATTTAATAAATAATAATTTTTAACAAATGACTTTAAAAAATTCTTAATAAATAAATACATTTTAATAATAATAAAGAATTTATTTACATCAAAATCAATTTAAAATAAAAAATTATCAGATGAATTTCTGAAAGAGTGTAAATGAAACTAGTAAAGCTTCAGAAAGAAACGAAACAGTTTGCTGATTCAGAGTTTTGGCGGAATAAAATAAAAAACAAAATCGCGTAATAGGAAATGAAAAAGATTGGCATAATTCGGCACAAATATGCTTATTTGCCAAATCTTATATTATAGCTAATCCTGGAATTGGGATAGTTCTTGTTAGCGAATATAGATGGCTGTAGACTGCTGGCGACGTCTACAGGCACTAATTGAAACCTAGCTTGATCCTCCAATACGTCCTCCGGTTAACTCTACCCATTGCAGTGAGACAGGTGATTAGTAAATTGATTTTAAATTCAGCTATATTTGTTTCAAGAATGAAAAAAAAAAAAACGGTGGGTGAAAAAAATCTCTTAGGCTAATTTTGAAAATTATTATCAAACCCGCACTTCAAATTTTGATAGAAAAAGAAATTATACTAGGATTTCACATATGACAATTTCATAAATATTTGAAATTTCAGCTAATTTTTTTATTTTTATCATAAAATGAAGTGACGTGAACTCAGGCTGGTTGGGATAGTGTTAACCGGAGGATACATTGGAGGATCAAGCCAGGTTCCAATAAGTGTCTGTAGACGATGCTACAGTCTACAGCCGTCTACAGGCGCTAACAAGAATTATCCCAATTCCAGTAACTAGCTGTAATGGGTTTATAAGATTTGGCAAATAAGCATATTTGTGGCGAATTATTCCAATCTTTTTCATTTCCAATTACGGGATTTTTTTTTTATTTTATTCCGCTAAAGTTTTTAATCATTAACCTGTTTTGTTTCTTTTACTCTTTCTGAAACTTTACTCGTTTCTTTTTTTACTTGTTTCTTTTACTCTCTTTCAGAAATTCATCTGATAATTTTTTTATTTGTAATTGAATTTGAAGTAAATAATTTTATTATTATTATTAAAATGTATATATTTATTAAGAATTTATGAAAGTCATTTGGTAAAAATTATTACTTATTAAATAACTTATTAAAAATATAAATTTATTTATTTATTTATTTTTATTTATTTTATTATTGTATAATTATTTTTTATTTGAAAGAAAACGTCTCCAATCGCTGAAAATAATAAAAATATTTTGATGCAAAATTTGAATAAATAAATGTTCTTATGTTATTGATATTCGAAATAACATTTAGCTGCAAGAACTCTCCATATAATATATGTATAAATTATTTACTATATAAAAATTCTTTTCTAATAAAAGAGAAAGTGTGTATGTGTTTGTGTCACCAGAACAGAATAAATGTGCTTTAGAGGGTGGGAAAGTGTAATGTTCGGTAGTGCAATTTTTTAATTTTTATTACTTAAAAATAGCGAAAAAGTTTGATATTTTTTGCAATAACTTCCAAAAATGTTTCCCTATTAAACAAAATTTTAATTCATCTTTAAAAGTATATATATATATATCTTTTTAATTACAAAATCTTATGATATTCCTTCCTCATTTAAAAAAAAATTTCAAATAATGCTTTTCAACAGTATCATTATAAGGAAAGACAAATCATTTTCATTGTTCAATCACAGCCGAACGATTTTCCTTTGTTAAAAAATATGAGATAAAATTATTCATACTTTTAATATAATAAAATTTATAGGCTGGCATGCTATCAATAAATTGCGTCTTTCGAGGCAGAGTATTGGATTTAGTGCTTACAAATTTAGCTATTTCTTGGATAGCAATATTAAGAAATAGTGTTTCAAAAAGTAAATTAAGATTTTAATAAAAAATTAACAAAATTCCAGCATTTTCTTTAATAACTTTGAAATATATCGCTGACCAAAAACATTTTAATTTTTAAAAAATTAGTTTTTCAGTTATCTCTTTTTAAATTCCATTCCATATTTTTCTCCTTTGATCTTAATATTTTTCAAAATACTTTTAAGCATATTTTTCAAAATATTTTTCATTGGCTTAGTATAACTATACTTCTATATGAGCGCATTGCAGTGATATTAAATACAATTTTATGTGCATATTATTGTTATTTTAATTTTTTAAAGAAAATATAAAGCTAAACAATTAAAAACTACAACCTTGGCTTCCTATAATGTTTTGGATGAAGATTCAAATCCACTTAATTATTTTCATTTCTATTATTTATTTATTTCATTTCATTTATTTTAGGTGAACATAAAATAAAAAATTAGGTATAACAGGAGTATCATCTTTTTTTTCCCTAATAAAATACAGTTGATGTTTTTATTTTACCAGTTTTTTATGGCTTTTTTTACAATTTAATAAAAAGCAATTTTAAAAATTAACTTCCTACTAATTTTAATATATTCAATTCTTAGGTCAATCATTAAATTAGTCTTCCATCAAAAGCAAGATAATTCTTTTCGAAGGTTATGTTAATTATTTATATATTATAGTTTACTTAAACAGTAATTCTCATTAAAAGCTAAAAAACGGTTTTTTTAATAATAATTTACATCTATATATAACTTGTTCTTTTCTTACAATTCATGCATTAATTTCGCAAAAATTAAATTTATTGCAAATACTTTATAATTAATTGACATAATTCAAGTAATACTAAATGTATGATGGAGAGACCAGCTGATCACCGAAAGCGGCTGGTACATCCCTACTTATTTTGATTTCGGTCTCAAAGTCTAAAGATAATCATCCTTATGACGTAAATGTGTTTTCAATGTGAAACAAAACAGTGTGTATCAGTGGGGAACGCGGTGTTTATATATTAAATAGTTAGCTAACATTAGAGCTCATGTTTCTTCTTGGGCTCTAGCCATGTCATACATGGAATGCCTGCTTAGTTATGCACCGATTTCGCTTACAATCCAAAATTAATATTTATTGACTGATTCTCTATTTAGAATTTATGTTCAGCTGCCGGGTATGCGCCTATATTGTTATATTAATGTTGAATGTGTAGCATGGATCGTTAATTGCTCTATAAATTTCTACATATCTTTTCGAATCAACTATTATTGTTTGAATAATCTGCATTTGTTCACTGAAAACACAATGAACTTTCTTTTAGATATTTGATGAAAATAAGCTGGAATGTATAAACCCTTTCAAACCCATAATGGCATTTATGATAGATGATTTTATCAAACATTTGTAAATTCTTCCAATCCGACTTCAAGTCTCAAAAACTCAATTAAATTTGCATCAAAAACTACTGTTATGACTGTTTCAAACGCCATCAATACAAGGATATTAGAAAACCTATCAGGAAAAATGATAGAAAAAAAAAAAACCATGAAGGAGTTCGAAGTGGAGCAGTTCTCTTAGTTTTCGGAAAAAGGATTCTCTGTAGTGGCAAACTTTTAGGCATTGTGTTTCAATTTTGTTCTGTCAAATCTTATTACTTCTTCCAATGGTAAATCCATTAATCCTATCTGGTATCAATGACACCATGTATTGATCTTGACCACTTGTTATCTGCTAGTAGAAAACAGATTAGGGAGAAAAAATGTCTTTGACGGCAGATCAAAGAGATCCTTATATTTTCTATAGACTACTTATATCCTCTTTTCAAATTTATCACAGAAATTATACAAAAAAAATAAATACTAAGGTGATTCGAACCTATAATTCGAAATATCGTAGTATAATAATATTTTAGGCTTCATTTTATTCTATCTTTATATTATTCTTTTTTCTTAATTACTATAGCAATAAAGTAAATAAAAATGGTGTTTAATATCGGCAATATCAAACAAATCGTTCTTGAGTATAAGACCAAGAACTAAGCAGGATCGGTCTTTAGTCGATTGCTTCCAATAGGGCGACACTCATTAAGTCTCTTTCATATTTCCTACATAAAGGGTCAATTTTTCTTCCGTCTTGTCATGGATCTTAACAAACATAAAAGAATCCTTGTAGTCTTTTTACGGAAGGTGTTGTGTATTTGTAACGTAAAATTTATAGCTATTTTGTCTATTTAGTGGGGGGAAATAAAGGCACGAGAAGGGTATTGGGATCGGACATTTCCGTACGACCAATTAATCATTCTTATATCATTGAAAAAAGGGGCTAGGGAGTGAATATAGGTTTTTAGTTTAGGTTTGCTAAAAGCATATAAGTTGCTGGAAAGAATGTTTGGTGAAAAAGTGTATTAGTATTTTAACTAAATTTTGATACTTAAACATAAGAAAAAAGCTTCTGTCTGTTTGTGCATGTGCTGCCTCTACAAACCAGCCTTTTTGATATGTATCAATCAGATTTGGCAAATATATAGTTTGGTGGGTAGAAATGTGCTTTTCAGAGCAATTTTTTTTAATTAATTAGAATTTTAATTAATTAAAATTAAGCGAAATATTGGCTTTTATTCGAGATAACTTTTAAAAATGTACAGTAGATAAATAGTTTTTGTAGCATCATAAAAATTAAAAAAAAAAAAATTATCTTTTTAACGATATCAAATTTTTTACCATACAATTTTTTTGCAATATTTAATAAAGTTTTTGAAATATTTTAAAAGTATTTTGCAACAATATATATTTTATTGTTGAAAAAAAAAACCAACTCAAAACCGTTTTCAATGTTGCTACTAATATTTCATATCGGCTTTTTTTCCTTATCATTGTTACCAGTTTTTTTTGTCTATCATTGATTCTAACATTTTTGTTGTTTTAGAATTTACTGTTTTCAAGAATTCGGAATGTCTGAACTCTCCAATCAACAACGGAAATTATTAGCATACTACCAATTAGCATACTGTTTACTTTTTTAAATGGATCTTTGGTGAAACTATTCATGAGTAGAAAAAACAAAAAATCTCAAGGCATTTCTTTTTTAAAAAATAATTAGCGTTTTATTCATTAGATACTGGTTCATTATAAAAGTGGTGTTTTCTATAAAATTTGAATAAAAGAATTTTTAAATAAAAGTTTTAAACTAGGAAATGTGAATTTATGAAATTATTATTCTGGAATGAATTTATTCAAAAACAAGATATCTGTTCTAAATTCGAATTCTCCTGTATTCATCTTTTAAATTTGAAGGGTTGGTTTTAAGAATTTTATTTTAACTTTCGAGATGTTGCAACTCCATTTATTTATACTTGAACTTTCCCTGATCACGAACGTGGCTTCAAACTATGACGCAAGGATTAAAGCGATGTCATGTGCGCCGGTCGCGGATTGGTTCTTAATTACATCACAAAATGATGTCATATGTAGAATTATAGTATAAATGTACCTCTCTCTGTAAAACTGTACGTCTTTTTGTGTATGTCTCTGTGCTGTGCTGTTAATAAAGATGTTTATTCCAATAACCGTCGTAAAGATTTCTTTGCAGAACCTGAGTTTGTAAAATCTGGCGTCCGTGACGGGACGTGTTATTGGAAATAGAATTTGATAAATAGAATTAGTTATGGATCTTAAAGCACAAAAGGCGCAGAGACGAGTACTAAGGACTGCATTTACCTTAGTCGCAAATAAGATAGAAAATGAGCTTAAGAATGATGTAGTAGATTTAGGAAAGATTTCGTTGCTACAAGTGCAATTGAAAGATAAATATTTAAGATTAGAAGCTGTGCAAGAAGCAGTGTCTGGAGCTTTGCTACAGTTAGAAGATGATGGAAGAGAGTTCGAGGCTGATTTCACTGAGGCAGAAGGCTACCGTGAAAGGTATTTAGAATACTACTCTCTCATCGATAAGAAGTTGAAAGAGACTGTTATTTCTGAAGTACCAGACACACCAAGAAAGTTCAAGTTACCCAAGCTCGAACTGAGGAAATTTGATGGAGACCCAAAGGAGTTCCTTTCGTTTTGGAGCCAGTTCCAAAAAATTCACGACGACCAGGACATCCCTGACGAAGACAAGATGCAGTATCTTGTGGCTTCTGTCGAACCCAAGTCAAAGGCGGAGAGACTCATTCTTAGTTTTCCGGCTACTGCAGCGAATTATCCTAAGGCAGTGGCGCAATTGAAAGAGCGGTTTGGAAGAGAAGATCTGCTCGTCCAAATTTATGTTCGGGATCTTCTGACAATGGTTATGAAGAATGCTGTGTCCAGTAGAGCGAAAACAGACCTTTCAAGACTATATGACGAGTTGGAGGGAAAGCTGAGAGCCCTGGAGAGCCTAGGACGAACAAAGGAAAAGTTCGGCGATTTCCTAGCCCCCCTGGTTGAGAGCTGCCTGCCCGAAGAAGTGCTTAAGACGTGGGAACGCAACAGAAATCACCACGAATTATGCGACAACACCGCCGAAAAGAACACTCGCTCCTTAGAGAATCTCATGACTTTTCTCCGTCAAGAGGTGCAGGGTGAAGAGATGGTTGTGTTAGCAAGAACAGGATTTGCAGCGAATCAAATTACCCGTAAAAAAGAATATGTTCCTGCCCCTCTAAACGAGATTAGTGGAGATATGGCTACTACCGCAGCCCTGGTAAGCTTAAAATCCACTGACAATAAAGTTGTCTGTATTTTTTGTGATAAACCCCATCCAAGCCATAAATGTTTTTCAGCAAAGAAAATATCTCTTAATGAAAAGTTAAAAATATTGTCTAAAAAGGGAGCCTGCTATTCATGTTTAACTAAATCAAATCATATCAGTAGGCAGTGTGACTTAAAATCTAAACTGAAGTGTAATTTCTGTTCTTTATCTCATTATGATATTATGTGTAGTAAAAAACCTGATAAATCTCCAAGTGTTAAAAATTCTCCTTCCACTATTACTCTTTCTAATCAATGTAGCAGAAATCGAACAGTTTATTTGCAGACTCTCTGCGTAATTGCGCGAGGTCAAGGTCGAGAAAAACGCGTAAGAATTCTTTTAGATTCAGCTAGCCAGTATTCTCACGTGAGTGAAAGATTAATTGCGCACTTGGGATTAATACCACATAGATATGAAAACGTAATTCACTCCCTGTTTGGAGGAACGCAAACGAAGCCTAAGCAACATGGAGTTTATTCTATCGAGCTGTCAGCTTTGAATGGAGATTACTCTTGTTGTTTAGAAGTTCTTTCAGAGGGAAAGATATGCAACAGTGTCCCGAAAATAACAGATCAGCGAATTCTTAACAATTTAAGAGAATTGAACATAGAGTTTTCGGATTCATTCAGCGAAGATTTAGAGATCGATGTGTTAGTGGGTTCGAACGTGTTGGGTCGAATTTTACTGAAGAAATGTTGTGAATTAGATTCCGGTTTATCTGTGGTTGAGACTAAACTGGGAAATACAATTATAGGAATGCAGAATGAAGTGTGTCATATTGATAGAAATGTTATGACAACACTTGCAATGTATGTAAGAAGTATTAAATTAACTGATCTCTGGGATCTCGAAAATTTAGGCATCTCAAATCCAACACTAGTGGAAAGCAAACACAATTCTTATGAAGAAGCTTTAAATGATTTTCAGCAGAAGTTAACAATTCTTCCTAACGGAAGGTACGAGTTACAGCTTCCGTGGAAACATGATCCAGCTAATTTACCTGATAACAAAGGTTTAACTTGGGTTAGACATGAGAAAGTGATCAAACGGGCTGCAAGTAATGGCTTTCTCAGAGAGTATCAAAAGGTTTTCGAGGATTGGGAAAATTTGGGGATTATTGAAAGTGTACCAGAAGAGGAAGTAAAAGCAATTAAATGTCATTATTTGGCGCATAGGCCCGTAATAAAACTGCAAAGTGAAACCACAAAGTATCGTCCCTGTTTTGACGGGTCGGCTTGTGAAAGGGGTAAACCATCATTAAACCAATGTTTATATAAAGGTATAAATCTTTTAGAAGTAATACCCGATATTTTAGATAGGTTTAGACTCTATCCTATAGGATTAAGTGCAGATATAGAGAAAGCTTTTTTAATGTTATCAGTACATCCAAAAGATAGAGATTATCTTAGATTTTTTTACCCTAGTAAAGAGGGAGAATTGGTGTATAGACATTGTCGAATTGTTTTTGGTTTAAATTCTTCTCCTTTCCTATTAAACGCATCCATAAAGCATCTATTAGATAACGCCCCACTTGAATACTATGATGTTGTAGAGAAATTAAAATGTTCATTTTATGTTGACAATTGTTTATCTGGTGTACATAATGTAAAGGAGGAAGAAAATTTCATTGATACTGCTAAAAAGGTATTGTCAAAAGGTTGTTTTAACTTACGAGGTTGGCAAAGCAATGTAGCTTGTAAATATGTTTCTCAACATACAGGAGATGCGTCAGTTTTAGGCATGTTATGGAATTTAGACGAAGATACCTTGAGATGTAACATAAATTTTGAAATCTTAACGTGTGAAACAAAAATTACTAAAAGGTTCATTTTATCATCGGTGCAAAAAGTTTTTGACGCAAACGGGTTGTTATCTCCAGCTACATTGCCTCCCAAATTATTATTGCAAGAAACTTGGAGGTTAAAACTGCCTTGGGATTCAGAATTGCCTAAAAATATTGTAAATAAATTTGTGAAATGGATAAATGAAATGTATTTGTTAAAAGAAGTTACTGTGCCTCGATATATTGCCATAAATGGAACTTCTGAAATCCATGTTTTTGTTGATGCATCTAAAAGCTCATATGGTGCATGTGTATTTGTTCGAACTGTTGTAGAAAATGATGTAAAAGTTTCACTTTTACGTTCTAAGACTAGAGTAGCCCCCTTGAAATCTCTTACCATTCCTAGATTAGAATTAATGGCCTGTTGCATTGGAACTAGACTTGCAAATTCAATTATCCGTGCTTTACATCTACCAGAAATAAAAGTAACTTACTGGTCCGATTCAGAAGTGGCTATTTGGTGGATAAAGGAGCAAGGAAATTGGTCCGTGTTTGTGGCCAATCGGGTAAAAGAAATAAGGGAACTTTCCAAATTTCAGTTATGGAGGCATGTTCCAGGTAATATGAATATAGCAGATTTGTTATCACGAGGTTGTACCCCCAAACAGATGTTAGATTCTAAATGGTGGGAGGGACCTCAATGGTTAAAAAAAAGTAGAGGACAGTGGCCTGCCAGTGAAATTAATTGTGAACCTAAGGATGTTATTTTGGAAAAAAGGAAGTCTGAATTAGTTAATGTAAATATTTCTGAGGAAGTGGTCCCGTGGTATGCTGTACGATTTTCCAAATACAATTCAATAGTTCGTTTAATGGGTTGGATTTTAAGATTCATCAATAATTCTAGGGTTCCTGTTGAGGAAAGGAAACTTTCCAAACTATCGTCGGACGATATAGAAAAAGCTGAAAGGGTGTTAATTCGGTTAGTGCAAGGTAAAATGTTTCCTAATTTGAAGTCGATACCCATTGTAAATGTCTTTAAAGACAATGAGGGAATCCTTAGAGTTAAAACTAAAATAACCGAGAGAAAAGATGATCCAAATTTTATTGCTCCTATTTTGATGCCTAGTAAATGCCTTTTAACCACAAGATTAATTGAATATTATCATTTAAAAAACTGTCACGCTGGGGTTCAAATTCTTACGTCTATACTGCGTGAAAAATTCTGGATAATGAAAACGCGAAAAACGGTTAGGGAAGTAGTTATGAAGTGTGTGCCTTGTCGTCGATATAGCTCAAACTCTCCTATGAGTGATCCGGTGAGTCTGCCTGCAGATCGTGTTAAAGATGCTAACGCGTTCGACATCACAGGTATTGATTTGGCAGGACCTCTTTTTACTAGAGATGGAGGTAAGGTGTGGATAGTACTTTATACCTGTGCCATTTATCGGGCGATACATCTAGAGCTAGTAAGTTCATTGTCCACTGAGTGTTTCATGCTTTCTTTAAGACGGTTTATAGCACGTCGTACTAGACCAGAAACTATATATACAGATAACGGAACTAATTTTGTTGGCACCAATAGTGAATTGAAAAATCTAGATTGGGATGGGATAATGCGAGAGACCGACATTAAACCTATTAAATGGAAGTTCAATCCTCCAACTGCCGCTTGGTGGGGAGGATGGTGGGAGAGATTAGTACGAGTAATTAAAGAATTATTGAAGCGTACTTTAGGTAAGGCAATTTTAAAATATGAAGAACTTTTAACTGTTCTGTGTGATTGTGAAGCGGTGGTGAATTCTCGTCCATTAACCTATATTTCGGAAGATCCGAATGATTTAATACCATTAACGCCAAGTTTGTTTTTAAACGGGAAATCTTCATATGATACCATAGATTTAGATTTAAGTGAATTCTCTAAGTTTCAGAAAAGAATAAGGTATCGTAGAAAACTGATCCATGATTTTAGATCACGTTTCAGGAAAGAATATCTTGGTCAACTACGTCAAAAACGCCCAGGAAAGTCTGGTCATGATTTCAAAGTTGGTGAAGTCGTGATGATTGAAGAACCATCCAAAAAGCGCGTGTATTGGCCTTTAGGAAAAGTAATAAGTCTGCTTCCAGGTAGGGATGGTAAAGTCCGTACCTTGAAATTAAAACTTAAGAACTCTGAACTGATTCGTCCAATTCAAAGAGTTTATCCACTCGAAGTACCGTTTATAAATAATGAAATTGTAAAAATTGATGGCGTTCCGACATCTAGTGTTAAAGAAAATGAATTAACCAGTAATGCAGTCATAAGAAATAGAATCACTAAATCAGGTAGATTAGTTAAAATACCTGAAAGACTTGGATTATTTAATGAGGTTTTACATGCTTTTGAGTGATAGCAATACACTCAAAAGGGTGGGAGAATGTTGCAACTCCATTTATTTATACTTGAACTTTCCCTGATCACGAACGTGGCTTCAAACTATGACGCAAGGATTAAAGCGATGTCATGTGCGCCGGTCGCGGATTGGTTCTTAATTACATCACAAAATGATGTCATATGTAGAATTATAGTATAAATGTACCTCTCTCTGTAAAACTGTACGTCTTTTTGTGTATGTCTCTGTGCTGTGCTGTTAATAAAGATGTTTATTCCAATAACCGTCGTAAAGATTTCTTTGCAGAACCTGAGTTTGTAAAACGAGAGTTTAAATGCTCGAAAAAAATAAATATTTTCTTTTCAATTTAATTTTTTCTTTTATTTTTATGGTAGATATGGATATTTTATCAACATTTTTCTTTATTAATCATCATTTTATCAAGACGCATTTACCCATATGCCATTAAAGGGAACATTTGGAATAATATAGTTTTTATCGTGAAATAATTTGCAGAAAGGGGAAAAAATTCCAGTCCGATTTCTTTTTTATAATAGTAAATATGATGGCTGTATGCTTTGTGAGGAAATTGAAGAATTTCTTTAAAGATAAAAAAAATCCCATGAAAATTCTTGAACTTTTGCTTGTAATAATAGATATGACGGATTTTAAATTTATATATTCATCTACGGATTCTCTTGACAATTCCCGTTTCTGTAGCATTTGGAGAAAGAAAGTTTTCCAACTTGAAATTACTTACGGTCATTAAATCATTCATTATGAAACATATTTAAGATCATTAATTCAGCAAGAACGCTTAAATTATTCGGCAATTATTTCGATAGAATCTGAAATAAGCCGGATTTCGGATTTATATAAGAAGTTCGCAAAAGGAAATAAAAGCAAAAAAAATTGCTCCCGAATAATAAACGATAATAATGATCTGTGGATTTTCAATTATTTTTTTATATAAGTCCTATTGTCAGAAATCCTAGAAAATTTTTATATAATTCCTATTTTTATCCTAGAAAATTGTCAAATGTAGCAAATAAAGAATTTTATTAAACCAAAATAAAGAACTTTCATAAATTTTTGTTAAGTCACTGAAATTAATAGTATAGTGACTATTTACTTATTAAAGATAGTATAAAAATTTTGTGTTCATTTGTTGGCTAGCTTATGTGCATTCACATATTAAAAATTAAAGCATGTGCTTTAAAGTATATATAAATTTACGAGTACGTTTGGTTTATTAATCAGTGTGAAAAACACGTTTTAATCATTTTCCATTTAGTGTTAATTTCTATTTGCGATTTCCATTCTAGTGCTGATTTATATCTATAACAACCTTTTATTTAATACTAGTCACCACTTTGGCTGGCCAAAGTTAATGATCACTAAAATTTTTAATTAAACATTTTACATAACTGGGTCTTAATAGTTTCTTCGGCAAATTATTTACAAGTTTCAAATTTTGATACTCTATAATAAATATTACATTAGAAGACTTATGTCATTCTATTCATTTTACTATGCATTTCTCTTATTTTCTGCAAACACCACTAACCATCATGGATGCACTTTGATATTTTTAGCTTTTTAACAATACAATCTAATTTCTAACCTAAAGCAACATAAAAATTGGCACTTTTCTTCATATTAAAAGTATTTTAAATGTAAATTTTTCAGTTTTTTTTTTGCAGAATTAAATAATTATTTAATAATTTTTATCAATAACTTTGGTGTTCTTCCAGAATTCTTATGCTTTTGCATTATCATTCGTGATACGTTTAATATTTTCTCAGAATTCTTAAGATTTTTTTTTTTTTGAAAATGCGTTTAAAACATTTTTAAAAAATTTATTAAATATGGAAAATATATTTATACGGCAAAAAATTACAATCATGGAGAAAAAAAAAATTCTGAATATGTAAAAATAACATTTATACTTTAATATTTTCGAAAATTATCCAGGGGAAAAATATCAAGAATTTGCTTATTTTTTAAGTAATTAAAAATCTAAAGCGTCAATACTCATATATGCAGTCACACAAACACATATTCATCTTTATTATTAATAGAGATCGTTCCCGGTGTTCAGCTGGTTAGACAAAAATATTGATTATATTTAATTCCAAATAAATTATTTCGATATAACTACATATTCATGATACCGCGAAATTTCCAGACATTAAAGACGTGTTACTTTTATTGTCTTATGCATATTCCACTCATATGTACTTGAAACTTTCTAGTTCTCTAATCTATCTTGTAATTTCATGATTTTTTTCATCTCGTAAATTACACAGATATTAAATAAAAATCCCCTTCTTTAGCTCTCAACAATATTAAAAAATTAAGCGGTTAATAATTTGAGAAACAATGAAAATGACTTGAATTTCTGGGTATTATAAATTATAAGGTAATTTATTGTTGAAAATTAGGGGGGGGGGAGCAAAAATCCAAAAAATGCTTGTATAACAATTAAATTTCATCACTGAAAAGAAAAAAAAAATCAATTTTAAGATGATATAAAAATTACCTTTGTGCTATAATTTGTTCGGAAGTTATCGCGGAAAAAAGTCAACATTTCGTTTAATTTTAATTAATTGAAATTTCAAAAAATCACTCTGAGTTGCCTATTCCCAGCATCCAAGAGATATATGTGCCAATTTTGATAGCTGTTGATCAAACGGCATGCCATGTAGAACGCAAATACTCACATACGCACGAAGACGCGTACATTCATCTTTATTATTAGTATAGATAATGCATTTCATGTTTGTAAGGATAAAATTTTGTAATGGAATTTTCATTCACTCTCTCAGATGACAAAGTTTCGAAATTGCACGCCACGTTTGTATTCTCTATGACTATACATAATTTTGCTAGGAATTAACTTGTCAATTTACTTAATTTATAATTCCACATGAGTACTGCCATCCGGAACTGAATTTGAGAAAAAACAATTTATTTTTAAATTACATAATGCATATAATCTAAGCTAATTATAAAGACAAATTTGTGTGTGTTTATATTGTTTTGTACAGGGTAAATCGTTTGATCTGTAATTACCAAATTTTGCACATATATAGAGAAAGGAAAATTTGCATTTCGGCGCGTTTTTTTGAAATTACATTTAATTAAAATTTGTGAAATTTTGGCATATTTTGCAATAATTTCTGAAAATAATATAGCAGAAAAACAGTTTGTATAGCATCTTAAAATACAAAACATTATATTTTTAACGATGCCAAATTTTTTGCTATATAATTTTCAATTTTTCAAAAGTTTTTAAGCTTATTTTACACGATATTTTATTATTCAAGTGAAACTGAAAGCATTTACATTGTTGCTCCTAATACCTCATCTTGGAATTTTCCCACTGATATGACCAAGATATGAAGGTTCGGTTTATTTTTCCATGTTGAGTTGGCTCCAGTATGAGGATTGCTTTTAATAATTTTCTTTTTCATATTTTGTTGTATTAAATAAAGAAAGTTAGCTCTTTTGCGATCAAACCTGAGTGAGTTATGACAATTTGAATGTCACTGTTTAATAAAAATGGAGAACTCCATTGACCATCTCGAAGATACACCAATCAGTTCCCTGAGTTTCCACAAGATTGATTGACCTAAAATAATTAAATTTTTGATTATCCTAAAATAAGGATATTCAAGGCTTAATAACTCGGTCAGATTTGGCCGCAGATGAAGGAAACTTTAGATTGCAAAGATTATTTTACTGAATATGATTACTCGACCTGAAGGACCTTTAAAATTTAGACTTTATAATCGTTTACCGAAGTACTTTTTTGATTGAAATAAAATAAAATATTACATCATTCAAATCCTTTAGAAATAAAATTTGAAAATAAAATTTTATGATGAGGCCAAAGAAATTATGATTGAATAATGTTTTTATATAATTAATAAATTATAAAAATATTCTGTAATACAAATGAGATTTCAATTCTGAACTCATATTTTTTTAATACATGTTTGGTTTTTACAAAAAATGTATTTATTGAAGTTTTATCTCTTCCGCTTCAATTTCAAGTTCAAATTTTACGGGAGCTGATAGAAAATTAGAGAAATGCATCGTAGAATGAATAGAATAAGGTAAAGCTTCTATAATAGTATTAGTGATATGTTTATCAAAATTTGAAGCTTAAAAATATTTTGCTTGAGAATGTATTAAAAGAGAAAGTTACATAAAATATTTAATTGAAAATTTTTGCAAGTATTAATTCTGCCAAACCAGCTAATTGCCAAAGGAGGATAATAACAATAATTTTAAAAAAATCAATTAAAATTTTTTAAAATCTACTTTTA
Source organism: Argiope bruennichi (assembly GCF_947563725.1). Classification (NCBI taxonomy): domain Eukaryota; kingdom Metazoa; phylum Arthropoda; class Arachnida; order Araneae; family Araneidae; genus Argiope; species Argiope bruennichi. Next base: position 53,318,733 of record NC_079162.1, read on the forward strand.
ATTCACTAATTATCATATATTCTAAAAAGTGTCTTTTTTAAATTAAAGTTATTTTATATTCCTTGTAAAAATTGGCTAGAAATAAGTATTATTATCGAAAATTGTTTCAAATTGGGCTTCGCGTATTCTAAGACCGACCGGGGTCTCCGAGAACGAAGAGAGCAATAAGCACTCTTCTCGGAGGCCCCGGACCGACCCTGCAACTAAGGCACTGGGAAGTATTATTGTGAAATATTCTTTAAAATATTTAATTAAAGCATGAAAAAAAATTGCACAGATATAAAATTGATATCACTGATTAATTAATATTTGAATTTTAAAATGGTGTAAGAATGGCTTCTATGCAACAATATGATCCGAAGTTATTGAGACAAAAGGTTAAAACATCAGTAAACTTTTAAAGTAAAAATATATTTAAAATTTTAAAAACATCTCTTAGTGAACATTTACTATTCAAATTACGAATTAACTTCCAGTCGAACGGTCTGCCCTAAGAAATCTCGAATATGTTTTTGCATTATAAAGGCCTCCTAATTTAATTCGAGACATCCAAACAACACCCAGTCTATAAATTTAATCATGCTACAAATTTAATAATTTTGTAAATAATGCGATATTTTTTTCAGAAAAATTAGACATATTGACCGAATAAAAAATTGAGTCCAATATAAAAATATAATTAAAATATAAAAAATAAGCAAAAATTGTTTATTTAAACTTGAATTTATTTTTGCAAACAGCTGCCTTTATTTGAGAAGCTAGTTTTAAGATATTTTTTTTTCTTTGATGAATACAATACCAAACAAGAAAGAGGAAAATATAAAACTCATGTTATAGTTCAGCAATGGATTGCAAAACCCTCCGCGTTTTTGCGCATGCGTTAGGATAGGTTTAATCCGTCAAAATAGGGCTGAAAGGAAAGATAAAAGGAGGAGATGTTTACCTTTACCAGTATATAACAGGGGAAATCCAAGGTCAAAGGGAATACCTTAATGAGATGGAGTCGTCAAAATGTGGTGGTCTCAGAATCCGTTGACGAACTATATTAAAATTTTTTGATTAAAAATGTTCATCACTAAGGGCATGAATAAAAATTTTGCTAGATGCTGCATTCCAAATAGCTCTTCTCGATCCTTTTTAATGAATATTAAATCAAAAGAATAACGTTAGAGTAAGATGCTGATACACGTTCCTAATTCCAACTTTATTGAAGAATAATAAATATATTGTTAATGTGTTTATCTATACTTTAACCTGAGTTACTAGACAGACTGCCGCCCCCAAAGCCTGAACATTTAGCAAACGTGATTTAGATGTTAAAAATGTGTACTTTTAGGCAATTTATCAAAATTTACAAATACAATTTTAATTAATCTCTCTCGATATATATATATATATATATATATATATATATATATATATATATATATATATTGAAATAAAACTCATTCGACATAGATGTATAAAAAAATGCTTCCATTTTTACAATCAAAACATTAACTATATTAAAATTCAACTCAAAACAGTTAACTCAAAAACTGACTAAAATACATCGATAAAAAAAGTAAAAAATAAATTATTGAAACATTAATTCGAAAAGAATTAATGTTTGAAAAGAATTAATTATTTCGAAACTTGGAATCTCTGCATAGTATAACTGATTCAGATAGGTATAATTCATATATATGAAGAAAAAAAAGTTTCAATCGATTCATCGTGATTATCATAATTCCAATATTCTTTATCAAGCATTTGTAACATTTATATGCTATTAGGGAAAAATAGATTCAGTTTAATCAATTTTACTTATAAGAAACCTCCTTTTAAAAACATCCGTTTAAAATAGATATTCACTGACCAATGCGAATGTAAAATACTTTGTTATATTATTTGTGTAAGCAAATTATTGTATGTTTAACCTTTTCTTAATTTGTCATTTTTTTAAAAATTTCTATAAAAATGTATTCATTTGCCTTTATAAAGTGGAGACATTTATTTGAAGGCAATGAGACCATGAGTTCACTAAAATTTCCCATCTCCAGGCATGGTTTAAAGCGTAATTATGAAGTTTCGCATATGAAAAATGTTGATTTTCGCATAAAAAAGAATCCTTATCCATCAATCGCTCTCTTATAAGAATGAGAAATATGCATTCCCTACAGCTAGCGTCAGACCATCACCAAACTCCATGGGGGAAACACAAGTACATGCCATCCATCAAAAGCCATGGCTAAATTCTGCAACTATACGCCACTACCGGAGATAGCTTCTGGATGAAGCGAGCTCTCCTTCAACTGTATCAGTCACCATTCCCTACAGCTTTTCTAACTGTTTACCAAGTTTTCTTCCAAAAGGTAATTAAATTCCATTAATCCTACAACTTCAGCACATATGACACTAGTTAAGAGCGCATCTGTCATACGCCCACCCGGTGGTTTTGTTGCCGTAGGCAAATTGGGGTAGCTTTTCAAAAGCAACAGACATAGGTAAGTAGATGGAAGTGGAGGAATCAATTACAGAACTGTCATACGTATCTATTTTTCTTTCTTGATGCTCATAAAAGCATCAGTTACTGCCTTATCTAAGAAATACTTCTCTGCAAATAAGCTTTCTTTAAGAAACTACATTTAAGCGATTTTATTTTGATGATTAAAATGCTAAAGAAAAAAATGGAAAATATCAAAATAATGGTATTAAAATTATTTGATAAAAAAAACACCCCATCACTTTTAAATAGAACAGTAGATGAATAAAAATTTTACAAGATGCTGCATTCCAGTGGATATCAAATCAAAAGAGTAACATTAGGTCAACATGCAGACATGCAATCCTAATTTCAATTTGACTGAAGAAATATATAGTTGTTCGTATATTTATCCATACTTTAACATGAGAACACATGAACTGAAAATTTATCAAACATTCTTTTAAGGTTGAAAGCGTGTGCTTTGATGCAATGCATCAAAATTTCCAATTATACTTTTAACTGAACAAAATGGTGATGTTTTCCTCTTATAATTCCCAAATATATTATTGTACAAAAATGATACTAACATCATTTTCCAAACTTAATACCAAAATCCTTTAATTGATATCAATTTTATTATCATACTGGTATCTTTTTAATATTAACTAAAAAAATAATTTAGAATATATTTCTACAATAATTTTTATTATTGTAATATAATTCATTTCATTCCCAATACTCTATCAAAATTTAACTACTCAAGTCAAGACGAATTTATTGTTTTGCCATTAATTTAAACTTGTTTTTTCTGTCACTCAACATTACACGTTTGTTTGTATGCAATATAATAATTATAAAAAAAAAAGTATGACAGCAATAATATTATTAGATAACAATAATTTTTGAAAAAAAAAATAAAAATAAGAATGGAATATTATTTTTATAGTAGTAGCTGAAAAATCTTCTACAAACGAGGATAACAATTCCTTATGACGTCTTGACACAACGCAATTTCTCGTATCCTTCAAGATATTTTATTTGTTTAATAAAAAAGCTTATATAAATTAGCACAGCCATATTCGAAATTTTGTTAAAATATCATTTTATCATTCAGATTAAGTATTTAAAATTTCAAAAAAAAAAAAACATTTGAAAATTATGAAATTTTCTTCCTGAAGCATTAACAAAGGTTTCTTTTATTCGCAAAAGAATTGTTTTTCTTCAAAAGAAAAATTTTCTGTAAAAAAAATTGGTGTAAAGAAATTTAAGTGCGAGTTGATTAGTGATGGCATTCGTGTATCTAATTTTAAGAGCAAATATTCAGAATGGATATTTATTTTTCCATTAATTGTATTCATATAAAAAAAACTGTATGATCTTAATACGCTAATGTTATAAAGATGCAGAAAAAGTATAAAGATAATAGAGAGAGAAGTGTTATCGCCGATTATAAATGGAGGTATAATAGAACAAAATACGGATGACGGTATAGTTACTAAGGCTTTATTTTGTGCAACCGGTCTCAACGGGTTACAGCATTCGAATGTGCAAGATCACAATTGTTATAGGTGGCGCTCTTGCATGCCATGACGTAACAAGAAGCATATAATTGTTTTTAATTTTATAAAAAAATTTTTAAATTAATAAAAAAATAGCACATCATACATTTTACATACTTGATTTAAACATCAATTCTTTTTAGTTACAATGAACAATAATGAGATAGACGATTTTTTAAAAAGTAATTTTAACTACAGTACAGTTTTTTTTTCCTTCCAATTTTTAGGCTGTGGGTTTTTTTTTCGAGAAGCTTGCCGGTGTTCTTGTTGATAGACAGGATATTTGTAGGTAGGGAGGGAGGAAGGAAGGAAGGAAGGCGGCTTGAAGTGAAGGCTGTGCTTTTTCTTGTAGTTGTTTCTGCCCTTGGTTTGTTTGCAGTCATTTTGCCTTTTGTTTTCTCGAAACAAAGTGTAATGGCGTTATTGTTGGGGGAGGTTCCCTAGTTTGTTTTTCAGATTTTGTTTCCAACTTTTGCATTGACTTCAAAGCGTTTTTCTCTTTATTTTTGGGGTGTCAAGGAGGCTGGCACTGGTTTTCTGAAAAATCAAGGTAGGATTTTTCTGGTTTTTCTTTTTAATTGTTTCGGTTGCTGCATTTTTTGATTCTGGCTGCATCCAATTAGATTCTTCGTCAGTGATTACGAAGAGGAAACCAGAAGACTTAGAGTCTGAGAGGAAATATAAGGACAGGAAGATTAATTACATTTTAGCAAATGAGTTCTCGGTGTATGATAAAGCCAACATTGCTATTCAAAGGGGTTGCCCCAAATTAAAATTGTACATTGATAGTAATAATGGCACTTCCCCATGGATTAAACCCACAACAATCAATGCCACGTTCGGACCACTTACCCATAAAGAAGATACCATTTCCCTAAATAAATACAAAAAATTGGTTCTAGTTACTCGGCACTTAAGCTCAGTGGAGAAAATAACTAATTTTGTCAATAGTGTTCCGGAAGCAAGTATTCGAATCATTGACACGAACATTGTAACAAAATACATCATCCGTGATTCTGACACGGATTTCAGCATAGTGGAAATTGACGAAGAACTATCTTCATAGGATATTATCGCAACAAAAATTGTTAGATTTAAAAGGAAGGGGACGTCAGACCCTATCCCAATTGTTCTAATTGAAGAAATTGGGAAAACAAATCGCTCTGAAATAAAGATAGGCAGACTCATCTTCAAAGTGACCAAGTTTATAGAGAATCCCAAGTTATGTTTATAAATGCTTAAGATTCGGTCATACATAGCTACGGTGTCAACATGATAAAAGATATAAAAATTGTGGGGGCTCACATGCCGATGATTGTAAGTTACCCACTAAATGTTTTAGATGCGAAGAGGCCCACGATGCACTGGACAAAAAATGCAGTTTTTACTGTCTTGAAAAAGCGATTATAAATCTGGTCAGAGAAAAAGACATATTATTTCTGGAAGCAAGGAGGATAGCAAAATCGGAATCTTTTGCTCAAAAGGTAAAGGGTGATCAGCCGGTTCAGTGTACCGAAATCCCAAAAAAGCAAATAACGGACCTCTACTTGGCTTTACAGGACTTAACAAAACTAATTTCTGTTCTACTACCCCAAGGAAATGAACTCTTAAAACTTCAAGAAGTCAACAGACCGTGCATTGCACGTATTGGGGAAACTCAGGAAAATTTAGAGAAACAAGTTGAAGAGAATATTACTCTCCGGAAACAAATCGAGACTCAAAGGGCAACGATTGACTCGCTACAATCTAAAATTGCCCTTCTGGAATCCAATCTTGAATAAAGCCAGGTACTGAGCCCAGGTGTTGCGCACGATCAACGGTCCCTTGCTGAAATAAATCATTTTAGTGTTGCGGAGGATTTCTCGGGTATGGGTTAATTTTAAAAAATCTTTTTTTTTCTTTCCGTGAGGTTTATTCAGTGGAATGTTAGGGGGATCAAAAATAAGATCCCTTGGCTGCAGGCTCACCCTTTTTCGTCTGCCCAGAGTTTAATTTTGCAGGAAACTTGGCTTAATGCTTCTGCTTCTTTTTCTCTCAAAAAAAATCTTTCGAGCTGAAAGACAAAACTCTGCTAGAGGTGGACTGTTAATTGCAGTAGAACAGAATATTCCAGCTCAAGCAATTTCACTCACACTTCCTCCGTCAACAGTGGAGATCTTAGCGGTTAAAATATGGATTGGTTCAAATTCTGAATTCCCACTCTCAGTTATCAATCTTTACTCTCCTGGAGGTAAATTTGGTGAAAACTGGTTGGAATCATTATACTCACAAATCTCTTCTCCTTTCGTATTACTGGGGGATTTTAATATACACCATCCAGCACTTGGGAGCGATCATTCATCTTCCGATGCAAACCTGGTCCTGGATTGGATTAGCACCAAACATATGTGCTTGCTTAGTATGAAACAACACACCAGATACCAGGGGACTCAAGCCCCTTCGTTATTAGATTTGTCTATCTGCTCCGCAGACATAATCAGTAAGATTAGTATAGAGATCTCTCATGACATGTATGATAGCGATCACTGCCCCATTTTTATTTCCCTTTGCTATTTAGATGCAAAGTTTCTTTATACTCGAAAATAATTAATTGGGGCCAATTCTCAAAGAAGGTCAGTGCTTTTCTCCAAGGTCAAGGGGTTGTCTCTTCCCTAGATGGACTTACTAAAATCTTCCAGGAAAGCGCAAACTCATCATCTTACTCGTTCTCTAAATCAGCGCACTCTCACTGTCCTTGGTGGGATGCTAAATGTGACCTGAAGGCTCTTAAAAGGAAATTATTTAGAAAGGCGAAATCATATTCCACCATTTTAAACTGGACTGCATATAAAGAAATGGGGACAGTTCTTAGAAAGTACGTCAAGAGTAAAAAATGCAGCTTTTGGGAGAAAACCTGTCAGGAGGTAGCTTCTTCCCATCAGGCTTTCAGCATCGTTGAAGCCTTATTAAACAAAGATGAGTCTCCATGTAAATCCAATCTTGTTCTCTCTTCGGGTACTACTCTGATAGCGCCGATTGCTCAAGCAAATGCAATAGCAGCTAACTTAATTAAGAGAGCACCAAATATACGTATTCCTTTAGATTTTTCAGCAGATGAATCTGAAAATTATGATGAAATGAATTTGAACCGCCCGTTTTCTTATAGGAAATTTCAAAATGCATTAAAAAGAACAAATCCCCTGGCATTGACCAGATAAATAAGAAAATGTTATCTTGTCTTTCCGATGAAAATAAATATAAAATTTTAGACTTATTCAATAACTTATGGGCGAACACGATTGTACCAGAAAGCTGGAGAATAGCGAAGATTATTCCTATTTTAAAACCTAAGAAAAATGCAGCAGAGATCACATCCTACAGACCCGTTGACATCAGTATTGGGAAAGGTTTTCGAACGGATTATTCTGAACAGGCTTTTGCGCCATTATTTGAAAAAAAGGTTTTTCTTTCCTTTTCATGCTGGTTTCCTCCCGTTCAAAGGCTGTGACAGCCTATCTGCAGCTTTACTCAATAAAATTTTAACAGCCAGAGCTCATAAGAAACTCGTGTATGGTATTTCTTTTGATATAAAGGCTGCGTATGATAATGTATGGCATGACGGCTTACTGCTTAAAATATTACACTCGGGAATTAAGGGTAATATTTCCCTGTGGGTCTCATATTTCTTACAAGATAGGGAAGCATTTGTATCATGGAGAAGAGCGTCTTCCTCACTTTTTAAGCACGAAAGGGGCGTACCGCAAGGAAGTGTCCTTTCCCCGTTGCTCTTCACATTTTTTATGAATGACATATATAGTATCTTACCATTACATATATAGATGTTTATTGCTTTATATATGCGGATGATATATTTTTATTAGTAGAGGAAAATAATATCGAGGCGATTAAAAATAAGATGTGTTTCTAAACTGGAAAGCTGGTGCGACGAATGGCTTATGGATATTGCTCCCCAAAAAAGTAATATTATAAACCTCTCATCTCGAAAATCGCCAGTGGGGTTTGTAGTCCTTTTTCGTGGTTGTAGTATCACTTCGCTATCTTGGTATACAGTTTGCTTCAACCTTGTCTTTTCGTTCACATATTGACCAGCTAAAAACTAAAGCCTTTAAAAAGTTAAATGTGATCAAAGGTTTGGCCGCTCCCAGATGGGGTGCGAACGCATCTAATTTGATAAAAATTTGTAATGCTTGTATCACACAATCCATTGAATTTGGGGCTTATACGGTTGGTATGACTAATAAAGCTGGCTTTGCAGCTTTGCAAACGATACAGAACAACATCGTTCGATTTGCACTTGGTCTCTCATGGTGGACACCTCTCCCAATTTTATATAAAATATCAAATGATATCAATATGAAACTTAGGTTCGAAAAGAAAAACGTGATATTCTTTGTTAATCATTTCTCATCCCGCGAATACACAAACGTATTGAGATCAATTTCCGAGGTGAAATCTGTAATCTCTAACCGCATTTTCCAAAGATTGCCTTGCGGAGGCACATTAGAAGAATATTGCCGTCAAAAAAAAACTTGCCCCTGGACCAAATAATCCCGATTATGGTTCCGGTTAGTTGGGATGATTGTAAGCATTTCACTATCAAGACCCATGACTTCAGCTTCCAGCAAAGAAGTTTGGATCCGACTACCATTAAACGTTTGTTCGCCGAGTTCAAATCACAGCTACCCCCAAATCAAATTATTCTGGCCACAGATGTATCCAAGAATGAGAATTCTACTGCGGTGGCGGCTATCAACTGCTCCTCGAATGTTGTCATTAAGGGAACGGTTCACAGCATTAACTCTGTGTTTTCAGGAGAGGGCTTTGCTATAGTTCTGGCTGTAATGAACTTTGTCAAAGAACATAAAGATTATATCTTATTGATTGACAGTTTATCTAATTTGACAGCCCTGAGATGCCTAAACTTCCATTCTCCCTGAAGTGCTCTTTTTGTGGCCCGAGTTATATTTGATGCCTTAAAGATATGTTCCTCATTAGAGCTGATATACACTCCTGCCCATGTGGGAATTGCAGAAAATGAACGGGCTGATGATTTAGCTAAGCAAGCTTTAACTTCTAATATCTGCGACTGGATCTCGCCCGAAGACACCAGTTCGGTATATGCTAAAATTGTACGACATAAACAAAACTTAGAATGGGAAAATTCTAAATACTATGAAAAATACAAATGGCTTGATGCTTTCAATTTTAAAAAACTCAATTTATCTAGACGTAATGAGGTCTTAATTTTTCGATTAATATCTAGGACTCTTCCAGTCAATGCAGTTCTTCATAGGGATGACGAATATTACGGTATAACCAACGGTATATATAACCAATATATACCGTTGGTATATATTGGTTTATATATTACGGTATATATATTACGGTATATATAACCAATATCATAAAGTCACAAATACCAGTGATCAATACTTTTTGAAGACGGGTGTGATTCAAATCCTTGATACGATCTTACTGGTGATATTTCGATTACAGGTTTTGGATCACGATAAAAAGCAACAATAGATACGATATCACTGAAATTAACCGGAGCGGTGACTTCACTGGAAAGTAACAATCGATACGATCTGTCCAATGGAAGCTCTAGAACAAAACAGAAGAGGAGAAATCTGTGAATGGATTGAAAAGTGAACGGACCGGTTATTGGAATTATCGTATCGTGAATTGCATATCACTGAAATTTATCGGAGAGGTGACTTCACTGGAAAGTGTGAAGTCGCCTCTCCACTTCATGAGAGTAACCTTCTCTTCCCGATATTCGCATTTGATGATGCACTATTCCATACAAATCCTTTTAATTGCTTGTGACTTGACTTTGCATATATTCCGTTTACTGCTGGCGCCATCTATTGGTAGAATATAGAACTAAAGTTAAGTAACAATTTAAGGAAATTGCATATATATTTAATTCAAATTTTTCAGAAAATGGTTTACTCCAATAAAGAAATTAAATAAATAGTTTTGAAAAAAAATCAAATTTAAGAAGTAAGCTGAAATAGATAAATTAATTCAATCACACATTACTTAAATTAGTAAATTAAGTATTAATTACAATTAATAAATTTTATATTTAATATTAAGTAATAATTTTTAATTAATAATATGATTAAAATAGCAAATATTTGGAACAAATATTTAAAAATAACAATTGCAAAATTATTTGTTATTCAAAAAATCGTGGTTTATGCATCTCTAGTTCTTTATAAATGTAGACTCCTTGAATCCCCAAATTGTGTCCATTGCCAGATTCCAGAAACTTGTGAACATTTTGTCCTTTCTTGCCGTAAATATGAAACAGCGAGAGATTCTCTCCGTGCCAATTTGGGTTGTGTTCCATTGTTTTTAGGTTGGATTTGTGATTTCTCCGTTCACTGTTGTGATAAAGTGAAGGCTATTTTAGCTTTCTTTGTTGTTTCTGGCAGATTTTAAATTTTTTGTGATATTCGTGTTTTGATTTTGTTAACCCGGCACAAGCTAAGAACTCGTTTAGGAGCATACGCCGTAAAACAAACCACCTTTCCTTCCTTCCTTCCTTTAGGATGTGGTTTAAGCATTAATAAGAATCATGTTTTAGAGGTAGAATTTGAATTTTGAGTGGAGTTGCATAGATTATCGGCTTTTGTACAATATCTTGTGCAATATATTATATCATATATTGCACTTGTAAATGGTTGTGCTTTCTCTTTGTTCATTAAGCTTCATTTTTTTCCTGTCAAGTTCTCTTTATCTCTTTAGAAGTTTCCAATTATATGATACATATCCATGTTCAACTGCTCTTTCATATGCTAAAAGATTTCTTTCTTCTTTTGTGAATAAAATGGCCCAGGAAGTTCTTTCAGTTGCATTTAAAATGTACAAAACTACTTTGATTTTTAAAATACTGGTTTCAGGCAAACTCCTTCATTAAAACAGTGGACAAAACATATTTTGTGATCCTTCTCATATTTTTCATTCTCTGTCCATCCTTTTCTCTGTAATGAATAAAATCTGTCTTCAGTTAATTGCCATCTATTTTCTTTTATTGATCCAATTGATATATGTAAGTTAAACCATTCAGACAGTTATAACTTACTTGTGTCATAAGCTTAAAAATTTTTACTGAAGTTGAATTGAATCAATACTAAATTATTTTTGGGAATTAGCCTTTCTTCACGTTTTTTTGTAATGGGGACAATGGAAGTTGTTTTAAAAACATATTCTCCAAGTTATTAAATTGCCTATTGAACAAATTAATTTGTAGATAATTTGATTCAGAGATTATAATTAATTTTATTATTGATTCTAAACTGTAAATAATTTTTTCAACTTAACATAAACATAGTTAAAATTTATTATTACATTGTAATTATCATTATTTTAAAACAATAATGATAACAAAAAGAACAATAAAAATTATTCTCCCATTTCATATTTTTATATATCCTCATAGAAATTGTCAGTTTTTTTTTTTAATAATTTAGTCAAAACCTTAATTTTAAAAGATAAAGTAGGTATATAAACTATATAAGTTTATAGGTTTCAAGGATTTTCATCATCCTTTATAATTTTTTTTACACAATATCTCAAAAATATTCACCACTCGTTATTTGGCTACTCATCATTTGAATCAGTTAAAACAATGTTAGTATAGCATTTTTTAAGGTGGAGCAAATGTTTCTTATTTTATTAATGGTTTGGTTAACAAATATACATTAGTATATTACAATAATGAATGCTTGTGAAGCAAATCACTTTTATTTCATGAATTATTATTGAAAATCAAAATGAGAAGATATAATGCATAAAAAAAAAACTAAGAAAAAGAAAAATTTCTTGAGAAAATGTAAGTGTTGAATAAAATATGACCTAAATATTATACAAAAATTAGCAAATGATTTTTTTACAATTTAATTGAAAATTATATTGTAATAATTTAGAATAAAATAATATTATTATATTAAATTCAAAAATAATTTTTATTTTTTGAAATTAAAAATTACATTCCAAATTTTCTTTAATAAAAGTTTTCACTTCTGTGCATGATTATAAAAGTAGAAAATTCTAAATTTTGAATAAATTTATCCAAGATATGAGAATTTTTAGTACATTTTTTCTTTTAAAATGTTATTACACCAACCGTATAAGTAGAAAGAATTGATTCTATTACCTTTTCGGATTTAGTTTGGCTACTTTCTATCAAAATTCTGATTTTTAGCATCAATAGAAGAATTAAATTGCGGTATGCATAAATAAATTCACTAAGCATTTATAAAATTAAAGAAATTGGAATAAGAAATATATGTATTGAAAAAGTACTTTTTAAAATCATGAATATTAATCAGCTTATACATATAATTTTTAATTCAATACAAAGTTAGTTTTTATTAAATAGAAAATATTGAATATTTTTATGATTCCTTTCAAGATTTTTTACTATCATACTTTCTTAACTGAGAATAAGCCATATTTTACCAAAAACTTAGCTAATATTATATACATATAGTGAAAAGAATTTAAATATATATATATATATATTTCTTTACAGTGCATATTTTTACAAGTATGAATTAATCAATTTTAAAACAAATTTTAAGAGTTTATCATGCACATTATCAACATTAAAAAAAAAAAAGAATGGATAAAACTGCAAGAAAGAGATTACAGATTTTTATTATTGCAATTTTTAGAGCACAAAATATAAATGCTTTATTGCTAATACAAATGCTATCAAATAACAAAATCAAATAATGCCTGCAGTTATAAAAAATATTTTAAATGTTCTATAACACTAATTTATTACTTAATTAAGTAAAAAAAAATATAATTCTCCACATTTTAAAAATTTTAGCGAATTTTTTAAAAACATTTAGCCCTGTACTTTAAAAAAAAAATATGAGCATTAAAATTAATAGAATAAAAAAAATTAAAATACTTTTCAATGAATACAACAAAATTGCAAGAAATAAAATTAAAACACCATCGAATTTGTATTCAGAATAAAACATCATTTTTAGTTTCCATTAAGAATTTAATTGAAACTTGTAAGTTCATTTCATTACTCTGTGAAAACTTTAAATTTCATTTAACAAACCAATAGAAGATAGAATTTAATTATGAGTTAACATATTAGTTCCTTGCCATTTAATTAATTATACATAGAATGAGCCTGTGGAAAATTCAGCTTTTCCAAGCTCTCACTGTTCTCAGCCACAGTCAACATTCATTTCTAGTCAAAAATTAGATTCATAAAATGCAATTCAGAGCAAAAAAAAAAAAAAAAAAAAAAATTATATCATGGTATTATCCTTTTAATAAAAAAGATCGTGGATAAAAATGGTCAGCCTTCATAAATCCGACCGACAGTCGTCCATACTTCACTCTAAGCATTCCAAAAAGGCGCTTCATTCTTGGCGTGTAAATAAATTTTCCTCTTTTGGTGCAAAAAAGCCTTTCCGCAAGCAACCATACACCTATTGCGTCTTCCCCCATTCCCATCACTACCGGATACGAAGGTCGTGCCTCCAGTGCTACTTCCCAACATCGCTTCTAATGCTTCCTCCTCCCACCCCCTTTGAAATTCTAATGGGGGGGGGGTCAAGCGTCCTCCGGTTTACGAGTCTCGACGATGGGAATCATTTGCTAATTTTTGCATAATATTTAAGTCATATTTTATTCAACACTTACATTTTCTCAAGAAATTTTTATTTTTCTCAGTTTTTTTAAGCTTAATTTCTTCTCATTTTGATTTTCAATAATAATTCATGAAATAAAAGTGATTTGCTTCAAATGCATTCATTATTGTAATATACAAATGTATATTAGTTAACCAAACCATTAACAAAATAAGAAACATTTACTCCACCTTAAAAAATGCTATACTAATATTGTTTTAACTGATTCAAATGAATGGATAAATACCAAATGGTGAATATTTCTGAGATATTGTGTAAAAAAGATTATAAAGAATGATGAAAATCCTTAAAATTCATATAGTTTATATACCTACTTTATCTTTTAAAATTAAGGTTTTGACCAAATTATTAAAAAAGACAATTTCTATGAGGATATAGAAAAAAAATTTTTAGAAAAATAAAATGGGAAAATAATTTTTATTGTTTTAAAGTAATGACAATTACAATGGAATAATGAATTTTAACACTGTTTATGTTAAATTGAAAAAATTATTTACAATTTAGAATCAATAATAAAAATGATCATAAGCTCTGAATCAAATTATCTGCAAATTCATTGTTCAATAGGAATTTAATAACTTGGAGAATATGACTTTAGTCACTTGGAAACTTTAAAACAACTTCTATTGTCCCCATTACAAAAACGTGAAGAAGGGGTAGTTTCCAAAAATAATTTAGTATTGATTCAATTTACCTTCAGTAAAATTTTTAAAGCTAATGACATAAATAGGCTAAAACTCTTTGAGAGGTTTAAATTACATATATCAATTGGATCAATAAAAGAAAATAGATGGCAATCAACTGAAGACAAATTTTATTCATTACGGAAAAAGGGATGGATAGAAAATGAAAAATATCAGAAGGATCACAAAATATGTTTTGTCCACTGTTTTGATGAAGGCGTTTGCATGAAACCAGTATTTTAAAAGTCAAAGTAGTTTTGTGCATTTTAAATGCAACTGAAAGAACTTCCTATGCCATTGTATTCACAAAAGAAGAAAAAAGAAATAATTTAGCATATGAAAGAGCAGTTGAACTTGGATGTATATCATTTAATTGGAAACTTCTAAAGAGATAAAGAGAACTTGACAGAAAAAAAATGAAACTTAATTAACAAAGAGTAAGCACAATCATTTACAAGTGGGATATATGATTTAATATATTCCACAAGATATTGTATAAAATCCGATAATCAATGCAACTTCTCTCAAAATTCAAATTCTACCTCTATAACATGATTCTTATTAATGCTTAAACCACAGCTTAAAAATTGGAAGGAAAAAAAAACTGTAAACAATATCTGTTAGAGTTTTAATTCCCTCCGGTGGAGAAAAGGGGAAATTCCAGAAATTTAATTCCCGTAACCAGATATATTCGAGACGCCGACGCGGCTACATGTACATTCTCTCCCTCTCGTCTTTGTGTTTGTGTGGTAGCTTAGAAATGTCCCTGTCCATCTATGTGTGAAAACAAAACCTATGAAAGTTTCAACTCCTGTTTCGTCATTAATGGAATTGTCATGCACTGATTGAACATCGTGGTTTACCCTGGACGTGATATGTTGAAATTTGGAAATTGGAATTTTTTTGGAAAGCACGACAATTTGGAGGAAGCGCAGTGAGGAGCTGAAACCAGAGGTGGGCACATTTATTATTTTTTCTAAGCTTTTTTGAATTATTTAGTTTAAAATGGATATTAATAGATTAAAGGAAAAAAGGAAAGGATTGCGTACTATCTTCACGAAACATTTATCTGAAATAAAAAGTTCCTTAAGCAAAGAAATTTGTAATGAATACACGAAAGAAACAAACCTTAATGAGCTTGTGAGTTTAAAAGCTCAGCTCACGGAAAAATTGAAGGATTTAATTAGCTTGGATGACAGTATTCAATTAATTATAGATTTAAGCGAAATGGAAGGAGAAATTGAGTTATGCGAAGATTATAAAGACAAAGCAATCGAACTAACATCTAAGCTAGAAAGACTAATAGAAAATTTGAGGGATATTCCACAAGTAAGGACAAACAGTCCAGTTACAAATAATGCGGAAAATGTTACCCGCTTAAAAAATCAAAATGTTAATTTACCGAAATTAAACATACAAACTTTTCAGGGCGATTGCAGTCAATTTATAGATTTTTGGAATTCCTTTGAAGTCGCAATCCATAAAAATGATTCATTAACAAAAATTGAGAAATTTACTTATCTAAAAACGTATCTTCGTGGAATTGCCTTAAATGCTGTATCGGGATTTTCATTAACTGAGCAAAATTATGATGCGTCGATACAGTTCATAAAAGAAAGATTTGGCCGGACAGATATAATCATATCTTCTCACATGCATAAACTTTTATTGATTGATCCAGTAAAATCTTGCTCAAATGTAACAGGCTTAAGAAAAACATATGATGCAATAGAAACTCAAATTAAATCATTGCAATCATTAAATGTAGCTACAGGTACTTATAGTAATCTATTGTGCCCTGTAATATTACAAAAGCTACCTGAAGAATTAAATTTAAACTATAATCGTCACCGTAGGGCAGGTGAATTATTTGGTATCACTAATTTAGTAGAATTCTTAAGAATAGAATTAGAGTGCAGGGAAGCTTCTTTATTATTAGCAAACCCTAAAATTTCTAATTTAAAGGAGTATTCATTTAGAAGCAAACCTGATCAAGGTTACAAAAATAGATATTCTTCGCATACGAATGCCTTAACGACACACGCTGATTCATTTCACCATAAATCTGAATCGAATCGTAAATTTAATCCAAAAAGAAACTATTATCCTTCTTCCGATGACAGAATGAGTAATGAAAAATGTATCTTTTGTACTGAAAAACACATGAGCCGTGATTGCTCAGTTAATGTTAATGAAAAGAAAAAATTGTTAATGGCTAAGGGAAAATGCTTTGTATGTTTTCAGAATCACATAAGAAAATTCTGCAATAGTAACTATCAATGTAAGCTCTGTGGTTCTTTTTCGCATAATTCCTTAATTTGCGAAAGACCGCAACCCGATACCGTAACTAAGAATATTTCCCCTCCAGTCGAAGAAGGGACTTTTATCCCCAAAGAAAATAATACCGCTTCTACCATGATATCTTTCAGCACCGAGCAAAATAAAAGAAAAAATAAGGTCCCTGGATCGGTTTTATTACAAACATTTTCAGCTGTGGTGAACGGACGAAGGGGGGATAGGACGCACCTGCGTTGCATGTTGGATTGCGGGGCCAATAAATCCTTCATCTTGAGAGGGATGGTCGAGGAATTGGGATTGAAAACAGTGGGCAGGGCAGTTCTAGCTATTCACACTTTCGGAAGTGAAACCGCTGAGCGTCGTGTTTACGATATAGTGGAGATTACGTTAAGGAATGTACAACACCCGACTCGGTGTGTTGAAATACAAGCGGTTGTTTTTGACTCAATTACTTCGGCAAAAATTCATACTCCATCGCAGTTTGTTAGAAACATACCGATGGAAAAGGAAATTGAGTTAGCAGATGTTAGTACTTCTGAGAGGATTGATGTCTTGATTGGTTCGGATTATATTTCAGAGATTTTAGGCGAAAGGAATATAAGGATTAGTAAAAGATTGATTGCAGCTGATAGTATTTTCGGATATTTACTACTGGGAAAGGAAATGGGAATTGATTGTAAGGAGATATCTGCAAACCATTTGATCGTCGAGGGTGAGGAATTGAGCTTTGATAGGGTAAAAGATTTGTGGTTATTAGAAACGATTGGGATAAATGCGGATAAAGAAGTGTCTTTTTCAGATAAAGAAACTTTAAAATCGTTTCAACAAAATACGACGTATAAAGACAAAAGATACGAAACTCGTTTGTTATGGAAGGAGGATAATAAGGTATTACGCAGTAATTATGAAATTGCAAAAAGTCATTTATTCGGTTTAAACAGAACATTAGATAAAAACAAAGAATTATTTGTTAAATACGATGGCATCATTAAGGAACACTGAAGAGAAGGTATTACAGAAGGAGTAGATTTGAATTTAGATCAAAATATAAACACAGGTTATTTTCTTCCACATCATGCTGTAGTGCGAGAACGGAAGGATAGTACAAAGGTTAGGATTGTCTTCGACGCATCATCAAAGGGAAAAGGCGCGTTATCCTTAAACGATTGTTTAGAGAGCAGACCGAACTTAAATCCTGATTTACTTGAAATCTTGTTACGGTTTAGGTTACACAAAATTGCATTTAGTGCAGATATTCAGCGGGCTTTTTTAGAAGTAGGGATCGCCGAGGAAGATAGGCAGTTTTTAAAATTCTTATGGATGAAAGGGGATTGTCCTAATCTCGGTTTCAGCCCTCACAATATTGAAAAATTACAATATAAAAGAGTCACCTTTGGAATGAAATGCAGCCCATTCTTACTTGCAGCAGTTATTAAACTGCATTTAGAAAAATTTGAAAGTGAATATGAAGAAGCATGTAAAATGTTGAGCTATTTGTACGTAGATGACCTAGCAGCTGGCACTTCAAGCGTTTTCGAAGCTATAAAATTGAGCAAAGAAATGATTTACATTCTAAGTCAGGCCAGCATGAATCTTCGAAGATGGGCTACGAACTCCCCAATTCTAAATGAAGCTTGGAAACAAGCTAATGTTGACCGTTGTGAAACATCCGAAGAATTAGGTGTGCCATTAAAAATTCTTGGACTCATTTGGGACAAGTACGTCAGAAATTCTGGCCAATAAATGGTAAACATAATTGTAAAAGGGTGATATTTAATTGCATTACTTGTGTGAAAAACAAACCTGTTTTAACATCCCAATTAATGGGTGATTTACCAGCTGATCGCGTAACCCCTAATCATGTATTCAATATTACTGGTATTGACTTTTCTGGTCCATTCTTCTTAAAATTCAAAAATCAGAGGAAAGGTATATTGAACAAAGTTTATGTTGTAATTTATGTGTGCTTATGTACTAAAGCCTTGCATCTTGATTTCGTAACAGATCAAACATCTGACTGTTTTATTGCAAGTTTAAAGCGTTTCTTTGGAAGGAGAGGTAAATTTGCAAAAATTCTTACCGACAATTCCAAAACATATGTCGGTGCAAACAAAGAACTCAAAAAGCTGTATAATCTTGTCAACTCTCCTGATCAATGTTTAAGTGAATTTTTAATTTCAGAATCTATTGAATGGAAGTTCATTCCATCTAAATCACCGAATTTTGGAGGTATTTGGGAAGCCGGAGTAAAATCCTTTAAATTCCATTTAAAACGCGTGCTAGAAATCAAAAACTAACTCTGGAAGAATTTCTAACAATTTTGGCTGAAATTGAAGGCGTTCTAAATTCTAGACCCCTTACTCTGCTATCTCCAGAATTCGACGATTTTGAAACTTTGTCACCTGGTCATTTTTTGATTGGCAGACCAATTAATGGAATTGCCGAACCATTGTTAATTAACTTAAATGAAAATCGATTATCAAAATGGCAAAAAATTACAAAAATTTCTCAAAGTATATGGAAAATATCAAAACGCGATTATCTTTGCAGTTTACAACAACGTTACAAATGGAAATTCAATAAGAATAATGTAAAACTCGGAACACTTGTTCTGATAAAAAATGAAAATTAACCTGGAACAAAGTGGTTGTTAGGAAGAATTACTGAAGTTTTCCACGGTAATGATAACCAAATTAGAGTAGTCAATATTAAATTACAAAATGGTAATATCCTAAAACGAAATGTTCGTGATATAGCAATTTTACCCTTTGGAAATGAAGTGTATTAATTTTATTGTTATTTGTTTTAGTTTATAATATATATATATATAATGGAATTTAATAATCAGAATTGTATTTGTATTTATACTAATTGTTTAATTTGTATTATTGTGAATTTATTGTTTTATTGTAACTATAGTATGCAATTGTATGAAGGCCTTCATCCGGGGGGTGGATGTTAGAGTTTTGATTCCCTCCGGTGGAGAAAAGGGGAAATTCCGTTCCCCTAACCAGATGTATTCGAGACGCCGACGCGGCGACATGTACATTCTCGCTCTCTCGTCTTTGTGTTTGTGATGTGTTTATGTGGTAGCTTAGAAATGTCCGTGTCCATATGTGTGTGAAAATAAAACCTATGAAAGTTTCAACTCCTGCTTCGTCATTAATGGAATTGTCATGCACTGATTGAACAATATCTTTCACTTTTGTTTCCAATATCATCTCAGATAAAAAAAAAATCATTTTTTTTTTTAAAATTTAGTTAAAATTACTTTTAAAAAAATTGTCTACCACATTATTGTTCATTACAACTAAAAAGAATTTAAATCAAGTATGACGTGTTATTGTTTTTTTTTTATTAATTTTTTAAAAAATTTATAAAATAAAAAGAATTCACATACATTTCTCCCCTTTCTCTCTTTTATCTTTATACATTTCTGCCTCTTTATAAGCATTGGCATGTAAGATCATACAGTTTTTTTTATATGAATACAATTAATTGAAAAATAAATCTTTAAAATTAGATAGCCGAATGCCATCACTAATCAACTCACACTTAAATTTCTTTACAACATTTTTTTTAAAGAAGATTTTACTTTTAAAGAAAAATAATTTTTTTGCGAATAAAAGAAACTTTTGTCAATGCTTCAGAAGAAAATTTCATAATTGCCAAATGTTATTTTTGAAGTTTTAAATACTAAATCTGAATGATAAAATGGTATTTTAACAAAATTTCGAATATGGCTGTGTTAATTTACCTAAGCATTTTTATTAAACAAATAAAATATCTTGAAGGGTACGAGAAATTGCGTTGTGTCAAGATGTCATAAGGAATTGTTATCCTCGTTTGTAGATTTTTCAGCTACTACTGCAAACATAATATTCCATTGTTTTTTCAAAGATTATTGTTATCAAATAATATTATTGCTGTCATACTTTTTTTTTATAATTATTATATTGCATACAAACAAACGTGTAATGTTGAGTGACAGAAAAAACAAGTTTAAATTAATGGTAAAAGAATAAATTCGTCTTTACTTGAGTAGTTAGAGTATTGGTAATGAAATTAATTGTGTTACAATAATAAAAATTATTGCAGAAATACATTCTAAAATATTTTTTTAGTTTATTAATATTAAAAAGACAATTGTATAATAATGAAATTGATATCAATAAAATAATTTTGATATTAAGTTTGGAAAATGGTGTAAGTATCATTTTTGTACAATAATATATTTTGGGAATTATAAGAGGAAAACATCAACATTTTGTTTAGTTAAAATTATAACTGGAAATTTTGATGCATTGCATCAAAGCACAAGCTTTCAACCTTTAAAGCATGTTTGATAATTTTTCAGTTTCTGGAGTCGGCAATCTGTCTTATAACTCATGTTAAAGTATATATAAATATATGAACAACTATATATTTCTTCAGTAAGATTGAAATTACAATTACATATCTATATGTTGACCTAATGTTACTCTTTTGATTTGATATCCACAGGAATGCAGCATCTTGTAAAATTTTTATTCATCTACTATTCTATATAAAAGTGAAGGATTTTTTTTATGAAATAATTTTAATAAACATTATTTTGATATTTTTTCTCTTTCTTCTTTAGCATTTTAATCATCAAAATAAAATTGCTTAAATGTAGTTTCTCAAAGAAAGCTTATTTGCAGAGAAGTATTTGTTAGATAAGGCAGTAACCGATGCTTTTATAAGCACCAAGAAAGAAAAATAGATACGTATGACAGTTCTGTAATTGATTCCTCTACTTCCATCTACTTACCTATGTCTGCTGCTTTTGAAAAGCTACCCCAATTTGCCTACGGCAACAAAACCACCGGGTGGGCGTATGGCAGATGCGCTCTTAACTAGTATCATATGTGCTGAAGTTGTAGGATTAATGGAATTTAATTACCTTTTAGAGAAAACTTGGTAAACACTCAGAAAAGCTGTAGGGAATGCATATTTCTCATTCTTATAATGAGAGTGATTGATGGATAATGATTCCTTTTTATGGGATAATCAACATTTTTCCCATGCGAAACTTGATAATTGCAATTTAACCCATGCCTGGAGATGGGAAAATTCAGTGAACTCATGGTCTAATTTCCTTCAAATAAATGCCTTCATTTTATAAAGGCAAATGAATAAATTTTTATTGAAAAAAAAAAGAAAAATTAAACAGACAGTTACTTGTATACACAAATAATGTAAATAATGACATTCGCATTGGTCTGTGAATATCCATTTTAAACGGATGTTTTTTAAGTAAAGGTGATTAAACTTAATCTATTTTTCCCTTGTAGCATATAAATATTAAAAATACTTGATAAAGAATATTGGAATGATTATTACGATTTATTTCTTGTTTACTACTTTTTTTTATCGATGTATTTTAATCACTTTTTGAGTTCGCTGTTTTGAGTTGCATTTTAATATAGTTAATGTTTTGATAGCAAGAATGGACAAAACCATTTTTTATACAACCATGTCGAATGAGTTTTATTTCTATATATATATATATATATATATATATATATATATATAGAGAGAGAGAGAGAGAGAGAGAGAGATTAATTAAAATTATAGTTGTAAATTTTGATAAATTGCCTAAACGTAAACATTTTTAACCTCTAAATCACGTTTGCAAAATGTTAAGCTTTGGGGGCGGCAGTCTGTCTTGTAACTCATGTTAACGTATAGATAAGCACATTAACAATTATATTATTCTTCAGTAAGATTGAAATTACCAACGGGTATCAGCATCTTACTCTAACGTTATTCTTTTGTTTAATATTCATTAAAAAGGACCGAGAACAGCTATTTGGAATGCAGCATATAGCAACATTTTTATTATTTTTATTCATCTACTTAGTTACGAAGATTTTTAATTAAAAAATTTTATTAACATGAGTTTCATATTTTCCCCTTTCTTGTTTGGTATTGTAGTAATCAAAGAAAAAAATCGCATAAAAATAGCTTCTCAAATAAAGACAGCTGTTTGCAAAAGTAAATTCAAGTTAAAATATCGATTTTTATTTATTCTTTTATTTTTTGTATAATTGATATGTCTAATTTTTCTAAAGGAAAAAATTTTAACATGGTTAAATTTGTAAACTGGATGCTGTCTCTGAATTAAGTTAGGAGAACATTTATCATGTAAAAACGTATTCGAGATTTCTGAAGGCTAGACCTTTCGACCGAAAGTTGGTTCGTAATTTGAATAGTAGATGTTCACTAAGAAAGGTTTTTAAAATTGTAAATAGGTTTTTCTTAAAAAATTTATTGACGTTTTAACCCTCTTCTCAATAACTTCGGAGCGTATTGTTGCATAGAAGCCATTCTTATGCCATATTAAAATTCAAAATATTAATTATTCAGTGATATCAATTATATTTCTGTGCGATTTCTTTTTTTAATTAAATATTTGAAAATATTGTAAAGAATATTTTATAATAATACTTTCTAATGCCTTTGTTACAGGGTCAGTCTTAGAAGACGTGAGGCCCAATCTGAAACTATTTTCTTCAATACTAAGTTTGACAATTTTTTTTAGTTATATAACAAAATTTTTACCAGTTATATAAAATAATTTTTGTAAAAAAACACTTTTTAAAAGATATTTTAATTAGTGAATTAAAAGTTGATTTTAAAAAATTTTAATTGATTTTTTAAAAATTTTAAATTATTGTTACTATTTCCCTTTGGCAACAAGCTGGTTTGCCAGAATTAACATTTGCTTTTCAATTAAATATTTTATGTAACTTGCTCACTTAATAGATTCTCAATCAAAATGTTTTTAAGCTTCAAATTTTTATAAATGTATCACCGATACTATTATAGAAGCCTTACATTATTCTATTCGTTCTTCGATGCCTTTCTCTAATTTTCTATGAGCTCCCGTAAAATGTGAACTTGAAATTGAAGCCGGAATTGACAAAACTTCAATAAATACATTTTTTAAAAACCAAACACGTCTTTAAAAAAATATGAGTTCAGAATTAATATATAATTTGTATTACAGAATATTTTAATAATTTATGAATTATATAAAAACATTATTCAATAATATTTTCTTTGGCCTCATCATAAAATTTTATTTTCAATTTTGCTTTCTAAAGGATTTAAATGACGTAATATTTTATTTTATTTCAATCAGAAATGTACTTTTGTAAACTATTATGAAGTCTAAATTTTATACGGTCTTTCAGGCGTAGGAATCCTATTCAGTTAAATAATCTTGGCCATCTAACGTTTTCCATCTTTTCCGGCCAAATTTTACCGAGTTATAAAGCCTTGAATATCCTTATTTTAGGACAATCAAAAATTTAATTATTTTAGGTCGATCAATCTTGGGGAAACTCAGGGCACTGATTTCATATCTTCGAGATGGTCAATGGAGTTCAGCGTTTTTATAAAACAGTAACATTCAAACTGTCATAACTCACTCAGTTTTGGACACCAAAGGGCGAACTTTTTTTTATTAAATACAACAAAAAATATATAGAAAAATTATTAAAAGCATGCCTTATATTTAAGCCAACTCAACATGGGAAAATAAACCGAACCTTCATATCTTGGTCATATCAGTGTGAAAATGCCAAGATGTGGTATTAGGAGCAACAATGTAAATGGTTTCAGTTTCTCTTCAGTAATAAAATACGGTGTTGTAAAATAAACTTAAAAACATTTCAAAAATAAAAAATTATGTGGTAAAAAATTTGGCATCATTAAAAAGATAATATTTGGAATTTTAAGATGCTGTACAAATTGTTTTTCTGCTGTAATATTTTCAGACATTATTGCAAAAACGCCAAAATTTCACAAATTTTAATTACCTGAAAATTCAAAAAATCACACCGAAATTTCAAATTTTCGCACTGCGTATATGTGCAAAATTTGGTTGTTATAGATCAAACGATTTGCCCTGTAACCATTAACCATTAAAGATTAACCATTGGAAGGAGTAATAGGATTTAATTGAACAAAATTAAAACTCAATGCCTGAAAATTTGCCATTGTAGAATATCCCCTTTCCGAAAACTAAGAGAACTGCTCCACTTCGGGCTCCTTCATGGTTTTTTTTTCTATCATTTTTCCTGACAGGTTTTCCAATATCCTTCTATTGATAGTGTTTGAAACAGTCATAACAATAGTTTTTGATGCAAATTTAATTGAATTTTTTATTTCCTAACATTTGAAGTCCGCTTGGAAGAATTTACTTGATAAAATCATCTATCATAAATCCCATTATGGGTTTGAAGAGGTTTATGCATTCCAGCTTATTTTTATCAAATAATCTACAAGCAAGTTCATTACATTTTCAGAGAATAAATGTAGATTATTCAAAGAATAATAGTTGATTCGAAAAGATATGTAGATATTTATAGAACAATTAAAGGTCCATGCTACACATTCACCATTAATATAACACTATAGGCGCATACCCGGCAGCTGAACATAAATGCTAAATAGAGAATCAGTCAATAAATATTAATTTTGGATTTTAAGAGAAGTCGGTGCATAACTAAGAAGGCATTCGATGTATGACATGGCCAGAGCCCAAGACGAAGGATGAGCTCTAATGTTAGCTAACTATTTAATATATAAACACCGCGTTCCCCAATGATATACACTGTTTTGTTTCACATTGAAAACACATTTACATTATAAGGATGATTATTGTTAGATGTGTACTTTGGAAACGAAATCGAAATAATTAGGGATGTACCAGCTGCTTTCGATGACCAGCTGGTCTGTCCATCATACATTTAGTATTCTTTCATTATGTCAATTAATTATAAAGTATTTGCAATAAATTTAATTTTTGCGAAATTAATGCATGAATTGTAAGAAAAGAACAAGTTATATATAGATGTAAATTATTATTAAAAAAACCGTTTTTTAGCTTTTAATGAGAATTACTGTTTAAGTAAACTATAATATATAAATAATTAACATAACCTTCGAAAAGAATTATCTTGCTTTTGATGGAAGACTAATTTAATGATTGACCTAAGAATTGAATATATTAAAATTAGTAGGAAGTTAATTTTTAAAATTGCTTTTTATTAAATCGTAAAAAAAGCCATAAAAAACTGGTAAAATAAAAACATCAACTGTATTTTATTAGGGAAAAAAAAGATGATACTCCAGTTATACCTAATTTTTTATTTTATGTTCACCTAAAATAAATGAAATGAAATAAATAAAAAATAAATAATAGAAATGAAAATAATTAGGTAGATTTGAATCGTCATCCAAAATATTATTGGAAGCCGAGGTTGTAGTTTTTAATTGTTTAGTTTTATATTTTCTTTAAAATTAAAATGACAATAATATGCACATAAAATTGTATTTAATATCACTGCAATGTGCTCATATAGAAGTACAGTTTACTAAACCAATGAAAAATATGTTTAAAAGTATTTTGAAAAATACTAAGATAAAAGAAGAAAAATATTGAATGGAATTAAAAAAGAGATAACTGAAAACTAATTTTTTAAAATTTAAAATGCTTTTGGTCAGTGATATATTTCGAAGTTATTAAAGAAAATGCTGGAATTTTGTTAATTTTTTTATAAAAATCTTAATTTAATTTTTGAAACAATATTTCTTAATATTGCTATCCAAAGAATAGCTAAATTTGTAAGCACTGCCTCGAAAGACGCAATTTATTGATAGCATGCCAGCCTATAAATTTTATTATATTAAAAGTATGAATAATTTTATCTCATATTTTTTAACAAAGGAAAATCTTTCAGCTTTGATTGAACAATGAAAATGATTTGTTTTTCATTTACGATATTGTTGTAAATCAATATTTAAAAATTTGTTAAAATAAACACAATAATACAATAATTTTTGTTATTGTATTTTTACTTTGTTGTGGTTAATTTCTTCTAATTTGTTGTTTTATATTTCCTTTCTGTTAAAATGGTATATCTCTTGAGCTTAATTTCAGGGGATTTTCGGGTCACGAGGAATCATTATTAGACAATGTCTGTATTTCCTCACAGAAAAAATCCCTTTCTTTGAATCCCTGCCTGAGGGTGACCCTTGAAAAAGCCTTCAGGCCGGATTCTTTTTTTATATTTTTTATAATTTTTTTAGTTTAATTTTTATTTGAATTTTTGTTTTTCTTATTAACTTGATTCTAATACTTTTGTATATATATATATATATATATATATATATATATATATATATATATATATATATATATATATATATATATATATATATATATATATATATATATATATATATATTACATGGAGCGTCCTTGCAGCCAAATGTTATTTCGAATCGCAATAACATAAAAGCATTTATTTATTCAAATTTTGCATGAAAATATTTCTATTATTTTCGACTGTCGGAGACGTTTTCTTTGAAATGAAAAATAATTATACAATAATAAAATAAATTAAAAAATAATGAATAAATACATTCATATTTTTAATAAGTTATTTAATAAATAATAATTTATAGCGGAATGACTTAAAAAAATTCTTAATAAATAAATACATTTTAAGAATAATAAAGAATTTATTTACACTAAATTCAATTTAAAATAAAAAAATTATCAGATGAATTTCTGAAAAATTGTAAAAGAAACTAGTAAAGCTTCAGAAAGAAACGAAACAGTTTGCTGTTTCAAAGTTTTGGCGGAATAAAATAAAAAACAAAATCGCGTAATAGGAAATGAAAAAGATTGGCATAATTCGCCACAAATATGGTTATTTGCCAAATCTTATAACCCCTATTATTGCTAATCCTGGAATGGGGATAGTTTTTGTTAGCGCCTATAGATGGCTGTAGACCGCTGGCGCCGTCTACAGGCACTAATTGGAACCTAGCTTCATCCTCCAATACGTTCTCCGGTTGATGCTACCCTCTTATTGTCTGTGTTGTGTGTGTACATATAACATAGAGCTGAAATATAACGACTTTGTTTGGATATGAAAATAATTTTAATGTCATCAGAATGTCGGTAGGTTTGATTTTGCGTACTCTCAATTATTCCTTGTAAATGTATAGTATCAGATAAAAGAGATGTTTTAGATATCTATCAATATTTGTTTGAAATCAAATGATGACAGTGTATTTGTTTATGTATATAAGGTTAATCTTAAATGGTTTTCTGATATAATTTAAATATTAGGTACAAGAACCGAAATTTATTTAAAGATATTACTTAACGAAGAATTTCAGAATTTTACCTCCAATTTGATTAATTTTCATTTAGCATGACATACATACTTCCTTTTTGCGATTTTGTTTTTCATTTTAATCGCCAAAACTTTAAATCTAACTGTTTTGTTTCTTTTACTTTTTCTGAAACTCTATTCGTTACTTTTTTTACTTACTTCTTTTGTACTCTTTCAAAAATTCGTCTGATAATTTGTTTTGGTAAAGGTTTTACAATTGGGTGCCCCTTGATTTTTTGGCGATTTTTTCGTTGCCAAGATCGGCGCCAATGGTAAAAATTTTCGGTCTGTAACCCAACAGTAACATTAGTGAAAACAAAACATTATGCAAACCACAAGTAGTGCTTCATCGCTGAAATTTGTCGCCAGTCGGAGGGACACCCAAATCTAAACTAAAAACTTTTTATTTGAAATTAAATTTGGTGGAAATTATTTTATTATTATTCAAATGTATTTATGCAGAATTTTGGTTGAATTGTACTTTAGTGTGCCCCCAAGTTTGTTGCCATTATGGTAACCCAACTAAGCAATCTTATAGCAACTGGAATGCTGTTTTGTTTATTACTTTTTACAGTGGTTGAGTTGTACATGAATTACAACTATTTTAATAATAATGTTAAATTAAAAAAATAAAAATATATCAATTAAAATTTTGATTTAGTTCTATATTACAATTAAGTTTTTCTATTGCTAATAAAACACTGTAATGTTATTTTTAATTGAATGCAAACAGAAAATATTTATTCTTTTGTAATTTTTAACTATCGGTATGCGTTTTTGAAAATCGCGTGAATTATTAATTGAAAAATCTTTTGCAATGGAATTTCTTGCACTTTTCGTAAATCTCTTTCTGATCTGACGGTTTCCTTGATAATTCATTATTTCGCTAATTGTTCAAGAACGGATGTCTGGTGAATGGGATGGCAGGAAGGATTTTGAACTTGCAAAATGGATAAAGGATGAGTGGAATATATTTCTTTTACGAGTAGATGAAGTTGGGAAAAGGATGCTTGTTTGAAATTTTGTATGGAGAATGGTTTGATTGCTTCTTTCTTTTCTTTTGATTATGTACTGTTCCTGTTATCCACACAGTCCTTATGTTCAATGAGCTAGCGAAGCTACGAGGATCCCGCTCTTGCTGCTGCCGAAGGCATTGCATGCTCTAAATTTTACTCTACACAACAGACCAGTACAGCTGGTTTGAAAAACTTCTTAGATAAGACAGGCAGTAATAGTGATCCCAAAGGTTTAAAAAAAAATGTTAAAAAATCCCAAATAGTAATTCCAAAGGTTAAAAAATCTCAGATAAAACAATACTTATCAGTAAAGATCATAATTTTAATGCAGAAAGTAGTAACCATAACTGTTTTGCAGAAGTGTTTGTTTATTGAACGAAACACAATCTAGAGATCAACTCTTTGTATGTCAACCTTTTTGAGTCCAATCATAGGCTTTCTTTCTTTGTCTATGTGGTTTGTTGTTTCCTGGATTGTGATTGGTTAGAGAACTACGTGTTTATTTAAATTATAGATGGAAAATAAAGAGGGGAATTTATATTATTAAATTACTGTTTACCTATATAAGTTTGAGATGAGACATGAAAATGTTTCTTCCCTCATACTTTCAAACCTTTAATGCTGCAACAGGTATTTTTAAAAATTATTTTCATATTGTCTATAACAATTTTAGAAATCTTTTAGTGAATATAAACAACAGTGAGTTCAGAATAAGTTATGAATGCTACTATGTTCTTAGCTTTCAAAAAGGTTTTAAGAAAACAATTACAATTATTTATTAAGTAATAATTAATACTGTGTAGTAATTAAAAAAATTTCCCATTAAATGTGTGCCTGTTTTAAAAAGTTATTTAATTTATGGATTTTTTTTATGAATAATTCACTCTAATTATCTAAACTTCCTTTTGACCAACACTCATGCTTTTATGTGTTTTTTATTTTATTTCAATTAATGTTCATCTAATTTTAGTGTTGAATTTAGATATTCATTAATAATAGTTAAATTTACAATCAATAAATTATTTTGATTAATGCTAACAAAAAGAAATTTTGAATGTTTGTTTTTAATAATTTTTAAAGGATTTTTAATTTTAAAATTATTAAAACAGGAAAAAAAAAATTCAGTGAACAGAAAGTGAAAATAATTTCTGTAACTTCTAAATATTCAAAATTCTTATCAAATAAATATTGGCCAGTAGAAAATAGAAATAGTAGTTCCTGCTTCATGCCAATCATTAAAAGAATTAACTAAAATTAACATAAACATCCTGCACTTCTTAACGGATTTATTACTCTTCAATTTTGATTCATAATGAAGTTAGTGTGTGCATTATAGGACATAATTATTATTAAACTAAATTTTTTTTTTAAAAAGGATTTTTTTTTTTTTTCATAAAATTTAGTTGACAGTGCAATCATATATTGAGGGTTTATTTTTTCCCTCAGTATTTTGAAAATTTTCTTAACAATGATTTTCTGATAGAAGAAATTATTTCTGAATATTATATTTATTTTTAATATTTTTATATAATAATATTTTATTATTATGAAAGTTACTGAAATATGTCAGTTGTATTAAAAATAATGCTTTTATAAGTTATCTTGCTAAATAATCTTTTGAACAATTAGCAAAAAAGAAATTACATACTATCCATAAAAGAAAACTATCCATAACTCTTTAGAATATATTGTAACCACTGCATGCTATTGAATATAACATTCTGCTTCGTAAATAATACATATGTTCATTAAACAACTTTTCCATTGTGCATTCAAATTTACTAGATAAATACACATAATGTTAAAAAAAAGTATTGCATTTAAAATTTTCTGTAAAAGATTAAAAAAAGTTTTTTTCTTTATATTGGAAAATACTAGAAATGTTTTTTGCTTGTATACAAAATCATTTGTGGTGTTGATCATGAAAATTTTATTCTGCCATGCATAAATATATTCTAAACTATCTAGTATCTAAAAAAGGGTAAGACCAAAATTTGTGTGGTTTCTCTGCATAGAAAATGACTTGAAAAGATTAATGTGACAAATTGGAAAACATTAGCCAAGAACAGGATATTATTGAATTGAATTCTGAGGAAGACCATGGCTGTTGTGGCAGTGAAGAAGATAGATGTACTGTGTCTTAATTATTGAAGCAAATTCTGAACTTTTGAAATGATATTGAATTTATGAACTAATTTCTAATATTTTTTATATAGTTCACTAATAGTGGTGGGTATTAAATGTATTTTTATGAGGCGCAAGTTAAAATATTATCCCTTCTGTTTATTATCCTTATGGTGTTCCAAAATATTCTGGTATTTATTTTATGACAAGAGATTGAATGTAAATTGAAATATTGTATTTGGTGTTTCTTTTAAAATAAATAAATATCTTCTGGGAATAATCCATATAAAATTATTAATGAGGATTACAAGCCTTCTTTTGTTACTTCATACAATGTCTTAAGTTATAAGTGTATATTTGAGCTGAATAAACCTGCCTTGAATAGCCAGTGTCATCATACTGTTCAATTTTCTTTTGGATTTATGATATTCATTCAGTTACTCATTACTAATTATATTGGGATTGTTAGAAGTCTAATAAATCTGGAAAATGATATGCTCATCTAATACTTAATGTGTGTATCCTTTTGATTGCATCTTCTCGAGTTTTATACTACTATACATGAATGATTCTTAATGTCATTTGTTTAATAGCTGTTGATGTAACCCTTGATATTTCTTATTATAATTTTATTCTTTTGATGTTGATGCATCTAATTGCATCATAAAATATTTATAGAAACATTTTATAACATGTCTTAGTTACATTTAGAGAGGAATTTTAAAGATCCAGAACTTTTTGAAGGTAGTGGAATTCTACTTTCGTTTTCTAATATTGCATTTAGATACTCATTCAGTTACTCAGTACTAATTATTGGGATTCATATTATATTATTTAGTCTTATTAATCTGAAAAACCATATGCACATCTAATACAGGAATAACTGCTTTTGATTGTATCACCCAGTTTTCTACTACTGTTCATTAAAGATTCTTAATGCCCTTTATTTAATAGTTGCTGAGGTGATTCTTGACATTTATAATTATAATTTTACAATTTGATTGAGTTAATTACAATATAAATTGTTTCTATTTCAGTAGATGCATTTGGATTCATCTTGAGGAAATTCTTTCATATTTTGGATATTGAACAACGGTAAGTAATAAATTAAATTTTGCCTCTAATATCTAAGATTGATGCTTATATTATTAAATACGCTCTTTCATCATGTTCTTTTAAAGTTCACATGCTGTATATAAATTCTTACTTGGAGAATAAATTTTGGAATGCTATGTAAATCGTTTTATCATTTTGTGTATATTTGCATTATGTGTAGAGAGGAAAAAATTAAAATAGAGATCAGATTTCAATTTGTTGAGGAAATTTCATTTCTTAATTTCTTGACATATGCACATATTGACATAATCATGAAAGTATAAATCCCCCCCCCCCATGTTGATAAGCCAAAGATGTGACTGTTGCAGTTTTCTTTTCTTCAGCTGTGTAATTAATGAGTTAAAATATTCATCTGAAAAAAAGATATTACAACGGATATTTCTGCCTTGATATTTTTTTATTTTATTTATGATATAATTTTTTTCTAAAATTGTTAAAATTTTGAAGTTAAAGTTTTGCGACTTTAAAGAAATACTTAAAAATACCTAGATTCATAGGTAAATTTTGATAACATATAATAAATTAAAAAAAGAAGATACACACTCTGATATTTATCATAAAAATAAATTATCAAGTAAGAAGTTCTTATTTGCATAATCATTCAAACACTTTTTAGTGCAATAATCTTATGACAGCTTTGTAATAATATAAAGAAGACATTTGCATTTGAGTGAAAATTGAAATTTTACCCAGTCGTAACAATAAAGAAAATACATTTTTGATTTTGCATTATATATTTATAATGAAATGTTCTTCATTCAAAACATAGGAGTAAAAGTCGTTTTTTTTAATGTAAGAAGGCAAATATTGTTCAATTCTGTTTCCACCCTGGTGCCACAAAATGACCGTCGCTGTTACGATATCTATATGATGGCATTCAGAATGTTGGACAGCAGCATGGAGATATAGTATAATATTTTGTGCTGATAGAGCCACAATTGCCACTTTTCGACGATTCTACCTCACTAAGTGGTGAGATAAGGAATGATGAGTGAATGTACGAAATTCTTCTTTGTTCTTGATTTCTGCTCCATTAGATCTCAACCTTCCACCCCATCCATCCTTGAATTAGCCTCAGTTCAGTGTCCCCCTCCCCCACATGTATATGCAAGTGTCATGCTGTTTCTGACTGTGTTATTTTATTTTAACTCACAATTGTGTATTAATTGCTTATGTGATTAGTTCAAGCATGGCTGTCATGAAATATCTCCACATGGCTACGGTTCAAGTGATAAAAAAGCTTTCAGAAGTGGCACAAAGAATATTTTATATAATATCATTAAATGTGACCGATATTATCTACCATTGTCAATGTCAAAAATTTTTAAATAAAAAAGAGAAGTGTTCTAAAGAAAATATTAGTGTTATTTAGTAAAAATGGGGAATTATCAAATTTTAAGAATAAAAATCTTCCATTTATTCATCAGGATTTAATGTTTAGGTCTTTTACAGTAAATAAAAATTGTTCTAAAGTATTTTATTGTGAATTAGAATCTTTTCCCCACAATATTTCGAACTATCCGCAATTTTTCGCTTTCTAGTTCCATGAATAATCGAAATTCCCTTTATTGTTAAATGTAAACATTTCATCTTTCCTTTCACACCTATTTTGACTAACGCTTCCTGGCACATGCACAATATCACGGAGAGTTTTCAAATCGTTGAATGAACAAGATTCGTATAAAAAGAAATAATATTCTACAAACCAATGAATGCTTTCCTATCGATTTGAGTTTTATAAATTGATAAGCATTGATTCGAACTGGAATGAATATTTAAAATTTGCTGTTTTTCTGTTGAAAATGTGCGTAATATTAGGATATGATAAAAGAAGATCGTATTCTACTGTAGATAGCTTCCTATGTCTTGTGGTCTAAAACTTTTCGGCTGCTTGAAATTTTTTTCGAAATATTAATTAGTTTTAAACCATTTTGTTTATTGAACCAGTGGCAAAGCCTGAATTATCATATAGCATTGACCAATGAAAAAACACTTCACCGTCCTTTGTTTACTAGTGTCTGCCATTATTTTTGTCCGGTGTTTAGCATTCTTTGCTTCTCTGCATCAGTCAAGCTGTCTTTCAAATAATAACATGTCAATCGAATTTTCACCAGTCTTAAAAAAATATTTGTAGAATGAACTGAAAGGCTACCGTAATATTGGAAAGTATTTGTTCTGTTTAAATTATAGTTTATTATTTTGAATTTGAATGTAAATAGTGTGGGATATGGCGAGAAACGCTGTTATTCCCAAGTAATAATTTATTTTGAGATAGACTTGTTTTGAATATCAGGGGATTCATAATTGTAAGCATAAAACGAACACAGGTGAGGATAGATGGGTGTTATTTATATTTCAATTGTATCTAAATGTATTTGGAATATGTAAATAGTTAATACACCTTTAATTCTAGAAAAGTTAATTATCATTTTTAGGAATTATTTTATGCTTCATATGCATTGTAATGCATGAAGTTAGATCAACAAGAACCAGCTTTTTATTTTAGGAACTGTTTGGGGCTTATCGAAAAGACGAATGAATACATAAAAAAAAAAAAAATAAGATCTCTTTAAATAAAGAGTTTGTATTTGGATTGTTGACTTTCATATAACATCAATAAATATTTTGAAAAAAAAACAACCCAGTTTTTTTAGAGCGATTTATTATTAACCGGAAAAGTTGATTTAAATAGAATAAGTATTATTTAACATATTGTCCAAATGGTTGTTTTGTATAGCTGATTAACCATAAAGTCAGTGGTATTTAATGTTTGAAAAGTTTGTTTATACTTGATTTTTACTGTTTATTTATTTTCTATATTTGATTTTTTTTTATTTCGATATTTGATAAATATTGTTCATTTGTTTCAGTGAAAGATGGGCGATTCTATACAAGAGTTCAGAGCTGCATTCAAACCTCTTTTTGAGGAGTTGAAGCAGGCAACAGAGACTAAGCCTATTAGTATGTTTGATTTCGTATTTTCCCATTAATATTGATGTATTTGTTAACATTTTTATATGTATGTAATTTTCAGAAATATTATCATTATATGAGAGGATTGGAGTTTAGTACATGAAATAATTTGTGTAAAAAATGTCCAACACCGAAAATTTTATTATATATATTGTTGTTTGATTTTTCTTCTGTGTTTCTTTTTTCTTCCTTAGGATTTTACTTACTTTACTTATTTGTTTTACCTCGGTTGGAAGCAGGCATAATGATGCATTGCACTGTTTTTCTTTGACTAGTAACATGAATTTTCAAATACTCTAGTCATATTTCTAGGTAAACAAAGTATCGTTGCAGTGAGAATACTCATATTTTTAATGTTTATTTATGGTGCTAGTTTATTTGATGGTCCTTGTGATAAATCACCAAAAAATGGAAACCATCACCAACAATCTTAGTGAAATCTTGGCATCTTATGTGTAACAGAGATTAATAATCTTGATTCAATTTGAAAATTGTCTTGTAAATCCAGGAGCCAATAAGATAAACAAGTATTTTACTTTCTTACTACCCCTTTTCTTCTTCAGTGTTTTGATTATATATTAACAAACTATTCTTCTTTTGGCCAGTATATTTATTTTCAATTTGCATCATTAAAACCTACATACTGATTTTGTAAATTGTGCATGTATGATATATGGGGGGGGGGGATTCTTACTCTTCCATTAATAAAGTAGCATCTGTTTTCAAAAATTAACGTTCTCCAAATGAAATGTAATCTAAATGAGAATATCAAAGATACATTATAAAAAAATTATGAAGTATAAACTTTTGCAATAATGATTGATTTTTTTATTGATTGCTATATATTTCTTTATGAGGCAATAATTTTTTTCTGCTAATCTCAAAAAAAAAAAAAAAAAAAAAAAAATGCAGGATAGGAACAATAGCTGGGTGAAGTGATGAATTGCAAAATATACCCACTTTTTATATCTATAGTATATATCTCTGAAGGATTTTTTTTTTATGAGATAAAGTATTCTTTTTGTGAACATTTGTTGACATAATTTTGAAATTGTTTCTTATTTCTGGTTTGTTTCAATCAGAAAGAGTATTTATAGCAGGAGTAACAGCCAATTCTATTGTCATCACCTATTGTTTGAAATTTACTGTATAAGAATTTTCCATTTCCTGTTTCAAATAAAAAGATAAAATAAAACAGAAAATAAGATTAGTACCGATACAACAAATCATATACAAAGCAGCAAATGAATTGGAAAATATATATTAGCTTCATGTAATATTATCGGAATTGAAACTACTGTTGTTGTCTTATTTTATAGCAACTTAATTGGAAAATATTACACCCATTTAGACTTGGCAATATTTTCACCTTTATAATAACGCAATTGAAAGTCGCATAATTAAAAAAAAAAAAAAATGTGTATTAATAAAAAAAAGTTTGGCTTATCTATAAGTTTTGGAATTTGGGGTAAATTTTTGAAAGAAAAATTACATTCTTGGCTTACATATAGATCAATTTACATTCAGAAATATACCTTTATATATTTTGGTTGTTGCTCTTGCAAACAGAACAAAGAATGAGAAGTCTGGTGTTTTTAGAACTTCGTTTATTTAATGTTTCTTTTTGAAAGCTCTTAACCCAAAGTATATTGGAATATGCATAAATTTTTATTTCAGTAACAAACTAAATGACCCTTTTACTCCAGAAATTAATTGATTATATTTATTTGTTTAGAGCATGCATAGTTTCTGTCCTATAACACAATATTTTTGATTCTAATAATTTCTACTGTCTTTTTTCTGATTTTTTATTTAAATCAGAAAGTATATTTTTAAACACCATAGTATATAAGATTTCATCTTTAAAAAATTGACTTAAAATATCAGAAATCTCGGATAAATGTACTATATATATATATATATATGTGTGTGTGTGTGTGTGTGTGTGTGTGTCGATCTTGTATTTTAAACATACCTGACTTGCAATTGATAATGATTGAATTAATTCCAGATATCAGTCTGCTCTTGCAAAAGATGAATGATTTGCGCCAAAAACATATATTTGTAGTAAGTATATGTCTTTATAACTAAATAAATCTTTATAAATATGATGTTAATTAAAATCTTTCATCCAGAATTTTAAATTAGTGTTTCAGTGGCCTCTTTTCTACATTTATAAAAGCTTTGTTAAATATAATTCTACTTCAAATGTAAAATTTTAAATTTTAATAATTTATTATAATAATAAATTATAAGATCTTGGCATTGTTTGTAGTTTGAATCATTTCTTAACTTATTATGTACTTAGTGATCTATTAATTCATAGAAAGGTAATTAAAATGTTTTTTTAGTTACGATTTG
Organism: Argiope bruennichi; assembly: GCF_947563725.1. Lineage (NCBI taxonomy): Eukaryota > Metazoa > Arthropoda > Arachnida > Araneae > Araneidae > Argiope > Argiope bruennichi. Next base: position 53,356,241 of record NC_079162.1, read on the forward strand.
CTAATTTTATTTATTGCACTGAACATTGATCCATAGGGTTCCATAATACATCAGACTTCATATGCATATCAACTTGTTCTTGATATCAACCAAAATTTTAGAATTCTTATCACTTCAAATAAAATAATAAAATTTTTACAAAATATAACGGTTGTGCTATAATTTTCTTTGTTAAGCAAATGCTGTGATATTCTTGCAGTTACTTTTAAATACAAAGTTAAATACTTCCACACATCAAAAATCTCAGAAATGACTCTGGATATTGAATAAAATTTCCATGTACTAACTAAAGGTTTCAAACAAATAAGTTATTTATATTTATTATAGTCCATAGTCTTCAATCAAGATTAGAAATATCAAATATGGAAATTATTTCATTAATCTAACATATAAAAAAGATTTTTTTGTGCATATTTTATGCACTGCTGTATCGTTCATCTGATTACAGTAAAACTTTGCTGATATATACACGAAAGTTATAGGCATAGTAGAAATTATTAGCATTTATTTTGAACACAATAAAATTTACAAACAAATAATTTCTATTATTCAACATTTTTTTAAAATTGACAAAAAACAAACAGTAAAGAGCACATGTTGATAGTTAATCACACATATATCAAACAAAATAAATTATTGATGTTAGTCAATGGCAGTGAAATAAAATCGAAAATATTTAGTGCAAGCGCTAATTTTCTCTCTCTTTTCGTTGATGAATAGTCATCTAAGCAAGTATTGTTATTCAACAGCACAATATTTTGGCTGTATCGAACTACACATATTATTCAGAGTTTATCTCACACATACAAAATAGAATTATTGTTATCAATCAAGGTATGCTTTATAAATAGTTATATCAAATAAAGTTATATCCAGTTAAGTTTTCAAATGCAAACAGCAGTTTTTCTGTTTATTTAATGAATCGACAAACGATATTTTGGTTATACAAGAGTATATCATCTTTACAGCTTCGTCAAAAAATATGCCTCTCAAACGTTCGTCTCTTAGTTTATCTACCAGCGCAGTACATAGAAATAAGCGAATTCAGTTTCTCTAATAAACGAGAAATGACAAGCAAGCAATGAAACAGTTCGTTTATGAATTACAAATTCACTTGCTTGAGAATCTCAAGATCAACATGTGGCAAGAATTGAAAGGCAACATTTTTGTGCTAAACGATCACACGCATCAGAATCAGAAGACCGACATGGAGCAAGAATTGAAGCAACTATTCTTAATGGACGGTCAAATGGAGAAGATATGCTCATTCACACTTCTCATTATTCCCACCAACTTGCCTTTTAATTTAAAACGACTGCAATCTCCATTTGACTTGCATTCTCGATGATCATCAGCGAGGTTCAGAGTCAATCATTTCAAGTATGCGGATTGAACCTTAGAAAATCCATGTCTCTCACATGGCCAGTTGTATGTTGGATTTGTTATACATCTGACTTCATTATAATATATAGAAATATTGACATAAAAACTTAATTGAAAAATATCATTTTTTATTTACATTTGTTCTATAATTCTTTTGGTTGAGATAATGTGTTTTTATAGAACATGTATGCTGCTACATTGAAGGAACAAAATAATGGCAAAGATAAGAAAGAGTATGTGAATAAGATTATGCGAATTATCACAAACATCTTGTTTAAAACAGATCCCTGTTTTAGAGAAGAAGACCCTGAACAGGTATATAAAAATATTTTTTTTTCTTTACAATTCTTATTTCATATAGTTTAAGTTTGTTAAAAGGTGTTAATCTAATTAAAGTAGAGTTTGAGAAGTTCTCGTTGGCAAAATTGTGTATGTTTTTATTTCACTCTTAAAATACAGCCTTTGCATTAATTACTCATAATACAATCATTTTAATGTGATATGAGTATACTTGAATTGAAAGATAGAAGGAATTCTTATGAACAAGCAATAATTGATTAGTAGACAAATGAGACAACTGGCTTCATATTGTGCCTAGAATTTATGAGCATCTGTAAAAATAAAGCAATTAATCTTCAAATTTTAAATTATGAGACCTCAATTAAAAATAAGCTTGACTAAAACTCATTATTATTTATTATAGGTTAATGTGAGAAGCGTTTGGCTGATTTGAAAGAAAAGAAAATTTGTAATATCAGTAATATATTAGTAAAAAGTTATTTGGATTCTTATAAAACTGAAATTTCTAATTTTTTATCTTAAATGCTGAGTTTCTAAATTGCGAAATGTAGGCTCATTATCTTAAATTTTTTAGAATCAATCACTTTTTAATTGTATGGGTGATAATATAACAGTTACATGGAATATTTTTGAATGTTATTAGTTTAGATTTTAACCAGATATTTCATTTTATTTATTCTTATTTAAATAAAAATGTCTTTTTTTTTTTGTCTACATTTGTTTCAAGATGGCATTAATAATTATTTTAAATATTATTTATTTTGTAATATATAGATAGCTTACTAAAATTCTTTATATTTCATGAATTGTTCTTATTCTGCTTACTGCCTTTTATCTTCATTAACATGTGTACATCTCATTCTAAATGAAACACAGTTAAAGTGAAAAACCATTGTTTACATTAAAGTACCTCACCAATTGTACTGAAATTTCAGTAGTTAACAAATATATATAAAACACAAACTATTTTGACTAAAATCCCTACTTGATTCAAATGCAAGTTAAATAAAAATTTTATTTATTATTTTATTTTTAAATATCCAGATATCAGAAAGGGGAGCAACTTTAATGGAGCATTCTTGAACATTAGATTTTAATCAGATATTTAAATTATTGTATATTAGCCGCCTTTGGCGACCAGCCGGTTCGCCAATCTTAATGCTCTTTAAAATTTTAATAATTATATATTTTATGTAATTTCTGCTTTAATAGCTTCTTCATTAAAATATTTTAAAACTTCAAATTTCAGTTCACTCATAATATTATAAAGGCCTTCAGTCATAACGTTATCTGTATCTCTCTAATTTTCTGTTAGCTCCGGTAGAATTTATACTTTAAATTAAAGTGGAAATGATTAATCTGTAATTAATATAATAATATTTTTTACTGAAACAAAGCATTTTTTTTTTGTAATATGATTACTGAAAACAGAGTCACTGAGCATTTAAACCTTATGGGTACTAAAGAATATCTTTCTTAATTTATGTAATATCTCAAGAATTTGTCAACAAAATTTTTTCAGATTCATCATGAGCAGGTCTATTAATTAACAATATTTAATTTTAAATGTATCAGACACTAAGAAAATAAACAGAATCGTTTAAAATAATCGCTCGAAAACAGGTAAAAAAAATTACTTAAAAACCGATGAACTTAAACTAACATAAATACAATTTAATTACAAAAGCATACAACTAAACTAAAAATAATTCCGCTTCCGTTGAAAATAGATGTAAACAATCAGAACACAATGCGCATGCGTGAAACGCCAGTTACGGTAACGCAAATGCATGAATTTTTCTATTCCAATTGGGGTAACGCTATGCAGATTAGAAATTTTTAATTTCCTTTATTCTGTTTTATTTTAATTCAAAAGTACTTTAGAATGAATCTGAAAGATCGATTAATTAATAATGTTTAATTTTAAATGCATCAAATATTAAGAAATTAAACAGAATCGTTTGAAATAATCGGCCGAAAAATGTTAACCCTAGCCTCATTAGTGTTGGAAAAAAAAAAAAAACTGAAGCCTTACTCATTTGGCGGTGGGGAAAATGAAGATTTTTTTGGCGGGAAAGTTAATTTTTAATTAATAATTAAAATTCTAATTAAAAATTTTTAAAAAGGGACCTCAGGTGCACATTCCAGACCTCCAATGTATACATGTACCAAATTTGGTAGCTGTAGGTCAAATGGTCTGGCCTGTATAGCTCCAACACACACACACACACATTGAGCTTTATATAAGTATAGATTTTATGAAATCACGGGGCATGTAGTATGAATTTTGATTTAAAAAAATAGTTTTTGTAATCAGATTCTTGAAAAGGAGGGCCTAGTGTGTATATGAGAAAAAGATAATTTGTCAAAATTACTCCTGTAAAATGCAAAGTCATTTTCTTTTCCCTTCATTTTTTAAAAATCTTTTTTTAAAATTGTATTATTTAATTTATCAATAATTTCACAGAAATTTAATTTAGAAAATAGAATGATCATTAGTTTTAATGTGGAATGTTATTAATAATTATATTAAAAATGAAAAAAAAAATGTATATTTATAGCACTTGCGTAAAATGGCATTGGAACACATATTTTTTATTGGAGCTCATGAAGTGGCAGTTTTAGGGCAATTTCTTGTCCGAGACTTATATACTATCATAATAAATATTTTTGAAGTAAGTCTTTATTTTATAGTATTTAATTCATTTTTATCAATTTATATTTGTTTGCATGTAGAAAGATTATTTTTATTATATTTATGAAGAAAAGATTCTAAATGAAAGATAACTATGAACAAAGAGAGAAAAAAAGTTAATAATTATTCATATTTAGATTTGAACCCTCCTAGCGACAGAAAAGTGTTTTCCTCCAAATCAAATCCTCTTTCAGACCTAAAAAAATGCCTTATTTTGTAATCTTTGGTTGTTTTGTAAAAGGTTTCAACCAGTTTTTTACTTCTTTGAATTTTGCCCTTGAAAACAACTGACATCTTTTTTCACTTTTAACACCCCCTTTTTTAATGATTTTTGACAGTGATGGATTGCAGTTTTAAACTTAATAGAAGGGCTAGCAGGTAGTAGAAAAGAACCCATTAGTGCTGATCAATGAATTCTTTTTCATAAAAGTAATTAAGGCAATAAAAGATTTATGTTGCTTTCATAAAATTATGGAAGAAAATCATTCTTAAATTATTATTATAGCATGCAAAATTTTATAAGTAATTCACTTCATAATCAAAGCAAAATGTTTCTGAAAATCTTATACTATGATGAGATGCAATTCTTAAAATATAGCGATTGCCATGAAAAGAATTGCAACAAGGAAAAATAAAGTTATTTTTTACCACTTTTATGTATAAAAATTCATCTATAACATAAATATTTATGTAGAAATCTCATTGAGAAAATAAAAATTTCATCTACTAAGCATTCATTAAATTTATATTTTGCCATAAGAATGTCAATTTTGATGTAATTTTTTTTTCACGTACAGAATAAGTTTGCTTAGTTTTTTTTTTTTTTTCAAGTGCCAAAGCTATAAATTTGGTCAAGCTGCAACAAACTCTTGAAAATGTGTAACTCTTCTTAAATTACTCATTATAAATGTATTAAAATATCAGTGCATTACAAAACTGAATTTGAGCTAATTATAATTTGTTTTGAAATCAGTTGGGAAAAATATTGAAAAAACTCTTCGAGTTCACCACATTAAGTAATTAACACTGAGATCTAATAATAGAAATATATACTTGACTTGAGGTTCCATTAGATATACTTTACAGGACTTGTTTAATTAGCTCATGCATTAGATCTTTTGATTAAATGCTAAATTTTTTCCTTTGTAGTTCCAAAATATTTTTATCTTTCCTCCAATAAATTTCAATAAGAATATTTTATGAAGAAATATAGATATCTGTTCTTATATATGTTTTCTATTAAACAATGTTCATATTTCATTCAATTTTTTAATAATGCATATATTTGCTACTAAGGATTCTGAAAACAAAATGAAGCAAGAAAGATTTTGGTAGTAGTTGAGAAATGGGGATATAATTATTACACAACTAATTACATGAGCATTGTTAAAATATACTCATAATTCCTATAGTAAAAATAGCATGTTGTTAATTCTTTAAATAATTTTGAATAAAATAAATTTAAAAAAAGCTAAAATGCTTTGCATAATACTTTTTTTGCTTGAAAACATCACTGAATAATATTTATCAAGCATTTGAACACTTCCTTTATGTATTTCAAAAAGTTAGTAACTTGATTAATTTTGTTTTAATAATTATTATAATTGCATTTAATAATTTAACAATTCTTTTAATTTTTTTCATGATTTCTTTCTTTCTAAGAATTCTTTTTTTTCTATATTTTAATAATTTTAGGCTGGCAAAATTTATGTGTATTGTAATAAGCAAAAATGGTGAAAATGCTCTGTAGGGCAATTCGATCTATAGCTACCAAATTTTATATATAGTTACTACTTGCATAATAAATGCATAGCAATAAGTCTTTTTAAAACTTCATTAATTTTTTAATTACTTAAAATTTATAGAAAATTTGATCAACTATTTTGATAGGTCAAAAACATTTACTGTCTACTTTTGCATCACTTAAAAATTCAAAAGATAACATTCTATTTATAGCAATTTTTTGAGAAATTAAAAAGAAGTTTAATAAACTGTTTGAAACTAATTTTAGCCAGAATTTATAACTATAAATATTTTTTAATCATAATGAAGTTGAACCCGGTTTTGTTGTTTCATTCAGTCTATCCCTCTTCTGGTTTTGTTAATGTTTGATAGAAAAGAATTATTTTGCTTCAAAGTTTGAATGCAGAAATTGTAATGTTGTCCTTCAGGTTGCAATATGCTTTAAAATTTCTAGTACAGAATCAAACATACATGATTTTTGTGTATTGTATGCATTTATAATATATGTAATATATTTCAATATAATATTAATGAGTCATTATGCAATTAATGTACTGACTAAAGATTAATCATAAATTTATCATTTTAATATTTGCTTGAATTTAAATACACAATTTTGATTATTCAAATCTATGAATGTTTTTATTTTGTAATTTATACAGTATTAAAGAAAGATATGCTTAGCAATTAATTACTTTCTTTCTCCATTAGATTAAAAATGGGCCATCTATGAAAAAATAGAATTGGCAATAATATTATAAATGCACTAATTGTATTATTTTTAATATGACTAAAGTTTTGACACATATATTTTTAATATGAGTTTTATCAATAAAGCTCACTTTTTTATTCTTCAAATGGGAAACTAATTACCTTATTAATCCTTAATGTCTATAATGTAGAATCATGAACAAATGCATGTTTTTTTTTATAGTTTTGTTATTTATTTTGCTATTTCCATGATTGTTTAATTTTTTCAAATATATTCTTACAATTTTATTGAAATTCATGTTTTTTGGATTTGAGTTAAAATATAGAATTTTTTAGATTTGAAAATTTAAAGAAAAAACTTTTAGTAACTGATTCATCTGGCTTAATTTTTAATATTTTCTCATACAACTTTTTAAAAATGATTTTAAACTTAGTAAAATTATATTTCTGATTCTGGATATCTTTATCAGTCTCTGAAAAATGTGAGAAATTTCTTTGGAAAATATTGGATATTTCACTTTTTCTTTCTTTTTTTCCCCTTTTTTATGATGATATTATTAATTGACTTCTTTTTATATTAAACCTTCAAGTATATTTCAATTTATAAATTGCTTGAAAAATATGTTATCTGAATAAAATGTTCTAAATTGTTAAATTTATGGAAGGGTAGTGGAAAAGGAAATTTACATTTTCCATCTCAGCCATATTGAATCTTATTTGTTACTGGATATATAAAAATCAATTACAAAATTTTGGATCATCATATCCTTTTCCATTATACTTATCCTTTATCAACTTTGTCCGAATTGGTATATCCATCCAGATTAAGTGGTAATTTATTAATTTTAAGAAATGTTGAGAAAGGTTACAGATTTTTACTGTCAATCTTATAAAAATTATATTGCATTTTAAATAATGATATTTTGCATCACCATTTTTTTTTTTTTTTTTTTTTTTTTGTCAAACCAAAGTAACATCCTGTGTTTTAAAATAGAAAACTCTGTGTAAATACAGAAATAAATATTAAAATTTTTATAAAATGCATATTTGGATTTAATCAGAAAATATTTCAATAGAAACTGTGCATTATTATAAAAAAGAAAACTTCTTATCTTTAGAAAATACATGAGTTCTATGTATGCAAAGGTGCTTAACTTTTTTAATACAAAAATTCTTTTTTTTTTTTTTTTTTTTTTGCTAAGTTGCTTAGTTTTTGCATTATTCCTTACTGCGCACCAAGTAAATATTTTCTTTTCTTTTCGACAGTTGGCCATTTCATGCTGAGAAATTTTTGTATTGAAATATCTTTTAACATTTCATCTAAGTATTGAAATTGCATAATGAAAAATAATTTTTAATGTTAGAAAAAAGATAAAGAAAAAAGGTTCTTGAATTTTTATGTGACAACTTTGCTATATAGCTAGCATTTTGTTGCAAAATAATTTTTTTTAAAAATTGTTATTTTAATGTTTTTTAAATAGTAAATCAAAAATATAACTGCATTACATTATGCATTGAAAAAATATATCATCTTATATCACTCAAATATATCACTCTTATATTAACAATTTTTTTAATGATTTCCTCAGATATTTTTTAAATTTGAATTAAAATGTATTAAATCATTCATTTATATTTTAGGGGGATAATGAAGAAAACTGTTTACTGGCTTTCAAAATACTCTTAAAATTAGTTGAGTATGTCAACATAACTAAATCACCTCGTTTAAGGTGTTTTGTACTAACTAAGGTGAGTATCTTGTTTTAAAAAGTTTTACTCTGAATGTTTTTTGTTTCACAATTTTAAAAAATATTTTTACCATTTAAAAGCATTTGCCTTTGATCATTTCCCTTATCAATTGCAGAATAATTGTAATAAGGAAACAAAACATAGTGTATCTGTTTGCATTTGACAGGACAGACTGTTGAATCTAAAATTAGCAAATTTTGCATATATTGTTTGACAACCCTCTGCGATTTTGCGCATGCGTTAGGATGGGTTTAATTCGTCAAAATAGGGGTGAGAGGAAAGATGAAAGGAGGAGGTGTTTATATTTAACAATAAAATAAACTCGGATTACTCACGGTCTGAATTAAAATAATGCGGTCAGAAACAATATGCTCAACTTCTTGAAAAGAAATTGAGCAAAAAAGTATCTAATAGGTTGAAAATCAAGGTCAAAGAATGACGAAGAATTCCGGAAATACACTCTTAACTTTCGCATCTCTCTCTTTAATGAGATAAAATCATCGAAAAGAGGTCGTCTCAGAATGCTGAAACGAACGGTATATGCATCTAAGAGTTGGAAGTGTTTTGTTTGGAGGGCTAATTTTTAAATGAATTAGAAATTTAATTAATTTAAAAGTATTTTTTAAAAAGTTTTTCAGTAATAACTTCAGATTGTATTGAATCATTATTCTAGTTTCAAATTCCGAAAATTATAAATTTTAATGGTATAGGTATTGTTGCCATCATCAATTAAAAAGACATTTTTATATTTATAATTTTATATATCTTTATAATGAAAGGCAATTCATTTTTATTCTTGATACAAACATATAATTTTTTTTTCCTTTGCCAAAAAGCTATTGATGAGCATTTACTTATTATTTATTTATTGACAGGATTGCATTATAAAGTGTGTTGTTATGGGAATGTTTGTGCTTATGAAGTTTCACATTTTGCTTAAACTTTTGATATTGATTTACTATTCTCTTCTTTGTGTGTATATTTATATAATAATTGAGACTTCCAATAATTGCTATTAAGAATAATTTCAGCTTTTAACTCTGATGGGAAAACTTTTATTGTTTGTCCATTTCTTCTGTTCTTTTCTGTTATATAATATGCAGTTTTGCTTTTTTATTATGATTTATTGAATTTTATATTAAATTGATTAATAATTTCAAAATGTTATTAAGTAAATTTTTAAGCATATTCAATAATAAACTCATAACTCTACACATTATTAAATTTATAATCACATGATTAGATTTGTTGAATTTCATCATTTCGAACTTTGCATCATATCTCAGATTTTAAGTGTAATCACTGATTAATTAAAAAAAAATGCTTGGATGTAGTAAGCAAAACCATTGTAAATAATCTAAAATAGTGTTTCAGTAAATCTGTTTGGTGAGTATGGATTGTGAATGACAGATGACTAATCTAATAGCGCATGGAAAAATTTGAATGACGAATGCCACAACTACCATATGTGGGAACTATGGTTGAATTCTAAGGACCATCATTGGCCACAGTACAATTCGTCCCATAGGATGCATTTTACTTTCATCAGTAGAAAGTAGCAGATTCCATATTATTTCTGTATCCATTGGGGTAGTGAGAACCAACCATTATACCAGAAACTTCTCATATACGCTGGTGGAGATGGTATATCCTGAGAATTCTGAAATGCTAAATAATGGATACTGGATTCCACAAATAAGCACGAAAACACAGATAAAATACTTATTTGCAAAAATCAATAGCACAGACGCAAGCAATGAATCGTTACTGAACAACTACAACAGTACAAAGTTCTAAGAGAGAACTCGCTAGAGATCTGAACTCCAAAATTGGAGTTCGTTTAACTACTACTTTTTATATATGCATTACAACCTATATTGTTCCCGTGACAAAGGAACAAAAGGTTTAGAAGAATCCTGTATCTTGGCCCTTGATAAATATATTAACAAGTTTCTCTGATATTTGAGAATTTTCATTTTTCTCACCAGGTTTCAATCCAATGACCAGGTGTTATTGACCCAATATCCATTCAGCATCCATCAAAATTATGTATAAAAATATCTTTGCTGTTATGACATTGACTATGCAAGGAAATAATATTACAGATTCATAACAATAATATAGTTGTAAGGGACTATAGGACCTTTAACAGCTAAAACAGACCTCGAAAGTTGTCCAAATGCGACTCTTCCCTAGCATTAAAAAAAAAAAAAAAAAACTCTTAAAGTTAATAGATTTTTTTACCACTGTTTTGTAAGACATTAAACCTTATAATTATGAATTTTTAAGTCAGTGAAATAGTTTTCATTAATTAAAATATATGTGAAACACAAACATGTTCTGTATAAATTGTCGAAGGCAGACTTTGCTTGCATGTAAAGTTTTTCAGAAAATAAGCAATTTATATTAGCATATGTTATTCCAATTTATTCACAAAGAACATAACTTGATAATCGTACAAATTTATGAATATTTTAATACCTTTACAGGAATTGTTTTACTGCTGTTAAAACATGATACTGCTTTAAAAAAACATTTTTAGAATATTATCAAGCACTAAAAAAAGTATACATTACATAAGTATGCTTTGATTTTGCATGGTTTTCTTTATTATGTGTGTATATGTATACCTGGAAAATTTCATATATATATGATCAACCATTTTTGCTTAATCCTACACTCAAACATTGAAAATATAGTGTTGAGAAAAATGATTTTAAAGCAAATGTTTCCGATTGAAAAGTCAACAGTCCCCTTCAAGTTTGAGACTTATTTTTTAAACTAATCAAAGTACATACATGTGCAACACCAAAAAATGTTAAAAAGAGTTTTGGTTATCAAATAAAATCATTTAAAAAAATCAAAATATTAAAAGTTTAAATATTCTATAGTCCTCTAAAGTCTATTACTGTTTAGAAATACTGTTATACTTAAGAAGTTTTGTATGATTGTCAAGAAAACTGAATGTCAAATTTGGTTTGTTTGAATAATTAAATAGTTTACCTTTTATTTTTTGATATCTTGGATCCATCAAAACTTTTGATGATTCTTGTATGCAGAAATGTTTTTTTCCTTCTAGAATTTGACTACATTTAATTCATATTTTTTATTGTTTAGATTATAAAGTGCTGAAGTGCTTTATTTCTAAAGTAAAAATTCTTAATTCACTTAAATACCTCTGTGATAGCAATGTCTTTTTACTCTACTTTTTTGATAATACATTTTTTTTATGCTTAAATGAAAAAAAAAAGTCAATCGAAAATACATTCTTATATATATATATACATATATATATATATATATATTGAATTATTTTGTCTAGACACAAACAGTCATAAATCAGCTGTTATCATCACTAGCTCAGTGCCTATTCATTCACTAAAATAATATAGAAATTTTGCAGCATAACTGGAAAAATTAAGCAGGTTATCAAGTTCAATTGATTGAACATCCTTTGGTTTGTGTTTCATGAAACTTTGGTTGTGGGAGGAGGAGGAGGAGGAGGTAGTCTCACTATGGAGAAATTTACTAGAATTACCAAGAATTACAAAAACCATCTCAAAATAGCCTGTTTTTTTTTAAAGTTTGCATTTTGCTTCATCTACAGATATGAATTATTCCAAACTAGGGCTGTTTCTGTTGATTCTCTAGTTTTATGAAATGAAGTAATAATGATAATAATTATATATATATACAAGGTGTTGCCGAATTCGACCGACACATTCAGAGGGGTGATAGTATGCATCAAGAGGATAAAGAATCACCATACAACATGGAGTCCCAAACGACGTTTAGGGGGGGGGAAATCGCAAAAATATAAGGAGTCGGCGAACTTTTGGAAACTGTAAAAAATTAATAAAAAAATAACAAAAGGTGTTTCAACAATGAATTTTTTTAAAGTGAAAGCAAATTTTTAAAGACAATTTTTCATTTTTCAGGGGGTCGTAAATTATTGAAAACGAAAAAATAGTTTAGAACCCTTACCTGCAAAAATATTAAAACTTTAAGAAAAATAAAAGCTTGAAAATATAAGGAATTTTATACTCTTTAATTTGATATAAGTCAGTAGTGTGAAAACTAAGGAGGTTTTAAGATATTCAAGAAAAACTAAAATGTTTGCCGGAAAACATCGCTGCAACATCGGCACCAATATTTACAGAAGTTGTTGCAAAATTCTATCGAAAAATTTTGAGGAGTAATAGTAGGCATCAAGGCGATAAGAATTTTCAAAGAAATATAAACTCGCAAACGACGGTGAAAACTTATTTGCTGAAATACAGATACAGCATACATTTGCAGCACGGATATTTTAACATAAGAAAGGAGACGATGAGAAACTTTTATAAAAATTGTTCAATGTTGCGGCGGCGAAGGTCATTACACAATACACAATCGACACCGACGTTTAAAGGACCACCGGACGCGCTCAAACATACCAGGTGTGCTTGCGATTTCTCCAAAGAGCGGCGACGATCCGTGCTACGAGATCTTTCAATATATCCAAAGGTGTCTGATAAACAAGAGATTTTATATGGTCCCAGAAGAAAAAATCTAAGGGTTTTAGGTCCGGGGAACTTGGAAGCCAAACAACAGGTCCGCCACGTCCAATCCACGTCCCAGGATACGTATCATCTAGTTAGTTACGCACAGAATTCAAAAAATGCGCTGGTGCACCACCATGCATTAGCTACATGTTCTGGCGTGCAATGGCCGGTATTTCCTGCAGTAAATCCGGAAGGACGTGATGCAAGAAAACAAGGTACTTTGCGCCACTGAGGCGTTCGAGAAGGCATTTGGCCTCGTTATTTTAAAGGATCCTGTCTCCTGAAACCGTCTATTAATATTTGCAAAGGTGCTGTGGTGTGGACAACGCCTACTTGGATATTGTTACTGGTATATTCTTTGTGCTAGCCGTCCATTACCATTCGCTCGGTCGTAAATTAAATGCATATTCGTCATTCATGAAATCTTACATGTGTGCGAATGAAACTTATCGACTATCAATTCTACACTGCTCTTTTATCGAATATAAGCTGCTTTCATATTTTTTGAGCCATCAATTTTGCAATGCTCGCAGCTTTTATATTCCTCGAACGCATGGAAAATTCAGATACGAGAAAACTTCTTCTCGACTACCTTGTTCCAAATCCTTGCATTCTTAGGGCCATTCTCTTCGCCAGGCTAATTGTCTCTTCGTTGTCTGTTTTTGCGATTTTCACAGAATAAGCGTCTCCTGCGACCCTATGTTTTATGATAATTTTTCATCTCTTTAATGTTTACTATCACTTCTCTAAATGTTCCATTCGAATTTGGCAACACCCTCTGTAAACATTGGTACCGATGTTGCAGCGATGTTTCCTGGCAAACATTTTAGTTTTTCTTGAATATCTTAAAACCTTCTCAATTTTCACACAACAGACTTATATCAAATTAAGGAGTATAAAATTCCTTATATTTTCAAGCTTTTATTTTTCTTAAAGTTTTAATATTTTTGCAGATAAGTGTTATAAACTACTTTTTCGTTTTCAATATTTTACGACCCCCTTTTTTATCAAATCGACATGTTACTTACATGAAAAATAGCCTTTTAGAATGTGCTTTCACTTAAAAAAAAATTCATAATTGAAACACCTTTTGTTATTTTTTATTAATTTTTTACAGTTTCCAAAAGTTTGCCGACTCCTTATATTTTTGCGATTTTCACCCCCTAAACGTCGTTTGGGACCCCATGTTATATGATGATTCTTTATCCTCTTGATGCATCCTACCACCCTTCTGAATTTGTTGGTCGAATTCGGCAACACCCAGTATATATATATATATATATATATATATATATATATATATATATATATATATATATAATATAAATTTTTTAAGCAGAGTCGTGGCCCTAGACAGTGAAGACACTTTGAATTTTTAACTTCGATTAATTTCATCCCGGGAGGCATAATTTATGTACAAGTAGGACGCGGCAAAGCGCATCCGTTCACAGAGCTACAAAAGAGCGAAAGAGTGGGAAAATATTTTCCCCAGTGTTTAAATACTTAGAGATTCTGATACGGATTTCATTACGCATGTCGATTTCGGTAGGGGAATCTATGTATCTTTTAGAAGAAATTGTTTAGGTTAACAATTTTGTATCCCTTTACTTGGTGCGTGGGAACCGCTGACTTAAGCATTTTTACAGAGATTTCTGTTGCATTAATTAAATAAAAAAAGTGAAATGGGGTCAGGAAATAAGAGACTATTTTAGAATGAAGTTAATATGGGCTGAATTAAGCTAAAAATTAGGAAATTAACTTGGATTTAACTGCTTGTATTAGGTAGGAGAAGACAAGAGGATAGAGAATAAATCAGGGTTGTCACGCCACCGGGAAACCGAGAAAATGCAGGGAAATTTGAAAACAGGGAAAATACAGGAAGTTTTAACTTTCTTAGTAATTCTTTTTCCCATCCAAATTACGCCGATTTCTAGAGATTGGAAGAATAAAAAATCGTAGTTATAGCATACAAAACTGAAACAATACTATTCGCGATTGTGTAATGCGGAAACTCACCACTTTTATCCACCCCCCCCTTTTTTTTTCTGTATAGTTCATTCCTTTTTCGATTTGCGAGATGGTTGTTCTTTTTCCATGAGATTCCCGAATTACAGCCTATGAAAATGCTCGAGACTTCTGCAACTGTGCGAAAGAATAGAATACATTACTGGTGGGATGTACAACATTCAGTCTGCAGAAGCAGTGCGATGGTGTTTAGTCTACCATATTTGAATTTATTGAATGGTTTGTTTATTATTTGAGAAACTGTGAACTTATTCAAAGTAGATTATACAATATTTTTAAATCAGTGAAATGCTCAAAATCCGTGTGTAATACAAACTGGGCGGATACAAAAAAGTCAAATCATTATTTTGCTAAATGGGTTCGAGAAGCTCCACAAAATCAATTTGTTGCGTACTGCGAGCTTTGTATGAAGATGATAAGCCTAAGTAATGTCAACAATGCCAAAAGAGGAAAACACACAAAACTGCGTGCCAGTTCAAAATAGTCGTAATTAATGCTGACCTTAGTATTTTAAAGGAATGAATAAAGGAAATAAGGAAAGGATCAAATCCGAAAACGTCAGATTTAATATCCGAAAATGAACCGAGAACAATAATTTAAAGCTAAATTTTTATGGGCATTATTAAGTGATGAGCTGTTAATCAAGTATATTACTATTTGTTATAGATTTATTCCTTTTTCTATATATCTATGAAAATCTGTTTTAAAAAACTGATTTCAAGCAGTGATTGAAATTAGAATTGAAACAATAATACAAATGTAATTAGAGAGAGTGGCTGACAAATTTTGCTAATTTTTTGTGTAAATATCCCTTAGCTTATATTTCAATAAAATTTTGTTATGCTTTGAACTAATTATACATTCAGATTTCTCTTTGAATCGTTACTGTGTGTGATTTTTTTTTTTTAAAGTAAACTTAAACTAATCTTTTTTTCTTTCAGATTCAAGAATTGTATAACAAAATCTTTCCATGTTATGAGACAATTGATATCCATATGTTTGTAGAAGCAGTTCATGTAAGTCATTCATGTGAGGTAGAGAAACTGCTTGAAAATTTGCACTCACCTATAATTATCTTTGGCCCAGACAATGGAAAGGTAAAGTATTTGAAATTTAAATATTAGCAGTAAACAGCCCTAAAATAAAAAAATTAAATAAAAAAAATGAAATTAAAATAATAATTGCTCATGTAAACAGAAAATTTTAAATAATAAAATACACTTTTACTATAGTATTAGAAAGTATAAATTCTTATATTTCAGTCCTTGAGTTTTTGATTTTTAAAATTGGTTTTTTACTTTCAATTCTGTAGTAAATCATATGAAAAAATGGCTTAAGAAATCATTTAGTTATAGAATTTTAAGTTAAAAAACAATTTATTACCAATTAGAACATTAAGCATTAATAGACTTAATAAGCATTAATAAAAAGACATATAGACACAAATGAAAAAAACATTGCTTTATTTTAAAATTTCATCAGCATTTGGAATCCAATTTAGATGTAAATTAATTTAATAGCATTTTTAGAAATATCTTATTAGTAACAGCAAACATTTTAACTTCAATTTTATTTTCATATGTTTATGATAAATTATTATCATTGGAAAATAATTGATGATAAATTATTAAATGATAAATTATTATCATTGGAAAGTACAATTGTATTGTCACCAAAAATTGATAGTTAAAAAATAAATTGAGAATTGTAGTATAATTGAAAAGTAGTGCGATTGAAATGTTAATGATAAAACTCCATCTTTGAAATTAAAATATGTAAAAATGCAGTTTATTCTCTTTGAAAGCTCACTGCTTAAAGTTGAGAAATAATGAAGGCATTATAGCTAAGAATATTTATTGTTTTTGAAACGAATTTCATCCAAGATCTGCTTGGTATGCAGATCTGGTAAATGATGAATCTGTTAATGTTAAATGCTCATTCAGTAGTATTCTGTACAGGTTTTGAAAATGAAGTCTGTTCAAGTATCTTCCTCATCTTTCCAAAGTTTGAAATTACAAGATCTATCCCAATTAATTCTTGTATAGCTTTACAACGGGACATTAATCTAACTAAATTGCATCCTACAACTGATGTGATTGCAAACAACTAGGGCTATGTGGAATGTTGATTTTGCTATTAAGTGTCAAAATATTTGTCTCACAACATTGAATTTGTATTTTTTTTTCAATATTTTGTATAGTTAGAAATATGTTAATGATTTGTCACAACATAATCATTCATTGTTTTTATTTCTGTTTCAATTAGTATAAAAAAATTCTGATAGTGTTCAAAATAGCTGCATATAACTATACATCTTTAAAAAAAATTTCATGCAGAAATACCCTTGCTGATTACTAAGAAATCTTATTTAGTTCAGTTAAGAAATTATAAGTCTTAAACTTGTCAGTATTTTCTACATTTAATTACATTATCTCTGTAGCAAACTTTTGTGTAATCAACAATTCTGTTTTATTTTCTTTTATTTAATCATATTTTCTTAATGGATGGTACTTTTTTACAGAACAAGAATTCCTTGAATGGCATGTGTCATATTAACTGATAATCATAATAGTCACTATTGTTGTAATGCATTTAAACTGCCAAAACAATTACAGTCTAGGGATCTGTATACATATTTAGTTACACTTAGTTTCTTGCTGACGACTCATGTGGAATTGTCTAAAGTTTAGATATAATGAATATAAAAAAAAAAGTATGTGTTGAGTCTCATTGTGCATCCTAAAAGTTTGATTTAGCATACAATTTGACCACTTGTCTGAAATCAGTGCTATTAAACAAATTCATTGAATAATCACACCTTTCGCAAAATACATTGAAAATCTATGCAACGACAGCATTTATAGAAATTTACTGCACACATGCCAGCAACAAATTGTAATTAAATAATAGTAATAGCATTTAGCAATTAGAGAAAACTTACTTGACTACTACTTCTTATGTATGCTTCATGATGGGTAACTGTAAAGCGAATCAATATTACAGATTCATAAGAATATTAAATATGTCTTAGACTAAGTTTTGAATGCTCATCCTGGTATTATCTTACTTTTTTTTTTTCTTCCAGATTAAGATTTTGCCACGAGCATCAAAATCCTTACAAGTATTAGCAGAAGCTCCACAAGTACTTAATCATATTTTTGAAATATGGTCTATTCATTATAGCAGAGAATTAATTCTACAAGTCTTCGACAATTTAGATACTACCTTTATGAGGATTATTAATAGAACATGCAACAGGAGGGAAAGGTAACTGAATTCATGTCATATTGTTTTTTTCCATTGCTGCAATTGTTTTAAAATGCTTTTTAATCAGTAGTATGCAGCATAGCTTTGGCAAGTTTGTGGCATTTTGATGCAAGAGAGAAAGACATGAAACGTGAAATGGGTGACAGAGTAATAATAATTTTGTAATAAATATGATTATGTTGAACACAATGCTATTTTTACCTACTTATCTTTTATGATTTATCTTCAGTCATGTGTTATCAGCAAATAAAATACAACCAGATCTCTCGAATTTTGATTGTGAATTCTCTTATCAGAATTTACTCTTCTAATTATCACATAATTTTGGCATTACACCGGCCTACTCATTAGAGCCAGACTGTAATTGGAGTAATGAAGTATTATTTCAAACAGAAAGCAAAATTAGATGTGGGGGGAAAAAAAAAGCCAAAGAATAGTAGTATTGGCTCAGTCATTGTGTAATATAAAAATTACTGTAATTATTTACTATTCTTTGCCTTTTGTTGGTAAACTGCCACTTATGTAAAAGTGACTGTGTTGAGAGCTTGTTGATTTGCTAGTTTTCTGTAGTTAATTATTGTAAAATTTTCTTGGCTACATTAAGAATTATTAACATATCTTTTAAAAATATACTTTAATTAGTTTGATTGTTTGAATTCTTAAATTTGTTGCAGTTTAAAATTAATCATTGGTACTGCATATTTTACATTTGGAATATGATTAGCTTCTTTTGTGTGTAGCAAAATACTGTCATTTTTTTTATTCATATAATCAATGCTTGGATGAAATTCAATTTTTGAAATTATTAGTTGCTGTTTGAATGAAAATATTAAATTTTTTTCTGATTTGGAAAAATTTATTTTAGAGAGTGAAAAAAATTTAAAAAGTAGAAGATTTATTTTGATTTTATTTGCAATTTATAACTCATCTAAATTATAGAAAAATGAAATATATGAGTTATGTTCATTTTTTAAATCGTTTAATTTTAAATGTTCCTTAATGCTATGTAATTTTTTTCTTTTCTTACAAATATGTATTAATTATATGTCCATGGTCATTTCAGCTATTAAACTTATTCTTTTATTTATCTGCTTTGTATCCATTTCTTAAAAAAAGTATACTGAATTTGAACTTTTTTATACTTAATGGAAAAGAAAAATAATTTTGATCTTTAATTTTTTAAAATTCTTATTTCCTTATTCCTGTTGCTATTTTAAACTTCATTTAGTTTTAATATTGAATTTTTTTTTTTTTTTTGTAAATATGCACCTACAAAATATTCAAATGCAAATTTATGTACAGTCTCAAAGAAGTTTTCATTTTTGTTTCATATTTTGTAATTTAATATATATATATTTTTATTGTAGAAGAAGTCCCACATTTTGCCAAGATACATATTTTGTGTATTTGAAACTTCAGATCAATCTCTTGGAGACTATTGTGTTTCTTCGCCTGCCACTTAAAGTAAATTATGTTTAGGACATTATTTATTTTTCACAAAAATGCTTATCATTTTGTACAAATAAATTGCCTCCCTTCAACCAATTTAATTGTAATCTAAATTTAATTCATATAATTAATATGCATAATTAAGTTAGTAGATTTGCTGTAAAGAATTACAATATAACTATACATTTTTAAGGCATATTGTGAAAATATTATTTTATATTCAAAGCATTCTATAATCAATTAAATAACTGCTCCCAAGTAATAAATAATATTACTAGTAAAAACCTACTGTGTTACATTAGCATTACTATTTCACTGTGGTTGTATTGTATAGCTACTAAAAAGAATTAAAAGAAGTCTTAGAGTTAATAATTTAATAATTAGAATTTTAAAATACTAATTAAATCATATTTAATGAATCATAATGAATTAAACTCTAAGCTGATTGCTCTATGTATTTAAAATAATTGATAAAACCAGAGTCTGTCACTCAACACCAATCACTAGTCTGAATTATGAATTTTTATTTCATATCAAAGTTGATGACCCTTGATATGTCATCAGTAATTGCATTAACTCTTCCTCAGCTCTCTATTTTCAAGAGAAATTTTATAAATGATTCTTCACTGTAACTTTTCCATTTTATAATCTTGACAGTCTTTCAACCTCTATTTTTTTTTAAATCTGATTTTGAAACTATTTCTGTCATACGAAGGCTCGTTACTCTGAGATATGTTTTCAATAATCACCTGCCACAGTGCCCTCCATTTTCAAGATAAATTGTAAAATAAAATTTTAACAAAGACCCCAACCTAAGTAACTGAACTATTTTTGCTTATTAATGCCAACTTTGCAACCAATATTTATTCTGGAAGTATAATTTAAAATATATTTTCTTTTTTATACGTTAACATGTAGTTCATAATGTTGATTGACAAGATTGAATTAATGCTCTGAATATGGTAAGTGAATAGCAGGTCTTGGAAATTGAAAGTTATTTAATTTAGTAAATAATCCTTTTTGAGTGTTGATTCTGTTGTATATGCATTTCTGTTAATAAATTGAATATCCAATCATTACTGAAATTTTTAAAATCTTAAATCAATATTTTTCTCCTAATTTATTTATTATTATTATTTAGACAATAAACAGTCCTGAAAAAATGAGCTCTTTAATCACATGTTCTAAAAGACTCCTAAAAGAATGCCCAACCAGTGCAGTTATTCTTCGAAAGAAGCTTGTTAAGATTTTGTACGCAATCCTCCATATGAAAGTAGAGCATAATGGAATGGAAAAAGATTGTAAGTCTTTTTTCTCTGTTTCTATAATTAAAGGATTTAAAAATTAAATTCAACATGTAAAATATTTGTTCAGTGTATGTAAGAAATGTAAGTTAGAATTATTTTGAACAAATGATAAAACGATTGCAACATTTTAATGCAATCCAAATATAATAATACAAACTTTGCAAAAAAAAAAAAAAAAAAAAAGTATTGACCAGCAAGCAAGATAAAAAATATGAAAAAAAAAAAAAAAAATCCTCTCATCAAGCTGGAAGACAAATATAGATTTCTTTTTATCTAAGATTCTAATTTCAAATTCCTTTCAATCCTAAAATAAAAACAAATGGGAAGGGTTTTCCCGAAACATTAATAAACAAATAATATAAAAGTAATTAAATAAAGTATTATAAAAATAATATGCATATTTAGGCATGTTACAAAGTTTATATCATTGAAAAAGTTTTTAGGAAGCGCGAAATGTTTGTATAAATCGGTAAACTATCGTTCACAAATATTGCTATTTCAATTAAATGCAAACAATAAAGTTTTAGGGTATTAAATACAAATTTATCGTTTGATTTGTTATAAGCAAAAAAATCGTCTACTTTTCTTAATTAATATTAGAATTAAGATTTTATTGTTGCACATATAAATATTTCATCTGCAACTATTCATTGGAGTAAAAAAAAAAAAAAAAAAAAAAAAAAATTCTTCGGCATTATTGTATTTATTATTAACTGCATTGGCAAATTTTAGGCTTACCGCATGTCATTGGCGAACATCGTCAATAGATTAACATATTTTTTACGATCGTTTTTGGCAATTAATTACTATTAGTCGAAAAGTAAAAGTACCGGTAAAAGTGTAGTTTAGTGTGCCCCTTGATGCGCAAGGATACCAAGTCGCCAATAAAGATGACGGACAAAATAAATATTTCTGCAAAACAGTTACGCTTACCACTTTCTGCATTAAAATTGATATTGTTTTATCTGAGATTTATTATTTTTTTTAACCTTTGGGATCACTATTGCTGCTTATCTTAACAATTTTTAAATAAAGAAGTTTTTCAAACTGTCTGTTATATGGATTAAGACGTGATCAATAATTATAATTTTACTCCCCTGGTTTCTGTGGCTTGAGCAAAGTGCTTGATGTTCCATTCTTTTTACGGTTCTTAGTATTCTCAATATTTCATAAATAAAAAATGCAGAAAAGAACATGTTGCTTTTCATAATTTTAACAATATGATAAAAAGAGAAAATGGTAATGCAGTTAATGATGCTTATGATAACAAACTGCATTGCCTGTTCATTTCTTTCTCTGTTATCAAACTCCAAATTTCAAAAATTTGGATTGTCTTTAATTTTCCCTAAATTATGTGAAAATTTTTCAAAATTAGTGTGAAAGGCCAAATTTAAAAGGAAAATTTGTCCATGTTTCCAGGTGGATCGTAATGTACCGTTTTTTAAAAATGGTATGAACAGCTGATTTGTTTGGAGAGGAATGTATGTTGATCTTTTTCCAAACTGTTCAATTAGTAGCAATTTGTCTTTTTGCTGTCCATTGCTTTTTGCATTGTTGAACCCTTTAATTAACTCATTGTCTTTTGTCCTTTACTTGCATTTTAATTATTTCCCGATTTATCATTGCTTGACTAGCAATTTTCATAATCACTATAGCATTCATGGTAAGTTTGGAATAACTATTCATTGCATCTTTTTTTCAGTTTGTTAGTTTTTATCAATTTCAGAGCATTAATATTTATTGCAATAAATCTTTCTGTCTTGAAATTCTAGACATTTTTTTAGCTGGAAATAAACAAATAAGCTTAGGTTATTTAAGTTTTTCCATTAAAAAAAAGAATTAAAATAATTATCAGTAGTATGAATAATTTTACTTCTTACGTATCTGCAATACTAATTTCAATAAAGTTTTTTTTTTAATTTTATTTTTTTATTTTTGATGAATGAAATGAAAACTCACAAGTTTTGAACTCATTACCAGAATAGGGGAACAAACTGCATTATTCATTTTTTTTAGAAATACTCACTGCAACAATCTACACTGACATGCAACATGGTGGAAAACAAATGTCGATAGGCATTAACTCCTATATTTTCTCTTACAACTGAAATAGAGATCCCCTAATCTGATTATCACTGTTATGAATTTGTTAAGGTATCCAGAGATGCCTCATGTTAGAAAAAGGTATATCATTTGTACATTTTTATACCCAAGATGAGCTAGAAGTAAATGATATCGCTAAATTAATTTAACATTGTTTTACAAAAAGTCAAAACATTATTTATAGAAAAATGAGTAAAGTGTGGAATAATTTTAAGTCAACATTTGAAAAGTGTCTTTTGATATTTCTGAATAGAAATAATGTTAATGCTATTTATATAAGTATATGTGGTATTGTTGGTTGCAATCAAAATCAACTTATTTCATATCAACCACCTTTAGTGACTAGTTGGTTTGTGGGAAAATTATTTATATTTACTTCCAGTTAAATCTTTTGTACATAAAATAATGTACATGGTTCCTTTAAAAAAATGTTTGTGAGTATCAAAATGTAAATGTATGAATTAAATATTTGTAAAAACATCAAAAATAACAACAGATTACATTAATGCCCTTATAACTGTTCTCTTCATTGTGAAGATGAAACTTTAAGATCAAAACTCATGACATCTTAGCGCTTAGTGGTGTAAAAATCAGTTTTGTGTAATAAATTTTCAGAACTTATTGCGGAAAAATGCCCACACTTTGTTTATTTTTTTAATTACTGAATGAAAGTTCTAATTAAAATTATATAAAAAAATGCTCTGAGGTGCACATTCATACCTCAAACACATATAGGTACCAAATCTGGTAGCTCTAAGTCAAATAGTTTTTGTAAAATGCCAACATATCTGCATTCTGTTAAGTCTTTATGAAATATGCTTTAAAAATATATTTCTATATTATCTTTCAAAGGATTTAATAATAAATATTTCCCTCTAGTCAAGATTGCCTATGATGGATTTGAAGCATTTCTTTTAATTAATAATTTAATTTGGAACCAAGGCCCTTCACCAGATGATGATGTGAGGTAAGTTTCATTCAGTTAGAAGTTTTAATATATATATTTATATATGAGTGTATTTTTTGCCTTTCCTCCCTAGTTCTGCAGGACCATTTTCTTTCTTAAAGACGAGTAGTAGAATAAATGAAGTGATGTTTGTACATTAACCGCATGTCAGCAATTAATCGCCCAAAAGCAATCGCTAACCGAGTTAATTAACATGGTTAATTTTCCCATTACGGCTGTCATTTTTTTTACTCAATCGATTTTTTGTAATGGATTTAACCTCTCAATAAAATTTTATGGAATTCTAATGATAATTTCGAGAGTCATAGGGTTCTGAAAAATGACTTTTAATGTTAAATGAATATTACGAACTTTGTGATATATTATATATTTCTTCAAAAAAATTTCCCTCACCTAAAGTAAACTATCATATTTCATAGTCTTAAAATAGATGCATAAATAATAAAAATGTAATATTTTATGAATTTTCAGAGTTCTATGTGTAAAAAGGTTAAAACTTTTAATGAGAACAAAGCTGACATACTAAAATGCCACAATCCAAAAAATTGCGCTTAGTAGTGAATGTTTGTGCTTAATAGTCAGAGTGAATATTTTGAATTATTCACAAAAATTGAAACATTTCCACAGTCGATTTTCAACACTCACTTTTTGAGGGACTATATATTAAGTTTATTTTTATTTACAGATTTACTTTTCAAGAAGCACGACCTTTAATGGCCATCATAACGTCGCAGTTAGTTAAATATTAAATTTATTTTCAGCTCGCATGATTTTTATTTAATATGAATTCTGCCTTCTTTTTTTTTTAAATAAATAAATATTTGTTTTTTATTTAGTCTATATAAAAGTAGATTGAAGAAGAGATTTGATGTTGAGATGTTTAACTAACTTTTACTTTCTATCGGCAGTTATCATTTGAAAGTAAATGAAATTAAGATTCAAGGAAATCTGTCCCATTTCTTACCATTAAATAAATGAATCGATGCAAAATTAAGGAAATTAACTAGCACTTACTATTTATATACTTAATGGCTTAATGTGGAGCACTCATTCATAAATTTCTTTCATTAGGTGGATGATATTTTAAAATTATCTTTAAAATAATCTGAGTTATAAAATAATCTCTTTGCAGTTGCGTTTATGAAAAAACATTGTTTTTGGACTTCTAGTTTGAGATATTGCTGCATAATAATGTACTTGGGCTCAATTTGTTTGTATTTATTTCTCTTGACTGCATCAGTTGCTCCATAACAGAAAGAATGTCCATGACTCTAATGTTTTTATGGTAGTAAACTTAATAAATCTTCTATCTGAATTACAATTGTTTTCGCTTGAAAATAAATGTCCATTAAAAAAAAAATCCTAGGAATTACAGTGGTTTAAACATGTTTTTACGATATTTGCATTTCCCCAACTTTTAAGGGAGACAACTTTTTAAGGGAGGAGGGAGAGGATTAAGCAACGTATTTCATTCGTCATAAAAATTAAAAAGTATCTTAATTTTTTAGGGTGGTATCAACTAACAAAGATTATAATATGAGTTGATTTTAAAAGTAAAGGAAATTTTTCAATATGTAAATAAAAAGAAAAATATTTATGTGTGGAAAAACAAACAAACATACTTATTTTAAGGACAAATCTGAGTGGTGTTGTTTGCTTCTACGAAATTTCTTTGTGAAATTGTCTTTTTTCTTCTTTTTTTCTTTTTCCCAATTAACAAGTAGAGACTTACGTAATATATGGTTCCCGATGGGTTGACTTTTTATGGGCAGAGTTTTCAGCAAATAAGATTAAGTATATAACCCGAGAACTACTTCGAATTTCAGAACGAAATTTGATACACATACATAAAATGACCTGCTGAATCAAAGTATTAAAAAAATCTGGGTTTCTATAATGAACATTTTTTGAGATATTATCTTAATTAACTCAGTTAATGAGTTTTTCTATCTCTACAAACCTGTCCCTCTAATCCATTTCCATCAACACCAATTTTGTGAAGATGTGGTATCAAATAACAAAGTTACAGATATGTCATCCCCCCTTTTTTGTTGATGACTATACAATCTTGTCATTTTTAACTTATTGTTATGAAGATTCGGGCATTTATCATGTCACTGAACTAGGCTCCTTTCCCTCTTCGAAAAGCATTGCCACCAGTTATTTATATGCAATGATATTTAACATTTTTTTGAAGCTCCTACTAATTTGAAATTATTTTGGCATTTTAGCTATTTTTTCAATTCAATTAAGATATTAAATTCCCTTAATGCTAAGCTGCATTCTCCATGGAAGAGAACAAGCTTACAAAACTATCACAATAGAAGATTTTGTTCAACTAGTTTATCAAGTTGCTCAAAAGAAATGGGGGATCCTGGAATCCAAAACAAAGGACTTGCTGACCAGCATGTTAAAATTGTGACTTTGGTGGGTGCATGTTTAGGCATTTTTGCTCCTAAGTCTCTCTTTAAAAAATATTCAAAGAACCTCCAGATTAATAAGTAGCTTCAAAAAAAAAAAAAAAAAAAGAAAAGAAAAGAAAAAGGTCAGCAATATTCTTTAAAAAGAGGACCAAAAACCTAATCCCTCAATATGACAAATACCTGAATTTTCCTGGAGATTATACTAAAAAATTAACCGTTTATGTATAATTTTTGGCAATAGATGTTGGAAATAAAGATTTATCATTATACAAATTGTTTCTCTTCCTAGTATGCATGCCATCATAATTTATATACTAAGCCTTTGGTTGCAGCACCAGACATAAACATGTACTTAAGGCGTGTGTATTATGTTTCTATTGTCAATCCTTGTCATCATATTTTAAACCTCTGTTTACATAAACGTATCAAAGAGATATACTTTTATGTCTTTAGTAGAAGCCGAGGTAATGGCTGTCAAGTTCATTTTAATTGACTATAAAGATGTTTTATAAATTCTTAGATTTCATTTCCTGAACCTTAAATACACTGAACTTTGCTAAGTCCTTCCATCAATTAATTCATTTTGTTCTCTTCATTTTTTAAAATGGTCCATCAGAGCTTGAGAGAAAAAAAAAACCTGGTTTTTCTAATTTGTGAGAAAATGTAATATTTTTTATTTAATTTTGTTACTCTCTTTATAGAGCATGTTTTTACGCTTTGCTGTTGGACATTTTTGAAGTCAAGTACCTATCAGTTGACCGAGAAATAATAATACAATTTACAAAATATTTTTTACCGGTTTTGTATGATTCAACTATTCCAATAACAGTTCACAATTCAATATGTTTGGTCTTGCTGAAATTTGAAAAACGCCAGGAAGAGAATGTCTTTTCGGTAAGATATGAAACTTTTTTAAAAATCTTGTTTTCTTTAAATTAAAAGATTTATATCTCTAGCATTGGCTTATATAAGTTTGATACTTATGTGTTAACAGTATGCCAGACATGTCATGTTTATTGTAACTGTTGATTAATTGATCAAAATATCATGCTAGGCTGTTGACTATGTTCATCATTGACATATAGTTAAATTTAAAATTTGCCAATAACATGCAATCTCAGCCAAAAGTTCGCCAATAGCATGCTTTTAATATACAAATACCAAATGTTCAATAATTAGATAGACATAAATCATTACTTACTGTACGAGAAGTTATTAAAATAAATTTCATTTTCATTGCAATCTACTAGTAGGTATTTCTTCATATCGCCAATGAATGTCACATAACCAGTGGCAAAAAAAAAAAAAAAAAAAAAAAAAAAAAAAAACAAGACAGCAGCTAAAGTTTATGATTTGGTAAGCAAAATAAATGCAAACTATTAAAATTAAAAATGGGTGAACTTTCTAGTAAAAATAAAATTTATTTATACTTAAATCAAATTAATACTTTTTGCTATGTTTACTGTAGTAGTTATTTTATTTTTTGCCATTGGTGCCTTGGTATCTGTTGACAATATAAAAATGCATTAGTGGGTTCAACCAAACGGAGTGTTTTATATACTGAAGAATTACCACATTAAATTTGCACATCTTTTAATAGTTGCATAGAACTAGCACTCATTCTTGCTTTGAACATGCTCACTTTTATAGAAAATCCTAGGATTAAAGAAGAAGGTATTGTAAAGTTCACAAAATTTGAACCAACTATTAAATGTTCCAGTTACAGAACTCAAGTCTGATAGTCATGTGGTGTTCTTAAGTCTAACTGAACTGAATTCTGTATAAAATAAATTGTGCATCTGCTTCAAATGAATATACTCTCATTGTATATTTCTAGAACTGAATTTAGGCTTCAGATGTTAATAAGAATTTTATGAGGAAATCTTAAATATATGTTTCTAGTACATTATTAATTTTTTTTAAATGTCAGTCATATCTGACAAGCAAAATGTGTTCTTATTCACAAATGTTGAAACATCAATGATTTTCAACTAAAATGCTTTATCTTATATAAAAATAGCAAAATAAGTATATATACGTGAGGATGATGGCTAAGCAATAACCAGTTCGAGTTAGTTGATATTTGAAAATTTAATGAATGACAATTTAATTACGGTAATGACGATGTACAAATTGAAGATGACAAATTTACAGGATGAGACTACGATAATGAAGTTCAGAGCTAACATAAAAGTTCGTCTTTTAAACAATATGTTGTAATAGTTCATCCTTACATCGATGCGTCGTAGCATCAACTGACAGCAACTCTCGATTCCTTCACCAGAGGCGCTGCTCGATGGCGGAAAATGAGGTACCGGTTCACCACATATATATATTTGATTTCAGGCGCAAAAAAGTATTGTATGTTTCGAACATTTGAATAGTTGGAATGTTTTTTTCAGTAATGGGCTATTGTTTGCTCATTTCCTAGAAATAAACTTTCATTTCCTGTCGGTTGAATAAAGTGATGAAACCTATCCAGAAAATATAGTGATAAGTCACACAAGACTTTTATTAGAGAAATTTAGGGTACTTAAGTATCATAGTGCAACCTCCTCACTCCACCTTCGCGCTAGGCTTACTTGGCTACCTTAAGATTACATCAAGATTGCCAAGCTCCATAATTTCTTTCTTTCTTTCTTCTTTTTTTTAAAAAATAATTTGTTTACTAAGTAACACAGTTGGTGCTTTATGTGTAAAGATACCTTGTTGGTATATCTCAGTAGCTATTTGAATTTGCTATTGAGTTGCAGGGTTTAGAAAGCAAGTAGATAGGTATCAACTGGAAAGTGAAACATTTTACCAAATTATTCATTATTTAAAATGCCCTATGTTCATTTTATACCATTTGCCATGTGTGTGTTTTCATGGAACATTTAATAAACTGGAGCAGATGAATTTCTAGATTAATAATCTTATAACAAGTTCTGATCTATGTATAATGTGGCTTTGCCAAGTTCCTACTATCTTCCTTTAATACTCACCCAATTGATTAATCTTAAGATATGGCTGACATAGATTGTATTAGTTACTTGGTATAAAACATTATTATAGAAAAATTCAATCCAGTGGGTGTACAATAAAATGCCCAATAGGCTCAGTAATAAAAAATGTAACTTTATTCTACATAACATACTGATAACAAAACATTGGCGAATTACACAAAAAACAATGTTTTCAGAAATCAGTAACATACAAATAGCAAATTGTTTTTAAGCATTTGCTATAGCATGAAGTGTACACAACAAATTCTGAACATCAATATTCCAGAAAGAGAATTTACAAAACTATTCCCTTGATTTGACTGCTATCGAACTCCATCTCTCGGGTTACTTTGGTGACAGACTGGGTCATCAAGAATATTGGTTGTGTTAGGATTCAATAAATCTATTATGCATGATTTTATACCATTTAAAATTTCATTGTAAATTTATAAATTATGGATTCTATTACCATTTCACGTAAAGAATGAATACAAGTCTTATTCATTCTTTACGTTCAAATAATTAAGAAAATTATGTATCTATATTGTATACTTTTTTTCCCTTCTTAATTTTAGTGAAGGAGAGTATTTATGCACTTTTCTTAAAATAATTTGTATTGAATATTTTAGATGGAATTATCTATAGAAATGCTCCAAGCTTTCAATGAACGTTTGAATTTATTTGTAAAACTCGATTTGCCCTTTATTCGGAGAAAGTGAGTTAATTATTTTTTAATGTAAAAATGATTTAATGAATTTATCTGATAAAAGAAAATATTGGTTTCAATATAATGTATCACTTTAATATATTTTTAGACTCAAGGAATGTAAAACGTTTTTTGATTGTGAAGATTATTGTGACCCTGAGTTTTCTTTCAAACATCACCATCTACCGAATCCATCATCAGTTTTTATTTCTGATTTTAAAAAGTTAACTAATAAGGTATAAGTTTTATTATTTTGTTTATAGTTATTTAAATTATTTATAACATGTACTGGTACTTGTGTATTAAGCACATGTCAGTGTTTAATCTCAAAAAAAAAAAAAAAAAAACCCTAAATATCTTATGCAGTCAAAGAAGTCATGTTAACATAATGATTATGTTCGCCAGTGATATGCGGTTAAACCTAAAATTTCTCAATAGCAAATGCAAGTCACTGTTTCCCAATGGATTCTAAAATTCTCAGCATTTTTGTGCATGGGTTAGGATGGTTTAATTCGTCAAAATAGGGGTGAGAGGAAAGGTGAAAAGGAGGATATATTTACATTTACCAGTAAAGTAAACTCGGGTTACTCGTAGATTAATGAGGCATAAACATTGCAAATAAATTGTAATACTGTCAGAAAAAGATATTAATTGACAGTAAAATATTTCGGAGGAATTTATATTTATTGGAAGAGGCATAAACATTAAATTATGATGAATACATGAAAAATTTATTTTCTTAAAGTTTGATATTTCACTTTTTTACAAACTAATAATGATTTTTTTAAATGTTAAAATATATCGTTTTTTATATGTTGTTGAATTTTTTGACAATATTTGATATTAACAACAGTAAATAATCGACCCTACTTTTATTTAAGAAATTACTGTAAATATGGAACGTCTTAAAAGTGTAAATATTATTTTATATATATATATATATGTATTTTAATATTTAAAAAAATATTAATGATTTTTTTTACTTAAAAATATTATTTTAAAATGTATGTTTTTGTCACTTGAATTAGCTGTATTAGTAATCAATAGTGCAATTTTGAATTAAAATAATACGATCAGAAATGGCACAACACTCGTATAAAACGTGAATGAAAAAGTGTCTAATAGGGCGTAAATCAAGGTCGAAGAATGATGAATTCCAGAAATGCGTCTCATTATCCCAGTTCTCACCCTTTAATGAGATGGAATAATCGAAAAATCGTTGTCTCAGGATACTGAAATGTACAGTAATACACAAGTACTCTTTTATGTTTTTTTCGTATTCAATCATTGGATTTGAGTCTGTTATTGGAGTCATTAATTTGAAATTTTCTTTCCTTCCACTCTTTTAGAAAACTTTCGATGAATCAAAAAATGCCTTCATTATTGAAGATTGTAAGGATTTAATCTCAGCTATTCTTGAAGGTGCATATACAGTTGCTAAAAGATTTCAATTAAGCAACCAAGGTAATTTTAAATATCTTCCAATTTCATGACGAATTTTACTTTTTAAATTCTTTTGCAAATTGCAGAAAAAGTTTTCAGCTGTTTTAATGCGTTTTTTAGAAGCTAATCGAAATTGAAATAATTTATTACTTTTTAAAACATTGTCTTATATTCGTAGTAAAACAAATTAAGAATTTGATGGAATATTGATTTTGGAGCGTGATATTTTGTTTTTAAACTTTGGTGAAAGTTGCTTGTCAGAGTTTCTTGAAAGATAAAATATTTGAAAAGAAATCAGTTTTATTAACCCTCTGGCTGCTTAAATCTTGAAAATAACTATTTCGATCAGAGGCGCGGCAGAGATTTGCCGACAGGGGGGCAAGCACAATATCTCTCATTTGGTTTCAAAATAACTCATAATAATTAATTTTACATTTAATTAAAGTAAATTAAGTATTATTTAGCTTTTTTTTATTCAGATGCTGATCCTTTCTTTTATTGTTAAAACTTTACAAAGGAATTTCTAAAAAAATGTTCTCAGTTTCTTTCAGTGACCATCAAAAAATTGTCAATATTTGAGCCTATTTCTTTATGAGACTGTTGAGACTTAATTTCTCTGAGATCTAAAATTAGAAAAATATGTTATATTCCTTTCTAGATTGCTGAATATAGATAGAAACACAGATTGCGCCTACCTAAAATATTTATTAAATTAGGATTGCAGCAACGAGCAGGAATTCAGATGTGTTTCGAATCCGAGGATAATAAGTGCGCAACAAAAATACAATAAATTACATTTAATACAACAAAAAATTTACTATAGTTCCGACACGATCAATATAGAATGCAGAAAAGACACAATGATGTCGTTTCTTAAGAATGCTGGAGAAAATATTTTGTAAATGTATGTACAAACTTACTATTTTATGTAAGATATGAAAAATATTCTTATGAAAAATGGATTGCTTAAACATTAGATACCCCATGTATTTATTTTTCAATACATATTTAGGCTTAAAAAACCAGTGAATTATATTAAGAAACAATTAGACCTTGGATATGAACTCCCCTATCTTCATTTTTAGGCATGCGTTCTTATGGTTAAGTACTTTTTTAATTTAAAGTTATTGCAAGCTAATATTCCTCCCAAAAAGTGAGTTTTATCCCCTCAATTGCATGCATTGGTTTTTCTTAACCCCTTCGTATAAAATGACGAGTCGGATTCACCATGGAATTACTAAATTTTTAACTTTAAATATGCAATTAAGGAAACTATAAAGTAATTTTAAATGCAAAAATCACGTGAAAACGCATCATTACCTCAAATGCCCTTATATTATTCTAGGGATTAAAATAACAATAATTATCCCAAATAAGATCTGCCATCTAATTAGGAAGTCAAGAGGTTAATGTATTATATATGAATATTCTATGAATAACAATTTTAATCATCCTTTTATCAAGAAGTCATATTTATATAAAGTCTATTAAAAATTTAGAAACATCTGAAATCATACAGTTTTTGCTGCAAATAGTAATTGAAAGAAAAAATAAATAAAAAGATACGTTCCCCGATTACATAGTCATAATATTGAATGCAGAGTTTGAATAATTTAGGAAGTAATTTATTTAACAAATTTAGTGCATACTTGGTTAAACTCTTTTAGTGTAGCTAAAAAGCTACCATACCACTTTTTTTTTTTTTTTGTCGTTAGTTGTAGTCGGTAATACCTCTTTAGTGTAATAAATGTAGCTTGATAAATTAGATTGCGAAAGAAAACAGATATTTTTCTATAAATAAACTTAATTTGCAATTGTACAATTTACTTACTTCAGTAATTTATAATGAAGCCAAATAATTTCGCTACTGTAAAGTAACTTTTTTAAGCATGCATATGCACAACGGTGTAAAAAAAAAAAAAAATGTTTGACGAAATTTAGTTTAATTATTAGCTAGATTTTAGTCAGGCAATTCTCTTAGTGAAATGAATAAAATAAATTTATCAATTCGTTACTGTGAAAATAACAATTAGATGAATAAGACGACGATTAACTTTAGAACTTGAATTTGAATGATGAATTATGGAAAACAACTCTATCGTCCTATTCATGAATAATATAAAAGCTTCAATTTCTCTAATAATTCCATTGGCAGGTAATCGAAGTGCTCGATGTAAATAATTTTTTTCCCCTTAATCTATGATAAAATATTAGCCGAAAGGAAAAATATTAGTTCCGAAAAATATGACGTCTTATTCACTTACCAGCTTATTGATTATTTTGCTAAATATAATATAAAGTATATGCTGAATGAACATTATAACATTTAAATAAGATGGCTGAGAATTTGGATTTAACGTCGTCGACATCCAGCGCATTGAAGTCTTAGCCGACCAATCAAAATTTTTTGGCAAAATGCGACCTATTTTATGTCTTATTCACATGTCACCTTGTCGGTTATATATTGCCAAAAGTAGTGAAAATTAAAAGCTTGATGAACAACATTTGAATCAAATGCCTGAAAATCTGCAGGTATAGTCTTCGACATTCATCACATTCAGTTCACAGTCGGCCGTCTTAAAATTGTCGGCAGAATGCGATATCTTATCCAGTCGGATATACAGCCTAGTGCAAATTATAAGTTAATTGAACGACATTTCAATCAAATGTCTGAAAATATGCGGACTTCACGTCTTCGACACTCACTTCATTGAGTTCATAGTCGGCCGATCAAAAATTGCCAAGAAAATGAGCCTATCACCTTGTCGATATCTTATTCACTTGTTAGCTTGTCGGTTATATTTCAAAAGTAGTACAAATTATAGGCTGAATGAACGACATTTGAGTCTGATGTCTGAAAATCTGCGAACTTAATATCGTCGACATCCGTTGCATTCAGTTCTTAGTTGGTCTATCATAAATTGTCCGCAAAATACGTCATATTATTGACCTACCACTCTATCACGTCATATTATTGACCTACCACTCTATCGATTATTTTTCAAATATAGCAAAACACTTTAATCGTTTCTTGAATATTTCGACTGTTTACAATATATTAACTTTAAGGCAGTTTTTAAATAATCATATTCGATAATGCGCATTTCTCTCTAACCATCCTGAAGTGGTAAACACTTTTACCGACGAAACTCTGAATATCTCGCCGACGGGGGGGTGGGGGGTGGACAAGACGCTGCCGACAGGGCGGGGCTCCCTGCTATCGCCGCCTCTGATTTAGATGCGATGTTTGTAAATAAGTTAAAATATTTTTCTAAGCAAGTGAACTGATACTATATGTTACACGATAATAATATAATATAATAAAAATCTGTAAGCGTAAAAATATATACTCTAAACTGCGAAAAGCGTGGGATGCAACAGAAAATGGACTGATTCCCAACCTGCGGAAATCACGGGATACACAGCTGAAGGGTTAAGTGAGGTAAAATAACCTAATTGTTTTCATTTTTTTATCATTGTTTCCATGTCACCAAGAGGACATGGAAAATGCAGGAAATTTAAAAATCATCTAAACAACAGAGAAATTTAAAAACTTCCATAAAACCCAGAAATTTTAAGTGTCTTTCTTATTTCCTTTTTTTTTTCCTCCTTCCGCATCTAAAAGGTGCCAATCGCTAAACATTACAAGAATAAAATGTAGTAGCCATTAGTTCCACAAACGAAACTGCACCATTCGTAATTATTTAATCGGGGAAACTCGCCCTTTTTATACTTGCTCTCGTATTTTTCTTTATAGTTAAGTCCAATTTTTTGCGACTGTTTTTCTTTTTCCAGGAAATCCCCGAATTGCAGCTAATGAGTAAGCACGAGATTGCCTCTTTATTTTTGCTATGAAAATTACAATGATTTCCAGATTAAACTTTATTGAGAAACATTCGTCTAGCAGTAACCTTACTGAATCTCTTGATATCGGCTTGATCTGATCCATCAATAACGTCCAGGCTTTAGATGTACTTTGTACCCTGTATATTACTGTCCTATGCTGTTCACCAACATCACAGTAAATAATGGCCAATCCATGGCTTTCTCGCTAGTTAAGCTCGCAGTTTCCTCTTGTCTGATTGTGGATTCATCCAATTTGGTCACGGTTCCATTCACTATTAACAAATACTCATGTTTTCTTTCTATCCATTCCAGCTAGCTCTGTTTAGCAATGAAAATAGCAAGATTTCAGAAAGTTGGCTTGCTTAGCAAGATTTCAGAAAGTTGGCTTGCTTCCCATTCCTTAAATTTCAGAAAAACAAAAACCTGACTGCCGACCCCCCATTACAAAAACTAGAAAATTCACGACAGTATTATTATCCAATTAAGCTAAACATCGTCATTTCTTTAATTTCGAATCAGGAATATTCTGGACCCATAATCGTTATTGAAAGAAATTTTTATCAAAATTCAGTGGGGCTCAGTAAACGAAATGAAAGAATTAAGAAAAAATATATTTTTTATTATTATTTTATGAACATAAAAACCTTGAGCTTTAACTAGAAAACTTAAGCAAACCAGCTAAAGAATAAATAAATGTATGAAAATAAATGTACGAAAAGTTAACTTATGGAATTACTGAAGTAACTCACAGAATTCACTGAAATACATATGCTTTAAGTACATGCTCATACACGATGTGATGATTAATCAAATGATTAATGTATAAATCATGACGCCATGTTCACAAGAAGTAAAAGCAGTTAGCTTGAAGATAAAAATCTTAATTTTTAACACTTTTCATCTATTTTTGAAATTTCGTGGTATTGTGTCTTCATTTTTTGTCTTGAAACTGCGCATATATTAAACAGAATCCTTCTTTACAACAATGGAAGACAAGACAACAAGTACTGTCAATGGAAGAAAATCGTGCATTTAAAAATTTGATGAAACGATAAAAGTGGTTAGAATTTCAGGGTAACAATGTACTATATTGTTGATAATTAGGCATTAAATAAAATAAAATTACCAAAATTCAGGAAAAATGTGTGCAGTTATTAAATTGGCATTGATGGAATTAAATTTTGGAATGGTTCAAAATTTATTTTTGTACAATAACTTTGAAAATATTCGTCGAAAAATACCAAAATGTAATCTAATTTTTCATCAGTTAAATTTTTAATTAAAATTTTTTAAAAACCTCCAATGTGCCTATTATATCAAAGTATATATGTGTTTACTTTGTTATTTGTAGGTGAAACTGGCCTTTAAAGCTCTAACACAAATACACTCTCATTCATCTTTATTATTAGATGAAATTCATAAGAAATCTGTTCAATTGGAAAATTTGGTTTTTTTAACTACATTTCGGTTATATTGTTTTTGCTTTTTCCTATGAAATTAATGAATCATAAATGAGTGAAAATTAAAAATATTTATTTTTTATGTCTTTTGTTATTTGTTAATCTGTGAAAGAATTAGCCTTGTTCTGTTTATGTCAATTTAAATAAATGAAATATAATGTAATGTATTTTTTAAAATTTTATTGATATGTGACATTTTCTTATAATATGATTTCTCATTAATATTATCATATTACAGAACTTCTCAATGCCATAGAACCGTTTTCTGACTTTCTTAAATATTCTGTGCAAGCCTTGGATATATTTAATATACCAAACAAATCTGACATTTCTGAAAGTGTGTAAGTTGTCTTTTTTTCCTTTTTAATAATGTTATCATTTTTTACATGAAAATATTAAAATGCATGAAATATCCTAAAAGTATGTGCAACGAACAAGTGTTTTATACTGCTTTTGAACACTGTTTGGATTTATTATTCTCTTGTAAATTGCAAGGCCTTTGATTTGTAAATGAATACTTATTTTGTTCAATAATCAGCATCAGCAATTGGAATTAATATGTAATTAATAATTGTAGTTACAACCTCACAAAATATTTTTTTCTGTTTAAAAACACTTTCCTTTTTAGACATTATTTTTCTAAAAATAGTTTCCTTTTTCAATATTATTGCTCTAAGTATAATTTTTATTCAAAAAATGTTCTTCTATAATGTAGCCATTCACAGTCTATTAAAGTTGTTAAAGCTAAGAATATATGATTTGTGGAGGCTATAAACTAGTATTTAATATTTCAATATTTTTCTAGATAGAAAAGAGCAAAAAGATTCTAAATATGCAAAAGTAATAATTATGTTTTGTAATTTTTTTTGTTGATTAGACAACCTGCGTTCTTCACTTATCAATCCCACAAGAATTATATTTGATTCTTTTAGGATTATTATGTATTCTTAGTTAACTTCATTTGCTATATAGTTATGCATTAGGCTAATTAATTTCTTCTTTCTGTTATTTCAAATTGCATGAACTGCTCACTGAAATTTTTCATCAATTGCTGAAATCTAAATCACGAATTTCAAGAATTAAAATTCTCTGAGAGCAGATATAAATACAAATATTAAAAAGCAGAAATATATAATTCTGACATGTTTAAAAATCAAAATTATTTAGATTAATCTGAAATCAGTAATATAAAACTTCTCCAGGACCCATAATAAACTATTTCTCTAATTGGGACAAAAACAAACACAGATAAAATATTTAATAATTTCTGTTTCCATGGAAGCAGAAGCTAAGTTTAAACGTGTATGATAGTTTTTTGACTGAAGTGAATCACTGGTTAATAAATCTTTCAAGTATATTCAATGGATTTTCGAAAACAATTTTCCAACCAAATTCCTTTTACATTCTTAATTTGAGTATTTTGATGAAACTATGAAAGTGTTATGTGTTCTGAAATTTGAAGTATTTCAAACTTATCAACATAGAAATTTTTTGTGTATTTAAAGCATGTATATTTTTTACATTTTGCAGTACTAGAGGAAAATATGAGTCAGCACTACGAACTGCTGCTAACACTGTAAGTTATTTTTATTATTCATTCTTCCTCAAACTTTACTAATAATATTTTAAGATTTGTAAGTTAATATTTGTGGGTATTTATCATTTATGAAGAAACATAAAAAATGAATTATTCTAGTAATTGTGTTCTGTAGCATCTTAAAGAAAGTAGAATCCCCCCCCCCCATTTTTTTGCAGATAGAGCTATTTTACCGACTGCAAACGTGTAGATCTAAATGGAAAAAAAAAAGTTATATTCAGGTTTACTACGGCACCAGGAGAGCCGGGAAAATACAGGGAAATGTAGAAAAATTCGGAAATTTCCATAAAGACCGAGAAAGTACAGGATTTTTTAATTTTTCCCCCATCTAAAAATTGTTGATCTCTGAACATTGCAAAAAAAGGATAATAGCCATAATTCCAAACATGGTGCAACACCATTCGTGAATATGTAATCGCGGAAACTCATTCCATTTCCAATTGCCCCCCCCCCCTTTTTGTATAAATCTGTCTAATTACGATTTCAGAGACAGCTATTCTCTTTCCATGAGATTCTCTGATTGCTGCTAATGAGCAGATAGGAGACTGCTATAATTTCGTGAGAGAATAGAATACATTTCTCTGGCTGGAATAAGGAATACCAGCATTCAATCTGTGTAAGCATCGCGGTGGTATTTAGATATGACTTATAGACTTACTCATGAGTTTATAGAATGACTTATTTATTATTTGAGAAACTGAGAGCTTAATCAGAGTAGATTAAGGATTTTTTTTTTAACAATTCGTATTTAAATGGATTGGACGGGTAAAAATATGAATCCTGACAATTCTGAATGGGTTAAAGAAGTTCCACACAACCTGTTTCCTAAATACTGCTTATTTTTTATGGTTCTTATATAAGGGCCTTAAAAGTGCTTATATTTTTACAAATGTGCTTATTTTTCTTTCTGAAGATGAAATAAAATCTTAGGGAAGTAAGATTTGCCTAGTATAAGGAATAAATTTTCTTTGTTTTGTCCCATTCTTCAATGAAAAGTGCTGACCATAAAGAAGGAAGTGATGCTGATTGCTTATTCAATTGCATTAATAAGTTCAGAGGTTGAGAAACGTTTCTCCTATGATAGTATATAATATTATTTATGCATGCATGGAAAAAAAATATCCTTCATAAACTTAACTTTAAAAAAAAAAATCTTCTATTGTTTGCATTGATAAGCAAAAAAAAAAAAAAAAAAAAAAAAAAAAAAAAAAATCTTTCTAGGGATAACTTTATGTTTTAGCTGGAAATAGGTACGCAAAGCCCTACGGTATTTATTATATTTAAAAAATTTTATCTATAAATTGCTAAAATAATTTTAATGCAAAAGTTTTTTTTATTAAACAATATACCGGAAAAATATGTGTAATTCACTGTGGACATACAAAAGTGTAAGGACTTAAGGGCAAGGACTTAAAAAGTCTTTCTTTTCTTTTTGTATGTTATAGAATTTTCCCCAATTCTTTACATATAAAGGTTTATCATGATTTATCGAGCAATGCACAGGATAAACCATTGAAGTTAGGAGCCATGAAATTTGGAAAATTACTTCTTGGGTGGTTAAGGCAACTACAAACGGAATTTTCAAAATTTTCAGTTGAAGTCTAATTACAAAAATAAAAATAGAATTTTAACGTGTTCTTTGCAATAAAATCATAGCATATTACAGCACAAACATTTTTTATACAGTTTCAAAGGTTTAAAAAAGTAGCTTTTCAACTATATCAATTTTGTTTGAATTAATGCCTTTTTTTCCTTTAGTTTTAGAAATTTTTTGGAAAATTAGTTTTGTACATCATTTGTAACAATAGTTTTTATTAAATGAAATTCAAAACAATATCATTGCTTCTTTGAACCTTTATGTCACGTTATTTTACCTCTGTTAACGTCATGATAAAAGAAGGAAAAAAAAAAAAAAATACTTTCTTTGTTTTAATTTGAACGTTACAGTTTTTAAAATAGTTCATTGAATAAATTTCTTTATAAAACTATTAGAATTCTAAGTCCATTTTTTGGGAATTATGCTGATTTTCATATTTGCATTTACATACATTTTAATGCTATTTTATATTTTTAAAAATGTATTTCCTTAAATCCTAACCTTTTATAGAATTTTCTTAGGAAAAAAACCCTCATAAATTAAAATCTAATGCATAACTTTTGTTCAAATTTGCAATAATAATTTCTCAATATATTCTGCAGTTCCTGAAATAGAGAACAAGTAATCTATTCATTTAGAAATATTTGATAGTTATTTTAGTGCTTCACAGTATGAAAAAAAATTGAAAATTTTGTGTAATTACACAGTCGAACCCCAACATTAAAAAAAAAAAAAATGAATAAAAATGTAGCTTATTTTTCGGTTCAGAAACTAAATAATATATTTCTTAAGCTGTCTGCAAAAATTTAGGCAAATCATTTGATAAACCTCAAAACTAGAAGATTTTTGCTTTATACTTTTTTTTTTTTTTGCTAAAGAAAACTACATTTTGCCACTTAATTAATATAATTTGATTTCATAGATGTTTTTTCAATCTTTTT
This sequence comes from Argiope bruennichi, assembly GCF_947563725.1. Lineage (NCBI taxonomy): Eukaryota > Metazoa > Arthropoda > Arachnida > Araneae > Araneidae > Argiope > Argiope bruennichi. The sequence continues at coordinate 53,397,481 of NC_079162.1, forward strand.
TATGCAGATAATTAAAATATAACTATATTTGAACATTTTTCAAAAAATTCATCCCGAAAGTAAACATTAAAAAAAATTCTTTGCTAAACTTCAAAAGTAGAAATGATAAGACATTTTTTTTAGAGCCTGAACATTTCTGAACGCTGCTATTTTTTTTTTTTTTTTTACTAAGAAAATTATTTTAAAAACTTATTTGGAACATGGCATTGCTTTGTCGTCAATTTTGTGGCAACTTTGCCAATCTTACAATGGTAATCATTCCGAAATGCTTAGTTCTTAACTTAATAGGACTATAACTAAAATTTCTAAATGAAACCAGTTATTGTAGGAAGAAATTTATACTTTCTATCCTAGCTATGTTGAATCTTTATTGGTTGTTGCATATATAAAAATCAAATACAAACTGTTTGGATCATGATATGCTTCTACATCAATGACGACATTTTTAGAAAGGATATATGCATCTAAATAAGATGGTAGTTTAAGAAATATTGAAAAATATCAAAGATCTTGATTGTTAATCTTATAAAAGTTGGATTAAATTTTTGGTATTGATAGTTTTTTCATTTCTATGATCATTTTTTGTTTTATCAAAATCAAAAAGGCATCATTTGTTTTACAATAGAAGACGTTGTGCAAATATAAAAATAAATATTTAAATTTGAAGAATACACATTTAAAATTAATTTTTAAAATTTTTTTTCAATAAAAACTATGCATTTTTATAAAACAGAAAATAACCTAGAATTAGAAAATATACAGGTGTACATATGCATACATGTACAAAGGGGCTTAATTTTTTTTGGCTCAGATGCTTGAAAAGTGCTTAAAAGTACTTAATTTTTTCAACACTTTCTCACTATGCACCCTACCCCTGTGTAAGTATTAAGATTTTGGCTAGCAAATCTAAAGTTATCGAAGAATATTTTCCCTATTGTTTGATGCATTATGAATATTATAATGATATTAGAATTAAATCCAAATGAACCTTATTAGATTTAAGCTAATAATTTGAATGATCTCATCATGCCTTGTTCTTGAAAATCGCTATATTAATATTTTATATGTATATGAGATAATGAGTTTTGTGTAGACATCGCAAAAAGAATTGAACTTTTTTTTGGGGGGGGGGGAGAGGGGTGTATATATATATATATATATATATAATATAATCAGCAGCCCATTCAAATTATGACCTATTTTTGGAAGAACAAAGAGCTAAAAAAATTGCTGCTAGTGGAGTAAAGAAAAGACAGAATCTGATTCATCAACCTCTTTCCTGTAAAATAAATCTCTTTTAGAAAATGAAATTGAATGTAATGCTATTGAACTTGCTCAACAAGCTGATTAAATCAGAGACTTTTCACTGCTAAAAAAATGAGTTACGAAAAATTATTAAGGAGAAAATTGGGCAGTTGAAAGAGTTGGATAATGAAATTTCTCAAACGAAACATAAACTTTTTTTTTTTTTGCATAGTTAATAAAATTTTATATGTTTTTTTATTTCAGATTTGTTTATGCTCTTAACCTTTTTTTATATTAAAAAAATTGAAATGTTAATGAAGCGGCAATGTAGTATTTTTCTTCTTAATGCAGACTTTTAAAGTAAATAAAGTATTTCAGATGTGGATTGAAAGCATTTGAATTAGATTTTCATGAGAAACTTGCTGTAAAGCATTTTAAGTAACTTAGCTATAATGTTCATGAAAAGTATGCAGTAGTTACTGGTGGTATTTTCTGTTTCTATTTTTTTTTTTCCTTTAATTCAATAGTATTTTTGGTCATCTTTGTGAATTTCATCATAACTTAGTTCCGTAATCAAAGCTACTATGTTAATGTTAGTCCTTAATTTTTTCCTCAAATGTGCTTAAAAAGTGCTTATAAACTACTTAATTTTTAAGATAAAATTCATCTATTCATCCTGTAATATACTTAAGTAATATGGACAAACTGAAACTTATTAGTCATACCAAAAGAGGAACACATACAATATTGCATGCCAGTTCAAAAAAGTTATCACTGATATTGGACTAAAAGAAATATAGGTGAAGATGACATGAAAACATCAAATTTGAAAATAGGCCAGTTTTGAACTTTTTAGTTCAAAATTAATAATTTAAAGCTGAACTTATATGGGCATTAAAACTTGTGCCACATTCGTCTTTTAATGCATTCAGTGATATATCGGAAATACTTTCACACATGTTCACTGATAGTGGAATAGCCAAAAAATGTGCACTAAGTTGTACAAAAATGTCATGAATGTTATTTGTTATGGATTAATTTTATCTTTGCAACAATATTTTAGAAAATTTTTAAATAAAAAGTGGTAATATGTTTTGATGAAAAAGCTTATTTTACATAGAGCGTAAAATAACATCTGAGATTAAGGGGGGGGGGAAACCGTTTTGGAATAATGAATGTAGGCTACTTTATTACTAGTGGAGCTATTGAAGCTGAGAAAAGAGGCTTTTTTGAAGAGGTTTTTATATTTGTGAAGATACTATAAAATAAATATCAGAGTGCACATCCAAAAATTTTCCTATTTTGAAAGCTACACCTTGTTTAAATCCACATTTATTGAAGAACCAAAAAATTTTTATGTGAAAAACGAATGGTTGATTTGCATGTTGTTGATTTTTTTTATTCCAAAGCACAAATGTCTCTGGAATGTTAAAAATGTGCAAAGAGCCAAACAGAAATTTTCCTGAAAAAACTAAAACTAATACAAAGAAAGGCTTGATTCATTTAATGAAAAAAACTCCTTTAGATGATTTTTTTTTCTAATATTTTGAAGTAAAAAAAAAAATCCAAATTTCTGGGAAGTTGTAAAAATAATTCTTGTGTTGTCACATGGCAATGTCGCTGTGGAAAGTGGATTTAGTTTCAACAAGGATATGCTTGTTGAAAATCTGAAAAAAGATTCTTAAATTGATCTAAGAGCTGTGTATGATGTCATAAAATTTTATGCTGATGTTTTAAATGTTCCAATTTCAAAAGATTTATCTCAGTATGCTAAATGAGCTCATGCAAGGCATTATGAAGTTTTAAAAGAGTATGAAAAAAAGTTCAGGGAAAAGAAAAGGAATTCAACAAGCTTTGCAAATGAAACTATTTCAAAAGAAGAAAAAGAAATAGAAGGAGAAAAAAAAAAAAAAATTAAACTGATGCCTGGAAGATCTGTAGAAGTTACAAAAATTAATCTGCAAATATATGAATTAGCAAAAATAAATAAATAAAAATAGAGAAATAATCTTCCTTGTAATGGTTTTTTTTTATTAATTATTAAATGTTTTGTATCATGATAGTGAAATGTTATTTTTTTTCTCCTTCATCCAAGTCTTTAATTTTGTGTGACCTAATATGTAAATTTTTTCTTGTTGAATTCTAAGCAATAAATAAAGAGAAATTGCTTTTTCTGTATGTAAATATAAATATTCTTTTCATATACTATTTTTTTGAATAATATTAAATTGTTGTTGCCTTTCCTTGCTTTTTTTCATGCAGTGTAACTATGGAGAATTGTTATCCTTTAATAACTAATACATGAGTGCCATTTTCACATTTCATCTTATATTGCATGTATGCACAGAGAAAATACAGGGAAGACATAGAGAATTTTTCCCCCATATATGAGTGGCATCCCTATTTGAATAAATATGCTGATGTGTGATATATTTCACGCTAAAAAGGTCAGGCGAAAAATTATGAAAAGTAGAAGATATAGTACTGAGCAGGGCAGAGCAGATAGACAAACCAAGAATCAATATAAAGCATTTTATTATAAACATTTATCTCAACTCAAGATAGCTATAAAACGTTTTACTTCTCATAGCAATCAATCCTTCAATAGCTCTAAATAATTTCACATACATGCATATATATATAATCTTGTAAATAGTTATAAGTGTTGTGAGTAAGAATAGTTAATAAATATAGTGAAAAGAAAGACATCAGTTATAAAACATATAATTCACAATCGAATTTACATAGGTTCTGCAGGCCACTGGAGCATTCAATACGAAACCATTTACAAAGTTGTGCAATATTAAGCAGGATTGCATCAGCATGGCAGGATTCATGGAAATTGTGTAATTATGTTGCTATAGTATGTTCAATCAAGCACTCATCAGTAACATTGGAAATACAATAGGTTCAATTATATTCTCACATATTAATAACTATAAATCTTTTCAATTCTTATTAAGGTAAAATATGTATACATTTATTTTGCTTTTGTTTAAAATTGTAAATACAGGCTATCACTTATTTAAGAAGTATTATATGTGAATACCAACTATAAGTTTTATGGGTATGTTTAAAGTACTTCTAATTTTATCTTGAAACAAGAGAGAACTGGAGAGATTGAATCCAGCAGATATCTTAGTGAATATTAGTTATCCGCTTTAGACTTAGAAAAGTAATTTATCATAATGAAGTAAATGGACATTATAAATTCAAGCAAAACTCAGTATGCTACATGTTTTAACCAGTATCACCAAAGCGATCAATGGTCTTTTGATAAAGTAATATTATTTAAATTATTTTTTAAATCATTAGTTAGAAACTGTTTGAAATTTTTGGTTATTTACAGCCCTCAGGTTTTATCACCAAACATATTAGAAATACTGCCAAGATGGTTGTATTATATATATAATGGAGCCCGACAATCTTGCTGTAATCTGAAAATCTTCTAATAAACTAGGGCTGTAAATATCCATAAATGCCAATTATTTTTACTGTTATGCATAGAAATTTATTAAGGCTTTGTTGTCATTTTTTTTATGTCATAGTTCTTATGCCTTCAAGGAACAGATTGCCAAAAAATCTTCTCAGCTAACTTAAGTGTAAGTGTATTATTGTTTTATCTCATTTATAATAAGAATATTACATTGATTTTTTTGATTCAGTAAATTATTAGGCATTATATATTTATTAAACATATAATTATTAAAAATATATATTTATATGATGAAACTCATGTAAATATCTAATAACAGTATAAAACAGTAATATTCATGGCATAGAAATATCATCTATTATTGACTAGTCACCTATGGCAACTAGCTGGTTCACCAGACACTGGTTAAATTTAATTTAATTTAAATTGTTTAGATATAATTTCATGTTCATGATACCATCAAATTGTCAAGGCATTGAAGTTGTGTTCTCACATATGTTTATTGCATGCTTGAACCTTTCTAATGGTGATCAGCCCCATGACATCATAATGCTATTAGAAGTGTAAATGTTCAATTCATATATTTTCTAACTTTTGCAGTATTGTAAATTCACAATACTTTTATTTCTATTATGAACTATACAAAAACAGAATCCTTCTTCCTAAACTTTCAACAATAAGAAAATTATATGATTAAATATTGGATGAAACAATGAAAAACAGTTTGAATTGTAGGGTATCTATATAATGCGAAACTATTTTTTAAAAATTGCTACAAAAAATTGGGAAAATTTACCCAACCATAATTACTATATTAAAAAAGATAAACTTTTTATAATGGTGTAAAGTTTTTTAATGCTATAATAGTTGCAGTAGTTATTGTTGTAAAATGCCGTAATTCAACTTAGCTTTTTTTTATTAGTAGATTGATTAAAAACTGTGAAAACAAAATTGTACCGAGGTGCATGCTCTCACTCTCCAAGGTATATATGTGCCAAATTTTATGGTTGTTAGTTAGTTTAGCCTGCAGAGCATCAAGACACACAAAGTCTTCATCTTTACTATTACTAGAAATATTATTAGCAAACATTATAATCTATGGATTCAGTCAAATTCCTTAGATAGATATGATCATGTCCATAATTGTCTTAATTGCTCAAATATTAAAATTGTATTATTTTAATTTTCTTTCATATGCTCTGTTAATTGTGTTCATGAGCCTTTCCAATGGAGACAGACCCATGACATAAGACAATGAAAAATGTCAATGTGCGGTTCATCCGTTGTCTAAATTTTACAGTACTGTAGCTTTACATTTTTATTTATCTTGTAAATTATACATATTTTAAAAGAATCTTTCTTTAGCTTTCAACAATAAAAAAAAAAAAAAAAAAAAAACGAATTTAATAATGATGCTACTGGCTAGCCAAATAGCAACACATCTTGTAACTTAAGCATACATTAAAAAAATAAATATTATTTGATGAGTTTAATGGTGACATATATTCACATGATACATTTTTCTAACTTATGTAATCACTACTCTTAAAGTAGGATAATTTCTTATGGGATTCCCCACCCCACCCCTCCTTTTCTCACCTTCTTATATACAAAGTATGTATATTCATCATCAAAAGATTCAAACTCCATGTTTCAGACCTCCCTGAGCTCAAACAACACATTTTTGGAAATTTTTCATCTGTCTCTGACAAAGATAACTCAAAAACGCTTTGAGGCAGATGGTTGAAATTTGTTATACACCAAATTTGCAGATTCATTAAAGATTTTGAGTAAAATCTAATCATTGGAAGTTCAGCTGTTCAAATATAAGTTAATTACAAAATGAAAAGATTTAGATAGATAAAATTCAGTATACAGATTTAACATCTGCAGTGTAAACACCCATCTGATTCTGAGCCATATCCATGTACAGGTTGATTGTCTGTCAGTTTGTACTTTCAGAAACAAGTAAACGCTAAAATTCAAAAACACAGTGACTTAAATATATCAAATTTGGTATGGGATTTTGTGATTACAAGTGCAATTTTGTGTCAATTTTTTTCAATTGATTGTGCAAAGCGTGTCTAAAACACAACTTTCGATTTTTGGATACTATTAATGCATGCCAGGGATTAACTGCAGAATAACTTGCCAAGGATGGCACTATCAGTTCTGTAAAAATGATAAATTCTCGCCAAAAGTTAATTTTTCGCCATTGCCCTGTAAGCTGTTCTGTGGCATGACAAGTTTATTAGAGAGTATGTGAGAAATTTTTGGTGTGACCACTCCCGTTGGTTTCTTTCATAAAAAAATGAATAAATAAGTTGTGGCACATTATTTCTTTGCACTATTTTGAATATCTGGAACCATGTCTGAAATATGGTGGTTCTAATTGTTTTTAATTACAGGTTTTGCTTGATGTACTGAGACAGGATCCATCGTTTAAGGTAATATTATTTCATACAATGTTGATACTTTTTGTAAAATATATGTTCTTTATTTTCAGTGGTTATACTGTTTTTGAAATTTCATTTCAGATTTTTTATTTCCTAGTCAGTGCTATTTTTAAGTGAAAGGACTCTTCAGAATTTTAAATTGCCACATACTGAAGAATAATATAATTTTTTAAAAATTTGTGTTTAATGTTAAATTGTAATATTATTCATTTATACTTAAGCATGAATTATAATTTTTCATATTTCTCATAAGTGGTTGCTTGTTATTTTTTCTGCCATTGGCAAGTAGGTAATACTAATTTAAATTTTATATAATTCAAATAAATAAATAAAAGCCAAATATAATTTTTTTCATTATGATTTTCTATGTTTAATGGTTTATTAGAACATTAACCATTAAACATAACATTTAATAAACATCAATTCTTAATTAAAGCAATTAACAGCTTTTAATTTATTTATACTTCTAATTTATATATAAATAGATAATTGAACATTATTTTTGCTGTGTTGAATTTTTACTAAACTTTTTTTTTTGAATAATTATCATCCATTGACAACAACAAAGCTTTTATTGTGCAGTAACATTAGTTGATTGCTCCTAAATAGGCATTCATCAAAAGAAATTTCAATATTTATATTTAACTCTAGTTGACACAGTTGGTAAATCTGCATAATTTGCACCCAGTTAAATGACATGGATTATAATTCTTAAATGCTTGGTAATGATTAATATATTTGAAGAAAATGTGTTTTCAGCAAAACTTTAATAATAGCTATTCTGTTATATCCAATATTTAATTTGAAATTTTAGAAAGCAGAAAATTAGTTCCATGAAGACCTTTAATGATGATCAGATACAGGTGAAATATAAGAATTGTGAATAAGGACAATATTATTTCACTAAAAACTCACTCATTACTTATAACACTTAGATTTTCCAAATACGCACTTAATAAAATGTAAACTGCATTTATATCATTGTCTGATGCAAAGAGGGTGGGGAAGAAAAAAAAGAACAGCTATGTTTAACAAGATTGTTTTGCTTTGTATGATTTGTCCTAAACAAACAGGGGCAGCCATCTGGACAATGCGGCAGATGTTATGCACCAGGTTCCCATGATTGAGGGGGGGAGGCAATATGATCAGGATCTAAAATAATATTCTGAACAGTAATCGCGTAACAGAAAGAAGAGAGGATGTCATTTAACTAAAAAATCAACGGGTTTGGAAATGTATGAAATTCATAGATATATTACAATCTAGTGCAAGTGTACAACATAATATAAACATAAAGTAAGTAGATTTACTGTCATTTATTTCACCTACTAGGGTAGATTGCATGTAGTATTTTGATAATTCGTGATATAAAATGTTTAATATTGTTTGATCTATTCATGTACATGGCAAGGAATTATCCTCCTAGGTGTCAAAAAAGAAAATTATCAGAAAAGAAAAAGGAAGATTAAATTTCAAGATTAAATTTCTAGAAATCACAAGTATATGTGTTTTCTTGTCTACAAAATAACTCTGGTAATGAAATTGCTTCCAGTTGAGAAGAAAGTTCCACATAAATTACATAGTCTTTTAATGCAAATATAGAAGCTGTGAAATTCATTGAAGAATAGTATGTTTATGAAAATATGATTGAATTAGAAAATAGCTATGAAAACGACGATAATAAATATGATCAAGTGAATGTAAGAAATCCAGATTTGTGGAAAAATATTATAACTGATAAGTTTAGAATGTTATGCTTAAACTGAACCTGTACAACACAAAGGAGGTTTTGCAAAGGATACTGAAAGTATATAATGTTCCACTACATACTACTTTAAGAAAAATACCAAATGGTGAAACCCTGCTTCACAACTGGTTAATGCATTTAAAAACTCAAGACTGACAAAGGGTGGGCACGTGGTTGAAATCTGAGATCGGGATGAGATTCGGTATAATGATAGTATACATTTAGAATGTTCATTCCTGAAAATATTAAAACGGAATGGCTTTCGAGAAAATGGTCCTCAAATTTTTGGTAAAGCTTATATACTGATAACTTGACTTCCGTCCCGATGGCATGGTTGTCTAGGCAACTGTCTCGTATGCGGAAGGTCAGGGTTCGAACCTGGCTAAGGAATTTTTTTTCTTTTTTTTTAATAACTTTTATTCAATTAAAAATTTACAAACACTCTTAATTAATATGTTTTAATTTTTTTCATCCAAAGTAAATATTTATTATGGAAATAAAAAATAATAAAATAAAAAATTTTAAAAGAAAAAAAATATCAATACAGATGCATTTTTTAAACCAAATAAAATTATTCAAATTTAATTAACTATTTACAGGTAGTGTTAATTAATATGCTACTTATTTTTATGCAAGTATAAATCTTTATTATTTTAATACTTAAATTGTAATTTAATATTTAAAAAAATAGTAATAAATATAACAAATGGTAATAATTATTAATTATAAATACTCACATCGTAAAAAAAGAATTCAATATTTAAAAAAAATTATCTTATATGCATTTACTTTCGATTATATACAAGAACCAGAATGATAACTATAGTAAAAACATTGGAAACAAAATATATTTCGACATCTTGCACAACTGATAAATGATGATTGTCCACAACAGCAAGGTTTCTTTGAGAGATCTATGGGAAAATAAACTTCATTTGCATTTAAAAATATTTCTCTTTCATCAGAAAGTTGGACAGCGAATCATGCATACTTTATCATCTTATTAAAAATTGATTGAATTTTTACACCATTTCGCAAGAATTAATTGATCATGTTCGATTAAATAAGAATTTTGTATATGCTTAGTATGCTTTGAACCATCTGCCAACGCATTCACTAAATTAACACCTATTAATGTTTGCTTACATATTTTAAAAATATCAGCTGCTTCCTTCAATTTTTGATATAAATACAGCTTCGTTGAGTTAGAATTGATAATTTATTATTATTAAAATCCAAGAATTTGTGAAAATTAATTGTTTGAAAATGATGCAAGCAAGTTAAATTATCTGTAACCATTAATGTTACGTTTTTAATTATTTTTCCTGTAAATATTAAATTATAATTTAAGTATTAAAAGAATAAACATTTATCCTTGCATAAAAATAAGTAGCATATTAATTAAAACGATCTGTAAATAGTTTATTAAATTTAAATAATTTTATTTTGTTTAAAAAAGGCATCTGTTTTTATAATTTTTTCTTTTAAAATTTTTCTTTTATTATTTTGTATTTCGATAATAAATATTTATTTTATATGAAAAAAATTAAAACATATTAATTAAGAGTGTAAATTTTTAATTGAATAAAAGTTATTAAAAAAAATTCCTAGCCAGGTTAGAACCCTGACCTTCTGCGTATGAGACGGTTACCTAGACAACCATGCCATCGGGATCATCGGGACGGGAGTCAAGTTATCAGTATATAAGCTTTACCAAAAGTTTGAGGACCATTTTCTCGAAATTGACTGGCCATTGCGTTTTAATATTTTCATGAATGAACATTCTAAATGTATACTATCATACCAAATCACATCCCGATCTCAGATTTCAACCCCGTGCTTACCCCTTGTCAGTATTAGCTTTTGTTGTATACTATTTTCCAAAAGAAATGAACAATCTACAATATTTATAGGTAGCTATAATACTTGGAGATAGCTACGAAATGTAATAAAATGTCATGAGCTATTTGTCACTTTAATTTGTTCATTGTTTGGAATTAATTATTAAAACGACTAAAATTAAGATCGACTATTGATAAAACAAATCAAGTTATTATAAATAAGGAAACGGAACGATTTAAATTACTGATTTAAAGAATTGTAGATGTGATTCTATTTTTTGCATGTATTAATCTTCTACTTTGAGGAGCCCATGAAATAATAGGAACCCCTAATAATAGAAATTTTTAAAGTTTAATCGAATTATTAAGTAATTGATCATGTAAGAATAAAAATTCGAATAATAAAATTGCACATCATTTAATGGATAGATCACAAGAACAAGTTCTTTATGCGTCGGGAAATAAGTCTTTAAGAAAATCAAATGCAATAATACTGTAGTATCGAAATGGATTTGCACTCTTAATATTTCCCATAAGGAACAAACTTCAGTCATTATTAGGCCAGCAAATTTTGATGAAAAAGATTAACTATAAATGTGTCATTTATAGGGCTTATTGAAATAACTGATGTGACTGCAGAAGGACTACAAAAACTATTGAAAATATTAAATGAGCTTGATTTAGATATTATGAATTGTAAGGGCGGCATACGACAATGGTAGCAACAGGAAAAGGAAATAGAAATGTGTACAATCCAGAATAATTGCTCTAAACCCTCGTGCAATTTATGTGCCTTGCCTATCGCACTCTTTTAGTTTATTAATTTGTGATGTCGCTTCCAGCAATATATATTGTAATTTTGTTTGGATTCTGCAACATTTATATTTCTTGTTTTCTGCATTTACAAAAAGATGGAAAATTCTGCAAAAACATTACTTTTACTGAAACACTCATTGGAAAGTCAAAATAGATTCCGTTAAAGCAGTGAACACCTAGCTTGAACAAACTTGCAATACCCTAGAAGAATTTATTGATGCAAGTAACTATAATACAGCAGCATCTGAAGCTAAAAGTGTATTGAATTCAGTACAAGAAGTGTTATTTATTTTGTTTAACAGTATGGTTAGTAATATTATCCAAAATTAATACTATCAATAAATTATTTTCAGCAAAAACAATTATTCTTAATGGATTTAATTTAATGTAATCAATAAAATTAAAACTGAAATCTGAAATTTAATGACAAATTTGCGTGCAGAATATAAAATTAAGAATGTTTAAAGCTGATTGCACGTAATTTGAATATTTCAGAACATTTGCCTGAAAAAGGAAAAAAGATTATATTCCGAAATAGAAGATGAAGTAATAGAAAACCCGGTAGAAGAATTAAGATGTTATTTTTTAATACTATTATTGCACAGATAGAAGATAGATTTAAAAATATTTAAATCAATTCATGATTTTTTAAATTAATAATTTCAGCCATTAATTTAGAAAAACAAGAATAAGAAAATTTTTCCAAAAACTTTGTAAAGTTTTATAACAAAGATGTAAATGAAAATCCAGGAAATTGGTTTGTTACGGATTTGAATTCGAATTATCATGAATTATTTCGGAATAATTATAATGAATTATTTCTAAATGCATTAACTATGTTAATTTTTTTTTTACATTGCCAATTACTATAGAACACTTTCAACAAATTAAAATCAATAAAGATTTGTCTTTGTAAGAAGATAATAAGCCTAATTAATATGGGAAAACTTGCACTTTCTATAATAGTCATGCCAAAAGATAACATACAAAGAGTGCCTGTCATTTCAAAAGAATCATCATTGATGTTGAATCGAAACTTTTTTTATTAAAATTATTAATATTCCTATGCTTAAATCACTTTTTCTGATGTACAGAATTTTATTATCATTATTATTTCAGGACTTTTTGTCCCTTTTGTTAAATCCTTCTTCATCAAGATGGTTCGTTGAAGTATTTTTAAATTTTGTTCTACAGCAGTTGGAAAAATTTGGTAAGAATTTCTAATAATTTTAGCATTCGTTATATATGAATCATTTTTCATTTCTCTAGATTATTGAAAAATTTCTTGCATCTCAAGGAAAATATAATGAATGCGATTTCCGAAGATTGGAAATATTTTTTGTAAAATAGTATTTTCTATAAATTACCATTCAGGAAAAAAAAAAAAAAAAAAAAAATGTTAAATCTTCCTAGCTGCTTTTGGCGACCAGTTTGTTCGCCTAAATTATTGATTTTTTAGATAGTTAAATTATTGATATGTGATGCGTTTCTTTTTTTAAAAAAATTTCCCTTATAATTTGATACAACTAAAACGCATGAATTCATTTAAAATAATTATCTACTATTGACAAAGTGTAGCATATTTTACGAAATAAAAGCAGGAATAAAAGTTCTTTTATGGATTTAACGATTGACAAAAACAAATGTTTAAATGTTTTGATAGAGAGTTTGAATTCAATCATAGCATTTAAAAACATTGTTTCAGATACTGTATCAAATTGAATTAAAAATATTATTTGAAATTAAATGAAAAGTTTTTCGAAAATGAAACTTGTATCAATAAAATGGTCTCTTTTTGTATCTTAAGACTATACAAAAAGCTTTTTTTTTATAAGATAATTTGGAGCAAATTTGGCAGATAATATCCATTTCCATAGGTAAGTCATAATGATTATGGCTAGACTTAAGATTAATATATGGCACGAAAATTGAAAAGTTTTGGAGCAATTTCTCACCAGATGTAATCATGACAATTTTTTATTGCAACTTTAAAGACCTTTTGTTAACATTTCTGGTATACACCCAGAATTGCAGACTTTTAGAGAGTTTTTGTACAATTGGCAGGATTTTGATATGCTTGGCGAGAAACCATAAATTAATCTTAAGTCTTATCACTATTACTTATGTGGCAATGGTTAAGTCTATTTTTGCATTTGATGGAACTTTTTGTTTGAAGTTTATTTCTTGATTTCTATTATATCTTCTTTCCTCTGACTGAATGTCTTTTTTGGTGATATGGCTTATTATCTTCAGAACTCTTCTGATAATATTTTTCAGCTCCTTTAATTAGCTGAGCAAAGCATTTGATTCATTACAGCTGCAAGAATGTTTAATGAGGTTGAAATTCGTATGATGTTTTGTTTTGTATTTGACTGCTGTCATTCGACAGTTAATAATACGCTCGATTTCTGTGCCACGTACGTAGTGTTTATATATATATATATATATATATATGTGTGTGTGTTTATTTAATTTTAAATATTTTTTCAGGTAAGTAGTTAAAGTTACATTTTTATTTAATAGTCTTTTTTAATTTAATTATATATTTTATAAATGTTGTAAATTTTATTTTTTAATTTTAAAAATTTGTGAAAAAGTATTTCATAAATAGTCTTTAACAGCTAATATCATATTGTACTTTGAAATGTATTAATTTTTTTATCTAAAATTTTCTGTATATGTACTTTTTAGATGATAAGGAGAAGAGCCCTGTCTTATTTATTGTACTACATGATGTTGTGTCTGCCATTACGCAATTTGAATTGAAAGAAATACTTGAAGTAAACCTTTTTTTTTTCTTCTCATTAATATAAAAGAAAACTAGGAATTGTAATTATTTTTTTCAAAATTAAATTATAAGACTCTTAAAAGGACTTTTTTAGGATTGGGATAACAAGAAGAATTTTATAATTGACTCTTCTGTAAATTTTTTTCAAGTCTCATTAAAAAAAAAAAAAAATAATTTTTATAGTTGTGAAGTTATTGGAAATATAAATTGGTTTCTGAAAATGTTTATTGTTGAGAAATTTATAAGTCACGAACTTTTTGAAAATATTAATTTTATGATTTGGTATTTTGACAGGTTTTCCTTTTGCGTATAGTTAAAAAGTGTTTGGAACTGTTACCAACTGCAAAAGATCCCTGTAATTTCTTGAACGTGATTGATCAAATGCTCCTACCTGTCACATCTGATTTTGATTTTTTATATTCCAGCTATTTATCAATCATTGAAAGTAAGTATGGTTTTAAGCCATTAAATATTTTTTATTATGTAATTTTAAAAACAAATGCTAGCAAATATTTTCTCAAAATCTTTCTCTTGTAAAAACATTTGCATGTCTTACGAGACATAATTTATGGCTCTTTGCTTACTTTTAACTCCTCTGTCATCTTAAAAAAAATGTTCAAATGTGTATATATATGTAAGTATACAATTTGATTTTATTTGTACTCAAAGGAATCAAGAATCATTAAGACCAACTAATCATTTATTAAGTTACTAATAACAAAATTAAATGTATTGCATACTTACATTTGAATTTAGGAAAACATGTACTCAACATAACACAAAGTTTTTTTTTTCATTTTTATTCTAGTTGTTTGCAAAAGCCTGCTTTTATTTTTTCATGAAATTATGATACTTTGCCATTTGGCAATCAGTAGAAAAAGGTCCAGTTGTTTGAAAAAAAAAAAATGCATACTCGGGAAGATGCATGATGAATAATAAATAATTTTTCCTAATTAACCCTTTTAAATTGTGTACTCATTTAAATCTAGTTCTTTCGAAATCCAAAACAGCTGGAATTAAAGAATAATGAAGATAATTTCAAATAGGAGAAAGGAAATGCTTAAGTGTACATTTATATCATTGGGAGTTCTTGGCAGCCATGTTTCTATCATCGAAATTCTTATTGACTGTAAAGAAATTGTTTATAAATTAAATTATAATTATACTTTATAATTTTACTAGAAGTTTGATTTTTCACTTTTGTGCATGCTGATAATTTATAATTTACCAAAAGGCAAATTTGATGCTGAAATATAACTTTAAATTTTTATTTATCTTTTTAGAAAGTTAAATTGAATAAATGTATTTTATGAAGTTATGGGAAACCATTTTACTGGTTATTAATTAATCAATATTTACAGCATATAATGCTCTTTACACTTAGTGATAAAAACTTCATTAACAAACATTTTTGATATTATAATGAATTTTTATGTAAACTTTCAACCATAACATGCATAAACAGTACTGATTAATTCTATGTAATAGGCATATGATGTGCTGTGAATACTTTTTAATCATGCCAGATAAAATTAAAACTATTATACTATTGCATTCTAAAAGTTCTGGTATTTATCTTATTATGGAAGAAAGAATTCAAGTAGATTTGTTTATTTCTGCAATTATGCATTTTTGGCATTGTTCATATTAAGACTTAAATACAGATTAAAACTCCCCCTTTTGCCACTACCTCCAACTATTGCTACTTGTTGCATTTTTTCCAGAATTGAGAATTGTTGCTTTTTAAGCAAATTCTTTATCCAAGAAATAGGCCACAAAAGTCAATATCAGGATAATATGCTGGTTGTATAAATTAACATAGGAATGTAATTTTGACAATAACTTCACATCAATAGTATTTTTGATCCTCTGGTTATTATGATGGAGCTTCCATGATATGCTTTCCCAGCAATGAGAAATTGTTAATGTCTGTAATAATCATAAGCATGCATTGTACATATTTAAATTGACTAAAACTGATTCTGTCTAGCCCTCACCTTTTCTGTAAGGAATAGACTATTCATTTATGTTGTTAATAGTATTTTCTGAATTGGGAAGGTTATGGTGAGGTAATGAAGTCCAACAAGCTGGATAGTCGGAAATGACTTTTCTGACCTGCCCTGAGCCACACGGATGCGTTTGAATGGCTAGAATGCTACAATAACATTGGCAAGAACTATGGTTAAGTCCTAAGGGCCCTCACCATCTGCAGTACAAACCTCCCGAAAGAGGCACGTACCTTCATTAGTAGGGGGTAGCCAACCTCACATTATTTTTGTACTTATCAGGGTGTCAAGAAACAAACACGATGCTAGAAGTTTCTCATTCTCATATTAGAGATGTCCCCAAGTTGAGAGGTAACAAGCTAAATAATTGAAAACAATACTTTATTCCATGAATATTTCAAAACATCAATCACCTTTAACATGAAATTGAACATCAATTGCCAACACATGTAACAAAAATACAGTAAATAGCCCAATATTCAAATAATTACTCATTACAAAAATTAACAACATACGCTTGCAGCTAATTCTTAATTAAACAATAGTAATAGCACTCAGGCTTTTACAGTACACCAATTCACACATTTAAAAAAACTTTAGAGAGATGCATTTATTTGAACACGGATATATATATATATATATATATATATATAGAGAGAGAGAGAGAGAGAGAGAGAGCTAGTTGTAACAATTTTTTTTTTGAAAAATGCTCTTTTTTTAAAACTAAATATATATGCAATTTCTTGATTATAACAATTTTTTATGATAGTTTAAATAATCATTCAGAAAATGCATTAAAAAATCTGATGATTTTAACTTCAGAAATATTTTTTCAAAACTTGTTGGCTAAGACAGCTTGCCTGAATATGAGGCAAGTTGTAACAGACATGGGGTAAGTTCTAACAATAAATACAACAATATTCAACATTATTTTCTTGTTACCATTTTTTATTAATTAAAGTACTTAACACATTTGTTTGTTTGTTTGTTTCTTATGGCACTTGCCACTGACAAGCCATCCGAAGACAGCGATTTAAGTCTGAGGGGGAACGTCTCTTATTTTTTATAGCAGCGCCAACTAGGGCCAAGAGTACGACTTTGCCACTCACGCATCACTCATTCGCTTGCACAACCCCTTTTTACAGGAGGGCACATTCACACATCTCACAGATAGAACAACAGAAGAACAACCATGCCCAAACCGGGAATCGAACTCGGGACGCCCAGATCACGGGGAAGACGCGCTACCCCTATGCCAGGACGCCGGCACTTAACACATTTGATAATTATTATTGGCATAATGGTAATAAATTATACCAAATTCTGTACAGTGTAAAATAGGGATAAGATTCTTTAGCCCATCAGCATAAGTCATTTCTCATCAGAATTGTAATTAGCGCGAGTAAGTGATAGACTGCTTCCTGTCACACACATTTTGTACCCTTATTTTTGAAATTAAACATTTTAAGTCAATTTTTCTTAATTAAATTTATGGGCCACAGTGTGCTGTTTGTAATGTCTTCATCTCAGGGTCGAAATACTCCTGGTTTGAGCTCTGATTTCACAAAAATCCGCCATGTAAGAGGGCTTAATGTTGGGAAGGAGGATTAAGGGAATGCTCACATTAACTGTAAAAATAACTACTTCACTTGCCATAAAAAGTTATTTCACTTGAAATAAGTAAACATAATAAAAATAACATCACCCTTCATGCTTCTTCTGCTATACTTAAAAAATTACATTCTATTTATATACAACTGTTAAGAACATGTTGCTAAACCAGATTGGTCATGATTTCATAGACAATTCTTGATGGAAGTGACATCACACCTATGAAATTTACATAAAATAGAATCAAATCTATGAAACAAAGAGTGTATCTACTTCAATGAGTTGTACTAAAACCATCTTTAAGACATGAAGAAAAAAAAACTTATTAAAGACAACATTTAGGGTGCTGTCAATGCGTACATGTCGTGGCTGAATAGTTCAATTCCCTGGTGTATCTCAAAAGAGAAATAAAAGGACATTCTAATCTGGCACCATCCCCATCATCTGACTACTGTTCAAAATTAAATTATTTGTTTACATAATATGCTATAAAATAATATATTGTCAGAGTTACTGCAGATATCTCTGTAAGCAAAACTATTTTTTCCCCTTCTTTTCCGGAATCCGAGTGTTAGTTCAAAATGCTGTTCGCCTATTTTCTTATGTTTTTTCTTTTTGATTTATTTTCTTTTAACTTTTTTTCTCTAATGCTTTCTTCTTGTTTTCATTTCTTATCAAGTATGCTGTGATAGTCTTTTTGTATTGCTTCTTTATTAGGTGGCCAAGTTAAAAATATTTAAGAAAATGTTTAAATTTAATAATTATTTTTTTATTATAATGAACTTTTGTTATACACTTAGAGATCTCTTATATGAAAGTGTCTGTTCATATTTGATATTATTAATATTATCTTAACTACATGAATCAAACGCAAGATAAATCTTGCTATTTATAATATATTATAATTGCCCCAAGATTTTGTTACAACTTGCACCATCGTATATTTCGGACATTTTTACTGATTTATCTTATCTTAAATCTTTTCAGTACTTGTTTCAGGTGGCCATTGACAATGCTAATATGATAGGGCCTATTATAAAAATCATGATTAACAAAAATTCTGATTGAAAATCACCATGTATCATGTGTGTTACAACTTACATTTATTACAACTAGCTCATGCCACTTCATATATATATATATATATATATAAATAAATATATATAATAGATTTCCAACAGGATATGGCATTTCATGGAATTCTCGGGAAGAATTCCCAGAGTTCATCTCCTTGAAAGAGAGGGCTATAACTTTGTATTTTTCAGAAGCTTCATTTTATTACCAAATAATTACCATCATCAGGGAAGGGGGAGTCATTTGCTTGGCATCTGGTACGAATTTACCATAAGTTAAGCTGGTTCATTTCAATTTTTTAATAAGTGGACTGTATTCTTTTAAAAATCAAACGACAATTCGAAAGCCAACTTTTTATTTCATCGAGGTGCAACGACCCCGCAACGAACTCCTCAGTACGAAACTGTTTTTCAAACTGACCCCATGTCAGCAGGGTTACAATAATTTTATCGCTGAAGCCAAGTCAGCGTAGGTTTGCTACATTCCTTACAAAAGGCGCGAACAAGGCTGTAACATTCCGCCCCGCGTTGCGTGTTTATGCAACACAAATTACAATACAAGATTCAAAGTTATAATCCACAATATACAACAAAATTTTTTTTTCGAGTTCAAACATGAAAACATATATAAAAAAGACATAGAAATATAAATAAGTATAAAGCATAAATGTACAATTAAATATGTAAAATAGAAAATAAACATTTGAATATGTACAGAATAATATACAGTTTTTTTTTTTATTTTATGTACAGATTAGAAAATCAAGTCTGAATGGGTAGGAGGCAAATTTTAGATATTGGTCTTTTAAAATGACCATTTTTAGTTTTGACAATTACAACACGAATTTTGCCGTCCTGTCCGGGAATAACTTGGCTTATTCTTCCAAGACACCATTTAAAAGGTGGAAGGTTATCCTCCTTTAGTATAACCATATCATTTTCCTTAATATTATTTTTTGAAAATCGCCATTTTTTTCGGTCTTGCAAATGATTTAGATAGTCAATCGACCAGCGTTTCCAGATTTGTTCTACTATTTTTGTCAGTCTTTGCCAACGGGTTAATTTACTGTCTAGTTCATTTATTACTGAAGGCTCTGGGATAGAATTTATGGGCCTGCCTATTAAAAAATGACCTGGAGTTAATGGTTCTAAATCCGAAGCATCGGAAGATAAAGGTGAGATAGGTCTTGAGTTTAGGATGCCTTCTATTTGAGTAATAACAGTTAAAAATTCCTCATAAATAATTTTGCATCAGCAACAGTTCTTTTTAGATGATGCTTGAAGGACTTAACTCCAGACTCCCAGAGTCCTCCGAAATTAGGAGCCCGAGGGGGAAGAAATTTCCAGGAGATATTTTCCATTGCCAAAAACTTGGATAAATTTTCATCAGGAAAATTAACAAGTGAAGCGAGTTTTTTCAATTCTTTGTTGGCTCCTATAAAGGTTTTACTATTATCACTAAATAAAGTTGAGCATTTCCCTCGACGTGAGAAGAATCTTTTCAATCAAGCAATAAATGCTTGTGATGTCAAGTCAAAAACTATTTCAAGATGTATAGCCTTAGTAACTAGGCAAACGAAAATAGCTACATACACCTTATGTAAATTACCCTTTCTTTGATTTTTGTACCTTATGAAAAATGGACCGCAAAAGTCTACACCTGTGTTAGAAAATACAGGGTTGGGATTTACTCGCTCTGGAGGTAAATTCCCCATTAATTGGTCTAAGGGAGTAGGTTTGCACCTAAAACAAGTTATACAGTTGCGCACAACCTTTCTTGCGATATTTTTGCCTCCAATGGGCCAAAATTCTTGCCGAACAAAATGTAATAATGATTGAGGTCCTGCGTGAAAGTTCTTTAAGTGATAATACTGGAAAATTAGAGAGGTAATTTTGTGCTTTTTAGGCAGTATTATCTGATGTTTATGATTATAACTAACATCTGCATGAACCAATCTACCACCTACTCTTAACAAATTGTCTGCATCTAAAAAGGCATTTAAATGACTTATAGGACCCTTCTTCAAAGTTACTCCGTTTTTTAGGGCCTTTATCTCTTTATAAAATTCACTTACCTGAATAATCTCCATTAATTTCCTTTTTGCTCTTTCCAATTCACTATTTGTGATTGGACCGGTAATTTTTGTTTTATTCTTAATATTGAATAAAAACCTGCAAATAAAACTAAATACACGAATTAATTTTACATAGTCATTACTTATGGCTAAAAAATCCTCAAGAAATGAAATATTATTTACAGAAGATAAACTAATGTTTGACTGTGATTTCAGTTCAGTCAGATATTGTTCATCTGAAATTGCAGACACATCAAGTTCAACACTAGAATAATTTTTAGAGTCCGGTAAATAGTCAGGACCACACCACCATAAGTCGTTGGTTAAGAGTTCATGAGGGTTCAAACCTCTAGATATTGCATCAGCAGGATTCAGTTGGGAAGAAATATGTTTCCACTGGAAGTTTTCTGTGAGAGTTTGTATCTTTGATACCCGAGTAGCAACAAAAGTTTGTAATTTATATGGAGGTGTCTTTATCCAGGCAAGTGCAATTGTGGAATCTGTGTAACAGATTGTTTCACTGATTAGCATCTGAAGAGAAGGACGAATTCTTTCTATCAACTGCGACAGAAGGAGACACGCTGACAACTCCAAACGAGGGATCGAAATTACTTTAATGGGAGCGACTCTTGATTTACTGGCAATAAGTTTATTGACAGCTGTGCCATCTTCCATAATAGATTTCATGTAAACTACCGCTCCGAAAGCAGCTTCAGAAGCATCAGCATAACCTACTATAACAGTTCTTTCATAAGATTCTGTCAAGATATGTCTAGGAACTTTGAGATTTTCAATTACTTTCAAAGATGTCACAAAATTCGACCATTCTGCCTGAATTGACTGAGGGAGAGTATCTTCCCAGTTCAATTGTTGGATCCATAATTTTTGCATGAAAATTTTGGCCTTTGTGATAACAGGACCAACGAGACCTAATGGATCATACAAACGAGCGATAACAGATAACACGTCTCTTTTAGTGTAGAAAGGCTTGATCTTTAAGTCTACCTTAAAGAGAAAATAATCTTCCTTTGGTTGCCAATTCAGACCCAAAGCCTTTACTGAAGAATGTCGATCAACGAGAAAATAATTTTGGTTAGTTTCCTCAGTGCTATTGTTTATGAGTTCAGATGAATTTGAAGTCCATTTATGAAGCTCCATGCCACAAGTTTGCAGCATTTGTATCAACTGCCTTTGTAATTCCTGGGCTACTTCTAAAGTAGCAGCACCCGAGACGAAATCGTCCATATACACATCTGTTAGTGTAACTTGCGAAGCTAACGGAAATTTTTTCGCTTCATCCAAAGCGAGTTGCTTCAAACAACGAATGGCCAAAAATGGAGCCGATTTTGTGCCGTAAGTGACAGTGTTAAGGCGATAAGTAGTTGGAAACTCATTCATATCATCTTTCCATAATATTTTTAGGAGATTTCTTTGCGATTCATCAATTAATATTTGACGGTACATCTTTTTAATATCTGCCGTAAATGCGTATTTATAAGTCCTAAATCTAGTCATTATTTCAAAAATATTTTCTTTCACAGCACCGGCAAGAAGCAAATCATTTAGACTTTGTCCCGATGTACTAGGGGCACTGGCATTAAATACAACCCTTAATTTTGTGGTTGAGTTTTCAGGTTTATAAACTCCATGATGCGGCAAATAATAAGATCCTTCACAAAGGTCATTATTCACTTTTTCCATATGACCCAAATTTTCATATTCTGCAATAAATTCCTTATATAAATTTTGCATCATGGGATTCTTATGCAATCGCTTAACTGTTTGGTTAAGTCTAACGTTGGCTAAGGCTTTAGAATCACCCAACAAACCTTCTTTCATCGGCATTTTAACTACGAATCGACCATCCTTATTTCTGGTGTGGATTTCTTTAAAATGAGCCTCGCAAAACTCTTCTTCACTACTAAGAATAGTATTTTCTTCACTAATATTTTCCACTAACCAGAATTTTTCGATTACTTTTTCAATATTTTCATTTCGAGAAACTAAAGTACATAAATTAGTACATGGCTCCTGATTATTTGTATTTACATAGCCACCAGCGACATAACCAAATACAGTATTTTGAAATATTAATGAATTTAGAGATGAACGTATTTGTTCACCCTTAACAATTTCAAAGAAGGTTTCAGCGCCCAAAAGGGCATCGATTTTGGAACTCCTTGTAAATTCCGGATCACCAAGCATAACCTGTGGAATTTCTAAATTCTCTAAATTAACATTTGTTGCCGGAACCATATCCGTAATTTTATCTATTACAAAAAAGGTCTGTGATAAACAGAAAGATCCATTACAGTTGGCGATATTAGCAACAGCCTCGTATTCAATCGAAGTAGAAATTCCTCCCAATCCAGAAACCGATGTATTTATTTTTTGTTTTCGCAAATTCGCATTGTCAGCAAACTGCTTTGTTACAAAATTTGCCTGAGAAGCACTGTCAAGTATTACTCTAGCTCTTGAGAAGTGGCCATAATTATTCTGAATAAGTACTATTGCAGTTGGAAGTAGAACGCTTTTATTTTTTATAAGTAAGCAAGCAGAGGAAGTATGCTGTGAATCGGCCAAGGTCACATCTGTGGGGGATAAATCAGCCCTCGGCTCCGAAGGAATTGCTTCGGAATGAGTAACATTTTCTCCTCCGATCGAAGGTTTGTTATGTCTGTGCAAGAGATAATTATGATTACCATTGCAGATGTTACACAAGTACTTAGATTGGCGACAAAAGGCTAATTTGTGCCCTGGTTTTAAGCACAACACACAGAGGGAGAGTTTTTTAACCATATTAAAACGTTCCACAGCATTTAAATCAAGAAAACTTTTGCATTTATAGATAGGATGATTTGCTGGTAGACGACAAACAGGACACTTTGATGAAGTGTCATTTACCTTTGTTACCAAAGTACGAGGTTTAGAACTTTGGGAAATAAATTTCGATTTTGGTGACTGAACGATATTACTTTGCAAATTTTCTAAAATTTGACATCTTTTTTCAATAAATTTTATAAAGGTATCCCAATCAATTAGCTCATTTGACGTCAAAGTCATTTCAAATTGTTTACGCGATTCTTTATCCAATTTTTGCATAATAATATTAATCAACATAGCTTCACATAGTTTATCCAAATCTAAATCCAATAATTTTAGAGCTCTTAAATGTTTATGTAATTGATCAACTAATGATCTTAAATCTTTGGCACTTTCATTGTGCAACTTTTCAATCGAAAATATTTCATTAATGTGAGTATTAACAATAAGTCTTTTATTATCAAATCTATCTTCCAAAGCTTTCAATAAGGAAAGAAATGTATCGTCATTCGATATCATCCGAGCCGCACTTCCAACTAAGCATGATTGTAAATAATAAAGCTTTTGCGACTCTGAAAGTTGTTTGTTAGAAGAAATTAACGAATCAAATTGAGCTTTAAAAATGTTCCATTCTTCAAAATTACCCGAAAATTTTGGTAATGGGATTTCTGGCAGCTTGATATTAACATCATTAGATTTATTAATTTTTGCATTCCCATTTTCATGCATGCAATTATTAAAAAGTTTTTTCAAGCTTACCTCCAATTTTAGGAGATCCGAGTCGATATCCTCGAAGCTATTTTCAATTTCCACTAAATCTTCATCTCTTTTCACAACTTTGTAGTAGTCTTGTCTTAAAAGTTCAAACTGTTGATTTAATTTACGCACTTTATCCAACTTGACTTCAATTTCTTCTATTTCAACATCCTCAAACTGCTGATCCTTTATTGACGTTAATAGTCTAGTTATTTGCGCCTTGATTCCACCACGAGTCCTATTTAACGAAGTAATGTCTTTCTCCATTATTATTCACTATTCAAATCGAAATTTAATTAAAATTCAAACTCCGCGAACGGACCAATTTTTATGGTACGAATTTACCATAAGTTAAGCTGGTTCATTTCAATTTTTTAATAAGTGGACTGTATTCTTTTAAAAATCAAACGACAATTCGAAAGCCAACTTTTTATTTCATAGAGGTGCAACGACCCCGCAACGAACTCCTCAGTACGAAACTGTTTTTCAAACTGACCCCATGTCAGCAGGGTTACAATAATTTTATCGCTGAAGCCAAGTTAGCGTAGGTTTGCTACATTCCTTACAAAAGGCGCCAACAAGGCCGTAACAGCATCCATTAAGAATCTCTGAAAATCTCTTTTCATGCCATAAGTCTGTCATAGTAGAGAAAATTTTATGAGATATTCTTAACTATATTAATGCTATGTAGTTATGATCTGTTTGTGCTTTTCTTCATATAATCAAATTGAGATATACGTGATTATGATCATAAATTATGACAGTTAATTCAATGGATGAAAAACAGAATCTTTTAATTTTATTAAGTGATCGCTTCTAGTTGCATAGCGATTTTTTTTTTTTTTTCATTTTAGGCTGTTTGTGATTGTATAAAAAGTTTTTTTGTAATCTTTATAAATGTGCAGATTGTCAAAATATATTATTTTGTTTTTTTAAAGCTCTGAACTTTTGGTACAACTCATCGACCAATCCTGAATTCTCGGCTCTTGCTTTGAAACTAAACCTTATAATTTTTCACAACTGCAACTTATTGTGGTTGGAATCTAATCTACCGCTTGTACTGATGCTAATTATTGAAGCCCTGAATAAAAATATTCCGGAATTTACTTTTGCAGTAAGTTTTATTCATTTTGAAGTTTCATTAAATACTTAAAGTTTTTATAGTTCTAGTAAAAAATAGTCTAAAAGTAACTCTTAACTCTTTCTAGACATTTTTTTTGGATGAATGTTGGCATTAGCTGGCAGTTATATATGATTATCAGTTTTAAGCAATATGCATTTACTGTCAATCTTTTACTGACTTAACAGATTAATTTGTATGATGTCCAGTGTGTCTAATTTTGTATAAGAATTTATTTGTGCTTGTGTAGTTTCACAATTTTAAGTTTATACATACAAAATCTAAAAGATACAAAAAAAGTTATATTTATTTTGGCAGCACTCATGACTATTTTTATTTTAATATCAAATGTAAAATATGATAATAAAATAATTTCAAATAGTGGAAATTATATGTCTACTACTATAAATTAATGTGTCTCATGAAAAGGAGTTAATGATTACTCATAATAATTAATGTATTATCTTTGTACTAGCTGCATATGGCCAACTTGTCTGCCCAGAATATTGATCTTTTAGACTAATAATGACTAAAACTTCATGCATTTTTATATACATGTATTCTATGAAATGAGTACAAAAGTGAAATCTTATTTCAGAGTAAATGTTCAAAGAAAGCAGTTTTTAAAAAAAAATCAATTTTATAATTTGCAAATGCATGCTATTGAATATTTTGACGAGTGAGGTTGAATTTCAACATATTAAAAACATTGTTTTAGATTTGTATGAAAATGAGTTTAAAAAATATTTTTAAAAAAATGTACAGAAATGGAATTGATATCAGTAAAAAGATAACATTTTGTGTTTTAAAATAATGCAAAAATCATATTTGGAAGATTTGGTCATCAATTTTATTCTTAACTCCATGATTATCCATCTAACCACAGTTAAGCACATTTGTTTGCTTTATTATATTTATTTGGTTCATAGTTCTTTTGGTGCAGTCTTTTACGTCCCCCCCCCTAACTCAGTGAGACACAATAAGCCCTCCCCAAAGCATTTCTAGTAATATTTTGCAACTCAGTTAATTAGTGAAGTGTTGAAGTAAATGCAGCTTTAAAAAGTTAAATAAAGCAATCTGAAATGTTAATATAACAATTTGTTTATAGTTTGTTGTTGTCATTTGACATAAATAAGGAGAGAAATTTCTTTGTATTTACGTTAGGATTTTTTTAATACAGTCGGACCCCAATTTAATGAATTCATATAGGCAGAAAATTTCATTTATTAAATCTTTGGTTATTCATAACATCGAAATCCAGAATAAAATATTTCTGCACTTACCTTATGGAATAGCACTAATAAGCAACTACACAATATTTGTAATTAGAAATTGTACACTTTTTATCCAGCAGTAAAAATGCAACGAATAATTACACACTAGTTCATTTAAAATTTTAAATTATGCATTGAGTAATATTACAATTTCTTTGATTCCTGTGTCAAAAACAGAGAGAAGAAAATACTCTTATCATTTTTATTCTGATGCTATATGTATGTTTACCTAGTTTCCAAACCATGTAAAGCATAAGAAAAAGTAACAATTTTTATGGGAATTTCTAATCGCTTTTTGCATTATAATAGCTTTTTATCGGTACCAATAAATCAATTTGATTAACTTCAGTTGCTTTGGTAGAAAGTTCGTCATCGCATGTGACAAATTGTTAAAATCTATTTCTGGAGCGACATTTTTCCAAAAAACTTCATTATTTTCAAATATGCACTTTCCAATTGTGTGTTTGGAAATCTCTGTTTTCCGAAAACATTTATTAATGGTATTTTTAGAAATTTGGACCCAAGATTATCTTGCAAAAAATCGAGCATGCAAAATATTGGCATTGCATTGTTTCTCCACATTTTCGTCCAAAGATGCTATAATTTTTCTCATAGAAACTTTCTGTAATTAATTTCTGTAGAACAAGTTATATTAAAGTCTAATGAATTAAGCACACTTGTGCAATTTCCAAGGATAAACATGATTTTGATGTTTATTTACATTACAAATTGGATAATATACGAGACATTGATAAATAAACAAAAGAAATTTTCTCTTTTGTTTTTTTCACAGTCTTACCTAAAGATGTAAAAAAATCTCGAAATTGGGAAGACGACATCTAGCATTTTTTTTGTTTGCTTCATATTTTATCGATAAGTTCTTTACGTTTTTAAAACATTGCGTTTGATTGCCTTTACTATCACAAATAGCTGCAAATTTTCAGTTGCATTAAGCAAAACTGTAGTAAATATTCTGCTTTTTTTTCCCACCCAATATTTTTCATTTCTATAGCAAGCATTTGTTTGGGCTGTAAGCCATGAAGGAATCATCTTTCATCTGCATTGTAAATTTTGAATGGTGAATACCCTTTGATTAGTAAGTTTTCTTCCCAATTTTTAAATATATTTTCATTTACATCTGCCTTTATTCCGCACACTTTCTTTTGGATTGTATGGATATTTTCTTCAAATTACCAATAGATGCAGAAAAGTCTCAAGTTATGCTTTTTACAAGTTCGAGGCATTTTTATCGATAAGTGGCCCTTTAATACTTATTGCCTTAGCATGAAAGATGTTGAAGTTTACACTAGGTCAGATTCAGGGACAGAGAGAGAAGTGGCTTTCAATTACTCGAGTTTTCAATGATTTTTTCGACACCTTCTGCAAATGCTCTTTACAATTTCTGCATGTTGTTTAACAATTGTTACTGATGTTGACTTGGGGATTTCAAGGCATTCTGCTGAAGCATTTTATGGTCTAACATTTTTGTCCAACTCACGTAAAATGTGAAGCTTTTCACTGAGTGAAAATTGTTTTTGTTTCTGACTGTTTGTCATGCTTTACAGGGTTTTAAAAAGTAAATGTTTTCAAAGCATAAAATACATCTCACTTTTCTGTGTTCTGGAGAGTGATGAGATAAGAAAGAAGTTTTCTGTCCTAACCATGTGACAAATAACATTTATTAGTCATCTGCAAAATCTTGCTCATTTCTCGTCTGTACTGGATTAAAAAAATAAAAGTACTGTAGACATTTGAAAAGCATTTCAATATTTTTTTGACCCAAACAACAATTTTTAAAGAAAAGTTTGGCTGTTGAAATAATTTATTAATTAAGGGTGTATTATTTATTAAATAAGCTTTTTTTGCTTTCATTTTTATTGGAAAAGAAGAAAATTCACTAAATTTGATAAACAGTTGTTTGTTAAATCGTAGGTTTGACTGTAAATAGATTATTATTTTTATATGTCACTTGCTATATTTATAAGTATTAATGCTAGTGTTTATGAAAGTTAGAAGCTAGTTTGTAAAAAAAATTTATTACACAAAATAAATGTTTCATTTAGGCTCTCAAGCTTCTTGAGAAATTTTCTAAAAGCACTATGGATAGTATATTGTCACCAACCAAACTGGAAATAGCAAACTGTTTGCAGCATGTTTTGGCATCTGAGACAGGTGATAATGCTAAAGCTGCATTTGATTTATTAATGAAATACTTCAGTTTTCATCATATTACAAGCCAGGTAAAAGAGTTTATATTCAAATTAATTTTAACATAAAGTTTTTAAATATGTCTAAATTGTGATATTTCATTCAAGTCACTAAGTATATTTTTAGTAAATTATTGTGTACTTAGAAAATGATATATTTATTTCTTGAAAAGTGATTAAGATTATTCATTGATTTTCCTTTTGCCTTTTTGTTGAATTCAAATTGAACCAATTCATTGTAATTATAACGATAATATTGGCCCTTCTGGTATTTAGTTTTTAAAAAGTGTGATTTTTGCATAAAATGATTTGTTTTTAATTTATGCTATTGTGTTTGTAATTTTGTCAGTATTCAAATTTTCTTGTTTGTTGTGCATTAAATTTGTTTTCGTAAAATATTGATGTAGTTGATGAGGCTGTTTAATATGATCATTTTGATATTTGAGAATATTGATAACATGAACCAATTGATTTTGATATGGATAACTGAATTGAATGAAATCAAATATATTTGTATTGCATCAAGGGAAAATAAGAAAGAAGCACTTACCTCAGGGTTATATTTTAATTTATTTAAAAAAATTCATTCATTGTTATTTATTGATTATTAACTTTTCATTTGTAATCTTGTTTTTTTTTTTAATTATTATTTGTTGAATAATTTTACATGTTGGGTTTCAGATTAATAAATGCTTGACTCATTTTGAGATTCATTGGTGTGTTTTCAACAAGGTATTTGTGCTCTGTAGATCTTTTAATATTTATTGCTAAATCTTGCTTACAAACAGCTCATGATTTTTTTAATATTTTGCGAAGAGGAAACTGGAAAATTTTCAACTGCACTGCAGTGTTATATTGGCTCATTTTAAGTAAATTGCCCTACTTGTTCAGAATTTCAATTTCTTTCTTCATTCTCAAATCCACTCCTTTTGATTCATTTTGTTTTTATAATTCAGTCTTAGATAGCAGCAGTTTATGGCCGTTCAAAAAATTTCAAACCTGATGCGACATCATTCCTATTTGTTTAAACCAATCCAGATCTTTCTATACCAGGCAAAAGGATATGAACATCCCATGAGAAAAATTATTCCCAAATATTTCCTTACAAGTGGAACAAGAAATTTTAAAGGACGTCAATTGCTAAGATTGTTTGAAACAAATGGATCAATTAATTCTCTACTCCAGATTTGATAACAAATTATGTAGTAATTAGATTAAAGTGAATATTTTTTGTACATTTAAATATGTCGATTTGAGAACAAACAATTTTGATCATATAAAGCAAATAATAACATTAACCAACATCCACTGTATATGAAATATATGTGGCAAATTTGTCTTCATTTGCTTGCCAAAATCACTTGTATATAATTAATTTTTTATGGATAAAGAATACATAAAACTTTCTTGCATGGTGGTCCCAAAAAAGAGTACCAACTTTAAAATATTCTAAAAAGGAACTTTCTGATTTGAAACTCAAAATATTGTTGGAAAAATAGTATCTCTTTTTCTTGGTAGATGGTAGTGTGATAGAATATGGCTTCCTTTATGGCATTAATTTTATATTTAAAGTGTCCCTGTTTTTTAATTTTATGTGATTATCAAAAGCATTGGAATCAGTTCAATTGTTTCAGTGCTGCTGTTAACCTTGTTGATATCTAGAATTTTGTTGGAAGGTCCAATATGTTACTACAGTTACTGAGCGAATCTTCAACATTCTGTTAATATGCTATTTTCTTTCAAATGCAAAGAGCTATTCCTCCCACTACCCTCTTAGTTGTAAGTTAATAGAATCTAAAAAAGTAAATAAATAATAAAAATGAATGGTTCCAATCAAATCCTAGAGAAATTAATGCATATGTTTTTATAGCCTAATCTTGTGTTGTGGTTAGTTTAATCTTCTAGGATTCCCACCCCCACCCCAGTTCTGATTTATTCTCGTGCCGGTAAGAGAACAAGTGAACATTTTTTAATTTTGATTATACTAGAAATAAAGCAATAAAAAATGGTGGCCCATTTAAAATATCCCCCCTCTCTTCAGCTATTTAACGGGATCATTCAAATTGCCGATTTGAGAATAATATTTTCATGTCTTTATAATGCAAAACTAATTCTAAAAGGAACTATGATTATTTTCCAAGCTTAGGAATGTATGATGATGAAGAGATTTTGTATGTGCTATAAGGGGAAGAGTTCAATTTTATCAGAATGACATGGAGACTCTGAAAATTTTTGAAATGAAATATTCTATTTGTAGATTTTGTTTGATCATTAGATTTAATATGATTTTTGGCTAATAGTTACATTTTTCAATGCTATGTGAAATGTAAATTGAGTGCTCTTCATAGTCACATGTAATTCAGAAGAACTAAAGCGTAAATGTTTGAAATGTTTAAGTTTTTTTGATGGGAGGAGACACTTTCAAATAGCTAACTTTAAAACAACAACAATAAAAAATAATAATGAACCTAAATCGAGAAATTGTTTTCCATATTAATTTCTTTTCCCCTCTTGAGGTTCCAAATTCAAGCTCTCCCTTTTTTTTTTTTTTTTTTTTTTAATTTAAAGATTAGTCTTGTGGATGGGATTTAAAGTATATAAAATAGATTGTAATGAAACATCCTTTTAGTCATTTTGCATGAAAGTTTGAAGAAGTGTTTCCCAATTAATTTGTTATCCTTATTATTTCTCCATGATATGATTGAATGAAATCAATCTTAATAAAGCGTTAGGATTCTTCAAAAAAAAAAAAAAAAAAAAAATCAGTCATTTTTTTAATCATACCCATTCATAGAGAAAATTAAAAGATCCAGCAAAAATATGATGATATATCTATTTATATTATCAAATACAAAATGAAAATTTTCACCCATTTTTATTTTTAATTGTTATTTCTTTAATATCTCAACACAAAAAAATACAAATAAAAATTATTCATATAGCTAATCAATCAAAATGCAGTATCATTATTGTGAAAGTTTAATTAAAAATATTTTTGTTTTGTGATAAAATATAGTTAATCAAAATTGATTGGTGTGATTAAATTAATATTAATACTAATTGGCTATGTCAAGGAAACAGTTTGAATTTCGGGAGCCTTCCTTTTCCAAATTGTCATATATATCTTCGTTTTAATAGCTAAACCGCATTAAACTGAATGTCATTTATTGAAATCATTGCATTTCTTACTTTCTCATATACAAGTATAGAGAAAATATTTAATCATAAAAAAATTCTAATGATTTAGATCTCCTCGAGTTCAAAAAACAGATTTTTGGGTTTGTGTCTATCTGTGTGACAATGATAAGTCAAAAATACTTTGAGCTGAACTGATGAAATTCGGTTCACAATCTTTACACCAAGTTTATAGATTTGTCATATTTTGAGCGAAATTCATTTAGAGGAAGTTTTCCTGGCCTATTGTTTGAATATGAGTTATCATACTAACTACAAAAAGAAGAGATTAAAATAAAAATATGTAGATGGCTAAATAGATAAAATTTGATACATAGATCTAACATCTAAAATTGACATTTTGTTGGTTTGTATTTTCATAATCATATTAACACATTAACTCATATATGTAAAATCTTAAATATATGAAATTCAGTTTATGATTCTAGAATTACATTTGTATTTCTATGTCACATTTGGTTTCATTCAATTGGTGACAATTTTACTAAGATACAAATTCAATATTCGAATATCTATTTCTATATGCCAAAGATTAATCATCAAAAAATCACCTAGGATCACACAATAAATTCTGTAAAAAATGCTAGATTCACTCTAAAGATTTTGCTTTTGCTTACCAATCTGATGCAAGATTGGCAAGCAAAAGCAAACCCATAATCAACAATTACATTTACCCATAATCCACAATTTTATTAAGGATAACACTTTTACTAGACCATGCGAGGAAGTTTTGAGGAAGGCATTGATTTTGATCAGAGCATTGACTTACACTCATGCATAAATTGACAAATGGTCATACCTTTGACAGATGTGTACCAAAGTATGCTACATTTCTAATGGTAAATGATGCACTAATTTTTATCTTATAATTTTTCGTTTTTGATTTGTTATGCACATATATGTATATATATTTGGACTGGCAACCAGACTCTCCTTGGGTATAATAAGTTTCAAAATTGATAGATATCTTGAAATTTCTTGTTAAAATCAAATATAAAAATTCACCTCTCTAGTTCAATATATTTTTAAGTTCTCATGTTCACAGATAGATATGATACCAAATATGTGTATGTACATGTTTGGATTCATGCAGGTTTGGAAAGTAGAGATCCATTAAAATCTCAAAGTTGATGATTTTACAGAATGCTTTAAATTCCTGCAAAGATAATTTATCCACCTTCAAAATCAGCTTTACAGCATAAAGAAATTATTCATTGTTGTTCAATGCATAATTTTTATGAAAACATAGAAAATGATTATTCTCAATATATGCTGACATCTATATGTTCCATACCCTGATCTTATTTGACCCAACCATCTACTAACAGTTAATGCTCTGTGCAAGACTGAGAAGAACTTAAACTATGTGATTTAAGAGCCTTAACTTTGTCAAATACTTTTGTGTGAGAAGGAAAAAGTGAACAATGTTTCGGCAGCAAAATATACAACATCTCAAAAAGATGAAAAAAGAAAAGAATGATGCACTAGGAATTTTAAAAAATAACATATAATCACATCATGCAATATTATAGTGTTATATATATATACTAGATTTATCGATACAGCCTTAGACTGGGATGGGGCTATTAATGTCATATATACAAGTTGCATTTCGAACCAATTGCTTCATTGGTATTAATTGTTGCTAAACATCTCAGTTGAATGTTTTATATTTCAAATTGTATCATAAGAAAGAGTAACAATATTTTAAAATGAGTTTAATTTAAAAACTTCTCATCGTGGCTTGATTCCTAAGTTAACCAGTAATTTCAAGTATAACAAAATTTTAAAGCTCTTATTAAAAACATACTTTGTATTAAAATCTGCTCATAAAAGTAAAATATTTATGTCTTCATCAACAATGGAAGTATGTGAAATGAATAATCAAGTATGTGAAATGAAACATTCAACATCTCAGTTGAATGTTTTATATTTCAAATTGTATCATAAGAAAGAGTAACAATATTTTAAAATGAGTTTAATTTAAAAACTTTTCATCGTGGCTTGATTCCTAAGTTAACCAGTAATTTCAAGTATAACAAAATTTTAAAGCTCTTATTAAAAACATACTTTGTATTAAAATCTGCTCATAAAAGTAAAATATTCATGTCTTCATCAACAATGGAAGTATGTGAAATGAATAATCAAGTATGTGAAATGAATAATAGCGAAATTGATGTGAAATTTGCTTCAATGCTGAAATATGTTGTTGTAAATGTAACATTATATAATATATAGGGACATTTCAACGGCGTTGCGAAATACTGTCAGAGTGCATGCATCTCACATAGTTTCATTCCTATCCTAGCAATGCAGGTTAGCAAAATATATTAAAAATTTTTTTTGACTACGTTGTGATCAGCAACATCTGGTGATGGAGATTGGCATAAAAGTTTCCAAATGAAGGTATTAAAATGGACATTTTAAAGATGTTTTCTTATGGGGACATGGCTTGTATTGTAGTACTATAATTTCTGTCATTGAAAAGTGTAATTTCATGCTAAAAACATACAATACTCCTTCATGCATGAGGCAAATAGATACTATTACCTGCTTTGAACAATAGCATTCAAAGTAAGGAGATATTTATAATTTTTTTATTTGATGTTTTAATTTATATAAATATTTTAAATTTTAATAATAAATATTTAATTTTTGGATGTTAGTTTGTTAATTTTAATTTTTAGTTAATTATATACTTTGTGTATTTGTATTAAATTGAAATGATTTTTATTTCTCTTAGTTAATATATTTCAAATTTAATTTATATATCTTCTGCAAAAATTGTTCTGTGTTTTTAATGTTTTAGATTACTTTAATTTCTAATTTAAATTTTAAAAAAATTATGAATCCTAGGTATTCAGAATTATTGTCTCTGTCATAAAAATTTACATTATCATTGCAGAAGATTTTCTTTCAAATTAATTTGAACAGGTGGTTGTCTCTAAATGACAACATTGCATCCTGTGGAATGAAAGCTAAAAGAAAAGAAAATGCAATAAAATATATGTTATGACCAACATAATCCTATTCTTTGTGCTTTAGAAAATTTTAATAACTCGCCTCAAAAAGAGTTAAAACAATTGTACTATTGAAGACATTTATTTTTTAAAAAAATGCACTAAGATGTATATAGTCTACAAATTTACTTATAAAATACAGTGTTACTTCGAATAAAGGGTAATTACAGGATCAGAAGGTTTATTTTTCTTTCTCACCCCCCTCCCCAATTTTTTATAGTTTATAGCATGTCAATGAACAATTATATTTATATTGCAATTTTTATTATATTTCTACAATTATCATTGCACTATAATAGAATATGAACAATTACAAGATATTTACTAATTTCTTTTTAAATGAGTACTAATTTGTTTGTCTTTTGAGATATGAGGCAATATGAGT
Source organism: Argiope bruennichi (assembly GCF_947563725.1). Lineage (NCBI taxonomy): Eukaryota > Metazoa > Arthropoda > Arachnida > Araneae > Araneidae > Argiope > Argiope bruennichi. The sequence goes on from NC_079162.1 coordinate 53,433,355, forward strand.
TATGTCTGGTCATGTGGTGACAGACAATTACATTAGAGATCCAATTAAGTTTCAGAATGGAATATTTTGCATTTCCAATTTTTCTTTTTCATTCTTAAGAGACATCTCTTTGGTTAGTTTGATGCTTGTATGCATGAGAGTTGCAACAATCTTTGCATCTTCCAATTTGAAGCAGTAATTCCTAAGCAGTAATGCAATGATTCCAAATCATTCATTTAAAAAGTTCTTGCTAACTCATTCCGAATGTTTTCATAAACAGTCCTGCTTTTTTCAATTAACATTAAAACATCAACAAAAACAATTATGATGACTTCAACTGATGATGTTTGCATGTGATAAACACATTTGTCAGAATTTAATGATATAAATCCAAGAGTTTTTAGTTTGAAATCCAGTTTGTTATATCACTGTCTCCTGATTGTTTGAGACCATAATTCACGATTTAATAGACAAACTTGATTTTCGTCAGGGAAAACACAAAATTCTTCTGGTTGTTTCATGAAAATTTCTTCATCTAAGTCTCCATCAGGGGTGTTTGTGCTCCGGGGAAACCCCGGAATTCCGGGGATTTTGAACTTCGATACCCGGAAATTCCGGGGATCGTCGTTCAAAAGGAAGTAGGAATAATAATGAATTATTTATTTTGATCTGGGTAATTTTGTTTGCTTTGAAAGCAGAAAACGCAAGGTCAGTGTGTGTGGTGAAAACTTTTCCTTTCTTTCTCCAAAGGCAGTGATAATGCGTGAAAAGGGGGAAAAAACTTCTTTTTTGTTCTTTCCTTATTGCGAGTTATGACTCATTCCCCCGGTTCTCGGACATTCTCTTCTGGATTCTTTTCGGCAAGTAGGCGCGGTAGAAAAAAAAGGGAGAGACTTCGTTCGACCAGATGTGCGATCACGTGACCTGGGTTCAAAGATCTTAATTTTGCAAAATTAATGGTTATTAATTTTGCAAAAAAAGTAATTAATTGAACTTTTATAATTAGGCCATTCAATACTTCATAATCGTAATTTTTCATTTCTCCCCCCCCCCTTCTCGAAACTCCAAAATGTCGGTAGTAAGTCCGTAAAAGTTTCAGGGGATTTTTTGGGGTCCCACAAACACCCCTGCTCCATTTATGTATGTCATGACAAAATCCAATTGATATCCAGTAAGGTTGCTTTCAACTGCATAAGCAATTACAATTCGTGTGGCATTTAATCTTGCAAGAGGAGAAAAATTCTCATTAAAATCTATTGCAATTTTTTGGGGAACATCCTTTTTCGGCAATTCTTGCTTTAATATACAGTCATTTTCTCCAAAAATATAGTTTATTGCCGAATTTTAGCGAAATGGCCGAATGTGGCGCGAACGGCAGCAATAGTTAACGGTAGCAAAAGCGCCACCGAAACATCGCCAACCACGCAAAGCGCCAAATGACTGTGTATTTAGTTTAGCCCTTGCTTTTAATTTTTCAATAGTTGTATCTTCTTTGAGTTTCATTTTTTAAAACCCATTTTGATCTAATTAATTTCATACTAGCACCTTTGGTGACCAGCTTGCTCGCCAGATTGTTGATTAAACGATTAAAGTGGAAAGCATTTTTTAAAATGTTACTTTATTTGATACGATTTCAAAATAGGACTTTAAGTGAATCATTCTGCGATAAATTATTGTGGACACCAATTGAAAGTGTATATTTTATGAAATATAAGTGGAACTAAAATTCCTATTTCGGAATTAATGATAAAAAAATTATTTTTTAATTTTTAATATCAGCAATAGTACGCGATTGAATATTTTGATGGATGAGTGTGAGTTTTATAACATTAAAAAAAGCAACTGAAGTCCAAGTAAAACTAGTGGAATTGATTCAGTCCATTTCGTGGGTGCGTGACATCTGAGACTTTGCTTTAATGAACGATGAAATCGCTCGACAATTCTATTGCTAGATGGAGTTGTTCTGATCTTTTGGACACCCAAAAGTTTGCTCAGCAAGGAGAACAAATTGCTTTCGAATTGTCGTCCCTGATCCATCGTGATGACTGAAGGTAAACCGAAGCGTGAGATCCACTGACCAATGAATGTGCGCGCAACGGTTTCGGCAGAAATGTCAGAGATGGGAACTGCTTCAGGCCATCTTGTGAAACGGTCTATACAGGTGAGTAAGTATTCACAGTTATTTGAAGGTGGAAGAGGTCCTACGAGATCAAGATGAACATGACTAAATCTCACTGAAGGCAGATGGAAAGATTTCAGAGGACTATTGGTGTGTCTAATTACCTTGCATCTTTGACAGTTTTGACATGAACGAGTCCAATTTGAAATGTCTGTTTGCATAGATGGCCATACGAATCTCTCCGAAATAAGACGTTTAGTTGCACCGATACTTGGATGAGACAGATTGTGCAAAGATTGGAAAATTATCTTTCTGAAACTCTCGGGTACATAAGGTCTGACTATGGCCTTCCTGACATCACAGTAGAGTTTCAATGAAGTAGGATCAGTCGAGAGAGGTTTTAAAACAAGTGACATTTCATTCTTTGATAAAATTGTTTGGAGTTCTGCATCAGAAGCTTGTGCATTCGCCAAGGCCGAAAAATCAACTTTTGGTAATTGCACGCCGTTAATTCTGGACAATGTGTTGGCAACTACATTTTTTGAACCCGATATGTGCCTAATATCAGTGCTGAACTGAGATATGAAATCGAGATATCTTAGCTGTCTTGGAGAAGAAGAATTTGATTTTTTAGTAAAAGCAAATGTTAGAGGTCGATGATCAGTAAATATTATGAAATTTTGACGTTCCAATAAGTATCGGAAATATTTAATGGTTGCATATATCGCCAAAAGCTCCGTATTACACGTACTGTATTTACGTTCTGAAGGTGAAAGTTTTCGCGAATAAAATGCAAGTGGTTTTTGACCATCGGATGTAGTAGTATGAAGGACGGCTCCAATAGCTAAGTCAGAAGCATCGACCATGATGGATAGTTGCTGATTAGGTTCATGGAAAGTAAGAGTAGCTGCGTTAGCAATATCAGCTTTGCATTTCTCGAAAGCTTCGAAAGAGATGTCTGTCCAGGGAACATTTCTCTTATCGTTCTTTTTCGAATTTTTAAAAAGTTCATGTAAACTAGCTTGTGTTTGCGCGGTATTAGGCAAAAAACGACGATAAAAATTAAGCATTGCCAAAAAACGCTTAAGCTCAGTAATATTTTGAGGTTTGCGAAATTGAGAAATAGCCTCAACCTTCTGTGGTAGAGGTTTGACACCTTCGGAATGGAGAGGTTCGATAATGAAGACGGACCTTTTTTGGTTTTTTAAAGATTTTATTGTTTCTCCGCTTTTGAGAGTTTCTTTGAGCTGTGCCTTTCGGCATGCTGTTACGTCAATGATGTTACAAAGACTGATGGTTTTTTACATATACCGCTAGAGGGCGTTACAAGTGAGAGGCGGGGCAACATGCTTGCGTAACATACTCCCGCCTTGAAATTGCACAATTTCAATATTCAGACACTATATGAATTTAACACATCACAATAAATTCGACAGAATTATTATAAAAAAAAATGAATAAATGTAAAAACAAATTTTAAAAAATACTGAAATAATTCTTATATATAAATTTACACAAAATAATACTGAAATAATTCTTATATATACAAATTTATACAAATGAATTAAAGTCTCTATATATTATTTACAATCATATACACATATAAATCCAATTAATTTTTTGGAAGTAAACATATTTGACTAATACCTCATTTAATAACACCATTCAAAACTCTTACTGCAACAACTCTGACTAAACCATCTGAACCTTTTATTAATTCTTGAATTCTACCCAGTCTCCATTTATATGGAGGCAAGTCTGGATCTTTGATTACAACCATATCATTAAGATTTACATTATTCTTAGTTAACTGCCATTTGTTTCTAAGATGTAAATTATTCAAATAATTACGTTTCTAATTTTTCCAAACTTGTTGTACTAATTTAGTTAATTTTGCCATTTTGACAAATAATTAATTTCCTCTGAAAATTCAGAAGGTTGCACCTTGCTTACCATGAAGTTGGATGCTGCTTGAATTTCCATTATTATTATCTTACCTTTTTTACATTTTAGAAGAACACTTCAAATGATTAATAAATCTGAAAAGATAACTTACAATTTTAGTATTGTTGTTACTTAAATTTAAAATATTACAAATAAATTATTAGAAATATTAGTTAGTCAATTCAATTCACAAAGAGTTTTAACTTCTTTCATGAAGTCGTTTTTGATTGCACACACTCGCGATTTGCTGCACAAAAGACTTGTTTTCACTTCACTGGATTTATTTATTGAGCACACATAGATGACTGCACCGTAGTTCTTAACTGAGGCATCACAGAAGCAATGTAGGTCTATGTTGGCGGGATTCTTGATGATAACACATCTTTGAATTTTTAACTGTTGTTAAGTCTGGAAATTCAAAATTTAAGTTTTGATTTATTCCCTAATAATTCAGGATGGTTTGAAACCCATTTGTGAAGTTGCATGCCTCCTTTACTTAAAAGTTCTATTAACTGCTGTTGTAAAGCTTTGGTTTCTGGTAAGTTATTTGAACCAGTTAAAATGTCGTCAATATAAACATCAGTAAGAAGTGCTGCAGATGCTTGAGGAAATTCACTTTTTTCTTTCTCAGCTAATGCCTTGAGTGTTCTGGTGGCTAAAAATGGAGCACATTTTGTTCCATATGTCACAGTCCGTAGTCTGTATGTTTCCACAGGAGCAAGTCTATTAGGCTTCCACAGAATTTTTTGCAGGTCTCTATCTGCTTCTGCGACCAAAATTTGGCGATACATTTTCTTTATATCTGCACTAAATGCAAACGGATATGTTCGGAATCTTGGAATGATGCAAAATAGTTCCTGTTGAATTGTTCCGCCGTTCAATAAAATGGAATTAAGTGAAACCCCACTGCTAGAATTTGCAGATGCATCAAAAACAACACGCAAGGGTGTTGATGTGCTTTCTGGGCCAAATACGGCATGATGAGGAATATAATATTCACTACTGGCAATTTCAGGAGAATCTAAAATTCGTTCCATATGATTCAACTGGAAATATTCATCCATAAAAGCCTTGTATTGCATTGCCATTGTTTTATTTTTATCTAATCTTTTCGAAAGTAAATTTAAACGTCTTTCCACCATTTCTCTTGAATCGCCTAGTGTAGAACGTTTTTCTTCAACTATTGGTAATTTAACAACATACCTTCCGGTACTATCCCTCTTATGAGTGGAAAGAAAATGTTCCTCACAGTAAGTTTGTTCATATGTTTTTGATTCGACTGAATGATCTGTATTATCACCAGGAAAAGATTCTAAGTTAAAGAAATTTTTAACAGAATTCTCCAGATTATCATTTTTAAAAATTAATCCAGAAAAGAAATGAGAATTTCTGCCATTGATTGTTCCAGTTACTAAATATCCGAACACACTATTCTGTAACAAGAGTGAATTATCATATGATCTAAATTTTTCTGCCTTCAATAAATCAAAGAACAACTCACATCCGAGTAATGCATTAATTTTACTGGGAATATGAAAAGTCTCATCCGCAAGTTTTATCTCACTTGGGAAGTTAACTTTTGAGATATCAATTTCATTAGAAGGAGTTAAATGCGTTATTTTAGGCAAAATTAAAAACGATACAGTTCTGGAAAAATCATTGCTTTCATTAAAAATGGCAGTGGTTATTTTATTTTTAACGAAGAATTCTCCTCCGTTAATACCAGAGATGGATGCATTAACTTTTTCCTGCTTCAGATCTAAAGAATTGGCCAAATCTGCAGTTATGTTTACCGAACTCCCAGAGTCCAACAGGGCCTTTATTTTTATTTTTTGACCAAATGCGTCTTCAATAAATAACTGCGCGGTGCATAGAATGTTTGAAGATAGTTTCGAGTTACTTGTAAGCGCTGACTCAGCATCAGGGGTTAGTTTTTGTGGCAAACTCGACGAGCCAGACGGTTCATTGTTTACATAAAGTTGTTCCCCCGCGACTGGGGGCTTTACCTCTGCAAGGCGCGTACTTAAGAGTTTAGGATCCAGATGTATCAAAGAATTATGGCCTGATTTTTGGCAGCTTCGGCAGAGGAATGTGGATTTGCAGGGTGGCTTATGCAATTTCAAACAGTTCTTACAAATGTTATATTTTTCTAAAAGCTCGATTCTTTTAGAAACACTCAATTTTAAAAATTCAGAGCATATTTGTAAAGGATGTTCAAATTTACATAAAATACATGGCTTTATATTACTTAGTTTATTTGCATTAAGAAGAAAGTTTTTCGGCTTATTTATTGCGCCTTGAAATTCCTTGTGGAATTTGTTACTTGTAGGGTATTTCCGTAATTGATCGAGTACCATCGCTCTTGATTCTAAAAATTGCAAGAGCTCCTTCAATGAAGGTATTTGTTTTGATTGTATGGACATTTCATATGCCTTTCTACTCTCTTTGTCAAGTCTTTCTAATATTATATTTACTAATATAGCATTTGTTAAGTCATTACATTCTAAATTCAAACTTTTTAAACCTCTCAGACTTTTATTTATTGTGTCTGTGATATTTCGTAAGCCTTTTGCAGACTCAAAATTTAATTTTTCCAGTTTTAGCATATTTCGAATGTGAATATCAACAATTGCTCGCTTATTTTCAAAGTGTTCTTCGAAAGCAGCAAACAGTGACTCAAATGTATCGTCACTTGTTTCTATAAATTTAGCTTCACCACGGAGGGCAGCTTTTAAATAAAATAACTTTTGATCATTCGTTAATTCGGTATTATCGTTTATTAGACACATAAATTGATTTTTGAAATTACTAAATTCTTCCATTTTTCCGTAAAATAACGGCAAGGGAATTTCCGGAAGTTTCGTTTTTAATTCAATATGATTCATATAAGCTTTCAAATTTGAATTTTGATCATTTATATTATGAATTACATTTTCCTTAACATTATAATTAGAGAGTAAGCATTTCAAACTTACCTCTAATTCGTTTCTTTCTTCTTCGATATCCAACATTTCTTGATCGCACTTTTGGCTTACCGTTTCATCTTCGTCGATTTCTAAATAATCCTTGAATAAAATTTCTAATTCATTTTTTATTTCTTCCACAATTGCCAGCTTTTGTTGACAGCTGAATATGAATTTATTTTCTTCTTCAACCGTTGAACTACTTTCAACAAACTTTTTAACACTTGTTAGTTTCGCCTTTATCCTTCCACGGATTCTATTTAACTCTTTGGCTTTTTGATTTTGATTTTTCTCCATATTTTCGCTAATTCGTCTCCGGATCGCTAGGACCAGAATGGAGAGGTTCGATAATGATGACTGGCCTTTTTTGGTTTTTTAAAGATTTTGTTTTTCCGCTTTTGGGAGTTTCTTTGAGCTGTGCCTTTCGGCGTGCTGCTACGTCAATGATATTACAAAAACTGATGGTTTTTTACATATGACGCTAGAGGGCGTTACAAGTGAGAGGCGGGGTAACATGCTTACGTAACACGGATGTGATCAGACATCCCAAAAATTTTATTGATGGTTGTCCAAGAACACATTTCAAAGGGTTGAGTTTTAAACCATGCTGAGAAAATCGCTCGAATACTTGCTTTAAATGCTGTTTGTTCTTCTGCGTTATTCGATGCAATTAGTACATCATCAAAATACTGCACACAGAAATTCAAGTTAGACAAAACTTGATGTATATAGCGTTGAAAAGTTTGGCCGGAATGTAATTCAATCAAACGTTTTTTTAAAATAGTATATTTATCATTATCGGGCGGTTTCAAGATTGTCACTAACAAAATTTAGAAAATCAGAATCAACTGCAGAAATACCATAATTAAATTTGGTATCATCAGCTGTAATTCCGGCCAAGACAAATTGTGCCTTAAGCTGTACAAACCATAATGCAGTATTAGCCTTCCAAAAAGGCGGTAATTTGATACCAACACGGGAAATTGTGACGTCATTACTGGCGGAATCTTGATCAGGCATGTTTGAAATAAGCGAGGTCAAATTCACTGTAGATCATTAACTATTGGCTAAATTTTAGATTTTTTGAGTTTTTAAAAAAAATTTAAATGTCGCCAAATATAGTTCAACGATGTCAAACTTTTAGTACTGAGTCTATGGAGAACATTCGGTTTTGGCGTGAATCAAAAGTAAACATTGGCGTTATAGGGCGACTTTTGAAGGTTTCATAGGACTACTGTTAAAGATTAAATACGATCAGAAAACACTAAAAATAGTTATAATTCTTCCTAATTTTTGATAAAAGGCAACTTACATATTGTTTTCATTTGATGCAGAGTGGTTTTGAGTGATGAAAAAGTCTTTTTGTATTTCCCAGTTTTTTACTTGAATTGCTTCAATGGTGAGTGTTCTAATTACCGTCTATGAAGATTTTTACTTGGTTATAACTTTTGGATTATTGGACGGATTTTTAAAATATTCGCACCATCGTAAGCAGAAAAAATTCTTCTTTTTTATAAATGTATAATTTTTGAAAATGGAATACGGAGGATTTTGATGATGGATTTCGAAAGCTTCCAGTAAGAGCGAAAGATAACGTTGTTTTACGTTAAACAGTCAAGTTCGCCATTTTTTTCAGAATTTTCTAATGACTTCATTTAATTATTTTTCAAAATTGGAAATGATTTTCATTTGCACAATTCATCGGGTCACAAATGTGGATGTTGTCTATAATATGTAATTAAATGACGGCGTAAAAAAATAACATCTTTATTTTAATGGAAACATTAAGAAGAAAAAAAAAAAGAAAGATACAGTTGCAGTATAATAAAATCCAGTAGAATAATATTTCGTGCACATATAATAAATCAGCTTGCAGGATCACGCAACTTAAACTGTGACGTAATTTTGATGAAAGAGGGCCACCATAGTTTCTTCAGTTGCACTAAATTGTTTTGGTTTGTTTTGAATTTTAAACTTCAATACGAATGGAATTTTTGCTGGTTACTACAGCAACTTTATGTACGGTAAGTTTAACGAAACAATTTGCTTCTTTCTGCATATTGCTGAACAGTTTTTCATTGTTGCACATATGAGAGTTAGCTCTGCTGTCTCAACACTGTCGAGAATTTGTACTATTTTCGATATAACCTTTATTGAAAGAAATGGCAAACGGTGCATATTCTTCATTTTTCACTAAAATGGATGATTATGGTTTGAAAATGCATGTTTTCTATTAATTATTTCTTTTCAACTTTCGAAAGCTTTTCCTATTAGCACAAGATATTGTACGATATATCCACGATATTATCCGGCATTCTGAATGCCAGCCAGTATCGAGTAAATATCGAAAACATGTCTTTGGGTATTTTGTGCTAATAGAGTTATGCCTGGGCTTTGAACAGTAGTTATGCATCAGATTTCTTTTGATTTGAATTCCAGTTTTCAGAGTACATTTTCAAAGGCTCTTTATATTGTAGAACGCACTACGATGCAGGATTTCTTCTTTTTTGAGTTTCGAATTCTTCCAGCAATTTTATTTTCAGAGTTTCAAGATTAGGCGGTTCATCTCTGAATTCGATGGCACATCTAAATTTATCAAAATAATCTGGGATGCTGTACAGATGTAAAATGGATAGAAGATCATTGGCGATTTCGAGCTGCATTTCTTTCAGGTTGTAGCAGTTAAAAAAAAAAAAAAAATCTATTAGGTGATCTTGCATAGTTTCCATGTCGGTCATTTTTTTGGAACAATAGTTGCTTTAAGAAAGAAGACTTTTTAAGAACCTTTAGATTCGAAGTTAGCTTTCAGCTTATTCTAAGCATCATTTGACGTAGTACAGTTCTTGACATGGTACAGTCACTTGGCTAATAGACAAAATAATGTCCGCAAGAGCTTGTCGATAAGCTATTTTTTTTTTTTTTTTAATGCTGCAATGACCTCGGTCGTAGCCGCTTCCAAGGCTAACTTCTTTTCTGATGACATAATGCCAGTGGTTGTTCTTAATTAAAACTGTTTCCATTTGAACCTTCCAGGTATCAAGGTATTGTCATTAGTCAGTTTTTCGAATGGCTGTTAATTCAGTCATTTTGTTACGACTGGCAGTTCAGGAATCGAAAGCACGTTTTTCACAATTCCGTTTTTGCTGTGTTGCTGAATTGCAATCGCTGCTTTCATTTTGCTATTTGGGTTGCTCCTGGGCCCATAACCATTGTTGGAGATTTACAAAGCGAAAATTCCAAAAACATCAAAAGCATTTATTTATATAGCAACCGTAGACTGTAGACATTACAGTAAATGATTAATTAAGAACAGAAAATAAAACTAGGAACAGTAGTGGAAGGATCTTGAGTCATATAGAATACATGTTACATAAAAGTCTAGCGCATGCACAACTTTGTCAGCTTACATAACGGCAGATTTTACTTTAGGATGCGGGGGGGGGGGGTTAAGAAGGAGAAAATGAACATCGGTATCTAACATTTCATTTTTAATCTTTACTCAGTGAAAAAAAAATAATTAACAATGCTATTATGAAATTTCTTAGCTGTTTTCAGCATTTATATTAATATCATTTAATCATTTTTTTTATTTAAGTGAATTAGATATCTTAATTGATGTAAAACATTGTGATATAAAACTATTTGAAAGGTGAATATTCAGTTTTATTTTAGTGGTTGTTTTAATTTCTTTTGTGAACCTAACATTTTTATTTTACTTCTTTATTTATCATTTTCTTAATAGTGGTTCCATATTACTGAATTTCCTGGAATATTTGGCATCATTATTTCAAGTTTCTTACTTTTAGTTTTGTACCAAGAATTTTTTTCTAAAAACGTAAGGTATTGAAACTTCCTTCCATTCAAATATACTTTAATTTGATATAGTCAGTATTATAAAGGATAAATGTTTTATTCTTTTGTATCCAAAGAAAATTATTCTTATTCCCTTACTAGCCCCAAAGGTAAGTAGATGTCTACTCGGTTGTTATCTTTTTGAGTGCATTTACTTCATCGCAGTGAGATTTACTGTATTATTTTTCAGGTATGAATGATTACGTTTTAAGGTATTTATTCTTTTAAAAAAAAAAAAAAATATCCTCACCCTGACCTTTAAAACCCCCGATTTCAATTTCGCTACTTCTTAGATAGCTGAAATATTTATTAGAGAGTTGCGTTCTTCTAATTCAATGCTAATATGAAAATATATGTCCTTCTAGTTAATCAACATACATCATATCTATAATGTAAGTTTTTCTGAACTTTCTATATCATATCTGTTGATGCTGGTAATATTGACTGAAACATGAACTTTAAAATAAAGAGTAGTCATTGAACTTGAAGGCATAAAATTCTAAATCAAACGGAAGTCCCACACAGGTAATTGTGTGTCACTTTCAATCAAGCAATCAATTCATTGATGATTATATATTGGTGTGCAAAAAGCATAATAGACTCTGTAAAGATAAAGATGCTTTATTTCACAAGAAAACATGAAACACATGTAGAAAAACATAGCCTAAGTATTCTTAAGTCTATTATTAGCAAAAATCAACAACACACTGGCAGATGGCAAATCTATACTTATAATAAAGCTCAATGTGTGTGTCTGTGAGTGTGTGTGTGTTGGAGTTCTACATGCTAGACCATTTGAACTACAGCTAAAATTTGGCACATGTATACCTTGGAGGTCGAAAATGTGTACCTTGGAGCTATTTTTTAAAATTTTTAATCAGAAACTAAGCGAAATTTCGGCGTTTTTTCGTTTTAACTTCCAAAAATATTTTAGCACAAAAATGATTTTTACCTCCAGTTACAGTTGAAAAAATAATCTTTTCTACAATACTAATGTTTTACCCTATAAATTAAATTTTTATTTTTAATTAATTTTTAAAAATAATTTAACCATATTTGCGACAAAATAAAATTAAAATTATTACACAAACACGTCAGATGCACAAGGGGGGAAAAAAATCTTTTATCAAAGTGTAACCATCAGTTCAAATTAAAAAAATAAGTTAAATATTACTGCAGATTTAGAGAAGTGCAATTTTCAGCGCATGTCTGTATGAAATGAATTTAATAAGAAATATAATATTTTCTTAAAAAAAATGTGAGACAAATTTTCTATTTTCTTTTACAATATCTACATTATTGAATCAATAAATCAGCTTTACAATATCTACATCATATATCCTTTCAATTCAAGGCCCAACGGCTGATTTGTAAACCTTTAATAATAGAAATACATATGCCAAAATGAAGTAAATAATTATATTGTGTGTAATTTGTCAATAAATACTCTAATTTTAAATGTTTAGCCTTTATCTAGATCTTTTGCTCTTTGAATGAATCATATTTAACAAAATATTCTTGAGACACTTCATGGACACTCCCAAGGATGATACCTCGATCAGCGCCCAAGGTTTCTCAAGACTGATTGGCTAAAATTATAAAAATGTTGATTGTTCTAAACTATTCTATTGAAAACTTGGTGTAAAAGATATAAAAGTTCATTACTTATTTAAAAGTTGAAGTGTCAAGAATATTTCGCATAATATGATTCTATAGGACTCAAGGACTATATAAAATTTAGACTTCATAATTTTTTGAAGTATATCTTTAGACTTATTATTTCAAATTTTATTTTATTATTTCAAAGTATTGTTATTCACGTCATTCAAACCTTTTGAAAGTAAAACTAAAAACTGAATTTTATAATGAATCTGAGAAATTTCTGTAGAATAATTCTTGATTTATTAAATAAATTATGAAGATTATTCTGTAGTGCAAATGTTAAGTTCTCTTAAATGCTGAACTACTCTATTTTCAATACTCATATTTTTAAAAAATGCTTTGTTTTAGTAAAAAATGTTTTTATTAATTGCAGTTTAATCATATGCACTTTAATTGAAAGTGGTAATTTTACGGGAGCTGTCAGAAATTTAGAGAGATACATAATACGTTATAGCTTAAGGATTTTATAAAAGTATGAGTGAATTATATGACTATCAAAATTCGAAGCTTAAAAATATTTTGATGAAGTAGTCATTAAATGAAAATAAAATTAACGAGCTTTAAGATTAGCGAACCTGCTGGTCGCCAAAAGCGGCTAGTATAAATAATAAATTTACACTGAGTAAAAGAAGAACTGGCTGAGATTCCTGAAAGTGATGCCCAGGAATTTTCTCATAGTATCACTGACTATAATTTTATTATTTCTTCACTAACTGGTTTATAAATGAAGGTTTTTGTACAATACTTTTTAAGAATTGGCATGTGAAATATCATTTTTTTTTTACTGAAATATACTTACCTGATGAGTGTGTGTTTTATGAATGTATGTGACCTAATTGAATTGCTGATCTTTTTTTTTTTATTGAATTGTTAGTCACAATTAGCAACTATTTCGTTTATCAAGATAATTGTTGCTAAATTTTTTACTGAGATATTTTGTATATCTTAATCTTATTAGCTTCCTCAATAAAATATTTTTGAATTTCATATTTTGAAATCATATTATGAATCATATTATCAGAAGCCTTACACCATTCCGTTCATTGTGCTGAGAATTTTTCTAATTTTCCGTCTATATCTATACAGGATGTTTATAATTAAAATTGCGCTTTCAAAAGTCTGTAAAAAAAAAAAAGAATTATTGATCAGAATGATCTGATATTTCATCTGAGATCCATGAAGCCCTGGGAATTTGCTTTAAGGGGGAAAAATATACAAAGATTTCCTGTAGATGCTCGACTTAAGATGCTAATTAAAAGGCGACATGTTGCTGTGGCACTCTTTATTCTAAACCCATTCACTCTGAAAAGATGTGCCACAGCAGATATTTTTTTAAAAATCTTTTTTTAGCTATCCTTACGCTAAAAATCACAGAAGAAGCAAAAATGAAATCGGTTTTTAATTGTCCTTAGGCCAAAGTCCGTTAGAAAAGCAAAAATAAAATCCCCCCCTTTTTTTTTAACTGTCCTTAGGACAAAAATTGTAGATAAACCAAAAACTGATGAAACTTTCAAGAAAAGGAAGTCGGCGATAATATGTGTAAGAAATGTTTTAATATGCTGTTCACCGTTTTCGCTTACGAGATGAAAGTGCAAAATAGCATGTTCCATTACATATTGGAGTATTTCTGTGGAGATATTGTGAGTGTGTTGTATAATACGTATTTTCAGTTCATATAAGTTCGCATTCGGATCCCCATACATAAAATCCTTTAGATAACCCACAGCCAGAAGTCACAAGAGTTTAGATTAGGTGATCGTGACAACCAGGCTGTTGGGAAATGGCGATTGATAATTCCCTCGTTTCGAAAACGCACATTCAACAGTTGCTTCATTGGTGTTGCTATGTGCTCAGGAGCGTCACCTTGGATAAAAATAATACTGTCCACAGATCCATGTTGTTGCAGTGCTAGAAAAAGCTGGCTGTGCAAGAGATTTATAAAATTTAAAATTGACTGTACAGGATACAGGAGCTAAGGAACTAATCTTCTCGAAAATGAAAGGGCCAATGATAAATGCTGCCATAAACCTACGCCACGTAGTGACTTTTTAAGAATGAAGTGGCAGTGGTTGCATTTGGAATGGAGTCTCTCTTCCCCATATTCTGCAATTTCGAGTTTTGACAGAATCTTGGAGTTGGAAGTGGATTTCGTCTGTCCACAAAATGTTCCATGATCATGCATTGTTCCATTTGTTAAAGAAATTTCAAAGCGAAAACTTCTTGTTTTGGAAGACAGCTGGAAGCAACTCCTCAATATGCGTGATTTTAAATCGATAGCATTACAGAATGTTTCTTAAAATTTTACAAACCCTACTCATAGGCATATCTAAAGTTCGGGTTGATTCTTTTTGTACTGGTCTCCAAAGCATTGTTTGACGCTTCCTGCAATGGTGTTTCCACGTCCCCCACTGACATAAAAATAATTTCTTTCCTCCCTCTATCACATTTCACGACACATGAACCAGTCTCTTTTTATCAATCGTCTTCTTCTGACCGAATGCAGTTATCGGACCAGAGCTGCTTCATAAATCCTTTAATGTCTGGAATTTTTTCAATGCAGTTGCTGTGCATTCACCATTTTGGTAAAAATAGCTTCACAAGCAGAGCCCGATTCTTCAATGATAGAGTCATGGCTATCTTCTTACAACAGAATAGAAGGAACTGCATGTTCCCCGACTTTTTATCATGAGTGTAATGTGCAATGCACATGTCACACCTTTTAATTAGCATCTTTTGACAAATACAACACTATCTAGCGATCAGTTTTTGAACTATATACACACAATATTATGGGCGAAACAAATTCCTATTGTTTCACATATACTCAGATGAAACTTCTGACCAAGTTATTTTTTTACTGCCTTTTGAAAATACAACAGTAATTATAATCATCCTTATCTAATCATCATCGCTTTATATCATCCCTATTTAAAAATCGGCACTTTATAAAAAATTTTCCATAATTGCTTTATTTTGAATTTATACTTAAATTGTAAGTACAATAAAGAATTTTTTAAAATATGTCTTATACTAAAATTTGCTCAAAATGAAAAGGTAAACCAGATCTTCATATCTTGATCATAAATGATGGGGAGAAAAGGCAGAATGAAATATTAGTTGCAATGATAAAAAACGATTTGAGTTTCACTTTAACAATGAAATGTTTTTGTAAAACATTTTTAGAAATTAATAAAAGTAGAAAAAAAATTGCTATTATTGAAAACATAATCTGTTTGATTTTAAAATTTTGTGTATAAAAAAAATTTGGCTTAATATTTTAAGAAGTTATTGTAGAACAATGCCAAAATTTCTATTCATTATGAATCAATTAAAATTTCTAAAAGAAAAAAGAAATAACTTCAAGATGCACATTCCGACGCTCTTAGATACATACATGTGCAATGTGTTATATCTGTAAGTCAAATGACCTTACCTGTAGAATATCAATATATAAGCACAAAAACGCATATATTCATCTTTTATTTATACAGATTAACGATATCATTTGTATATTGTCAGATTATTGTTACTTAGATTTCATTAAAATAATGCAATATTGAGAACAGTCAATGATTTGTTAATTATCCTATTGTATTAAGTTCTTAATAATTATCAATTCTGATTAACTGCACATTTGTTAATTGTTATCTGTACATTTGTCTTGTATGATCGATAAAATATGCATAGCTTAATCTTATCTTATTTGTGGTCAAATCAAATTCAGTGGTTTCTAATAATATCTGTACACTTTTAAAATTTGAAGAAAAATTGCTGTAATCAGGAGTTGATTTCGAATATAAAATATTTTTTATAATTTTTTTCTTAATATTTTTATATTAAATTTGTAATTCCCCCCAAAAATCTATTTCATTTTATTTTTTAATAAAAATGAAAATTTAAGATGACAATAAAAGTGATTTAAATACTGAAAAATGTTTGAATAAATTTATAACTAAAATTGTCGTTTGCCTCTTTTTTTTCTTCTTATTTTTGCATTTTGATAACATTTAAACAATTGTTTGTTTTTAATCCCTGCTTACTTAATTTTGTGGTATTTCATCAGTTCCTGCTTCTGAAGAGAGCTATGACTTTTCTTGATTGGTGGTTGGCATAAAACATGACTTTTAGTAGCTGGCATGGGTTGTTGTGTTCTATACTTCTCTAAGTTTTATTCATGATTTTAGAATGTCTCATAATCATAAGGAAACAACAACAACAACAAAAAAAAAATGGTTATTTTCCATAATTGCAGAGATATATCATCTTGGCATATTACTAAATAGATAAATTTATTCCATTCAATATTGTAGTATGCGATAAAATGCTTTAAAAAGGGAAAATCGCTTTGAAAACAAGAAAAAGTGGGTCAGCAAAATTAATTCACTCTAATAAGAGATTTAAATTATTTGTATTTGTGTATTTAAAAAATTTATAAAAGCTCTTCTGTTTGGGGCTGTAAAGGTTGAATCAAAATGTTTTCTATTTTAAATTCGCTTGTAACTGTTTGATAAGTGCTTAATTCAGCTAGATTACCTTATTATTTAAACCAAATAAAAAAAAAATTCTTAGTGCAAAACATAAAAAGCTTCGATTTTCCTAAACAAGGAACTTAATTTCAAATTTCTTTGTTTAGCTTCGGTTATCTTCACAGTTTTTAGATGCTTTATTACAATTTATTTAATTTTCTAAATTTTAGATGAAATTCTAGAAGAAACTAGGAACCTAATTCAAAGGAAGTTTTTAAAAATGAAGCATGACAATGATGTGTATGTGCGCGCTCGTGTATGTTAATATACTCACAACTGGTACTGGTACTTTGTCAATATAATGATTCTGAGTCATCGAATTGAAATCTAATTAATTACAATACGAAGATGCAATAATAATATGAAAGCTAGTAAACTAGTAATAAGGAAGAATGAAGGTACATTGATACAGAAATAACTGACCTAAACGTTATAATATTTATTATTAATATGTTTAAATTCCTTTAAAGTATACAAATATTTTTGTAAAATAAATTTATTTCTTTTTGATTATTGATCCCCCCCCCTAAAAAAGTGTATTCTCTTAAAATATTTAATGAAGTATTGTTAAAGAAAAGTTATAGATATTACTTCAAGAAATTCTCATTCTGAAGAATTGATTTCTAATAATGGATAGAGCAACATTTCTTTAATATGTTAAAGTGTCCAAACACTTTGGGAATCTTTGTATTTATTCATTTACTGTTAATTAGTTTTGAAAAATCTGTTTTCATTCGGTGCATTGAATCTGAAGTGCATTCATCTAATCAGCATAATGGCTAAGTGATATTAAGAAAAAGATTTAATCATTTGCTCCACTTTGGATTATTTTATTTCTTATTTTTCTACTGTTTCTATGCTGTATTTAAGAAGATGAAGATCTAAATAATTATTTGGGGGTAAACATCTGTCTGCATTCATTCTAAGCAATATCATTAATATGAGAGTAAACAAGGCAGATGGTTTTTATTACTATGATAATATATCAATTTAAATGGGAAGCATTAAATACAAGTGATTATATTTATTAATCTCACTTTATAGTTTTTTTTTATTACCATATAAAAATGAAAAAGGTAAGTCACCAGTGTTTACGTTACAACGTTAAATACAAGTGGTTGTATCAGGGTTGCCACGCCACCGGGAGAACCTGGAAGACACGGGGAATTTAAAAATCGTCTTGATAAAACCAAAAAAATGCAAGGAAATTTTCGTAAAAACAGGGAAAATACAGGGAATTTTAAGTTTCTTAGTTATTTTTTCCCCATCTAAAAAATGCTGATCTCAAAAGATTACAATAAAAGATCGTAGTCATAACTTCCAAAAACGAAACAATACCATTCTTGATTGTGTAATGCGGAAACACCTATTTTCTCTCTTCTCTTTTTTTCTGTTTAGATCATTCCAGTTTTGATTGCAGCTAATGAGTGTGCACGAGACTTCTGTAACTGCGTGAAAGAATAGAATACATTTCTCTGGCGGGATTAGTAATATTCAATCTGCGAAAACAGCACGATGGTGTTTTATCTACCATATTTGAATTTAACGAGTGGTTTGTTTATTATTTGAGAAACCTTGAGCTTATTCAAAGTAGAATTTTTTGTAAAGAATTTTTTTTAAAACAATGAGCTGCTCAATATCCGTATTTAATATGAATTGAATGGATTAAAAAAATATCAATCCTGCATTTGCTGAATGGGTTCGACAAGTTCCGCAAAATCTGTTTGTTGCGTACTGCTCGCTTTCTAAAAAGATATTATGCCGAAAACGTCCGAAAATAAACCAACTTCGAACTTTTTAGTTTAAGAATAGTCATTTAAAATCGAATTTTTGGGGGCATTAAAACTTGTGTATTGGAAATATTTTTATTTTTATGATATATTGGAAATATTTTTACATATGCTCACTGAAAGTGAAATGGCTAAAAAATGTATGTTAGGCCATACAAAAATGTCGTACCTTAATTCTTACGGATTAGGTCCATTAGCTCCATGAAATTGATAGCTGAAAAATCTGCAGAAATTGGTACCCAGATACTTGAATATACAAAAATGAATAAATAAAAAAAGTAACTTTGCTTTGTAATGTTTTATGTTAAGCAATCATTAAATGGTTTATATCATGGGAGCAAAAATGCTTTGTTTTATTCCACCGAGTCCATAATTTTGAGTGACTTAGGAGTTAAGAATATGTGAGGTTATATACCCCCCCCCCCCTTGGTACATAAATTTTATCTTGTTAAATTCTAGATAATAAAGGAAGATTTTTTTTTCTGTATGTAAATATAAATCTTTTAATATGCTTTATTTTGAATAATGTTAAATTGTTGCTTTCTTTTCTTATTTTTTCCACTCCTTAAAACTATATTCCATTGTAACCAGCACGAGTGCTATTTTTGCATTTCCTCATATCTTGAATATATATATACAAGGTATTTTCCCCCAGATTTCAGTGGCAACCCTGTTGTATTTATTATTTCCTTTATAGTCTTATTTTGATTATCATATAAAAATGAAAAAAGGTAAGTTTTTAACTCATTTGCATTAATAATGTCCTCATATATACTCAATTTGCACTAATTTTCATGTCATTTTGATCAGTTCCATTCATGTTTATAATATTAGTTTAAATTGTTCATACGTATTCTTTTAGAAAAAAAATTTTGTGACAATTTTTATTAAGCTTTGTAAAATAAATTTTTTGATAATATTTCAAGCAGATGTGTCCAATTGTTTTTTTCCAGATGATGGGTTTTTTTTAATTCAATCATAATAATCTTTTTAAAAAAAATAACTGAATTTTAATAAATGATTCCTAGAAAATGAATTTTAACATAATTTGCAGTTGATATCAAAATTAAGGTAAATTAAATCAATTCAACATTTGTCAGCATATTATCTTAATATGTTGAATCTGATCCCACCAAGTAAAAATAATATGCATATTATTATGCATTGTAATATTTTTTTCAAACTGATTGTGTTCTGTTTCTTTTGGATTTAAGTGAATTTTATTGATTAATTTTGATTCTAATTGGCATGTATTCTGATGCTTATCATTTAATGATTTAATTTCACAAAAGATGGTTACCATGTGTTTTATTAAATTTTCATTGAAAAAATTTAATTCTATATAGATCTAAGGCAGTAAAACTCTTCATAAGCTATTAATTTTGACTTTCTCTGCATTATGCAATATAAATCAATGCATTTAAAATATTAATATATTTTATTAAAAATTAATTTAGTTTGCTTTTTATTCAATTGAACTTTACCATATAAATATATATATTGTCGCAGTTATTAAATTTTGCTAAAATAGCAGGCAAGCATTTTTCACTGTTTTAATTACTTCTTTTTGTTAATCACAAAAATTATGCACCCTATTGTAGTTTGCAAGTCTTTTGCAGTCTTTGTAGGCAGTCTGAACTTCAAAAATAAAAGATCACAAGTCCATGTCATTTCCACTATATATAATAAACCTAGTAAACATTAAATCCACTGTATGTCAAACATTATTTTGTTGTTGTATAGAAATTGGTCGAGAGAGGCTGCATTTTTATTATCAATCTTGTAATTTAATCATGGGCACAAAATTATATTTTGAAATAGCCCTCATATTGCTTCACAGTGGGATTGTAAGTATTTTGACAATGCATTTTTCCCTGCTATGTACCATTTTATTTTTCTTTTCTGTTTTCATCCGATATTCTATACTGCCAATAAATGTTATTACAAATTTTGCTTATGAAATTTAAACTTTTTAAAAGTAATAAAATTTATATTATAAAAACTGATTAAAATTATATCAGAATAATTAAATTATGTGCATTTTACAATCTTAGCCACATAAATTTGTGTTGTTTGAACATTCAAATTGAATTCTATTATAAAAAAAGAAAAAGACAATACTAAGAAATTATTCAGCAGCCTTTTAATTAAAATATTCAATTTTTATTACAAAAAATTATGTTCATTAGCTGATTTATTTTAATGTATTTGTCTTTTTGCAGTTTAAGTATGAACCTATCACATCTTCATCTGCTTTGAAGCTCAATTTAAAAAATAATTATGCTGTAGCATTGCATGTAGACAGAGTAAGTGTTCACTTTTCAATAAAGCTTGTGTTATCATATATGTTAAATATTTGACTAATTAACTAATTTTGTAGCTCATTTAATCTTTTTTATTTTTTGATTCAAACCACTTAAAAATTTTAATTCGTCATTTATTGTGCATCTTAAAATATTAAGATTTTTTTTTATTACAAAGATTGTTTTCATCAAAAGTTTCAAAAAAAAAAGTAATGTTTATTAAAATTGCATATTGTTATATCTTACATTATATTTATTATTTAATTATTTTCATTAAATATTTATATATTTAATACATTCTGCACCATTTCTTATCTTTCTTAATGATACTATTATGTAACATCAAGCTGTTTACATCATAAGTGTTACATCATAAAAGTCTATTTAATTCTGATGATGTGATACTTTTTTAGTATATATTTTGATTTGTATAATTTTTCTGAGACTGTTGTGAAATTTCATGATTAGTTGATCTTTAAAACTTATGTGTTTAATCAAGATGTGATTAGTTTTCATTCCTAAATTTTTTTAAATACACTGAAAAATAATGTAATTAGATCTATTTCATCTTTTGTACACTCTTATAAAAGATAAAAATTAGTACTTTCTCCATTAATTTCAATTATATACCCCATCTGATATCATATAAAATAAGCTGCTATTATTTATGGCAATCTTTGTATGACAAAGAACACTAATAAGACTCAAATGATATAATTATTTTGAATTGTAAGATGCTAAAAATCAAACAACTATATTTTGGAGGGCATTTTGGAAAAAATTAAAATATACAAATCAGAAAGATACTCATATTATGTAAATCCTATTGTATTGAAAAAAATTTTAACGATTAAAAATTTTAAAATGTTTGCTCCCATTGCTTACGTGCTAAGTTTCGTAGAATAATTGGACATGATATAAAATCTTATAAAAAAAGGTTGTCCCCCCCATTCCCCTCCCATTTGAGTTTCAAATTTTGCTTTGCTAACTCCTTTTCATATTAGATTTTATGGGAAAATGTTTGTTGAATGTTTTATGTTAATTTCAAGGAATTCAAGTAATATATCAAAGCAATTATTAATTCCAAAATTCTACAAATATACAGTGTGCAATAATAGCATATCAGCACAATCCAGCAATACCTAATTTCATTCTATGCATTGCATGAAATTATGTATTTTTGAATAAGCTAAACTTCCATAGAATTTCATATTGATACTTATTCATCTTTTTTTAGATCAGTTATAAAGTAGTGCAAACATTTTGTTTCTATTGTGCTTCTGTGTGTAGTTTTTAATGTATCCAGAAATTTCCAGATTCGATTATTTTAGCAGCATATTAGTAGAAAATACCCCCTCCCCCCTTTCTGCAGTATCTGATTTTTAAAAGAGGATTTAAATATTTTTTTTTCTTCCAGATAATGAAGTCTGTATTTCATGTCACTCGTCAAAAGCCTGCAAACAGTTCACTGCTAAAAGAGTGCTTAAAGATTATAAAATATTACATAGCTAATGATTTTGATAAAAATTATATTGATTTGTTAAATGGTTTATCTTCTAATTTAAGGTAAGTAAGAACTGCCTTTAAAATTTTTTTAAATTGTACTATTTCATTTCTTGTATCAAAATAAAAATTATTCGGTGCACTAAATTTTGGAATTGGTTAAAAATTTATATGCAAAAATTAATTAATTCTTATTTTCAAAAAAGAAATTTGATCAACAATTTATTCTCTATTTTTATTTTCTCATTTCAAAACTGAATTCAATGAAATAAATTTAAAATTGATTCTTAATTTTATGTCAATTGTTTTATTTATAAATGCCCCTGTGCTTTATATAAAATGGAGTATGCAACATGGCATTCCACCTTCAAGTAGTGATTTTATTAATAAACGAAAAAAAAATTATGAAAATAAATTTTTATTTCAGTTTTATTCTTTTAAATTGTCTTTCCATTTTTCTTGTTATGGGAGAAAATGGAGTCTAAAGTGAAATACTGCTTATGTATAAACTGCTTGCCGTTAAATTTTAGCCAATACTGCATTCTATAGCAAACTTCAGGTTTAACTACATGTCATTGGCCAATATAATTAAATTTTAATATTCCATCTTTGTTGCCTTTTTTTTTGCAGTTTATCACTAATTGCAATAAATAAGACATCTTTGAAATTTATGTGATAAATGACTGGCATGTGCACAATATATATATATATATATATATATATATATATATATATATATATATATATAATATTAAACTTTAATTTCAATTTAATTAATTTCCAAGATCTTATCTTTATTTAGCCCATAGTAACTTCATTCTAAAAATATTCTCTTATTTCGTGATCCAATTCCACTGTCTCTACTTAATTAATTCAAGAGAAGCTTTATAAAATTGCTGAATCGACTAAATGCCGACGACACATTCACACGCTCAGCGCGAAGGGATAGAAAACTGTCCAGTGAGCACATTCTTTTTAAAAGATTCCTGTGTTTCCCTTACTTGTGATTGACATGCGTCAGAAATCCCCATCAGAATCTTATCAATATATTAGCACTATGAAGAAATATTTTTCCTATCAAAATCTCATGTTATATAAGACTATGGATAATTTATTTCGCTTCGTCTTCTCCACTTCCGCTTTTGCGCCGCGCTGTGGTGGACATCCTTTGTCCGCGTCTCTGCTTGTAAATAATTATGCTTTTCCGATGAAGTAAAAAGAATTTTAAAATGTAAAATGTCTCATCTATGTCTTCAAACCTGCCTTCTGCTTCAAACAAAATAATGCTTATATACATAATAACATATTTTGGTTGAAGCAGACTGCAGGTTTGACAAGCAATGAAGAGACTTTTTTTATTCTCTCTTGGGAGACAATCATGATTTATTTACAAGAATTGCGCTGCACAAAAGCAGAAGTAAAGAAGGAACGAAACAAATTATCACTAGTCTTATATAACATGGGATTTCCGGCCACGCGCCAATTCAGTACACGTTTTGACCTTTGACACTTTGACAAGGGCACCGAAGGGATCACTTTTATTTGATACGTAGATTGATTGCGCAGTAATTTTTACACAGCTTCATACGTGGAATGATATCAGGAAATAAGAGAATATTTTACTATGGGTTAAATTAAGATAAAGTTTTGAAATTAATTTGGTTAAATTAAGAGTTTAATATATATATATGTAATATTATTTGTTGTGAAGCATGATGCAGTTTGAAGACAATGAAGATACTTTTAATTTCTTGACGTCGTTTTATTTCATTTTTTTTAATTAATCACAAAAATGCAATTTTGAGCACTGGAAATGGAGACTACGGCAGGCTATTTTTATATTGAGTTGATAATGTAACACACAAGTGATATTTTCGAAATTTGGGTGATTCAATCTGGCATTGGAGACCACTGACGAGTATTATATTGTGGTGATGATATAAAAAGGAAATTACGTCGAGATCGGGATTATTCAGCACAGGCAAGGAGCCAGTAAATTTTTATGATGACAAGGAGCCCCAACTCTTTGAAGATATAAGGAGCACGCACATGACGATATGGAGCACAAGCACAAGGGTATTAAGCAGCAGTGTCGGATGACGTCACAGGTTAGGCACGGTACCATCGACGATGCGGTAACATGACGGAATACAGAGGATTCAACGGGAAGTGGACCGGACCCTGGACTACGGTTTGCATGAAACGATGTGGCCGGAGGCAGCCGAAGGTGACGGCGATGAAAGAGCTTCGCCACGGTAACATCGCAGCTGGCGAACCTGGACCGAAGCAATCATCTTTGGAGCGCGGCGATGGCCTGGCCAGCGGATTTAATTTTAATTCTTTTAGTTCATTTCATCATTTTCCACAGGAAACTATCCTTGTCGACTTTTTAATATTACACACACACACACACACACACACACACACACACACACACACACACACACAGTTAATGGTTACGTAAAACTTTGCAGACAGCAACATGAATATAAGAAAAGCCTTTTACTAATTGGCACTTTCACGCTGTGAGAGTAATATATGAAATTATGTTTTTTGAAATTTTTGTTTTCATATGTGTATGTGTACATACAAACACATATATATACACGCATAAATATATACACACACACACATATATATATATGTATATACATAAACACACACATATATTTATACTCATATATATATATATATATAATATGCGCGCGCGCGCACACACACACACACACATATATATATAAGTAATGGCAATGTAGCCTAGAAAGTAATATAAAGCCATCGATCTAGTAGAAGGTTAATTACTGCTTTTCATTGAAGTGAACTATAGTGTTTCTACTAGATATGCAAGTGATGAGCAGTTCTGGATTGAAATCGAAGTTACTGGTGACTAAAGCACTTCACAGTGTTATCAAGGGTTACCTGAAGTCTGCGGCGAGAATGCTTTATTATACAGGATGTCTGTATTATGGGTAAAAATATTTAGTGCAGATTGGATAGAGACTGCGGGTTTGCTCCATACTTGTTAGTCATTCATTTTTCAACATCATAAGTGGTCTTCTTTCTTCTGACTATCAGTGGACTGTCCGGAAATTATCCATTGAAGTTTTGTTTAGCAATCAAACCTTGTGGTATATATTGAAGAAAAATCTTAAAATAAGGGAACTTCTCACTGGGTTTTACATCAACTCATTTACATACAGAAATGGCACTGATATTCACTAGTTGGTATCTTTCTCTGTAATAAAGGAGAAACATTTCTGCATCATATTGTTTGCATTGATGAGACCTGAGTTTGAGCTATGAGCATAAATTAGTGACAATCTAATCATCACTCAAGCTTGCTATGTCCACAGAAGTTTCTTCAGAAACTTAACCAGGTGAAGATTGCTGATTGTGGCATTGAGTTACAAGGGTGTCATTATCAAGCTTGCTGTGTCTCAAGGAGGAACTATCAATGCAGACTACTATTTCTGACTTCTACAACATCATTGGCACCCATCTGTTTAGCACAAATGTTCATGTTTATTGTGGTACAGTCTCCTCATCTTTTTGCATGGCAGTACTCGTGTTACACAAGCTGTAAATGATCTTTTCCGATGATGGATGTAGAAGGTGAAATACCCTCTGTACTCACCTGACATGAGTCTCTATGACTACAACCACTTTCTTAAATTTAAAGAACCTGTTTGAGACACCCAATTTCCTGACATGTCATCTGTGAGCTGAGCAGTGGACGTTCCATCACTGACATGAAAAAACAATCCCTTGTCAATGATATCCTGCAGTTTCTTAACATCCAGCAAAAGGTATAAGACTTTGCTGGTGATTATATTGAAGAAATGTAATGTAATTTTGCTTGTATGTTTCTTAAAAAATGTTCTTCATATATGTTTGTATTATTTTATTTACAACCCTCATATACATTTTATTAAGATTCAAAATTTTAATTATTTTTATTCTATATAATGAGTTTGGTTCATTTATCAAGGGGTTGCATTCTTTTTTGCCATTTGTTATGATTAAAAATTTTTTAGAATCTGAATTTCATTTTACTTGTATAAAATCTTTACATGTTTCAAGAGTTCTGTCAAAGTATTATTTTCATGAATTTTAATATTATTACAGTGCTGAAAAAAAATGAATATCAGTGAAAAATTTATAAGATTAACCATTTAATCAAAAATATATATTATCGATTATTATTTTTTGAGATATTTAAAATTTTGTTTCCATGAAATATGAATGTTTCATGATTCTTCTATCTTAGGTTTTAGCAATTAAATTCAAATATAATTAATATTAAAATGCAGTTGCTTGTAGCATTTTGTATTTCCATTTAAGCATTTGTTTATCCAGACAATATAAATAAACATTGAAAATTGATATGTTTCATTTTTCTGCATATAAAAGCAAAATGCTGAATTTTGAATAAAAAATATATAATAAATATTTTAAATTAAAATATATACTGTAAACATACAGATTTATATTGTTCAATATCAAATCAAAACCACACATCCATATAAAAGTAAACTTTTTATTTTTTATTTTTTGTTCATAATTTGGTTGGTATCCAAAACTGGTTAGGCAGGATTTTAATAGGTTGTCTTTGTTTTGTTTACATGTAAATTAAACATATAAGCATTTTACTTTTTCTTTTCTTTGGTAGCTTGAATTTACCTAGTGAAAGAATAGAAATTTTTATCCCTGAGTATGATGTCATGAAGCCTTTGGATACCCATATATTTCTGTTAGTGGCAATATTAGGTATGATTTGGTTCATTTCTTAGGTATTTGTATATTAAATATATGCCCTTATTAAATTTTAGACTTAATTGTGTTATTTTTAAACAATACAGATCTTTGGCAATTAATTGCTACATGTGGTTAATACACAATTACCATTTTTTTTATATAAATTGTAATGTCAATATTTTATGATATGGATATAAAGAATGAAGAAATTTATTTGTTTTTGACTCATAAGATTTCACAATATCTTATTGTTAAACAAATTCATTAAGTATTTGTGATATCTGTTTCATTGTTTAATCTACTATTTGGATTAGTTATGTGCTCTTATTTTTATCAGTATGATTTTTTATTAGAATTTTTAGTATTTGTGTAAACGAAATCATAAGAATCATTATGAAGTTTTTCTGTTTTTAAGTGCTTTAAAAAAATTCTAATTTTATTTTATACAATATCATGAATTCTGTAAGTTTTTCAGTTGGATAAAAGCAGTGTAAGGAATTTTGAAATATACAATTAGATTATTTCTATAGACTTTAATTATTTGTAATTAGTTCCCTTTGGCCACTAATGGTTCACTAAGACTAATGATTGCTAAAAATTTAAATATTTTCTGTAACTTGGTCTTAATAGCATCAGCACCAAAATTTATTTATATTCCAAATAACACCATTCCTTCAATGAACTAGGCATTCCTGTAATTTTTTGTCTGTATTTTTATGCTTACAATTATCCCCCCCCCTCCCCCAAGGGCACTAGGAAAAAAATGTGAATGAGAAGCTTCCGGCACTGTAGTTGTTTCTTAACACCCTGGTGGGTGTAAAAATGGTATGAGATTAGTTATTTCCTATTGATGACAGGATATGCTTAATACAGGATGAGTTGTATTGTGGAAGGTGATGGCCTTTAAGGCTCAACCATAATTCCTACAAGTACTGTCGTGATGTTCTAGTCATTCAGATTTATCCGAATACCTTCAGGTGTGGAAGAGTTTCCTTTTGTGGTTATATTTAAATTTTATCACTGGAAAGAGCAACAGAATTTAAACCGATATGATGTAGCATTTTCTAATTGATTAAAATTTCAAAGAAATAGTTTCAAAGTGCAAGTTTTCATCCTCGAGAGTATGTATATGAAATATTTGAATGAATGTGACATACAAAGCATTAAGACAACACTGTCTTAGTTAAGTTCTTTTTATAATGCACCTGAACCTTTCTGATGGAAATAGACTAATAGCTTCATAGTGCTATTAAAAACTTAAATATCCTTTTGATCTATCTTCTAAATTTCATGTCACAATATAATCTATTGGAAATTAACTAAAAAATATTTTTTTAAAAATTGCAAAAATTCCAAAAATTTTCAAGATTATTAAATTTATTATCATTAAAAAGGCAATTGTTTTAAATGAGTTTTTGTGCAATAATATTTTCAGATGTTATCACAAAAAAGTGCCAAATTTCCTCCTTTCAATGTATATATGTTCCAAAATTGTTAATTTTAGGCTAGCTTGTAGAACTCCAAAATACATGTGCACACACATTCATCTTTATTATCAATATAGATTAAAAATGAAACTTGGGATGATTCTCTTCATTTACAAATATTCTGGGGGATTAAATTACTATTTAAAGTATGTAAAATACTTTTTCATTTACTCTATAGAAGCTGAATTAATTTTTATTAATATTTCTTTAATGAAATTATATGCTAAAATAATTTAAGTGTGATAGTATGGCACAGTGATATTATATTATAAATTTAAATGTGTTTTGTGATGAAATTTTTTTAAAATTGAAACAATAAAACAATCCTTTTATATAATATATTTGAAAATAATAATAAAAAAAAATCATCATTTTCTAATTTTTTTTAACAAATTTATTTCAGCTATAGCATCATCATTCCACCCTGATGATCTAGATGAAAATGGCGTGACTTTTGAACAATGCATAATGTATTACACAATTCACGGCTTCCGTGGAGAAATTTCTCGCACTTCAGACGAAAAGGAAATGGATCTCTTCATCATAGTTGATGCCATTAACAGTTTTATTTGCTCTCTTTCTGGTTCTGATCTAGAAATTACATCATGTGTCGAAAAAAGTCTTAAAGCTTTAGAAATATTCGTGAAAACTTCTGAAACAATCATGGGGAGTAAGGTAAAATATTACATTTTGTTTATTATACACTGAAGAGCCAGAAAAACTGTTATAGCAGGTCGTATGCAAACAATGGAACTGTTCAACCAATCAGCGTAACGCGCTGCGGTCGAGAGTGTGTATATAATACAACAGTTGTCTGTGGAGGCTATTACATCGATTCTTGCTGTTACAATGGCAGGTTATCAAGATTTATGATATTTTCAACGGGGACTAATCGTCGGCGCACGAGAGATGGGCACAGCATTTTCGAAGTAGCGATGAAATTTGGATTTTCGCAACGGTATACTGCGAATATCAAGTTTCCGGCAAAATTCCAAATCTCCGACAGCGGTACCCCGGAAAAAGACCTTGACAGAACGGGATCATCGACGGCTGAAATAAATCGTTACACGAGATAGACGTTCAATACTTAATCAAATTGCTGCGGATTTGAATGCAGACCCAACAAGTGTCAGCGTACGTGCTACGTACCGTAATTGATATGAACTTTCGCAGCCGTAGACCATCTTGTGTACCATTGTTGACTCAGCGGCACGAAGCTTTGCGCCTTTCCTGGGCTCGCCAACACCGTCATTGATTGGAAATGATTGGAAAAAACGTTGTCTGGTCTGCCGAGTCAAGTTTCCATTTGTATCGGGCGGATATCCGTGTACGTGTATGGAAGAAACCCCATGTATGAATGGATCCCTCATGCATACAAGGAACTGTTCAAGTTGGTGGAGGATTTGTAAAGGTATGGCGCGTGTGTAGTTGGCATGAAATGGGACTGTTGATACGTCTGGACTGGACCGTGACAGGTTAGCGGAACGTTAACATCCTTTCTGATCACCTTCATCTTTTTATGTGCTGTATGTATTCTGATGAACGTGGACAATTCCAACTGGATAATAAGACCACACAGGTCTACAGTAGCTACCAAGTGGCTTGAGGAGCTCTTTTCTGAATTTCGTTCCCTCTCTTGGCCACATAATTACCCTGACATGAACATTATCGAGCATATCTGGGATGTTCTGTAACATGCAACCTTTAGAAGAACTCCACCACGTAGCACTCCCATGGCTTTGTGGACTGCCCTGCAAGGAATCATGATGTGATCTGTCTACAGAATATTTTTACAAATTAGTTGAATCCATGCCATGCCGTGTTGCGGCACTTCTGCGTGCTCGTGGGAGCTCTACACGATATTTAATTGGTGTACCAGTTTTACTGGCACTTCAGTGTGTGTGTATATATATATATATATATAATATAATTTAATTTATTCCTAATTTTTTAGCCTAATTCAGCCCATGTCAAAATCATTCTAAAAAAATTATCTTATTTCTTTCTTGATCCTATTCCACTTTTTCTTTCTAATTAATTTAACTGAAGCTTTCTTTAAAAAAATGACTGCGTCAGTGGTTCCACGTGCCGAGTGAAGGGATCCTTCTGTTTCTCTTGTCAAGGAGGTCGCCACATGTGAGAAATTCCAATCATAATCGACACGTGTCAGAAGTCTCATGTTATATAAGATCAGGGATAAAATGTTCAGTTGGCCTTCATTTTTTGCTTTGAGTTGCTCTGTGTTGTATGTGTATTCGTCGCTCCTGGTTGTGAATAATGCGTACTTCTCTGGGATGAAATAAAACGACGTCAAAAAATCGAAAATTTCTTCAATATCTTCGAAACTACCTTCTGATTAGAAAATTATATGCTTACACACGCGCGCGTACACACACAAACACTTAATTTTTTTAAAATTATTTTTAAAAGCAGAAGGCAGTTTCGAAGACAGTGAAAACACTTTGCATTTTTAAATTCGCTTTAATCCAGCCCGGGAAGCAAAGGCCGTGGTGACCTGGTGGTAAGGTCTCAGCTTGTGAGAAGTAGGGTTTTAAGTTCGAGACCCGATTCCACAGAAGAATCGTCGTGTAAGGGGGTCTGTTGCATGTTAAATCCTCATGCCAGACGTCCTCCCGCTGGTGTGTGGCATGGAGAGGGGGGTGCCAGCTCATTTCACAATTACGAGGTTCATCCCAAAATAGCCCTAGTGTTGCTTTACAACGGGACGTTAATATAACTAAACTAAACCAGCCCGGCATGCATATTTATTTACAAAAGGCGCGGACAAGGCACGTCCCCTCACAGCAACAGATTAAGCAAGAGAAGACAGAAATAAGTTATTCCTGGTCTTATATAACATGAGATATCGATAGAGAAAATATTTTTTCGCAGTGCTAATATACTATTAAGATTCTTATAGGATTTCTGACACTTGTCAATCACAAGCAAAGGAAACACAGGGATCTTTTAAAAAAGAATTTGTTTAGATCAGCATTTTTTTATCCTTTCACTCGGAACGTGGGAACCGCTGACTAAAGTATTTTACAAAGCTTCTTTTGAATTAATTAAATAGAAAAAATGGATTGGGATTAGGAAATAAGAGAATATTTTAGATTGAATTAATATGGGCTAAATTGAGCTAAAAATTAAGAAATTAATCAAGTTTAAATTAGATTTTAAAATATTATATATATATAATCTTATTTTATGCTTAATACTTTGTTCATTTGCTTTAGATATGGGAGCTCTCTCTTTTTGAGCAGATCTGGAAAAAGTTATTCTGCCTACTATGCCATGAAGAAAAATGGCATGTCCAAATATTTATGTAAGTAAAATGATTTAATTTGTTTAACGTGATGCATCTTTTTCTTGGTGATTTATACTTTGGCATGCATTTTTACTTTTAAAAATATTCTATATTTTCATTGTTCTCTTTTGTATATTAGTAAAAGTTATTGGCTTGTAATGTTTCTGTTTTCTCAAGATTGCAAAACTTATGATTTTAAGCTTTTTATTTACATTTATCATATTATAGCTATTAAATATTTTTGATGTATTACTATACTATATTCATTTACTTACTGCATAAAAGTCTTTGATAAATGAATGCTTACAACTCTCAGAGCTTAGCATTACCATATACAAATATAATTTGATCTTCTTACTCTTCTTCTTGCTGCAATTGCTTCTTTTACAAAATAGTTTTCTGGGGTGAAAATGTATAGAAGTTTAGAAAATAACGCTGTCATCTTTGGCAGTCAACCGTTTTGCCGTGATTTTTGCCTCTATGAAATTTCAATTTAATTTTTTCATCATAACTTTAATTTAATAGCTTCCTGAGCGAAGTATTTTTAAACTTAAATTTTGATAATCTTGTTACTATTCTTTTTATTTTGGAAATCTTTTGCAGTTATATTCATTAAACTATAATTTTACTTATATTGTACAGTGTTCTTGAAGCTCTGTATTTGACAAAAATAATAATAATAAAAAATAAATAAATAAAAATAAAAACATATAACCTTTAAGCTTCGGGAGTCCAAACTCAGAAAAGTTATTTTGAATATGGGCTTTCATTTAGAAAAGCTAGAAGATGCTCTCCCCTTCTTTTAAAAGTGATTGTTGGAAATAACATTTCCGATTTCGACCACCCGTAGTGGTAATTGGCCATCTGTCCTCTCTGTCGTTACCAGGTTGCTTTTTTGCGGTTTTACCATGTCTGAACCCTAGAAAAAGCTTTTTGTCGCAGGTTTTTTTTTCTGAAGCATTAGTTTACTAATTCTGTAGGAGATATTATTGAATTAAATATTATGACATGAAATAAATTGTAAATAGGATAACTGCTCTATTGTTATTTAGCACTTTAAACAAAATATTGTCAATTTTTCAATCATATTTGTAATTAAATAAATTTCTCAAGCATTACTGAAGCTGTACATTTAATTCTTATAAAGCTTGAACACATTATTGTGAATTTTATTTTGTTATTCTTCTAACTCATCAACTTTGATAAAATGTGACGATTTCTAAGACCTTAATTGTTTATATTTCCTTTTTAAAAATATTCCCATTTCTTTGTGCATAACACAGATAACAATCATCTACTTTTTTGTAGATTAAAGTATCTTTCAATGCTTTAGTGTTAATATATTGCGCTTGCAGAAATCGAATATAATTTTTATTCCTAACATAGTTCGAATGGTTTTTAATATAATTACTAGTAACGTTTTCCTATTCTATTGTCGATTCTTACAATTTATAGTGTTTTTTTTTTCTGAGAATTTCAATTACTCATTGCAGTGTAGTGTTTTTGAAAACTATGCTCAATTTTGCAGACAATAAATACCTGAACTATAACAAAAATTTATTTTTCTGCAGAAAAATTTATTAACACATTGTCAATCACCAGATTTAAGATAATTAATTTTTTAAAAGTAAGATTAGATATGGTTTACTTAGAATTCGATGCATAAGATTACATTACGATAATATTACGCTAAAAAGAGGTTAACACAAAAAGTAAAAAAAAAAAAAAAAAAAAAAACTTAAAACAATATGTATGGCATTCTAAATGATCAGTATTCCTTATTAAATACAAGTTTTACTAGCAGCTGATTTAGATTATCTTTCAGAAATGCTTCAAATAATCTAGAATTCCTGACTTTTTTATGCTGCTATTTTATTGTTTTATTCCACTACAAATATTTCTGGAATGATTTAAGTGTCTAGTAACTTCTCAATGGATTGAAATGAAGGTATAAAGATTTTAATGTTTCTCTTCTGATATAGAAAAACTACTAATTATTATTTTTACAACCTCCTTCAATATTTTAAAATTAGAATTATAACTTTTAATGAATGTTTAATTATAAATTATTAAATCAATCGATTTCATAAATTATGAAAAATAATGGTGAAATCGACAGCTTAGTTAAAAATCAAAACCGAAATGTATTTTGAGCAGGAATATATTCAGTTCAAGTATTAAAATTTAAAGCTGAAAAAAAATATGGTGGGTCGTTTTAATACTGTGTTAGACTAATACATAAGTGACTGGTGAAGTATATATGTCCAAGGCTCCAATAACGGGGGGGGGGGGGGTAAGCATCAAGACAAAACAAAATGTTTTGTCACTTTTCAATGTAAAATATAATGACAGAGTGGAAAAAAAAAAAAAAAAAAAAAAAAAAAAAAACTAGGTTCCATTTAGTTTTTCTGCATCATTTGTGACGAATGGGAGCGAAGAAGTAACAATTTGTCTATGGTGCCGTTTACCTTCATAATACCATTTCGTCAGAAATGAAGCTTCAAGTCATTCTTCTTGTTCAAATGATTAGTAAATTGCTTCAAGTAAATTCTTTTTTCAAATATTTAGACAAATGGATGGGCCCAACTATAACCATATATTATTATAAAGTTACAAAATTATATTAAGTTAAAAATTAAGGAATTTATTAAGTTAAACAAAATTTAGAAACAGGGGAAAAGTCGAAAGTTTACAACGAGTATTTCCCACAAATGAAATTATGCAAACTCATTCCATACATCTTAGGAATGTTACTTAAAAAAATGTCGCCAAAGCAGGGTTCACAAGACGTACTAGCACCAACAGTGATTATAGTAACTGCTGGACGAAATCTCTTGATCCTAAGGGGTGCAACAGAAAAGGGAAGGGATTTTACGAGGCAATTAGGGTTAAGCTGTAAAGTTCAAGTGAGGGAACTAAATTGAAACTCGTTGCTGGTACAGCAGTTGTACCGAGCCGTAAGGAAAGGTAAAAAAAAAAAAAAATCTGGTACAACCGTAATCGGCCGTAAGCTAGAGGTTAATGCACTAAATGAAAAAAAAATAGCAAGTTTAAAGAGCCATAATATAAAAGTGATTAAAAATGTGTTAACTTAAAGAGAGTTTATTAAAAGCATGTTTTAAACTGAAGCCTATTTAACGTTGGAAAATCAGCAGTGGATATGAATACTCAGGATGAAATAGTAGAACCAACAATAAAAATGATTTGAATTTCTTTGAAACAATGAAAACTAAGTATAGTTTGCAACAATATACATATATGTGTGTGTGTGTGTGTGTGTGTAAATAATATTTTTTATAAAAAAAAATCTATTTAAAAGTTATCATAAAAATGTCAAAATTTAGCTTAATTTTTAATTGATAATAATTTGAAAAAAAAAAATGTTTTAAGCGGCACATTATCTTCCAAACTATATCTGAATTAGATTTGTAGCTCTTTTCCTAATGGTTCTGTCTTGTAGACCACCAGTGTGCAGACATTCATCTTTATTATTAGTAAATAAAATTCTGTTTGAAATAGCCATCAAAATGTTTGTATTTTGTAACTGATATATTATTTTTTTGTAATTATTTTTTTCTGTATACCATTATTCCTTTAATAAGCTGCTGGTCGTATTTGGATTTTTTTAAAAGTATTATGATTCTGCCAAGATATTAATAAGCTAAATCTTAAAGATGAAAGAAATTGATATATTCAGTTTCTAATATTTTACTATATTTAGCTACAAAAGGAAGACAAAGGAGATTTTTTTACTAAATGGATTTAGATAAGATTTATTTATAAATTGAACCTTCTTCCATCTTAAGCATGAGATATTATGGGTAACTATAACTAATATAAAGTAACATAAACACATTTGAAAAAATATAACAAACATAAACGAATTAATTAATCAAAGTAAGAAATTTAAGATTAGAGGAACAAAAAAAAAAAAAAAAAAATGATTATAACAATCCACTGAAAATAGAAATCTTATTATCAGACAAAGAAAAATAAAGAAAAAAAATATGATTATAACGGTCCACTGAAAATAGAAATCTTATTATCAGACAAAGAAAAATAAAGAAAAAAAATATGATTATAACAATCAACCCAAAATAGAAATCTGATTATCAGAGAAAGAAAAAAATATATACATAATCATAAGAATCTATCCAAAACAGAAATATAATTATAACAAAGCACCTAAAACATAAATATAAATTATTAGAATCAACTGAGCAAAGATTTTTCCAATAAATTTTAATCTTTTACCAATTTTTGCCAGTATGTGTGAAGCAATGCCCAAAAGATTCAAAATGCCGAAGTTCTTTGTAGATTATTGTTATTAAGGAAGTATCAGATGCTTCATTTAAATTGTATAATAGTAATTTAGTACCTTTCAGTATCTTGTTTAACATTTGATTGCTAAAATAATCTCAATACTTCACTTCTCAATGCTACTTGATTCTATATAATCCATATTTATTGTCATATTTGCAATAGCATTCTTCCTTTTTCTTAAACAAAGTTTCCTGTTAATTCACTATCTTTTAATATGATGAAAAGTTTGCTAGCAACAAATTACAATAGAAAGTATTTGTAAAGGCATATATGTGAGCCTGAGGTAATAACTATAAGTTCCATGAAGCTTACACATACATTCAGGATGTTTAAGAGTTTAAATAAAAGAATTTCTAATATTGGGTGCATTTTCTCCCTATAGTAAAGATTAGATTTTGTTAATTTGCACGAAATAGGTATATAATTTAGATACCATAAATTGTAAAAATATCACTTTCTTTATAATTTGTCCCTGAATATAATTATTCTGTTTCAGATGCAAAGCAATGGAAATTTTTATCAATAAATGTCCAACAGATTGGAAATGTAATCATCTTGCTGACTTTATTAAGTACTCATTGCATTTAATGGAAATTGCAACTAATCACTACTCACTGGATTATGCTGTTTGTATTTTTGTTAAGTAAGTACGGAATTACTTTTTGTGATGTCATATTTTATCTAATTTTTAGTTTCTCAATATGACTATTCTGATTATTATCATTCATATTCATGGCTTTTTGTTGTTGCATTGAAATTTCTTGTATAGTTTCTGAAGAAATAAGAGAAACTAACTGAAATTTCATATTTCTTTAATATTTTATATAATTTTAATTTTATTTTCAGGAATACTCTGCCCCTTACTTTTTCAATAATCAAAGAAAACCCTGAAAATCTGTTGATTCCAATTTTAGAAATATCTGTAACATACATATTTTCTATTAGTGAAACAGTGAGAAATCAGGTAGGGTTTTTAAGACTTATTTTTGTTGCTTATATTTATATTTTGAATTTTTTAAACAAGTATTTATCTGATAAATTGTTTTATTAGAAAAAAAAATGCTACAATATAAATAAAATTAGAAATTAAAAAAGAATTATTTTCACAACTTATTAGTGATTCAATGTTTTTTTTACAGGCTCAAAAGTTATTTAACTTTTTGAGGGAAATAGATTCGAAGTTAATGGAACCTGATCGCCCTGAATTCCAGTTTGTTTTAGACAAATTAAAAAAAAATGAAGAAAACCTGAAATTGGTATCACTCAAATTAAAAGTTGCCATCCTGGATGGGTTTCTATTTTTTCTAGATGTTTATTCTGCATACTTAGGTATGTTTTTTACATATATATTACACTAGCTAATGCACTGATGTGGTTTA
This sequence comes from Argiope bruennichi, assembly GCF_947563725.1. Classification (NCBI taxonomy): domain Eukaryota; kingdom Metazoa; phylum Arthropoda; class Arachnida; order Araneae; family Araneidae; genus Argiope; species Argiope bruennichi. Next base: position 53,471,247 of record NC_079162.1, read on the forward strand.
GAATGGAAATATTTACAAAACATATGTTACCAAAAATTTATTAACATTTCTAAAACATTCACAATAATAGTTCTTATACTTACGAATTTAAAAGCTAATTTTGAACTATTTAATTGAATTTGAAGCTGTTAACAACCACATGGTAAAAAATATCCATTGAAAAAAAAATACATTTAATTCTGTGTTATATAGCAAGCATTGCTCAGGTTGAAATGTTTTTTTTTCCATACTAATGAAAAAATAATTGTAAAAGACTTCATCAAAATTTGTTTTATATTTCAGTATTTCTGAGCAAAATTTGAAATATTTGTAACATAAGTAATATTTAGAGAAAAGGTTAAAATTAGTTAACCTCGAATCAGTTATTGAAAGCTATGCAATGTAAATATTATATATGGAAAGTAATATACAATATTAGCGCTCATTAGCATACTAATGGATGTAATCAATTTTAAAAATTGTGTTTTTAACACAAATGCAGTGGTGGCTCGTTTAGTAGGGTTGTAGAACTATAGCACCAAACTATTTTAAAACGTTGTTTTTCCACATTAAAAATTGATTGAACAATAAAAATGGAGAAAATATGCAAATTCAAAGAAAAAAAAACAAAAGAAAAAAAAGAAAAGAAAAATACATGTTTAAACTGCATAAAAGCCAGCCCTAGAAAGCCTGAAAATATCCGCACCACATAATAGCTGAAGGCAAAAATGTAACATTCCTTTAATTTATTTTGGTGAGGGCTGGGTTGCTATGGGTGCAGACCAGGCTTGACATGTAGCCAACTGTGGTATGCTTTCTTTTTTTATCTCTCTCCCATGCAAGGCTCCCTTTTGCTCTTATGATTGTTTTTTCTTGTTATCTGTTATTTTGTTTTTGTTTTACTTTTACATTTGCTCCAAAAGAAACTCAACTACTTTAACCTAATTTGTTTCCTTTTATTTTTAGTCCCTTACCAAAATAAAAAAAAATATATAGCAGTAATATTTACTAAAACATAATAAAAAAATGTGAAATAAAAAGTAAAGCTGATTTTTAAAAATTGCATTTTAATTTTATTCTTTTGTGAAATATTTTTATGGCATTGCTTGTAGCAATTTGAGTATCATTTGCAACTTCATTTTTAATATAAGTTAGAAAGTCTGTTATAGTAGAGATTATTAATATCTCATAGTTTCTCAAACAATTATAGATAAGGCCTTAATGATTTTAAAAACCACAGAAAAGTTAATTTTATGTCATTAATTTTTTTAAATAATTCAGTGGAATTCTGTGAGTGGCAGTTTAAATATGCAATTATAATATGAAATATGAAGGAAGTATTTTGAATGGTGCATTTCAATCTCCATTGACTGCTAAAAGAAAGTAATCAATATATTTTTTTAATATCTCTCTTTCTGCTGTTCTAGCTATTTTAAATTTCTTTTATTAAACAAATATTAAGCTCTTCCTTGTTATTTAGTGATACAGGGCATTATATATGTGCAGAGAAAACAATTTTTAATTAATAAAACATTGTTTAATTGATTGTCATTGAATTTTCACTAAAACTTTCCTATTATTACATAAAATTTTTTAGAAAATCTGTTTAAAAACTTAGATTTCTATAGAGTACAGAAAAATTGATGCTTCAATTTTATTTATAGAGATTAAAGCTCACCAGGTTGCTTATGTTTTTGTACAGAAATGTATTTTTTTTTTAAATATGCATTTGCTTTTAAGTAAATTTTCATAAAGTACAAAATCCTCTTAACTTCTGTATCTTTTATTTTTAATTCAAATAAGAATCTCTATTATGCCAAACAAATTTAAGATTAGAAACTGATTTTAATTTCCTGTTGTTTACTTAAATTAAAAATAGAGAGATAGTTGAATTGATGCTTCACTATATTATAATGAATCATTTTTATACAGAAAGTTCTTCAATGGTTAGAGTTGGTTAGAAGTTGGGGGTTTAAAATCAGTTTTTAACCAATTACTTCATTTGCCATTGAATCTATGCTTGTGATACCTCTTTGGAAATCTTTCATCACTTGCATTCTCATCCACTTTCTTTGATTCACATAATTCTCACACTTCTGAAATTAGAGATGGAAATAACAGAGGATGACCCTTTTTCTTCCTTAGAAATTTCTGTTTGACAATTTCATCAAAAAATATGAAATGGTTTGAAATTTCTATATGTCAGTTTGTTTATTTAAATTCTTTGTAATATTTAACTTTAATTTACAATTTGTAGTCTTTGTCTTTATGTGAAGAATTTGTCATAAATTTGTAGATGATATGAAAATGTCTGCAGCCATGACACTAATACATTAGTTTCAAGAATTATTGTTTAGGAAAAGAGATGAAACGGAAATACCATAAGTTTAGGTTGGTTCATTTCAATTTTTTAATAAGTGGACTGTAATCTTATTTAAAATCAAAAGACAATTCGAATTCCAACTTTTTATTCAATCGAAGCTCAACCAACCCCGCAACGATTCAATACGAAACTGTTTTAATAGTTGATCCCATGTTAGCAGGGTTACAATAAATTTAATCGCTAAAGCCAATTCAGCGCATGGTTACCATTTTTTTAAATTTTTTTTTAACAAAGAGCTATAATGAAGCAGTAACAGAATAATTAAGCATACATAGACTTTTAAAACTACAGATGAATTCTGTAGTTCAAAATATGTTTTTTATGAAATATTTATTATTATCAAAATCTAGCCATGAAACTCTTCTTGACATGTTATTTTAACAATTAAAGAAAATTTGTAAAATTATATATATATATATATATATATATATATATATATATATATATATATATATATATATATATATATATATATATATATATATATATATAGAGAGAGAGAGAGAGAGAGAGAGAGAGAGTTCTAAAATTTTGAATAGCATTTTAAATAATATTAAAATAAATTCTTTGATTTTATAGACAACTTACACTTATATTTAAAAAATCCAAATTTCATTGTTATTTATTGCTTCAAACAAAATTATATATATATATATATATATATATATATATATATATATATATATATATATATATAATTGATTTGTAGGCAAAAGAAAAATTACAAAGGAAAAAGAAAATATTAATACTTATATATGTCTCATTTTTTGTTCGAAATTTTAATCTCTTTGTTACATTTCTATTAAAATTAATGTAATTCAAGTAATTTAATTCTATGTTTGGAAAAAGAAAATATTAATACTTATATATGTCTCATTTTTTGTTCGAAATTTTAATCTCTTTGTTACATTTCTATTAAAATTAATGTAATTCAAGTAATTTAATTCTATGAATGTTTTAAAATAAAAACAGTAAATTAAAATGTTTTGTTCTAGTAAATAACATATCTCTATATATTTATATTTGTTTGTGCAATAACATAAAATATAAAAGTTAAATATAACATGCAGTTCTTTTCTTTTCTTTTTTCAGAAATCATAAATGTGATAAACATAATCAATTCTTGTAATGATGTGTTAGATGAATGTACTGCAGTTTCAAAAATTTCTAAAGATCAGACAAAATTTTGTGAAAAAGCATTTAAACTTCTATTTTATTGGCATAAAGAAAGGACAGCTGTGGAACTTTTAAATAAAGCATTCCAACACAATTCATCTGAATTGAATTCTGTTGCTTTAATATGCAGCTTTCTTGTAAAGGATATGTTGGTAAGTATGAGCTGATCAAAATGGACATTCATTTCCTAATCATGGATATTTTAATTTAAAATTTAGAAATATATTACATAGTACTCATCAAATATTTTGTTTTAACCCTCCCGCTCTTGTATATAATTTTTTTTTTGTTAAGAAAAAAATAAAAGAAATTGCTATAATTGTCAAAAAAAATTTGATTACAGCTTTTTGATGAATCACCAGATTATAGATCTCCTGAGTCTGAGAACACATTTTTGAAATTATACATATGAACACTATAATTTAAAAGCAGGCTTAGCTAGAATGGAAAATTTGATTTGTGTTTTTTAGACCAAAATTTTAGATTTCTGTCAAATATTGTTTAAAATGCATTTAGAGGAAATTTGCCTGCTACATATATAAGCAAGTAAACTAAAAAAAAAAGGTTAGATAAAATTTGTTTCTTTATTTTGTCATCGAAGATGTAGATTTAGTTCAAATTCTGGAATTGTTTATCAGTCAGTGTATTCGTGTATATAGGAATGCGATGACATAGTAGCTAAGATTAAGGAAATTTTGATTTAGTAACCAAAATTGTCAATCTCTGTTAAATTTTGATTTTAGTTGATTGCAAATGATGAATCTGAAATGTATATTCAATGTTTTTCATTATGTTATAAAGCTCCAAATGTTATTCATGGCTTTATGTGTTATCACTTTGCAAATTTTGCTGCTTGCTTTATATGGTATAGACAATAATGGCTTTTGAATTTATTATACAGGGTGGTTATAATTAAAGTTCCACTTTGAAATGGTCATAAAAAGAAAACTTCTGGACTAAATGTTATCAAACTTGGTAATAATTTAAAGGAGGTCATGGGAATTTCTTTTCCACCAAAAAAAAAAAAAAAGTTTAAAAACTCACCACCAGGGTGTAAATGGCGCTGTATGCAATATTTTTAAGCAAAATAGAACATGAAGACATCGGTTTAAAATGTGTTTAATTGTTTCTGAAACGTGTTACGAAGCATGTTCAATATGGTGTCGACCATTTTCTGAAGGCAAACTCATTCTCATTTCTGCATTCATAGCATATCAGGAGGAATGTTTCGCACATGTCGGTGTATCACATCTTTCAGTTCCGCCAAATTGTTTTGATTATCCCCATAAATAGTGCTTTTGAGATAACATACATTGAACATGCTTTGTAACACGCTTTAGAAATGATTAAACACATTTTAAACCGGTGTCTTCATGTCTTATTTTGCTTAAAAATATTGATACAGCGCCATTTCACCTCTGGAGGCGAGTTTTTGAACTTTTTTGTAGAAAATAAAATCTCATGATCTCCTTTAAATTATTACCAAGTTTGATAACATTTGGCCCATTAGTTTTTCTTTTATGACCATTTCAAAGTGGAACTTTAATTATAACCACCCTGTATTTTGAAGTTCGAAATGAGAAGTAGTTTAGAGAATTTTTAAATTATTCAACATTTGGTTATGTAAAATTATTAATTTTTAAAATTAGATTATAATTGTTTTTAACATGATGCAGGTTGATATTTCATTAGATATGCAACACCAGTTTTATGATCCTAAAATTTCAGAAGAAAAATATTTATGTTAATTTCATATGTTTATTGAATAAATTAAAATAAATACTTACATTTTTTTTTTCATTGTATGTATTTATTTTGCTTCAAAATTTTTAGCCCATCTGCAGTTGGCTTACGGATGTTAAAAGACAAGTTGAAGAGTTTCAGCAACTAGCAAATGGTATTGGAAATATGACAGAAAATGAAGTAAGTTTGTTGTGTATTTCATTTTACTTATACATATATGGTTGTCCTTTCACTAAGCATTCCATTTATCATTTTTGTCATATAAATAAAGTCCCCAAGGATCAAGATAATTCTTCATAGATGCTAAAATCTAGTTGAGATTTAATTTTTAAATTTTCAAACTGGTCTTGATTGAGGCAGCTTATCATATTATAGTAATTCATTCAGTTGTTTTTTTAAATTTAAATATGTTAATTCTCTTTTTGATTTTTATCTTGCATTTCCTTTGATGAAATTTGACTATCATAATTTATCTTTTTGCATTTCAAACATATTTTCTTATTTTCTTTTCAATTTCTACTCTTATTTAAGTCAGATGCAACCTTTTATAGCAAGGCAATATTATTTTTTAAAGCATAAATATGCCATTTTGGCAATGCAGTATAAGCACTTGATTTGATTAGTGATATATGGGGATAATTAAAAAAAATGAATTAATACCCACTTGCCTTTCACCTCCTCCCCAAAAAATATTATTTATACACTTCCAGTGATTATTAATTTTATATTTTTTTAAAGTCATTGTTTATTCTAATTATTTGAAAGTAAATATTATGAGCCTGTTAATTATTATATCTATACATATGAATTATTTAACTATTTATTTATTCACAGTTTTAAACCTTCATTATAGTTTTCAGAATTGTAAATTTTTAAGATATAGAGGGGGTCGGGAACAAAGGTTTTTATAAATTTTTGAAGTTATTTTCACTTTTTTCATATATAACAAAAGTGGAATTTATTTAATTTTTATGTATCAGTGTAATTTAAAGAGGCCAGATTTCATGTAAATAAATATTTTTAAGTTCTCTTTTATCTTGCGTTAGCTGTTAAATTCGTATTGCTTCAGTTGAAAATATTCTCAGGTCAGAATATTTTCTTCAGTCCTCGGGTATTAAGCTACAAAATAGGATGTTATATTTGTGTGTCTGTATGTGCATGTTTGCAAATATATTTTAACAGAAGCTTGGCCAGGATTTTTTTCCCTTCAGTGATTATACTGTGTGGTTTTGATAGAGATTTTTTTGACACGTGTTGATTTAGGAAAGGGAATATTGGGTATCTTTAAAAGAACATTATAAGCATTAGAGATTTTTATCCCTTCTTTGGAACATCAGAAAATGCTGAAGTCAACTGTTGTATCGAGTGTGTGTAGAATTAATTAAATATTAAGATTTAGATTATATTTTAAGATTTTAAAATATCATTGTGTGTGTGTGTGTGTGTGTGTGTGTGTGTGTGTGTGTGTGTGTGTGTGTGTGTGTATTTAAATGAAAGATTAAAATTTTAGATGAAGTTTTGAAAAGTTCTTTGTGGAAATCGACTCCACAAACAAGACAAACAGCAGGGGAGGGGGGGGGGTAATGAATACACATTCTGCTTTTATATAGCTTTAAATGGTGATTGTCCAAAATATTGCTCAAATTCAGCAAGCATTTAGATTTATGCTTGTGTTGATTCTGGAAAGTGTGAAAAACCATGCAACCCAGATTTTAAAATGTTTTTTAAATGATTAAATGAATATTAATTCTTTAAATGCAGATAAATTGAATTTATTATATATTTTTATTTTTATTCCTTAAGCATATAAATTTAGGTAAAATACAATTTTCTGTAAAAATATTATTATTTTGAAACACATTTATCTTAATGCTTTTTTTTCTGGGGAACAATAGTTTTTTACCTTGAAATATTCATGAAAACCTTTCTTATTCTCCATATTGAATAATTTGGATTTTTCTAGCATGCAAATTATTTATGAACTAGCTGGTACCAGTTTTTGCCCCCACAGAAGAAATAATTTTGGAAATATCATTTGAAATAGCTATCTTGTTTAATTGGGAATGATAGGGGGATTGATATTTATTTTCTTGTTTGACAATGAATATATTCATTGAAATTGAATGATATATAAAGGCGGAGTACAAATAATATTTATTATATTTTTTAAACTTTATTAATCAAATGCTTTAGAGTATGGTTTGCCAACGGATTCAAAAACCCATCGCTCTTTTGCGATGGGTTTTTTGCATGAGTTAGGGGGGGATTTAATTCGTCAAAATAGGAGTGAGAGGAAAGATGAAAGGAGGAGATGTTCACATTTAACAATAAAGTAAACTCGGATCACTTGCAGACTAAATTAAAATAAAATAATAAGATCAGAAACGACAGAATATACACATGAAAAAAAAATGAACGAAAGAGTATCTAATAGTGTCGAAGTCGAAGATTTGCTGGAAATGCGCTCATCCTTCCGCGTTTCACCCCTTAATGAGATAGAATCGTCGAAAAGTGGTCGTCTCAGAATACTGAAACGGACAGTAGACAATATTTTTCATTTTTTCGACTTTAGCAAAAATAAATTTCTTGGCTGTCCAACTCGTGAGCCTCCAAAATACAATTGGCCATGTGAAAAACGTGGATTTTCTAGATTCAGTATGCACACTTGAAGTTACACTATTTGCACTGGAAAATTTCCATTATATATAAATTACCTTACATCGATGATAATATGTACTATTTGCCACGGCCAAAATATTGTGCAGGTTGAATGACAATATCTTACTTATATGACTCAAGAAAAAGAAAAAATTAGTGCTTCCACTAAATATTTTTGATTTCATTTCACTCACATTAATTGGCATTGATGATAATAATTGTATTTTTTCAATATTGTTACGGAACTTCAATTCCACTAAGTCCGTAAAATCAACGGGTTCGTTTGTAGTAAGTGTATGGTGTGAAAACAATCAGCAGGGCTTAATAACGAATGACGACGACTTCTATTTACACGGAGGACACGTATACAAAGACGACAAATATACAGCCGAAACGAACCTAGACAACACACAGCAGAACTCTACGACAAACAAGTTATAATCGGTAGTAATAAAAACAGCACACAAAGCGGCCAGACAGGATTCAGCAGAAGGAGGGAATCTACGTAGCTTCATCCTACGGTCTCTCCAAACGTCTGCAATTTTCCACTGTCTTCTCGCTGTAGCTGTTTCCAACTGCCACACTCTACTATACGACAATTTACTCCGCACACGACTCGATGCTGCTTCCACAATAGACGCCAGAATTCGGCACACAGTTCAATTCTACAATCGCTTCAGCTCCACAACGCTTGTTCTTCTCTGAAATATTACCGCCGTTTCTTCGCTATTCTCTCAACGACTCGATTCACGAATACGACTGATTGCAGACACAAGGACACAAGGAAAAAATTTGGAGCGCCATCTCCGATCGACTAATACTTTCCGCAGGACGAAAGATGGTTTGTACAGGAGTGGGGAAAGGTCTTGAAAGAGGCTGGTGGCAAGGAACATCGGCTTAAGTACTATTGCTGAGGTGGATGGGCGGGCGAATCAGGCGTCTTGGTCACGGCGGTGGGCGTGGTTTTCAAGGAGTTTAATCTTCACTGATTGCAGATTGAGACTGCCGACCTTTTATAGTTCCCGGAAGGTGAGCTAAGAAGGGTCTGGACCAATCAGGCGTATCTCGGTTCCCATTGACTGAATCGGTAAAATTCTTGAAGTTTCCGATAATATCTATTTTGTCACCAAGCTCTGAGATCACTGACGTGGCCAACAGAGCTGATCGTAAAACTGTCTTTCCAGTGATTTAACTAGCCGTACTGGAAAGTAGTATTACAATTTTGTAACAACATATGTGCGATTAACTCCGAATGACCTGTGCCGTTTACTGTTTGTCTTTTGTCGATTTTAAAATAATGTTCAATATAGAAGTTTTATCACAATCAGATGAACTGTACGGCAGCGCATAAAATACGAACAAAGAAAGATTCATTTTTATATATTAGATTTCACTTTCATTTATATAATGTATTTATTACATATTTGTTAGCCAATGAATTCATTTTTTGTATTGCATCTTTTCCTCTTATTATTTTTATTTTGTCAGTTCCAGCATATAAGCTGAATATTTCTTTTTTAACATTTTTTTATATTTTTAATATATGAATTTTGTTTTAATAGGGAGAAGATGACTGTCTTTATATTCATCAAGTTTTTAATCTTCTGAAACATATTCGTCACATGTTTTGCCTTTTTATTTTACTCAAAGATAATCTGCAACCAGAAGATCAGAACATTTATTCATTTTATTTGCATTTTGTTCTACGCTGTTTGCGATGGCCTATAGATTTCTCACTGGAATTAAAATGGCAAAGAACTTTTAAGGATGCATTTTTTCCGGTAATACTGTTATTTATAGTAATAATATTTGTAGTTCATTATTTTACTTAATTGATGAATTGAGATTTTTTCCCCTTTAGTTTCATTTATATAAAATTTGAAAAACGTGTTTCATACATTTACATACAATGTATTAAAAATGTAAATTCACATGTTAAAAAAATAATTAGTGAGCATTTTTTTTATTTGTACTGAGTTGAATTCCTTCATACTTAAAGAGTTCCACTAAAGAACAATAAAGCTATACTGAATTTATTGTAAAAAATCTTTCTTCAAGTTAAGAAAGTCCAGAAACAAAGAACAATATGCAACTCACTTGGACCTGTTTATTGTTTTTTTTTTTCGTAAATAATGCATTCCAGTCTTTTGTGCAATTTAATATCGGCGAAACAGTCTGTTCCTACTTAACAGATTGAATAATAATTACTTAATAATTGAAGAATTTGTTATGCAATTACTTTAATTCAGTATGGAAAAAAAAAAAAAATTCACTGCAATAACTGTGCAGAAATTTTTATCAAATACTTTAATTCAATATGAAAAAATTTTATTCATTGTGGCTGTTTTTAGCAGTTGAATTCATTTTTAACACCCCTCCCTTTATATAGTGTATTTATAAATCAGTTTGTAAAGCTCTCTCTCCTCTCTGAAGTTTTACTTTATTGGTTTTTTCTGAGTAATGTAAATCATTAATGAAACAAGTATCACCTAAAAGTTTAGCATTTTCTGATTCATAAGCATAGTCCTAGATTTTGTTGCTGATGAAAAAAGGATATAATTGCAAGATTGGCTGTTAATTTTTACTGAAATTTTTATTTTCCATTTCAGGGTTATGGTATTAAAGATGTGTTTTGGGATATCCTGAGCACTGTGTTCAAGTTTAACCCAGAAAAAATAGTAAATAGTTTCACTTTTGAATTTGTAATAGGAAATAATGAAGAGAAAAAACTTCTTTCGTCATTTTTCACGGAAGTAAGTATCTTTAAATTTGTTCAATTCTAATCAGTAATCTTTTCTTTATATGCAGCACTTTCTATATACATGGCTGGTAACTGTTGTTGTACCAATAACTCAGTAAGGTTTGCCATATCAGACCTTACTGTTGGATAATCTAATCATTCACAATATTACCTTTTGTGTGTTTGTCAGAATGATTGCTAATTACCTGCTATTGTTATTGTTACTACCTTAATCTGAGGTAGTACCATATACACAAAAACTAGATTGACAGATAATATGGACAGAAAGGAAGAGAGTGGCTCCCAGGAACTAAATAAATTTTGTTTCATTACCTTGTAAAAAGGAAAATGCTTTCATTTAACTTCTCTGAAGAATTTAAGCACTATTTTCCTCCATCTTTAATCTAAGGTTGAAATAGGATTTCACGAATGAGAAAATTCAAAAATAATTCTGCTAAAACTAAAAATAATGAAACAAATCTTTTAAAATAACTCATATCATTAGGAAGAAAGAGAGAAAAAAAATGCAATTAGAATAACCAAATGCAGCAACCTCTAAAAAACACATGATTCAACATAGATTATTCAGAGTAGAAAAAACTTGCATACTTTAAAGGCTTTCTGCAGTTTTTTTTTTTCACTTTGAATAATCGTTAATGTACAAGTTGTTAATTATATATTGGTTTTACTTTCAAGTAATTAACAAATAATTATTCTGATATTTATATTAAATTATCATAAGCCCAAATTTTCTTTATTTCAGAATAATAATCATATTCAACCCACAGAACTGAATTTTTTTTCTTTGGAACTGTGCATTAGCTTTTAGTTATAGTAGGACAATTTAATTTTAGTGAATTTTTAATGCTTTTTTCAGACCTATAAGCTTACTAGCACTATAAAAATCAGGATTGCCAAGCCACCGGGAGAACAGAAAACCAGGAAAACACAGGGAATTAAAAATCGTCTAGAAAAATGGGAAAATGCAGGGAAGTTTGAAAATTTTTATAAAAACGTAGAAAATACATGAAATTTTAAATTTCTTAGTTATTTTTTTCATATTTAAAGAAATGCCTATCTCTAAAGATTACAAAAACAAAGGATCATAGACATAGCTTCCCAAAACGAAATAATAACATTCACCATTGTGCAATAAGAAAACTCGCCTCTTTTTTACTCTCTTCCTTTTTTTTTCTTTTTTTTTTTTTCTGTTTAGATCATTCCAATTTTGATTTTCAAGACAATTGTTCTTTTTCCATGCAATTCCCGAATTGAAACTAATGAGCATGCGCGAGACTTCTGTAACTGCATGAAAGAATAGAGTATATTTCTCTGCGAAGGTAGCCTGGTAGTATTTAGTCTGCCATACTTGTTTATAGAATGATTTGTTTATTATTTGAGAAATTGCAAGCTTTTTCGAAGCAGATAGAGATGTTTTTTTTTTTTTTTTTTTTTTTTTAAACTATTAGTGGCTCCAAATCTGTATTTAATACGAATTGGACGGATAAAAAACAATATCCCTGCTTTTGCTAAATGGGTTTGAGAAATTCTGCACTAATTTGCTAAACTGGCATTTAGTTTTACCTCATTGCTTGATTTGTAAGAAGATAATAGGCTTAAGTAATATTGTAAAATAGGCACTTACTATTCATGCTGAAAGAGGAAAACATACAAGGCTGCTTGCCGGTTCAACAAAGTCATGATTAATTTTGGATTTAGTATCTAAAAGAAATATAGGAAAAGATGTCATGTCAAATCCGGAAACATCAAATGTAATGTCCAAAAATACAACGATTTCGAACTTTGTAGTTCAAAAACAAATCATTTGAAGCTGAATCTTTATGGGCATTAAAACGTGTTGCATCACATTAGACCTTTAATGCATTCAATGATATATCAGAAATATTTTCACATATGTTCATATGAAAATGACATAGGTGAAAAATGTACTTTAGGCTGTACAAAAATGTCATACCTTATTTGTTAAAGATTAACTCCATAAAACTGATGTCTGAATAATCTTCAGAAATCGACGCCCAAATACATGAATTGGCATAAATAAAAAATAAACACTTACTAGTCATGCTGAAAGAAGAAAATGTACAAGACTGCTTGCCTGCTCACAAGAGTAATAAAAAGAAAAATCTTCCTTTGTAAGTTTTTGTTGTTGTTGTTGTTGTTATTGTTGCTGGTAAGTTATTAAATGATTTTTATCATGATAACAAAAATGTTATGTGTTTTATTTCACCCAAGTTTTTAATTTTGGGTGTCTTACATTTAAAGAGCATGAGTGGTAATATATTCCCCCTCCCTACTTAATATATAAATTTTGTCTTGCTAAATTCTAGATAATATATAAAAAGAAATTGTCTTTTTTTATGTAAATGTAAACCTATTTTTAATACGCTATTATTTCGTATAATATTAAATTGTTGCTTCCTTTCCTTGGTTTTTCCACTCTTTAAAATCATTTTGCATTATGACTAGCACATGAATACTATTCTTGCATTTCCTTGTATCTTGAATATGATACACACAGGGATTTTTTCCCCCCAGATTTGAGTGGCAACCCTGAAGAAAATGATAAAAGTCTGAATTGTAGTAATTTTTATGAGAGGATCAATATTTGGTTGCTGAAACCTTAATTCATTCTTTTATTTAAATCTTACTCAGTGCAGCAATCAAATCTACTACATATTAAATTATTATTGTAGTTTCTTCTAAAAATTAGAGATTTAGTACTCTTTAATAAAAAAATATTTTTTTAAAAAGCTGTGGCCGAAATTTGAATTACATCTATAATTTACCATGTATATGGATATTTCTACACATTTGTTACATTAAAGTTGTGAAAACGGGATAATGAGTGCAAATTATATTCAATTCAGCTATTATAACTTTAGCATTATACTTTTCTACCTAGAATAATCATTATGGTTTCAAAAGGGGAATTTAATAGGATGGTTTAATACTAAGGTTTGGATACTAAGGATGGTTTTTGCACTAATTCCCCAAAATAATTTTTTGTGTTCATATGTTTCTCATTTCCAAATAAATAAAACATAAAAACTCAATTAATTGTATATTAAATAGTCATCTATTGAATTGCATTTCATCTTGGCACCAAACAAAATTTTTTTAAACAATTTAAATTGTTACTTTTTTGCACAAACATTCATTGCTGGAGAAAATTTATAAATGAAATATATCAGTTAAAAATTAATAAATGGTTTTTAATAAGGCAAGTGTCCCCCTTCCCAACTGTAATACATTAGCGGCATCAATTTTCCACATTTTCAAATAAGCTGTTAATTTATGGTGTGGAAATGGGAAACAAAGGCTTATAAGGGAGCAAAGCTTATTCAGTCTCATTTAATAACCCTATTCAGCGTCTTAAAGTAGCCACTTGTCTTCTGAAGGAGTCCTAAAGATGCTCTTTCCATTTAAGAAGGTCTTAAAATTTAGATCTACGAACTTTAACCTGGAAGATATTCTTGGACAAGCCTAGTTCATTAAGATTGTAGTTCATTTAGTAGAATGATTTTTTTTTTCACCAAAAACATCAGCATATGGATAATCTCAACTCTATATCTCATTACTGAGAGAGCTCCTCAGTTATATATGGAATAAGTGTGATCACCCAAAGAGATTCCGATCTGAAAATCGAATATTTCAACCTTTGTTGCAATGTTCTTTCAAAGGTGTTTGACTGCTGCTATCTGGGACTTTATATTCTTTTAGTCGGAACATAGTCTAATTCAATTGTAGAGCTAATCTGAACTCATTTCTAAAGAAACCTGAGGTCATCCAATAATGTCTAATGAATGAAATGTGTTGTCTTTTCCAAAATATTTTTTGTCATCAATTAAGAAGGACACATACAGTTAGACTTTTTGCATACAATCCTTAATTATGAGTATATCTTTAAACTGTAGTAGCTGATTTTCTCATCTCTGTTGCAGCAAAATAATCTCATATAGCAGAGGTCCAATATTGTTTCTCTTTCTTTAAGCCAAAAGTGTTAAAAATTAATTTTGTCCAGGGTTTTTAACCAATGACTATTCATAAAAATGAATTTAGCAACATCAATTTTTTTCCAACCCTTTTCCATCTGATTGCCCACTATCTTTTATCAAAAATATCTTTATAAATAAAAGAGAAAGTAAATGTTAATAGAAATCATTAAATTATGAAGTCAATATATTCATAAAATATCAAATTCTTAGTAGTAGTAGTATATATATATATATATATATATATACTACTTATCATTTAATTTAATTTATATTATTCATCATTTTTCATATAATTGGTATTTCTGACTTTTGTGCATTCATTTAATGAGGAGCTTTGAAAAATATTTTGTACCTTAATTATTGGTGGTTCCTCTCGCATAATTTGGCCATTAATAATAGGACTGTTTATTATGTTATCTGATAATCAGATTAATAATAATATGTAAACTAATTGCACTCCCAGCATTCATTTTCATGTCATTCATGAATTATTAAAAAAATTGTTGATACAGTGTCAGGACAACTGCATGGTTAATGATTTATACATATGGGTTAATGATCTCAAGGCAGCTATACAAAATCTTAATTAATTTTTATTATAATAATATAAAAATTAATAATTATTAATTTTAATAGTATTAATTTTTGAGAATAATTTTTAGGTTTTTTAAATTCTCCTATTTTTTTCTTTTTTTTTAAACATAATCTTACAGTGAATTTTAAAATTTTAAAACTTCTTTTCTTAGAATATATAAGTAGACACCTTTAATTGATTCCAATCAGTTTAGCTTTAATTGATTCAATGTCTATTTTTATAGAACTTAGTATGTTTTTTTTTTATAATAGTATTATTATTTCAATAGAAGAAGAATCACAAAATGCAAATTTTAATTAAGATTTTTGTGATTTTGTTATATGAGGCTTTTGAAACAAGAATTAACAGATGCAAGAAATATTTTTATTCTCATGCAAGTTTATTTTTCTGTAGCTTAGCTTCATTAATTTTTTTCATTAATTAATATTGACTTACTGTTCATAGTAAGCATTGTGTTAATGAAAACTTTATTATTATTTTAAGCACATTTTATTTATTACTGGTTTTTCTTCCCTGTAGTGTCTACTTCAAGGAAAGTGGGGTCAATATTTGCATGCTACAATATTGAATAATGATTCATTCATCCATGATTTCAAATTGTCAAAAATGTTATATCCTGTAGGAGAGATAAATTTTAATTCTAAGTATTTATTCCTTAACTGGATGCTGAATGATTGGTCAAGAACACAAGAAAGTATTATGTGTGAAGACGTTCCAAGTCATCTATATCCATTTCCTAATGAGCTAACTTATTTTGCTATTGAGTTGATTCATCATCTTCAAGAGTATGATAAAGATTTACTTCAAGAAAAATCTATTGTTTCTGGATTGCAAATGATATGGTCTATTTCAGAAAAGAAAGGCAAACTTATTCCTCCAACTATACACAATTTTCCAAGATTTAAAGAGCACATAAAACTTGCCAGGCTTCTAGTGGAAATATACAAATTTTCCAATGATACTGAATTACTCTTTGAACTTTTGAAAGCACCAGTTGAACGATTCCCTGAACATTTTCAGTTTTTGACAGATTTTTTTAGGGATGAAGTTATAGAAAAGCAATCAAACCTCTGGAAGAAAGAGACTCTTATAAAATTTGTTATATATCATGAAAAGAAACTATATTCCTCACATTTAGAAATAAAAATATTAGAATATTTAATAATACCTTCATTTCTATTTCCACTGAAGAAATTAGATTTTACCATATTAAAACATGGGACAAACAAAGACATTGATGCAAAATTTGAACAAGCAATTATGATATGTTTTGAAGAAGTCACAAAACGGGACACTGAGATATTGAAACCTTTATTACAACTTTCTTGTCTTCTGCTAGAGTGTGCCTGTCATTACATGTGAGTATTTTTTTTTTTTATTGTTGTTAGTAAAAAAAATTACATGAGCATCATTCTGATGTGTTAAGTGCAATTAAATCACTCTTTATTAATGCTCTTGTACAGAAATCTACAAATTTTTAAGATGAAAAAAAGCAAGCTTATGTTTCATTTAAAAATCATTTCAAATTTTTTTTTTTTTTTTTTTTTTTTTTTTTTTTTTTTACAAAGAAAAAAATTCTAGAAATATGAAAAATATTAAAATTAATTGTTTTATGTCTTTATTAAATAATAGGTTGCATAGTATCTTGAAGAGTGATTAGATTTGAAAACCATTTTTAAGTATCTTTAAAGTACTTAATTTTTTTTGGGGGGGGGTGACATGGCACATAAAAAGTGCATAATTTTCTTGAAAAGTGTAACAAAAGTTTTTTTTATTATTATTATTATTTTGCTTTGTTCCCCATGCCTAGAATAGAAAACAAAAGGGAAAGAATTAAAAAAAGAAATCCTTGGTGAAAAAGATCCAGGGGTTCCAACACATGTTAAGACATTGCTTAATGAACCTCTCCTTCCCACTCTTGCTTTGTAACAATGTTTTTTATTGTAATGTAATTCAAAACAATATTAATGCTTCTTTGAATCTTCGTATCACATTATTTTACCACTGTTAAATTTGTGATAGAAAAATGCTTTGTTGGCTTTAATTTAAACTTAAAAAATTTTTAAGCAGTTCACTGAATAAGATTCTTTATTTGATGAGTTTTGTTTTATTTTGAAGAAACGTGTTATATCGTTTCACATTGCCTTCAAAAAGTACTTTTAACAGGATTTTTTTTAAACTTTATCAATTTGCTTCTATTATTCATAAAAACTAAGACTTATTAAAGCATTTTCATTTTTTTTTTTTTTTTTTTTTGTATAATATAAAATAATATTTTTCAGTAATTTTTGTTTAAATTTTTTAAAACATATTTGTAAATATAAGTTAAAAGGTGAACTTTTATTAAATTTTCAGAACATTAATTACTCAAAAAAAGAAAATCCTTTACTAAATTACAGAAGTAAGAAGTGATAAACAGTTTTTTTTATAGTATGACTGTATCTAAAAGCTGCTATTCTTAAAGTGGAGGAGGGGGGGGAGACCTTTAAAAACTTATTTAAAACCTGGCATTGTTCGGTTGACAATTGCATGGCAATTTTGCCAGTATCATGATGGTAGTCATCCCGAAATGCTTTAGTTCCTAACTTTATAAGACTGCAAATAAAATTGTTAAATATAATGAGTTAAGGCAGGATGAAATTCACACTTTTCATTCCAGCCATATCAAATCTTATTTGTTGTTGCATATACAAAAATCAAATGCAAAATATATGTCATGCTATGCTTCTACATCAATATTGGTGTTTTCAGAAATGATGCACTAAGTTATCCACATAAAAAAATTGATAATTTGTTAATTTTAAGAAATGTTGAAAAAAGTCAGACATCTTTATTGTTAATCTTAAATAATAAGTTGACTTAATTTTTTTGGTATTGATATTTTTTATGACCATTTTTGTTTCTATCAAAACTAAAAAGACATAATTTGTTTTACAATAGAAAACATTGTGCATATTTAGAAATTTAAAGAATATGCATTAAAAATTAAGAATTTTTTAAATAAAAATTATGCACTATTAAAAAGTAAAAAATTTCCTTTATTTAGAAAGTATGCGGGTTTATGTGTGCATACATTGCAAAAGTGCTTTTTTTTTTTTTTTTTTTTTTGCTATTTTGTTTAAAAGTACTTAATTTTTGTAGCTGTTTCTCGCTATGCATCATGAAAGAAAAATAGCTAAAAAATTGTCCCATTAATTTTAAGCATTGTGTACTGTGTCTTCAATTTCTGTGTATCTTGTTTGTGATTAACTGTTTGCAATATATTTTTTAGAGTTGACATCAGTAATGTGCATTGAAAGAAATTCATTTTATAAAGCAATTTCTATCATAAATCACTAATAAAGGTAGAAACACATCAATTAATGCATTAATTATATGTTAGTAAATATGACTATTATAGCTAAATTAACAAACAACTGTCTTTATGCCCCATCACCAAATTTTTTAAGGATGGGCCCTCAATATTTCCCCCTTAATATTGTTGGCTTAATTTGATTTTGCTGTCTCATTTATTTTAAATATTCCATGTAGCCAAAGTATTTCAAATTAAAATGAAGTACCATGTAAATTCCCAAATATAATTATTCGAACGTTTTTCATATTTTTGAATTTACTTGCAAATGCATGCAGTATTTTTCTTAATTGGCTGACTGATATTATCAAATCAACAACATCGACAAACTAAAAATTAGAAATTTTAGATTTTGTCAAAAAAAAAAAAAAAAAAAAAAATGCTTTTATACTATTATATTTAAAGTTCATGTAATTTTTTAATTAATAAGTTACTGATATTAACTGTCTTGAAAGTTATACAAAAGTTAAAACCTACTATTTTATTTATATAATCATTGAACAAGATTTTCTAGATATTATTAAAGATTTCAGATTCTTCTTGTTTGGAATTACTTTTGTCACAATATAGTTAGAGTTTTAATAAATTATATTCTTCTCATTTTTAAATTGCCTCTGTTAATCTGTGTTTTCAAAATTCCTTCAAATATGACAGTTAAATTATTTTTAACAAATAATTTTGAATGTAATTCATCTCAGTCCTCTAGCAAAATATGTATTGAATGTTTCTCCATTTCTCTAAAAAAAACCCTCCTTAGATTTATAAAATTTATTTTCCAATACTTTATTTCAGTTCTGAAGATCTCCTAGGAAGATTGAAGTTATTTGCAGAACTTTATATATGGCATTCTGATTTTAGACAACACCCTTTTTTGAGCTACTACTGTGATATGTTTTCCCTGTATTTGCAAAAACTTTTGGGAGCAAAATTTAGTCCAGATGTGCAGTATAAGGTGATAATAATTTCTTTTAAAATAATCTAATTTAGATTTCTTAATTTCCTTGATAATATTTAAACTACGATATAATTGAAATATTTTATATATAATATTATTACATAAATGATGGGTATAAAGTCCCTATACAGTGGTTTCATTTCTGATAATTGTATTCTTTTTGTATATAATTTTGGAGAATGTTAATTAATGGAAGATTGACAAACATTATTTAAATTCATTTATTGGCAATGAAACATAAATAAGTACAGAAAATTTTACTTACAAATTTAGATAAACAGGCTACTTACTAGATTCAATTCTCCAATTTTCTAAAAGTTGACCATTAAGAATCTTGTTAAAATTTTAAAATATATTGATTTAAATTTAAATGGCATTATGAAAGGTCATCATAATCTCAGAAACCACACTAAATGTGTAAGAAGGAACTATGCATAGCTCATCTGTTTCTTTTATAATAAGAGGAAAAGGATAATTTTGTATTTTATCGTCTGTAGAATCCTATTTGCAGACTATGACATCATGCTACTGGATCCAAATTATCCATAAGCAGGAAACTGAAGACTATAGCACATTTAGCTATGCGTAATGATTTTCTTGAGTAATAAAAACCTTGTGTTTGTGCAATATGTGTTGTTCAGAATGAAGCTATAAACATATCAAATCTAAGATGTATTTTATAAAGTTCCTCAATATTGAGCAGATAAAAGACTAAATTACAGTTACATAACTTGAAATTTTTCCAAATATGCAAGAAAGTGCTTTTTGGTTTACAGTGGAACACTAGAAAATATGCACAGATATGTGGAGCAATTGCATTGTAATTTACTGAATTTATTGTCTGTTTCATATGTCCTTCACCATTATTTGGTATATTGTGAGATAAAATTTTATTCCAAAAATGTCCCTTGACTTTTTATTTGAAGAAAACCAAGGTTACAAATGCTTCCAACTGTCATCAACTTTTTTTTAATGGTAAAATGTGTAATGTTAAATGCATGTTTATACTTACTTTATCTATATTTGCATCATATCATTGAACTATAATTTAGCAAAGCTTTTAATCTTGTGAGAAAATAAAAGTTCTTGAAAGTGCAGACAATGATACAGATATGTATGTAGTGCATATCTGCAGCATTCTCTGATGCGTGAAGTGCAGAGAATGATGCCGATATGTATATAGCTTTTATTAATAAAATATCATTTGTTTCATTTTAGAAAATGAGAAGAATTTTATATTTATTTTGCATTCTTCTATAATAATCATCTAGAAATTAAGGTTATTATTTAGCAGAATATTTTCTCTTTTGCCCTGTTGTTTGAATAATCAATTTTAAAAAACAAATTAGGAATTTAAATAATAAATATCCATACCAAATTATTATCTTTTTAACTGTAATAAACTGCTGTATTGAATTGAGTTATATAAAAAGATTTTGATTAAATTATTTTAATGTGAAGTTTAATATTTTCTTTAGTGTTGTTTGCAGAAAACTAAATTCTCTTAAATTGATCTCTGTTATTTTATTTTATTTTCATTTATTCGACATTTAAAGTAACTAATGTGAATAAAAATAATGCAGATTTCATTCCTTTCACATAAATCACAATTTTCCAAGAATTTATAATTTTGATGACATATGTTTATTATTTAAATGACATAACAAATTAAGGCTATAACTAAAATCTAAGTACTAAAAAAATATTTTTTTATAAATGGATTCAAATAGCATTTTTAATGATTAATTTTTATGCTTTTTTATGCTATTAAAATCTTTTTAATGCACTTAAGGTTTTTGTAATATGAATTAAAATATAAAAAAAATTTTGGCATTGATATTAGTTGCAGATTCTCATTTTATTGTATTATTCTTTTAATTTTTAATTTCTGTCTTGCATTCTAGATATTTAAGATATTAATTTATATATAGGGAAACACATTCATGTAATCATTCTTGTTTTGTTAATCTATAATAAAAACAAATGAGGTATAGAAAGAAACAAATAACACTTTTCTTGTTTAACAATTCTTTTTTGTCTGTATTTAAAAGGTATTGTTGTAGAAATTAAATAGACAACTTTCAGTAATGCACCTTCTTGAAGAATGTATATTCAATCTGTGTGTTTATTATTTTCAGATCCTAGAGAATTCTCTTTCTTTCTATACTCCTAATGCAAGGGAAGTCAGTTCTTGCACACTTGATATGTTGATCTCAAGTATGTGTTTTGAAAGAGGGGGCTCTCTTTTTTATGTCCACTGGACAAGTGTATTCCTTGAAGATTTCTTTCGTCAATTTAAAAAGGAACGGGGTGATTCAAAATGGCATTTCCAATTTGAACATATCTTTCACATTGTGATTAGCAACTCTGAAGTATGTATTTTCATTTCTTTGATGCAAATAATAAATCTTCAATTATGGGAAATCATGCTGTATGCATTTTATTTGAATGAACTGATGTAACCAATCTGGATACTTTCTTATTTAAAATACTTTTATATAAGATGTTGAAAAATAAAATTTAGTATTGAAAAATGCATAATGCAAATTTTTCATTAATTTTACTTAGAACAATTTCCTATAATAATTTTTGTAAGATTAAAAAAGAGTTTATATTCCTTTTTATGGATTAAATCAAAGGTTACTTTTTACTTATAATAGATACTTGTTATATTTTTTTACAAAAATTAATTTTTCAATATACAAAAATTTCATTCGATATACAGAAACCGTTTCTATTGAAAATCCTCTTGAAAAGTAGCAGAAAATATATAGATATTTATGATTCAATGAGTGTATATATATAGATATTTATGATTCAATGAGTGTATATATATAGATATTTATGATTCAATGAGTGTTCAAAATTCAGGGATTAAACTATATAATGCATTATACTAAATATAAATTGCATCTTCATTACCAGAATCATGTTGAAGCTTTAAAGATAAATTGAAGAATTTTTTTAGGTGCATACTTCTTTATTATGAAAAGTGTAATATTCATGCAAAATATAAATAACTTTTCATTTGAAATTAAAAAAGTTAATATATTTTCATTTGCTTGCTTATTTCTTTTAGGGATACATTTTAAACGCTGCCTTTATGCGCATATTGCTTGATGTAATAAACGAAATGAAAGACATTGATCAGTTGAAATACATCTGTGAAATTTTTGAACCAATCTTGGATTATGCCTTTGCAAATGTAAGTAAAAGCATTCTTATTTAATTCCTTTTGTAAAAATGCTCAGTTCAATTTCATATATTTTGAGTATTTCAAGATGCAGATTCCATATGTTTGTATAACCTGTTTAAAAGAAGAAAAGTCTTACAATGAAGTAATATTAGTGCAGTGGGTTTGGCAATGTATTTTTTTCTGCTATTCTTTTCTCTATTACTGTGTGCTTTGGTGAAAGTAGGAAACTTATATTATTGGTTGTAATACCTTTTTATGTCATAAATGCATAATTTAATTCAAAAACCTTGAATTAAATTTAGTATGTGTTAAAGAGAATAATTAGAGTTTATATATATACATATATATAATATGAAAAAGTGAATTAAATTAAATTATCAAACTTAAGTGAATGAAAAATGCTGCATTGATTCAATAACTTTTTTCTGATGAATCTTCCTCTTTAGCCTGTGAAATTTTTTAAATCATTAAAGTGCACCTAATATTTTCCTAAAAGTCATTTTTATTATTGTAAGAAATGTGTGGGATCATTTTCTGAGAAATATTGCATAATTATTTCATTATATATCTTGTTTTTTGTTAGTTTATTTTAAAAAAATATTCGAATGACTTACAGAAAGATATGTTTTTGATTAAAAAAAATAGTAATTCTAGTAAATGTAAAATAAATAAATCTGGAAACAAATAGTTTACTTCCTAGATAGTGTGTGGGCCATGGTGGCCAGGTGTCAACCTCAGAACCGGAGGGTATCAGGTTCGATACCTGATTCCACTGAAGAACCATTGTGTAAGGGAGTCTCGTGAACGTTACGTCCTTCGGGGCCTAACGTCCTTTCGCTGGTGTAGTGTGGAAGTTTGGAGAGGGGCGTGCCAGCTCAGTTGTTGCCCTCGTCAACTGACTAAGGTGCAAAATTATGAGTTTCGTCCCAAAATAGCCCTAGTATTTCTTTAAAACGGGACGTTAATATAACTAAACTAAACTAATCTTAGATAGTGTGACATTAAATAGTCCATTAATAGTTTTTCTTTCACAGAGCTCCAACAGTCCCTGAAAAGTCCTTGAAAAATAAAGAAAATTTTCAATCTTTTAGTGGTTAAAAATAAATCCATTTCTAACAGTGTTTATCTACGATTTCAGATGGCATGATAAAAGTCATTTTTTCGAAGCAAAAAAAAGTTGAAGATTACATTTTGTTTCAATTATTAAGTCTGAATGTATTTTCCAAAAACAATTATGCTCAAAAATTAATTATTAAGGTTATTCAAAAACCAGTCACCACTAAGCAATTTTTTTTATATATTTTTTTTTATTTTCACCACTTTTTATTTATTATTATTATTATACCATTTGAAATTGTAGAACAATCTTTTTTGTATAGAATTTTTTTTAACGGTTAACAAATTTAACTGATAGAAAAATACTAATAGTAATTTTTCAACAGCTGTTTTTTTTTTTTTTTTTTTTTTTTTCCCCCAACTAATGTCAATTTCGTTAAAAGTAACGCAGATATTGATCGGGAATTTTTACTTGATATTTCCTTCTGTTTAAAACATCTTTAAATGGAAAATTCAAAATATATCTCAAATTGAAAATATATATTTCCGAAATTAAACTCTTTTAAAATTTTTGTTGATGTGAGTGAGCTATCTTGAGCTACCAATAGCTCATTGTATAATCAATCTTTTTAAAATCTATTGTTTTCAATTAAAATTTTTTTTGTCTCGGATCCTTTTAGTTAAAGGCAAAAATATCGATGGTATGACTTTCTCACTCTCCCCCCCCCCACACACATATTTCCCTCTACTTCTAATCCAATAACATATTTGGATGGAAACATAAAGACATATTTTCTATAAGTACTTAAACCATAAAAGGATTGTAATGCATATTCCTCACATTTTGACGTTTTTCATAACAATTCGTCTTCATTTTTGGTTTCGGTATGAAAATTCTACCAATAGAATAGGCATGTTGATAGGAAGGGTTTTCAATCTTTTCTTTTTGTGTAATTTGGAGGAAGAGAAAGGGGATGTTATAAACAGGATAACTGAACAAGGAAAGAATTTTCAACAAGCCCAATAACTGATAATTGTATTATTCCTTAAATAAAAAATTGAAATTGTCTTTGAAATGTAGGCTGAATTTTTGTTCATATAGCTCTGGATATTCTGTTTAAAAGTCTGACTTATCTTTATGTATATAATTTAATGTTTGATGAACATTCCATCAATACTTGAAACAATACAAATGAATTTACATATTCAGTTTTAAAATGAAAATTAAAAAAAAAAAAAAAGCACCATCACCTCCTGCATAAATATGTGGCTTCAACTTTAATTCTACAGCCAATGATATATTTTGAGAAATTTGTATTCTAAGTAAAAAATTTGACATGAAGACGATTTTATCTATCCTGCTGAATAATCCATCAATTATCTGGAAATTAACACATTGAATGATGAAATTCATAAGAACTGTTCAACTCGATTACTAAATGGGATATTTGTAAGCTACGAGGGTTTTGGAATCTCTTTTTATTTAATATATACTATTTATTCAAAGGTTTGCTAGTGAGAAGCGAAGATATCTTCATATTTTTAGAGAATGAGAACTTTCTAATTTTTTGGAGGCCCAGGTATCTGAAGAATGCAGCTACTGTTGAAATAATGAACGTTTTTCTACAATATGTTTAGAAGAGCAATTTCTAATACCAAAATCTAAATGCAACAAAAATTTTGTATGTCAGACAGAAGGCCTACTCGTCATTGATCAAAATTATTCATCCTTTCAAAAAACAAAACATTCTTCGATATAAACTGCACATTTCCAGCACATAATATGAAAGAGATTGTCGCTGTCATTTGAAAACTTTCAGTGTCATGAAAATTGATATTCTTGAAGACTTAAAAATTGCTATATCATTATCAAATAAAGATTCATATGTTAGTTTCAGGCAAGTTAATTAAGTCTTATTAATTGGAACTTATAGCCAGTAGATTTTGAATATGAATGTCAGGACTTAATATGTATCATCATTCATAATATTTTGGATAATTGCCTTTTCAGTCATATTCTTGCCAAAAGTATGAGTGTTCAGATCCAAAAAGAATAGCTAAACAAGACCTGCTATTGTAAGAAGAAAGTCATTCTTTCTGTTCTTGTAAATTGCAAGTGTCTACAAGAAAAAGAATATGATTTTATTTCAATAGAATTGAATGACACAGCTTGCAGTTCATTAGAGTTTGAAGTATCCAAAAATCGAATTGAAAAGTTTTCATCAAAATTTTAACTTATTAAACTGAATATGAGCTTAACAGTTCTTCTTAGTTCTCTTCTATCTGGCTCTGAGCTTTAAGTTTTAGTTTATTAACTATATATGAGAATAGTAATTCTCCTTATTTCTCTTCTCTTAAGCAAGAAAGCAATTATGCGTTATGAAAATTAATTGGTAAATATTTTAGCTTTATTTATTATTTGCATTTCTATATCTAGAGTATGTAATAATATAATCCTTGAATTTAAAAAATTAAAAATTCCATGAATATCCTTGATTTTTTTAAAAATAAGAGTGGGAACCATATATTACATACAATAAGAAAATATTACTATGCAAACTTTAAAAAAAAATTCCATTTTGGTTAAATACAGCATGATATTAAAACCTTTTAGCCCTATTTTCTTCTTAATTGTGACTACTTTTATTTTGACTTTAATCTATGATTGATTTACTCATCTCTGAAAATTGTCTTCAGTTTTATTATCTCAGTGATTTTTTATAAAATTGTAGTTTTGATTTATAATTTAAATGAATAGGCTTCAGTGTTTGAAAGAAACTAAAATTTGGACAAATTCAAAGATAATTATTTATTAATATTATAGCAGTTGTTCAATTCACAAATAAAAATATCTAAATCTCATTTTCATGGGATATGTATAGAATGTTTTTTTCATTTATTTTACGTTAAGCAAGTTCAGTAGTATTACTGAAAATATAGTAAAGTAAGAACATAAGAATCTCAAATGCTCTTTTTAAAAAAAATTGGTTTGCTAGAATTTGATTTTGTTAAAAGAAGATTATGTAAAAGAGGAAACTTGCTTCATATTTATGTAATGTATGTATCCTATGCCATATTACAAGTTATGTTGCTCATTTCGAGTCTTCATCACAGCTTCTCTTTTATTTACATAATTTTGATAATGTTTTAATAGATCAAAATTAAAAATAGTTAATAATACATTCTGCATAACTTTTCTTTCATGAGAGTGGTATTAAATTCATTAATGACTCATATTTATAATGAATATTAAAAAGAACTATTTTGAAGTCTTCAATTTTTGTAGCATATCATTGCATTCTCAAATTCATCAAATAATCATTTTCTAGAATTATACTATTATCTTCAATAATTAACATTTGTGGCCAAAAAAAAAAAAAAAATTCTGATAACCATCTTTGAGGTATGATCATTATGAAAATCCATTATGTTTGCAAATTCTTGTTACTTTGCTGTTGCTGTGTATCAGATTGATACACAACATTTTGAAATTACATACAGAAATTCTGGTTAGAATTTCAAAATGAGGAAACATTTGCAGATCGATGTTTACTTTACCATATATTTCCATGTATAAGTTGAGAATTTTTGGAATTATTTCTATAGATAAACTACTAGAATCAATTTATATATTGCTAAACTTGCTAGAGTTAAGGGATACATTTCTAAATATCACCAAATACAATACTTTTTCTAACTTTTTCTACAGTTAATATTTCTTGACTCAAAGAAAAATTAATTTTAAGCGAATGCATGATTATATTTTCGAAACTGTGTATTACTACTGGTTTATATGTTGGTCGAAGGATTTACAAAGAGATGTCTAGCAGCCATGCTGTTGTTAAAATTCCGGCAAACATGATTAGTTGTAGTTCAAAATTTACTATATAAGAATTTTCTACATGTTCATCTTTCAAATAAAAAAAAATGGCCCAAAAAATAAGATTAGCTCAAATCATATACAAAAACTGCAAATGAGTGCAGAAAAAAGTGCATTGATTTCAGATAATGTTCTAAAGTTAAATCTATCATCATTGGCATCTGGCAGTTTACTTTATAGCGATTATTATTATATTACTTTTTAGCGATGAAAAAATATTCCACCCACTTCACCTGCATATAAATATTTTTGCTCTCATGTTCGAAAGTCGCATGATTTTTAAAAAAATTTTATTTCAATGTATTTATGGATTTCGTATTTTGGTATAATTTTTAGCTTTTACAGGGATCGGCTTACACTTAAAACATATGTAATATTCAAAAATTCTACCCTTTTCATTTATTAACTGAATCAGTGTACTTTTTTACAATTTTAGCTGTTTATAAATAAGTTGTTTGTGTTTCAGAAACATAATACAGAACTTGCCCCTGGGAAAGTGTTATCATTAAAGACAACAGCCTCCTCAGTTTCCAGAGTGTTTGTTCAATTAGTATGGGTAAGTGTACTTGTAGTTGGATATTTTATAATTTTTGTTTGTTTTTTCTATAATATTAAATAATGTTAATGGGTAATTAATTAGATTGCCAAAAATTTTTTTAAAGAATGTTTGTTGTAGTTTTAAGAAATATATATACATTTTTTTAAATTTTATTCTCCCAATTCTGTTAGAAATTAATCGTTTTAGCAAAGGGTATTTAACGTTTTTACTACACGTATTTGGATAATTTAATCAGAGTTTATAATGTAAAAATTATTTTTTTCAAATGTTCAGTATAATAACCTTTTTTCTGAACTATAAGGCTGCTTCATGAATTCCATTGTAAAAGGACTTTTTGTAAAATTTCTAAGGGTATTGATTTCCATTCCTCTTCTACTACTTTCCAGAGCCCATCATTCGTAGTGGGTTTTGTGGTATTTTAGTGAATGAGTTTTTTTTTTTTTTTAATGGACTAAAGTCATGATAGTACATAAATGAAACTTCTGGGACTTTGGAGGAAGAAATATTTTGAAAAAGTATATAATCAATACCTTCAACAAAAGACGGCAGACATTTAAGTTGTAAATTTTGGTTTATTATTTTAATTATTGTTGCTACAAATGTATTTAAAGACTTTACATGGAAAGGGGGAAGGGAAGGAGAGGGGGTGAGAGTTAATCATACTTAAAATTATAATTTTCTAGTGCTTTTTAAAAATTTGTCACTCAGAGAAAATAATGATTTAAAAAAGTCAGTTAGTTTTGTCTTTAAAATGGATCAAAAAGTGGAAAACTGTGATCATTAATTCACCTTTGCAATTCTAAAATCCAAGAATTCATAATAAAAAAGAAAAAAAATCTCAGATTCTGCTGAATCTGTTTGTTTCTATTATATATGTTTACCATTTTTCTTTTTAGAAGAACAAAAGATTAGAGCTATTGAAGAATTTGTCATCATCCTTTGTAGAAAGCAAGAAATTATTTATTGAAAAAGCAGCCTGTTTTGGAGAGTGAAATTTATTATTTTAGGCTTCTCTGCCTGGAGTAACTTTTAGAGGCAACTCTCTGTAGCCATCATTGTATTTGATTTGGTGCAGTTTCTGTAAATAGAGAAGTCCGGTGGCGTAGTGGCAGCGCTTCGCGCTCCCAACGCACAGGTCCGAGGTTCAATCCTTAGGCTGGGCAAGGTGTCGACTCAGCCTTTCATCCCTTCAGTGGGTCGATAAACTGAGAACCAAGAATGCTTGGGAACTAAACACTGGGGGTTCCGCGTTAGGCTGACCACCTAACCCTGGGTATATGCAGAAATAGAATTAGCAGATATGGTCACTGTAGGTCTTGGCCCACATGTGCTGCTGTGCCACTGAGTTTAGTTATCTGTAAATAGTGAGTAATTCATAAATGGGAGGACTGCCCAAATGTCAGATATATGTACCAGCTAAGGTGTTTTCTATTACAGCAATATGCTTACAAAAAAAGCTAAATAATAGATAAAAATTACTAAATTATTTTCTTACTTATAAAACCACTAAAAATCAACTAATAGGATTATAAAAAATGGTTCAAGTATCTTAAGAAATAAAGTACAGGGTTAGCAAGAAATAAGTTACCCACTTCAGAGGGCTCTAAAATGCGTTCTATTGATCTAAATAAGATAAAATTTGAACTACTGATTATTCAGATGATGCACGTTACATTAATTAATTTAAAAAAATAGTACAAAAAGTCACCAATAGATGACGCTGTAACACAAATAGTATTTATTTGCATATATTGAAAATGTGAAACATAATTTGCGTTACAGCGCATGTCTATTACCATTTTTCTTTGGATAAAACGAAGGCGGATTCTGCATGAACATTAGTTTCTTCTCTGTTCGTCATCCTATGTTGCAAGAAAAAGAGCTACTGGTGAAATTGTTCTACCAGAACCAACAAAACTCCGTTGCAGCTCTAAAGGAATTTCGTCGTATGAAGCAGATACGAAGAGGTCCAATGTCTCCAGGTGCCATACGCAAAATGATGTAAAAATTAAAAAAAAAAAAAAAAAAAGGAGCAACTTGGCATTCTTCTAGATACAGTACTGTGCAAATTAATTGGGACAAACAGATTTTTTAAGAAAATTGTTCCTTTCAATTGATTTTCTGCCTCAAACCGTTTTCAACTCCATTTTCTTAGAACGTGTGACTGCCCTTGACTAATCTAAACCGGGTTGACCACGTGATCATGACATGTTGAAATTTCTTTCCTTCAGTTGCTGTAAAAAGTGGTCGCTTGTGTGAATTGTCTCCTTCTGAAGTGTATTAAAAAAATGGATATCACTCTCAGGAAAAGAGCTAGAATTGTTACCCTTAGTCAGCACACTTCTATGGCTGTGAGAGATATTGCTGCAGTAATTGGAGTTGGAAAATCCAGTGTTTCTAGGATTATTTATCAGCAAAAGAATTTTGGGGTAGTGTCTCCAAAATGAAAGAGTAAATGTGGACGCAAACGCAAGACCACACTTCGAACAGACAGATTTCTTGTACGAAGTAGTACAATGCATCCTTACAAAACAAGTATAGATCTTCAGAGAGAATTATTAGCTACTGGTGTGAACGTGGATTCATCGACAGTTCGATGAAGGCTTAGCGAATTTGGGAGATTTGCAAGGAAACCAATAGAAAAACCGTTATAAACACCTGCAATGAAGAAAAAACATTTGGATTGGGATAGGAAATATCAATCCTGGACTGTACAAGATTGGAAGAAGGTCGTATTCAGCGACAAAACGCATTTTCTTGTGCAAGGGTTTCGACCAAGATTTGTCAGGTAAAGTGGTGGAGAACCCATCAGGCAACAACATCTTATTCAAACAGTTAAGCACCCTCAGAAACAGTTGTTTTATGATTATTTTACTTCTGAAAGACCTGGCAGCTTAGTACTAGTTGAAGACATGATGAACTCTAAACAATACATTTCTATAATAGAAAGTAAAATTGTACCTATGATGCAAACGTTTGCTGGTAGTGTTGGTATCTTTCAACAAGATCTTCCTCCATGCCATCCTTCTAAGCTAACAACGAATTTTTTTCAAAAGCAGAAAATAATGGTTTTGGATTGGTCTGGTAATTCTCCTGATGTAAATCCCATCGAAAATTTGTAGAGCAATATAAAGAGACAACTGAGTAAAATGGACAGCTCAACAAAGAAAACAATGATTGAGAATGCTATAAAAGTTTGGTTTCGTGATGAAGATATCAAAAATTTATGTTCTAATTCAGTGCAATCCATGCCAAACCGTGTACAGGATCTCATTCAAGCTAGAGGAGGACATATTTTGTATTAGATTGCTATACTGTGCATGTAAGTTTGCCTATACTAATTAAACAACATTTGTGAAAATTTTTGTGTTTGTCCCAATTAATTTGCACAGTACTGTAGAGGACGAAAAAAAATCCCGTCTTCTAGCATCGAAAATATTGCGACCGCGCTCGTTGAAGCCAGAAGTCAGTCGCCGCTTAATAGTGTGAGTTTGCCATTTGTTTCCAGTGTTCTGGATATGCCGTATTCAACTGTACGAAAAATCGTGCGGCAGATTTTGCTTTTTCTCCATACAAAATCAAGTCTGTGCACCTGTTGCATGACGGGGACTTAGAGGTCCATAAAGCTTTTGCACTTCAGTTCCTTGCTCGAATGGTGGTTGACACAACTTGGCCATGGAACATTCTGTGGAGTGATGAGGCCTACTTTTGCCTCAATGGGCAAGTTAACACCCACAATTGTCGAATGTGGACAGAGGAAAATCCTCGCGTTATTCAGGAATAACCCTTGCATCCTGAAAAAGTGACATTATGGTGTGGTTTTACAGCTACCTTTATCATTGGACCGTATTTCTTTCAAGAGATAACTTGCAATGGAATCCAAACCTTTCCCGTCACAGTACAACGGTATCATGATACGCTGAAGGATTTTGTAATCCCAACTCTTCTACAGCGTGGATGCCTTCAAGGCTCATTTTCATGCAGGATGGTGGACCACCTCATATTGATCGTCGTGTAAAGCGATTGTTAATACAGCATTTCACAGAAGCACTAGTTATCAGCCGTCATTTTCCAACTGCATGGCCTCCTCGCTCGACGGACGGCACCCCTTGTGACTTTTGGTTGTAGGGTTATTTGAAGGACAATATCTACCGTCAAAGGTCATCATCTCTACCAGATCTTAAGGACAACATTCGGCGCCATATTCTTAATATTCCGGCAGACGCACTGCGGTCATCTATAGAAAATATGATTCTCCGATTAGAGCATATTGTTGAAAATGAAGGAGGAAATATTTTAATTTTACTTTATTTAACAATTATAAACCATATTAAATGGTTTTATGTGTAATACAACGCCACCTAACGATGAATTTTTGTACTAATTTTTTTTTAAATAAATCTAAAGCGCATTATCTCAATAATCTGTAGTTCAAATTTTATCTAATTTGGATCATTGGAGAACGCATTTTAGAGTCCTCTGAAGTGGGTAACTTATTTCTTGCTAACCCTGTACTTTTAAAGTTAGTGAGAATGGAGAATTTAATTTTCTAGCCTTCCATGCTTAACATTTGCTGGAATTCTGCAGTGTCTTGTTATGCTATTGATCACCTCTATGAAGTTTGCTTTTTATAAAAAGTAGTCATTTGCAATATATCTTTTTGGAAATTAATGTGCATTTGTTTATAAGCCTTTGCTTATTCAATTACAAATTTGAAACTAGATACAATAGACAGGCATAAAATTATTTTGAAATTCTTTCTTCACTCGGTGTCTTAAATCCACCAACATTTTAGCAATTCAATTATGTCATATATATTTTGAGGCCCTCCAGAATCTTAAAGGACTAGACAAGTAATTCTAGTGCCTGTGAGAAAAACTGCCATTAAATTTGCTATGAACATATTAACACATTGCATTATATATTATTTCGCATTACATTGCATGTTAACTACAATTGTAAAGAGATAAATTATTTTATGTTCTAATTTATTTTATAGTTTTCTTTTTTACATTGTATTTTTATTTTTAGACACTGAAGAAGTCTAAAACTGAAGAGAAATTGCGCAGGAAAATTCTTGATTTGAGCAAGAAGATTTATGATTTGGATTCATATCATTTATTATTTCCTGATCAGATAAAGAGTACTGTGTTTAAGAACGTGATTTTGGTAAATTTTCTTTTGATATTTGTATATTATCCTGCTAATCATGAAACTTCATTCAAATATTTTGAAGCAAGTTTTTATGATAACTCTTAAATATGGATTATAGTTTGCTTCCTGAACCATGAAAATTGATGCAGATCCTGCTATTATTGATGTTAAATTGCACCATTTGTTAATAATTTTAGTTTTTCAAAAAATGTGGAATAATCGCTTTCAAATGATTGGAGAAACTTGAGATGGTTCTTTATTTGATTTCATGTTTAATTGAATGATGATCGATGATAGTGATGCATCAGAAAGTATATAAAATATTTCAAAACTTGATTCTTTTATCAGAGTTGTATACTTTCCTTAACATGTGAATGTGTATTCTTCAAATATTACAAAAATTACATACATTTTGTACTAGAAAATTTGAATGCATCTTACTGTAACAAGTAATGAACTAAATCCTTTCTCAACAAATCATAAAATTTTGTCATTATACTGATAGTTAATAATTATTCATTACTTGTATCATATATATAATTGCCCAATGCTGCGTTTAAAAATATCCTCACCAATCCGAAATTCCATATTTTGTTTTAGCATGTAGGGTTTTATATACATGCGAATAAAGTTAAGCATGAAGAATAAAAATCGTTTTATTTATATTTTTTTTATGATTTATTATAACATAGATTAATGAGGCAGGATCTGTACGTTTTATTACATGATGCTTATTCATTATATTGTCACTTTATAAGACAGCTGGAAGTGATTTCTGTTATTTTTTATCGGTCTTTCTTATCCTGTGTTTTGCAATGCTTTTTTAAAAAATTATTATTATTAATAATAATAGACTACTACTTGTTGTATTCGATTTAAATGTTAGTTAGTTTTGTGTGTGTGTGTGTGTGTGTGTGTGTGTGTGAATGTTACATGTAGAAGATATCTCAATGCAAAAGAGAGAATTACATGACAGAGAGTGATGTAAAGTCAAAAATAATTAATTATGGGATCATAAATTTCATTTTATTTACATTTTTCATGTTGGATTGTAGCATAGATTTACGAGCTGGAATCTGCTGATTCATGACATTTTTCACTTTATTTGAAGGTTACTGTTTATGTTTTCTTCCAACATTATTTTTATTTTTTAATTAGCATTGCATTTTTTTTTCTGTTAGTGGATGGATATTTGTTTCAAACCAATTTTAGTGATTAATTTTGAACATTATGGTTAGGGAAAATTTCTGTGCAGGTAAACAAAACTTTTACATTTATAGTACATATAATTTTTTAAGCTCTCAGCCAGTATGTATGAAATTTTGTACAATAACTTCCGTTAGTTAATCTTTGACAATCAACACTAGATATTGTGTTGATTGAGCACATTTTAGAGTAACCTAATAATAATTTTAAATGGATTAGTTATCAAAAACATCTATTGTTAAATTTGAAATGCCAGTAATTGAGATATATATATTATTAGTCGCTTAGCAACTTTGATTTTATTTTTATTTCATTATCTAAAATACCAGCTTTGTCTTTCAATGCATATTGCAGAAATGTATATATGCTATCAGCAAAACTTGATTGTTAGCACTATGGGTTATATTACAGTATAGGCTGTTATACACTTAATGCAAAAGGGTTGCATTTATGTATGTCAAATATTTGAAGAAAAGTGAATAAATGGTGAGATTTGTTTTGCTGGGGGGGGGGGGGGGGGGAGTTGTTATAGAAGGAAATTGTATAAAAATTTGATTGTGCAATTTTTAATTTTTTTTCCAAATGACAGAATATTTTGGACAGATTATATATCATAATGTGGGTGATGTCATTAACTTGATTGCAACTATTACATAATGGTGGTTAGGTTACATTGGTTTACATGGTGGTTAGGTTGAATATGTTAAGAGGATCTGGAGGATGATAATTTTTTCTTATCAAATGCATAAATATTCTGCTCTGTCTCCTGTTTCATTTTAAGTCTAATTTGTGGTGAGATAATTTCTGGGGAGTTCCGTATGAATCTTAATACTGTCTGCAAGAATTAAAATATCCTTGTCCAGAATTATTATATAATCTAATGCTTAGCTTATCACTAAAACTTCCATCATAAAAGTAGAATTTAGTTGATGAATATTAAAAAAATAATTTTGGATGCTGGATGAATTTGCAACTGAGATGAAATTATGTGGTTTTGAATCATCAGTAGCTATGATGAAATTATTTGTAAATGTGATTCAGATGCAGCCAGGAAAGTCAACTGCGATGAGTGGCTGAAACAGGTTTTTGGTTTGAAAATTGAATTTTTTTAAAGAAGATTTCATAGGTGTTGCAATGGGAAAGTTTCGGAAAGTTATTAGATGTTTTTGAGAACTTAAAAGACACTTTGAGACTTTTGACACTTTGACACTATTGAGAATTTAAAAGACATTTATTTTGTGGAGTTTCTTGAAGATTCTCAATCAATTGTACATTGAAAATACTGGTATTACTTACCGATGGGAAAAAAGAATGATTGTCTATTTGTTTATTAAAAATTTAAATGCTAAGCATTTGATTTTTTCAGAAAGTATATATTGTTTTGATTATTTTAGTTAAATGATATTAGTGATTCAAACAAATATACCTAACGTTATTCTATGAATCATTTTTTGTATAGTGTTGAAAATTTGAAACATATTTTAGCAAACGTTTTCATGAATGGGAAAACTGTAATAAAAATGCTGCTGTTGTTGATTGCAATTAGATTTTGTTCTTAGACCATTTATTTTGAAATCTAGAATTTTTAGACCATTATTTTTAAAGGACACTAACTTTAAAAAAAAATTATTAAACTTTTAAAAAAATTATTCCAATTTGATTCGGTTTTGCAAATAAAATTCGAAGATATATAAACCAATTCACTCCATAAAGGTGGAGTTGCAGCATAAGTTATGTGAACAAGTGAGGTTGATCTTTTCTTTAATAAATATTCTTTTTCTTTGACTTCACTTTTTCCTCGCTAATAGATAATTTCCATCTCCTTTCTCTTTATCAGTATTCTCCATAGTTTGTGTAGTTTAATTTTATTATAATTCAATGAATATATACAGTAGTATTTCTCTTAATTGGCAGTAATTGACCTCACTGATGCCAAATGAGAGATTTTTCCAAGATATTGGAATGCATATTTGTCTTCATTTTATTGTAATATATCATACAAGTGATAAGTAATGCTGTATTGTTCTCTGAAATTGCTGAACAATACAGTTCAAATTGAATACAACAGTTTATCATAAAAAATATGAAACATTTTATTCCATGAAAAATATATACATTAATTTATACAAGATTGATGGCATGTGTGACTCAACTGTAAGCTGTTGCCAACTTTTTACAACTTAATATGAATCTGATTAAAATAATATTACATCAAGTAAAATAAAGAACTAAGGGAATTTAGAGAAAATGGTTCACATAACCATGCACTTACCTATGGATATTCTCCCTCCAACCTAGGAAAGTCTTACAGAGTGAGTTTTGTGTATGCAAACAAGACTTGAACTTCCTTCTCTATTGTGTTCAAATTTTTTTTCTACCTTTGTTTTTAAGGAAATTATTACCATTATTTCTAACAGGTATATTTGTTCATCAATTGCCTTGTGTATTCAAAATATTCTTTTCTCACTTGTCACTTTTACAGCTAAAAAAATATGTAAAATACAGTTAAAAATATATAAAATAAACTAAGATGCATAAATATGCCGCTAAATTAAAGCTTACACAGTTTTTAATAATTATTTACTTTGCAAGAAATTATAAATGAAGACAACCGCAATGAATTTTTTAGAATTACTGAATCTAGATTTCTATCTATATTTAATGATCATCTCTATTTATTTACATATTTTATAATAATTTAGATAGTATGGAGGTCAAGTCTATAGTATTGTTTATTCTTTTAAATAAACAGGGACACTGTGTGGTATTTGATTTGTTAAAATTTTCTTTGGTCCTTACCCGTGCCCTCTTTCTTTAATGTATCAACTTAGAATAGAAAAGGAATTTTGTTTTAATCTAAATAATTTACTTACAAATTAGAAAACTTCAAATTGATAAATTTTGCTTGGCTAAATTTGGGGCTTATGTCAATGAGCGAGATCTTTCACGGCTGCAAATTGTTGAAAACCTTTTCATATGATGCGGATACAGGTTGCGTAGCGTCATGAAAAATGCTTAAAAGGGGCTTAAATTTGAAAATAATTTTTAAGCACCTTAAAAGCGCTTAATTTTGAAAAAAGTTCATTAAAAAGGGCAAAGGCGGCATTTTATCTGTTTTTCTTTTCCCTCACACGTGGAATACGAAAATTTGAAAGCTTAGTCGTAAAGGCTTGTTTATGAGATGTATCAAGAAACAAAACCAAGAAAAGGGAAGAATTCGGTCAAGGAGTCCACGGTGAAATAGGTCCAGGGGTGCCAGCACTTATTAAGACAATACTCTCGAGACTTTTTCTTCAACAATGTGCATTGTCGTTATTGAAATACTGGAATAGATATCTAGAAGGTGCAGTACGAAATATGTATTGTTACGGATTTTTCCTCCTCACTGCTGACGGGTACTTTTAGATAGTGGTAGTGATATGGTGTGCACAATCAGCAGGCCTCAGTAGAACACAAAGACGTTTATTTACGCGAAGGACACGAGTACACAAAGACGACGAATACACAGACGACAAATATTTGCAGCAGAGACGAACACAGGACAGTAAGTAGACAGTAGCACATTACAAACGACAGTAGCCCACAAGTAGTAATCGTCCACAGCACACGAAGCGGCCAGACAGAATCCAGCAGGAGAGGAGTTCCTAGCTCCTGACAGGCGGGGCTAGAAGCTTTTAGACCAATCTTATCTTGTATCTTGGTTCCTAGTGAATGGATCGTGAAAA
The DNA here is from genome assembly GCF_947563725.1 of Argiope bruennichi. Lineage (NCBI taxonomy): Eukaryota > Metazoa > Arthropoda > Arachnida > Araneae > Araneidae > Argiope > Argiope bruennichi. The sequence continues at coordinate 53,509,620 of NC_079162.1, forward strand.
TTCTCGAACTTTCCAATATTATCCAATTAGTCGCCAAGCTCTGATGTCATTGACGCGGCACCCGCTCAGCACGCACAGGACAGATCGTACAACGGTATTTCTTAAGGTGACACTATTCGTACTGGGAAGCAAAATTACAGGTTTGTAACAGTACTGGGCCATACTTTTTTCAGCTCGAAAAACATTCTTTTTTGATTTTTTTTATAATTTACAAACACTAAACAAATTTTTAATGAGATGTTGAAGAATTTATTTAAGTTATGTTAGTTACCTTTTATGTGTTGTTAAAGAAGAATACTTAGATTGGTCTGGTCAACAGAAAATAAAAAATACTGCAAGATGAATTTGGTGCGCTAAAGAGATATATCGAACATAGTAAAAGCTTCCTTAAAAACACTTGCAGTGAAGCCTCGTTACACATTACACATTCCATCATCATTCTCTTTCATATGATGTTTTTTTAAAAAAAAAAAAAAAAAAAAAAGGAAGGAAGGAAGGGGGAAAAATGCTTTCTTTGGTTTTATATTTAAAAAATTTAAAGCAATTTATTGAATAAGATGTTTTTTATTTTTTGAGTTTTGTTAAATTTTAAAGCAATGCAAAAATATTGTCTTGTGCTGGCTGAAAAAAAAATACACTCATGTCCAAAATTAAGATCACAAACATAAAATCAGCGAAAAATGAAAAACTATTCACTGTGTTGCCACGAAATTTGGCACAGAGATGCACTACAATGGAAGAAAAAACATAGACACATAACAACATGGAAAAGATTTTAATTGGAAATTAAGAAACTGGGTATATCAAAAAGTGTTACATTATGAATCAGAGATGAAGCATTTTTCTCTGGGAAAGCCTGTCTAATATGGAATGTGGCCACCGTGCACTGCTATATAGGTTTCACAACGAGCTTTCTTACTGTTTATGAGGGTGTCAATAAATGCTTGGGGCAACAAAGCCCATTCTCCCAAAAGCGCGGCTTTTTACTCTTGGAGGGTTTTATAAGGGGAGTTACGCTGTGCAATGGCTCTTTTGAGACCATCCCAAACATGTTCAATAGGCTTGGGAACCGGAGACCTCGAGGGCCAGTCCATACATCGAATATCTTCTTCCTCAAGAAAATCATCAACGATCTGGGCTCTGTGTGGACGCGCGTTATCGTCCATAAACATTAAGCCTGGGCCAAAAGCACCCCGGAACAACCTCACAGAGGCTTCAAGGATCTCATCCCTATAGCGATGTGCATTGACAATACCCGCATTGAAGACGTCCAGTGGTGTACAACTGCCTAACATTATGCCACCCAAGACAAGGATTCCTCTGCCACCAAATCTGTCGATTTCTTTTACGTAGGTGGGATGATAGCGAGCTCCTCGCTCTCTCCAGATGAAGATTCGACGAGTGTCAAGCTATGTGGTAAATCCAAACTCATCACTGAAAAGAGCATGCCCCCATTCTTGCTGTGCCCAAGACTGATGTGTTCGGCACCACAACAACCGGGCTTTTCTGTTGGATGCAGTGAAAGGGACGCACTCAACTGGTCGCCGGGCATAAAGGGCCCTCTCTGCTAGACGTCTGTATACGGTTTCTCTGGAAATTTTTATTGCAGACGCAGCAGCAAGGTCATGAGCAAGTTGAGGAGCTGTTGTAAGCCTATGCCGTCGTGCGCTTAATGCCAAATAGCGATCCTGTACAGGCGTCGTTGCTCAGTGACGGCCTTGGCTCGCCTTCCTGGTTACAGTACCACTTGTTTGGAATGATTCCACAACCTGGATACCACTTTCGGGGCCACTTGTAACCGTCGAGCCACCTCCGCTTTAGACTGCTTAGCTTCAAGCCTGCCAACGGTTTTCCATCTCACGGAATCGTCTAAACGATTATGAGAACTCATTCTTACTGGAAACAGGTTAAATTTTTTGTTTTAATGCAATATTCACAAAATTGCCGGCAAGAATCCCAGATGCCTAAACGGTCTAATTTCAGTAGTTCCTCAAAAACTAATGCTAAACAACAGTATTTCCCACAACAAAGGTTAATATCGTGTTACCGGTCCTTCACAATATATAATATATAATTTGTTTAAATTTTACTGGTAGCCATTTAGAATTACTTTGAAAAACATTTTTGTGACCTTAATTTTGGACATGAGTGTATATATATACTAAAAAAAAGTGCTTCAACTAACACTTTTTATTTTCATTTTGCTTCTAACTACAGAATTGGCTCTTTTTCAACTTAACCCCTGCCAGTAAAATGACGAGGATTGCTTCTCATTGAATTTTCATGCCATACAGCACGATGACAAGCTATTCTCGTCGTGCGACTCAAGTTACTGTTGAATGATAATAAATTTGGTTTAAAATTTCTATTCTGGCAGCACTTTTGTTACTTATATTAATATCATAGATCACTATCACATATTGCTTACCGTTAGAATTTCTTGATATAAATCATGACTACATTGTTGTTAATCAGTGGGATTTTATTTTTATAGACGTTTAGTTTATACATCGGTCTGGCCAATATATATTTTTACTAAAGGAAAAACATGTGAAATAAACACCGTAATGCATAATGCAGCCTATGAATATCAAGGTGATTGGAGGGTGTCTGAAGAATCATAAGAAATAAGCAAATATATACGTCATACTGATAATGAAACTCGTGATAGTGAAATATCACCAAGAAGACGAAAACATACTAAGCGGCTAGTAAGTGATTCTAATGAATATTCTGGAATCGTAGACACATCTTCTGAAGAATGGATGGAAATAGATAATGTGCCTGAAATAAAGAAATTTAAGGGAGTGCCTAGTTTTAAACGCTCTGATGTTGGGAAAACTATATGCTAATCCGAAGTCGTTAGAGGTTTTTGACGAAGTGTTGGATATGAACTTACGAATTGCAGTGATATCTATATCAATAATATCACTTTAATCAATAATATGTAGGAGTTATAAAAGGAAACAAGTTTTTTTAAATAAAAATTAAATGGTTATTTCATGCACAAATTTTCATTATTAAATCATACCGGAAAGGGTTAAAGCATTTTAATTCTTTGCAAAATATATAATCACATTTTCTGCAATTTTTTAAAGCTAAAGTAAGAATTATATATCATTTAAAAAGCAAGTTTTTATCAATTTTTTGGAATGCAAAAACCTTCGAAAAAAGGTCTTTACTAAACTTCAGAAGTAAGAATCGATGAGATAATTTTTTATAGCTTGACCATTTCTGAATGCTGCTATTTTTTTTTCCTATTAAAAAATTATTTAAGAAATTCATTTTGAACATGGCATCGTACTATCGTCAATTTCATGGCAGTTTTGCCAGTCTTATGATGATAGCCATCTCAAAATGCTTAGTTCTTTGCTTTATAAAACTGCAACTAATATTTCCAAATATAACAATTTAGTACAGGAGGAAATTCACAGTTTCCATCACAGCTATGACGAACTTTATTTGTTGTTACATATATAAAAATCAAATATAAATTGTTTCATTATGCTATGCTTCTATATCAATATTGACATTTTCTGAAATGATGTATCCATCTGAATAAACTGGTAGTTTGTTAATTCTAAGAAATGCTGAAAAAAATCGCACATTTTTGTTTTTGTCAAAAACCAAAAAGACATAATTTGTTTTACAATAGAAGATATTGTGCAAATGTTGCTCAAATACAGAACTAAATATTAAAATTTAAAAAAAAAAACCCTACTAATTAAAAAAAACTCTAAATTTAAAAAAAACATACAGAACTAAATATTAAAATTTAAAAAATACACATTTAAAATTAATTTTAAAAAAATTCGATAAAAACTATGCATTATTATAAAACAGTAAATATCATATGCTTAGAAAATATCTATGTGTACATGTACAAAGAGGCTTAATTTTTTTGGTTAAGGTGCTTAAAAAGTGCTTAGAAGTACTTAATTTTTGCAGCAGTTTCTCACTATGCACCCTTTGATATAATTTTTACATTTCTTAAGTCAGTTATCTTCAATGTATGGAACCCTCTGCTCACCCCCCCCCCCCCTCACACACACACACACACAAATCGTGTGTATGCGTTTTTTGCATTGAAACATCCTTGCACATGAAGAGGTTGCATTTGTCTCATGTACCATTTTTGCACTGAACAGTTTTTTAATTGGTCTGAAATTTAGAAAACAATCGCTGTCCAATGCAAAAAAGAAAAAAAAAAAGTTGATAAAGAATAAATATTACAAATGGAAGTTGCTTCTATTAAAAACTTTAAATAATTTGCATATTATTTAAATTATTTTTATTTTATTAATTTAAATATTTATTTTTATTTTCTAGAAATATCTGAGGCAATTGAATATTAATTTCTGTACCGATTTCTTACTGTATGTTCAAAAAAAGAACAGGAAGGATATTTTTGAATTGGATTTATTGAATTTATTAAATGGGCTTGTTCAACCTTCTTTGGTAAGCAAAATATTCTACTTGGTTCTTCCTTAAACTTATTATTCAAGTTTGTAAACTTATGCATATGTACTTTAGTGTATGTGGATTATTGTGATTTTTTTTTTTTTTTTTCCTTTATATATGAAAGTATCTTTAAGCAGTTTAAAAAGTCTTCTATGAACTGTCATCTGTGTACTAAACTGTATGGTAATTGGAATAGTTTCAGACACATGAATATAGGACAGTATATACTGTTTCATGAGTTGCATTTTTGTGACTCAATGTCTTTTTAACTGGCCTTCCTCTGATATTCCAATTTATAAGCTGGAAATTTAACATCTGTTAATAAATTTAAATAAATCATTAATTTTTTCTGAAAAAGGTCCTTCTTATTATTACATAATAAATGTCAAGTAATTATAAAAATATGTATATGTTTGTGTATGTTGATGCTTTACATGCCAGACTTAGAAATACATACTTGGTATATATGTGTAATTTGGAAGATGGAATGTGCATCAGTATGGTTTTAGAAATTTTAATTAAAATTTAAGTAAAAATTTGGCACTTTCCTCCTGATAACTCCAAAAAATATTATTACACAAAAATAATTTTTACACTATTTAAAATTTTTTTTAAATTGTCTTTTTAAACATTCTGTTTAATGGTAGTACAAGTTTTTTTCCGAATTTCGGCAATTTTCTAAAAAATATTTGTTTGTCTTTTTTTCAACAATAGATTGCAATGCTAGCCTGAAATTATTGATCCACTGTTGAAAGTTTAGGAGGAAAGATTCGGTTTAATCTCTGTGAAGTTTACATGACAAATAAAACAATGGTTACTTATTGCACTATTTTAGAAAATAGATGATCCAGATAATTATATTTTTAATAGCTCTGTGATGCCAAGAAACTTCTTTGGAAAGGTTCATGTACGCAGTGAGCAGAACATGTATAAGACAACTAAAATAATATTGGTTTTCATTTCTATGAAAATTTAATGCTTAAAAAGTTGAAATTATCTGTTTGAGAGATATATTTGAAATTAAATGCAACCAATACCTGTTTTTTAATATGCTGATTTCCAAAGGTGACTAGATTTTAAGCAAAATGAGAAATATCAGTTATTAGTCATGCTTTTTTTCTTTTTTTACTAATAAGTAGTTTTATTTAAAGCCTTACTCTAATCTTTTGTTTAAATTTTTTTTAGATATCAATAGTATTAAAGGAGATTGTGAACCGAAATCAAATCCTGCAATCTACTTGGGTGAAAGCTTTCAAAAATTTTGCTGATTTTCTAAAAATGTATGAATAAAATAATATTTTAAATATTTCATGAAAATACTTTCTTTATTATAATATTGTTTAATTCATTTTAATTTCTATTTCTTATTAGATGTATTTGGCAGCCTGAAAAATCTGTGTCTTATAATCGAATTCCCGAATTTGATGATCAAGCAGATGCAGTTTTTAAAGTGTATGCACTAGAATTAAAAGAGGTATGACTCGATACATTTTGACTTAAAATCATCTGTAAGATTATATATTTGTGTTTAAACAAATGTTTGAATGTTATCAAATTTATTAAAACAATAATTATTAAAAATACTTATAATCTCTGAAATATGCTTAAAGCTTCCAACTATTTAAGGTTTTAAAAATATTTATTTATTTATTTATGCATTTTTCTCACACAAAAATACTTCGTTACATATAATATTCCATATAAACAAAAAGTGTTTGCCGATGGCAACTATTGATTTGTTTTCAAAACAAAAAGACAAGCCTACTGCCCAGTAATAAATGATTTATCAATTGAAATTAATAATCGTTCATTGCAATGTGTGCCAGAAATTAAAATAATTTATAAAATCATTGATTCCATCATTCTGAAAGTATACTGAATCAACTTACATGTACAATAAAATTTGTAGACACTTTTAAAATCAATTGGAATGCTACCTCATAAACTTCAATTTAACTTGAAGCTATCATAATGCTTCTTGGAAATTAAATCTGTACTAATAATATAGTTTTATGTGTTTACAGACCAGACTATCTGACCTAGAATTACCAAATTAGGCACATATACTTTGGAAAGTGAGAATTTGTACCTTTGAGGAACTTTTTAGCATTTTAATTAATTAAAAATTATTCAACTGAAGTTTGCTGTTTTTCCACGATAGGTTCCAAAAATATTGCATAGAAATAAATTTTGCATCGTTCCAAAATTCAAAAAATTATCTTTTTACTGATAACAATTGCAGAACTACTAGAATTAGATTATTTAAATGTCTAGGATTTTTGCCTGCAGTTTTGTGAATATTACATTAACCCTTTGGGGTGCACTGCATTTAAATTCGCTTGTTTCTAAAATCGTTAAATTCAACTATAAATGAAAAAAAATATATATATATGTTTAAAAATCACTTTTAAACTTTTTTTTAAATTATAGATGACAATTTAAATCAAGCTGATTCTTAATTTTGAGATATAGCACTCTATGTTGAATCCTTCCCATCCCCCAGGAATTATTAAAATTTTTTCTTGTAAAAAAATAATGGCATTGTTATTTTGTTGGCTGTATCTTAAACTATTTAATCTATGTATTTTTAAATTTTCCATAGAGGAAACATGCATATATTCATTAGATAAAATTAGGTATTCCATCAACTGGAACACTGCACCGATCATGTTACTTGATGGGACACTATGCCATAAAGAGAGCGCCTGTGTCTTCATTTCCTGTTCTTCTTTTTCCATGGAAAATTAATTCAATTCAAAGAATAGTGTTTAGGATGACCAGAATTCTTGGAAATGACCGATTCTTACTATATATAGTTTTTTTTAAATCTATACTTATATAAAGCTCAGTGTGTGTGTTGGCGCTCTACAGGCCAGACCGTTTGACTTATAGCTACCAAATTTGATGCATGTATACCTTGGAGGTCGAGAATAATAGAATTTTTAATTAGAATTTTAATTATTAATTAAAAACTAACTTTCCCGCCAAAAAAATCTTTTCATTTTCCCAACTGCCAAATGAGTAAGACTTCAGTTTTTTTCCCACACTAAAGAGGCTTGGGTTAACATTTTTCGGCCGATTATTTTAAACGATTCTGTTTATTATCTTAATGTTTGATAATAAACAGATTAATTAATCGATTAATTAATAATTAAGCATTATTAATTAATCGATCTTTGAGATTCATTCCGAAGTACTTTTGAATTAAAATAAAACAGAATATAGGAAATTACAAATTTCTAATCTGCATAGCGTTACCCCAACCGGCCTAGAAAAATTCACGCATTTGCGTTACCGTAACTGGCGTTGAAAATTCACGCATGCGCATTGTATTCTGATTGTTGACAACGGATTCGGACTTGATTTAAATTATTTTTAGGTAAGTTGTGCGCTTTTGTAATTAAATTGTATTTATGTTAGTTATATATTTTTTGTATATGCTTATAGTTTTAAGTATATCGTTTTTTAAGTAGTTTATTTTAACCTGTTTTCGACCGATTATTTTAAACGATTCTGTTTATTTTCTTAGTGTTTGATGCATTTAAAATTAAACATTGTTAATTAATCGATCTGCTCATGATGAATCTGAGAAACTTTTGTTGACAAATTCTTGAGATACTACATAAACTAAGATGTATATTCTTTAGTGCCCATAAGGTTTAAATGCTCAGTGACTCTGTTTTCAGTAATCATATTACAAAAAAATGCTTTGTTTCAGTAAAAAATATTATTATATTAATTGCAGATTCATCCTTTCCACTTTAATTTAAAGCATAAATTCTACGTGAGCTAACAGAAACTCAGAGAGATACATATTACGCTATGACTGAAGGCCTTTATAATATTATGAGAGATTTAGATGACTATCAAAATTTGAAGTTTTAAAATATTTTGATGAAGAAGTTATTAAAGTAGGAATTGCATAAAATATTTAATTATTAAAATTTTAACGAACATTAAGATTGGTGAACCGGCTGGTCGCTAAAGGCGGCTAGTTTTAAAATATAACTAGATTTTTTTTTTTTGAAAATTAATTGTATTAAAAGTGGCACAGAGAGATCAATTAAATTTTTCCGAAACACCAAAAATACTACAAAAATTGCTCCTCAATAGCAAATCTGAGCATGCCTCCGTATAGTGTGCTTTGGATCGGGCTAATTCTGCTACACAGGTATAACATTTATTCAAATTCTGTAGAGTTTACTCATTTTCACGCTTCACTGCAATGGTTGCGTAGTCGCACTTCCCATAGCTCTTGCGATTCAGTGTTCCAGTTGGTGGAATGTCCCCCCCCCCAAAAAAAAAAATCAAAACTATAACTTCACAGAATTTTACCTGTGTACTACTATAGGCCTTAATAGGTTTGTGTGAGCTTAAAATGTAAAGGATATTGTGCCGCAGAGGGTTAAAACAAACAAATCAGCCTGTTTGCAGTGCGAATGAGTTTCATAATCGTTTAGATGTTTCCTTGAAAAGGAGAGCCAATCTCAAGCAGAGCTGGCTCGATGGTTACAAGTGACACCGAAAGTAGTATCCAGGTTGTGCAATCAATTCCAAACAAGTGGTACTGTTACCAGGAAAACCACCATAGAGCAACGGCATTTGCACATAATCGTTATTTGGTATTATGTGCGCATATGTTGACAACTGCTCCTTTGCTTACTCGTGATTTTGCTGCTGTGTTTGGAATAAGAATTTCCTTCCAAACATAATATAAATTTCCAGAGAAGGCTCTTTACCCCGGTGTCCAGTCATGTATGTCCTTTTGACTGCATTCAACATGAAAACCGGTTCTTGTGGAGCCGGACACATGAGTATTGGATGCAACATGAATGCGGGCCTGCTCTTTTCAGTGATGAGTCAAGATGCACCACAGCGATTGAATCTCGTCAAATCATCATCTTGCATTTTTATCGATGATAATGCACGGCCCCATTGAGCTCAAATTGATGATGATATTTTTGAAGAAGAGACTATTCGCCGTATGGATTGACCCTCGAGATCTCCTGATCTCAGTACTACTGAACATGTATGAGATGGTCTAGGAAGGGCCATTGCTCAGCGTCCCCCCCCCCCTCAAGATCCTCCAGGATTACTCCACAAACATTTATTGACATATCAGTATCATAAATAGTATGAGAGCTTGTTGTGGGATTTGTATAGCAGTACATGGACTTTTCCCTAGATAAATGTTTTGTGTCTGATTCATAATTTAACACTTTTTTAATATACTGCCATTCTTAATTCACGATTATAATCTTTTCCATATTGTTATGTTACTGTATTCTTTCTCCCATTGTAATATATCTCTGTGCCAAATTCCGTGGTAATACAGTGGATAGTTCATCAGTTTTCACAGATTTTATGTTTGTGTCCTTAATTCTGGACATGGAATATATTTCTTAAATGATTCCGTTTGCTTTTTTTTTTTTTTTTTTTTTTTCCATAATGTCATGATAAATAGCGTAATTAGCAAAAATAGTCTTGTTTTTGCCTTCTAGGGAAAATGTAGTAGTCTTGATTCCCATTATTGTTTTCAGTTTTAATAGCGCTCTTTCATTGAAAGTAAGAAAAAAGATTTACCATTTTATTCCGCCTCATTCCCCCCCCCCCAAATGTGCTGCGAAAACAAAAATATGAATTTAATGTTTTTAATAATTTATTGTAAATAAGTACTGTGCTTAGATTTATTTTTTTACTTCTCAGGGAATTTGTTTTTATTTGTTTTATGTATGCTTTTTCTTTTCCTTCAAGTATTGGAAATATAAATTCGTATTTTTTGCCAATTTATGAAAATTTCTTCCGACTATTTTTACATAAAAAAGGCTTCTAAATCTTAAAATAATACTTAACGCATTAAATTAATTTAAATTTATTATTTCATAAATTATAAGTACGGATTTCTCCTGTAGTTTTCAAGAGTAATTTTTTTTAAAAATTATGTTTTCTTAAGCATTTTTATATACTGTGGACGCCAGTGTGATCCTAGTTAATGTTATTATTTGTTTTATATTATCAAAAGAGGTCAAGTATCGACATATTCAAATGAACACAATATTCATTTAGTGTGCTCATTGCATTGTTTAATGTTATCAGGTTTGAAGCAGATAATTAACCAATGTGTCATTTTTAATCAATGTTAACAATTGGCATTTGTGGAATTTCTTACTTTCTCATACAGTGTAGTTCATATACTTTTGTCTGAACTAGAGCTCCCTAGATTGCTTTAAACTGACTGGTCTGACTTGAAATCTGTGGAACAACCATACATCATTGTCACTTGCGATTGAATAAAGATGGCAAAATAGTTTTATGAAATACCCCCCCCCCAAAAAAAAAAAAAAAAAAAAAAAGAAGAAGAAATTGATTTGCATTTTAAAGACAAAATCAAAATTTTTAAAAAGCATAAAAATATCTCTAAGATGAATCGATGATTAGCGACAGCACAGTACACACTCTTTTACAGAATATTTCACCTCCTCATTTTTGTAAAATTTTGAAAAATCATAAACTTTTTGTTACCCAGATCATAAAACCAAGATCAGTAAATGTTGATTTGAAAGGAGACAAATGTGTTGAAGAAAATCCTCTAACTAACACCAGAATGAATCGGGTACTTAATATTTCGTGCGCAAATCAGTTCCTATTTGATATTGGGTACTATTAGTTTCCCAAAATCACCGATTTAAAACTCAAAAACTAAACGTTATCATGTTAAGTGTCGTTTTCTAAGATATTTGAAAAAATGTTCGATTTAAAGTATGTTAGTGTTAAAACTAAATCTGTAGATGTTTCACCAAGGTATTGTCTGAAATAATATTGAAATAATTTTACCTACAAGAATTTTAAAAACTGATTAGTGTTCCCGAAAATATTGTTAGTAAATGTTTTAATAAAGTTGTTTGTTTGTCATACTTGTGCTTTATTTTTCAGGATAAGTAACAATATAAAAGAGAAAAATGTGTTTCTACATAATATCTTAAATGTTTAAAGTTCTGTTATTACTGAAATATTTCATATGCAACTTAACTGTTTTTAATTTGAATTGGAATATAAATCAAATTGCAAAAGATGAATTGAATAGTATTTAAAATAATAAGACTATATACTATTAACATTTTTATTGTTGTTTTGTATAAAACAACAATAATAATTTTCTTAAAGCTTTTAGTAAACAATACTCATAATGATGTATGAATGTATTTGTATAAAATACTTTAATTTTCATTCCTGTTTAATTAATTCATAATATTAAGTATTAATTTTGAGTTTTTTATTGATAATAGATAAATGTGTATAGAATAAATATTGTATTTTTAAATTATTTTATAATTTAAAGAATCTTGAGGGATGGATTATTGATATAATCCCATTTTTGAATACCACTTCACACTTTTTCTATTACTAGTAGTCAGGATCAAACAAACTCTTGTGCTCTTTGTGATATGCTGATGTATGACATATAAATTTTTGTTGGTAATTGGAATGGCAATCACTTAGTATAATATATACCGGCTATCCCATAAAATTGAATAAGCCTTTATTTTTTTTTAAATACCACACCAAGGCATTTACTTTTAATTACAAAGTTTAATTTGTTTGAAAATACTTTGGCTTCTGTGTAAGTTGGTTGTAAAAGAAATTTTTAATGTATTTTTATATGTCCTTTATAGTGAAATAATGTCCTTAAGAAATATGTAGTAAAATATTTCTTGTATATTCACTTAAACACATGTAAAATTTTATATTTCCGTTGTCAACACTTGCAGAGATATGTTTAATCTTAAATTTAAGGGGATTAATTAGAAATTTAAATGAAAACATTTATTTCAGAAACTGTTGGATATTAATGAATATCCTATAGTTATACTATCATTATACTAAATCTCATCCCAAACTCAATTTTCCAATCCGTTCCCTTCCCTTGTAAGTCAATGAATTTCCTTTTAATACTTCAGAATATTTTACAGACAAAATAATGTAACTTTGTGTTCTTATAAATGAGCGAGAGGAAAGTATTTTTCTGACTCGCCTTTTCTGCTATGAAGGCCATATAAAAATTTGTGTAACTTTTTATTATCTGCCTTTGCAGAAGCATACATATTTTCATACATTTTTTAGTACTTTATATGATGAAACTTTGCAACAAGAAATATATCTAATTACAATAGTTAAGAATATAACTGTTTGTTTCACATTCTTTTTTGGGGGGGGGCATTCTGTGTATGTATCATGTGTTGTTTTTAATAGAATTTCAAGCTTATTATGTGTCTGCAATAAAACAATTTTCTTACCATAAAATGTGTGTCTTATTACTACAGCTGATAAGAATACAGTTTCTTTCTTAGATTTCATAATCGTTATTAGTAATCGTTATTCATAGTTATTTTAGTTCCCAGCACTATATCTAAAATATATTTAATTCTAGGTTATCGAAGGAATCGTAGATTTCTTAAATAAAATGTTCCAGAACATTGTACTTCAGACTGCCGATTTGCCTCCGTCTTCAGCTGGAAAGTTTGAAGAGTTTATAACTTCATATTTAAAAAAGAACTTGATACAGTATGTATAATAATTATTGTGAAAATTTAGGTAGAAATGTGAATGCTTTTGTTGTATAAATCAGATTACTATTAAATTTCCTTAGATATTTATTGGAAGTGGAAAAACAAATGGATTCAGATAAGTATTCACAAGTTGGCCAGAATGATGTTACTTCAACTGTATTTATATGGCAGTAAGTTCATAGATTTAAATTTAAATCTTATTTTATTTATTAATTTTTAAGTTCTACTATTTTAAAGACTGGTAATATAAAGTTTTTTTTTTTTTTTTTTTTTTTTTTAGGTCTGTCATTCAAGCCATTTTATGGGGAATCATGAAACCTCTCTTGAGTAGTTTTCCAGAACTCTTAAAATCTTGTGATTTAAATGAACTTATACAAAAAGTGTGTCAAGACAATTTAAAAGAGATTCCAGGTGTATATATATATATATATATATATATATATATATATATTATTATTATTTTACGAAAGCTTCTTAAAAATAATGAAATAAATTATAGTTGTAAAAGTCAGAGTTACATTTTTTTTTTCATATAAATTATTTTTGTCAATAATGTATGGATGTGAATGCAGGCACTAATTTTTGAGCTTCTTGATTTCGTATGTAAGCTTATGGTTCAGAATATTAAGCATTAATTTCTAGGGTGTCTGCTGAAATCTTTTATACATTGACTTCTAAGTGACAACATGTATAGTCATAAAAATGGTGTCTAGGCATAATGAAATGGCTAAGCACGATGTAATGTAACAGTGCTACTTGGTGGAAAATTCTGGAGTTAACGTTTATATCTCAAAAATAGTTCAAGATGGGGAACGTGAATCAGAAAATTGTAGAGCATTTGTGTTTAGTAAAACAAAGGCGGGGGTGGGGGGTGGCTGAGATGTGCGTTAATGCTAAGAACAAAACGCTCAAAGTGCATATTTGTCCGCGATTATCGAAACTGTGACATTCATAAAACTTGTTAAAAAGAACTAATTATCACAAGTTACCTTTATTTCCATCATGCAAACTATTTTCTGTCATCTACAATACAGATTTGGGCCGCTATTTGATTTTCATTTTGCATATTTTTTAGCATATCTGTTGGTGTGCTAGCACAAACAGCATTAATAAGCCATCAAATGTTCTACAGTGTTATCAGAAAGATTACATATACTTGTTGCCGTTTGAGTTATTCCTACTAAAAAAAATAGATAGGGGTCTCCCCCTTCCCTTGGAAAAAATATGTTCTGCTTTTATCCATGTCTTTTGAGATCACAATTTTGGAAGATGTAAGCAAATAAATGTATATTTTACTTATTCTGTTCTGAATATGCACAAGCTGTCTCGATGCACTAAATCGATAACGTTCTACAACTTTGTTATTGACATCCCCCCCCCCCTACTTTGCACCGTTTTTGAAAAAGGAACGATAATTCCAAAATTTTCCACTTGGCTTGTAAGTGGTCCTATTGCATAGCGCAAGACCGTTCACGTGCTATCAGGTAGATTCTATTCAAGATATGCATTTTACTATATATAGATATTGTCATTCAGAAGTTAAGGAGGGGTTTAAGTAGGCATCCTATATATATGAAAATTTTAATTTTGTGTCAAAAGCATTATCATAAGATAAAAATCATTGTGAAAATATGGCGTGGGGGAGAGAATTGAATGAAAACGTATATCTTGAATACCAAATAAGCTAAAATTGATGGGGGTGATAACACATTGCTAAAGTTGCTTACATGATTCTTTCATGGGAACTGATTATTTTTTTAAATGGGTCATATAGGAATGGACTATAAAATGGGCAAAGCAGACAATTGCCTATGTTCCCCACAACTTTAAGGAACCCTGAATCTTGAAGATTTTGTGTTATTTTGAAAGTTATTTAATATTGTGCTTCTATTTAATTATAATTGAAATGCACTTATATATAATTAATTAATGTATAATTATATAAATGTAGCATGATCGAACTTATTCAAATTAAATTCATGCATTGTTGCGTTAATTTTGGAATATTCATACATTATTGATTTATACATTCTAGCAACATTCTTAATTATCATTTGCAAGTTGTATGTTATTTTAAAATTCTAAAAAAAAATGTGAAACTTTATAATTTTTTTAAATGCCCGATCTTATTGTTGAATATTATTAAATTGTTTTTTTTTTTAATTTTGCCATTATTATGCTATATTTTTAAAACTTATTTTTAAGCGTGATTGTTGCTTTTTTTTTAATATGCCATATTGGAACCAACTCTTTAAATGTGATGGGCAATTAGGCATTATGTGGTTTCATTTATTTAAATTTGTTATTTATATAAAGGTTAAACTAAAATCAATATTTATTATTTATTTATTGAGAAGAAAGAGGATCCTTGATATCTGCATTATCTAAGGACCCATAGAGACCTTAATTCAACCCTAGTTCTACAATAAATTGGTGGAGTTAAATGTTGATATAACATGGATTTAGAATTACTTTAATTCAAACTTTTTTTGTATATAAACAAATTACATTTCATTATCTGCTTTAATGTAATTTTAAAAATATATATGTATATCTTTTTTTTTTCTTCATTTTAATTAAATCTTTTCTCTCTCTTTCCTTTGTAGCAACAAGCACATATAATGCTGAAGAAGTAAAACTTGATATTGCTCTCAAAATTTTTGAATCTGGATTTTTAAAAATGCCTGATAATGGAGATATCATAAACCTGATTACCAAATTGGTTAAAGTAGTAAAGACTAAAGAAGTATTCATAACTATTTTAAATATAGTTGAAAAATGGATTGCTAAAGATCTGCTAAATGATGGTTATATGGAAGATCAACTTCTTCATCTTATTAAGTTGTTGTCTGACAGAATCCTCGAGTTTGAAAATGACAACATAGTGCATGATGTGCATTTTAAAATAATCACATTATTTTACAGGTTTGTACATCTTAAGTATTTATTTTAAGTTTAATCTAAGATTTATCTTAACTGATACATAGAGCGAGTACTAAAACTATTCCTGGTTTCTAGATGTCATTAAATTAATAGTTGAATGAATATACATTGTAATGAAATTAATAATCTTTTGAACATTATAAAATTTACATCCATAACTTAGCAAATTCACAGTATTTTTCTAGATTTCTTTTCTGGGCCCTTAGTTGCAATTTTCAACAATATAAAGAGAAAGTATTTTAATCATCCTTGATATAATTCATTTGATATGATTCATTGATTCATTTCATTGAAAACAAAACGGTCATATTTGCAATTTCCCCTGTAATCCTTTTTTGAATTTGCTGAAAATTTGTTTTTAAAAGAAAATTGCCAATAAGATACTTATTTACATCAGAGTAATTGATCTTTCTGTTTATAATTTCAGTATACAAAGGTAGAAAATGATAATAATAATAACTTTTGATAAATTTCTATATGTTTTTGTCAAATTTCCTAGCCCTTTTTTTAGGTTATAATATTTTATAATTTTTCATTTATGATTTCAATTCGGTTACATTGGCATTAACATAAAATATGGGTAAGGTTACAAAGATTCCTAAAAATTAAATACTTATCTAAAAATTTTCAGAATAAAATTAAAAATTTATTTCTTTGTTAAATTTACCAACATCAAGTATTTTATTATTTTTATTGAAGAATAATTAAATTATTCAAATTTAAATAGTGAAAAAAGTTTGTTATTCCTAAAGACATCACTATGCATCTGTAGCAGTTTGTTATGAGCGAGGATAGAACCTGGGACCTTGTGGTTCGCAGCCTAGTAACAAGACCCCAATACAAAAGCAATTGCTCTGGTAGCGGTTAACTGGCTTATAAGCTTTCACGACGCATCATTAAGTAGATTTCTGTGGAACCATGACTTCAAAACAAAAGCTGTCACTGAATCTGCCTGCAGCATTTACACAATTTTTTTTTGTTGCAAAATTAAAATTAATTTAATTATTTCAAAAACATGCACAATACTGATAAAAATAGTTTTGTTTCTTTTATAAAATTACATACAGCATTCAAAATTGGAGTAGTTACTGTTGAGAAATGCAGAACAAAGAACCCTCCCGCACTCTTTTATTTATTTATTTATATAATTTATTTTACCTTTTAAAGGAAAAGGAAAATATTCATTAAATTATAATCGAGATCTGTCTATGAAATTATCTTTTTCTGTTCATATATTTCCTTCTTGGTGATTGTATTAAAAAAAATATTTCATGAACATTTCATTTTTACATACAGTCTTATTTTGGTCCAATAGTTAATTTCTAAACTGTTGGAAATAGACATGTAGTTTCAGTTGAAAAAATGTTTTATATAACAGGAAGAATTATATTTTTTGTTATTTGAATCATTAACTATATTTATCAAAATGTTATGAATTCTAACTTTTTAAACGGTCCCCTAGTCCTATACATATTTAATAAAATAGTATCGATCCTCTAAAATATACAATAAAAAAATCCGATTATTTTATGACTAAAATTGACCAAGTTATAGCTGTTTAATCTAAATAGGTTAATATACAAATTTATTGGTTAGTTTATTATTAATTTATTAGTTAGCCTAGTTTGAAAACAAACAACGCCGATTTCAATTTGCAAATGATCCCTTAAGATCTATCTTGAAGCCCAAGAATTTATTTGTAAAATTCGTCTAAAACAGTGACTTGCAATGTTTCATTAATCAATCAATTTTAATCATGAAAGATTTTTTTAATATTAGAATATTTTACTAAATATGATGAATAGAACTAGAGAAATTATATAAAATGGTAGATTTTTGTAATTTTTTGAGAAATATTCTAATTGTTTCAAAAATGTAAAATATAATTCTTCTCTTTATTTAAAGTAATTTATCAAGTGTGAGAAGATGTATATCTCTAATGCTTTATAAATTGATCAAACGATAAGGATGGGCACCCTGTATATATTTCTCTGATTATAATAATGTTAATTTTTTCTTAATTATATTTTTAGGAAATGATTTGGAATTTTGTATTTAATTTTTTTTTCTCTTCAACAGGTACTTTAAAAGTGATTATAAATACGGTCTTTCTTCACAAAATGCTGTCGGTGTTCTTCATTCTTCTACACTTGCAAATGAGATGAAATTCATATCGTTCTTTCAGTTTTTGACTTTGGATGATGTTTTAAATCACTTGGCCTGTCATGAATTGTGGTCTTCAAAATGTTTTTCTCTGTCATGTTGTTTTGAATTGGTAACATCTTCAGTCTTAGAAAGGCCTTTAAAAAAGTCAAGTTCTTATGATGATATAAACACAGAATCTAGTGAAAAAGTAAGTATGAAAGCCAAAGTAAAAGTTCTAATACAGAATGGTTGTAATTAAAGTGAACCTACTGAGATTTATGTGGAGACTATTCTGATTGACATACTTTATTAAAATATGGTATATACATTATTTGGATCACAAAGAAAAGAAAGAAATCTGCAATAAAAATGAAGTCAAATTTCGACCCTCTAATGAAAAAATAGTCCATAAAGAACAAAAAAAAAATGTTTTTAACAAAACTTTGATTAATTACATCATTTGTTCAATATGCATTCCGTTCATGTCAGTCACATGTTCAAAGATTGTTCAAAAGTAGCTCAAAGTTTCTCGAGTATGACATATTATTTTCTCTTTGAGTTGTAGCAGAACTCGTATGCTTCCTTCATAGACACAATCCCCTCAACTAGAATTCATCAGAATTCAAATTTGGAGAACAAAGAGGTCAGGCAGTCCGATAATGTCTCGGAATTCATCCAATAATCATCTCCAAACTGAATTCTAAGCAGTTACAGCACTTGTTGGGCAATATGGGGTGTTGCACCATTTTGCATAAAGACAGTAATCCCTAAACATTCCTGTTCTTGTAAGACAGGAATGATTTGCTGCCATAGAAGTTAATAATAATAATGGGCATTCGTTGAAGACTATTCTCCGCTGAAAAAAAAGGCCAAAAATGAAATCATTAATAAGACCACACCATACAATAAGATAATCAAACTGAAGGGGCTATCATGTGCAATGTTAGAACATGCAGTTCTCCATATGTGACAGTTCTGACTATTCATTGTTGCATCTAGAGTAAAAAGTGCATAATCTGATCATTAAATGTTCTAAGGCCAAACACTGTTAGCAGCTATTCAAGTCAGAAATTGGAAAGCAAAATCTATGGGTTTGCAACTTTTGCACTACATGGATCTCGTGTGGATACAGAAACCTGTAAATTGTCGCACAGAAAATTTTGTACCACAGACCAAGGAAGAGACAATTCGTGTGATACCGCCAGTGCTCTTGTCAAGGAATACTAGGAAATGGACTTTTCTTTCAACCATTATTTTCATTTGAAATCCATTTATGCCCCTTTAGGGGGGGGGGAGAAGGCAGCACATATAACTCCCCAGTCTCTTTATTAATTTAAAATAAATGAATCTCTCTGAATTTAATAATAATCTTTTTTTAATCTGTTCTTCAACATAGGCCCTTTCCACAAGCTTTAAAAGTTTTGATAAATACAGTACCAGTAAAGCACAAACTTTCTTCTCTAAAGACTTGGTGAAGAATAGTTTTAAAGCACTGACTATTGGCATTTTTAAATGTTCCTAGTATTCTTTACGACTTTTCTATATTGCATGAAAAGCACCATCAAATGGTCAAAATATAAACTTTTTTACAGTTTTCTTATTCACATATCTCATATAATACATAAACCAAGTTTCACTGAAATAAGTCAAGCAATATGAGGTCTGCATACATTTGAGTAGAGTCATTTTAGTTGTAACCACCCTGTATAGAAATTTTTCGCCTCTAGAAATTCTTTTCAAACATGCGTAAAATGTTTTACTGAAACAAATTACTATATTTAAATAATTTAAAATTCAATTATTTAAGATAATATTTTTATGTTAATTTTGAAAATGCCATCAATTTAAAATAATAATTGAAATCCCATAATTAACATATTTTTAGAATCTTGCAACTTTTTGTTTCTGTTTGTTAGATAGAGTAATGCAGCATTTTTCATTAAATTTTATTTAACAAAAAATATATATAATCTTACTTTGTAACATGTTTTATCTAATGGCTTTTATTAATCTTTTGCTTACGGCCGGTAACTCTTGTACCAGTTTTTTTACCTTTCCTTACGGCTCGGTGCAACTAATGTACCAGCAACGAGTTTGAATTTCGTTCCCCTACTTGAACTTTCCAGCTGAACCCTAATTGACTCGTAAAATCCCTTTCTTTTTGTGTCGCACCCCTTAGGGGCAGGAGATTTCGTCCAGCAGTTGTTGTAATCATTGTTGGCACTAGTAAATATTTTGAACCCTGCTTTGGCAACATTTTTTTAAGTAACATTCCTAAGATGTATGGAATGAGTTTGCATAATTTCATTTGTGGGAAATACTCGTTGTAAACTTTTGACTTTTCCCCTGTTTCTAAATTTTGTTTAACTTAATAAATTCCTTAATATTTTAACTTAATATAATTTTCTAACTTTATAATAATATATAGTTATAGTTGGGGCCCATCTATTTGTCTAAATATTTGAACGAAGAATTTACTAATCATTTGAACAAGAAGAATTACTTGAAATTTCATTTGTGACGGAATGGTATTATGAAGGCAATCGGCACTCTAGACAAATTATTACTTCTTCGCTCTTATTCGTCACAAATGATGCAGAAAAACTAAATGGAACCTCGTTTTTTTTTTTTTTTTTTTTTTTTTTTTTTTTTTTTTTTTACTCTGTCATTATATTTTACATTGAAAAGTGACAAAACATTTTGTTTTGTCTTGATGCTTACCCCCCCCCGTTATTGGAGCCTTGGACATATATACTTCACCAGTCACTTATGTATTAGTCTAACACAGTATTAAAACGACCCACCATTTTTTTTTTTCAGCTCTAAATTTTAATACTTGAACTGAATATATTCCTGCTAAAAATACATTTTGGTTTTGATTTTTAACTAAGCTGTCGATTTCACCATTATTTTTCATAATTTATGAAATCGATTGATTTAATAATTTATAATTAATCATTCATTAAAAGTTATAATTCTAATTTTAAAATATTGAAGGAGATTGTTAAAATCTATCAGAAATAATAATTAGCAGTTTTTCTCTATCAGAAGAGAAATATTAAAATTTTTATACCTTCATTTCAATCCACTGAGAAGTTACTAGACACTTAAATTATTCCAGAAATATTTGTATTGAAATGAAATAAAGTAGCTGCATAAAAAAAGTCAGGAATTCTAGATTTAATTTTAAGCATTTCTGAAAGATAGTCTAAATCAGCTGCTAGTAAAAATACTTGCATTTAATAATGAATGCTGATCATTTAGAATACCGGATATATTGTTTTAAGTTTTTGCTAACTGTTTTTCGGCGTAATATTAGCGCAATGTAATCTTATGCATCGAATTCTAAGCAAACCATATCTAATCTTACTTTTAAAAAATTATTTGTCTTAAATCTGGTAATTACCTACGTATTGGTAAATTTTTCTGCAGAAAAATAATTTGTTATAATTCAGGTATTTATTGTCTGCAAAATTGAGTATAGTTTTCAAAAATACTACACTAATTGAAATTGAAATTGTCCGCAAAAAGAAGAAGGAAAACACACGCACGCACGCACGCACGCACACACACACACACACACACACACACACACACACACACACACACACACACACTATAAATTGTAGGAATCGACAATAGAATAGTAAAACGTTACTAGTAATTATATTAAAGACCGTTTGAACTATGTTAGGAATAAAAATTATATTCGATTTCTGTGAGCGCAATATATTAATACCAAAACATTCAAAGATGTTTTAATCTACAAAACAGCAGATGATTGTTATCTGTGTTATGCACAAAGAAATGGAAATATTTTTAAAAAGGAAATGTAAACAATTAGGGTCTTAGGATCTTAGAAAGTCACATTTTATCAAAATTGATGAGTTAGAAGAATAACAAAATAAAATTCACAATGCTTAATGTTCAAGGTATATAAGAATTAAATGTACAGCTTCAGTAATGCTTGAGAAATTCATTTAATTACAAATATGATTGAAAAATTGACAATATTTTGTTTAATGTGCCAAATAACAATACAACAGTTATCCTATTTACAATTTATTTAATGTCATAATATTTAATTCAATACTTTCTCCTACGGAATTAGTAAACTAATGTTTCAGGAAGAAAAAAAAATAATAATAAAACTGCGATAAAAAGCTTTTACTATGGTTCAGACATGGTAAAACCGCAAAAAAGTAACCTGGTTATGACGGAGAGGACAGATGATTAATTACCACTACGGGTGGTCGAAATCGGAAAGGTGATTTCCAACAATTGCCTTTAAAAGAAGGTGAAAGGATCTTATAGCTTTTCTCACTGAATGCCCGTATTCAAAGTAACTTTTCTGAGTTGGGTTCCCATAAGCTTAAAGGTTAAGCCTTGAATTTTAATGATACACATGTTCTGTTTATTGTGTATATGAAATTCTTTTATGGAATCAAAACAAATTTCATATGTGCAGTGTAAACATGACTGTATGCACCATTTAACTTCTAATTTTCTATGATGCAATGATTTCACTTTTTTTTTTCATAAGAAATTGCAGCCATAATCATTCAATTTACCATATATATTGTTACAAACCTGCAATTCTGCTTCCCAGCATAGTTGGTTCCATCATCAGAAAGATTATTTTACAGTCATCTGTATTGGACGGAGTCCTGGTGTCGCGTCGGAGGTCCCGGAGCTTGGCGACTTTGGCGCCAAAATAGATTATACCCGAAACATCGAGAATTTTCCGAACGTTCCTGATTGGTTGAGAGGCTTCTAGCCCCGCCTCCTGAGACCTATAAAAGGAAGCAGCGGCAGCTGCCAGAGTAGAGTAGTCGGGATCGATGGTGAAGAGTGGTTGGAATCGACGGTTTAGAGTGGTCGGAATCGACGGTGGTAGAGTGGTCGGAATCGACGGTGGTAGAGTAGTCGGAATCGACGGTAAAGAATTGACCTTCCAGAGATAAGCGGAGCAGCGACGGAGTCAAGCTGGTGCTGAACTAAGCTGTGCGCTACTGTCTGCAGTAGAGTCTTGGTGTATGCTGCAACTCTCGGCTGAAGATAATCGTCTTCTATGCTGTATATAGTTGTCGTCTTTGTGCTGTGCTGTGTGCCTTCGTGTAAATAAACGTCGTTGTTTTTTTTTCTTCTACTGCCGCCTGCTAATTGAGCGTTCTCCACACCATATAACTTCCACTATCCAACCGAATCCGGGAAATTTCGTAACAATATTATTTCTTTATTATTGTCTTAGAATAATGTAAATTTGACCAATTTAAAAAGAAAGTTTCCATTGTGATTTTACCACAGAATATATATATATATATATATATATATATATATATATATATATATATATATATATATATATATATATATATATATATATATATATAATATAATATAAGGCAAGATCTTCATTTCTTAATTATAGAAATATTTCTGTAAGTGGTTTGAATTTCATTAGAACAATGAAAAGTATCATTGCAAACTAAAACAATATGTGGGGATTCTTTGGAAGCGTCTATACTCTCAGGTGTTCCATTTGACTGACATGAATGGTTTGTAACAAGAACAATATATATTGGGCTAATTATATATATATATATATATATATATATATATATATATATATATATATATATATATATATATATATATATATATCAGTTAGACTGAGCAAAGAATAAACAAAAAATTTACATTTAAATTACTAGGACAAAGGTTACTACTTATTATTGATTAAGAAGAAACAAAACAAAACTTTTTTATTTTCTCATATACAAAATATAAAGTATTGTAATCATCAATAAATTCAAACTTGAAATTTTGACGAATTTCCACTTTTTAAGACCTACCACGGTTTGAAGAACACAGTTTTGGAAAATGTCTGCTATCTGTGACAAAGTTAACTCAATGAGCGCTTTGAGTGTGAGGGATGAAATTTGGCATATGTCTTTACACCAAATTTGTATATTTTTATCAAATTTTGAGCAAAATCTGTGGAAAGGAAATCTGTCTGTTTGACTATTTGTATATAACTTAGCACAATAACTGCAAAACAAAGAGAGATTGATGAAATTTAGTGAATGAAATGAAATTAATGTCACAGAAAAGTTAATTTTATGAATTTTAAGATGATATAAAAATAATTTTCTGAAGTCATGGCTACAGAAATTAAAATTTTTTAGTCCTATATCATCTCCTTTGGATGAGTGCAGACACTGTAATTAATGATTGCAGGTGCTAAGAAGCATGTGCATCAAATAAAATTTAAACAGGCATTTAATTATATATATATATATATATATATATATATATATATATATATATATATATATATATATATATATATATATATATATATATATATATAATATAAATTTGGAATTTAAAATTGGCTTTTATTTAATTCTCCAAAGAGTTTTCTTTTATAAAGTTATTACCATACTATTAACTGCTGCAGCAAAAATTCTTTCCTGAAGATTACTTTTACGAAACTAATCAGCCTTGTAACCCTGATATGTAGAAACAAAACAAAATAAAGTTACTTATAATTATCCAATTTGATAAAATTTCCCATTTCCTTCCCAAATTTAGTGCCGAAGCAAAGATTTCTTAAATGAAATTGTTTAGAATAAACATTGTGACATTGCATTTTTGGTCCAAAAAAAAAATAATAAATCTGAAAACTGGCTTAATATACAAATATTGTATAACTACTGAACTCCTGTAGGAAACTAAATGGAAACCAAATTTGAACATTCAAAATTGAGATTATCTGTGGAAATTTTTTATTTAGAACTACTATTGATGACAAAAATAATGATTTAAAAATTTAATTCAGATCTTGTAAATTAAGTGTATTAGTTTTGGTGTTTTCTCAATAAAAAAATATATATATATATTCAAGATTTTTAATTTTTTTTTTTCTATACATTTCAATTTTTTTAAATCCATATTTTTTAAGTGACTTTTTCAAATATAGAACTTCTTTTTTATATAAGTCTCAGTAAATGATATTACAAAATAATTTCATACTTTTCTATATTGTATATTTCTCAATTTTAAATTGCATAAGTTTCATTCTGTGATTGTTTTCTTTTACAAGTACTTTTAATTTCTAAAATTTATTCATATGGTTTTTCCATTAAAGGAACTTGATATTATCTTGAGAGACTTAAAATCTTTCAAAAAAGATTTGAGCAACATCGACTTCTCTTCCTTTTGTGATGCTGTTCTAAAATTAAGTGAAGTAGATAAAAATCTTCTAAAAGATGTATGGAACAAATTATTTCCTGAACTGTGGGCTGTTTTACTACAAGACAGTCCAGAAAAAGAGGTGAGCTTTATGGATTTTGTGTACAAGTGTTTTAAAAAAATGATTTGAAATAAATGTACTCATCACATCAAAAAATATACACATGTATATTAACTTTTCAGTCATTAGCAAAGATATATGAAGCATTCGTTAAAGACCCTTTTGTCAGTGGAAAAACTGATATAAACAAAGACATGGATATTTTTGCCAATGCCTTCCTGAGCTGTCATAGTCTTCCCATGTTTAGCCATAGATTTTTGAAGGTAAATATGTTTAAAAATATTATGATATTTATTTATGGTAGCCATTCTTGTACCATTATCATTTCATAAAATGTCAAAGTAGAAAATACATATAACTATATTTTGAAAACTGTAATATCTTCCCAACATGATGAGCAATATTTTCATAATGTTCTTACATCCTAGCATTCTATCTCTTTTATAATCTTTTAATTAACATATATAGTGATGATTATAGCCTTACATATTATCTGTTGTGACAAGTATGATGAAAATATCTTTTAAAACTCTCAACAGAACTATAAAATATGGTGTGTAAATATTTCATTAAAGTAGTAGATATCCATTAGCAGTGTTGCCACAACACCCGGAAAACACAGGGAATTTGAAAATCGACAGAAAAAAACTGGGAAAATTTTAAAATGCTCGTAAAACCAGGAAAAATACAGGGAATTTTAAGTTTCTTAATTATTTTTTTCCCCATCTAAAAAATACCAATCTCTAAAGATTGCAAGAATTAAAGATCATAATTATAGCTTCCAAAAACGAAAGAATACCATTCGCGATTATGTAAGGCGGAAACTCGCCACTTTTCTAATCTTCCCCCTTTTTTTTCTGTATAACTCAGTCCAATTTGGATTTGCAAGATAATTGTTCTTTTTCTGACAGATTTCCGAATTTCAACTAAATAGCATGAGCGTGACTTATGCAATTGCGCGAAAGAATAGAATACATTTCTCTGGTGGAATTAGCAACATTCAAATCAGCGGAAGCAGTTCTGGAAGCAGATGTTTAGTCTACCATACTTGAATTTATTGGACTGTTTGTTTATTATTTGAGAAACTGTGAGCTTATTCAAAGCAGATTAGACTAACATTCTAAAACAATGAGTTACACAAAATCCATATTTAATATGAATTGGGCAGATAAAGAAATCAATCCTGATTTTGCTGAATGCATTCAGGAAGTTCTGCAAAATCCATTTGTTGCGTACTGTTCATTTTGTAAGAAGATAATAAACTTAAGTAATATGGGAAAACAGGCACTTACTAGCCATACTAAACGAAGGAAATACACAAGATTGCTTGCCAGTTCAAAAGAGTCATCATTAATATTAGACATAGTATTTTAAAGGAATACAAGGAAAGATGACACTTCAAATTTACTGTCGAAAAATAAACCAATTTTGAACTTTTTAGTTCAAGAATAATAATTTAAAGCTTAATTTTTATTATTAAAACATGTTGCGTCTCATTCGTCCTTCAATGCATTCAGTGATGCATTGAAAATATTTTCACATATACAGTAGACTCCCGATTATCCGCACCTGCCGCACTAAGTCTTTTTTTTTTTTTTTTTTTTTTTTTTTTTGCTTCCAAGCAAAGAGAAAATGTTTTCAAAGCAAGAAGCAAACACAAATGACTGATTTCTTCAAAAAGGTGTAGTTTTAGAGTTATGCTTTTGTAATTACATAATACATTACAGTCTTAAAACAGTACATATGTATTAATTTTTCTGTGTATCCTTGAAGCTTCTCATAAGTACAAAGCACTTTTCTGTTGCACATTTTAGGTTAATTTTGAGTGATATACTAAAATATTAATCGTTAGTTAAAAATTTCCTGCTGTTTATTTTACGTTTTATTGTACATAAAACGATTTTTCAAAGTTGGAATGACTGTTTTCTCTTTTGCTATACCCGTTTTTAGCTTTTTTTCGGATTATCCGCGATTTTTGTTATCCGCGGCGACCGCGCCACCCAATTCCGCGGATAATCGGGAGTGTACTGTATTCACTAAAAATGAAATAGCTAAAACAATATATGTTAAGCCGTACACAAATGCTGTCTCTTATTAGCTCTATGAAACTGATTGCTGAAAAATCTTCAGAAGTTGATGCCCAAATACATGAATTGACAAAAATGAATACGTAAATAAAAAATAAAAAAAAATAAAAAAACTTGCTTTGTAATTTTTTTTTTGTTAAGTAATCATTAAATGTTATTTGATAACATTTGTTATCATGAGAACGAAAATGTTTTGTGTGTTATTACACCCGATTATCCTTAATTTTGCATGACTTACATTTAATTAGCATGAAAAGTATTGTATCCCGACCTTTTAATTTATAAATTTTGACTTGCTAAATTCTAGATAATAATTAGTAATTATTTTTTCTCTATGTAAATATAAACCTTCTTGTAGTATTCTATTATTTCGAATAATGTTAAATTGTTGCTCCCTTTTCTTGTTTTTTCCACTCCTTAAAACCATATTCTATTATAAATAGCACGAGTGCTTTTCCTGCATTTCCTTGTATGTATACTTATAATAAAGCTCTGCGCGCGTGTGTTGCCGTTCTGCAGGCCAGACCATTCGACCTACAGCTACCAATTTTAGCATGTGTATAGCACGTTGCGCTTCAATTGGGGAAAGTTAGTTTATAACAATGCGTTGCTATCAATAAATGCTCCGATGAATTAGGAATTTTTAATTTTTATATGAATCCTCTGCCCTTGTAATCATATTTAATAAAATATTCTTGAGACGCTTATATCTTAAAAAATAAAAGTTGCATTCCGATCAACTAAATCAATCACTATGGCTGTCCAGTCTATGAAAATTTGAATATCACGATTCTATAAAAATGAGCTATTTTAGATTACTTTACTTCATCAACCATCTCAAAGAAGCCAATCATTCCCGTGTTTCTCAAGAATGATAGCCCAGATTATAAAAATATTGATTGTTCTAAAATTGTAATATTCAAAACTTAATAAATCGGTCAGATTTAATCACAGAAGATAGATACTGATATTCATTTATTTAAAAGTTGGATTGTCAAGAATATTTTGCAGAATATGATTCCTTAGGACCAAAGTACTATCTAAAATTTAAACTTCGTAATTTTTTAAATATATTTATAAACTGAAAAAATAAAATATTTTTATTTACAGCATTTTAATCCTTTTGAAAATAAAACTAAAAACTGAATTTTATGATAAATCCGTAAAATTTTTGTTGAATAATTCTTTGAGATATTATATAAATAATGAAAATTATTCTGTAGTTCACATAAGACTTCAATGCCTAATGATTCTGCTGTCAGTTCTTATATATATATATATTGTTAAAAAGACATGCTTGGTTTCAATAAAAAAAATGTCTTTATATTAATTCCAATTTACGCATTTCCACTTCAATTTAAAATTGAATTTTATGGGCGATAATAGAAAATTAGAGAAATACGTAGTACAAATAACAGAATAGCTTAAGGCTTACATCATAGTGTAAGTGAATTATATGATTATCAAAATTTGTAGCTCAAAAATATTGCGCTGACAAGCCTATAATTAGGTCATGTTACATAAAATATTTATTTGAAAATTTTAGCAAGCATTAATGCTGGTAAACCGGCTGGTCGCTAAGGGCAGCTATTCTTAAATATACATACAGGGAAAAAACACAGAGGATTTTTTCCCCCAGTTTTGAGGGGCAACCCTGATTAATAAAAAATACTCAAAATTATAATTAAAAATTAATCAAAATGTTAAAGTTTTCCCTTAGAACTCTAAGGCATATTTTTGCACAAGAAACAGTTCGACACCGTCTTTAAGTTCTGAAAAAATTAACTTTTCAATACTATCAATTTTATTTCTGTATAATATTTTTCTCTTATTTTAAAACATTTATTTAAATTTTGAAAACATTGTAAGCTATATTTTACAACAATATTTTTCATTGTTTTAGTGATTGGATTCATATCCATGCACATTTCACTAATATTACATTATATATTTGTTCTTGTTTTTGTGTTATCACTTCTATGTAATCAAGATAAACTTTTAAAAATAATCAAACCTGCAGCATTATCATGCTATAATGTTTTAGACGAGAGATTTTAATCATCTTTATAATTATTATTTTTTTATATTAGAGGGTGAAGTTTCTGTTTCTATATAAATTATTATATTTCACCAAAATTTATCTGATTAAATATTTATTGATTATAATGAGAGACAAAAATATGTACAATTGCCAAGCATTCTAGAGAGTCAAAATGTTTGATAAATTATTTTTATTGCTACAGTTCAAAATAATAAAAAATTATAATATATTCATATATACACAAAATATATGTAGCTGCAGATGGATATGAATCAGATTTAGTGTAAACTTGTTTAATGTGTTGCAAGATGAGTAATCAAAAACTGACTCAAAATTAGATTTTTTAGAGAAATGACTGTTGAATTCTGCTGAAAAATATTTAGTATTCAAAATCCATTTGCAAAAAATTGCATGCAGGTCAAAATGATGTGAGCTTTTTATTGGATAGTTGTAGTTTGAAATATCTGTTAGATCTGGAGATAACATTCCTATAAATATTTTATGAATCATTAATAAAAATTTGCTAATGCACTTTTGAAGTTAATTAAAAAAAGTAAACTAAAGATGACAATTTTTAAATTTGTGCTCTTGAAGCTAAATGTTTGTATTACATCACTGAGTGATGCACAGAAAATTTTAATTTTCAAAAGCACAGGAACTTGAAGATGCATCTTAGCTTATGCAATTTGGGGAAATAAAATATGAAAGTGTTTTGTACCTATGAGCTAGTTTATTTTCACTAATAATTACTTCACCAAATATTTATGATAAGCAAATAATTAATGTTGTGTAACTATACATACATATATATATATATATATATATATATATATATATATATATATATATATATATATATATATATATATATATATATATATATATATATATATATATATATATATATATATATATATAAGCATTATTTTATGAGAAGCAGGATGCAGTTTTGAAGACAGTGAAAATACTTAAATGAATTTCGTGACGTCGTTTTATTTCATTTTGAAGAAGAAGCAGGCATATGTACAAGCGATGAGCACATAGAAAAGGAATGAGGGAAAAGCTCTTGGACATTTTATCCCTGGTCTTATATAACCAGAGAAATTGATAGGGAAAATATTTCTTTACAGTGCTAATATATTAAGATTCTGATAGGGATTTCTGACGCATGTCAATCACATGTGAGGGAAACACAGGAATCTTTTAAGAAAGAATGTGCTTACTGGACATTTTTTACCCCTTCACGCCGAGCGTGTGAAAGTGCCGGCGTTTAGCCGATTCAGCAGTTTTATAAAGCTTATCTTGAATTAAGTAAAGAAAGTGGAATTGGATCACGAAATAAGAGAATATTTTTTAAAATGAAATTACTATGGGCTAAATTAAGATAAAACCTTGGAAATTAATTAAATTGAAATTAAAAGTTTAAAATATCATTACATATATATATTACCCGTTGTACCTGCAGCTCTGGCTGCATCTAATTGTTCTATATGTATGTAAGAAAAAGTGAAACATTTACACTTTTTAGTTGTTGTTTTTATATTCAACCTTTAGCGATTTTAACTTAATTAATTGTACTACTCTAAAGAACCCAGATAAAGACACTTTCAGTATCAGCATTCAGAATAAAGAAATAAAAACTTTTGTGAAATCATCCTCTAAGATCTTGTTGCATATAATTAGCCATGACAGAAACATAGAATTTTTATGTTGATACTGACTTAAAAATTAGCAATATCAAAGAAAAGCAATGCCATCTTTGGATTTTTGCTTTAATTAAAAAATTTGGCCATTCTATTCTATTATTCTTGATGATTTGAAAAGTAAATTTTTAAAGGCTTGTAGAACAAAGAAATTGCATGTCAACAATAATTTTTTATAATAATTGGAACTGACAGATCATCAGTGGCTGGACAAATCTCTAAAGATTTGACTGCAAAAATGAAATATTTAAAAGGTTTTAAATTTGTTTCTTTATTTGTTTTTAAATAAAAGTCTATTTTGAAAACTCAAACTAAAAACCAGTAAAAAATAATAAAATATGTAGGAAAAAAAATTAGATGACACAGCTAAAAAAATGGAACAGCTTTAAAAGATGATTTTTTAAATCATGTTCAAAAGGTTTTATGCAACAAATTCAACTAAAACTAAACTTAAAAAAAAAGACCTGCATAACAAAATCTGTAATAAAATTTACCAAAGGAAATATGAACTATTTGAGAAAGTGCATGATTGATAATTGTAATTCAACAGAAAAAAAGCATAAAATTTCTTTGAAAAAAAAAAGAGCTTGTTATAAAAAATATTTAAATTAATTAAAATTAAAGAAATAGTCATTTAGGAATGAAATTTATGTCACTAAAAGGTTTTTAATATATAGGGTGGTGTAAAAGTATTTTTTTTGCAATGAATTAGGAGTAATGCAAAGAATTGCAATTCAGGAGTTATGGTGGGAAAACATACATCTCTTGTTTCACCCGCTTTAGAGGGTCATTTTTTAATAGCACAGTAAATCTTCCTTGGTGGCTAAGGAATCTGCATACCAAATTTCATTTGAATGCATAAAGGGATGTGGAATTTTAACAGCATAAAATATAAATAATTAATTTAAATGTAACTCACAAATATTATAATAGCTGTAGATGTGTTTTACTATTTTTGAAAATGTTTTTTATGTATGACATTAGCTCTCTCACAGAAAAGATATTTTAAAAATAATTATGACTAGAATTGAAAAAATTTATATTTTTTTATTGATATTTTTTACAAAAAATCTATTGCCAACGAATAAAAAGAAAAGAAAATCTTTTTAAAAAATAGTGAAATAGATCTACAGCTCTAATATTCGGGAATTACATTTATTTATTTTTATTTATATTTTACATTTACTTCCCTATACAATAGCAGAAATGCTATATGGAGAAAATATCAAACTTCCTGGGAAATTTTTTGAATCCAAAATAAATCATACACCACCTAAAACTCCTTTAAATAACTTACAAAAGTATATGGAAATAATCAGACCTATAAAGACTCAACAAAAAGGTATTCCCAAAATATTTGAACATAAGATCATCTTATATTTTTCCACACATTGATAGAGTTTGGAATTAACTTGAATCCCCTCATGAAGGTCATTATCCTGTTATCCGTCGTTCACCAAAATATTTTATTCTTAGGATAAAATATAGACACGTAAATACTATGGTAGACAAACAATAGACACGTAAATGCTATGGTAGACAAACTGAAGCCAACATATATTCTGCAACAATAACTTACAGAACAAGGAAAACCCACAGCTCCAAATTCTATAAACAATATGTCTACGCCAGTTGAGATTCAACCCAGCTCAACAGTGGCACAATATTTATATTTTTATACTAATTTCGTTATTATTTGGATGTTAACCACCTATTACTTATTTTTAATGTTAACATTCATTATTGGTAGAAGAATAAATGTAATGGCATAAAATATAAATAATTAAAATATAACTCACTAATATTATAATAATTATAGATAATGTTTTGCTATTTTCAAAACTTTTCCCCCCCTTCTTTTTATGGTTGGCAATAGCCACACCTCTCCAAGAGATTTTTTTAATAGTTTATGAATGAATCTTGTTATGTTACTTAACCCAGTAGCCAACAGAATTGTATAAGATTCAAACATGTAAAGAAACAAAGAGAATTTCAATTATATATAGAGAGAAATTAATCCATAAGCAACATATTGCAGTTATGTGAATAAAAATCAAAACTTTTGATAATGGATATAATCTATTTTGTAACAATTTTTTTATATCATTAATGCCATTTACAAAATTTATTCTTTCAAAATATATTAAGAAATAAGTTTGATCCATTTTAAACCTTTCTATAGTGGCCATAAAGTTTATCAAAAATTGTATTTAATAATTTTGTAATAAGCATAACTCTAAATATAATAACTAAAACAATGAAAAATATTGTTTTAAAATATTTTTAAACATTTATTAAAATTAGAGGAAAGAATATTGAGAAATAAAATTATCATTGAAAAGCTAATTTTTTAAATTTTAAGGTGATGTAAAATGGCATTTGTGAAAATATGTTTAGGAAAAGTGCTAAAAGTTCGATTTTTTAAAAATCTGAAGTCGTTTCTGAGAAATAATTAGGTATCAAATTTGTTATCTCTAAGTCAAATTGACAAGTCCTGTAGAATGTTTTGAACGCATTTTTTTTTTATCACACATGTTGTATGATGTAAGTTACTAACAATATACCAACTTATAAACATTATCTTGTTAAAATTAGTAAAATTAATTGAAGATTCAGTCTTTAAATGTTATTAATATTTAAATGTTTCTTGTTTTATATGAATTAATTATATTCTTTTTTTTTTTTTTTTTTTGTTTCTGCTGCATATGCTTTTTTTTTTTCATAATATTTTACTTTCTAATTTATTTTTATTAACTTTTTAGGCTGCTGGAAATTTTCCTGATTTGCTAAAGAAGATTTATCCAAAATTAGAAGATTTTGTTTTGGAAAATAATTTATCAGATATTTCTCCAAATTATGAAATTTACTTGCGATTGCTCTTGAAATCCTACTTCAGTATGGAAGATCAAGACCTTCTTATTGGTTTCCTGCACCAATATTCAAAATGCCCTGCATTGCATACTGGCATTTTATGTCATAGTCTAGGGGATTTACGTGAAGGATTGGTTGAATACGAAATTGCTTCTCAAAGATTGAGTGAAATGGAAAAAAATGATTTCTTCAGCGGTGAAGGTGAAGTCTTGCAATCATATAGAGAAAAGTACGTTAATTTCCAAGAAATTAAAATTATAAAATCTCTTTAAATTGTTTTAATAAATTATGAAAAATGCATTAAACTCTCAGTAATCTGGCTGATATCAGATTAGAAAACTGGTGAATTAAATAAAGATGCAAATTTCCAAAGTTCCATTTTAAAATACACATTTTAATAGCAAAATCTGTATTTATCACCCAAAAATGCAAAATTATATTGAATATTGTTATATATTTATAATCAATTAGCCATACTTTGTAAATAACTTGTTCGAAAGAAATATTAGCTTTCCTAGTGTTAAACTATTAATATGGATTTATTTATATAAAATTTTGCTTTGTTTATTGAATAAGACTGAAAATATGGATTTTATAGAATTAATTAGGTTGCTATAATTTACCGTGCATGAATATTAAAATTGCATATGATATTGAATAAAAGTGGATGAGGAAATCCTACTTTGAAATTAATGTCCAAAGACAGAAACTTTTTGTCTTAATTTTAACATAAACATTAAAAAAACATGACATTAAGAAGCACTTGAATGAATTGTTTAAATGGAATAATGAAATTGCTTTGAATGTTGCTTTGTCATATGAATATTATTACAGATTGTGTGTCTTTTTTTTTTTTTTTTTTTGAAACTGGAAAAGAAATTTTATAAATATAATAAGTTTATTAAAAGAAAGTTTTTTGCCTTTTAAGATAGAATAAAAATCATTTTCATGAAATAACATTTTAAAAAGATATAGCTTAAGAACTTGGTTATTTCTTAATTAATTTTCTGATTTTGAAAATTTGATTATGACTTTCTACTTGTCTTGAAAAACTCAAGTGCTAAATTTCATCTTGGGCAAAAACTAAATTTGTCTAAAAATCATAGAAACACATTTATCTTTATGCAGATATAAGCATTACAAAAAATAATTCAAAGCAACAACAACAGCTTATCGCTTATGTTGCTCCAAGATCACTGATATGTTCATGCAGTGATTACTTTTTCTTTAAAACACCTTTTTTCATCCAAATGAAAATGCGAAAACTTGGTCAGATTGCTGAGATTCTATAGCTGTATTCATACAGCTCTGGTACTAAATAATACTCCTTCCTTTTTTTTTTTTTTTTTTTTTTTTTTGTCTTCTATGAGCATGTTTCAGTTTTGCTAGAACATTATTAATTGTATTTTCATTATTTCCAAATTAACTTTAAAGTTCAGATTTAAATTGATTGTAATTAGTTCTATACTTTTGCCTATTAAATCTATTTTGCATTTCTATTTAACTAAATGCATTGCATGTATGTATAATGAAAACTACTGTTCAATGATTTATTTCTTCATAATAAAAAGTAAAATAGAGATTATAAAACATAATTTGTTAGACTTTTATAAACCTCATGGATTCAAAATTGTATAATTCTAAAGTTAGTAAATATAAGTCTTTTAGTAAATAATAATAAAGTTGCAGTGATGTTGGCACCAAATACTTGTTTGGGAGCAATTAGGCGGCGGTAGAAGGGGGGCAATTGCCCCCCTGTCGGTAACCTCTTGCCCCCTCCCCTGTCGGCGAGAAAGTGAGTTTCGTCGGCAAAGGTGTTCATCATTTCAGGATGTCTGTAGAGAGTTGCGCATTATCGAATATGATTATTTACAATCCACCTTTAAGTTAATATATTGTAAACAGTCGAAATATCTAAATAATGGTTAAAGTGTTTTGGCTATATTTGGCAAAATAATCGATAGGGCAGTAGGTCAGTAATATGCCATATTTTGCGGACAATTTTTGATAGTTGAACTAAGAACTGAATGCAATGGATGGCGAAGACGTTATGTTCGTAGATTATCAGACATCTGAAATTCATCATCAAATGTCTTTCATTAAGCTTATAATTTGTACTAATTTTGACAATATAACCGACAAAGTAACAAGTGAATAAGATATCGACAAGTTGATATTCTCATTTTGCTAGCAATTTTTGGTCGGTCGACTGTGAATTCAATGCCGAAGATGTTAAATCTGCAGATTTTCAGAAGTTTCATTGAAATGTCATTCGCTTAGCTTATAATTTGCACTAGATTTGGCAATATATCCAACAAGTGAATAAGATTCCATATTCTGCCGATCACTTTTGGGTGACTATGAACTAAATGTGATGAATATAGAATATATCCACAGATTTTCAGACATTTGATTCAAATGTCGTTCATCAATCTTTTAATTTGCACTACTTTCGGCAATATAACCGACAAGACGATATGTGAATAAAACATAAGACATGTCGCAATTTGTCAAAAAATTTTGATCAGTCGACAAAGAATTCAATGCGAATGGATGACGACAAGTCCAAATTCTCAGTCATTTTATTTAAATGTCATAATGTTCATTCAGCATATAATTTATAAATTTAGCAGAATAATCAATAATCTAGCAAATGAATAAGATGTCACTTTTTTTCCAACTAATGTTTGTCCTTCGGTTAAGATTTTATCATAAATTACGGGAAAAAATTGTTTTCATCGGGCACTTCGATTACTTGTCAGTGGAATTAATAGAGAAGTTGGTGCTTTTATATTATTCATGAATAGGATGATGGAGTTGTTTTCTATAATTCAAATCCAAGTTCTAAAATTAATCGTCGTCTTATTCATATAATTGTTACTTAATCGGTAAAGAATTGATAAATTTATTTTATTCATTTCACTATGAGAATTTTCTGACTAAAATATAGTTAATAGTTAAATTAAATTTAATTAAACACTCTTTTCGTTTGACATTCTTGTGCATATGCATGCTAATGAGAATTCATTATAAATCATACAGTAAATAAATTGTATAATAGTAAATTAAGTTTATTTAACAGTAAAATATCTGTTTTCTTTTGCAATCTAATTTATCATTGTACAATTATTACCCTAAAGAAATATTACAAACTGAAGTTGACGACAAAAAAAAAAATTTGTGGTATGGTAGCTTTTTAGCTACACTAAAAGAGTTTATCCAAGTATGCACTAAATTTGTTAAATAAATTACTACCTAAATTCTTCAGATTCTCTATTCAATATTATATACAGGGTGTTTCATAAATGATGGGAGTAACTTTAAGGGGTGATGGTACACATCAAGACGAGTAACAGTAAATAGGAAACCAAGTGTCCCAAACGTCTTCCGAAGGAGATAGGCGCCATCAAAGTTTAGGGCCCTAAATTTCAAATGATGATAAAAAACGGAAAAATGGATCGATTCATTTGCGGTTTTCGCTAAAATCATTCTTTAAATTGGTATTTTCTTTAAAAAATATTTTTAAAGACAAAGTTTAAAAAATGCTGATAGAGGACACTCTAGACTTTGGAGTACCGAACAACTACTTTTTACCAGTATTTTTTTATTTTGTTAAATGTTTACTAAAGCTTAGACTTAAATTTTGAGCGCAAAATTGAAACCATCGGGAGCGGTTAAGTAGCGCAAATTTAACCGCGTTCAGGGGGTTAAATTTTAAACGTTGTATCTAATGAGCAAAATAATAAATGATAAAGCAAACTTTAATAGGTGATAGTAAAACACCAAAACAATCAACTTTCATTAGAAAATGCATGATTTGAATTCAAACGCAAACGTGTTATAACATCTTCAAATTTTATCCATGCAAGCGTTATTGCTGCAAGTTTCTGGAAGAAGAACATGAAATTGTGGTATGGGGAAGAAGAAGAACGCATATGCAATTTGTTATTAAGATAAAAGCCACTGACCCGAGTGTGCAAGTGTAAATCACGGTAGAAACGTAACGAAAGATGTTGCCCTTCACTAATCAAGAAAAGGCTGATATGCACTTCATCTACGGAACTGCAAATGGTAATAGTGCAGAGGCGCGACGATTGTACGGAGAAAAGTTTCCCAAGAGGCGTTTGCCCTATGATAAAATATTTGTGCGCTTGCACAGACAGTTGTATGAGACAGGATCCTTTTTTGGTGCACGTTCAAATGCAGGCTGTGCGAAGTTTAACAGAACGGTTGCTGTGGAAGAAAAAATTCTGGATATGGTGGCTGATCATCCAAATACAAGCACACGAGCAGTGACTAGTCAAATTGAAGTATCACCCTCCACGACATGGCGAGTACTAAAGGATGAAAGTA
The DNA here is from genome assembly GCF_947563725.1 of Argiope bruennichi. Classification (NCBI taxonomy): domain Eukaryota; kingdom Metazoa; phylum Arthropoda; class Arachnida; order Araneae; family Araneidae; genus Argiope; species Argiope bruennichi. The sequence goes on from NC_079162.1 coordinate 53,548,109, forward strand.
TGCATCCTTTTCATGTCCAACGAGTCCAGGAACTGACTCAAAAGGATTTTCCTCGTCGAATGGATTTTGCTGGCTGGTATCTATAGAAAACACCCTAAATCCCGATTCTGGTGCAACTGTGCTTTTTACAGATGAATGTACATTTACACGTGAGGGTATATTTAACACCCACAATTCCCACCAATGGGCAGATGTAAATCCACATGCATCTTCTACTCATGCATATCAGCGACGATTTTCCATAAATGTTTGGGCAGGAATAATTGATGACCATCTACTTGGACCTTATCTTCTGCCAGAACGCCTGGGTGGAAAAAAATATTTTACCTTTCTGCAACAGTTGCTGCCAGAAATGAAGACAGATGTTCCCCCTCGTATCCGGCGAGTAATGTGGTTCCAGCAGGATGGAGGACCAGCTCATTATGCGCCAGAGGTGCGAAATTATCTAAACGCAACCTTTCCAAATCAATGGATTGGGCGATGTGGTCCTGTTCCTTGGCCAGCGCGATCGCCCGATCTTTCATGCCTGGATTTCTTTTTGTGGGGGCACCTGAAGAGTCTTATGTATGAGACTCCTATCGAATCTGCAGAAAAACTCGTCTCCAGACTTTCGGCCGCTGCAGGGGAGATGCGCGATACTCCTGGCATGTTTCAGAGGGTTCGTGAATCCCTTCTTTGCCGTTGTACCGCATGCATCGCCTCTAATGGTCAGTGTTTCGAACAGCTATTGTAATCATTTATAATTAAACTTTTTTTATAACGTAAATGTTCTTTGTTTTCTTTTTTGTCTCTTAAAACGAAATATCTTTCAGCTCCCTCTATCACCTTCGGGTTAAAATTACGACTATGATTTCTTTGATGAATTTTGTTTGTTTTGGTGTTTCACTATCACCTATTAAAGTTTGCTTCAACATTTATTATTTTGCTCATTAGATACAACGTTTAAAATTTAACCCCCTGAACGCGGTTACATTTGCGCCACTTAACCGCTCCCGATGGTTTCAATTTTGCGCTCAAAATTTAAGTTAAAGTCTAAGCTTTAGTAAACATTTAACAAAATAAAAAAAAAATAGTAGTTGTTCGCTACTCCAAAGTCTAGAGCGCCCTCTATCGGCATTTTTTAAACTTTGTCTTTAAAACTTTTTTTTAAGAAAATACTAATTTAAAGAATGATTTTAGCGAAAACCGCAAATGAATCGATCCATTTTTCTGTTTTTTATCATCATTTGAAATGTAGGGCCCTAAACTTTGATGGCGCCTATCTCCTTCGGAAGACGTTTGGAACACTTGGTTTCCTATTTACTATTACTCGTCTTGATGTGTACTATCAACCCTTCAAGTTACTCCCATCATTTATGAAACACCCTGTATAATCGGGGAACGTATCGTTTATATATACTTTTCTTTCAATTACTATTCCTGGCAAAAACTATATAATTATAGATGCTTCTAAATTTTTAATAGACTTTGAATAAAGATATCTTGATAAAAAGATGATTAAGGTATCCGAACATGTTAAAAAGGTCAATTTTCTCAAAAAATGACATGTTTAAAAAATCCTATTATTGGATAGACTAGTTTTTAAGCTATCCAAAATAGGTTTACTTTTGTCCCTACGTTAATTAGAAGTCAAGATATTAATATTTTCGCTATGATCGGTAAACCGGAAGTGGACATTTAAATAACCGGAAGTACCGATGTAAAGGGACAGAGATATGTCAAAAATTTGTATAAACACAAATTTAATTTTGAATATAGTTTTTATATGAATATAGTTAATGAAGTAATGAAACTAATGACACTTTTGGAAATTTTGTGGCAACGCAGAATTACTTAAAAAATTTGGCAACAATTTATTGTTTACTTGTTATCACTGCCTATGTTTACAATATATATTTTTAAAAACTTGTGTTCTTTTCATATAGTTTATTATCTTTGAATAATTTGTAGTTATGGGAAGTAATAAGAACCGAATCTCTTCTCGTAAGCGTAAATTTAATGGAAATAGATTTACAAATAGTGCTAATAAGAAGAGCAGCAAAATTGCTGATCAAGCTATCCAAACAGTGAGTGAAGTAAAGCTTCAGAGTGTTTTGTCTACGATAGATAATTAGAATGACGCTTCAATTTCTGGTAATAAACAGGAAAATGTGACTTTCAATCTGGATATTCTATCTGATATTGTATCATGTTTATGTTGCCCTGTGTGTTTCACAAATGGTGTAGGCCTGGTTAAAGAGTCTGTGTTTAGGTTAGCTGCAAATATGTCTATAAAATGTCAGAATTGTGATTTTATAGTATCTTTTTGCTCATCTGAGAAAGTGAACAAAATGCATAACATAAATACAGCTTTTGTTTTTGGTTTGAGACTCATAGGGCAAGGACATTCTGCAGCAAAAAAATTGTGCTCAGCTATGAGTATAATTGCTCCATCCAAAACTTGTTTCAGATATCTTGAAAAGAAAATAGAGTGTGCTGCTGCTGATTTTTCAAGTAAAACCATGAATGAGGCTGAATAAGAAAAAATAAAAATCCAGATGAAATTGTTGAGTGTGGTGTGTCAGTCGATGGAACTTGGCAACGTCGAGGGTACAGTTCTTTAAATGGATGTGTGTCAATCATATCTGTTGATTTTGGAAAGGTGTTGGACATTGAAGTGATGTCTAAAGTGTGTAGGTTGTGCAGAACAACAGATGATGAAAATCACTCCCTAAAATGTTCAAAACATATTGGATCATCAGGTGCCATGGAGCCAGTAGGTGTGTACCGCATTTTTGAAAGATCGACCCAAATGAGAAATCTACATTATGTTGGCTTTTATGGCGATGGTGATTCGAAAGGATATGATGCAATAGAAGATATATATGGTAAAAACAGTGTTAAAAAGTATGAATGCGTTGGCCATATTCAAAAACGAGTCGGTTCAAGACTTAGAGAATTCAAAATGACACATAAAGGTCTTGGAGGTAAGGGGAAACTGACTGATGTATTTATTGACAAACTGCAAAATTACTACGGTATTGCAATTGTAGTAATGTAAACAATTTACAAGAAATGCAAAGTGCAGTGATTGCATCCTTTTTTCATTGCTGCTCAAGTGCAAAACAGCCTATGCATGGCCAATGACCAACTCGACCCAACAGCTGGTGCAAATTTCAGAGAGCTGCATATAATGGATTAAATTAAACCGAAAAGTCAAAGGGACTACCCCAAAATATTTTGAATATTGTGAAAAAAGAATACATGAAACTATGTGATAAAAAACTGTTAGAAAAATGTTTACACGGGAAAACACAAAATGCCAATGAGAGCTTCAATGGTGCTTTGTGGAAATTCTTACTCAAAGATGTCTTTGTTGAGCTCCAGACCCTCAGATTAGGGGCATTTATGTCAGTAATACATTTTAACAAAGGTTTTATGGGATTACTGAATATCCTTAAGGCTGTTGGAGTGCATCCTAGTGAAAATGCAGTTAGAGCATTTGCTGAGCTCGACAAAGACAGAATAACTGAATCTAGACGGCATTCACTGCCAAAGGCATAAACTGCCAGAAAAAAAAATGATTAAAAAGGGAAAATTGTTAAAAGCTGAGAAGGAAGAAGGTGTAACTTATAAATGTGGCGAATTTTAAGTATGTACACTCATAATTTATTATAAAAACATGTTATTGTAAACTTTAAATGCATTTTTCTCAAAACTGGTTTTTACTTATTTTTTGCTCACTCCAAATCAAATAACTCAAAATATAATTATCACATTACTATGAAATTTGGTACACTTTGTCTTTATACTATTTTCTAGGGAATGAACTAAAAGAATTTGGGTGAATAGTTTTTAATTTATAGCTTATTGTTTGAATAATGTCATAAATTGACTAAAAATTTCATGATAAATCTTCGATTGTTTCTAAAAATTTTATTTATTATTATAATCATATGATTGTAGTTCATTCCCTAGAGGAAACTATGTAGTTTATTTTAGTATAAATTTTGTTTTTATAAGAGTAACAGTTTTTGGTGTAGCAAATTTGAAATTTGTGAAGAATTTGCTTAAATTTATGCTATAAAATATCAATTTTCAAAAAATTTAATGTTTATTTCAAATTTTGTTATCCTATTACTAATTTTGAATGGTGTTAAACCTAGAAATATGATTAAAGTATGCCTGCACCATGTTTTTCTAAAAAAGTGCTCCGAACGTGTTCGGATACCTTAAAATAGTTATTCATAGAATATTCATAAATAACACATTAACCCCTTGACATAAGAATTTACTTAACTTCCTAATTAGATGGCAAATCTTATTTGGGACAATTTAATCCCTAGAATAATATAAGGGTACAATTTTAGGTAATGATGTGTTTTCAAGTGATTTTTGCATTTTAAATTACTTAATAATTTCACTTAATTGTAGATTTAAAATTAAAAATTAAATAATTCCATACGCGGGTTAGACTCGCCATTGTATACGAAGGGATTAAGAAAAACCAGTGCATGCAATTGAGGGGATAAAACTCACCTTTATGAGGAATATAGACTTGAAATAACTTCGAATTAAGAAAGTACTTAACCATAAGAACGCATGCTTAAAAATGAAGATAGGTGAATTCATGTTCAAGATTTAATTGTTTTTTTTTAATAAAATACATTGGTTTTTATGCCTAAATATATATAGAAAAATACAAGAGGGATCTAACGTTTAAGTAGTCCATTTTTCATATCTTGCATAAAATAGTAAGTTTGTACATATATTTACAAAATATTTTCTCCGGCCTTCTTAAAAACAACATCATTGTATCTTTTCCGCATTCTATATTGTTAGTGTCCGAAATGTAGTAAATTTTTGTTGAGTACGCGTATTTATTCTCCTTTGATTCGGAGCATATCTTAATTCCTGATCGTTGTTGCAATCCTTACTTAACAAATATTTTAGGTAGGGGACTACGCAAAAAAGTCGGTTTTTGTCGAAAACATCGAATATTTTTTATTTATTATTCTGGATTTCTAAAAAAGTTTCTTTTATAAAACTTTTTGTTTCAGCGATCATTTTATATAGCTTTTGATATTAGATAGCAAGAGTATGCATTTGTTCATTTGGCATGATACGTCATTCCGTTGCAATCTGTGTTTATATACTACAATCTAGTAAAAATATGACTATATTTTTCCTAAAATTATATCTCAGAGAAATTAAATTTCAAGAGTCTCATAAAGAAACAGGCTCAAATATCGACAATTTTTTGATGGTTAGTAAAAGAAACTGAGAATATTTTTTTACAAATACCTTTGTAAAGTTTTAACAATGAAAGAAAGGATGAGCATCTGAATAAAAAAAGAAGTTAAATAATACTTAATTTTTTTAAAATTAAATGTAACATTAATTATTATGAGTTATTTTGGAGCCAAATTAGAGAAATTGTGCTTGCCCCCCTGTCGGATTTGTCTTGCCCCCCCCCCTCCGTCGGCAAATCTCTGCCGCCGCCTCTGTTTGGGAGATGCCAAGCCTGGAGCCTTTGTGAAGATTCATTCTCGAGATATAAGAACATTTCTAGAAAGTTCAGTGTTTCATATTCTAAAATTGTAATGTGGCAAAACATAGTGAATTATTCAATTTATTCTCTTATATAATTAAAACTGTAGTAATTGTATTTCCTGTTATATAAACATAAATGTGACTTTTTAATATATATTGAGTTATTTTAATTAAAATAATTTGTGCCATCTTTAGAACTTTCTTAGTGAAAAGCAATCCACGGTGAAACTATAGGAAAAGCTATGTTAATTATTTTTCTGTTAAGGATATTGAGTAATGAAATCCATTTTCAGTTACGTTATCCATATTTGGAAATATGTTACAAGTTATATTGGTGAAAAATAAATGTAAAAATCATAGCAGGAATAAGGAATAAGGTAGTATTTTTTATATGATTGTAATGTAATGCAAGATAACCTCATTATGAACTTGTTTGTATCCCATGAACAGAATAAATGTAAAGTATCTAAAATAGTATATTTTAAATGTTTATTCAAATTTAAAGTGTAATAAAACTTTACTAAATGAATAACGAAGATCAAGATATGCACGAGTTTTAAGTTATATCTGATTCAACAAGTAATCCTAGTTTCAGAATGCCCTAGTTGCCAAAGGAAGCTAGCATAGAATTGATTTCACTAATATTAAAAAAAAAAAAAAAATGAATAGACGAAATTGCTGTGCTATTATTATTGTTTTATTTTTAATATTTCTTTTAAAGTTTTACATCAGCATTGAATTTTGAAATATACTTTCTGAAGCAATACAAAAGTAGGCTGTAAATTGTTAATTGTTTTCAATTAAAAATGATTTAAAAAAAAATATTAGCTTATATACTCAACGTTGCTTGAGAATATAATCTTTTCATGAACAATGTTTTTAATATAGAAACTCTTTTTGTATAAAATATTAAAGAAGTATTTTCAAAAAGTTATGGTAGGCGTTTAGTTCAAAATCTTAATGTTGTAATGTTCATGTAAATGTTGTAATAATGTTCGAAGTTTTAATGTTAAATTTTTTAAAAAAATTAACCAGAATTGAAAAAAAATACACAAAAATGAAATTGGCATCATCGAAAAAAATAAATTTTACTAAGAATTTTAATTTTATGATAATATAATTTTTTGAATTTATTTTCCCAAAAATTTTTATGGAAGAAAGGCAAAAACGGTTAATTTCTCACAATCTGAAATGGCTGCTATTTGATGTACATCTCTTTCACTTATTTGCAAGATCTTTAGATTTTTTTCGCTTTTGTTTCATTGATTGACTTGTGCTTACTTTTAGACATTATTAAAGCAGTGCATTGAAATAAATTAAAATTTAGCAGTATTAAAATAAAAGTATTTAAAAAAAATAACGATAGAATAATTTAAAGTTACGTTAATTTTTTTGCATATATATATTTTTTTAATTAATAAGTGACGGAAAAAAATATTGAGGAAAAATGAAGCTGATATAACTGAAATGATAAAATTTTGACTTATAGGGTGGTATTAAAATATTTTTTCTGTAATTACTATAGAAAAGGATAGCATTTCAGTTATTATCTTAATTGAGTATTTATTTCAATTTTCACTTTGAAAAGCTGATATTAGTCTTTGTTTTGTCTAAATGAACAAATGTACAAATTTTGGTTGAAACCGGCTCAATACTTTAGAACATGTGGAACATATATATACAGTATGACACATAATGACTTTTATTGATAAGAAGGTGTTTAATTCATTTTCACTGTATATGTACCTTTTTATAAAAATGTTATCATACTATAAGAAAAGTTGAATTTTATGTGTTTTATTGATATGGAAAATTAATTAATGTGTAATTTATGTTTCTTGAAACATTTTAAATATTTGGGTCTTTTTTATGTGTGTTTGGTCATTTCTGCGTGCTATTTTACTGACTTTGGCAAAATATTTTACAGTTACAATTTCGCTGTGTGTGTGTGTGTTTTTTTTTAATATAACTTTTAAAATAGTGTTATATTTAAAAAATGTAAACTTCGTTCTGATGTATAATTCAATATAATAAATAATAAGATCCATGAAAAAATTTTAAGGTGTTATATATATTACATTAATTAATTTGGTTGTTATCTATAACTTGATTTGTCTTCATTGTACTTTAAAAAGATGTGATGCTAAAGAAAAAATGATTTACTTTTTTCATTCAATAGATGTATAAAAGTATTACAAAATTGGGATAGAGTAGAAAAAGAAGATACATGGGTAAGTTGAAATATGTCTTTTCAACCATCCTTTTTTGTGGATATAGTTTGATTATAATCATGTTGTAAACTTTTAATTTTCTGTGATGTGGACATTCAGTTTGATTTGAAGATATTTGATAAATTTGAATTCCCAAAAATTTTTACGTTTCTCATGCGTCTTTTTTTTTAAATCTTAGTATATGGAAGTAATTGTATAAATCTTTTCTTTTGAATCATTAATTTTATATATAAAAAAAACTATATAACATATAGTTTATATAGAAAACCAAGTTCAGATGTTTGTCCTGGGTGAAATCAGTTTTGGTAGTTATTCTTTAGTTTCTGTTGAATCAAAATAGTCATATCTATCCAAAGTAGAACAAATTCAGCATTTTGCGATGGCAAATAAATATGTGTTTGATTAGGTTAGATATTTTTTATATGTTAGTGATAAGATGAAGCAAATGCATGAAACTATTATGTAGAATTAAACTTGGTATTCGTATTGCTGCATGTATAGGATCCTTTTTTCTTTTGTCATTTCTCTCTCTCTCTCTCTCTTAATTTCTAATAATTTTACAAAACCTATAGTTGTTACTTGTTGCACTTTTTTCAGCGGTGTAGAAATGAAGGATAAGAACAAATGCTATTAGCACAGAAATAGCATTAACAATCATGGTGTGCTTAGAGATATTTGTATGGTGCAGATTGCAGACTCCCTGAGTATTAACTTATTAGACCATGCAGCATTTGCCCCAACATAGGCTTGTATTGCTACTTTATTGATCTAAATTATTTAAGTCAAATTAATTGAAACTTCAAAAACAAATTTTTAACGTCAAAATTAGTTTCGTTGTTTCAAGTATTATTTGATATAAAAAAATTAAATTTTAAACATAATTTTTTATGAGTTTTATGTTTTTTTTATTTTTTTATTATGATAATTTTCTGTTCCTTGCCTATTTTTACCCCTACCATACCCACAACTATAATATTTGCATGTAATATTCACCATTTAATAAGGAGAAGTAATGTGAAAACTAGGTGATCCATTCTTTAATTCGTTGGTTAGGTTAGACATAATTTTTGTGTTCTTGGTAACCAAAGTGTACTTGCATAAAGGCCACCGAAAAAGAACTTGGGCTCTGTGCTAGGATTGTCTTTTCTTGCCGACTATTGATAATTTGTCTTAATGAATAACATTTCATTCATTCATTTTCATCAAAGACAGTCTTTCAATTACAAATATAATTGAAACAAGCATAAACACTATATTTACTACTACACAAACTCAATATTTATTAACACTACCTTTATAATGCACTGATTTTTAATTAGAAAATGACTTCATAATGTCTATGTATATCTTTCATTCTCATTATTGTAATATAAAATTTTCAAAAATTCAGAATATCTCTATTATGAGGAGAGGGAGCAGTTAAAATTAAATGACGCGATAGCACTTTGCTAGATTTAGGCTTGTTATTGCTAGGCTTGACTATGAGAGAATATGAGCACAAGCAGTAGAAGCTGGGGTTGGGGAGAGATCTTGAGATTATTTCCTAGATCATGAAAACAATAATTTGCAAAATCGCATTTGTATCTGAAATATAATTCATTTATGCAAAAGGTGCATTCATATGTTAAGATTAACCCTATTTTGTTGGAAAAGCCAATAAAATAATGGGTAATTGTCATACAATTTGTATCAACATTTTTCTGTTCATATTTTACTATTCTAAAAAGAGTGGTTGTGATGAAACGATAATTAATTTATACTTATTAACTCCAAAAGTTATTTTCTATACAATATTGGGTTAAGATTTTTTAAAAAGAATTCTGGATTTTGTTTTGAAGAAACATTGGTTTTTTATATTTATCTTAAGATTTAGAGTTAATGGTGACAGTTATATTGATGTGAAATTTACTCAAATAATAATGCAATTTTCCATATTATCACAATAACATTATTCGACTGTTATTCATATTTTTAAATTTGCTATTTGATAAATTAATTTGTTAATTATATATGGTTTTAATTAGTTATTTGTTAGTTAATTAGTTAAATCTTGAGAAAAAAAAGCCTTGAATTTTTCAATTTAAATATTAAAATAATTGTATATTTCTTAAAGATTTTTTTTTTAGTTTTATCATTTGTATATTTTTTAATAGGAACAAGAAGTTTTAATTGAAAATGAGGTTTTGAAAAAATACAAGTATTTGTATTGGGCATTTCAAGAAAATATCGTACCACTCCCTGAGATTTATAGAACAGTAACCGAGTTTTCAGATCTTTGTATAAAAGAAGTGAAATCTTTGTCTCCATGCCTTTTCACTCCAAACCACTTACCTTTATTGCAAGTAAGTAATCAACATTTTTTTTTTTTTTTTTTTCAAATACATTTTGCTTTAAAAAAAAAGACTCCCAAATTGTGTCTCAGCAATTTTTTGTGGATTCATACCATGGATTTGAATATATATATATAATCGTTACATGATTTGCAAAAATGTAATGTCTTGTGAAATTTTAACTGAAATTGATTAATTTAATTTTTCTTAAAACTTCAGAGATCCTCACAATGATAATTGAGTCGCTTTTAAAATAGAACCAGGGAATTTACTATAATGTAAAATGCTAACGTTTTGTAACATTAAAGGAAGAAAACAGCAGGCATAATACCTTTTTCCCATCAATTGGTGATCCACTATTATATGTTTATTTATACAAGGGTTGTTCAAATGAAAAGGTACGAAGCGATATTGTGGGTATAAATGAAGACATTATTAAAACTATATACCATATGCCTGAGCACAACGATCCCATTGATTAACAAGCCGAATGATTCCTTGTTCCCAGAATTCCTGTGGCAAAGACAAGACACAGAATTCCTTGAGTTCGCCGTCCGAGTTGAAACGCGTCCCTTTCAAATGTTTTTTCAGGGGACCAAACACATGAAAATCACAGTGCGATATGTCCGGTCTGTAGGGCGGATGGTCGAGCTGCTCCCACTTGAACTTGGTCAGTTTTGCGTGTATGACCCTGAAGATGTGTGGACGCGCGTTATCATGGAGTAGAACCACAACCTCCGTGAGTAGCCCCGGTCTTTAGTTCTTGATGGACCAGAGTAGTCTTCGGAGTGTCTCACAGTATACATCAGAGTTAATGGTTCTTCTGTGCTCTAGGAATTCAACAAGTAGCGAACCTTGGACGTCGAAAAAGACGGTCAGCAACATCTTGCCTGCTGACGCCACGACTTTGGACTTTTTCATGAGAGGTGACAACGTATGCTTCCACTGCATGCTGTCCCGCTTTGTGTCTGGCTCGTAATGATGGCACCAGCTCTCATCACCTGTGACTATCCGCTGCAGGAAAGCGGGGTCTTCATGATACCGAAACAGATGTTGAAGTGCTAGCCCCATACGTAGTTCCTTGTGCTGGTCGGTCAGCTGCTTCGGTACCCCACTGCGCGCATACCTTTCGATAACGCAACCTGTCGTAAACAATTGTCCACACTGTTCAAACGCTGACATTCACCTTCACCGCCAACATTCGTAATGTGACACGCCGCTCACTTCTCACTAGGTCGTCCACCATGTCGATGAAATCGGCCGTGGTGACTGTGTTTGCCTGGCCTGAGCTCGGAATATCAACCAAACTTTCACGGCTTGCACGAAAATGGGCACTCTATTTTCTCACTGACTTGTCTAACACACGGTCTTCCCGTGATCTTCCGGCGATGAATAGCGGCCGGTGTAACACTTTCCGCTGTCAGAAATCGGATAATGCCGCGCTGCTTCTCAATCGTCGAATTTTACAATGTGAACGTCATCCGTCACATGCACTGCCACGTCAATTGGACGGCGCTCTTTATAAGAGCCTTATCTTTCTCCTGCGCATGTGGGCGCCCGCGTATGCTCTAATCTACGCCGGATACTCCAATCGCACCTCTAGATGTCTCGCTACTTTCTCCCATAGCGGCATAGGCAAATTTGTTAACAGTTACGTTACGACGTTTCGTACCATTTTATTTGAACACCTTTGTATGTTATTATTATACACAATTATATATTTATATGTACAGTGATCAGAGTTATCTTCTTCAATCACATGCAAATAGGATAAATCTGTGATTTTGAATCTGCGTATCAGTAAGTTAGTCAATATCAGTTGCGATGCTGACACATTAGAGCGAAATAAAACGAAAAACCTTTAATGCTTTTGATAAAAACCCGACATATTTTCAATTTTCTGTTAATAAATACCCCCCACCCCCAGTAGCACTTCTATTATTTTTTAAGGAAATTATTTAAATTGTAACATTTTTAATTACCAAAATTAACGTGGCTAGCTGAGAAACAGAGAAAACCCGGAATCGTCAGGGAATTTAAAGAGATCAAGATGAATCAGGAAAATTTATTCTAAAACTGAATTTTTTTTTATATAGTTGTTATTGGAATCGACTATTCGCTAATCTTTTTTTTTATATATATAAGTAAATTGAAACGTTAGCAACCAGTAAAAATCAGTCATTTGCCTGTTTTGATTTTTAGCTTTAATAGATCTCTTTTATTCAAAAGTAGAAGAAACATCGAAAGGTTTATTTTTCACTTTCTGGAATTCGAGGTTTTGCGAATCTCGACGCTTCAGAAAATCATATGTACGATTCCTGTGACTCATTTTTAGAATTATCTCTATCTCTGAGTGTGTTTACTCAAAAACATTTTGAGGTATATGGATAAAATATAGCATATGGTCTTTACACCAAATTTGGAGATTTCTATTGAATTTTGAATAAAATCGATTCTTGGAAGTCTATCTGAGAACAGATGAACAAAATAACCAAACAACAACAACAAAAAAATAATAAATAAATAAAAGATCTAGTTGCATAAAATCTGGTATGCTAATTTAGCATTAAAAGGTTGCTAAGTGTCAAATTTTGCACAAAATTCATCAAGAGGGTGACCGTAGGTCTGTTTGTGCATCTTTTTGAAGGTATAGCACAAATGGTTACTCAAAAATGTAGTGACTTAGATAAATGAAATTTGAGACTTAGTTTCAGCATTCAAAGTGTAGGTTTGTGTCAAATTTTGAACCAAATCTATCAAAGGGTTGCCCATTCTGTTGTTCTATGTATTTTCACACATGTAAGCATGGTAATTTCAAAATGTAATGATTTAAATAAATTAAATTTGATATTTGATCTTGTTACTAAAACTGTAGCAGTGTGTCAAATTTTAATTTTATTGGTTGAAAAAAAAGTGCTCAAAATGCATATTCAGATTGCTTTATTATACTGTAAAATATAGAATGCTTACAAACAGCACTCTGAAACTCAAAATGTGAACACTGGCGAATTTCATGGGCGTCTGGGGATGGTACCTTTTTTAAGGAGTGTGCGATAAAGTTTCGAGAGACCCTTCCCGCTAGTTTATTAAATTAGAGATTGTAACCAAATTCTCACTTTTCTCTGTGCAATACAAATGGGTTAAGCATTCTGCTTATGTGGAACAAGATCACAACAGAACTTTGGAATGAAGGAAATGCCAGGGAAATAAGTATCTAAAAAGGCGGAGCAAATTACTGTCGAGTGTATTTTCCGAAAAGCATGCATGCGATCGGCGATTTCGCACTATCATTTCTCTACTTTTGAAGCTTAATGTCGCCAAAACGATCATAGCAACACCAACGCGAGACAACTTTCTTTCAAAGATGTAGCGACTTTTTGAAATTTTAAGACAATAATAAGAAGAAGAAACTGATAAATGTTGTTAACAGAATCCCAATAATGATTCGAATCCTAATAAAGATTGTTTTTCATTTTTCAAAGAACTTAGAGAATGAATAAATTTTGGTTCAACTTGCTCTCAACTCAAAACCTTGCAATGATACCGTATCATCGTTAAAGACGATAATGATACTTTTTCATGAAAACAATAATGTTGAGAGACGAATTTTGATCAATAAAGATTGTTTATGGGAGAATAGGAAAGAACACACATTCATTGCTAGAAGAATTGTTTATAACAGCATACAAGCAATATTTATTTTGTTTTGTTTTTGCACCTCAGATGATCAGGAAAACCTAATTAAAGATTTCGAAAAAGAAATTTTTGAATATTTTATCATTTGCACTAAGGTGCAAAAACCTGTTAAAATCGTAACTAAAAGACCCTTAATCGGTACTACCTGTGAAGAAATGTAATGGGGGGAAAAAAAACACAGCTTTATTACAAATTTCTCAAATTTATTTACTCAGATCTGTCAGTTTGAAAAATATCTCCAAGAAATTATCTTTCTTTACATGATTGTGAAAATGGAAAAATTCATTAGAAAATTTATAGGATAATGTTTTTCTTGTCAATCTTTCATTTATATAAGTGCTAATTGCAAGATACATAGTATATGTGTGTAATTTTTGTGGAAGTGCTAAATAAACTTAAGAATATGCCTAAAAGAAAAAGAAAGAAAGAAAAAACTGAAAATTTTCGGTTTTAATTTAGGAGGACCGCACACTGAGTCACACAGAGGCTGTTCTAAATTCCTGAAGCTTCAAAAGTTTAAGGAAAAAAGAGTGTGGCGATTACTTACCTCCTTTTCTAAAGAGCCTAGCAATCAATCAACGTAACAACAAGAAAATAATTATACTTTTCCGGTATCAAGTATAAGAGCACGCAAAAAAAAAAAAAAAAAAATTCGATCAGCCCAAAACAAGATTTTTTCGGACATTTTCTATCTTGTTAATAGTCTAAAATATATAATGAAACCTATCCCTAACAAGCGAGCTGGGCAATGATAATAATTCTGAAAAAAATTATTCATCTTGGCAAAAGTTTTCAATAACTCGTTCAAAAGATCTCCATTTAACTTCTCCCTACAGCTTTCTCACTTAATTGCAACTTCCCCTTCAAAAATCACAAAGACTAGAACCAAACAAACTAACCCGCTTTTCAGAAAGAACATCAGTCATTTGCATAGAAACTGAAACTAGTTGTCAAGATTGACCCTTAGAAGTTGCCCTACCCACGAAGAAATTGTCCTTAACGATTGACTTTCCTTTTCTACTTGCCCCTAGAATTTCCTATGCTAGATGGACTCGGAATCGATGAGAATTGTGGCCATTCAAGTTTGTACAAATTCTTCTTAAAGACTCCTAATTAACCTACCCCATTTTTCTTATGAAATCTATTATTTTCAGTAACCCTGACAGAATCTTTGAATCTTTTTTTAAAGCAGATTTTATCTAATTTATACCACTTTTCTGTGCAGTATCATCAGGTTAGATTATTTATGCCACTTTCTTCCAACTTCCTGGGAAATTATAGATCTTCTGTCTAGACTGTCCAGAAAAATACTCCTATTCCTAGTCTTTTGAGTAGGAGTAGGAACAGAGCAAATGTGTTCCAATTGATTTAATGGATTAAATTTAGTAAACTTTTTTTTTTTTATCCGAACAGAAACGTACACATAATTAACTGTACGATCTATATTCCAGGCATTTGGATTCAACCTTTCAATTACGCATGCATCAGCTGTGAAAAATTTTGGTTTTTCCTTTTTCTTTCCCAGCCATCTGTGTCGCTATGACCTGTTTTATTATATTTCTTTGCCTAGTGGCCGATTTATCTTTGAATGTTCTAAGTGGAGTGGCACTGTGTAGTGCAAGTTGTTCAGGATCTTTCAAACACTGGTTCAGACTCACTTAATATTTGATCAGATGTGAATGTATCATCAAACCAATTATAAATTATTTGGATAATTGATTCAAACAATCAACCAAAACAATCTGGTGAAAATGAATGAGTTAAAGCATTTGATACTTCCTGGGAATTTTTTTCTTCCCTTACAATCTTACAGATTGGCTATTTACTTATCGACAGATTTTACCATTAGTGCCGATTTTGCTGAGGATAAAATATTTGATAAGGAAGAATATGAGATAAAACGCGATAATCTTGAAATCCATCCAATGAAATGGTTCACCTTCAGCTTTCAAACAAAACGACCAAGAATGGATAACTTTGAAATGTTCACTGATGGATTCAAAGATGATAAGAGGACAGGTGCGGCAATGGTAGTATATTTCCATGGTAAGGAAATAGGTAAAAAACAGATTTGTATTTCTAATCATGCTACAAATTACCAAGCCAGAGTCTTAGCGATAAAAATGGCAGTTGATTATTGTGAGGGACCGGTGATTGGCGTAGATGCTCTTTATTCTCAGATTCTATGTCAGCCCTTCAGACAATACAATCCACAAGCACCATGAATAAAGAAATCTGAGAAATAAAAAAAATAAAAAATAAAAACCCTGAGAAAGACTAAAGAGAACAAATGGATTAGATTAAACTGGATTAAGATTCAAATCGGAAACGAGAGAGTCGATGAATATGCAAAAAAGGATGCACAGAAAGACCAAATAGATATTGTAATCCCAAAATCATTCCAAATGAAGGAAATTGGAAGAAAGATGATTATGCTGTGGCAGGATTGACGAATAATGTCATGCAAAGGTCGCATGACATACGAATTTATACTGGAACCAAAAATTATAAAAAGAATATTTCACCCGATGATAGTGTAAATTATATCCGGACATGGAAGATTTCCTGAATGTTTCTACACATTCAGAATAATGCAAGACAGCACATATATATGTAAAGAAATAGACTCAGTTCAGCACTACATACAGAATGTGTTGAACTCAAAGAAATAAGAGGAAGACTCATAGTGGATAGTAATTTTAACACAATATTATATTACCCTAGAAATCTAAAAATATTAAAAGAAATGATGGAAAAGATTTCTAGCCTTTTACCTACAGTTTGAAGATTCTTTGAACTTTTGTTGGTCGTTGTTTTCTTATGCAAAAATTTGAATAGTTAATGAGCATAATAGCCAGTTCCAATAATCCCTGTTTATAGCCTTAGTTTTTTGGTAACGAGGTAACTGGCTGTAATTTTTTTTTAAGTACTGATCTTGTATGGAAAGAACTGATTTAATAAACCTATCATATGAATCCTACTTTCTGGGTGGTCATATTTCTGAATTACTACCCATGCTTTCTTTCCATCTGTTTATGCTGGTGATCATAGGTCTGAGTTCCTTCCATGCAATAAGATGCATAATGGAAGATGATTTGTCACAATATATTTTATATCGCAATTCTCCTTTCAGTTACAGAATTGAAGAATTTTCCTTTCCTAAAACAATGACATGCATATAATGACCCGAAAAGGTTCCTGACGATCATACCTTGTTTTCATTGTGGATAATTATCAAATGCCAGTGGATCTACTTTTTCATTACTCATGGTACCTACCACTCATGCCGTAGTTAGCATCTCTTAAGAGATTGAAAATATTTTCTTTAAAACTTTTTAAAAATTTCTTGCCATGGTGTTTGGTTGATCAAGCTTGAAATCCAGCAGTTATTGTGAGATTCTGGGTCAAAACCAATCTTGTGAAAAATGAACTTTAATTGAGGAATTTAATTTTTTAGAAAAGATAGAGATACACACAATGATGATTGAGTCACTTTAAAAATAAAACTAACATTTTTTTTAAAGCACAAAAGGTTAACTGTTTCTAATCATTAAGAAAAAAAATTAATATAGTAGGTCACTCAGGCAGGTATAACTACTATTACTACTACATACATACACACACACATAAAAATGGATAAAACTTTAATGTATTTATATCTGCGACGATCAGAGTTACTTTTTTCAATAACATGCATTTCAATGACATCGGATCAAATTGTGATTCGAACCCACTAATCAGTATAGCTAAGCAGTGTTGATTTGGTTGTCAACATACTAGAATCCAAAAGAAAAACTTTTTTTTGTAAAACAAAACTATTGAAGTGGGCTTAAAATTTTTATCACAAGTCATATATTGCCAACATGACAAAGCAACTGACACAATACGCAAACAAATGATTCTTGACGAATGACAGGAAAGAGAAAAGTAATAATAAAAATGTCTTTGCAACATGTTGTTAAAGTGTTTAAAGAATTGGCATTTTATGCATTATGTATTTGTTACGTCATCTGTTACTCCATTCTGCCATTTCATTCGATTCAATTTAGTGTTATTTCGAATCAATAATTAATTATTTTCATATTCATTCGAGTTCATTATTTTCGAAATAGTTTCATATCATTTTTGTAAATATTTATTATAATGAATTTATTATAATTTTTTTTTTTCTTTACAAAAGCTCTGTTTAACCCTACAAAAATTTTTTTTGAAAAGAATGCTGTTCGTATCCAAAAAAAGTCAGTTCAGCCGGGATAAGGTGGGTTGCTATAGATTCACTTTCTAAGAAGTGGATCTCATTATTATTTAAAGTTTGGGAACCCTTGCTCTAAAAGTCTTTTAATTACTTGTTTTAGAATTTTAGATAATTATGCATTTGTTTATCTGGCATGTATGAATAAATAAAATTGTTGATGTGATATTCTATTAAATTCTAGCAGAAGCATTTAAACGCAGCTAAATAAATTTCTAGAAGTTGTTCTTTTTAAAATTTAAATTAATTGATTGTTATGCCAAAATCTGACGTTTCCTGCCATAACTCTTGAAAATATTAATACACAAAATTAATATTTATGCTATTTTTAAAATGGTATTTTTAGTTGTACCAATTAAGGAAATGCAAAATTTTCTTGACTTCAGCTTTTTCTTTGTTTCATTTTCAACGATAGATTTCATTGATGTAATAAAATTCGATTTTCATTGTTTTATCAAATATTTAATCGCATTTGCTTGATTTGTTATTGATGCTTTTATTTCTTCCCTTAACCACTTTTAGCCATTAACCTTGACTTTAAATAATCAATATAAAATGCATTTTTTAAAAATCCTTTTCATTTAATGCGACTGAAAAGCCTAAATTTAATTGAATCAATTTTTTTGAAAATTAAAAAGTATATATATTGCAAAATAAAAGTGGAATGAAAGCCCTTTCAGAGAGTTGATGATTGATGAAAACATGCAATTGAATGTTTTGTTGGATGAGTTTGAATTCCAGCATAGCATTTAAAAACATTGTATATCAAATTGTGTTAAATAATATTATTGTAGTTATGAGGAAAAATTATTTGGAAGTGGTCTCCCCAAAACCTTCTTGCATACTGTCTAATAAACTTTTCATGTCGGAGAACTCTTTGCGTACAATAGTTAAGAAATATTAATGTTTGGCATGAATTTAGCATTTTCACTGAATCTATTATGTCATTGTTGGTGAGTTAATCCCTAGCATGTGGTTAATATTAACCAAAAATCAAATTTCTGCTTTAGACATGCTTTTCTCAATCAATTGAAACAAAGATTTGAT
The DNA here is from genome assembly GCF_947563725.1 of Argiope bruennichi. Taxonomy (NCBI): domain Eukaryota; kingdom Metazoa; phylum Arthropoda; class Arachnida; order Araneae; family Araneidae; genus Argiope; species Argiope bruennichi. The sequence continues at coordinate 53,567,197 of NC_079162.1, forward strand.
ACAAAACTACACCTACAGTCACAAAATACCATACCTAATTTTATATATTTAAGTCATTGCGTTTTTTGAAATATCGCATTTACTTGCTTCTAAAAGTACAGACAGACAGTCAATCTGTTGTTGGTTTTGTCTCAAACTTTGACAGCTGTCTATAATACGAATGTTCAATCTGTGTACCTACTGTTATCTATCTAGCTCCCTTCATTTTATATTTATCCTGTTAGCTTATATTCGAACAGATGCACTTCCTATGAATATATCTGACTCTAATCTGCAAAATTAATGTTAAGGCCGTATTTCAATCAACTATCTCAAAGCATTTTTTGAGTTATCTTTTTCACAGACAGATTTCCAAAATTGTGTTTTTTGAACTGAAGGAGCTATAAAATATGAAATTTCGTCAAAATCTCGAGTCTGGATTTTTTGGCGATGACTATACTTTTTCTATACTATGAAAACGAGAAAGGAAGAAGGTTAACTTACAATATCGGGAAATTTAGAAGATGAATGGACACTTACTTTTTTAATAGCACTATAATGTTATGGGAGTGTCTCCATTAGAACGTTTCATGTATATGATAAACAGAACTTAACTAAGTCAATTAAAATAACACGGCTTTGATGTCAGACAATTTGGTGGAATCATGAGCATGAGTTATGGAAAACTATTTATTTGATATCAAATAAAACCAGCACTCCTGGCGAACGAACTGGTTGTCTCGGGTAACTAAGGAAATGAAGGAAATAGAAAATGAAGTTAAACACTGTGAAAAATAGATGGAACAAGCAGTTACGTTTTTAAAAGCTTTGTGATGGCTTATATACACGATGAATAGAAAAGTAAGGCTATTGTATAACAGAACTCTAATTGTCATATTTTGATTCTAAAAAAAACTTTGTTTAGACAATCATAAACATGTAGTTATACATAAGATGTTTGATAGAAATTAAGGTAATTATTAATTAACGGTGAGAGAGCCAAAACTCTCCAAATATAGAACCGAAACGAATTGAAAGTAGAATCGTATGAGTGCACATCTAACTTACGAAAGGAAAATAAGTATCTGTTAATGCTGTTTATAATTAAAAGATACCAAAATAGTTGATGTTAAAAATGGGGGGGGTGTAAAAATTATCACTGACGAATCCACCTATCCTTCACTATTAATTAATAAGAACCAAAATTAAATACAACCGATATTCCACCTAAATCAGCTGATTATCAAAAGTAACTAGTAAAGAAAAGAATAATAAAATGTGAGATTGAAAGTATTTTTATGGCGATAGATAGATGTGATACATAAGTCCAGTCAGAATGTCAACAAAAATTTCAAAATATATTAAATCGATTTTTACCATTTTAACATCAATAAAGCTTTTTTAATGATTAAGTTCAATTGATGTTAACTCGGCTTGGCCATCCAAAACATGCCCTACTGTCAAACAGATGGATAAAGGAGGCAGAATTAAGATATGTCTTTTTTAACTTAAATGAATGCTTAGTAATCAAAGTAAAGAGTTTTAATGAGAAAATTATTTTGTATGTGTTTTAATTATATATATATTTAGAAATTGTCAAATGTTTATATAGATTAATTAGGTGTAAATTTAAAATAAATTTAGAAAATATTTTTTATTGTTATTTCAGAGAAATTATTTCAATTTGAAATTATCATTTTGTCTGTTTATTCTCTATGTCATTGTAGAAAATGTTTAAAAACATTAAAAAAAAAATTTAAGGAGATCCTCTCACCTCCTTGTCCATTAATTTGGGCAAATTGTAGATTGGTTGTTCACATTTTTTGATGAAACTTTCTTATCCTCTCAACTAAGTTCAACTTTCCAAAAAATAATGCAGATACTGTTATGCCAGGTTTTATCAGATATTCCCTACTGTATAAGATATAATTTTTATTATAATTTTTATATAATTTATTATAATTTCTTCTAATTTAAACATTTTTAAAAATGTCGAATTGGCAAGGTTTTTTTTAATTTAAAAATTTTTTGTCACTATTTAAAATTTTATTATAACTGTCAATGCAATTAGTAAAATTTATACTCTTATGTTTTATCACATGTAAAATAGACAAATCCTACAAAACTTTTCTTTTACATTTTAATTGTTTACATGGTAATTTTCTCTTGTAAATTATTGAAATTATGGTGCCTGTTTTTAAAAGACAATTACATTGATATTGCATTCCTAAAAGTAAATGATTGAAAATTAAAGTAAATAAAATCAAATAATAGGTTTCTTAAAATATACTATTGTTTACTTTAGAAAGCAGTTAACTTTTTGAATTCTTTTCATACAAAAACAAAATATTCGTGAGCCAAAAAGTAGACCCTTAAATGACATAAACACTTATACAAGCATTTTTTTTTTTTTTTTTTTTTTTTAACAAAAAGGGAAGAAAATTGTTCTATATATTCTAGCTTCTTTTGCTTGCATATTGTATCTCAAAATATGTTTAAATTCATTAAGTATATAAATTATAATATTAGTGCATGTTTATTTACTTTTTTTAATTTTTTGATAAATAAATATGAAAAAAAACTTTATTTATGCATTGTAATTGCAGGTTGGAAAATATATCAAGGAATTTGAAATGGCTTGTGGTCTGCAAGAACGTATACGAGGAAAAAATCGAGAATTTGATTTCCCTACAGTAGATAAAATGTTTCAATCATGGCTGCATGACATGCCATCTTTTAAGGATGATGTATACTTTTGGGTAGACATTATTGTTCACCGAGTGAAACAAATTGAACAATTTCGATTTTATTTAGCCCTAAGAAGCATTGAATTGCCGGAACTGGGAAATATATTAGAAAGGATACATGACGATTGCTTCAAAGCTTTGGCTAATGCATTTTATGTTCATGGGCTTCCAGAGTTATCATTGAAAGCATTGCAAAAGTGAGTATTCAAAGTAAAATTGCGTTATAGCAAATTTTATTCTTCTATTTTTATTGAATAAATATTAAAATGTTTAGTTTGCTACTTTGGTTAGTTAAATTTTTGACAGATGAAGTCCTGACACTTCAAAATATTGATGGCTCCAATGTCTTTTGTCTCTATTAGAAATTATCTCCAAGGAAAAAAAAATATTGAAATCATTATTATGAAATGGCATATAAGAGTATTAAAAATAATTTTTTAACATATTTCTGTCCTTGTACAAATAAAACTCTACTTATTTTAAATTATCAGTGCTTATTATTCATTAACATTTTGATTTTTAGTCTGACTTGGGTAGTTCATAATTTTTTTGTCCATATTTTTCATGCAATTTCAATAATTTTAATGTTAGAATGAAAAGAGGGGGAAAAAAACTGTTCTAACTGAGCTAACCAGTTACAAATTCTATCAAACTTTATTCAAAACTTGTGTCTGAAATGAATAATTTTTTTATAATGATAGCCTCCTTAGTAATGTAATTTAACCATCGATTAAAAGGCTAAAATACTTTTATAAGTGCAAATATTAATAGTTTTTAGTATTAAGTGCAAATTTATACTTCATATTAAATTTGTACCTCACATTAAATATCTTTGGAATCTGATTGACATAATTGTACATAATCAAAATTTTAATGAAAATTTCATGTCTTAATATTAATATTTAGAATTCTTTAATTTGAATATTTATTAATCAAATTAAGATAAAATTGAACATTTTAGGATCTTTAAAATTATCTGTACTCTTATATATTACTTATAATCATGTATGGTATCTGTAAATTCCTCTGAAAATATCTTATACAGAGAGAGATGAAGAGCTTCTGGTAGGGTGGTTTGTTCTAACTTCCTCTGTAGGTAATGTTATCTTAGCCCATTGTTGATAATGAGTTTTATCTTTATTGGAAAAGCTGGTAAATGAATCTCGTCAGGATTCGTACAGATTTTTTGAAAATTTCTTAGGGGGAAAAAAGCAATTTTCAAACTGTTTAAAACTTTTTACATTAACACAATACTCCTTGTGAAGTCTTTGGAATATCCTGGTTCAAAAAGTTTCTGAAAGGCAAAGGCTTCTGAAACCAGAAATTGGAAGTGCAGCAATAACAAAACAAATTTGATGAAATCCAGTTTGTAAATGTTATTAACCATCTATCAAGAGAAAATATTCATCTTCCTTTTGTAGCTGAAAAAAAAGTGAGAATTGCAACCTTCAAAAAATATTTCTGTTAAGGTATGAATATATACTCATGATAAGATATTAAACTTATGCAGGAATTCAAAATCTCTGTTCTTGTCAAAATGGTATTTATTATCATGTTACTTCTGGCATAGTAAGAAATTTGTCATGCTTAACTCTTTTATTAAAAAAAAAAAAAAGACACTTGGTAAATAAATAATAATAATAATAATAAAAAAAAACTAGAAAATGAAATTCCTTCTAAGCAATCATTCAAATTTGAATTATTTAAAAATCTCTATGTGATGAGATTCTAACTGATTTTATTGACTTTTGTAAATATGACAGTTTGTGAAAACACTCTAGATTTCTCAAATTTAAATGTTGAAAAATTACAACTAGATGATTTTCTCTCCCATGGTTTGAGTTCAGAAACTCCTTTTATTAAAAAACCGGAAAGGAAGGTAAGTTTAGTGCAAATAAAAATATTGAGGTATGAAATCTAATAAAAAAAAGTTTTATGTAGTACTAAGAATTATTTGTGATTACATGAATAATTTTAGTGGTAATTTTATAAACGTTGTTAGATGAAAAAAACTGCATGTCTCAACAGTGATTTCAACCAATGTAGTCAATATCTCAAGGATGGGGGGGAAAAAATGCAAGAAATTTCTCATCAATATAATAGAGAAATATATTGATGAGTTTTCTAAATCTATATGATAAATATGCAGATCAAGCATGAAAACAAAATTATATGATAATATTGGCAAAGTCAAAAATCGATTGAGTAAAATGGCAAAGAAAAGAAATGTGATTTATTGAAAATGGTAGGAATTTTAAGAATAAAAAAATAATCAATTATAGTTAATAATAATTTTAAAAGAAATCCTTTGTAATTTATTGCTTATTGTTTAGATTGATATTTTGTTTTTCAGTGATGTTTTAGATTCACTGCTATATTAATAAATTGCTTTTCAATTATACAAAATTTAATATTTTTGTTTAACTAGTACTCAATCTTATTTGTCATATTTACTGTAATTAAGGAATGGAAAGGTAGATTTGTGCAATTGCTAATTTTATATAAATTTGTATGAAAATGGATTTAAAATCATCTCTTGCTGTCAAAAGTAAAATTCAAGTGATTAGTTCTGTTTCATTAGAAATCAAACTCTTAAATTACTTATATTTTTTAAGTATATATATATTTGAAGACAGTGGAAAGACTTTCGATTTCATGACGTCGTTTTATTTCATTTTGGAGAAGCAGACATATGTGCAAGCGATGAGCACACACACAACACAGAACGACACAGAGGAATGAGGAAAAAGCTGTTGTACATTTTATCCCCGGGCTTATATAACCTAAGATTTTGATAGGGAAAATATTTCTTCATAGTGCTAATATATAATGAGATTTCGATAATGATTTTCGCTACACACGCCAACAAGGCAGAGGAATCACAGGAGGTTTTAAAAAAGAATTTGTCTCGTCAGCGGTATTCTGTCCCTTCACTCGGAGTGTGGGAAAGTTAGGCTTTTAGCCGATTCAGCAATTTTACAAAGCTTATCTTGAATTTATTAAGTAGAGAAAGTGGAATTGGATCACGAAATAAGAGAATATTTTTAGAATGAAGTTACTATGGGCTAAATTAAGATAAAATATTGGAAATTAATTAAATTGAAATTAAGAGTTTAAAATATCCTTACATATATATATAATATGACAGTTTCCTTCCCTACAATATTTGCTTTGAAATATTGTGCATAATATACAAATTTTATTATTATTAGGGAATTTATACAAATTTTATTATTATTAGGGAATTTACCGCCTTCTAAAACCTTTTTCACTGAATAAAATTGTTGATTGATTATTTAAAATTTATGTAAAATCATTAATTAATACATTGTGAATGTTTATTATTATTAGGAAAAAAAATCTGTTTAAAGGGTTTCAAATGAAACTTTAAAAATTTGAATATATTTGAACATAAGAGCAGGAACAAATAAATGAAATGTAATAGCACTGAAGTGCACTTGACAAACTACAAATTTTTTAGGTTGTTGTTTAAAAAAAAGTAAAAAATTTATTTTATTTAAATATTTTCTTTAACTTTAATTCTATGTTTAAATTTATTTTCAACCAAACGAATGTATGTTCTTTGGACATACTAAAAGTTGCTTCATAATAGCTGAAACACAGCATGATTTTGTATATACTGTGTGCTTAGTTATTTTACCAACAAAATTCTAGGACTCTGATTCCCCCCCTTCCCCTTCCCCCAAATTTGTACAAACCCACTCTCTGCTTGTAATTATGCCTATTTTCCAACAACACAATGCTACTTTAATTTATAGAAATAATTGAATCATTCTGTTCCCCCAGTTTACTTTGGTATAGTAATAATCCTTTTATGATCGTGAACCTTTAAATTTGAACCTTGTTATTTGATTCTAATTAGTCCATATTTGTTATTAATAGTGAATGCATTTTTCTTTCAGCTGTAAAGCTACCACAATGAATGATGAATTTTTGGAATTGTATGCAGAATCTCATTTATTAGAAATGAAATTATGTAGAAACGATCTAGAAAAGGTAAATTGTTTGTTGCTGTCTTTTTTAATTTTTGTATTGCACATTACTTTTAAAATTTAAAACTATATGTGAATATTAACTATATTTGAAAAATTTATCTATTTCTCTATATCTAAAAATTTATCTATCATTGGTAACCTTTTATAGATAAAAAAATATTTTGATATAAAAAGTTATTTATTAAAATATTATGTATTTGAAAATTCTATAATTAAATAACAATATTGTTTTCTATATGAAAAGGAAACTTTTATACAGAATGCCCAATAAACATTTTTTACATTAATAGAGATAGGTACATACTTCTAATTAGAAACTTCTTTAAGTGAATAAGGAATTATAGGTTTACATTGTTGAGTAAATAAATGTGTCGTTGAAAAAATTATGAAGTCTAAGTTTTTATCTAATCTCTTATCTCAATTGTTTACAGAACGTGAGCAATCAAAATCTGTGATGTTTCTTTTAGATTTGTATATGCCACTAAAATTCTCAGAAACTTGTATGAATATGTTTAAAGGCTTTTGTAATTTTACTATCACAATTTTAAATTTTAAGGCCGAATGACGTCGCTGTATAAAATTTGGCATTGCAGTGTATTACTTTCTTGAATGCAAAATATACACAGAGAAAGTATTGTAATTGTCAAAAGTTACAAACTTGAGATTTTGATGAATCCAGACTAAGGCTCTTTGACTAAGAAAAACACATTTTTGGAATTGTGTCTATCTGCCTGTGAACACAATAACATTGAAGTGCTTTGAGTTCGACAAATGTAATTTGGTATGTGATCTTTAGCACAAATTTCTTGATTTCTATCAAATTTTGAGCGAAATTCATATGCTAGAATTCTTTCTGTCCAGATAAAAATGAACACGATAACTGTAAAGCACAAACAGCTTAATCAATAAAATTTGGTACAGATATTTCATATTTAAAGTGTAAATGCAAACCAAATCGTGGAATTAAATCCATCAAGATCATTGACCATTTGTTGGTCTGTACTTTGACAAGCGTATAAATGTGATAACTCAAAAACACAACAACATTTAAAAAAATGAATTTTGGTATATAATCTGATGATTAAAATTTGCTGTTTGAGTTACGAACTATCAGGATTAGGAAAGACGTCTCTATTACATATTCGATTTCCTAGACAAACCGCATAACAAAGATTAATCACCGAAGATTTCATTGTTAGAATCAGTAAAATTCAGTTGAAAGATCTATATTTTGTAACTGTTTTTCATTAATGCCTTGCATTTAACACGCAAGTACCACTTTTTTTAGCTATATTATGAATATGAGAGTACACATGATGACTAAGAGTACACATGAATATGAGATCAGCACATATGAGAGTTGTATGAAGCATACAACTCTCATATTTACAACTCTAAGAATATAGATCTGAGCACCCATACATTCACAGCATTGTTCAGGGCCTAAAATCATAATTGAAATCTTGAGGGGGAATAACACCATTTTTTTAAAAAATTACAGAGTATGCAAGAAACTTTTGGGAAGACCACTCTCAATGTCATTGAAAGTATTTATACAGTCATTCACCTGACATTGCTATATGAAAGTTTCACAACTCATGTGGACAAAGAAACAATATATATATATATATATATATATATATATATATATATATATATATATATATATATATATATATATATATATATATATATATATATATTGAAGCAATTAAATATTAATTTGTGTTGTTGAGCTTGTGCATGCATGCAATTTATATTTTACTCTTAAATCATTATTTGGTTGAGGTAAACGAATGATTGATTACAAAAGAGCTATTTGTTTGCTTAGTTATAGTAATGAAATATTATCAGAACTACCTTTATTTTACTCTGGTGTGGTGTGGCGTGGAGAGAGAGGGGTACCAGCTCAGGTGTCGTCCTCGTCATCTGACCGCGGTTCAAAATTACGAGGTCCGTCCCAAAATAGCCTTAGTGTTGCTTTACAACGGGACGTTAATATAACTAAACTAAACTAAACCAAACCTCTATTTTACTACTAAAACATGATCCTCTAAACAGTTTAAGTATGAAGTCAAAAATAGTGACCTTTAAATTTACATATATATATATATAATATAGTTTTAGAACAAATTAAATTATCTATGAAATTGAAACTATATGGGGAAAATAATAAATTATGCAAACAAAGAACTGTAAGTACGTGTAGCCTGTATGTTTGACTATTAGTTTTCTCCTTACTTTATGTGATATTTTATATAGACTTGTTAGATATATTTATTTATTTTGTATACAATTTATTTTATTGCAAGATTTATTTTATTACAAGATTTATATACAACTTTATTTAATGGATATCATTTCTGTACTATATGAATATTTCGTTTAATTAACAGAAAGAATATGTTATAAAGGAAGCTCTGATCTTCTTAGAAGAATTTTCTGATATTGGAAGTCAACAAACAATCGCTAAGATTAATATATATCTAGGTTTAGTGCTCAAACAATCACTGCACAGGAATAGGAGATATATTGTTCATGAATATGGGAAAACAATAGAAGAAATGTTTTCTATATCATACGAACAACTGACTGATTGGTCTAAAGGTTGGCTTTACTGTGGAAATTTCTTTCAAGAAATGTTTCTTTCAAACAACGATAGCAGGTAAGATTTAACTTTAATCATTATTAATTGTAGTAATTACTGAAATGTTTAAAAGTTTTTATAAAAACGAAAAGCTTTATGTTAAGTATAAAGAAAAAAGCAAGTGATGATGAAATCGGAATATTTTAAAAAAATTTTGTGGATTTTAATGCACGAGAATAGAACCTGGGACCTTGTGGTTCGCAGTCCAGTAACATGACCATGATACCAAAACAATTGTTCTGGTAGCAGAGCTGTTAACTGGCTTAGATGCTATTCACCACAGACTCTCCCTCCCGTGAGTCGGAGGTGAGACGAACGATATGGTTATTGAGTGGTGATGTATTTTAGCTATTGTCTTAATGGGCCTGTACCCAGTTGAGTAGCGAGTGTGTGTGGGTGAGTGGTTGTTGATGCTGTTGCTGCGTCAAGTGAGTCTGACGACTTTGGTTTGCTGCGTCAAGTGAGTCTGACGACTTTGGTTTCGGGTAGATGGCGCCACAACAGCTGTACGAAGGTTGAAGGTTCATAGTCCGAGGTCACCAATTTAGCGGATAAGATGCGCAAAGATAGAACCTGGGACCTTGTGGTTCGCAGTCCAGTAACATGACCATGATACCAAAACAATTGTTGGGGTTGCAGAGTTGTTAACTGGCTTATATGCTATTCACCACAATTTTTTACAACTTTCATTATTTAATTTTTATGTGTCTGGATATTTAATCTTCCTCAATTTGGGATGGTTTGAATTTCTAGAAATATATTGTGTCCAAATTTGTAAGTAAAATCATTTGTCTAAAAAAAAAAAAAAAAAAAAAAAAAAAACCCTAGAGCAATTTTATAACCTATGCCATCCCTAACATCGTTCAATAAGATATATACTTTAAGACTAATGGGACCATAAGTTACTTTATTTGTAGATCAGAAGTTTCTATGCGATTTTGCAGTCTTTCACGTCTAACTGAATTTACATCTGCTTTTAAGCCCACAAAAAGTACTTACACTGAAGAAAAATAATAATAAATTTTACCTTCAGCTATCAAAAAAATAATAAATAAATAAAATAAAATAAAGGCTATCAGCGCAACAATTTTCACCATGAAAAATTATGTTTTGCGTATTTAATTATTTGGATAATTTTGTTGTAAGTAATGAGGATTCCATTAATTTTTATCTTTTAACAATAGTTTTTGTTTTCTTAGGGAAAAATAATTCTAATAGGATCATCTTTTCTTGATATTATTAAGAAAATTCTCCACTTACTGTACTGAGAATGTGATCAATAAACTGGGTAATGGGATTTATTTCATGAAGATTCCAGATAATATGATGCACAAGTAACAGGAATATAGCCAAGATATACACAAAAGACAGTGCTTCCAGAATTTAACAATAGGAGCAGACAACAAATCACTAATTACATAATGGAGCAGTTCTGTCAATAGCGCGCACAAAGGCGGAATTAGTAGGGAGGGCGGATAATTGCTTTGGTAAACTCCCCCCTCCCCTCTCTATCAGTGAGAAAATGAAAGTTCCCTGAAACAAAAGTCTTCACAACTTCAGGACAGGGGAGTAGGTTTGAAAACTGTTTTCAAGTTCATATTTTATAAACAATGGAAATATTCAACTACCTATTTAAGTCAACAAAATGACTATATTTGGCAAAATAACTGACAGAGTGGCAAGTCAATAAGATGTATTCTCCCCATTCTTTTTGGTTGGTCATTTAGAATTCAATGTGATGGGTCACCAGCATCAAGTGCGCAAATTTTCAAGCTTCTTAATCAAATGTTGCTCATTCGGCTTATTCAAATGTTGGCATTACTTCTGGTAGAGTAAACGAAAAAATGGCAAGTAAATATGTAGTTTTTTTGCTGACTATTTTCTTGTCTAAAATATTATTAGGATTTAAAAAAAATTTCGTCCATTGCTTTGATCACCTGTCAGTAGAATTATTAGGAAAATTAAAACAATTGTATTATCTGTACTTATATAAAGCTCAATGTGTGTGTTTTTGTGTTGGCGCTCTACAGAAAAGACCATTTGACCTACATCTACCAAATTTGGTACGTGTATACCTTGAAGGTCAGGAATGTGCACCTGGGGTCCCTTTTTTTGAAATTTTAATTAGAATTTTAATTATTAATTAAAAACTAACTTTCCCGCCAAAAAAATCCTTTCATTTTCCCCACCGCCAAATAAGTAAGGCTTCAGTTTTTTTTTCCCCCCAACACCAATGCGAGTAGAGTTAACGTTTTTCGTTGTTTTTTTGCATTTAAAATTAAACGTTGTTAATTAATCGATCTTTCAGATTCATTATGAAGTACTCTTGAATTAAAATAAAACAGATTAAAGGAAATTAAAAATTTCTGATCTGCATAGCGTTACCCCAACTGGCGTAGAAAAATTCACGCATTTGCGTTACCGTAACTGGCGTTGAAAATTCACGCATGCGCATTGTCTTCTGATTATTTACATCTAATTTCAACGGAAGCTGACTCGATTTAAATTATTTTTAGGTTAGTTGTATGCTTTTGTACTTAAATTGTATTTATGTTAGTTTAAGTTCATCGTTTTTTCAGTAATTTTTTTTACCTGTTTTCGACCGATTATTTTAAACGAGTCTGTTGATTTTCTTAGTGTTTGATGCATTTGAAATTAAACATTGTTAATTAATAGACCTGCTCAAGATGAATCTGAAAAAATTTTGTTGACAAATTCTTGAGATATTACATAAATTAAGAAAGATATTCTTTAATGCCCATAAGGTTTAAATGCTCAGTGACTCTGTTTTCAGTAATCATATTACAAAAAAATGCTTTGTTTCAGTAAAAAATATTATTATATTAATTGCAGATTCATCCTTTCCACTTTAATTTAAAGCATAAATTCTACGTGAGCTAACAGAAACTTAGAGAGATACATATTACGCTATGACTGAAGGCCTTTATAATATTATGAGTGAACTGAAATTTGAAGTTTTAAAATATTTTAATGAAGAAGCTATTAAAGTAGGAATTACATAAAATAGTTAGTTATTAAAATTTTAACGAGCATTAAGATTGGCGAACCGGCTGGTCGACAAAGGCGGCTAGTATATGAATAAGACAATAAATTTGTTTTCCTTGTTTTGTTTATTTTTGTCTTTATTCAGAATTTTCTGAATGATTCGGAAAAGAATAATCATTTTATTCATATAATTGTTATTTCCACAGTGCTGATTTTGCAGATTTTTTTTTAAATATATTATGCGTATTTTATTAGGATTATTCTCTAACTAAAATCTGGTTAATGGTTAAAGTAAATTTAATAAAACATAGGAAAGTGTTCTCAACATTCTTTTGCAATATTTTGCTCTTTGCACTCTTTTGCTAAGAAGAATTACTTTACTGTAGCCAAATTAAGTGAATTAACTATAAATAACTGGGGTAAGTAAATTGTGTAATTGTATATTAGGAGTATTTAACTATAAAATATTTGTCTTTTGCAATCTAATTTATAAGGCTGCGGTTATTTTACTAATTAAATTTTATTAAATCTGACACCTCAAATTACAAAAAGCAGCATTGGAGATGGAAATGTTTATTGGTACATTTAAGAATCTTTCACATATCAATATTTTGTGACTTTTTAATGAGACCATTAATGAGAAATGTTCAGAAATGAATGAATGTTCTGACATGAATAGTGCATCTATTTCCTAGTCAAGAAGGACTCGATTAAAACTGCTGGAAATAATTAATTGAAATTTAAAATATAGAATAGTTGAAAAAATTATTCTTTTAAAAATTATGAGTGATTAACAAATTTAAATCAAGCATTCTAAACAGTCCCTAATGAATATGATTCTTTTCTTCATATTGTCAAAATTATTGATTTTAGGTCAGTTGGTGTAAAATTCGTTGTGTTAGGAGTGAAGGAATTAATGCATGTTTAATTCTGTGAAGGTATTTCAATTATTTTGTTTCGACTTGGAAGTTCTATTTAGAGGTGCTAGTTCAGATGATAAGGACAACACCAAAATTATGAGATTTTCATTTCCGATTTAAGATACATTACTAGTCTATATAATTTAATAAAATCTTTTACTGTGCTGCTTGATAAGTGCTGATTTGGATTTGTTGCGATTCTGGGTAAAAAAAAATGTGTAATTGCACCATCCTTTTAATTTCTGCATTCTTTACTATATAATATCATGGTCTGTTAGATTATTTGTTCATGATTTCAGAATTTAATATTACGACTATTATAAATGTGGGTTGTTTTTTCTAATTTTATTACTTATTAAATACACACACACATACAAAGTGTCTACGATTATCCTGGCCCCATAGCTTATTTCTTAAGTAGACATATAGTTTGAATTGGAAAAATGCTTTAAACGACGGAAATAATTGTATTTTATGTTGTTGGAACAAAAAGCTACAAACTCTTTTATACAGTCTAATAGTCCTATCAATCATATTTAATAAAATTTTCTTGGCACTATAATATTTTTTTAAAAAATATACATATGTATTCCCTTTTTCTAGGACTAAAACTGACCGACAAAAAAAGTTGAAAATCATTATTTTAGATGAATTTTACAGATATTTCCAAGGAGTGAGAAAAATTTTATGGGGTCATTTGATGTGTAATCATTTGATACCCACAAATATTTTCACCTATCTAAAATGAAATGTTTTGGTAATCTTCACTGATAAAAAAGAATAAAAATAAAATAAACATTATATTTATCATGTGTTTTTCTGTAATTTTTTAAACTAATAATAATTTAAAATATAATACATATGTTATATAAGAATATTCATCTTGGATTTTTACAGATATGAGTATTTCTGTAATAATGAATTATTAAACTTTCTATCATGCTTAGTTATTAATTTACATAATTCATTCATACAAAGGCGAATATAATAGTATTTTGTTGTTGTAAAAAATGTTTTCGTATTATTTGTGAATTGACTCATTTTGTTTCATGCTCTATTTTTTTAAGGTATTATGAACATGCATTGAGATCCTTAAGCAAATCATGCAAGTATAACGATAATACAATATCCACAGAACCACTTGCAAAGGTAATTATGGCATGTTAGCTTAATAGTTTTTGTTTAACACCTATTTTAATAATATTTTGGATGGCAAAGCTCTTATTATGTCTTACTCGCATTTTACATATTAAGTTCATAATATTATAAAAGTTGTTTGTAAGTAAGTATGTCAGCGGTCTTTTTTATTGCAAATTGTCTGACTTAACACTATGTTACCTTGTGGCATCATTGAAGAGTTTTCATATTTGGATGTAGTGATTTCATTTTTTACAGGGTAATTCAAAATGAATATGACGATTACAAACGGCTATTACTATTTAATGTAAAAGAATTTATCGATGAGATTAATGCATAATGCCGATGGAACTTCAAGATTTTGTATACATACGTTATAGATGTTCTATGTTCTTATAGATGTTCTAAAATTATTTGTAAATAATTTTTTTTCCTGTTTGTAAAAATGATAAACAATTTAGCTGGTAATATATATATATATATATGTTTGTAATATTGTACACACATTATTAATTAATAACTTTCTATATACCATTATTTAGAAATATTTTCTCCTATGTAACATATATATATATATATATATATGTATGTAGTATTGTTTGAAGTTTCTAAAATTGACAAATATTGAATGCTAGTAAAACCTGCACAATGTTGCACATCATAAAATAAACTAAGAAGCTGAAATTTTTAAAAATAATAATTTTGCATGTTTATTTCATTTGCTAATGATATCAAGTAGTCAACTGCAGACAATAAAATTCGGGGGGAGGGGGAATGAAAATGGTATAAAAAAGACAATGAAATTAAAAAAAGTTTGCTGCAAATAAGGCTTTTAAAATTTAAATATTAAAATAATTTTTTTGAAATCTCTAATTTGGCTCCTTATCAAATTAGTAAAAATAGCTTGGGACTTTTAAACTTTAATAGAAAAACAATTAATTAAAAACATTTAAAAAAAAAGATATTTTTGTTTTAAATTTTAAGAAATGTTAAAATAACCACTTCATTTTTTTTTTATTTTTTTATTTTTTTTATGTATAATGGGATATCAGATACAAGTTTTTTAGTTTCAGTTCTTAAAATTTTTCATAAAAAGTTATTATTTTAAAATTTCTCAAAATTCAGTAAATTATATCAGAGTTCAAAGCAAATTTCTTTAGAATGAAAATTATTTATTTTCTTCAAATGGGTCACTTTTTTTTTTTTCTTCCTTGCAATCAAAGAAGTGTTACTAAGGACATGTACGTATGAAAAATCATCCAATAATGCACAAAATATTAAATAAAAATTTTCTACACTGAATTTTAAAATATCGTCTTTGAGGTACATTGTCACCATTACACCTATGTGCCGAATTTTATGATTGACATAGCAATTGATTTGTCTGGACACTACAGACGAGCATGCACAAACTCTTCCTTTTATATTTGCATAATAGTTTATATATCTAAATACTTAAAATTTCGCTTTATCATTTTATTATAAAGTTTCAGCGTTTGCACCCAAAAGAATTTATACTTTTAAAATAACATTTTACAGTAAAATTCGCAGATTTTTTTAATTATTGTATTTTAATTGCAGTATTATGTTTTCAGATAATATGGCTGCTTTCATCCTCTGATGTTCCATTAAACTACCGAAATGATGTAATTGAAGATGTTATACAAATACCATTATCATATTTTCTTCCATGGATACCACAGCTACTTGCTGCAATTTTAAAGATTACAGATTGCCACCTTGAATATATTCTATTTAAAATTGGTATTGAACATCCTGAATCTTTATACTTTCTATTGCATTCAGCTATGAATGAGAGAAATCCAATGCCACTTCAAGACTACAGATTGCCAGGTCAGTATCCATATATAATTATATATTCTTTAAAGATTAGTAGTTTGTACATATTTCAATTATGTTTCATTTATTAGAAGATGAAATTCTACTATTTTCAATTGCAATAGCTTCTTCGAAAGTTTTAAAATAAATTTCGTGAAAAATAAGTAGTTGTTTGTAAAATATAAAATTTTTTGCTGTTTTAGCTTTGTGTATATATAATATGATAAAAGTGTATGAAACGTTGAGGGGATGAATATTAAAAGGGATGGAACAAGAAATGTTGAATGGTTGAAATGAGATTGACCTGTAAATTCATTAATGATTTGTCAGTTCTACTTAAAAGTTTACTGTTGTTGACAGATAGTTTCTTTATTTTTCAAGCCGTGAAAAGTCCGCCTGTCACATCACTGAAAGTGTTCATTGAATAGCTGAGAAAATTCGAATTATACAAAACTGATCCAAAGGATTGCTAGTTTAGACTCCAGGACATTCAGATATTTCTTGGAATGAATGAATGAATTCATTCTCAAAAACGGCCCTGGAGTCGAAGAGAGTTAAATATTTAACACATATTGCCAGAAAATCTTGTTTCAAAATTTATATCAAACCCATGGAAAAAGTAAGAGATATCCCTCACAAAAATCTAAAAGATATCCCTTCCATTTTATGCTCTTCTCTATAGCTTAAAAATAGAAGTAATAGCCAGTCACATAATTACCTGATTAGTTATTATTCCAGCTCTTCTGAATAAATTTGATCTTTATGACAATTTTCACTGACATTCCTTTAACAAAGAAAATGACACTGAATATGTTCTTTAGTGCTATTTGAATTATTCAAGTCATCAAACAAACCTAGGAAGCAAATTTAATCACTAAGCAAAGTTTTGTTCAAAAAATGTTTTAATGAATGCCATCTGCATATTTTTCTTCAACCATTGAAGTTTTTTATGTGCATTAACTATGGCTTTGTGACATTAGAGGATAACAGCCTGTGATGCTAATAATCTCAAATAATGCAATTTTTAAAAATCAAATGTAGCTTGTTTGTCTTGGATAATTAATTGTGTAGAAGAATATTTTTAGATTTTTAGTTGTTGTGTAAAAAATTATTTAATTTAGTGCATTCTTTGCAAGTTCTTTTATATAATTATTTCTTTTATATACTTTTTGTTCAATATATTTCCTTATATAAGCCAAGAATTTTTGTAATTTTCTCTGAAACTAAATTATTTGTGTCAACCTATGTACAGATCCGCTATTCTTCAAAAAAAAAAAAAAAAAAAAAAAAAGTTACTTGAGCACTAGTGATAAATTCTTGAATGCCATCAAATACAGCATTTTTTAATTCTATAATATTCACTTTTTTATTCTTAATTTTAAGGGAGAGGGTAATTTTAAATTATGAAGAGAGCAAGAGAATTGACTTTATTATTGTGAAAATGAAAACTGCAAAGAATACTGTAATTTTCATCTTTTCATTTGTGGAAAAATACCAAGCAGAATAGGAAAAATGTGTTCGTTTCAGGTAGAGTTGCTAAACTATTATCTTTGGCATCTGGCGTTTTACTTTACTACGACTTGATTGGAAAATATTTCTTTGTTTTATCTACTTGATGATAGTTTTGAGCTCATGGCAACATGTTTGAATTTTGCGGATTTTTTTTCCGAGTCTGCTTATAAATTGAAGTAAATATTTTGAATTTGAGATAAATACTTTGATATTTCCCATTCTTGGGTTATGTTTTGATATATACAAGATATCGAACTGCTTTTAACCTTGTTTAATTTCAATAAAAACTGAATCTTGCTTTTTAAATTTCTCTTTCAAGCATATGATTTTAATGAGGCTTGGTCTTATCATTTAGAAATTTTTCTGAAGATTTTAAAATACTTTTGCAATAAAAAATGTTAAATGTCTTTAAAAAATGCTGGAGATATTGCATTTCTTTGTTTATAGAATATTTGTTTTCTTAAAAATGTGTAGGAGTTAAAGCAAAGTACTTAATAATATATTATTTTTCATGTGTAACAAACACATTTTAGTCATTCTTTTTATGTGTTTTTAAGTTGAAATAAACTTGTGGCACATGATAAAAATGAAAGAAAAAATTTATTGTCTTTAAGAAAAACAGAAATGAAATGCAATATTAACAATATTCAAAGCCTAATAACATTTTTATTAATTTTGCAAAGAATATATATATATATATATATATATATATATATATATATAATATATATATATATATATATATATATATATATAATTTGAAAAAAAATTATTGCATCACATATGGGACTTAACTTAGCTATTTCCATATGACTAAAAAATGATTAAATCAGATTTATTGTTGTAATTGGATTTATATTTTTATTATGATTTTCATTCAAACAAGCTATAAAAATTTACATAAAGCACAAAATTTCTATGTACAGATCTCTCTCTGTATATATATATATATATATATTATAGCATATAATATGTGCTCACTGTATGTTCTGAAATCAAGAATATGACCTGAAATTGTTAGATTTTGAAATCTGGAGCCAATTTTTTGTGGTCGTATGTACCGCTGATATGTACCATAAATCATAAGTCCAGTAGATATATAATTATAAAATCTGTCTTGAAAATTTTGCTTCTCTCAAATAGTTTTGTAATCTAGATCTCTCAATGAACCTAACTTTTCTTTTAGATAAATGATTTATCATAATCAAAAATTATTACATGTTTGTCAACCGTATTTTCCAATTGATTAAATTGGCTTTAAAATGTAGGGAACTGTTATCTAAATTGTTCATTCTATTGTATTGGTAAAAATAATTATCTTTTATAAAGGAGTGCTGATTAGACTCCTTTTACTCTTTATATGTCACCAAAAATTCCATTTTAGAAATCACTATTTTAAACATGAACTTTGAATTTTGTCATTGTCTTTTGATAAGCTGTAGAATAGTATTTGTTTGATTACTATTTCTGCAACAAAGAAAGTGATGTACTGGTAGTTCACAATAGCTATATAAATAATAATGTAATTCAATTCAGTTAACAATATTTTACAATTATATTGTTTTATAATGCTTTGAAATATTTTACAATCTAGACATAAATTAACCAAGATGGCAAAAATATATTTAAAATTTTTTTTCCTAAAGTGCTTATATATATTGTATTTTAAAAACTAGCCAATGTTCGTCAATTATGCTATGAATTGTGTTTAAATAAATATTAAAAATTATGATCAATTCTGTGAATTAAAATATTTAATATGAAAATGAATATTATTTTAATGGCAATTACTATATAATAATTGTAGATTCTGTGTGACAAAGATATCTATAATGATTCTACAGAAATTTTAATAGGTTCCTTTTCTTGTATGATATATATTATATTATGGGAAATGTAATCATCGAAAATCAAAGTCCTGGTCCATTGCAATGAGTGTATTGTGAACAGTGTTCAAAAGGTTCAATAACAAGCAACATCTTATTCAAAACAGAGGTAGAATTCATTGTAGCTGAATGCAAACAAAGCATACTCAATATATATAATAACAGTATTTAGTATAGCAGCAGCAAATCAGTAATAAACAGAACGAATCATTGAAAAAGAACTTAATCAACTCAACTGGCTATTTACTTGATTCAGTGCTCAAATCAATACATACTTCAGCTCTGTCTCCCAACTTTTTAGTTTCTGTGACAGGTTAAGACCACTATTACTCACCAGATTCTTGTAGATTCTAGATTCTTCGATTTTGTCGCTACGACCAGGAGGGAGGGGGGTCATTGACTTCATTTCATTCATTGTCCATCAGAACCATCCATAAAACTATTTTTATTATTACAAATTTAAAACAATATGATAAAACATGGTGATGATTGCTTAGAAAAAAACATTATCAAGTATTTTTCCACTAACTCTGCCTTCAATTTATAAGCTTCCCTGTTTTCATAACATCAGTTAATTCTATAATTTATTTTACATATATAAACATAATCCATAATTGAAAAACTGATCCATGAGAAACAATTTCTTCATAAATATTTGTTGTTTGATAATTTTTTCTTTGAAATATTTAAAGTTTAAAGGTTTTACTAAGTTTTCTCCTTTCTATCTGCAGAGCACCTGAATTACCACCTCTATGCGAGGCTTATGAATAATATGAAAACTTCTCATCCAATGTTAATTTCCACTTTAGAGAAAATTGAAAATGAGGTAATTATAAATAAAAATTTTTTTCATGTTTATGATCTTTTCAGTTCCTTTACCTTTAATGTTATCCACAAGATTAATTTATGTGTTGAATGTTTACTAAATTTTCAATATATACTTGTAAAAGGAATAAAATTCCCCAAATAAACATTATAAAAAAAGTTTTGCAGAAATTTTGCTGATCCTACATTCCTATGTTATTATGTGTCTACTTTTACACAGTTTTTAAAAATATGCCTGAAATCCATTACAGTCTCTTTTCTTTAATGTTTTATTTGTAGCCACAATAGCCAGTAAAAAATAAATAAATAAAAACATCATGTGAAAATATTGGGTATTCATGATCCTAGTAAAGTTAGATAGACAGGGACATTTTAATCCAAATTACTTATTCATAGTTATATTATTTTAAGACTAATTCAAAATTAAAGGTACTCTCATGATAATAATAAAAAAATATTCTAACATCATATCTTGTTGTTTTTGTCCAAGTGATGGTATTGCTTTTCTTGGGGGATTTTGTTTTTCATTTATCTCTGCCGACTGATTTCTTAACTATGGATCATAGAGAAAGCCCATATCTGATTGCTAATCATAAATTTCTTATGACTATCTTATGAATGATATTGCTAGTCACTGAAGCTCCAACTTCTCTTTCTCCATGAAGCAGTGCTTTTAAAATCTCAAGTCAAGAAATATTATGCATGTGTTAAAAATTAAGAGGAATGGTGCAAGCACTTTTATTCGATAAAAGAAATTCAGATAGAATTTTATCAATTATTAAAGACTGGGTTTTAATTACCATTAGGGCAAACAAACAAGTGTGGTAAGTGTG
This sequence comes from Argiope bruennichi, assembly GCF_947563725.1. NCBI lineage: Eukaryota > Metazoa > Arthropoda > Arachnida > Araneae > Araneidae > Argiope > Argiope bruennichi. The sequence goes on from NC_079162.1 coordinate 53,588,544, forward strand.
GAAAATATATATATTGATTTTTAATTATGTGGTTGAGGTTTTATTTTCTTAAAACTAAAGTTTCTAATAATATATATATTTATATGTTTAATTTCTAAACTATAAAATTCAATTTTTTCTATTTAAATAGAAAATATAGCCAGTGGAAGCATTGATGACTGCTTAGATATATCTATATTACATGTGCAATACTTTTAATAAAATTCTATTAGCAAAGAAGTGTGAGAGGGAAAAGACTTGCCCATTTAGCTGTACTCTCAGTTGAAAATAATTAAGCACAAAAATTTAACTTTAAAGAAATAATGAGTTTAGAATTTAGAAAATAGTGAATTTTGTAATGCAAGTATAAGAAAAGAAAGTTTAGTGAGTCTAAGCCCCGCCTTTTAACTGTTGTTTTGACTTCAAGGGGTGAGTATTCCAGTTATTATATACATAGTCATTATAATATGATTCAACTATGTAATATATATATATATATATATATAATACTGTATAATACAGTGAAATCATATTCTCAGTATAGCATTTTAAAATTCTTATATTTTACACTGTTTCAGTATAGGAGAAAATATTATATAATATTACTTTTGTGAATTTTTTTTTTATTTATACATTATATGCTATTGTGATATGTATTAGATGATCAACTTAATTTTTTTTTTCCATATTTAACCAAATATATATATTTGTGAATCTGGATTATCATCTGGCTCTATACATTGTGATTTTTCGACCATTTAAAATTTGATTAGTAATTTAAATAATCAGTTAAATACAGGCATTTTCGAAGCAGATCCTGAGTAAAAATGTTCAGAAATTATAAAAAAATTGACGAAGAAATTAAATATAAAAACAATCAGTGATACATTTTTACCTAATAAAATAATTAGGATCTTTTTTTTTTCTACCATTCGTTCAAAATTGAATAGAATAAGAATTCCTGTCTGTTCTGTTCAGGGTGATATCATAAATATTCTAAATAAACTTAAAATAAATTGTTTGCAATTCACTTTTTTATTGAAACGAACTAGATTACATATATTTATGTGAGTATGACATTGTGTATGACATTGATTTTTCTTATTAAACCATAATGATTAAGGGACTGCATAATTGTTTTTATATGTTTTCTTTCCTATTTTAGCTTATTCTGCTCATCAAAAAGGCTACTCCCAATACACTTGGTGTACTGAGAAGAATAGAATTGAAAATGTGTGATATATTTTTTATGTGTATTAGAAAACACATTGATGCCAATTCCATTGATAAAAAAATACAAGATATTTTTACTGAATCACATAATTCTTTAGAAACTGAAAATGATCCTGAATTGAAAATGGCATTATGCAATTTACTGAATCCAAGGTATTGTTTCATTTCATACATTTTTTTTTTCATTCCAAATGCATTTTACATTGTGTTTTGATATGAAATGAAAATTAAACGTTTACACTTATTTGTTTCCAAAGTAAGGAGGATATTACATTAATTTTTGCTTTTTGGATATGTTACGGCCAAAGCCCGAAATCGGCCAGTTCGCGTTTTGACCAACGTTGCTGTAAACTTACCGGCCAATGTTCGATCTTTTCTTGATTTCGGGCTTTGGTCGGCCAATTCGCGAAGTGGCTTGGGACGATCGGTGAAAGTAAGAAGAAAGGAATCAAGAGCACACTATTAAAAATTATTATCACCAAGAGCACACTATTATTTTACACACTATTAAAAATGAAGTATTTAAAAATGAGTACTTCTGTGTATTGCTTTTTTTTTAAGTACAATTGTTTCAGAAACAAGTTCAAATATAAGTGACACCTCTGAGTTAAAAAATAAGCTTGTAATATATAAAAATATGATCTCGTGTTATTCTGTTCTCATATTAAAACTATAATAGAAATTATTCAGTGAACATATATGCTGTAACAACGTGATAGCGAGAAGATTAGATTTGCGCCCTTCAAAATGAACGAATTATATCTTGAGCAAAGGAGTTTCGTACCGTGTATGAATACAAAGGTAAATTGAGTATTCAATTTTCAACTACCTTTAAGGGTGATCCTTAGTCTTTTTCTGCTCCATGGACCTAATGTTAAACATTCCAGGTCACATTGTCTCCCGAAATATCGCTTCAAAAAATATGAAATTTTTTGCAAAGGCAAATAGAAAATCTAAGGGCTAATTAAAACAAATATGAGGAAAAAATAGTTTTGTTGTTAATACCATTTAAAGACATTTCTTTGTTGGCGCCATCTGTCGAATTTCACCTATAACATGCCCTTATTTATGTTTTATACATAAATGTCATTATATTTATTTACTAGTCGCCTTTGGCGACAAGCCGGTTCGCAGTATTAATGATCGCTAAAATTTAGTAGATTTTTCTGCAAGACTTTTGAGCTTCATATTTTGGTCGTTATATGATTCAGTCATACTTTTATGTAGGCCTTAAACAGTTCTTTTCATTGTACTACTTCTCTAATGTTCTGTCAGCATCCATAAAATTTCTACTTTAAATTAAAGTGGAAATGTTAAACTGCAATCAATATAAATCTTTTTATACTGAAGCTAACCATGCCTTTTTTTTTTAAATATGAAAATTGAAATCAGAATCGTTCGACGGTGAATTTATATGTGCACTGCAGAATAATTTATATAATATCTTAAAGAATTATTCAACAAAAATTTCTCTGATTCATCGTAAAATTAATTTTTTTTCTTTCAAAAGATTTAAATGATGCAAAAAAAAATATTTTATTTTATTTCAGTCAATAAATAAACTTATGAAAAAATTACGAATTTTAAATTTTACACAGTCCTTTGGTCCCAAGGAATCCTATTCTGCGAAATACTCTTGACACTTCAATTTTTAAATAAATAAATAAATGTCGCTATCTTCTGCGATAAATTTGACCGATTTATGAAGTTTTTATATATCAGTTTTAGAACAATCAATATTTTTATAATCACAGGCCAATCATTGTCGCGAAACCTTGGCAGAAGATAAGCGTATCTTCATTGAGACAGTCGGTGAAGTAGTCTAAAATCGCCAGTTTTTATAGGAGAATGATATTAAAATTTCATAAATCAGTCAGTTTTAGTGATTGATTTAGTTGATTGGACTTTACTTTACTTTTTATTTAAAATATTGGTGTCAAGAATATTTGTTAAATATTATTCAAAAAGCAGGGGACCTATATAAAAATTTAAAATTCCTAATTCATCGGAGCATTTATTGACTAAAGTTACATTAAATATAATTTAGTTCCTTTAGATCACTTTGTTAGAAAATGTATGCCCCAAATTAGCTTATGGTCGCTGATTAGAATGATAATACCTATGTATATTAAACCATGTTTGCCTTAAATTAAATTGTTTTATTGAATTAATAATATAGGTATTGTCAAAGCTCATAGAAAACTTTTTCACTTTTCAGTAAATATCTAATTTCATTTTTTTTTTAAATTTTATACAGACACCTGCCGAAAATTACTATTTTATTTATTAAATTTGCAATAATAGTTGATTTATTTTTTAATTTAAACTTCCATCAATGTGATGGCCACACGTTGATAAAACTTAATTTTTTTTGTAATTTAACGTGCTCGTGCAGATTAAATTTTATTTTTATTTTGAACGAAATATATTATTGAAAAATATGGTTAAAATATTTCTTTAAAAAATCGTTAAAAATCTAAACATAATTTATAAATTAAAACATTACCATCATTAAAAAGATAATTTTTTGAGCTTTAATTTGATGCGAAAACCGATTTTGTGCTGTAATATTTTCTGAAGTTATAGCGACAAAACGCCGAAATTACGCTTAATTTTAAATTAATTAAAATTATAATTAAAATCTTAAAAAATCGCTCCAAGGTGCCCATTTTCGACCTCCAAGGTAAATTTGCTATATTTGCAAACTTGTAAAGTATATTGCACGGTAGATGTGCTAAATTTGATAACTGTGTGCTAAAAGGTTTGGACTGTAGAGCACCAACACACACACACACACTGAGCGTTATTTATAAGTATAGATTATCACTTCGACCCTTGGCCAAGGATTCCTAGCCACTTCGCGAAATGGCCAGCCAAAGTAAAATATACAATATTAATTGCAAGTCCTTCGGACTTTGGCCAAAATGCGAATTGGAAGGCCAATTCGCGAACTGGCCGAACTTCGGACTTTGGACGTAACAGATATACCTCTTTCCATCTAGCAGCCTTAAATAAATGTTATTAAGCAAAGCACGTTCTTTTCAAAAATATTCGGTTGAATTATATGGTAGAAGTAAATTGAGATCAAATATTTTCTGTTTATAAATTTTCCTGATATTATATCATGCTATTAAAAAACTAAATCTATGAAGAAAAAAAATTTTGCAGATGAAAATTATATACATATTTAAAAAATATGTTTATTCATTAAATTTTTTTTTCTTTCTTTCAGAGCATAAACTTATTAGATCACTAAAAACATTCTTGATAGGATTGGTCGTGGCATTGATAAAGAATAAATTTTCTTGTACATTGCCTAATCTTCTGTTTTCAGTTTTTGTTACGAAGTATATACAGGGAACCCATATATAACATGGTTTACTTGGACATGGTTTTGCTTCAACTTAATTCAAAAATTAGTAGAAACTCATTTTAAAATTTTTGAAATATTGTGAAAACGCGCATGGGAAAATATAAAGGAAATTTGTAAAATCAAAAGATTTTTTAAGTGTATCAGAATAACTGATATATTTAAATATAACTCTAAAAAGCATAAGTAAAGACCAGGTCTTAGCTAAATGGCTGGAATTTTATTTACCGAATGAAAAGTCTTCCATGGAAATATTCTTTGGACAAAGTGAAAAATTCACGAATGTTTACTTTAATACGGTTGGAGGTCTCTCAGATAAAATTAAAAATTTGTAAAGAAAGTATACAGAATACAAACCTAAAATGTTGTAAGGAGAGTTTAGAGAAGGAAAACATCTTGTCCAAAATAAAATAACTTCATTTAATGTCGATTATTGGTGATTAGGTGAAAGCATGTTTTCATAATTTTTTAGCGGAAATCATCCATTGGAGTTACAATAGAAGAATTCAGACATAAATGTTTATTCTTCTTATACTTGAATTATCATTTAATTTTTTATAGAAAAATAATTTAAATTTTATAATTTAAAACTTAGGTGTATAAATAATTTAAATTACTATTATCATCTTAAAAAAAAAACTAAAAGTTTTAAATTTTTGGATTTTAATAATGACAAATTATTTCTTCTGACTTAAAGAAACTGTATTTATATCAAAAAATAAAGAGAGGCCTGGTTATTTTTTTAAAAAAATTATAACAAAAGTTCCCAATATTAATATTTGAAAAGAAATAATAGATAGCAGATATTAAGTCAATGAGTGCATAGGCAAATGTTTCAAAATTTTCAAAAAGGTAATATGGTATGCTGCATAGATTTCTGATGAAAGACGATTTTTTTAACATTAATGGAATTTGTTTTTTATTGGATTTTTAAAAAATATTGCTCTTGTAAACAATCATGATTTATCATTAGTGCAAGACGTAAAATTGTATTTTGTTCCCTATGTTTTTACTATAATTACCAATCTTGTATTAAATTAAAAATTAATATGTAGAATAAAGTTTTGTAAGTATTGAATTACTTTTTTTGTGATGCGAATAATTATAATCATTTAATTTATACTTATAATTTTACTTTATGTAAAAATTAAATCCTTATTCAAGTATTAGGTGAATAAACATTTTGCATAAAAAAAGAATGGCATAATAATTCGAATTATATCCATTTTGTTAATTTAATTTAAATAATTCTGACATTTTTTAAATGCATTTATATTTATAGTTTTTAATTATAATTCAAAGATTGCGAGAATAAACATTTTTGCATTAAAAAAAAAGAGAAAACGCATTAAATTTTTGTAAATTTTTAATTTAATTTATATAACTTCCTAAAACATTATTTAAAGAAAGACAACAAGATTTGACCCCTCACTTCCCACTTATAAAGTTGACAACTATACCATTGAACTTTTGAATGCGGAGACAAGTTACCAGTACATACTGTTTATCCAAAATTAGGTGGTTCATATTTTAATGAATGAATATTTTAAATATGTACTACCCTTATACTAAATTTCACCCCGATATTTTTAATTCTCCAACCTGTGGCCTCCTTCTCTCGAGTTATAAAGGTTTTTCTATAGAGCGTAGTGCTACATAGATTTTTCTGGAAGAATGTTCAGATCTGGGCCCTAATAGAGATAGGTCCATAATTCTTGCAATTTTTAGAACTTTTATTTTCCTCACCAATGTCGAATGTCTTTCTTATGTATCTCTATAATCTATCCTTATATCTACCCCTATAATCTTTCATTGCACTGGGAAACAGTATTACAGATCGTAATTGCATTAATTTGTCTTATTGATTGTGAAAATTTTATTTGTAAGATATACTACTTATAAAAATATAGAATGTTTTTAAAGGTTTTTGGTTTTATTCCTTTTAATTTCTATAAAAGTGCATTATTTAGGAATTTAACTTTCGTAATATGATGAAACTAAATGTATATGCAATTTAATTATACTATTTAATATTGGCATTTCAAAAACGACTTTTTTTATTATAGTGAATGGAAATTGGAAAATATCATGTACAATCTTTCGGAATGCATTAAATTATGTACAGTTAAAAAGAAAAGGATCAATAGGTATGCTTTTTAAATTTTATTTCAGTATTTTGTAGCAGACACTGCATGGTTTTGAAATTGAATGCATTTGCTATGAAATTGAATATATTTATCCTTTTCTCTTTGTCAGATCATTTGTACTTGATCCAGTTTCATATCTTTCATCCTTTCTCCCTGATCAATATCAAATCTTTGTAAATTCATTTGTAAAGGTTAGTATTTTTTTTTTTTTTTTAGATTTCAAGTCAGATTTTTTTAATGGATCTTGAAAACCATTAACCTTTTTTATGAAACATTTAAAATATATTTAATTTTTAGTTTGATATAAAAAATAGTTTCTTTTTAAATATGAAATGTAGAACATTCTTGGAAATTGGTTACACAACATAGATGGTCATTTTTTTATATAAAACATTTGACAGTGCATGAGAGAAAAAAAAGTGTACTGAGTAAATTTCTTCAGATAGATTTGATAGGGATCTCGGTTATTTATCCATATATATGATTGAAGTCTATTGTAGTGTGCCTTTTTATATTGCTAATGATGCCAAGTCACCAATAAAAAAAAATCAGGAAAACAGTGAATAGAAATTGAGAATTAATCTTTTGTGATTACAAAAGAAAGTCCCTGATGCTTGGAAAGAATCATTGATTATAAAAATTCTTTGAAAAAAACATCCAACTAAATGCAGCAATTAGAAAGGAATAAGCTTCTGTCTATTAGATCAAAAATCTTTATCGGAATTATTGTTAACAAAGTGCAAAATTTTATAGATAAAATAGTAGGTTAAGAGCAAGCAGGATATGTAATAGAAAAAAGTACACTAAACCACATTCTTACTTTAAGGAACATTTGTATCTGAATTTTATAGAATTTAAGAAAGCATTTGGCAGCATTGACATAGATTGCCTTCTTGGGCTTCTGTGGACTTCCTGAAAAATTAATAAATACTATTTGAAATCTATATTGTGGCAATAGAGCACAAGTTATTGTTAATGGTGCACCATCAAAGACATTTGATATCAAAACTGGAGTATAGTAAGGAGGCATCCAGCCTTTTGCTTTTCATAATTGTAATAGACTGGATAATGAGACAAACATTAAAGCATCCAAAAGCAGAAATATGCAGGGATTCTAAGTATGTACAGTTTTACTGACGATATTGTTTTATTGTCTTCAAATTTTGTCCACATGAAAAATAAGATAGACTGAAAAATATTGCCAAACAGTTGTGTTTGAAGATAGGTGAAGGCAAAACAAATGTGATGAAAATAAATAGTAAAATTAATGCTTCGTTTTTAATAAATCAAAATAAAATCGAAGTAACTGATTGTTTTTCATACTTAGAAGTTACTACAGATAAAATGGGAAACACAGATGAAGAGATAAAAGTTAGAAAGGTCCAGTATTATTCAGAACAGTGCATCAATTTTGAAAAGTTCTAAATATAAGCATTAAATTCAAATTACATGTGTTTAATGCAACAGTATTAGCAGTCCTTCTTTGTAGTAGTGAAATTTGGAAATTTATTAAATTTCAGGAACTGAAAATAAAAATCTTCTAAATTACTTGCCTCTGAAAGAAAAATGAAAATAATTTTTATTTTCCAATTTTTTATTGTTAACTGTATTATTATTATTTCTATTTAAGTGCCAGGTTAACTGTAACTGTGACGCCGAACGATTTCACTTTCTTCTGCTTCGCTTGTATTTTATTCTGATTCTTTGGCATTATGCTTATACTCTCATGTTCTTTGAAGTTGATTAAAATAAATATTTTTGTAATTAAAACGTTGGAAACGCAATTTTCTTAAACAAGTTAATTCTTCATTGTAAACTGCATTTTAAGGGGCTTTAATGTGGAGATATGCATTTAATATTTAATATGGAGATCAGAAATATCAATCTCCATAACCCGTTAATTAGTATACCACACATAGAAGCCGAATAAGCTGTTTAACGTATTTTGAGATGTGTACTCAAGAATTAAACGGAAGCAAGAGTTAAACTCTAACAATTATGGTTACCACGATAAAGTTACAACTGGCTGCACCTACTTTTTTATTATTGGAATGTGAATTCCGTAGTGAAAAATCATAAACAACGTGGAAGTGGGGGGGGGGGGATCGTCGATGCTAAACCGACAAAGAAGAAAAGAGAAACCAACTGTCGCTCACCAGAAACTGATTTTCTTTTTAAATGATGTCATATTTCACTCGGTGTCTTAGGCTCTTCCCTTCTGAATCTCCCTTGAAATGAGAAGAAGAAAGTAAGTTATGCAACTTTACTGATTCAGTTTAGACACTGTCATGACTGATGTCATCGCATTAAATGAAAGAAAAGGTAGTATAAAATTCATGTCTTGTGGAAAATTGTAAAATTTATTACCTGAGTACCTAAGTATGTTACAATATTCGGCTCAAAACACAAAAGCATTGCTTGTGCACCGCAGAAAATTGACTATATGGAGGCTCTGTATTGTGAAAGCTGAACAGAGCTTGATATGCAAATTTGAAACTGGCTGCATATACAATAAGTCTCGGCTTGGATGATCTTCCATTCCTATCGACGCTGTTACCAATGAAGAGATAATAAGCGCAGTTCATCTTGCAAGAACACACTGTGTTTCACTTGTTCTGTATTTACTAAATTCTACGATCCGCAGTTACTGCGTTCTGTTCCCCGCGTGTTTCCGTATCGGTTCCAGCATGTCCGGATGTTGCAAGGAGGTGATAATTAGTTACGGCAAGAATTCGCCAGTTTATTCCTCATCTGATATCACATTGATAGAAGCTGGCCTTTCCAATATTGTAAATGGAGGAAGCATTGCTCTTCCGTTGCAAGTGAAAAAAATGTCACAGTATAACAAGCTTCTTCATATTCGCCCCTCCCCTTTTTTTTTTCTTTTTCTTTTTTTGAGGCGGCTATTCCGAATGTCTACGACAATATGCGATAGTGAGCATTCGCTATCTAAGAATGTTGACTAATTGCTGAGTTGCAAAAATGAAATGCTCTATCTGAAGTTGTATGGATACAAGGTGGCGCCATTCCATATGTGGGATCTTTTGATAAACGTTGCTTAATGCAACGATTTGGTGGTAGAGTTATCTCCAGCCATTTGACATTTCCGGACTGCCAACACTCTTCCAAACCTTATTCCTGTGGATTTTTGGCTATAGGGAGATACCTGAAATCTGAAATGTAGGCATTTAACTGCATCTGATTTGAAAGACGCTGTTAATATATTCAGCTTATCATGGTACATGTGCTGTCCACCATATAACGAATGGGAAAAGGAAGACCAAAGGCTATATGGCAATGGAGTAAAGAAATTATTTCAGGTGCCCAAGCTAGGGCTGTGTTCAACAGAAGCAGCATTAAACGACTTATATGATGTGCACCTGTTATGATATCCTGCACCAGCTTGGTGTAATGAGAAATGGTGATGATAAAAAATAGAGATTACTATTGAAACTACCACTGCTTGATTATTTAGTTGCAATATTAGTGCCAAATTAAAGGGGCGCATTAAAATATATTTCAACCAAACCTGTTAATCTATACTTATAATAAAGCTGAATGTGTATGTGTGTGTGTGTGTGTTGGCACTCTACAGGCCAGACCGTTCAATCTACAGCTACCAAATTTGGCATGTGTATACCTTGGTGGCCGGAAACGTGCAGCTCATAGCAATTTTTTTTGAATTTTTAATTAAAAAGTTAATTAAAAATGAAGCGAAATTTCAGCGTTTTTCCACTTTAACTTCGGAAAATATTACAGCACAAAATTAATTTTTGCATTAAGTTAAAGCTAGAAAAATTATCTTTTTAATTATACTAATGCTTTAACCTAAAAATCAAGTGTTGATTTTTAACGAATTTTTTAAAAAAATATTTCAACCATATTTTTCTGCAATATATTTATCGCAAAATAAAAATAAAATTTAATCCGCACGAGCACATCAATTGGAAAAAATTTGCTTTTATCAAAGTGTTGCCATCACATTAACAGAAGCTCAAATTAAAAAAATAAATCAGCTATCATTGCAAATTAAATATATAAAAGTGTAATTTTCAGCACATGTCTGTATGAAGTAATTAAAAAAATGATATTTTCTAAAAAGTAAATGGAGGAAAAATTTTCTATGATCTTTTACAATATCTATATTATAAAAATTTTCTATGATCTTTTACAATATCTATATTATTAATTCCATAAAACAGTTTAATTTAAGGCAAACATGGCTTAATATACATATGATAATCACTCTAATCAGCACCCATCAGCCAATTTGGGACATACATCTGCTAACAAAAGGGTCTAAATGAACTAAATTATTATATTTTATGCAACTTGAGTCAGTAAATGCTCCGATGAATTGCGAATTTTGAATTTTTACATAGGTCATCTGCTCTTTGAATCATGTTTAACAAAATATTCTTGAGACATCAATATTTTAAGTAAAAATTATGAAACTGCAATAAATTAAATCAATCACTAAAACGGACTAATTTATGAAACTTAAATATCACTCTTCTATAAAAATCTGGCGATTTTAAACCACTGCATCGACTGTCTGAAAGAATATTCGTCAATCTTCTGCCAGGGTTTCTCGACAGTGATTGGCCTATGATTATGAAAATATTGATTGTTCTAAAACTGATATATAAAAACTTCATAAATAAGTCAGATTTGATCGCAGAAGATAGAAACGTTTCTTTATTTATATAAAAGCTGTAATATGAAGAGTATATAGCAGAATAAGATTACCTAGGACAAAACGACTATGTAAAATTTAAAATTCGTAATTTTTTCATAAGTACATTTATTGACTGAAATAAAATATTTTTATTTGCATCATTTAAATATTTTGAAAGTAAAGCTAAAAACTGAATTTTACGATGAATCAGAGAAATTTTTTGTTGAATAAATCTTTAAGGTATGATATAAATTATGAAAATTATTCTGAAGTGCACAGAAAACTTCAATGCAGAACGACTCTGCTTTCAATTTTCATATTTTTTTTTAAAAAGACATTTGGTTTCAGTAAAAAATGTTTTTATATTAATTACAGTTTAATATTTCGACTCTGATTTATAGTTGAAATTTTATGGGCGCTGAGAGAAAATTAAAGAGAGAGAGAGATAAGTAGTACAATGAACAGAACTGATTAAGGCCTACATAATAGTATAACCGAATTATATATCAAGATCGGAAGCTTAAAAATATTTTGCAGAAAAAGCTATTAAGAGACCAAGTTACATAGAATATTTAATTTAAAACTTTAGGTATCATTAATACTATTCTGTAGCAAAAGAAAGAAAAGCGAACAGGCTGGTCACCAAAGGCGGCTAGTTATAATAGAAAATGATTTCCATTTTCTGTATGAATTGATAGTTTCTTCATGCCACACAGTTAAGATCAAAATACAGATTGACTTTTCTCAATAAATTTGATACCAGCAGAAATGAAATTATATCAGAAAAAATAGAAAAATGTTAGTCTAAATTAACTGCAAAATGAAAGTAATAAACAGTGAAATATTACAATAGACCTAAATTTCATATTACTAAAGCTGATTGAAATTAATATTAAAACTTCTGTGCTCTCTCTCTCTCTCTCTCTCTCTCTCTCTCTCTTTTCTTTGTAATGCTTTTTATAAATTAGTTTTACTTTATTTTTTATTTTTCAAAATTTTGCTCTGGAAACATAATGGGGGGGGGGGAGTAAATGCTGGTGTTTTTTCATTTATTCGTCTTTTAGAATGGCTAAATTTCCCTTTAATTTATTTTTACAAGTTAATAATTGCTGATATGATTTTATATTTAATTTCAGAACAAGCCCTCCATCTGTACTTCACGAATATTACCAAAAATAGATCTCATTGAAAGACATGGTGAATCTGCATGTCGAATACATGTAAAAAGAACAAATGGAAAGGTAAGTTTTTGTAATTTAACCAATGGTAGACTTTGATGGGATACCGCAGAAACAAAATTGTGTTTGAGGCCCTTGCCCAATGTCTTAAATTCACTGTGTATTTAACAAGGCCCAAATGGATGATGCATGGCTTTCTAGGCAGGGGCAATTCATTTTTTATTCATAATTTCAACTATAGTACATAAAAAATAATTTTTTTGTCTTCTTTTTTAGTTTATATGCTGAATCTTCTATCATTCGTATTTTATACAGCAATAAATCAATTAATACCCTATCATTTTGTCAAAACTAAGTAAAACATAAAATTTCAATTAAAACAAGTTACTGTTAAATCAATTTAATAAGAAGGTAATGAACATGTTGTGCCTTAGTTTGTGATAGTAAAAAAATATTGCTAAAAATTATATTTAGAATTTTTAGAATGTCGAAATTAAAGAAAAATATTTACTTTCAACTTATTACTTTTCAAGTAAATTTACGTCTTTAAAAAAAGGCTGAAATTTCATATAGTGTGAAAGTTGTTTTTCCACAACAGTCTTGACAAACAAAAAAAAAAAAAAAACTTTCACATTCTTAATTGATTAAAAATTTAAATAACTTGTTCCAAAGTAGAATCATCATCCTACAAAGTACCTTTATACCAGATTTAGTTGTTTTAACTTGTTATAGAATGTCAACAAATAAAGGAAGAAATAGAAGTTATAGAATGTCAACAAATAAAATATTGTTATAGAATGTCAACAAATAATCATTTATTTCTTTTTATTGTGTTTAGAGATAGGTAAAATAGGTAAGGTTTTTTAGGATAGGTTTTATATAGGTAAAAAATATGTAAATTTCAATGCAATGTGATGCCGTTAAGAAATTCGTTTGTTCTGTGTAATTGTTCATTTTTATATGATTATATGTGAAAAGAAAACACTCCTGATTTATTTATTAAATCTTTGTCAATATAAATATTAAAACCTTTATAGTGAACATCACTTAATGCATATGTGGTTAATGTTATCATTTGCTTTATGTTTTCAAAAACTTCCGAAGTCAAACCGATGTTTTCAAATATAAACAAAAATATTCATTTAATGTGATCACTGCATTGTTTTAAGTTATCAGTTTTGAAGTAAAAACTGGTTAATCCTTCATTTGCAAGCAATGTTAATAATAGATTTTTCTGTAATTTCTTGATCCACTTGTTAGGGTTTATCCGAGTGTCTCCCCCACCTCCCGTTATTATCACCTCACAGCATGCCAAGAATTTCAAAGTGGTGAATCTTTCGTTAATTTTTCTTTGATATTCAATATGTGATACATCCAGTGAAGAAGAATGAGTTTTATATTCTTTTGTTTGAGTTAGAGTTATTTAGTTTAAAAGAATAGCAATAATGACAGGTCTGACTTGAAATCTATTGAATAACCATATATTTAAATCTACTATTATTAAAATTACTGTTGCTTGCCTATAATTGAATTACGAAAGCAAAATGGATTTTTTTAAACGGTATGATTTGAGTATTAAAGACAAAATTGAATTTCTCAACAAAATGGAAGTTTGCTTAAAATAAATCTATGCATTGCTATGCCGCTGCTTTGAAAAAGTGTGAAGATTTTTTGTGGGAAGCAAAAGGAAATCAAAATACTCATTGTAAGTGAAAAATGTGGTAAAGAAAATAAATTGAAAAATCTGTAAAACTTTAATTTACGAATGTAAAAGAAAGTGACTTTCTAATAAATGGCCTCTTAATTCACTATAAAGTTGAAGATTTGACTGAAAAATGAATCAAAAAGAATTTGTTGGAACATGTGATAGGTTTCACCACTGGAGAAAAAGAGAAAATGTCATTTTCAGAGTTATGAAAAATAAAAGTAATCTAATGTTGCTGTGGTGAATGAATGGGTTGATAAAAAGTGGCCGAAACTCATTGCATCATATGACTTAAAAGATTCGTATGATGCAAAGGAAAGTGAACTGTATTATGGAACCATACCTATTAGCACTATATATTTCCAAGATGTTGTTGGCCATTTTGTGCTAAAAGGAATACCACACTTATCTTTTCAAAGGTGAAAGTAAATCAAAGGAGCATGCAGCTATTGTGTTGTATTAGCATGATTTATGAGATATGGCAACTTTTTGTTGTCGATAAAAGCAACAAGTTTTGTTGCTTCAAAACAAAAAAATGTTTCCAGTTGACTACTTTGCGGGCAACTCAACTTATATGATATCCGCTATATTCAACAAATGGCTGCTATGTGAGAGACAACCAACTAACTCACAAGATTTTGCATTCAGTAGGTAATTGCATAGCCCACACTTTGAATGTGTCATTAAAACACATCAATATTGTATACATGCCAGCCAATACGACACCCTTAATACAACTTTGTGACTAAAGAATAATTCATGCTTTAAAAAAAAAGAGCGAATGACTTAATTAAAAGAACAACCTTTTTGGAAGTGGTGCATCTTTTAACAAGCTCCTGGAATCGATTAACAGCAGGCACAAACAGAAATTGCTTCACTATGGAAGCTTCTGTAAAGCATTAGATTTTTGAAAAATCCAACTGGCATTGAACCTCCTGAGATAGGCTGATTAAAGAATATGAACCCTCCATGTCTATTGACAAAAAAATTCCGATAACTGCCATATTTGCCAGAATTGGAATTTCCCAAACTGTTAGCGAGTTTAGATCAATTAATAAACAGTAATGATAATCCAATAAGGGCGAATATGCTGAAGAAAATCATCCAACAATGCTAAAATGTGACGAACATTTGATATTTTGAGACGCAGCTGCAACGTTGTACAGCTGCTGTATTGCTCCTTGTACAAATGCTCCTTGATGTGATAAACTTTTCCTTGATAAATTTATAGTTAATTTTACTCTATTAGATTATTGTTACCAATCGATCAATTCTATCAATTTTTTTAAGTCTTGAAGTGATCGCATTAACTGATAACTATTGCATCAATAGTTTTCTAAATTTCATAGATCTCCTCGTATTTTCTTACATTCTACAAAATTCAATTCCTCATTCTCTTTGAGATTGTTTCCCTTGTAAGATCTGAAAAAGTTCCGATATTATCATTATTTTGAAATTATAATAAAAATTATCTTGACACTATTCTTGCCTTATTGTTTGAATCAAACTGCTAATTCTATTTTATTGAAGTGGTCGTATATCTTAACCAAGATAAAATATTTCTAGTAAATGATTATCATTTTTTTAACCCATGTTCCTCTCCCATTATCTTTATTGTGAATTGGACTGATATACACATAATTTGAATTTATATTTTTTAGGTTTATCCATATGTCATTCTACCTGTCTTCTCTATGGAGACATTCACGAAAGAAAATAGTGTTTTCCAGTTGTTTTCATTTATCAATAACTTTCTACAGAAGGATCCAAAAACCTTTGAGAGATCATTAAAGTTTAGTGTACCTACAATGATACCAATACTTTCACAAATTAAAATTGTGGAAGATGATGATACATCAATCTCATTGTTTAACATTTTTGAAAAGGTATGTGATCTAAATTCTTATATATGTACTTAAAAGTAAAAATAAGTTTAATATATTTATAGAGAAACATGCATGCATAAAACTACTTTAACTTTCTTAACCATTTAATATATATATTCTTGAACACAATGATCTATAGAAAGTGGTGCCAGATTATTAAATAGGCAAAATAGGGTAATTGTATAGAGGTCTCACAGTTTTGGCAGTCCCGAGTCCTCAAGATTGCTGCAGTATTTAGAAAGTTGATTGATTTTGTGCTTTCATTTCATTTTTATTTTTAAATTTTTGTGTTTTTATTTAAGCCGTGAAACTTATTCAAATTAAAGTCAAGTATTGTTTGAATTAATTTTGAACATCATTTTTGTAACATTCTTAATTAGTTACCATTTATGAGTTTTGTGTTATTTTATAATTCTAAAATAAATATAGTTCTTTATGATTTTTTAAAAAATGTCTGAGCCTTTATTAAATGTTAT
The DNA here is from genome assembly GCF_947563725.1 of Argiope bruennichi. Classification (NCBI taxonomy): domain Eukaryota; kingdom Metazoa; phylum Arthropoda; class Arachnida; order Araneae; family Araneidae; genus Argiope; species Argiope bruennichi. Next base: position 53,605,196 of record NC_079162.1, read on the forward strand.
TTAGATTGTGTTAAAGAATATTTTGCCATCTTTTTTTCATTCTTCCTTTGAAAAAATATTTAATTTTAGGTATATATTATTAAAAGGCATAATACTAAAACCAATTCATTAGAAAGTGATCTGCAATTAATCGTTTTATTATTTCAGTTGGTCAAAATTTTCTTCTCAAAACTACTTATATAAAGATTAAATTAAAATCGATAAAAAAAATCTTTGGTTTTAAAAATTTGGAGAAAATAAGAGAGCCTCGTATTGCCTGAGTACTACTAAAAGGCTTAATCCTGCCTTGACAGCAAATGTATCAAACTCAAATGCTAAAACAAGCCAAATAAACACGATCTAAGTTTATATGTTCAAAAGTACGGAGGGAAAAAAATCGGTGGGAATGGTCTCCACAAAACTTTCTAGCATATTCTATAATAAAGGTAATATCCCCCATTCCTTGCAAAAAACTATAGATCTTGGATAAGGCAGAGAACGTCTTGCATAGCATTGGCGTACAGTAGTTACGAAATATTAGCCTTTGGCTTTAATTTGTTTTTAGTGAATCTATCGTTAGTGAGTTTTTTGGCAATTAATCCCTAGCATGCGATTAATAGTATCCAAAAGCCAAATTTTTGTTTTAGAAGCATTTTTTTCTCTTCGATTGAAACCAAAATTTAACTCAGAACTATAATATTTAGTCATAAAAACACACACCTAATTTGATATGCTTAAATCAATACGTTTTTGAGTCATTCCATTTACATGCTTCTAAAAGTTGAGATTGATAGACAGTCAACCCTTGTTGTATTTGGCTTAAAATTTGATTGTTATCTACACAGTAGATGTTAAATCTATGCACAGAATTTTATCTGACTAGCTCTCTTTTGTAGTTATTATCGAGTTAGCTTATATTTGAAGAGCTGGACAAATGGACTTCCTCTGAATGGATTTTGTTCAAAATTTGATAGAAATCTTCAAATTTGGTGTAAAGCATCATATAGAAAAATTCATCCTTCTAGTTCAACTTTTTTATTATTATTAATTATCTTTTCAGAGACAAACAGTTGAACATTTTCCAAAATTGTGTGTTTTTCGAATTCAGGGAGATTTAAAACTGGAGATTCGTCAATATCTGGAATTGGGATTTTTTGACGATTGCAATATTTTTTCTTTATTTCTTATATGAGGAAATAAAAAAAGATTTAATCAATTTATTCAAAAACACAACATAAAGAAGTACCAAACATATTAATATTCTCTTCTTGGTGGCATCTGTTCTTGGATTCATCTTCCTTATTTCAAGGTATGTCTTGTCCTTAGGGATTATTTTAAAACTGGTGCAAGATGAATGTCAGTAGTTATGAAGCGAATAGGAGACTTATTTCTTTCATAAATTAAAATAATTTATCGAACTGATACTTCTTCCAAAGCATGGGTGTCAAGCCAGGCTGAAAATCAATTAAAAAAGCATCCTAACTCCACTCAAATTGATTTTTAAAATGAACAAATATTGGAACTAGTTAGTTATATCTAAGAAGGAAATTAAAGAAGAAAAAAAGAAGGCTTTTCATCTGAGGCTTGACAGATTTTATTTTATTATCGATTTCTAAAATTACACATTTATTTGTGGTGGAGATTAGTGTAACATGAATAGTAAGCGGTCGCTGATGACTGCTGCAATTCTTTATTAATGACAAGCTACCTTTAGCAATCAACTGGTTTGCCATGAATGTTAGTTATGTTTAATTTCAAATATAATATGTCACAAAATATTTTTTAGCATCAAGGTCTCAGCTTCGGAACCGGAGGGTTTCAGGTGCGAGACCCTATTCCACCGAAGAACAGTCGTGTAAGCGGGTCTGCTGCACGTTAAACGTCCGGGCCAAACGCCCTCAAGCTGGTGTGGTGTGGTATGGAGAGGGGGGGTGCCATCTGCCAGCTCAGGTGTCGTCCTCGTCATCTGACCGCGGTTCAAAATTATAGGTCCGTCCAAAAATAGCCCTAGTGTTTCTTTAAAATGGGACATTTCCTTAAAACTAAACTAAACTAAGCTTTGTTGCTTCAATAATATCTTATCTCTTCTGTGTACTGTGCAGGTGGACATTAATAATGAAATCAAATCCTTAATTATCCTGATGCCATTAAAGCGCCATTTTCTGTGTGATCCATTTTTCAACTGCATGTTATTTCTTCCGATAATACAATTTCAGTTTCTGATTCTCCTGTTAACTGTGCAGATAATAAACAAAAACTTTTCTTCCTTGGTTTTCATCATTGAATGAAAAACATGTAATAATATGTCATGAAACAATGAAAACGATTTGAATTTCATTACAACAATGAAATACATTGTTAAAAATAATGCAAAAAATATTTTTAAAAAAATGTGTAAACACAAATAAAATTCCATTGCAATTAAATTGGTATCACTATAAAGTTTTTTTTTTTTTAATTTTAATGTGGTGTAAAAATTATTTTAATTCTGAATTTTGCAGGTGAGGGTAGAAAAACATCAAAACTTTGCTTAATTCTTAATTACATAAATTTCAAAAAATTTCCTCAGAAATGCACTTTTCCTTTCTCCAGTGTACGTGTGTGCCAAATTTGGTGACTCTTAGTCAAACGGTCTATCAAGAAAGGTGCCAACACATGCACACACATTCTCCTTTATTATTAATAGAAATTATGTAGAAATTTTATTATTACTATGTTTTAAGAGTTATTAAAAAATTTTGTTAATTATTGGTATATTTGCTGAACTGTAAGGATATTAACTGTGGGTACTAATTTTGAGACCCTTGATGTACAGAAAATAAAAGCTTTCTTCCAAACAAACCGTCATAATGACTAATTTGTGTTCCTAGTTTATGTTAATTGCTCAATTAATCATTGGTTTAATCAGTTACTTTTTTCTATAAATTGCTGCATTATATTACTTGAAATTTAATATTTTTTATTTAAAATGTTTTACTTTAAATTTTTATATTTTATAACAATAACAAGGATAGAAAGTTAATGGTAATCATTATTTTTCAATATTTGTTAAGTTTTAAAATCAGAAAAATTCATATACTGCATAAATTTTTCTGTGTAGCAGTACATCAATTGCATTATTTCACATTATTAAAATATTTAATTTTATGTTAAAGAAAAATATACACATTAAGTCTCCTGAACCCCAAGCCTTCAAGGAGTTTTTAGGCAATCTTTTGGGGGCAAGGGTCTTTCCTATCTCTATCTTTTTAAAACAGCCATTTCTTTCATTGAGCTTAATTATTTGTGTCAGCAATTTTATGCAACATATTCTGATTTCTAACAAAACATTTAATTATGAGGCCGTTTTGTGAGATTTGGTTTCAGTATTTCTGATACATATATTTTTATAAATTTCAGATTTTAAACAAACAAACAAACAAAAAAACCCACCTTTGAATACATTGTATATTCTGTTTAATTATACAAGTGGACATTTAAAAAAATATATAGCAATATATTTTTTTAAGCTTTTTAATAACTTAACATAAAACTTGTAAAAGGTAATTAATTAGGATTATCAGAATAATGTTTTGTTATTTAATTGAACACTGGGTTTGAATTTGAATTTGAATTCTGTTTCAGTGCATGGTCCTTGTAAATGAAATGATAATATGAAACATTGGAATCTGGAAGTATTCATGAAAGAATATATTAAAAATTTGGAGTCCCTTAATGTTGTGGAGACACTAGGCATTTGCCTATTTGATAATATGCCTTTAAGTCTCCTGATCAAATTTCCTCTTAACACACAGAATTCTAACTTCCTGCCTGTAGATAATGGTATAAATTAAATTTCTCTCTCTTTTTTGCAATTATTTCATTGCTAATATTGTACGTCTGATTTGTTCTTGTTCAGCATTTTCTGTATGGTTATGCTTTTTTTAATTGCAATTTTTATTTTTTTAAATTTAATTTTAATTTAATTTTTTAATTAATTTTTTATCCTGTTTCCACAGAACTATGTATGGTTATGGTGTGTGTAATTCATGATATTAAAGGAAGATTTCACATATTTTCTAATTGTTCACTGTGCAAAGAGCTCTTTTAAAACTTACATTATACCATGATACTCAGTTTTTAGCATTTAAAAAAAGCCAAATTTCTTCTTAAGCAAATGAATTTCATTGTGAATGCTATTTGTGGCTGTGCAGGTGTTGAAAAAATAAGCATTTTCAAAGAATAACATTTGTGATTTGAAAACGCTGTTAGAAATTTTCTAACCTGCAAGTTATTTACTGGTATACTATTGTTTTAATGAAACCTCTTAGATATAAATCTAGGAAACAAAGTAGTTGTGCCTCCTTTCAGGTGAATATCTAGCATGTAATTGCTATGAAGGGAATTATGAGCCATCTGCATATACAATCTTGGAAAAAAAATGAGATCCTATATTATATATTATTATTGTCAGTTACCTTTAGCTTTTTACATTCTGTATTTTATATGTATCGTTTCTTTTTAAATTTGAAATATTTTTCTTCTCATTTTAGCACTATGCGCAGCATGTGAAAGAAATAGACAACATGACACCTTTGCTGGCTCTTTATTATGAACTCTATAAAAAAACATTATATTTTGTAGATAATGGTATCATCCTAAGGTGTGTTGAACAATTGTTTTGCCATATCCAAAATAGTATTGTTCCAGAAACAATATTAAAACAAAAATTTAAAGAAAGAACACCATTGGAGTACACTGAATTTAGAAAAAAATTTTCCCGAGAAATATCTCTGCATTATTTTGCTCAACATTTATTCGGTTTGAGTCAACGAATCCCTGAAAAATTTTATGTTCATCAAGATGTTGGAAAGATTACCAATTTTGCGTATATTATTAATTATTTCAATGGTAAGTAAATTTCATAACTAAACTTTTATTCATTTTGAAACTTCGTGTGCTCCATTATTTAATTTCAATTATTAAAACTTAGTCAGGAATTTTCTATTATTTTGAACACTCGAAAGTATAAGATGAAGCAAAATTTCAATCATTTATAATTTGTTATACTTTTGTTTATATTTTTCATTGATTATGCTGGCAAAACTTATACTAAAAAAATAATATTTTGATTTCATACAATAGCATACAACAAGAAAGGCATTAATGTTTTATTTCGAAAAAATTGATTGAATTTTAAGTTATATAAATATTTCTAAAACACTAATTTGGAATTTAAATGTCTGAAGAAAATTTCTTATTGGATTTTTTAAAAAAGGAATAATTTAAGATGATGACAAAGTTTTTATTTTAATGGCTTAGTAATAAAATTTGGATGTTGTGAATCCATTAGGTTGCAAATTACTACAATTTTTTTAATTGTTGAAAATTGAACATTTTCAAGTTTATGCATGTGTGAAATTTTTTTGGCTCTATGTTCTCATTTTTGTCAAGAATATAAAGTCTAGTGACAATGTTCATAAAATATATAAATGAAATTCTGTAATTTCTATTATTTAAACAGCTAATTATAACTCAAGAATTGTATGAATAAACATAATTATTTCTCTTTCAAAAATAAGTTTAACTTATGTATTAGGAGAAAATACATTTATTTTTCCATAGAAGAATGAGTATCATATTAATTGAAACTATCTTTTAATTGTTAATTTAATTTAAGTAATTCTGAATATTTAAAAAGATTCCTTCAGATTTTAAATTATTTTTTTCCAGAAAATTGAATTGTAATCTAAGAATTAGTAGAATAAGTATTTATTTTTGCATAGAAAATGTAAAGCATATAAATTAAAATTGTTTATAAATTGTTAAATTAATATGAAATAATTTAGAAAAAAAATATATCACCGAACACTGGCAGAAACGTAGATCCAAACTCGGGTCTCATAAGTACTGTACCAGCGCCTTACACTGTTCGGGTGCTCGGGAGTGGCAACACATTATTAATATATATAATCTATGCTGAAAGTTTGAGATCCATTTTCTTGAAATTGTCAATTGCACTTTAAAATTTTATTAAATGAATATCCTAAAGGCATACTACCATTATACTAAATTTCATCCTGAATTCAATTTTCTAATCCGGCCCTCTCCTTGTAAATTAATATTTTTAAACTTCTTTCAATACTTAGACAAAAACAATGAAATACTGTATATTCAAGGAATCATAGATAATGACTTTATTGATATCACATAATTCACTATTTATTCTCAAATGAATAATATTAAGGTAACTAATATTATAAAAAAGATACTTACTAGTTTATTTCAAAGTTTAAAATATATTACTGAAAGGCTTTAAATTTTGAAGCAAATGATTAGATTATATCAACTGGTAAAAACTAAAATTTTGTCTGTATTTTAAATTTATTTGAAGAAATTAACTATCATTTTTAGTTATTCTTTTAATAAATAAAGAGAATAACATTTTATGCTATAAATTAAAAATATATCATTTGGTTTTTCGATTATATTGAGAAAAAATATCGTCTGTTTTTCTTAATATTGGAATTAAGATTCATTTTTCACACTTTTAGAGCTTAATTTGTAATTATTAATTGGAATAAAAGGGAATATATGGTCAATTTTTTAACATACTTGTGCTAAAGCTATAACAGTCGTCTTTTTTAATACAGTTTACTTAGAGGAATGCACCAGATATTATATTAGAGAACTGCTTGATTAACAAAACATTCTGGATCAACAGGGTTAATTTTTTTAAACAATGCATTTAAATCTCAAAATCTATTATTATTGTACAAAATAAATGTTACAAAATACAATTCACAATCGGAATAGCATCCTGTTTTATTTCTTACAAGGTAAGTGGCATATTCATATGGCGAATTGATTGATCGCTATAAAAATCAGCTCTACAATAAACATTCTTTTACTAGCAAATATTAAACCTTTCTAAAATATGTAATCATATTTGAAGAAGTCTATTTCTTACAAACAAATTCCTGCCAGATTTCAAGTGTCTAATCCTAATGATTAAGGAAATTTTTGCTGTTGTGTGTATTGCAGTGAAGAAAATATTTTAGATAATAACTTCGTTTTTTTAAGGTAAAGTAAAAAAAAAAAAAATGCTTACATTCTCGATTCCAAGATAAATATTATAATAAATATATGCAAAGGAATTAATGCACTGGAATTTTCTAAAGCTCACCATTTTAAAATTGTGTTACTAATAAATATTTCTATTCCTTTTTATTTATCTTTCTTTAATCTATTAAACTTAAGCCCATGTGCATTGAAACAATTTCAAATTTAAAAAAAAAAAAGAAAGAAAATGAGAATATAATAGATTTTTTTTTATTTGTTTAAATGTGGCAATATAAATCATGTTAAAAATAATTTCTGAATAGGAGTTAAAAACAACTATTCAGTTCTCTTAACTTCTAAACTTTTGCTCTATTAAAAAACGATTAGTTTAAAAAAATCTCTTACCTTAACGAGACACAATTTTTATAATTTGTTTTACATTTCCGTCTACAATCGCAAAGAAGTTATGAGGCAATGAAAATTTCAATTCCCTATTATTTCCATCTTCTTCAAACTAGATGGTCCGATTACAAGCTTATCCAAGATTTTTACTCTCCTTACGACACATCCTAAGTTAAAAATACAATTAAATTTATTCTAGTTTCGGTGTTATTAGAAAAATAACATGGTCAAAGCATTACATGCATATATAAACTTTTGAATGAAGGGTGGCTTTGATATCTAGAGACGATGGATCAATGAAGATGAGCAGAAATTTTCCAAAGCTGTGCCATAAGAACCATTGCAATAGGTAGTCTTCCTATAAGGAATCTGTGTAAAAGAATAACCATCATTACTAGAGTACTGAAATGTGTCATGTCCAATGTTCAAAAATGTAAATGTTTTCTGTCTCTTCTATGGAACTAATTTCCTTTTATCTACTTACAGGTTTAAAATCTCTTTCAAAACCATCTACCGAAAGTCCTCTATTCCGAATTACTCCTAATATTTCAACACTTATAACACCCGTAGGATTAAACGGATATGTAAAACTTGCTATGTGTACAGCAGCTCGCTGTTTGTACAGGTATAATGAAGCAGTTGAATCTGTATTAAAAGCTATATGTCTGAATGAAGTTGCAGATAATTTGCATACGGTAAGTTTTCATATTTTCAAGATACTATAAAAAGTGTATCCTGCTGTATAGCCATGTATAAAAGTGTATAGCCATTGATTATCTTAAAATAATGACATTAAAGATTTCATTACTCAATCGATTTTAATTGCAGAAAAATGGAATTTTTTAAAATTTAAAATATTAGTGTGCCAAGAATTTTCTATTAAATACCACGAATACAATCGAAAAACTGCATAAAAATTTAGATTTTGTATTTTTTTTTTCTTTTTTTTTTTTTCATTATTTTGTTTATTTACTCAAAATCATATATATATATGTGGGAGCGAAGGTGTCCAACATTAGAAAAAACTCGCTACGAAACGGTGTCTAGGGTTAAATATAGGTTCTATTATACATATTTACAACTTTCGGTATATAGTAGAGCGTGGCCACATCATCGTGCTGCCACGGTTTTCAGACATTTTCTCCGAAAAGTCCAGCACCCGCACGCTCTAGTCTCATTCTATCTACTAGCGTTAGGGTTCTCATTGGCGCCGCCTGCGCCATCTCGTGGAGACTGTCACCTGCTTCTACATACACAAACACACACACATATATATAATATGCAATTCTTGTATAAATTTTTAATTATTTCCCATGTCAGATGTTTACTATATCTGTGAGTGAAAGAACATCATGTTAATGTAAAATGAACTGGTTTTGCTGATATATCATTTTTGTCAAAGAATTTGGAAAAGTTTCACTAAAGTATTCAAAACATTAGGCTCTTGCTAATATAATGCATATTTAATAATGTGTATTGTTTTTGAATGTACCTGATACTCCAATGCTCAAGTAGAATAGTCTAATTTCTTTACTATTTTTTTTATAAATTTAGAATTTTATCTGCCATTTATCTATCTAGTATTCTGATGATAATATTTACACCGTACTTTTTACAAAACAAAAAACAATTTTGAGAATGCATAAATAACATGAATCAAATAAGCTTTGTATATTTATTGAGTTATGTTTACTAAGAAGAAAACTAAGTGAAAATAACGATTTTGTACAGAATAATTTAAAATTTTGATATTCAATGGAATGTTGTCCAAAAAGTTATTTCAATTTAAAAAAATATTTCCTTTCAGAAATCTTTATTTAAACTTAAGGAAATAGTTCAAAATTTATTGCAGCTACAATGCCATTATCTTTAATTATGTAAAAATATATAACTTTCAATTTTACAATAAGATTATTGCTTTAAATAATAAAATTAACATTTCAAATTTTTGAGGCTAATTTTGCAGATTTAAACAAAAACCAGTGGAAGTGGCCTGTCCGAAACTTGCTCCAATTATCACCCTTCCTCCATATAAAATTGTGGACCTTAGGTAAGGCCACAAATCCCAAGCATGGCGTTGATAGTTACGAAATATATTTTTGGCATGAATATAGAGGGAGAATATATTTTGGACACCTTTTTTCTGGCCACCAAAAGAAGAAAAAAAAAGTTAAAATATAATATACTGAATTTCATCGATTTAAATCATTGCATCTACATGCATACGAAAGTAGAGACTGCAGATGATCACTGTTTGGCAGATTTGATACAAAATTTGAGAAGTATCTGTATTTTGGATGCTAAATCTGTATACTACATTCTGTCTGCTTTGCTTTTTGCATTTTGCTCAGGTTCATTTCTATTCGAAAAGGCTGCCAGACAGACTTCGTGAATTTCATTCAAAATTTGATATAATTCTACAAATTTGGTCATAATTCCATAGATCAAATTTCATCTCAAAGCATTTTTGAGTTAAAGTGTTCAAAGAAAGACATAATGTCAAAAGTGTAATTTTCGAATTCCGGAAAATCTGAAACACGGAGACTCGTCAAAATCTCGAGTTCGAATTTTTTGACGGTTACCATACATCTTATACAAGACGAAAAGAAAAGAAAAAAATATATATGTTTTTGTGAAGGGAAAAATGAATGTCGGGCCAAAGTTGGAGCTATTAAAAATTTTATAGCTTGATAATTTTTTATATATATTTTAGGTGATTACTGAATCATATCTTTTGGTAAAAGTAGTGTTATATAGATAAATATCTATTTAATTAATTTGAAATAAATGATTTTGTTAATAAAGCTATTATGTTTTGCTTTAGGATGCATATATGTCTTTTGATCATCAGAAGATTAATCTGTTTGTTGATGCAGTCACTCGAAAAATTGAAGGTTAGTATGTCTAGAATATTGATATTTCCCTCTATATAAGATAGTCCTTAACGAATGATCGTTTCATGTGAAACTTCATTAGATTTTAAAGAATAAATCAACAAAAATTACATAAAACGTTTAATAACAGTTGAATTATTTGACTGATTATTTAGTACAATAGAAGATTCCTTTTAGATTAATATTGAGCTATTTTCTTAAAGCATAATTTTTTAAATTGGCTTTTATATAGTTGGCTATGCTGTTTGAATGAAAATACTTCATCTATATGAGTAAAAAATTTTAAGCCATAAAAGCTTAGTGTTTATTCTCCCTTTGCTAAGTTGCATTTGTTAATTTTAATATTAATTTTCTAATTAATACTGTAAAATATTATATTCTAAACATGAAAATATGATTTATATTATTATTATTATATATTGCTGAAATGAATTTTATTAATGTTATGAATTTATTTTATATATAGATCTGTCAAGTAACGATTTTGAACAGCTTGATGATCTTATTGCTTTAGCAGGAGCTAATTCAACATTAAGTTTGACGCATCCATCTTTTATTCCTTGGTTATAAACACTTCATTGCAAAAACACATTTTTTGCTGCTTTGTAAATTGCATCAACTTTAGTGTTTTTATAAATTTCATTGATTTTTAATGAAAAAGAAAAGCTTTTAATTTCTTGATGTATTTACTTATTAATAAAGAATTCAGAATTCAAGCTTGGTGTTATGTTATTAAATTGTTAGTTTCAATTGTAACTTTTTAGATTTATTGAGGTGAGAAAACAGGAATTTCAGTACAAAATCTGGTCAAATAGTTGTGTATTGCAATGAATTTGGTTAAGAACTGTTAAGACCTTATTCAGGGTTGCCACGCTGCCAGGAAAACCAGAAGAATGCAGGGAAATTTGAAAAATTTCTTAAAAAGGGAATTTTAAGTTTCATAGTTATTTTTCCCCCTCCAAATGCCGATCTCTAACGATTGCAAGAATGAAAAGAAGCAAAAATGAATAAATAATAATAAAAAAAATCATGCTCTCTAATGTTTATTATTAAGTGAACATTAAATTATTTGTATCATAATAGCAAAAATGTTTTGTGTTTTATTTCATCTGAGTGCTTGATTTTGTGTGACTTTCAATTAAAAAGCATGAGAAGTAATATATCCCCCCTTAATATATAAATTTTGTCTTGCAAAATTCTAGATAATGAATAAAGATTTTTTTTCTGTATGTAAATATAAACCTTCTTATGATATGCTATTATTTCGAGTAATATTAAATTGTTGCTTCCTTTCCTTACTTTTTTCACCCCTTGAAATCATATTCCATTATAACTAACACACAAGTGCTATTTGTGCATTTTCTCGTATCTTGAATATTCATACAGGGAAAACACAGGGAATTTTCTTTACAAATTTTAGTGGCAACTCTGTTATTACTCCTGAGAATCAGGGCAGCTGTTCTGAAAAGTAAGCCAGTAATATTAAACCTGATTGGGAAAAGCTACTTTTATCTAGATGATTTTGATTAGTCATTAAAACCTCTTCAGAATATTTTTTTTTCTTTTAAATGAAACTGAAGGATTGATTTCATGTTTATAGTGTTGAAATTGTTATGTAATGATCTTTTTTGCTTCAGATTAATTAATTTTTAAAATCTTTTCTTAATTTAGAAAGGCTTAATGATAAAATTTCAGTTTCAGGACAGGAGGATTTTAGGTTCATTTATGTATTTCCATCTAAGGGTGGTCGCTGAATTGGGCGAGCTGCAGACAGGTTGATTAAGAAAATACTAGCATATTTGCCAAATAAATACTTTTTATAATATTATGAAATATTAGGATAATATTAATGTATTAGCAAGAATAATCAAGTTCCCATCTGTTTCATTAGATTCACTTCGTTGCTACTTATAAACATTGAGTGTATGCTTCAGTAGTACTGTATGTGAATGTGGATGTCACATAGTCTTGAGCTATAATGAATTAGTTGATTTACACAACATTCCTCGAGATTAAAATCCTTTCATGTATAATATTTTTAACATTGAAAATGCTTTTGAAATGTATTCAAATCAAAGAGAAATTTTTCTGCTTTTTTCTTGTTTCTGTTTGAATGATTGAGTTGTACTTGCTTTTGGGTATTGATAAATCATTACTTTGACACAAATGAAAACTTGACAAAAAAAGATGTGTATTAAAACAAAAACAGAAATTTTTAAAAATAGTAATAGAGTAGTTCAAAGTGAGCATTAATTTTAATGTGCTTAAGTTTTTTTAAAACAGTAATAAGAATTGAAAGAAATATTGTGCAGGAATAAAACTGATATCATAGAAATTATAAAATTTTGAATATGAAGTTGATTTAATCATATTTCTTCTAGAATAATTTCTCTTGAAGCTCATGTGGAAAAATAAAGCAAAATTTTGGTTAATTGAATATTTAACTAATTTTTGAAGTTTGAAAGTAACAGTATTCTTTCTCTAATCATAAATAATAAATTTAATTGAACTCCACCCAATTGTTTAGGAGGAGAAATGAAAAATAACACACACACTTATATATTATATATTGAAAATGATTGACATATTCAAAATGTGGAAATAAACCATTTATTAAAAGGGGGCCTCATGATGCAATGCCATTGTCTATGATATATTCAAAACCTGATTCCACTGAAAATCTGCTATATATACAGACTTACTGCACGCTAAATCTGACTTTTAGGATCACACAACCTCCTATTGGTGTGGCTGGTGCCAGCTGAAGTGTTGTTTTCTCCATCTATCAGGTTTCAGAATTACGAGGTTCACCTCAAATCAACTCTTTAATTGCTGTAAAATGGGCTATTATTATAATTAAGTACCCATTTCTGGTGCAATTAGATCTTAAAAATCTATTGCATGCATTCTTTTGTGTCATTAGGTAGATTGAAAACAATCATATATATTTCTTATGTTAAATAAATTGTTGTATTTTTCCTCACGAGTTATTACAATATCAAAACATTGCGATTTTACTTTTTGAAAGCATCGAATATGATATCAAAAGCAATAAATATCTGTTAAGCAATCAAATGGTAACGAAAAACGTAATGATTAAATTAAAAAAATTAGTAACTTTTTAACATTCTTTTTCAGATTGAAATTCACTCAAATTCTTTTCTGAAAATTACACTGATGTATAAGAAACTTTTAAAATTTTTTTTAAAACAAACTATTTTAAATTTACACACGATTTAAGAAATTAGGTTAAAAATATTTTATGAAAAGCCAGAATCGAACATTAAAAAGTACCACTCCTGCAATTAAAAAAATAATTATAACATTCATAAGCTATTTTTAAAGATTAAGCTGCTGCGTAATTTAAGTCCAGCATAAAATATTGGGATTTTTAAAAAAAAAAAAAAACAGGTTTCTAATACTTAAATAAATATTACAAACTTATTTTGAAACAAAGTAAAGCTTATTTTTAAAATGATGTTGGTATGCAATTTTTTTCTAACTTTTGCATAATGAGTTAAAGAGAATTGCTTTGCTGCCAATAATTTTAATGGCTTTTAACACAATTTTGGATAAGAGTTTTGTTTTTATAAAAGTTTTATTTCTTTTTGTTATATGGCACGGTTTTAGGAAACAAATTATAAAATATAAATTGTGAAATCTCTCTGCTATGAATTCCATCTTGATTGTTATTAAAAAATATTAGATGGCAGATATCATTTTACATTATTAAAACGATTGTGACATGTTTAGTTGTATGACAGTTTAATTAATACTAATGGTTTTTTTAAATTATCAAAAGATTAAGAAAAAAAGGTAAAATTCGTTTTTCTCCTCCCCCCCCTCCCTCCTCCATTAAAAAAAGTTACTCTTGGAATTTTGTTGAGGAAAATTAATGCAAAATTGGTCAAACCTTTTACCTGCTTTTTTCAAACCCTTCATCCAACTTCATAAATATTTTCAAATCATTCGGGAGCCATTAATATATATTTACAAACCATAAAAAAAACTTGAGTTATTTTATTACAAATAATAGTATTTTACTTCTTTTACTTTCAATATGGAGCATACTTGGAGAAAGATAAAATGAAAAATTGAACTAATCATGAAAAATTTCGAATTCGATATTTTGAGGAATCTCCTACAAGTCTTTTAGTCTCTGTCTGTCACCGAACACTATAACTCAAAAATGCATTTGGCTAAACGATTGAAATTTAATACATTGTCTTTACACCAAAGTTTTGAATAAAATTCATTCGAAAGAAGTCTGACTGAGTGGATATCCGAGTTTAAATAAACACAATGATTGCAAAAGATAAAAAGTTTGATAAATAAAATTTGTACACAGGTTTGAAGGCCTTGAAAGGTAAGTCCTCGTCAAATTTTGAACTAATTCTTTTAGAGATAAACCAACTGTGGTTCACTGAATTATCGCATGCCAATGCGATAATTCAAAAATGCAGCGATTTAATTAATAAATATAATTTGGTATGTGATCTTGGAATTAAAATTAAAGGATATGTGCAAAATTCTATTTCAATTTATAAAAAAAAGTGTCCAAAATTCATACTCTGTTTTCTTTACTACACTAAAGAGCAGAAAACTGCCATGTGCGGGACTCTATAAATAAAAATCTGAGCACTTATATCGTTCACGACTTTGCTTATTGCCCATAATATAAATGGCTTAAAGAGGCATAACGTATTTAGTGGAGAGTATGCGGGAAAGTTTCAAGGAGACCACTCAATTTAATCTGTTATGTAAATCAAAATATTTCAGTCATATTCAGTTCAAATAGTGTAGCCAGTTGGATCGCAGTTACTAGGAAGCAAATTTGAAAACACAATAAAAAATCTGAAAAAGACCATTTTAAATTACACTTGGTATTTATTTCAGTGTGTGGTCCTTATAAATAAAATGAAATTATAAAACCAGAGTGCATTGAAAATACTGCGAACAGCACTCACCATGTTGGGGGGAATCGGATCCGCAGTGATCGGTGTAGTTGATATTTTCTTGTGCTCTTCAAAATATGGCTATAAAATGAAAAATGATGGATAATTTCTGTTGAATGTGATGATCAAGTGTAGCTGAAACCCTGGAGAAAAGGTTTTTGAATTTTATTTCAAAATTCTTTAGCATCTTAGAAGTTTTTGACTTTCTGAAGTGTAGTTGTGGCAGAAACGCCCACTTGTTTGGGTAGCCATTTTGTTGTATGTTTACCATTTTAGAAACTGCTAGCGATATCTGCGTTCAGTGCATGAACTATTTGCAGGACTCGGATATTGTCCTACTGTATCCAAAGATTTCTTCATTGTGCAGACTCTTATTTTGTAATTTTTTACCAATTTTAAATTCCAATTTATGGAAAGTGTCCGTAAATGTGTTGAATATTAGTTGACAACAAAATTGTTTGGAAATTTTCAGTTCTCTTTAATGCATCTAATTAGAAGAAATTCTTGTTACATTTTAGATAGTTTTTTTTTTTTCTTATTGCTAAAAAAAAATTGATTGAGATTTTATTTGGACAGTTTTTTTACATGCGTTTCTAATAATTCGAATTTAAAATTGGGAAAGTTTTCCAAATATTTCGTTAAAAGCTTGCTTAAGCTTTACTCTCTGCTGCACTAGAAATTTAGACTTTGTGAGAAAAAAAATGGAATCAAACATAAACAAGACGGATAGAGAACACTTTGCTGATGATAGCGATATTCTAACTGATGATGAGAATTTAGTTTACTCGCCAAAAGGAGCGGGAATGATAATCCCCGATACACCAACTCCAATTAAAGGATTGACATATAAAGACTTTAAAAAATCATCGGATTCTGATTCAAATGAGATAATTGAACTGTCAATGCAGACGGACAGCAAAATACAAATGGCCATAAAACGGAAAAAGAAAAATGTAAAAATGAAAACAGGGGAAAATCGCCCTAAAGATAAAAGACCGTGCATTCCTCGTAAAGGCAAAGAGAAAGAAATAAATGATGGTATTGCAAATTCTAAAAAGGCAAAGAATGTGGATGCAAATGATAATGAAATAATACCAGAGGAAAATAAGCAGCCCTTTGGACCATTGGGAAACATTTGAAAATATAATCAATAAATATAGGATTGAGGGTAATGCGGCTGAAGAATCGAGAGACTTATTTTTGAATGTTTTGTTAAATTCTTCAGTAACCAAAATGAATTCAACAGATGATAATCATGGACCAACATTCGCAAATGGGGTTAAAAATCTCAACAGTGATGGCATAGTGGGAAAAAAATCCATTAAAACCAGGTTTAACTTTTATTAGAAGGATCCAAGCCTCCAAAAAGCTGTTGGTAGGGGAAGACAGGAATCAAATTCAACAAAAAATAATAAACGCGAATGAAAACGATAATAAAACAACACCATTACTAAGACCTAAAGCAAACCTGCCTACACTGGTGGTTAAACCAATTACAGAGGCAATTGACTCATCGATTAAAATGAGAAAGACATTAGAAGCGAATATCAGCCCAAAGGGGATGGAAATTAAAATTATGGGTTTGAAGCCAGCAATGGGAAATGGAGTTCTGGTTCAAGTTGAAACACCGGAAATGTAATAAAGTTAAAAGATGCAATTAACAGTCATACAAATTTGCAAAATGTATGCAAGGCTACTGCTCCACAGATAAGAATGCCTCAAATCATTATTTATGATGTGGAAAAGAGTGAGGGACCCAGGGACGAGGAGGAATTGGATTTCCTCAATCAAATCAAGCTAAGTAATGACATAGTAGGGAATATGTGGGTTCTATATAGGAAAAAAGGAAGAGGCAGCTACTCTCAGTCGGTTATAAGTTTGGACCCGAAAGCGTTCTGAATAATTAAAGATAAAGCAAGATTACAGTGTGGTTTCGGATCGTATAGATTTAGAGAATTTGTGGAACCCCCTTAGATGTTTTAAATGTCTCAAATATGGGCATGTTTGATCTAAATGTATGCAAAAAGAAGATAGCTGTTCCAAGTGCTTGGAAATGCATAACTATAAAAATTGCACAAAGCAAAATCCAGAATGAAGAAACTAAAGAGTATCGCAAAAGAACAAAAATTATGATTCGAACGGATCATATTGCAACATCGGAGCATTGTTCTGTATTTATCAGGGAGAGAGATCAGTTGATTAAACAGACGAATTATGAATAATAAACCTTTCAATGATAATTCTTGGCGTGTTATTCAACATAATATAAGTCGGGGTAAATATGCGACAAAGGAACTCCCAAATTTGTTTGGGGACAATATTCCAGATGTTTACTTGTTACAAGAACCGTATACAATGAAAGTAAAAATAATAGGACTTCCCCTAGGATGGAGAATAATTGCTCACCCTTACGGGAAGGCGATTATAGCAGTAAGAAACCAAGATATTTCTGTTTTGACAAGATTTACTAGCGAAAACATAGTAGCAGCCAATTTATCAGTGGGAAATAGTGAAATTACTGTGGTTTCGGCATACTTCCCACCGACTCACAATAAAGAAGAAATCTGCAGAGAACTTGGAAATCTGTTTGAACAGTTGGGCACATCATCCATACTTATTGGAGGATATTTCAATCTTCATAGTCATCTGTGGGGAAATGAAATTCCCGATCATAGACCACAAGATGAAGCCGGCTCATTTATAGAATTCATTTTTAAGAAGAACGTTGTTATTTGGAATGATCCTAACTCATTGCCAACGTTTCAATTTGCACGTGGAAGAAGCTGGATTGATGTCACCTTATCAACTAAAGACCTGCATGACAGAGTAATGGGCTGGAAGGTAATCCAAAGTACTCTGAGTGACCATGGCTTTTTGGATTTTCAAATTAATATGAGTGGCAGTTTTTTCAGCAGAAAGATTTAAATTAAGCAAGTGGAAAATTCGAAAAATTAATTATCAAGTGGCTGAAAGATATGCTAATATAAGAGAAACAATGCAAAGGATAAAAACTAAAAAAGATTTAGAAGTATGGGTAATAGAATTTACAGAATTCATTCAAGGAATTAGCCAAAGATCAAACAGTAAAGAGAAAAATAATCTTAGGGTCCCCTGGTGGGACACTGAACTGGAGAAACAAAGAAAACTGACAAGAGACTTGCGGCATAGATACCAACGATGTAAAAACACTGAAGAGAGAATGAAGAGAAGACAAATTTATAAAAAAATGAATCAATATACAGAGGAATGTTAAGAAAGAAAAGTATTGAATGCTTTGAAAAGTTATGTAGCGAAATAACGAGAATGGACCCTTTTGAGCTACCTTATAAATTAGCTGCAGATATAATGAAAAGGAAAACAGTTTTGCACGGTGTCGAAAAACAGGATGGAACAAAAACCAAAAATACAAAAGAAACTATTGTGAGATGCCTTTTCAAAGAGGAACAGTCCCAACATGAGAGTAAAAAGCAGAAGAAAATGAGGAAAAGTATTGAGTTATATAAAACAAAAGATAAAATATTCACAATAAATGAAATAAGAACTACGATTAATAAAATGGCTAAAAAGGAAATACCTGGATTAGACAACATCCCAATGGAGATGCTTGCTGAAATTAACAGAAAGAATCCACTTATACTTTTAGAGTTATACAACAAGTGTCTAGAATTAGGTGCGTTCCCTAATCAGTGGAAGGTAGCAAAACTGATTTTAATTCCTAAAACAAATAGAGACTTAGAGGATCCTAAATCCTATAGACCAATTTGTTTGCTAACAACAGCAAGTAAAATCTTGGATAAACTGATAACTCAAAGAGTACAGCACTTATTAACGGCACAAAACAGACTGAATCATGATTAACATGGTTTTAGATATAACCACTCTTGTGAAACAGCCCAAAATGCACTATGGAGTAAAATAAAAGCTGCAATGAATCAAAAACTAAAAACGACAGTTATATCTTTGGATGTAGCTGGAGCATTTGATTCAGTTTGGAGGAAAAGCATTTTATATGCCCTTATAAAAATGAATTGCCCGAGCAATCTTTTTGAAGTGATTAAAGATTACTTAAAAGAAAGGAAATGTATTTACCAAGATGGAGAGAATAATTGGGAATTTATAATGGATAAAAGAGAGCCACAGGGCTCATGCAGCGGACCGTTATTCTGGAACTTGGTTATGAATTCTGCATTTAAAATCAGTCTTCCAGTGAACTGCTTTATACAGGCGTATGCCGATAATGTGTTATTAATAATCTCGGGAGGAACAAAAGATGAACTGGAAATTAAAGGAAAACAAATAATTCATTGGCTAGTAAAATGGGGCAAAATACATAAACTTGAGTTTAATGAAAGGAAAACAATTCAAATGCCTATTACATTTGGAGAACGTTTAAAATTAACAGATCCGCCTAACATAAAAATAGGCAATAACAATATAAATGTGTCAAATCAAATTAAATACTTGGGAGTTACATGGAACAGTAAATTAACATTTACGTCGCATTTT
Source organism: Argiope bruennichi (assembly GCF_947563725.1). NCBI lineage: Eukaryota > Metazoa > Arthropoda > Arachnida > Araneae > Araneidae > Argiope > Argiope bruennichi. Next base: position 53,624,973 of record NC_079162.1, read on the forward strand.
AGTAAGGTCAAGAAAAAAATGGATGTATTAATATATAAACTAGTGACAGCTGCGGATAAATTTTATGGAAAAAGGAAATACCATCTAAGAAGGATCTACACTGAGGCTATTGAGCCATTTGTTCTTTTCGGGCACGGATCATGGGGACATAGGCTAAATCTAAAGAAAATCAGAACATTAAATTCAATCCAACGGCGCCCTCTCATCATTATGTCTGGAGTATATAGAACCATTTCTACAGAAGCCCTTCGATAACGGGAATTTTGCCAATGGACCTCAGAGGAACGGAAATTTTCACTAAATTTCAAATAAGAACTTCTAGTAATAAAGTTAAAATAGGAAACAAATACTTCAGCAAAAAAGATTATGAGATGTATTTTGACAAGTTCGAACAACATCCTGCAGAATAGTTTATTCATAGTTTTCAAATTAAAATCCCAGATATGGATGGAATAGAAATTTTTACAGATGGTTCAAAAGATGTAAATAAAGTAGGAGCTGCAATAGTAGTATACTAGTATGGGAAAGAGATCGATAAAGTCTTGTGAAATTATCGAACCATGCCGCAAGTTTCCAGGCAGAAGTGCAAGCTTTAAAGATGGCCATTGAATATTGTGAAATGGTGGAGGACGGACAGAAGTGCTCAATTTTTTCAGATTCTCTGTCAGTTCTACAAGCCATACAATCATCTCACAATTGTAATAAGGAAATATGGACGATAAAAGAAAAGATAAAAAATGTAAAAACTAACAAGTGGATAGAGTTGAATTGGGTTAAGGCCCATATTGGGATATATGGTAATGAAAAGGTGGATCAATATGCAAAGTTGGCGGCACAGAAAGAGGTTGTTGATATGGTTGTCCCCAAATCAAATGGTGTCTTAAAATGGGAATTAAGAGAAGAAATAAAGCTGAAATGGTTTGGCAGATGGTATATGTCTAAAAAGGAAAGAATAACTTTCGATTTTATTCCTAATCCAGAAATAAAAATAAGAAGATACCATCCACTGATAATTCAAATTATATCAGGACATGGGAGATTTCCTGCATATTTCCAAAGACTTGGAAGAATGCAGGAAAATAAATGCATTTGTGGAGGAATCGGTACTGTTTACCACTATTTAAAGGAATGTATTGAAATCTCGAAGTTAAGAAAAAATCTGAAAATTATAAATAATGACTTAAGTACAGTTCTGATGGTACCAGCTAATCTTAAAACTCTGAAGAATATGATGTCAAAAATTGTCAGTTTTTTACCAACTATTTAAGATTTTGTAGATAAGGAAGAAGGACAGTAATTGACCACTTTGTGGCCAATTACCTCGAAGAGAATATCAGTTTGACAAATCGGTCAATGCAAGGATGGACAATGCTTAAGATAACAGTCGGCCACAACAAATCCTGTCGATACTGCTACGTTCAGTGGTGGCGGGGTGGTCGGCTGTACGCAAGAAGAAGCACACACCATGTTGCAAATCGTTAGGTGCTTGTCCCTAGTGACTTACAGATACACATAAAAAAAAGAATACAAATACCTAATTTGATAATTTAAATAATTGGAATTTTTTTATCAGTAATAGTTCTATTATCAGTAATTGTTTCCATTAATATTTTTGCATCAGTTGGAAATTAAATATAGTAACCTATACTGAAAAAGAAGGAAAGGCAAGGAAAACAACTGTCTTTTTTTATTCTATTACAATATCTAAAATAATTAATGATCCTGGTGCTAACAAAAACTGTAAATTTATTATTACTTTTAAATTGATTCCGTTATTTTAATTTTCATCATAAAATGGCGAATAACGTGTACAAATTTTTAAAAAAATCGTAGTAAATTTACATATAAATTCATTTCGGATTAGTAAATAATGTAAAATGCAGCATGTTTTTAAGTATAAAAAATATTTTTCAATTAAGTTCTTATCTCTGTGTGATGGCTGATTTAACAAGAAATATTGCATGAAACATTAATTTTGTAATCCTAAATGAACAAAAGAAAATTTTCTGAAAATTATTAGAAATGAAGATACTTTAAATACAAATAATTATGCATTTATAATAAATATTATGCGTCATTAATTATAATAATTATTTTTTCATTTCAAAGACAGGTTGAATATTTCACACGCACTAAATACGAAACTGCAATAAAAAACGATTCAGTTCATAAGGTTACCAAAAAAAAAGTTGGCAACTAAAAGCAATTTTACTTTATCTTTTTCTTAATTTTCAATCTTACTCAAATATTTTGAAAAAAAAAAAATATTTTCCAATTTAAAACTGACAACAAATAAAAACACGTTACAAAAGCATTCAATTGATAAAAATTCCTAATCAAATGTCATCCGCATAATTAACAGCTAAATACATCTATAAATTTCTATTCATCTCTACTATAATAACAGAAATAACAAGGTGCGTAGTGAGATACCATTGAGAGAGAGAGAGAGAGAGAGAGAGAGAGCGAGAGCGAGAGAGAGAGAGAGAGGCACCTTTGTAGAATTATGCATACGGAAACTGCGCATTTTCTAAGTATAAGATTTTTTGTTTTTGTTTTATAATAATACATAGTTTTTATTGAAAAGAATTTCAAATCAATTTTAAATGCTTAGTCTTTAAATGTTAATATTTAATTCTGTATTTGCACAACGTTTTCTATTGTAATTTTTTTTTTTTATTTTTGGCTCTGACAAAAACATAAAAATGATTATAAAAATAATATATATATATATATATATATGTATGTATGTAATTACATTTTAAAATTTAATTTCAATTCTAATTAATTTCCAAAGTTCTGTCTTAAATTAGCCCGTATTAACTCCATTCTAAAATATTCTCTTATTTACTGATCCCATTCCACTTTTTCTATTTAATTATTGCAACATGATTTCTAGAATTGCTGAATCAGCTAAAAGCAGACAAGTTCCCACACTCCGAGTGAAGGGATAAAATATTGCCGATCTAAAATTCTTCAAAAAGATCCCTACAATTCCCTTATCTGTATTTGACACATGTTGGAAATCCCTATTAAAATCTCATAGTATATATTCACAGGGATAAAATTTTCATTAGCTTTTTTTCATTTCGTTCTGTGTCATTCTGTGTTGTGCTCGTCGCTTCTGCTTGTACAAAAACTCGTGCCTCCCGGGATGGAAATAAAACGAAGTTAAAAATTCAAAGTGTTTTCTCTGACTTCGGCCACGATTCTACTTCAACAATAATGCTTATATATGTAATGGTATTTTAAACTCTTAATTTAAACCAAATTAATTTCCAAAGCGTTATCATAATTTAGCCCATAGTAATTTTATTCTCTTATTTCCTGATACAATTCCACTTTCTATTTAATTAATTCAACTGAAGCTGTGTAAAAATTACTGCGCGATCACTTCTGCGTATCAAGTGAAAGTGATACTTCCGTTGCCCTTCTCAAAGGTCACCACGTTTATCGAATTGGCGTGTGGCCGGAAATCCCATGTTATATAAGACTAGTGATCATTTGTTTCCTTCCTTCTTTCCTTCTGTTTTTGTGCCGCACTGCGCCTTCTTATAAATAATCATGCCTGTCTCCCGTGAGAGAATAAAACGAAATTAAAGATACAAAGTCTCTTTACTGCTTGTCAAACCTGCATTCTGCTTCAAACAAAATAATATTACACATTATTTAGTCGACAGGATAGTTTTCTGTGAAAAAATGCTCTAATGAATTAAAAGAATTAAATCCCCAGAATGAGAGGAAATTTGATGTTACGGTATGATTTCTTGTTTCGCCGTTACTCTGAATAGGGTTCCGTGCTGGCTCGGTCGCTTGCTTGCCGACTCTGCTGAGTTACCTCCCGTAGTATAGCGTCTTCAGATCCGACCACGTCGCTGAAATTCTACGAATAACGAGACTTCCGTTTTTGTTACCACATCATCGTTACTCCTGCCGCATTAACCTGTGATCTCATCTACCCTTCCTGTTCTGCTGTTCAATACCCTTGTGTTTGTACTGCTTATTTTCAAGAAGTTCCAACCTATGGCATGATTCATCAAATGTTATTAGTGTTAAAAAAAGTGATTTGTGTTTCCTGGCTCTACGGATGAAAATCAAGATGTGTATTCTGTACTTTTGATTTTATTTTAAATTGAATTTCCTAATTACAATAGAATTGCAAATAATCTTTTTATATTATTATTCAAAATACCATGAGTTTTTGTTTAAAATATTGAGTTTTTGAAATTTTTTCAAATTTATTATTTAAAAATTATGCATGCAGACTTTGTGAACGAAAAAAGTAACATACCAAGATACTTATATATTTAATAATTAATGGCACATGATAATTAGACTAAGGTAGTAAATATCTTAGGGGAAATTTTTACACCCCTGACAGTTATTAAACTACCCTCTATTATCACTGTGTCCAAATACTTGTTTTTTACAAAATACAAATATTTTTCATATTACATATTTTTTTTTCTTCCAAATACTATAAGAGTATTTTAAATCTTGCGTTTGTTACATTCATTCACAAGTGTTTTGTTTGAAATCTTTGAATTTGGCAATTATTATTATCATTTCCATATGATTTATTTGAAATACATGAATCTTGCATTTATTTACATTTCCAAAAGATTTATATGAAACCATTTAATTTTACAAGTATTATTTTCATTTCCAAGTTTTTCATTAGATATTTTTGAATCTTATATTTATGGTTTCAGTTCCAAGTGTTTAATATGAAATATTTCAATTTTGCAAGTATTATTTTCATATCCAAGTTTTTAACCTGAAGTTTTGAATCTTGTGTTTTTATTTACAGCTAAAATACTTTACTTAAAATCATAACTATACTGATATTTCATTTGGGTGAAATCATAGCAATATTGATATTATATTTAATAATTTAATACTTTATTTCTAATTTAATAATCTTGTTGAGTCAGACTTCCTAGAATTTAAGAATAATATAGGCAAAAATACCATAGACTGTCTTCATTAAATTAAGTTCATTAATTCAGTTTTTACTGAAAAATGATCAAAATAACTTTGTGCAATATACCGTTTAATTTATTAATATTTTGTAATTATTGGTCATTATTTATGTTTATCGAAAAAGATATAGTATCATTCTATATCTTTTAATATTTCCAATATCTTTGTTGAATAATAAGTTAATTTTAAAAAATCCTTTTATTTCCCATTTTTTTCCCACATAAACCCCAGTTTAGGTTGGCCTATTGTCTCCACTCATAAGAGTTAGTTTTGTTTCCTTTTCTTCATGATGATAATGTTGTGATAAGCGCCATCACAACATAAATTCACATACAGCAGTCTTACTGAGAAGTGAGTATAGGGTCAACCTCACAATTAATTTCTATCTCTTTCTATTTTCATTCTGGATATTTTGTTCGCCATTTGGAAACAAATATTCCTGGATGGTGGTAGAGAGAGAATAAGAATTACATCCCCCTTCTTGGAGTCCTAATTTTTAGGTCATTAAGTTTCACCTACTACTAGAGATTAGTGGACAAGGGTTAACTACTCACCACTAATTTGCTAATTAGTGGGTTAAAAGTTTTTTCTTTCACACTTCAATATTTTTATACTATTCCTTTGAGTATTAATGCTTATCATAAAAATATTTTGAACTCATATTTATTATTTTCATATTCAAGTGAACTACAGAATAATAACAAGAATACATTTGTGCACTAAATCATTTAAAATTTTAATATTTTGTTATTACCGTTGATTATTAAGGTTTTTATATAATATTTTCATAAATGCAATTCTTGGTCTTTTATGGTTCTGATATAAAATGATGAATAGGATTTCTGTATTAATGTTTGTATAATGTAAAGGCAAGGGAAACTGAGGTGTCACTTTCAATATACTTTTAAATTAAACTTACTCAGACACCACTGTAAGATATGGTTGTGTGTCAAAGGGCCCCGATGCACTTCCACATCTTGCGGTGGGGGGGGGATTGTAATGATATTTTAAACTCTTAATTTAAACCAAATTAATTTCCAAAGCTTTATCTTAATTTAGCCCATAGTAATTTCATTCTCTTATTTCCTGATACAATTCCACTTTCTATTTAATTAATTCAACTGAAGCTGTGTAAAAATTACTGTGCAATCCCTTCTCAAATGTCACCACGTGTATTGGATTGGTGCGAGGCCGGAAATCCCATGTTATATAAGACTATAAATCATTTGTGTCCTTCCTTCTTTACTTCTGCTTTTGTGCCGCACTGCGCCTTCTTGTAAATAATCATGCCTGTCTCCCGTGAGAGAATAAAACGAAATTAAAGATACAAAGTCTCTTCACTGCTTGTCAAACCTGTATTCTGCTTCAACCAAAATAATATTATATATATATATATATATAACAGCAAAAAATCAAATGAACTTTTATAAAATTAACAATAAATATCAGTGATATTTTCAGCATTTCTAATAAATAACCAGTTCATTTAAATAGACTCGGGCAACATTTCTGAAAATGTCCATAGTGATGTAGAAGCACAGCATGACAAATTTTATATTTGATTTTATGTATGCAACAACAAATAAGATTCAACATGGCTGGAATGGAAAGAGTAAATTTCCGCCAGCAATAACTCATTCTATTTTGTAATTTTATATGAGGTCTTATAAATCTAAGAACTAAAGCATTCTTATGACTAACATCATAACACTGGCAAAATTGGAATGAAATGGATGGTTGAAAAATGCCATGTTCAAAAAGTTATTTTAGATAATTTTTAATAGAAAATAATAGCAGCGTTCACAAATGATTAGACTAAAAAGAAATTGTCTAATCGCCTCTTACTTCTAAAGTTTAATAAAATCCTTTTTTGAATCGTTCCTAATATTTGAAAATCTGCAATTTAACCTATAAGCAAAAGTTCTTATTTAAAAAAAATTACAGAAGAAATTTTATATATATTTTATAAAGAAATAAAAATGCTTTAACAAGTCGGGATTTTTATAAATAATGGAAACAAATTCATGAAGTAAAATAAAAAAAGAAATTAAAAAAACAACTCTGTAGTTAGAAGCAAAATGAAAATAAAGCAGCGAGAGAGTCTCCCCAAAACATTATTGCACACTACCAGAAAATGCCTTGCATGGCATTGGTGTACAATAGTTACGAAATATTAACCTTAAGCGTGAATGAAACATTTTTAATTCCATCATCTGATCCTTGGCAAGTGTTTTGGCGATTAATCCCTGAGATGCGGTTGAAGATATCCGAAAAGCTAATGCGGATTTTCGTCACATTCGTTCCAACTAATTAAAACAAAAATTTAACTCAAAAGTAGTCACAAAATTACATATGAAACTTAATATACAGGGTGTTTCCGAATTTGACCGACAAATTCAGAAGGGTGATAGGAGGCATCAAGAGGATAAAGAATCACCATACAATAATGGGTCCCAAACGACGTTTAGGGGGTAAAAATCGCAAAAATATAAGGAGTCGGCGAACTTCTGGAAACTGTAAAAAATTAATAAAAAAATAACAAAAGGTGTTTCAACTATGAATTTTTTAAAAGTGAAAGCACATTCTTAAAGTCTATTTTTCATGTAAGTAACATGTCGACGTGATAAACCAGGGGGTCCTAAATTATTGAAAACGAAAAAGTAGTTTAGAACACTTATCTGCAAAAATATTAAAACTTTAAGAAAAATAAAAGCTTGAAAATATAAGGAATTTTATACTCCTTAATTTGATATAAGTCTGTTGTGTGAAAATTGAGGAGGTTTTAAGATATTCAAGAAAAACTAAAATGTGTTCCAGGAAACATCGCTGCAACATCGGTACCAATGTTTACAGAGGGTGTTGCCAAATTCGAAAGGTAAATTTAGAGAAGTGATAGTAGGCATTAAGGAAATGAAAAATTTTCATAAAACATAGGGTCGCAGGAGAAGTTTATTCTGTGAAAATAGTAAAAACAGACGTCGAAGAGACAATTAGCCTGGCGAAGAGAATGGCCCTAAGAATGCAAGGTTTTGGAACAAGATTGTCGAGAAGAAGCAAGCTTTCTCGTATCTAAATTTTCCATGCGTTCGGGGAATATAAAAGCAGCGATCATTGCAGAATTGATGATTCGAGGAATATAAAAACAGCTAGTATTCATTAAAGAGCAGTGCAGAATTGATTGCCGATAAGTTTCATTCGCAAACAACATGTCAGATTTCACGAATGACGAATATGCGGATATGCATTTAATTTACGACCGAGCGAATGGTAATGGACGGCTAGTGCAAAGAATATACCAGTAGCAATATCCAAGTAGGCGTTGTGCACATCACAGCACCTTTGCAAATATTAATAGACGGTTGCGGGAGACAGGATCCTTCAAAATAACGAGGCCAAATGCCTTCTCGAACGTCTCAGTGGCGCAAAGTACCATGTTTTCTTGCAGCACGTCCTTCCGGATTTACTGCAGGAAATACCGACCGTTGCACGCCAGAACATGTAGTTAATGCATATTGGTGCACCAGCGTATTTTTTAATTCTGTGCGTAACTACTTAGATGATACATATCCTGGGACGTGGATTGGATGTGGCGGAGCTGTTGATTGGCCTTCACGTTCCCCGGACCTCAATCCCTTGTATTTCTTCTTCTGGGGCCATATGAAATCTCTTGTTTATCAGACACCTTTGGATACATTGAAAGATCTCGTAGCACGGATCGTCGTAGCTGCTGGAAAATTTGCGAGCACATCTGGTATGTTTGAGCGTGTCCGGTGGTCTTTTAAACGTCGGTGTCGGTTGTGTAATGACCTTCGCGGCCGCAACACTGAGCAATTTTTATAAAAGTTTCTCATCGTCTCCTTTCTTATGTTAAAATGTCTGTGCTGTAAATGTATGCTGTATTTTTATTCCAGCAAATAAATTTCACCGTCGTTTGCGACTTTATATTTCTTTGAAAATTCTTATCTCCTTGATGCCTACTATTACTCCTCAAAATTTTTCGATAGAATTTTGCAACAACTTCTGTAAATATTGGTGCCGATGTTGCAGCGATGTTTTCCGGCAAACATTTTAGTTTTTCTTGAATATCTTAAAACCTCCTTAGTTTTCACACTACTGACTTATATCAAATTAAAGAGTATAAAATTCCTTATATTTTCAAGCTTTTATTTTTCTTAAAGTTTTAATATTTTTGCAGATAAGTGTTCTAAACTACTTTTTCGTTCTCAATAGTTTAGGATCCCCTGGTTTATCAAATCGACATGTTACTTACATGAAAAATAGCCTTTAAGAATGTGCTTTCACTTTTAAAAAATTCATAGTTGAAACACCTTTTTATATTTTTTTATTAATTTTTTACAGTTTTCAAAAGTTTGCCGACTCTCTATATTTTTGAGATTTTCACCCCCTAAACGACGTTTGGGACCCCATGTTGTATGATGATTCTTTATCCTCTTGATGCCTACTGTCACCCCTCTGAATTTGTCGGTCGAATTCGGCAACACCCTGTATTTAAGTCATTGCATTCTGGAGTCATCGTGCTTACATGCTGAAGGAAGCACAGACCGACGGACTAGGCTTAAACTTTTATAATGTCTATATTATAGATATTAAATCTATTTACCGAATTTTATCTCTCTAGTTCTCTTCGTTTTTTAGCTATTATGCTAACTTATATTCGAACAGCTTGTATACGGCTTCCTGTATACGGATGATGCTCAAAGTTTGAAGAAACTCTGCAAATTTGGTGTAAAAGCCACATACTTAATTTCACCTGTCTAGCTCAAAGGGTTTTTGTGCTCTCTTTGTAACCGACAGACATTTCCGAAAATGGGTTTTCCTAATTCAAGGAAATTTGAAGCGGGGGGATTCGTCAAAATCTCGGGTTCGAATTTTTTTACAATTAGAATATTTTCTCTATATTTCGTATACGAGAAAGTAAAAAGGCAAATTAAAGCATCTTTTTAAAAGTTTTTTTTAAAGCCAGCACGAGACAATATACCGCATTGCTTCAAATTTAACAAAACTCATCAAGTAAAGAATTTTATTCAATGAATTACTTTAAAATTTTTCAGTATAAATAAAAGCAAAAAAAGCATTTTCTTTCTTTTACCAGAACTTTAACAGTTGCAGAATCAAATGAGTCAACAATTCGAAGAAGCAATGATATTATTTTAAATTTCATCATAACCAGCGGGAGTGGTCTCTCTAAAACTTTCTCACATAATCTCTAATAAACTTGCCATGCCAGAGAACGCCTTACATGGTATTCTGACAATATTTAAGGAATATTGACTTTTGGCGTGAATTTATCATTTTACTGAATCTGTCGTGTCATACTTGGAGAGTAATTTGGTGATTAATCTCTGGCATGCGTTAATACTATCCAAAAATCGAATTTGTTGTTTCAGACACGTTTTTCTCAACAGATGGAAATAAAAATTTGTCACAAAACTGCCCTTGTAATCACAAAATCCCATACAAAATTTGATGCATCTAAATCATTGTATCTTTGTATTATCGCTTTTTCATGCTTCTGAAAGTACAGAACAACAGACTGTCAACCCATAGTAAGATTTAGCTCACAATTTGACAAGTGTCTGCATTATAGATGTTAATATTAATAGATATAGCGAATTTTATCTATCAAGCTCTCTTCATTTTGTAATTATCGTGTTAACTTACAATCGACCAGCCGGACAGATGGACAACAGATTTTACTCAAAATTTGATAGAAATCTGCACATTCGGTATAAAGACTGAATACCAAATTTCGTCGCCTAGCTCTCAAAGCGTTTTTTAGTTATCTTTGCCGCAGACAGACGGACATTTTCCAAAAATGTGTTTTTCGAACTCGGGAAAGTCTAAAACGTTTAAGTTCGTCAAAATCCCGAGTTCGAATTTTTTTGGCGATTACTACATTTTTTTATCAACTACATATACGAGAACGTATAAGTATTAACTGAATTCAAAATTAATTTCTCAAAAATTATTAAAATTAAACAAAAATATACATTCATTCAAACAAAATTTTTATAGTTGAAATGCTATTTTTTAGTCTTTAAAATGGTGTTAAAATAATTTTTGTGTAATAATATTTTTTGATGTTATAATAAAAATACGTTAAAATTCTGTTTAAAAAAAATTAAACTTCGAATTAAAAGTTTGTGAAATCTGTTCTCAGAGAGCCTTTAATGCCACCAAAATAACTTCCCAAATTCCATGTTTCTAACTTCAATGGCTTATGTTGCATATTGTTCAGGAAAAACCTTTATATATAAAGATAAATTTCATTAATAAAAAGAATTTCTATAAGAGTTATAAAAAGAAAAACATCGTTATAAAATTATGCAATCTGATACCCTGAAAAATAAAAATTTTGAATAACTTCTTTCATTTCCTTAAAAAAATTTAAGTACCAGATTCAGCAGTTTACTAAAATCAAAAGTCAAAGCTAAAAGTTAGCGAGATTGGTCCAACAAATAAAAATTTCTAAATTAATGAGGATATTCAAAAAACACAGTGAAAGATATCACGATCAATGAAGATTTAAGGCTTCAGGTTAAAATTTGATCATGCTAGATTTTACGTGACTGATAATTGTAATATGTAACCGTAATTACATATTGCAATTGGTTACAATTCAATGTAGTGCAGTTAAAAACTTGTAATAGGTTGTTCAAGCGATTGCTTCAAAGTGACATATTAATGAGGATGTTGACTGAACATGTAAGAACTTTAGAGCAGCTTTTTCCATGTTCGATATACCTTTTCGCATAGGCATTGGAGGCGGTCGCCTCGTGACTTGGAGGGCCTCGAAACCTATATCGCAGTGCTAAAACGGCAGCAATTTTTTTTTTTCATTTCCAATTTGCTCAAATTTTCCCCCTTTTACTCAGAAAAAAAAGAAAAGGAAAGAAAAAACGAAAGAAACTAAATGAAAAGAGCAAACCAAACATAAAGGGAAATAACTATGAATGGAAAAAGTAAAAATAAATAATTTCAAAAGTAATGATATTCAAGAAACTTCTAAGATATAAAAAATTATAAAATCTTTAAAAAACCCGAAATATTAAAACCATTTGTTCCAAATAAATTGCAATTTGATTAGCAAAATCATATGATTTGAATGTTCTTATTAACTGAGGGAGATATGACATACCGGGACGAGGAACGATGTAAATGCTTCTTTTTTTTTTTCAGAAACAAATGAGCAACTGTGTTTTATATATTTGATTTATAAGGATAGTGTACTCAAATGTATTATAATTAAAATGAACTTTCTGTCAAATTTCAGAATATTTCTTTCATGATTTATTTCAAATTTGTTTGCAGATCCGTGAGATCCATTTTTCCTTACGTTGGCTAACCGACTCAAAAGTCAACAATTCTCGACTAACATAAGATAAAGAAATGGGAAGAAAAGCCCCTTTTTTATATGAAATGTTAGTGCCATTCCCTGCACCGACAAAAGGATGTGACATTGATCTCACTCTTGGCCTTAGGCCGAGGGAATGACATTATTTTGTTGAAACTTCTGTGTATTTTAGTTTCCAGTCGTCTACATTTCCATTAAAGTATTTTATTCTCACGAGATTTTCTTTTTGCTAAATTTTTGAAGATGTCAGTTTCTATACACATTTTTCAAGTATCAAGACAAGCAAATGCCGTTTTTTTAGAATTAAAAATTTAGTTTTTCTCAGCTATCATAAATATTTATTCAGTGCCATTTTATAATGATTTAAAGAGAATTCATTCTATAGTTTGTTAATTTTTTAGAAAATTGAACGTATTTGATAACAAAAAATAATAAAAAAAGGACATGATGATTTTAATTTTGTGGCTTGCAATTTTCTTGTTAATTTAACATTTTTAAATAAAAGAAAACATTTATGTATTCTTATTTAAAAAGTTTCCATAAAAAATAAAGAATATATAATTATTTGAATTCACACAGTGGAAATTTTCTGAAAACATACTTAAAAAAAATGAGGCACTATTTTTAGAATTTATTTTCCACGTAGAAAAAAAAGCAATTAAAAAATACACCTCATGCAATAGCTTTCATCAAAATATATATTAAAAAAAAAGGTTGCAAAAATTTTATATTTTGGTACAAAAATCACGCGAATGTTATTTATTACTCAATAGAAGAAGAATTACTGTTAACTAAATGGTGAAATTTTTATTAAAGTGAATTGAGTTATAGGAATGCTAACATTTATTAAAGCCAAAGAATTGACAATTGAAGTATCTGATTTAACCTGATTTAAAGGTTATAACCTTTTCTCTGCTGTGCTTTTTTTCTCATTCTAGAAATGAAATTTTTTAATTCCTCTTCTTGTTCCCGCAAATACTGTTCAGATTCAGCAGGGGGGAGGGGGCTTGACATGTATTTAAACCTAGCAAATTACATATTCATTCTAAAAATTTTGAATGAAATTAAATGCTTTTAAATTAAAATTAGCCTTTTTAAATGCGTTATAATCAAATGCAAGTTGTGTATAAGAAGTTTATGCAGTTAACAAGTTATGACGCGTTAATATTTACAATATTCACATCATAGATTGGTTCAGGAAATTTAACAACTGTTAAACTTATGATTTAATGGGAACACTTCATTCCTGTAAAAAAAGTGGCATTTTTTTTAAAAAATCACTTTATTCCTCGAAAAAAAAAAGCTTGGGATTTTTTTAATCCTTTTTTTTGTGTCGTTGTAAAAATCTTTTTAATAATGTTCAGAAGCATTGACAGTAAAGAACAAAGATTAAGAACAAAAATTTAAAGGGTAAGAACAAAGGGGATGCGAATCGTTTAAAAATAGCTAGAACTGAAACTGCTTTGAAAGAGGTAAGAAGTCATTTTATACAGATTTGTTGTATTATTTATTTTCTTATAAAAACGTGTTTAAACTATTTTTAAGAAAGATCTGTAAATATAAATTAATAATAAATGCACATGATAAAATAGAAAAATGAATTTAATGTATATGAATATCGTGAACATTTTAATTATGAATATCAATTCAATTTGAATTGGATATCGAAGCAAGTATAAATAAATGGGATAATTTCGTGTCTAATATAACAATTTTAACTGTAGGAAATTTTTATAGTAGCTTATAGTATAATCAACATAGATTATAGTATACCAACAATCAACATTGCCCAACGTGGAAACAATTTTAAGAATTTTCCTCACCATGCCAATTTGCAATGCAAGAGGAGAGAGATCATTTTCGGTTTTAAAACGCGTCAAGAACTATTTACGAAATACAATGAGTCAACCGCATTTAAAGGAGCTTTCACTATTATTCATTGAAAATGAGGCAGTACAGGAATTAAATTATATAAAACTTAATTAAATTCCAAATTAAAAGCAAGAAGAGTTATATTAAAAAAAATTTTTTATGGCTTTCAATGCTTGTTTCTGTATTTGTAGAAATTTTATTTCCATTATTTTTGGAGTCTGTTTCTTTTATTACCATTTATCATTTTAATACTACTTTATATATTTTTGTCCTTCCGAGAAAAATATAATTTGTTATTATTTAGCATTATAATTTTTATTATCTCTGTCCAAAAATATAAACCTAATTTTACTTTCTATATCAGAAAATAGGTTAATAAACTGGATTTCGATATCAGAGCATTTTGTGTTTCGTTATATTATTTTGGAGCTCAAAGCCCTTTTTTTTATAATTTATATCATACCTTTTTAAGAACATGACTTTTTAGAAGAAAGGTGAAAATGTTTTTAATGATCTGTTTTGTAGAGATAATATTTCCAACTAGATACTATTTTTAAGAACTATTTTAAAATTTCTTTAAGTATTATTTAAAAAAATCTTATATATTTTCTTTTTCTTTTATTATCTGCATTGTTAATAGAAAATACTACTGAATCCTTCAGTCAAAGGATGCTGACACTGTTTATACGAATTCAAAGTTTGGAATGAATTTAAATAAGAACATTTTCTCCTAATAGTTACTGAATAGAACTATCATTTTATTCTTTCATGTTAACATTTTTTTATATAATAAAGGTGCAACTTTTTTCATCTGTTTGATATATACATATAATGTAGAAATTGCTAAAAATTAAGTGCAAAGTTAAAATGTGTTTAATTCATATTACTTTCTTGGTATAAATAGAATTTACCTAGAAAGGGGCCTCAAAATAATTAACGCCTGTGGCCTCATGTTGTCAAAATCCGCCTCTGGGACTAAAGGATATTTTTAACCTCTCATATCTTGATGACATCATTGTTTTGTCTGAAAACTTTGACAAACATTTATCAGACTTAAGGCAAGTACATTTGATACAAGTACATTTGCAAGTGTATTTGATAGACTCTCTGTTCAAACTTACTGTTAACCGGAAGAAATGCAACTTTCCTTATGACAGAGTGAAGTATCTCGGACATTATATTACTAAACAAGGAATCCAAGTGGATATTGATAAAGTGGCAACAGTGCAGAAAATCCTTGAACCAACCTGCGTTAAAGAAGGGCAGTTATCTTTACAGACTTGTTCATGGTTCAGAAGATATGTTCCACAATTTTCAGAAGTAGCGAGACCACTCAGTAATCTCACAAAAAAGAATAAACCCTGGACTTGTTTTGAACCTGAAAAGAAGGCATTTGAAGAGTTAAAGAGGAGGTTGATTTCACCACCTGTGTTATCTCGACCTGATGGAAGCAAGCCTTTTGTAATTAGAACTGATGCGAGTAGTTATTCACTAGGTGCAATCCTTATCCAAGGGGAAAGCCCAGAAGAACATGTCATTGAGTATGCAAGTCGATTACTGAGTTCTGCAGAAAAGAACTACTGAACAACAGATAGGGAAGGTCTTGCTGTTGTATCGGCTTTGGAAAAATTTCGCGGGTACAAGAACCAAGAAATAATCATCGCAACGAACCATCAACCCTTACAGTGATTGATGAGCATAAAATCGCCATCCGGTAGATTAGCTCGATGGGTTCTGCAAATTCAATTTTTTTCCCCGAAAATCCACTATACGCCTGGAAAGTCCAACGTTGTCGCAGACCTCCTGTCTAGACCAATTCATGAAAATAAAGAGTTCGTGTGCAATTTCAACACCATATCTATTGAACTACTATCTCGAAGATCTAAAGGCATCCGTGATGAACATATGAAAGATGAGGATGTAAGAAAAATAATTGATTGTTTTGAAAGCGTAGGAAAGGTGAAGACCATATCAACTGGACAAGTAGAGGATATCTCATGAATCAGGGTATCCTTTACCGATATTCGCCAGACACTGAATCCGAGGAGGCACAGCTTGTTGTTCCTTGTCATGAAAGAGAACGAGTATTACAGCAATACCACGATTCACCCACTGCAAGACATAGTAGAGCTGAAGGAACGTACTTCAAGATTGCTTCTCGATACTACTTTCCTGAAATGAGGAAGTTTATTACGCGATATGTAAAAAATTGTGCTGAATGCAACAGGTACAACCCAAGTAATCAGAAACCTACTGGATTATTGAGAATACCTATTTATGCTCAAAGATTTGAAACTTTAGCAATCGACCTTTTTTGCCCTCTACCAGAAACTTAAACTGGGAAGATGTGGATATTTTTAATTGAGGATACCAGTACAAAGTGGATAGAGCTCTACGCTCTAAAAAATGTTACTGCACAAAATTGGGTGAAGATCTTAATAGAAGCAGTTTTCTTTCGCTATGGATTACCACGAAGATTAATTTCTGACAATGGCACCCAGTTCGTTAGTGCTGTAATGCAGCAAACCTGCAATTTCCTTTGTATCAAACAAGAATTAATTCCAGTTTATCATCCTCAGGCGAATCCATCAGAAAGAAAAAATCGTGATCTGAAACCCAAACTAGCTATCCTAGTAGGTGATGCTCCCGATACCTGGGAAGAAAAGTTGACGATGATCCGATTTGCCATGAATACGTCAAAGTGTGACACTACTGGTCACACTGCAGCATATTTGCAATTCGGATGTGAACTAAGAACAACAGAGGATGTAAACCACGATCTAAGAAGTCTCATTGAGAACGACACCTTCGTAGTGGAGATAACGCCTTACTTGAAGCAATTTGCCTGCTTGACACCCCAAATCAGAGAGCTGGTGGAGCAAAAGCAAGTATAGAAAGCAAGGAAGAAATATTTTAATAAGAATAGAAGACAAATTTACTATCAGCCTGGTGACAAGGTCTGGGTGAATTTACACCCTATAAGTAGTAGAAGCAAGAAGTTTTCCCAAAGAGAGAAGGCTCTTATCTCGTAATCACAAACAGATCTCCTATCACTTATGACCTTACTGATCCACCCTACCAATATGCTGACACCGTATGAACTGTCTCTAGAGAGGAACATAAGTTCAGTAGTTCCCATCAAGCGAAGAGGTAGACCTAAGAAGTACAGTGCCGACTCTTCGCCGAGACGTCGTACGAGCCAGAGGGGGAGTCTGTAGCCGTAACTGTTTTCTTTGGCCCTCTAGCTGCCGCTGCAATAATCAGTTCAAGTCTTGGAAGCAAGAAGTAAATATGATATTACCGGGAGTATAATTTTAATTTATATTTGTAATTAAATGTTCTTGTACCAAATAGTTTTGTCTCCTTGTAAATCACGTCCTTTTATTTCATTAAATGTATTTTAACTTAATTGGCATGATTTATTGACTTTAATCGTCTTTCCTGACAGAATTTAAATTTTGGCGCCCTTACGGTCACAAATGTATATTTTTATGAATATGATTTCAGCAACTTGTTTCTTCATCAATACAGCTGAAATTCTTCTCTTTTGATGGTTAAAATAGTAAGAACATTCCTTTATTCATTTAATATGTAAAGTATTACTAATAATATATTTTCTAAACTAATAGAATACCAAAGTAATTGGCATCAAAGAGATACAAATTTAGCAGAATATTATTTATGAAACAAAAAGTATATTTATGAAAATGCTTCACTGCAGAATTGCATTTGAAATGCATGCAGTGCATCATTTTCTTGGAACCATTAGATAACGCATTAGAAAAATTGTTATTAAATTGGAAATATTTAAACATTGCTAGATTGGAAAAAAATGTAAAAACTTTTTCGATTATTCTAATTTTAAAAATAAACATCAATATTTTCTCAATTTGACACAGAGCAGCTTAAAATTATGTTTACATCTTAAATGCACATCCGCATGTACTCATTATAAGATTCAATCATCTGGGATTCGAAATTCAAAAGGCCATACTCCCATAATAGGTTACATGCTTGATTTTGCGAAAGATAAATTTAATGCAACTTTGTAATTTTTGTAATGAATGATTATCACAATATTTTTGGATATTGCACTGTATTGTGAATATTTTTCAGTACCTTTCAATATTTTATATTACATTTGTACTTATAAAAATTAAATGAATGATAAAAAAAATATTATTTTACCAATAAATAAAAATATGCGAGGGTTTTTATTCTTTCTTTTATTAGCATAATTAAGGGTTGAATTATAATAAATATGGATTTTCTGTAGTTATATTTTCTTAATATATGCCAGATACAGAATATATTTGTAGTGTACATTTTATAGAATAGAGACTCGACAACTTGTCGGTATTAACATGAAGAACTGGACACTGAATTTCTTCTTTTCCTTCATTAAGATACTAGTTTAGTGGCTTATCAGTTGAAGTCAAATAGAGAAGATTTTTATGAAAATGCTTTATTTTACATTCTTGCATATAAAGTACGTACAGTGAAAGATTTTTTTAATGTTTTCTTTTCACCTACAGAAGTTATGATTTGACTGGATATTATATAAAGAAATAACTAGCGATTCTCTGTGTAGCAGTTTTTAATGGTTAAAACAGTAAGTATATTTTATTTTTTATTTAATATGTAAAATATTATGAATTACTTTTTTCCTAAAATAATTTCTTTCCTTATCTTCCTGTTTTATGGAGTTAATCAATTTGGCAAGTGAAACATTCAATGTCATTTTTTGTTTTGTTTATGAAACTGACTGTATATTAAAGTTATTGAATATTTGAAGTTCAAGTGAAATAACTGTTACAACATTGAAATATCAGTTAAATATTGTTAAAATAACTTATAAAAAATTTGCAAGTTAAATTAATTGAATCTCCAAAAAAAAATAATGCTTTTTTTTAAAAATTATTATTATCATTGATTAACAATTCCATTTCTGCATAATACATATTCCCATTGTTTGAAATAAAATGAAATTTTAAAGATTCAAGGTGGGTTTAAAAAACGCTGAGAACACAATGATTCAAAATTTATATTCAAAAATATATTTTATCTTATTAAATAAATTAAATTTATGAATAAAATTTGTACATTTTTTGTCACAGGGTGCATAGCGTCATGAAAAGTGCTTAAATTTGAAAATGATTTTTAAGCACCTTAAAAGTGCTTATTTTTCAGGAGAGGTCCTTAAAAAGTGCTTAATTTTCTCGTGATGACGATTTTCGTATTGTTTTGTTTCCCCATAGGTTGAATACGATAATTCGAAATCAGGGTCGTAGAGGCTTATTTACCGGATGTATCAAAAAAGAAAACCAACAAAAGGGAAGAATTCGAAGAAATATTCCAGGGGTTGCAGTACATATTGAGATAATGCTTAGTGTTACTTTTTCTTTTCCCTTTCCCCTCCCCCTTTTTTTTCTTGCTTCCTTTTTCTTCAACAATGTGCGTTGCCATTTATTAAAATACTGGAATAGTTATTTGAAAGGTGCAGTACAAAATGCGTACTATGCCATACCTATTGCGAATCGAAAAACATTCCAATTTCAATTTTTATTGTTTTAGATGTTGAATAATTTATTTCAGTTATTCCTGTTAAGTATATATTCAAACTTTTATGTATTGTTAAAGAATATGCGATATGGTCCGATCTACAGAAAATATGAAAAAGCAGAATGAATTTGAGGCTCCAAAACGATATATCGAACATGGGAAAAGCTGCTTTAAAAACCTACTATAGTATTCAACTGTAGTATATAGAATTGTAATTAACTGCGGTATGTAATTACATTAGTCGATCGCGTAAAATTTAGTATGATGAAATTTCCACTTGAAGACTTAAATTTTCAATGATCGTGATATCTTTCGCCATATATTTTGAATGTTCCATTGAATATTTTTATTTGATGAACTAATCTTGCCAAATTTGTTTTGATTAAGGGGAAAAAACTGTCTGGATTGGTACTTAAATAATTTTAAAGAAATAAAAAAAAAGTTTTTTACAATGTTTTTTTTTTTTTCAGGATTTAGGTTTTATCATTTTATAATGATTTTTTTTTCATTTTATAACTCATAGAATTTTTTTTTTTACAATGAAATGTCTCTTTATATATATCGTCTTGTCCTGAGCATTGCCAAGCATAAAGGCATTGAAGTTAGGAGCATGAAATTTGGGAAGTTATTTTTTGGGCATTAGAGTCACACTAAGAACGGATTTCTGAAACTTTTAATTCGGAGTTTAAATAAATAATAGAATTTTAATGTGTTTTCATCATAACACCAAAGCATTTAATCGCATTAAAAATTTTTAACACCGTTTTAAAGGTTAAAAAAGAATAACTTTTGATTAATAAAGATTTTGCTTGTTTGAATGTAATTTTTTTAAACATAATTTCTGGGAAATTAGTTTTGGATATAGTTTATAACAAAAGATTTTTATTATAATGAATTGTAGTAAAAGAAAAAAAAATATGCTTTGTTTTTATTTAAACTTAAAAAATTTTAAAACATGTTCATTGAATAAAATTCTTGATTTGATAAGTTTTGTTAAATTTTGAAGCAATGCATTATATTCTCCCGCGTTGGCTTCAAGAAAGACTTTTTAAGAAACACTTCAGTTGGCATTTTTACTTTCTCGTATACAAAATTTAAAGAAAATATTGCAATCGTCAAAAAATTCGAATTCGAGATTTTAATGAATCTTCACATTTCATATCTCTTTGAATTCGAAAATACATTTACGGAAAATGTCTTTATATGACAAAGATAACACAAAAACACTTTGAGCTAGATGGAGGAAATTTGGTATATTGTCATCACACCAAACTTGTAAATTTCAATCAAATTTTCAACAACGTTCGTTTCAAAGAAATCTGTTCGTCTGTCCGGTTGTTCGAATATAAGTTATCATGGTAACTACAAAACAAAGAGAGGCTAGGTAGTTAAAATTTGCCACAGAGATTTAAAATCTATTGTATAAAGATCTGTCAAATTTTGAGCCAAATCTAACAAGGGGCTCACCGCATGTCAGTCTGTACTTTCAGAAATATGTAAACGCAAATAGCTCAAAATTGTAGCAACTTAAATATATCAAATTTGTATGTAATTTTGTGAATATTAGTGTAGAGATCAGGCAAATTTTTGTTTTCAATCAATTGGGAAGAATGAGTCTAAAACACAAATTCGCTTTTCGGATACTTTCAACCGCATGCCAGGGATTAATCCCAAAACACTTGCCAACGAGCATACGATAGAATCAGTAAAAATATTTAATTCACGTTTAGTGTCAATATTCTATAACTATTGTATGCCAATGCCACATAAAGCATTTCCTGGCAATATGCGAGAAAGTTTTGGGGAGATGCTCTGGGTGATTTATTTCCGTTTTGCTTCTAACTACAGAGCTTTTTAATAACTTTATGAATTTGTTTTCGTTATTTATGAAAACTAGGACTTGTTAAAACTTTTTCATTTCCTTGTAAAATATATATACATAACGCTTCTTCTGTAATTTTTTTTTGAGTAAGAAATTTTTCCTTATAGGTTAAAAAGCAGGTTTTCCTTAAATTTTAAGAATGTTAAGCGATCAAAAAAGATTTTTACTACACTTTAGAAATAAGAGGCGATAAGACAGTTCCTTTTTAATCTGATCATTTGTGAACGGTGCTATTATTTATATTAAAAATTATTTTAAAAACTTATTTAGAACATGGCATTGTTCTGTCAGCAATTTCATGGCAGTTTTGCCAGTCGTATGATGGTAACCATAGGAAGGCTTTAGTTCTCAGCGTTATAAGATTGCGAATAAAATTACTTAATAGAATGAGTCAGTCTAGGGAGAAATTTTCATTTTCCATCACAGCCATGTTGAATTTTAATTGTTGGTGCTTATATAAAAATCAAATAAAAAAGTTTTGGTCATGCTGATCGTCTACATCACTATCAACATTTTCAGAAATGTTGTATCTATCTAATATTTTATTTCAATTTTAAGAAATGTTGAAAAAGCTCATAGATCTTTATTGTTAGTATTATAAAAGTTGACTTAATTTTTTTAGTATTAATATTTTTTTTTCATTTTTGTGATCATTTCTATGCTTTTGTCAAATCCAAACAGGCATAATTTTACAATAGAAAATGTGCAAATACAGAAATAAATATTATAATTAAAAAAAAGCATTTTAAATTAATTTTTTATAATTTTTTCCCAACAAAACAATGCATTATTATAAAATAGAAAAAAAAATACTATGCTTAGGAATAAGCAGTTTACGTATGCATACTTATACAAAGGCGCTTAATTTTCGGGGCTAAGGTGCTTAAAAAGAGCTTAAAAGTACTTAATTTTTTCAACAGTTTGTCACTACGCACCCTGTTGTCAGCTATTATTGCATAATCCTTTAATTTTACTGATAAAATAATATTTTTCAAATTTAATAATATTAGAGAATAATTAAACGATTTATATCTTATATTTTTTTGCAACAGTTGATAAATATGAGAAACCATTTATTGAACAATTCAGTTGACAAGTACTTAATTTTTATTTATCAAATTCAGGACATGGAATCTTAATGCATACGGTAAAATAAGTTTTCAGAAATTCCATTCCAACTTTAAATGATGTTTTATAGTATTTTAATTTATATTGTATGATTAAAAGTATATTATTCTTTTTTAAAAGATTTATCTTTCAATTATCTATATATATAATTTGTGTGAATTTCATTTGATTACTATACCCTTTACAAAGAGATGTAATTTTTGATTTCCAATCAATGTTTAATATGTTTAAAATCTTTTGAATTAAATATATGTTTATTGGTTTTATATATGTTTGAGATATATATTAATTTCTCGATTATTGGATATTTTTCAAAAGATATATTTTGAATTATACACAAAAATGGCGGAAACCATTGCTAATTTTATGGTTAACGAGTGTATTATCTCTAAATAGTATTTTAATATTCCAAAACTGATTACAAACTATATTTACAGTTTGGACTTTTTAAATAGAATTTTCCAAAATAAGAGTGTCATAAAATTTTTCCATTTTTTTTTCCCTTGAATAAGATATGTTTAGGAATTATCGTAATTTATTTGCTCCTTCAGTAGAAAATGACGAAAAGGATAATAGATTATTAAGCATAGAAAATTCTAAATATTGAAATTTCTTTTCTGGTCAAATTGAAATAACTTTATCAGAAGAGGCAAATAATGAAATGAATTTCCTTTTTCAAGAGAATTATCTTGAAGAAGATTTAAACGAATAAATTTCAAAATATAATATTAATATTGGTCAAAAGAAGACAAACGCATTATCAACATATAAGACTCTACAAAAATTATAACCCAAAAGTATTATCTCCTTTACAGCATTCTAAATCAGAAGAATTTACTGTAATTAATATTTTAAGAGAAGAGCAACAAAGACATCAGAAGTTAAATTTAAATTTTCATACTGAACATGAAATTTATTTTGAAATACTATACGAAAAAAAAAATGATATAATAATCGATTACTCTGCAAAAAGTATTGCAAAATTTGCATTAATATTAAATCAACAATGAAAAACTTCATATTGTTTTGGAAATTCACTGTGAAAAATATATTTATTAAAAAGAAAAATTATCTCTTAAAATATGTTTTAGAATATCAAATAAGAGCTTACATAATTTATAAATAATTACTAGACTTATATTTTTATTTTTTTATTTCACAGCATAATATTTTGAAATAATTTACAGGCACATTTTTAATTGTTTTGCAACATTTATTAGAAATGCTAATGGCAATAATCTGTCGCTACATAATTCTTTATACAGAGAGCAAATATATTTATTGGTAGGTTAGCATATCAAACTTTTGAAGTTTGAAGATCACAGATTTATATTACAGATCAAATGCTTATATACTTTGTAAAGATTTATAAATAAATTTAAGGTTGTTATAAAAAGTTTTCATGATTTTATATTTATAAAGATAATTGTAGTTTATATGTTTTTAAATACAAGTTATATCATTAATAATTTCTTTAAAAAAGCTTGAACTGCAAAAGGTCACATTACCAGTTACAGAATTCTATTTTAAATTTTTAATAATATCGAAAAACATAATTTAACAGATGAATTCATACTTTAATGGTTATAACTTTTAAAAGTGTGCAGTGAAATTCCTAATTTCATTAGATTCGATTCAATATTACCTTTATTAAAGCGATTTCAACCAAATGGAAAATCAATATTGATTGTTTATTTTCTAAATATAGATGTACAGATAAAATAGATAAATATAAAGTATTTCCCCTTTATATTTATTTAAAGCTTAATTTGTTTTTCAAACCTTTTCTGGTCCATATATTTTTTATTATTATATTTAAAAATTTACAATATTAAATATGTAGGTTTTTATAAAATTCTTAAATACAAGAGCATAACTGAAAAAATTGAAGAGCAGATTCCAAACATTAAATATTATTTCCCATCGAGCTTCAAATTTTTTTTTGTAAAATAAGTTATAAATGGATATGCTTGAACAAATGATATATTCTGTCCGGAATATTCAACATATATTTTCAAAAATATCAAAGCAAAAAAAAAAAATGTATTACATTACTAATACAATTTTAAAAGATGATTAGATTTTATTATAAGAAAATACAAACTATGAAGTCAAGAGCAAAAAAATTTTTTTTATGAAACTAACTTATATAGAAAGCATTTTCTGAGTCAAAAACTTTAAGATACATTTTATTTGGAGCGAGCAAATGCCAATAAATCCCCCCCCCCAAAAAAAATTAACTGAATTAGAAATAAATATTAACCTTAACTTTAAACTGCATAAATCGGAAAAAAAAGAATGAAAAAGAAGTGATGAATCCGGCCTGAAAACTATCAAGAGTCATCGTCAAGCAAGGATTTTTTTTTCTATGAAGGGTCTAAATTTTGTCCAACTATTGACCCCTCGAGCCCCAAAAATCCCAAGAAATTGAGTTTTTTTAAAAGAGAGAAATTAGTATGTATAAAACAATGGCCTTAAAAAAACAAGAATACGAATTTAGTAAACAAATTATTTCAAAAATTCAAATCTAAATATACAAAACTGAATAAACCACAGTAAAATACTATAAGACAAGAGATAAGCATCAAACCAAAAACACATCAATAAGTTTGAAATCAAGTATACATGCAAATACCCTCCAATAGGATTTGCAACAAATTGAAAGGAGAAAAACCAAACTTCAGGAATCAGACAGATTCAAAAATCAAATTTAAAATTTCTCACGCTTAAGGCTGTAAACGCCTATAACGCTTTGTCAAAGTGTCTCGTCATCATATGAATTAAATTGAACGACTTCAGCGCCATCTATTAAATACATAGAATCTAAAGTAAACAAACTAGAAAGCATATTCTCAGTTGTGTAAATATTTCAATAAAGATATACCCTCCTTTATTAAAAACTTCTACATTGCAATGTTTTTAAAAAGTCATTAAAAGGTAAATTTTTAATAAGATTGTTTGCTGCCTCAATATAAGAAATTTTGTTATTACAATTTTTTTAAATCCTTTTAAATTGAGAGAAAATGAAGTTTTTTGAAGAATTTAGACTTTAAATTAAAATAGCAATTACTTAGTTTAATTATTTTAAAGTCAAACTTGCCCCTTTTATCGTAAATACCCACCAAAGTTTTTCCATTAGAAATTTCTGTTTTTAAATCTAAATAAGTATCTGCCCATTGATTTTCGTCAGTTTCCATTTAATTAATTTTTTTAAGATTGCAATTTATTATAATATTAGAATTTATCTATGTTTAACAAGAGTAAATCATCAATATATCTAAAACTATTTATTAAATTTTGATTCATTGTTTTTTTCTCCTGGTAATGTAGAAAAATATTAGCTGATGCACTTGAAAAAGCCGTTTCCATAGGAATTCCTTTTACTTTAAATAAAAATTTATCCTGTTAAAAAGATAATTTTCTGCAATATTAAATTTATATATTTCAAGCCAGTTAGTTTTTGCAATAAGATCTCTATATATTCTTCATATATAATAGCACAAACATCTATTAATTTTTCGTATGGTAGATTTGTGTACAAATTTTCAAAATCAAAAGTATTAAGTTTATTATATACTATATTAATAAATTTAATACTTCTGATTTGGAAAATTTGAAAATTTTTTGAAAATTTTGAATATTTTATCTTTTAAAAATTCCAAAATTTCCTTCGTTGCTATTAATTATCCTCATTTTTGATGTTTATCAGGATAATTTTTAGGTACTTATAAAGAAATGTTTTCCCATACAGTAAATTAATTTAATTACCATTGTTACAAATCACGAATCTAAATGTTTTTATGGAATTTGACTGTTGAGAATAAGTAAAGATAATTTAATGAACAAGTCTTTATTTTAGTCATTTTAGCGAAAGCTAACATTCTCTTGTTCAATTACTTTTTTCCTAGTTGTATTTAAAATGTATGTCGAACTCGTTTACTAGAGCGTAGTTAGTTTTTCGAATTGTGTAGTGAGAAACTGTTGCAAAAATTAAGCACTTTTGTAAATATATGCACACATAAATCCACGCATCTTCTAAGTATTGGTTATTTTCTGCTTTATAAAAATAAATGGTTTTTTTAATTGAAAAATTAAATTTTTTTTGAAATTTTAAATATGCTTTTTTTTAAAAATTTTAATATTTATTTCTGTCTTCTGCTATAAAATAAAAATATCTTTTTAATTTGACAAAAAATAAAATAAAAATGATAATGTAGATTGTCATTACCCAAAAATTAAATCAATTTTTATAAAATTAGCAATTATGAATACAATTAGGGTTTTATAAATATTTCATAAAATTAATAAATCTGTTTATCTGTTGTTTTGGATGGATACATCATTTCTGAAAATTTCGATATCAATTTACAAGGTCAGAAAGTTTTAGAAGGGGACAACAAAATTCTTTTTCATTACGTTTATATCGAAACTCGGCCAAAAATTAGAGGATGCATTAAAAAATCAATTTATATTTTATACTGTATTAAAAATATTTCAAGAAACATTTAATATAACCTATGTGTTTCTATTTTAATAATAATGATTCTTAAAATCTCAATAAATATGATTTAAAAATGTATGGTACGGATTCAAATTAAACGATAATGGAAATCCTTTTTTTGGAAAAAAAATTTTTTTTAATCGATATATTCTAATATGAGTATGAGAATTCTGAAAATGGTTATAACTTTGTTTAGAAGTTGAATCAAGCTTCATAACTTGTTCAGAATGTGAACATTATCTTTAAGTAATAATTGATACAAGAATTGAAGATTTGACTCATGAAGTATTGATTAGAATTCATTTATACATATATTAAAAATATTAAAGATTTATATAATCGATAAATTCGAAAAATCCTTGATTAAAATGGGTTAAAAAAAATTTACTGTTCAAAATGATGAATTAAGGGACTTGTACCACTTTCTGACAAACACATCTATGTAAATTATATACAAGGACCACAGTCAACCATATACAAATTTTGTATTAATTCAGAAAACTCAATTTATCATTACGAGATAATGCTGACAGAATTTCATCTCTAACAAATAGAGAAAACAAACGAAACAATTTTTATGCTTAAATGTTTACAATTTTTTTAATTTATATATATATATAAAAAATAATTTAAAACTTTTTTTTTTTTTTTTTTTTATCATCAACTGAAATTTAAAAATTAAAATGACAAAAATCTTTGCGATACATTTGTTGCTTTTCCTTCTGGCTATAGATCGATTAAGTTGTCAAAGATGACAATGGAACATGAAATTTACTGTCCAAGGTCCTGTATTCTGATTTTACACTTTTCTTCTTTCACTTAAATTACAATCACGCTTAAATTCTTCTCTTGATCTTTGTAAGTGGTCATAACTAACCATTACTAGCCATTGCAATCACTTGAATCGGAAATCTGGCGGTATCAATGGAGTTTTCAGTATGAAGACCGTGGTCAATACCTAAGATTCCTTAATTGCAAACCCAGTTTACAATTAAAATTTCAGAATCTCTATTTCCTCAAATTAACTCGCTCTCTAAAACAAATATTTATATTGTTACAAACCTCTAATGTTGTTTCCCAGCACGGTTAGTTCAATCACTGGAAAGACCGTTTAACGATCAGCTCTGTTGTGTGTTGATCGGGTGCCGCGCCAGAGATCTCAGAGCTTGGTGACCATTTAGTGACTTGGCGACTTTGGCGACAAAATAGATATTACTGGAAACTTCCAGAATTTCAGCAATTCGGGCAATAGGAACCGAGATAGGCCTGATTGGTCCAGAACCTTCCCAGCCCGCCTTCCAGGAACTATAAAAGGCCGGCAGTCTCAAGATGCAGTCAGTCGTAATCGTATATCGAGTCGTCGAGAGGATAACGAAGCAACGTCGGAATAGTCCAACGAAGAACAAGCTTTAAGTGGAGCTCAAGCGATTGCTGAACTGAGCTGTGTGACGAGTCCTGGTGTTTATTGTAGAAGCAGCATCGTGTCGTGTGTAGTAGTGAGTCGGCAGTTGGATGCAGCTAAAGCGAGGAGACAGTGGAGAATTGTAGACGTTTGGAGATGCCGTAGTGTGAAGTTGCGTGAATGCCCTACTTCTGCTGAATTCTGTCTGGCCGCTTTCTGTGCTGTGGTTGTTATTGCTCTGGATTACTACTTGGGAGCTACTGTGTGTTGTAATATGCGGCTGTGTGTCGCCTCGTTCGATATTGAGGCCTGCTGATTGTTCTCACACCAATGCACCCACTACAAGCGAATCCGGTGACTTTACGGACTTGGTGGAATTGAAGTTCCGTAACAATATGAAGATAGGTAAGCATTTGAATAAGTAAGCGTAGGTCGTATATTTTAGCTTTACTATTCCATTCGCGACACCAATCGACACCAAGTTTAAATGTTGGTGCTATTCTATTAGATAGCGAATCATCGCTATGATTTAAAAGGATTTTTTGGGGGGTCTTAATAACGGAGTAGCATTATTTTAGTATTCAAAGAGAGCATTTTTAAAATTCCTTCCATAGTAAGTAGTTTTAATCCGATACATGACTTTTTATCAAATTTTAAGTTCATAAACATCATGAGTAGGAGACTTCGTGATAAACCAGTAAATGAGTTGCATTTGACTTTTATTTATGCTGTAATAAATAAGATTCGACCCTGCCAGGGTGGAAAGTGTGTATTTTCTCCTGCGCTAACTTGCCGCATTTAGCAATTTAAAAAACTTCATTTGTAGCTTTAAAAAACTAAGAGCTAAAGCATTCCTAGATGGTGGCTACTGTAAGACTTCACAAAACTGCTGCAAAATTAAAGATAGAATCGGAAATCGTGTGTAGTTCAAATCTTTTACTGTTTTCGCTTCTTTCTAGAATAATAAATGGTTTAATAAGTAAATAATATATATCACTTCAATGTAATAATTTGACGTTTCGTAAAAGATTATTTCCTATTTTGGCATGGGAAACATTAACTAGTTTTATTTATCAATTATAAAATTGAAGTAGGAAATGATTATTCGTCAAATGAAATGGTTTTTTGAATGAAGAAATGTTAATATTTAAATAAATTAGTTTTAATTAAAGAGAAAAAACAACAACAACGGTATTGAGTTGCATCAAAAAATTTTTTAGTGCATTTTATTACTAAAAGCAAAAACATTTAGTTGACAGTTTCCCATTCAAAATGATGCATTTCCAAGATTTGAAATATTCAAGGTTCTTTTTCTGTAATTTGGTCTTACGAATGTAAATGAGACTAATATGTATATACAGAGAGAAAAAGGAATGCCACAAATCCAAATTCTTCTTTTATTTGTATTTATTTATTTTTACTTTCAACTGGAAGGGAAAAAATCCTCCGAGTTTAGCACAAAAAAGTTTGATGCCTCAAGATAAAAAGAAGTTCTTTGCTATTTTGTAAAATGTTTCCTAACATCTTTCCTTTCAGAATCCCATTGAAGAAGAACTCGACCCCAGCAAGAGCTGATTCCTAAAACTACGTATGCTTGCATTTTTATCGATTTGAATGTTGCTCCCGAATTTGCATTTTGGCCCACATTTTAAAATAGTTATATCAGAAGCGTTTTTGTTCGAAACATGCTATTCCTTTCATCCTTGCGTATTTTATGAGGGCATATAAATGAACTGTTTTGGCTGCAGAAAGCAATCTGAAACAGAAGCAATAAAAAATTTATGTTGCCGTCGATTTCAGTTTTATGATAAATTGGGAGAGGCCTTCCGCAAATTCTTAAAATAGATAAGGTGTCGCTAGTACTAAAATGAGCAACCAGAGTTTTATTTATACACGAGACTTACATAGTGGTTAATATTATTCAGTAAATGACTGGAACAATCACCGAATTAACAATTCCATAAATTCTTGAGGATATTTGAAGTTCTTATAATGGTTAGTAAATTTTAAAAATGATCAAACTCTTTAAAATCTTATTTAAAAAAACTATGAATAAAATAAATGCTGCCGTTTAAAATATTTTTGCATCACAAAAACCAATAAGTAGAATCTGTAAAGGAATTCAGCTATAAAAAGTATTCCACATGGAAGAAATAAAGTACTCAGTTCTTATTCAATCACATTTCATTTATAGAACAAATGCCAAAAAATGGGGTAGTTTTTCAAATACTCTCGGAATTAAATAAGCACTATCATTTGCTTCGCTTCTTGTACAAAATATTACAAGAAGTATCAATTTTAAATTCGTATGACGTCACGGTTACATGACAAACGTAACCTGCACATCGTCTTACGCTGTTTTCTTTGAGGTGTCCCTTTTTCATGCAAAATATACAGTAAATATCTTAGTTAAATTCTCAAGGGTGGCATCATCTAATATACTCGATTGATTTAGGTAACAAATCAATAAAATGCTACAATATCTAGAGCTGATAAAAAAGAAGCTCCTTTTAAAAGTAATCTTGGAAAAAATAATTCCTGTTCTTTGATGAAATATTTATTACATAAACATTTATGAGCTGTATCAAAAATGCAATGCAATTATAACATGAAATTAACTATACAGTGTGTCTTAACTGGGAACTAGAAAAAAAAAATCGAATTCGGAATAGTTTTAAAATCAAACGAAAGTTTATTTCAAGAAAAAATTAATCGCTTTTACATTAAACAATTTCGAAAGTATTATTAATCCTTAAATTAGTAACTATTCTTCTAACTAAGAAAAGGACTCATTTTATTTTGTGGAATTTCACGATTTTTCGACTTGCATAAGAAGTTAAAAGAAATTTTAAAATATATCTCACGATATTTTTTAATTGGATGAGAGAATGTGACCTTTATGTTTTAATTCAAAAAAGATACTGAATGAAACAAAACAATAAACTTAGCAGGAAAAAAAAAAACCGAATTTAGTTTTTTTATTTATTTGAACCCTTTCCCCCCCCCCCTCGATATTATCAGTCTTCACATTCTCGCATATGAAATACACAAAGAGAAAGTATTGTAATCGCCAAAAAAATCTGACTTCTAGATTTTGACGAAACTCTACGTTTCAGACTCCCTGATTCCCAGAAACACAATTTTTAGAATTAAGTCTATCTGGGAACAAGATAATTCAAGATACTTTCTTTTGAAATTCGGTGTAGGTCGGTATTTGCATTTTTTTTTTTTTTGTACAATATATTGAAGGAAGATCGGAAGTTTGTCTATTTCTCTTACCGAGTACAAGCGAACACGATAATTATAAGACATAAAAAGTTAGATGGATGAAATTCGGCAGAGAGCTTTATCATTTTAAATGTAGAATCGTACCTAATTTTGACTCTTATCTATCTAAGGTTGACCTCTGCAGGTCTGTACATTTGCACGGATGTAAACGCCATAACTTAAATGCAAAAAATTTAGATAAATGAAATTTGGTGCGTGATCATGTTACTAAAATTATAGTTTTGGATCACTTTAGTTTCAATCGGACGAAAAGAAAGTGTCGAAAATACCTACTCAATTTTCTTTATTGTATTACGAAGCATAAATGTTCATATACTGAACTCCGAAAATTAAAATTTGAGCACTCGTACCTTCACATTCTTGCTCAAGAACAACATTTTTTTAAGGGGGCAAAACCTTTAGTAGGGGCATGAAAAAAAGGTTCGGGGTGTCCATCCCCGCTAGTTTTTCTCAAAATTCAGTATGAATTATTCTCTATGTTCTAATTCTGGAATTGACTTATTCTTTGGAGAGGTATAAATGAGTTAGTTCGGATGGTCTAATTGGAAATATAGTTACATGATTCAAATGGAATATAAAGGTATGAAATTCGAAAAGCACATTAAAATGAAACCAGCTGGAATCTTCTCCCTTGAATTTCTTGTATACTGGCTTATTTTGCGCTTCGTAATAGATTGAAGAAAATGGGTATGGATTTTGTACGTCCTTTTCTCCCATTTACTAGGACAGGCAGTTTTATTGACAAGACCAAGTACCAAATTTCATTTATCTAAATATTTTGTTTCCACACAAGCGAATACGCAAACTGATAGATAGCAATCCCTTTGATGGATTTAATTCAAAATTTGTTACAGATCTGCAATTCTATAGATAAAACTATAAGTTAAATTTCATTTATCTATCTCTTCGTGTTTTTCATTTATGTTCATACTGATGTGGATGGTCGAATAGAGAGATTCATTGTTGATGATTTTCGTTCAAACACAAACAGAAATCGTCCGGTGGATATACGGTGAAAGAAGTCCAGCATGCTGGATAACGGTAAGCGAAACTTTACTGCACTTGACAACACGAAACACATTTAACAAAAACACAGCCGAGATAATAGTGATCAGAGTAAATAACTAACGCTAGAGTAAATAACAGAAAAAAACTCTCTCAGAGAATGATTCCATCGCTTCAATTTCTCGAGTTCATATAGTTTGTCCGGAAGTGAGTGACGTCACAAGGAGCTAAGAATATGAACCTCTATTTTTGTATCCGAGGTTGTGGGGAGGATGATAGTTTTATTATCATTCAGAATCCATTAAAAATATCTGTAAAACTTTCTTTCCAACGATAAGGCACATAACGCAGGGAAATGGTATTTTGGATTCATAACAATATTAAATTTCAAGCCTATAGCTTGGTGTGTTTTCGAGACTTTGTACTCTAGGAAATTTAGATGGTGAAGAAAACTCAAAATTCTTCAGTTCCTTTTTCTGCTGACTGCAGTACGCGTTTCTGGCGACAATCTTGATTGCGAGATTCCAGGCTCATGAGACAAAACCAGATTTCATCGAAAATCCGCTGTGTTTATACGACTGTTCCGAATTAAACTCATTGAGACTAAATATCTTCCCATTAGACAAGTGTTCAAATTTGGAGAGCAGAGTGCCGGCTGAAGTGTCTTCTGCACCATCTTATTAAGTTCTGAAATTACGACGTTCATTCTCAGTTTGTTTCAGCGGAATATCGAGACGAATCTTAAATCTTGTGAAACCTAGGGAAACGAAAGTATTAAACTTTTCTTCAAAATCTTTCAGTTTATTTTACACGAATTTATTTTTGAAAGACTTCTGATTGAACGTCAGGGGTGACTGTAATCCAAATATAGTCGGATTTTTTTTTTTTTTTTTTTTTTTAA
Source organism: Argiope bruennichi (assembly GCF_947563725.1). Classification (NCBI taxonomy): domain Eukaryota; kingdom Metazoa; phylum Arthropoda; class Arachnida; order Araneae; family Araneidae; genus Argiope; species Argiope bruennichi. The sequence continues at coordinate 53,658,872 of NC_079162.1, forward strand.
CTTTCTGAAATTTAAAAATTCCAGATTTAAGAGATATAGGATACTATCTTTTTAAATTTCACTTTATATATTATATATATATATATAATTTAGTGAAGAATAATTATAAAAAGGGCATTACGGGAGAATGCTGATAGCGTTGAAACTGAAAATTGTGATATATTTGCTGCATTAAAAAAATCCTACTGAAGTTTTATTAGAACAGAAAATTCACCTGAAGACACCATTGGTAAAGATTTTTGGCATAATTTATAGAAAGTTGAACAGGTTATCCAAATTCTTTACATTCCATAAACAATGCAGTGTCTGATAGCTTAGGCGGAGGTGTCCTATTGGTAATCTTTCCGCTTGGTGGCCAGAAGGCTTCTAGGTTCGGAATCCTAATCCCCTCAAGAACTGCTGTATTAATGGGTCTGGTGCACGTTAAATATTTCAGAACCAAATGTCCTCCCGCTGTAGTAGCATGGAAGTTTGAAGAGGGTGTGCCGGGTAAGTTGTCATCTTATTCAGCTGACATTTATTCAAAATTATGAGGTCCATCCCCCAAAAGCTGTAAGTGCTACTTCAAAAACTGGAAGTAAATAAAAGTGGCTCAGTTGCATGGTTACGAATTTCTATGAGAGGCAGGACACAGTTAGATGACTCGAATCAAATAGCTATATTGAATCGAAAATTCTATGAAAACTAGTTGGATGGAACGCAAGATTCCCAAGCGTTCCTTCTTTATTTCAACATTTCATAGCAAGAATCAATAATCTTACTGCTTTCTACGTTAACAGAAGGTGGTTATAACTAATGATATCACAAATGATGTTAGCATGCCCAAAATTTAGATCCTATATGCAATTCATGTGTAATGGGGAAAAAAACTTTTCCCTTCACCATATATGCATTGTGGTATTTTGACCAATGATGTCACTAATATTTTATAATTTTTTTTGGTTAAAAAATAATTTGATATTTACTAGTTTTTTCTTAATTTTTTTTCAGTGAAAAATTATTTGTACAGTGAATACAGCAGTACCGATGTGTTCCGACGTCCTTGGCAGAACTGCCAAAGGCGTCCTCCCAAATGTTACATTTTTGTTAATTTTTCATCTCTTCTGTGAACTCCCTCATACAAAAAAGCAGTCTTCCTGCAGTTTTTATCAAACATATTTAGCAAATTTTATAACTAAGTTTAATAAAGTATATGATTTTTGAAAAATAATACTCTATACTCTGTTTCACCCCAACTTGGCAGTATTGTAAAAGGCAGAAAATGTGACGCTCCGCGTTGGGAAAGAGTTCCCCATCAATACCAACTTTATAATAGTTAAAATGCTCAGAAATTTATCAATTAATATCATAAATTACAGAAATCCTTTTTTATCAGTATGTATTTAAAATTATTCTCAAGTTAGAAGTGTTTATCTGTTAAGTATTTTGTAAATAAAGCGAACGAATAAAACGAAACGATTCACATAATGAATTTCACTTTGGCTAGAACCGGTCTTCAAGGTCAAATATTTGGCGCCCTTTTCTTTTACGTCTCCGCCAACTCAGCTTCATTTAGTTCCCAACCATTATCATCTTTCATACTTTTTTATTCTCGCTTTTTTACCAGCTGATATTTTTGATACTATTAATCACATTAGTAGTTATTAGTTTTGATTGTTGAATATTTATTCGATTCGTCTTTTCTATTCACTTCTAAAATGTCAGAAAAAGAAAAAGTGTTATCACCGAATACGCTGTGCACACTTTCAAGACGAGTGAAATCAAAAAAGTGCAACATGAAAACAGAAATAAAGGCACCCAGTCCTTTAAGTACCCCTGGAAAGAAGCGACCAGGCTCAGTAGGTAAACATTCAGGTCATCTTATGAAAAAGTAAATATGATGATGTAAAAATGATGATTTTACATTAAAATATGATGATTTTATATTAAAATATGATGATTTTACATTATCCTGTATCTGACGAAAAATCCATGCATTTATTCGTAGAAATGAGATCTCAACATTAGATAAAGTTTTAAAAGATGTGAACGATGATACAGATATCTTTTCTAAAAACATTAACCGAACTACATTTTACAGAATATTGAAAGATTTAGGGTTTTCTTTTGAGAAACGATGAAACGAAATGAAATAACTTTAATGATTTATTAAAATAATGTATCAATAATATTGAACAAAATAATGAAAATAAGGAAAAAATTATCTGATTTAAAATGATAATATAATAAAGTTAATAAATATTTATTATTTGGCGAAAACTTGGCGAGATAAAGTTCCGCCAGCGATCTGCATTTCTAGTAACTTTATAGTTTAAAGTAACCCAGTTCCCCTCACAGCGACTGTGATTCGGCATGCCTAGAATATACACTACTGCCAAGTTAGGGTGAAACAGAGTATAATTAGTTCTACTATTAAAAATACTGTACCCAGCATATTAAATTGACAAGTAATAAATTTACAGAAAATAATATACAATTTTTTGTCTACACTTTGGATATGTTTTTATTGTTTGTGTTTTCTTGTCGAATAAATGTCGTTCAGTGCTTTTGAGGCTGTTAGACTCTGCTTAGTATACTTATTACATCAAACCCCTTAATTTTACGGACTTTGCAGATTTTAAAAAGGATTTTCCGCAACAATATTAAAATGAGTGGCAAGTTAAAATCTTATTTGGAACTAATGTATATAATTACATATAAGAAAGAAAATTTTGTTAACCATCAGTAGAAAAATGAAAAAAAAAAAAAAAAAATGCAATTAAACGATTTAATGAAATAACGAAATTTATTTGTTTTCATTATAATAATGAAAAGTATTGTCACCAATCATGAAAAAATATTTTCGTTGACTGCAAAAATTTTGGGGGATGTAAAGTAAATTTCGTTCGACAATATTTTTAGAAGATATAACAGAAAACCACAAAAATCTTGAATGACTTAATTAACTAAAATTTTATACAATCGTTGGAAATGGGCAGCGATTTCGCTTGTGTTTTAATGAAAAATATGTGCTAATTTTCAACAAAGTCGGATAAAAATATGGTTTATTATGTAAGACAGATAGCATTTTTTAAGTATATTGATGTTACTAAATATTTTATGCTAAGTGTATCACAAACAAGACAAGTAAAATTATGAATTTTGTGTAGCTGCATTTGATATTTTATGCAATCAATTATAATACGAAATACTAGTTCCCAGTTATTTTTTGCTTTGCTTATAATATTAAATAAGAGCAAATTTCTATTCATAACCAAAAGGAATGCTGTGTAGATAATGATGTGTTAATGTCCGACAGGACATGTCGCTGAGCCTATTGAACATACTGGGATGAGTGAGAATGTGCGCCCTGGAGAGTTTCTTTATTTTAAATAATTAAAAATGAAGTTATAATTAAAAATTAAGGTGTTTAACAAGGATAGCATCCGAATTCCTTATCACATTTAAATTACCTGAAATTTCAAAATAATAATAGTAATAATTCTCAAATGATGCAAGTTAAGCTGTTGTGCTATATTTTCCTTAAATTTTGCAGTTTTTTTTAAAATTTATGCACAGTTTAAGAAATACTTTATTACAAGGTAAAGCAAACCAATCATATCGTTTCCTCAGGTATTTAAATCGATTGTTTCTCTTCATTTAGAGAGGTGGATATAAAAATTTATTTTGATTATCATGATTTAAAATCTTTTTTTGTAATAATATATATACCCGATTTTCGTTCTTTTGCTGTTTATATGTTTTCTTTATATGGTGCATTTTTATTTAACATCGTCATAATTTGAAAAGGGGCGAAAATGCATTTGGTTCTCGATTTCTAATTTGACTCCAAAATTTTTTGCAATTCTACAATTTTGTTGTCAAAACATTCTGGAAATTTCATTAATGTAACTTTGTATATTTCTGAGTCACCCTGTTTACATGTCTTTAAATAATACTGAAACAAAATGACAGTCAATCAATTGACAAGTATGGTTTAAAATTTATTAAAGATACACAATTTTGATGATAAAATCGTAAGCCATATTGCATCTAACTTGATGCGATTAAAATTGCTTAGATCGTTCTGGTTTTTTTAAATGCTTTCATGTTTATAAATAAACAGATATAATTCCGAAAATAAGCTTAGAAAAATCTTATCCACGTAGATAATTAAATCTCGAAATTATAGCATTCACATGCATTCGGGCGGATAGATACATACATAGGATTGAGTTCAAAATTGGATACAAATCTACAATTTTGATGTAAATGCAACACGCCAAATTAAAATTGTTTAGATCCTCCCGAATTATTTTGATATTTCCATATTTATAAATAAAGCAGACATAATTCCGAAAAAAAGCTTAGGAAGATCTAATTCACGTAGATAATTAAATCTCGAGATTTTTTTTTTTTTGAAAAATTCTCTATTATTCGTATACGAGAGCTTATAAAAAATAAAATAAAATATGAGATAAAATTTTTTAACAAAATTTAACGAAGTAAAAAAAATTAATGAGTAAATGTAAGACATGTCACATTTTAAACATAGAAGCAAAGCGATGAAACATCACGGACGTTTTGAAAATCAATTTAACATCAATTCAGGCCGTGTTAGTTTTATTCAACTTGAAATGAAATAACTTTCTCAAAATCTTACTAGATGTCACTACGGATGTGCGAAATGAGAAAAGGCGAAAAGGAATCCTCCCCACTCCTTTCTAGGTATCTTCCAAATCGTAATATTCTACCACATTCGGTCTTATCATGAAATAGACAAAGATGACAATTGTCTAAAAACAGTCCAAACTTTTTTGAAAGGAAGAGGAAGGGAGATAAGAACCTAAAGATTTTCAGGGCTTAGTTTAGTTTAATTTAGTTTAGTTATATTAACGTCCCGTTGTAAAGCAACACTAGGGCTATTTTGGGACGGATCTCGTAATTTTGAACCTCGGTCAGATGACGAGGACGACACCTGAGATTTTCAGGGCATCCAATGGTGTGTTTCATTTTGTTTATTATGGTAATGTAATCGAACATATTCAAATTAAACTAAAATATTTTTGAAATTTTGCAACATTCTTGGTTTTTCTCCCCGTCTCCCATGCTTTCAAAGTCACTTGCGAATCATTTTTTTTCAGCTAGTTGACTGATTACCAAAATCAAAAGCCCTATAAACTTGATATTTAAATATTTAGAATGCATTAGAAAAAGGACTATTTATTTCTTCTTTACAATTTTGTTTAAAAAATAAATCAAAACTTTTTAATAATTTTTTTATACGTTAGATAATAAAACCAATTCTCTAGAATATACCCTCAATTAAATATTTTCTTATTTCAATCCTTCGTAATATATATTATTTAAAAACTGCTTACACAGAAATTAAATTAAAATCAATAAAAGAAGGATTTTCGAAGCTTAAGCAGGGAAAGGAAGACCCGCATCTTCCATTGCCTAAGGGAGAGCTTAATTTAGAATTTTAAAAATAAAATCGAATTTTTATTCTTAGAAATTAATACTTATGAGATGATAATAAAATTCTACTTTTACCGAAGTGTTTTTGGCATTCGACCTATATTACAGAGTTTAAACGTGTTACCATATACTATATTTACTATATATTAACGCATACGATTTATATCTTTAGAGTAATTTGGAAGATATAACTTATATGAAGCTGAAAGATATTAGCAGTGTCAGCTTGAAGGTGTTGTAAATGATGCGGGGCACAAGGCTCCGTGTTTTTGAAGGACCTGCACCAGTGCTTGATATTGGAAAAGAAAAGTGGTGTCTTTATTTGTTTCAATTCAAATATATATACATTTAAGCCTTACCAAGTGATTTTGAGAAATTTAGCATTCACCAATTAAAGGCAAGATTCGTGTTTTGAATCTTATTATACTTGCTGATAGACTACTTAATTCTAATCATAACGGAAAGCTCTATTAATTCTTTTAAGAAGCGATTCGAATTTTATCGTGAACATTTGAGATCTATGGTTTTTGAAATGTTATACAGATAATATTCACAAACTGGCTGAAAACGATATTCTCAAAATATTTCAAAGACATAAATGAAACTTTCAAAGACAATATTGATCACATTGGTTTATTTAATCAAATCAACGTTTGTTCCCAAGTTTATCACACATTAATACAAATACTACAATATTTATTTGAATTAGATATAAAGTGCATTACTTCTCTAAAAATTATATTGCGCTTAACAAATACTCTTGCATCTGCCGAAATATTTTTCTTAACAATTTACTTTCTTACGAAGCATTTTTCTTAATGAAAACAATCCATCTTCTTCGACATTTTATATATCAAATTAGAAAAAAAAATATGATTATGTTATCAACGAATTTATTGTAAAACACGTAAGAAAATGAAACAAAAGTCCGATTTCAGAAATTCTCACATCAATGTTTTACCTCATAAATTTATGAATCAACCATTATGGGTTTTTGACTTATTAACGATTATTTTTGTGATTGAAATGCTAACTTCACAAAAGTAATTTAATTATTTATCATTTTTTATATATTCCTTTAGTCATTATTGTACTAATTTGTGAAAAATAATAAATAGCGAAATGCAATAAAGTATTTAATTAAACGATGTTTATTTCAAGGCCTCTTAAATCAACTCTAGGTTCCTCTTTCATTCGACCCAACAATGTTGCAAACACTAAAACTGAAACATTTTTAGGCATAAAAGAAAAGAAGCACTTGAATTTGTATCATTGTCATACTTCTGTAGCTTTTAATTTTGAAATCATTATCCATCAAGTTTCTTTTCTATGTTTATTTCAATAAAAAATGTAATATTATCTGCTTCTACTCAAAAGTTATATCAGTTCAAAGATATGGGGGTTAGCATATAATGCTCACTTGATTACTATTAATACAGGTAACCAAAATCAATTACAAAATCGGTACTTACTATCTCCGCCTCAAATAGCCATTCACCGGCGTTTTTAAAAATAATTCAAATATCATTGTAAAGAACAAATAATTTTGACACAAATAGTGGCTTTCCATTTAATTCTCCAGGTTTGAGAATCAAATGAAAAACCTGAAGTTTGAATGTTAATACTGCTAGCAGATGGTTTAATTTAGTTTTGTTTTTTGTTACGTCCTGGTTAGAGCAATTGAAGATGGCAATTTGAAGTTAGGCAATTTGAAGATGGATCTCATAATTTTGTTAGAAAGGACGGTGTTTCAGCTGGTGCTTTCTCTCCAAGCTTTCATGCCACACTAGCAAGAAGAAACTTGCCTCCGACAGATTTATCGTGTAATAAATTTAGGTACAAAAGACAGTTTTTTGATGAAATTGAATTTCAAACTTGGAATTGGTTTTGAAGCGAAGAAATTTACCAGTAGGTTTCCTTGGTCCTAGTGAGGAGATATACACGTGATGTCTCAAACGGTCATTATAAACTTTAAAGAGAGACCAGGCAAACAAAAACAAGCAATTTTTTAAATAAAAAGGGAGGAGGGACTACAATTGAATTAATTAAAAGAAAAGAACATATCTGTTAAAGTATACAAAAAGAAAAAAAAGATTATATATAATGGAATACAAATTTATAATATTACAATTTTTTAGGAAATGTAAGACAAATTTTACAAACATTTTTAGTCAACAAACTTTAAGGGTCTGTCAGACAAACAGAAACAAGTACTTTTTCCAATATGGTGTTACAAACGCAATGGGCTACCGTTACAGAATATATTTTGTCAGTGAATTATGTACAATGGATACGGAGTTAAAAATGTTAAACTCGGGTTTAATGAAATTCAAATTCAAAACAGCCTAACAACACAATTGCATATACAACACAATTACGGATTGTACGCAATAGATCAGATATAATAACAAATAAGCCGCAGAATAAAAAATAAACGTTGGAATAATTAAAGTAAATGTTCAAAGGACTTACCATCAGAAACTATGCCCACTTCGCATGCTGCTATGCTATTTATTCAAATGCTGAATGCTATTATAAATGTGGTAAATTAACTCCATGAGAGGGCGCTCTGCATGTTTCCGATGATATCCAGCAGCCAGAGAGGAGAGAGAGACGTCAGCCGAGAAGAGTGTAACCGGAACGAAAAGGGAGGATCCTCTGAAAAAGGCCGAAACTGGAATTCTTGCGTACAAGAATTCATCTGCAAATGCCCAATGTGCCACGCGTAAGTGGGAATGATCCTTTGAACAACATCAACTGTTCATTTTCCTGTAATATAAACTCCTTCTTCATCATTGTGATGAATTTTACAAGTGAGAATTCAATCATCCTTTGTTACTCAAGAAATAAAACGATTCAGCAAATCCAAGTGGACTGATGCATGAAAACTCATCACACTCACATAAATTTGTATTTTATTAAACTCATGACATACGAATTTACTTAACTTCCTAATTAGATGACACATCCTATTTGAGACAATTATCATTATTTAATTCCTATAATAATATAAGGGCATTTCAGATAATGATGCATTTTTAAGCGAATTTTGCCTTTTAAATTACTTACTACTTTCATTTAATTGCAGATTTAAAATTAAAAATGCAGCAATTTGATGCGCGACTCAGACTGGTTATTGTATGCGAAGGGGTTAATAAGCCGGCGTCCTGGCATAGGGGTAACATGTCTTCCCCGTGATCTGGCGTACCGGATTCGAGTCCCGGTTCGAGCATGGTTGTTCTTTTTCTGTGTTCTATCTGTGAGGGGTATGAATGTGCATCCCTGTAAAAAGGGGTTGTGCAAGCGAATGTGATGCATGAAGTAGCTAAATCGTATTCTTGGCCCTAGTTGGGGCCTCTGAAAAAACAAGAGAGGCCCACTCGGCTTAAATCTCAGACAGATAACTGTCAGCGGGCTTGTAAAGTGCCATAAGTCACAACACAGGGGTTAATAATGTATTTTGCATTTTATATGCTGCATTCTTTTCTTTTACTTAATTCATTGACAAAAAGCTTTCAGCCTCCCTTCCCCCAAATTCTCAGTTCCATATTCCATTACAAAAATGACTCATTTCAGTATGCCTAGTATACCCCTAAATTTTGTAAACGATCTCTTGGACTCTCTTTAGAATGAGATACTTGCTCAAATGTAGTTTTCGTAGTCACAAATTACAAAGTTTGATCCGATATAGTCCAGCTTTGAAACAACACAAGCTGAAAATCAATCAATCAATGACCATGGAAATTAAATAGCGAAACTGAAGCTCAACTATTCAAAAAATATAGGATAACTAGTTAAATTTAGTTTATCTAGATAAACTTTCCAATTGAGGAATTATTTTAATCGATATTTAGTAGCAACGCTTGCAAATAAGTCGAAATGCCATTTTGACGAAGCTAAAATTTCATAAATTAAAATGATTACCCACGAAAGTCACGGTATGGAGCAAAAAATAGACCAAAACTTGTATGAGGGATGCTCATTTGGTGGATTTAACGCTATTTTGCAATACTCAAGAGCTATTTTGGGAAGGCCTCATAATTTTAATCATTGGTTCTCTCGAGGAGGATAGTACCTTCGTGGCATTCCAAACTTTCTTAACACATCAACATAATTTTCTTTGCCCCTTAAGACGATGTAATACGCACTATATCTTTATATATGATGTATTTTTGCTGGAGTAAGGATCCGAAACTTTGAATTTTCGAGATTGTATTGACAACTCAATGTGACACACAAAATGGATCGAATTTTGATAATTTTTTTCCTTAAAAAATATGATTTTGAACTTTTGAATGCTTCAGAGAATTTTTTTTGGAAGAAATGGTATGGTTTATATAAGGTTGATAGATATTAATTCTTATTTCTTTCAGACTTTTTTTATATAAGTGAATTGTAGAAATTTGGGAAATGGATGTCATTTTAAGTATCATCTTCACCAATTGACAACAGCTGAGAATGTAATCTCTAATAGCTATAAAGCTAATTATTATTTTAATTCACGTTATGTTGTTCATTCATGGACTCGAAAACTTTCCACACTTTTGAGCATGCGTCAGGAAGCGTTTATTTAATCAAAATAGGGATGAAAGTAAATATTAAAAGAGAAGATGCTACATTTAACAATAAAGTGGACTCGGATTATTAGTGGACAGCGAAAAAATTGTGGAGTGCGGATAACTCGTAATATTGCGCTAAAAAGATTTTAATTCCCAATAAAATACTTTAGAATAATTTTTATTTACTGTAAGAAGCCTAAACTTTAAATTCTGATAAATAAATGGAAGATCTCTATTCTTGATAATTTCTTTACAAAATAATAACTTTATGTTAAAACATTTTTTAATTTTTTAACGAATTTTGAAATTACCAACGATAGATAATCCTGGCTACATTTAGTGATATTACATAAAATATAAATAAATGCCACTCTTGAAAGCTTTGTTGCCATTTGAATAGCCATATAAGCAGACAGTACGTAATTTTGAGTTAAAATAAAATAGTACGGTCAGAAACGACACGGCACTCACTGTAATATCTTGATCCAGAACGATCAAATAAGAGAGTAGCGTAACAAAACAATTCTTTTATTTACAGCCTTATATATATGCATAAAAAAACAACTTGTTTTCATCTAGGTTAATATTCTGTACAAAATTCAATAACAGTTCAAAGTTTAATCATGAAATAGTTCCTCGATCAAATGGGAGAATAAGTAAAAAAATAGTACTATTCAGAATAGCTGCTCTTAAGCCTGATATTCATTCTAAAATTAATGGCTAAAAAGCTTGGCACCTTTACAATGACGGTTTTAATACGATGGCTGCTGCGTGAATCGCTTATAATTCATACTTACATTCTAGTTAGATAATCCTTTCTCTATTATAGTAATGAACTCTTCATAGGTACGGGTAACAAAACTAGGAGTGAACGCGCTAACATAGTCAACTGATACGACATCATAGTCATATAATAAAAGTCAGCTTGACACTAACATCTAATTATACTTTGTCTTGGGACCAAAGAGTTTGGTGGTAAGGTTTTAGCTCCAGGACCATAGGTTTCCGAGTTGGAAACCCGATTCCACCAAAACTCTTGCCGTGTATATGGCCTAATGTACACTAACGCCAACAGCGAAACGTCCTCTTGCTGATATGTCATGAAAGATTGCAACATGATCGTTCTCATTATATGACTATGATTCAAAATAATCAGACTCTTCCTCCTCAAGTCTTTCCGTTAACGTTCCAAAAGGAACGTTACTATAACTACATTTAAATCCTCGAATGTTTTTTTTCAACCGTAGAAAAAGTAAAATTGGCTTATTTGATTTGTTTGGTTTTCTTTTGCCTTTTAAAATTCTGACTGAAAACAAGTATTCTCAATTTATTCCTGAAAATTCTTTAGTTTGAAATTGCTGAAAGCCTTAAACAACCAACAAAATGTAATATTATTTTTCTTTAAAATTCTTTCCATAGGATTATCAAATTCATTTGAATTTGTACCAAAATAGCGTGAGTGGTATAATATTCCTTGAAAAGGAACAATAATTTTAGAGTTTCGTTAGAAAACAATAATACATACCATTTTTCCGCAATATTAAACAATATGCAATTACTAAATTTAGAAACAGATTAGAGCTTGAATTAAAATGGGAATTAAGATTAAAGTAGCACTATAAAATTAGCAATAATTCTCGTATTTCCGAGTTTCTCAAATATCTCATATGTTCACTACATTAAGTACGTATTTTGAGTGAATTATGAGATAAAAGACTGGTTTTGAAGTCATAAAAGAACTATGTTGAAACGGATCTCTTAAGTTTGAAACTTTGCATTCATCTTGGATAGGAACCAAGTTTCAAACATTATATTAATCTAACAAATACAATGCCTTTCGAACAGATGCGTATGACTATCAGATTCGCAGTTTCCTTAGCCCTTAGTGATTATTTTAAGCAAGGAAGAAATGTGTTAAATTTATTTCGAAATGATTTTTTTTATCAACTGTCCTTTTCTTTGAAAATTTTTTGTGATGTATGGTCAAACATTTAAGTATTTTTCCTGTCGCGGAATATACGAAGAATAAAAAGTGTACTTTGAATAATCCATGAAATCGGAAATCAAATCAGCGGAAGTCAAAAAGAAAAAAAAAAGAAGTATTAAAATGGTGAAGCGCAAATAATACTTTAAATAAATTGAAAAATTTAAATAAAGTAAAAATAAATTGAAATTGAAATCGCATTTTTACTGTCATTTAATATATTGAATATTTGAATAACTTCGTTTTATATGATATTCTTTGTAGCTTTGTAGTTTTCTGCGATTGTTTTCATCACCTCACACTTTTACGAATTTTGTTTTCATCTCCAGCTATTTAATAATTTTTCTTTCTCATATATCCTTAAAAGCGTTTTTTTATGTTTATTAATTGCTAGTTTTCAGTCTTTATTTCTTATGAAATTCATTTTGGCTTTAATAAAGGCTTAAAATAACTAAGACTATTCTCGGGAATCGTATACCGTCAAATTGGCGCTTTAATGTTGTACTCAATCAAATCAATATATGAAATGGATTTGCTTTTTTTTTTCGCTAATGCGAAATATTCTACTTCGTATTAGTAATATTAATATTCTAAGAAAATTTTTTAATTCTCATACTCTAATTTTCATTTCATAATTCCAATTTCTTACTTTTGTTAATTGTTAAATCGCAAATATGAATGTCAAAACAAAACAACAAAAGCATGAGATTCTGATAGAAATACTCTAAAATTCCAATTTTCTTAATGACTATTATAATGCATTTTAACTTTAAATCAATATCCGGAATTTTTTTTATTTTTTAAAACATTTTTATTGTAGAATTTTGATATTTTTTGTTTTGTTTTATTACATTTATAAAGAGCTTAAATAATTTTCATTTTTGTTATTTTCTACTTCTGAGTCTTTCATATATTTCATAATTCTAAAAATTTATTTACTCCAAACTGAACAATAGATGGCGCTACATCTGTGGAATAAATTTTGAACTTAATATATTAATTGTTAATCAAGAGCACTAAAATTATTATCATATTCTATTGTTTTCATGATCCTATAAGTGTACAAAATCTAAGAACTTTTTAATACAGAAGGAAGTGAGTAAAAAATCGATTACAAAATTACAACCTTACAAACGTAAAATATGTAAAGTTAATGCGTTTAATAATAATAAGCGTCTTTTAATTTTGGAATCATGTAAATCTGTCAATATACAGCTTAAAATAACTCTTGTAGTATTCTTTTTTTTATTTGGAAAGAGTTATCTACGCCTCATTTTGAACCTGTACGGAGGGTTATTTAGACACTGATCTCAGACAGTTCTCTTAAGTTGTATGTACACACTTGAAACTTCGAAAATCTTTCAAAATATCGAATATTTTTTTTATTGCTTAATAATGTTCCCTGATTCTTTAGCTTTTAAACGATACCAAGATGTTGCCAATATTCCAAATATTTCTCGAGTTATAAGTATTTTTCTTTATTTGCTTTCATTGAAAACTCTAGTTAAGGTGTTTTTAAAACTCATTTTATGAAGAATGATATTTTTCCACTATGTTGCTTCATTCAAACAATCATAACTCAACAAGAAATGAACCAAATACAGTTATTTATATATAAAAATAATCTGTATGAAATAGCGGATGTTTTGTGCCTCAATCAAAGTTATATTTATAGAAATAAATTTTTAATAGCTGTTTAAAAGTTAAAATGACAGAAAAAAAAATCACGCTTTTTCTATTCATCGTTGATGAAAAAATTGTAAAAAAAAACTGTATATTTTTATAACTTGATTGAGGCAGACAACATAAAGACTAATATTAGGCATCATTTCCAACTAGAATTGTGTGTCTGTACAAATTAGAATTTAAGATATCATGTTTCAAAAAATAGGCTAATTAGCTCATTAAATATTAATTAATTAATAATTAGTATAATATGGTTTTTTCTCACTGAAATGAGTTTAAACATATATTAATAACCTACTGTGAAAAAACTGGATTTTTAAAGTTAAAATTTAAAAAAAAAAACTTCAAGTGTGTACGTACACCTTCACATTCAATACTTTCGATTTTTATTAGGTAAGAGATTAATACATAAAAATGATAACCTAAATTTATCTTATTCTTATGAAATACATGACGTGAGATATTCTTACAAAGATATTTTCTTATCAGAGATATTTGTTATCAAGAGATCATTATCGTTCAGAGTAATATGTGGAATAAACCCTGCAATTCATGGCGTTACATTTTGATAAAATGTAGATGATTTAAGAAATTTAAATGATTCCATAACAAAATGAAGAACTGAATGAAAAGCAGATTTCATTGCAAATGGATCCAGAATTTTAAAGACAGCAGATAAGAGAATAAATCAGAAAAATGGAACGAAAATTGCATTAAACATTTTCCCCCTCAGAGAATTTAGAGCTTTGATTTGTTGGACTACTTTGAACCACTATATATTTGAAAGTAAAGGATACTTAAGAATAATATGAATTTAGATTAAATTAATGTTAGTTTTTCAGTTATATTGGTTAGAGTTGAGTTCGATTGTCTTTGATATGAGTTCGATTATTTTTATTATAATAGATAATTAATAATTTAAAGTCCGATGTTTGTCATAAAATAATAAAATGCCACAAATTATACACATAATATTGATTTTTTTAAAAATTATGCTATTAATATGAATGTATCGAACACTGTTTATTTATACTTCATATAACAATTTTCAATATTCTTTAATTCTTTATCTAATTTTGAACACATAATTTAACAGAATTCACTTGAAATAGTTGAGAAAATTCAATACAGAATTTTATGGACATTCCAAAGTCGAAAATTTGCGTACAGCATTGGATAATTTATAGAACAATCTCCAGAGATTTACGGTGATCTGAAGTTTTTCAGATTTCTCAAACGGCCTGAGAATACAAATTCCGTTTCATACTACGACGAAAAATTCCAAATTGTTTTTTTACCTTTTCCTTTCACTAGATAGCATCTTGAACTTTTCAAAATGAACTCTTCCTTTCTAAATTCGTATTCTTTACATAAGCATTGGATTCCGAACTCAATTCTGAGACTATCGACTCATGCGAACGTTTTGAGTAAGTTCTGTTCAAAATGCATCGAAGGATACAGGAAAAGGATATATCCTTGGGAAAAGACCTTCATCTACAGTCAATTCAAAATATAAGACAGAAAATGGAGAATAGCTTTTTGTTAACCCTCTGTGACTCTGTTTTTACGAGAAATCTCGCGTTCGCTGACGTCTTTCATAGACTGCTTCCCAAAACGTTCGATGGATCTAGTATGAAGCTTCTGACGTCTTATAGTTGCATCGGAATATTCGTTTCTCTCTTGCTTTTTCTGTATGGCTCAGTTATTGTTAATATGAAGTGACACAATCGTTATCATTACCAGTACATCCCAAAGACTAGAGGCAAAGGCGCCATAAAGATTCAGGAAAAATAAGATTCACTATTTTTTGGATGAAAGAAAAAAAAATGTCATAATGGATAGATATGACATTATATTGATTATTAAATTAGATATGACATTCTATTGATTGCTGAATTAGAAAATAGTTTTACTTATTAATAATTGATAATATTTACATATTATTTTTGATTACTTTTAAATGGAAGATAATTTTAAAATGTATAGGCCGTTATTGTTTACAAGAAGCGATGAAATCATTATCATTAATATTACCTCCCCAAACCGAAGGTAAATAAGAAAATAAGATTCACTCGATTATTTTTTAGAAAAAAGGAAAATGGAAACATAGAAACCTACTATTTATTAAAAAGGAATTTCAATAGCAAAGCAATAATTAACAAGAAAATCTTGTTAATTATTTAGTATATAAATACAATCATTGATCAGTTTTCGTGTTATTCTTGATTTTCTTTACATGGTATGCAATTTTTAAACGCTTCCAAATTACAGAGATTTTTAGAAGAATATCAGCCGGCGTCCTGGCATAAGGGTAGCGCGTCTTCCCCGTGATCTGGGCATCCTGGGTCGAGTCCTGGTTCGGGCATGGTTGTTCTTCCTCTGTTCTATCTGCGAGTTGTATGAATGTGCCATCCTGTAAAAAGAGGTTGTGCAAGCGAATGAGTGTTGCGTGAGTTGCAAAGTCGTGTTCTTGGCCCTAGCTCTAAAAAAAGAGACGCACCCCCTATCGGCTTAAATCGCTGTTTCGTAACAGCGGGCTTGTCTAAGTACCATAAGAAACAGAAGAATTTTAGCTAATTTAGAAGAATTCGAATAATTAGAAGTAAATTTTAGTGATTAATGGGTTTTCTTATGCTCCAGGTGATGTATGTGATAACTGAGCTTAGTATATAAATAATAAATTTGAAGATTTTTTGAGAGGCTTAACATTTCGGAAAAAAGATTGTCTTCTGGAAATTGCACTCCAAATTTCTTTGACACAAACTAGGAAAAACTTATAAAATGTTATCAGTTTCAAACACATCATGGATTTAAATCATACGATAGGGATTTCCTACGAAAAGCAGGTTAGATATATTTTTATCTTTATCTCAACCAAGTAGGTTTTGATAGCAATAAAATTAAGAGCTTCGAGATAAATTTTCTTGTAAATAATGGAAATATCTATGAAGAGTTCAGTGCTTAACCAAACTGATTACGAAGAAAATATTTAAAATAATTTGAGAAAAATAGTACATTTCGTAATAGTTTTATCTTCTAATTCTTTTTAGTGTTACTTAATATTTTTAGTTGAAAAACAACGTAGTTTAATCTTTCAGCTTGCAGTTCGTTAGATAAATCATGGAGATTTTTTTTCCTTTAAGAAAGAGTTTTCTAAAAACGTACTTTTGTTATTATACTAAAAAGTAGATTCTTTAATTTGAATTGTTCATAAATTTTTAGCCAGGGCCACGGTGGCCTGGTAATAAAGTCTCGGCTTCGAAAGCGGAGGATTTCAGGTTCAGGACCCGATTCCACTGAAGAACTATCGTGTAAGAGGGCATGGTGCAGGTTAAATCCGTCAGGGTCAAACGTCCTCCCACTGGTGTGGTGCGGAAGCCTGGAAAGGGGAGGCGAAAGCTCAGGTGTCGTCCTCGTCATCTGACCGCGGTTCAAAATTACGTGATCCGTCCAAAAATAGCCTTGGTGTTGCTTTAAAACGGACGTTAATATAACTAAACTAAATCTAATTTTTAGCCTTTAATTTATAATTCATTACTGTAAATAATATGGAAGCTTGAAATTATTTTTTTTCTCAGATTCATTACCAGTGAAATCCGAAAATGGAATTTTAAATTTAATTAATCAATTTTTACTTAAAATTGGAAAAAAAATTAAAATATTGTAATTAGTTTTGTGAACAGATAAATGTAGGCCAGTTATAACAAGGGTAAGCTGGAACATGCGCTTTACTCCGTAGTTTTTAAAATCCTTAATCAGAATTTTTGTTAAATATGCTTCTTATTACTGCTTCTTATTTCTTCTGAAATGGATCGTGAAAAATTGTAAATACGTGCTCCATTTTAGTTGGTAAATGGAGAAAAATATTTCGTAAATTTTTATTTAAGATACTATTGATTGTTTAAAATATTTATATCTATTTACTTTATCTATGAGTTAGATTTTAAAAAGTTGTTTTAATTTTTTTTTCTAAATTGGAATATTTTTTTTTATAAATCAAAAAAAATGTCTAAAGTTATACGATGGATCAAGTTTTTTTACAAAATTTTGCGGAAATTTCTAACAGATAATATCTTGCAAGATTTCATTTTAATTGTGCTTGATTCACGTATTTAGATTTTATACTGTAAATATTAGCATGCGTCCTCAAAGATAAAGGATCACTCACGAGACAGTCTCATAACAAAAACCATAAATTAATAAAAAGATGTTTAACCTGTTAACTGGGTATGATGAAATATTTAGTCATACACGAACTATTACTGCAATGGGCATGACGGCATTTTTTGTCATGAAAATTTGCCTTAATATTTTGAACGCTCCATTGTCCCCATTGTGAAACGAGTTGCACAAAAGTTTATTCCCCAGTTAACAGGTTAAAAAAATCTAATTAACCCACGTGATAATGAAGCAGTGAAAAGAGAAAATGACGACATAATTAATAAGAAATTAAAACAAGAAAAGATAAAAGGAAAGATTTAAGGAGAAAAAATACAAAAGATAAAATAAAGGAAAAAAGGGTGAAAAGGAGGATTTTTAACTAATATACAGATTTTTAAAAAAATGGTTTTTCCTCTAACCTGCGGGGATGCAGACAGCAACTCGGATGATATATTTCCTTAGCATCCCGTTTTGAAGCAATGTTAGGGCATTTTGGGATAGACCACATAAACAGCGATTAGACGATGAGGATATATTAGGGTGTCCCAAAAGTTTCTTTCTTATTGCGCTATGAATGGCCTTATCTGGCTGTGCTTGAGCAAATATGCAGGCGTATCTATTAGCCGTCTATGTCATCAATTTCAGTCGTATCAGAGCTCTACTACACCCCAATCCGGAACTACACCCCAAAAAAGTTCTTTTGTCCATTTGGTGGGATTGGAAAGGCGTAATTTTCTACGAGATCCTTCCTTGAGGTGAAACAACAAATTCTACGAAATACTATCATCAACTCGATCAAATGAAAACTGCCATAGCAAAAAAAAAAAAAAAAAAAAAAAAAAAAAACGGCCAGAATTAATGAACCGACGAGGCATTGTTTTTCATCATGACAAAGCGAGATCGCATATTGCATTAGTCGTAAGAGAGAAGCTCTTGCAGTTTGATTGGGATGTTTTACTGCATCCTGCATACTCTCTCCAGATCTCGCTCCATCTGATTATTATTTCTTTGTCCTTAAAAAATTCTCTTCGCGATAAGCGCTTTAAATCCATCAGCGAAATAAAAGTGCACCTCCAGGATTATTTCTTATCCAAAACACAACTTTGGAAAGAAGGCATAATGAGGCTTCCTGAGAGATGGATGAAGGTAATACAGCAAAAGCGTTCTTATATAACAAAATAAATAATATCTTAAGCAGTAAATATTGTGTATTCATTTCATATTAGAAATAGGAAAGAAACTTATGGGACACCCTAATGGTTGAGGATGAGTTGGCACCAGGTTAGAGACGTTCAGCCCCGACAGATTTAACCTACACCAAATTCGCTTACACTGTGGCCTTTCGGATTCCTGAATTTCAAATCAGGAACGCTATATCTCTGAAAACAAGAAATTACAAACAGGCTCCCCCAATGCTCAGTTTTGATGATGAACGAGTCAATACTTAATTTGAAAAATGTGGGTGCAAAATGAGTCCGGAAGGGAGCCAGCAGTTTATAACGATATCTTAGGTTTGCTTACATTAATTGCAATTCTGGTGCAAATTTACTTTCGTGTTTAATGGTCATAATTTTATTTTAATTTTACTGTGAGCTACTTGATATCGTTTATTGTTATTAATTGATAGTATTTACCAAAAGCCTTATATATTTTAATTAATAAAAGAACGATAAAAGATATATAATTATTAATATTTTCATTGTTATTTTACAATTTGCCCCATATCTGGGGCAACAGCCGAAAAGTTTTGAAAAAAATATTTTTGGCATTGAAATCAACAAAATTATTGAATTTTTTTTAATGTGTATAATGAATGTGTAGTTAAACTATAAAAGAAAAAGTAGTTGTAATCATGGGAACGTAAATACATTAAAAATTAGAAATATTTTTCGAAAAATTAATACAACTAGTCCCTCTCTCCCCTACAAAATTTCGCAATTCAAGCGAATGCGTGAAAAATGGATTACGGAGTTTCATCCAAACGGACATGAAAAATTCAAGTCTAATAAAAGAGTGTAAAAATGTAAACAAATTGCTTTAATAAAATCGCAGTGACTATTTATAACCTATATAAAAGCTTGAAATTCGAATAAAAAATTGCCAGAGGATTCCGAATTAACAGGACAAATTTTAATTAATTTTTTTTTTTAATTTTCTGATAAGTTCTTATATTTGCAGATTTCAACTTGCAAAAATGATTCGACGATTTTATTAAGATTTGAAAAGTTCCATTTAAAGCATTTAATTTATTTAAAATTTTTGTGTAGAGAGAAAGATGAATAAAGGTGTTAAAAAGTTAATAAAAATGTGTTAAAAGTAATGTTTGTTTATAATTTAGATTGCTTGGTCTTGAAAGCAATCCCTTTTTTGGAAGCTGCATTTAAACTGATGTTCCGGAAAGAATTCAAAAATTTATATCAATTAATCTTTTCAACATAATTTTACTAATATTATCTGTTTATCTCAGCAGACCAAATTTAAATCTTGTGATATGAAACAAAATCTTTTAATCAGTTCATAGCATTTTTCAATTACGAGTCCAGAATTAAATGAGGTTAGCAGAATTTCCATTAAACTTTCTCTTTTTTCCTTTCTTAATAAAAATAATTAAAAGATTCATGTTAGTTTAAAATATTTCACTTAAGTTTCCTCATCAGCAATTTAAAATTGAAAGACTTCATTTATTTATTATTAATTTGTGTTTCATTTCTTATTTTTTATATCTTTGGGATCTTGGAAAAAATATTTCCGGACGTAAGTTAAAATATCCACTTCGAAAATATTTTTCACGTGAAAAAATATTGCCAGCGGAAAATATTTCAGAAGTCCAAACCCAATTCTTAGATTCAATTAAATGCATTGAAATTCATCATCATATTTGAATAACAATGGAACACACCATTAAATTTTTTTTTACTGACATATCCCCATAGAATATTATCAATGAATTATCCTTGCTCAATGTAATAGGAAGAATAACTACTTTTTATTTATTAATTTATTCAATTCCATAGGAAAACTCTTCCTGTACATAAAGAAAATGGATAGTGAGCTCATAGAATGAGGTCTTCCATTTACAGGTTTTTCTTATTCCTTAGTATAATAAGAAGAGCAAGTATGTTGCCTTGCTAATCTTATTAGGGAGTCTCCTTTTTCCTATTACCAACCTTATCAATTGTGACACTTTGGTCTTAGGCCTATGCGTCAGCAAGTTAATAAAGCTGATAAGCTGCTTTTGTTATTTTATGCAACTCCATCTGTTTAATTTCATATTCATCTAGATATTATGGAACTCTGCTAATTGATTTCCGTTTCATTTCAGATAGTTTATTTTTTGTTTCCATGCTAGAAAGCTTATATTTTGTTCCAATAGCTTATAATTTATATTAGCTAGTTTATTTTTGTTTAAATAGCCAAGTATATTTGTGATAAATTGATCTAAGACGACCTGTCTTAGATCAATTGGCTTGTATTGTAGAGCATTACTAGGCACATTTTTTTCATTTATTAGAAATGAAAACATAAATTAATAGTTGAACTATATTCAAAATAATAACTGAAATGACTCTGTGATAACATTACTACTTAGTAATAGTTTAAATGGAAAAGTTCTAATTGCAGTGCGATAACTAATCAAATTATAACGAAAGAGCTTTATGTAATTGCAGATGTATTTGAATTGCTGTTTACATTTATAAGATAAACAAGATTAACCTGCTTCCAGTTGGACATTTTCATAAAATGTCATATATACATATATATCTATCTTAGAAATAAGTAAATATTTTAATCTATAGAAACTGCAATCTGTCATCATTTAAATCAATTTGACATCCTATCAGAATTACGTATTACAATTAAATCACAATCCACCTCTTATTTAACAGATTAGATTATCATAAACTATAACTGGAACGTTTCTCTAGGTTCAAAGGAATTTACCACTTCCATAAATCAAAGGGAATTTAGCGGACTGGTTAAATGTAATTTTATTGAATGGTTGTCACGAGAAAAGGTTAAGTTGTAATGGTTTGTATCAAACACTAATTACTTGTTTACAGAATGTCTCGAAAAGGTTGGATGAAAATATGACATTAATATCAATTTTATACAGCTTGAGCTATTTCCTGACTGCTTTACTAAATGCATTCGTTTGCGAAACAACATTTGCTTACAGCTAATCTCAAATTACGTTGCATAAATTTTAGAATGTCTACTTTGGATTTTAGGTAGTTCATATATTTCTGTGTTTATGATGATACGTTTTGGTGGCAAGTCAGATTTATTTTCTCATTTTATGGAAAATCTTAGGGTATGCAGGAGACGGTGAAACTTTTAGAGTCAATAAACATAAATCAACTTCACAGAATTAAATACTGTTTTGCGTTTTAGGATGCATGGATGCTCAAGCACACACACTGCTAAATTGAGAAGATCTGAAAATTAAGAAAACCAGCAGGAGTGGTCTCTCTGAAACTTTCTATCATACTCTCTAATTAATGTACTTGGGTACTGTTAAATGTATGCTATTGGTGAAAAAATAGTTATAAAGTTGCGTATTAAAGATCGATCATTGTTAAGAACCATGTTAATATACAAGTGTCAGAAAACTGAATGTGTATTTTAAACGCTTTCCCCTCCCCCGATCGATTAAAACTAAGATTTGACTCCGAACTGCAACTGTATTTATAAAATCATATACCAAATGTTATATATTAAAGTCATTGTATTACATGCTTCTGAAATTATAGATTGATAGACGGTTTATTCCTGCATGGATTATTCCAAATTTGATACATATCTACGCTTTAGAAATTTAAATCTGCGTATCCAGCTAGATCCAGTCATTTTATTCAGCTAGATCTCTTCGTTTTGTAGTTATCGTGTTATATTCGGAGCAGGATTAGCAGATTTTCTCTGAATGGATTTCGTTCATAACTTGATAGAAATCTGATAAGATAATTCCTTCAATAAATAAACAAAATTTATTTTATCAAAATATCATAAAAAGGTCCTCATAAAATTACCTTATATGATTACGTGTTCCAAGAATAGCTGTTTTGTTTAACCCCTTAATTGTATTTTTTTAATTGCCTAATTAGATTTCTGTTTCGGGAACATGCAATTTTACTGATTCAATTAAAAAGCTATAGAATACTTGGTGTTTGTGGATTGCGTGCAAATTTTTGTATAAAATTATAACACCTTTGGATTATTTAATTTCAGCTTATAAGTTTCAGAAGCAATAATCCGATGTCCATAAATTTCATGGATACGACTGTTAAGAAGTTAACTTAGTTTTGAAATTACATGAAAGTGAAATGGGAAAAGATCTATTCTTTCAAATCGTGGCAAGATGAGGACAGCATCCGAGTCAGCATTTCCTTCTAAAATTTCTAAACCACAATAGAGAGAGGAAACCATACCAAAGAGATTTTCTTTATGGATGGATTTACTATGTAATAGGCGACCATTGCAAGCTATCAGTAGAAGAAAATATGGACCAATCGTACAAGAGGCAATTATTTCGAAAACTATGATACTACAGTTTTCTTATATAGGTGTTGCTCCCCCCGGGGGCACCTCGAAATGAGGATGAGATGCTTCCGGTATGGTGGTTGGATCTCGTCACCCTGGGGGGTACACGAAAAGGTAGGGATATGGCTCCTCCCATCGATGACAGAACGTACTTCTTTAGGGAAAGGTTGTACCGTGGCCGGTGATTGCCCTTAGGACTCAACCACAGTTTCCGTCGGTGTTGCTGTTGAGGCGGTTTGGTCATTCAGTATTTATTATCAGTGTGCCTTCGGGCGGGTCGGAGAGTCAATGATATGACTTAAAGGTATTTCGTTGAAATGGTAGTAAACTCAGAGGGGGTCATACTACACATGTGGAAAAATGAATGTCAATCTTATTATTTTGTGAATAGTAAAAAGTATAATTCTTATTTAGCTTCTAGCCCTGTTTTTTTCCTTTCTTCGAGAATATGGAAAATACAAGCGACTTATTTAATATTTTTCATTTAAAAATATGCATATAAATTAAATTTTGTGAATATAAATTTGAAACAGTTTCTAAAATTACACCTTAATAAGCGAGCAAAAAATACATATTTTTAATTGTTTTCTTCTTTTGAATTTTTAACTTATAATTTATTATTTTTAATGTTCTGTAATCTTCAAAACCATTACTATTCAAATTCACTATAGATTGTGCAATGTGTAAGGAAACAGAATTTAGTAATATAACCGGTTAAGTAATAATGTATATTTTTCCTTAACTGATATTTCTTTCATTAACTGATGCTTATTTCACAAGATACGAGTTTCTAACAAGTTCTAAAATGCTCAACAGTACAACATTTTTTTAATTCTAGTAGGTAAATGAGTGAATGAAAATTCTATTCCGAAATTCGATCAGAACAAACTTGAAACAAGTCAAAAATATATAAAGAATAGAGAAGCGGATTAAAATATTCCTACGTTGTTACTTGAGATTGAAATCAACAAATATAATAATTATTTAGTAAGGATTCCTATATAATAAACCTTATATGTGTATATCAAATACAATAGATTTAAAATATCTTTATTCTTCTTTATAAACATTCGAACAGTTTCAACGCAGTCTTTTGCATGTTCTAAGCAATGATCTACACGCATCGAAACAATCAATTTTGAAGTAAAAATTTAAAATGAATAAAAAATAAGACACGCAATAGGTGCAATTCTTTTTAAAGAAATGAAAAAAAAAAAAAAAAAGCACCAATATTAAAACAAGGGAATTAGTTGATCGTAGTAGCATGTTACACCATTTCCTCCCCACCCCCTCTTAACAAAGAGGAACTAAGATTGTGTGCCTATTTAAATACTTCAAAAGTCGTTTTAGTAGACACAATAAAATAATGTTATAATACAAAAAGGAAGAATAATAAAGATAATTTTGTAGACAGTTCAGAATAGTAAGTGTTAGAAGAATGCAAAAGAGATTAGCTACCTAGAGGCTTGTTATTCCCTTATCAGCGCAGTTTAGTATCTTAACACATTGGATTTCAAAAATTAGGATACAATCTTTTTTTTTTAAATTACTGTTGTTAAAAAATAAATATTCCGTGTATTTGTTCATTTCTGACTGTTTACAGCTTGTTATGCTTTTATACATCGTACGTAATTTAATAATTAATAACTACTATTAAAATGTCTCAAATCTTATCTATAGCATCGGTTTCAGTTGACCTAGAGCTCTTTTAAAGAATGTCTCGTTGGTTACTCAGTCCCTTAAAAAGTTTTTTTTTTTTTTTTTTTTTTACGCCTTTCAATATAGCTATCCATACTGAACGTGTAAGAAAAAGAAAAGGTTAGAAAGGAAGCATTTGCGGCATGTTATGCTTCATTGCATTTAAAAAAAGGCGAAAGTGGTGTTACTACTTTTATAACAATCTAAAATCGATTTAAAAGATTTAGAGCTGGCAATTTTGACTTAAAAAGTGAAGACTGCATGGGCCGGCAGCAACGACAGATACTGACCTTATGGAGGTCATATTCGTTGAAAATCCGCAAGACAGCGGATGACACTAACATTCCCAGAACAATGGTACAAAATCAGCTGATAGTAATATGTTGTGGTACATTCTTGGTCATATATCATTTCATTCTGTCCATTGAATCGTACAACAGAATGAACATCGCAGCCCATGTTCCAGATCATTTAAAGAATTTGGGGGAGTACTGTAAGCCATCTTCTGGCATTACATGGGCTTTCATTATGATTCGTTCAAGCTGACCATTGAGTTTATACTTTATCCTTGAAGATTTCTGTTGACAAGACTAATTTAGTAAGGTTGGATATTAATATTAATAAATTGTCATCTCTATTGCACCAGTACAAGTATTACACAGTGGCAGTCAAAAGCATTTGTTCTTAAATTGTTCTCCTTAAAAATGTATAAAAATTGAAATTGCGTAGTAACTAATAGAACTTTTAAAAAGGGGTTAATGCCATTCAAATGAAAATTATTTATATTTTTGAGAGAAAAACCTTAAAATATGATCATAATGAATTGCTCATTACAGAAACAATTTGAAACTCACCACTAATCTCGTGCTTCGAAAGTATTCGTACATCCACATTTCGCTTTGTAAACCAATAAAACTGAGGCAAGTTGCACTTCAACTATCATCTGCGGGACTAATCGGATTTTTTTTTTTCTTTCTTTCACTGCGGGACTAATCGGATTTTTTTTTCTTTCTTTCACTGCGGGACTAATCGGATTTTTTTTTCTTTCTTTCACTGCGGAACTAGTTTTATTCTAATTTTTACTAACTCAAGCTCATATTACTGTTCGTTTCAGTATTCTGAGAAGACCACTTTTCGGCGATTCTATCTCACTAAGGGGTGAGACGCGAAAGGATGAGTACATTTCCGGAATTCTTCGCAATTCTTTAATCTTGATTTCTGCCCTATTAGAAACTTAGTCGTTTTTTTTTTTTTGTTTTTTTTTCCCGTGTCGTTTCGGATCGCATTATTTTATATTCATTCCAAATTGCGTGTATGGCTAATTCAAGTGCTGCTTCTGAAATAATTTTGCTAATTATTTCATGTAGTATATTTTAAAAAATAATAATAATTAAATATAATTAATATTAAAATAATAATTTCATGTAATATTTTTAAGTAAAAAATCCTTATTAATAATATTTTTAAAATATTAAATTACAGATTAAAAATACTATTATTTAAAAAATAATATAATATTTTTAAGACGTTCCATATTTACAGCAACACTTTAAAAAAAAATGTTTTAAATAGAGCAAACTCTCGATTATCCACCGATGTTAATCTCAAAATATTGTCAAAAAATTCAATTACTTATAAAAAAAAGCATTTTAACATCAAAAAAATTATTATTTTGAAAAAAAGTAATTTCCAAATTTTAGAAAAGAAATCTTCCATTTATTCATCATTATTTAATGTTTGTCCCTTACAGTAAATAAAAATTGTTCTGAAATATTTTATTGTAAATTAGACATTTTTCTGACAGTATTGAGAATTATCTGCAATGCTTACGCTTCATAAGTTCGCGAATAATCCGAGTTTACTTTATTGTTAAATGTAAACATATCTTCCTTTCGTCCTTCCTCCACCCCATTTTTGACGAATTAAACTCATCCTAACACGTGGGCAAACGCGCGGAAGGTTTTAGAATCCATCGGCAAACAATACTTGTTGCTAATCGTATTGCTTTAAGTTGAGATGGCTCAAAAGGGAGGGAAAAAAACTACTTTTGCTGAAAGAAAACTCATAATAAGACTTCATAACAACTGTAACTCTCTACGAAAGATATCGCAGGTTATTGGAATACTTTTTACAGTGCAGAGTGTGATAGATCGACAAGGCCAAAGCAATACAATCGAAAATATGCCACGAAGTGGTCGTTAAAAAATACTCACTGGTAAGCACAGACGTTTACTACGTTTACTCGTAAGATAGATTTAAAAAAAAATCAAAAATTGGATGCCCCGCCAATTAAAGCAGGGCTCCTCAACCTAAGAATATCGATCTCGGAAAGTACTCTATATCGCGAACTCGGAAAGTACTGTACATCGCAATTTTAACGATGAAGAGTTCTATGCATACAGCTGAGATATAAATGGAAGGAGCTATACTGCGCTCGTTGAGTCTAGAGAACGAAATTAAACACATGGGTTGCCAAAGAGCTATATTTTTGGCTTACTTCTCTAATTTGGCAATTTTTTTCTTTAGCTTTTATTTTTGTTCATTTATTTATTTGGGATACATTTTAACGCACATACTTCAGAAATCACTTTCAGAAGAAATGAATGGGAGGCTAATTATCACTAAATCTACTATGTTTTCTATAACAAAGCGGAAGCTCAGACTGTCTATAGACTGTTATAGTTGGCATTCTTGGCAAAGTGCCAAATGCTCAATCATCGCCAATAATGCACGGGCTTTGGTTTCGTTCTCTCGACTCGGTGAACAGACTATAGTAGTTTCTTTCTTCTCGAAATAAGCGTGCCCAAAATGAGTCACGTGGATTGTGGTAGAGTAAAAACACCTTTTTTGCCGCCATTCGCACATGAAAAATTGTAGCACAATCCTTTGCTTTCCGGCATTGGGTCCGGTCGGCATGACATTTCTTGAAAAAGTTTTTATTTTTTTTTAATTTTGAGATTATCATTCTTTGAAAACCAAATACAGTTGTTTCGAAAATAATAGTTCCTTTTTCATAACAACGGTAGCTGAGTTTGTTTATTTATATTGTTTATTTTTTTGCATTAATTAAAAATTATTATTTTTCTTCTTTAAGTAAAAATTTTAATTCTTTTTATTTACCTAAAAACGTCTTTTAATTTCACATTACATGTTCAAATACTTTTTATCATTCTCTCAAACAGATTAAAAAAACTTTTATAAAACCAGATTATAAAAGACACCTAAGTGCTTTAGATTTTAATGTAAGTTTTAATGTAAGTTTAATGTAAGTTTTTCTTTTGACGACGCATCATTAAAGAAAATTGTCCAATATGGTAAACACGCCGCACAAAAATTGCTTTGCAAATATAGAGACTGATTGTAACGTAAAACGGCAATTGTAAAATAAAATAATGTAAACTGGAGTAATATTTTGACAACTCTATAGAAAAACAACTCAAACTGCTTTTTAGATACATTTTTTAACATTTTTATGGCTTAGTATCAGAAGACGATACAACTCTTACCAAACTTACATAGATATGTCTCTTTGAAACTGAATATTCCTAAAAATCTTTCATTCACTCTGTGAGAGGCATTATCTCCATCCGACTACACACTATCTTTACAAATTGGGTAAGCGACTTTAATTGACACTTACTTTTGTGCCAAAAATTAAAAATCTTGGAATACTGATTTATAAACACAGAAATTTCAGTAGTTTTATCTGCACAGGAAAGTTTTTTTTTATTCCTTTCGGCATACAATAACAGTGGAACATAAATGAGAATGAAGGGTAAGTAGCTTTACCATGATGTTCATCGTTCTTTTCATATCTTAGTCACTTATTTAAAAAGAAGCTAAAGGGTGAAGGTGGCTCGTAAATGAGATCTCATTTTCAAGCTCTAAAGGTTCCAGTTTCAAAATCCTATTACATCAAACATTAAAGATGCATCTTGTTTGTAGCTTTGGTGGACAATAAATCTGACATCCAGAGCTAAGCCTCTTATTCTAATGTGTTGCCGAAACTTGGAGAGGATCTTGCATCTTAGATATTGCTCTCGCTACCTGACCGGGGCTCAGTATTACGA
This sequence comes from Argiope bruennichi, assembly GCF_947563725.1. Lineage (NCBI taxonomy): Eukaryota > Metazoa > Arthropoda > Arachnida > Araneae > Araneidae > Argiope > Argiope bruennichi. The sequence goes on from NC_079162.1 coordinate 53,688,028, forward strand.
AGTACGTACCAAAACAGAACTTGTATAGCTTCAAAATGGAACAATGCCACAACTAAACATGAAAAGGTAATTATACACCCTTGAATTGATTTTACCGCTTTTTTGACAGTTATCTAATTAGACCAGAGTGGGTCAGTTGCCGTAAATAATTAACCTCAGTAAAATCAAATCTCCTTCTTTATTATGGATGCTTAAAAAGTGAGAACATGGCTTCAATATCCTCTTTGCTTCTTTTCCCTGGTTCAGCGCCAATATTCCTCCAGTAGCTTCAAAACTGGGATATCCATATAAAAACCCCTCAGTATTGTTTTGAACAATTATATTTCGATTATGTTGATACATATTTGAAAATTAATCAAAATCTTGTATATTAGATAAACAGAGATCTTAGTTATTCAGATTTATTTTGTACCACCCTCTAGAGATTTGAGATTTATCCTATGAAAAAAAAAGCAGCTATTTAAAATAAAAAAAAATACTGCTATCTGTTTTTGACAACAGAAATGTCTAAGCATGTTCACTTTTATTTAATAAATAACTTATACTAAATTAAGCAAAGAGGAGTGATATGGCTTCATCTCAAGGAACTAACCATTTTAAGCAACAGACTGAAATTTGAAACTTTTTTTGGTTTGATATTTCTGTAGGAGTGTCTTTCACTGGCAATAAGCACTGAAGCATAAAGCACTTTGCTTTATGCTTCACTAATAAAAACATGGTCTCAGTGAGTAACATATAATTCATTATAATTAAGTAATGGTAAACTTTAGAGAAATGTAATTCTTCCGGTAAAAGCACTAATCCTTTATCCTATCATTTATGTATAATTTTTCATTTATGCTTTTGCCGGTAAGACACTAAGGATGATGAACGTGCTATCCAACTAACCCTAAGTGCAATGATCGAATTTCTCTAGGAGGAGACATTCCAGCTCTTCGCATCGAAAAAATCAACGACTTCACAAGTTAAGTAAAAAATTGATGGCGATATATCGTTTGGGATCTTCAAGGCGTGACTTTCATAAACAACCACGAATTTTGAATAACTATTATCAAAGAACAATATTAGTTGTGCTTGGCCAAGCTGCAGTACATCTTATAAATAAAGAGTTTAAAGTTATATGCAACAGACAGCAAGTTGGATCATGATAACGCAAAACTAAATGTTGCATTAATGATAGGATATTAACACTAGAGTTATTGAACCAGTAAAAATGACTAGTCGATTTTTTATAGAATCTGTATCTATGTCGATTTCTGGTAGTTCTAAACAGGAAGGGTGTTTAGTGTCACAACTTCTATATAGTTCAAAAATAGGACATCGTATTCGTGACTATCTGGATAATTGAATTCTTACCAACATGGTTTACAGTTCTGAGATGACAAAACACCCATTGTGTGTGTGAAGTAGTGATGTTTTAATGAAATGAACCTCAAAAGTTTCACGAACGTGTATTCGTATCAAGGAATTAACGATGAACGTAGTGCAATGAAGCACATGTATCATAAAATGAGTGATATTTCCAGAGAATCAAAGCATCAAGTTTTCTAGTAATTAAATTTTATTTTTGTAATGCTTATCATTATAAAGCTACAATGTACTATGTTTTACTTTTCGACCTACATAATATCTACAACTTTACATCAATAATTAAACCTTTCATAGGACTATAATTTGCTAACAATGTGAAGCTTCAAGAAATATTCTCAATGACTTTTATGCTGCTAAATAGAGAATTTTTTATCCATTTTTCCCATCACTCTAAAGCCGCTAGTCATAATAAAAATTATCACCAGTATTTAGTACAAAATTTTCACCTCATTATTCTTCATCAGCTTATGACTAGATAAAAAATGATCAAGAAAGGAGTAATTATGGAGATGGGAAGTGAAGTGCAATTTAAAATATCGCTTTATTTTTACTTTTTTACGATAAAATAACAAACTATCAAGAAACAAAGACGCTACTTAGTCTACATTTTTTCCCTACATGTTTCTGCTTTTTTATATTTTCGTGTTTACAACTTGAACAAATTAAGATACAAATTTGACAAAGTGAATAATAGCTTTCAGTTTTTCTACGTAAATAGTTAGATGAGAATATAGTTAATCGTTGCTTCGAGTATTAATGTTATTGAATGTGAGTTCAGGATGTTAGCGGGGAAGAAAAGCATCTGGCAGTGAAAAAGTCTTTTTTTAATTATGGAAACATGACATTTGTTTTGCTATCATTGTGTGAGATCAAAATATTTGGTTTGATTTGATTAGATAGTTCTGTTGAACAATTTTTTTCGTATGGGTGATATAAGTGGTATACCGGAAGATACTTTTCTTTTGCATATTATTTTGAGGGATATTGGATTTTTTTTATTGGCAATACGAAAATACACTCATGTCCATAAATGAAGGATAATTCAGAGTCACGGGGAAATGGAACTCCAAAATACATATATCGCCCGTAAAAGGGCTACACACATCTTCAAAAATCATGTGTAAATTGCAGGAAGCCACCAGATGACACCGATAGTACGTCACAATGACGAGAGTGTAAGAGAGTGATGTATAAGGAATACAGGCAAAGAAGTAAAATTGTTCGCAAGCGCTTTATAAGCCTTTAAGTGCAACAACCGCATCGTTATGACACAAAGGACGCATTTGGATGATTTTATACGTGGTAGAATTATCGGCCGTCTGGAATGTGGGCGTACCCAGCTGGAAGTATCCAAGGAACTTGGAATAGCCCAGAGTGTCATCTCCAGGCTTTGGCAACGACTCCAAGATGACGAAAATGTGAGTAGACGTTACAGCACAGGTTGCCCCCGAGTTACAACGCCGAATGAGAAACGGTATTTGGCAGTTACTGCCAAAAGAAACAGACGGAGCACAGCATCAAACCTGTCTCGTCAGCTGTCTTCAGCCACTGGTACGACAGTTTCAAAGCAGGCCGTGTATAGACTCTCAGAGCAGATTGGTCTATGTGCTCGTAGGCCTGTCAAATGTATTCCACTTACTGCATCTCACTGTCGCCTGCGGTTATCCTGGAGTAGAGAGCATGCATTGTGAACACCGCAACAGTGGGCTTGTGTGATGTTTTCTGACGAATTCAAGTTTAGCTTGCAGTCTGATTCTCGCCGAACTTTCATATGGAGAGTGCTAGATACCCGTTACCACCAAGAGAACATCATTGAACGACACCGTTACTGTAGTGCAGGATTACTCGTTATAAATTATTCTGGAATCCAGAATAGAGAATTAATTAGGAATTACGGATGAATTATTCTTAGGTTCAGAACTGACCTGCGTGCTCAAATTGGAACCATGGTAGGCCAAATCGATCGGGACGTCATTCTGGAACAACATGTACATTGGTTTCGGGGCGCCATGGACGCAGAATTCGTGTTCATGGATGACAACGCCCGTCCTCACCGTGTAAACATCGTAAAAGAATGCCTTCGATCAGAGGATATCACCCGTATGGACTGGACTTGACTCACTGGACTTGAATCCAGTAGAGCATGTGTGGGACATGTGGACGAGTCAACCACCTCCTACATGTCTATCGGAAGTTCGGAGAGCATTGCTTGATGAGTGGTGTAATATTCCCGAAGATCAGATCAATAATTTGATACTCTGCATGCCTAGGCGTTACAGACTGTATTGCATCGTCTGGTAGACATACTATGTATTAACCATCATACAAACCATGTAATATTAATTTGTGAATAGGTTTTTTTTTTTTTTTTTTTTTTTTTGTAATTTGCTATAGGGAGCAAAAAATCGCAATTTTTATTAATGATATCAAACATATAGCACCTTTTTTTGCTCTTTACTTTTTGTTTAATAAATAGGCTTTACAAAAATGTTCCATTTGTTTTGCTTCTGACTCTTTCTTTTCCTGAACTTGCATTATCCTTAATTTATGGACATGAGTGTAATTCTGCTGTCATATTGTAAAGCAGTAAAATTTATTGCTGTTTGATTTACCTTTTTTTTCTTACTGAAATACGATTTGTGAACTGCAAAATACTTTTACGTTGTGTTGGGCCCCAAAATCTCAACTTCGGGAACAAAGGAGTCATGGTTCGGTTCTTCTTCTGATTCAATCGATCGTTTATGTGGGTTTTATGCATGTTAAGTCAGTCATGTGGTAGCTACTGTTCGTTTCAGTATTCTGAGAGGAACACTTTTCGACAATTCTATCTCATTAAGGGAAGAAACGCGGAAGGATGAGCGCATTTCCGGAATTCTTCGTCATTCTTTGACCTTGATTTTCGCCCTATTAGATACATTTTTGTTCAAGTTTTTTCACGTGTATGTGAATATCGTGTCGTTTCTGACCCTATTGTTTTAATTCAATCTGCGAGTAATCAGAGTTTATTTTATTGTTAAATGTAGACATCCCCTCCTTTCATTTTTCCTCTCATCCTTATTTTGATGAATTAAACCCATCCTTACGCATGCACAAAAGTGCGGAGAGTTTTAGAATCCGTTGTCAAACAATAATGTTCTTGTATTGACGGGACATAAAAATCTGAAGAGGTGGGTGACTCCTCAGATGTTGCCATTATTGTCTGACAACTTTTAAAATTTATCAGGTGAGTTCCAAAAGAGTCGGAATAATTTTCCGAAGTAATTTCAAACCTTTGTTTTCAGACCATTCACAAAGATATCGAAGTTCCGATCTTTGTGAAGTTTATGTGTGAGAAACTATAAATATTTTGGTGATAGTTCTATTCTCTTAACTTATTGTTTTACAACATATGATAATACACTTATTGATATTGAGAAAAGAAAATTATAGGCAACTCTGGTGGGAATGAAAATGCTAACTGATGTAATTTTCAAATAACACGTAAAGAGACAAAGTATTTTCTTGCCTTTCTAAATCTCCATTTTAAGAGTACACCACGATATTTCTGTCAAACAGTAATTTAAAGCTTTTTGATTAGTTTTTTTTCAAGAGAAAACAGAACTATTGGCGAAGAGCATAAAAATTCTGAATCGTGATCTGATGCTGTGGGCCATGAATGAACCGACAGCCCTTATTTCAAATTTGCACAACATACCATGCAGAAAACGCTTGACACGCAGCAGAATTCAGAATGCCGATGCTGTAGAAGATCGGAGATTTAATAGGGTTTCAGAGGGTTTTAGAATCCAAAACCTTACCGCCGGTATATAGATTCCCGAACAAAAATAATAACTTTTGATGATTGCCTATCTTAAACCTGTAGAGAAAGTGACAAACTGACATAGAACAGGTCAAAAATTTTCTCTTATTCTTACATTTATATTTTTCAAAATTCATTTATTTTTGTTGATAAATCGAGTTTTTCACCATAATTTATTTACATCAAACCCAATTGACGATTTTGAGGCAGAGAGAAATATTGTTCGTTTCAGTATCCTGCTACAACCATTTTTCGACGATTCGATTTCACTTAGGGGTGAGCGCATTTCCGGAATTCTTCGTCATTCTTTGACATTAGTAGTGGAAAAAGGAGAGTTCTGGCACAGTTTGACCTCAGTTGACCCCGGCTGAATTGGAGATAGCGAAACCCCTTCTCTGCAACTCCCCCCCCCCTTCCCCTCCACAACCCCTTCCAAGACAGATAAGGCTTATCTATCTTTTAGGACTTTGAAGATTTTTGGAGTGTTTTTTATTTTTGAAACTTAGAATTTTTTCAGAATAAAATAATTACTAATTAATTTTTGTTACTTCTCGAATTTAAATTCTGCTTTTCAGGAATACCTTTAGATTTTATTCATTGAATGAAAATCTTTGATTAATTCTCATGAAAGCTGTTTTATTGATTATATAAAGCATTATTTTCCTTTATTTTTTTTATTTATTTTAATGCTGTGATAAAATTTGAATTTAATAGGATTGGATATAAGTATTATTCAATAGAATAGAAATTTTAAATAATAAAATTTCGCTATTATTTTTTTTTCTTAATCTGTTTTAAAGAAAATGTTAATATTTTGTCCATTTGATATACATAATATATATTTCAAAATATATTAGCTTTAATTAATTTTTCTAATCTGATTCAATTGACTCGTCATGTTGAATATAAATTTTCCAATGACAAAGGTGATGATGAAATATTCCTTCAATAAAATATAGAAGTGATCTTTTAAGAAATTCTTTTAATGGCTAAGCATTTCTTAGATATTGAAATTCAACCCGAAATATTAATTTTCTAATGATTTAGAAACATTCTAAATTGAATTTTTTTAAAGCTTAAAATTGTCCAAATCATTTTATCAAATAAATCTTAAAAGCGATACCTCTCACATTTTAATTTCTTAAATGAAGATTAATGTGCTTATAGATATATAAGTCTACCTTCAATCATAAAAGTATATTCTAGATGTAATGCCTATATTAGCCAAGACACATAGAGACTATCTTTCGAAATGTTATGATAAAAGAGTTGTATTTTATCTCGTGCACATAGTTTTCTGCGTCACTGAATATTTTATCGTAAAAATTTAGTGAATCTTCGACAGTACACACTTTTAACCTAGATAATTCAATTTTATAAGGATTTTTTTTTTCCTGACTTCGAATTTTTACAGCAGTATGAAAAGATTTCTAGAAATAGAGTTAACGTTTCATATATTTAAATTCCATTTTTAAACCTTTATGATCGTGAATATTTTTAATGTGTTTTTTTTTAAAAAAATATTATAACTGAATTAATTTTTTTCCACTTCTATGAAAAGTTTGCCTAGAAAAATCCTCATAAAAGCTATTTTTTTTAAATTTCAAATCAGTTTTATAAGGAATTTTTCATTCAATTTATCAGCTTTGATTGAATTTTAAGTTCTGATTCAAATTTACTCTTTGCATTGAACATAATTTTTCCAATGAAAAAGCGTTGAGTGAGTATTTCTTCAATAAAATAAAAGACTTATCATGAAAAGAAATATCTTAGATGTGAATAAGTTTTACTTAGATAATGAAAGTAAACTCGAATTCTTAATTTTCTATCGATTTCAGTATGAACACAACACGAAATTAATTTAAACTTCACCGCTGCAAGTGAAAAAAAAAATTTAGTTAGAGAAATAGATTTCATTTTAGCGATTTTTCAAGAATTAGTTTTTTATGAGGATTTATTCTTCTTATTTGTTAGCTTTGACTAATTTTTCTTGCAAGTCTCAAATTCTCTCTATTGTATTAACATAATCTTTCAGTAACAAAACTGATGCCAGCGTAAATCGTCAATAAAATATAAAAGTAATTATGTTATAACTTCTTGCGTATGAATAAGTGTTTTCTTGCATAATGAAATTTCTTGAAATTAAAATAAGAATTTCATCCTTTTATTAATTCAAGCATAATAAAACTGTGCACTATTTTTAGTTGATGAAAAATTCTTTCGACTTAGAGAAACAGACTTCACTCTTTCGTTACAAGATTGCGTTATTATCTTAATCTTTAAAAATTTTAAACATTTCTAGCGGAAATGCTAAAAGTTAAATATATTACTAATCGAGTTTTAATTCCTTAAAATAGATCAATGCGCTAACAGATACATCGATTTATCTTCAGTAATAGCAACCATCAAACCATTTATTTTATATTCAATGCATATTTTGTCCACGCACTTGCACTGGAAGCAGATTACTTACAATTTTTGCAAAAATTAACAATAAAAGGATTGTATTTTAATCCGTGTTTACTGGAGTACTTCTTTGCCGATTATTTTATCTTCAAAAGTTAATCTTTATGCCAAAGAAGTCAAAATGTCTTATCGAACACTGGTGTTGGCGATTACGAAGTCGCTGACCATAGTATTAAATTATAACAACTTAGAATTAGGTTGGAAAGACAAAATTTATAAAATATTACTCGTGGTGAAATATATCAAAATAAACGAATTAGGAATTTAATATATTTTATGTTTAATTTCATTTAGTTTTAGTTTATTAGTTTTCACATTTAGTTTTATTAGTTTCTAGATATTTGTTTCAGCATTAAAAAAAATGATTATTTCCGTTTTTTTTTTTTCTTTTCTGTAACATTTTCTTTTCTTTCTTTTTTTCTTTTTTAAATTTTTGATATCTAATCCGAGAAATGAAAGTCTATTGCTCGGAGATTTTTTCTTCTTATTTTTAACAGGAATCTGTTTTTCCCAGTAATCTGTAATGTCCCAGTTTTCCTATTCTGTAAAATTTCGTTTTAGAAAAGTAAGATCAATCTGAAAAGAGATTTTTCTAGCTTTAAAGAAAAAACGGAGTAGAAAGAATTTGTTATTAATTTTCGATGCTTAATTCTTTTCCGAAAAATCGATCAGTATCATTTTGATGTATAACGAAATTTATCAACTTTACCTCAGTATATTCTCATCCATACACTTCTAAAACTTTCAATCGCTTTCACAAAATTTCATTAATTTCCGCTAATATTAACGATCATTCGCCTAAATATTACCGCACAAACCAAAAATTAGAGATTTTTTTTTAAGTCTTTGATTATTTAATTTCGTTTTAAGTTGAAACTTTTATCGATATTTTAAAAATGTAATGCATTAATTGAATCTCATCTTTTCTCAGGTTTTAATTCTATATGCATATATCAGATCTATGAATTTACTATCATTCATGCTTACTAGCTTATCATTCATGCTTATCATGATGACTAGTGATATATGATCGAATATTCCATTTTGATGAAAATAAACGGTGAAACACTAAAGTAAACAAGTAATCACCTTAAAGAGTTGTAACATGCATTTTTTTTAAAAAAAAAAAAAAAATCTTTTCTATCATATTTGAAGCAAATTTTAAGCTGTCTGTCTAGGTCTTCATGGCTGAGGGGTTGTAATTGTTAGTTTTAACATTCAACGATGAAAACTTTTAATGTTCGAAACCAAAAGATACAGATATTTTGAAAAAGTATGTATGGATATTGAGAAGTTCTTTGACTTATGAATATAACTTATGAATTTCCAGCTTATGAAAAGAATTAATATCCTCATCATATATAAAATATTCTTTTACGGGAAGCATGAATGATAGTAAATTCATAGATCTGATATATGCATATAGAATTAAAACCTGAGAAAAGATGAGATTCAATTAATGCATTACATTTTTAAAATATCGATAAAAGTTTCAACTTAAAACGAAATTAAATAATCAAAGACTTAAAAAAAAAATCTCTAATTTTTGGTTTGTGCGGTAATATTTAGGCGAATGATCGTTAATATTAGCGGAAATTAATGAAATTTTGTGAAAGCGATTGAAAGTTTTAGAAGTGTATGGATGAGAATATACTGAGGTAAAGTTGATAAATTTCGTTATACATCAAAATGATACTGATCGATTTTTCGGAAAAGAATTAAGCATCGAAAATTAATAACAAATTCTTTCTACTCCGTTTTTTCTTTAAAGCTAGAAGAATCTCTTTTCAGATTGATCTTACTTTTCTAAAACGAAATTTTACAGAATAGGAAAACTGGGACATTACAGATTACTGGGAAAAACAGATTCCTGTTAAAAATAAGAAGAAAAAATCTCCGAGCAATAGACTTTCATTTCTCGGATTAGATATCAAAAATTTAAAAAAGAAAAAAAGAAAGAAAAGAAAATGTTACAGAAAAGAAAAAAAAAAAACGGAAATAATCATTTTTTTTAATGCTGAAACAAATATCTAGAAACTAATAAAACTAAATGTGAAAACTAATAAACTAAAACTAAATGAAATTAAACATAAAATATATTAAATTCCTAATTCGTTTATTTTGATATATTTCACCACGAGTAATATTTTATAAATTTTGTCTTTCCAACCTAATTCTAAGTTGTTATAATTTAATACTATGGTCAGCGACTTCGTAATCGCCAACACCAGTGTTCGATAAGACATTTTGACTTCTTTGGCATAAAGATTAACTTTTGAAGATAAAATAATCGGCAAAGAAGTACTCCAGTAAACACGGATTAAAATACAATCCTTTTATTGTTAATTTTTGCAAAAATTGTAAGTAATCTGCTTCCAGTGCAAGTGCGTGGACAAAATATGCATTGAATATAAAATAAATGGTTTGATGGTTGCTATTACTGAAGATAAATCGATGTATCTGTTAGCGCATTGATCTATTTTAAGGAATTAAAACTCGATTAGTAATATATTTAACTTTTAGCATTTCCGCTAGAAATGTTTAAAATTTTTAAAGATTAAGATAATAACGCAATCTTGTAACGAAAGAGTGAAGTCTGTTTCTCTAAGTCGAAAGAATTTTTCATCAACTAAAAATAGTGCACAGTTTTATTATGCTTGAATTAATAAAAGGATGAAATTCTTATTTTAATTTCAAGAAATTTCATTATGCAAGAAAACACTTATTCATACGCAAGAAGTTATAACATAATTACTTTTATATTTTATTGACGATTTACGCTGGCATCAGTTTTGTTACTGAAAGATTATGTTAATACAATAGAGAGAATTTGAGACTTGCAAGAAAAATTAGTCAAAGCTAACAAATAAGAAGAATAAATCCTCATAAAAAACTAATTCTTGAAAAATCGCTAAAATGAAATCTATTTCTCTAACTAAATTTTTTTTTTCACTTGCAGCGGTGAAGTTTAAATTAATTTCGTGTTGTGTTCATACTGAAATCGATAGAAAATTAAGAATTCGAGTTTACTTTCATTATCTAAGTAAAACTTATTCACATCTAAGATATTTCTTTTCATGATAAGTCTTTTATTTTATTGAAGAAATACTCACTCAACGCTTTTTCATTGGAAAAATTATGTTCAATGCAAAGAGTAAATTTGAATCAGAACTTAAAATTCAATCAAAGCTGATAAATTGAATGAAAAATTCCTTATAAAACTGATTTGAAATTTAAAAAAAATAGCTTTTATGAGGATTTTTCTAGGCAAACTTTTCATAGAAGTGGAAAAAAATTAATTCAGTTATAATATTTTTTAAAAAAAAAACACATTAAAAATATTCACGATCATAAAGGTTTAAAAATGGAATTTAAATATATGAAACGTTAACTCTATTTCTAGAAATCTTTTCATACTGCTGTAAAAATTCGAAGTCAGGAAAAAAAAAATCCTTATAAAATTGAATTATCTAGGTTAAAAGTGTGTACTGTCGAAGATTCACTAAATTTTTACGATAAAATATTCAGTGACGCAGAAAACTATGTGCACGAGATAAAATACAACTCTTTTATCATAACATTTCGAAAGATAGTCTCTATGTGTCTTGGCTAATATAGGCATTACATCTAGAATATACTTTTATGATTGAAGGTAGACTTATATATCTATAAGCACATTAATCTTCATTTAAGAAATTAAAATGTGAGAGGTATCGCTTTTAAGATTTATTTGATAAAATGATTTGGACAATTTTAAGCTTTAAAAAAATTCAATTTAGAATGTTTCTAAATCATTAGAAAATTAATATTTCGGGTTGAATTTCAATATCTAAGAAATGCTTAGCCATTAAAAGAATTTCTTAAAAGATCACTTCTATATTTTATTGAAGGAATATTTCATCATCACCTTTGTCATTGGAAAATTTATATTCAACATGACGAGTCAATTGAATCAGATTAGAAAAATTAATTAAAGCTAATATATTTTGAAATATATATTATGTATATCAAATGGACAAAATATTAACATTTTCTTTAAAACAGATTAAGAAAAAAAAATAATAGCGAAATTTTATTATTTAAAATTTCTATTCTATTGAATAATACTTATATCCAATCCTATTAAATTCAAATTTTATCACAGCATTAAAATAAATAAAAAAAATAAAGGAAAATAATGCTTTATATAATCAATAAAACAGCTTTCATGAGAATTAATCAAAGATTTTCATTCAATGAATAAAATCTAAAGGTATTCCTGAAAAGCAGAATTTAAATTCGAGAAGTAACAAAAATTAATTAGTAATTATTTTATTCTGAAAAAATTCTAAGTTTCAAAAATAAAAAACACTCCAAAAATCTTCAAAGTCCTAAAAGATAGATAAGCCTTATCTGTCTTGGAAGGGGTTGTGGAGGGGAAGGGGGGGGGGGAGTTGCAGAGAAGGGGTTTCGCTATCTCCAATTCAGCCGGGGTCAACTGAGGTCAAACTGTGCCAGAACTCTCCTTTTTCCACTACTGACATTGATTCCCGCCTTATTAGATACTATTTTGTTCAGTTTTTTTCACTTGTATGTGAGTATCATGTCGTTTCTGACCTTATTATTTTTATATTAATTCAGTCTGCGAGTAATCAGAGTTTACTTTAATGTTAAATTTAAACATCTCCTTTCATCTTCCCTCTCACCCTTATTTTGACGATTAAACCCATTCTAACGCATGCGCAGAAGAGCGGAGGATTTTAGATTCTGTTGTCGAACAATATCAACAACGTCGGAATTAACGACTTTACCACCTGCTCACGCCGCCACAGCAAGCGTAAATTCTTTTGATGATTTTCTATCCGCTCTGAATTTGACTGAGAAAGGAAAAAAACTATAATAAAGAACTCGAAATAAAAACATTTTCCTTTTGCTTTTATGTTTATCGCTTTGAAATATTTTCCACTTTTTTTGACAATATGGATTTTAAATAAGGCGACCACATTCCTATAACTGTCTTCTCCGCCCTAAAAATTTTCGATTTTTTTTAATTAAAAATTTATTATTTAATTACCTGGTATAATTCTTTCTGGATTCTTCGAGGCTGATATGATAGTTTTTCAATTACGGACAGAAAAATAAATGATAAAGGATATTATCAGTAACTGAAGAAAAGAGGGCCTCAAATGTTTTAAAAAAATCTTAATAACTTTCCTCAACCACTATCCAAAAAATGTGATTTATTAATTGTGGTCACGTCTTATTTAGGATTACACGAAATAACAAGAATTGGGGGAATTAATTTCGAGAAAAGTTTTTCTCTTCGATTTTTGGGTATATTTCCACAATATGGGTCGTTTTCATATAATAAAGAAACAAGTACACATTTTGAGACAGAAACTCTTACCATAGATCTATTTCATCTAAACTTTGGCACTGCTGTACAGTTTTGGTGCAATGATCGCTTATTAAATTTCATGCATATAGCTTGTTTTGCTTTGGAATTGACTGAACGACAGCACACCTATAGAGGAATTTGGTAAAAAATTTGAAACATATCTACAATTTTGGTGATTCAATTGTGTATGAAATTCCACTGGTTCATGTATCAAATCCATCCGTTTTGTTTACGAGTTACCGTCTTCATGTGCCCATGAATGGATACATGGACATTGTTTTAGCAGAATATGCACAAAATGTGATGGAAATCTAAAATTTTGGCCTAAAAATGCAAAAATTCATCCTTGACAGCTTATTGCTTTTTGAGTTATTCAACTCACAAACACAATTCAATTTTTTTTTGAAGTGGGGAAGGAATTGGGGATTCAAGATACATGGAGATTCATCAAAATGTCAAGGTCGTTTTTTACGATTGCAAAATTTTGTTTTATACATCATATAAGAGATGTATGAAAAGAACTATTGTAAAATAAAATATTTAAGGAGCCGCAACGGAATGAAAAAAAAAAAAAATCGAAAAAAAACTAATGCAAGAAATGGAAAAAAGAAAATGTGCATACTTAGAAGAAAAATAATATGTCTGCCATAGAACTTAATTCCATGCGATAAGCTATTTATTACATAAATTTATCAGATCTATGTTTTATTAATACAACATTCACATTACGTGTTTTGAATCATGTCTATTCAAAGACTTAGCCACCATGTATTCAGAAAGAAATTTATTTTCTCATCACAAACAAGTGATCTTTTCTTAGTTCGAAATTCGTTCCAATAGTTACTATTATAGTTTATAATAATTCTTTATAAGCAACTGGTTTTTTTTTTTACCATCTTTTTTAAATCTCTCCTATATAGCATTACCATTATATCAAAATGTCGTAGGTCAAATTCGCGAATAAATTTACTGATGTAAATCGCTTGCATAGGTTAGTTACACCTGCTTTTCAATTACTGTATGAGAAATATGATTGCTGCATGTTATTATCAAATTCCACATATCGCCAAAGATTTCAGCAATTATATCAAATATTCAAATGTCTTGGTGTATGTAGTTTTTAAGACACGACATTCAGATATAACAGCGTCATCATTAATTATCACTGGTAATGAAACCAGAAAGGAGCAAAATTCATTAAGTATCATTGCAAGGGGTGCGTTGTATGATTAATTGAAATTCAAGTTATACCTATTCAGGTACGCCACCGTATCAATTTAATTCTAGAATCCATTCATTTAAGCATTAGCCTTGCAGCATTAAATCCTATACACACAGCAATGAATTGGACAGGAAGCATTTTAAACTATTTACATTTACATTCCATATCCACTTACCCTCCCCCCACCTTTCTAGACCTCCATGCCACACCACTGGGAAGACATTTGACCCTCATTTTCAACTTTCCTCTAGTTCACATAAACTGTGGATTTTGAGTGGAATCGGATTCAAGAACACCCCAGTCGCCGAGAACTTACCAAAAGGACAATGCAACCCCAAGACAACGTTCAATTGAATATTAAATGGTATACAAATTCACGTTTATTATGTGGTCGAGATATCACATTAATTTGATTATTTTAACTTGTTAATTGGGCATGACGAAATATTTCAATGCAAAACGAATTGAATATAAGTTAATTACTCAGTTAGCAGGTTAAAGAAGATACGAAACGTTATTGTCACAAATGCTGATATCTGATAAACATTATATCAACATAAATGATCAGTGGGGTCAAATCATGTCACTTCGCAGTTACAGAACAAATGTAAATGTACTTGTTATCTAAAACGCAACTGTGTGTTGCCTTTTTTATATAATGACATCGCACCATTTTTCGTCTTGTAATATGCGCAGTGTGCTCCAAAATTGATCTGGCATGGTGACATGCAATAATTTGATGTTACAATTGCATTAACATGTACAGGGAATGAATTGGCTATGTTAACTTAAAAGATAATACAGCCATTCCATTAAAAACTTTACTCTCTATCTGACATTCCTTTTAAGAATAGAATGTATCGAATAAAACTTTTTTGATCAAATTGATCATATTACCAGGCTATGCTTATTTTGAGAATATCAGGCGCTAAGCTATGCCAGAGGCGGCGGCAGAAGTTTACCGACAAGGGGGCAAGAGAGATCTGACGGAGGAGGGCAAGCAAAAGTTTATCTAATTAAGTTTCAAAATATCACAAAATTAATTTTACACCTAATTAAAGCAAATTAAGTATTAGTTAGTTCAGTAAAATTCTTGAGCTTCTAAATTTTCTTTTTCCATCAGATATTAATCCTAATTTGATTCTCATTGTTTAAAATTTAGTAAGACATTTGTAAAAAAAATGTACTCAATAACTTTTCACAACAAATCAAATTCTGTTGTTGCTTACCCCCCTTGGATTCAATTCCAATTCAAACCAAGTCCAAGAGAGTCGGGAGAGAGGGGCGCAGTAGCTTCTGCGGGTAAGGACCCCTGAGCACCCAAGAGTAGGAGTCTGACTTCAGCTCATATGAAGATGACACTCACTTGCAGAAATCCTTTTTACAGGAGGCTCTTTCATACACCTCACAGATAGAACACAGGGTAGATCTATAGATAGGGTAGATAGAACACAGAGGACAACCATGCCCGAACCAGGACTCGAACCCGGGAAGCCCAGATCACGGGGAAGAGGCGCTACTCCTAGGCCAGGACGTCGGACTTAAACTCTTCTTCATCAAAAGACTGCCAATATTTAAGACTATTATTAAGGAACTATTGATATTTAATTGCACTGAGATCTAATTCTAGAAAAAATATGTAGATATATACTTCCTTCCAGACAGAAACTAAAGGTATAGAAATAAATCATGTTAATTTGTTGTAGTATGATCATGGATATAATTAACTGGACTTTAAAAAGGAATATGTTTCTAACGACTTTGAATTGGGTTCGAATCTTCTGGATCATTTTTAACCCTTTGCACTCGGAAAAGTAATTCGATGCCTAATTATTCACTTAATACAAGGGCTTATTTATTGCTTCAATATTATATATATATATATATATATATATATATATATATATGTGTGTGTGTGTGTGTGTGTGTGTTTTAAGTTGAATTTAAGAGAAATTTATCTACGTAATTATTTATTAAGTAAGAGAAATTTATCTACGTCTTTTTACCTTTCTGTAGGTATTTTTAACAATAAAATTTGAAAAATAAACAAATAAAGCGTCAAAATGATTCACCGTCTTGAATGGTGCCTGAGAGTCACCATTCGAGTGCAAAGGGTTAATATTTATAAAATAATTCAATTACAATAAAAAATAATTAATCGAATTTAGAAATGCTAATATTTAAAAATAATAACATACGGAAAATATTACTTAATGCAACGAAATAATTGAATCTAAAAATTAATAAAAAGTGTTCTTGATTAGTAATTTTTTTGAAAGTAAAGAGCGCTTCTACTATATATAATTATACGAAAAGAATTAATGCATAAGACACTGCCGACGCGTCAGAACACATGAAAAAATTTGTCTGTTTATTTTTATAAAGCCTTTCCAATTCAGGAAGAAAGAAAAAAAAATTATCTGCGATATTTTGAAGGATATTAAAGATTTTATCATCTTCAAACGAGGAGATTCTTAGAGATTTTATCTTCTTTTGATGAAATAATCTGCCGTGAATTCTTCCTTTTTTTTCACTTCTAATACTGGAGTTATCTGATTTTATTGAACTAATTCGGGATACCTCCCACTATGTGTCTTTAAGCGTAATCATTATCAAAGAATTTTTAACAAAGAATGCATTCGATTTAGCACCTAGTGCGTCTGGCTAATGTGCCATTCTATATGAAAAATGGATGTTATGAAATGAATGAAGAAACTAAATTCAAACAATTTCATAAAATAAACGTTTCAGAAATCCAAAATTAATGCAAAAATATTTGATATTTTCACCAAAAAATGATTATTTAAGTGTAGTCACATATCTTAAAGAATTTTTAAATAAGGATTGCAATAACAAGCTGGAATTCAGATGTGTTTCAAGTTTGAAATGAATAAGCTCGCGTGCATGCACAAAAATTTATTATTGTTTGGATGCGGATAATGCAGAATACGGAAAAGATATGAGGATAGTGTTTTTTTAAGAAGGTTGGAGAAAATATTTTGTATATGTATATTTTATGTAATGCTTAGTAAGGTATAAAAAATACACATATAAAAAATGAGCTACGTAAGTATTACATTTCCCATTTACTTATTTATATGTCTTATTCATATTTAAATTAAAAAACTAATACATTTTATTCGCAAACAATTAGATCTTGAATTTCCTTTATGCTCTGTCTTCACTTTTAGGCCTGTGTTCATATCGTTAAGTACTTTTTTTTTTCCCTCGGATCTATTGTAAACTAATAGCCCCCCCCCCCCCTCCAAATGAGCTTTTATTTTATTTTTACGCATTTTTTTTTCTTAATGTTCTATATACGAGTATTCTAAAAATAGCTATTTTAATCATCGTTTTATTAAGATACGTTTATCCAAAGTCTTTTAAAAATTTTGAAGCATATAGTTGTAGAATTATATAGTTTTATTGGTGAAGAAAAATTGAAAAAAGAAATTAAAATGAAGGGAAAAAAACCGATTGCATAGTTATAATATCTTATAACTATGCAATATCTTATGTAAAATCAGAAAAATTTAGAAACTAATTAACAAGTTTAGTACATACCTGGATAAACTCTTTTTGTATATCGGTCACTGACAGGTGGACAATTGCTCCCTACTAACGCCGTCTCTGAGCTATGTGACGAAAACTTTAGAATTTCGTCTGCAAAAATGTTGCCATAGGGAGTCAAATTAGTCAAGAGATTTTCTCATAACTTCAAAAGTCATATCACTGACTCTCCGACCTTTCCGAAGGCACACGGATAAATAATACTGAATGACCGGACTGCCGCAACAGCAACACTGGCGGGAACTGTTGTTGAGTCCTAAAAGTCATTACCTGATGCGGTATAACCCTTCCCTGAGGAAGTACGTCCCGTCATCGATGGGAGGAGCCAAACCGCCACCTTTACGTATACTCTTCAGGGCGACGAGAACCAACCACCATGCCCGAAACTTCTCATCCTCATTTCGAGATGCCCACGGAGGGTTCTCATAACTTAAAAAAGAGGATTTCTTTCAAAATAGAGTTTCTTTCTTAATTTATAATGTAATAGGAAAGAAAAAGTGGTTTAATATTTTGAAGTAGCTCGCAAAACTCATTAGAGCTTGGTGACAAAGCTGATGAAAGTTAATTACGATAGTGTTTTTTTAACAAGCCAGAAAAAAAGAATCGCTTTTAAATAAAAAGAATAGCCATTTCCTTAGTCAAATGTGTACCATCAAAATGTATTAACATAACTAGAATTTATAATATAATTATTTAATATCACAGTTGCATTAATTTTGTCATGCCTTTGTGTATTTCCTTTGATCTGTGTCTAGTCGATTCACTTAAACTACTTTTCCTTTAATTCTGTGTATAGAAATATTATAAAAGGCCTTGTTTGTTGCTGTGAGTCTGGGTAACACAGATACTCACACACACATACATACAGACAAAAAATAAGGACCGAGAGAGAATTTTCCGTGGAATTTAAGTTAACTAATTAAAATTTATTAATATAATTAGAGTTTATATTATAATTATTTAATATAACAGATGCATTAATTTTGTCATGGTTTTGTGTATTTCTCTTGATCTGGGGCTGGTCGATTCACTTAAACTATGAACTTTTCCTTTAATTCTGCGTATAGAAATATTATAAAAGGTGTTGTTTGTTGCTATGAGACTGGATAACACACATACTCACACATACATACAGACAAAAAAAAGAGGTACAGAGAGAGAATTTTCCGTGGAATTTTAGTTTTTCATCTAAGGTCTGATCCTTTATACATCAAGTCGCGCACGTTAAACTGAGTGTATACTTATTTTCAGTAACATTGTAACTGCCATTTACGAAAAATATGTAATAATTTATTTTACATTCTGCTATAATGCTTTTCCGACGTAATGGAAAAGTAATAAATAAATGAAGTTTTACTAAGCTTCAAATATAGCATGTAAAAATATATATCACAAGAAAGTAAGCCTTATGTATTGGAAGTAAATTTAAAAACAGACATAAAGAATGATCGATAAATGAAAAACTTCTAAAATATGAAATTTAAGCATGCGATTTGACCATATGTCATAAAAAATATATCATAAGAAAGTAAACCTTATGTATTGGAAGTAAATTTAAAAACAGACGTAAAGAATTATCGATAAATGGAAAACTTCTAAAATAGGAAGTGTAAGCATTCGATTTAACCACTCTTTGTTTTTGAATCACATCTCGAAATGTTTTAAAAGATCACAGATAAAATTTCCTGAGAAAATCATTTCCTTCCGTTTCTGATGCCTCTTTCGTGCGAAAAAACAGAAATCGGGACAATTTTTCAATTACGCACTTCCAGGAAGCATCGAAGCATAAAAAAGCAACAATAAATTTTCGTTAGATGGAATTTCGATTATATGCAAGGACCATTCACAACGTTTTTTTTTTTAGAAAAACATGGGGGATGGTGGAGTAGGAAATGAATCACCTTTTCTTGTTGCGATCAATAAATTGCCTGGGCAAAGTGATTTATTTTGAAAAAAGATTGTCAAAGATCTTATATTTCAACTCTGTCCTAAATAATTTCTCTCGAAGCTATCAGACAGTTACTTGTTCGGTAAAGATACAAAGATATTTTATGGTGTCCCAATCAAAATTTTAAAATAAATTCGGAGATCGAAATATTTTTATCTCCTAATTTTCTTAACTTTATTTTATTTGTTTATTATTGAACCGCATATACACAACATGGAAATTACTGAAATATGTTATATAATTCAGTCAGTGCACTAAATAATCAGTGTATAGTCTTCAATGTTCAGTTCAGTAAGTGTACAGTTTCTTGCTAAGACCAACAACTTGACAGGAAAATGTGATTTATTTTGAAAAAGAATTTTCAGAGAACTTCTATTTCAACTCTATCATAAATTATTTGTATTTAAGCTGTGAGAGATTCAATTGTCAGTTATTATACAAAGATGTTCATTCATATGTCGATCAAAATTTTACAAACCCTTTGACCTAAGAATTTATTTTATCTTCTACTTATATTATTTTCCGCACATGCACAAAACGAAAGCTACAGAAAATATAGTAGAAAATTCAATCAATGTATTAAACAATTTATTTTTAAAAAGGCAAAGAAAGTTGGCAAAGAAAAATTAAAAAATAATAATAAATTGAAACAGCAATAAAGCAGAATATAACTGAAAGTGAGTAAAAGAGAGTAAGATGAAAAAACTAGATGAAAAATTGTCAAATGAAATTTCATCTAAAATTCTTAACCTAAACGATAATAATTTTTAAAAATAAACAATATTTCACAAATATATATATAAAACATAAAATATAATTTTACGAATAAATGTAAATATTACTTATGAACAAATAAAGAAAAAGAATTAGTAATAATTTTAATAAAATTAAATAATTAAAGACAGTACATATAATTGTAATAAAATCGATTAAAGCAGAAAAAAGTAGGGAGAAAAAACCTGGACAAAGTAGTTGTAAATTAGAAGCATAAATTTTCTAGACAATGGTATTTGAGAATGGAAGTTGCACTGTATAAGGAAATTCTGCACTGTGTGAATTATTTGCCCTGATGTGAACAAATTCTGTACTGTATGAGCTATTTGCCATGGTCTGAACTAAGTTGGTAAATGATAAGAAAGCGAGTTTCATATTTATAAATGAAATAAGAATGACTGGAAATCATTTATCAAGCTTTTACCAAAATATTTACTAGTTATCCTGTGTTCTGAAAACACCAGATATCATATTTGGAACTTTGATTGCTATATTCATCCATATTATATTAATATGCAATACCCTCTAGGATGCTATAAAGAAAATCCGACATGGTACATAGTTGGGACAAGTCGCTATAAGTAATAGTATGAGTACTATTGTCTTCTAAAAATAGTCCCATTACGATTGGCGCATGCATAAAATCCATTTCAAAAGAGGTACGCCCCGTCATAGATGATGAGCCCATTAATCAGGCAACACCAGCTAGCTAGATCATCATTTCATGAAAGCTAGAATGTACCTGCTATTTCAGGGAAATTCTTATTCCCATATTTGAGATTGGATGCATTGGTTCGGTGCAATGACTCACTTGATAGTTGCATTTATTACACTTAGGTTACTTCTTCTAGGGATATATTAAAACAATAATGAATGGTATTCTCGCTGACAATACAGAGTAATTGGTTGCAGTAACTGTCCAAAATCTTCTAGAATATTCCGAATTCCATGGGCCGAAAATGAGAAGCTTAAATTACAGGTACGGAACACAATTTTTTTTTAATCCGTTGTTTCTTTTCTACTGTGTATTGATTATAAAAACATTTATTCATTTACATGGTGTCCTTTCATTTCAGGTGTGTTTTTTTTATGTAAACAGCCATATACATATGTTATTTCATACCTTGTTTTGCTATGTGATTCCGAGTCGTCTGGGTTCACCATATTCATTCTACACATTCACAGACCTGTTTCTAAGAATCTTGCATACAAAATTATTTGAAAATATTTTATAAGAAAGTAATCTATCTTGAAACACGATGAGAAAGTCAAAAAATATTTTTAAAGTAGCTCTATACATGTCTTAGCAGCATCTTAATATTGCTACTGTTAAGCGGGAAAAAGTTTAAAGTTAATTATTTGGGTTAGCTTTCATATATCCCATCTTTTTCCTTTATTTTCAATTTTGTTCATCGTATTTCTAATTGCTTGATTTTACATTTGGAAAATTTAAAACAAAGGAAAATGTAGTTTAATGACATAGAGAGATATTTGATTTTTTCTAAGTGAGGGTTTGAAAATGTAAAAATTTTATTGCCTGTTACAACTGGCTATTTAAAGTCTGATTCTTTTCAACTATACATGTTATTTACTGGTGGGTTTCTTACTCTTGAATCATATTACGATGACCAGGGTGACATAAGAACTGGCACCATTTCTCTAAACTTCTACACTGCACTAGAAGGAGGACAGTTTCTAAGTAAAATAACATGCCGTGGTTTTAGAGTAGGAGGAACGTTTGACTCGAACGAAATAAACCCGTTACATGGCGGAACTTAAGTGGACTCTTCGCACGGTACGTACAAGACTTTTACGTATAGATCATAAAATTCTAATAAATCAATCGTAGTTCATTGACAGTGTGGTGGTAACATCATAAGCCAGATAACAACTTCCGGAGAAGAGTGTACACTTTTGTCTAGTGGCTTTGTTACTCGGCTATGAACCCTAACGTTGCAAGTTCGAACCTCAACCTGCACAACAGTTAGGGGAGTATTAGAGAACAGCCCTACCTACTTTGCAGTATAAATTAAAAACTTAAAACGTATTTTATTAAAACATGATTTTTTCATATTTTTTTATTTTTTGAACTCATAATTAAATTTTTATTTTTAAAGTAAAATTTGGCATATATTTCAATCATAATACTGTTAGACAATAAACCTGTAGATTTATGAAAACGATAATCCTCCGAAAGTATTGTGTGTTTTGAGACGTTACAGAAGATTTTCCCTATTATCGAGTATTGACCAGCCTAAAAGGGGATTGCCATGCCTTTGTTCATACTATATTTCATATACAAAATAAAAAAGTTATATAATCAAAAAATAACAAGGGGAAAGATGCAACAGTATTAAAATCGAAGCTATGAAGAGAATAAAAGAAATTTGAATTCGTGAAAATACTTCCATTTTGCAAATTCTTATTTTGAAGCTGTTATAATACTAAAAAGCATAACATCCGTACTTGGGGCTTTTTCTAACTGATTAATGACATTTCAAGACTTTCCCTTTAGCAGTTATCCCCTCCTTATAAATCTTTTCAACACCAATAACTTTATTGAACTGAACTTCACGCTTAAGAAACAACTCTTTTTTTCAAAGAGACCGTAGTTAAATACCATACATATTTGTGTTCGAACTTCTTGAATTAAATGAATGAGTCTAGAAGAAATATGATAGAAACTAATTAAACTCAATAGCCTTTGACTAAAAAAAGTTGTTGTAAACACCAAAGTAACCGATTGATAGTTAAAATGCTAGTTAGTTCAAATATAAGATATTGTTTCGACATAGGCATGAAAAGAAATTTAGGCATTTTATGAGAAGAAATACCATTCGTCCTTGATTTTCTTCTTTTTTTGTATAAATTCATTGAAAAACAATTCATCTCTCCTAAAACACAATGTGGAAATTATTTAGATTGCAATAAAAAGTATTAAATTGTATCAAAAGTCATGTCATTAAATATTCAAAATTGTATTAAAAATCATGTCACATTTCGCCAAATATCACTCTTGTAAATAACGTTTAAAATGTTGAAACCTCTTGTAGTGGTAATTCTTATCAATAAACACAATCTGCTTTCAAAAGACCCTTGATTGACTGTTTTATGACCGATACGGAAAAGTCATACAATCCTTCAAATAGATCGTTGCAACCAATATGATGGGGAAAAGAAACAATGCTAAGTCATGACTGTACAGTGTGGGTCTATGACTCCTTTTATTAATCCATAAGAGAAAAATAATAAAAATAGAAAAAAGCACGCTTTTATTAATATATAAAAATTAGCAAATAATATATATTTTTTAAAAATCTGGAGGTCAAAACAAAAATAATACAAGAGGCGGGAAATAAATTAAATCCTCAAATTTAATCAGAATTTCAATTATACCAATAATATGTTTTAATTTTTAATGAGGAATGTTCAACATTTTTTTCCCTTTCTATATTCATTGTTGCTTAATTTCTTTATATTTTTGTTTTCAGAGCATTATACTTTTACAAATTTTGCTTTGACCTTCTGAATTTTCATAAATTTTTTTTCATTTTAATGCTCTAATAAAAGAATGTGTTCTCATAATTTTCTTAAAATTTTATTAATTTCTATTCCTCAATAATTGAAATATTTCAATATTATGATTATTATGGAATTTAAAAAAGTTTCTCTAAAAGTTACTACTAGAATTCATAGACTGAACCAAAACTAAATAAATTCAAGACACTGAATAATCAACTTTTGATAATAGTAAAATATTTTTTTTGTCATAAGGAGCATTCGATTATTCAAAATTTCAGAACTCTAGAGCAACAAGATGTGGGTGAAAAATCGAGTTCAAAATTCCATTTTTACTGACATCAAACGAGTCAAGTCAAACACTCCCTAAAAGTTTTGTAATTCATAATTTTCTAAATAAATAAAATAATAGAAAAATGTTCAATATCTCCTATCTGAGTATATTTTCTAAAAAAACCTCCAAACACTTTTTTACTTTTGGTAAGCCGTCAAGAGAAAAAAATTGTTAAAGACCTAATCTCTATTCTAAAATGTGTCTTCCACTTTTTTTAAACGATTGTTCTGTTTTTCTGGAACTTCCAAAATCACATGTAAAACTGAACTGGTTTAGACAGAAAAAGGACCTGAATTTGAATAAACTCATTTTAAATCTTTGAATTCTATCTGCACCTTTTTTGCATTTCGAAAACTTTATTTTTCAGAATCCTTTCCCAGTTAGTTTTTTTGCTAAAAAAATTGCTTATCGATTAAATTTCAAAGCATTATTTTTGATTCAGTACTATGTTAGGATTTGCATAGAACAGCTCCTAAATCTTTTAGCATAACTGTACCAGATAATGAATGTTTTTCTTTAGAATTTCTCTTTATTTTAGAGAAATTATATTTTTAAAAAATGTGAATTGTTTATATAAAAAAACAAATATGATATCATATTTTTCATATTTCACCTCAAATATAGTATAATATTTTGTAAGAAATTAACCAGTAAATAGTTTGTTTTAATCACAGTTCGGAAATTTGTGCCGAGTTGGAACTATTTCCACTTGGGGAACGTAACTAGCAATGACCATGAGTCAATGATTCATCACAAAAGGGAAGTGTGACGACTTCAATTAGGCAATGCGAGCATATAGTGCCTAGTTAGCAGTTGAGATATAAAGTTGATTTTAGCTCCAGTAAATACTTCCCTGAGATTTTCGGGGGAAATTAGTCCACATTTTTTATTCGCTTGCAGGAAAACCTAAAATAGTTAATAAAATTCATTTGTTTTTAAAGTACACATCGGTGAAGAAGTTTTTCAATAATACTGATAACAACATGAGATTAGGACTCAGACCTTTTCGGATGAAGTTCCTCAGCCATGCAATATTTTATATCACTGTACGGCAGATATAGAAGTTATAACATAAGTAAAACTGATGAATTTTTCATACTTAAAATAAGTGTTATTCGTTGAAAAACTGACAACTCTTTGTTAAATGGTATGTAGTACTGTAAATTTTTGGTTTTGGAGAATCACAGATTCGAGTTTCATTTTCTAAAGAAAATTCGCAAAGAGCATAGTGAGTATACCGCACTTTAAATTTTCTGTCGGAATAAAGATTTCTTTATATTGATTGATATCTGAAGAAACTGGCTTAGTTTTAGTTTAGTTTAGTTATATTAACGTCTTGTTGTAAAGTATTACTAGGGCTATTTTGGGACGGACCTCGTAATTTTGAACCGCGGTCAGATGACGAGGACGACACTTGAACTGGCACTCCCCTCTCCACACCAGCGAAAGGACGTTTGGCCGTTGACAATGCATGGAACATTTTTTTTTTTTGTCGGATAAGCCACGTTTTACCTTAGACGGAGCAATGAATACTCGGTGTCTTACATGGGGTATCACTGCACGTCCTAACATTGCGCATTAACTGCCTCTGCATTCTAACGAAATTACTGTATGCTTTTGTTTGACCGCTGATTTCATTCTTGACCTCTTTTTCTTTGAGAAGAACACTCCTCAAGGGCTGAAAGGTGGGTGGGTGTTTGTTACTGGAAACTTCTATGGCAGTAAGTCCTTCCTGCCTTACAAAATGTTTAGGGACTGTCTTCATGCAAGATGGTGCCACACCCTATATTTTTGCTAAGTGAAGAAACTGCTTAGTACCCACTTGAAGACAGTCAGGTAATTCTGAGACATTTTCTGACTACCTGCCCTTCTAGTTCTGTGATTTTTAGTTGTGAGAACTTCTGAAATTTCGTCTCAATGGAAAAATCATAAGGACTTTGTTAAAATCGAAAACAAGAATAACAAGCCAGGTTGCTGCAATTTCTTAAGAAACGCTTCGCGTTGCTGTTGAATATGCTATATCATGTTTTGTGCACGTGATTGATGCAAATGGAATGAACATTAAACAAGTGATATGATTAAATAAAGTTTTGTGTTTCAAATTTGTATTTTTGTTTTTTTATGCGCCACCTTCTCACCTAGTGGTTCAAATTTAAATTATTAATTTTTTTATTGCATATTTCTTTCCCACATGGTCCAAATAATATATATTCCAAGTTTCAACAAAATATATCAACCACAAACAGTCTCTACATAAGTCTGAGTAGAGTCACTTTAATTATAACCACTCTGCAATAAGGATTCTAAATTTTCAAATTAAGAAGATTTAGTTATAAAATTCTCAAACTTCATCCTGCCAACCAACTCGAATGCAAGAGACTTTTCAGCATTCCTATCACATTTTATAAGTCTTCCAATTTACGACGAAAGTACGAAACATTTATTTAAAGTGAGGAGGAATATTTAAATTTTATTTGTATTTTTTTAGCCAGGAAAGAAAGAAAAAATACCTGGTTAAATGTCAGAAAAACGACAGAGATTGGGCTAGAAAGTTAATTAGAATTAATTCTAAACGATTCCGGATTTGAGAGCTGTAATTTTAGCACATGTTTTAATATTGATTCAGGTTCTCCTTTGAATATCTTCCTCCAAACAAACATTAATTGCAACCGCCGTGTTGCGTTTATTTGCATTTTTGTTTGAGTTCACTGTTTTTCTTTCAGAGCGAACTTAGAGACTTTATTTGCATTAGAGGTTATATTTAGAATTGAAAAGTGAGCAGTTTCTTTTGTGGTAGATCTATCATAAATACTTTTTTTTTTAAGAATAAATGTTAGCTGTTGGAATATTTTATTAGAATTCTTGAACTGAAAATTACGTAATTAAATAATTTGACATTTAAAATAAAGAGTTATGATATTTAAGCTCGTTATCAAAATATAAGAAAAATAATGCGAGAAGAAAGAAACTGAAGCAATAATTAATATTTTTACAGAAATTATAGTTTATAAGAAATAAAGATAAAATAATTAAGACCATATAAAACTATTTAATTACTTTTGTATCTTAAAGTGTTTTGTGTTTAACTTAGTTTTGTAGTGGAGAGAAATTATGACGCATTTTGAAGCATTACTCATTCGCTTTGCCCAAAATTTGATATTAATTTACAGTTTTGGTGAAATGATCACATTCTAAAGTTCATACATATACATTTTTGTGTAAGTTTATTTTGAAGACTATTAAATATATTGAAAGGCAGCTAAAATGATAGATTTTATGAAGAAATGGGAGAAAATGTGGTTTACCATATCTCCCTTTTCTTGTTACAGCTCTAAATATATAGGGTGATATGTAAAGTCCTTTTAAGAGGTTTCAATTCAAAACGGTTTCACGTACAGTCAGGGGAGTAACGTGTACCTATAGTAAAGTGGTTATGCGGAATCTATTGAGACAAATTACAGAGTCTCGAGTAGCGAAATAAGCATGTTATAAAAATAACTTAAAAAGAGATTGGCTAAAAAGCCCAATAAGAAAAATGTACGCAATAGAATAATAAAAATACAAGAAAACGTTTCATGGAATTATCTGTAAAATTATTTGCGGTTGAAATTATAAACTTTCCGTGACTTTAAAAAGTATTAATTCCAAATTGAAAAAATGTATTCTTTGGTATTATCATGTAGTTTTTCCGAGTTAAGCAATGACAAAGTGAAATTTAGGCAAAAAAAAAAAAAAAAAACAATCTGAAAAAGAAAAAGAAAAAAAACCGCACTCGGTGGGAGGAGGAGGAGAATACATTTTTCAATTTAGGAGGAACCCTTTTTCAAGTCATAAAAATTTAATAATTTTAATCACAAATATCTACGTCAATTTTAAATATAACTCCATTAAACTTTTCCATCTGTTTTTATTATGATATAGCGTGCATTTCCTTATTTGGATTTTTTGGCCTTCTTCTCTTCGAGTTATTTTTTATAATTTCCTTATTTCGCTGCTTGTAACCTCTGTCAATACATTCGGAATAATCATGTTACTTCCTTGGCTATACAAGACGCCGTTTTAAATTTAAGGAGCTTAAAAGGAATTTACAGATCAACCTGTATAGAATCAATGCAGATCATCAGTGCTAGCTAGGCAAAAAAATTCCTAAATCATTGAAAGATAAGATCCTTTGTATCGTTTGGACGTCCGCAGAGTTTTGATCGCTGCCTTCTCTAATTAAAGATAACTTTAGCAATCATGTATGTACGATGTAATAGGATATGGAAGTAATTACCTACGATGATTAGAAGTCCAAAATTTAACTGATAGAAAATAAGAGTTCTAAATGTTTAGTCATGGAAAGCACACACGTGTATTTAAAAGCTTCTATCTATATTTATTTGAAAATAATTTTAAAGAAATAAGTTTACAAAACGGAATATTTTACAAAATTTCAATTTTCAAAAGCATTAGAATATATTTCACTACTTTTCTCACTTCAACGACCACAACTTTTAATAAAATTCTGTATCGAATTTCACGCAACGTTGTAGGGTAAATATGTGTCTGGAAGAGCATTTTATTGAAGTATATTATCCTTCCATCTTTTCAAGACTCAGATTTGGAATATAAATCAAAAGTTTTGCTGTTATTGGTTATATATGATTCTATGCTACAAATTGGAAAAATTTAATGTTTCAAATACGGAAATAATTTGTTTGTTTATCGGAGAACAATATCTATGCAATTATTCTTAAATAATTTATACTAAGATTACTTCGCTTCTTTCCTAATCGTTCCCTCGATGAACAAGATGAGGAATAAAGAAAAATAACTGGAAACGAATATTTAATTTTTAAAGACGAATATTCATTCTCCAACGGATAAAGACGGATATACATTCTACTATAATAACACAAATGATGGTTTTTATATGATGTCTGAAAAATATATGAGAATATATTTGTTCTTTTAAAGCTTTTAATACGGCATCGACTTATTTCATTATCTTTTATCTTTGAACAAAAAAGAAAGTGTTAATAAAAAGAGAATTCTATTTTTCAGACAAAATTGATTTCCCCCAAAATGTCATTTGTCTCTCTCTCCATTGATTAGATTATTTTTGAGTTTTGAAGACGGCAATGAGCAAGGCCTCGGTTTCAGGACTAAAGGGTTGAGAAACTAGTTCTGCTACACGTTTGTCATGCTTGTGGGTCTGACGAAACGTGGAAACACAATCGAAATATGAAATACACCTCAAATTTAAAGTTTAGGATAAATCTGTCGAAAATTAAATGTCCCCCCGCTGATGTGGATACCGGTTCAAATGTCACCCTCCTTACTTGAACAAGGCTCAGAATATGAGATCTGTCTCAAAATAGTTCTCGTATTGTTTTAAAACGAGATATTCATATAATTAAACTAAACTCCCGTTTTGAAATAGCTACACTAAAGTTATTTAGGGGACAAACCCCATAAATTTAAAACATAAATAGATAGCGAGGGAGTATCCTATAAGAGTATGAGCACTTTCTCTCCAAACGAGCCACCATTTTCCTGTTTCGAAGTGTAGAATATGCCACCAGGTCACTATAGCTGCTAAAATCTTGAAACGTTGATGACCAAATTGATATTTACTGAGGCTCATGTGTAGCCTGCCTCATCCGAGCATTGTTCAGAATAATGAGATTTGTACCAAAATATCTCTCGTGTCGATCGAAATGAGATGTTAATATAATTAAACTTAACTCCCATTTTGGTAGTTAAACCAGGATTATTTCAGGAACCAATCCCCTCAACTAAAATCGTTGACTGATATCGAAGGAGTTTATTAGACTGCTTTTCCTCTCTAAAATATTACACATTATTGAGAGGATATTCGACAATGCCTGATTTTGCGGGTTCTTGATTAATTTGGTACCTTGGCAGATTCGGTCGAATTGAATCTCAAGCTCACCACTTTCTAATCCTGAAGTCGAGAATCTATTACCAAGCCACTGCAACTGTTAAAATTTTTGAGTTCGATGACCAAATCGCTAATACTTTTTGTTATCTTTTAATATTTCTCATTTTAAATCTGTAAACAAAAGAAATTTAAAATGTTTTATAGCAACACAAAATCTTAATAAAATCAATTCTTGTAAAATCGCAATCTCACGATTAACGTACGCGTGCATTTCATTTAATGATAAATTAACAATGCTTTTCGTTCTGCTGTAAGTCTTTCTTGGTCCTTTAAGAAATGGGATATTTAAATTCAATCAACAATGAAAAAATTAACACCGATCAAATCATTCTCATTTTTTATTATTTACCAATATTTATTTCTTATTTTGAATCCATCAACAAAACTGAAAATATTTTATAGCAACATACATTCTTAATGAAGGCAATTATAGTGACATTGCGAACGTAAACATCCATGTAATCTACTATGTATTTGCTCATCATTTTACAATGAGTTGCGGCGCTATATTCTTTTTTCTTTTTCGAAATATATAAGATAATTTCATGGCAATAAAATAATAATTCAATTCTTGCGACACTACATTCGCATAATCAACGTAACCTGTGTCATTTCCCAAAGAATTTTACATTGATTTAAGCTTAAATATGACATAATATATGTAACAGATATCAAAATTTAATCAAGACTGCTCTTTTGAAGTTTATGCCTTTTGAAGACCATGAATTAATTCCAATCATTAATATATTCTTACTCTTCACAGAAAGAATAGATTCTAGAACTCTGGTACCTTTGTATGCCTTGCAGTACTCTTTGAACCTCCGAAACAATTATGAATCTGGTGCTCTGTAAATCTGGCAGCGACAAACTGCTGTACCTGAGAAAACAATTTTAGATATTATAGTAACTTAAAATTAAAAGTTATGTTTCCAGAATTCCTCTTTGAATATTCTCATATAAATTAGTATCCAATGTACGCCCGTTGTTACGAATTCCGTCTGACCATAGAATAAAATTTTACAATAAAAAAATTGTGATGAAACATCAAATTGGGATATATTATTTGTTTCACTAATGTGATTTTTTTTTGTTGTTTTTTGAAATGCCGATTATTCAATTCAATGCTAATTCCTCAATCAATCACTCTTTTTCTTCAATTTCATGCATGCGTAATTGTGTACTAAATCCTGCTATCGTTTTGTATAGGCGAAGTAAAATTTGAATTAAAACTATCTGAAAAATCATCGAACATGTCAAATTTATACAAAAAAAAGTCTAGAACTTGCTGTAGCTTTTCCTTTTTGTAGCTATCTCGTCCTTTAGCGACAACACTGTGACGCCATACTTCATTTTGCATAAAACTGTTAAGGTAGTCATAATAATTTGACCACTCAGTGTATTATCTGTTGAAAAATGTTGATGAAGCATGGATATATTAAGCGAGAGCGATGAAAGAAAGGTCTATTAATAGCCACAAAAGAAGAAAATTTAAAATTGAGTTTAAAAAATATGAAAAGAATTTTTGTAAGGAATTTATGGTTTTTGCACTTGAATTGCAAATTTAGCAGTCGCCTACATTTTCCCCTTCATTACCAGTGAATAGTAGGGTTTGACGGCTTTTAAAACCCGGTTTTTTAAAGTAAATTTGTCACATTTAAAAACCGGTTTTTAACTTAACTCTTATCGTGGCAAGATTGCTTTTTTGAAGAAAAGCAAAAAAAAAAAAAAAAAAAAAAAAAATGTATATAGGTAGCTTTTTTAATAATAAATAAATAAAAATCTTTTAATAAAACTAAGTTAAAAATTATTTTATAGTGGTAGTATATTTTTATAAAGTTGTATGTATGGTATACTATACAAAATAAACATAAGGGTTAAGAAAACCGGTCTTGGGACCGATTCGTTTAGCAGCTGAAGAGTTAGGCTGACGAGATGTCAGTTTATTAACAAGTGAAGGTATATTTGAATTTCTGTTAAAGGAACTAAAAAGTTTATACACTGAAATAAGTTTGAAATTATCTGCTTTAAAAACTATAAAACTGCCATGAAAACTATAAAACGAAGCGCAGTAGCTAGTGAACGAGCATTTTCAATTGCTAGCAATATTGTGTCCAAAATAAGAGCAAGACTTAGCTACCGTTCAAGGGATATTTTATGTTTTTTAAAATCCTATTTTCTTCGGAAAAATTAAAATTAGTGAAAATAAGTATTATTTGAAATTTTCGTTTGAGTTTTCCTTATTTTGTGTAAGTAATATGTATATGTAATCCTTAATTTATATATATATATATATATATATATATATATATATATATATATATATTGACTTTTGATATTAATTTTGTTTATTTGTAATTTTATATTAATTAAATAAAATATTTTTTCTTATTCTAATTTTTTTGACAAAAATTCGAAAACCGGTTTTTCAAAAAGTCGGTTTTTGTATAAACCGCTAGTGAATAGTATAATTTATATTCTCAAAGTTACATCAGTTAAAAAACTAATGATTAATTTCTAATTATTTTGATTCATTTTATCATCAAAATCATTTCTCTCGCCATTTTTTTCCCCTACATGCCCATCAAGCATTACAATTTTTTTAAGACAAAGCAAGAAGAAATACTTTTGTATCATCATACAAGGCTCCAAAAAAAGCTCGATATATTTTACTGATATTTCTACAAATGATCGAATATATCATTCATGGTCTTTTGAAGCATTGGGAAAAAAAATGTGTATTTAAATTAAATCTGCAAATAATATTTTAAAAATAAGAATAAAAATCTATGCAATGCATATAAAGAATTTTTCAAGACATTAGACTTCAGATTTCGAATTGAATTAAAACTACTTAGTTTTGCCCGACATTATATCGTTTTTTTTTAAACGAAGAATGAAAGAAACTGACGTTTTCTAAATCAAGAGTAAAAAATGGTAAAATTTTACAAATTATTATATTACTGAGAAAACGGAATATGATAAATTGTAAAAGGCAAACGTTGCTTTGACACTGACACATTTTATTGAAGGAAATTTGACGCAATTATTTCTAATTATTTTTATTGAGGGGAAAAATCCACGAATATTTTTATTATATAAAATGAAAATTCCTTTTATTTGGAGTCGTTCTGATTAAAAACTATGCTGTTATAATAGCAAGTATGTTAAAAGATTCTATTTATAATTTATAATAGCAACTAATAAATAAAGATATCACGATATATCGAGAAATATCGATATATATTGGATGATATATCGCGATGAAAGAGTTCGGTACCCTAACAGCTAGTTTTCTGAAAAAGGTGACTTATGAAAATGATAAATTTTTTTCAAACTATCAAACTGAGTAAAGATTTTCCTCATTCATTAAACGGTAGAGTAATAAATATATTCTTAAAGGATGGAATCTTTTAAAAACCATGCAATTTGCACTTATGAAAGAAGTCAATCAAAAATGATTATCATTTTGCCTTATGTGATTAAAATACATTTATATTTGCTTTCATTATAAGTCTAGATCAAAGGTGCAGCGCCTACTGTTCAGAGATACTGCGCTATTTAGTGCAACACTACCATGAAAGGGATTTTTTTTTAAAAAAAATATTAAAACTGGAAATTTTGATCTTTTAATATATGCAATAAATGCAAAACTAAGTAGAAGTAAGGTCAGCATTCGCAAAAGAATAATGAATATATAAATGAAGGCAATTAGAAATTAATTATCAGTCAAAAGTATAACACTCTCCCCCACTATGAAATTTTGATTTGACTTATTAATGCATTAAGCTAAATTTCAGTCACTGGTGACTGCCATTATAATATTTGTTCGGACCACGTCAACCAGTGTTTGGTTGATTACCAGCTTTCTGATGAAATCGGAACGCAGCTAAATGAAAAATATATTAAAACAGGCTTTGCGTTTAATACACACACACACACACACACACACACACACACACACACACACACACACACACACACACACACACACACACACACACACTTATATAATATGGCATAATTTAACTATTTCTTGTAATAATGATGATAATTTTCATTTAAATATTAATTATAAGACAGAATCCCTTTCCAAAATCTTCTAAAGTTTTGGTTTCCTTTAGCGAAGAAAGCTATGTTTACTTAAGTCAATAACGGAATTTGTTCTTTAAAGCCCCACAAATTTCCCCTTTTCAAAGTCACGGTAAATTTTGTAAAAAATCATAATAAAGTGAAAAAACAAATTCGTTTTTATTAGATAAAATATTACACATCAACTTCATCAAACAAACAAACAAAACATTTATACTGACGTATATATAGGTCGAATGCACTTACCTGGTTAAAAGTTTAGTTAATTAGTTTTGATATTTAAATTTTATTTAGAACAGCGTTTGTGTCATATTCTTTAGAAAGAGAATAAGAAATGAAGTTAAACGTGATAAATATTGTAAATGTAACAATATACAAAACCTACTTACCTATCTAAAATAAACAATTACCTCTTAGTCTTCTACCCCCTGTGAATCGTTCCAATGGCTAAAATGGGCATTTTTTCCAACACTTTTTCAATATTTTTGCTTTTGGTCATAAAGGACTTACCTCTTTTAGCCTTCAATCTGTAGTTTACTGCCAACATGAGAAATAAGAGACAACAATCAAATTTCAATAATGAAATCAATTGAATGCAAAGAAATTCAAACAAACTTTCAATGGAACAAAAAATTTTATTACATTTACTACATTCTATGACTAGACTATAAGAATTTCTACAACCATAAATGTCCCCCACTTTCTCAAATTAAACCATCAAATGCTGAATTCCACAAATTCATTCAGGTTCACGACATTCAGTTAATCAAACTATGCAATAATCAGTTGTAGACGTGGTACAGGATACAATCGCATTGTATTTAATCATATTCACATCGATTTGATTCAACTAATACAGACAATTGCTAGAGACAAAATAGATTGAAAGGTGCTTTAAATATTCAACTACGTCTAGAAGAAAGAATAATGAGCCTAAAGAGGAGCACAATAATTTCAGACAACAAGAAATGGAAATAGAATAAGTTCTAAGGATTTTAACAGAGAAAGTATAAATAAATAAATAAAAATAAATCATTGACTGAGAACTAAGAATGCTAAAATAGAAAAATGAACTATAATTGAAAATAAGATGAAAATTATGTTAACTCTTGCTACTCCTTTCATTTGCGACAGACTTTTGGGTCAAATTTGACCCACGGTTTTGCTTACTTACTGGTAGCATAATAAATAACAAATGGTGAAAACTGAAAATAAATTACATGCAAGAACAAAGTTATGTAAAAGTTATGATTTTTAACATAAAAATATATATTTATAATCCATTAATATCCTTGATTAAAATTTTTAATATACTTAATATCAATCAAACCATACTGAAACCAATGTTGTAACAATGCAAGACAATATGCTTCCATGTATGGAAAAGAATATTTATATATTATAGTAACATGCGCATGCTACAAATAATATGTTTTTCATGCAAATATAACACCAAGTAGTTAAATATGAAACATCTCCAACACATTCAACACATACTTCTGGCAAGTGATGCTGGTTTTGAGAATGGTTTTTACAAACCCTCATATTGCACATTTGAAGACTAAACTAGTTTTGTTGACACTTTTATACAATATAAAACGTTTTCTTTTTCTGGTAACTGAGCCAGTCTTTTCAGCAGCAATGTTTGTTTCATTTTACCTCATGACTTCTGCCTTTGAAAATATAACACCAAATAGTAAATATGAACCACTTTAAATTACATAGCGGGTACAAATGATGGACCCGATTTTAAAAAATCGTATTTTCGAAATTACTGCACATATTACAATAAGTGATACATGAATTTAAAGAGAAATATACTAAGTTTTTTTTCAGTTACAAATGTCCGATGTGTGACCCTCTTGTTACCCAACATACGTCCAATATGTAATCCAGTTCGTTCCAAAGATTTTGTTTTGTCTGCTATCTTTGACATAACTCCACAAAAAGAAATCACTGAGACAAGACTTTGTTTATGTACCACCAATACCGAAAACACTGCCAGAACTTAAAGAACGCATTTGTGTAGCATTCAGAACCTTTGACAGAGTGATGTTACAAAATGTTTGGAATGAACTAGATTACAGATTGGACGTATGCCGTGTAACAAGAGATTCACACATCAAACATATTTAACTGAAAAAAAACTTGGTATATTTCTCTTTAAATTCATGTATCACTTATTGTAATAGGTTCAGTAGTTTCGAAAATATGATTTTTTAAAATCGGGTCCATCATTTGCACTCACCCTGTCACCAAGTAGTTAAATATGAAACATCTCCATCACATTCAACACAAACTTCTGGCAAGTGATGCCGGTTTGAGAATAGTTTTTACAAACCCTCATATTGCACATTTGAAGACTAAACTAGTTTTGTTGACACTTTTATACAATATAAAACGTTTTCTTTTTCTGGTAACTGAACCA
This sequence comes from Argiope bruennichi, assembly GCF_947563725.1. Taxonomy (NCBI): domain Eukaryota; kingdom Metazoa; phylum Arthropoda; class Arachnida; order Araneae; family Araneidae; genus Argiope; species Argiope bruennichi. Next base: position 53,724,872 of record NC_079162.1, read on the forward strand.
GTCTTTTCAGCAGCAATGTTTGTTTCATTTTACCTCATGACTTCTGCCTTTGAAAACCTGCATCTGGACAAATGTTCTCCAGCTACAATCTGTAGTTTCACAGGAGAAAAGCACTAAAAATTTTGACGATTCCATATTGTGTTATTTTATGGTGGATTCTGAGGTTCAAAGAGAATGTAAACATATTATATAGAGAAGTATCTAAAATATTAAAAAGAAAGAAAATTTATGGTCATCTATTGGTTTTCCTTTTCACCTGTAGTTAATAACAGTTTATCATATCCACTGCTCCTTTAGTTGCATTATATCAAAAATGATATTTGTTATTTTATGAACAGAATTGCTTATAGTCATCATGCTGAAAGCTGATCTGTAATAACACACACTTGCTCTTCTTTAGTACATAAAACACAAGTTGTATTCTTAGTGAAGGCAAATATGGAGCTTGCACGATTTTTTAGTTTGCTTGAGTTCAGGGGAAATGAAGATTCTGCCTTTCCGTATAGTTGATGATAACGTCACCTCATCCCTACACACACAAAAGAAAAACGTAAACATTGATACAATAACAGTGAAAGGATTGCACAAATACGATATTAGCATCTCCTACACACAAACATGAAAAAAGATGTAATAAATTAAATAAAATTTACATGTACTAGTAAAATTTGTGAGATTAAATAATTATTAAATACCATTAACAAATATAATTAAGTACAAATCTTTGTATTATTAACTATATTCGTACTTATATAAGCATTTATAAGATCTAAAAACATATCAAACATGAACAGAATACCCATGCTTGCAATATAAATTATATATGGGTCACATTTGGCCCAATAGACGTAAGTGTGACTTTTTTTCCTGTGTTTGGATCTGACAGATTTAACGTGCAACAGGCCCCCTTACACGACGGTTCTTAGATGGAATCGAGTCTCGAACCTGAAACCCTACAACTCACGAGCCGAGACTTTACCATCAGGCCACCTCGGCCCATAAAACTTTGTTCAAAGTCCTAAAAAATGCATATAAGTAATGATATGAAAATGTGTCCTGCATTAAAAACAAAATAAGATTCTTTAACAACAAAATGTGTAGTTTAAAAAGTCACAGATAGATTAGATGATTTTAGCACGAACGTATCTTTACGAATTATTCAAAGAAGTTCATTATAAAAAAATGACTATCCTCATTTTGTTATTTATTCGACTGAGGTATCAATTTGATGTATATATAGTTACTTAACGATTGTTGCATGCAAATTCCAATAAAGGAGAAGCAGCAGCACGAACAACAAGTTAAATTCTGCGGTAAGGCTATTGAAAGCAAGAATATATTAATCATGTCCTCTTCTGATGAAAGAAGTTAATTCCGAGGAAAATAGTATCAATCCCTCCGGACAGACTAGACTTCGCAGTTTTGCATATTCTCACTCACCTCGTCTCTCATCCTGTAGCCAAAAGCATAAGGATTACTTGGTATACCTGAAAGTCCTTAATCATAGTGCATGTCACTTTTTTTCAGGTATATTGAATCTCTATTCTACTTTTTTGTTTATGAAACGGGCTTAGCTTAAAAAAACATCCAAAATATTTTATAAATAAGAACAAGAGTTCAGCAAATTGTTACAAGTTGACAGCAATAGTTACTAGTTAACGACTAGTTGTCAACTAGTTAACGACAAAATTAACTCGTTCTACATACCAAACGGATAGTTCAATCAAATAAATGATCAAATAAAATCACTCATTTTTTTTTTGTTTTTATAATAATCCCCATTGGTATTGTAGTGATCGTAGCGCCATCTTTAATCATGTCATTCTAAAGCGCTACCTATCTACTTTCCCTAATACAATCTATGTATATACTTCTCCCGGGAAATCCCCGTTCTGTGTATACGTGCGCTAAGCAGCGATGTTCGATAGTAGTTAGTGTAATAAAGAGTTTATTTTTCTAATAGCGATGAAATGCTTTACACTACACTCTACATGAACATCACCACAAATGGTGACCCGGATAAGAAATCACGCATCTCTTTTGATTTAATTGGATTAATATTATCTTACTAAGTTTCGTTTTGAAACGAAAGCGCACTTCATGATGGAGGAAATCTCAGCGGTGAAGATGCCTAACTTCATTCCGTCCGACCCTTCCCTCTGGTTTACGATGGTGGAGTCAACATTTGAATTGGCTATTCCAAAGCCAATTACAGCTTCTCGCACTAAATTCAACTACTGCGTGAGCACTTTGCCACCTGAAATCGCGATAACTGTGCGCGATATCATTCTTTCGCCAGATGCAACTGACCCTTACAGCCAACTTAAATCTGAGATAATTTCCCGATGCGGAGAATCAAAATCTCAGGAAATTCGTAAGTTATTGGCTGGAGAGCAGTTGCATGATAGAAAGCCGTCCGAGCTGTTAAGAATTATGCAAAGACGTGCCGAAAGTCACAATATTGCCGATTCTCTTTTACTGGAATTATTTCTTCAGCAACTACCATCTAATGTGCAATCGATTCTTGCCTCAATACAACCTTTGACACCTCAAAAAGCCTCTGAAATAGCCGACAAAATACTGGATATAACACCAAACCAGGTAAGTGCTGTTTCAAATGCAACTGCTACAGCTGATTCTGAACTGTTATCAGAAATTAAAATGTTGCGTAAAGAAATTGCACAGATGCGTCGCCATTCCAGAAGTCATTCACGGAATCGCCAACCTCGTTTTCGACGGAAAAGCCCTGCCAGTAATGATGATATCTGTTGGTATCATCGGAAGTACGACTCCAAAGCGCAAAAATGCATTCCGCCTTGCAATTATCAGCCAAACCACAACGGCAAGGAGTAGCGGCGACATACGCCTCGCCCAGTAGTTCTCGTCGCCTTTTTGTTCGCGATAGAAAATCAAATGTAAATTTTCTTGTTGACACTGGCAGTGATTGTAGTTTGATTCCTGCGACTAGAAATGATAAACTGTGTATTCCGATTCAAAAATTCTTTGCAGCAAATGGTTCCATTATAAATGTTTATAAACAAAAGTTATTATCTTTAGATTTAGGTTTAAGAAAACAATTTGTTTATCCTTTTTATGTTTGTGATATTAAAACTGCAATTATTGGTGCAGATTTTTTACATCATTTTAATTTGCAACCTAATTTAAGAAATCGTCGTTTAAATGATATGTATACACATATAAATGCTCATGCTATTCTTAATAATACTGATGTTCATTCTGTAAAATCTGTATTTTGTAATGATGATTTTTCAAAGTTATTGAATGATTTTCCTAATATTGTTAAAGCTCCATGTGCAAACCAAACTGTAAAACATTCTGTTATGCATCATATTGAAACTTTTGGTTCTCCTGTTTATGCAAAACCTCGCAGGCTAGCACCCGATCGCTTAAAAATCGCTAAAATGGAATTTCAGCATATGTTGGATTTAGGCCATATGCGGCCATCCAACAGCAATTATGCCTCTCCTCTACATATGGTTCCGAAAAAAGGAAGTGACGATTGGCGTCCTGTTGGTGATTTTAGAGCTCTTAATGCTCAGACCAAAAAGGACAAATATCCGATTCCCAGTGTTTTGGATTTTACTAGCGAACTACATGGAACCACAATTTTTTCTCATATTGATTTAGTAAAAGCTTTTCATCAAATTCCGATTGCTCCCGAAGACGTTCATAAAACAGCTATTTGTACTCCGTTCGGACTCTTCGAGAGCACTCGGATGCAATTTGGTTTGTGCAATGCATCAAGTACCTTTCAGAGATTTATTGATGAAGTTACTAGAGATTTAGATGGTGTGTATGCTTTTATTGACGATTTATTAATTGCTTCAAAATCAATCGAAGAGCATAGACAGCATCTCAGAGCTCTCTTTTCAAAATTAGACCATTATGGACTTACAATTAAATCTTCTAAGTGTACATTTGGTGTTCCTACCCTAGATTTTTTAGGATTTAAAGTTTCCAAAGAAGGTATTTCTCCAATTCCTGATCGAGTTAGTGCAATTCAAGAATTCCCACGACCCACTACCCTTACTCAACTTCGTAGATTTTTGGGTATGTTTAATTTTTACCGCAGATTTCTTCCCAAGGCAGCTCACATATTATCACCTTTGATTAAGTTTCTTGAAGGCCATACTAACAAAAAGAAATCACCACGGCCAGCAAAAAAATCTGAAACTATTCTGCAATGGTCTGAGGAAGCTGACAAGGCATTTTCTAATGCTAAGAAAGCTCTTGCCGAAGCTACCCTACTCAAACATCCGATTCCTGGAGCTCCTTTAAGTCTGTGGACTGATGCATCCTTATTTGCTATCGGAAGCTCTTTAAATCAACTTTCAAATGGAATTTGGGAACCTATTGCATTCTTCTCAATGAAACTTTCTAAAAGTCAAACTAATTGGTCAACATACGACAGAGAACTTCTTGCTATTTATGCTTCCATAAAAAAATTTCGACACATGCTTGAAGGTAGGGAATTTTCAATCTATACTGATCAAAGACCCCTTACTGAAGCCTTTAAGCAAAAGCCGGATAAATGCTCACCTCGTCAACTGAGACATTTAGACTTCATATCCCAGTTTTCTACCGATATTCGTTATGTCAAGGGTACAGAAAACATTGTTGCAGATGCATTGTCTCGCATTGAAATCAATTCAATTTCAAAGAAAAATTTAAATTTTAATGACATCTCACTTGCACAGTTAAATGATTCTGAACTTAAAGAATATCTGAAGTCTTCAAATTGTAAAATAGAAAAGCAATATTTTCCCTTAGAGGATGTAACCTTGTATTGTGACTTATCTACTAATTCACCTCGTCCGTACATTCCAAATTCTTTTCGTTCAATAGTTTTTGAAAATATTCACAGTATTTCTCATCCTGGCATTCGAGCAACAAGAAAGCTGATTACTAAACGTTATTTTTGGCCAAACATGAATTCATTTATTAAAAATTCTGTTCAATCTTGTCATAATTGCCAACGTTCTAAAATTCAAAAACATACAAAATCTCCTATAGGCACTTTCGCTTTGCCAGATGCTCGATTTGCCCATATAAACATTGATTTCATAGGACCACTCCCACTATCTGATGGTTATAAATATTGTATGACAATAGTTGACCGATTTACCAGATGGCCGGAAGCTATTCCTACTTCAGATATAACTGCTGAAACAACATGTAAAGCCCTAATTCATAATTGGATATCTCGTTTCGGTTGTCCAGTAACTATAACTACAGATCAAGGTAAAAATTTTGATTCACATCTATTTAGACATTTGAATAATATTTTGGGCACAAATCGAATCCGCACAACGTCCTACCATCCCCAATCCAATGGACTTGTAGAACGTTTCCACAGGGATCTTAAGAGTTCTATTATAGCCCATTGTCAACCAAACTGGACTGAAACTATTCCCATAGTTTTACTCGGAATTCGATCTGCAATTAAACCGGACATTAATGCCACATGTGCTGAATTAGTCTTTGGTACAACCCTCAGATTGCCTTCTGACATTTTAACCTCAAAAGTAGATCTATCAGTACCAACAGATACTTATGTATCAAAATTCAAAGCACTAATGCAATCTATAAATCCTATCTCTACGTCTAGACACTCGGTTAAACCTATTTATATTCATCCATCCTTAAGTACTTGCTCTCATGTATTTTTGAGAGTGGACAGTGTTAAACCTCCTCTTTCACCTCCTTACACTGGTCCACACCTTGTAATCAGCAGGAAAGATAAAACTTTTGTATTAAAAGTTAATAATAAAAATGTAACAGTTTCCATAGACCGTGTCAAACCTGCATATGTGTTGACAGGATCTAATGACTCGTTACCTTCTATACCTGCAACTATTCATAAAACTCAAGGTGAACTTTCTTCTAAAAATGAACAATTACCGACAAAACCAACTACCACTCGTAGTGGACGTCATGTCCATTTTCCAACGAGATTAATTACTGAGATATAAATTGTTATGCATATATATATATATTGTAACTGTAATTTTATGTATTTCATATATTATTGCATCTATTTACTTCAATTTCTATTTACCATTGAAACCATTATCCTATATTATACTTATTGTATTATGTGATGTTTTATTTTTATGCGCGTATAATTATCTTGTATTATTACATTTGTCGTTCTCCTTGTTCACTAGGGGGATACTCATGTAGTGATCGTAGCGCCATCTTTAATCATGTCATTCTAAAGCGCTACCTATCTACTTTCCCTAATACAATCTATGTATATACTTCTCCCGGGAAATCCCCGTTCTGTGTATACGTGCGCTAAGCAGCGATGTTCGATAGTAGTTAGTGTAATAAAGAGTTTATTTTTCTAATAGCGATGAAATGCTTTACACTACACTCTACATGAACATCACCACAGTATAATTTTAGAACAAGTGATATATATTAATATACTATATATTTGTGTAATATATATATTGTGATAAATATTTCAGCGCTAATAAATTTAATTTCTTTTCTCTGCATTTAAATTTGGAAAGAAAAACGTTAACTTCCGACTGGAATGAGTTTTTTGGTATTTTTCTCGCTTATCAAAATCTATTTACTGCAACTTTATTGCCAGGCATTTACTTGACAGTGCGATTAACATCATGAAACTCCTAGAATTGTAGGAAAGCAATTCTATATGATTCACTTTCATAGTGAAGAAAAAAAATCCATTTCGAATTCATAAAAGTTAAGAGCACGCTGCCAAATGTTTTTTTGTTTTTGACTTTTCCATAGAGAATGTTTCATTAAGACGAAAATTCCTACCTATCTGTTAAGTAGAACAATAAAAGATGAAATCCAACTTTTCGTTATTTGTCAGTATTGTTACATATCAGGTTTTGAAACTTTTCCCACGATTACAATGCTTTTAGACTTTTTTTAATGAGATCTTTAGTAAAATGTCACTAATTTCTTGGTATATTTTGCAGTAAAATTAATGCTGTCAAGAAACAGGATATTTGATCTTTATTAATATTATTTTTAAATATAATAAAGAGATTAGTAGAGTCCACAGAAAAATTTTCAATGGAAACTTAAGCGAAAGGCAAAATTATTCCTTTTCGCACAAATTCATAAGATTCTGAGTGGTTTAAACTCTTTACTCCATGTTTTTGAGACAAAAAAAAAAAAAAAAAAAAAAAAAAAACATCTTGATGGGAGGAGGGATTAGCTAAGCAAAACTTTATCTCTAATTTTATGACTCAATAACTAAAGCAAGTAGAAATATGTTTAATAACATTACAGTTCAGATAATATTAGTTTCACCACATTACAGTTTCATCAGAAATTCACTTTCACAAATCTAGATTGCATTATCAATTGCTGACAGATTAATTTTGTTTTAATTCGGTGTTCGGTAGAAATAGTGCCTCTACAAATTTTAAATCATTATTCTATTTCCAGCATGCATTTTCTTTTTTTTTTATTATATGCAAATATTCCTCACTAAGAGCAGAGTAAAAACAGCAAAACGATAGAGTGATCATTCTTTCAAAAATCTTGAATTCCTTTTATACTGCAAAAGGAGCGGGGGGAAAAAAAAAAACATTTGCTATGTTGATCAAAAATAAGGGGGAAAAAACTCTTTTCTTAATTATATATCTTGTGATCCAAAAGAAGCTGATATTCAAATATTATGAATAGTGAGACCATTAAATTTTATCACTAGGCATACTGTGAGAAACCCTGTAGAAATAATTGATTCTAAATTATCTTTTCCTCTCAATACTTGAATTTGCCTTTAAGTCAAGATTCCCTTAAACAGATTGACCTTTAAATCATTGTAACCAAATATATTTTGTTATTTCGTTATGAGATCTCTGGTTTGAATAGATTCTTAGGTTGTAAAAAAAGAGTGCATCCATTAGGTTTTCTCACTTTGATGAAACTATTTTAATTTTTAAAATTCTTAGAAATAAGAGCTTAAAAGAAAACCCAAACTTTTGATTTAAAATTGAAGAAAATATTTTTTCAATTTTGAGTACCTGGTAATTGTGTCAAGGACATGTGCTTGCTTGCTTACTTCAAACTAGTTATGCAACTGATCTCAATATAAAAATAGATTGTTGCAGGAAGCATAAATATCAAGCTATACAACACACATTTAATGAAATTGAACTTAACCTGCATTCTGGTCAAACAAACTGGTTGTCTAAGGTGGGCTAATCTATAGTGAAAACAATAAAAAGAAGTAAAAACACATAGTTTTTAGTTAACATTCATATGAGGAAAAAAATAGTTACAAATCTTACATTTAAATAATGTATTTTTTAAAAAATTTATAAGTATTTACTAAACATTCCACTGGAATGATAAGCTCCAAAATATTTTAGTCAAAATAATACAACTGATTTATGATTTTCAAAATATTGAGAAATTCATATATTTCTTTCTTTAATGAAATAAATGCCACAACTTATTAAAAAAATACAATAAACATTTCAAAAATCAAAGAATTATTGTTTTGTCTGTTTGATTTTAAGATTTTATTCTTAAAGCTTTCTTGTTTGATGGATAATTACTTTCGTTAAAGTCATAAAAGAAAATTTTCTTGAAGTCAATCATAAGAAGATGCAGTCAGTCTTCATTCTGACTGGATATTCTTATGAATGATTCTTCAACATTTTCATTTACTCTAACTTCTCATTTTTGAGGCCAACATTTAATAACTGAAATTATTTATTTGTTTTGCATTATCTAACTAAATCAGAGCTGGCTCAGATTTTCCATCAGGCAAGAATATAAAACCATCTGAGAATGTTGCCAATTGATGATTGGCAAATATGACCTGATTTTGCATCCACATAAGTATTCAATTTATAGAGATATTTATCAAATATTCATGGCTAAAAAAAAAGTTAAAAACTGTAGTAAACATTTATAATAAATACATTGAATATACATATAGGCATTCAATATATATAAAAAAACAATGAATTAAAATTTATCCAGTACTAATATGTACTGTGGATGAGCATTTTCTGTTTTATTTTTAAAAATTTATTTGCACAATTTATAGTAAGATAACCTGCAGTCTGAAAATATACATGAGTTTGAAAATGTTAAAATTAGATGAAGTAAATTAAAAACTCTATAATTTCAATGCAAATGATATTTACTATCTGAAAAATGTAATTTAATCTACGAAGATTCAAAATAAATCATTTCAGAGTTAAAGAAATCAATGGAAAATACAACTTTTTGCAAAGTAAAATTCATTTCCATTCATATATATATTTCCATTTGTGTGTGTATATATGTATTTTCTAATTTAATTTAAATCTTAATTAATTTCTTAATTTTGATCTTAAATAGCCCATGTTACTTCATTCTATATTGTTCTCTTCTTTCCCAATTCAAATCATACTTTTATTATAATTATTTCTAACATAGGATCTACAAAATTGCTAATTATTTTTGCATACTCTGAGTAAAAGGGGGAAAAAAAATACCCGACATCTACATACTTCTTTCAAATATATCCAAGATTCGCTTTCTTAAGCTGAAACATGGTAAAGAAATCCCCGTTAGAATTGCATAGCAAAATCACTGTAGGGAAAAATCTCAATTATTTTGCTCTTATGTTCTGTTTTGAACATATGTTCAGACTTTCGTCCCCTTGTAGAAATTATGGCCCCTATGATTAAATAAATTGAAATTAATTCGAAAACTTTCTTCTTTTCGACCATGAATCTACAAAATTATGCTTACACACATATATATAACAATATTACAATAAAACATTGCTAAATAACCATATATAATAAAAATATCTATGCATGAGTAAACTGTAAAAAGAATTCATTTAACTACAAAACATGCAGTTGAAAACTAAATAAAGAACTTTTACCTTAAAATAAAACAGATGGCATGCCACTTGCATGAAGAAAAATCTCCAGACTTTTCATATAAAAGTACATCAAGATCTAGTAACATCTATTGGTAAATTATTTACATCGTACTATAATAATGAAAGTCATTTATGAGTCGCAGTTGGATTAAGTTTCACAAATGAATCTGATCTCAAAATTCTTTTTCAGATTCATCAATATATAGAGTTCATTCAAAATAAACAGACTGCCGAATATCTGAAAGATTCATTGAAAAAGTTTTATGGCATAAACAGTTTTCATTGTTATAAATATTATGAAGATTCCTAAAAAATGATTAGTTCAAAACTGCTATGTGATGCATATTGCACATATCCATTTTCTTTTACAATGTTGTAATGAAGCAAAAAAATCATACATTTCTATGAATAATTATTATTTCATATTTCTTTCATGCGAGCATGATAATGTCTTTTTAAATCAGATCAAGTGAAACACTTTACAGCATACTTCATAGAGAAATGTTACTACACATTTAAGTGAGATTTTAATATGAGTGAGATTAAGTGTTCACTTAAGACAGACATGTGGTTTTCCTTTTTCCTGAACACAGTAATGTCTATCTAACTAAACTTTCAAATGAAATATCTCACTGCACAATTCACAAACATATTCCATGTTATGTGCAAGATAATATCTAGAAAAAGATTAATATACATATGATTTGTAACACTTGTCACACACAAACAGTTTCTCATCCGCTTGAATACGGCAATGGTCATTTAACTGAGATTTTATGCAGAATATCTTAGTGAATACTTCATATGCTTATGGTATTTTTTATTATTTTTTTTATGAATGATATGTCAATTTAAATCGGATTCAGTTAGAAATAATCTATTGCATACTTCAATAGCAAACAGTCTTTCTTTTGTACAAAGATGGTAATGCATATTTAAACCACATTTTTAAGAAAATGTTTTAAAGCAACTTTTGCAAATATATGGTTATTCTTTTGTATGAACATGGTTATGTTCCTTTAAAAAAAAATTCCTGTAAATTGTCTTCTGCATAATGCACAAATGTATGGCTTTTCTACAGTACGAGTTGAATGATTTCTTACAGCAGCTTGAAGTGACAATGATATGCAACATTAAAGGCGTATGAAGATGTAATCTTCTGTGTGCATTTCAGAATGAACACGGGAATACATATTTAAACTGCATCTTTTGGAAAATCTCTTTAAGCAAACTTCACAGATAGATGGTTTTTTTGTATGAACAGGGTGGCGTTCCTTCAAAATACATTTCTTTGGAAGTGCCTTATTGTACGGTTCACAAATGTGTGGCTGTTCCATAGTATAAGTAGAACGATTCCTTACAGTGGATTGAATCGAAAAAGACATGCAACATTCATCACACACAGATAGTTTTTCTTCAGAATTAACACGGGCATACACATTTAAACTACTTTTTTTGGAAAAATTTTTTAAACAAGTTTCGCAAACATATGGTTTTTCTTTAATACGAGCAGGGTAATGTCCATTTAAAATAAATTTATTTGGAACCGTCTGCCTGCATGGTTCACAAATGTATGGCCTTCTCGTGGTACGAGCAGAATTTCTTAAAGAAGCCTGAAGTGCAAAAGATATGCAACATTCATCACATACAAACAGTTTTTCCTTAGAATGAACAAGGGAATGCATACTCATATCAGATTTTCGAGAAAATGACTTAAAGCAAGTTTCACAGATATATGGTTTTTCTCTTGAGTGAACACGGGAACGTTCTTTTAAAATAAATTTCCTGGAACATGTCTTACTGTATGGTTCACAGATATATGACTTCTCCATAGTATAAATATAATAATATAAAGCAGATTGAAGAGAAAATTGTTTAAAACATTCAACTTATATAGTCTTTTATTTGTATGAATACGATAATATCTATTTAAAGAAAACTTTTACTGCTTTACTGAATATCTCACGAAGTTTTTCTTTAGTATAAATACCCCAATTTGATATAAAAAAGATTAGCCACACATTGCAGATCAAATTGATTTCGATACACACTATATTTGTTTCAATGAGAGTTTAAAAAAATGAAATTTAAGAATTTTATGTTTCTTCAAGTCGGAATCAAAGCAATAAGTTTCGAAATCAACGCACAAGTTGAAGTTTTTGTTATGAAATAAAATAGTTTGCTCATCATACAATCAAGTTTCACTAATTCATTAATGAATAGAAAGTTTGAATTCATTTAAATTGAAGGCTCTCTATTAAAAAAGAAACATTTGTTGACATACCTTTGTTGCAAGTGAGAAACCTCACTTGAAGGACTGAACAATTATTAAAATAATTAATGAATGATAGTTGAAGTACCGAAAAACACTCCTGGGAAAATGGCGCGAAAGCCCATTCCTTCTACTGTTCTGCTACTAGATTGCCCAACTGTTAACTTTGCGCTGGAAATTGAATATATTTTTTCAGAAACGGATGAAGTTTTCTACATATTAAGGATACATTTTAAAGCTTTCCTTAATCCAAGTAAAGCTTTTAGAAATATTATCGCACAGAATACGCAGATTTACATTCTCAGTAAAACACTTCTGTTTTCCAAATCAGAAATGATTTATTGATTGATCTCTAAGATGCATGCTTCATTTATTAAAACCGTCCGCATTTAGGTTATGTATTGTAAATGTTAAAAATGATTACGTAGCCAACTTTGTGAAATATTCAACTGTGCAATCATAAAATTTTCGTTAGGAGCTGTTATTCAATCATGATAAGACTTTTATTAGTATATATATATTTTTTTGGAGCAGAATGAAATCTTCCCTACAAGAAGACCGAGAGTCGTAGTAGAAAGTGTTTCTAAAGAGAAAAGATATTCTTAATAATATTAGAATTGTATTCATACTTTTTAAGGCATTGAAGCAGTTCGTAACAATGAAATTTGCTGCCAGAAATTGAGCTGAGTTTTCTGAGCTCGAATAAATATACTTTTACTTTGGCGAATCTCGTGTTGAAAGGTTAAAAGATGGAGGTTATAGTTCAGAACGAAATTTAAATCTGAATTAATCGAAACGTGTAGAAAATAGTTAAGACTGTCATTTGACGGAAATCCTCCTTTTTTTTTTTCAGATATTGTTGCAGCTCCTTAAATGAAAGCCATCTAATTATTTAAAATTAAGGAAACAGACTTATGGAATGAAAGGTGATAGTCCCTATTGGTAGAAAATATTCTTCAATACATCCATGTTTGAATATGTATAATATCATGAAGATATCGTAAAAATATTGTCTTGTATTTTATGCGAATAGAGGAAAAGTCGCTCTTCTTGGATTAGGAATATGATGGATAGAAAATGCTAGGTATTTATTTAGAAATGAGGATGAAAACTATTGTTTCTATAAATCCGTAAACTTGTTGTTTCAAGGAGTACTATCAGGTTGGCTAAAGCAAAACACTGCATCTTGTTTGCGAACGAATGATAAGGAACGATTTCATGTTTTGAAACGTTTCATATACAAGAATTCTGAAAAATATATTAAGTTTTTCTGTTGAACATCCACTTCTACGCAATAAAATACTTTATATTTCCTACCAAGAGGCAGCGGTAGAGGTTTATACACTAAGGGGGAAGACAAATCTAACGAATTCTAGCAGAGTTTCTCTAAAATAATTTCAAAATAAGTCGTAATTATTAATTTTGCATTTACTTAAAACAAATTAAGTATTAATTATCTCATTAAATTTCTTCACCCTCTTAATTTTCTTCTTTATTCAGATACTAATACTAATCTGTCTCTCATTATCAAAAACTTGCTGAATATTTGTAGCAAGAATATTTTCAGTATCTTTTACTGACTATCAAAAGTGTGACAATATTTAAGTTTATTATTTAAGAGACTATTGAGGTTTAATTACACAGAAATACTAATTCTAGAAAAATTATGGTTAGACTTCTTTCTAGATCGAAACTCAAGGTATAGCAATAAATCCCCTTAATTTGTTGAATCATGATCATGGATATAATTATTCCGACTTTTCCAAGAAATACATTTTTAATTACTATGAATGTGGTTCGAATTTAACAAAACTCTTAATCTTCTGGATCGTTATTAATATTTTTAAAATAATAGAGTATTTAAATTTAATGTAACATGATTATGGAAATATTTAATCGCATGGAATATTTAATATTTATTAACGAGGAAATACTACTTTGAATTTTGTTCGAATCAAACAAAATTCTCAATCTTCTGGATTTTTCCTTAACGCAGATAGAATATTCCAATTACAACAAATGTGAATTATTCTAACAGGGCTGTAGTAATTTATAAATGCTTTATATCGGAAACTGATAAAGTATGCAGACTAACACTAAATTAAATAAAATAACTAAATCTAAAAATTTCTGAATAGTTTTCCTTGTTAATAATTCTCTTGAAAGCTAAGAGTCTTTCTACTATACATAATTATACGTTTTTTTTATATTAATGTCCCGTTTAAAAGCAACACTAAGGCTATTTTAGGATGGACCTTGCAAATATGAACCACGGTCAGATGACGAGGACGACGCCTGAGCTGGAGCTCCCCTCTCAGGACATCCACACCACACCAGCGAGAGTACGTTGGGCCCCGACGGATTTAGCATGAACCAGACCCGCTTGTACAACGGTTCTTTGGTGGAATTGGATCTCTAACCTGAAACACTCCGGTTCCAAAGCCAAGACCTTACCACCAGACCATCGTGGTCTTGTATAATTGTCCGAAAATAAGTAATGAATAAAGGCAATGTCAGCACATGAGAAGAATCAAAATCGCATAAAATAACTAAATCTAAAAATTCCTAAAAAGTTTTCCTTATTAATAATTTTCTTCATATCGGAGAGCGTGTTGAGCTTATTGTTTATCGTATGTTTATTCTTATAAATCCCTTTCAGTTCAGGAAGGAAGAAAAAAAAAAAAACCTTTACCAGCGATATCGTGAAGGATATTAGCGATTCCATCGCATTCAAGCACAGAAGTTTTGATGAAATAATTTTTCATGGATTCTTCCTTTTCTTTACTCCCACTTCTAAGACCGGAACTAATCGATTTTGTTATACATATTCGGGGTGTGTTTCACATTCGTGTGTCTTTTAGCGTAATCATTGTCAAAGAATATTGTCGACTAAGAACTGATTCAACTTTGTATTGAGTGCGTCTGGATAACGTGCCATATTAATGAACGAATCCATGCTGTTATAAAGGAGACTACATGAAATTAATGTAGAAACTAAATTCAAACAATTTTATGAAATAAACTTGTCAGAAATCCAAAATTAATAAAAAGTATTCAATAATTTTGTCATTTCTTTTTTCTTTCTTTTTTTAAGTAATGTCACCTACCTAAAAAAATTTTTTTAATTAGGGCTGCAACAACGAGCAAGATTTTTGATGTGTTTCGAGTATGAAGTACAAGAATTTCCTATTTTTCAGATATGAATAATATAGAATGAGGGAAAGATGGGTTGATGTTGTTTTTTTAAGAAGGCCAGAGAAAATATATGTACAAATTAATTTTTTTATGTAATGCTTAGTAGAACATAAAAAATGCACATATGAAAAATGTTAAATCATTACGATATCTTACTCGAAAGACAATGAACAGTCTGCAAAAATGCGGCGTCACTTTTCAATCTCCACCTTGTCTGTTATTTTGCAATATATAGTGCAAATTATTAGCCGAATGAATGACATTTGAATCAAATATCTGAAAATTGCGGACTTCACCTCGTCGACATCTATCACATTGAGATCTCAGTCAGCCGACTAAAAATTTTCGGGAAAATACATCTTTTTCAATCCTTCATCTTGTCGGTTATACTGCCAAAAATAGTGCAAATTATAAGCCGAATGAACAACATTTGAATCGGATGTCTGAAGATTTGTGGGCATGACGTCGTCGACATCCATCATATTGATTTCTAAATCGATCGACCAAAAATTATCAGCAAAATGCTTTATATCTTATAGACTTATCACTCTGTTGACTATTTTGCCTACTTAAACCGTTACTTGGATTATTTACAATGAGGGTTTTTAAATTTTCAAATTCGTTAATGCCCATCTCTCCACAAATGTTCCGATGCAGTGGAGACTTTTACCTAAGAAATTAGATTTCTCGCCGATGGGGGGGGGGGCAAGATAAAGCCGACAGGGGGTAATTACCCTCTGTCATCTGTAGTAATAACGCTCCTGCTCCAACTGTATTTTCTAAAAAATCCATTCTGCTTACTATGCATAAAATAATTTCGTACGTACACTCTTGGCGGAACATGCGTGGAGTAATTTTTTTTTCCTTTTGCATAATACGCATTTTACGTCAAATGACCTATTTCCAATGAAAAAATTGATCGCAATCGATATACAGCGGTTATAAATAAAGTGAAACGCTTCTTTTTTTCAAAATTAAAGGATATCTTCTCATGTTTGAATTATCATGCAGCAAACGACAGCAAAGACATTCTTCAACTTTTTCTAATGATTTAGATTATCCACATATTCGTCGAGTTCCGTTTTGAAGCAGATGTTTTTCAACAAGAAAATTACAATTTGAAGAGTTATTTCTATACAATGTGCCACTAAGGCGTAACTAACCGCGACAATGCTAACTACAGATTATAATCAATAGAAAAGATTTCATTTTAGAGAATTCGACCAGATAGTACGTTTGTCGAGGAAGCATTGAACTATATAGAATTTTTCCTGATTTTGGAAAGTTCTGCAAGAAATCGAAAAGAAATGTTGAAATAATACTAAAAATAATACTAAAATGTTAGGGAAATAATACTTATTAAAGATTAATGAGACTTTCTGATCAATTGAATAGTATAATTATATAAATTTTAGGTTTATAAGATATGCAGTTTGTCCAGAATATATTTTAGAAGACTGAGTGCCTTCATGAATCCCAAATACTATTTGTTAAAATAAGTGGTTAATAATATTGGTATTACATATTATTTACGGCCTGGAGGATATAATATATGCTAAAAAAGTGGTATTATACATGAATATAAATGGAAGAATTAAGCGCTATTAAAATGTTTTGCATTGTGTTAAATTTTTAACCATTTTTTAAAAATCTAACTGCAAGTTTTTCATAAACGTAAGTAAAAATTTTTAGTTATATCCAATTTTTCGTTCTGAGAAAGATTTTATGAAATGTTATATTTATAGTTGTGAGTGCGCTTCATTCTTCTGTAATTCTGTTTTTTTTAGTTAATATATCATAGTTCTATCTCAAAAGAAAATAAATTTAACAAAAACATTTTTTAAAGTACATATTTTCATTAGTATACTTAAAGTAGTTTTGAAAAATCTTATTTATTCTCTATTTTTTAAATCTTTTAATAATGATTCAATGTTAGGAATAATAAATTTTGAAATTTTTTCTTCAAATTAATTTCTTAATTTTTTTTAAAGATCAATTCCATTGAAATGACACTACCTATGTAGAATCGAAATTTATTAAATTAACGGTTAACTGCTGATGTTCTGAAGATAATAAAATAAATTATTTCTTTTCAGAAAACGTAGGTGCGACAAAATTTCTGAGTGTCTGATTAAAAATTTCCATCTTTAAAATTGCGAAAAAAGTCAATGTAAATTAAAATGCAAAAAAGGGCGGAGTGTGCTATATTTGTGAGCTAGCGATATTCTGACTGAGTGCATCAGACATTTATATATCTTGAAAAATGTAAGAATTTAAAAGATGTCTTCTTTCTAGCTGTGTTGTTTAACTCATTTATAAATATGAAACAATAAGGAATTGATATTGTCCTGAAATTGAATTTTTCTTGCTAATATATCATAGAAAAGGCTATTTTACCTCCGTTACCCTCATTCCTTTTGAATGATAAGAATTGCAAACATTTTAAGAGATATTAGCCTCCGAATGGTCTGGTAAATGTTTGATTAATTTTGATTCTTTAAAAACTGTTGATGATTTGTTAAAAAAATTTGTTTTTGGTAATTTTTAAACATTTTTTTGGTATAATCAGTAATTTTTTAATAGAAAAGATTATTTTGTCTTTAGTGGTCCCATTGCTATTTAATGAAAATATAATAAATATTTTGAATAATTTTATTTATTTGTAATTTTCCATTTTAAAGGTTGTAATTTTTTGTCATCCCTTAAAATTACTTTTTATTAAAAAAAATAATAATAAACTTCGTGTGGTCTTTAAAATCGTATGATGTTATCTGCAACAATTCTGGATGCTAAGCGATGTTTTGAATAAAAATGTAAATTTACGAAAGATAAAAGGAATTTGTGTATATAGAAGATTTTAATTAAGATATAAAAGATTTTAAAATTAAAATGCTATACATACAAATATTTGCAGCCTTAGAAACGCTGAATATATCAATAAATAAAAAAAAAGATAAAATACTCAAAACAATTTTATTAAAATGATTTTATTTCATTACGTAGTATTGATGGGACAGGGAAAACCAGCTTTAAAGCATGGTTATTGTTAAAAATTACTAAATACTAGATTCGCGAGTGAAAACCATAATAACAGCTCAACTTTAAAGTTAAGATTTTGCAAGGGGTTTGGTGGTCAAATCTTATCATTGATGATAAATAATTTTTTTAAATTTTTTCGCTGAGTGACTACCAATATCAAGCTTTTATGTTAAATATAAAAATCTGAGTTTAGATAAAAATTTCAAATGATATTCAAACTAACAGTTGGTATAACGCAACGTTTGGAATCATTATCTATCTGGAAAACTTCTTTCTGGGCCAGATTAAATTTTTTCTTATATTTCCATACATTGACTTCGGAAGCGGATTTAGTTGGATAGTTTACTATCTTTCGTAAATATGAGATTTTAATTAAAAAATTAAACGATAGACATTAATTAAGCTTGATTTCGTTCAATTAAGCTATTTGAAAGTAATAAATTATACAAAAAATCCTTTTATTTCCTTTATTTAAACGATTCATAATTGGAATACAATGAGTTAGATTTCATTGATTGTTCTTGTTTTGTGCTAGCATGCCATATTGAGTTTTCGGGAGTGGTTGAATTAAAATGTCCTCATGTTCACGTGGTGTTCCTTATACCACTTGATGTATCTAGTCAAACACTTATATTATGATGGGAAGAGTAATAGTTTCTGTTTTCCAAAGCGATCCGGAGCATTTAACGTAGTACCCAAGGTAGGAGCTCTTATAGGTTGCTTTTCTACAGGTGGTATGCTATAAGAATTGGTTTATGAGCAATACTGGCTAAGAAAACACCCAGAAATTATGACCCCCATTATTCTTTCTTCGATTCCTGTTTGTCAGTCTTAAAATGCCGTAACCCATTAGGTTACTGTGGATTGTATTTACTTGACATATACAGAATGGAATGGTGACTCCGATTCAGCACTTACATTTCTAATACATGTTAACATTTCTGGTAAATTCCCTATGTAACTACAAGACGAAATTTGAATATATCATTCGCAATTGAATTCACAAAGAAAAACCTTGACTTGCGTATGCAGGCTTGATGTGTCACCTACATGATTCAACTTATTCAATGCTGAGTTTCCAGACTGAATTTATTTTTCAATCACACAAACATAATGCGATTTCCTACCTTCAAATTGAAACAGTAAATATAAGCCTTACAAAAGAACATCAAACATATGGTAATTGTTTGGTGGTATTAGGCTATGATTTCTGCTATTACTGAGCTGTTTTACGCTTTAATAGATGAAATAAGTAATGATTTCATCTTATACTGATATTTCAGAAATGGCAAATATGCCAAGTTGATTATATATAATTAATTATAAGTTGCGTCGAAGCATCTTTCAGCAGCACTTATATTGCAGAACAACGAAAGCAGACAATTTGGCAGCAATGTCATAGTTCATACATTTGAAACATATTTTAACAAATAAATAGCAGGAGAAACTATATTTTAAACGAATTTTTTTATTGAACACTTGTTAAATATGTTTCTTTCTAAAAACAGATTATTTTTGATATAGCTTACGATTCAGAAACATTATTAAACATTTTAAAATTAAACATTGGAATACCATGACCATTTACCATTAAGAGTATGTTACCTAAATTTAATACTTGGTTAACCTCACATACTAATTACGTTATTTCGGAAATATTTTGATCTTATGGAGCATATTGTCAATATAGGATCGGATAAGAGGATAAGATCTGCGATTCCGACAGTTATTGTGATCGACACTCCTTTTGAAAACATAGTGCAGTATAACTATAAATTATTCTATAACGATAAGTAAATCTTTCAACATCAGATTCACGTGCTGTGGATCAGAATTCAGTACTTGATTAGATCCTCTACACTCAGAAAGTTCACATAAAGGACGACTTAGTTATCCATAAAGAACGGTAGGTTAGTGGACTGGAAAAGATAATTGCGTTTTCGAGTATTGTATTTTAATAGGGCCTCAAAGTTGCTTATTTGCATGTTAATCAACTTAATGGCCTTGAAAAAAAATTATTCATAGAATTTTCAGTTCCTGCAAAAGATCTAAAATTTCGAAAAAATAAATAAATAAATTGACAAGGGTCTTTGCGCTAATATTATAAGGCTACGATCTTTGGTTTCTGATCGGTTCTAAATGTTTCATTTTTGATGCGTGATGATAGAAAAAATATTTTTAAAAATCACATGTTTCATTTTGAATCTACCCACTGGTGCTAGAATTTTCGGACTTACGAGAAAAATCAATATTTTACCGTTTTGCAAATATAATCAATATTGCAATAAACAATAAGCTATAGAAAAAGATTCGAACTGACTCATGGTAACAAAGGGGCTAAATTTTGATGGCAAAAAAACCTAATATTATTTTTTAAAGAAAAACATAAAATTTAAATATATCATATAATTTTGATACATTCATACATTGGAGTGATTCGTGAGCTAACTCCTCGCATCCCAATGGTGATTATAACTGAAAGTGAAATAATCAATTTTATAAGAAGTTGCTGGAATAATAATGCTGATATTTGTAAACTGTATCATTATTACTTCCAGCCACTTTGCGAAGACACAACAACAACACAAGATGGTTGCGAAGACACAACAACAAACACAAGATGGTTGCGAAGACATAACAACAAACACAAGTTGTAAAAATAGCAACTACATAGTACTAATAGATAGGACCAAATTTAAAATGTCTCTCTCTCCAATAATCGAAATCATGAAATTTTAAAATAAGCCGTTATTTTGTCAGGGCTGCAAGATAAAACTGTGCCTGATTCACTAAATTTTTCATATAATATATTAGCCGTTGAGAGCTAAGGTAGTCACAGAGTGTGCAAAAAAATTGTGCGAACAAGACAACAAAGATAGCTAGCTACTTTATACAAAATTTGCTCCCAAACCCCGTAATGCCGAAATTCGAATAAAAATATCTGATTTTAAAATAACATCTTTAACTAATTAATTGGACGATTGGATAAGATATGGGTGGATTTCAAAGTAAGTTCTGTGTCTTTTTATAAAAAAGTAAAATCGGCTAAGAGTTTTAATTCATCGGGCTAACCAAATTCAAATACATAAATTCATTTACATGAGAGAATTATCTATAAAGATGATCTTTTATAATTTACGCTACCACAGTGCATCTGCATGTAAAATAGTAAAAATTTGATTTCTTCGTCTTAGTTTCAAAACTTTATACTCTTTGAAGAAACTCCAAATTTTGTTCAGAGTTTTTAAATATAATTGTTCAGTTATCAGATAATTAAAATTAAGCACTTAGAGGTTTCAGAAACCAAAAAGAGTAGCCGGATGAATTTTAGTGCAGAGAAAAATTTTGGGTGGTTGTTTTTCATTTTTCTGAATTTTAGAACCCTTTACGCAAACTGGTTGTAGTATTTTTTTTAACCAAAATTTTTCTTGGGATTACTATAGGAACCGCAACTTTGGGGTTCTATTAGAATTTGATGCTCCGGAATTTGACTTTTTGCTCCATCCTTATTGCATGCCCTTATTCTTTGCATGAGTGCTGATCTGCATCAATGATTCAATGCAAATCAAAGAAATATGCCCCTAAGATATTAAACTGATGTCATCCTTTATCTGCAATGACCTCTGGAGATACATTTTGGATCATCAACCAAAAAACGTCTCCCTTTTATAGAATAAAGAAATTGAACTGACAC
Source organism: Argiope bruennichi (assembly GCF_947563725.1). Taxonomy (NCBI): domain Eukaryota; kingdom Metazoa; phylum Arthropoda; class Arachnida; order Araneae; family Araneidae; genus Argiope; species Argiope bruennichi. The sequence goes on from NC_079162.1 coordinate 53,746,970, forward strand.
AGTTGAATCCCTGCTTAGGAGTAGCAGGGATTCAACTGTGTATACTGCAAGTAATCCCCTTTCCGTTGTTCAGCGTCGATGCGCTTTACTCCATTGAAAGCCTTTCTGTTATTGATTTTTTATTATAGAATGGTATTTCCCAGATCACAGGCAGATTATTTAAATGGGTTGTAGCTTTTTACACAGGATACGCTCAGGAATAGATGGACTTAGTCTTGCATCAACTACTGAAATAAGTTTGTTCCTTTAAAATCTATGATCATGTTACTGACTCTTAAGGTTCAGAGGTACTGACTCTTAAAGGATAGCTTTCTTTTTGGGTGGACATTTCAAATCCAGAGAAACCCTCTTACGTGTACACTTTAATAATGATAGATCCTTTCAAACCGAAAAAGGTTTTTGAGTTTGAATGGCCAAAACTATGAAACGAGACCAATGACGTCCCGTTTGCTATGTACCATACAGTTACAAAGATTCACAACATACCTGAAAATTGTCTCTTGTTTCCATCTACTTTTTGATAAGAAATACGAGATGCATATCATGTATGTGCTCTTATAGTGTACGCGCTCTAAAAATATCGGCTGTCCAATATTTTTCTCTGGGATGTGACATCATTTACTGAAACACATGGTTAATCCAAAATCCTTCAGATTGGAATGTAGTTAACGAACGTTCCAAGAATTTAAAAAGATTAGAAATATCTTATTATATTCATATCTTTTGAAATAAATAGTGGGAATAAAAATACAAATAGATTAAATAGTAACTTATATTAATTCTGGTTTGTTTATCAATTTGGGCAAAGAGATTTACTGGAAAATATCTATCAGTTTGCATGATGCTACAGCCTTCTGATAAATGTAATTGAGCATTTTAATTGACATCTAACTATACTTGTCCTATATACTTGAAAATGAATTGACACCATTGTGTATTATTTCAAAATATAAAGAGGTTTATTTATATTATCTATACTTATAATAAAGCTCAATGTGTGTGTGTGTTGGCGCTCTACAGGCCAGACCGTTCGACCTACAGCTACCAAATTTGGCGCAAGCATACCTTGGAGATCAGGAATGTGCACCTGGGATCCCTTTTTTTGAATTTTGAATTATAATTTTAATTATTAATTAAAAACTAACTTTCCAGTTAAAAATCTTTTTATTTCCCCACCACCAAATGAGTAAGGCTTCATTTTTTTCCCCACGCTAATGAGGTTAGGGTTAACATATTTTCGGCCGATTATTTCAAACGATTCTGTTTATTTTCTTAGTGTTTGATGCATTTAAAATTAAACATTGGTAATTAATCGATCCTTCAGTTCATTCTGAAGTACTTTTGAATTAAAATAAAACAGAATAAAGGAAATAAAAATTTCTAATTTCTAATCTGCGTAGCGTTACTCGAACTGGCGTAGAAAATTCACGCATTTGCGCTACCATAAATTCACGCATGCGCATTGTGTTCTGATTGTTGACAACTCTATTTTTTACGGATATGGACTTGATTTTGATGCCTTAACATGTTTTCGACCGATTATTTCAAATGATTCTGTTTATTATTTTTAGTGTTTGATGCATTTAAAACTAAACATTGTTAATTAATCGATCTGTTCATGATGAATCTGAAAAAATTTTGTCGAAAACTTTTTGAGATATTATATAAATTAAGAAAGATATTCTTTAGTGTCCATAAGGTTTAAATACTCAGCGACTCTGTTTTCAGTACTCATATTTAAAAAAAAAATGCTTCATTTCAGCAAAAAATGTCCTTATATTAATTGCAGATTCATCATTTCCACTTTAATTTAAAGCATAAATTCTACGGGAGCTAACAGAAAATTAGAAAGATGCATATTACGTCATGGCTGTAAGCCTTTATAATATTATGAGTGAATTATATGACTATCTAAATTTGAAGTTTTAAAATATTTTGATGAAGAAGCTGTTAAAATAGGAGTTACATAAAATATTTAATTATTAAAATTTTAACGAGCATTAATATTGGCTAACCGGCTGTTCGCCAAAGGCTGCGAGTTAAAAATATAAATAAATATTTCAACTAATTTTACTTTCCGATTTAAGAAATAACTATTGTTCTTTAAATTATTTTGACAAAAAATTTCTTAATTGACATTGTTGCAAAAAATATAATTATAATAATATAAATGTTATTTTTTAATATTAAAGTTTACTAAAGAACACAAAGAAGATTATAAGAACTGGGGATGGAGACAATTAAAATAAATCCTTTGAAAAGGTCTGCGTTCTTGAAAAAATCAATTATAACCAATCGATTAACGAAGAAGAAACAACATCAGAAGAATGAAATTTCCAAACGAATATCCTCCCAAAATTACCGAAACTGAAGTTTAATTTTTATGGATTGTACCTATACTAACACATCGGTGACAGATAAAAACGAAAAAGCATGATAAAAGTAAGAACCAAATATATATTCTGTAAGTATATTCAAATTGCTTTCTGACAAAAAGTCTGCTTGGGTCCTGACTTGATGAATAACTTCTATATTTTAAAATATCCTAAACTGAGACTTTTCAGCAGACAATATATACGCAATTATACCTGGAAATCTATTTTAAGGATTATACCTAACAACGAAAACAAAACAATACTCTATATACTTTAGCCCGGAATCAGAATGACTGATTTTTTTAGTAGTATCTTAAGGGGCGTTTCTTTTATTTTTATTAAATAAAAACAAACATTATATATCTGGCATGAAAGCCTACGTTATTGAAGTAGAGCTTGAGTGAATGATCTCCCGAAACTATCTCTCATATTTTTTTTTAGTAAAAGTGTTATTTCTCTAAATTCCTCATAAAAAAAATATGGATTTTAGACAAAGCCATGGACTCCATGAGATGTATCATTGACTCTCCGACACGCCCGAAGGCACACGGATAAATAATACTGAATGACCGAACCGCCGCAACAGCAACACTGGCGGGAACTGTGTTTGAGTTCTAAGGGCCATTACCGGCCAAGGTGCAACCCTTCTCTAAGGAAGTACGTCCCGTCATCGATAGGAGGAGCTAGACCCCAACTTTTTTGTGTACCCTCTAGAGTGGCGAGATCCAACCACCATGCCGGAAGCATCTCATCCTCATTTCGAGGTGCCCTTCAGGTATGATGAACTCTATGAATGCTTAGATTGTTATTTTCACAATCACGCTCATGAGTGTTTTGTGCTTCGTAGTATAGTGAAGAAAATCGGGTATGCCTTTAGTGCACAATTTTTTTTTTCCGATTGAAACTCAAATGTGTCACGAACTCCAGTTTTAGTTAAATCGCATATTAAATTTGTTTATTTACATTTTTGAATTATCACATTTATATGCATTTTAAGGTATCCGAACACGTTGAAAAGGTCAATTTTAGCCAAAAATGACGTTTTTTAATTTTTTTTATTGAATAGACCAGTCTTTGAGCTATCCAAAACAAGTTTAATTTTATCTCTACGTTAATTAGAAGTCAAGATATTAATATTTTCGTAATGATCGGTAAACCGGAAGTGGACATTTAAATAACCGTAAGTACCGATTTAAAGGCCAAAAACATGTTAAAAATCTGTATAAACACAAATTTAATTTTAAATACGGAACATTTTTTGCACTGCAAAATGAAAAATGCCAATGAGAGTTTGAACGGTGTTTTACATTTTACATTTTAACGAACATTTACGAACATAACACAATACATTTTAACGAAGGTTTCATAGAATTACTGAATGTTCTTAAGGTTGTTGGAGTGTATTATAGTGCAAATGCAGTTAGAGTATTTGCTGAGATCAACAAAAACAGAATATACGAATCTAGGCGACATTCACTGCACTGTCAAACACAAACGTTGCCAGAAAAAAATAAAACGATTAGAAAAGGGAAATTATTAAATGCTAAGGAGGAAGAAGGTATAACGTATAAATTTTGTGAATTTTAAGTATGTACACAAATGATTTATTATTAAAACATGAAGTGTATACTTTAAATGCATTTTTCTCAAAATTGATTTTCTCATATTATTTTGCTCACTTCAAATTAAATAGCTATAAAATATAATTATCATATTACTATGAAATTTGGTGGACTTTGTCTTTATACTACTTTCTAGGGAATGAACTAAAAAAATTAGATTTGGGGGGAATATTTTTTAATTTACAGTCTATTGTTTGAACAATAACATCATAAATTTACTAAAAAATTCATAATAAATTCTTCAACTGGTTCTAAAATTTTTATTTATTATTATAACCATACGATTGTAGTTCATTCCCTAGAGAAAATTATGTAGTTTATTTTGGTATAAGTTTTGTTCGGTTGAGAATTATAGTTTTTGTTGTAGCCAATTTGAAGTTTTTAAAGAATCTGCTTAAATGTATGTTATTAAATGCCAATTTTCAAAAAGATTTTTATGTTTATTTCAAATAATGACATCATATTACTAATTTTGAATAGTCTTAAACCCAGAAATATCTTTAAAGTATGTCTACACCATGTTTTTGTAAAAAAGTGCTCCAAACGTGTTCGGATACCTTAATTAATGTACAGGCAGGCAGACAGTCAATCTTTTGATGGATCCGGTTTAAAATTTAATAGGGATCTGCACTTTAGATGATAAAAACATGTACTGTTTTTTTTTATTTAATTCTTTAAATTTTATAGTTATTGTGTTAAATTTATTTCAAACAAACATACTTCTTGTGAAAGGATTTCGTTCAAACTTTAATAGAAATCTATAAATTTGGTGTAAAGACCAAATATCAAATTTTACCCTCCTAGTTCAAAGCATTTTCAAACTATCACGTTCTCAGACAGATAGAGAGACAAATAGAATAATAGTTTTTGGTAGAATAAATAGTTTTAAATGGAATAATAGTTCTATTTAATTCCAAAAATATGTTTTTCGAGCTTAGAGGCGCTTGAAAAATAGAGGTTTGTCAAAATTTTAAAGTTGAATACTTTGACAATTTCAATGTTTTTTCTTTGTATACTTTGTGTTCAAAGAAGCAAAAGGAAACTTATTAAAATAGTAAGCACGTATTTAAAAATAAAACTTAAAAATAATTCTCAACTCTACATTTACATACATTTCAATGCTACAAAATCTGATATGCTTTTTCACTAAATCTAAACTTGGATTTCTTATTGGAAATCAGTTCATGAAAGCATTTTTAAGAAGAGGAAACGAGGAAAATTAGTTTTTCGCTTAATAAACACACAAAAAAAGTTTAATTTCGGGTGTAATAAACTCTTATTCATTTTTTATTGGGTTTGGATAATATCATAATGAAGATTTTATTATTATTGTTGTCTAGGAGATAGAGAGTCGTTATATCGTTTTTAGGAAAAGATAACGATTATGATGCAAGAATTTAATCTTATTGTGCTTTTTCCCATTAAAAGTAAATTAAGAATTACCCTCTCAAGACAAAACAGTTAATAATTCAGAAACCAGGAACTGTGACGTTCGAAATCAATCTTTTAAAAATTTCTGCATTCTTGAAATTCCAATATAGTTTATCATTTATTAATGAAAAAAAGAAAACACACCATAAAATGAATTACCAGCGTCCGGTTGAAATAATCGGCACGGAAGCTTAATTTTTGGGGATTATCGCTTGTAATAACACATCCGTGATTGATAAAAACGAATAAACCATAAATAACAAGGGAAAAAAATCCAGTTTCAGTAAACGTGTTCATTTCTTTTTCCTGTCAAAAAAAAAGAAAAAAAAAATAACGGAGGAGAAAGAAACAGTTTGGGTCCAAATATTGTGCAAGACGATTGCATGCCGTGACAGAAAAATCCGAAGTGTTTACAAAAAAACGTTTCGTAGACTAATGGTTTTGCTTATTTTCCCCACATTCCTAGAGCCGTTGGGGTTACGTGCGATGTCTCAACGCATGACCTGTAGGGGGTTGATTTGATAAATTTAGCCAAAATAAGAGTGATACTTTTGTTTACCGTACCGCAGGTGTCCATTAGATACTCGCTACCATTCCCTTCCGGCACTTTTGTTCCATCTTTTTTATAAATGATCTTTCTTTCTTCCAGTTGTATAATCTCGGTTTTCTTGAAAAATCTTGTTTTGGTGAAGATGGAACGTTTTCGAAAGTAATCGCTTCCGGGTCCATGAAATATATCGCAAGAATTGAAATTCCCTCCTGATACAAAGAAAATATTTATTTTTGTCCGGAGAATAAACAGATCGATACGGTCACAATAATTAGATTTGAAATGAAAAAATGATAATTGAGTTTTGATTAATGAAAAATAAAAAAGTAATGTCAGAAAAGCAATTAATATATAAAAGTGATGCCGCATGTGCTAAACGATTTTACAAAAACTCACGATTTCAAGAAATGTGTCATAAATTTCAAAAAGAATAATTTGAAATCATGTAATAAAACATAAACCAAACAAGCTCATTTATTCATGAATTTAACGAAAGTTAATAATTTTCGAATTCTGGTTAAATTTTCAACTTAAATTGAATGAGTTGAATGGAAATTGAAAATAGTGTTAAGATTATTAAAAAGAATATAATAAATATTCATAAGTTGTAAAAATTGTTGGACTTTTTCATACATATGACTTTACGTTTATTTTATTTCAACATACATTTCTTTTTTCTCCAAAACCACTCAAATTAGAATAATTAATTTTATTTATCAGAAAATCTTGGTATGATTTATTTCTATATTGAAGAAATTAAAGAATCTAGTGACTTAATAGATATAAAATAAATTTTTATGGAAAAATATCATGCATTCGTTGTTTCATATGCATTATTAAAATAATATATTGATTAAAGAAGGGAAGCAAATTTAATAAAAATCTCATAAGCAGCTCCAGAAATGAAATGCCTCTACTTGATGTCGCAGATTACTTAGCTTTGAGGTATCTTGACAGTGTCAATACTATAAACCGCATTAAATAACTTAATTTCTGAACCATTGGGTTGCATCTTCAATCTTCGGAAGGTTATCTTCTTAAAACTAAAATGAAAAAAACTATTTTGCGGTTTGATATTTGAGCCATATCAAACATTTTAGGAGCCCTTAAACAATGCAGATTTGGAGAGGGGGGCACCATTGTTCCATTATTCCAAGCTTCCAAAATCAAATATTTTTATTGAATTAATTTATTCTTTGTATGACTAGTTTTAAGTGTACAGAAGAACAAAAGAGATAGAAATTTTTTCCTTCGGTGGTTTTACTATGAGATTTTGATAGGGATTTCTTTGCCACATGTAGTCTTAGAAAAGAGAAATTTAGGTATATTTAAAAGAATGTAGATAGGCTTTAAGGATTTTTTATCCCTTCGCTCAGAATGTGAGAACCTGCTGAATTCAGCAGTTTTACAGAGCGCGCATTAAATTAATTAAACAAAAAAAGTGGGAATAGTATCAGGAAATAAGAGTAAGAGAAAATTTTAGAATGAAGTTAATATGGTTTAAATTAAGATAAAAACTAGGAAATTAATTAAGATTTAAATGAGATTTTAAAATATCATTATATATATATATATATATATATATATATAATCTTCGTATGAATATGCGTTTCTGTGTAGGTTAATAATAAAAAGTTAATAATTTACAATGATATATTTCTCCTATAATGTAAAAATTTCCATAATTAAATTCTTCTCTTACATTTATTTTTGCATTTACAAGATTTCAAGTTTCTATCTACAAAATTTGCAGATATATGTTTATTTTTAATAAAGGGGAACTGTCACAAGTTTAGAGAGAAACATTTATTTTAGAAATGCCAATTTATTCATTAGAGGAAAACTGTCACATGCAATTATTTGTCTAATAGTACATCATCCAATCATCAATTTCTAATGACGAATACTGTTGTTCGCTTCTATAGGTCGACAATTGCAACTTGAACTCAATAACGAAACTAAGAAGAACTTGAAAAATTTAAAATTTATGGTACTTTAGAAAAGTAGTGTAGTTTAAAACAAGATATTTTTTTTTTTGGAATCTGTACGCATGGCAGTTAAACTTCTCTTTAAAATGATGCAATTTAATAACAAGCAAGATTTTGAAATATTGATTATTTATGCTTCATGTAATCGTAATGCTGTTGCACATATAAGGAAGTATTTTAGAAAAATCTAGCTTTGCATAAATATCCAAAATATTCATTTTGAAATAATGAACCTTTCAATAAATAAATTATTTGATAATTTTTTAAAAAATTAATAAGAGTTAATATTTAATTAATAAAGCTACTATTTACTATAAGAGTTACATTACTATCTTCTGATTCAGCTCTTTTAATAACTTATTATGATATATCTATTATATCTGAAATGTACTAGGAAAGACTCGTTCAAACATCAAGCTATAACTTTCTAATGTTGCGGCAAGTATGAAAAAGTGCATTAAGTTTATAATTTCTAAATATTGTAGATAGATATATAAGAGTTAATGGCTACGTAAAACTTTGCAGACAGCAGCATGAATATAAGAAAAGTGTTTTACTAATTGGCACTTTCACGCTCTGAGAGTAATATATGAAATTATGTTTTTTGAAATTTTTGTTTTCATATGTGTATGTGTACATACAAACGCATATATATACACGCATAAATATATATATACACACACACACATATATATATACATAAACACACACATATATTTATACTCATATATATATATATATACGCGCACGCGCACGCACGCGCGCCGCACGCACACACGCGCACACACACACACACACACACACACACACACACACACACACACACACACACACACACACACACACACACACACACACACACACACACACACTTCAAACGGGATTAATAAGAAATCTTAAAACATTTTTGTCACAAACAACGAAACAACTGTGCTGTCTACATAAAGTCTAATTAATAAATTCTTAATAAAATTTCTATTTACTTGACTTGTTTATGACTTTTCACAAAAAATCAAAAAATTTCTAAATCTATTTTTCTGAGTGAATAATTGAATTACTTCATTTATTTGCAAGGGATATCGAGATATTATTTAATATATTTTAACTGCACTGCGGTGATAAAAAATTTTAATTATGTGAAAATTGAATTTGGTGATAAAAATATGAAAATTATTGCAAATTGCTTTTAATTTTAAACGTTACTTTCCACCTTTTAAAGATGGTTACAATATTTTCAGTTAAAAATAAAATAAAATAGTTGGAAACACAATAATCGCGATGGCATTTTCAAGATGTACACAGTGTTTTTTGTGTCCAAATGTCTTTAGTGAATTTTCGTTAAATTCACAGTAACTGGCAATAACATTATTTATAAGAAAAAAAAAAGCATTTCATTATCATAATATCAAATAATATTCACTTTTACTTTCCAAAGCTTTGTGAAATTATTAAAATTGTTTATTTTATTATTATTATGATTATTATTTTGAAGCTTTGTGAAACAAAACTATTTTCAGTGTTATCTATTTACACTGCAATAGACATGACAAAAATTTCAAACAATTTTTTCTTTACATATTTATTATAATTTATTATTTGCTTTATATCCATGAACTGGAAATTAAATCTACAAAATTACATAATTCTCTAACTAACCATTATTTGTGATATTTTCAGTGTCTCTGCCATGAAAAGTTAGATCAATTTTCGTAATAAGCAGAAATCTACAGCATTTTTCAAAGACCTTTTTGTGCGATATTTTATTGTCTGTTGCATTTATAAAAAATAAAAAGAATAGCAAGAATTTTTAAATATAATTATTGTTTCATCAAATTCTTTGCAGATGAGAAATTAAAATACATTCTTTAATTGATATAAGCGGATGTTTACAATTTTTGTATTGTTACATTTTAAGAGCTTATCGTATACTAAAAGAAATACAATAAAAACAATAAGACTCTCTAACTATTATTCATACATTTAGCGATATTTTTGCAAATACGAAATAGAACAAGTACTTCTCAAGAAGTCTCAAGTGTTTCGAGTAAGCTGTTTTTGTGTTACATTTCATTACTTCTCGTATATTCAAGAAATAAAATAAAAATTCTATAGGATTCTTAAAAACTTAATTATGTATTTATCTAGTTGTTTTACCCTTTGAGGATTTGAACGAGATCTGGAGATTTTCAGAAATCGGAAACATTTTGTAAATGTTGCTTTCGACAAAACTTATTTACGGAATCTTTAATATTTTTGTGCTTCAGCAAATGTAGGTCAAATCTCCGCCTACGCAGGATGATTGCATGTCAACAGAATGTTGAAAGAACCCTTCAGTGTTTGTCACGTGACTTGTTTATTTATTTCCGAGGTTCTCACTTTTCCAGGGAATTTCCGGAGGTCCAGGAAATGAATTTTGACCTCCGCAAACATGAACACATTGAATTTTTTTGTGAACGCGTGGCTTGCTTTTATTTCAAGCAGAAAAAGTCAAATTTTGCATGCCATTTTTTGTTTTAATTTTAATCTTATAATAAACAAAAGTTTATAATAATTTTCAAAATCATTTGGAATTTTCAATTTTTTTAAAAAAACTTTTCTGTAAATTTTCAATTTATGCGGTGAGAAACTAGAGGCTTGTTAGTAAATATTAAAAGGAATATAAATTTAAATTGAACAAGTAAGTTATCTCAAACCATGCTTACTTCGCATAAACTATATATACCCGTTCATGCTTGCATTGTAACAATCCAATGGCAAACTCTCGACCCACAAGGAATATCGTTGCATACCAACAAACTTACACTACGCAACAAAATTTGTAATAAATATTTTGTAGCCACTATTTAAATCCCTAATTACGCATAATTATTACCAGGACATTCAGCATAATTACTGTTCCCTTTCCTGTTACAATGATTCACCATTTCTTTCAGCAATAGTTGAAATTGGGATGCTTGAATTTTATAAATATTTCCCAGACTTGAAAACTAACATTTGAAATTATTTCTATGCTTGAAAATACTTAACGGTGTGGACAATTGTTTTCACTTATGTAAAGAAGCAAATTCCAATCGACTAACTCCCCTTAGCTCTCTCGTGTTTATATAGATTGTTTCAGAGTATAGAATTTTCTAGAAAAACCTCTAGATCTCGAGTTCTAACCTTCATTTTTGTGAAATACCTGGTATCTTAATTTTTGTCGTTAATGTCGAAGGTCATTGATCGTACACACATTCAATATCCAATTAAAATATCTATAACTCTTTCTTCCTAATTATGAGATTAACTGTACAAATACAACTGTATACAAAACTGTACAAAAACGTTACAAATTCGTAACAAAGTAATAACAGTGAGTATTGTGAAGCGCATTATTTTTATTCTGACTGTAAATCAATAACTGATTGTTAAACCTTTGAATTGACTGTGATTCCAAATGGAAAAATAATGGGAATAATAATAATTTTTTAAGAGAAAGGATTAATTATTTACGAATCTGCTACACTACTAATAAAATAATGAAATCTTGTCTCCGATTTTATTAATCATATTTAGTAAAGTAAGCTTAAACGATTTAAATAAAAAAAACTAAGCTAAAACGTTTTTCTGTGCTGAAAACTAACAGTTTTTGAATTTTATATTTTAGGCCAATTGGTGACGTTCCGAGTTTTTTTTTGTTTTGTTTATTTGCTGATATTCTTGAGGTGGTCGTTGAAATGGTTTAAATTAAGGAAATTCACTGTTTCATAACTTCTTGAGTTTTGGACGCAGATGAAATGAAATTTGTTCATTTAAAACTTTAGTGTGCCAAAATGATATTGTTACACATCGCTATTGGGATTGGAAAACTTTATAAAAAATTAAATTCTAAAATTTAAAACTAGAAAAATTGATTTATAATTTTTTTTCAGTAGCACATTTATTGACTAAGATAAAATAAAAAAAATAACTATTTACTTATCAAAAGCATTTTACCAGTTGGAAGATCATGCCAGCCCTTGACGGTTTAGAGATTAGTTATTGGGCTTAGTTTTATTAACGTCCCGTTTCAAAGCAACTCTAAGGCTATTCCGAGACGGACCTCGTAATTTTGAGCCGCAGCCAGACGATGAGGATGACACCTGAGCTGGCAGCACCTCTCCAAGCTCCCACGCCACACCAGCGGGAGGACGTTTGTCCTTGACGGATTTAGCGTGCACCAGGCCCGCTCACACGACGGTTCTTCGGTGGAATCGGGTCTCGAACCTGTAACCCTCCGGTTCTGAAGCCGAGGCCTTACCACCAGACCACCTCGGCTGCCTTAGTTATTGGACAATATTAAAGTAGATAACTATATAAAATCTCTTTTCATTGTTCTAAGGCTTGCATTGGAAGAAAAAAAAGTCGTTGATGTGAGAAATTGCCATGTACTGTTGTAAATAAATTCATGAGATTTTCTGTCGCATTGAACTGAATAAATGACAAAAACTGAAAAATAAATAAATAAATAAAGTGCTACTTTTTAAGCTTTGCTATAATTCATTTTAAATCTCTCAGTCGCAGGAATGAAGATGCAATCGTGTTTCTTTTCTAAGTGCACTTATTCTTTTACAAATATCTCGGGTTCGAAAGGTACATTTTTTTTTTTACAGTTTCCACCCGAATAATTCAAAAGAAAATGCATTACTGGCACTTAAAAGATTAATTGCTATAAATAGCATTTTAATTCAGCAGTTTCAGAGATATTTTTTTCCCCTTGTGGTAAGTATATTTCTATCGCCATGGCAACAAGTATCTCCAGGAAGCAAATATAGAAATTGTAGGAGTTTTGTTTGAAGGATTCTCATTTAACTGAGGTAACTCATTTGGAAGGAATAATAAGTGGAAAACTCAACCCTACTTACTTTTTTTGAATTATTGATTTTTTTTCAACTATTGTTCAGAGGATGCTCATTCTTTGTTTGTACATCATTTGAAATTTTCTTCATGCATCGTTAAATTAAAAGTGGTAAAAGTAGAAAAAAATTACCGCGCTCAAAAATGTCCGTAAAGAGTTTTAAAAATTCACAACGGAAAGAAAAGATAATGATTTTGAAGTGCAGTTTTCTCTAAAATAGTTATTAAGAGCAGGGAATTTTCAGCAGGAAAAATTATTTGAAAACTCATCGATAGAGGGCGCTAGTATATCTTAGATTTGACTAATAAAATCGTAATAAAATATTGACGGCTAATTATTTATTTCAATGGGTTATGAATAGATGTGTAAAACAAATTACTGAATGAATGTTCGTAAATGAATTTCAGAAAAGAGGAAACGATGGTAATGAATGTTTTACGAACATTTGGACCACAGAAACATTTATTTGGTTGCAATAAATAGTAAGTCGATTGAATAAGAAAAACGCTGATAGAAAGTTTTCATTATCTTCTTCGCTGGCTAAGTAAGAAGGTTGTCGCTTTTTTTTTGTGAGGTGAAACCTGTAACGACCGTAAGTTATATTTCTTTCTAATATCGAAGTCTTATACGTGATTTGAACAATTCGTTCACTAATGATAATATACATTCGGTTGAAGAAATATTTTACTGAGGTAGCTTATTTATATGACATATAATTTAAAAATTTTAGAAAGGTTATATAATAAAAATATTCGCTGTGAAAGAAATTATATCTGTATTAGAATGCTGTGCTCTTTCTCTCTACTTTTTAATTTTCTCGTGTATAAAATAAAGAAAGTATTGTAAAAGAAAAAAAAAAACCCTACAACGAATGAAGAATATTCTCGATTTGAAATTTTGATAAAATTTCTCTTCCCAGATCTCTTTGCGACAAAAAATGAATTATATCAGTCATCTGCATGTGAAGTGGGTAATATACTGAAGATAAAAGAATGAAATTTTCTATGGGGTCTTTAGTCCAACAATACACATAGTTATCAAATTTTGAAAAAAAAAAAAAAACCGTAGCCAAAGAGAAATCAGTATATTCATCAATGTGCAAGTGAACACAAGCACTAAAAAATGCAATGATATTGGACTAAATGTCTCAAAATTTGGACTAAAATGTCTCAACCTTGTATGAGACATTTTAGTCCAAAAAAAGTAGTTTTTTTGTACCAAATTGGTGAACGGAAATAGTTACTTTTCGGAATCGATTCTCTTCATTAATCGATATATGTTAAACCGAAAACACAATTAACTGTGGAAGAAAGAAAAGATAACATTTGAGGGAAAAACGTAGAATGTTTTGTATAAAAATATTTATTGTAATAAATGTATTTCCAAAATTAACAATTTACCTTTATTTATGAGAATAAAAAGTTGATTTGGACATTTTTACTTTCTCGTATAGAGAAAGTATAGTAACAGTCAAAAAATTCAAACTCGAGATTTTGACGAATATTCACATTTTAGATCTCCCTGAGTTGGAAAAACACATGTTTGGAAGATGGCTGTGTGTCGGTCTGTCCGTTATAAAGAAAACTCAAAAACTCTTTGAGCTAGACGGTCGAAATTTGGTGTACTGTCTTTATACTAAATTTGCAGACTTCTATCAACTTTTTAGTAAAATTTATTCAGAGGTAGTTCGTTTGCCCGCCTGTTTCAATATAAGTTAACAGGATAACTATTAAACGAAGAGAGCTAGATAGATAAGATTCGGTATACAGATTTAACATTTATAATGCAGACACCTATCAAATTTTGAGCCAAATCCAATGATGTTTTGATTATCTGTCGGTCCATATTTTCATAAGTATGTAAAAGCGATAAATTAAAAACGGAAAGGCTTAAATATATAAAAATTGGTGAGTGATTTGGTGATTACAATTGTAGCTATGTGATAAATTTTGGTTTCAATCGGTTCGGAAAAACGTGCCTAAAACAGAAATTCGATTATCAGATACTATTAACCACCTATCTGGAAATAATCGCCAAAAAATTCGCCTATGGTTCACACGGTGGATTCAGTAAAAATGCTAAATTCACTCCAAAAGTTAATATTTCGAAACTATTCTTCGCCAATGTCATGCAAAGCGAAGAGACAAATTAAGACAATTAAGACAATTTTATTAATTGTTAATGTATAAAATATTTTCTTTTTGTCAGAAACCTAGAAGTGAAACCAGAAATTATAGAAATATGAAAATTTGGGAACAATATTATGATGAAAGTAAGTCACAATAATTATCTTTTTCTCAAAACTCTTATTCATTAAAAATTAAAATATACTACAAATATGGGTACCTTCCAATCCATGAGAAACATTTACATTTTAGCCTAAAATGCTTTTTCTTCTTTAAAATGAAATTTTATTTTTTCTTATGGAATTTTAACAAATAAATAGTTTTCTACATATTGTTTCAAAAATAAAAGCGAGCTTAAAAATTTTTAAAAAATAAATATTACATTTTATTTATTTGGTTTCCATAATTATATTATATTTATTTATTTATTTTTAATTTAGATAAATGTCTTAAGTTATCCATTTTTACAATTTGCAGATAGAGAAAACAGTTTTATCAAGAAATTTAATACTCATTCTGCATTTTAAAATTGAAATAAATCAGAGGCTAAAAAACCCTACTCCCTATCAATCACTTTTTGTCAAATATTTTGCAATATTTGCCTAAAATATTTATAACCACTGGATTCGTAATAAATCAACAATTTTTTTTCATATTAGTTCCCTAATTAAAGTGTGCTTTTTCGAAACATTTTCTAACAAAATATCTTTTATTTACTTGATTTCAATAACTATACTGTATTACATTATTTCTATTTTCTGCTTTGATCAACTAATTTATTATTCCATTCTTTCAATTTTTACAGACAGATAAAACAGTTTTATTAAGAAACTTAATACTCACTTTGCATTTTAGTGTCTACATAAGAATCAAAAATAGGAGCTGAGAGACATCAAGTTTCTGCCAATCGACTTTTGCCAAATATTTTGCTATCTATGAGCTTTTGCCCTAGATTTTAATGACTTCCCAAACTTCACGTGAGAGTCTTATATGAAGTGTATGCATCAGCATTATACAAAGCAATCCAGTCGATGAAATTCTATCAGCAAAGATATCCAAATATTTATTGAGAACTTTAGAGAGAAAGCTTTTAGTCTCTAGTCGATTGTAACAGTAAATTGTCACAGTGAGGGAATATGTGCACTTGTTCCATCATTTACTTAATTTCGTTTCAAAGCTTTTATAGTTACTTTGCAGAAGCAGAAAAGGCTTGGAAATTTTGAAGTTTAAAAACGTTTGAAGCGTTATGCTTCGGACGAAGTAGTTTATTTAGTTAAATAGAAAATGATATTTGCAATTTCCTAATGTCGATAACTGACTTTTCCGTTAAATCTTTAACAATATAAATGAAGAAGTTATAAAATGTCAAATAAAAATAACTTTGCAATTAAATGTGAGTTATATATCACAACTATCTTTAAATTAGGTTAAAAACATAAGATAATATTTATTAAAGAATAAAGAGTAACAAAAAGGTTTATTTATCCTTACTTTCATGTGCACGAAAGAAGGAATTTTTTTAAACGACTAAAATTTCAACAGAGAGGTTTTCATGTATCATAGTGTTTTTAAACCATTTAAGTCCGAAAAAACTCGACCAGTGTGTTTTTGAATATAAAAATTGAGAAGAGTTAAAATGCTGGAAGCTGGAATATGGTTTTTACATCAAAATTATAAATTTCTACCAAATTTTGGAAGGCATTCATCGACTGGATCTCTACGTGTCAATGTATACGTGAACTCGATATTTTAAAAGTACAACTATTCAAATGGTTAAAATTTAGTAAACAGTTTTATCATCGAAATCGGTAAATGTGTATAAAGTTTTTGGCCAAATCCGACAAAGGCTTTAGCATCTTGTCTGGTTCTCTATTCATAATATGGGAAAATAATACTTCAAAAATTTCCCAAACTGGAGAAATGAAATTTGTTGTTTTGCCGTTATTTTAAAATTGCAAATCTGTTTGAAATTTTAGATCCAACTGACTGAAGATAAAAGATATAAATATCTACTTTATTCTGTTTATTGAATTCTGAAACTTAACACAAATCGCGAGCTTAGTAAAAAATGAACAGGATAGCACTTCCATTTGTTCGGAATAAAAATCAAATTTTGATCAATTCTGAAATGGAAATGCCACTGCTGTGACCTTTAAATCAAAACAAATAGCCAGTTTGACCCCATTCTAAGCTAGTATTTTATTAACAAATAATTAATTTACTAACAATGAAATTAAACAAAAATGATTTTGTTTATATTATATTTTTTGTTTATATAATTTTTTTATTATATATTTTAAGGAATTATATATATATATACCTCCAAAATTTAATACTTCATAACCGAATTTCATTTATTGAAGATAATAGAGATTCAAGCTATAAAAGCTTATAGATCACAATCAGTTGAAGTCGCAAGTAATACGTATTGCATATTTGAACATAAGTGACAATAACTTCATAGCAAGGTAACCACAAAAGAATGACGCCCATTCCGTTTGAAAGTATACGAAATTTCAACAACGCCGCAATAGCAACGAAGCGAGAACTCTGGTTGAGTCCAAATTGGTCACTCTTCAACCTCTCTTGTAAACTCAGCAACTTAGAAATTTTTAATTTTGCTTTTAAATCTTTATTGTAATTTTATCTTTATACTATTTATTTATTATCATTTTGCTTTCGGTATCGTTTTAATGTTTGTATGTAATGTGCTTGTTTTGTGTTTATTATATAAGGATAAAGTGTAATTAAAATATATATAAGAATAAAATGTAATTTCAGTGAGCAAAAATTTCTACATACGACACATAGACTGGAGAAATACTTCTCATGGTTCAATTTGAATTACATTATATATATATTGTTACGAAATTTCCGGGGTTCGTTTGGATAGTGGGATTTATATGGTGTGGAGAACCCTCAATCAGCAGGCGGCAGTAGAAAATGAAACGACGACGTTTATTTACACGAAGACACACAGGACAGCACAAAGACGACAACTATATACAGCACAGAAGACAATTATCTTCAGCCGAAACGTGCAGCATACAACAAGACTATACTGCAGACAGTAGCGCACAGCTTAGTTTAGCACTAGCTTGACTCCGTCGCTGCTCCGCTTATCCCTGGACGACCAGTTCTTCACCGTCCATTCCGACTACTCTTTTCTGTCGCTTCCGACTACGACTCAATTCACGACGACCACGGCAGCTGCAGGCGGCTCCTTTTATAGGTCTCAGGAGGCGAGGCTAGAAGCCTCTCAACCAATCAGAAACGTTCGAGGCGTATCTCGGTTCCTACTGGACGGTTCGGAAAATTCTCGATGTTTCGGGTATAATCTATTTTGGCGCCAAAGTCGCCAAATTCGTCGCCAAGTCACCAAATGGCCGCCAAGTTTGTCGCCAAGCTCCAAGACCTCCTATGGAACCAACTATGCTGGGAAGTCGCGTCACAGATTCGTAACAATGTATATATATATGTTATTGATGTTGTCTTGTCCAGTAGTGCAATAGGATTAGATCTGTCCAAAAGATATATATATATATATATATATATATATATATATAAGCATTTTGTTTGAAGCAGAAGGCAGGTTTGAAGACATAGATGAGACATTTTAAATTTTTAAATTAATTTTAATATCCAATCCGGGAAAGCATAATCATTTACAAGCAAAGACGCGGACAAGGCACGTCCGCCACAGCGCGGCACATAAGCAGAAGTCGAAAAAGAAAGAAAGAAATTATCCCTCGCCTTATATAACCTGAGATTTTGATAGAAAAATATTTCTTTACAGTGTTAATATATTATTAAGATTCTGATAGGGATTTCTGACGCATGTCAATCACAAGTAAGGAAACACAGGCATCTTTTAAAAAGAATGTGCTTACAGGACATTTTTCTACCCTTTCACGCGGAGCGTGTGAAAGTGTCGACGTTTAGCCTATTCAGCAATTTTATACACCTTCTCTTGAATTAATGAAGTAGAGAAAGTGGAATTGGATCAAGAAATAATAGAATGAACTTATTATGGGATAAATTAAGATAAAACTTCGGAAATTAATTAAATTAACATCAGAATTTAAAATATCATTACATACATATATATACATATATATATAGATATATATTCTTATCCATTCTTTCACGGCTTTAAAAAAAGCAAGAAAGATGGCAAAATATTAGAATTTGAAGAATATTTGAAACATTAAAACAGCAATTAGAATATAAAATTACAGTAATAATCTTACTGTACATAAAATTTAATTAATTATAGTTTATTTATTCTCGGAAGAAAAGTAGAAAGATAAATATTCTAAAAATTATAAAATCCATTAGATAAAACATGTCACAAAGCAAGATTATGTATTCTTTTGTTAAACAAAATTTAATGAAAAATGCTGCATTACTCTATATAACAAGCAGAAACAAAAAGTTACAAGATTCGAAAAATATGTAAATTATGGGATTTCAATTATTATTTTAAATTGATGGCATTTTCAAAACTTTCAAAATTAACATTAAAATTATATCTTAAATAATTGCATTTAAAATTATTTAAATATAGTAATTTGTTCTAGTAAACATTTTACGCTTGTTGGAAAAGAATTTCTAGAGGCAAATTGCATTGAAAGATATTTTATAACTTTTCATTCAAGCGATAAAAATTATTCAGTAATTATGTTTATTATAACTTATTAAATTGTTTGGTTGTATTTTATTCACAGACAAGAAAAATGTAAATTAATATGCATTTACTAGTTAATAGTAACGCATTCAATAATGGAGAAATATTAAATTATATATATTTTTTCTGAATGAATTGATTCGAGATTTTAATTAAGAGAATCAAAAAATATTCGTTAATTCAAATTTCATGTAAAGACTTTCAATAAACTTACATTTAACTACTTTTATTTGAGTTATAAAATTTTTCAACAATGTTCCTATTTGTTTGTATCAATGAAGTTGAATCATTAAACTTATAAAATCTTAGAGCAAAGTTTTATTTCATATATAAAAAAAATGCAATTATTTTTATTTAGTGAGATTTATCCAACAATGTTTAAAATAAATTGAAAAATACTGAATTACTTTTTATCTCAATAAACTAATTAATTTTACTTTAAAATAAAAAAAAAAGTCGATTTACATACTAATGTAATTTATTATCCCTGTTGAAAAGATTGGATAAGAATAAAATGGAAAATAAAGTTAGGAATATTCTTGAGACGAAGAATATCTTCTAAAAGAATCAAGTTTGGTAAATTAGTTTTATCTGGAATTCAAGACTGTCTCAGAAAAATAAATTGTAGATACATCGGGAATCAAGACAGCTGCATTTTAAAGTACTCGTGATGCATCAACCAAGAAACTAGGTTTGTCACTAAAGTAAGAATGGAATGAAATTCAGTGTTTCAATGTTAGAATGATAAATGAATGGTGGAGAATATAAGGAAAACCGTCCTCAGAGGAACTTATTTTGAAAAATTCTCTAAGTGGAACTCAGCAAAATGCAGTGTGGTTATAATTAAAATCCAAGTTTTTGAAGGACCATGGAAGAAAAATTATTTTTAATATGTTGAAGAAACTTGTATGTAACATTAAAAACATGGGTAAATTAATTACACAATAAAAAAAATAGTTCAATCTTTTCGATTTGTAGCACTTTTTATTACTTTGTAGACTGAAATTATAACATATTTGTTAGAAGATATAAACTGAATTATAGCAATGTGTGCTTAATATGTCATCCTTCTAGTACAATCAAATACTGCAGGCGCAAGACAAGACAGCGTGATCCACAATAGCACTTAATGTTTCCTGATTAATTTCTAAGACATGTCTGGTAATGCTGCTTTCTTAACCCTTTTTAAAGCGGTGGTAAATACCTTTCCACCACCTTAAAATATCTTGCAAACATAGTAGCACCAAAATTAACCAGAAATGGACAAAAGAAAAGCGTCATGTTCAAAATGTAATGTTCCAATGTGTGCAAATTATTGCAATGTGTGCTTAATATGTCATCCTTCTAGTACAATCAAATACTGCAGGCGCAAGACAAGACAGCGTGATCCACAATAGCACTTAATGTTTCCTGATTAATTTCTAAGACATGTCTGGTAATGCTGCTTTCTTAACCCTTTTTAAAGCGGTGGTAAATACCTTTCCACCACCTTAAAATATCTTGCAAACATAGTAGCACCAAAATTAACCAGAAATGGACAAAAGAAAAGCGTCATGTTCAAAATGTAATGTTCCAATGTGTGCAAATTATTGCAATGTGTGCTTAATATGTCATCCTTCTAGTACAATCAAATACTGCAGGCGCAAGACAAGACAGCGTGATCCACAATAGCACTTAATGTTTCCTGATTAATTTCTAAGACATGTCTGGTAATGCTGCTTTCTTAACCCTTTTTAAAGCGGTGGTAAATACCTTTCCACCACCTTAAAATATCTTGCAAACATAGTAGCACCAAAATTAACCAGAAATGGACAAAAGAAAAGCGTCATGTTCAAAATGTAATGTTCCAATGTGTGCAAATTATTGCAATGTGTGCTTAATATGTCATCCTTCTAGTACAATCAAATACTGCAGGCGCAAGACAAGACAGCGTGATCCACAATAGCATTTAATGTTTCCTGATTAATTTCTAAGACATGCCTGGTAATGCTGCTTTCTTAACCCTTTTTAAAGGAGTGGTAAATATATTTCCACCACCTTAAAGTATCTTTCAAACATTGTAGCACCAAAATTAATCAGAAATGGACAAAAGAAAAGCGTCATGTTCAAAATGTAATGTTCCATTGTGTGCAGCTCCTTATTTTATGTTGTTTAACCAGAATAATTAAAAATAATGCATTTGGTAATTTATATTGTATTTGGTTTTTCTACCACTTATTTCATGTGTAATTAATATATTTTTAAATTTTGAAATAACTAATAATAAATAGTTTTACAAAAATGCATATTTATTTGGGCAATTATTTGTATTTCATATTTTTTTTATTGAATAAGTCAGTAAATTGTCATTGCTCATATTGAGCGGTGGTTGTTCTCACCTCGGTTATGCACAACAGCCACAACAATAAAATAAAAAAAATACTTTTTTGGTCATAAATGATCCTTTTTTCTCTAATTTTAGCTCAAAATGTAAATTTTGAAAGAAAATGGCTTGTGTTCGTTAAAGGATTAATAAACAACAGAATTATGTTTGTATTTATAGAGACGGCCATTTAAATATCCCCACAATCAGAAGTAGCAAGGATACAAATCAGGTGAAGGGGTTGGACAATCATTTCAGAAACATCTGCTAATTGTACAATTCTCACCACAAGTTTGGCAAAGTAGTTGTTTAATAGAATGAGTAATTTGAGATGGAGCTCTATCTTGCATAAATGTTGTTGGTTAAGGCATTTTTTCCTTACAAAGCAAAGATAATTATTTTCTAGAATTTCATTTCAACTTGTGACTTTACGGTACTACGAATAAACACTGTCAGTCCAAAAGTTTCGGAAAAAAAGGTTCAATAAAGTCAGCAGTCATACCATACCGAATTTTAAAAAACGCTAATTGCAAAGATTTCCCAAAAATAGAATACGGGTTGTATGAGCCTCATATCCTGAAATCCTGTATGTCGACTTGTTCTGATAAAGTGTAATGAGCATCATAGTTCCAAAATCTTTCGAATCTAGGATTCGTCATCATCAATTTTAGAAGGAATGAAGTTGACAAGATCAATTCTTTATAGTGGATTTCCTCCTTCAATTGCAAAATTTTAATTTTACACGGGTAGCATTCTAAACATTCTAACATGGAGTAAGATTTTGTTCACGGTCTCCATGGTATTGATAAGGTCCGTGCTACACGTTTAGAGCTTATATGTATATATTAACTCATCTTGAATTCCCGAATTTCTTCCCCAACTTCCTGATTTATAACGCTTTATCCTCTAGTAAAAATTGAAACGGTAGTTATTTTGATATAAGTAAGAAAGAAAAGACGCTTTAACAAGCTATAATGCATCTATCGATAAGAAATGAAACTAATTTTTTTTCTATTGTGTAATTCTTTTCTCCATGCTGTAAATATTACAATACCAAATTTCTTTAACATATTCCAAATAATTTTTTTAGAGTCCCCCAAATTCTTGCATTATTATTTATAACAACCTTGCATTTAGAAATTGAAGCCAAAAGATACTATAATTAATTAATATTTAGGCTTAAGTGTAAAAAAGAATATATCAATTTGTATTTATTTTATTTTTTATCAAGAAAATGTATTGTACTATAAAGTATATTTACTACACTAAGAGAGAGTATTGTAATTGCTAAAAAATTATCTAGATTTTGATGAATCTTCATATTAAGCATTTAAAATGCATACAATTTTTTCACCATATTTCGAAGTACAAGACGTTCATGTGCGGGATTCTAACCATAAAAATTCGATCACAGGTGGCGTAAAGGCTTGGCCTAAGATCCACAATTTTTATGAGTTGAGAAGGAGAGATAGCCTTCATCCTAGGAAATATATGAGAAAATTTTGGGGCGAACACTCCCATTGGTCGAAAAAAGGGATAATCATCAACCAAATATACAATTTTTTCGGATGTCATTTGAGATCGTAATGCGTTCACTTCATTTTTTTTTTTTACTTTTTTGAATAAAACACATTACTTTTAAAGTCACGATTTCTTAAATTTTATTGCATTTTAAGAAGCGTTAAAACATGTATTCAGGCACATATATTTAATAATTATTTTTCACTAATTTTAATAAAAAATTGTCATTTTAGATATATTACAGATGAAATCTCTTATACTTTTTTGAAACTGTGCTATAAAGAATTTTAGAAGGAAACTGAAAGGTGCTTTCTCCTTTTAATTTTCCATCTAAGAAGCTTGTCAGGAGAAAACATTGTACTCATAAATAATTTTGACTTTCAAAATTAAAGGTGTCTAAAAGATAAGTTTTTGGAACTATATATGTCTAACAGAACAGCGAAATAGGCTAAGAGAATTAAAGTCAGTCAAAGGTCCTAATAACAAATTTGTTAATTTTTGTCAACTTTTGGGTATGCTTCTTTTGCGAGAATGTCCCTTTGTAGGTCATCTATGAGCATGTGAACAGGATAATTTAATAATCCAACATACTTGATAAATGAATTTTGCTATATAGTTATATTACATGAATTGTAGATCTATTTCAAATTTCAGAGCAAATTTATCCAAGAATTGATTGTTTGTTGAAATGTCATTTGGTATTTATATGACAACGATAGCTGAACGACCTAGAAAGCTAAATGGACAAATTTTAATTTATCTTCTTTGAAAAAAAATTATCAGTGTCTAGTGTTTGATTAAAATTTTGATTAAAAAACTGAATACTGAATTTGTATAATTTGATAATTAAAAATTAAAAACATTTTAAAGCTCAAACTCTTTTACTTCATTGGTTTAATACAATGTATTCATTTCATAGAGTTAAGTTAGAGATTTCTAATTAAAGTGATAAAAATTTCATCTACTTATTTCCTCATATTCTAAATTATATTTACAACGTCCTTTTACTTTTATTTATACTATTATTTAGATGTCAAATAGTAAAGTATACTGTAATTAGAGTGACTGATTACTAAAAAAATTGGTTGAAGTTAAATTAAACTTCATTAGAGTACAAACGAGATTTTTAATTGAAAGAGACTTCAAGTAAGGTTATTAATTAATTACATGAACCTATCATTTATAGAGAAAGACTTTCACGAAAGAAGTATGTTGTTTTTCCTTTTCATAAAATGTTCAAAGGTTATAAAAGAAAGTTTCATTTTAAAAATAATGTATGGATTCCTTTTATTTGTTATTTATAATTAATACGCCAATAAAATGTTTAAAATTATAAATCAGTCTTTTCAATATTTTTTAAATACTTTTTATGGCATCAATGTTTTTAAAAACAAGTATTACTTTTACAGAAGAGGAAAATTCTATTTCTATTCTTATTTATTATTTAATGAAGGTAGCGAGGCTGTGATGGAGGAAAGACTTTTGTAAACTTAACAGGAATAAGGATGAAAAAATTTTAAAATATAAAGAGATAAAAAATCGTCTACAAATAAAGAAGAAAATGTTATAACATATCAGAAAAGTTTGTTTAATTCTCTCGAGTCTCAATTATTACTTGTTAATAAAAAATTATACGTCGAAAAATATATTATTTAGAAATACTTTATATTTAAAAGTATTCATTCATTATTTCTTCGTATGCAGATAATGTCCGTATTTAATAACATAAACTAGTACAAGTAAATACTTTTTAACATCTGTTGATTATTAAAAGCATATTATGAAAAGGGTTAATATATATATACATTTTTAAGTAGAATGTGGGTGCAAATGATGATATCTATTGACTACTAAAAGTAGATTACCGGAAAGTGTTAATATATATGAATTCATGAATAAAATATGGGTGAAA
Organism: Argiope bruennichi; assembly: GCF_947563725.1. Lineage (NCBI taxonomy): Eukaryota > Metazoa > Arthropoda > Arachnida > Araneae > Araneidae > Argiope > Argiope bruennichi. The sequence continues at coordinate 53,772,420 of NC_079162.1, forward strand.
TGATGGTATCTGTTTTTCATTAAAAGCAGATTATTGGGAAAAGGTCAATACATATGAATTCATAATTGGATTATGGGTGCAAATGAGGACATCTGTTAACTATTAAAAGCAGATTACTAGAAAAAGTTAATACTTATGAATTCGTAAGTGGAATATGGGTGTAAATGATGTCATATATTGATTATTAGGAGCCGATTACCTGAAAGAATGGGTTAATACAAATGAATATTTCAATGGAGGTAAGTTCATTTACTTGTATTAGTATTAAGTTTTCTAAAATTCAACAGTTTGAAGTAAATCGAATTTGCTTGGTTTATTTAATTGTTGGTGAAAGGGAAATAGACAGAAATAAATTAGTTCTATGTCTAGAACAACTACAGCAATTACATGAAATATATTTGTATTAGTTTGTGACTGTCGGAGTTGAAATTGAAAATAATTTATAACAAAGGTTTTATTGGTTTAGTTGAGTTTGTTTTTTATGGCACAAAAGCCATCTTTGGTTGAGCTGCGCCGCATTCTTGAAATTAAAATATTTATATCAATTTGTAATAAAATCAAAATATGGAATGTTTACAAAATCCAAATGTCTAAAAGCGTAAATCTGTGAGTCATGAAAAAGCGTAACAATGATGTAAGGTATGGTACTATGCTAAAACGCGCGGTTAATGTTTATATTGGATTATAAAAACCAATATTTTTTTTTAAACTAAAAAGGCCAACATACGGGGTTTTGGAAAGCGCAACTCACCCAATTCAGGGTGAAATTTCTGAAAACATGCAAGACACTGGATAGAATACTGTGGGCATTCTACAAGAATGTTAGCCCAATCCTCAACCTAGTTAAAATTGTGTCCAGTTTTCTGCTGTGTAAAGTGGGTCAGAAATCTATTGTAGGCTTAATTATATGAAGCTTATTACTAATCTGTGCGTCCCATTCAGTTTGCCATTTGGAATGCAAAATGTGGCATAAATATTTCTTATAATCAAAAAGAGGAATCTGTGTTGACAAGAAAGTAGTAGCCAATTTAGCTGCCATATCAACCTTTTCATTACCTGGAATTCCCACATGTGCGGGGACCCAGCATAAAATAATTTGAAAGCCCTTCCAGATAAGCTCGTCATACAAGTTTAAAATGTTGAAAAGCAAAGGATGGCTGCGAACATGTAAAGATGATAGCGATTCCAAAGCGCTCAGTGAATCAGTGTATATTATATAGTTATCTGCAGAACAATCGGAAATAACCGATAAATCTTTTAAAATAGCAGTTACCTCTGCTGTAAAAATGGAACAAGATGAATTTATTCTATAAGCTATTGTGTAATTTGGAATAATACAAGCGAAAGAAGTATGATCGAAACCTGTAGAGTCATCTGTAAAAATAGGTTTAAATTGACGATATTTTTGACGATGGTCAGCAAAGATTTGCTGATAAATGATACCTGAAGTGTTTTGTTTATAAAAATGTTGAAAAGGATTCAAGTATTGGAAACCATGAGATTTCCAGGGTGTAAGAGAAATGATTGTTCAGACATTGCAACCATAGCTATTTGTTCCTTTTCTAGATGCAGTTCTGAAACCAAACGAGTCATTCTTTCAAAGAATGAGGCTATTAATGATGGTCGAGAAGCCTAAAGGCGTTGTAAAAATTGGCTGTGATTAAAATTATAATAAGGATGACCAGGGTTCAATAAAATTTTAAAATAATAATGGAGAGACAATATCTGTCTTCTGATGTGTAGAGAAGGCTCATTACATTCAATATACAAATTTTGTACAGGCGATGTTCTGAATGCCCCTGAACACAAACGAAGAGCAGCATGATGGATAGTACCCGATTTTTGGAGAATACTGCGTCTTGCCATAGCCATAACCAGAATCATAGACATTGCAACCATAGTAAAATTTCGATAAAATTACTGCTTTGTAGATGCGAAGTAATGATAAACGGTTAGAACCCCTTGAAGTGTTAGAAAGAACCTTTAAGATATTCAGAGATCTTTCACATTTTTTTCTTAGGTAAGTTATATGAGAAGCAAACTTAAGCTTTTTATCGAAAATCAGACCTAAAATTTTAACCTCGTCAAGTACTTTAACAGGATGACCTTTTAGGCTAATATCCGGTTCAGGATGGATGTTGCGTTTCCTACAAAAATGTACAGCATTTGGTTTTTTAGAAGAGAATGAAAATCAAATCTTATCACACCAACTTGTGAGTTTATTAATTGCAGTTTGAAGCTGCCTTTCTATAAAAGCCATATTATTCGAACAAGAAGTGTAGAGGTCGTCTACGTATAAATGGCCTTTCACATATGAAGGTAAATGGTCTAAAATAGAATTTTTAAAGGAAAAAGAGTCATACTCAGGACACTTCCCTGAGGAACTGCTTCCTTTTGTACAAACATATCAGAAAATTCTGAACCCATCATAACTCTAAAACATCTTAACTTCAGGAAGTTTTGGATAAATATTGGCAAGTTTCCTCTTAAATTACAATTGTAGAAGACCTTAAAGATGCCGAAGCGCCAGGATATGTCATAGGCTTTTGCGATATCAAAGAAAATTGCCACTAAATGTTTTCTACGGAGAAAAGCATTTCGCACATCAATTTCCAGAGTCAGCAGGTTGTCCATAGTTGATCGTCCTCGTCTAAAACCACTTTGAAAACTGTTTAACATTTTGTTATGTCAAATAGTATACAAGTCTGCGGTTAACTATTTTTTCTAACAGTTTGCATAAACAATTGGTCAGGGCAATCGGTCTATAGTTAGAAGGGTCCGAGGGATTTTTATCAGGCTTCAGTATGAGTATTACTGTTGCCCATACTGAAGCTTGTACTTGTTGGTTTAATCACTTCATTTCTTTTATCTTGCATTTTTTCTCCCCAAAGAAGCGTGCTTTGATTGTTAGTTGGAAAGCGAAGTTAAATGGAGTAATTTTTCAGTTTGTCACCAATAATTCGAAAACTACACATTCAGCAACTAACAAGTTTTCTTTAAATACTGCAGAGTATAAAATTCTACCAAAAGTGAGCTCTATTTCAAGTTGAAGGGAGGGAAGTTATATTATTTCTTGCAAAGAAAGAAAAAAAGAGAGAGAGAGAGAGAGAAACAATCATTCTTCTTCTGTCATTTTAAAATTCTTTATATAAAATAAAAGAGCAAAAATTAAAGAATACTATAAGGAAACTAAAAAATAATGGCAGTAATTTAAACAATGTCTGACATTCTAAAAAATTAAAATATAAGATCGCAGAAAGTCTGGAAGAATAAAAGGCAGACTGAAAGAATTATAGGATGTCTGGACTTTGTCTCATCCTTATATAGTAAGAGTTACAAAGTATCCTCATTATCTTATACGTATTTTTTTATCTGTTAATCTAATAAAACTAAAACTGGTTTGTTCTGAAAGCTTTGAATGATGTATAACATTTTTTAAACGAAACAGGACACTCAAAACTTTAAGAATTTGCTGTTTCCTTATTGTCAACGATAAATTATTGCTACATGATTTCACAATTTAAACCTAAGAAACAAGCCTTCCTTTAACGGATAGGATCTTTACTTAACACGTACACTGCCACAAATTACTCCTTCTTTGCAATCTCTTAATTACAGGAGAAACGAGGTAATCTAAATAAATAGATGGTTCGGTATGATTAGAAAATAGGTGTGAACCACAGTGAGATACGTGACAGTGAACATGTTAAGGAAGGAAGGTAGTTGTCAAGAACGAATATCATGAAAATTTGATTTGTAAATGAAGGATCTCTTTTTTTCTTCCAAATAACCATGACATTTCATGTAAAATTTAGCATATGTAAAAAGAATGAGCCTTTTTTTAAACTATAAAAATATTTGTTTCTTAAAGTATTTGCTTTATAATAGCAAATAAAATAAATATATGCTCTGATGTGAAAAACTTCAAGCTCGTAATCACAAAACGATTGGCTTCTCTCACAAAAATAAATTTGCATAAAAATCAATAAAAAATTAACAAAATGTGTGAGAGTAGGTTTAATAATTACATTGGATTTATTTTCCTTTTAATGTATTAAAGAAATATTGAATATAAGGCAACTTTAAAATCTGAAAAATGTATTTTTCATTATATACAGGTGATTAACAAAATAACGGAAACACTCGTGAATAAAAGTGACATTTAAGAATGCCCTTCATAAGCATTAAAATATAATCCTAGCTACCAGTTTTTTTAAATATAAAGAGTGTACATCATGGTAATATGAGGTAGCTTAAGTGAATTTGTATATGTCTTAGATTTTTGTCAAAAGATTAAAACTGTGACCGAGACATCTAAGTTTTTGGGCGTTTTCTATAGGTACACTATATAAAGTCCTGACAGCATACATATAATAACGTGGAGAGACAAGTTCGACAAATCAAAACAGCGGAAGGAAGGAGAATCGGAATGAAAGAGCCAAAGAGACTGCAAGGCTCAATCAGCATGTAGATTCTCTAAAGTCAATTATTACCGTTAAAATTCCCCTGGTGGTACCTCGAAATGAGGATGAGATGCTTTCAACATGGTGGTTGAATCTCGCCTCCCTGGAGGGTACACTAGAAGGTGGGGGTCGGCTCCTCCCATCGATGACGGGATGTACTTCCTTAGGGAAAGGTTGTTCCGTGGCCGGTGATGGCCCTTAGAACTCATCCACAGTTCCCACCACCTGTGTTGCTGTGGTGGCGACATGGTCATTCAGTATTATTTATCCGTGTGCCTTCGGGCGGGTCAGAGAGTCAGTGATATATTGCAGTTAAAAGACACATTCATAAACAGAGCATTTACGGCACATCAGCAATCATCAAGCACAAACAAAAATGACAAATTTCATCTACAATGGTGGCATTACCTCAAAAATCTGACATATATTATTGATAATTGGAAAACTTACATGATCAGACGAATCATCTTTCACACTTTTCCCCACAACAGGACGGTTGCACGTTTGGAATACGCATGTACAAGCGTATGATCATGATTGTCTCCTTTTAGTTGTCAGGTATGGAGGTGGATCCGTCATGGTATGGACAGATATGTCATGGTTTTCTGCTGGCCCAATGGTAACTCTGAAAGGAAGGATCACCAAGAAGAAATATAGAGAAAATTTAGTTTATCAGGATCATCTTATGATGCGAACTTTGCTTTCTGCAGGAGATAGAATTTTACAAGATCATAATGCTCCTGTTCATGTAGCTGTACTTGTCTAGTTGTGGTTTGATAAATATGAGGATGAAATGACACATCTACCATGGTCCGCATAGTTGTCCAACCTCAATATAATTGAACCGTTATGGTATATATCAATACGTTCAATCAGGATTCGATATCCTCCACCGCTATCTTTCCCGGAACTTTCACAATATCTCCATAAAGAATGGTATAATATTCCTCTAAACAATACTCAACACTTTTATGATTCGATTTCCTGGCGAATCCAAGCCGTTTTGCATGCCAAACGTAGCCCTATGCCTTATTAATAAAGGTTTTTGTTCTTTTTTGAGATGCTTTCATTATTTTGATAACCATATGCATAATTCGTTAAAAATATATTGCTGCACAGAAATAAAAGAAAGGGTTTAAGGGATGCATAATGCTTTTAAATACTATAATAAAAAAACTTTATATCAATGAATTCATAAGATTTTACATATGAGTACCGAAATTAAGAAAAGAAGTGTTTTGAGAAAAATGTAAAAAAACTGCATCATTTTAACATAGGGTTCTCTTTTTAATTGTTAATTTATGAGTTTTCTGTTCATCACACCTATACATACTTTTCTTTTCCGTACTGGATGAAATATCTCTTTTTCAGGAGGTTAAAAAATTAGAAGCACTATTTTCTTAACATCACAAATTGTTACGGTTCTGTTAATAATCTTTATAGATCGAAACTTATTCTGTCTCTTCAAAAATGTTTACATTGCGAAATGTAATAGATTATATCAGAAATGCAAGTAATTATCACATCCTTTTATTCAACTGAACTTATTCCATATGTATACAGATGAAATTTTGTAATGGATTTTTCACTCAATTTTTTATGTGTTAGAGTTTTAAAATTTTGTATTTGCTTGTACTCAATGAAAATATATTTTGTAATATTTTCAGAACTGAATTATCATTGAATTGATTGGTGTAATTAAATTTTGATTGTCACTGGAGTCACCTGATAGGGAACTGAAAAGAAAAAAAGGTATTCCTAACAATAAATTATGAATTAAAAAATAAAAAGCAGAAAACCATTACAGCAAACAAATTTATATTTTATGAAATCTATAAAATTATGGTTTTAAAAAACTTTTTTTATGACATTTTTCTTTTTCCTAGAGATGAACTGAAAAATTGTGTAAGAAAGGAGTAAAAAATATTCAAAAGAAAGTTTTTAAAATTTATTTTACAAACAACCAGAAAAGTATTTCCTAGGCTTAAATTAATTCTTCTTTTTACCGAGCTTCCATTCATCAAAAATCTATCCGAATAGTAAAATTGCGAAAAGTAATTGTTGAAAATTGTTAAGTTGCTAAATCGAAGTTGAAATAGTAAAAATGGGGAATCGAGTAAAGGTAATTTAAATTATGAAGTTGCATTCAAATTCAGTAATCTAAGCATTTATTCATAAAAGTTATAATGAATGAAGATTTAAGTTATAGTTTTTCGTAGGAAGAATTATAAGATTTAAATTTTTATAAGAGTGACATTTTCTCGGATTTCAAAGTCTTAGTGGAAATATAAAGTGTGTAGGAAAAAAGAGGCCAAATTTTTAAAATGAAATATATTTCTTAGAATATCGTTTAAAGTGATTTTTCTCCTTTAAATTACTTTACTCTATTTTCAACTTTTCAAACATTTCTTGAATAGATAATGGAAATCCGTTTTTAGGATCGTTCTTATGTTCCACAGTGAATTTTCTTCTATTGTTTCAAATCTTCTACTTTTCAAGGTGGATTTCAACTTTGGGAAGAAAGGAAAGACCACATAATCAGATCTGGAGAGATATGTTATATTTTTGATTTTTTTTTCTTTTAAAAAATCTTGATTGAATTCCTTGTTTTAAAAATTCCTGCTCAAATTTCCCCCCGGAATTCGCCAAGTTCTCGGTGATTCTTCAGTAGCTGTGAAACGAATTAAATTTTGTTTCTCAGCCAAGGCATGAGGTCTAACCTCTACTAAAATGCAATGCGATCGTAGATATTCCATCAAAATTATTGAAGTGAATTATTTACGATGCCTAGATTTTTAATAATCTTGTGGAATCAAAGCACGATTTTTTCGAGAAGAAAATTGAAAATTACTGTGAAAAGGCACTCAGTATTCAAATCATCTTTGGTGGGCGCTCTGTCCTACTTGAAACATAAGTATACTATTCATAGCATTAAAACAGGCTAAAACAATCAACGATCATCTCCAGGATTAATATAGAATTTTAAGAAAGGAGTTCGATAATTTAATATCAAATTCGTAAAAAAATTGTTGCACCTCTATTTTCAAAATGGCAGAAAACATCCTCATACACAAAATGTATTGGTTCGCTTTTCAGCTCCAAGTACAATGATAAAATGATGTGACATTCTCGAAAAAAATATAGATGTTAAATCAATGTTAAGATTACCCAACTCCATTAAATCGGCATTTGCAGCCAATGCTCTCAAAACTTATTTAAAAAATTCGGTTTCCTTTTGGACAGACCTCGGGATACAAAACCATGATTATATGGTCAAAGGAACAGTTTCAGAAGAAGGGACAACTCTTACATTAATTGTAGATTATATCAGGAGATATGCTGTACTTATATTATATGCTGCAATAAAGAAATATGCTTAAACATGCTGGAAGTGTTTGGTATATATCTAACTTAAGCAACTATGGAGTGAATATGAATTCATTTCCTTTACGACATACATGGTATGAATTAAATGTTCCAGAAAAATTTTAAGGGTAAATCGGGCTAACACATAGGATTCATTTTTTAAACAGGAATATGCAGTATTCCTGTTGTTTATAATTGCTCACAATGCCATTCCAAGCGTTGATGTTGAAGCATTGTTTTGGTTAATTTTGCTTACTGGAAGCTGATAAGACTTGAAAAGACTAGATAAATTCAAAAATTCGAATTAAATGAAAAATTTGAGTTATTAAATTTCAAAATTATTTAAAAAAGTATAATACGAAAAGACTATAATTCTGAAAGCAAAAATGGCAATAAAAATTTATTTTTAATATTTAACAGCTTTAATATAAAGTACCTAAAATATGTGATTTGTAATAAATAAATTAAAAATAATTAATTTTTTTATATAATTTTTGAAGTAATAATTTAGCCGGCGTTCTGACATAGGGGTAGCGCGCCTTCCCCGTATTCCGGGCGTCCCGGCTTCGAGTATGGTTGTTCTTCTTCTGTGTTCTATCTGTGAGGTGTGTAAATGTGGCCCCCTTTAAAAAGTGATTGTGCAAGCGAATGTGGCGCATGAAGTAGCTAAGTCGTACTCTTGGCCCTAATTGGCACTACTGAAAAAACAAGAGGCGCTCACTCAGCTTAAATCGTTAATATATAACTGTCAGAGGGCTTGTGAAGTGCCATAAGTCACAACACAACAACTTTAATGATTTAAATAATCATAATGCCTTTTTAATAAAGAAAGAAGTACAGCCAATTGAATTAAACCCACAACAAAATACTACTTGAACAAAACCATTTCAAAAGAAATAGTATAATTTACTCACAATCTTTTAATAAAAAAGTACCAATCTACTATTGCTTTTTTATTGAATACATTACATAGCAGTAAACTTCTCGAGTGAGTTATGATCATTAAAAATTGCTAATTTCCGATCATTAAGGATAAAAGGTTTAGATGTATTTATCAAATTTTAAAAAAAAATCAAGAACAGAAAACAAATTTTGCAATTTTTAATTTTGTCTGCGATTTAATCAAACTGAATTTTAAATATAGATGATATTATAGCATTATATTAAAAGGAAATTTGAAGGAAAAGAAAAATTTGAATGACCGACGATTTAAAGATGTTCATATCAGCAAAACTCTGTTGTATGTTGTAAAGTTAGGTAAAAAAATATGGTTAATTAAAGCCAGAAAAATTTCATTTTCAGAAATATTAAACTTCATAGTTTAGAAAGATGAAATTTCACATCTAAAAATGAAAATTATATATTTACAGATTATCTTATTAATTTTAAATCTGTACGGCACTGAAAGATTTCAAATGTATATTTTCCCTGAAGCAATTATTACAGAAACTAAAAATTTTATATTCAAAGCTTTCGAATACGTATTTCCAGATCCGCGCTTTGACCTCATTTACTTAACTAAAGATTATTTGAATTTTGAATGGATTCAATACGTACAAAGTATTCTTACCGATATTCAGGTAATCGAATTTTAAATTTTGAATTATTTATGAGAAGTTATTTCTGTATCGCTGGTTTGCTGTTATGAATTGATCTAAAAAAATCTGTTTTTGATGAAGATTCTACTTCGCTTTTAAACTGATTTTTAGAATTTTGTTAATTAATTTGAAGAAATCAAGTACTATGCCTTAATAGTAAAATAGGAAATTGAAAATTTTCTTTTATTATTTGTAGAAATGCGTTTTTTTCTTCCTTAATAAAACTGAAATCTTGTTGACTTGATATTTTACAGTAGGTGAAATTTTTGGTTCAATTTAATTCGTTCTTACGTTAAAACAACTATAATAATAACTATTTTATGAATTCAGATTAGAAAAATAAATATAGATTGTCCTTATTTGAACTCTTAGTTTTTGTTTTATTTGGAATCACTTGATTTTGTAAAGCATACTTCACAATTCGAAATAATTAAAAAGTTACAATTAATATTAGATTTTTCAGGTTTATCAATTGAAATGATTGAAAATTAGCTAGTATTCGTGAAAATAGACATTTTGTAAAATGAGTGGTTAAAAGTAATATCATATTTGTTTATCCATGCTAGTTGCAACAGATAAATTGCAACGAGTATAGAAAGTATTTAACAAGATTTTAGGAAATATACTGTAAGACTTTTGGAAATTATCAATTGATTCTAATTAAAATAAACCAGTATTCATTTAAATAGATAGTCTGTAAAATGAGTGGTTAAAAATAACATAACTGCTTACAAGCGAGTCACAGTAGACATATTATATTGAGAATGAAGAGCATATTTACAGTAAAAGTTACGGTCTAAAAAAGCCTCGTTTTAAAAAATTGTAAACTTAAATATCACTATGAATTCTTTAATAAGTATAAGGAATACAATTTTATGAAAGTATTTGCCTGCTTAAGTAAAAAATTTATTGAACTAAAATTATCCTTGTTATATAGTGTAAAAATATTCTAATTCATATGTCGTCGAGCGTTTTCACTACTATTTTTTATTTATATCTTGGCAAAATATCCTTTAGGAAGAATAACTATTATGAATTATCTTTAAATAATTTCAGCCAAATTTGTTACCTCTAATCCAGATATGAAGTACTATTCTTCTTTATGAGAAATTATTAAGTTGTCTATGAAGAAACTTGCCTGAAGCTAACATTCCGATTAAAAGTTTCCCAATAAATGTTAAATGGCATTGAAGTTATGTTCGATAGAGTAGTAATGTTTTGAGCAGTTGTTTGTTAAAATAACTAAAAACATCGTCCAATATTTTAACAAGTATTACTACAAACAAATTCCCGAATTTAAGATGATTTAATAATATATTTCGCGTGAGCTCATGCCTTAATATTTTCGCTAATTTTCGGCGAAAAATTGAGATAACATGATAGTTTGGATTAGGCTTTTAAATAATAAAAATTTAAAAAAACAAGAGCTCTGAGGATTACATCTTTAGTACACGGAGTATTACTAAGCTAATGTAAATACGGGCCAATAGAGAACCACATTCTGATGTTCATTTTTGTCGTTTTTATTAGAAAAATGGGCTCATTAAGAACTTTGCATTTAATATTACTATTTGCATAATTTATATTATCTTAAATAAAACTTCAGGATTTTAATCTAACTTGAATCATCAAAAAGAATAACTAGTAGCTGTCTCTATAAACCGTTATAGAACTAATGATACATTAGCATAAACACAAAATATTAGAATTTCTCAGAACTAGAAAATCGTATTTCCGAACTACTTGTCAAAATAAACTTCATTTGCTTATCGTATATTCATTGAAAATTTGACATTAAGGAAAAATATTGAAATTAAAAATTGTAGTAAAAGCATGTAGGTCTATTTCGAAATTTAGCTTTTATTTTCACTGCACATTTTGCGTCACTAGTTTATATGCAAATTGCGCTTAAAAATATGTCGATTTATATGCAAATAGTAGGATACAATTCTTGCCGAAGTTATTATATTTAGAGTAATAAGCATTCAATTGTTTCCTTTAAGTGAAATGTAAAAAATAGTGCCTGGGGAGTATTAAATGAAAATAGGTATTTTTTTTCTTTATGTTTTAATGAAAAATCGTGCAAATTTTCTATACGCTATTATACTACGTGTACTAAGAGAAATTTTCTCTTAGTACACGTAGTATAATTTTTATTAGTTTCATATGTTATTTTGTATGTTTTATCTATTAGAAGCACATTTTTTTCTATTATTCTGTTGAACTTGTATAGACAGAAGCTGACGAGACAGCAATATAAATTCGAATTGATAAAGCACGAGTTTAAAAATAAGTGCAGCATGAGATAGTAACAATCTTTCATTGAAGATGGCAGTTTTAATATTTAGTAACTTTAATAAATAAACAGAGAGTTATTTGAATAGAAGTATTTCGAATTAATAATATTAACAATTAAAATCCCTTTTCATAATTTTAAAAATGTTTATATATATAAGAAAGCATGATTTTAGCAATGTGAATGCAAATGTAGTGTCTTTTACTTCTGAAGGGAATGGTGAAGCAGGTTTCTTAGATTAAAATGTTTTAATTTACTTTGAAAAGTCAAGATTTAAATGCACGAAGAAGCATTGCTCATATAACTCAAAGCTCAATCAAAATAGAGCATGATTTGTAACAGTACAATTGCACGAACCGCAATTATAGAAAAGCTCACTAAATTTCTCTGCTTTCAATAGCTCGGCCAGTTATAGAATTGAAATTCCAGAGCAGATGTTCATCTTTTATAGTCTAGCGAGATGAAGGATCAAAGTTTTCGTAAACTTCCCCGTATATCGAGGACTAAACTTCACCTCGTCTCACGATTTCTCAATCAAGCATTTGGAGCCAAATTCGGTCGCCAAGTTGCCAAAATGTTGTTGTGTCAAAATCACTGCAGCACAATAAAGACTGGATGCATATAATTCTACATAAATTAACTTTGTTTTGATTTTTACTTTCCCGTACACCAAACATTCAAATAAAAAGATTTGTAATTACAAAAAAAAAAAAAATGACTTCGAGATTTTTGATAAATTAAGAAGGCTCCCCTGAGTCTAAAAAAATTGGAATTACGACTGTCTGTAGATCAAAGAATATGAAGAATCAAAAACTATACAAGGTAGGAAGACGAAGTTTGGTACAACATTTTCATAACATAACTGCAGATCTAAATTAAATTTTTGGATAAACTTTGTCAAAAAGGGGAGACTGATTGTTCATGTGCGTACATATGAACTTGGTAACTCTGAAATGCTACGAGTTAAAATAAGAAATTTGGACGATAGTTTTATAGTGTAGTTATAGAACTGTATCACATTTTGGATCAAATCCACCAATGAGTTTACTGGACGCCAATTTGTATTTATATGCGTTTGTGAAAGCAGTAAATAAAAAACTGAACAAATCAAAATTATAAATGTTAATGTGTATATTTACATCAAATATAATTGGGCTTAAATATCTGTTTTTTATTTGTCCTTATGTATGTGAGTATAATTATTCTAAAACATAAGAAAGCCAGATAAATGAAGTTTGGTACATGGTCTTGTTAATAAAATTGTATATATACATAAAATACTTTATATTTTATCTCTGAAGGGACGAAGTCAAGCATTTAAATCTAAATTTTTTTCGCTATTCTGGAAAGTGAAAAGAAAAAACCATCCTTTTTCATAAATATACGAGAAAGTCAAGAAGAGTGCACTCGCTGGGTGACATAAGAATATTTTTTATTGTTGCATCAATACTTCTAATACTAGCAAATACAACAATTGTTGAATAAATTCTTATATGAACGACTAATTGTCATGGCAATAACCATCAATATACGCAACAATTGATACGAGAAAGTCAAGAGAAAAAGACTATCGCTGGTTTTTACTGCTTTATTTGGTTTATTGATATATCATTACTGCTAAACCAACAAATACAACAATAATACAGCAAATTCTTATATGGATAACTGAATCTCTTGAAAAATACTTTAACTTAAAATTAAACAAGGTAATATTACCGATTTCTGCTTATGACAAATTTTACTATGTTTAAAATAAATGAAGTAATAATTTTTATAACCTTTATTTCAGGTAACAATGGGTATTTAGTACAATTAAGATATAATTCCAGACGTTGCAAAGCTATTACTTCAAAGAATTTGAAATAGTCATGTGGAAACTGAAATTATGTTGTTAAGAGGTGCGTCTGGTAAATATTTCCAAGAATTGAACTAAAAATATCCCAAATCCCTTTTTAATGAGAAAAGATGAAAATAATTTGTAGGAATCTCTAGCACAAATTCCATAGATTTAGGGATTTACCTTTGCAATATACAAATGTCTTACTTCACTATGCTGCTGTTAACGAGAGGATTTTCTCTGTACAAGTTTCATTTTCAATATTTTTTTAAACTATTGAAGCAAGTTTGTAGAAGGGTTTATGGGGCTTTTAAGAGGAGAGTGTCGAAAAATATAAGACTTACGTTGACTGGGACAAAAACAAATGTTTGTCTATTGTTTGAAACAGAAGGATAAGATGAATGCTTTTTGAAATAATATCAATTTTTTTTTTTTTTGTAAAAGTAGCTTCCATTCTTGGTTAAAAATGATTGTCAGTATTATTGTTAAAAGGATGTTTGTTTTACGAGAAAAAGACTTTAGGGATTATGCAAATGGAAGAGTTTTATCTTATACATTTTGCTAATTTTTCTTGAGAAAGATTTTAAATCATTACTTCAGAGATAAAGAACGTCTCCTTTTATAGACGAAATTATCCAAAAATAGACGAAAACGTTCAACTTTATTTTTATCATTTCATCACCAAAATATGTGTTTATATTCAACTAAAATAGTGCTATAAAATGTATTGTTCAATAAAATAAATATTTGAAAGGTTAAGAAGAAAAAAAAAAGCACATTTTAATAACTTTTCTCAAAATGATATTGTAATTAGATTTAAATATCTTTGAAAGTTCCTAGTGTCTTAATTTTTGAAGAAATTAAATGAAACTAATAATAAAAATTTCGGACAAACATTAAAATAAAATGGGGTATGCATTTTATGCTTCGAGTTTATTAAGCTCGTTAAAAGTCAATTTTAGTTCAGAAAAACAAAATTCCTATGAAAATTCAGCAAGTGTGCATAAAAATATTTCTAAAAAAATAGCATTTAATTGGAATTATAAAATCATACGTAGTTTTGTTCCAAATAAATTTACATTGGGTAATAAGAAAGAAACAGAAAAAATTAAAAGTTAAAGCGCTTTGAATAGTTTGAAATTTTTAAAAATTATATATCTTTTAAATTTTTTAAAAATAATATATTTTGTTTTAAATTGTTTTTTTAAAAGAAAGGTGACGTATTTATGTTTTAATACATATGCATGAAAAACTTCATAACCCTAACTGCATAATTCCACAAAGTGTCTAATAGAGTCTACTGTTACCTTCAGATCGATTATTTATTTTTTAATCTGCTGAAACAGAATATATGAATTTGAATTTGGTATTCTAGCGAATATGTTATTGGAAAGAAATTTGACATTAATTATCATTATGCATGTTTGTTATAAATTAGTTTTTTCAAATAGAAACTTGTTTCCTGATTAAAATAATTTTTTTAATCAATCAAATATTACGGCTTCTTGTTTGAAAATGAAAAAATAAGCATAATATAGTTAAAATGCATTTTTTATAAAGAAAAAAATTCGGGGCACACGAATTGTAAGAAAAATTACCTTAATTATCTTAACAGGTGCAAAAGCTTTTGTGACTATGTAGGTAAGCTTATTTCACATTTCCTGATAAATTACTGGGCGGAATTACACCAAACTTTGCACAATTATTATTTAAGATAAGAAAAAGAATACCACCAACTTTTCAAAGTGCAAAAACATTAAATGCTTAATTATTCACAAGTTAAATGAAATATCACAGCTTTCTCACAATTTTGGAGTAAATTATTCTACTGGAGATATTCTTATTCTATCATAAATTTCAAACTGTTACTTTCCAAATGTAACAACTTTATTCCCGTTGATTTTATACCATTTTTATTAATTTTATAAAAATGTAATGCAGAAGATTTTGAAATTAGAAAATTTATAGACACTTTGTTGCTAGGTAATGGTGAGACTTTGAACTTTTCATCCTCTTTATTTTGATATTTTTTGTTGGCAACGGTTTTTATTTGTTTAAAAAATTCCAAAGATTATTTATTAAAAATATTATTGCAGACTATAGAAAAATTATGTGTTCTATAATATTTTATATAAAAAACTTTTTCTCTAAAAATAAGTTATTTAAAAAGCATTTACTTACTGATGCACTAGGATTACTGAGAATGTTAATGTTAATTAGATTCTTACATTTTTGCATACAATGCATATATAAAATTTTATAATAAATATTTGAAAGGTTTCAGTGGAATTTTCATGAAAATTAATTAAACTGTTTTTACGAATAAAAAAAATAGGAAAAATTCATCCCAACCAACACTGGGTATTTCAGTAAGTATTTAAATGTTTTCAATCTCTGACAAATTATCTTTAGAGAACTTTTTGAAATTATTGCTTTTCAAATAAAGGTTGATTGCTTTCTATTAAACTTGATCATTTGCCATATATGTTTCCTCCGATTCCATAAATTCTTTAGATAATTTTTTAAAAACAAGATTTTATGAGAAATTCGAATGAAATAAAATTAGAAATACACTGTGTGTGAATTCTTCAGGTATAAACTTTCAATGATTCATGTTAAAAACCCAAAGCATTTAAATTTTGTAAGGTTTATACATCAACCTTTTCAACATTTCTGGAATAAATGATAAAATACTATAAACCTCCTTTTTCAGTAAAAATGCAGAAACATTTCCCCATTACATTGGATTTTAAGTTTACTACTATACTTTAAGTATATCATTCATACATTTGATCAATAAAATTTCCATCGCTTTCAATATTTAGAAAAAGAATCATTTATCTTTTCTACTTATTATGCTTTTCTATGAAATATTTTTATGGTTGGTAAAAAAAATTCGATGTTTTACTAGTATCAATTTCGTGAATAGCAAATATCATATATAAAGGGAATTTGAGAACTTTGTTATTAAATGTATTGCATTACCAGAACCACTTACTACAGTTTGAAAATACATTTTATGTGAAAATGCAAAATAAGCCAATAAAATTTTGCGCTTTCAAAATAAGAACTAGATGCCGTAAGTATTTAAAATTACTTTCATTTAAAAAAAAAGATACAAATGGCTTTGAAACTGCTTTATAGATAATTTTTCAAAAGATTTACTTACTTAATATTTCATTTCCTAAAATCTTAATATCATAGAAACAGATTTTAAACACTTTTAAAGTGCTCATCTGCATAAGTATTTATTTATTGTGATGCCAAAATTTAGAATTAAAAAAATAGTAAGAGTAATATTTAAAAATCTCAAATAAATGACTATGTATAAGAATTTAGTTAAGAATATTTCTCACAAATATCGAGCCTCAGTGGTATATTCTATTTTCCATTTGTAGAAACATGCAAAAATGTATTTAAAAATATTTCATTTCAATTATTTAAAGTCTTTTCTTACTAAATTTTAATCATAAATACTTCAATAAATGTTATTTTAAGAGAAGATGATTTTTTTTTAAAATACTTTTTGACATTCAAAGTATTTAAAGAAAAAGTTCTCTAGTCCTCAAAAAATCGATTTTGGAGATTTGGACAATTTTCCATATATTTGGTTCTGAATTCGAAAAAGACTTTTGTTATGGAATTATATATCTTTAATTTTGCATTTGACTGAAAATGATTCAATAAAGGAAAAACGTAATGAGCTAAACTTGATATTATAAAAGCATTGTAGATTTGCGTCGAAGGCTTGGTTACATCCTTCAACAGGAAGACAACTGGTCAATTCGCCTGCCCGTACGACTGTATATTAACATGATGATTCAATAAATCAAAAAGTAGATGAAGCAATTTGATGTAATGTCTTTATATACTAATTGTGGAACTGCTTAAAAGTTTGTACCAAATTTGGCAACTAAAGAACGATGGATTGGGCATGAAAAGTAGAATTCAAAGATACACTGAATGGGACAAATGATTTTTTTTAATGATATTTGCGTCAAAATTGTACATGCGGAATAGTAAATTCCAGTTATTTGGAACAATTTAAGAACAACTAGCGCGAGTGATCACTCAGAACTTTTCCTTTATAAACCTGTTATTCTCTTCCCCATATAAAATGTGTGGAGAGAGGTTGAGGCTGCCACGAATGCTCAATTTTTTTTATAGAGTCCCCCACACGAGCGCTTTGTACTTCTTAGTACAGTGAAGGAAATTAAATACAGTCACAGAGTAAAGAAGGAGCCATCCAGATTTATTCTGTCATCACTCATCATAAAATCATAAAATAGTATCATTGAAAAGAAATTAACCTACTTCTAAATATTTTTGAATAAATAATTTCATAAAGGGCCACCGTCTATATTGATATAATAACAAAGTTCAAATTTTCAAGGGCAACACCCTTTTCTCCCATTAAATTTCAAAATGAGATAAAAATATTTTCTCGAGAACCAAATTTCATTAGTCTTGGCTCATTCATTCTGAAATTGCGAGCCAACAATATTTTGACATTCTAATGTAAAACAAAATTTTGTTCTTTTATCCATATTTAAATAAATAATGTAGTTATTTACCTAAACTCTTATTGTTATGAAAATATAAGATTAATAGAAAATGTTAAATATCTCTTGATATAATTGTGGCATATTTATCAAAATTTATTGAATTTTTCAATGGGTAATCTATTTACGACATCGAAAAAGGACATTGCTATAGGAAATTTCAAAATATGTAGTCAATATATATAATACATACACAATATACAATTCTAAATATGTAGACAATTCTCTATGAACATTTCAGGCACAGCATCTTTTAATATACGTTACTAACTTTGAAATGGTTTTTTTAGTTCACATATATGATGATTGGCAGCAGAATAAAGCTGCGTGGTGTGTGCCTTCTTTTTTTTTTCTCGACTGTATAATTTAGATCATTGGAGCCTTTTGTTATTCTATTGATACCGATATTCAGCAAAGAATAATAATAATAATAATAATAAAGAAACAAAACCACACACTAATTTTCACTAATCTAAATTGGTGTTTTATTGAGTCATCTTTCTTACTATGGGAAAGTACAAACAGAAGGCGGTCAACTGCTAGATGGATTTGGATCCATATTTGATGAGGATCTGTTTTTCAGATGCTAAAACCGTGTATCTAATTTATTTAATTCTTTTTATTTTGGAGTTATCGTGTTCATTTGCACTCGGATGGATAGAATGTATTTCGTTCAAAATTTGAAAGAAACCGTCAAACTTAGTGTAAAGACCAAATACAAAATTTTAGCCGTCTAATTCAAAGACTTTGTGTTATGTTCACAGACAGACATGATTTCAAAAATGTGTCTTTCGATCTCAGGTAGATCTGAAGCGTGGAAATACTTGAAAATCTCGGATTCGATTTTTTTTAAAGATTACCATACTTACTCTTCTCACTTCGTAGAAATTTTTTTTTTCGATTGGTTTGTTGGATTTTATTGGCGCAAGAGCCAAATTTTAGCTAAGCTGCGCCAAATTTTTTTTTCGAAGCAAAAACAATGGAATAATTGACTTCAATTAATAAGCTCAAATAGAGATATTTTATTATAATTTTTTCAGTAAGTAAATTGTAAATGGTTTTGTTTTTATAGTCGTTGATGTAATACGTAATAAACGAATTCCTCTTTTTTCTAAAAATTAACCTTCTTTCGTCAGTTATCCTACCCTCAGAGTTATTCACTTTCTCGGCCCGATTTTGGTTCCAAATTATTCGGATAATTGGAGTTCTTCTGTACATGAAATACTAAACAGTCTTTCAATGGAAAAACAGTACTTTTTTAATGCTTAATTTCTATCATTTTAGCCACACCATAAGAAGTACAATATTTATAAGGATTATCTTTGCAAGTGTGTTGGCGTTCACGTGGAATGAAAATATTTTTTACATTTTTATTTATTTCCTTTATTTGGCCACTCGGTCGATGCTACCTGAACATGTAAATATATTAACTAGTTTTTATTCGCCTGTTCATGCACATGTTGGCTGTGATTAAAAATAATTTTTTTTAAAAAGATTACAGACAAATTAAGCTTTTCTATTACACTGATATCATTCGATAAATAAATATTTTAATTTTATGATGTAATGAAAAAAGTTTTCATCTTCTAAAAATTTTCAAAACTGTTGCCAGAAAATATTAAAAATAGAAAATTAAATAATTCTTGTCAATTTTGAATTTGTTTTAAAATTAACAATTTGGCTTGTCAATGACTTCAAATGACCGACAAATCTTAACATTAAGTATAATTTTCATATCATTCTTAATATTTGAACGCTATAATTTTAACTTTCCTAATTATGGAAATAAATTATGCAAAATTTTAAAGATTAAAAAATAGAAAATAATAAAAAAATATAGTTTCGAAAAAGCCCGATTTTATAAGAATAGTGAAACGCAATAATTCTTATCGAAAATCTTGAGGTTGATGCAAAACTCATAAAAGCTTGATGCACTGATAACAATTCGATTAATAAATTAAGCCAGATTAATCAAAATTCGAATTATCTTAGAATGAGGCCACAAGTTTCTAGATCTGATAGATTTTTGATTTTAACTCCATATTATTCAGAAAGAATTATTCTTTAAGTTTAGTACATTAATATAAAAGATCGTTTTTTAAAACTATTTTCACTTTTATTATCAATGATTTAAAAGTAATTTTAGTTTTAAACCTTAGGATAGTTGCTCATAAAACTTAAACATTTCTTAAAAAACTTAACCTTTTCTTAAAAAAGGTTGGAAATTCATATTTCCCCGAATTTAATGACAGAATCTTAGTATAATATATACAGATCAAAAACTAGACGAAGACCACAAAAGCCACTAGCTCAGATCTAACAAGGAATAATCTCTTAGATACAATATAGGTTGAAATATACCCTTCCCTAAATCAAAATTTTCATAGCTTTACAAGAGAATATACACCTTCCAAAAATTTGAACAAAGATCTTTTTTAACTTTTGAAGCAAAATTGCTTTTGAGGATATACCAAAATGGATTTTCCCTTAATGCTCATATGTTTAATAAAATGAATTTTTGGAACTCATATAGGTGTTAATGTGCCAAATTCCTCTTTCGATAAAATCGTATAACGTGGAGATAACAGTAATCTTTTCACTATGATCTTGCTTAATTTTAAGATTTCATAGCAAAATAAACAATCTTTTGCCTCAATAATTAATAAACTTGAGATAGCATAAAGATAGTTAATAACTCTTGATTTTAAGTAAAATACTGACATCCTCTTATCTCATTGCTTTATATTATACAGAGCAATTAAGTAAATAAGACATTTTTTTAAAAAAATCAGTATTTATAGGTGAATGAAAATGGAAGGATGCCGTTTACGTGGAAAAGATGGAAATCAAATTGCACTTTTTTGTCAAGAAACCAGACTTTAATATTCGCACTGCTTACAATTTGATTCTTTATATTGTTGAGCAGCTGTCCGAGCGAAGCACCATTTCTTATGGTATGACAAATTGCAAATTCTAGCTTAACAATAGTGCTATTGAATGGAGGACGACACATTGAACAACTAATCCTACTACGACCAATGTTTTATCTTATAAAAAAAAACTTTTTCCCTAAGATATAGCTACAAATCCATTACTACAATCCATTACAAACTACAAATCCTCAAACTACAAATCCATTTACAATTCAAACTGTATACTATTCTGTTTATAAATTTTCGTTTCATAGAATAAAATCAATTTCATTTTTATTTCTTTTATGCAAAAGAATCTTCTTTTTTCACCCCATGCTAATCCAGTTTTAAAACCACTGCTTCCGAAATTTTAAACCATCCTGTAGTTACATAAAATTTGCCAGTGATTACCATTAAAAGGCTTATTGTTAAAGATTTGTAATATTGCTTCGAAGCACAGTAAATATATTATATTAACGTCCCGTTTTAAAGCAACACTAGGGATATTTTGAGACGAAACTCGTAATTTTGAACCGCGGTCAGACGACGAGGATGACACATGAGCTGGCACCTCCTCTCCAAACTTCCACACCACACCAAATGGAGGACAAATGGTCCCGACGGATTCAACGTGCACCAGACGTGCTTACACGACGGTTCTTCAGTGGAATCGGGTCTCGAACCTGAAACTCTGTGGTTCCGAGGCCGAGACCTTACCACCAGGTCACCGTGGCCCCTTCTAAGCGCATTAAATCACCTGGCAAGGAAGTCAGTTACACAGACGGCTCTTACGGATATTGAACGAATGGTAGATCCATGAACTCCGGCTTTAGCGACAAAATAAAAGATTCCAGAATCTCCAGGAATTTTGGCGATAGGACCATTATAACTCTATTTATGTGATCTTTGTAGAACCTACTTTACTCTATCATGGAAATAATAAAAAGCCGAGAGACCGAGCTGCAGTTAGTCATTTGAATTGAGCTCAAGCTAATATTCAGTCGAGTTTGAGCAACATTGAGTTTTGTATCGAGTTTTGGAATCGAGTGAACCGTGCGCCGAGTAGCTAGTTAGTGTTGAGTAGAGCATTGTGTTAGTAGTGAGTCGGCAGTCAAGATCACGAGAGTAGACAGTGAAGAACAGCAGACATTTGAGGGAAGTGAATAATCGTGTGAAATCTCTCGTCTTTATAAGTTCTCTCTGAACGCTTTTTGCTGTTGCGATTTACTATGAATTTGCTATTTGAGTGTTGCTGTTTATTGTAAGTACTGTTTTGAGCATGCTTTGGCTGTGTTTTGCTGTCTGTGTGTGCGTGCGTGCGTGTTAAATAAATCTCGTTCGTTGTTACTACGCCTGTTGGATTTTTTTTAACAGTGCACCAACTCCAGACTCGTTGGTTTGAGGACTTGCGGATTTTTGGACAATGAATTTCTCATAACAATATTTGTAATCTACCAAGTATTTGATGCCTGTTGTCTACTCAATAATGTAGCTTAAACTCAAATCGTGATACCGGAATACATATTTCACTTTGAAATAATTAAGCCTTAATGCTGTCGGTAGAACAATATTAAGAATTAATTACAAATGAGAGGTATATTTAGTTTGAGGTAAATACTCACCGATTCAAGAAAGATTACATACATAATATTTACAAAAATAAAGTTTTTTATGAATCATTATTTACTTTATTTTAATTCTACTATTCCATTACTGCTATTAATTTATTGACAGCCAGATATTTTAAAAATTGATTTTTAAGAGATATGCTAGGAATTCCTTTAATTAAATCCATGATCTAAAATCATCTGAAATCTTTCATCTGGTTAATATAAATACTCTGTCATTGAATTAGCTTTATTTAGAGTCATATTGTGAAATGATTAGTTCAATAAGGCAGTAACACAATTGGCAAATATATGAGCAAGACCCCAGAAGTGTGCTATTAAGTCCTGAATATGTTTATATTGTGTAACTGCTGTAGAAAATCTTTGAAAATCGCATATAATTTTCAAAAGTATAAAAAAATTTTGTTCATTTAAAAAAGTTTAATCTTATAACTGAATAAACTGATTTACCAAATTATACCAAATTTAATTATAATTATAATTTTATTTATATTATTAATTATAATTTTACCAAATTATCAGGATGTAGAAAGTAGGAGCAAAAAATTAGAAAAGTTAAATACTTACTCCATTCATTGCTCTAAAATACCAAAATCTGGTTTATTTATTCATTATAAATTCTCCATCATTCGGAGATCATCATAAACAATTTTAATAAGATATTTCACAAGGGAAAAGCTGCTGAACATCTTGAATGTAACTGCAATAATCCTGAAAGTCAATACTTTATTTACTTATTTGCTCTTTCTTGAAAATTCTTTCATTGGTGTTTGTACCTTTACTTTTTGTGTAAAATTCAAAAATAACGAAACCTTCGTTTGATTTCAAATTTCACTGGATATCTTATTTTATTGACTGGTCAGTTAAATACCAAGAATACTTTGTCTGCCTTGAAATACCTAGACCTGGTTTTCTTATTTGCCATGAATTCCCCTGTTCTCAGAGATCGTTATAAACAATTTTATTTGGATTTTCTTCAAAGAAAAGGCTGCCAAACAGTCTGCAGCCACTAAATTATTGTGGGGGTTCTGAAAGGAGAAATCTTTTATTTTTTGCAATTATATGAATGTTTTATTATACCTTTATTTTTAAAATAAACTTCATGATTCTATACTTTAACAGAATATAGTCTTCAGTTAAAAGTTAACATTTTTTATTTTTCCTATAACGATTTTTATAGATTATTTTATTTATTTGACTTCCTCATTCAAACGTCATGATTACTTTCACCGCTCTGAAATAACAATACCTGGTTTTCTTAACTCCTTACTATTGCTTTAGCTCCCAGAGATCGTTATAAACCAGTTTATATGGACTAAAAATGTTGTTTTCTTTAATGAAAAGGTTCTCAATTACCTGCATCTGACTGTAGGGATTTTGAAAACCTTGGAAATCTTACTTGCTTATTTTTGCACTTTTTAAAATATTTCTAAGGTTATTTCTAGTGCCTTTGTGAGATGTGTAAACTTCAAAAACATGGTTGCATATTTTACAGACTGTTTCTTCTAAGAATGATTTTCATTGAATGTTTTATTTAATTGGCTTCATCTGTCAAGTATCAAGAATACTTTGAAATACATTAGCTCGATAAAATAATGATAAATGTAGAGGCTATTCGTACCTTTTTTGAAGGATTTTAAGTAATTCAAATAAAAGTTTTCCATAAAATTCCTGTTCTTTAATTATTCTAGTAATTGTTGTTGCTTATTAATTTCATTATATGCCTTAAATTTTAAACTAATTATATTATTTGGTTTCATGGCGCAAAAGCCCTTTTTGGCCATACTGCGCCAAACACAAGATTTTATTTTATTTGTTAAATTAATATAAGACACTCCTCTTCTCGTACTCTATAAAAAAATTATTTTAAAAGTGGTTCATTGTTAACAATGGGGACAACATCTGATGATTTAGCAGGCTTGGGATCAAAGATGTTGAATTTATACGGTTTTACTTTTTACAATAATTTAATACTGAAACTCTTAGTTATTTTTACTCCATAAAAACTTAATTACCTACCTACAAAGAATTTAGTATTTCGAAAGTGCCTACAAAGAATTCAGATGCATTCATGCTTAGTTATATTAATGAAATTCAACTGAATTATCAGAATATGAGTATTTGTAAGGAGAGTCTGGGCGGTCAGCTTGTAATCTCCGATCCCTAATGGAGCTAATGAAAGGTGGCAGAGCATATATATTGTAACGTAATAAAGAAGTGAATAGAAGAGTAAGAATTTTAGTAGTTGTTAATCATGAAATTCATAACTAATTTCTCATCACTAGCACTGAATTAGGGACGTGAGGGTAAAGAAACGATAATTCTGTCTGAGATATTGATGACAGAGGATTTTTTTGGTAAAATGAATTACAATTGTTATATTTTTCATCTCTTCTTACTCTTAATATTTCATTTTGTGCAAAACTAGCATATATCACAAATCCCTTACTAAAATCTTTATATTTTTCAAAACCAGGATTTAAATTTGCGTTTTTACAACAATAAATGATTTTTATCGTAATTACTTAAATATATTCAAGTTTCATCGAATGCTGCAACACACTTTTCCTTTTTCATTTGATAAAAATTTCTTATACAAACTTCTGTATTCATCAATACATTTGGATATATGTGTAAGAAAAAAACGATTAAAACTAGCAATTTTAGTTTCTGTAAGATTCAAAGAAGTTTTTATTCTTTTTTTGTCATTTAAAAACAAAATTCTATAAACTTTCCACAAATTCTTTGAGTGTCCAGATTTTATTGCGAAATTAAAAGTTTCACTTACGGAATTTTGACAGTAGTACGCCTCTTTTTTAGAAGCGCGATAGGGATTTCTTTATCAGTAAATTGCTACTTTTAAGCTTTTTTTTTGTTTACTATCTCTACTATCATAAAGGTATTATACAAAACTAATGCCTTAGCAATATTAAATAATGTTCCGAATATCCGCTAAGTGCCGTATAATATTTTATATTATTGAAAAATATAATACAATATCATGTCTCATGTTGTGTTTCATGATAGAATTGCTTCAATGATTTTGTTTTACATAATACATAATTGCAGATTAAAAAATGTAAGTAGGGTTAGGAAGGGTAATTGGAAACTGTGACTAGAGGAAACTGCAGCAAGTTTGAAAATTATGGGGCAAGCTTCTTTAAGGCACTATCTAGAGGAAAGCGAAAAACATTTCCCTCTCTTTTTTCAAGGCTCTTTTCTAATGTTTTCTTACTTTTATTACAACCGTACTAAAAGTAAAATGCGAAATCAAAACTAGCCGAAGTATCACCATTCATTCATTATATCTATTATTTTTAAAGTAAACTATTAAGTTATATATTTCTTGGATATATAAGATACAACTGTTACGAGTATGATTCACTTTTTGGACTTCCTTTAGGGAAACAAGACAGCGTTCTCAATTACTCTTGAAAATTGTCATCACGTTGCAACTACGAATAGGTTTTTAATGCAATTAAATAAAAACTCACATGAAAAAAAACTTTTGTTAAATTAACAACTGACATAAACAAATTTACTACGTGATCTGTGATGTGAAACAAACAACTGATTTTGATGGGTAAAATGTGATGCTGAGGAAGGAATTTGAAGATAAGGATTTTGTACTTTTTCAATAAGAAATGAATATTGTGGATATGGAAGAAATGATCCGGGATCATCCATGACTGACTTTTCAACAAAATGTATATTTTGATCAATTGTGTTGAATGAACCAGAAAGAAGGTTCTCATTATTCGCACAACTGAGAGACTGGTGGCTTAGTTTAGTTATATTAAAGTCCCATTTTTAAAGCAACAGTAGGACTATTTTGGGATGGACCTCGTAATTCTGAACAGCCATTAGATGACGAGGACGACACCCAACTCTCCAAGCTTGAACACCACACCAGCGGGAGGACGTTTGGCCCCTACAGATTTAACGTGCAACAGAATCACTTACTGTACGGTTCTTCGGTGGAATCTGGTCTCGAACCTGAAACCCTCCGCTCCGAAACCCAGACCTTACCATCAGGCCACCGAGGCCTCTGAGAGACTGGTGGAATTGATTGTTATCAAATAAATGTGTCAGGTTTATCAGTTTGACTAAATTAAAATTTGTTTTTAATGGCCAATGATATTTTGAAATATCCAAGAGTTATGAAAGCCATACTTCCAAATGCTCTCGCTGGACTAGATTTTATTAGGTAACAAACCATAAAAATTTACCATTTTTTTAAATATCATTATTGTACTTGCATTTCAATGTATTTTCTCATTACCTGTTTTTTACATTATAGTATATAAGTATTTAGTATATATATTCTTCGTATATATATAAAAAAATTGTTGAAAAATGACGAAACTCTTATTATTTATCTACGGAACTTTTGACTTAATTATCTGTTAAATATAAGGTTTTGTATTTCAGAAAGGTTTATCTCCACTTGGGTTAATATTAACCTTGGATACTGATACTACTTTCAAAGTTTAAAATCATTAATGGCTTAATAAAAAATAACTCAAACTTTTGTTACAAATATCAACCCTTATCATATAATAGAGCTTGCCTCAATTTATTAAAAAAACTTTCCTGATATATAAAAATTTTGTCCCATTTCAATATTCTTTAGAACTTTTTTAATTAAACATATTCTTTAAAAATTTAATAATTTAGGATTTTAATGGCAAGATCATATATCAAATTTCATTTTTAATAGCTTGTAGAGTTTATTTTTGAACAATTGACGGATTTAATTGCAAACTTTATAAAAATCTAAAATTCTGAAGCCAAAATTATGAGCCAAATTTCATCCATATAACTCTTTGTTATACAGACATATAAACGGCTTTAAATAATTTTTTCCCAAAGTTCACATCGGTCTTATTGCAAAGATCATATTTCATATTTCATCCATATAAATATATAATTATTGTGATGAAAATAGGTTTTTTTAATTACTATGTTAATATTAATATACACATGAATTCCTTCGGTAAATTTTGTTCAAAATTTACCAGAATTCTGCACTTTAGTGTAAATACCACATCTCAAATTTCAACTTTCTAAACCGTCAAGTTTCTGATTTATCATTTAACATATAAATCAAAGTCTGATAGGTAGAGATAATTCTGAAGATGGCATTTTCGAACTAAAGTGAATCCAAAATACGAAGATTTATCAAAAGTTCTAGATGAAATTTTTGACGATTAGAGTACTTTCTGTATTTCCTTAACAAATTGATAATTTAAATCAAAGATACCCAACCTCTATTTTGCCCAGTGCCTCTTGAAACGTCTTTTTATTTTAGAAAACCTTATACTGCCACACTTGCACCAATCAATCATTCTTTCCTGCAAATTTTTTTTTCAGTGATAATGTCTAGGGTATAGGTTAGCTTTTCAGTAAAACGATTCGATTTTATATGAAAAAATGCAGGATTCATTTTTGATCTTATATTTTATTACGTTCAATTTTAATTTTTCATTAACTTAAAACATGTTTTAAAGGTAACAAGTACTAATCATGATAATTAACTGTTCAGATGTATTCAGATTAACTGTGGAAGGTTGTCCTTGATTTTTTCTTTATGTAGCTGAATTTTTAAAAAATTAGGTTCACATGAAAAAAGTTAATTTTATGTTCGAACATGCCCCCAAGATTAAAGTGATATTAATACACGCATAAGCTGAGTACATCTTTTTCACAAGTGCTGTCTTCGTGAAAATTGTTAAATATATTATTACTTTAATGCTATTTCCTCTCGTTGCTATCCAGCAGGATTTCGCACATGCACAACTTTTACCTTTTAAGTGAACTTGGAGAAAAAAAAATCTCAAATATATATTTGTGATTTTATAATTTATACTTTGTGTTTATCATTACGAACATTAGTTTTTATATCTCTAACTGATCCGCCACAGATCCCCGAGGAATTCACGTCACAAGTTGTTAGCTTTTAATTTTAAATAATATCGATCTCTTGAAGCGCTATTGTTTGAGAAAAGACATCATATTGATATTCGAAACATAGCGTTATAATCCTTGAATGAAACCTTCCCAAAGAAGTATCAATATTAGTTTTATTTAGTCGCTTAAGGTCCTTCTAATGAAACTCTTCAGTACATAAATCCATTAGAGCATATTAAGAAAATCCCCCCTTTTACAGCAGGATTACTGTGCAAGGTACGGAGTTTGTTTTGTTTAGCCCTAGTGACATTTTTAAATTAATTTCTAGTTTTATTGAAAAATGCTCATGACTATTCATTAAAATCTCCCCCTCCCACTTCGAAGCTCTTGAGGAAAAGGGATTGTGGAGTGTGCTCATATCGAGTCTCGGTTCCCCCCTAGTTTGCACTTGACACTATCATCTACAGAGCTTCGAAAAATATTTATTTAAGGATCAAACTTGACGAGAAGGCAGTCGTGCTTCTATCACTCTTTATAAAAGTGTGATCGATGCTGATGGGAGGAACCTAAAATTTAGAATAGGCGGGATATTTTAAAATTTCAAAAATGAGAAGGGAGGAGCTAAGAAATATCTGATAGTCCATTATAAATTCTTCAAACTTGGGCGATTTTAAACTTCTCACATTTTGGCTTTCTTCAGCTATCCGGTTTACAAACTGGCAGACATAAATGCTGCCATTTATTTCTGAATTCCGAACCTTATGTCTCTATGAGTTGAATTGAGGCTAGAATAGACATTAATGCTATCATTTATTCCTGAATTCAGAGATTTATGCTTCCTGTGAGTTGATTGGGCAGAATAGACAAAGAAATAGGCAGAAAAGTTAGATCAGACCTTTTAGGTTCCCTAAAACTTGATTAGACAAGGGAAGAATTTATATTTATTAGACAGTCTGTTCAGAGGAATATCAGAAGCGGAGTTAATGAAAATCTCGAAATAGTAGTTTTTGATGATTATAATATTCTTTGTATCTTGTTTACGAGAAAATGAATAAAATGTAACATGAGAGTACAGCACAAGACAAAATGCAGCAAGAATGCTCTTTATGTAATTTTTACTATGCGTTTATAGAATCCATTAATAGAAATAAATAGATTCCTGCATCATTTGTCAAACGAACCGTGATTTGATAGGCAGCAAATGTTTTAATTCAATAAGGAGACATAATTCCGATTACTTTTATGGATTCATTAGTACAATATGGCATATTTAATTTCATTTCAAAACAAGAAAGTTTGTTTTATGCATGTACAAAATATTTAATTTATGAGTTTACAGAAACAAACTGCAAGTCAAACAGAAAAAATGATATTTTTGTGAGCACTTAAAAATGTATTCAAAATTTACAATCGAACTGGAAATTTAATTTTCCTCAGAAAATTGGAGCTCATTTAATCTAATTTAATTATCCTTTCACTTTTGCTTTATAGTTTTGGCTAATTAATGCTCTCTTACAAATGCTTCGTTAAATGTTGATATTCATATTTCTAAAGATTAAAAAAAATTCACATTGAAACAGATATTTTCTTGCTGAAACTTTCCCCATTTTTATGATTTCGGGAGTGGAGAGAAGTTAGGAACTCTCTTCTCAACTATTTAACAACCAGGTGCCAGTTTTCTTAAAACCCCAGCAGCTTTTCTCAGCTTAATTTTATAAAAGCAAGTCTTGTTTTTTTAAATCGTACATTTCATTTCTGCATTTTAGGGTACAAAAATGAAATTACTTTTATAGTATAGGAGGAATATTTTTTTAATAAGGTAATTTATTAAATACTCTTTTCAAACGATAAAAATTCCTTAAGAAATTGTATTATTCAAGTATCATTATAAAAATAAATTATTTATATTAAATTCCTTAAGGAATTGCATTATTCAAGTATCATTATAAAAATAAATTTATATTAAATTTTATATACGGGTCATCAGAAAGGCCAGTAAAAATTTTAAAAATTAATTTAAGAAAGAAAAAAATAAAGATATGTGTTGGCCCAAAAGAATAGTTCTAAAGGAATAATTTTTTTTATCAATAAATAAGTCGTTCAAAACGTCTGCAAGAGACTGCAAATATAGAAAGCATCTTTAGAATTGTATAAATAAACATTATTAAAAAAATGACAATCTAGTTAACCACTTTTTTTACTTGTTAAAAAGAGCTCCTTTTTCCTAATAACGAATTTAGTACAATCGCTCTTCCATATTGTAATACAGATAAATAGTCTTTGTCTTTTTGATTGCCTTATAGGTAGGTTTCATTAAATGTTTAATCATATGAAGGTGATAAGCTCCTTAATAATAATAGCTCGTTCGTTGAAAATAAAACCATACTGATCAAACGTGAGCAATGCAAACAACAAACTATTAACTCATGAATTTTAAAAATAATTTTAATTTTCATTGGTACTAATGCTTCAAAATATCAAATAAAGTTTAAGAATCAATAGCAAACTAATTACTAAAAAAGTGAATACTATCTTTTATTGCTGTGGAATCAGTAAGATTACAAGTCTAACTTTTATTTGAGGATTAAAAAAAAATATATTGCATAAAAGCTATTTTGGAGTACTATAATTTTTTTTCTGATAAATATTTCAGACTGTCTACCATGGGATTTTATTCAAATTTCATTAAGGAATCATAACCAATCTTGCTCACCTAATCTCTTGTGAGGTTTTTTCTGATGTACAAAATTTTTTCTCCTCTAATTTTGCTCTCTTTTCGGTTGAAAGGATAGCTAACAGATTTTTGGTAATTAATTCTGTACTTGAACGATAGTATCTCGAGGTATTACAAGTAAGATAGATTTTTTTTTAAAAAAAGCTTTAATTTCTATTTTTCAGTGATGCTTCATTCTTAAGAATCATTAGCATTTCTTGCTTTGTATTCAACGAATACAGCAGTTTGTTCTGAAGGATTTGACATTTTAATTATCAGAGTTGATAAAATAACAGACAAAAAACAAATCACAAATCGTATAATTAGTCTTAGATGTTTTCTTGCACATCAAGTGTCTTTAATTGTGATGACATGTCTTAAAAGTAATGATAAACTCTCTTCAACACAACAAAAAAGATTTCCCTAAACAGGATTACTCATTTATAATTAAGATCTTAAAAGCTAACTGTTTTAAAATAATGCCGAAAGGAGAAATTAAGAATGAGCATTTGATAAAATTTTGGTGAAGATACTTACTTCAAGTGAAAAGTGGCATATTTTTGGACAGTTTTTGTGTTGTGAGTGAAGTTTAAAAGCAAGTCTGCACGAAGTCTGGACAAATTTATTTTATACTTACAGCCTTCAGCGACCACCTCGTTTCCCTCCCAATTAGTAATAAAATTTAAAAGTTATTTACAATACTCATTATTGCTGCACTCTATACTTATAATTTGAAACTATTCAATGAAGTAATTTTCAATTAAAGTTTCGGAATATAATAAACTCACCGATAATCTGAAGTTAACACCGCAAAGCCCCAAGGTATATGGTAATAATACGATGGATAAAATTAATGATTCAAACAAATTACTATAATAAGACAATTAAAATGTATATAAAAATGTGAACTTTTAGATGACATAATTAGCTGAGACAATTATTTCTACAAAGACAAGAACAAATATATTATATATCTTCAAGGTTAAACTTCATTAACACTTCAAAGTTAAACAATAAGTAAATTAAACCCAATGCTGACAGAATTGTAAATGAATGCTATTACCCGCCGCCATTATTTAAATATTGATTTTAACTTGTTACATTTCTGGAGTAGTTTGAAATGCGGTTTATTTTTGAGCAAAAATGGCATAAAATAAAAATTGTATATTATTTCAAATAAAAAAAAATATGATGACCTTTATAATTCGAGCCAAAATTAGAGGATTATCTTTAAGATAATCATGTGCATTCAGAAAACGTTCATAAAATAAGATATTTTTATGAGCAGAAAATATTAAATCCTATTTTAAATTAAAGTTTCCTAATTTGCTCCATCTGATTTTTGATAATTTAACAGAATTTATTTGAAAATTTGGTTTGGTTTATAATTTGAAAAAAAAAAAAATAATAAGAAATTTAAAAAAAAAAAAAACCCTGCATTTTTTAAAAACTTTACTGTTAAAAGATAAATTCGCAAGAAATTGAATTTCATTTCAAAACCTTGTTCTCGTAGAGAATGAACTACGAAATGTTCCCTGTTTGTCTTTTCCCCAAAATTATAAAATCTATTTACTTATTTATAGCATTCGTCTTCCGTGAATTAGTTTAGTAATATTAACGTCCAATGCACGAGGATTGTTTTGCTTCGGACCTTGTAATTTTGAACTCTACTTAAATTACGAGAACGATATCTGAGCTGGCACCTTCACAAAATTTTCACCAGCGAGAGATCGGGCCATAATTGGACCATTTTTCTTCGAAGAAAACGATGACAATAGATCTTAGACGCTCTGTAGTTCACATGCTCAATAGTTCTCATTTACCTCAACTTCAGCAATGAAAATGCCTTGCATCTACCATTGTTTATGCAGGATAGTGCTGCTTCACATAATGAACTGTATCTGCAGATTTTCTACGGCAACATTTTATTGGTGATGGAGTGATTATCCGTAGAAGAAGTAGATTTGTAGATTTAGAAGAAGTAGGTTTCTTTAGAAAAAGTTCGATATCACCAGGTGGAGCATTTCCACTTGACTACATAAACAATATGGTGTATTTTGAGTTAAGCTTTTCAGTAATGAAGTGAACTAAGCACGCATTTTGGAACAGTAGGATAAGGTATTGAACTCCAAGATTTAGATAAAAAAATATTTTCAAACTTAGCTAAAGTCAAGTCGTATCATTCAACCTCTAATGAAATCAATCATTTCAGAAAAATATTGCATTTTTAAAATGATGACATCTCATTTAAAATGGACGTAATGGTTTTTGAACACTTTTGCACGTGTTTGAAGGTCCAACGCAATGTTGCGCCTTGGAGTTGAGAGCAAAAATATAAACTAAACACTTGCTTGGGGACAAACAGAAAAATGCAGAGTCTTTTTTTTTTTAAAAGAAAGGAATATATATTTTACAGTTTTATTAATAACTAAATACGGTAGTTATTTTTTGGCATTTTTGATAATTCAAAGCAAATAGTTCTTTTTTTAGCAAAATTATATAGGGAATAAAAAAACATATATAATAAACGAGATAAATTGATGGATTTTGAAAAAAAAACTGCACAAACCTTAATCTACAATAAAATATCCTGAAGTACAACATGTTATTTTCCCCAAAGTATAACAGTATGTCTTCTTAAAGTAGTGCGATACACTACTGGTGGCTGACTGCAAAATGGAACTAACTTTACTCAAGTCATATTTAATTTATAATGAATACCTTTACATAAAACACAAAAAATAGCAGTAAAATATAAAAATCAAAATTTTTGTTTAGAATGCGACAATTTTTCCTTATAGCAACAGTAAAACAGTAACAATACTATACTTCTTGAATCTGCTCTGTGATGGTTACACGAACCACTTAATTATATTCGGTTGACCTCTGAAATATTATATGAAAGAGAAATGCAGATTCTTTTAATATAAAATTATTCCAAGGTACAGAACTTCCTCCCGCTCTTTTCCCACTGGCCGATTTGGTCTAACAGTTGACAATGATTTCCTGTTTTGTTGCGAACAATCAGATTCAGACATTCTTGCTTATTTGAATTATCCCAATTGCATTGCACACTTTCGTACATTTCAACAGATGACCGACGAAAGATGGATTTTCTTCAACATTAGGGATAGATTATTAACTTTGGTAATAAGACTATATATATAAAAATCTTACTTGCTTTGGGGCAAGTTGGTTGGCAAGAGCAGTAAAAATCGTTTAGAAATGGATCCTAAACCATAGGACTTTTCAAATGAAGGATTTTTTTTTTCAAATTTTGATAAATTATTTTCAATCGCATTTTCTTTTAGTTATCATTAATAGGTATTACCTTATTTTAATTTATTTTTAAACTTTGAAATAGCAATAAATTAACAGAGCATTACAAAACTCTCAAATTGTTTCGAGGTAAACTATTTTTTCCAAGAAGAAAACCAGGATAATCATCTCAGACAACACTGTAGCATTGAATAAAAATAATCTGAAGCTAATGGCTTCTGTTTGAGATAAGCTAAGAATGCAACTGGAACTGAATTCACAATCATCTCGAAACTTCGCCTACAGCATCATGATTACGTTGCTGTGACAGTGAAGTTTGAAGAGAGATGTGACCGCTTCAGTGTCATCTGACCGTCGTTCAGCAACAAGAATTCCGTCTCAAGAGTTCTCTCACTTTAAAAAGATATTCACTTTACTGAACTGAAATTATCCAGCACATTCATTTGCCTCTCAATCTATCGATAGCTTCTCAGTTACTTAATATATATATGATTGTCTTACAATCCCATTTCTTTGTTTTTTCTACTAAATGTTGTTAGAAGAAATTTATTTATCCTTAAATATAATTTATCATCAAATGTTTTTATCCTTAATCGAGTGCAAAGAATAGTGCTCAAAAACTGTTTAAAATGTTAATAAGGTAATTATTGTTTCACTTATTTATGCTAATATTACCAAAAATTTACTATTGAAAACGTAATATTAATACTTCTTCTATAAAGTCCATAATAGTCTGATCGGACACATTTGCAAAAAAAAAAAAAAAAAAAAAAAAATTAAAAGGTAAAGAGGGAAAAATATAAAATATTTTGCAGCTTACATAGGATTTAATATTTCCCGTAAAAAAACTTAACCATTTCAAGGACGTTGTTATGCACATGTGCCTGTACGTCAGTAATATTCCTTAAGCCATTTCATGTAAAAAAAATTAACATCTACTGGAAGAAATTTAGAAAAAAAATGAGTTCAGATTTTTTTTTGTTGCTATTTAATTACAGACTTATAGAATATACATGCATGCATGCATGCATACATACATACATACATACATGCATACATATACTTAAAAAATCTTTCTTGAAGAGGTTGTCAGTTCTCACAAAAAGAAAAAAAAAATCAAGATTTTGAAAGAAATAATTAACAACATTTCGCATTTTTAAAATATTGATCTTGAAAAAAAAAATATAACCGATTTTTTTGAAGACAGAACTGAGGGCAAAAGGACAATAGAATCAGAAAAAGAAGGAAGATTAAAAGCTTCAATTTTATGAATAAATTTTAAATTTTATAATCGGGATTAAAGTTACATTGATGTTTAAATAAAAGCGACAATTGAATGGAATGTAGTTAAGGGCAATTTAAGGAAAATTAAGGAATATAATTTAAGACAATTTTATTTATTTAAAAAAAAGCAAATTAATATCGCATGACACAATATGTGCAATAAAACAAGAGTATATTTTGTAAATTTGTACCATAAAATCCTTAAAGGTTAAATTACAATTGTAGAAGTTGAAAAAAGCTGAACTTTAAAAAAACATTAGGAATTTAAAAACTGTAATTTCTATATTTTAAAAACAGGAAAAAATGTATTAAAAATATGATTTGTAAAAAATTTATTCTAATATGCAATAAGTTAAGATATAAAAGCGTAAAACAAAATAAAAAAAAAAGAAAAAAAAATACCTGGCAGAATAATTTAGAAAGAGTGATTGGAAAGGAGTAAAAGAAAAGGAAAATGTCGAGGGTTGTGCATTATATTTCTAACTTTTGATTGAAAGTCAGATATTCATAGACAACTATTATGTCAATCTTCAGCATGTTCGTCATTGAAACGTTTCACTTACATTCTAATAATAAAGCAATAAATAATACTCATGTTAATAATTCTGCCATATTGTGGAATTTTTTTATTCAGAACACTTGATAATCAAAAGGAAAGATATTTAACTTACAAGTAACCTTTGCCTTTCTTAAATATAAAAAGCTCGCATATTTTTGAAGGATTAATAAAATTTATGTCTGTATTTTTGCGGCTTAAATATTTTATTTGAATGGGGTTTTTAATTATCATTTTAAATTTTAACTTCCGAGAGAATAATGCTCTTTATAAAATTAATAAAGGCAGTTATTCCCACTTTTCCCCAAATTTCCCCAAAAATAACATTACATTAACATTTTCGTTTCCGAATAACATAGTATTTTTTATGATGCATTGATTTGCAATAATAAAAAAAAATGACTTATACCAATGTTATTATAAACCGTCAATTTATTAAAAATTCTAATATTAAAAAGCTTACAGCTTCAGTAGAATGCGATAGTTCTAGAATTTTTCTCTTCTATTTACTGCTTTATTTGTTCTACTTTTGGATATACTGGATATACTTGGATATACTGGATATATGTTTTTGAATAACTATTAGGAGTATTTCTTTTCTAAAAACCAATAGCATATTTCGTTGCTTATTTAATGCTTCCATTTTGTGATTATAGAAGTTTTGTGATATCAAATGAAAGTTTAAAGTGGGTACAAACGATAATAAAAAAGTGTTTTGAAATAAACGATATCCTAACATATTCAATTAAAACTTTCAAAGTGCGTGAAAAATGCATCTGATTACTTTAAAAAATTCTTGTTTGTTTTCTCATTTAACTTTTTCTCGTTAAACAATATATCAGACATTTTATGCAATTACATTTTCATTGTTAATAAAATTGAAACACCTGCTATTTTCTAAACTATAATTACATTTAGAAAAATCCCTAAAGCCTATCATCTTTATTCATAAAATATTATTTTAAAGGCAAACGATTACATAAAAGTAGATCTGATAAAATAGATTTTCCGTTTTTTTTAATTTAAAAAAAAACTATTTGACAAATATGAGAGTCAGACATGAGCAAATTAAATATATTTTTAAATCTAGCTGTGATATTCACGTGTTTTGACTGGGCTTCACTATTTTTAAAGAAATATTTGTATTCTTCTATTCCACAATGCCTGATAAAAGCCACCAAGATAATATTGAGAGTAAATCGCAGTTATTTTCAAAGGACTAGTTTAATTTAAACTTCTATTTTTTGATAAGATAAATAATAATACATAAAGACATTTTTTCCAGCTAATTAAAAAAATTATCTTAAGGTTTCGACATCTATTTTTCAATTAAATCCCTTTAATTGGAAGGAATATTATAAATCAATATTTAATTATAAATAAGAGAAGTATTCGACACGTGTATGTCAGTTTGATAAGACCAGATTGTTCTATGAAACAAAAAAGGAATAACATTCATTTTAGGAGTTAAAGTGATCACCAAGAGTAAGTATGTTTTGGTTCAAAAATATTTTC
Organism: Argiope bruennichi; assembly: GCF_947563725.1. Classification (NCBI taxonomy): domain Eukaryota; kingdom Metazoa; phylum Arthropoda; class Arachnida; order Araneae; family Araneidae; genus Argiope; species Argiope bruennichi. Next base: position 53,810,339 of record NC_079162.1, read on the forward strand.
CCATTTATTGATTCACTTATGTAAATATTTACTGCTTTGCATCAGTTCAAATTTTGATTCTAGCAAAAACAAAGTGAATACCTAGATATTATTAGTAAAAATAACTTCGATCCTTTCCATGTTTTCAAACTCTTATTTTAACCTGAATGACATTCATGAAAGAGGTTTCATTTTACGCGTTTGAATATTTCTATTGACTAAACTTTATTAGATCCCTCTTTAATTAATCTATCAATGGTTTTCTTAGAAGCGAAACTTTAAATATAAATATTCATATTTCACTTATATTCTGTTATCACGAACAGTTCCTTGTTTTCCCCTTTTTATGACAAAAGGTTTATTTTTAGTTAATTTTAAATGCAAGAGAAAAACATGCCTTTTATCTTTCTACTCAGATGCAACATAAGACAAAATATTAAATTTTAATGATTGTATAGGAAAAAATAAGAAAAATTAAATCTAATGTTTCGTTCTTTCACATATAAGTGAAATTTTCAAACATTTTTTGAACAGTAGATTAATTTGGAAACTTCAAGAGTTCTAAAAAACGAAATATTGTTTTCCCTCCTTTGATCATCGGATGACATCTATTCCACATAGAAAAAAGTCTTCTTTGCAGTTATCACTTTCAAAAATAAGAAAACAAGACAAATATTTCTCATTTTGAATCTCATAGGAGTCACGCTTTTTCCAACTGTTTGTGAATACTTCTAAACAAAGTAAAAAACTTCAAACTGGAATTTTCGAGAATTATCTAACCTAATGGCAAATATTTGTAAAATTCAGATGTTTTTTTTCATTTTTCCATTAGATCAAATTCTCCTTCATCTTCGATTGTTCCGTTCTGTTTATGATTAGATTTTGATTTACAAAAAATCTGTTATGATTTGGTATTTACAAAAAATCTAAGCAAGCAAAGAAAACTTGTTTTTTGAAGACTAAAGGTCTGCAAAATTTATTTCAAGTTCTGCTTAACTTTTTTTAATAAGACTAATAACATGTCTACGATAAATGAACGAAATTTCTTGATCGCTCTATTAACAATTGTCAGGTAGCTGAACAATATTGCTGAACAAGGACTAATTGCTGAACAATAATAACAAAGAATAATGGGACAAGGAATAATTACTGAACAAGGACTTTTCACTAGTTGCCTTTTAACTTCAGTGCAGAAAAACAAAAACAAAAAACAATAGCATTTATTTTTCAATCTGGGATTTAGGGTATTTTCCATAGATAATACTTCTAATACATTGAAAACAGGTAGACACTGAGAAATAATATAGGCAAAATAATGTGGAAAAAGAACCTGATTTTATAATTAGAATAATAAAGGTATTCCCAATAATCATATCTTATTAATAAAATGCTTTATACCAAAATGCAAAATTTATTTATTTTTGTAATTATAAAATATGTGATAAAACGTGTTTATTACTTATGCTAAAATACAAGGAAAAAAAGAGCTGGATTTGTGTTTAATGGCACAAAAGCCATATTTGGCGAAGCTGTGCCACAGTCAAGGAAAAAAAAGTTATGATGATTCTCTGTCTGATTAAATGTTAACAAAAATTCTATGTACTGAAAATACTCTTCAACGTAAGCTTACATTTTTGAAAGAAAGTTGGAACATTCAGATAAAAGATTAATAAAGTTATTAAGAACATTCAGAAATTCTAATTTTAGAACTACAGATAAAATTTCAAATAGTTTGATTCCCTTTATAAGTTGCCGGAATAAGCTAATTTCTAAGACAAGAAATAAGATTCGAGAATTCTTAATAATTTTCTTTGATATGTACAATTTTCATGTTGACATGAAACAATGTAAGACAATTGTATTAATCACATACTTTCTAGTTTATTTTCTTGTAAAAAATTACAGAGTTTAGAATGCAAGGTCTGACGAAATCTTCATTATTTAAGCCGTTACTCGACATTGCAAGATTGTGAAATTATCTTCATTACTTAAATTGTGGCTAGACACGAAGGAATTCGTCTCAGAATATCATTTGCATAGCTCAGGATGAAGTTAAATAATGAGACTAAATTTCTTAAAAAGCTAACCAGAAAAACAATAAAACCGCGCAATCTGAAATATTTAGAATGTTGAGTCAATGAAATGTTGTTTTTCATATTTGATTCTGCTATTGATTTCTGAAAATACCACGATAAATAAAAGTGGGTTAGTATTTGAATAAAAATAGAAATAATGATTTTTCTTTATTACAATAATCAAAGGCTTTATTATTAAAAGGAAGAAATATTTTAAATGAAAAGAGGAAATGCTCTTATGAAATATAAAAGATGCGAAGGAACTTCATTTTAAATAAAAAATAATCAATCCAATATGTTTAAGAAGGAATTTATAATGAAAACTTACTTATTACTATCACATTTTTGATTGAATGCTTGGATTGTAGTGGCCCGATTGTAATATACCAGCATCGGGAACAGATAGTCACCAGTTTCCCTCTCGTTTCCACAGAAGATCTGCCGTGCACGATAGTTTGATGTACCGTAAATGTACAATCCGTTTTCATCCGTAAATATTCTAAAAGTTAAAAAATGGGGCTTCAATTTAACAGATAAATGAGAAATAATTTCTAAGTAAAGGATATTTAACAGTAAGCCTTTAAACAGCTTTAACCAAATCAGTCGGTTTAACTCGAATCAGTGTAATTTCTAGAAAAAGATTGTTTAAGGATTCGTTCTTAACACGCCTAATTCAAACCAAACAATTTAATGCGAAACAGTATAGTTTCTAGGGAAAGATTATAGAAAGTTGTGTCCTTCAACAACCTAAATCAAAATGAATTTCTTAAAATTTGAATACTGGTAAGACATAGTCTTTTGAAATACAAATATAGCCGTGTATCTAACGTTTTCTTAAAATTGTCAAAGGTTTTTTTTATAAATATTTTCATCAGTTTAGTTTGTAAGGGATTTGATTTAATATTTGTTGATTTTATATTTAAGATAAATAAATTAATGCAACGTCTGTTGAAAATTTAAAGCGTATATAAAACATATCTAAAAGTTAAAAAATGCTCACGAAAAACATTATTCGAAAAAGATCAAAATTTCTAAAATGGAAGGAAATAGCAAGATACTAGTAAAATGGAAAGAATTCTATTTACGTAGCTTAATTAAATCCCTTGTTGTTTATGTTGCCGTATGTGGAACCCGAATGGTCGAAAAAATTGTAATTAGACCATTTTTTTTAATGAATGCAATAGAAGTCAAAGATTCTTACTAGTTCCTTCAAACACAAAATAACATAAAATAAATTAAAATAAGCAAAGAATTCATTAGTGTAAAAAATGAAAGGAATATTTTTTTTTCCGTGAAAAGAATGGAGCTTTAAGAACAAAACATAGTACCGTTTTTTTAATCGTAATGGCTTTTTAGTTTAAAGCTAGGCGAGGCCTATTTCCTTTAAAAAACAAACAGTTTATATTGTTTCCTTATTTTTTAAAAGAGACGGGAAGGCGGAACATTGAATAGATTTTGCCAGCATTTATGAGAATTTTTATTCTAAAAAGAGATGCTAATTTCTTACTTGTTATCTAGGCTCACCAGAATAGGTACTAAATGCAACTAACTACTACTTGAAAAATTTTCTAACTACAAATTAAAATTTACAACCTAAAAAATGTAACGAACGATCTTAATGTAATTAATTAAAACTTCGTATTGCTCAAGACGACAAGGAACGCTGGATACATATGCTGCCAACATCCCCCTACGTGTGTTAGAAATTGTTATGTTTCCTTCCTCTGCTTATTCATTCTGACAAGCCACTGTCATTCTGATTTGGGCCTTTTCTTTCAATTAAGCCTTATGATTAATTTTGGTCTTAATCAAAGCTGTGCAATATAGCGGTTAGATTTATCAGATCTATAATTTTCAGTACTCATATTGAAATTAATAAAACATTTAACTAGAAGTGCTTAGATACATTTTTTGAAAGAGTTTTGTTTAAGAAAAATAAACTCAAATGATAGAGATTTATGGGCTTCTAACCTATTTTCAAAGCCTACTAAAGCAAAGAAGTTTTGACTTTCCATAGATTTACCATGATCTAGTTTCGCCCAAGAAGGGCGTATTCGTCGGAACAAAGATTTTAAGCCATGATCCACTAATCTCGAAGCCGAGATTATTAAGATGTTATGCAATAAAAAAAGCGAAAACACTAATTAACTATGGGAATAAATTTAGTTTAAAAATGTGGAAGGCTGTTTTAGCAGTGTTTAAAGAAATTTTGTTCATATATTTTTATCAAAAATACACTTCATTTGCCAAAATTTGAATCGCTGATTGATCTTGACATCGAAATATTAATTTACACCCTTGCTGATGCACGAAAACCTTTGGGTGTTTCTGAAAAAAAAAACACCATTCGATGACAACATTTAAGGTCCCAACTACGTTAAACGAAGGACGGATAATTTGTTCTTATTATATCATATCCCTAATTGACAATTGATTGATTTACATTTCAATTAATGACTGAAAAACCAACTACTTTCTTTAATGTTATTTACTACATTTATTGAAATAATAAAAGATTTTCGTGTGTGATCATACACTTCTTACTGGTTTGAATCCAAATATCGAATCAGTTTGAAATTTCTAAACTCCCCACGTCTTCTGAGTGGCAATTTTTGTACAAATTATTGGAAGAAGAATACATTGTAAATCTGAAACCTTTACCTTTTATTACTTGAGGAAACTAGACCATTATTCCTTTTCACGCTTGAAACTCTTCTCATGAGTGGGAAGATTTTTTTTCTACCATTTTCTAGAACTCTAACACTGTGAATATTGTTTGTTAATTAGAAGGCATTGTGATATTTTTGCTCTCGTTTGACTTCAGTGCTATGCCAGGTCTTTGACATTATTAATAAGATGGAAATACCAATCCTGCATTCAATTTTTGGATAATAACAAGGCAAGTTATTTTTCTTGCGTATTTTTCCTAAGTTTAATAATTTTTTGTTCAGGAATTTTTTTTCATTTTTTGAAGACTGTGATAATCTTTATTTATTAACATACGTATTTTATAACAACAATAAAAATACTTTCCACAGAAGCAATTTTAATTCTTTTAAACTTCAAGTTTCTATGGAAGGATTATCAATTAATTTTTATTAATTATACTGTTTATTGGTGAATTTAGTCGGTTTTACAAATGACACTTTCATTACTTCTAAATGGAAAAGCGATTTATAAGCTATATTGTAGGAAAATTGCCTATTAAAGGAAATTCCAGCTTTGGGCAATGCGAAATTTATCAAATAAAACTTTGTTAATCAAAAATGACGCATTTGAATAGTGCATCGAATTACAGAAATTTTAATACTCGCGTCCATTAATTTAGCAATTTATAAAAATTATTCTCGCTCATTAAGCACAAATCTTGTATTGAAACACGGTTTACTCGATATGTTTATCGAAAGTTAAGAGCGTAGAAAGAGAATTTTAAATATTCCATTGGATTTTAAATAAAACTGTTCAATCCCTGAATCTTCAAAACATTTTCTCGAAACTAACTGCTAGGAAAATATTAAATTTTCCTTATTTTATGATTGTTTATGTTTTCGTTTGAGTTGCTAAGTATTTCAAACTAAGGAATACCCCTAAAAACACAACCAACACCCTTAAGTGAATTTTTGTTGGGCAAGAAACGAATGCCTACGATATCTGAAATTGAAATCTTCAACTGAATCCCTCGAGTTTAAGATTTATCCTGAAGACTGAGGTTTACATATCATGAATCGCAAAGTTTCCATTTTGCAGTGCAAAAATTTTTTGCGATTTTTTTTGGTTGACAGCCTACGAAATGGACGTAAGCCGTCGAAAAGATCGAAAAAGGAAAATGAAACGTGTTCAATGCATCTGCCCACTGACATGCACTTCAGTCTATTAGCAATGCCGCCCAGATCAGAGGTTATTGAAAGCTGGTTTTCATATTTCATGCATCGCTGATAAGAGGTATATTTAATACAACCGAAAGCGTTATTGGTTTTTGCAAGCTGTCGCTCTTTGTCAGATTTGAAAACTGAATCTGGTACACAACTGAAATTTTCAATTGTGAATTTTAGTTAATAGAATTGGTGGACAGACATCGAAAGTCGCTTGTCTTCCTGTAATTTAAATTTCAGAAATATTTGAAGGACGTATTGTAGATAAATTCGATACAAGGCATTGTTGAAAAATGTCGTTTGGGGTTTGTTCGACTATACATGACAGGAAATGCATTGCCTTTTCAATATCAGTATTTAAGAAATTATTAATTATAGAACTTGACAAGAAGCCCGTGATATTGCATGTTAAATGAAAGGTGAAAATAACCGAGAAATATTAGAATTTTTCTGAATCTACAATTACTGCAGTAATGAATTTTCCTTTTGAGAGTTTGTAATTTCGATGTTTCTGATGCATCAGATTACATTTTAAATCATTGTTTCGTACATAGATTTTCTTACTCTGGTAAAAATAATTTCTTGCATTAATGGCGCATGAATCGTTCAAGATTAAAAATTTTCATCGAAAAGTTTCGGTAGAATAATTCGAGGGCAAAGAATTAGACTAAGTTAATTTGCTGCAGCTGGTAATTATTCTGGCACAGCTTCTAAATTTTTATGTAGGATTATAGCTGTTAACAATTGTACATTTCTGCTCATATTCTTGATTTACCTTCTAGTAACTTTTTTGTCATTCTAGATCTGCTTTGTATTTTCAGCTTGTATTTGTCATTCACCTATTTTTAATTTTATATAACGGGATAGATGATTTTAGAAATTGGTACATTGTTTGATATTGCTATGTCTGTCTACTATACTACTATATCTACTATATGTTCCCTCCTATGGACATTGTGATATTTTTATGCTTGTGTGTACTGCTTTCTATATGTACTTTTCAACTTAATTTCCTGAACCCATAATTGATTTGCTAACTATTTAATCTAAATATTTTATTTTAATCAAATGAACCATAATGTATACCCTTATTTGCAGTTCATATTCCAGCGATGGCTGTAAGCCTTTTACTAAATAATGGCTCTCTCCTGCGACCGTCAAGGTCTTGCACCCTTTTGGGTAGGTGGGTCGTCATGTGGTAGACCAAGACAGCAGGGAATACTTGCCTCTTTAATAAAAATGGATTTCTTTGAACGTTTTGAGAATTCAACTTCATATTTCAATAAAATTTGTGAATTTCTGACTAATTTATTAATCTTAAAACATATTAAATACTTTAGAAGTTTAAGGAAATGAAATGAATATTTCATTTAATTGTTAAGTTTTCGAAACTGAATGCTGTAAGTCTTAATAAGCAACAAAAAGCCCTTCGGAAATGAACATATTGGATGCCTAGTAGGATTTTACTTGGATAAACAAAAAATATACTTGGGCAATGTAATTGGGAGACAAATGTAATCGTATTATGTAGCCAGGATGCTTAGCTGCAGCGGGAGAAAATGAATTCCACGGAAGAGAAAATTGAGGCTTATTAATGCAAGTTCACCTAACAAGCGTTTTGGGAAAACGATGCTGCTCCTTTTTGTTTCAACATGTTGATTTTTTTTTTATTTCAATTAAAGATAACATTACTTTTTTTTATTTAGAATAACAAATCGTATATTTTAGATTTGGAATTGCTTTAACATTTGACCTTTTCTATTAAACTAATTCAGCGAAAATATACTTTCGGTGTTTAATTTTTACAATTTTTTTCAGGTCCAGTATCTTGCCGATGCAATATAGAACAGGACCATACGACTTATTTCTATCCAGTACTCGAGTCGCAAAGCCTTTACTTTCAAGTTTGGGTGAAAAAATTCGTTAGTAAGCGTCGTATTTTTTCAAGATTTTGTTTCGAAATCCATTCCTAGATGAAATTTACTGTTGTCAAAGAGAAACTCAAGTGCTCTAGAGGCCATGCTGCGTCAATTTATGCTGAAATTACAGAAATCTCCATTCGCTATTTCATCACATTTGAGCACGATCAGTAAGTCCACAATATTTTGAAATCTTCGCCGATCAAATATATCAAGATGTTAATTTTTAATTGTAGATTAACTAGGGTTGAAATAAATACTTTAATGCCTTTGACAATCTTTAAAACGTGAAATTTAAGTGAAAAGCAAAGCAAAGGAAAAATAATAAAATTAACAGATGGAATGCCTACCGATAAGAAAAGGGCTCTCCTTGTAGTTGAACAAAATTTCAAGGGATTTAGTAAACTACCGAGAAATTTCGATAAGGAATGCCAACTACGCTAGATTTTAATTAACTTAATGATACTATTTCTAAATCCTATTGTAGTTGTCTCTAACTGTCGCCATTTACAATTTATTAGTAAATAGATTTCATTAGACCAATATGGATGGTCATGTGTTTCAAGCTGTTGGGCATCTCTGTTCAGGTGATTCAAACTTGAAATACATGTAATAAAGACATGAAGCCATTCATATTTCAGCGTCTGAGTTAGCACACGCATATGTGAAGGATACAGATTTAATATCGACTATTGAAAATATTTAACTCGCATTATTGGATACTGAAGATGCAGGAATTCCGATATATTTTAATAAATTATTCTTTCGAGTGGTATATGACTACATATTCGTTTTAAATTTGATCGATACTTTTAGTTCCAAATCGGGTTTCGACAGGAAGCGTTATGTCCCGTCGTAAACGGGGATGTTTAATTTAAAATATGGAAAGCTGAAAAGACGAGAATATAAACTAGATTTAATTTTAAAGTTTAAATAAGGGAATAAAATTCTCGAGTTAATGAAAGGTCTTGGATTGGAAGTGTCGTAAACTACAAGGCGTTCTGAAAAGATGCTCAGGTAGGCAGGCTTTCATTCATTAAAAAGGAAATACAGCACTCTGTATGAGAAGTATCACATTAAAAATAACTGAAAACGAACTTAAATTTTCATCGTTCGGAAATACAGGAATTTTATACTGGAATTTTAGATTTTGAAATGAAATGCGTTAAGGAAACCTCTAACCAATACAATGAATTAAGTTTTCAAAGCCCCATTCTTATGTAGTGGTCAAACATAAATTATATCCCCCAACTGGATGAAATCTTGAAATTTCTAACAATTTTTTTTGTGTTAAATTGTCAGATCGTGATTTTTGATATTCGGCGCATTTAGTTTTAGAAAATTCAAGTATTTTTGATTTGAACTACTAAGCTATTAAATTTGAATCTCAAATTTTCTTATTAAATTTTCCAGAATATTTCAATTCTCCTCAGTAATATCACATTTTATTATAGTAGTTATTCAATATTGCCAACGATTGCAATAATTAGGATTGAATCGGCATTTGATGTTATGCAAGTTCACAATTTCTTCTGACATAAATTAAACTCTTGAGAAACAAGAAAATATTTGGATTAGTTATTTGATTAATTATAAATGAAAGTGACCTACAATTAAATTCGATTACTTTAATTAGTTAAAATCCGTATTTATCCGTCCTATCTTGTATCCAGTAAAATCAAATCGCAGAATCCTCTGCATAGATATTCCTAATCCTAACGTTCTGTATTAACAAAACGTGTTTTAGGGCTTGACCCTGTACTTCAGTAGAACGAATAAGGCTAAGATAAATACCAAATTTTAGGTAAGAGTTACCCTGAAAATTAGTGCATTTTTTATACCATACAGCTTTAGAATCTATGCGTTTCATTATTGTATGTCTTAAATGGAAAGTATCGATTTGCATATCTGTTTAACAAGTCATTTTCAGATATGCGGTTAGGTAATTCCAGCTTAATGGAAAGATTTTTCTTGAGTCAGGAAGCTGATATTTAGCATCATATTGAGAATATATTGATTTCATTTTAAAAAGCTTAGGAAAACGAGATTGCATTAAATTATCCATGATGTTGATTCGTAATAAACTGATTTTCGACCAGGGATGGATAAATCGCTGTTCCTTGAAACTGGGAAGGAAAGATAATGTAACTCACGGATGCTTTTTGTGAAATGTATAAAATGAAGCACAACAGAACAAAATGTTCGATGAAACATATCAATTTTTAATATCGTTTACGTACTTGAATTTTGATATAATCTCTAACGTTGAAATTTGTTGGATCCTTGTATTTGGGAACTTATATTGCATACTTAAATGTATGCTACAGGATCTATATAATTACATAGAACTTTTTCGTTGTAAAGATTTTTTATTGTATTAACCTTTAATCAGGACAGATTCTATTAAATTCTACGGAATAAATCGAAGTATTTAAAGAAAACAATTCTTATCGAATATAGATGGAGCAATTTATGCATCTTTACATTCATAACGATCCTAAAGTTAAACTTTTCCACAAAACTTGTCTTAGTTTCAAAGAAATTAGATTTTGAAATCGTATTTTTTTTGTAAGACTTTGAAACATCAAGAAAAAGAAATCCTTATCCAGCCAAAATTACATTTTTAAAGACGGGACTTTATGAAAAGAGAGCCAATAGATATGGGAGTAATGGAAGGTTTGCAAGGATGCGATATTAAATGTAAAAAGTATTTAGTGTAGTTTGTCGAATTTAGTATAAATTTGTTTCAAATTAGATTGCCTTGAAATCGAGTAACACATGAAAATAACATTTTTTTTTTGAAATTAATGATTATTTTGCACAAATTTTATGTCGTCAAGTTATTTTTAATTTGATTTATAAATTTACTGTTTGATTTTTTTTTGTATATAAATTTACTGCTGTTGCGTTTAAAAAAAATCCATAACATGCTATAATTCCACTTCAAATGGATAGTTTAGAGCGACTTTTCAAAAGCTTTGATGCAACAGAAATCCGTCGTATATTGTTACAAACGGAATAAATTATGGTAGGATATGCGGAACAAAAGCCAATGTGATGAACAGGACATTTCTAATTTCATGCCCGTTACATTTGACAAAGTTTTAGAATGTTAAATAGATGGAACTCTTATGTGGTGTTTTAGGAATTCCTCTGCATGTAAATTACTCGAGACAAACGAGTTCGCCGCGGTGACTTCCCATTTGAAAAGAAATTAATTGCACATTGTTAATAGAAATCTAAAATGTATCGAGATTACCGAGTGGCAAGATTAAATGTCATTCAAGAGCTTGAACGAATTGCTTTTGTTTCCGTCGACACAATTGTCTAGTTTAATTGAACAATATTTGATCTGGCAGAGCCTCAAAAGTGATATCATAGGATTATTAACTTGACAGCACTTCAGTAAATCGTTGACTTAAGGGCATTGATCGTAGTGAAAATTATCATAACGGTATGGGATGAATTTTCTTAGGGTGCGATGTGAAGATTGAACTTCGAAAATTGTGATTATAGAATCTTGCTTATAAAAAAAATGTGATAGAAGGCAATGTGGCGAAAGATTTGAAATGTAAATCATGCCTGGTTTTGCGATGGAAGATTGTAGGCCGCTGAAGTGAGTAACGCGCGGAATGACTGTTAAATAGTTTGTATTGTTTGAAGAGTATTGAAAGTCAAGGTTTGTGCGTAATGGCGGGGAGTGTATATTGGGCTATACATTAGCTTGTTAGGAGTTGAAACTTTAGTAGCTAGGAGTGTATATTAGCTTGCGGGTAATAGGCAAGTGGTGTAAATTAAGGATCGATGCTTGAGGGGTATGGTTGTGTGGAGTGTAGATTGGGGATCGAGGTATGCGGGTAATGGCTGCGTGTGTGGGTAGGGAAAATTACTGGTGGTGGAGTGTGGGTAATGGCTACGTGTGTGGTATGGAGGGAAAATTACTGCTGGTGGTAGCATGTGGGTAATGAATGCGTGTGTGGTGTGGAGGGAAAATTGCCGCTGCTGGTTGTGGCGTGTGGGTATTGAATGCGTGTGTGGTGTGGAGGGAAAATTGCCGCTGCCGGTTTTGGCGTGTGGGTAATGAATGCGTGTGTGGTGTGGAGGGAAAATTGCCGCTGCCGGTTGTGGCGTGTGGGTAATGAATGCGTGTGTGGTGTGGAGGGAAAATTGCCGCTGCCGGTTGTGGTGTGTGGGTAATGAATGCGTGTGTGGTGTGGAGGGAAAATTGCCGCTGCCGGTTGTGGTGTGTGGGTAATGAATGCGTGTGTGGTGTGGAGGGAAAATTGCCGCTGCTGGTTGTGGCGTGTGGGTAATGAATGAATGCGCGTGTGTGTGGAATGGAAATTGCTGATCGTGGCGCTTGGGTAATGTGTGTGCGGCAGGTAAACTGAGGGGTCGTGACCTGTGGGTCATGGAGTGTTATGGCTTGTCCACATGGATGATCGTAGATGGTAATAAATGAAATTTGAGTAACCGTGAGTGTGAAATGAAATCGTGCTAATGAGTCACGTAGAGCTTGCGAAATGTGGATTGTAGAAAAGTATTTTGGGAAATGGAAACGGTGGATAGTGACAGCGGATGGCAGATGTAAATATTTACTTTGGGTAATGAGTTAACGCTGTGGAAGGTGTTTAATGTGTGGAAATATTAATATTGGTTCATTGCTCAAAGAAACAACCTTTAATTTGATTTCGTTTGGTTAGCAATTTTTGAAAAAGTATGTTATTACTCGAAGTGCTACATTTTGATCAGTATAAAAACTCATCTTTAAATTGCTTCGATTGGTATATAAGGGTATATACTGAATGGATTTATGAGTTTTTAAATCTTTAGCAATATGTAAAATATCAAAGCTTTCGGAGTTCCATCAGGTTTCTTAAATAGCATTTCTTACCTCTTGTATAAAGAAAATATTGATATCCAAAAGTTAATTGCGAAAGCTTTTCAGGACATTAGTAATATTATTGAAAATATAAGTTTTCAAAAGAAAACCAAGTTTCCTTCAATACTTCTCTATCAATTTAAGCTTCGAAAGTGTAACATGTTAGTCAAATTACTAGTTTAGGAGCAGCTCGGTGTATCCGAGCTCTACATTGCCAATGAGGGGTTCGTTAATTTTGTTGAAACCAAAGCCACCAATATCATTTGAACGAACTCGTGCTTTAATTTAAAATAAAATCAACGGCTCTTGTTTCTATTTAACGCTTTCGCATAGGTAAACGGTAAATGTTTTTAAATATTATAATGAAAGTGAAATTTGATATCTAGTTATGCTATAGCAGCAAAGTTATTATTGAAATAACCTCTTTTAATATAAATTTCAACTAAAACTATCTGATTTGAATGTTTTAAAATCTGAGTGCTTTAATTTTCTTCATATCACTTTGAAAATTTGCTCAGGACTTCAGTAATGTTTTAGTATGCTATTTTCATATAAGCTAAAGTAGCAGAATTTTTTTGTATATTTCGAAAACCAGTTACGAATCGAGGATGAGTAAAATAATAGTTGTAACAAAATTGACACCTTTTACCTAAAAATATTTATTGTTGCAAAAAAATGATCCTTAAATCAATCGATGTGTGTTTTTTTCAAAAATAAAGTTTCTATTGAAAATTGATTTTATCCCGCAAATTTTTTTCCCCACCTAATGACAGGAAAGTAATCATCATGAAAATTGTGAAAGATCTTTGTCTGTTAAATGCGTGTCTAAATTTGAGAAGGCGGGATCTAATAAAACTAAGTTTCAGCATTTGAGTGGAAAAATATTTAAAAATCGGTTTTCTTCACCTTAATACGTTTCATTGAACTTTGTTCAGTTTGACGCGTTCTATTTTCTGCATTTCGTAAAACATTAGTTTGCCATTAACCTTTCTTAACTTCAAGGAATAGTGAATCACTAGCACAAAATACGTTTATAGTCTTTTATCCGTTTATATACTTCTAAAATTAGACTGTGGTAACTGTCTAATTTAGAAGCGTTTTCTGTATTTACAATGTTCTCTTGAATTTTTGCGCAAAAATTCAAGGACCATTTGGTGCAAAACTGTAATTTCAAATTGCTTTTCCAGATGGATAGCTAAATTAACACTGCTTAGGTGCTTAGAGTTTAAAGCGTAGAATAGTGGAGAGCACAGAATATAAAGTCCCTTCAGAAAGCTTTAGATTTTGAAATTTTAACTCTGAATATTGGTAGATCTTTATACAATATTCTTAAAATTTTCAGGATCTAGTTTTGAGCCAAATCTCAAGAAAAAGATTGGCTTATGACGTAGAACATTATGATTAGGAATATGTACGTAAAGGATCTGGCAACATTTGATTTTATTGAATATCGGATGTTATAGGGTATAAGTGAGGATTTCATTAATTTATATAATTTAAAATTAAAACTTCTAATTAGAAATCAATTACTGATATAAAAAGTATTTGTTACGAATTCATTTTATTTGCCTCAAAATCTAACTCTTAATGACCTCAGGTCTTTTGTCAGTAATAATTGTAAAGCACAATAATTATAAGTCTTATGCTGTCTTAGAATAGTTCGACATTACCACATTTATTTAGAAATTTTTGACGTTTGGAACTCTATTTTCTATGTACTAGTTGTGACCCAATTCATATAAATATTAGTTTCAAAAAATTTTCAAAGAGCAATTAGATTAATAAAATCACTATTTGAGGAATTTGAAGACTCGTTAGAATTCATAACTTTCGTAATTCCATTTTGGTTGAACGAATATGCATTTTCGTTATATTTACCCATTAAGTTATTTTGAGTGTGACGTTGGAAAACTCTAACGAAGCATTAATTCTTGCAAGGCAGCAATGTCTCGGCCCATTTCACAACTAATGAAAATTCAGAAACGATACATTTAAACTTTCTTGATTTTGATCTCGCTTTTAGTTATTTCGATTAAATTTTTTTTCCGGAATTGAAATAATTCCTTTTCTTGAAATGAAATGCATCTAAATAATTCCAAAACATTTTCAACTATCTGTCACTTCGAATCCAAACCCTCTTTCATAGTCCTAGAATTTTATCTACTTAGAATATTTGTTTTGGCGCAATCGCTAGTATAAAATAAACACGAATGTACTGAACTGATTTCGAATGAATTCGGAATTTTATATCAATGAAATCTCCCTCCCCCATTTGAAACTGAAATGTGAATGGCCGCGTAATAATTACATATATCAAATTTCAATTAGGTTAAGATCAATAGGAAGCAGAGCTTTACGAAAGATTAAATATATCGGATAGAGCCTAGAAATGCTTTACGAATTTTGAGATCTAATTATTCCAAAACGGTTCAAATAGTTTGACGCATTTTGGAATAAATAAAAAATCAATATTGCACAAATCAAGGGATTAGTAATTTTTGTCAAATTATCGGTATTAGCTAAAAGAACTAGAAATAAAATGAATTTAATTCTAAACTCTTGTTACGAGGTTCTAAATTCTTCTTTAAAATAGCAAGACATCCAATTTTTCTTCGACTGCTGGAGGGCCGTTTTCCTACTCACAGGCATCTTTTAATTTTCGTCACTTGCTAAATAGGAAGGAAGGAGTTAAATTATAAAAACGAAGTATTTAGAAAAAATCTGTAGCAATAGTTAATTTTTACACTTAATCTCATGGATTCGGATATAAATGGCAAAGATTCTCATGTTGTGGTCTTACTTGGTTCGGTCTAATGGAACTGCGCAGAGACTGATTCCAGAACCATCGATGATTCATGAATACAAAGAATTAAATATCTGCAATAATATTAAACTCATAAAAATAGGGAAAACTTTCGAGTATTAACTTTAATTCTGAAATGCAATGGCAAATTTTTCTCAAGTGTAAAATTTTAGAATAGCTGCAAATTCTCTGATCTACCTGAACAAGGAACCCTTGACATTATCCTCTGTATTGGAAGACTTTCATTTGAAATATTAACGAGTATCGGCCCCCAATGTAATAATAACCTATATTTTTACAGAAGGTAATAACCCATGAAATTGAATTCATGAGCGGAGATCTTCCAAATTGTCACATGCTAAATGAAATGGGAATTTAATGAACTAAGAGATGAAAAGAAAAGGAATTTTAGCAACGAATTTGTATTGCAGGAACAAGATATAATGCAAGTAAATTGTCTAGATTTGCAATAATTGAATTATCTCTAAGAAATAAAATCGGAATATTTGTAACAAATATTGGAATATGGAAACATGAAATATAGCTAGATTTATTTATATACTTGACGATGAAGAATGCTTTACATTGTTCTGATTCCAGCCATTTTGCTTTGTTGTGGAAGTTTATAAGCAATCATGAATGTAATTCTAGAAGGTAAATATATTTCCATTCTTGAGTTGCTACAAAACTAGCCCAGGTTCTTGAAATTTTTAACCAAGTCTTTATTTTGTAGTATTGATAATTGCTGAATTTTACTTCGCGTACATTCGACTTCAATTAATAAAACTGAAGCCACTGAAATAGTCATCCACAGTTGAAAATAGTGAGGAATATTCCAAAGAGAAGCCTTTTCTCCTTAGCGCCATAACTCCTACTCTGCTTACAAGAGGATTTCTTCTCCAATTCCAAGCCCATCTTCGATTGATACTAGGTATCTTATGTATACAAGAAACTTTCTTGAGGATAACATTGAATTGCCAGTAGTCCAGTGACCCGGTAAGTCTGAATAATTTTCATATTTCTATCGGTATTTAAATTGCTATTAAATGTTATAAAAATTGCATTTGATTTTATTTTTGAAATGTCATAGGTTTCATCAAATATTACGGTTATAAGAAATAGCTTCAAGTTTCTGACTCTATTTTAAGAGACACTTTAGCTTGATCGGAAACATATTATGAAGAAGTTCAAATATCCGAGAATAATATATATTGAAAAACGATTAACTAAATTGATCCAATGTTTTCCCCGTTTTCCTCCTAGTTCAATTTTACCTTATGTCAAGCATAACGGTAATAAACTTAATAAACCTTTTTTGGAGATTTTGTAGATGTCAGATTACTACTTATGACTATTTTTACTTGTTTACCACAACTTGGCCAAGTAATGGACGTTTCATATGCTCCAAAAAACTCAAAGGCAATGACTAAATTTCTTCCAATCCAGAATTAAATTTGTTTTAACTACATGACTATTAACTGATGGTGAAATAATTAGAAAAACGGATTTTTCAGATCAAATCATGAGCTGCTGATATATTGTTACATTGTATTTTATGTCATCAATGTTAAATTGTTTTTGCCGACTTTAATTGGGTACATTTATACCGTTTCTTCATGAATTCAAATCTTTTTTTCAGATCGCACTCGATGGCATGAGGATTAGATCGAGATCTCCGCACATATCCTAGCTGATTTTATACTGAACTATTATAAAAAAAAATATTCCGACTCCAGGTTTCGAATACTATTTTTGAAGAGTATCAAACATCGGTAGAGGATTATTTCTTGAATTTGTTTAACAATTCCTTGAAAATGTCCCATTCTAAAATCGTTTCGTATTATAAAATTGCAAAAAAAAAAAAAAAAAAAAACCTTGGCCCATTTAGAAAAAAAAAATGTGATATATTATGTATATCTAGCCTGATCTGTTAGATTTCTTTTGGAAAATAATGCATCCTTGTATTTGCTGCTTCTGTTTGGAAGATCATTGATGTTAAAACATGCATTTGAAACCATTTAGGAAATCATGAAATAAATTCAAAAGAATAGATGTAATTTGTATTAGATGCTGTTTGTACCAATCAATTAAGAATATGTAAACTTGTTCTCCTTGTATTCAAATTTAAGTGCGATAGCCTTAAAATGTAACTTGCTGCTTATCAAATATATTTATAGTGCGTACATTTCGTTAGCATCAGTGCTAGTTGCAATAATTGCAATTCACTTGCAGTAATGTTATGATTACTTTCTAAATATTTCCGGGCTTTCGTTGTGCCCCTCTTTCATCTAGGGTCATATTTTTGCCTGTATTATTTGACCGCTTTTAAATGAAGGGAAAAAAACATGGACCTTTAGCTGCCGATTTCAGAATATTTCTGATATTAATATTTTGATCCGATCGTTTAAAATGGTCAACTGTAGTGAAATAATTCTATATGGCCACAATTTTTATAACGAAATTTTCTGCCGTTTGGACAAAATGAAAGCAAACTTGATAATTAAAGTCTTAGGAACTAAATGGAATTGCTTTCATTAAAATTCAATATATTCGAATGATTGATTTTGAAGGGTTACCTTCTTTTTATGTATGTGACTTTAACTATTCTGTATGTATACGTTTAGACATTGAAATCTTTGTATTGATTTTAAGGTCTCAGAATTATTTAAATTGTGTGCTTCTTATATGCTAATCAGCCTTTAAACGTGTTTTTCAGTGAATTCATTCTGAATTGGAAATATAAAATTTGTTAATCAGTGCTGAGCTCGTACGACTAATTTTTAAAAATTCACTTCCTTTAGTGTATTTCGAATATTTTCTACTTTTTACTCTTTACTTTATGATTGCATATAATAAATATAACCGAATTTTTAAATCGGTTTTTCTGAAATTCCTTACCATTTGATGCCTCTCGCATGGAATGTAAAGTAAATCAATGGGTGAAAATCCAAAAAAAAATATTTTAAAACTTTTTTCCATGATAATTTTTATAAAAACTGATAAAGTGCTGTCAAATGCTGATCTATACGCAAACATTAGCCTATAAGGAAATGAAAAACCGATTACAAAATTTCATCCTGGCATAAATGAAATTATCCAATCATAAATTTTTTTGTTAGATAAATCTACTTATCCTTTTCCACTGTGCTGAAAGCAGTGTCCTTGCTTATATTGCATTTTCTATACATGTTATAATTTTCTTCTATTTTATTGTCAATAATTAGCTTCATGTTTGTAGTTTCATTACAGAATAAACCAAGTTCTAAATTATTTGGGATTCATGAGATACCACCTGGTTGTTTACTATTCAAATTTTCTTATTTTATTAGTGTTTACATAATTTTAAAAAATATTTTGTGAATTTCTAATATTGTGAATGTAATTAATGTTTCTATGAGAATACTTTTCAATGCATTTCTTTCGTAACATTTACGTCTCGTAATATGCAAAAACATTTAACCTGAATTACCATTTAGAACTTTAAAGAGATGCTTTTACCTTTACAATAATTTAGTTTAAAAATTAAAATTTCAGATATTTAAGCCATTCTGATATTTTTGAAACATTTTTCTTCTGCCAGCTTTAAATACTTTAAATAATACTACCCATTCGCTGTATCCATTTAAATCCTTTTAGACTAGCCATTAAATTAGGACCGATTTTCTAAATGTTAGTTTATTCTGCTCATTTCTTGCTATGAATAGGGAAAATGGATTCCATTAAATAAGACTCATCCAGACTCGCTCAGATACTACCTTTGGTCTTACTTTAAAGGATGACTGATGGCTGATCCGGACAGTCACTCGGGAATACTTTAAAGTAAAATATAAAAAGCATTTGATCGGCATGCCTGATCACCATGGTGATCAATATGCTTTTGAAGAAATTGCGATTCACAATTAATGTTAACGACTGTTCTTTCGCGAATAAAATAGAACTTTCATTTCCAGAAGAAAGCTAAATGGATGCAGCGTACGACTAATATTTTCTCTTTTTAGTAATGTTACGAAAATGAAAATCCTAAATTTCTTTTTAAGTTGAGTTAAAGAATTAATATTCTTGAATATGAAATAGTTGAATTTTTTTTTCTGTTCAAAATTGCTCGATATCTGAATTTTTTCTTTCATAGAGAAACGAATCTTTCAAAAACTGTAAATGACTGTAATAAGTTTGAAGTTGGTATTTTTTATTTAATATAAATATATTTTTGATTAGATGTGTGGCTATTTATCAAATGTGTAAACGTCAGTGGACGTTATTTTGGCAATTGTTTTAGTATTAAAGAAATTATTTTTGATTTTCTGTTTTATATATAATCTGCACATATTTTCTTTTTCAACTGTGTACATGTAAATATTGCTTTTGACCATCCAAATGAAACGTATTTTGAATACTCGTATTCTTGGCATGTATTTAAAGGATTATAATAACAGATGTATCTTAGAGTAAACTTTGTAATTTTTAACCATGTTCAACTCTTTGTATAAAAAAAAACATTGTTAATAAATACTTATTTCTTATTCTTTTGTGTATTTTTATCTGCAAGCCTCTTAATTTATACAGATGATTCTTCTCAATTTATCCAAATTCACTTTGGTTTTAAAGTATTACTGAGTTTTTAGCATTGAATTTCTTAAGGGGGCAGGGTTGCAATATATGTATATATATATATAGAAATTTTAAATGAATATTTGCTTGTAGTGTTTATACCTCAAATAATTTCGAATGATATTAAGAATATCGTTTGGATTCTTTCTTAGATAAGGATAATATATTGATACGACTTTCTCTGATTCATAGCTTGGATCTATCAAATAAAGGAATCTGAGGTAACAGAAAATCAATTATTTACTGAGCTTAGCAAGTCTTCTGCAATTACAGTAGACTCCCGATTATCCGCGGGCGGGTTATTCGCGGTGCGGATTATCCGCGCCTGCCAAACAAAGTATTTTTTTTTTTACTGAATTTTTCAAAAAGATGCAGTTTTACAGTTATGCTTTTGTAATTACATAATACATTACAGTATTAAAACAGTACATATGTATTAATTTTTCTGTGTATCCTTGACGCTTGTCGTAAATACAAAGCACTTTTCTGTTTTCATTAACAAAATGCATTTTAGGTTAGTTTTGAGTGATATACTAAAATATTAAGCGTTAGTTAAACATTTCCTGCTCTTTATTTTACGTTTTATTGTAAATGAAACAATTTTTTAAAGTTGGAATGACTATTTTCTTTTTTGCTATAACCATTTTTAGCTTTTTTCGAATTATCCGCGATTTTTGTTATCCGCGGCGGCAGTGCCACCCAATTCCGCGGATAATCGGGAGTGTACTGTATTTGATTTCCAGGTTCACAACTAGAAAATTAAAAAATCTTCAATTTTGTCAATTTGGTTAGAAAATCTTGCTTTTAATTTTTAGACATCAAACTAACCTGCTGTTTCTGTTTTTAAACTTAAGAGTTCTATTAATCTTCGGACATTTAATTATGATTAGAAATCTTGAATTTAGAAATGTTGACTGATGTTGCAATATTGCATGTTATTGGATCAGATTTGATTTTAAAGGTGTTGGATGATTGATTTTGTTTATATATTTAAAGGATTATATGCCCATTTTTATTAATATAGAAAATTTTCTTCCAAATATTAGATTTTCAGCTACTAATGGTATAAGGTTTTATAACTTGAACTCGATATTTTAAATTCAGAATAAAGTCATTATTGAAATTTAATCCTTTGTTCCAACCCAGTGTATTGTGTAAAAGAATCTTGTGCTAGAATAATAGCATTCAATCTTTCTCCATCGGAGCAAAGTTGTGTTGTATTTCGTTGTAAAGGCAAAATATTGCTTATAAAGTACAGATTCATTATTAAAATAGAGCAGTCAAGGTTAAAGCTCTTTGTATTTTTTTGAAATTATAGTGCATTCACTATGCAAAATAATTTTTATTAACTTTCGTCGTGAATAACTACATAGAATTTTGAAAATCCATTGTGTGTGTGTGTGTTCTAGGGTATTGATGCCTTGAAAAAACATTAAATCTAATGCCATCTTTAATTATGAAATGTTTTGAGTTCCATCAAACAAAATACAGTTTTATTGGATTCCTGGACATATTGAAATTCAAGGTAATGAGGAGGCGGATGAGGTCGCTAAAAGCTCTTATAAAATTTGAAACACTTATTCCTCTGACGTATTACTTGACTTTAAAATATATTAAAATGGTATATGCAAAACAGATACTTAATCTAGACAAGATCCAGACGTCGATTAGAGGTTTTAAAAACATTTCCATTAGGAAATGTTTTCTTTACAAGACTTGGAGTAGAGCATACTTAAACTCAACATCTTGTGTTCTCCGATCCGGCACTTGTGTGCAACAGTTTCTGAAGCCTCCAAGGGAGAAGAATCTTTTCAAAAAATGCATCATCAGCTGCAATTTTTTGCGCGGCTGCAAACATTGCTTTTACTCATGGACAAATTTACTCTGGAGTGGAAACTGTCAGATTAATTAACTTTATAGAAGATAAACTTTCGGAAAATTTTTCCCATTTTTAATGGTTGTTAAACTTGTCAAAATTAAATCGTATTTAATTTTAGTTTTTGACATATATTTGAAATTTTATGCTTCTTTCGAAAGAAAAATGTTTGAAGTTTGGCGTTTGTGCTATAAAACCAAATCAAGCACACCACTTTCGTTCTTGCTAATTCTTAATGCTTAAATGGCCGATTTTGTACATTTACAGCTGCAGTTGCTTTTTGACTAAAGCCCTGACATCACATTCTGCACTGAAGGAGTTAGTTTAGATGTACAGTTAAGCCTATTCAGAAATTTTAATTGTTATGAATTTGATTTTTACTTGTTTATTCAGATCCTCTGCGGAATTATTTGAGGTTTCTGAAATAGTCATGGTTTCTGTTCACATAGTTCAATTGATTTTTCTGGAGATAGTATATTAAATGAAGCATACCGGACACAGCAATTGAACTTTGCTTTTTTATCTGTATTTTTCATAACGTAAATTTTAGGCAATATTCTTCTGCTATTCGGTATAACTTATTTTAACAAAAACTGTGTTTTATTCGCTATGATTGATTTGATTCATTTTGATTACCAATACAGATGAAAGAGAGCTTATAGTGGTCTGGTAGTTGTCACAGCTTCAAGACCGTTGTGATGGAGGTTTCAGACCCTATATCTGAAAATGGGCTGTGCACTTAAACTTGGTGCATGTCAAATCCGTTGAGGCCAGGCATCCGCCTCCACTTTTGGAGTTTGGGATTTTAGAAGAGTGCTGTTTCACGATTTGCCTTCCTCATCGAACCATAAGTCTTCTAAATATGAAGACAAATCTTGAACTGCTATCATATAAAATAGTTTTTTAAATTACAATATCCTTCCTCTTTACAGAAGGGGACTCCTGAAAGTAATTTGACTGAAACAAATACTCGTAGAATGAAAGAGGGAAGTTCTAGGTATGTACAGATTTAGGTAATGCATCGTATCTAGAGACCTGCGAATAAATTTAATCCAATATAATGAAGCACTCCTAATCAAAACTGTTTAAAGAAATCAAAGGAGATCTGTAATAAAATTCGTTTGTTTAGTTATATTAACGCCCCGTTTTAAAGCAATACTAGGGCTATTTTGGGACGGACCTCCTAACTTTGAACCGCGGTCAGATGGGAAGAACGCCACCTGAGCTGGCATCCTCTTCTCCAAGCTTCCACACCACACCACACCACACCAATGGAAGGACGTTTGACCCCGGCGGATTTAACGTGCACCAGACCCACTTACACGATGGTTCTTTGGTGGAATAGGGTCTCGAACCTGAAACCCTACGGTTCTGAAGCTGAGACTTTACCATCACATCACTGCGGTCCATGTAATAAAATTCAAAACAGCTGGAGAAAGACTTTTCAAGCATTTCTTCGTGTAAAAATTGTAAAGTCATCTGAAGAAAGAAGTTGCAGTTGTGATGAAATTCATAATCAGCTAATTGTTTCCTTAATATATTTTTAAAATCGGAGGATTTCTGAAGAATTTTACATTTTTTTTTTTACATACATTCTGAAAATCACGGCCGTTTTAGAAAAGTGCAGCGTGTGTGTTCATTAACAAATGGATGTCATAGAGAGGCTTGAAAATGATAATCATCTCAGAAAAGGGGTTTCTCCTTGTCTGGAAAGTAAAAATAAGAAATTGCTAAGTCAGAAATTTAAATGAGGCATTCATATTAAGTGGTAGGGAAAATCAATTTAAGACACTTAAAGTTTGCGCAATTAAATTCTGGGAGACACAGACAAATTGAATTAATTATGCACATATACAACTTAAAACAAGGGGAGGGAGTGTTTGGGATTATATGGGCCATGGTTGGAGAAAGTATGTAGAAATGTTTCCAAAGTCGTGTCATGAGAATCATTACAATAGGTAGCATTTTTATAAGAAACTTACCTAAAACTTTTTTTCCATTGTCATTATTTTTATTCCATAATCAATTTCAATATTTCTACTTTATGAAAACCAGTGATACGTACCAAAATTAAATTATATGTTGCTGTGTCGTATCAGCTCTTTCATCTGTGCCATTTTCTCCTTTTGAAGTGAATAAAAATATTTACTTTATATGACTTTCTCATAGAATTAGCAGTGTCATAAGA
Organism: Argiope bruennichi; assembly: GCF_947563725.1. Taxonomy (NCBI): domain Eukaryota; kingdom Metazoa; phylum Arthropoda; class Arachnida; order Araneae; family Araneidae; genus Argiope; species Argiope bruennichi. The sequence goes on from NC_079162.1 coordinate 53,834,541, forward strand.
AATCATGAATTTATTTCTTATGATTGATTGATGGATTTCATATAATTGATTTCTTTTAGTTTTTGAGATATTCACACAAATATGAAAAGGTGCTTAAGACAATGAGGACATTGGTTTACTTCGAAAAGGGTGATATTCAATTTATTCAGGTTTTTTTTTTCTGAGCCCCGAGTTGTATTTTTACACTCTATACATTTATGTCAATGGCCTCACTGTTAATATAATATTTGATCATCTGCAAATAGTCTGAGTGTTTTTTTCAATTCCTAAAATTTTCCACAATTTCTGCAATTGAACTGATAATTTTTTTCAGTGTGATAGTATAGCATTATTATAAAAAAATCTATAACTATCAGTTTCATATTGTTGGAGATGAGTGAAATTCCTAGTGAAATTGGTTTGAACTTAAAAAAAAAAATGCAGAATTCATTGAGTGAATGCCAGTTTTTACCTATGGCCAGTTTATACCTACCTTTATTTTTACCAAATTAAATACAGTATTTAATTTGTTTTTGCCAAACTTTAATAAACAAAATATTTGTTCATGAATTAGTGTTTCTAAATAAATACTGAAGTTCTTGTCAAAGTATGTGTTTAAGTAATTGAAACTCCTGATACCTATTTTTATATTGGATGGAGTGACTTTATGCCTCATATTGCAACACTTGATAACTATTGATACTATTGATATGATCTAAAATCTAAGAGATCGTATACATTCGAGGGCATATTATTGAAAACTCGGACGAGGAAAAGATGGCCATAAAATCTCTTGAAATGTTTAATCTTTCAACTGTTAAAATTCTATTGAATCAATTAAATTTAAATTTAATTTATGGGATTTTGGAATTATACTATGGAATTTTGATTCCAGAAATCCCCCCCCCATTTTAAACACATCTGTAGTATGCCGCATTTTATTAGCTGAAAAAATTAGATACCGCATTTTGTTTCTTGTGATTGAATGACATGTTTCAATAATTTTAGACTTATTGATACATGTCATTCAATCTTTTGGTCTCTTAAGTTTTCTAAAAAGGCCTTTTTTGGGTTTCGCTGCTTACCCCGGATTGCAATAATTCGACACTGATTTATCAAACTTGCTGCATCATATCTTTTTCAAGGTATTTAGATTATTGATATTTCCTTCATAACTCAGTTTCAAATGAGCGAACAACCAAAAATTACAAGAAGCGAGATCTGCGGAAAGTGGTGGTCTCTTGCAAAAAGACGTATGGATAATTATCTGTTAAAATGTTACCGTCGAACTCTGAACACATAATCCAATGGGAGGAAGTTCTCCAATATCGTAAATTGTTGGCATCTATGCTATTGTACATGCGGAAAAAGAAAATTTGAAGGCATTTTTCGATTTCTTTGTCCAATGACTTAACTTTGCAAAATGCTGTTAATTTTTTCATTTTTAATTATCATAACTAATATTTTGATTCCCTCGATAAACTTCACTATTCCAAGCATAATCAGTGAACTCATTGAACCGCATTTGCAATTTCTAAACAAAATTTGTTGGAAATTGTGATATTTATAATTTTTTCGACTAACTCCCTACATCACCTGTGTGTATTGATGTATAATGCAATTGGTCACCAAAGTGGTACGAATATATATAAATTAACAAATCGAATTAACATTGTTAGAATATTTGTTTGTTTAGTTATATTAGCATCAAGAATGAAAGCAATGTGGGAGTATTTCAGAAAAGGCCTCATAGTTTTAAACACCGGCCAAATGGCAAAAGTGACGCCCTAGAAGCCATCCATTCTCCAAACTTCCTCACCACACCAATAAGAGAATGTCTGACCTACGACGCCGTATTTAATACGCACCAGCCCCACATACACCGTGGATCTTTAATGGAATCGGGTCTTCAACTCGGAACTCTTTGGTCCCAAAGCCGAGAACTTCACGCTAAGCCACCACTGCCCCGTAATTTGGATAGTATATAGATTGAATCTTGTTGCACATAGGCTTGCAGAATTTTTAGATTCGAACTCAAACATCTCTAGTTATTTTGTAGCCACACTACATGAATAAATAAAAAAAAAACTGTTAACATATCCAATTTTAAATGTTACTTAAACCTAAGCAGAATTTCATACTCAATATTTTTTTGCCAACGATGAAAATGCTGTGATCAGGTGTCCATGCACAATTTACTGGATCATTTCTGATAGTTTACATTCATTATTTATCAAAGTGTGGGAGCAAATTACGTTTTATTCTAACGGAATTTCACATTCATCATTTGTATTTCTTGAAACTATGTATCACTTTCAACTTTTTCTATAACATTTATTTCAGCATGCTTTTATTTAACCTGACAGTTTCATATTTGTAACTATAGAATATAATAATCGATTCTTTTTCCTCTACTTCTTAATAGATTATGATACTGAAATTTATACAGATATATATTTTCTATAACAACTTAAAATTTTCTTAACTTAATTTACAATGATCGATGAGTTTTAACTAAATTTTGATTTCTTAAACGAGGAGCTATCTAATAGATTAGAGGGAAAAATTAATAACAGAATTTCTGAAAAGCATTAAAAAAGTAAAAAGAATTAGAAATAAAAAGAAACTAAAAAATAAAAGGAATAAAAAAATTAAAAATCTCAGTTTTAGAAGTGCAATTATAAATAGGAAATAATTTTCTTTGTGAAAAATCTGGAGCTTAAAACAAAAACGTAAAAGCATGAATCATTGAAATCAATACGGTAAGGAAATTAAGCTATATAGAATATGTTTAGAAAGAAAATTCCTAAGAATTCATTATAAATGAAAATATACGAGTGTCACTAAAATTCTATTTTACTTAAAGTTTTACGTATTTGTTTCAATTTCCCTGTTTTTTATAAAAGACATTTCCAATTTTAAAGCGTACAAATAAAAGCATATTTTTAAAAACGTCTACACTTTTATTATTCAAATGAATCTTTCATCCAAATTAATTTCAATTAATCATGCTTTATGCCTTTATAAGATGGTAATCTGGGTTTCATTCATTAAGCAGGCGAACCTCTGACACTGCGTTCTTTACTTTTATTGCCATAACAAACAAATCCCAGAACATATCCAATACAGTTTCTCAGCCAATCAATCAAGAGCAGGCGTCTTCTAGTCGCAGTAATTATAAGTAGCTTTATCAGTCATTCGTCCAATGAAGAGGCGAGACAGAGAAGAGTAAAATGACTGCAGAATGACACTGATATGTAGAGGTCACTGTATCATTATGAAATCACTGTTTGTAAACTTTAATGTACCATATTTAATCGAGATAAATTACATATTTAATATCTTCGGCTACAGTGAAGGAAGCAGTGGTTGTTTTCATTTTATGTAAGTTAGTTCAGTTCTCTGTTTGCTTCATGGCTTATTTCTAACAGATATTTGCGGTTCTAAGCATTTTTATATGGTTTTATTTATCTTGAATTATTTCATGTTTCTGAATCTTTAGCTTTCAAATATAAAAATCTGTAATTGATATTTGACTTACTTCTGATGTTCTACAGATATGAGATTATGCATAGATGTGTGTTCCTGATGACAGTTAAATTTAATAGTTATTCGATTAATTAAAAAAATTTTGATTTCATCCAAGGGTAGCTACCTGATAGCAAATTTAGAAAAAGTTGATTATACATGTTATTTATAGTTATGAAATCTGGTGGAGAAAAATAAAATAATGATAAAAAATTTACAAATATTACATTTTTATTTTAATAAAATAGAAAATAATGCCTTTTTTTAATCAAAAAATTAGAAATTAAAGTACGAGGCATTGAAAACAACAACATAATGAAATAAAGCCATGATGAATATCACAAGAAAGAGAAGTTTTCATCAGTCATTAAAAATTAAAATGTAATATGAATGAAATTATACTTCTAATATAATTCTCTTTATTTCTATCACATCCTGACGATTCATTTGACCCTCTGTTTTTTTAAATACTTTTTTCTCTGTTTTAGTTCTATCATAAAGGCATCTTAAAAAGTTTTAAAATTCTTATTATTTTTCTCCAATAATAGCTGATAAGCATAAACTTCGCCGAGTGGTGTGCGTAAAATTCAAAAATCTTCAAATGGGGATTGTGGCAGTTAATGGGTTAATTTATAAATCATATAACAGCAGCTGTTGATGGCAACTAGCCTAAAATGAAATAAAGTAGTCAAAAATATTCAGTAGGGTGAATATATTTCTACTTTATAACAAAAACCTTCAAAACTAAGAAATATTTCGATTCCTTGACCATTTAAATTTCAGTACATGTAATATAGTACAGAGAGAAATTTAAAAGTAGGTTATTGTCTGCCATATTGAAAGTTATCAAAATTCTTACCGTCATGTCAGAGTCTACGTTTCTGTCAATTTTCATATCTTTCTTTCAGTAATATATGAATTTTTTATTTTCTTTCGTGTAACTTTTGACATGTTAGACGTGAATTTGCATAAAGAATAAAAGTTTGTAAAGCAGAATTCCGGACTGAGTTTGGTAATGGAAGTTATAATTTTTTTGCATACAAAATATAACTTTTTAGATATTCTTCTTTTGAATAAAATTTTTCATTGATGTCATCTCGCAAGGTTATGAAAATAGAGATGCTTTTCATGCAATATCTGAGTTTATGTATATATATATATATATATATATATTAATAATCAAAATTCAATAATCTCTAGAGTATAATCTAAATTTATTCTTCTAAACAATCTTTCCTTTTCAGAGAATGAACTTTCTAGGGATATTATGATTAGTAAAGGATCCGTATTAATTTTTTCTTAGAACACATGATCGAGAATCATTGTGTTCTAAACATAAAACAATATTTTCTGGTGTAAAATAAACGGCAAAAGAATTTTCTTTAATTAATTTAAATCCTTGATTAAAATTGAGTATTATTAGCAATGAAACCTAACCAAAGCTTATAAATAATTATAATTAAATGTGTTAAACTGCTAAATATGGCACCAGGGGAGGAATCTTCCGAAATCCAGAAGAATTTGGTTTGTGGATCTAACGACAATGATTTTTTCATGCAAACAAATAACATTTCACAATCAAGTGAATCAGTCAGAATTAAAAGGCCTGTATTATGAAACACAGCCAACAGTTCAATGCCTTTCACCGAAAACATTATTTACAAAAAGCGCTTGAAGACATTCAATATCTCCTATAGTAAAAACAACTATTCAAGCAAATTTCTTTCAAATAATAATTTGTATAGGTTGATATCGTTCCGGACACTCTGCGTATCAATGAAAAAAAAAAAAAATGTAAACTTTTTAACTCAATTTATCATCTCGACATATTTAAAGAACAAGGTATAAGAAATTATTGCTAATAAATAATTCCGAAATCGTCTTTTATATGCAAAATATCAGAACTATGACATCAATATTTATAATTATTATAACTTTTTGTAATAAATTATTATTCATTATAATGTATCATGTTGAAATTTCTGTAAAGGAAATGATGGTGTATTATTTTCATTTTTAGACGTCAGAATTATAACACGGTGGTACAGTGATGATTATAATTATCATTCAACAAAAATTATAGATAATTTCTCATTTATTTTTGAGAGTTAACAAACTTGTTTACTTGTAACTTCCACTGAAGAGACATGAAAACTACTTTTTCCCGGGTAGATTTTCTAATTCTAAACTATGGCTAGATGATAACAAACTGCAACATAGCTCTTTGAATTTTTATTTCCCATCAACACAAGCACATCTGATACATGATGGAAGCTAGATACCCACCGGGCTCATAAACACAAAAGTTGTTAGATGAAATCAGATCTCGAATTCACAATCTCTGACAATAAATTCGAGATTTTTCTAGAGGATTGCCGCTTTTATGCTTTGGGAAGTTATTGTTTGATTTTCTAAAATAGTATTTCTGATTGTTTTCTTAAAATAAATTTCTGCTTTAAAATTGGATACAATTATTTATGTGGATATAATTATTTGTATTTCCTTTCTATGGGTTTTGCCAAACTTCACCTGTGTATTTGAAGCATTAATACTCAGTACTGAGTTTATTTTATTTATATTAACGTCCCTTTGTAAAGCAACTCTAGGTCTATTTGAGACGAACCTCGTAATTTTGAACCGCGGTCAGATGACGAGGACGACACCTGAGCTGGCACTCCCCTCTCCACGCCACACCACACCAGCGGGAGGACGTTTGACCCGGACGTTTAACGTGCACCAGACCCCCTTACACGACGGTTCTTCGGTGGAATCGAGTCTCGAATCTGAAACCCTACGGCTCACAAGCCGAGACCTTACCACCAGGCCACCGCGGCCCACTACTCAGTACTTAAGTACTTACTCAGAAACTGCAAGGAAATATTTAGATGAACAATTTTTAAGATAATTTGACAAATTATTCTTGTCAGTGCTCATTGCTTATTAGATAAGCTTCTACAAGAGTATTTTTGTTAAATAATTATAGGATTATTCTAAATTAAATAAATAAATGAAAACTAAAATCTTATAATCGAAGATAATTGAGAAATAATGTTCAGTTTCCATAATTATATATATATTTTTTATCTACAAACCAAGAACATAGTCTTAAAACCAAAACTTTCCTTACAAACATTGTGAATATTAATTTTTTCACATTAAGCCATAATGGCGTAGAATTTAAAATATTTAGTTGTCGATAAATTGCTGAATTCCTAAATCATTTAGGTAGTTTTTGGGATTGAAAACAAGTGATAGCTCAAATCAGATGGGATTACCGAAGAAATAGCCACATAAGAACACTGGATCAATAATGAATAGTTGACGAGTTTTAATTTAAATGTGGCTCTCTGGTCATTCTGGAATAAACATTATTATGGTGGGACTAAAGTAGTGATCGCAATCCTCACACCAGAATTTACGGCCGTCAGGTGACCTTCAAGTCGTCCAGCACCAATTTATCTGTCTGTATGTGCTTTCAAAAGAAGATTAATAATATGGAAACTTCATCACCAAGCTTACTAATATGGAAACTTCATCACCAAGCTTACTAATATGGAAACTTCACATTCTTGTTTCCAATACGGTCATCCAGATTAGAAATTAAAGTCGGTATAACAAGCTTAGCAAGGGCCTCCAAGCGTTTAATTATTTCTAGTGCAGCTCTTTAAAATGCATCTTTGCTTGTTACCATATCTTTTAAAAAGATTCTATAAAAATGTTTGAAAATCGTTCCGATAATTATTTTGCTATCACCTTTATTCCATCTGTTGGAGGTTCAATTATCTGATTTTTCTCTTCATGAATAATCAGTTTTCATCAGTCTCAAGTAATCCATTAATATTTCAAAATAGTCATAGGAAGAATGAAGAGACAGCAAAAGCTTGGAAAGTTGAATTTCAGTACAACATGGTCAATAAATAAAAAAACGTGTTAATTTTGTGAAAATGCCCTCTTACGGCCTTAAAAAAGTTGAATTCATTGCTCAAGATCAAAGCTGGAAAAAAAAAATAACAGAAGATAATAACAGAAATAACAGGCATTTTGCTGGAAAGCAGTTATTATATCCATGACTCGTATTTCTTCTTTGTGGTATTTCCATAGTATTTAATAGAAGATAGTGTCTAGACTTTTCTCCTTTTCTTGAGGTTTTATTTCATTTTTTCTTTATTTGATTACACATTCTAAATAAATAATTCCTCTCGGCAAGCTGGGAGGCAAAATATTACTTTTCATCCAAGTTATTGTTTTCAAATTCTTTTCAATTCTTAGACAAAAACTACAAAATATTGAATTTTAAAGCAACCATAGACACTGAATTTATTAATATCGTACCATTCATTTTTTATTTCAAAATAAATAATATTAAGTTAATAAATATTATAAAAATATAGGTTTGTTATAAAGCTTATATTGTTGAAAAGTGTTTAAACAAATCCCAAAGGTTTACATCAGTTGAAAAAGGATTAAAAGTTATTATCTGCACTTTAAACATATTAGAAGAAATTCGCTATTGTTTGCAATTATTCTTTTTTCATATAAATCCAGAGAATACCGTTTTATGACAGAAAGTTCGAATTTATTGTTTGATTTTTCAGTTATATAGGAGGGAAAAATCGTCTGCCTTTTAAAATTAATTTTGGAATTAAGATCTTATTTGGTGCGGGTTTGAATATTTCAGTTGTAATTATTAATTAGAGTATAAAATTTTACAAAATCGTAAGATTTAAAAAAAAAAAATGTATTTTGATACTTGTGTATTATTTGCATGCCATTGGCTAACTTTAGGCTTAACCGCATGCGACAGGTAAACATAGTGAATAGACTAACATGCTATCTTTGGCGATCTTTTTCTGGCAGTTAATCGCTATTTTGCATTTAATACAAGTATCCATACTTGAGTAAAAGCAATAATGGCTGTTTTTTAAATACAGTATACTCTCAGTAATGCCGTAGATATTAAACCAAAGGATAGCCAAATTAACAAAAAGTTTTCAATAACTAAGGCATTTAAATAACAAAACTTATGTTTTTGTATAAAATATGCAGAATTTTGTAAAAAATTATTCTTCATAAAATGAATGTTGCAAAATGTAATTCATAATTGGGAAAACAACCTATTCTTCGCTTTGGGAAGATGATTGACATATGGACATCCGGTTAGTAAATTGATTGATCACTATAAGTCAGTTTCATGATTAACATTCTCTTTGAATAGCAAAGTACAAATTAAATCTTTCCGACAGCATTTATTCACATTTAAAGAAGAAATCTACATCCCAAGAAACATTACAGATGAAAATTTTTAAATGAATTGTTAATGTTCCCAGTGAGCGCGTGAATGATTTTTCACTTTTGTGCATATTGTCACGAAGAAATGGACAATTACTTAGAAAAAAATTTTTTATTTTAAAAGTAGAAATAGTGAAAAACCACTACCTGTCAAAGCCTGATGCCAGGCTATAATTTTTTAAAACAGTCAAAACATTCAAAAGAATTTAAAAACATGCAGTTTCTGGAAATTTTTAATCTGATCATTTTTGCATAATATTGTCATTTAATTTTCCTCTTTCTTCATTTTTATTTTATTAGTTTTATTCAAATTTCCAATCTTTAGTTTATGTACACTTAAATAATTTCAAAGTATGGGAATGAAATAAAATAAGAAGTTTTATTTCATTCTTTTTCAAAATTGATAACATAAATTGTTGATGTTAGAAACAATCCAAATTAGAATTTGAAAATCTTTTTTTTCCCCTTAACTTTTAAGCAGGTTGCAAAAGCTGTTCGTCTTAATGAGGCGCTAATTCAGATAATGTTGATTTATTTTTCTATCTTCAATATTACAGAACTATTAGGAAATGCAAATTTCACCTCCCCCACCATTTCTACTCACTTTGAGATAGATGACCAATTTATGAACTCATATGACATTTTTGCATATTTTTATAACATATTCCAAACAGGTTAAAAACCAAACAAAATTAGTATAATTAAATTTGAAGATCAACTGAATTTTTTTCAATATCGTGTCATGAGAACCATCGCAATAATAAGTCTTCCTATAAGAAATCTACCTAAAAAGGAGTTTTCAGTTTTCCCCTCCTCAGTGGTAGTAAAAGTTCACTTTCTAAGTATTATATGAACACGCTCCCTTTTCAGTGTGTTAGTGTGCTCCTGAAAGTGACAAGTGGTGAGTGAAAGAGCAACTAATGGCGTTAAGCCAGTTAATTTAATACTTGCAGTGGGCTTCTAATTAAATGTTGATTAAATGCTGTTGATGTGAATTGTACATAATTCGGCTTTCTGACACTATTATTCAACTTGGCTTGTACAATGTTCACAAAGATGAAATAATGTAATCATTCACTCACTTTTTGATGTACTAAAGTTCTGAGACTTCATAGAATTGTGTGTTTTCTCCGATAGCAATAAAATACTTTAATATATTCTGATCTTGATTATCAATCAATAAACTTATTTTAATTAAATTTTGATTTCACATGGTTAACTCCATCTGCTAGTGAATTTGAGGACATATGATTTGAGAGAATATTATTAATAACGAATTAAGGAATACATGAAAGTTTAAAAATATAAAACTACATGAATAAAAAAGTTTTTAAAGACACGTCTTTATTGATGTGCTGATTAAAATGTGGGTGTTTATTATTATTTTTATTAAAACGGAAAGGTCAAAATAAAATCGTAGACATGAGGCAATGAAGCCAACACTGACAAAAATGTAAGCTATAATCCATATTATAAGGAAGAAAATTTCTAAATATTTATTAAAAATGCAAACATATTACAAATGAAATTAATATTCCAGTTTTCTGAGAGTATTTATATTAACACTAATTTTTTTTAATGATTTTTTTTTTACCTCGGTGGCCTGATTATAAGTTCTCAGCTTCGGAACCCGAGGGCTTCAGGTTCGGGATCCAATTCCATCAAAGAAACATCGTGTAAGCGGGTCTGGTTCAGGTTAAACCCGTCGGGGTCAAACGTCCTCCCTCTGGTGTGGCGTGGAAGTTTGGAGAGGGACACCAACTCAGGTGTCGTCTCATCATCAGACAGCGGTTGAAAATTACGAGGTCCGTCCCAAAATAGCCCACGTGTTGCTTTAAAACGGGACGTTAATGTAATTAAACTTTATGATTTCTTTATCTTCACATTTTTGGCAAAATATTGTTTTCTTTTATTCCAAACGTTAATAAAAGTATGTTTTAAATATTTCCGCCGTAATAAGAATGTATATTTTAGCAATTATATAGCACTTATCAAACCTTATCAACTTATCTTTAAAAAAATCGAGAGGCTTCGTCCGCCAATAATGCAGCAATTTACAAGTGTGTCTAAAGAAATTTGTCTTTTTTTTTTTTTTTTTTTTGTAAAATAAGTGGAGATTATATAGCATTTCACACTAAGAATCCAAAAGCTATGATCAGTAAACATCAAGAAAAACAACGTCCTTGAAAATAAATATCTCTCAGCCGAATTCCAACATTTACCTATTTATATAAAAGCATTATAGTTAAAAAAAATATGAAATTGATCGGAACTGAGAATCTTTTTTTTTTCAATCCATCAATCACAGGATCATTTCACTCAGTTTCCACAGCTCTTAATGCAGTCATAATCAAACTGATCTTGGGTAAACATTTGTTAAGTAAACTTTTCAACTTCAAACACGAAGGAAGGTCACGTTTTATGGATAAATGTTGAATCAGCAAGCCAGATGCGTCATTAATTTAAAACGTTAACATTTTTCTTTCGCTTCAATAATTAAAAGCAAAAAGAATCTTTGAAGGATCACAGCTTATTTAAAATCGTATTTGTGATATGGAATCTAAATGGTAGATAATGAAGCAATTTTCGCAATATTTGATGGTATATGTGTATGCGATTTAATGTCATATTTGAGTTGGCGTTGCATTTCTGATCTGAAATTGTTTCTTTCCCTTACATCACGATGCGCAGATGCTAAAAAAAGTTAAATACAAATAAATAAGTAAAAAATATATTATCATTTGAACAGTTGTCACTATGATTTATTTAGAAAATTTAAAAATTATTAATTCATTTACTTTTTTACTTTCTTTTCACTGATGGAAAATGAAATCCCAACACCAAGAAGAAATTAGTTTAGAAAAATGAAATGTATGCATTTTTCTAGTCTCAAGATTAAAGGTTTCAGGTTTAAATGAGCCAGAAGCGCCCTTTGAGATATGCAATTGCAGTACATTAACAATCGCTGTAGTAGCCACAAACTTGAATGCACTCATACTACAGTTTATGCAGTGGATCGTACAGATGTTAGGATGAGATCAATGATCATTAAACTTGTTTTGTGAAATCAGCGATGATCCTTGGTGTGGTTGTGGATGACATCTAATTTGTCATTTAATAGTAATTTTTTCCTCCAATCGTTTATGGGAAAATATTTGATAATCTTACAGGTCAAGGTAACATTGCGACGCTTTGCAAATGAAGTTTGTAGAGAGCAACGGTATAGGGACAGGCGTTATGCTGTAGGAAGTCCATTGAGAGAGTAATAAAAATGGTAGGAAAACCGGTTCAATCACTAATTTGAAGTATACATTTTCTTTTCATGGTGCATGAGATAACAATCCTACTGTCATAAGAAATAACACAACAGGCATCAACACCACCATACCAAAGTACGTAGTATAGGCCCAGTGTCTCTACGCCGCAGACAGTTTGGTTGGTGTGTTCCAAGTGTTCGTCTGGGCTCTTTCTAACATACGGTCATCACTGGAATCATTCATTTGCCAACACTGACCATAGGGTGTAAGGTATTGAAATGGATGTTGGGCAACATGTCACAAAAACAAAATTGCAATTCAAAAAAAAAAGAAGAAAAAAAAAAAAAAGAAGAAAGAAACGCTGTATCGGCACTAAGTTGCAAAAATATACAAAAGACAAAAAAATTAATAAATTATTGAACAAATATAATTCTTTTAAGGACAAAATCCAATCTTTTTAAGGATCTCAAAGTATCAAAGAATTTAAATTGCGGTATTGATGTATATTGCAGTACATGATGATTCAAAAGGATCTAGATGAATGAAATTCGGCATGCGGTTTGTAGACCAAAATAGATACGTTAGCTTTCCTTTTTCCGAGTCAGGTGAGCCTTACTTGATTTATTCATATTGGGGATTACAAAAATTCACTTAGAAAAATTATACTGAAAATAAATTATAGTAAAGACTATTTAAAAATGAACAGAATTTATATCCTACTCTGAAAATACTACTAGTGGCTATTTTTGAATTTTATATATCAAAAGCAAAGCAGATGTTTATTTTACAATTGAAACTAAAACAAAGTAATAATTATTATATGTTAATTACTAAATTTCAGTTGAGGAAATCAATCTAAATGTCTACCCCAAGCGGTGAAAAGTTTTAGTATTTAGTCACGTCAGTAACTGGATATTTATGGAACAGTGAAGCCACAATGCTAAAATTTAATTTGGTGATCTTGTTTTAGATAGAGAAAAAAACACAACTTTTTTAGATTTTTATCTGTCTGCAAGTTTGCGAACACAATCACTAGAAAATGAGACATGATGAAAGAATTCTCTTTAGTACTTAGTCTTAAGACTAAGATCATAAATTTATATAAAATTAAAAGTGAATTCTATCATAAAATCTGTTTGTTTGTCCTCCCACTTGCAAATGAGAAAAATAAATCTACCACTAGCAAGATTGATGGAATTCTTCGCATGATGTTATCACCATAATATTAGACCTACGTTAAATTTTCAACCAGTTTCATCTATTAGGTTGACGGGCAGTCTAACAATCAGTCTGTTTATACATATCTACACGGGATTGCAATAAAACGCAACAAGTTAGATGGATGGATTACTGTATCTAATTTTTGTGTTAAAATTGTAGATGTGTGACATATTTTTGACCAAATCTACAATTTGATAGATAGCATATCTGTTTGTCAAACTATATATGAACATGGTGAATGAAAAATGCTACTGTAGCTAAAACCATATAAATCTAGCAATATAAAATTAATATAACTATATATGATTATGGTAACTATATAAAATTACATATATAATAAAATCATATTCCCTTATTTCCCTATAGGGCAAATAAAGATCGAATATATATATATATATATTATTCTGTCTACTATACGACGAAGCTAAAAATAAAATGTTTCAACTTCCTTTCTCGAATAATTAAAATAAACTTTTTTTTTTGCCCTAGTTTATCATTACTTACTCTTTGAATTTTGTATGTTTAAAGTTTATTTTGTTGAACCATCGCACCCATTTTCTTTGCAAAAATATGTTTTCGATAACCTCAATCTTTCGACATTCAAATAATACATCCCTCTTGAAGTTTTTCTAAATCTTTTTCCGATCCGTTTCACATATTCTTGTTTAATCAAATAACATATTAAACAAAACATTCAGATATATTTTTCCAACATTTGATATCCGGGAACAAGAGTTTTTTTTCTTCAGAAAAAAGCAATATTCCTTTCCGAAAAGTTCACTTTTTTCTATTTCACAACCGTACATTGGCGAGCAATATAGCCATCATTCTTTTAGGTATATATTGTTCCGGCACGATTCTTTTCAAAACTTTCAGTTTGAATTCCAGCTTCTTTTTATTAATAATTTCCAAGTGAAGTGTTTACTTTCTCAATCTATTTCAAAGAAGCATATTATAAAAATTGTATTGTTTTTACTGAAACCTGACAGTTAAAAGAAACGTTTCAAGCTATGAGCTCTAACAGGTAATAGTGTGCCTACAATTCGTTTTTATTTACTTTCTAAAATAGAAATAAATAGAATTTTAGAGACGTCCGTCTAAAATATTAGCTTTTCATTCTGGAGGGTGTTATTTTATACCGCGGTTTTTTCGTGATGTCTTGTACAGACAACATTCGGCTATGGTTTAAGACTTTGTTTCGTTTTATTTGAAAATATACCGTTTTCCGAAATAACTTTTAAACTTTTCCTGTGGAAATAATAGAAATTCAAATATAAATAGGGATTAGTCAGAAACAATTTAGATATCTGTATTGTTTTTAATATTCATATGATTCCCGTCAAGTAAAATCAATTTACTTTGGAATTAAGTGCCTTAAACTGTTTTAATTTAATTAATGTGAGAGAGACATGTCGGTAGATCTCATGAACTTCGTTAGAATCAGCTGAGGTATTTATTGTTTGCAACATTCCTGTTAAATAAAATCCATTCATTTCAGAGATGAATTTACCTATTTTCTATTGTCATTGATAGAAAGCCATGACTTTACTCTGTCTGATGCAAGGCAATCAAAGTTTAGCATACAAACTGTTAGGGAAAATGAGAAACGAAAAGCAAACTAAAATCAAGCAAAAAAAAAAAAAAGTAGTTGGAAACGTTAACCAAACGGCTGAAGATAGCTGGATTGCAATACTAATCATACGAAGTTCCGGCAGCTTGCAAAGAATTTGTAATAGTTTATGAAGACTGAAATGGGAAATGCGCTAACCTCGTTGAGAAAAACTCTGTCATAGTTTTAAAATCTACGAAATGCCACGTATTTTCAAAACTCATCATCAATTAAAGCGCTATTACTGTAAATAATAAAAGATGTACTGTTATATTTGAAACTAGGAGTGTGTGAATGTTGTCATATGTTAAGTACTGTCAAATAAAGAGTGTTCATTCTTTCTACTCATTTCGTTTTAAAAATGTCGTTACTTTAGATGGGGTTGAACATAAAAAATACTGAAATTTGACTGTTAGTAAATATGTCAGACTGTTCATCCCCAATAAGCACAAATCACTAAGAAAAAAAATTACATTGAATGGTTAAAAATAAGAAAGTATTGTGTTGTCATTATTTATTACATAATTTTATTTAACTTGACTTCTTCCCTTTTTAAAATAAAACTGGAATATTTTATTAGATATTTCTTTCATTAGTGATCAGAAATTTTGTAAAATTGTCTGCTTCGATGACAACATATAATTTTTATATTTTCAGAACTTAGTTATCAGCTAATCACTTTAATATAATTAGATTTTGTTTCCATATGAGAAGCACTATCTGGTTGTGAATTATTGAGTAACAAAAATTTGATAGGAAATCCTCAAATTTCTCTCTTATAGCTCAGCTATTTCTCAATGTCACTGAAACACCTTAAGAAATCACATAAAAAAGTGTACAAATTTGCGAGTCGAATGTTTGTGAACTTTTCGCAAGGTGTTTCGAGAAATTATTTTTCTGGTGAATCTGATGTGAAATATGGGAGCGAGGAAAACTCAAAGCGAGCTGTCAATCATCCTTTATTAATGATTAATGATAATTAGTAGAAGGGGTATCTTTAGAAGTGTTTGGTTTGCAGATTTGACCTCTTAAATTCATGGGTAATGGTGAACTACACACCGGCACAACCTCACTTGAATCGGAATCCCTCTGTGTTAGACAAAAATTGACTGGATTAATTGAGAGAATGAGAGATACAAAGAGATCCTGTTTACATCTGTGAATCGCTATTTGTGAGCAGTTTATTAGCCATTAGATTGACAGGTTTGTCTGAACTTTAAAGGTCAACGGCTCAGCTTCAATATGAAAGTGCATGTCACTATGGAGAACTGGATCGTTCAGCAATCCAAATATTTCTAATTTAAAACTATTCATACACTTTCTCCGTCCTAACCACACATCATTGTCGATGAAAATTATATGTAGACGTCATGTTTCATAACAGCTGTCATTAAAATACTCTAACGACTGAAAATAATCTCATTTAGGCCCACCTTATATTTAGAGTCAGGCGGGTAAAGAAAAGGGTCAGCTTAAAGCAAAGATTTAAAAGCCCTGTCTTCAGAGAAACTATATCCCTATTTTTTTGTTCACGAATTTAAATTTTTGGAAATATTTATGTAAACAAACAAACACAACAAATACATCAAAACTTATGTGTTGTATTCCTGATTCGTTCGTTTCAATCTAAACACTATATAGCAAAAGATTAAAATCAAAATATCTTAATCGCTTTTATTCTGAGTTATTGTGATATTCACAAATAATTATCTTATCTTTAATTGATGAAAAATTCGAATCCTGTTAATTCAACCTTTTGCTTGGCTGTTTATTTCTCCATGAATTTCAAAAGACTTTATTAAAGGTTTTCTTTTTGAAAGGTAAAAAAGATAAGGCTTTAGCATTGCATTAAAGATCAAAATGATTAACCTTTTCATAACATAAAGTGTTGTTCTTTGTACCCTTGGATCCCTATGAGTGGTTTAATATTTGTCTTTTGAACGAAGTGATATGTATGTAACTTGTTGAAACATGTCCTCCTACAAAGTAATTAATTGCCATTGTTTTTTAATCCTGTTAACATTAGGGACATTAAAATATAAAATGACTTAGATCTATAAATAAACTGTTAGATTTTTTAATATAGACAGATCCAGTAAATAACTAGAAATTCTTAACTCGAAAGAAAAATTATTCTGGTTCCTTTTCAACAATGTCTAAATATGTGCTATATTATGCAAAATATTTGTTTAATATTTTAATTTATTAAGAAAACTAGCTGAATATGAGGCGTTCCTGTTATTTTTATTATCGAAGCTTTGTCGAGGGGGGGGGGTAGAAATAAAGAGCAATTTTTTTATCAACAAGGTATTTTTTTTAAATACTATTTTATCTATGGAATATTTTTCAGTTTCTAGATGAATAATTTGCAAATCAAAAGAATAATTATTTTCTTCATTTTTGTTATGCAGGATATTTATAAAGTCACAAAAGAAACTTTAAGTGCATGTCAGACACAAAAACAAGAAACAAGTCAATTTTACAATAGAACATAGGGCTTTGTAAAATTTTTAATAACGAATAGAGAAAAAAAAATCTTGTATTGAATACTGATAGCTCAAATAAATATCGTTAAAATACAGTGAGTCACTTATGAAAAAGGACAATGTTTACAAGGACAAATAAAAGCGTCAAAAAAAAAAAAAAGAGAGAAACAAAGGTCTCAGGTTCGAGACAATATTCCGCCGAAGAACCGTCGTGTAAGCGGGCCAGATGCACGCCAAATCCATTGGGGCCAAACATTCTTCCGCTGGCATGGCGTGGAAACCTGGAGAGGAGGCTTCTAGCCCAGATGTCGTCCTCGTCATCTGGCCGTGGTTCAAAATTACGAGGTCAGTACCAAAATAACTCTAGTGTTGCTTTAAAACGGAACGTTAATATAATTAAAATAAATCATTCTTTATGTCATTGTTCCATGCCTTTAAATGACTTACCCCCACCCCCGCTTTACCAAGAAGGAATGAATTGGTATTGATTCGGGACATATAATTAATGTTTAAACAAACTGCCCCAATCATTCGGAAGGGATGGTAGAACAATAATGTAAGCACACAAACGCTTGTTGAGTTTTTTGTACAGTAAAAACCATTTTCCTGCTTTCTCAGATTTTTAATGACAAGTTAAAAATAATCGCAGATAGAATATTGATAGAGCAAATAAATAATTTCACTTTAGAGGAAGGGTAATTTATATTTACTTTGAGTGGGTTGACAAGTACATAAAAGAACTTCAGATAAAGAGAAGAATAAATAAGCCGAAAACCAAAGTGAGAAATGCAAACATAAATGGTAAAAAATATTTAAAATTAGATTTGAGAAGATTTGAATCAACTGATTTCCCCTAAAAGCAACATTTGTTCAATTTATTTGAAGTGCGCAACCTTCATTCAAATAGTAACAATTTGCCTTTTGAAGTTCTTGGACGAATTTTGATTTGAATTGATTTAAATGAAAAATAAACATTACGTTCTTAAATGGAAATTTGTTTAAGATATTTTAAATTTAAGAAACATCTAGAGAGCTTTTGAAGTTATTTTTGTAAATAGAACAGAAGCACCGAAACTACTGAAAGGATTTACAGGAGCTAATTAATTTTATGGAGAATTAAAATGTTGAGCAGGCTATTGAAGTAATATGCATAAAACAAGGCTAAAAGAAAGGATATTTGTGGGACCTGACGTCTGGGAAACGATAAAGAATGGAAATATTGAACTTAAAATGGAAACAAACGATAGAAAACTTAGAAATCTTTATAATTTGAGGTAAATGTTTTTTTTAGAAGCAACAGAGAATCAAATTGTATATTTATTGCAGAAGAGATGTCAACGAACATCACAGTATAAGGATGTAATATGAGATTAAATGCTCAATTTCTCATTCTCTCCTAGACATTTATTTTGAAAATGAAGTCGCAACGAATGATTTCATCCAAATATAAAGGAGAGAAATATCAAGGAAGATGGAATATAAACTTGATTGCCATCTTGGAATTTGAAAAGAAATGATCTCTGGCATGCTCATCAGAAGAAAAGCAAAAATCCTGCTTTGAGAAAAAAAGAAAAAAAATATTACTATATACTATACTATATAGTACATTATATTTAATATAAACTATACTATATATACTATTCTTTACTTAAAACTAATACTATATATAAATAAGATCACATAAATGCTATCTTTTTTGAAAATTAACTTAACTTTTTAATTGCTATAGAGCTAGGATATAAATGCAATTTATGTATTTGTGAGAGGATAAAACAAAAATGCCAATATATTTTTATTCGAGTTGTTACTTTTAAATTATTAAATCACTTTGTGGGAAAACTTTACGTAATGAAAAAAACGATTCTACTTTCTGAGTCAGCTCTGAAAATTGCATAACAGCCAGTTGTCAAAATTAAGATGTTTCCATAAGTTTTCTTTATAGACATACATAATGTTTTATAATAAAAACTTACTACTTAATGATTGGTATTAAACAGCATGATACAGAGCTAACTTAGCCTTAGGAAGTTAAACATGAAAAATGTTCGGGAAAGTTAAATCACTGATCAGAAAATATAAGCTAATAGTGTTTATTTTAAAGGTAAATCAGAAATTTTATTCTGTTCTCAGTTATTTAATGGTTAGGAAATTGAATAATCTTAACTATTTTAGAAACTTAATATAAAAATATAACTTCCCCGGTTAATTACTTCCAACATGTTTTACTTATAAAAGTACGGTTAACTTAATTGATCATTCACAATTTCAATGGCTTTTCCAAGATATTCGAAATCCTCACAATAAAAACAATACACAGCTGTTTGTTACAACTCTAAATGATTTCAGCGCCGACTTTTGAATTTTATAGAACGTAAAAATATATATATTGGTTCCACGAGTAAATAAATAATTAGAAATTAAAAAAAAACATTTTAATTATTAATACATGAATGGAACATATAGAGCATTTTTCATATCTAAATAGTAATGTCTAGCTTTTAAGACTTTAATATTATTTTAAAAAAGAAAGACAATAACTCTATTTTCATTAGATTCATTTCAACAATTGTCATAGTCTTATGAGTTTTAGTTCTCAATGAAGATTTTCTGAAATTCATTATAGGAAGAATTATTTTGAAAATGAAGATTGAATTGAGAAATTGCTTTATAAAAGATAAAAATGAAGCCTTCTATTCTTAGTCAGAATATTCCAACGCAATTAAATATACAGCGCACTATTTTCCATTTCGAATTCAGTTGTGACAATATTTTACTCTTATGTAATTATAATTTAATACCATTTCTGCTCTGTTTAAATTTCTGTCGGTTTGATAATGTTGGAAATAAATTTAGCTATATTTAATTATATTATTGCATTTTCTTTATTCATAAAGTAACTTGGTGAAGGGTCTCATTAGACCCCTAGAAGACACCCGGCTGTTTGACTTTAGGGGCTCTTGTAATTGGTTTTAAAAATGCCATCATATCTTCGATGTATTTAATTATACTTTAATCAAAAGGGTGAAGTTCTCAGTACTTGTAACTCTCACTTAGAGAAATCTGAACGTTTTATTTTTTATTTTCATAGTATATTCTTATTTTCATAGTATCCCTTTTTTTTAGCCTTTAGCATCCAGTTTTTTTAAAGCATTTCTTCAGCCTTTCATGTTTCATTAATTTTCATAGCATTTTCTTATTTTCATAGTATTCCTTTTTTAGCCTTTAGCATCCCATTTTTTTAAGTATTTCTTCAGCCTTTTATGTTTTATTAATTTTTTACTAGTTTTTTTCCTCCACATTTTCTTTACTCTCTTTTTTTACTTGAGTTCTTAGATAATTACTATAAGTAGGCAGTATAGTCTCCACTCCAAATTTCAGTTTTGCCTGATTTTTAAATCTTGGGGAAAATAGAACAGTAGCAGTATTTATGCATATTTATAACTTTAATACCTTGAGTCGGGACCGCCTAAAACCATGGATTCCAGGTATTTTCAAAATCCTGCTATCCTACAATTACGCCACTGTCATACATGTTATTAATTCAGAACTAATGAAGACCGAGTAATATAAAATATATTCAAGGATAACTGGCTATCACGTATTTGATTCCCCACGCCTTAGTAACCATTTGAACCAAATAGCATTTTGAAACGTGGCAACTTGGCATCCTATATTTTCTTATTAAACAAAAACAACAACAAAAAAAATGAAAATAAAAGCTACTTTCTATAATTTTTAAAGGGATCCAGTTATTTTTATTATAATTATAGAACCACTCTTATTAAACAAACTTGAATACGGCAGTGTTTCAAGATGTAAACAGCAACATTTCTTCCTTTCATAAATGGCTTCTATTCTCAATTGCTGCAATAACATTTATAATCTGATCTTTGGTTTATAGAGAGGACGTGGAGCTTTTCTAAAAAGTCAATTTTCTATACATATTTTAAAATTTACAATTTTCTATACATATATCAAGAAGGTGTCCGAACGTCCCATTTATCCCCTTACTTCAGTTTTATTATATTCTTTTTATTCTTATTGGCACTTTTTTAGCGAATCGTATCAAGCTGAACTATTTCATCTGAATTTTTGTTTACCTGGTAAACAAAAATTCAGATGAAATAGTTCAGCTGGTGGTAAACTTTACCATATGTGAATGCTTCGTTAACAGCTGAAGATTAATGTAAATATATCAATCTTAAGATTATTCCATGATACATTAAAAAGGTGGATATAGATTTCTTTAACGAATTATTACAGATAATTAAAAGATACTTTAGATACTGCCATAATTTTTAAGGAATAGTTTGAAAAGAAAAGGAATTCTATTTTAAGAAAAACGCAAAACAAATGATGAAATGCAGGATAATTGTAAGTACAATTTTTAGATTTCTGCTAGAAGTACTCTAACGATTCACGTTTTAATAAGAAATTTTCAATTGAACTTTTATATAAAGATATCAAAAAAAAAGTATCGAACGTTTTCATTTCTTCTCATAAGTCAGTAAATAAAGCGAATTCTGCCTGAATGTTTTTTTATTAGTTGACATTTAGTAAGTGGAAGTATAAAGATTTTAAAGTCAAAGTTGACAGCATTGCTTTAAATCTTCTATATTCCTTTCCTCGTTGATTTTATTTCTATAATGGTATCGGTAGGAGTTCAGTTTTAGTTTTTCTCTTCGAAAATGCTTCCACGTGACAAAGGTTTAACCGTTTGTAGAGAAATTCCAATAAGCTTTTCATGTGGAAGTTTTATAGTTGACGAAAACTTTTGTTTTATTGTTAGTCTTTAGAAGAATTTCCCACTAAAACATGAAGAAATGACGAATGAAAAGTAGTTTCTCGCGAACGCTTTGATAACTTCTGTAGCCAAATAAGCTTTTTATTGCATAGAAACATTATTCGCTGTTCTTAATATTCTGGAATTCGAAAATTCGAATAGCAGAAGAACTGTTATCTTTTGAGGTACAGGGTTTCATAAAACGCTTTTAAATTGCTTGCATCTAACGTCAAAATTCTTGATTGCATAACTTGACACACATTTAGTATAAACTATCCTTTGTGTTTTCGATATTTTATTATTGTTTTACAAATTGTGATTTTATCAGCGGAAATCCTAAAAGAATAGTTTTTTTCAGTTGATACTTCTGACATTTAAACATTTTTCCATCAAGTATCTGATCGATCTGAAGTACAAACAGAAAATAAAGAATTTGTTCACTATTGATCTTCTTAATAGCTATAATATCGACAAGAATCTGTTTCATGATATTGGGCGATATTTAAAATATCGGACAATATTTTGTATTAATAGGGTATCCATTTAAAATGACTTTCTCATTGTTGCCATGGCTTGCCACTCATTTTGAAAGCTAGTAACAAGATGCCGATCAGATCCCAATGTACTTGAAGGTAATTCTCCTTAGATATTACACTAGAAATCAGGACCGTTGTTGAGATTTCTATCCAGTGACTATTTTTGTGTGGAGATTGAAACAATTTTACTTAAAGTTATACTGGATGCTCCTTAACCCTTTGCACTCGAATGTCTTCTCTCAGTCATCATTCAAGACGGTGCATCATTTTGACATTCTATTTTTTTAAAATTTTAATTGTTA
Organism: Argiope bruennichi; assembly: GCF_947563725.1. NCBI lineage: Eukaryota > Metazoa > Arthropoda > Arachnida > Araneae > Araneidae > Argiope > Argiope bruennichi. The sequence continues at coordinate 53,857,531 of NC_079162.1, forward strand.
AAAATACCTATAAAATGTTAAAAAGATGTAGATTCATTTTTCAGGGAAACTCAACTTTAAACAGTTGCATGTATTTATTTTTGGTGTAATAAACAGGTCCATGTATTAAGTGAATAATTATGCATCGAATTATCTTTCAGTGTACAAAGGGTTAATATGTTTATATCTGATTTTATTCTTCAAGACGAGAAATCAAAAGATATTTGTACATAAATACATAATAAATCGATTGAAATAAAGGAATTCAGCAGATTAACTTGTAAAAAGTTATGGTTAATTAATTAAAATCAAGTAATTCAGAGCCATAAAAATATTTTTAATACGTAGATAATTATCGAGAATAAGTATATACGTTTTATTTTGCACAAATGATCAAAATGCACTCAGGGAAATAATGCCTAATATTAATTATCAAGACTGCAAAATTAAGCATCATCAACATAATATATGAATTATCAGGATTGTGAAATTAAACACCCTCAACATGAACAGCAGTTTCCAAAGGCTTTAATAGTGACAAATTTCAGAAAGTGATATTGTTAGAATGTATTAGTTTGTGGGCGTTATTGCTATTTAAAAGGCTGATTGATAAATCTCTCATTAGTGATATGTTGCATAGAAGGCTTATGTAGAAAGATAATAAGGCATCTTGTTTCAACCGTCATGGATATTAGTAAATATCTCGACTGTATTTCAGAGATTATAATCTTTTCTAAGAATTTCTCCATAATTCTCTCCAGTAATGAAGCAGATTACAGGACTTCAAAAGGATTTCAAACAATTCCGAATAAAGCTTACAGGGACAAAGATAGATGCATATTGATCGCATATCTTCAAACATTGCGATAAACTTTTCCAGAATCATTTTAAAGAAAATAATTATTTCCTTCATAATATTGTTTTGCAACGTGTAAATGTTTGTGAGTGTTTATTTTTTGATATATTGCTCGTTATTTTTTGCATTTTCTTTTATTTCTATTGGGTTATCAAACGAACCACAATTTTTCCCGCATTAAGCCAAAATTCTACTGCTAATGCGCTATCGTGTCGTCAGAAAAGGTGCTAATACCACAAAAATAAGATTTATGTTTGGCAGCTGTGTTCCTGAATAGAGGATTATAAATTCACCAAGACAATGATCCTCTGATTGTTACGTCTTAAAGCAACGCATTCTTTCAACATTTATAGGACCATATCATTTTAATTGCAAGGTGTAACAACAACATAAAAAATCCGATTTTATTTCCATCCTTTCTACGCTCATGTCATTTTTTTAATCTTTATTTTTTTGGAAATTATTGCTTGCGTAATTTTTTTCCGAACTTTTGAATCATCCTGTAAGTTAAAATTTATGTAATTGAGAGTTTTAACGTTGACGGTGGCTATTCTTTAATTAAATAAATTTCTACGCTTCGGGAACTAGTTCTTTTTATACGATCTCTGATAAGTTATCTATTGTCCCTGTGGAGAAGAATCATATCTGAAATATTTGAACCTCATTTATATATTATTTTAAGAATGTATTCAAAAACTGTACTAAAGTTTTGTAAAAATTTACAAAATTGCTTTATTCCTGAATTCTAGCAATGAAATGTCATTAGTGATCTAGTATGGATTCACACATCGTGATGTAGCTCCTCCACACGTCGCCTAATGTGTTTAATAAGTGCTGCAACAACACTTTAGTGATATATTTATCTCCCGTAACTGTGCAGTTTCGTCGCCACCATGATCCCCAGATCCACTCCTATGGATTTCTGGTTTTGGGGTTATCTGAAATCTAAGTTGTGCGCAAAATGTTTCAGAATTGAAAGATGCCATAAAACATGAAGTTATGAAAATTCCTCCTATTATGTTACGTTCGTCATTATTGTCAATAATCGCCCGCATGCAAAGGTGAACATGTTAAAAACTTGTAATTCCAATAAAAGGTTTTCCCCCCCCCCTTTCTTCTCTTGTATTGTCATTGGTCCTTCACAATGCCTTTCTCTGTAAAGGATCTGCGCCGTCAATTTTCATCACACGCTTATCGTCTCAAAGATATTTATGATTTTTCAATTTTGTGCAAAAAAAAAAAAAAAAAAAGTGTTACTACTAGAAAATTTGCTACTAAAAAAAATCGGATTTTCTTTTCGTTTTGGGCCACCTTGTATGCAAGGAAGAAAATATGCAACATTACACAATGAGGGTTTAATTAATTGCACAACATTTTTTTTTGCGTCACGCTTTTGTTTATTCGTGTACTTAAAGACAGTCTGCACATTTAGAGAAGTTGTGAACCATAGTGTGCAGTCTTTAGAGAAATTAAAATAAATAGACAAAAAAAAAACAGATCCCTAAAACACACACACACATAAAAAAAACACAGAAATTATGTATGCAAATGAAAGAAAAACTTATTAAAGCAGAGACTGTCAGTTATGTCACACTTTGGAAGAGCTATTAATTATGAAAATAATTAAATGTTCAACAACAAAAAGACTTTAAAATATTTTCTCTCATTCATTTCATAAAATAATTCTTCCGAATATGATGACAGAACGAAAGTTTTAAGATTGCATCAGAACTTTATTTGTGGCTTTATTTTTTTAACATTTCAATGATTGATATAATTAAAAAGAATTTTCGAGAAATCTTTTTAATTTATTTCTGAAAAAGTCAAAACGCAAGAGCTGAGTAACGAATAAGGTTGAAAATAATATTTAAAAATGCATTTTATCATTCAAAATCCTCTTCACTTCTCTCAGTAATTAGTCGTAGTCTGGATAAAAATTTGTATATAAAAAAACCTAAGCTTTCATTAAACACTTTAATCATTTTCTTTATATTTTTCCACATATGAAAAAATATTTTCCGAGGAAATCCCATTAACTTTTTTCTAAAAAATAAGGAATATTGAGCAGAAAATAAGCAAGAAAAATATCTAGAAATGCACTTTGTTATTCAAAATCCTCAGTAATCAGTTTTTGTCCAGAAGAGAAAATTCAAATGACAATTAAAATTCTAAAAAAAAAAGCTTTCAATTGAAATTTCTTTGATTTTTCATACAATAATTCTTTCAGGAGTAGTGACATATCCGAAAATATTAAATTGCCTTTGAATTTTATGTACTTTTGCTATGATTTTTTAACCGTTTTACTACTATATCAGCTCAAATCAGACTTGAATATACTTTATTATTGGGCCAGTTTCTATTTCAAATGAGGCTGCGCGTTTGAAACACGTTATCACTAAAGATGCTCTCGCTTTACACCCTGAATTCCTCATTTGAAAAAGAAACTGGTCCAAAGACGGTCTATTGGTATAGAACTTGCTCGACTGGAATGAGTTTGGTTAATAGTGTGAGGGTTAAACTTTCAAGAATTTACAGAATGACAAAAATTTTGAGGAAATCTCATTTATATATTTCTGAAAAATAGGTTACTATAGAAAGCAAAAAATTAAAAGCACTTAAAAAAAGAAAATCTCCAGAAATGTACTCTTACTTACTTTTTTGCTCTTTGCTATTGGCAGAAATCAATTGCAACCTGGGAAGGCAAATTTTTATGAACACAATTTAAATTCCAAGAAAAAGTTTAAACAAATTTCTTATATATAATAACTCTTCCATGCGCAGTAACACACTTGATAATATTAAAATTGCTCTCAAACTTTATAAGCTTTCGGTTTGACAATTTTTAGAATATTACACCGATTCATATAATGAAAGAAGTTCTGCCAGAAATAAATACCTTTAACTTATTTTTGAAAAGAAAGCAATGAAAGAAAATAAAAACTGAACAACGAATAAGGCAGAAAATAATGCATAGAAATATACTTTCTCATACAAAATCGTCTTGATTTTTACCAGTAATCGGTTGTAATCTGGAGGAGCAAGTTTAAATGAAAGCAATTGAAATTTCTCCAAAAATACTTTCTTTATCCCTTTCAAATAGTATTCTTCCACGCACAGTGAAAAAAAAACTGGAAGTATTAAAATTGCACTCGAATTTTATAAGCTCTCGAGCTACAATATATGTATTTTTTTTTTAACATTTCAAAGAATCATATAATGGAACGGATTTTTCATGAAATCCAGTTATCTTATTTCTGAAAAGTGGGATATAGCAGAGAGCTAAAGCTGAGCAGCGAAGACCAGCGAAAATAAAAATTCTAAAGTAAATTCTGAAATCCTCCTCACTTTTAGAAAGTTCTAAAAATGATGTCCAAATCTCAAAAAATTCAAGTGGTGGTAAATGTTGAATGTTCCGGATCACGACGCATGTTAACAATGGACATCCTCCTCCTAGAAAAAGGAATATGATTTTTGTTTGGCCAACAGCAATCTGCTTTTCGATTTTTCCTTCCTTTTTTTTCTTAGAATAGTACAGAAGAGTATCTCCTTTTCTTCATAGAGTCTTAGTTCAAAAAGTGAATGCAGTCTTCCACACACCAAGAAGTATTTTCTATGAAAGAATTTGAGGTGAAAGACCGCGAAGAAATAGGTTTTCTTCGATTTTTAGTACACTAAAGTAACGAGCTTTGTATAAAAAAAATATTGGAAAAACTTATCCGTTCTTTGTATTTGTGCCCGTCACGTTTCAATCGCTTTTCACAGGCAAGCATTTTTTAAAGATTTGAAATAAAAAATATATTTCAAGAACAAATTTTAATGGATATAACGTTGTGTGTTTATGGAATTGGTAAAATAAATAGTTTGATTTTTTACCTTGAAATTATTTTCAGAGAGAAGAAACCTGATCTAATAAAATTCTAAAATTTTTGAAATAATAAAGAAAAAAAGAATATCTGCTTTTTATTGATGATATTTCCAGAGGAAACATATCTTTAAAAAATAAAATTCTAAAATTTTTAATAACTGAATAAATCATGCGAATTATTCAGTTAATGATTGTATTAATGATTAATTAATGATTGTCTCCAAAGCCGGAAGTAATTATATGTTTAACTGCCGGCGTTCTGGCATAGGGGTAGCGCGTCTTCCCCGTGATCTGGGCGTTCTGGGTTCGAGTCCCGGTTTGGGCATGGTTGTTGTTCTATCTGTGAGATGTGTGAATGTGCCCTCCTGTAAAAAGAGGTTGTGTAAGCGAATGAGTGATGCGTGAGTAGCTAAGTCGTACTCTTGGCCCCAGTTGGATCTACTAAGAAACAAGAGACGCTCCCCCTCCGTCTTAAATCGCTGTCTTCGTAACAGCGGACTTGCCCATGGCAAGTGGCATAAGAAACAACAATAACAACAAACATATATTTAACTGACTATGGTGTTTTCATATTATTGTCATAAAACCTTATCTATCAATAAGTGTCCTCAGTTATGATATCAGATACCATTCTGTCAATGATTTAGTGAAAGGACATATCTTTTTTCACTAAGTCATAGAAGAGTTAAAGGACAAAAATATTTTTGTCCTTACACCTAATTCATTTAAAAGAATATCGTATCTGCTTCCTTCAAGACATTCCGTAACACTTTTGAAAATATTTAGATGGTAGATCATTGCCGATTCACCTCGAGAGATATTTTTCAGACATATAATTGCAATGCTAGTGCTATATTCGAGATAGAGGAAAACTCTATTGATTATCCTCAAGTTTTTTTTTTTTTTTTTTTTGCTAGCAAGTAACACTGTATTAAGTTTCCACCTCCTCTTCATGTTTTGGTCGACTACAAAATGGCGTTTTTCTCATTCTGTAAATTTATTGCCTTTGCTGCTTCAATTTTTAATTAGTCTTGTTGTTTATTTTTTTCCTGTTGTTTTTATCCTTATTTCCTTATTTTTATCTGTTTTTATCTATGTATGTAGTTATTTCTACTTACCTCTGTAAGCCTTGTGCTGTACTTAGTGGTGCACAATGATTGACTTATTATTAATAAAAAAAAAGTAACACTGCAGCCATGATGAAATCACAAACTGCGCTTGCACGCGATCATTTTGAATAATATGAAAGACATTTAAAAGATAGTCTGAGAAAGCAAAAATGCAAAAATTTCATAATACATTGTACTAATATTTAAAAGAATCGATACAACCTCCATACATATAGTGCCGGTAGTAGAAAAAAACCTGATTAATTGCAGACATCGGCAGTGAAACTTTTCCCATTCCTTTTACAGTTGAGATCTCACCTCATCTGTTTTTCATATATACATATATATTTAAATTTAAGATTTCCCTTTCTGTCAAAAGGCTTCAAGATGACAACAATTGCCAATTGTTATCATATCCTGATTATCATAGGAAGTATCATTTTTTCATAATTGGGTGTCTTATTATGACAAGCGTCTCAACATGAACAATTATTTTAGCAATTTACGATAGCAATTATTTTTAAATACATTGCAGCTATCTACCTCGTTTGAAAATAAAGTGCCTTGTATCATTACGTTTTGTGTTCTTTTAATCGGCGAATGAAATTTAAATTCTGAATACTTTAAATAAATTCCGTGTGCAAATCTTTAAGAAATATCCTTCTGGATTTAGGATTTTACTTTTTGTCAGTGTATCCCTTGTTTCTCATATTTTAAAATTCTCATATTCTCGTTCTCATAATATACAAATAGGATTTGACGATCATCTATGGGAAATCATCCCTCTAACTTTTTCCGTTTTTCAGCGATCGTAAACAAACATCCAAATTATTAATTACTTTCAGAATTGTAATTTTTTTCGGTTTCATTAAGTTTTAAAACATGGAAATTCTTTATAATATTGAAGCCAACATTTTTGTCAACTGCAATAATTCTCCTTTATATTTTTCGTAAACGAAAGAGTGAAATGGAGAAAAGGCAATTTCGTACGCCTCTTCTACAATCGTCTTTTGGAAATTTTATTTTGCAGTGTTATCTTTCTACAATTTACATGCTAGTTTTAGAGAATACATAAAATATTGTCACGAAAAAAAACACAACAAAAAACAATGATTTAATGAAAACCTCCTCATTTATACGAAATTCTCTGTTTCATTCATACTTTGTGGAAAAAAGATGATTTATTTTCATAATAATTCTTAAAAATATGCTCTAAAATTGGAAGTATCCAAAAATAATATTTTAAAGTTTACCTCGCTTCCTAACATAAAAGCTAGCGTTTACTTAACACATAATCATGAACAGTATCCAATTTTTTTATCATAAGATTTCATATAATACGGACCTTGAGAACTTCATTTCTTCTCAAAATTTAAGAATACAAAGACGAAATCAACGGATGAAGAAACGCTTGAGAATTCAAATCTGTCTTTTTTTAAAAATCTAATTAAGAAGAGAAACTTCAATTACGGTTTTGATTACCTGGTTTTGCCACCCATTCTAATTTCTTCTGCTTTTCAATTTCTGTCCGTGAACCTAATTTCTTGTTGCTTTCCATTTCTCTCAGTCAACTTAATTTTTTGTGATTTTGTGATTTTCTTTTTGTTCCTGTGTCTCATTCCCTTTTTTTCGGGGTTTCTAGTTTCTGTCACTCAATGTAATTTCTTGTAGTTTTTCGTTTTTGTCATTTATTCCTCCTTCTCGTTCTTTTTCTTTCCTGTTCAGTCTTTATCCCTCGACTTTTCCATACAATTGTACCCCACGACATATTTTGTGTTTAGTTTCGTGTTACAGTGGAGAAAATCGAGTTTGGATTTTGGACTTTTCTCCAATTACCTTCAGATCCAAAATTTTATTGATTTTCTATTATGGTGTCAAGATCACATACCGAATTTCCTTTAAACAGATGACGGCGTTTTCGGTTTATCTTTTTCGGCCGATAGGCATTAATTGGCAATGAACTATTAAATACATTTCGTCTAGAACTTGATAGGTCGATCAAACAGAAACAAATATATTAAGAAGTATTAGATTTTAAATTCTAGAGTTAAAAAAAAAAAAGATTGCCCAATTTCATCTCGCTGCTTTGCTGCGTATGTGAGCTATTTGAAGAGTTTTTGAAGTTACCTAAAACTTTAGAGAAATTTACAATACTGATATAAAGGCTATATACTATATTTCATCTATCGAGCGTTGGAATTACATTTCTCACAAATAGGCAGAGCAACTAACTAACTGATAGGTACTATTCCAAACATAATTCTTTTCACTAAGAGGGAGATTTAAAAGATCTGTCGCTGAATCTGTTTTAACGATTTCGATACTTTATCTTGTATACTTAATACGTTAATAAATAAATACGTCAATAATTAATAAAAATATGAATTCTAGCAAAATTTCGTTCTAATTCGTTAGCACTGAGTTTTGCAGAAATATCTAAAAGTTTGTTTCAATAGCATTTTATTAGACTTACTTATTTAAAAAACTTTTTTGTGACTAGGTCAATAAAAATATTAAAGAACATTTATTTCTTAACACTGATATCTTTCATCAGATTTATTTCTAATTGATTTATTATCAGAGTTGAGAATTTTGAGTTAAAGAAAATCAATCGTATCCCGAATATTATCAATCTTAGATATTCCTGCATGAAATTTTAAAATATACAAGAATGAATATTTAACCTAACTGAAGGCGTTTAAGCCGCAAGATGGTATTCTGAATAAGAAATTACATGATGGTGAGTAAATTCTACTTAAGGGATATAAACATCTTTGTAAACATAAATGACAGCCACTATCTTTTATAAGCATAGATCAATGTTCTAACACGGTAACTTCTACTGTAGTGTACTCCCAATTATAGTGCGGTATGAAACATCATAGGAGAAACAACAGCATCATTTAATATACAGTTAGGGGAGCTGATGTCCTCTTTACATTCTTCGACTTATCATGTCCATTATGCCCACGTTATTGCATCTTCAAGCCATCCTCCCACCGGGAAGCACCTCTGTTATGGGGGTAAGAAGCTCCTTCTATGGTGTTCGGTTCATTTACCTCAGTCATCATTTCGGTTCATTTCATGAATACATACATTCGGCTCATTTCATGATTGAGGTAATTTCATATTATTATATTTCATAAGGTAATTTCATATTATTATTATATTATTTCATAAAGTAATTTCATATTATTATATTTCATAAGGTAATTTCATATTATTATTATATTATTTCATAAGGTAATTTCATATTATTATTATATTATTTCATAAGGTAATTTCATATTATTATTATATAATTTCATAAGGTAATTTCATATTATTATATCATTTCATTTCATTCATTCGGCTCATTTCATAATTGAGGTAATGACATGTCATTACCTCAATTCGATGACTGGTCGTACTTTGTGTGAGAGATGAGCGTATGAGCTACATATTAGTGGGGGTTATAATGTGTTGATTATAGAATCTGTTTTTATATCCTTGGAGTTCTATCATTCATATTACTTTGGGCACTAAGACAGGGCGGGATTAGTTTCTTTCTCGTTATGTTTACCCTTCCACCGACTTATCATCTTCGTACTCAATGTTTATCCCATGAAGTAAAAACCAATAAAATTAGACTTATGATTTTCATTAGACTAAGTCGTTTAAAAAATTTGTTAGAGAAAGATGTCTAAAATACATATTCGATTCTCTGCATCACATACTAGAAAGTTAAAATGCATTACTTTTGAAAATGTATGAGAAAGACGAAGGGAGAGCAATATTTATGGCTTGGAGAGGAGAGGTACCAGGTGCGTCAAAAAAATGTATACGCACTTTGAACTGTTATAGAAACTGTATTTCCCGTGCTACAAGGTTCAATTTCTGGAAGAAAGTAATGTTATCTTTCTTCAACATGTGGCAGCAGAATTGTCTCACTAGCTACTCAACTTAATTAGTGGCAAGGAAGAAACTTCAAGATGGATGACGTACGTGTGAGCTTTGAAGTACGGAAGCAAGTAATTAAGTGGTACAAGAAGTTTGAGAATGTTGTTGTGGTTCAAAGACAGTGGAAGCGTGAGTATGGTACAGAATCACCTTCAAGGGTAACAATTGCACGTTTACGAGACAAATTCGAAATGCATGGAACAGTGTGTGATATGCATAAAGGTTGATCAGGGCGACCGCGTACAACTACAATTGATAAATCCTCAACAGCGGTCTTCCAAGTGCATTTATCTATCAAATTGGACTTTAAGCTTTCAATTTCCAGCAATTGAACCTTGCAGAAAGGAGCATAAATTTTTTATGACGGTTCAAAGTGTATATACATTTTTTTGACGCACCCTGTATTTCAGTCTTTGAGAAATATCATTTGTAACACTACTGAATTTTGAGTTGAGCTGCAGTTTGCTTATATATAAAACAATATATTCTATTCTAATTCCCTGGTCGGTTTCACTAGCAACTAAGTAATTTATATTTTCGCATTTGGAGAACCTTTTGTCGTTTAAGTTAATTAATGGATTCGATTAAAGATCCATTGAATATTTGAGATTTTTTTGAATTACTAGTAAATTTTGCATCGAGAAAAAATAACGTTCTCTTGTCACTTAAATTTAAAAATACATTGATTCAAATCAAATATTACAAATAAAAATTGAAGGGCTAAGAGCTTAAAACTAAATTTATTTGATTAGAAAAGGATATGAATGAAAATTTTTCGAATTGAAAAAGATCACTTTGATATTTAATTTCAGTTACAAATACTGAGAAAAATAAAATTTCTGTCTACCTAAATGTAGCTTATTCTTATTGCAACAATGAAAAATTTTCAAAAATGGAATTGTCTCTTTCCGAACATGAATATATTTTGCGTTCCCTTCTCTTTCTACCCGGAAGCAAAATCAGTTTTTCTCATCACATGACATTATTTCAGCAAGGAAGTACACATAGCAAATCTTATTTTCAATCGAAGGAAGTGAATTGTAAAATATAGTACACTAACGTATTTTATATCGTGGAATTCCCTCGCTTCATTGCATTGAATATATTGCATTCATTTGTTTATGATCAACTAAAAGCGCCTTCTAACAGAAATTAGATTTGGGAAATAAGGTTTAAGATTCTTTGCTATTCTATGCATTATTTGACTAAATAAAAAAAAAAAAATCAGCATTCAGTCTACGAGTAGACTGAATAAAATATGCTAAGTGAAATGTCGATGAGGCTCGAGAGTTCCCTAGAACCATTTGTCCTGCAGTGTCTCATTTTACAGATATTTGGAAAACATTAATCTAAGAATCCAAAAAAGAATATTTTAGCATTACATACAAATCTCAGAATAATATTTTTTTTTAGTTGCATCAAATTCTGCAGTAATTATTCTATTTGTAAACAATAATACAGTTTCTGAATTTAAGAACTGGTATTCTTTAGGAATGTATTGCAGTTTGTTGGAAAGAATTCATATATATAAATCTTTTCAATTTTCAATTGTGTTTCAATAATTGAATATTCCGTTTTCATTATAGCTTTTGAATATCAAAGCATGAAAAAAAATGTCCCCCGTCAAATCGAAAAGTTATGACTTTTCATAGTTTTCATTAGATTAGGGAAGTAAGTAAGAGGTTTCTGATGCACACAAAAATACAGATAAGTGTGCACAGCTGGTAGCAGTTATTTTTTATTCAGTTTCAGCGAAGAGAATATAATGAAACAATATATTCTGTTACCTAGAGAGGATTTCGCACTGAAGTCCCAATCGACAAGGCCGATAATTTTACCTAGAACAGAGTGGATGGGACGTCTTAATTGTTTCAGGCATACATTGTTTTTTTTTTTTAACTAAGTAGCACAGATTTTTTCTTATAAAAATGAAAAAAAAATCACTTATTTAAAATAAAATGTTTCTGAAAATAGGATAAAATATGACATTTTAATCATACTGCCTCAATACTCATTTAACTCATAATAACAATTTAGTACCCTTTTTAGACAGTACTTTTTGTCTCTTAATGTTTGTCATATTGAATCTAAAGGGCAATGAACTTTATATAAATAGCAAATAATGCATTTTAAGTTATAAATTAAAAAAATAATTTAAAATAATTTAGCAATTTTTAATTACTTTCAATAATTTTCATAATGATATGCATACAATCTCATCATTTATTCAGCTTCAAAATTAGTTTAAAGCATCAAATAATGTGTTCTTATAAAACTATTTATTCAGTCATAATAAATTTTAAGAACAGAAACTAAATATACTGTTATAAAAGACAAAAATTTATTGCATTAGTTAATTAGTCAAACTTAATAACAACTTGGTCAACAATTTACATATGATTTTTGATTTTTAAAAATTGTTTTTTTTCACTTATTTAAATAATTACCGTTTGTTCATAGCATTACCAACTGTATAAAAACTTTAAATAAAATATTAAATTGTATGGTTATGAGTAACCTCTACGTAGAAGCATGTTCAAATGTATTTCACCACCATAAATAAAAAGTTAATCAAAAGGTAGAACAGTTTTTAAACTCATTTGACCCTAAAGAGTTAATATCATAAAACACCTTTATCTCGAGATCTTATATGGCACATATCTGATTTGATACGGGCATAGGTAGAACAATAAAAAAAGAAGAAGAAAAATGACTACATAGCATATGAATGAAAAGGAAAAAATTGCATTTTAAATGGATTAAAAGCCAAAAAGAAAAGTTGTATTAAAAAATTAAGAGGACTCTATGTTTGAAAAGAAGAAATACAACAAAAAAATAAAATAAAAATGTGCTATGAGAATAAAACACATGAATAGTCCGGCTTTCTGGCATAGGGGTAGCGCGTCTTCCCCGTGATCTGGGCGTCCGGGGTTCGAGTCCCGGTTTGAGCATGGTTGTTCTGTTGTTCTATCTATGAGATGTGTGAATGTGGCCTGCTGTAAAAAGGGGTTGTGCAAGCGAATGAGTGATGCGTGAGTAGCAAAGTCGTACTCTTGGCCCTAGCTGGCGCTACTATAAAAACCAGAGACGCTTCCCCTTAGGCTTAAATCGCTGTCTTCGTAACAGCGATTTAATAGAGTAATTAAATATGTGGCTGAAAAAAACATTTTAATAGGATGCTACTTGCGAGCTTCTAATTTAGTTATTATATATGTTTCGTTCAGATGATATGCCTTGGGGAAAATCATCATCATCATCTCCTCTGAATAAATAAACAATTTACTAAGTGAACAACATAACTTTTTTACAAAATTTAAAATTATCAAGCTTTTACTGTTATTCTCAGAGAGATCAAGAATCATCCTTAACCTTTTTAATTGAACACTAAATCTGCATATTTTCCCACGAAATTATGAATTTTGAAAAAAGATATTTATATTCCATGATTTTTAAATTTTTTTTTTAAAAATGTAAATGAGTTAATTAATTACCTTAGACATAAAAATGCTATGACTAAAAGCTTCCTGGAAAAAACAATGTCGTTTTGAAATGTATTAATTTTTTAAAAAAATTTTATTCACTTTAACGTGATTAAAATATAAAATAAAATAAAATTACAATTAGGCTAATTTGGAATTTTACGCTTTCAAAAGTAGACAGAAAAAATGTTTTTGATGCTCTCATCTTGATCGGAGCATCTTCGTAAGGAGCATGGATTATAGGTTGAAATGTAAAATGCATTAACTATTGAAATTAAATTTTTAATTAGATTTATTGTATGATTTTCTATTCATTATTAGAGTTCGTTTGCAGTTAGTAAAGTTTCACTCTTCAAAGAAAAAAGTTAAGAAATAATGTATGTGAATTAAAGTGCTTCTAAGTAGATGATACGCGACGTCTTAGTGTATATTCCTCAATTATTTCCAAAAATATATATAAAAGTTTTATAATGAAAATAAACGAAATTTTATGGTTTCAAACATTTTGAAACTAACAACAAAACAGCAAACGTTTCTACAGTTTCATTGAATTTTAAGTAAGTACTGCAGTACAAGACACTTAAATCCCCCCCTTAAGATTTACCCTTCATTTGCAACACTTTTTATTCGTCTTCTCAGATTAAGCTTAAATGACAATTAAAGTAAGTGTTCTAAATTTACTATCGATTTACGAAACTATTCCCCTCATTCATAGAAAAGAGTAAAAGAGGGATATCATTCTAATGCCTTTCAAAGTTTTCTTTTTGTTGCTTAATGAGCCAAGTAACAAAATTGCAATTTCATTTAGATGGAAGTGATTTATTTTTTAGAATCGTTAGAAACGCTGAACCTTTGAAATTGTTAGGGGTACTGAAGACCAACCTCATAATTTTGAATTGATAATGGAAGTTGGGAGTAGAATGTGAATGCATTAACATTTTTTTAAATATGAATTATTGAAATAATTTATCTAAAGAATTTCAATGGCATATCATTGGAAGAATAAAATTGGTCCTAGTTGTATTCTGATGAGGATTAAGTGTGTGCCAAAAAGGGCGTTACACTGGTAAAATGCTCATAATTAAAATTTTAAAAAATAGAATTTAAATAGCTATCAAAAGACTAGCTGTTCAAAAAAAAAACCTTTCATATGCGTGTGTGCTAGACGCGATAGAACCGAAAGACAGCTACATTAAAAAATAAAGGAAATAGAAAATAAAGGAGCAGGCTTAAAAAGAGAAAGCGGAGAAGGTCTAAATGGCTCAAGCACAAGAGCCTACATGATTTTCCAAAGTAACAGTTTCATTGAAAAATAATTAGTAAATAATAAAATTTACCAAAAATAGGCAGTTTAAACTTTGAAAACAGAAAAAGAAAAGAAAAAAAAATAAAAGCAAAGAGAAAAAAAAATATAAATAATTAAATGAAAAAAATAAGTAAATAAATGAAAAAAAATAAACAGAAAATATAAATATATATATTGGCTCAGCCTAAGGTAGAGTCCATGATCAGGAACAAAAGGCTAGATTAAGAGTTCTTTTTGCATTTTTTTTCTTATGCTCACAAGATATTGTCCACTTTTAACAGTGCTTGACTTTCTCTATGCATAGTTTGAAAGACTCAGCCAATAGCAGAGTCCCATTTAAAGTTTGTAACTGCTAAAAAAGCATTAACACTTGAAGTATTAAGAGTATTGCTAAATTGCTTTACCACAAGGTAAAACCGACAAAAAGTCCTTTCTTTTCCTTTGTAGTAAAATAACATATGGCTCTCAAAGTCCTTTTTCCTTTGTAGTAAAATAACATATGGCTCTCAAAGTCCTTTTTCCTTTGTAGTAAAATAACATATGGCTCTCAAAGTCCTTTTTCCTTTGTAGTAAAATAACATATGGCTCTCAAAGTCCTTTTTCCTTTGTAGTAAAATAACATATGGCTCTCAAAGTCCTTTTTCCTTTGTAGTAAAATAACATATGGCTCTCAAAGTCCTTTTTCCTTTGTAGTAAAATAATATTAACTGGGCCTGGTTGTAGAAAGATGACGGAATCTGAATCCTTCAGTAACTCCTAGGCTAAGAGATGCCTACCTAAAGATAAATTCAGTATCTTGAAAAGAAGGCAGATGGAAATCTAGAGTTATAAAGGCAGCAGATGTATAAATGCTACATCAAACGACTCAGATTCTCTCTTTAAGCAGAAAAGTTGTTATACAGTTTGATTTTATACAGAAGATCTCACAAAGGACAGTTGAATTCCAGACGTCTTGTAGTACGTGAATTCCTTATTCCATCCCATCTGAATGAAGGTTTAACCCTTAACAGGGGAGATGAAATTTTAGGACTTAACTGGGGAGGTGCGGTCTACGAGACCGCATTACATTTGCACTCAAATTAAATTTTCTAATAATTGTATTAGTACAAAAAACTGCAAATATATTTTTCAGATATTTTTCTTGATATATAGATATGTTTTAGAAATTTTCCAAAATATATTATCATTGAAAAAAGTAAATGCGTTGGAACATACATTTTCTTCTCAAATTATATGTTACAATAAATAATATTCTTGAAAAAGCATATTACTTTTTACTTTTTAAATCATATTTATTTTTACAGTATATGAAGGTATATAGAAGACAATATAATGTAAAATTCAACAATTATATGAAAAATCAAAAAAAAAAAAAAATGACAATGGGTAAAATTGGCCCTTTTTTTATCGGTTTGCGTGACTTTCATAGCACCGTTTTCTAGGGCATTTTAAATATACCGGTTAAGAACTAGTATAAAAATCAACCTATAAATTCTGTATATATATCTCTTGGTATATTAATATATTTTATAATTTTTTCAAAATACATTATCACTAGAAAAATTAATTATGTTTGAACATACATATCAAAATCAGTTGAATGCGAACTTTCATCGAAAAACTCTTCTGTACAATTATCCTTATCACTAAAATCACTTTCTGCTTCATTTAAAAGTGTCTGGAGCACTGCTTCATAATAGGATTAGTAAACTGGATGATATTTCGGGGCCCAAATTTTAGCGCCATCTGCTAAGCCTTATTTATCACTGGGACACTAACAGGGAGATGCGGTCTGAGAGACCGCACTCGAAAAAATAACTGAATTATTTTAAAAAGCATCTGATGTAATCGGTTGAAAAAGTGCACGTGTATTCAAGGTCATAAAACAAGAAGCTACAGGGTCAATCCATTCAATTGAGCTAAAAATAGAATAGGATTGACAGAAAATCCATCACTAGTGGTCTCACAGACCGCACGTCCCCAGTTAAGGGTTAATAGAGAACACACTAATGTCAATTGGAGTGGAAATCAGTGAAGACCTGTGTTGCCCGCTTACTTATTATTCTGGATTTTATTTAAGAAATGGCTCAAAAAGATTGTTTCTTTTGATGAAGCCCTGAAGAGGCCACTATTTCATTCATATTAATGAAACAAACATATTTGGCGGGTTCAATGTATGTATGTGGGCAGATATCTTTGCTGACGCCTGCTCTATTCGCTATATTGTCCTAAGAAAATCATTAATTTAAATACGATTTTTTAAATCTATTTCTTCATTATTTGACGACTGTAATAACACAAAATATGAATCTTTCATCCTAAGAGATTATATTGCTAGACCATACAAACTTTGGTGAAGAATTGTACTCTTAATGAGATTGTCGAGCTTATGTATTGTCCAATACTTTCACTATGCTTGATCATGATTATTGACGCAGATTGTTATGCATATTGGCCTGTTTTTAGAAACTATTTCACTTAATTTTATCAAACATGATTCAGATATGCTTTGGAGGGTTGGAAATTGCAATCCAATGTGCAAGTAATTCTTCAAAATTTGAATTAGTTTTAATTGATTAAAAATTAAGCGAGATTTTACTTGTCTGGAAGTGTTATTATACAAAAATAAGTAAAACAAATGAAAAAAAAATAAGTTTAAAAAATTAGATACAAAACTTTACTTGGAAATATTTAATGTTTTCATGAAACATAATGACGTTCTGACGTTCAATAAGATTATGTATAGAAATTATTTGATTAATTATTCAATGCCAAATATTGCGCAGCAATTTTATAATTATTGGATGCATGAAGTTCTCAAACTGAACCATTTTGTAAAACAGAACTTAACTCCAACGTATTATTCGTTTTCAAGTGCAATGCTACATTAAAAAGGTAAACATTTTCTTTGTCGTTCTCTTGTGATGAGAATTTACAAAATTTATTCATTCATTTGTTTGTTCAAAAAAAAATATCAGATTAATAATTCATTATCCAATTCATTTCTTCTTTTATCATTGCCAAATTCTAATTTCTTATAATTTCTGCACTTGTGCAATTCCATTGAATATTAGCATTTATTTCCGTTCTTCTGATTCAGCTTAGTTTACAGCAATTCTAAAGAACCTATTTTTTAAAACACAAATCCCAATTTTGCTGATTAATAGAAGTTTTCGGTGAATTGAAATATGACCTACTGAGTTTATTTATACAAAGCCCGATTTTAAATTAATTTTGTTTTACCAAGTGCTTCTTCTATGATTCATTTATATTACGGGAATTTATCTGCCTTTGCTTATTAATCAAAATTTTTTCCCAAACGTTCATGAATGTGAATGCCAGAAATTAAGTTAGAGCATTGAATTTAGTGATTTACATGTAGGAAATTTCAAGATAGCTGAAAATATCAAGATGTTTTTATTTTAGTTTTGAGGTATAAGAGCAAAAAGAAGTACACTTTTCTTAAATTCGATTAATTTATTCCAATTATTTATTCGATTAATTATTGCTCTCTGGCAATGGGCCCAGAGCACTCTAGTTATGCCATTAAATATCATTGGTTTGCGAACTTGCCTATATCTGCAAAATAAACCCAAATATAGGAGAGAGATAAAATGTTTTTCATTGATTTAATATGAATACAAGGGAATCGGCAAGTACATAGTGAATCTACACTTGAAGTGTCATTCTCCTTTTTCATCCATGGTTCAGATTTAAAATAAACATTTTAAATAGAAGATTGATCTGGCCTGATGGTAAAGTCTTGGATCTTGTCTATGTCCATATTTAAAGGATATAGTTCTAAGAGCAGAACGCTGGACCTATTGATAAGATATCAGCTCGGAGAGAGAGAGAGAGAGAGAGAGAGAGAGAGAGAGAGAGAGAGAGAGAGAGAGAGAGAGAGAGAGAGAGAGAGAGAGAGAGAGAGAGAGAGAGAGAGAGAGAGAGAGAGAGAGAGAGAGAGAGAGAGAGAGAGAGAGAGAGAGAGAGAGAGAGAGAGAGAGAGAGAGAGAGAGAGAGAGAGAGAGAGAGAGAGAGAGAGAGAGAAGTGACCGGGAGTTTCTATCTTCAAAACCTCTATCTAGCAAAGCTCCTTCTTGCACATTAGACTGATTTACTTTAAGTATGAAATTTAGAATTTGACGTTCACCCATTGGAGTGGATTGGAAACACATTAAATGGAATGTCAGCTTTGGTCTCATTTATCACATCTGATGACGGTTCAAATTTATAATGTTGCCGCCAAAATTGCCCTCATGTTTCTTCAAAAGCATGACTTTAATAAGATTTAAACCTTCTTTAGCGCATCATGATTGAATTTTGGGCTGTGATGCACAGCTGGTAAAGTCTTGATCTCGAGACAGGTGGACTCTAGGTTCGGAACCCGTTTCCTCTAAAGTTCCGTACTGTATGCGGGACTAGCTATAGTTAAATCTGATTTCGTGAGTCAGATGCACTCCCATTCCTCTGATGTGGAACTTTTATGAGGGGCTGCTTGCAAAGGGCGTTGTCTGAGTCAACTGATCGAAATTCAAATTCACCCCAAATTAATCCTAGTGTTACTTTAAAACGGAACGTTAACGTGATGAAACTAAAAGAAAAAATTCTGTATTTGACATTTCTAAAAAATCGTTTATCGATGCATGATAAAAAGTCTCATTAAAAAATTTCAGAAATATAAACAGAATGCTGTGTAGTTGCTTTTCGAAACACCCTGTTAAGGTCGAAACCAAGTTTGGTAACGGCTCAAACTTATGATGTTCAACCCAAAATTTCTCACATAATACTTTCAAAGTATGGCATCAATGTGACTTGAACCCTCTTCAACACATAACGAATAAATGTCAGAGATGACATTTCTAACAAATCAGTCAATATTTGGATGTAAATCAGTTTTATTAAAGAAATGAGAAATCATAGCTGATTTCTCAGAGAATAAATCTGGGTGATATTCGAAAATTCCTTTCAAAATCAAATTTATTGAGAAGATTCCAGAATGTTAGCAATCCATGTGCGTCTAAGAATTTTTTTTAAAAAAAACAAATCTTTATCTTCTCTTTATCGCTAAGACTTCTCTCTATTTATACCTTTAAAACTTCTTACACTGATGCTTTCCATCAAGCAAATCTCTTAAATATCCATCGGTATTCATGTGGCTTTAAAAGTCCTTATTCATGAATTTTTCTTATTTTAAGATACAGTAGCTTGGTTCATTTGCTACAACCGTCTGTCAAAATTTCCATTTTAAATCCTACTTGTAGAACTTTACGATTTGAATCTGCCTCCTGATTTATTTTGCGTAAATAACTGCATGCATACATTTTTTATGAGTTAAAGAATACACTTTATGTAGTATTGCTCCCTATTTAAAGAACATTTTCAACAAAAGTTTTCCCGAAATACTTTCTGATAAGATTGTCACAGAATGTAATTTTTAGCAGTCACCAAGAACGTCGAGAACATTTACATATAAATGGAACAAAACATTGAGTTATGCTTGACTCATTATAATTTTAGTTCATTCCCTATTGGTTTTAGGTAAAACAAGTCTTAGTTGATTTGATTCAACGATACAGATAGGCAAAGGACAAAAATTCTTTAAAAGACTAACGTTTCAAAGATAATACGAAATTTCCAATTTTTCGTATACAATAGATACAAAGGATTTCATTGAATCGTCAATTAATTTGATGAAAAGATTTTAAAGAATTTCTGCGTTTTGGACTTCTCTAAAATAGAAAAAAACATGATATTATATACCAGCGTTTTACTGCTGGTTTGTTATAGTATTATTTATATTTCAGTACGATAACTGAAAGAGGATCAAGAAGATGAATTATCCATCATCTGTTAGCCTCGTTTATGTTGATTAACTTAGACCTATGAAATTAGTCCCAGCAAGAAAAACCATAATAATTGTTTAGGAATTGATTGAATATGAGCTGATTCAAATGCATGTTTGTCTAGTATGCGAAGGAAGAGCCATTAACATTCAAGCCATGAAAAGGCGTCAACATACCCAGAGTACCGAAAGATGGTAAGCACACCAGCGTTTTACATATTTGGTTTTGCATAATAAATTGTTCGACAAGTGGAGCCATGTGATTGCTTTTTAGGATACTTTAAAGATGAACTTCAGGAATGTTTTCAACCTGGTACCAGAAATTTTCCTTGTTGTGTTGTGCCTTATGTTACTTTATAAGCCCACTGGCACTTATCTGTTGAATTTTTAAGCCGCGTCAGCGTCTCTTGTTTTTTCAGTAGCGTCAACTAGGGCCAAGAGTACGATTTAGCTACTTCATGCGTTACATTTGCTTGCATAACCCCTTTTTACAGAAGGGGGGGGGCACATTCACACACCTCACGGAAAGAACACTGATGAAAAACAACCATGCCCGAACCGAGTTTCGAACCCTGGACGCCCATATCACGAGGAATACGCACTACCCCTATGCCAGGACGCCGGCCGGTATCAGCAGTAATTTCAAACAGCAATCTATGCACGTATTGGACCAAATTATCTTGCAATTAATGTTGATTGCTTCGGAAAACACTCTATAAATATAGACTATCTGTAATACATTTCACTCTGAATTATACTTTTATCATAGGTATCAGAATAATTCTAGCTTAAAAGCCTACATATTCATAATTTGGATATTCTTAATCTTCAAAGAAACGATTATCAACAGGGATTTTTTTTTAACACGAAACCACGGAGTTTTAATCAGAGAAACTAAGCAATATGGGGAAAATCACGTGCATTATATTAAATTAATTGTCATCCTGGATTACATAATGGAGAAAAGATGTTTTAAGAATAAGTGATTCTTTTGGAATACTTAAAATTGAGCAGATGAAAAAAAAAAAAAAAGACTTATAGACTGGAGTAAATTAAATCTTTCCTTCGAACTTGAATTGAAACAAGCGGGAATGGTCCCCCCGAAGCTTTCTTGTATAAACATTAAAATGCTATTCTCTTCTCTGCCATTTAAAATTTTAGAAGTTGTGTGAGGCCATGACCATCACGAGTGCTCACATTTTTATTTTTAGAGCTCCACGCTTGAGAGTTGCGTGTTGTGTGCTTCGTAATATAATAAAGAAAATCGTGCTTTGTATTAATAACATGCCACTGGCATACAAACATTATGAAAGATCTTATAAAAATATCATCTTTTGTGATTCATTGTTTGGATTTCAAACAAGTGCCAGAAAACTGAATATGAATTTTGGACGATTTTCCCTCTCACTGACCAATTGGTAATTATCAGATAATATATGAAATTCATCAAAATCATTGCAATGTTCAGCTATTGCGTTTACATTCGCGTGAAAGTACAGATCGACAGACAGTTAACTATTCAACTAAATTTTTAGTTCAAAATATGATACGTATCTACACTGTAGATATTAAATCTGCGTTCCAAATTTTATTTATCAAGCACTCTTTGTTTTGTAATTATTCTGTTATTTTAGCCAAAACGATGTTTCGCAGTACTGGATGGTCTACAAGACTACAACGAGTCTGGTGCGACCAGACTTAAGCAGAAGTGGTAGAGCGAGCTGTACACTGGATGAGTACACACAGCGCCTTCTACATACACATGGGTACATTTCCGGTCATGCTTTCCTAAGTGAAATCAGTTTTCTGACGCATTCCCTACCTCCTCACGAAATTTTAACGATAAGTTCTGAATCTCCCTGTATAGAATTCAAAATATAACGCAAAAATAATTCATTAAATAATATTTTTTGTTAGAAATTTGAATACCTTCTTTGACTTTTTTTCCCTCCAAAATTTGAGAAATTGGGGAGCGTTGTTCTGTAGGTCACTGCCCTCTGATATGTTTAGTAAAAAACTGGGAGCCTTTTTAAATGGTATATTTGTAGAAATAGTTTTAGTATTTCAGGATCGATAAATTCATTTAATTCACGTGACAAATGAAATTAAAAAGAGGAATGCAATATTTACATAGTTCTTGAAATATGGTATATCATAATGATTAAATTTTTTAATTAATTCTTTTTTTTAAATAATTTTTTCCTACCAAATTGCAGTTGAGCTTTTTTTTATTTTAATTGAACAGAATAGTTAGCCAGCCTTCAAAACACTATCTAATTAAAATTTCACTCAGAGAACGCGGTGCTTCAGTTTTTCTAATTATAAAATCATCAGTACAAAGCTAACTCATCAATCTTTTTTTCACATGGGGGAGTTAATTTTAATTATTATTCAAGATCAGCGCTCAGGGAAACTTAAAAAAATGACTTCATTATTAGGAAGTAATATGAAGCATAAGGAGAAGCATACTTCTTTATTCTCGGGGTATAAACGAAAAATTCAATTGATAATGAGTTTAAAAGTGTATTACTTTAAGAAATATAATGAAAAGTTTCAAAACGAAGCAATTTGTAACAGAACGGTGTTTGTCCTGAAGCTGTATCGACCTGCAGTTCAATAGTTTTTGGAAATGATGCTTTCATTGTAGGATACAAAAGAATAATAAGATTCTGTAATAAAACTATGGTATTGTTTCAAGAATTAAATGTATCATCTCAAACAAAATATTTTTTTTTCACACACAATGTTAAATAAAAATGGGTTTTCTAGAGTCCGTTGTCATTGTTTTATTTCTTTCTGCAGTTATTTTGATTTCTTTCCATTTTCTCCCCAACAACTCATTTGATTTGAAAATGGAAAATTTTTCAGAAAATATGAAAAGAGTAGAGCCAATTTATGAACAGAATATACATTATCTTGAATTGTTATTATGGAATGAAAATGCTTTGTTTGAGTGAAATAATAATGATTTAATAAATGAAACTTACTATCATTTAAAGAAATCAAAGCAATTTGAGAATTTAATTATTATGTCATGACATTCCTACTAAGGAAAAATCCTTTCATCCAGGAAGTGAGATGATTATTAAGGCAATATAGACAGTGACTATAACTATTAATTCTGTAACATGCGAATTTATGATTGCAATAATCATACAAAATTATGCGAATTGCTATTACACTTTTAGTAGAACCATTAGAAAAATGCTAGTACATAAGAGCGTAAATTTCTGGTGTATTTTATTAACTATCTTCTGGAAAATATTGCACGGCTAGTTGTAGTGAGGTAATCAAATGGTCCATTATTGCAGTGCACATGCGCAGATATTTAGAGCTTATAATTATAAAGAGGGAATTATATACATTACTCTAATTTAATATTTTACACATCCACTTTTACTTTCTTGTATACGAAGGAAATACAAAGGAAAAATAATACAAAGGATAACTTATATAATTATAAAGGATAGCTTATATAAAATAATAGGATAACTTATTTGTATTATAAAGGATACTTGTATAATACAAAGGAAAAATATTATAATTGTCAACTTAATATTTTAACGAATCTTCATATTTTAGACCTGCCTGAGTTTGGAAAACATATTTTTGGAATTATATCTGTCTGTCTATGAACACAATAAGTCCAAAATACCTTGAGCATGATGGTTGAAATTTGGTATACGGCCATTACACCAAATTTGTAGATTCCTTTCCAATCCAATCAAATTCATTCAGAGGAAATCTTGTCTGTCAGTATACAAGCCAAAACGATGACTATAAAACGTAATGGGCAAGTTGGGTAAAATTTGATACGCAGGTTCAGTATTTAAAAATTGATCAAATTTGGAACTACATCCATCAAGGGGTTGACCGTCTGTCGGTCTGTATTTTCATATGTATGTAAACTTGATAACTTAAAAACACAATTACAAATAAAATTAGGTATATGGTCTTGTGAGCACTATGGTAATTCTATGTCGAATTTTGGTTTCGATCGTCCAAATTAATATTCGGTTTTCTGATATCTATGTATTAATCGCATACTTCTAATCTCTAAAACAGACGACAATGAATGCACGTCATTAGACTCTTTCGTAACAATGGTCTGCGGTTTCTAATACCCAATTATAATGTAAGTATACTCAGTAGTGGGTGTGTGGGACTCTGAAAATCAAAATTGTGGACCCTTGCTAAGAGTCACAATTTTATGCGGGTGTAGTTAGAGTGATAACACCTTTATTAGAAGATATGCGAGAAAGTTTCGGGAAGACCATTCCCGCTGATTTAAATTGCTTATTTGATTTATAACAATAAATTTGAAGTTTGTGTCTCGTTTGAAAAGCAAAAGATATCAAAATCACTTCCCAGACTACAAATGTTATCATCATTTTAAGAACCAATTGTCAAACAACATATCAACAAAATCAATTTCACATTTAACGATGTGAACTTTATGGCATCAACGGATGCCTCATAAATATACCGGATATGAGTTTTGAGAGCCTCGAATGACATGAGTGAAAATATTTTTTTCCAGAATTGACCTACAATTACCAATTAATCATATTGGTATGAAGTACAAAGAATAATTTTCCAGGCATTTAGTAAAATGGCCAAAGTACACTATTGAGAACAATGGCACTTGTATGAATTTTCTGAGTTATTGCGGAATGCCATTATATGTTTACGAATCTATAATATCACTTCCCTCTATATTTAGTCTCAGAGTAAGGAAGATATATTTGAAACGATTTTTAATGTATTCTGAACGGATACTAGATAAATGGCCCTCTGAATCAGCGACAAAAATGAAGGTTCAGAAAATACAAGAACTTTGTTGATATCTCTATTAGAAGTCGGGAACCATAGATTCATCTTGAACACTCTATGAACTATCAGGAAAGTGCAAGAGAGAGCTAAAATGAATCAGTCAAGATATTTCTTATTTTGGATTGTTGATAACGGAGCGAACACTTCATCTGCACTGTTGCTATTGTTAAATTACAATTTGATGCAGGCGTATAAGCTGTTTTTTTCCATAAATGCTATCCTTGTTACGTTTCAGCTGTGTTTTGCTACCTGCGTTTCTTGTTTTTCTTTTGGAATGAAAAATTGTAATCTGTTATAGAGTTTGTTGCATTTAATAACGTACAAGCATCACATTGGTTGGAATTTTATAGCAATATTAAAAAACAGCGAATTACAAATATTAATTAAATAAAATTCCCAGAAATATTTTTTGTGCCCTAATAGAAAACTTCTTAGTCATTAAAAAAAGGTAGCAACAACAGTTATATAAATCTTCATAATTTAGATCCCTCTGAATCCAAAGACGCCATTTATCAAAAAATATGTGTCCATGACAAAGATAAAAAGGAGCAAATTAGACGAATGAAAATTGTAACGTTAAATTAAAATTGTTGTTCTCAGTCAAGTCAGTGAAATACATCAGAGGGAATTTCTTCTTTTAAACGTTTTGAGTGAATATGATCACTAAATGAAAGGTCATAAATTAAATTCGGCAAATGACACTGCCACCGAAATTGTAGATCTTTTGCAAATTTGGATTTAATTCTCCAAAGAGAAAAGCTTAAAAATTGCATACTCGATTTTTTTCCATTATATTTAGAAGCTTATCATATAAGGTAGGAATATATAAAATGTGATGAGGAAAGTTCCTACTGGTTGAGATTACATAGGAGTGTGTGATAAGTATTCAGCAGTCATTTTTTTTTCCTAAATCAAAACATTTGAACTAATGTGAATTATCGAAATATTTTTTACAGTTTGTATTGCAATATCTTTGTTGTGTATTTTTATATTATTTTATTATTGTTATCTATCTTTAAACGTTTTAGCCGAATAATATTCACTCCATATGCTCTCCTCTGTGGTCTACTTACTACATGTCTTTTTTTTCAGTAAATAAAATTTGACTATAGTAGATAAAGTTTTATTTTTGCTTTTCTGAATCGTTGAATTTGTCATTCCTTCTGTGCATTCTTGGTGTGAATTTTTGTTCCCCCTGTAGTTTACATAATATCTAGAAATAATACTAAGTCAATACAAAAGAATAAAGAAAGGAACTTATTAGTTAGAGTAATTAAAATTATTCACAAATTTGTTTCGCAAAAATTCTATTGTTTCTATTGTTTTCGTTAGAGATAATTCTACTAACTCATATAGGAAATGAAGTAATATTCTGTTATAACATCTATCCAACTTATTAATAAAATTTTTAACATTTTTTTACTTTCTTCTGTACCAAGTATACAAAGAGACAGTACTAAAATCGTCAAAAGAAAAAAAAAAAAGAATCGTCCTCGAGATTTTGAAAAGCTACGGATTCCAGACTTTCCTCAGTATAAACAAATGTTTGCAATTTGTCTGCGTGTCTGTGAGCACGATAACTCAAAAACATTTATAGCTAGATGGATGAAATTTGGTATATGGTCCTTACACCAAATTCGTAGACGTAAATTTATATGAAGTTTGTCTCTTTGTCAGTCCGAGTGCAAGTTCAGTTTAGTTATATTAATGTCCCATTGTAAAGCAACACTAGGGCTACTTTGGGACGGACCTCGTAATTTTGAACCGCGGTCAGATGACGAGGACGACACCTGAGCTGGCACCCCCTCTCCACGCCACACCACCCTAGCGGGAGGACGTTTGGCATGACGGATTTAAGGTGCAACAGACCTCCTTACACGACAGTTCTTCGGTGTAATCAGGTATCGAACTTGAAACCCTACGGCTCATAAGCCGATATCTTACCACCAGGCCACCGCGGTTGTCCGAGTGCAAGTGAACACAATATCTACACCACTAGATAAAATTTGAGAGCCTGACTTAATTAACCCTTAACTTTAAAGAACTAGATAGATAAAATATGATACGCAGTTTTAGCAATTAAATTGCTCATCCATATGAAATTTTGAACCAAATGCATCAAAGTTTTGACTCTCTGTTGATCTGTAAATTCACATGCACGTAAGCGCAACAACTCAAAAACGTAGTATTTTAGATATATGAAATTTGGTACGTGGTCTTGTTATTAAAATGTTAGTCTTATGTCAAATTTTGGTTTTGACATAAGATTAACATGAAGAAGCGTCCTGGATTTCTTTCTCCATGTGACTATCCACAAACCGCTCATATGCGGAAATCTGAAAATACGATGAAATTCCCGGCCTTACCTCAAGTTCTCACGTTTTATGCGATAAAACTTTCATTAAAAAAATTTATTTATTAAAAAATAAAAACATTTATTTATTGAAAAATTTATAAAATTTTTATTTAATTAAGTGGATAAAACTTTTATTAGAACATTTAAATCATTCCAGTAAGATCATTCCCGCTGATTTTGAGAGAAGGTATCTGAAGAAGTATCAAATTTAATACTAAATATCATAAGTTTCAAATTTAATACTAAATATCATAAGTTTCAAATTTAATACTAAATATCATAAGTATCAAATTTAATACTAAATATCATAAGTATCAAATTTAATACTAAATTTGTATATTTTTGGAATAAAATGAATGATGCTTCATAAAAAGATTCAGATATCTTTGGATTGGGAGATTTTTGCCTGTAGCAATGAATCGGCTTAGATGAAAGTAAAAACTGCTTAAAGAAAACAAATAAAATTTTTATGTGAGATAAGTCATAGTTCTTCATTGCAATAGATATAACTGACTTGAACACAGAATTACTTGTATTCAAATAATTCCTGTTAAAGAAAAATGCATAATGGTATGAGACATTGAGAAACAGAGTGATTTAATCCGCAATGTTCGCTAAAACTGAGCCAGGCATCTTATTCTTTTAACCGAATGATAATTACCGTTATATAGTAGAAACTCTTGGGATTCCCCCTAGTTTCGAAAGAAATCGCGATTTCCATATCAATAGGATATCTAGCTTAGTTTAACGAAAGTTTCGGCTTCTTTTTTTCTAATTTTCAAAGCTTCATATGCACTTTTAGAAGAATCAGTTCTAAATTAAATAATTATCCAAGAATCTTTTTATATTATTTGTTTCCAATTATTAGATTCTAGTTAATATTCCTAAATTAGCAAGATTATTTCCGGAAAGAACAATATTTTTTCAGAATCTTAATTTTTTATATACATTATAATTCTTGAATGTTCGTAGAAAAAAATTAATATTTTTTGAATCAGCTTTCAATGAGTCATTTCTCCTTTTTTTTCTAAAACTTTCAGAAAAAAGGCAGATTTAGTAACTTAATAACCACCTTCTTACTGAATCCTAAAATATTATAATAGCGTTAATTATCTAATTAAAAATAATTTACGATTCATAAGTATTGAATCTAAAATATTTTTTTTAATGTAATGGAAAATATGTGAAGCTCCAGTTTTATAAAAAAAAATTGAAAAAAAAAACATTTTTTTTGTGAAGATTAATAATTTTTATAGTTAAAGCAATTCTGCATCTATCTTATTAGATAAATCTCATTAATAATTTAAAAATTTGTAGAGAAGATTACTGTTCAATCTGTAAGAAGATATTTTTGGAAAAAGATAGGAACGATAAAAATTTCAAAAACAGGCAAGACCAGAAAAAAGAAAATATAAAAATGAAAACGCATTTCCTTTTAATTAAGAAGAAAGTGATTATTTCGAGTGTTATTTCTTCTTTCATTTTAATTAAAATCAAGAGGTCTGTATCGTTAAGTAAAAACATTTCATTTTTCAGAGACTATGAACGATGTTAATTTAAATTAATATGACTATAATAAGTAAATAAAAAATATGGATGACTTTGAAAAAAGAATCCAACAGATTTAAGAAAATTAAGTTTGTAAATACGGCTTATGCTTATGTTTTTGCTTATTCTTTTCAACAAGTGTTTTTTAACTTGGTATTTTTTAATTATAGGATATAACATTACCTTTTGTTCAGAAATAAAACGCAAATTAAATAAATTTATTATAGTTAAATAGTTTGCATTTCTTCATATTCTTTTTTTCCTTTCTTTAATTTTTACAAGTTTCTTCAGTCATTTATTCTGTAGGAATTCCGCAGGTTTTATTATTTCCGACAAAGAATTCTGTTTGATGAAATACGATAATGCGATAAATTCTCCAACGAACACAAAGTGTACCCTTCCGTTTTTTCTCCTTACATTTGATTAAATTTGAATTCTGCTACAAAACCGTAAGCTGAGAGAATGCAATATTTATTGCGAGAATAGAATTTTTACTAAACTATTCAACGATAAAATAAAGACAGATAATTAACGCTTGATTGGTTAGATTCGTAATTTTGTTTCCGACAAATGTGGAAATTGAAATCTATTTTTTTAAGAATAAGAGAATTTTAAGTGATACTTATAACTAGAAATGAATTTGTATGAATTATTAAACAATTGTATAAAAACTTATTTTACCAGAGATTGGTACTTCAGTAACTTTACTTTCGATAAATGTGGTTATAAAAATTAACTTTATTGCATTAAAGGTTAAAATTGGTTTAATAGAAAATTTTATTCATTAATAATTTTAAGAATCGATTCTATAGAAAGAAATTCAGTAAACATCCAGAGGAAGTGGTTTCCCCAAAACTTTCTCTCATAATCGCTGATAAAATTTTCATGCCAGAGAACGCCTTTCGTGGCACTGGCATATAACAGTTACGAAATATTAAGTTTTGTCGCGAATGTAGCATTTTTGCTGAATCTTTCGTATCATCTTTGGCGAGTTATTTGGCAATAAATCCTTATAAAGCGTTAATTGTATTCAAAAATCGAATTTGAGCTTTAGATACATTTTTCACAACCGATTAAAACGAAAATTTCACACAAAGCAGCACTTATAGTGACAAAAATCCATACCTAATTTGATTTATTTAAATCATTGCGTTTTTGAATTATCGCGTTTACATGTTTCTGAAAATGCAGATAGACAGACAATCAACTTGTTTCGGATCTTCTTCAAAATTTGACAGGTGTCTATTCTAAAGATTTTAAATCTGTGCACCGAATTTTTTATATCAAGCTCTTTTCGTTTTGTAATTATCGTATTAACTTATAATCGGAAAGTTGGACGGTCAGAGTCCTCTGAGCAGAATTTGCTCAAAATTTGATGTAAAGACTGTATACCAAATTTCAACCATCTAGCTCAAAGAGTTTTTGAGTTATCATTTCACAGGCAGACAGGCAGATAGACGGACCTTTTCCAAAAATTTGCTTCTCGAACTCGGAGAGTTCTAAAACGTAGAGATTCGTCAAAATCTCGAGTTCGAATTTTTTGACGATTACTTTGCTCTCTCTATACTACGGTTGGTTGCTTTTGCAGTTTTGCTTTCGAGAATTATCTGCCATTAAATACATATATATTTTTAGAAAAGAAAATTTTTCAGCAGAACTTTTAGTTCTGATTTTAGAAAATGTTGGACAGAACATGGGACTATTTATGAGAAATTTTCAATTAATGACATCATTTATATTGAAAATATACTTCAAATTTCTTTCGCGTAATACGTGGCAAAATAAAATGAGCTACAAGATGATAAAAATTACCCCCTCCCCTTCTGTGAGTTCTCTATACAGCGAACTACTCAGGGTAAAGGCTCCAGAATTGTTGAACATACTAAATTTAGCTCCGACTAACACCGATAAATGGCGCTTTACAACAGAAAACATGCTAAAAGGATAAAAATAATCACAAAAAAGAAAAAAACACCACATGCGGCATGGAATTTTTCCTTTTTAGTTTCTATTGCTGAAATGAAAAAAAAAAAGGTGGTGAAATTGAAATTGTCATTGTAACTGCAATTTCGCACTGTAAGCACAAAAATTTACACAAATCATTGGTTTGCTGGTACTGTTCTAGGCATAAAAGAGATAAAGCTGGGAAAATGCCATTCTTATCAGTGATAGCTTCGCGCTTTACTTGTGAAGTTGTTTTATGAAAACAAAGGAAATGCTGCAGCTGAAATTCGAGAGTTTTGTCGACCTGAGAATTTACGCAAAGGACTAGCAAGTAGCAAAAAATGCTAAAACTTTGCTGTATCTCAAATTCAACAGCGCCAATGTCTTGTTTCAATTACCTTTCTGCAAGATGAAGTGCCTCCACACATTGGAATCTGTGTACAGCAGTTTCTTATGCAACATTTTACTAATGATAGAGTAAGTAGTCGTGCGTTACAGGCAACCTAGCCATTTCGTTCTACACATCTTAATTCATGCAATTCTTGGCTTTATGGATACTTAAAAAATCTTGTTTATCGAGGACGTCGGGTAAACTTGGTAGATTTGAAAGACATTACCACTCGGCATGTGAGAAGCATCTCAATCGACCCATTAGAATTGAACAAGCTGGTAAGCATCGATAAGGTCCTTGTTACTGAATGCACATTAACTGAATGTACTTTCGAATAAAATGTGCGACAAATGTGTATTTTGAGTTTTTTCAGCCTGTTTTTTTATGTACAGTGCC
The DNA here is from genome assembly GCF_947563725.1 of Argiope bruennichi. Classification (NCBI taxonomy): domain Eukaryota; kingdom Metazoa; phylum Arthropoda; class Arachnida; order Araneae; family Araneidae; genus Argiope; species Argiope bruennichi. The sequence continues at coordinate 53,889,374 of NC_079162.1, forward strand.
ATCTATAGGTGTTTCTAGAACTTTTTGTTTTGCATAATCCGTCTCTCCATGTCTTGAATGTTCACCAATTTTGGAGTTTTTACACTGAATAGTTCGCTATATAGAGAGCTCTGAGTAGGGGTGTTTTAATTTTGATCAACTTGTACATCGTATTGGTATAATAATTTTTTTTCCTACGTGACATACTAAGTTCATTTATCGAAGAAAGACCCACTTTAATTTTGTTGTAATCTTTATGAAATCCAAAATAATTTAATTTGATGTCTTGACATCTTGCTTGAAATTGATGGAAGATTAATTTTAAATTCTTATTTAAAAATTTAAGTCATCCAATCTATGATCGATGATACAACGGGCATATTCATTCATAAAGAGTGAATTTAAAGAAGAAAGCATGGGCACCTACAAATTCTATGTGTAAAGAATGAGAATTCTCAATGTTTGGAAACTGAAACTACTGAAAATAGTTAATTAAGCAACTACATTTAAGTTACCGATGTTAATGGAAAAGGCATATCAATGTCTAGTAGTTAAAGTTATAACTATTTAAATTTGGAAGATGTCATCGAAATATAAAGGTCCGTGTGGCTTGGACGGACCTTTATTAAAAGGATAGAATGATAATGCTTTTATATTTAATTTAGCCGGCGTCCTGGCATAGGGGGAGTGCGTCTTCCCCGTGATCTGGGTTCGAGTCCCGGTTTAGGCATGGTTGTTCTTCCGTTGTTCTATCTGTGAGATGTGTGAATGTGCCCTCCTGTAAAAAGGGGTTGTGCAAGCGAATGAATGATGCGTGAGTAGCTAAGTCGTACTCTTGGCCCTGGTTGGAGTTACTATAAAAACAAGAGACGCTCCCCCACCGGCTTAAAATCGCTGTCTTCGATATAGCGGTCTTGTCCATGGCAAGTGCCATAAGAAACAACAACAACAATATTTAATTTAAGTGACGAGAACTAGAATCAATTTTAAAGGAACATGTAACCGAATACACACAATTTAATATATTTTATTAAAGTCATAGAAATAAGTTCTTAAATTTATATATTATTTTATAATTTTTTGAAATTTTATAAGATTAATAGGTATTCTGTGTTTAATAGATATTAATTGTTTTCAGAATCCTCCTTTTAATAACATGTTGCTATATATGTACCTTCCCTGAAATGTACCATCACATCTCTGGTTATTCTGTTCACATACGCACGGATAAGTGGATCGACAAACAACGAACCCATTGTTAGAGTTTGTCAGAAATTTGACACAGATATAGAAATTGTGTGTTATAACCATATATGAAATCTTACAAATCTATATCGTTGTTGAATTATCGAATTGACGTGCATACGGATAGACAAACAAAAAAACTGATGTATTTTGTTCAACTCTTCTTATAAAGAAGAATATTCTTAGAAAAACATATTCATTTACGGACGACTCCCAGATTTTTTCTGGCAAGCTCTGTCCGTTTTTGAATTATCCGTACGCAGATTTAGCGTTTATGTGACCCTATAGAAAGAAGTAATTTTGAAATGTAAAATGCACTCAAAATCTCGCGATAGTTTTTTTTTTTCATAAATTGCAATACTTCCTTTCTATATTCTAGAATTTATATATATATATATATATATATATATTGCACTTTTTTATTTTATGCATGTAAAAGTGTTGTACTCAGACATTCAAGAATGTTCCTTAAATTTAATTATCTTTTTCCTTATCCTGGAAGATATTTCTAAAATATGCCGGATGATATCGAAATTATACTGCTTTAAAATATTTTGCTGGAAACTTTCAAATCATGCTGAAATTTTGTGTACTTTAGTTCTATAAGTTATTGAATTGCATCTATTCTTAGAAACTTAAGCAATTCAAATTTGTTTAACCTTCAAATGACAATGAAACTTTATTGTTTCTGAGAAGAATACTATATTTTGAGAAGAGTAAAATTTTAGGACGACAATTCCTAAGACTCATTCTTTGAAAAACGGCAATTTATATTTCGGAGAATTTGTTGTTTTAACATTTTTCCCTCATTTTGTCCTTCATTTTAAAATGGCTCATTTTTAGGAAAAAAAAGGAAGATTTTCTCTTCTTGTGTGACTACAACAAAGCATTCATTTATTTCATGTGGAAAGATTTATTAAAATCCAGAAAAACAGTAAGTTTCCTCTTTTATTTATAAAGCATGGAACAACGCCAGTATTGTTTTCAATGTGTTGATATCCCAATTTATCTTTGTGCACTCCCTTCTTCAATCAGATTTGTTTCATGTTTAGAAAGATAAAATTTTAGGATTCATTTTTTTTTCCTCTTTTCTAGGATATGCTAGATTTCTGAAACAATTTTGTTTCTGGTTATACTACAACATTTAAACATTCTCAAAGCTGAATCATCAATTAATCGTTTAATTTTAATTGCTTAATACGACGAATGCAAATAAGGAATATATTTGTGAATAAATAATTAAAATGTACCATAATAATTTTAATTATAAATTATAAAAATAATATAGATTTTTAAAGTTGAAAATGACAAAAATAAAGAAAAAATTGTTTCTGAAAAGCAAACTTACATTAGAAACTCTAGAACTAAACTTTAGAAAATAATTCTTTGTTATCAAAAATATGGGCTCCAAAATAAAAGCATAAAAGCCCGAGGGGGTTGGAAATAATAAGAAAAAAGATACTACGGATGTCAAAATTTCTTTAGAATGCATTAAAAACTAAAATGTATTAAAAATATGATTAGAATTCCAATTATTTTTAAGTATATTTGAGTTTTCTTCTCGTTATTTAAAGTTCATCATTTTCAAGCAAAGGATAAATATTTGAATTTTGTAGCCTTAATTGGATTCTACGTTTTCAAAGCAGTTTCTTCTGTGATGATGAAACTATTAGTAGCCACAAAAAGGATTTCAGAGTTTTCACTATAGGATACTTTTCTATCTGTGAGCCCAAAATTCTGAGGAAATAACAAGCCTTTCAATGAAAATTTAAAGAAATCTCGCAAGAATCACGGAAGAATAAAAGAAAATAAGAAAATTTTAGAAACAAGAAAATTATGAGAAGAATAAGGTACGAAGAAATTATATATATATATATATATATATATATATATATATATATATATATATATATATATATATATATATATATATATATATATATATATATATATATATATATATATATAATGTTGTCTCATTTTTAATAATAAAATAAGTTAAATTGCTCTCTTAGAGTTTATGGAAGAGGAAAATTTAACCTTGAAGGAAACACTGATGCTGATATACTCTGAAAATACAGTCATACTTAACTGCCTATTAAAAAAAAATCACGATTTAAAAATATTCGCAGCTATCATCGCGAAGAAGGAAACTGAAGAAGCACTGCGGGGCTGAACTCTTAATTAAGAAGCTAAATTAAACTAGATAAATAAGACGACGAAGAATTTAATAATTATAAAAACGTTGCTTCGTTTGGAATAATAAATTACATTTCGATTGGGTTTTTTTTTCTTCAGATTTTATGAAAGAGGAAAATTTAACGGAGAAAACGCTGTGACTTATAGAAACTACGATCGTGGTAACTACAAAAGTCAATGAAAATCGAATTAAAAATATACATTTCTGCTATCATTACTAGGAAGAAATCTGACTTCAGCCCATTCTAGACTTCCACGTTATACTAACGTATAGAGTTTTCTTTTCCTCAAAAAGAGTTGAGAACCAGAATAGATCTATCGAGATTTTTTGCTTATTAAACTTATGCATGATAGTTTTTTAGACGTTGACAATGAACTATTTGATAATTGTCGCTATCTACCGGTCAAAAAAATCTTATAACTAAATCTGGTTTTGAAAGAAAGCCTGTTTTACATTCTATCTCGGTTGAAGAAAAATTGAGTGTTAGTGTATTCTTGTTCTCAGCACATTAATGTAATGACATGGCTTCAGAAGCCAATTAAATTCATCGGATTCAAGTGTTCACTTACTTGTGTGACCAACCCCCCCAGGGGCACCTCGAAATGAGGATGAGAGGCTTCCGGTATGATGGTTGGATCACCCTGGGGGGTACACAAAAATGTGGGGGATCTGGCTCTTCCCATCTATGACGGGACGTATTTCTTTCGGGAAGGGTTGTACCGTGAGCGGTGATGGCCCTTAGGACTTAGCTGCAGTTCCCGCCAATGTTGCTGTTGCGGCGGTCCTGTCATTCAGTATATTTATTCGTGTGTCTTCTGGCGGGTCGGAGAGTCAGATGTATGACTTACTTGTGTGACCAGAAAGTTAAATAGGAACGAAGTGTCGGATATGTGCCATCCTCGTCATTCGATAGCAATTCAAAACTGCAAGGCCAGTCCCCAAACTCCATTGGTTAGCTTCAAGTCTAACAGCTACAAACTTTAGAAAATGAAGAATGCAAAAAATTGAAGTTATGATTGAAGTATTTATTTTCACGCGTCTTATTTAAAAAATAACTGTCCTTAAAATCATTCGAAATGTTCTTATCTATCTTCTCTGCATTTGAACTTGAGCTGCACAAATTTTGCTCGAATGTATGGGAATGCTGATTATATTTTGGCAAATTTTTACTCGAATGTATGGAAGTACTGATTATATTTTGGCAAATTTTGAAATTTGACACTGCATTTTTTTTTTCAAAACAATGTTGAAATCTTTAATAGTAAAAAGAAATCACTATGAAAGTAAACCATTATAAACGAATTTGTCTGTAAGGTCATGGCGGTGAAAAATAAGAAACAAAGTGGATGATTACCAAACCCTTTTGAATTTTATTTTTGAAATTTAATAATTTAAAATGAAATCCCTTAATTCACTTCTAAATTGATATTATTTCAGCAAATAATATCTCATTTTGAATCTTACAAAGACCCCATCATAAAAGTCTTGTGGAATATTATTGTTCCTTGCCTTCTATCTCCCAATACTTCCTCACGAATGTACGTAAATTCAGATTACATATTAGAGAATATAAAAAAATCTCCAACGAAAACTTTCCCAAGTCACTGATAAAAAAAATCCTACAAGATCTTAATGATTACGGAATAATTACCAAACTAATGATTTTTAAACCAATAGGAATGTTATCTTTCAAGCTTATTTACTTAAGATGAAATCTATCATCGCACTTCTTAATTAACGTTAGTATTTCTCGAGTGAAATTTGATTGAAAAATAAATATATAACATCTTTGCTTCTTTTCGATTTTCGAATAACATTTAAATTAATTTCGAATGATATTTTTCTTATTTTCAACTTTCTGGCTGGCAAAATATTTTGATCCGTGTTTATGTAGAATCTAAAAATAAACATCTTGGATATTTTCAGAAAGAAAAATGATTCACTCATACCACATACAGTTATGTAGATCAAATTATGCCTTTTTAAAGATGAGATGCTATTATTGGTGAATTTAGCATATTTTTGGAATCCAACATTTGCGGCAGTTTTGACAAGCAAACAAATGGGAAGAATTACAGCAAACTTTAATAAACAGATTTCAACTTTCTGGAGAATATAATAAAAAACAAATCATAATTACATTTAATCTAGCGATATTTTTCAGTTAATACTTATTTTATTTAAAAGAATCTTCTACGTAAACAACTTTGACAAGTAATATATGGTATCATTCATAAATTGTAAGGATATACGATCTGGGAAATATTTTTCAATCAATGTTCCAAATTTATATCATTTTACCCGATTTTCCATAATCTGAATTTTCTAAATCTTTGAGTTAATGAAACAAGCATTTTCCTTTATTTTTTGTTTTAATGTTATTATGTTATTTCAATGTTATTAATGTTATTAAATTATTTTCTTTATTCAATATCTACAAATATCTTTACCATCCGAGCTTTTTTAATTCTTAAGTTTATTGTTGGCTGCTTTACAACTGTTTGTTTTTGAAAATTAATATAAACGGGATCTCTAAAGATATGAATGATGTCCGATCTTAATGGCTGAAATGGAAATGAAACATTAAATTTTTTTACCATCGTATAAATGATTCTAAAAGTGAGTCAAAACAATTTGTTTTACCCTTCATGACAAAATGTATATAATCAAAATGGTTTTAAATGGTCATTTTTATGATTGATTATGGATAATTTTTCCTGCATTTCCATAATCTGTGATTTAAAACTTTGAGTTAATGAAAAATATATATTTTTTATTTTAAAGAATGATAAAATATTAATCAAAACCAAAAAAAGAAATAAAAATTTAATAGTTTTTAGGCTGCGATATTATTTTCTTTATTCAGTTTCTACTTATAATTTTAACATCCAAACATTTTTAATTCTAGGGTTTATTGTTGGCTATTTCGCAATGCTTTTAAAAATATAAATGGAACTATTTAAGGTAAGGATGATTCTGGTCATGATAACTCAGGTAGGAATAAAACATTTATTTCTTATTACCATTATTTATATGATTCTAAAACTCGAATACAAAATAATCGGTTTTACCCTTTATGACAAAGTGTTTAGTCGTAAAATGATTTTAAATCATATTAAAATGAACAAGTGTTTGAATTTTCCTTAATGCTTGAGAAAAAGTATGCATTTCGAAGTGTGACCAAATAACCAAATAACACTACAATCAGAATTGTCTTCCGTTTCATGGCAATGTAATAAAGTTTTGCTTGTCACAAAAATGGCGTGAGCAAGAATTATATATAAAATGGATATTTACTCGTTCACTCACAAGGGAAATTCGGTCAAGACTCTGACTTTTTCTTTCCATGACTGACAAATAAGAGCACCCTTTGTTTTGAAACGATACACGTGGGTTATTTTAAGAAAAAAAAATTGCCAAATGAAGGAGATACCACTGCGTTACTATCATTTACATTCTATCGATATAAAAATGTTTTTCCCATGACAGAGGTCAAAAACAATTTTTATTTCCGATTTACAAGCTATTTTTCCCTAGTCAAATATTTACAGAGAATGCTTTTAAAGTTTGAAGATGTCTGGTTTCAAATCAAAATCTATGTAATTAAACTTTGGATTTCAAAGTGATATGCTATGGTATCATTGCTAGGTTCCTCTAATCTCAAAACCAAGAAATGGATATGGATGGGATTAAAATTTATTAAACGGTACCAGAAAGAATCGTGCTTCAGCACTGCGGAATTTCATCATATCTAACTTTTTTAAGAACATATAGTTTTCCTAAATTTAATTTTTAGCATAAAATTTGCATTCATTAACGATAGTACGGAATTTATATTTTAGAGTTTTTCGTTTTCTTGTCAGACTGAAAGAAAACTGCATACTTCATTTCTTAGAAAGTAAAAAAAAGTGGAAGGATTGAATTTCCATCGAGCTCCTATTTGCGCATGTTGCGCAAGCACAAAAACTGTGCTCTGTATTTTTCAGATGAATGATTTGTAAAGAGACGGGTGTGCTGAAAAATAGCAAAAATGCTAGAAAAATGATATTTAAAAAATTTATTCCACCATGTAAATTTCTTTCGCAAACCTAAAAACTGAAAACGAATCAGAAAATAAAAGATGATGAATAATGAATAATTTTTTAAAAGAAAAAGTACTATAAATTTTTTACTCGTAAGTAATTACAAAAATAAATTTTCTGCAAGTGCTTTTATTTTAACTTTATATTTCTTTACTCGTATTTAAGTCTTTAAAAGCGAGAGCGAGGAAACCAGAAACGATTTAACCTTTATTTTAACCCTTTAAAGGGCCATTTTTTTCTAGTCATATTATGTTAATATATTTTTAGGTTTGAAATTAGAATAAGAAAAGAGATTCATTTAGCTTATTAGATAAATTTAATTTGATTAATTAATTAATTTGGTTAATTAATAATTAAGTTACTAACCAAGGCATATCATTTTGTGTGAGATAAAGAACTGATGCATCTAAGTTTCTGTCTTTCTAAAAAAATTTGTCAGAACTTATGCCAAACTACATAATTTCATACAAAGATTGATAAATTTGGGGGGAAGCATACTTCCCACGGCTTTAGAAAGGGTTAAAGTAACATTTTTGATAAAAATTTAGTAATTATTTAGTTGAAAATTCTTTATAAAAGATATTTTTTATTAGAGAGGATTTATTATACGTTCAATCGGCCATACACACCAATCCTGTGAGAGTAGAAAGAGAAGATTAAAAGCTTCATTCGTTATTTTGAACGAATCCAGAAGTTTGGTATGAATTTGGGTTTCGCTTTCAAAGCTTTCCTAAAAAAATACTAACAATAAATGGCTTCCCTGTACAATAAGATTTATTCTAATATCATAATTTGTCTTAATTACAATTTTCCTTTGACTTTGTGACGAAAATATTTGTGTAGTATTCCCGAGATAGCAGATCGAAGATTTCAAACTTCATGTTTACATTTAAAATCCCATGATTATTTTTGGTCAAAGTTTCATCTAAAAATAAAATTGATACTGCTACAATCCACCAACTACGTTCGGACTTTAATGAGAATACATTCTCGTAAATCGACTGTAAATCACTAGAGAATGAGAGAGATAATTATGTTATTGTAGTTTACTCTCTAGAGATGAAGAGGGGATTAGGAGAGGGATTTCAACTATTCTTGGGTCCACTTAAACAGAGTTGTTGACGGTCAATGTCACTTTAATGAAGAATGCATTTCATTGGTAATTCACTTCAAAGCATCTGATTTATGCACGATGTTTACTAGGATTATTTTGTGTCGAAGTTTCACAAGCAATTTTAAGATTCATTAATTTAATTGGAATTCAAAACAAAATGTAACAACATTTGAATTATTCTGTCAGTAATTAGTACTTTGTTATGGAACACATTTGTACAAAAGGGAATAATTTGAAGTAAAAGAGACGATACAAACGAAGGAAATAAACATATTTTCGATATCCCTGAAGATAGGTATGGAATAATATAAACATATTTGTGTACAACTTTGCAGAGTTTATACAAGGATACATCCCTAAGTGAATCTAATCAAAAATATTTGGTTGGTCATTTTTGATAACATTAAACGAGAAATGTCTGAGACTAATTTCTGTCACAAAAAATGCACGAGGGCCTTATATGACGGACAATTTTTGGAATTTTTGAACTTCCGATCCATCTGACACTGGATCAATAACATCTAACAACTCACCTTGAATATCGAGGAGGAAACCAATACAAACACTTCAGACGATACACTTGTTTATGAAATGGACCAAGTAATAAATAATTCATTAAAAAGAATCAAACGAGAAATGTTTCAGAAATTAATTTCTGTCTCAAAAAACTAATATGATTGTCTGATGTTAGAAGCCATTTTTAGAATTCCTCAATATTTCATCCATTTGACACAGGATCAATATCATCCGATTAGCCCCAATATCGAAAAAGAAACCTAAGTAAACACTTCAAACGATATACTTGTTTATGACATGGGCGAAATAACAGATGAAAATTTTTTTAGAATTCCTCAATACTTCATCCATTTGAAACAGGATCAATATCATCCGATCATCCGATATCGAAAAAGAAACCTAAGTAAACACTTCAAATGATATACTTGTTCATGACATGGGTGAAATAACAGATAAAAAAAATAAATGACGCAAAAATGAGACATCAACTAAAAGGCTTAAAAGTCAGTGATAAAATAAAGTTACCATGAAACTAATAAGATAATACACCCAAATGAATATCGGAAAAAATAATTAACAGCAAAAATTTCCACTACTTTTTCCGGATTTAGCGATCGATCTTTTTGATAAAATTAATTATTATTATAAAATTCAGCATGTGTCTTTCTCCATATTAATACGAAACATTTTAACTTTATATTTACATTTTACGAATTGCATGATACTATTATGGTGATTATAACATTTTAATATCATTACCGGGAAATGTTTAATTGTATTTTTACGTCATGTTGGCTATAACTTTGGGGGACAGAAAGTTGTTACAGAATATTTTTTATTAAATTTTTAAAAAATTGACAACTATACTCAAATTTTATAAGCGTTTTAGTAATCTTTTGATGCCTTCTATGTTTCTTGAAACGCTTTTGATGGTAAATACCTTCAACATTTGAATTTCCAATCGATTGGTGGGTTCTTTCATCTGATGATTATATTGTTTAATGTAGTGTAATTATTTTTGTTTGTTTTTTATTTGTCATTAACTATTATTTATTTTGTGCATTTTAAGTTATTTATGTTAGTGTATAATTACTATCATTATTTTATATATATATATATAGATATGCCGGCGTCCTGGCATAGGGGTAGCGCGTCTTCCCCGTGATCTGGGCGTCCCGGGTTCGAGTCCCGGTATGGGCATGGTTGTTCTTCTGTTGTTCTATCTGTGAGATGTGTGAATGTGCTCTCCTGTAAAAAGGGGTTGTGCAAGCGAATGAATGATGCGTGAGTGGCAAAGTCGTACTCTTGGCCCTAGTTGGCGCTGCTATAAAAAATAAGAGACGTCCCCCTCAGGCTTAAATCGCTGTCTTCGTAACAGCGGGCTTGTCAGTGGCAAGTGCCATAAGAAACAAACAATATATATATATAACAATATCAGTTTTTTCTCTATATACAACTTTGTTCAGAGTTCTTACACAAGATATGTTTTATGTACTTACCATCATTCAATAGCATGTATTTGACTCAGAATGTACCGTGTGGATCCTTGTGCCATAAAATTTAAAAAAATCAAACCATCGATACCTGTTTCGAATTTTCTAAGTGGTATAAACTGAAAACGACCATGATTCTACCATGTAACATTTGTTCCATAACCTATTGTATTCTCTAGTTTTATTCCTCTAGTTTTATATCAACCTACTGAGCTCTTATGATAAGGATGTGGCAAGGAAATAGTTTCTGTGCAGATTACATTATTCTTCACATTTCTTTAAAATGAATACGAAAGCGATAATACACCCTAATTAACTTGCTTCCTTTTACTGTGTCTAGAGTTTATTGATTTTCCCATTGATTCATTCAATAACTGTTTATGATATACTTCTTGGTGATTCCAATCTTTAACGAAGCACTCATAAAATGTTATTATTAGCGCCTTTTCATTGATTGAAAGATGTAACTTTACGTAGAATATTATTTTTCGTAACTTTACGTAGAATATTAAAGAGTGCAAAATCATCATTAAGTAGTCTCTCGTAAATACGGCGTGATGCAATAGGTTTGTTTAAGTCTGCCTGGACCGAAGATGTGTACACTTAGTCTACGAAGATTTGTCTTATATTTCCAAGTAAATGAGAGAAAGGCGCCGAAGACGATAAAAGCAAGAAACTGGGAGAATCATATAAAATGGTTTAATTAAGAGGGTTATAGAAGGAAAATAATACAAAAATTAGAGCTTTATCGACTACCACCCACATGTTATTTCCAGTTCATCGGTCCTGTCTTGGTTGTGGTTGTATTTTGGGTGACAACTTATTAGAGTCGTGTGGACGTGTTTCTTTTTTCAACTATGATATATTTTGATGGCTTCCGCAACGGTGGGCTTTCCTGAGATTTCTAAATGTTTTTCTGTTTCGATCGGATATGGATGAGGTGCGTTGTTGGCAAAAGCAAGCATCGTTCGATATGGAGCACATCAAAATATGGAAGATTATAAGGCATCGTTATGTGAGGCTTAAGATTCTTGGAGGTATCTGGAATTGAGAAAATGCGCTAGAAATATTTTAGATGTTTTTAAATGAGTGAAGATATGTTTAGTTTCGATTATATCACGTTTTGAGATACGGTAAATTCTGTATCTATCAAAAATGTTTATTCAGAATGTAAGAGTTCATTCATTATTTGATATAATTTCAATCACAAAATTTGCTTTATAAATTTTTTATTTATGTTATCCAAATGTTAGATCTTTCGTTATGGGTGAGTTTAAAATAGGGAGCTTAGGTTAGAAGGCATTGAGGTTTAGGGCTTTAAAAGTTTAGAATATTTTAAAAATATAAGTCACACCAGATATTTTTTATAAGATACAACTGAGCGGTTGAAATTGTGTTTGTTTAGAGTGTATCACATTTCGAGATCAGGAAATGTGATACCATGATTTCATTAAATACATAAATTCATAAGAAAAAATTGAATGTTGATTTTATTTAAATTTATAAGATGACATTTTTCAGTTATATCATGTAAATAAGGGGTCAGATTAGAAATACCGCGATTTGAGGTTTAGTGTACATAGAAATATATGAAAGATAGAGATAGCACAGGAAAAATGCTTTTTATTAGAAATGTGCCTATATTTCTTCATGTTTTGATATTTATCATAAATAAAATACATAATGGCATTCAGTTATAAAATTCGTTTTCTAAAATTATATTTCACACTATTAAAATGAAAGATATTTCAGCATAGATGGCAATAAAATGTGGAGTTAGATTAAAAGACACAGAGTATAGAAAACTGGAATGCTTAGAAGTATATGCAAGAAAATTTTGAAATACTTTAAAATATATTTTTGAATTACTGAGAATATGTCAGATGAGAATCAGATTTTGAGAAAAAGAATAATTTTTAAATATAATTTCGAAACGAGAGAGTAATTTAAAATTATACGATTGTATTTTTTTATTAAATTTCTTAATGAAATTTCATTAAGTTGTAAAATTCGGTATTTCTATATGGGATCTTCTGAAATATAAGGCACAATTTTTAAAAAGTTCTATTTCAACAGAAAATTGACTGAAAGTATTTAATATTTTATATAAAATAATTTTTATTAGATTAACGAATTTTAAATGCACAAAAAGGGCATTTTCGATTTAATGATTTGATTGCGGTCAGATGACGAGGACGACATCTCGTAAGTATTTTAGAATAAATTATTTTGATTAAAAATAGATTTTAAATCGATAATTCATAAAGACGAGAGGCAGAAACTTGTTTTACTACACTGAAGATTCACAATCAAATATATGTTGCTAATTTTTTAGTTAAAAAAATAATTCATATTAGAAGGTATACAGTGTTTTATTAAAGCCCAAAGAAATTCAGGGGGTTGTTATCACGTGTTGCAAAAATTTCAGTGGAGCATGATATCCCAAACTCACTCTGAGAAAGTGAAAATCGCGAAGTACGCATGCAGGCCCTGAGTCCAGAAGGCACTGTCGACACACAAATTACACATATTTGGTCGATGTAGATTCCCCATGCCATTATACCGAGGATATCTCAACAGGGGTTTGGTGTCAATGTGTGGGTAGGAATCCTCGGTGATTATCTATTTGAGCTGTTCTGTTGCCAGATCGCCTGACTGGAGCAACCTACCTAGTTTTTCTGTAGCACATCCTCACGGAATTTTTGTAAAGTTTGCCGATCAGAAAGCAGGAAACATGTGGCTCATTCATGCTGGTGACAGGTAATAATTTTTCGCGCTAGGTGCGTAATTACCTGGATTTTACATATCCTAGGAGATGGGCTACATTCATGGGAGCCATCGCTGGCCTCCACGTTCGTTGGCTCTTAATCCGTGTGACTTTTTCATGCCTTTTTTTCTGCCAGGTGAGTAACACCTCAATGTTCCAAGGAGGGAGGCGAGCTGACGAGCTTGAATTATACTTTCGGTTCCACATTTGCTGGATCTCAGTCCGTGTGACTTTTTTTCAGTGAGATCAACTTAAATCACTCTTTTATGTGAAGCCTATTGACACTATTTAGGATCTCATAACGCGGATTGCCAGCGCTGCAGCAAATATCACAGGCATACTTAGGATCTTTGAGAGCACGCGTAAATTGTTTTTACGTCCTTGTAAATTGTGCTATAACGCCAATGGTCGACACTTCCGATTCCTCTTTTAGTAAAAATTAATCAAATAAATCATTTTGTAGTTATAATTGTACTTTTTACCGTTCCAGCATGATGTCGAAAGGCTATTCGCGTTTTTTGCGATTTTCACGTTTTCATCGTAGTTTGCGACACTATGTTTCATTGCAAATTTTGTTCCTCTTGATGACTACTAATAATCCTTTGAGTTTGTTGTTTTAGTAAACGAATACCCTTTAATACGTTGGCAAATATTACGTTATATTTGAAAATGAATATGGTGCGATAAAAAAGTATTTAATTTTTTTTGTTAAGAAACTTTATCAGAAAAATAGATGTCAAATAAAAAATAGTTAAATGACAACGCATGCATAGGACATCTGACAGACAGTACAACAATATTTCTTCAGTTAGAAGCTGCCATTACCAAAAGTGACATAGTACGATCGTATTAATGCCCCATTTTAAAGTAACACTATTTTGTTATTTTGTTACGGACTTTGTAAATTCGAACAGCGGTCAGACGTCGAGAACACAATTGATCGGAACAACTTCTCCTCACCACATCAGCAAGTGATCAATCGACCTCGACGGATTTGGCATGCATCAGGCCAATTTACAGTGGGGTGGAAAGGGGTCTCGAACCAGAAACTAGGGAATCGCGATTCGCAAATTCCTGAAAAAAATGATTTTGTTTAGGCATTATCGTTATTAGTATCTTTCGTAGTTTTTGGTAACCATATCTTTTATTGAACAACCAATTTGTGGCACTCTCATTCAGTTTGAGCTGCTTTTGTTAATCCTCCTCAATATGTCACTTATTATTCAATCAAGTTAGTTAAATTTGCATCTCATTCGCATATTCGGAATTTTTTTTGACTTCTTAGTCTCCTCTTAATCTCCCATTATATATTTTTTTTAAAAAAATATATATAATGCTCTTTTTTTTTGTATAGCTTCCTATTTATTCTGAAGTATCCCCTAACATTTTTTGCACTGTGTATTTTTAAATACAATTTGTATAGGTGAATGATTCAATTAATTATATATTTTCTTTTAATCAGATAAGGTATTGACGTAATTTTAAAAAAAAATCTTTTTAATTAGTTCTAAATCAAATATTAAAAAATAATTCTGATGGTTTTTTTTTTGATATTCATGTTTTTTTTAAAATGAAAATGCTCTATTTTTATCGCTTCATATTTATTTTGAAGTATCCATTAATATTTTTGCACAGTGTATTTTTAAATACAGATTGTATAGATGGACAATCCAATCAGTTATATGTTTCACTATAAATCAGACAAATTATGAAAGTTCAGAAAGCAATTTTTAAGTTGCTTTTAAAAGTATTTTTTAAATTGGTAATCTCTTGTGTGCTAAATCAAATGTTAAAAATAATACATTATTTATCATTCACAACCAAAATCATTGCGACCAACTGATGCAATTTAGTTTATTTATATTAAAGCCTCACTTTCATACAACCCTAGGGATAACTTTGGAGTGACCACGTAATTTTGAGTGCTTGTTAAATGATAAGAACGAAATTTGAGCAAACACCCTTCAACAAATTTCCAAGCACCACCAATGGGAGGATGTTAGATTTTCGATGTCAGATTTAAATTGCTTCAAATTTACATATACGACAGATCCTTATTGGAATCGAACTCAAACATGAAATTCACAGTTCCCGAAACCGAGACATTATCTCGATATCCCTACAACCTACTTATTTCTTAAGTTACTAACGAATCTATTGACAGAATATTTGTTTTGGATTTTAATTAAGGGACATCAAGTTTTCATTGAATAAGAATGCATTTTCTTCAGATTTTTAAAAGAATCTACTGCTTCTGATTGCTTTTTTGTTCCAATTTTTCTAATTTAAAAATTAAAAATATTTGAACTCAAGCGTTCAATCATTTAATTTCAAAAGATAAACATAAATCAAATATCTATCAAAAATTTTGCAATTCTAATTGAATTATGACAGTATTATCTAAAATCTATAAAGTTAAATAATGAAATTTTTCTATACTTGAAAGGCCAAAAGATGTGTTAACCTTTTCATGAAAGATTATATGTACATATATGGTTATTTAATTAACTAATGATTAAACATATTAAAGCAACTTATAATTGTTAATAATTAAATTAAGTGGCAAATTTTAATTTAAAATATATAGGACAGTTAATCTCAATTCTTAACTTACAAGGACTTAATGTATCTAAATATTTCGAATTGGGGACATACTCTGATAGCTTGATATAATTTTATGCCGGTTAATTCCCTTAAATTAAATGCTCTTTGAACTTCGTACTGTCAAAGTGCATTTGCTGGAGTTGCGAGCAATTTATCGGAATGTGTCTGATTGTCATGAACGAAGCGTGCCAGTCTATGATGGCATTTGACATTAATGTATGGAGGTTGTCACGTGTTTGGAGATACTATCAAGCTGTTGTCTTCATTTCATCCATGAACGGTTGGCATGCAATCGGGAATGCTTGTTTTCAGAATCTTGTGCGAACACAGCTTACTCTATATCAATCTTAGAATTATTATTTCAAACTTTTTTTAAAAAATTCGCTTGGATCTAAATCCATTTCTGATGATGCAGAATTGTGTAAAATGAAGGCTAAAATAATCTATCATAATTTCCATTTCTATTCTTGGAGTGAAAGTAATACTATTCAATAATTAGCCGAAATATATTATCTTAGCATTGAAACATTAGTTTGTCTGGATAAAATTTGTAACACCAAAGATTACAAAGGTAAACATGTGTTTTTCTTTAGTATATTTTTATAGGAAATGCAATTTATTGTTAGCAATCAAATATTATTAAAAAGAATGAAATATGAAAAAATTATACATCATCAAAATGTTATTGAAGAAACCTGAAGAAAAGATTATTTTTATAATAAATCAGGAAGATTAAAAAATTAAATGGGAACAAAACACACAATGGAAATAACTAGTTTACTTTTGAATTATTATTCTAATTTTCCTTTGAAAACACTCCATTTTTAGCTATTCTCTCTCATTGAATCAAATGGTATTTTGTAATCAAATTTAGGTTCGTTGAATTTATCAAATATACCGTTAAATGATTTATTTATAAGCAATATGGTTCAGTCGTTTTCTTAAATGTATCATAAAGCCATATAAAAGGATGTCTTCTGTACGTATAATTTAAATTTTTATGCATATGATTCATGTGCAAGACTTAATCGAATTGTACGGATCGAGTAGATAGCTACAATTCCATTTTCAACTTTATATAACGGTTCTTCTAAAACAATTAAGAACACGGTTAATTGGACTGTTAAGTAATAAAAGTGTCATAAAGGGAAGTTCAGTGTAAATTCTTTTAAACAATTCGAATTATTGAATACATTACCAAAAACATGGATGGAAAAGATTGATAGACAATAAGAACATTAAATGACATCGATTTAATCGGAAAGATATTGAATGATTAAAGATTTATGTTAGAAGGAGAATTTCATTAACATATTTGAATAGATGCAAACCAAGATATGAAAATGATAAATTCAAATTAGTGATGTTATGCCGTAAGTGTGATTTTTAATTTTGGAAACATGAAGCAATTACATTTCTCCACCATCTCAGAATCTTCTCCACGATCATCTTCTTTCTTGAATGCTTATTAAAATATAGTCTAAGTCACGTTAGCTTACTGATAAGGTCAAATCCCATTTCCTATATAGATTCATAATGAATTCAAGCCTGGTGTACGTTAAATTTGATATTGTTTATCAAGCATTCTTCCCGATGAATAATAGGAAGTTTGAAGAAAGGTTACTAGCCCAGGCGCCATTTTCATAATCTGATAGGCGCTCAAAATTATGAGATCCATTCCAAAATAGCTCTTGTATTGCTTCCAAATTGTATTTTACTATAACTAAAATAAACGTACATTTAACAAACTAAACTAAATGAAATCTTGAAATACACATAACAAACGGGCATTTTAAGGCATCATATGCAATATTTAGGCCCCTATATAGAAAATGATTTAATATAATTTGTAAAAAAATAATTCAAATAATCCCCAATATTTTTAAAAGTACAGAATAAACAATAAAAAATAAGAATATAAAATGTATATCAATTTATTTGTGTTTCAATTATATATATATATATATATATATATATATATATATATATATATATATATATATATATATATATATATATATATAGTTTTAATTTAATTATATAAAAAGTTATAATTAACTTTTTTAAGTAATAAATATAAATTTTTTAAAGTAAATACTATTTAAAAGTTGCTTTGAATAAATTTATACATAAAAGTGATACTCGCAGAGTTGTTAGAAGTGAAATATTTTACTAACCTGAATAACTGATCTACATTTTCAGAAGATTTGATCTAAAAGTAGATACTTTTTAACGCAAACAATAATTATATCTTCGAGTGGTATGAAAAGATTGGAATTAAATTTGAAAATCAATCGCCCCATTTTAGTTTTGGATACAACAAAGTTGCTCAGAATTTGGCCACACAATAAAAATAATGAAAGTTACAAAAGTAACAAAAGAAAGAAGATTGCTTTCGTATTTATCGGAGAATGAAGAATATTGTATTTTAATTTTCTTGAATTTCCAAACTGTACAATTCATAAAAGTTACATCACTTAAGAGTCACTAATTTTGAGTTTTCTTATAAATCATTTATGATAAAATTCGAAATCTTCTATTTTTGATTTAATTGATAAAACATAAAATAATAATAAAAATCGATAAATCGATAAAACATAAAAAATTTCAAAATCTTGGAATTTTGATGGAAACATGCTTGATGCAAATATTTTGATTCAAATGGAAATTTATTAATGGTCTCAGTTTTTGATATTACGGAATATCAAGTATTTATCTGAATATGTAAAAATAAATAATAAACTGAACATAATTTAGAAAATAGGTTTTTTTTTTGTTTCCAAATTACTTTCCAAGTCACATGTATTTCAATTTCAAAATGAATTGAATTTGCTTTTACTGAACATTTCAAGGCAATAAGAATTAAATACTTGTCTTGAATAATTCATTCTTTCTAAAAAATTTAGCTTAAAAAATAATTTGTTTTTAATGTAACTGATAGGAACCAAAAATTGTGGATAAATAATTTGAATTATTATTTATTACCCACTGAACTCCCAATATGAAAAAAAGAAAGAAAAAAAAACTCGGTGAAAACAACAATGAAATGTGCAAAATCTAATATATAAAATTCTCGTGTCACAGTTTTCGTTGCCATACTCCTCCGAAACGGCTTGACCGATTTTGATGAAATTTTTTGTGCTTATCCGGTATCTATGAGAATCGGCCAACATCTATTTTTCATCCCCCTAAATGTTAGGGGTAGTCAATTATTAATTAAAAACTAACTTTCCCGCCAAAAAAATCTTCCATTTTCCACACCGCCAACTTTTCCGCCAAAAAAATCTTCAATTTTCCCCAACGCCAAATGATTTAGGCTTTAGTTCTTTTTTTCTCCCAACAGTAATGAGACTAGGGTTAAGATTTTTCGGCGGATTATTTCAAACGATTCTGTTTATTTTCTTAATGTTTTATGCATTTAAAATTAAACATTGTTAATTAATCCATGTTTCAGATTCATTCTGAAGTACTTTTGAATTAAAATAGCACAGAATAAAGGAAATTAAAAATGTCTAATCTTCATAGCGTTACCCCAACTGGCGTAGAAAAATTTACGCATTTGCGTTACGTAAAAGGCGAAGAAAATTCACGCATGCGCACTGTGTTCTGATCGTTGGCATGGCAACCCTTATCAACGGACGATTTAAATTACTTTTAGGTTAGTTGTATGCTTTTATAAGTAAATTGTATTTATGTTAGTTATATATTTTTTGTATATGCTTATAGTTTTAAGTACATCGTTTTTTAAGTAGTTTTTTTTAACCTGTTTACAATGATTTAAATTATTTTTAGGTTAGTTGCATGCTTTTGTAATTAAATTGTATTTATGTTAGTTATATATATATTTTTTATATATGCTTATAGTTTTAAGTACGTCGTTTTTTAAGTACGTCGTTTTTTAAGTAGTTTTTTTTAACCTGTTTTCAATGATTTAAATTATTTTTAGGTTAGTTGCATGCTTTTGTAATTAAATTGTATTTATGTTAGTTATATATATATTTTTATATATGCTTATAGTTTTAAGTACATCGTTTTTTAAGTAGTTTTTTTAAACCTGTTTTCGACAGATTATTTTAAACGATTCATTTTATTTTCTGAGTGTTTGATGCATTTAAAATGAAACATTGTTAATGAATCGATCCGTTCATGATGAATCTGAGAAAATTTTGTTGACAAATTCTTGAGATATTACATAAATTAAGAAAGATATTCTTTAGTGCCCATAAAGTTTAAACGCTCAGTGACTATTATCAGTAATCATATTATTAAAAAAAAATGCTTTGTTTCAGTAAAAAAATATTATTATATTAATTGCAGATTAATCCTTTACACTTTAATTTAAAGTATAAATTCTACGAGGGGTAACAGAAAATTAGAGAGATACATATCACGTTATGACTGAAGGCCTTTATAATATTATGAGTGAATTATATGACTATCAAAATTTGAAGTTTTAAAATATTTTGCTGAAGAATAAAATATTTTGCTGAAGAAGTTGGAATTGCATAAAATATTTAATTATTAAAATTTTAACGAACACTAAGATTGGCGAACCGGCTGGTCGCCAAAGGCGGCTAGTACTTTATAAGTATAAGAAAGTATTTTGCATAGCTCTATTTTAGATGATAAAAATTATTTTCAATAAGACGAAATTAACTGTTCGGATTAATCTATAGAGATTATTTTTCGATTATAAAAAAATGCTGATTATACTTTTTAGTTCCTCATAAGACATAAAAAATCATATAAACAACATATTCATATAAAATTTCTAATTATAAATAATTCATTTTCTTAGAAAACTTTCCCTTTGAAGATTATCCAAGATAAAGAAAATCAACCAATCGAAAGCGGATATGCGGGTAGTCTTTGAAGAATATAGATTTAATAACTGCAGACATTACATTTTAATTGAAGCAAATAAAATTCAGAAAATCAGAAATTACCAATTATTGTTTTTCAATTAATTTTTAATGTAGAAAAGGGATGGAAGCAACATAATTCATGAGAAACCTTAGACTTAAAAGCTAAAAATATCTAGTAATTATGTTCGGAAACCAAATAAATTGCAAGTAAATAACCATTCTAGGAAATAAAATATCTTTCCGACTGAAGAAAATATAATTGCCTAATTA
Organism: Argiope bruennichi; assembly: GCF_947563725.1. Taxonomy (NCBI): domain Eukaryota; kingdom Metazoa; phylum Arthropoda; class Arachnida; order Araneae; family Araneidae; genus Argiope; species Argiope bruennichi. The sequence goes on from NC_079162.1 coordinate 53,910,509, forward strand.
AATCCAAAACAGATGCTTTTTAGTTTCAATTCTTTATTTTCTCTTATAAATAATATATTAAAATCATTTGCATCAGTTTCTGCATTGGAAGAGATCATTTGTTTAAAAATCTAGTTTGAAAAATGTTCAACCAACAAGTAAATTAGTATTGTTCCTTACCAAAGAATATAGAAAAAAATAATGTTTTTGAAAAAAAAAAAATATTCTCTTGAAATTATTATTCTTTACAATTTGGGTTTGAGATTGTTTGCATTGAATTCTCCCTTTGTATAATTCAGTAACGTAATGAAATGAAGTTTTTAATTAGAAATATATTGATTTTCTTTCAGTTTTATCGAAGCATTCAAATAAACTGAATTATTCATTCAGTTGTAAAAAAAACATTCAAGTCATAAGCGCAACCAAATTACTATTACAGAAAGAACTATTATTATTTAAAAAGATCGGAGCTAGACATACTGTAAAAATACTTAGAAGAAACCTTAAGAAAAATCGATTCGAATAATTCCAGAATAAAATTTTTCACGTCATGCTAAAACAGAAAATTTTAATATTTTTACAAATTATTATCATATAAAGTTTTCATTCTTACAGTACTTGGGTTATTTACTCATAATACATAGGATATTTTAGGGTAAATTGGAAAGAATTTTGCGTATCTTGTCATTTTCTTTAAGTTAACATTTTTTTATGAAAACATAAATAAATCTATAATTTATGCCAGCTAATCTATTAATCTATTTATATATTTAATCTATAATTATTATAATAAAGCTCTGTAGGACTCATTAAATAATGTCTTTTTTCCAAATTATTTTATTACTTAACCAGTTTTAATCACAGCAACGTTCATACGTACCCCGATATATTTCCAATAATAACGAAAATATGGGATAAACAGGATATTTTTGTTTCTGGTCACACAAATGTACTGAAAAAGAATACTATTTGTATTGATAAAAACTGATTATTGTCTCAGGTTTTCATTTTCACTTTAATTTCCCAGTATTCCAAAGTACGGTACTTTTTAACTCCTTTTCAACAAAAATCTACTCCATTTTGTAGAATATCGTATATAAAGTACTATAACTATTTAATACCTTCAGTTTAGAGTAATTTATAATGATTCGATTTCCAATTTTGTCTAGAAATGAATCTTTATAAAAACAGAAATGACTAAACATTATGAAATATAAGAAGGAAATATATAAATAAAAACTTAATTTAAAATGAATGAGGACGTTGTTCAATTTAGTGAAGAAAATAGAACTCCCATTTCAAGCACAACTTTCAATCTGATTCTACTAATTATTCATAGATTTACACTAGCTAAAAAAATCTGCTCAGCAATTTGATCTAATAGTAAAACATTTATCTATTTCTCGATAATGACTCTCGATGGTAAACGATAATTAATTACCAAAACAAATTTTAATTTACTAAAACTGATGCTCTCCAAACGAGTTACATTCACATGACCATCATCAGTCAGTCCCACAGAAAAGGGAATAATGGTAATTCATTCTGGTACCTTAAACATAATCGATCAAAATGTACACATTTTTTGAACACGCAACCATGCATGATTCGAGATATCACTTTCTCGGTTTTCAGAACCTTTGTTTTTCAATTCCTAATATTAGTTGACGCTCTCCGTATATATATTTATATATCTTGTTCAAATTTTCAATCTTTAATAAAATACTTTTTATTCATCCACTCAAGTTCAGATACATTTTTTTAAACTTGTAGAGGATGACACTTGATGTTAATACAGTTTTTTCAAATTTTAATTCATTAATTATTGAATTTAATTAATTTTTAGTACTTAATAGAGTTTTAGCAGTTTGTAATGGAATTTGAAATCAACAGGTATTAGCTCAATCTGTGAAATGCAAGCATTTAAGTATTTGTCACGTAAAGGTGAAGAATGCGAGTTCAATTCTTGCGAAAGTAAGAATTGACTTAAAGTTTTTTTTGTATATATATATATTACTTGGTTATTGAAAAGATTACAAAATAATCGTCTTTAGATTCCTCTTTTGAGTATCACGTTCATTTCATTCTTGAGTTTAGTTTTCTTGTTTTCTTCGATAATCAACGTCAGCATCAAATCATTATTAATAATCAGCTTTCACAAGTGAAAAACATTATGTATATAGATTACATTGTAGATTCTTGAAAAATGTGTTGGGTTGTTAATTTGGCATAAAATATTTAAACATTATTGGTGGAACAGGACATAACTAGACTTCACTTCCTGTTATATAATCAATAATTCAAAGGCATGAAAATTACAGATTTTTATTGCTATATATGCCTCTAATTACACCACATATAATAAGTAAAATTGCCAAGAATAACAAAGAACACTATCCTGTTTCTCAAAGTTCAAATATTAAAATTGAAACTTATGCATTACCTTTATACTCTACTGTTCTAAAAAATACATAGCTTTTCAACTTGCCTTACAAATGTAGAGATTGAATAATGGCACTTAGAAAAGGTTTCGTTTTATTTATTTTGAGTAGGGTTACAACAAAAGTAAACAAACATTAAAAATAATACTGAAAAGAGAGGGAAATATCCGTCCTCTAGATGTTTCCCAGCTCACTAAGGCTACATTATTGCATACTGAATTTACTGTTCCTATTTACCCTCATTTACCCTACAGAAAAAAATTCAAACTATCAAAGAATAACAAACTTTATTAGCTGGCTGATATAAAATTTATATCCGACTGAATATATATCAGTATATTTTCAGACCGAGCAAAACAGAAGAGCGGAATACATGAGAGCTGAAAACTCAAGATTATGGGTTTAGTTTGGTTTGGTTTAGTTATATTAACGTCCTGTTTGAAGCAACACTTGGGCTATTTTGGGACGGACCTCGTAATTTTGAACCGCGGTCAGATGACGAGGACGATACCTGAGCTGGCACCCCCCTCTCCACGCCACACCACACCAGCGGGAGGATAAAGGATATGGGATAAAGCTTTTCAAGAATAATGCTGTGCATATTATACAGAAAAACAAAATTTTAATATAAATTACTATCCCTTACATTTTACATTCTTAAATTTCTAATCATATAAATTCCAGTAGCATAGTAGAGTGTGAATTTCCTTTTAGCTACAATGTTTTCTATTTAATCGATACAAGACTAAAAAAATCAGGATGTCAGAGAATATAAATTATTATTACCCAGTGAGGTCTCAGGGAGATAAAAAAAGAGGAGCAAAACAACGCAATTTGTGAGAAACTTTAACTGGAAATTCAAGAAAAATCGGATAATGTAGTTCGAGAATAAAATTGTGTTACCACTCTAGAAGATAAAACATTTTTCGGAATAAAGCAAACTTAGTTGCGTGATTTAATCCAGAATATACGCAACCAGGAAGAAAAATGATGGGATGCGGAAAAAGAATGGATAAAGTGTCATCGGAACAGGGTTCCAGAAATTATGCTGATAGAAAAATATTCTGTTTTTCAACAAAAAGAGGAATGCTTTAGATGTCCCCAGAATTGAAAAGATGTGACACATGTTGCTCAGGGTTCATATCTTTCATTTTGGTCTTCTCTTTTCTTCTCCATGATTTTGCAGTAAACATATTTTTAAACCGCCCCAAACCATTTATATTATTGTCACATTTTTGACATATTACACCTAATAAGTTTAGAATTTCGCGTAAATTGTTTTTTGGTGGAGTTGAAGCAGAATTAAGCTGTACACTTTAAATTCGAAAGTATGAAAATTTTCTGCAACACTTACATCCGGTTGAATTTTATATTGATCTTATTTGACATAGGTTATTGTGATATTTATAAATTTAATTTTTCATTGTATACTGTTACCAATTGACAGTGACCTATTTCAGAAGGGGACGTTTCATGCAAGTCCGATTACTTAATATCTTCTGACATATTTATTGCTCATCAGTTTTAAATTCAGCTTAATTTTTTGTCGAGTTGCTGCAGGAATAAATTGCATGCTTTATTTGCTTCCGAAAAATTGTCTGATATAAAAAAAAATACAATTTTTTCCTCATCCTATTAGCGAATAACTGAACATAATTAGAATAATAAAAGGTTGCCGTACTTAAAGTGAACTCTTTTCTTCAACATAATGGTTTTGAATTAAACATGAAATCTTCGATACCATTGGGTAAATATACTTCATAAAAATTGTTACTTTCTTTTAATGCATCCACTTTCACGATATGCATGAAATGTATATCGCCATTAGCATTTAACATTGTGAAGTTGAAGAATAAAAAGGAATCTAAAACCGTTAGGTATAAGATTACAGGCGGGGCTATGTGACATGTGGCTGTGACGTCATTTGAATCGACTTTTTTTTTATCTCTTTGGAATTTTTCGATGTTTTCATAATTTTTCATGCTTTTGCCGCCTTATTGTTGTGAATGTATTTTATCCAGAAAGAATGTAAATAGATGAAATTTTTGGTTAAAATAATAAGCCAACAATTCTGAATTCCATATCTTTCAGGTAAATATTATCCATTTAGACAAGTGCGTCTTTGATCTACTCATGAGTCTAAAAATTCGGATTTTTTATTCCCATAAATGCATATTTCAGAAGAACTCATCACCCTATTCATTTTTAAATGTAGTCACAATGCATTTATTTCAAGAAAAAATTTACATTAATTTTTTAAGGAAATAATTAATATTCGAATAAACTATCTATTTTTACTTCTTTGATTTAATATTGAGCTAAATTAATGCAACTTTGAAAGTTAGGTTTTGTTTACAGAAATGCTATCTTATACATTGAACAGTGAAATAATTATCGTTGTTTAGAGGAATCGACAGCTAATAATTAGGATAGAATAAAATTTTACACGCAGTCTGTGACATGAAGAGATGAACTGCATGCAAAACAATTACTAGAAGTCGACGATGAAATTCAACTTATGATTTGGAACCCTAATGTTGATCAATAAATGATAGTTTTCATCATATACATCACATCATATACATTTTGATTTTTGATTTTTTAAAATATTTAAATATACCTTGCAGTTTTTTTTACCATTTTCACATAATGTAAAATATTGCATAGTATTTATAAAGCATATGATATTTTATTGTATGTACCTTTTAAAATTTTTGTTAGTTTCAAGTACATTATTAAAAACACAGTTTTTAATATTACCGACTTAAAATTTCACTCCAGGTTTGAAAGAATAACTGTAATTCTAGAAAATGGTTACTTAAATATTTTATAAATACTTCGCATATAGCTATCCCTTCATAGCTATTCATAGCTATCCCCTTTCTCAAAAAGCTTATAAGAAAGTTGTATTAAACTTGTAGCTACATCTTCTAGGAAAAATCGTAGTACCATTTTTCAAATTCCATGTATTTTCCGGAACTTGTTCCATTTTGCTTGAGAGTCAGATTTCCTGTTACTGCCTTTTTAAGGGCCATTTTTTTAAGTATAAAGCTCTCTCTGTCAGTTTTCCAACAATATGTAAGAGTATCCAATACTGTTTTCTACCTAAGTAACACAGTAATTGAAATTATTTATTTTGTTTGAGGAGCAAGAAAGATGAAATTTTCAGAATGTATAGTATAATAATATTTTGTAATATATCGCATAAAATAAATATGGGTTTAAAGGAAATCATTACCGTGCTTAAGAAGTTAGCTTTGCTTTGCACATAGACTTCTATGGATGGATGTCAAAATTTTGATGCATGATTTGATTCGCTTGCTTAACTTCTGTTTTATAATTTATCTGAATGTTTTTCTCAAGGTTAATTTTAAATTTGAATTATTACGAATAAATATTTATAATAAAAGAACAAAGAAACTTTTATGTTACAAAATAAACTTACAACAGAATTTTTGAATGTTTTGTTTAGAACAAGCTTAAATTTTAATGCAAATATACATTTAATTTTACATACGAACTTTCTAGGTCGGATATCAAAATGTTTATTTTATTTCTGAATGATTGTTCTCATAGTTTAAAAGCCACATGAGAACTATTTTGTACTTTTCTGCGCTGTCTGTGTTTAATATCTGATCCAGTCGTAGAAGATTACAAACTGCCTAAAGATATCTTCCCAAGCAACTGACCACTGAAAAGGCCTTAAATCCTACAAGTAATAATATTTTATTGGTAAAAATGCTTTACAATTAATACTTTAGTATGTTATATTAATACTCTCAGATAATTGGGCCTTTTATGACAAACTTCTTTATGTAAATTATTTGTATAGCAAAGTAATTCACGCGCGAATATTATTTTGATTTCAGATACAAAATTTCACACTCGGATAAGTTTGTGCAACAAATATGAATACGATTCGTTGATCAATTTTTACTGAGGAGATGCCAGAATATAGCTCAAATCTCGTACTACATTTTGTTTTGAAACATATAATTCTTCACCTTCAGTTTCAGATAATATAAGTTCCAAAGAACATAGATTAAGCACTGGGAATGAATGACCTCCGGTAAATTACAATTTTTCGTTTGAACAACTTGACCAGTTCTGATTGCTGCTTCATAAAATTCAAACCTCTAATTTTAATAATTTCTCAGTTTATTTTTAGCTAAACGCCTTAAAAAATTTGTGATTAAACAAATACAAAGCAATGAGAATTTTCTCTCCTGGACCTTCTCACGTACATGTACACCGTAGCACATTTCGTGTTAATTTTCAAAACGCAATGATTAGAATTGAGTATGTATTCTGACCTTTTCCCCATGACCCATCTAGCCTAAAATTTCTTGCAGATTTAAAGATTACTGAAGAGATCTCATGCCAAATTTCATAATACCTAATACCATATTCCATTTTTCAGTTACCATTGTTCTTATACTCATTAATGCACAGGATCAGGTTCAGATCCATTGTTTTTATTCTCTTTAATGACCTTTGTATTCAGGAAGGTAAAAAACGTCAGAATGCATTAAAAAGAATACATTAATTAATGCTCTTCGAAAGTCGAATTGGCAATTTAAATACATATTTATTTAGTGACCCATTAAAACGGAACTATTAGACTGATGCAGATAGTACTATAGTTCCTGAGAAACATGTCTTATTATGAGCTTCACATGCGCAGTGAAATAAAAAAAAAAGTATGGCCCGTCTTTGGTTTTGAGAACTCCAGCAAAGATCACCAACATTATTACGCCAGCAGGAGAAAATCGTTCTTCCTTTTTTTATTAGGCAGTTTTACATTCTCGTGCTTGGGGTTCTCTCTCTTCCTTTGTTCAATGTACACTTCCTGTACTTGAAAATAAAAGACGTCCAAATTTGAATTTGTAGATACAATTTTATTTTAGAAATTAAGATTGCAACCTTTAATTAATTAAATCAAGGCAACGAAATGAAGTCAATATTTACTATACAATTTCCTTTTTTCTTTCGTAGTACAATACTTTAAGCTTTAAATAAACATCAAATATTTTATCTTTCTCTGCTTTAAAATATTTCATATACGAATTTAAAAAAGAATCGTTCTATGAGTAGACTTTCAGTAAAATTCAGAAACACTATCACATAGAAATTTTAAAAGTAATAAAATTCCAATTAACCTCTTCTTACAAAGCAATTAATTAATTAACTACAAATGCAGACATTTGATTAAATTAAATCAACGAATAATCGTTTTACTGTCTCATATTAATGAATGAACCGCTTATTAAATATTTATGTATCACATTTAATGATTCAGACGGAAACAAATATTTGGAATTCCGTCAACTCATTATTACATTTGTCATTTTTAATAATAAAATACATATTATATCGGGTCTTCTGTATAAATAAAAGACATTTGAAACTGAAACTTCATTAAAATCCTTCAAGTTATCTCAGCATACAAATCATTGTGACACGAGCGTAATTATGAATATTTTATCAAATATCGAAGTCAGATTTGAATTTAGTCATTGAGTGTTTGTGGAATGTTTAAAGAATGGTTTGTGATGGAGTCATATTTTAAATGAATGTTTAATATTATTTGTTGAAGATACGAAAGAAAAACTCGAATCAAATACATGCTGAAAGATAGGGTTGGATATACTTGGTTTCCAGATTTGTATGTTAATTTTTGCCAAAGTCGACAAAGTTTTGAATAATATTTTGAAACTGTTTGTGTATGTGTAGAAGTATTATTTGAATGTGTTATTAATCAAACAATGTTCCCATTGAAATTTTGTTGAAATATCGCTTTTAAACATTATTTTCTTGTTTAATAAATGTAAATTTACAAGTGTAAAATAAAAATATTGAGGAATGTAATTACACTTTATGTTGAGCATTACGTTAGAAATTTTTATGACATTTTTAGAAATATCATGCTATTTCCCTAGGGTTTAATGCAAATAATATTGTAAATTAATTCCTCATTACAGCTACATTAAAATTACAAATTATATGAAAAAATAGTACGCAATTCACTGCAATTCAATAATGGTAAGCAGTGTAGAAATGAGATTTTGTGAATGGCAGTATGGACCTGTGGACTTTTATAAATTTCTCTCAATACAGGATCCGCTATCTCCAATGAATTGCAGTCATTTTTATTTCCTTCACATGACTGCTAGTTAGTAATATTCTTGTGGTGGTCATATCTCCGCTTTTTTACACATTCTAACACATTCAAGTTACCATTTCAAAATTGATTTCTACGTAAAGGAGCATCCAATCTCCTAAAGAGATAAAAATCCAACGACTGAAATTATGGTTTTTATAGAAATGATGGTATCAATGTCTATTGCTAGTTGATCCGTTTTCTGAACAGTTATGAGTTCAGAAGGCAGCCTAGAGTTTTCTTATATTCTTTGATATCGATCTTTTTGTTCGTTAGATATGTTGCAGCTTGTTCAAGGTCATTACATATACCAGAAAGTCTGCGAAAATCAGTTTCTTGTGAATATAAATGCATACTGCCATGAATTGTTTGCGTAAAATTTCACTTATCGCGACTTTATTAGATGGTGTTGCCCTAAATGAATATTTTTATATTGTCACTTAAGATTAGTTTAGTTGGATGACACATACGTCAATTTCTAAGTGAATTAATAGAACAAGGGGACGTTTAATTTTGCATTATCAGCTTATCTAGCAATTCTAGTAACTCATCGCTTATCTAGTAATTATCTGGTAACGAGTTAATTCAAGATCCGTGACAAAGCCTGACAAGATCGGTCACGTTCATAGACATAATTTATTATTATTTATTTAATCCAAATAAATACGCAATGTGTTTTGCTTCTATGTTGTTGGCCTTTAAGATGTTTTGTTAAGGGAATACGCAAGTTTTATGCCTTGGCTCTGTCAATTCGTCATCCAGGCACCTATCTACTAGCGTGCAAGTCTTTCATTTTTTTATGTTTGTAATTCATTCAATTTGGAGGGGGAAATGGAAATTAGAGTTTCCATATTTGTGGTTTTAGGAATTCTTCTGTTTATGATATGAATTAAAATTTTATGCATTTTTCTCATACATTTTTTTTTCTTTTCAATAATATCTTTGATCTTCCCTATAAATAAAAATATTTTATTTATTATTATTGAAATTCAAAATTATTTCTGAGTTATTTTTGTATTCATGCTTAACAAAAACACACGATTTTACTCTGGATAGTTATTTAGCATTTATTTTACGTCATAAAAATTATTAAAAATGTAATAATTAAAAAAAATCTTTGTTGAATTATTTATGCTTTATTGCATAAATTAAAAGTGCACGGTAAATGCATGATTAATTTTTGCACGGAACTAGAAAATAAAGGATTAGTTAAGAAGTTTAATCTAAATATAAAATGGATATATACTGCTCTGAAATTAAAGAGCTGTTGCACTTTTAACAATAAAAAACAACTCTAATGTAATCAATGCGAGTCTATTAATGATATAAAAAATTCTTAATACATTTTATAGATTTTTCCTATTGCAATTGCTTAAGGTATATTCTTTCTTTAATATGAACATTAAATTTAGCATGATAATGATTACAAATGCATATATAAAATAAATTGATTCCGCGTAAGTTGTGGTATACAGAATTTGCTTACACGTAGGGATTTAAAAAATAAAACTAAGCAACTCACGCAAAGACATGACATGTAGATTCATTTCTAAACAACATAGCTTGAAACTTATGCATTGTGTTAAACTTCCAAATTCATCTGTTTTGCTTTTTAAGCAGATTTCTTAAACGTTTTTAGAAAGATACCCAACATTGAAAAAATACCACTTTACATAATATTTTGATTCAATGATTTTCTTCATTGATTTTGCATAAATAGAGCTTAAAAATTTCATTTTGATAAGATAAGCAATAAATTAAAATTCTCCATTCAACCCTCTATAAATGTGGTTTTTGAAATATAAGAGTTTAAAGTAAAATATGCCTTCCCCGATTTCTACTGGGTGTCTAAGCACTAGGGTTACAATTTCTAAAAGAAGTAAAATATTTCAGAATACATGACTTCACATAGCAATGCTGGGCCGAAAATGCTTATCAGACATAGTAGATGTTGCAGACACAGTTGCATGCGTGCAGGATTCAAGTGCGATTCTTGGGAAATCGTCTTTTCAGTATTATTCCACAGCAAGATTCATTGATCATAAGCACTGATGCCACCTATGACCACTTGAACAGTGTGCGATAATTGATCAGTAATGTAGCAATGACGTCAGCAGATCCAAAATATATAGTAAATGTCAAAGCTGTAAATAAATTTTCACAGCCGACTCAAAATATACCATACACATTGATTGGTAGGACAGTAAATATCTGCATGGAGAGATTCATTCTAGAAATATTTCGCCCCCAAAAAGAGAGAGAGAGGGCAAACAAGTGAATATCAAATTATTTTCCTTTAATAAAAAGATTATCGATTGAAATTCCGATATGCATATGTGGGAGAGTGAAAATATTTCTTTTTACACACAAACTATGCATATTAGATCTAAATTCTTGGTCTGTTAATTTCAACTGTGACGCGATCGATACGTCATGTTTATGATCATGCTCTATTCATGTGGACATTGTGAAGTCCTTGATAAAGATCACTGAATCTTGCTGTGGAATGCTGAAATGAAGAATCTCTTAAGGGATGCTCGGAAATCCCTCGCCTGTGAAATACCTCTATCGTATCTGGCTAAGCATATCCGATTCAGTGTTGCAATATGATTCTAAGACATCTAGGAGCAGCCTAGCTCTTTTAAAAGTTTGTAATTCTGATGCTTAAATACCACGTATATACTTAGTATGATTTTTGACTGTCTCTTTTAAATTAATTAAAGTTCATCCAAATATGAATTTAAAATGTACCGAATAATTTAATCTTTTAAATATAATCGTATTAAGTTTTTTAAACCGAATATTTAAAGGTTTATTAGGCACTTAATTTATTCAGCAAATATGCGAATGCAGATAGTAATAAGATTCGTAAAATAGCATTTTTACGAATATTATGAAGTGAAAAATATTCAAATATAAGAACTAAAATAATGGTAGAATCGATATATGATTTTAGAGTTACGAAAAAAGAAATAAATAAAAACATCCACGATATATATAAAAAAATGACGACATATTACGTGAAAGGAATAACTCCACTATGCATATTTTCAGTCATGGCGCTCACGAAAAGAAGTAACAAAATATCTATAAGACGAGAATTTTATTCATAAAAATAGTATCACTGGTAAATTTTAGGTCATTTTTTATCTCGAGAATTCTTGACAGATTTTGAAGATAAATATAAGAAAACAAAAATATTTTTGCTTTAACTATAAAATTAGCACAGGAATATTTATATAAAATCGAACTTAATTGACATAAATGATGAATGTCAAACTCGGATATGTGTACTGTACTGTGATGTACTGTAAACTGTAAGATAATAAGGCATAGACGAGAAGGCATTCTTTTTTTACAAATTAACTATTGCGCTAAAATCTATATACTATTATATTTCAAGATAAAAACTACTATGTTTAGCACATCAAAATCAAGAGTTCCGTTTGCAGAAACTCGTTTTATAGGTTTTTTTTTAAATAAATATAAACAAACTAGATAAAATCAATTCATGCTCATATTCATGAAGCACATCGATTTAATTTTACGATCTATTTCTCTTCTTGCAACAGAAAAAGCTCGTATTGACATTGTCGAAATTAAGACTTGTGTACGACGATACTTTTTGTCCTGTGATTGTGGGATCACTTGAAATACCTTATTTCAAATCAATCGTTTCTACCCATTTTGTACAACCCCCCGGGAAGGCACTTCGAAATGAGGATGAGATGCTTCCGGTATGGTGATTGGATCTCGCCACCCTGGAGGGTACACAAAAGGATGTGGGATCTGGCTCCTCCCATCGATGACGGGACGTACTTCCTTCGGGAAGGTTTGTACCTTGGCCGTTGATGGCACCTAGGACTCAACCACAGTTCCCGCCAGTGTTGTTGTTGCGGCGGTCCGGTCATTCAGTATTGTTTTTGCGTGTGCCTTCGGGCAGTTCGGAGAGTCAGCGATATGACTTATCCATTTTGTACTTTATTTCCTGCAGAAGATACTGCGCAAGATCCTGAAATTTTATCCGTAAAAGATAACAACCGCTCAAGAATCCCAGGGGACAGAAATACCCAATTTGAGTTTTCTATGAAATTTTTGGCGAAATTTATGACGAATGACCGTGGCGGATATTATGAAGCGATAAAGCTCATTTTCATGTGCACAGACGAAAAAATGCCGATATGCTGTGAGCCACCATCGGAAATCTTCCAATCCACTTCCAATCGAGCCGTAATGACAACGCCATCGAAGGGCGAATTTTCGCAAAATGACTTGAATTCCTGTATTAGTATTTCGCAAAATGACTTTTATCCTCGATATCGTGTCATAAAATACCCGTATATGAAAATGATATGATGAAGTTTTCAATTGCAGCGCCAGAATGTTCCCTATTTGCCTATTTTGGTACTAATTTTTTTTCTTGACAAATCGAAATCGCATACTTTAATATGTATGGTGGCCAAATTTTGTTATATTTCGTCCAGTGCATAACACGCTACAGGGCTCCGAACACTTTCTGTTATTTCTTGACCACCATGTTTATAAAATATCTCAGAGAGGTAATACAATTCAAGAAAAATTATTTATTCGCAATTGTGGGCGTGATTTTAAAGTTTCTTAGAACGTATTTCAGTAACAAAGAACGTTTGGAAATGTTCATGATTTATGCCACATTTAATCGCAAAGTAATCAGATGCAATTATTTGTAAAACGAATGAAATTTTTTTATAGGTGTCGAAGAAGATAAAATTTTGAACAAGCAGTGTAAAACGTTCAAAGTATTTTTTACCATTTTTTTAAAAAAAGTTAGTAAGTGTTAATGAGTGCATTAATGTCTTCTGATTCCGATCTTTTAATGATGTATTGCGATTTATGTTGTATCTCCGAAATGCATAACGAAAAACTCATTCAAACAACATTCTGAGGAATAAAAAAGTGGTCTAAGTCAATAAATTTACCTTTTAATAATATCTCTGAAAATTTTATATATTGAAGCTTTGTGATAAGATGAAACTGTGTGCAAAGATGAATGGAAGAAAAAATTTTACTAATTGAACATTAGGAATTTACTTGCTTTAAGTTTTTATTATCAACCTTAAAAAAAACCAAAATTAGTTTTAACAGTTGCTCACCTTATTTAATAAAAACTTTGTTACTGGAAATATAAATCTAATTGCCCTATTTAAAGAAACAAACTTCGTGGGACATCCTGTAGTGAACGTGATGATATAAAAGTTATATGTATAAATTATATATAACAGGAATTGTGTAAATGAAGCTAATTCGAAGATTATGGATTTTTACCAAATTTTCAATCCAACTGATCAGAATGAACAGATAAAATGATAGAAATTCGATTTTGTTTATTAAATTACTGAGTTAAATGCAAAAATATCAATAAGTAAATGAGAAAGTTGTGAAAAGAGCAATCCCTTTTTTTCTAATTTGTTGCAAACTTTTCTTCGATTTTCATTATTAATGGGAAGATTATCAAAGCATTTACAAAATAATGAAGAATACATGGAACTAACATCCATTTTACTCTAATAATATGGCTAGAATCGGAAATAATAGATTTATATAAGAAGTTATGTAAGAATTAAGTAATAATCCGGGAATTCCGCAATTTTTCCTTGATTCTATAGGGCTACTTCACTGAAGAAAATTTGAGTCTTTCAAATTATAAAGAGTTGAAGACAAAAAGCATAAACCAATCAAAAGATCTGGTTTCCATGCATTTCCGCTTCAAGATTACATAACTCTATTACGTCATTCCCTCATTAGGCTACCGAAACATTCTGAAAATAGTTAGTGATTTCACAAGAGGAGGCTTTTCGAAAGAAATATCAAGATACGTGAAGAATAAAGAGTTTATGTCATTACTACGTGGTATGATTACTGGGTTAGGGTTTCTGATGTGAATTGCTGAGTAACTGAAGCAGTGCTAGCAATTAATACGGAATTGCTAGAGAAATTCCGCCGAAAAATGGGGCACATAGACGGTGTTAGATTGTGTCTGGTTTATATTTAGAAGATATTTTAATTGATTGATGAAATTACTTTTCTTTAATGCAGCACACTTCCTTCGAAAAGCTGTCTTACTGTGCACTTTCAAGAAAGCGTACGAGAAATAGAAATTTTGTTTTCAATTGAATTGCTTAAGGAAATAGAAGGAATTGCTATGACTCTTGAATGAATTCTTATAGATTGAAGAAATTCTTGTGGATTAATTGAATTCAGATTCATTCTAGCGAAACAATATTGTAGCATGAATAACTACATAACAAGTTATGTGCAGTATGACAAATACTGTGGCCAGTAGGATGCACTATCAACAATAAAACTTTGGAATACTTAATATAAGTGTTAAAAGCTAGACACACTTTACATGTTATTAATCATGCCACTATATTCTTGTACTATCGTAAATTTCTATTCCATCAAACCTGTGTTTTACACTTTATCTGATGTATTTTTTTTTACTTAGTTCACTGATAATGAACCAACAATTGGGGGCTCCCTTTGAGCCCCCATTTGTTCACAGCTCCATGTTAAAGTTGTTAAAACAATTTGCTTTTGTATGTCTGACATACATTTAAAAGTTGTAAGAAATCTTTTCGAACATACTGTATTTTCGTTGTTATTTTAAGTATAATTTAACTCTTTGGGTATAGATACGGCATATATAAAGTGCCAATCAGTATGTATTGTTAAACCAAATAAACACCGGTGAAGATGAAAAATTCACCAATCCTATAACCTCTTATTAGCATGTCTCCTTCTTTCTCTAAAAATTCTCATTCATTTAGAAGCAGTTAATTCGATTCGGTCGCTCATGCAAGTCCATGAAGAGTTCGGTGGAGCATTCTGTGCCTCAATGTGATTATCAGGAGATAATCGGAAAATCTTTCCTTCTAAAGCAGTATGTAGGTATTTTGGGAGAATGAATCATTTGAAAGGCGATTTTTTTTAAAGTATGTTAAAATATTTTTCCATTAAGATTAACTTTAGAAAAGAGATCGATTAAGATATGGTGAGATTGAACTTAACGAGAAGTAAACGAGAGGTTTATGTAGTATACCAGCTTGGTGTAAAGGCCATAATATATATATATATATATATATATATATATATATATATATATATATATATATATATATATATATATATATATATATATATATATATATATATATATATATATATTCACAGGGACAACTTCAAAAATGCTTGCATAAATATAACACTGCTATGGAGAAACATTTCTCACAACAACAAAGTTTGCACATAGAAATAGCTACCTATACATGAAACACTCCAAGAAACCGGACTTAAAAAAATTGAATGATGCGCTGTTTATGATAGAGGTGAAAAAAATTACACCACTATCATCCGTATATAAAACACATATTTTTTCTGTAAAATATACATTTGAAACATACTGTGAAACATGTATGAGAAATGACGTAATATATATATGCAAGAAAATATGTATTTGCAATTTATCTTCATCCATTAATGAATATATATATATTGCTTTTGAATTCTGGTAGTTTAATAAATTTAAAATTTTTGCAAGTTCTTATATTTTACTTTGTGATTTTTAATAACTTTTTTGAAATCTTGTATTCGTTTATTTGATTTCATTTTTTATAAGAACTCTAAGTTTGAAAGTAATGTAAGCTCCTGCCTTTTCCAAGAATAATTAATTTTTCTGAGAAAAAAATTCAATGAGCTACGTTCCACAATATTTTTATACTAAGAACCAATTAGGTTTAAAATTATTTGTGTGTATTTGCCAAGGAAAAAAAATAAATTGAAGTCTTATTTTATGAGTTTTGAGTGTTTTGAGTAAATATAAGAAGAAAGAACTGCTACTTTACTTGTGAACAATTTTTATGTTTAACTTGTAATCTTAATGTATTATAAAAAATAAAGTTGTAATTGGTGAACTAAGTGTAGAGTTTGAAAAAAAAAAGATAACATAAAGACTGTACCAACGTGACCCAAGAATTCGAAGAAAGCAATCTGTCTGCACAGGGATAAAAGCAAATAAACGTTGAAATGGGGGGTCAAATAATCAATTAAAATTATTATTTTCTATTACAATTTCTTATTATCAGACTGCTTACATGTGATCATCTTGGAGAAGAATTAATTTCATACCTTTATATGTTCTCTCAAATATGAGCTACTCTTTTATGGATATTGGGGATTACTTTATGAAATTGTGAATATACTTTAAAAGTTTCTGAGAATTTTGTTTTATGACTAAATCCCCATTTTAAAACATTCCATGCACATCATATTTTTATCAAGCAATTGTGGAACTTTTCTCCTACACTGTATAAGAATCTATTTAAACTATTTTTCATAAATGAATCATTTGTGAATTATAATTTCTTTTTATTGGAAATTTTTTTAAATCGAGTGATTCTAGATTTGAAACAAGAGTTTTAATGTCAGTCTCTTTACGTATATAAAAATACTATAAAGTATTAAAATATCTAATTAAAATTAGCATATTTGATGGAATGTCTAGACCATTCACTTAGAAATATAATTTTAAAATCTTGCTGATTATGAAAAAACAATGATTGCCAATTGCTGTGATTGTGCTATGAAGGAATTTGTGAATTATTTTATTATTTTTTTTTGTTTCTTAATTTTCTGTATATTGAAATATGACACACTTTTAGTAAAGTGCTGTTTACCGTTTTTTCGATTTGTAGTAGATACCACCAAGCCATTAGAAACTCTATCTCTGGGTGCTAATATATGCAAACTATAACACTTTAATTACAATTTTTCTTGCTTGATGTTTTATGTTTCTCCCTGCATCGTGGCTAGATAAATTGTTAAACATGAAAGGCAAACTTGGGCGATTTTAACGACTATAGTAAGAAAACATAAATTATATTCTTTTAATGACATGAAAAATGGTAAATTCCTTTCATGTTTCTTCATTGGAATATTTATCATAGTATTTAGACTAAAACCTATAATGGGAAATGCTGTGAAGTAAAATAAAAGAAATTTGAAGTCCAAATATAAAAATAGCATTATTTATATATTCCTATAGGTAGGAGACAAAGATTGGCAGTTCTCCTAGTGGTCAAAAAATATCATTGATTCTATTTTTCAAAAACTGGTAAAAAGAGAAATATTTTTATGATTTTCACTAAAGAATACTCATCATCGAATATAAATTATTGCAAATCATAATAAATGTTGAGAAATACAGACATGAAAGTGCGAAAACTGAATGCAGAAACATTACTTATAAAAAGCATTATAACATCGTTTACAAGTGATAAGTTGTGGAAGATAAAAACAGCATCTCTAACAAAGGTCGAAAGACATCATTGACATTTTCTTTCAAATACTTGAAAAGGAGGAAACCACTTTTATTTTCTTTACCCTCCTGCCGAGGTAACTCAGTTACGAAGCTTCTAGTATGGTGGTTCGTTCTCTTCTCCCGAGTGGGTACAGAAATAGTGGGGATCGGTTACCTCTTACGATGACGAGACGGGCTACCCCCCCAGAAAGGGTTGCACTGTGGCCGGTGAGGGCCTGTAAGACACAACCTTAGTTCCCGCCAATAGTGTCGCAGCTGTCCAGTCAAACAGCTGAGTCTGTGTGCCTTAATGGCAGATCGGAGTAGCCGGTTATGGTTATTTTCTTTACTTTCCCACTGTGGAACACCTCAGATATGAAGACGAGATGCTTTGGCATGTTGGTTGGTTCTTGTCACCTGAGTGGGTACAGAAATAGGAGGGGGGGGGGGGGTCAGCTACCTTCTACGATAACGGGACATGCTTCCCACAGGAAATGTTGTACCGTGGCCGGTGATGGCCCTTAGGATCAGCAAATGCTGTCTCGGCGGTCCGGTCATTCAAATTTAATCCGCATGCTTCAGTTAGGCGAGTTGGATCAGCCAAGCTGTGGTTATGTTTCTTTACGTACCCAAGGGGTGTGCACTGGAGATATGAGATGTGAAGCTTCAGGATTGGTGGTTGGTTCTCGCTGTGCGTCAAGCGGGTAAAAATTGAAGGGGGGCGTTAGCTACCTCCTACCGATGATGGGCTGTATTTCCCAAGGGAGTGGATGCACCATGCCCATTTCAACGACTCCCATAGGATTTAACCATGGTTCCCTCCTATGTTGTTGTGGAGTTCCAGTTAATATACCCAAATGCATACGGATGAGGCGAAGAAGCCTTTGTGGTAATATTTTGCATCAGAATAACCATGTTAGTATTTATTAAAATATTAGATTAAATTCAATGGCATATGGACAGAAAAATTTCCAAGGTGAAGCGAAAAAAAATAGCATTATTTTATGATTTATATGTTTTGCAATTGAAATTTTCTTTCCGATACATAAAATCTGATCGAATGTTCCCTCAATTAGAAACAGTAGAAGCATTTAAGAATTAAATGAAGCCTCGAGTAATTTTACATTAATAAGTCTCTTTTTATTTTTTTGAAATTTAATTTTTCGTATTATTATGTACTTTTACAGTACTTTCTCCCTGGTTTTAATTTTTTAAAATTTTCTCAATAAAAAAATTTATATAACGGAAATAATTGTAAAATGAGTAAAAATGCTTTTCAAGCTAGAAATCATTAATGGATGAGACTAAAAAGAAAAGAGGAAAATACCCTTTATTTCATAGTTCGTAATGCTAATTAAGAGATACGAAATACAGATAGATTATTTAATTTCACTGAAGAGAATGATTAAAAAAAAGAAGATTTAAATAACGATTACATTTGTGTAATGAGGCTCATTTAAACATTGGGAAAATAAATTGGAGGAAAAAATGGGCTGAGGAGGTTTGGAGAATAAATTGATACTGAGTGAAATAATTTCATGAAAAAAGAAAAAAAAAAAAAAAGAGTTTATTTTGAAGTTAATTTCAAAACTTTATTTACAAAAATAGTATCCATAAATAAGTTTTAAATGTTAAAAAAATACGGCAAAGCAATTGCCTTTATTTAATGCTGATTTTTTTTAATGAGTCTGATTTAAATTACCTTTTGTAACACAGTGTATGGTTATAAAGAAACCGGTCATTCAATAAGACTTTTCTGACAAATGTAAATGAAAGTAGAAGGATTCAGAGTGGGTTAAAATCAATATTATAGCACAATTTTTGAAGACAACTATTATAGAAAATAATTAAGATATATGATTGCGATACGGCAATTTGCTGACTTAATGTTCTTATTCCATTTTATGACAATTAGTGAATGTAAAGTTAGTATTTTTAGCATATTTAATAGTACATGCATTTTTATTTAAATACATCGAAAATAGCAAAATATAGCTACATATTAATTATATCTTAAAAATTACAATGTAAGTTATTAAATTTAAGTAATAGTTGAGGTGTGTTATGTCCTGTTTAGATTAAAAGTTTATAGTCTTTCTTACCTTATGATTAAATTAAATGAGTACTTGTAAATGAACTGCAGGTGGTTTATTGCTTTTTTTTAAATCTTATTAGCACTTAAGTGCATGTAACATTGTTGTGAAAATCGCCCGGAAGGTATACAGTGAAGGTAGTCAACCTGAATAATGGAAAACGATGCTTTATTCCATGAATATTTCCCAATTATGAAACGCATGTTACGAAATTGTAATCAAGATGTGTGCAAAGAACAGTATTTATAGAAATTAATAGCACAAGAAGACATAAAATAATTTAATTAGCAACTGTAACAGCACATTCTTAGCGCTAAGCGTCTAACA
Source organism: Argiope bruennichi (assembly GCF_947563725.1). Classification (NCBI taxonomy): domain Eukaryota; kingdom Metazoa; phylum Arthropoda; class Arachnida; order Araneae; family Araneidae; genus Argiope; species Argiope bruennichi. The sequence continues at coordinate 53,930,846 of NC_079162.1, forward strand.
GCTTATCAACTCACTTATGAATGAAGACTTCAGAGATGAATTAACTTATTTGAGCTTCTCGGGTTTTTATAGCTTTGTGATAGGGCGTGACGTCACATGGAATATTTCAAAAGAACTCTCAAGTCTCGTTTCCAAGGAGAATTAAGACTATAATTATTGCACTGCTCAAACTTTAAATATTGCTATAAATGTACCTAAATTTATCTTTAAATTGAAAAGGTTATTAAGGCCGAAGATCATTGACCTGATATTCCATTAAGAATATTTGTAAATCTCTCTTTTTAACCATAGAACTTTATTACTGATTCGTAACAGTATATACGAATGACACAATCCATGCCTGTTTAACTATTCTCTACCATACGATTTGTTTCTTGGAAGTTACGATATCACGTGTTACTTTATTTCATGTTGGTCAAAGAAACTTTACAGCATGGAATGATGTAAAAATATCTTTCCCTAAAATTAGATCAATTGATGAGTACTAGTGATCAATCCTAGGGAACTAATCAATTTTCTTTTTTTCTTCAATACAGTTAAATTTACGTGGTGGATACGAATGTCCTAATCTATGACTGTCTACGCCTCCCCTTATTTGAGATTTGTTTATTGAGTGAGAATTGTAGTATTACACAAAACATTATTTCATGTTGGTAAAAAGCTCATATTTACTCTTTTTTTAATTCAGAAGTGTACTTGTGATCAAGTCTAGGGTTTTATCTTTCTTCCTTATCAACAGTTAAAAGTGTGTGATAGGGCAATTCTGTGGTGCATTCCGATCCTAAGATGTCCAAACATAACTTGTGTTTAGTGCTGTCTTCTTTGTATTTTCATTTTACAGTCTAAAACACAGGTTACTCATCATCTGCTTTGAAATATCTTTACATTATATTATTTGAAAAATAATTTGCGTTCTAACCTTTTCCATGTTTGAGAGTTCTTTTAGTAGAAGATTTCGGGTTTTCTTGAACATCGACTGGTAGAATGTTTAAATAAAATGGCCAAATTTTTTAATCTTCTGTCTGAGAAGTACTGCATTTTGATGTGAAATATCTAGCCAGGACATTAAATCCAAAACTAGGAGTGTCCCAGTTAGCACGGAACCTCTTATTATAGAGTGAATTCATGCACACTCTGAACTTAATTGTAAGCAAATGATTATTCACCAAAATTATTCAACCAATATAAATATTGAGATTGTTTACCAAAATTATTCAATTCATTATAAATATTGAGAAAAGTAATTCTTGGGAAAGCTGTTCATTTGAATACTTAATTTAAATGAGCTTCGCGAAAATTATATAGTTATAAGTTATTAATATATATATATATATATATATATATATATATATATATATATATATATATATAATTCTTTAATTTATAATTCATGATTGAAAACATCATAGGATCTTGAATCTACTTTAATTAGCATTCACTAATAAAGTGCTATATTTATGAAATAAAAATCTAAATATATTAATTAAATAGATGATAATTAAAATATGAAAATATTGATTGAGAAATACTTATAAACTACTAAAACCCATGGAAGTATGCTGGAAAGAAATCATGTTAAACTAACATGTATCAAATCCAGATTATGTAATTCTTTCAAAATTTCATTTTGAGACATTTTTCAATCTCAATTGTACCTGTTACTTTCGCTTATGGTTCGGTTTCCCTTCGGCTATATGGTCGCTTAAATGTAATGACTTTATTTCAAATCCACTCATTGCATTTTAGTAGTGAGCTGCTGATATTACCAAGTGATAAAATAGCTAAATGCAATTATTCTTGACCTTACTGAAAGTTAGGAAGAAATAAAATATTGATTTTAATATAAAATTTTAAAAAATACAGGTGATCAAGCAATAACAGGAGGTGTTCGGAGCCCTGTAGCGTGTAATGTACTGGACGAAATATAACAAAATTTAGCTACCATACACATTAAAGTATGCGGTTTTCATTTATCAAGAAGAAAATTAATACCAAAAACGCCGATAAGGGAAATCCTGGTTCTGCAAGCGCTTATATGTGGAAAAAGAATACATAACTGCTGATGGAAACTGTAAAAAGCAACACACCAAATACCAACGAAAAACGTTTATTATAGCAACTTACAAATTTGGCTCAAGGTGACCACCAATTCGATGTTCCAATAATTGCATGCGGTACACGAGGTTTCCGGCGGTGACTCGCAGCATATCGGCATTTATTCGTCTGACATGTAACGCTATTTGATCTTTTAAAGTAGGAATATTAATAATCCTTTCAAGTGAACAACAACCGCCTCACAACCAGAAATTGCCAAAATTCAGATAAATGTCTTCAGTTAATGGGTGTTATCATATACGGATAAAATTTTAGGATCTTACGCAATATCTTCTGCATCGTCGAGAACGGGGTATCTGTTCCTCGGTATATTGAACGTACACTGCCCATAACATGCTTATTAGCTATCGCTTGATCCATAATGGCCCTTGCAACTTCTTCAACATGTTCCCGCTTGATAACTTTCGTCCTCGGCCTGGTTGCACACCAAGAATTCCTGATATTTCAAATCTTTCATTCCATTCTTCCACTCTTCGTAAGTTAGTTATGGTCATCGGTCCTCTACGTAACTGTTTTAACCACCGATATTCACAAAAAGCAGCACTGGCATTTTCCTCCCGCTGATAAAACAGCTAGACTAATAAGGCGCGTTCACTTAGTGACAACGCAATCGATGGGTGAATTCTTGCAGAATGACTTGAATTCCCGTAACCTTTCCTTTTAGCCTCGATATTGTGACATGAAAATGACATGATGAAGTTTTCGATCGCAGCGCCAGAACTTTCCTTATTGGCGTTGTTTGGTACTAATCTTTTTTTCTTCATAAATCAAAACCGCATACTTTAATATGCAAGGTGGCCAAATTTTGTTATATTTCGTCCAGTACATAACACGCTACAGGACTCCAAACACCTTCTGTATTTCTTGATCACCCTGTATATGCCTCATTCATGAAAGCTGTTATGTCAGTCGTTTTATTAGTAAATATGTAAATAAAGAAATAAATAAAATGTAAAGAAACTATTTAATTCTTTTATGTACAAATGAAGGGACAACTGATTTAAATCTCGCACAATAACTATATTAGACATATTTAAAGAGTCTTTATTACGAAACTTACGGTATGGCAAAATCTATGGTTGATGATTATTTGAGTATGACAGCCAAAGAAATTTCAAAAAATTTAAATTTTTAACTTAATTTTCTTGATAATTTTACGAAATAAAACACAACAGAAATATTTTTTTTTCACACCATCAGTATAAATTCCAAATTGATTTAAATTTGATAGAAAAACCGGTGTAACTAAGACTCAATAAAAAAGAAACTCGGCTTTTAATTTTCAGTTTAGTTTAATTAATGTCATGTTTTAAAGCAAAACTAGGGCTATTTTCGGACGGAACTCGTAATTTTGAACCACATTCAGGTGACAAGGACGCCACCTCAGCTGGCATCCTCTCTCCAAACTTCCACGTCACAGCAGCCAGAGGATGTTTGGTCCAGACCCGCTTACACGATGGTTCTTCGGTGGAACCGGATCTCGAACATGATACCTTCCGGTTTGGAAGCCGAGACCTTAGCATCAGGCTACCGCGGCTTTCAAAAGAAACTCAGCGTGAAAAAAAATTTAGTATAGACGATTGCTTGAGAATAACATCTAAAAAATCTCTGCAAAATCCTATATATTTTCGAGTCCAGAAAATACCGATATTAAAAAAAAAAAATCGGAAAAAGGTTTTTTAAAAATGTTTTGTTTTAAATGGGATAAATATATGATAGGTCTTAGTTTTCACTTTAAAAAGCTAAAACGTTTCACTTCGGATGATACATCTTTTTATCAAAAATACTTTTTCTTCCTCAATCCTTTAGAACTTTCGAAGAAAAATGTTAAGTAGTTTTACTTCATTTTATTTTATTTCTAGACTGTCTACTCTGATAAATGTCTTGAAAAATTGCTTTACTTTTCGAAGTAGCTTATGTTACTGTGAAAGAGAAGGTGCCTTTTTTTATACTATGCTTAAACTATAAACTCTCAAATGATTAGGTATAGAGAGATGAAAGAATAAGATGTTAGTGTTGCCAATACATATGATATCACAGTTACACGGCAAGCGTAACTGATAGTGTAATTTCATATTTAACTATAAACATGCTGAATTATGAAATAATACGGCAATCTATGTTCATGTGCTGTAAAGTGCTCTGCAAAAATTTTGTTCCAGAATCCACTATTTATTCTGTATGGAGAAGAAGTAAGTGACGAATATCATATCATAAGACAATGCCAAATTAGATTTTAGCAGACATGCCAATTACATCTTCTTTCTTTACCCTCAAAAGTCAAAATGAATAATTTGTTTTAGAGCTTGTGATTCCCCAAGAAGAAAAAGATTATTACATTTCTTCTCCAGTTTTCAGAGGCTTTACACAGCTTAAGATGGAACACAAATATTCAAAAAAATTTACTCCTGTGATTTTATAATTAGATTCAATAAATTTTGTGAAGAATTTGCGTAAGGAAATAATTATTTAATGCAATACAAGTTACATATTCAGTACAATGTGGCAAAAAAGGCAATGCAGTATCAAGAAAATGTGGATAAGATAATAAGGGACATGTTTAACAGTACCAAAACTGTGTCGTGCAAAACGAAAACCTCATCAAATGACAGAGCTAGTTTCACATTATGAATAGGCTTAAGTAAATGACGGCATACACAATCAAATGAACAATAAGAATATACAAATATTCACTCCATAGCAAGTACTCCAAATATATTTGAATTAAAATGTCTTATTAATATAACAGAAACAAAAATTTAGTGTGCGAAATTTATTTATTAATGTAACAGACGTTATAATTAAGTAATGTCAAAATTATTTATATCAATAAATAATCTAAAAATATACAGAAATATGTTAAATGATATTAATAAATATCGGCAGTAAAGCTGTATTTCACAAAGAGAAATTTTTTTCTTTCATTAAATAATAAATTTTGTGTAAATTATAAAAATTCATCCCGTATTTACTTCATTACAAATACTAAGCACAGCGTTCTGTAATTCTTAAAAACGAGAAATCTTTTCATTCATTAAATAACAAATTATGTGCAAATCTTAAAAATTCATCCCACATTCACTCTATTACAAATACTAAGGATAGCATTCTGTAATTCTTAAAGCCGAGGAATTTCTTAGTAGTATCCAATTATTAAAAATAATACGAAAATTGCTTAGAATTACATTTTTAGGCTCACAGGGAAATATAGAACTTCGATCAAAATGCTGTCTGTGGATGATAACAATCATCATTTGATCGTGGCATCCCATGAAATAAAAACAAGAATTATTTATCTAAAAAGATAAACATTAATAATTTAACGAGTACTCGAAATGCAATTGAATAAAAAAAAATATTAATGCAACAATCAGCAGCGTCATAGTCCGGACAAAATTACTCATAGCGATAGGTTAATTAAAAATGTAAAAAAATAATACAAATCTATCCACAACAGAAACGCTATGTTAAACACACCAACAAATAATTTTTCCAATAAATATCATATTTTGAATAAATAAAAATATGAACTCTGGTTTACACTATTAAAATTATCAAACATATCATTCTTTAAATAGGAACCAATACTTTAACAACAACAAAAAATATTGAATAAAACACGCAGAAAAGAATCTATTGATCAAAATTATAATTGTATGTACTAATATTTATCATATGATTATGACAGTATGTAAATTTCACCTCTACATCTGGCACCAATAGTATTTAAAAATGACTCTTCAAAGTATGAGTTCCTAAGTATGAGTTGATTGTATTTCTTGCCTTATATGATTTGATTATTTTAAGTAATAATAAAATTTCCAATTTATTAAATTATTCCACATATTATTATTTCTTCAAAGTTTCGGCCAATACAGTTATCGGAAATACCATTCTTTAAACAGAATCCAACAAAAAACACAACAACAAAAGACAGCGTAACAACAACAAAAGACAGCGAATAGCCTTATAGGGACAAATGGAATCGCAATGCATCAATTGAATCACATTCTATGGTTTCTAACATTTGTCATGAGATTGTGACAGCACACGAATTTTCCTATATCGGTAGCAGCAAAAGAATCCAAAATGAAACTGTCATGGCTCTTACTCGTGTATCACGTAAGCATGTGTTGACGTCTTTCATTTCTTTCATCAAGATTTATGTGTTTTAATTTATAACATATGTCAGTTTTAGTAAAAAAAAATCGAAAAGAGTCCTGCAGTTAGAAATAAAATGTAAGCAAATTCACATTTGAGTAAATTAGGTCGCATAGAATGTGAACAGTATTAGTGTTGATTAGTAAATTTTGGATGTTTGCTGTTCGTTTGATTTCATCATTACTGCTAGACATTGTTATTTTTGCCGTCTGCTTGTCCGAATTTCGAAATTGAGATCATTAATTGTGATATGTTTTAAATTTCGGAATGCTTTTGGAACAATGTAAATTACAAGTTAGATTCGTTACTACTAGACTAGTTAGACTAATTAGAATTTTTTACATTGAAAATCACCCATTCATTGTTAGTCAATGCATGTCTGACTCTGAAATACAAGAAATTACTCTGGTCTGAGAAATAAACAGTGGACTAATAAAGCCTTAACACGTGTAAGTACTTAAACATAATTTTTTTTAATTTGATGAACAGCTTAATATATTTGAATAAAACTCGATGTCAGGAACACATCAGGAAATTGAAATCTGATAAATACCAAACATATAGTCTTTGGGTTTATTAATTAATAAGAAGGAAGAAAAATATGAAATAAAGATGCAAATATAGAATTGGGCAGTTTATTCTTTGTTTAGGATTGTATTTTAGTGGAAACAAAGCGAACTATTTCCTTTCGAGCTACCATTTTCTTAGTGTTATCTTGTTGTAGTATCAATATTCACAGTGAGGCCGCGGTGGCCTGGTGGTAAGTTCTCGGCTTCGGAAGCGGGGGACTTCAGGTTCGAGACCCGATTCCACTGTCGCATAAGCCGTTTTAGGTCACGCTGAATCCGTCCAGGCCAAACAGACTTCCGCTGGTTTGGCGCGAAAGTATGGAGAGGGGGTGCCGGGTCAAGAGTCATTCTCTGATCTGAGAGCAGTGAAAAATTGGTAGGTCAGTTCCAAAATAACCCTTGCATATCTTAGATAAACGGGACGTTAAAATAACTAAGTCAATGTTTACTACTGCGACTTTTTTTTTTTTGAGAAGTGATAGTTTTTGCAAATTATCATCGTATAATTTCACATTTATTTTTTATTTCTCAGTTTTTGATATTTATGTGGATTATCTTAAACTATTTGGGGGTTTAGTTTGGTTTATTACTAAGACTAGTTTCAGTTCCTGGATCCACATTTGTAATCGTTCAAATAATATCTAGTTTTCGACGAATATAGTGTACTACTAAGGTGATAAGTATAGAACAGAATTCCATATTAGTCACTTTCAAACCATTTCCTAAAATCTCAAATATCTGCTGAATCACGTAACAAATTCCTAAAAACAATTAAGGGAAAAAATGAGTTAAAAGCAGAATCTGTCAAGGACACTTACATTTCATACAATATTAAGAATGAATCTAACTTACTATGCATTCCTGAAACAAACTTCACAGACATTGATGAAGCATTTTGCAGTTTTTTTCAGCGAAAACAATTTTGAAGATAACAGAAGAGAAGAATGATTCTTCGTTTATTATGCATACAATGCCGGCTACCTTACTGAAGTTTACTGTACAATTCTTATAAAAATTAGAGAACATTGAACATTTTATAGTGTTTGTCTTTATTCTACATACACTTAAACACACTGTATGCATACATATATATCTACTTTTTTTATCCTAAACATTTCTTCAATTAAACATACTAACTTATAATGCATTATTTTTCCATTAATAAAAAACTTTTTTATATGTGCGTCTCATCCTTTTTCATTAACCCATACGTGCCAGTAAAAACGCACTATTTTCCGGCCGACACTTTGGAGCCAAATCGTTTTCTCGTTCACCCTCGGCCGTCACACATTTGTGCCAGTGTCCTGGAACGTTTTAAAAACTATAACTTTTGGCACAAGATGGCAATGTATGGCCATATGGTTTCAGATACATGTATATTTGACCTTCTACTCAAAATGAGAGTAGAATGACTCACATACACGTGGTTTTTGATTATATAAACATAAGGGGAAAGGAATGTTTCCGAATGGCATGCTTTATGACGGCTCTATAAATTCGCACGTGGCATTTGTTTATAGTAAGCAGAGGAGTTTTATTTTCGCTACAGCATTGGGTATTTCGATTTGCAGTCCAATTTTTAGTGGATAATTAGATCTTGTAGACGTGTTTTTCTCTTTTTACCGTTAGAATGTCGAAGTAAATAATGAAAATAAAATATTTAAAATATATATTTAAACAAGAAATAACTTAAGTATATAAAGTATCTACAAGAATATAATATAAAGCATTTCCTGTTTAAAAACTCTATAAAACATTATTAAACAACGCGTTGATATTTCTGTAATTTCTTGGATTTAGGCTTAATATCAAAAAATTCTCTGCCCTGGACAGATACTTGCGAAAGAGACTGCCGGCATAAGCTATAAGCGTGAATTTGTGCTTCCCATCGCGAAAGGGTTTCATTAATTATTTTTAAGTATTCCATATATATCATACATTAAGCAGTAAAAAATATATTTTAAAATATTGAAAATTTTTGCTAAATTACAATGAGAAAAATGTTGTGCGCAGTTTAGTATACAATTCATTGAAAAAATTAGCAGACAATTTTTTTTAACTCAACATTTCTAGTCATAATTTTTTTTTTACCAAATGATAAATGGTATTTCACATTTGACTCCGTTCCTCTGAATCTTTCGAGTGTATTGTTTACAAAATGTCTCTTTCATTTGTGAATCTCTAATGCTATGAAAGGATGAGGAAGTTAATTCTGAAAGTTTATTAAATATTACAAAATTAATTAAAATACATAAAATCAATTATAAAAATTGATTAATATATTGCATGAAGAGATCATCACACCTGATATAAGAAATACAGGATAATAACTGTACATATTTATGAAACTTTTTTGTAAATAACGGATAGAATAAAATATTGTATTTCATCATAATACAAAAGAAAGCTTTAGGTTTTGTTTTTGCATTTAATAATGGATTATTTTGACTATTATTGGCTATATCGGTAATAACCAAGTGGTAAGGAATTGCACTACTGCATGAAGTATTCTTTATCTGTTACGTACATTCATTCATTGTCACATTCAAAGGCGGCTTAAGTCCGCCTGCGACATATTCCTATGAAATGAAGATCTAAGAAGTAATCCCAGAAGATTAAGATAGCCACCTGCATTTTCTGCTAGTAGCTATCGACAGCTAGGAATATGCATCACAGTGGCAGGCATAAAGTAAACTGCTCTGTAGATTTTTCCTGCGAAGACTGGAAGAATTATATAATTCAATAAGGACATACAAAATGTAAATTCTCTCTTCCTTTTGTATTATGTACGATGCTTTTCTTTCTACCGTTGTTTACATGGAGATTATAGCTACTTGTATTCGGTGCAATTGTTCTGAGTTGCCTTATTTAACAAAACAGCCTAAGAAAATTGAGGAAAATTACACCTCTTAGAGTAATGAAATCGCATTTAAAGCATAATTATACAGTAAATAATATGCTGAATATTAGACATGCACGAATGAAGCCGAGGAATTTTAAAACATTTTTCAACTAATTGCTGCACTTATGAGTCAGTTAGAGGAATGTAAAGAGAGATAAAAAAAAATTAACGCTTTCAGAATATATAGTTAAACAAAAATGCATTGCAATAAAGTAGCATAAGACGGTAATTTATTTTCCTTAAAATACGTGCTAGCATTTAAATTTAGTTTTGAAAATTGAATTTTTAAAATCTAAAATTCAAGTCCAAGTCGAGTTTTAAAAATACTTTTTTTTTTTTTGGAAATTATGTTTGTCTGTCTGCCTGTGAATACAATAACTCAAAAATGGACCACATTTATAATCCTACGAAAACGGACCAAATCTAATAATCTTATTATCAAAATGGGCCAATGGTACATATACTAAATATTTAGATTTCTATCAAATTTTGAACGAAATCCAATGAAAGGATGTTAGTCTGTATGGTTGGCAGAGTACAAGTGAAACACGATAGCTACAAAACATGAAAAAAATTAGCTATATAAAATTTGATACACTGTTTTAGCATTTAATATATAGATCCATATCAAATTTGGAACAACATCCTTTATAGGGTTGACCACCTTTGGTATGTAGTTTGTCATATATAAATCATAAACGCTAACTCATAAACTTAATAACTAAAATAAATGAAATTTGTGTGACTACAATTGCAGCTTTATATTCAATTTTGATTTCAATCGGTCGGGGGAGGACAGCCAAATTATTTATTTAATTTTCTGTTACTTGTGTGTATTAACTCGCATGTCAATGATTAATCGCTAAAAAAATCTCGACGATCATAAGCTAGATTCAGTTAAAATGCTAAATTCAACCAAATATCGATCTTTAATAAGTATAGCTGCCCAATGGTAAGTAGATAATTCACAAACACCTTTTTACTTTACTATATTACGGAGTACAAAACTCTCATGCGTAAAAATAAAAAAGTTCTGAGCACTCGTGGTCTTACGCAGGGTTCACAATTTTATACTTAATGAGGGGAATAACCCTGTATTAGAGAATATGTTAGAAAGTTTTGGGAAGACTACGCTTGTTGGCTTAGACTAATTCATAGATCGCAGATCATATTTGACACGACATCCCTCGTTGGATCTCCAAGCTTTTGGGCCTCACTGTTCATTATAGGCCTAACTCTAGAGATTAAATCTAGAATGACACTTGAACCCACAAATCGTTTATCATTGGTGGCTTCGAGTATCAAAACTGGAATTCCTCAGCCCTGAAATCGAAATATTATATTTATAACCCATGAAGAAAGATACAAAAATATCAAACTTCACAAACAATTAACATAACGATTAATTTTTACCCATTGACAAGAAACTAGCAGAGAAGAGCCCCCCCCCAAACTTCATTATTCAGTCAAAATTGATTAATTATAAACAGTAATTGTTAGATTGAATTCTCTTTTCTAAAATGCCTTCTTTTTTTCCAAGTCAAAAATATAGTGAGTAAATATTTTTATTCATTACTTATTAATCCAAAAATTATTCAAAAAAGTGAAAAGCAGCAGTGGTACAAATATGAACTATTTTTTAGTGCGGGTCGAAAATGAATTAAAATTCAGACCCTGCTTAAGCATATTTTTATTCAAAAGGAGTACTGTAAACGAAAAGAAGAATTAGAACAACAGAATTCTTCTTGCAACACAAATCACTGAGTCAACACTTTGGAAAGCAGAAACAGAAAATAACATTCCTTTCGTGGACTGAACGCAAATTCGATTTTGATCTCGCTCGGTTGAGCTCTTGTCATAATGTAGTATCAAGGTTATACGAATGTTAAATATTTCTGCTTAGGTTTGACATCTGTGTAGAATTATATTCATTTTACGTGTACATAATTCTTATTTCATGAATATCGTTTTAATTTATTCAGAATGTTAAAAGATAATTTAAATAGAAACGTTTTTCTCTGAATAAATATTAACAGTTTATATTGTAAAGTATTTAAAAACATTTATGAATAAAAATTTTCAGATCTATAAAATTTAATATTAGTGAAGGTTTTATATTATTTTTTTAAATATTTTATTATAATGAATTTACATCCTAGATTTCTAAAATTTAAACGAAATTTGAATTAAATTTAAGATATTTAACTTAAAAGTAAACATCTCATTTATAAATGAAATAGATTAATGTTTTTAAAAGTTCGGTTAGAAGAGTTAATTGGTGATTTAAAGTGTGATTAAAGCGTATTTACTTTCGAACTTTTGTTACAACTATAAAATGATTTTACGTTCTCAAGTACTCTATATAATTACTAATTTTAAATATTTTTTTTCTGGAATGTAAAAGTGTCCCGAATATAAATTATATATTTTAATTTATCAAGAAATAGTCCAAACTAAAAAAGACATTAGCTAGATTTCGTTTTTAAAAATGACAGCTTCTGAAAAATTCTATTTTCTCTTTTTAATTTTGCGTATACGAAGTATAGAGAAAGTATTGTAGTCGTGGAATATTGTAAAGTCGAGACTTTGAATAATCTGCAAGCTTTGGATCACTCCGAGTACGAAAGACATATTTTTGGCATTACATCTGTCTGTCTGTTTGTCCGTTCGTTTATCTGCGAATGCAATAACTTAAAAAAACCACTTTGAATGAGAGAGATGGAATTTAGTATTTAGGCTTTAGGTCAAATTTGTAGATATCCGTCAAATTTTAAACGTAATCCATTCAGAGAAAGTATGTCTGTCTGACTGTTTGAAAGCAAGTGAACTCGATAATTACAAAATGTAAAATACGATATAGGTAAAATTTGGCACTCAGGTTTAGTATCTAAAACATTAATTTCTTTTTCAAATTTGTGAAACAAAGGATTTTTTACGTGACCTTGAAAATTTTTAAAAGAAACAATTGAAGAATTTTTTTTTGTTGCTGTTTCTATTTCTTTTTTTTTTCAAATATTTGAATTTTGAACTTTGCTTCTAAATTTTTCCTATTTATTTTACTCACATATTTTTGCAATTTTTTCAAATATCCTCTTTCTTTTTCTCTTAAGGAATGCATACATTTCGATATTTAGTTTTTACTTTTAAAATTCTATGAAAGTATTGAAACAATTTTAGATGCTTAGAGATTGTTTGTTCAAATGCTACGGGTAATTAAATCTGAAAAAATAACACTTTGTAAATAAATTTTAGAAATACAGTATTACTATACATATGATTACACAACTTAATCATTATACCAGGTTTTTTTATGATAGTGTGTTATCATCTTGATCGTGTGATTATCATCCAAAATCATAGCTTTATTTTTTACTTTAGAAGATTTGTGTCTGTTCATACATGCTTGATGTTTCATAAGAAAAAAGAGCGAATGACGATTTAATCAGTGATGTAATTTAATCAATATGTTTCTTTCATAGATTCATATTCAATTGGAGAAACGAAGGCAGCCATAAAAAGAAATAACATGAAAAAATATAAAAAAAGAATTGAAGAATGTTTAAAAATTATTTATCTAAATTTTGCCGTCAATTAAATCCAGTTACTGTTAGCATATAGAAAATTAACTCTAAGAATATGCTACTATACATTTGATTACACTAAATATTCTCAATATTTGTTTGTTATAAAATGAGCTTTGAGATTTTAATTATATACTGCTCATATGCCTATGTTTATTTTGCTCCAAGCAACTTATCTGCTTTGAACATGCAAGGTATTTCCTGGAAAAGGATGGATACATTTTTAATTAGTGTTAGAATGCATCATATCAAAACGTTTTCCTTCATGGCTTGCATTCTGAGAAAATATTCCGATGGTTTTTCTTCTATGGTCGAATAAATGCACATTATCTGCATACACAGTTGCAAAGTTAATCCTATAAACTTCGATTCAATTTTGGTTCCAGAGGAAAGCAAAAATAATATTTATTTTACATATATAAGCTCCAGCAAAGATGGCTGGAAAGCGCAACAATTTTATCCTGAAGGTTTTCCATAATAAGATGATTTCTGCATGGGAAACATTTGATATTTCTTCTGTAACTGTAGGAAACGCGATCATTCTTTTTTAATATATACGCCACAGAATGTATAGAATTATGAAAGAAAAAAAAAGAAATTTGAAGCATGATTTATTTTTGTAATAAATGGTATTAAATATTTTTTTCCTTTTTAAAAATATGGATACCAAAGCAAAATCTTAAAAACATATTGATGGAAACCTTCTAAATAAATTGGAATTTTGTCATATTTATAATATATTTTTACTTTTTAACAAATATTTAAGTATTTTTTTATTTAATACTTTCATTATCGTTTGATTTCTATAGATGTGACAATGTCCTTACATCTATGGTTGATACCATAAGAATCCATGTATTAGTGGAAAATATTATTTTAAACATTCTGTGATAGAAAAATTTGGATAAATATATTCTTCCAACTATTAACTTTTTAAAAATCTTTTAAATTACCCTTCTATATATGATGATAATTATAATTTAATTTGTTTTTAAATTGTTTTCTTCTACAATTATACTTCCTAATGCATTTAATTAATCTTTAAAAATGATGTTTCTTTACACTTTAGACTAATCTTTATATTTGAACAATGCAGAAATCAGATTTTATTGAAATATCTTTTTTTCATTATTCCCCTGAGCAGTCAAATACGAATCTCCTAAAACAGTCAATGTGTTTTATCAGATATCGTGGAAAGTATTTCAGAAGCAAATTGTAATCTTTAAAACTTTTCTAATCTAGAAGTCCAGATGAAAAATTGTTACTACGAAATCTCAAAATAGCAAACTGGTAAAATTTCTGCGAGTTGCGGCATTTCTTTGTAACGGCTCAAGTAAGTTTCACCGATCACGCAACCACCTTTCCTGTCTTCGTTTTCGTAAATTAATGGATCTTCCATTTTTCAGGCTTATTGTATCTTGAAGTCAAGTTAGAATTCTTGTCAAAAATTGTTTATTTTGTTGTTACAATTTTAAAAATTAATTCCTTTGGCTTGTTATAAACAGGTGTACTATGTGGAAGTAGCTAATGTTTTTGATTTGTAAAGGGATCAGAATAAGTACGTTTCCAGCCCAAAAGGAGTTTAGAGTTTAACATAATAAGTTATAAAAAGCTTTATCATTGCATTTCAATACAATAAGAAATACTGTAGATTCCTTTTAAAAATGCCTTAAAGCCTCTAATTTATAAACGCATTAAAAAACCTGAATGACTGGTATAAAATTTCATTAATTTAATTTCGTTTAAATAGTCAGAAATTACTATTATGCATTCTTTCTTTCTTTTAAAAGAACTTTTTTCATTAAAATTTTTAATTACTTTAAAGAGAATGTGGCTTGAACACATTATTTGGATTTGTAAAAGGAAAGATGAACGTTTTTATTTCAGGAAAAAATGCATTGTTACAAAGAAATTGAACGTTATTTTATAAATTCCATTAATTTAATTTCTTTGTAGGTATAGGCATTTGATAGGCATTTTTGCTTTTTCCCGTTTTCTGTGAACTTGTTTCAAAATATTTTTTTTTTGTCATTAATGAAAAAGTGACACTTAAACATATTTCCTAAATGGAAAATTAAAAAGAAAAAGAAGATTATAACCAAATATTATAAGTAGAAGCCGCTGGTATTTTTTACGATGAATTCAATGATTATCGAAAATAATCCCAATTTTAAGTTGATTCTAGTTTTAACACACATTTTCAATTCATATAATTAAATAATACATGAAATTTATTACATTTGGATTAATGCGTTTTTTAGTTATCATAAAGTATTGAATAATCATAATTTTTTTTAATTATCATAGAAGAAAGAAAGAAACAAAGAAAGAAAAATGTCGTTTTTCTTATGAAAATAATTTTTTTTGCATGCTATTCTTTTGATTCATTAAATATGCATTTTACGCTTATACTTTAATACTTAAAAATGCTTCTTTCCTTGATCTTTTCAAATGCATAAATCAATATAGAGATTACTGACGATGGATTTCATTTAAAATTTGTCAGATATGCTGCTTGAATATAAAGGTCACATTCTAAATACCATTCTTATGGATATTTCGAAATGTCAGTTATTTTGCTGAAAGATAGGCCCGTAACTTCAAAAAGGTTTTCGTAGCAGTAGATATTTATCAAAGTCTCGATATCGGGTATTTTAACGATTGCTATATTTTAAATATTTTATACTTGTGTATTTCATACACATAGACACACCAAAAATATAAATGTTTTCTTTATAAAACGAAATTTTTTCATATACTGCAATGTAACAAAATTAATTTTCAACATATTGGAGAAAATTTGATTTAATCCATCCACATTAAACCAGAAGTATTTTGGTTTTTGTAGAAGTAGTTTGGAATTTGGTTATGATATATATATATATATACATATAGTTTCCAGTGTCCAAATCAGAAAAAAAAAAAAAAAAAAAAAACATGTGAAACTATTTTCAATTAAGAGAAGTTGAGAGAATTAATGTTTGTAAGTAAATTTATAAGTCATTAGAATGCTTTTATTAGAGTGAATTGATGTGGTGTCAAAATCACGCGAGAAAAGCATATGATACTTGTCTCATGCTCCGCTGTGATATTATATCCCTTTTCTGCAAAGAGTGCTCACTTAAGCCCTGATGTTCAATTGCATAAATTCAGAGGCGAAGGATATCATCATAAAAGTATAGTGTAGGCAAATTAAAGTGTGTTTACGCTACGATATGGTGTCACTTATTAAGCGCTCTAGTGACAGAATTTGGAGCTAGAATTCTTATTTCTACAAAGACAAATGATACGAGGAAACGGTAAGTTTCAGACAATTATACATTTAGTTCGATATGGATACATCATTGTTTACTGAACGCGTTAAACATGTGCATTGTTTGGAAGCGACTCCCTAGTTTTGATGATGATGTCGTGTCTGTGTTACCACGAAAACAGGATGCAATAGCTTATGAGGCCAAAGACCCCTGAGCACCCGAGGGCAGAAATCGAACTCACACATTCGCTTGCACAAACTCTTTTTACAGGGGCGCACATTCACACACCTCACAAATAGAAAACAGATGAAGAACAACCGTGCCCGAACCCGGAACGCCCAGATCACGGGGAAGATGCGTTACCCTTAAGCAAGGACGCCAGCCCTAGCTTTGATATTTGCACAGATCAACACCTTCGCAAGTACTAATAGCAAGGGATGCTGAGAAACTTCACACTTGGTTTAACTTTTCATGAGCCACTTGGAGCTACAGTTATATTCCTTTCAGATATGATATAGATGCATGAAGCATAATTTTTTTGTGTAATAATGTGTGTACAGACACATCTATTATTACTTGCTGGAAGATCCTGGGTGTATTTTAAAATTTCAACATTAAATACACTTAATGTTAACTTTCAATAATCTGTTGTATTTTATGAGGTCATACGGAAGCACAATACTTTGAGTAATCTTGGGAATATCTGAAATGGTAGAGATCTCATCTTAATTTCAAATCCGAAATGCGGAATTATTATATTTAATGGGACACATGTTAATCATGATGTACGAATGATACAAATGATGAGTAAATACTATTTTTTTTTTCCTCATTTAGTCATAGTTTTTGAAATCATTTTCAAAGAAATGCATGTTTTATAATTTTTTATTTTTAAATTAATTTACTCACATTGATTTTTCTTGTTAAACTGATGATGTACTATAGTCTACTTTACATTTGTGCGAATTTCGAAATAAAAATATCATTTTTAAATTTTGCCAGAAGGTGGCGCTGTGAATAATTTCGTTGTATATCCATGTCATTATAACCGGACATTACTCTTACGACTCTAGTTTTCGCCATCATCAAATTCAAGAAACATACCAGGGCTTTATTTGGAAACTAGTACTGCTGAAGTACGAATTAATATTCTGGGGCATCTAGATTTTGTAGATTACACATCCGAATGCCAAATGTCATACATATTTCGAAAGGGAATTGTGCTATTAATTCATGATCTTTTTTGATAATACAAAATGCATAAGGACTTCAGAAATAATGTTTTTTATAAACATAATTTTATTAAAGAAAGTGATTTGACCTCTATCTTCAAAGAACTCAAATGCTTGAGTGTATGTTATTGCCTTCATAAAAGATCTGTTAGTACTATAAGTAGTAGAACTATATTGCATAATACCTACGATTGAAAAATTACGTAAATTTGATCCTGAGTAAAAAGACAAAAACCACATCTGAAACAAAATTGGAAATTCTCCATATACTTGAGAAACTTTACTTTCGAACAAATTCATCATTCAGCAGACTCTAATACATGAAAAACGTTAAATAGGTTCGTCGGCTGATTTATAATTGCGAAACCATCTTCCTAAAAGTAAAAGAACATCGATATTAAAAAAGTATAAATTAAATTTGAGATTAGCAGATCTCACAGATTCAAAACCTGTATCATTGCATATGCAGATTGATTCTAAATTCAAAGTTTAAAATAATATAGGAGAGTGAAAAAACAAAAGCAGTAAAAATTATATAGGAAAGTATGCCCAAAAATGGTAATTAGAAGAACTAGAGGGTTTTATTGCTGAAGTTTAGCAGCAATAATATAAAGTTTACTGAAAACAGACTACAGTTTGCGAATGTTAAGATGACAGGTAAGTCAACCTTATTGTAAGAATCACCACCACCGTTACAAATGTCCATGAAATGTGTGGTATTTCTACAAAATTTTTCATCCCATGCCCTACAGACGTAAAACGTTCATAGATGAGAACAATAAAAAATTCGAATATTTGTTGTGCACATGCATGCACTTAATATCGAAGTGTAAATTATTATCAAATAAATATACTCCCTCATTATGAAAATGACATTTCTGTCTCTTCATGTATTTGGTAGACATTGGCGCATTTTAGTTTTTTTTTTAATTTCGTTAAAAAAGATTAAAATTATCTAATTAATTATCCTGTATTATATGCAACTATTCAAAACGCATTTATTTTTAGTAAAAAAAAAGGCATGCATTCTACTGTTAATACTTCTCCGTTACAGTGCCGTTCTATTTTGTAGGTCGGTAACCTTCAACAAGAAACATCAGTAAATATTTTTCATGGCATATATTATCTGATTATTTTTTAAGAAATCATATAAAACTCATGAAAATAAAGATCGTGAAGAAATAAAGAGAAAATAGCTGTTAAAAAATCCTATTTTCTTAAAGAAGCACCTCACCTTTCAATAAAATGAGAATCCTTAAACTTCACAAAGCCTTAGCAGACAACTTCATCTTTGGATTTCTTTTTATTATCTGATGTAGGTACTTAATGATTTGAACATAATTACTAAAGCAGTTAAGTAGCCTTGTAACACAGAATCACATTACACAAAATTACTTTATAAAACGGCATTCATTTTTGTTCTGCGATTCGTAATTATCCCAAATTGTATGTAATAAAGGCAATTAAGTCATAAAAAAGAAACGAATTAAAAATTGTTCCATTTATTTCCATTCGTAATTCACAATTATCTAAATAAGCTGTCAGTTTTTTTGTTTGTTTTTTTACATTGTAGAGAAAATGATTTACAGTATAATTAAAAGAAACTTTTTATCGGGAAATTACTGCAATTAAATGAATTTTTATTTGAGTTTTTGACATATAATGTAAAAACTAAAAATAATGTAACACGTATACTTTTTGGATAATGCGGTTTTGGAGAACTACAGTAAATTTCAAGGTACAGGTAATGTCGATTGTAAAAGAAAAAATTTACAGTTTTCTACGAATGGAAGAATAGATAATCCCTGTAATGCAAATGAAGTAATTTGAATTCTATTTTATTTATAAAGCCGGCATTCTTTGTTATTGACTGATTTTTTAATTATTTATTCTTTATAATTTTAAAGGGGTCTAACGGTTTATGAATTCTTAGAGACAAACTTCAGGAGACGAATTAGTAGTAAAGGGATAATATATAAAAAAATGGATGCAATAATTTATTTATAAGCTGATAAAAATTGAAACTAGACATCAAAAAGGAAATTATTTGTGGTAATATTGATCTCGTATGAAAGAAAGACAAATTATCAAGAAAAACTTTATCATGAGCAAATTTATCAATCTTCTATTATAATATTATTGAAAAAATAATTAAAAAAGACTTATCTTTATTTTATTTATGCTTTATGAATGTATTTATATCATACATACATCTTACATAAAGAGTGAAAGAACATTTGTATTTCAGTCACGTTATTAGAAGCAGCACTTTTCAATAAGTTTCACATATTATCCAAAGTTCTAATACCTTTTTACATGAATCATCAGTTTCATGCATATACTTACGTGGAACTGAAGAGTTTCACGCAACAACGATTATGAACATTCAGCGATCTTGATCATTCATTATAAATCTGCAAATTGAAAACTTCTGAAAAGATATATTGTAGCGAACGTTTACATTGAATAAAATGAACACTTTACAACATAATACGTAAAATAACATAAAAAATAAAAATATCATAGATACTGGAAGCAGGAAACTTTATAGCAGCACCTTATCCACAGTTCAAATATATGGGCACGCATACAATATTTGCTTAAAACGCTACATTGTTATTATGAACAGTCAGGAAACATTGTATTTATCATAAAACATTAGGCAAGAATGCAGAGAGAAAATCCCAAGCCAAGGAATACTTTGTAGCGAACGTATGATCGAAAAGAATTAACACTTTTATTATCTGGAAATTTTACAACGAAATATAGGGGCAGCATTT
This sequence comes from Argiope bruennichi, assembly GCF_947563725.1. Lineage (NCBI taxonomy): Eukaryota > Metazoa > Arthropoda > Arachnida > Araneae > Araneidae > Argiope > Argiope bruennichi. The sequence continues at coordinate 53,951,440 of NC_079162.1, forward strand.
TAACTTGAGGACAAACAACATCATGGAGAAAAAATTTAATAAATTCAATGCAATTTATAAAAACATATTTATATAAGTGTTCTGAAATTAAATGTTGATTTTGATTATTTTTTACTTTTTTAATTTTAACTAAGTGTATTTTTTAAATTTACTAATTTAATTTATTTAAATTAATTTACAGAATATATACACACACAAAATAAGACAGTCTATGACTTAAATATAAACCCATAAATTCAAATTCCTTCATGTCATCGTTTTCTTGTGCCTTCTCATAGTTTTCGGCAAATCTATCTCGCTGTTGTTTTCGGTTCCAGACGAAATTCCATATCTGAATGTTTCTTAATTTAGTTTCTGTCTATGCAATATGTTTGGTGCATCGTAGCTCTGGTCTGAAATCTACAGTAGGGTATTTTGGTATGCACATCCTTCATTTCGAACTGCAAGCACGTGAGGAGGATGTCACCTGACCTTATATCCCCCTCTTTGCTCTTATAATAGACTAGTGGGAACATGTTTCGCAGGGCATATTTAATGTGGATCAGGCACACTTGTTCAATGAATTTTTTTTGGAATATAATTTCGAATCTACAACCTTCTGATCCCAAAGTAACTGTTCACCGTTCTAACATCTGAACAGACAATGATGCTAATAACTTTGATTAATCTCTGTTTTGAAGCTACACAATGCTGAGATATATTGAAACAAACCTCTACATTTCGGATAGCGACCAGTCTATAAGGATATCAATTGAACTCAAACCCCATTTCAAACTTTCGAGTCACATGAAGATGTGGATTTGGCTCTTGGTAAGAGATTTCCAATTCCGAACACGATATCATATCAAAAAATTATATTTTTGTAAATAGATGAAGCTCCAAACAGTTGAGATATACCTTAGCTTTATAACTGTAGGAATCCTACATAATTAAGCGCTAATTTTCTTTAAAGCAATTTCACAATAAAGATACATGTATAAAAACTCGTACAAGGCGTATAAAATAAAACAAACAGCTTTATTTAGTAAAAAAAGAGGAAAAAAAGTAAGAAAAGATATGGGAAAAAATCCTCCAATAATGAAATTTGTCGGCCAAAAAATAGATTCGATATCAAAAGATCTGAAAGGTAATTAATGAAAAGGATAATTTATCATTGAAACCTAGCATTTCACTTAAGAATGCTTACGATTTAAAACCAAAATATTAGCAATAGTCGAGCTCATAAATATATTAAACTCAAAATTTGTCCACTTTCTAAGTCTTAGATCCAAAATTCACCTTATGCATAAAAAAACTTGTTTACCATCTAGAATTTTAAAATATTAAATGTGAATAAATCAATTATTCATGTAAAGAATAATAAAAGTTTCCCTATTTTATCTTTTGTTGAAAATCCTTTAGGCATATAATGAAGTTTCCATTATCCGAAGAATTTTGCTAATTAATATATTTATAAATACAAATTATAGCTAACAGATGCATAATCATATATACTTATATGTTCCATTAAACATATTTACATTTTTTTGCTATTTATAAAGCTTATTTCTTTAAAAATGTTGACATAATAACTATTTGCAAGTGATAAGTTAGAAGAAAAATATCTTCTTTGTTTTTTGAAATGTGCATCCTGGAGCCATCTTTAATGCAATATTAAAAGGCCGCATTATAGGGGAATTAATCACAGCTGTCAGTTTTAAAGGTTTAGCTGGTTTCTTGGTATTTCCCTTTTTATATTTATTTACACGTCCATGTTTATTTTATTTATTAGTTTCATTATGAACGATTATTAAATGGATATAATTAAAGCTTTTATCGTAATAACTGAAGCTAATTCTTTTTCTATTTACGTTATTTTGGTTAGAGCCTTTATTTTGCTTTAGTGCAAGAAAAAGTGAGAATATTTATTATTTTTTCCATATAACAAAAAATCCTCAATTTTTTATGTCACAGCAAGAATGTATGTGTATCTATCGGTTCTTTTATAAATAGTTTATCTTTCAAGTTATGGCATTTGTATTATATTTCTAGGAATTGTAACTCGAATGTTTTTCGGCATAATCAAACAGCGAAAATTGAATCAATAGATAAAACATTCTTAAATAACCCCCCCCCCCCGAGTTTATTTTAATCTAAACTTCCTTTAATTATGAAATAAATAAAATATAGCGAATATTTATTTTAAATATAATGAAAACCATGTACAGTTCAGAAATTATTATATGATTCTAATTTTTTTTAATGTTAAAAAAATTAAAAAAAGGAATTAATATTCTTAAACACATTAGAGCTTAAAAGTTTTCATATTATCTATTATCAAAAGAAGAACAAAATAATGAATCTCCTTTTAATCATTTTACAATGGAAGTCTGCTGCTTCATAGAGCTCTTACTGAACAAGAATTCTCCCAAAAAAGAGCAATAGAATCGTAATTTTGTGCAATAGCACCAATACGAAAACTTGTTCCAAACATTTTAATTTAAAAGCTGAAGGTAAAGTTGCAGCAAGATCTCGGATTCGGATTTGCAGAGTTCCAGGTCTGCTATATGCAAGGACTACTGCTCTTAATTTTGACACCTCTATCTAACGTCCGCGACGGCATGGCTGTGTCGTGAACGAATGGAGGGAAAATGACGGTTCAGATGTCGTTCTCGTTGTCTAACCTCGTTTCAGAATTAGGAAATTCTTTTCTAAGTAGAGTTCTTATAGGCTCAAGCTGAGACATTAAAACAGCAAAATTATTGTAGAATATAGATGACTGATGATTGTGCTATTTTGCTGAAGCTGTTTATAGCAAACTCTAAACTCTTTGAAATACAAATATTATGAGCAAGGCGTTGCAATTAGTAATTATCAAAGGGTAAATTGTTTGAATTATGGATAAAAATTGCCGAAGTTTATGTAGATGACAATTTCCAGGATGCTAAATTGTCATTTAAATAATTGAACTATATATGAATAAAAGATCAAATTATGATTTCTAGGATATATATTCCTAAATGCTCTCTTTAATGCGATGAATGATTCTTATCCTGTGCGTCATATCCTAGATAATGGCATGTGAATGCTTTTGGAGACTGCGATATTATTTTCAACTTTTATTTTTTAAATGAGTCTACATGATTTGCAAGCAAAATTATTAAGGAATAAAAATATATTCAAAAAATTTAGTCCCTCCTAATACGGATTCTTTTTAGCCAAAAAACGGCTGACTTCTAGAAAAATTTCAATAAAACAAGTCTAAAGAAAAAATGATGAAATATATGTATGGTAATAAAGTTCTATATATACTTATTTGTGGATAAAAAATGCTTTGTAAAAATATGTAAATTTGCAACTTTCTGTATAAAATACATGTAGAAATGGTTGACCTCATTTACATTAATAGGTAAATAATTTTATTCAAGTAATTTATTATATATCAAATAAAACTTTTGTAGTAAAAGCGTCTCTGCCAAAACATCCAAAAACTATTCTGTTTCTCATTTAAGGATGATTTGTTGATACAAAGAAATATATTTTTTTCTACAAATGATCCCAGTGGTAAAAATCCTAAGATTTTAGATTTGCTTTCAACATAAATCGCGTAATCGATTAGGTTTTCCCAAAAGATATTGCTACAACAAACATAAATGATAAAAAAATATCCCAGCAAGTTGGAACACTTACAGTTCTATAGATATATATAAAAAAATGCTTCAAGCCATTCATTAATATTGCCCTTCCTGCAACCTATCTAAGCATTTTGGTCCACTATCGTCCATCAGGCAACATGGGAATTAAAAACAAACCTGCTGGTGTTAATACTGTAGCTCAGTTTGTCCACGTAATGGATTCTCAACAACCAATAAAAAAAGCATTACTTGATAAGTTTTGCTGTTTATAAAAACTAAGCCTTTTTTTAGCAAAACGGCCATTGATAAAGTAGGTTAGGTTTAATTGCAGGGTACAAATGTTTATCTGGGAAATCTTTTTTTTTTTTTTTTTTTTTTTTATACCAGGATTTGACCATGTGATGAATACTTGTAATCCGTTCAGGTAAAAAAAAAAAAATTCTGCCATCGTCAAAGTGATACAGAGCAATAAATTTTTTTTTTATTTTTAAGTTATTACTTTAATTAAATTCTTTATGATTATCTTTATTAATGTTTCATTTTATAAATTTGTATTGCTGTAAAACTTTTGGTAGAAACGGAGCCATGAAAAGTTTTCTTCCCAAACTGGGGCTCGAAAAGGAAGAGAAAATTTGAAATTCACAATTTTTTAAAAATAGATAAGTTTATTGAAAGTCATTATGAGAGTTAGCAATCGATAAATGCTTTCATGTAATGAAATCGGATTTTTTAAAACATTTAAAACGATTGCCGAAGAAAGGTAAATTTACTGAAAGTTTTCATAGTGTTTCTGACAAGATGCCAAGAAATATAATCTGCTTTTTGAGCCCATATATCAAGAATCTTGATATTTCTGAGCATAAATAATAAAATGCTAAATAATTTGAAACTTTAATATAGTTAAAAGCCTAAAAAGGATTTAGTTTCCTTTTTTCAGAGTTAAAGCTTCTTTTTCAAACTCTGTTATTAGGCATTTTTATTTAATTTGAATTATTCCCTATTTCTAAAAATGCTATTTCGTAAAAAAATTTTCAATTGCATTCTTTTGTTTTAAAGAATTTGAAATCTTGTACACTTATCAATTCTTCAAAATAACACACTATTTTAATATTATAAAAAAGTTAATTAGAAACTAATCAATTAATTATCTATTGTAACATCCCCCGTTTCCCAGTACTGATAAGACATTTACAGCCAGCTGTGTTGACGCTGTTAAACTCCTCGAGATAGCCAGATGGTGGATCTTTTCACCTGGGTGGTCTCGCATCTGTTCATTAGCGACTACAGTGAAAGACCATTCATTAGTGAAAGACCCCATTTGGAATTCCTCGTCCAAGAGGTATCGATCGTACCTTCAAAGAGAAATGGGTATCCAAACATCTGGATGCTAAATGTTTCTCATTGTGAAAGGACTATGATAATTCCGTGTTCCAGAAAAGTCAATTGTGAAAGGTGCGTCACACCAAGGACCTTCCCACGACCGACTGGCGCCGCTGAGAGAGCATATTGCTGAACCCCGATTGTTCGAAAGAGAGCTTAAATGACCAATGTAAATTTAGAGATGGAGAATGTCGCCGAAATAAAGTGCGGAGATTTTTTGAGAGAAGGGAAGAAACGAAGTGCAGGCAGACTGTTGGACTACGCCCACGAGTTCAGAATCCGAGAACCAACTGAGTTTCAAGAAAACCCTTCGACTTCGATTGTTATATCTCCTACTACAGGTGTAAGTAACTATTTATTTAACCAAGATTAGAACAAGTTGTTCTTTTGTATATATAGGGCTGTAAAATAAAGAATTGTCTGGAAATTCTGCTTCGTTATTTGATCAGTCTAGATCAAGACATTACACTATATATATTTTTTCTGTACTGGTAGAGCTACTTGGAGATGAATTTGAGAAAAAAGGGAATTTTGATTTCGTAATATTTATAAGGATAAGTTATAAATTAAAGATTCAAAAACTGAAAATAATTTTTATGGAGTTCTATTTGTTAGCACAAGTAAAAGTCTGCACTATGAAATTGTTTTCAAACTTTTATCTAATAACTTTTTCGTGATTGTAATGAATGAATGAATTGATTTTACTGTGACTTCCTCATATACAAAAATTTTGATATTTTGTAGGATTGTGTATTGCCAGTGAGAGTTCGCTATCTTGATAATTTAAAAGCCTAATTTACAAATTATGGAATAATATAAACTTGATTTTTATTCCATGATAGTAGTGCTATATGGGAATGAATTAAAAAAATTGAATTTGAAATTGTCTTAACATTTCTAAGGGATATTTCTATTCTTTGCCGACATTAAAAATTAAAAAAAGTTTTAGTTTCCTATTTAAATTGAAACACAATTCCGCACTATCGATGAAAAAATTTAGAGAAGCTAATATAATAAAAAACTATAAAAATAAAAATAAAAAATCTCAATGACCGAAATGATAATTATGATATGATGCAATTTTATGATAATTTAGTAAGATTTAAAGAAATTAATTTTCATTATTCCCCCAACTATGATTTATTTAGAAAAGAAATATTTTCTAGAATATCGACAAATTAATTTTAAATTTATGAATTTCATTGAGCTGCGAAATTATAGAATGTCCTATTATGCAATTTATTATTAATGAGATGAAACCATGGTTCTCTTCCTAACACATTTTGTTAAACCGTAATAAATAAAAAAAAATAAAGAAAAATAGTTTTTTTTAGTGAACTTCAATAGATAAAAATTTTCTTCTTGGTTTGAAAGAAAATCTGTTATTACGCAGAATTATTGGGATCTAATTAGAACTATCAAGAACTAATTAATAATAACTCTAACTATATTCACAATGATTTGAATTTATGAAAAATCTAGCTACTGTATATTGAATTAAATTTGCTTTTAAATTATTTACCACTTTCCTATTAAATGAAATTTGTCAAAACTGCCAACATTTAGCTGAAGGCATACACAACTTCTAAATAGATAAAAAGGTGGATTTTATGTGCACCTTGATGCTGTTCAGTTAAATTGTATTAACGTCCCGTTTTAAAGCAGCACTAGGGCTATTTTGGGATGGCCTCGAAATTTTGAACCGTCGTCAGATGAAGAGGACGACACCTGAGCTGGCGCCAACCTCTCCAAACTTCCGCACTACGCCAGCAGGAGGACGTTTGGCTCTGACACACACCAGCCCCGTTTACAAGACGGTTCTTAGGTGGAATAGATTCTCCAACTAGAAACTCTCTGTTTCAAAGCCGAGACCTTACCATCAGGCCACCATGGCATATCTGGGCCTTGAACACCATGCCTCTTTCTAGGATTGTGCATTAACTTTGTACACAGCATTTTAAAGAAAATGAAAACTAATTTAAAATTATGTTATTTATTACTCAGTATCTTCAGAGAATAGGTTATTTTATAATTTTAATTAACTAACATTTCATATCGATAAGCATTTTTTAAACAGGAAACACGAAAATAAATTACAATGTTTAAATATTTGGAAATCAAATACATTTAAGATTCAAATTTTTTTTTATAGAATAGAATTCTTTTCGATAAAATATAATAAAATCAAACTATTTATAACTCAAGCATGTTAAATGCTTCCACCTAAATAAGAATAGATGAAACTTATATAGGCCGTGACAAAATCATGTATTTTTCCCGAAATATATATTTATTTCGTAAACTACTGTATAAACCAGCGGGAGTGATCTCTCCTTTTTCGTCTACTCTCTAATAAAGGAATTAACCGCCCTCTCGCCGCATAAATTGAGGACATTGGGTAAGGCAGCAAATGCCTTGTATGGCAATGGTGAACAATAGTTATGTGTTATAGATCTTTTCAGTGAACTATCTAGTATTTTTATTGAATCTCCCCTATTATCTGTGAGTTTTGGGCGATTAATCCCTAGTATGCTGTAAAATACACAAGCATCCGAAAATCGAATATGTATTTTGAACTTTTCTTCGGACTGATTGAAATCACGATTTGACTCTGATCTAAAACTGCAGCCACAAAATTACATGCCAAATTTTATAGACTTATATCATAGCGATTGTAGGTTATGGCTTTTACATGCTTCTGAAAGCACACATCGAGAGACAGTCGACCCTTAACGGATTTAGTTCCAAATTTGATAGATACCTACACTTAAGAGGTTGAATCTGTCCGTCAAATTTTATCTATTGAGATCTTTACGCTTTATAGATATCAAGTAGGGATTGCAATACCGGTATACCGGGATACCGAATACCGGTATTTTGAGCCATTTTACAATTTCGTAATACCGGTATTCACAAGTTTAAATACCGGTTTTTCGGTATTTACTAGAAATTTTTAAAATTGTCTCCACTATATGTTCAGGGATCGCCAACATAGCAAAATAGTATACGTTTTTGTTTTTATGTCTCCCCAACTGGCTAAATTAATTAGCTAATTAATGGCTTAATTAATTGCTTAAATCTAAATTAGCGAAACATGGATTATCCCTGAAAGAAGATATTGTATCTATAACGACTAATGGAGCAACAGTTATGAAAAAATTTTGAAAGTTGATTGGTGCAAATCAGCAATTGTGCTATGCTCATGGATTTCAATTAGTAGTAATAGATGTATTATACCAAAAAAATAAAGAACAGAAGAATCCAAATATTGTGGATATAGAAACTTCGGTTTCCGACATTGAAGAGAGTAAGAGCGAGAGTGATATTGACAATGAAGATAATGACAATGTAATTGTGGAAGAAGATATTGCTAATGAGGATAAAATATTAACCCATCAAGAATTGCTTCCTATAATTTATAAAGTTCGAAAAATTGTTAAGATATTTAAACTTTCCCCTACAAAAAATTTCATATTAAAAATATATATACTAACTGAAAATAAAACAGAATATATGTTAATAATATATTCTAAGACACGTTGGAACAGTTTACTCCTAATGATGGAACGATTTTTGAAATTTAGAAATCCAATCCAAAAAGCAATAATCGACTTAAACCTGCAAATTAATTTTTTCAGACAGTGAATTCATCTTAATATCCAGAACTATATCACTTCTACTTCCAATAAAACTGACTATAGAGGCATTATGTCGGAGAGATTTTAATTTATTAACAGCTAATGCAACAATAAATTTCATGTTGCAATCATGAAAGAACAGCACAAATCACTATCTGAAGAGCGTAGACGTAAGTGCCGAAAGAGCGTTTTCGACAGTTGGTAATTTTTACACAAAATTACTTTTCAGCTTTAATGACAGTACAACTGATGCTTTATGTTTTTTAAGATCACATTTCAAAAATTTGTATTAGTATCACAGACTGAATACTGATATTTGCAATTTTTTTGTGATTTAAATAAATAAGTTATTCCTTTACTTTTTTGTGATTCTTTATATTCTGTTATAATTTATAAGTTCCATATTATTTTTTGTGATATTACACTCTCTTATAAAACTGGCAAATAAAACAAAGAAACACCTTGTTTTCTTTCTTTTTCTAAAATTTCTAATACAGGTATTAAAACCGGTATCCCGGTATTAAGATCTAAAAAATACCGAATACCGGTATTGAAATTTTGGTCCGGTATTGCAATCCCTAGTATCAAGTTCACTTGTATTTTGATAGCCCCACAAAGGGATTCCTTCTGAATGAATTCCATTTAAAATTTGATAGAATTTACAAATTTGGTGTAAAATATATAGATTATATAGATTTAGATATATATAGATTTCATCCGTATAGCTCAAAGAGTTTTTGAATTATGTATTCATAGACATGCAGAAATAATTCCAAAACTGTATTTTTCGTTCTTAGGAAATTTATCAAAATCTCTATTTCGAATTTTTTGACGACTGCAGCACTATTTTTTGTATTCTTCGTAAACGAAAATGTCTGATTAATAACAAATGTAAAACGTATTCGTTAGTTATTACTTAGTTTCCACAATGTAAAAGCTATTGTAAATTTTTATAAATGTAAATAACACTTCTCGTTTGTAAGTACTAGTAAGCACAGGCGAAAGCAAATTCTACAGAATTCTACAGTTGAAAGATGGAATGTATATATATGTAGATCTGAGTGCGTGCCATGAAGTTCAGTTTTCCTAATGCTTACTTTATGCTAATAATTTTACACTTACAGCAAAACTGACCTAATCATGACATCTCAATTGTGCTTATATATTCATTATTGAAATTGCGCCTCTCTAACCACTTTATACCAGATTTTTCTAAAAATACCAAGCCATCTTCAAGATAAATCTAAAATTTAATTAATGGGAATAGCGCTCCTATAACCATAGTTGAAAATCAAATTTTACTCTAAACAATAAATTAACTGCACGTCTTCTAAAATGTATCTTTCAGATTAAACCTCCGAGATCATCAAATAATTATATAATATTTTATAAGGTGTCTTGGATAAAGTGAATTACATAAAAATTTTCTTTTTTTTATTATTATTATAACTTCCCATCCTTCGCATTTTTGATAAGGAAGAGTACCAACTCAATGGGAGATTTCGATGAGCCTTCATTCCGATTTTTCTTCCCCGCGTAGTTCATTAATCTCTTTTTTTTTTGAAGGCGTCAATTCTTTTTATCATTTTCTTCATCTTAATATTTTTAATCATTAAAGAGATTTTTCTCTGTCGTCTTCTGATGTTCCTTCTATTGAATTTCCTTTCCCAAGATAATGATCATTCATTTCAAAATTTACTTCGTATGAGTTGGCAAATAATATTCGTAGATAACTCGTATTAAATAGCGAATTCAGCATATTTTTTAATAAATATTTGTTTCTACAGAGAAAAATTCAATAAAGGGTACATTGAGAAAAATAGTGACTTTAGCGGAAGTAAAAAAAAAAAAAATATCACACTTCATGTGCGATATATCAAGTGTGATAACACACAATGAAGGCTGAGCACAGAGTTCAACATCTTCAAACATTGAACCTGAAATGAGAAAAATTTTAAGCAATAAAACATAATTCATCCAAACTTTCCATGTTGTTTTTTATATGTGTTTTTAAATATTCTGTTATCTTTTCTTTTTTCCCCCTTGTTCGAAGTATAGAGGAAGTACCTTAATCATAAAAAAAAATCGAACTCGAGGCGGCGTCCTGGGTTAAGGGTAGCGCGTCTTCCCCGTGATCTAGGCGTTACGGGTTCGAGTCCTGGTTTGGGTATCGTTATTTTCTTCCTTGTGTTCTCTCTGTGAGATGCGTGAATGAGCCCTCCAGTAAAAAGGGGTTGCGCAAGTGTGTGTGTGTGCTGTGTTCATTTGAGCTGGAAGTCAGACTTCTGCCCTCGGGTGCTCAGGGGTCTTTATCCTCAGATGCTACTGCGCAAAAATTTGGTTTAAATAGTCACGCGACAAAAAATAAATAAATAAAAAAAAAGGCGAACTCGAGATTTTGACGAACATACATCTCAAATTTCCCCGAGTTCAAAAAACACTTTTTTGGCATTATGTCTGTTTATCTATCTATAAACACGATAATTAAAAAATTAGTTTTGAGCTAGACGGAGGAAATTTCTGTATGGCCCCTATTCTATATTTACAGATTTCTGTCAAATTTCCGACAAAATCCTTTGTGTATGTTTGTCCGGACGTCCAAATATAACTTAACACAATAACTACAAAATAAAGGAAGCTAGATCGATGAAATTTGGGCATACATTTAATATCGGAGTTGTAGATATGTATCAAATTGGAAACCAAATTCGTCAAGGTATTGACCGCCTGTTGGTCTGGGCATTCGCGTGCATTTAAATGTCAAACATCCAATGACTTAAATATATAAAATTCGATATTTGACTTTATGACTACAATTGTTGTTCTTTGACAAATTTAAATTCAATCGATTGGGGGAAAAGTCCAAAATAGAAATTTTGATTTCTGCCGCTTGTATATTAACCGCATCTCCGTGATTAATTGCCAAAGATTGCGCGGGAATAGTGTGTTTCGTACTACTGTTCTCCCTTGGTGTGCGATAAATAATTATTAAGTGAAGAGTAATAATTATTAGAAAAAATATGAGAGACTTTCAAGGGACCACCCTGCTGGTTTTCTGCAGATATAGTTGTTAATATTCCCCTCTACATGATGATTTTGAAACCTTTTTTTTTTTGAAAAATTGTTAGAATTTGCTCATACTTTGAATGGAATAAGTAAAATTCTGGCATCAATCTACACATGAGCTGCAGCTGCAGAATGCTTGAATAAATCAACTTATTTTTTTTAAATCTGTAGATATTACAGCGTGTAGATTTAAGGATATGTATATCCATCACAGTGTATTATTCATTTATTTCATAGAAGTCCCAGATATTTCATTAAATTACTAAGCATGATTCATCATTTATTTCACAGAATTTCATAAATGACATATCATGTTTTATGAAAAAATGGATTTCATACTTCAATGATAGAACATAATATTAAAAAACTATAATAATATAAAACAGTTTTATCTTTACGAAAATTCATTCAGTTATTACTACCATATTTCACAACGTTTATATCATTATTCCACAAACTGAAGCGAAAAAGTAAGCATTCACTTATCTTCATTCATTCACCTTATCTTCAAAATTATATTTTTGGAATTTTTATCTTGCTAATGGAAAAATGATATATCCTTTCGAATATAGAACTCGATAATATAAACATTACAAATGTTTTAAAGGTTACATTTTTTTCGTTTTTGTAATGAATATTTGTTGTTGATCCTTAGAGAAAGCAATCGATCCTTCCATAGACTACAAATCCCGACTTTAGGCAGACGGAAAAGAATCCAAAGAATAGAGACAAAGTAAAAGGCAAAGATAATGAAGTTTCTATCGACAGAACAATTTGGGCTGAAACTTTGGGAGTACGTAAGGGTGAAGCTAAGAGTTTATAAAACTCTCTAACAATTCAAAGGATCTGCAGATTACACCAAACCATAAACTAGGATATATATTCCTAAGTCGACTTCGGGGATCATTAATTATGATGTAATGAAAGTTTTGGATGACAGAAACTTGGAATGAAGAATTTCTGATGAAGCAAATTCGAAATAAGTTTGGCAGACTTTCAGAATTTAAAGTTAGCAAAATTTCACACTTTGGATCGGTATTATTTAGTAACAAATACCTCTTCTTATGTTGTATAGTTTAAATTTAAAGAGGTTTTTCTTAATAATTTTGAACTGTTTTTATACACTCAGTTATTACGAACTTCACCGTTTTATTTGTTAATAATACTTTTTCAAATAAAAAAATCGATGAAATGATGAAAAGAACATACCATTTTCCAATCATAGTCATAATGAATAATTTCTGGTTATCTTGTGTTTTTTTTTTTATATTTGTAAAGACGAAATTTTTTCATTGAATTTTCATTTACTTCTTGAAATGCCAGGGTTACAAAAGTTTGCGCAATTGCATGTTCTGGATGACAAAGCAGAATTTTAGATTAATTAAATTTTTTCCATAAAGTGGCGCCCTCTGGTATTAATTTAAGAAATAATTGAGTTCAAGATTCCATAATATTTATGATAATGAATTACAAATAAAAGAATTAAAAAAATAGAAAATAATTTTAAAAATGAATTTTAATTTCAAACATTAAAATAAATTTTTGTTAATAAAAACTTTTTTTAATTAAATTAATTTTAAAAAAACTACGTTTCGTCACAAAAATGTCAAAGGAAGAGGCGATGACAAAATAAAACGACATTAGCTGAATTATCAATTAAATTAAAAGTAATTTTAGAATTAAAAACAAGATTTTGCGAAGAATCCTTTAGAGGGCATGTAAAAATAATATTTTAGTGAAATGAGATGAAATTTGAGAAGATATTTTACACAATAAAATATTCTATTAATTGAATGGAAGTTTACAAACATTACGTGAATTGGATCTGCAAAAGTATTATTGAATAACCTAATTAATATGAAATAACTTGGTTTAATTCAAAACAGCGTTTTTTTTATTTGATTAAGTTTTGATTTACAATAATTTTTGGGTAAACGAAACACTTCCAGCTTAATATACGGTGTCTATTTTCAGAATAATAAGTCAAATAGTGACTGCAATTCGAAATGGACTGAATTTACATTTCGGTCAACAATTTTATCTTCCGATTTTATTTTATCATTTCTCGTCTAAGCTGTTTTCTCTTCACGAATTTTTAGATTTTGTTAAATATATATTATAACTAGTTTGAAATGCATTTATTAGCTACTGGATGAAATTTTATAAGCCTGTGGGTTCCAAATGGCAATAAAATATTTTAATATTTTCAGAACTATATTATCAATTCATTGATTGGATACATTAAGTATTGATTCCATTCTTGTGTCACTCGCTTTTAGTAATTTTGAGAAAAAAAATTTTCGTAAAATTTTATTTTTAAAAATTTTATTTGAGTTTTTGTAATAATAAATTATATATTAAAGAACAAAAAGTAGAAATTAATTAAAATAAAAAATTCTACACTTTAGAAAAATAATAAAGCAGTGTATTAATTTTTTTTAATTAAATTTAAGTGATAATTTAATGTGGAAGCGCATATGGGTCTTTTGCTGAAACGTACTAAAATTGTTTATTTAAATTTTAAATCCAAGAAATCTTTCTTAAAATTTAAGCGAAAAAAAATAATCTTAAATCTTTTTCATTATTAGAAGAACATGCAAAAATAAAAAATAAACTGAAAATAACATTTTAAATTTTCACAGTTACAAAAAATTGAAATCTTATCCGTTTTTAATAAACCTTTCAAAACAGTCCTTGTTAAATCCTTGTTTATCTTACATCAATTTGCTATTAAGGGCAAACATTTTTTTTTAAAAAAAAACTATATTAAATTTCGGTTGAAACATGAAAAAAATTCTGCTGCTTAAATCAATCGAATTTAACGCTGGAACTCACATATTTTTTATACTACAAACTTTTCGTCATTTTTTGGATAAAAAAAACATTATACTAAATAATAAATTTACAGCTTGTATTTCAAAAAATGTATTTCGAAATCATCACATTACAGTATAGTATTTATAAATTGATATGAATTACTTAGAAATTTTCTTATTTTTCTTAACTTTTCATCATTAACCCCCACCCTTCTCATTTTTGATAGGGAGGTGTTCGACTCGACAGGGGCCTGTGATGCGCCTCAATTTGGATTTTTCTTTCCGCTACCCTCCTCCCCCGAAAGTTCATTAATCTCTTTTCTTTCTGAAGATGTCAATTTTTTTCTATTGTGTTTTCTATCTTCACATTTTTAATCTTTTAAAGATTTTTCTCAGCCCTTTCGTTCTCATGTCACTTTTACTAAAATTTCGGTCACAAGATATGCAGTACTCGATGTTTACTTCATTAGAGTTGGTAATTTATATTCTAAGAAAATTCCTATTAAGAAATTGATTACGGATATTTTCAATATTTTCAGGAAATTATATGAAAACTTTTTCATGTATGTTCGTCATATTTCTTATATGCAGAGACAAGTAAAAAAATTAAACGTGCTGGTGTAGGCCAGAAACCCTGCTAGGAAATGGGACCTCAGTTATATTTGCATTAATAGCTAAATTCATTCGAAATTAATTCTTAAAAAAAGCACCCTTTTTTTGTCCGTAATTGATAATTCATCACATTTTAATATAGTTCATGTTACTTCTCTTTTTAAGTTTTGTAACTCATTGAATGATATCAGAAAATTATTAAGTAATTAAACTCAAATAAACCTTATTTTGCTACTCAAAGAAACCTTAAATCATTTCTGTAATATTTATTTAAACATGTGTACAGCAAACTTTAAAACAACTGATTTCAAAGCTATTTTAATTATCAATAATGCTCCATATTAGCACGAAATCCCAACAATATTTGTGTGTTACTTTCACGATATTGGCCGGCATTCAGAATATTCTATAATATCGTAGAAATAACATAGAATATCTTGTTGTTTCTTATAGCACTTGCCACGGACAAGCCCGCTGTTACGAAGACAGCGAATTAAGCCGAAGGGGGAACGTCTCTTGTTTGTACAGTAGCGCCAACTACTGCCGAGAGTACGACTTTGCTACGCACGCATCACTCATTCGCTTGCACAACCCCTTTTTACAGGAGGACACATTCACACCTCTCACACGTAGAACAATGGAAGAAAAACCACGCCCAAACCGGGACTCGAACCCAGGACAACCAGATCGCGAGAAAGACGCGCTACCCCTATGCCAGGCCACCGGCAGAAAATCTTCTGCTAATAGGGATTAATTAAACCAAAAATAAGGATTAAAATGAGGCACTTATAAAATACAGTTATTATAGATAAATAACAATGTAAAATACACAATATAAAGTCATTTTAAAATGTTATGATATTATATGTGTGTGTGTGTGTGTGTGTGTGTGTGTGTGTGTGTGTGTGTGTGTGTGTGTGTGTGTGTGTGTGTGTGTGTGTGTGTGTGTGTATGAGAGAGAGAGAGAGAGAGAGAGAGAGAGAGAGAGAGAGAGAGAGAGAGCAAGGTTTTCGTAGGATTTCCAATATATTGATTTCTCATATGCACATTCAATATGTTTAGAATTAAAGATCTTTTATTCATATACTCTATTGCAATACTCTATTTTAATTAATGATCATAAAACATGCCATTTCGACACTGTACATTTCTGGGTATAAAGAATGGAACTATGAAAAAATATTCTTAAAAAAGAACAGAAAAACAAACAAAATTGCAAATTTTGCATTCTGTTATGCAATTTATTGTATTCTTGTTTATAAGAATGGGATATTATAACTAATTTTTTATTCCATTCCTGATATGCTAGAGTTTTCAAATTCTGTACATGTTTCGTTTTCCCCCTTGGATTGAACACCAATTCAAACCAAGTCCAAGAGATCGAAACCCTCATTCACCAGCTGCCTCACAGAGGCGCCAATACATAATTCTATATATTCAATTGCAATACTCTATTTTAATAATTTTTCAAAATTTAATTATTAGTCATTCGATTGTTTTGAATAAATATTTATTTCATTCATGTAGCATCATTTTTAAAACGAATTTGAAAAAATTATTTTTTTAAATTCCATATTATACAAAATAATGAATTGTAAATAAAAAAAAATTAAATGTAGAGAATGTTCCGAGTTCCGGTGGCGTGGTGGTAGGGCTCCAATTCACAGGTCCAAGATTCGATACTCGGGCTGGGCAAAGTCAATTCAGTCTTTCATACCTTCAGCGGGTAGATAAACTGAGGACCAAGCATGCTTGGGAACTAAACACTGGGGATCCACGTTAGGCTGACCACCTAACCGGGACATATGCCTTGCACCCCAGGGCTTTCGGTCAAGAAAGCAGATATGGGCACTGAAGGCCTTGGCCCACATGGGCGGTCGTGCCACTGAGTTTAGTTCAGAGAATTTTCAAAATAAAAATATTTTTCATTTTAGTTTACTGATAATTAGTGTTTATTGAAAAATGTATTTATTGAATTTATTTATACATTAAAATGACTAGGAATCATTTCAAATCGAGACAAAATCGTGCACTAAGTAAAAAGGTTTTACTGCAATTGCTTATCATGAAATTTTCAACTGAACTGTTCGATATTTACTCGGGCATTAAATTTTAAACTTTTGTTATCATTTATAGTACATTATACATACATACACACATGTACTATTTTTCTGTACTATATTTTACTATACCACATATATACATGGAGTATTTTTCTGTACTACATTTTGATTTGAAGTTCATGTTTTTGATAAAAAAAATATGATCTAATTTTTAGCATTCAAATAAAAATGCATTTAAAACATACTTCTATTATTTGGATTTAGGACTCAATAGGGAACCGCAACACGTCATTTATTAAAATTGTGATTAAATTATATATTTAAACTCCAAGCCAAAGAAATCTGACTTCAAATGAGAACAACAATTAAAAATTATTTGTTCTTTTTCAAAAAACATGTAAAAAATAAGTTAGCTATATTGCTTTACATCTTTTCCATACTACATAGTACTTTCTGCTATGTAAATACTTAATAATCAGAAACACAGGATTTTAAACATAGAATCACTGACGTGTCTGATTCATCCATCTTGCACAGATCTAATTTGCTGCTACGTATAAACAAAGCAAGATCAATTCAACGCAATTACTGACAGTGATGACTCGTGTTGTTCTTTTCTGTTTGCCCAGAATGGATGCTTACTACCCTTCCTAAGTGCTCTCATCAGAAGCGCCTCAGGGAATATCCAGAGAACAGGTCATTCTCACTTTCTGAAACATTAATGCACGTTTATGTTGCTGCGATACTTTATTATGCACACTACATCTTATTGTTATTTAGTCACATTTATCAAGAGACCAAACTGTGACGTCTTTTTCGAACACAGCGTAAGCAAAATAACAAAAAAGACAAAGAAAAAGAGAGTTACTTGCGTCAGTGCATTAAAGATTTGCTTATCAGCATTTATATATGTGGAATGACAAAGAGAATTAGTATCAAAGTGTCAAGATACCAATGGTGATCAGGGTTTCAAAATTTCTCAAAGATTTAGATGCACACTCAGAAATACGTTACCCTTTAGCCTTTATAATATTCTTTAAATGAAAAAATATGATTTTCTAAAAATGTATCAAAATTAAGTGAATGACATATTTATTATAGTTATTTCTTCTTTTCTGGTATACGAAATATACAAAGAGTAATTATCGTCAATAGTAAGTATCGTAAGAGCATCGTCAAAGTATTGTGTTTGAATATCTTAATGAATTTCCAAAATTTGACCTCTTTGTGTCCTGAAAACTCAGTTTTGGAATTATGGATATATTGCCTTCTCTGTTTTCCTGTGATGGGACTATCCCCAAAATGAATAACGCTGAATAAATAGAAATTGGTATATGCTCTTTAGAGTAAAATTGCAGAAATGTATCGAAATTGGATGAAATCCGTAGAAAACAAGTCTGTCTCTCTGTTCCGTTCCTTTGAAAATAAAACCGACAACTAAACACGCAAAGAACTAAATGCATGACATTTAACTTAAAATTTAATCACGAGAATTACAAATATATTTCAGATTTTTGACCCAATTCGTCAGCAGTTGATAACAAATTGGCCTATTTGAATGTCACCCTTGAATGTGATAGATCGTCTCTGCCATCAGGCAGATGGATGAATTTTGCTGCATGCTGTCTATATGCAGTTTGTAGATCTACACTTAATTTTCAATTAAATCTGTCCACAGACCGTCTGTTCACGTAAAATATTTACAAAATGGAATTACAAATGAACGAAGAATTTATTTAGCTTAGTACATTAATAAAAATATGTTGATAAAGACTGGTTTTAATAAATTAATATATTATAGTGCCTTCTTTTAAAAATTTGAAAAAACTGATTAAAATGTTCTTAAAATCTAGAAAAAAGAAATTGTTAATAAACAATGTATAGAAATGAATTCATTGTGATTTTCGATGATTTTCATATTCTAAAGACTATAAGGTTAAGGATTACAAAATTAACATAAATTTAAGGCAAAAATCATCCAAACTTAAAGGTCTTATATATATATATATATATATATATTTGAAACTCTTAATTTAGACCGAATTAATTTCCAAGATTTTATCTTCATTTAGCCCATTGTAACTTCATTCTAAAATATTCTCTTATTTCGTGATCCAATTCCACTTTCGGTTTAGTTAATCCCTTTGTAAAAATAACGCGCCATCAGTACTACGTATCAAATGAAAGTGATACTTTTACCCTTGTCAAAGGTCATTCCATTGGCATGTGGCCGAAAATCCCATGTTATATAAGGCTAGTGATCACTTGTTTCGGCTCTTTTACCCTTTTTTGCTCTTCTTTACTTCTGGTTTTGTGCCGCACTGCGTCTTCTTGTAAAATAATCATGTTTGTCTCCCAGGAGAGAAGAGAGAGAATAAAACGGAATTAAAAATACAAAGCCTCTTCACTACTTGTCAAAACTGCACTCTGCTTCAACAAAAATAATGTTACATATTATTTATCCGACAGGATTCGAAATACTTTACACACACACACACACACACACACACACACACCACACACACACACACACACACACACACACACACACACACACACACACACACACACACATATATATATATATATATATATTAGAGATTGTTGACAATATAAGCTATGGTACTGCTTGCAGCTTTAATAATGCACGTAATCCAATTTTAACGAATAGGAACAATTTCGCCCCAAGTGACATTTTTCAGAACAATAGGGAAAGAAGACAGACAAAAACTATTAAATATTGATCACTGCAAGAGAAGGATAAACGAAAGGGCATGTATTGAGATTTGAATTAAAATTTATTTAAAGATTAAAATAAAAAAATAAGACTTAAAATGAACTTTATTTCTAACTCGAACTCGTGGGAATTTTTATAATTGGGCGATTATAAAAATTGATCTGTATATTTTATGAAAATTAAAATTTTCGTTTTGAAATTTTGTTAACTAGATTATATTGGACAATTTCGCCAGTTTAAAGTAATTCACTACTTCACTAAAATTAGATTACATATTATTTGGGCCATTATTCGTTTCTTATTATTTTGAAACGAAGCTCGTTTATTATTTGAAAGGCAGTGCATTAAACTAGATATTTTACTGGATACCAACTTATTTCTTGTGTTACTGTATTATTATTATTATCCATTCATTGTGCTGTCACAATTAACTTTTTATGATAAAATTTTTTATAAATATTCCATTTATTGCAAATCGCATGTTAGCCATTTTTCGTTATAAAGGAAATATAAGAAAGTCCCTGTCTCATTAAGTTATCTTACCTCCAAAGGTGACCCAAAAAATAATTTAAAAGGAGCATTACTTCAAAACAAATCATTCTGAGGGAAAATTATTTTCTACTCAAACTGGTAACAGATGCACCTGTTGTTCCACTTTGTTGTGAGGAATGTTCAACGAAATTAAGATTTGTTATAGCAATTGGAATGTTGAAGCTCTAAGTGTAATAAGATTCTCATGAGATAAAAATGTTTTTACAAGTGAATATTCCACGTGAAGCCGTTGAAGGTTATGGTGAATCTAATTAACTGCTTGCCATATTCTAGATTCGGCACAATATTTCAAGTGGGAGGTGTGAGGCTTCCCTTCCAAAAAACCCTAAGCTGGTTTCTAGTGATTATATCCTTTTATTACCTCTCAAGGAACAAAATTCTCTTCAGAAGATTAAATCAAGACAGTAACCAAGAACTGGCTAAATGAACAGGAACATGAGTTTCGACTAACTATGGTAAACTAATCATTTGTGTCCTATATTTTATTTTTCCATCGATCTGGTGATTACGTGGAAAGAGGTGTTAGTATCTTTCTATCATCTCATTTGCATGTTATGTCAGCTGTTACCAAATAATATTTTTTGGCATTGTAACATTTTTATCTACTTATTTACAGCACAGCTATTATAAATATAGTACTGAAACTCGCTCATCTCGAACACATGGTTGCATTTGTCGACGAGGCATAGCTCCAGCTACACGTGTTCGCAGTAGTGAAAAGGAAGTTGTGTTGTGCAGTTGTTGTTGGAAATGGGTCTCTCGACGGAGGAAAAAGTATTTACAGTTGAGCATTATTTCAGCTCAAACGGAAGCGGCCGTAAAGGTGAACCGAGTTTGACAAAGGTGACAGAAAAATTCCAACAGAAATTTAATAAGATGGCATCAAGTAACACAGTTATGCTTTCTATTGTTACGAATTTTCGCCGTTCTGGTAGTGCACTGTATCAACGGAAGGGGAATGTTAATGGAGAGTGTGTTCAACTGTGAAGATCCACCAAGAACTGTGCTTGCATTAAGTGAGAAAATCATCTCATTTGCTGGATATGTTTGAGGGATATGTTTCAGGATACCTTTGTTTCAGGATATGTTGGAGAACCTGCGTGAACGATACGAAGACTATCTACAACGAGGCGGTGCACACTTTGAACACTTACATTTCGCATATGGTGGTAAATCAACACGCTAATGGTGTGTATGTATGTATGAATTTATGTTAATTTCTTGTGAGGAAAAATAAACTCATAGATAACAATAGCGTAATTTTGTTCCTTTTTTCATTTAAGTACTGTATATTTTGGCGCATACTGTATTAATGGCTTTATCTCTTAAATTTAACTTTTAGTTAATTTTAACTCTTATATTAAAACTGATATTTAACTTAACTCTTATATTTAAACTTTTAGCAACATTCGATATTCAAATCAATACATTTATTCGAAATAATTAAAGAATATCTTAAAGTTTTACTTTATCTTTTGTTCCGACTGTTTCATATTTCGTCACGAGAAAATGTAATGGAATAACGATGATGATGGCAATGAGTAATAATGTACATGGAAGTAACCAAAAATAAGAACAATGGATATCGTCTTCAATGTGATCATCATTGCAGAAACGGATGAAAAGATACTACATTTTAGACGACAATTCGCTTTATTCGAATTACATAATTCATAAGAGTTTTTATACCGCCTACTTACGATTCATGGTTTGTTTTTTTGAGTAAACAGTTGGAACAGCGATTTTCGTTTGAAGAAAGAAAATAATGTTTGTGTGGCACACTATATCACTGAAGACGCATCATGTAACGGTATGCTGAATTTCACCAAAGTTAACTGATAACCCAGAGATATTTTTGCAATTGTAATACAGGATCTGAGAGGGGGATGACGCAGTAGGTTTAAAAAAAGCACTATAATGTATATTTTCGCTTCAGACAGTGCATTTCCAGTCATTTCCATTCTTCTATATTTAGAACTATATAAATAAAAAATAGATTCAGTCTGAGATACTGGGTATACATCCTCTCTATTAGAACTAAAATTTGAAGGTGAAAAGTTTGAGAACTAAATCGAATCTTAAAATTGGGTGAAAGAATACAGGTAAGATAAAAGAATTTCCTCTTACTTTCACGAAATATTTCGCCATCCATTTTGTGTCTCATATAGTCCCATGTGAATCAAAACAAAATTTTAATGAGACAACAAATGCACATCTTTACTTTCACAAAACATTTTTAGAGTTGAAGACTAGAATTGGAAAACACAGTAAACGACAAAAGAAATTTCTTTTTGTTTTCCTTTTGTTCAAAACTTAGTAAATATCATGGCTTTGTATATGTGAAACGATAGTGTCCAACACACTCTAAATATAGCAAAATATGGTAACTGGGTATATGAGGGATTTTTTCTAAAAAAATAGACTAAAGAAGTTTTCAAACAACATGTTGGCAAAATTAGAAATGTCTTCTCTCTAGAACAGCGTTCTGCTCACCGGTTGGAAAAAAAGTATCAATGAAATTAAAAAGTTCTGCTGATTACAACTTGAAACAGTAATCGATTCAAGTTAGTTTGGTCAGTGCAATTTTATAATTACAATAAAAATAACTAGATTGCTTTAAAGAATACACATATGAGCTTTAATTTCCATTTCGTTCTAATTATGTTATTTAATATAAAAGGAGTTATATAGGGTTACCCAATTGCCCAGTTTCAAAAACTGACATAGAACAATCGCTTATTAGGGATTGAAGAGCTGAATATACTAGACTCCGGTTATTCTTAAATTTGAAAGGTAATATGTTTTGTGTTTTTCAATTTTAGAGCCATCAATGCTGAACTATATTACTACGGAGTGGTAGGTGCAATTAGCAAGTGGCAAGAGTGCTAAAGTAAAAGGGGTCTACGGTATTCGAAGGTCATAAACCAAAGTGTTAAAATTCTAAAGGCACTTAAATACTGCTATCTATTCTATTTTCTTAAAATATGAAATGGAACCTCACTCTAGAAAATTCCAGGGTGATTTATTTACACTGCTGATCAAAGGACTCTTCAGAAAAGAGAAAGAGGAAGAGCAGAAAACAAAGCCATGCAGCATTTAAAAAAAAAAAACAGGGCTCAGAAAATATTTGTAATTAAGCTAAAATAGTAAAGTTTAAAGAGGTAACAAAAAAAGAAAACATTCAAATTTCTCGAATCCGAATGAAAGGCATATTAAACTCGTTAAAAATATGGCGGTATTTTCAAAAAAATTACTGATATCCCTACTGTCTGTTAATTAAGGGGAAATCCACCCTCCGGAGATAAGAGGGGATTTTCTTTTGCTTAAATCAGAAACTGCTATAAGATTATGGAATCTAATTAAATTTTTTTTTTTTCATTTCCAATCCCACTAAGAAAAAAAAATAAAGATGATATTCTTTAATTGTCTGCAATAAAAATAAATGCTAAATTATTATAATAACAAAATTCAAAATGGAAATTTATATGTCATTTGGAATTTCCAAACTGCCATTAAAGTTGATCCCATTCATTTTTATATTATTGCAAGTTTTTTATTCCTTTAGTTTATTTTTAATCAATAGTCTTAGCTTTCTGAAAGAATGTTCGTTCCTTTATGTCTTAATTTCCCTCCTCATTGAAAAACAGCACTCAACAAAGAAAAAATTTTAATATATTGAAATCAAATCGATGGAAATAAAGTTGTATAGTTATTTTCTCATTATTAATATTAGTGTGTCAAAAATCTAAGTATTACTACTTAGATATTAATAAATGTTCGGTAGGTTCTTTTATTGGAAAAATAAAATACCCCATATTTATGGCCAGGGCCCAAGATCTAGAGGGAGATGCTGAATAAGATTACAGTAATATCAAACCCTTATACGAAGATTGATTTTTTTATGATGATTAAAAGTTTAATGGGCTTGTTGTGAATGATAAATTATAAGTTAGTTCTATTTTTATGAGAAAAACTGTTTGAAAGTGGCTATCAGGAGACAGCATATATATATATATATATATATATTTGTCTATGGTGAGTTGAGTCTATATTGTAATGCTTAATCTTCGAACAGTTTTCTTATGGTGTATTATATTCTTGTTTACAAACATTATTTTTCAGCGTTAAGCTTAATAGTTTCAAGCTATAATAGTTTATTTTGAATGTGTTGCAATTTAATTTAAGCTGAAATTTTTTTAACGAGATCCTTAATAAGTTTTTTTTTTAAAAAAAATTTGACTTATCAACTTATGTAATAACCCATACTTACTAAAATAATTTGATACCAATAAATTCAATGTTTAGCAAATTCTTAATTAAGAGTTATTATTTTCCTATCATTTGATACACAAACACACTTTTGCACATGTGAAAGCATCAACTTCGACGTAGGCGCATACAGAATAATTGAAAAAAATATGCAAGATAAAGAAACTCATATTCCAAGATAGAAATCTCGGATATTTTCTACTCGCTTATAATATGCATGATAAAGAAACTTACTTCCATATTGTATGCAAGTAGAGAGCATCTGAGAATCTCTAAATTTACTAAATTAGCACATCATCAAATTTTTTTTACTACAGCAGTAAAAAGATCATAATTTTTATTTTTTAAGCATAAAAGCAGTATATGAACAGTAGTAGTGTAGTATTACTTTAGTTCAAGTAACTTCACAATCAAGCGATTAATGGAACTTAACATTTGAACAAACTGCATGTTATCTTATAAAGCCTTATAAAATAAGTCTTTTTGTCTTCCTATAACAAGCTCAATGAATTCCAAAATTGATTTAGGTGTTTTCAATGCATGAAACATACAGCAGAAAATTTTCAGAATATCGTTATT
Organism: Argiope bruennichi; assembly: GCF_947563725.1. NCBI lineage: Eukaryota > Metazoa > Arthropoda > Arachnida > Araneae > Araneidae > Argiope > Argiope bruennichi. The sequence continues at coordinate 53,976,766 of NC_079162.1, forward strand.
TACAAGATAATCTTATTTGTTATAATGACAAGTCATAAATATTATTCACCCTGCGATTTTCTCGCTCCCAACGTGACTAGTTTTGATTGCAGCAAAATATCTTCTAATTATCTTAACAGGTAAAAAAATTGATCCAGATCATTATGCCAAGCTGTATTAACAAAAAGTATTTATATAGCTTACCTTATTTTTGAGTTATCCTACCTATATACTCATGAATGAATAGATACTCAAGTTCTAGCTGGTTTAGTTTAGTTATATTAACGTCCCGTTGTAAAGCAATGGGGACGAACCTCGTAAGTTTGAACCGCGGTCAGATGATGAGGACGACACCTGAGATGGCACCCCACTCTCCACACCTCACCAAGTGGAGGAGGTTTGGCACGACGGATTTAACGTGCAACAGGCCCCCTTACACGACGGTTCTTCGGTGGAATCAGGTCTCGAACCTGAAACTCTACGGCTCAGAAGCCGAGACCTTACCACTAGGCCACCGCGACCCCAGTTTCTAAATGGATTGAGTCAGAAATATGATACATATCTGCAATTTTAGCAGTAAAATGGTAAGAAGAGGAAAGGTAAAGTAGATGAAATATTTCATATTTCATCTACTTAGTTGGTCTTAGTTTTGAAGCATATTACTAAAATTCACATGTATTGAAGACTGACACTCTTCCAGTAAACGGATTTATCCAAAGTTTTAATGCATCTAGGAATTCGGTATTATCGCTATATATAAAGTTTTATCAATAAACTTATCTAACTCTTTTAGCAAAAGTACTCACATACACACAAACAGGCGAAATGACGTAATTCAAAAAAAAAAAGTTTTTTCAAACTTAGGGAATTTTTAAATGAGAAGAGTCATTAAAATATCGAGGTCAAATGTTTTGCAGATTACAGTTGCTGCTTTTTGTATATATATATATATATATATATATATATATATATATATATATATATATATATATATATATATATATATATATATATATATATATATATACAGTATATGAGCAAGTAAAAATGCTAGCTCCAAATATATTAGATTGCGGTTTATTTATAATAGTTCTTGAGCAATTGCAATACTTTTTGAAGAGAAATAACGGAATTTGAGCATCAGATATAGTTTTTTCAGTAAAAAAGAAAAAGTTAGAACTGATTAATGGTGGAAATAAAGTTTTATTTATTTATTTTTTATTATTTCTCACTCTTTCAAATCCAGCTTTTCGAAATTGATAGCATTTCGCAATCTCAGATGACCTTAATTAGTTATGCTTCCAATTGTAGACATTGCTTTTTATATTGATCGTTCAGAGTATTAGGCAAGACTAAAAACTATCCAAGGAAGGTAGATTATTAACAGAGTAAGAAGTAAAATATTCACGTTTGTTTTAAGATTAAAACCTTTTAGGGAATCCTTTCTTGTTCCCATATTTTATCAACTTAAAATAATATTTGATTTGGATATAGACAACTGAAGTTTAAGTGTGCCATAAGGTAACTAAATCCTTTTAAATTTCTGGATATTTTGTCCCAAGTTCTTTCTTAATCCCACTGTCATCTACTGAATTTCGTAAATATTAATTTCATAGTTCTTATTTTAATTTCATTACTTTTTGCAAATCCCCCATTTTACAAAATCAATAAAATATAATAAAACTTTCCGAATGTGGATTTGCCGAACGCGATATAAACATATATTATTTTTCTATCCTATTTGTTGGCACATTATAGCCGAACTTAGCTTTTGCGCCTATAAACACCACAATAACTAACTAATTAACATTATTAATTGTTTCAAATTAATTTTTCAGACACTAGAATTTCTTTTAAACTCTGATGTCGGTCATACTGCCATATTGCAGTCAGAGAAATAATACAAACTGCAAAACTGGTGATGAAGGATTTTCAAATACGAAAGAAGATAACGAATTAGACGAAAAAAAGAATCTTGAAAATGACGAATGTCTTGGTTGTTGTTTCCTTGTTTCTTATGGCACTTGCCACGGACAAGTCCGCTGTTACGAAGACAGCGATTTAAGCCGGAGGGGCAGCGTCTCTTGTTTTTATAGTAGCTCCAACTAGGGCCAAGAGTCCGACTTTGCTACTCACGCATCACTTTTTCGCTTGCACAACCCCTTTTTACAGGAGGGCACATTCACACATCTCACAATAGAATAACGGAAGAGCAACCATGCCCAAACTGGGACGCCCAGATCACGGGGAAGACACGTTTCCCCTATGCCAGGACTCCGGCTCTTGGTTATTTGGTTGGTTGGTTAGTATATGTGGTTTTCATGTCTGAAACGATAAGGTTTGGTTCGATACTATATGAGGTTTAATGACTGAAATGATGAATCGTTTGGTTGGTTTGTTATATGCAATTTAATTGCTGAAATTATGAATGAAAAATTGGATGATCTAGTAACGTCAGCTGCGAATGAATGTAAAATTAGAAAGGAAAATAAAGCGTCATTAATTTTCCTGAGATGAAATTAAGTGTTGAAAAAGGCAGAGGAACTGATTTTGAAACGGAAATTAATTTAAAGAGAGAAAAAGGAGGACATTTTCTATAAGATATCCAAACTTTTGTGCTTCTTATAGCGGAATTTTTAAAGAGCTCTTTTGTTTTTGTCATTAAGGGAAACAAAAGTCACCGTCTTTTAAAAATATTTGTTGAATGTTCCTACATATTGAACAGTAATTAAGATTCTTTCAATAAAGATTTTTTCATTTTTCTATTTTAATTACAACAATATTTAGTTTTGTCTAAATTATAAATATTTTTTTTTTATTTTGATCAGTAACTAATATATTTTTATTTCATAGAAGATTGACATTGGGAAAACAATGCTGCGGAACATGCAAATTATTAATTGCTTTACCCTCACATTCCTCAAGGATTTAGTATATACACAAAAGGTTTCAGAGAATTTAGATAGAATTCATCATTGTTTGGGAAGGCTTTATGACAAAATGTCAGCAAATTCTAATATACGAACTGCGTTTCATAGATATGTATTGAGCAAAAATAATTTTCAAGTAAAATAATATTAAAATAATCTCGAACAGATTGCTAATTATGTATCCCAATTCTTCAATGGAATCAAGTTACTCTGTGCCATGCTTCTACGAAAACAACTATACATACGAACTAACATTTCGCTGCACATTTTCTTCTTTGTGCTATGATGTTATGTCCTTTTTTCTTATGCAAGATATGTAATGGTTTCTAAAAGTTATTAGGGATTCACAATTGATATGTGTAATTGTAGTTTACTCTATTCAGTAAAAGTATTGAATGTGTTTTTCATCTTCTTATGAAATGTATTAAATCTCAGAACTTTAGTACTTTACAGTTTTATAAAAGAACTAATGAATATTTTTATTCAATACTCTTGAGACAAATGTTTGGATGATTTTATAATTCAAAATGACAACTGACGTAACAATCAACTATTTATACTTTATCAATTTAATTCTTATTATTACTAGTGGCTGAGTTTAAAAGTTATAAATTCGTCCTTTTTTAAGGGTTTCATCAAATAGTAAATAAATAGGTTGGAAATTCCTTTCGAAAATTTCAAACTCAGATAAATAGTTATTCAAAACACATAACATGACGAATAATAAAGAAATTCTAAATGATGCCCCTGTCTTTTAATTTTATATTGAAATAATTCAGAATTTTTATTGAAGTTTTAAAGTGGTTGATATGTTTATAGATTACACTGTAATACTTTCATTATTAGCAAAGACGTTTTGTCATTAATCATTACTATTGATCTCACGTAAAATCTAACCAAGCAAAGATAATTTAAATAAATGTGTTGCATGCAGTTGTCAATAGATGGCGCTGCAAAACTATTTACCATTTTTATGTTTTGAAAGAGCACTGCTAATACTTTTGGTAGATAAAGACAACTTGTTTTTATTTCACAAATAAACTTTCTCGTTGAGTAATGTTTTTAATATCTCACTCGATTGTCATTTGCTCTTTGTTACTTTGTTTGCTTTAGGATTAATTATGCGTCATGCTGTGCTTGGTTTTTTTTTTCAAACTATGTTTTACTGTACTGTTTGTTCCTTTCTAACTTTGTACTAGTTCTGAGTAATCATCAAAATTATTGATAAAAAATTACGATTGAAAGCTGCCATTATTAATATGAAGAATCATTAAGTGATTTTCAGTTATTTTGTGATCACCCGCTGTATTCGTTCGAAAAAAGGTCTTGATGATTTACAACTTTGAAATAGCAAAATAAATAGACAAACAAAGAATAAAGAACTCTTAATGATGTTTTGAATTGATTACGGTGTCTAAATCTAGAAGTTTCTATCTCTTCCAAATTTTAGAGATCTCATTTTAATAAATGACGGAGACATGTTTATAAATTACAGGCAAATGCTACATTTTTGTATTAATGCAATATTTATGGTTTTGTTGCTTTAAAGTCACTAGATTCATTCGAAAGATTGGTAAATGAATGAATTATATTTTCGTGATAATTTAAGTTTTCTTCAAAATCTGAGAATCAATGAATAAATTACCAAAATTGATTATTTTCTCGTCATCTATATTAAACTATTTCAAAAAAATGTTTCTTTTCTAAAATTAAGTGAAAAATTTACTGTCTATCAAGTCCCTTATTTCAGAATTTTATCTTATACAATAAATTAAAAAAGATATCTTACTTTCTGGTATACGAAGTATTCAAAGAAAATTGTAATCATCAAAAAATTCGAACTAGAGATTTTACAGAATGTTCCCGCTTCAGACCTCCTTGAGTACGAAATAGAGGACGGGTTTAGATAATTTTGACCTCCCACTGGTTTAGATAATTTTAGAATTTTATATATATCTGTTGTCCCCTGTGTACATAATAACTCAAATGCACTTTTAAGTAGACAGATAAAATTCGGCATATAAATTTTATACAACGCTTACAGATCTCTATCACATTTAAAACGAAATCCATTCGGATGAAGGCTGGCTGTCAGATTTTTGAACCAAATCTGATAAATTGTTTGCCGTCTGCCAGTCTATACCTTCGCATGTAAACGCAATGACTTAAAAAAAGCAATGATTTAAATAAATAATATTTGGTATGCGATCTTATGACTACAGTTGCAGTTATGTGTGAAATTTCGGTTCAATCGGTCCAAACATAGGCGTCCAAAATACACATTCGATCATCGAATACTTGTGTATTAATCGCTTGTCAAGAATTCGTCGCCAAAAAAGACGCCAAAGATCAAACCATAGATTCAATGAATATTCTAGATTAACGCCAAAAATCAATATTTCGGAACTATTGTTCACCAATACTATATAAGGCGGTTTGATTCGCGAGAAGGGTAATCATACGTTTAAAGTATGCCAGAAAGAATTGGGGAGAGTCCTCCCACTGGTTTCGAAACAAAAAGTATCCGAGAAAACATATTTGGCCAGAATTTTTTAAATTTATGTGACAGTTGAAAATTAACTAAAATGGACGTAATTTTATTTACTTTCTCAGATACGAAGTAGGTAAGTCAGCCATCTAACTCTCCCACCCGCCACGAAGGCACACGGATTTAAACCATAAAAACTGAATGACCGACCCGCCGCAACAGCAACATTGGCGGGAACTGTGGTTGAGTCCTAAGGGCTGTCACCGGCCACGGTACAACCCTCCCCGAAGGGAGTACGTCTCGTCATCAATGGGAGGAGTCAGATCTCCCACCTATTAGTGTAACCTCCAGGGTGGCGAGATCCAACCACCATGCCGGAAGCATCTCATCCTCATTTCGAGGTGCTCCCCCCGGGGGGTATACGAAGTAGGTAAACAGAATGTATTGTAATCATCACATAATTCGAAAACAGGATTTTAACGAATATTCACGTTTTCAATCAACCTGAGTATGTAAAACACATTTTTAGAATTCTGTCTGTCTGTCTGTAAACACGATAACTCAAAAAAAGTTATAGCTAGATGGATTAAATTTAGTATGTGGTCTTAACACCAAATATGTACATTTCTTTTAAAATTTAAAAAATTCAGTTCATATGCTGTCCACCTTTCTGAATACATGTGAATAGAATAATCTCCAAAATTCAAAAGCTAATTGAAAAAAATTTGGTACATGATTTCTACATTTAAATTATAAAAATTAAAAAGATTGATTCTTGGTCATGATGAGTGAAATGATTTTTCGTCGCTATCGATAGATTTTTTACTCAAGCATATCTCTTTTTGAGCATATGGCGTATGTTCAAAGTAAAATGGTAGGCAAAATTATAGGTAATTTCGCAGAAACCAACAACTATGTATCGGAACCTTCCTTAATCTATTGAACTATCAAATGACGAAGATGCCTAAGATTTGGTGGATGAAGTTTCTATTATCTTTGGTCAAGAAATGATCCATGAAGTTGGAATAATAGGTCATCACTATAATCCATACACAATCAAGCGTTCATTGCAGCTCGTGTGTTTATTCAGTATAAAAATATGATGTGACATGGGAAGTGAAAGTATAAAATTCATTTTAATCTATTGAGAAAAGGAAGCAATATTTTAGGATTTATACTTTCAATTAATTTAACATGTGAACGTCATAATTTTAATACAAGAAAAACTTCTTCAAACATTTTAAATTAGTAATCCTAATAGTTCGCAAAAGAAAACATAAAAACAAAAAGAAATTTATTAACTTTAAACAAAAATTGAGAGTTTTCCCGTTCGACTCTCTCCCATGCTATGCATTGTTCCATTTTGAAATTCCATACTAAATTGAAGAATTCAAAAGCAGAACATTTTTAAAATCTCTTTTTCTTTAATTGATTCTGTCTAAATTTTCAGATCTAACTAGTCAAATCTAAAATGTTTCTCCAAACTTCTCACTTTAAATTACATCTATTTAGCGCCTTGAAATTTTGAGCTTCCCGTTAACATGTAAGTGATCTGAAAAATCCATGAACAACTATCCATCGGCAGTTTTATTCAAAGTTTTATTCTGATTTACTATTTCCCAGGTGAACCGCACAAAAATTCCATCCGTGGATCTTGTTCCAATTACGATAACCTTATTCATTTATAACGGACAGATAGATAGATAACACATGAAATTCAGAATTTTTATGGATTTAGTTACAAATTTGATACTAATTTATAATTCAAATGCCAAGAATGTGTGCCAAATTTATTCATTACGTTTTGTAGTAGCAGCGTTTACTTTTACTTGAACAAACATATACTTTTTGTGTATGTAGATAGATATGGATTTCGTTCAAAATTATATAAAAAATCTACAAAATTAATGTTAAGACCACACATAAAATGTCATCGTCTCTTAGTTATGGTATTCACAGATAGATAGATATAATTCCAAAGGTGAGTTATTTTTATTTATTCCGGAAGATCTAAACGCCGAGATTCGTCAAAACCGCTAAATAGAATTGCTTGACGATTGCAATATTTTCTGCTTGTATACTTCGAATACGAGAAAACAAAAATGTCTGGAGGCGGGGACTTAGCAATTTATTCCTTTCAATAGTTTAGTCCTTTTTATTTATTTATCCCTTCCAGTAATTTAGATCTTTTTAGTAATTTTGCTTTTGTCATTCAACGCAGCACAAGTTAGGAGGCAGGGTGATAAAGTATCCGCTTCAGTAACTGAATAATAGTAGATTCGAGATAGAATTCTTCTAGAGATCTTTCGTATAGTATGTGGGTTTTGTGTATTTTAAATCAGTTCCTGTGGGTCAACTATCCAGACCTTGCATGAGATTGTGTACCAGGTAAGTGTCCTCTGACTAGGGCAAAAGTGTAACATCTGTTCCCAGAAGTCTTTGTGTAGTTTCGAAGCAAAATGTTAATCTCACAAATGAATACAACCTATAACATAATTAAAATATCAGGTTTAATTTGGCAAAAAAAATCTTGTTATAGTTTTGATTGCTGTTTTAGTGATTTGGATTCAAATTAGTTCGATCAGAAAAATCATCAGAAATTATCAGAAAAAAGACGAATTGTCGAAGAATATATCGAAATGGTTACTATCAGAAAATATAAGAAACTTGTAAATATGCTCTTAAGGAATTAAACATATCAAGGAAAAGCCAAATCAATTCCTATTAGGTTGATTTGATGTTTTGAAATTCCAATAGTACTTTCTTGACAGCGGATTTAACGTTCCCCTGGCCCATACCCAGGGCAGATCTTCTATAGAATCGATTTTCGAACCCGATCTCACGTTGAAACTACTACCAATCAACGCAGTCACCTTATTAAACAATTATAAACAAAAAATGCCTGTTTTAAAATTTTAATGGAAGTTTTTAAGACATTTCTGTAAACCCTAATCGTGTAAATGACACCATTTGGATCAAGCTCATCTTTGGCAAAATTCGCTGTCTTGCTTATTGATAAGTGCCGTTTGGGAGAAGTTAAAAAAGAAGCGTGTCAAACCATATGATAAATATGATAATTCATTTACTATAAAAGGATGATCTTTAGCTTTCTTACCCTTTGGCTTCTTTTACATGTGAATAAGTATGATGTATGACATCATCAGTTGCGTGTAAACGGCGTGTAAGCGTTATACGGTCTTGAATTGAATTGAATTGAATTGAATTAAAGCTGTAGAATAGCGAATATTTAAGACTAGAATTTCATGCATTGGTTTAATATTTCATCCTGCTAATAAGGAGAGCAAATGGCTGTACAGAGAGTCGAAGATATTATCGCCTGTTTCAAGCATTTCCATTTGACTACGTGTTGTTCAAATCTTATTGTGGTAAGTTTGTCTTTCTGTAGATTTTGGCCAATGAATTGTATTTCAGAAAATTCAGTTTTATTATTTACATGTTTAATTTTTCCTGCTTGTTAAGGTAGAATTTTTAATTTATTTTGCACTCTTTCTAATGTGTTGTAGCTCCGAAGTTTTGTAGTTGTGAATTTTTGGTTGTAGTACAGTTATTCCAATGCTTGACTTCATTATCTAGTCTTATTAACTTTCAATGTATTTTCATACCATTTTAGATGAGCTATATGTCGTTATTTTAAAGAAACGATGGATTAAAAGATAAAGATATGTACTGTAATAAGTACATAATAATCGATTATGAAAGTCTTGGAAAGTCTTTACTTTAAAGACTAAAATAGAAATTCTTTCGAGAACTTTCTTCAAAGCCCACACTATTAAATGATTGGTTTGTGAACTATTCTTCCTTCAAAATATAGATGAAAAAGAAATTCATGAGAGAAAAGGCGTTTAAAATCTAAGATATTAAAAGTTTGTCATAAAGAGAATTCCTAATCCTCCGTTAAAAAAATAAAATGAATTAGGAATGCCCTTATCCTCTCGCTGTCCTAATATAATGCCCGAAATAGATGACTTGTTATCTTTGGTATGTATTGCAATCCATGGAAATATACTTAATGTTTAAATCCGTTTAAGTGTTTTGTCATTTTAAATGCTAATTGCTGCTTAAATATTTGTCTAATTCGATGCACTAGTCGGATGTATTGTAGGCGAAAATATTTCAATTCCAATTTAAAGTATTTTTAGCTCTATTTTCAATCTAACCTCCAGGTTAAGTTGCATTCGGATTAGAAGTAATTAGTTTAAGGGAACACTCAGACTAGTCATGGTATAGATCTTTATTTTGCAAGCTTGCTTCATTGTTCTTATTCTTCTATTCAAAATTGCATGCAATAAGCATTAAATGGCCTAGTGTTTTTATACTAAATATAAAACTAGTTAGTGCTAAATTTTCTTTCTATATGCAACAGTAAAAATGCTATCTTTTATGTTGGATGAATTTAATACATCCAACATAACATTTCTCCCTTATATTTAAATGTCTGTAAATGCAATCTGCATCAAATATTCATATTTGAAAAAGTAATAAGAAATTTTCATGCGAATTTTGAAAAATTCAAGGGGACGGTACTCTATTGGGAGTGCAAATTATTCGCTTATGGTTATGAAATTCTTATGCGTGTGTTTTAAAATATATATAAATACGTCAAATATCTTGCAAAAACTTTTAAAATGAAATATTTTAAAAGAATAAAAATGTATAATTTTAAAAATTTGAAAATATTTCAAATGATTTTTTCTATTTCCTCATTGCCTTATATAAATTTACTTGGAACAAAACTGTGGTTTTGTAACTACAATTAAATGTTAATTTTTAAAAAATATTCTTATGCATATGTACTGAATTTTCATAATTGTTTTCTGAACTAAAATAGACTTTAGATAAAGAAACTGAAACATAAAACGCATGTTTTCTAATGTTTAGGGGAATCTTTGTCAATTTAATATTTTCTCAAATTAAGACAATGGAGCGCCTTAAAGATATTTAAATCTAATTAGAATATCACTTTAAGAAAAGTCATTAAAATGTTTTCCAGGTCCTTTAAATATTCATTTTATTGAATATATTTAAGGATGTTTTAATTGAATGTAAACTTATATTGATAAAATATTAAAAATAAAACTTTTGCCCATCGTGACTTATTTTAAAGTCCAATGCTTCCTTCAAATTCAACTAAAGCTGATCAAAAATTGTGAGGTCATTTATTTAAATGTTTAAGTGCAATAAAAATATTTTTAATATTACTTGAAACGGAAAAATGTTGGAAAGGTTTCCTTAAACTTTCATTCCTTGCTTTAAATTATTTAACGGCAATAGACTCCTGTTATTGGATTTCGTAATACGAATTTCTCGAATGCATTTAAACAATTCATTTGATTATAATCGAATTATTGGTGCACTAGAAGATAATATATAGTTTCTTTTATTTTAGAATTGGTATTGCTTGATGTTGGAGGTTTGATACTGGTTAATAAAATGACTAATTTTCAAGCATGGATGCAACTAATCTACTAGAAAGTGCAAAGTACTCAGCACTGAGCACATGATTAAAAAGGTTCAATCTCAAATATCGCATGTGACGACCCATTAACATCTTAATCTAAATTTATGAACCTTTAAATAAGCGAGATTTCAGCCTTTATCCAAGTTTAAAAAAAACGTATGTAGCCAAATAGATTATCCAGAGCTTTAACTAAACATCTTTGTTCACTTGGCATATAGCATTATCTTGCATTAAAAGAGAAACGTGCTTACAACTGTTGTTGCTATTAAATTGTCCCTTCCTCTTAAAATACTCGAATTGAGTCTGAAAATTCTTTTGAAGTTCTTTACTGAAACTTCAAAATCGGTAACGTTTTGAGTGAACTTGATTCTGAATGACTTCTGTAACTTCAAATTCAACGAAAGGGCATTCCTCTGCTCTCCCCCACACAAAGATTCCCCCTTTCTTACAAGTTGAGGGAAAGCACATTTGCATTTAAATATGCAAGTCAATTGTAGGAAAAATCTCGCTATTTACTTGGTGTCAAATCAAATTTGTTGCTGAACTAGGGCTTTATGAATATTTGCTCCTTCACATTTGCTGTTCAGATAGTTGTCTTCAGTAATAATCCTTTGTTGGTGAGCTACAAATTTAGATTCAGATTTAACTTGACAGATTAAAGGATAAAAACTAAAGTAAGATAAATATTAAAGTACCAAATAAAACTGTTCATTTCTAATACTATAGTAACTAACGCATGAGACTGGATTTCGTAAGAATGTTTATCGAAAGTGTTGTGGGGAGAAAAAACGGAAACAAATAACATTCCGAAAGTAACATTTTTAATAGCAAAAAAATTTCCATGGGAATTTACTCAAATATGGTACAGTAATAGTTTGCTTTCCTTCCTTTTTAATTATAATTAAGGAATTTTCTACACAAGACATCTCTGAAAAGAGTTGGGACAGTAAAAATATTTTGGCTTCATCTACTTTTTGTTAGAATGTTATTTTCTTTTAGATTACAGCTAATTCATTAATTAATGCATCATATTTAAGTTCTCAACTATATACTGTTCACATTGTTTTCAGTTAATACTTCGTTAGCTAAATTTTAAGCTTTCCTTTATATTTTTGTAGTTTTAAACTAAATCTTCACTTGCATTATCGCCGCTTGAATCCAAACGTTCTATTCCAGGTATCATCACGAACACATTCGCGTTTATTCTTCCACCAGGGATTCTTTAACATCATTGGGTTTTTATGCCGCTGCTCTTGCCCTTCTATACATTCAATTTTGAGTGACTTCTTAATGCTTCAGTTTGAGATAATGGTTCCTGCAACCTCTAACTTTGAAATGTCTCCTCTACCGTTTACAAGACGATCAATTTAGGAAGGCAAGAACTTTCTTTAGAAACTTAATGTGCATTAATGTATTAAAATGGAAGCGACTTTCTATCGAATCTGGATATCAAACAAAATCGTAAAAGCTTGAGACGCAAGTAAATTGGAGAAATATTTAATGTATTTTAATTTTATAAAATGAATGTTTGGAATTTTTTACTATATTTATTGTGGTTTTATAGCCTTCTAGTTTTGTTTAATCCCTAATATTTTTACTTCAGATTCCTCAATAAAACTTTTTAATACATCGATAATCTTATAATTTTAGTTTTTGTTACTTGAAACCGTAAAACGCTTAGACCTTATCCAGAAATTTAATATTGGCGCTACAACGCCGTAAGCAAACCGCTATGCCAAGTCAACTGGTTTTAAGTTTAGTTTCATTCTAAAGGCGTAATTCTTAGTTATTGATTTAATAAATTTTTTTCATTAATAACTTTAAAAAACTAATTTATATATAATCTATATAAATTTAATCATTAGAATAGTAAATATTCTAGTTCATTTTCTTATTGTAAGAATACATTTATTCCTTAATCATTTAACTTTTATCAAATATAATATAAATCCTAAAAACCAGTTTCTGATAGAAATGGTCCAAGTAAATTGATCTTAATTACATTTATAGAGTATTTTAATTTTCAATGAAATTGCAAAATGAAAATCCCTTTGTTTTAATTTCTTTTGTGTCGATATAATTTGTATTACGCTTACAGTGTTTAAACGTCTTTATTTTTGAATTTTTCTCAGTCTTTACATATTAAATCTAAAATGTTTTAATCTAAAATATCAACTTCTAGAAGGTACGATCGCTGAAACAGATTTTTAGTTAATGTTAGTTAATAATTAAGATCTTTACATTTATTAAAATATTGTCATCCAGAATAAGTTAAATTTCAGAGCTCTAGTAAATGAAAATATAAGAAACTCGAATAAATATTTTATCCTCACAAAACGCAGGACATGATAATTGAAAGAATTTAAAATTCAGGTCAAGTTAAGCGGAAATGTCATTTCTGTACTTTAATATGGATTCTACCATTAAGCCATACATTAAGTATAGAATATATTAAGTGAATTGTGTGATCGAAATTCATTGTTGTATCGGAACTGGTGTTCAAATGCTAACAAATCTCATGTTGAGCGACTGACTTGTAATGTACAGTGGTTCATAGAAACTATTGACTTAATATGTTGGCGGAACGTTTGCTTTTCTGAGTTTTATTTAATTTAAAATTTTTGTCTTTTCAGATGGTAATTCATCCTTGATAGTGTTGGAAGTGACCGTAAATTATGCAAGACCTTTACCAGGCATCACAAATTGAATCCTCGGTGCATGAATCCGTTTACCTTGTGGGAAAAGTGTGAAGCGAGACAGTACCAACTAATGTCTGTTACAAGTATGACGCCCATGCAGCCCTTCCGGTAAATTGAGGACTACAAGTTGCATCATTTTGCTGACGGATACTAGGTAAAGTCTAACACCCCATTCCTATTCTACGTTAAAAATATCAGTTCAGTTTTATTTCTAAGAATAGAACATTCAAAAGACTAAAATTTAGTTGTGCGTAAAACACATAAATCGCTAAATTTTTCAGCGTTTCCGCTGATCACGATTCTAAAATATCCAAGGGAAAAGGGTTAACTATGACGGATCGCAACGAATCCTGGAGGCACTACCAGAATAAAAATTTCTAGGTTTAAAAATTTTCCTAAGCATAAGCGCGGTAAAGTTTTATGCCTAATTTTGTCAGATACAAGCGACTGCTTTAAAATATTTCAAATATCTAGAAGACTTCTGTTATATTTGTTTGGTGGATGTATGAATTTTATAGATTGTTTTAAACGATACCAAATCTGTTTTATAGAACCAAATTCTGAAACGGTCTTTAAATACTCGTAAACATTTAATAGTTGACTAATAAGATAGCTGATCGTATCCATCACTACGCAGTTTCTATTCGCAAATTTTAAGATTTTCTATGAGCCTACGAATATATTTTCAAATTACCTTGCTATTAGATTTCAAATTCTGATCTGCATACTTGGCTTCATTTAATGTTTTAACACCAAGAATGAATCGTTTTTAATCGTATAGCAAGTGTACATTTCATTAGTTTTCTAGATTATGAAATAAACATATATACAGGCATGAATGAGGTGCAATAGTGCCATACCGTTCTTACTAAAATAAGAGTAGGGCTTACAATGCGAACTACTACGAGTTTGAAAGTTAACTATTCTACAGTCTACTTCTAATCTTATTGTTAAAATAAGCCTTGGGTGGATTTGTGACTTTATATAAATTGAAAAGCACAATCCTGCTTCATTAGTTTTATGTCTTTGACCCGAATCTATAGGTGTCTTACGAGTTAACGGAAAATTCTTTTTTCAGGTTATTTTGGATGAGATCTCACTCGCTGGTCACTTCTATTAACTTTTGTACCTAGAAGAATCTGGGTTAACTTTGACATATTTGACTGAAGCCTGTGGCCTCCATATTGTAATATTGCGTTTATTCAAGTTCTGCAATCTTGTACAACATGTTGCATCAGTACTTTGTAAATACCTAAAAGGAAAACTGGTTCGTCTTGCATTATATTTTTCATTTAAACTTTGATATTTGAACTATTTTGGAGCAAGTTCACAAACCTGTTATTCGAAATATTAAGTCTTCCAAAGATGACTTAAATTTTGTAAATATAGATTTGTAAGTAAAATTAAGATTTAAAATCTGAACAAATATTCTGTTTATACATTAAAATGCCTTTATTTGCCCTCTCTAACCTGAACTCTAATGCAAGCGACTGAAATGAGGCAGGTGCTTTAGTTTGTGCGTCCAAATCTCAAGAGTCAGTCTATTAAAGAAATTTCATCTCGAAATTTCTTAATCTTTTCTTGCTCGCATAATTTAAAGTTAATAGAATTTGCGAAATCTGCCAGCATCGCTTTACAGTAGTAAAAAGATGCTAAAACCTGGATTATGGGACAATTTCAGAGCACTCTTTTCACGCGCAAGTTTTGTCGTTTTGATATCAAGTGCATCTTGTTTGTACCAGATAGATGATCTGGTTTCTTGCACTTCAGTATGAGTAACCACGTCTTTTTTTACTTCATTCGTAGGTATAATGTATTTTACATTCTCAGGCACAATAGTTGTAGGTTTCTCATCTAATACTTTCCTAAAATCACGATTCACGTTTCCTTCTTCGTTTTCCCATCTTCTGTTGAGTTGGAATCTTTGTTTCTGGTTGCAGAGGCGTGAAAGGCTATTGAACTGTCCGGAAACAAGGCGGTACATTTTCTTCAGTTTATTTGCTTCTGTCTTCAAGTTTGCACAACTTCACAAATAAACTACTACACATTAATCAAAAGTATTAAAATAGATTCAAAATCATTTTAACTAGTTTTTCTATTTAAATAAACAGAATATAACTTGTCGACATGTATATTTTTTTCATTACCAATACAACAGTGAGTTCAAAGAAAGATCAAATATTTGGCAAAGCAGCACAGACCAATAATTCTGCTACAACATGAATATTTGGAAATTATTTCGCTAGCTTTAATAGGATCTCCACTGAATTCCACATCTTTGATTCTGCGAATATCGGTGTTTTGAGCTATTAACTTGAAGCGCGATAAAAAGCAGAAAACATGCTAGATAAATAACTCCCTGCAGGTAACCTTAAAGCTTTTGAAACCCTATATAATTAAAATGCGTGTGAATTTCAAATTTGCCTTAATGATAGTTTCTTTGAAAATTAATCGTAACTTGGTTGGTTTGAAAATCGGATTTTTCCAATTTTGAAAGCATGAAGTTAAGCTTGTATAAGACAAAGGTTTTCCCTTATTGGCTAGTAAAATTTCCAATCGACTTGATTAGAAACATTTAACTGATCTTACAGAACTAACATTTAACCAAATTTATCAAAACCATTCTCACTTTTATTTTATCCTCTCCTTACCTGAAGTCAAGTTATGATGATTTCTCACAAATGGGGTCACTGAAAATCTATGCATTTGACATAATGTCCCGAGAAGAAATTAAGCCCAGAAATAGGATAATGGAAGGAGACAAGGGGCACCTTTCCCTAATTAGAGAATCGTAGAGGGGAGGAATAGGCACCAGCCGGCTGGTAAAAGGGAGGGAATTAGTCTTGGTTTATTGCTCACTCTTATACAGTTTTAACTTATACTTTCAATTTTGGAAATATTGGAGCTCAAATTATCAATGGAAAAAATATAAACAAATTAAACTCGGTTTTTTCTGACAGCTCGTAATTTCTTTCTCCTGGTAGAAAATTGAATTCCTTCGCAAGTGAAATTATTAAACTTCTATTTAAACAATAAGATGTAAATAAAGCTTAATTTTCGAGAAACGCCTAGGTGTTAAATATATAAATTAAATATTTTGAAGGGGTTTCCTGAATGTTTTTCGGTAGATTCTTGAATATTCATTTTCATAGCAGAATTAGTGGTTGGTTCTGCTTATCTAAATCTTCGTTAAGTCGCAGCATAAGAGTCGATTCATAAACTTATTAAAATTGTGCATGACATAGCATATTTTACGAGTTCCTCTCTTAGTTTACTCAAGATTAATTTCTTACAAATGGCAAGATTAAAGCGTTCGATTAATGCATGTTTTGGAGACGAGTCGAAAGTTCATGCCCTTTCAAAGCGGATTTTCAAAAAGGAAACATGCCATCGACAATTGTTGAAACTAAAAACGGTTATTCGTAAAGCCTTGTGTGCAAAAAATCTCAATTTTTTTAGACATACGAAAGGCGTACGATCGCACAGTGCGATATGGAATCTTAAGATTTGACGTTGGTTTAAAAGGGAACTTGTCACTTTTTATTAAATTTTCTACAAATAAGTTTTACCAGATTTTCTTTGATAATACTTCATCAAATTTAATCAACAAGCTATTTCTAAAGGAAGAATTTTAAATATTTTGTCAAAATAGTGTCCCTGGATATGTAAATTTGCTTTTCATAGATAACATGCAAATATTTTGCTCATGAAGACATGAATATCGTTCAAAGGCAGTTATAAACAACCGTTGATATCGTGACTAATTATGCATCGAAAAATGGATTTCTCTCCTCTACAAAAAGAAATCTGAATTGCAGAAAGCGAGGATTGCATGCAGACCGATAATACCAGTTAAATGGGTCGATTATTCCTATTATGCAAGAGACAAACTTTTAGGAATAATATTTGATGCAAAACCTTTTGTTTGCATATTAAACAAAAGGAAAATGCATTCAGAAAATGTAACACCTCTTTGGGTGCGGATAAAGTTTCATTGAAGATCCATCGATCTCTTGGTGCTCTGTAACCTAGTTTCGAACGAAAAAATGTATGGCTCAGCTGATAAATACGTTTTTTAAATGTTTGACTTGCACCATCAAGGACATCAAATAGCTACTGGGGCATTTAAACTACTCCAATTCCTAGTGTTCATGTCATTAATGGTGAGCCATCATTAGAACTACGGCACCATTCTCCGTCTGAATATTACGAGACCAGAGTTTCATTCTCATCACACGATTATAAATCCTATTTATGGATTTTTATTTTCAATTCACTATCTTTCGCCGCAACTCTTGGCTCCAGAATGTATGGAAATATTGAAGTACTTTGAAGATTTTCTAATCTCAAACGTTGGAGGTTCCCCTCCTTTTCAAGAAACACAATTTTATTTTATCGACTATTTTGCATTTTTAAAACTAAATACATCAGATATGGTATTTAAACATTTCTATTGCCTAGAAATTCTATAACCTAGAGAAAAAAATAACCTTTCAATGAATTTGCTCTCAAGGTGAATTTATAAAGATGTTCATAATCTTCACTGTGACTGAACATTTAATAAGTTACTGGCCTTCTGTAAAATAACTTATTTTGCAATTTGCATTGAATGTTAATTTACGGACGTTTGTCTCCAACATAATCTAAATCGATATTCGTGAGTTACTTTTAGCTTTATTTGTTCTATCTAACCTTACGGAAAGATTCGATGGTTTGAAAATCCAAACAAGAAGCTTGATTTGAATTAATCGGAATTGGCTTTAGAAGAGTATAAATTTTTCCTCTGCATTCAACAGGATAGTGAACTGCTCCAGTACATCATTATACTTGCCTTATAATGAGAATAATTAGAATTTTGTTGCTGTGCCTAGTAATGTGATTACTTTTAAACTAAAATTTTTTTCTTTAAATTTTTGTGCATAAGTACTTGCAAAAGAAACCTTATAAAGATCCGTAATATTCTACGTACTCTGAATCTTGTTATAATCAATGAAACTGATTTCACTTAATATTATAAACTTATTAATTTTTTGTTATTAGCAAATTACATGATTTGGTGAAATTTTATAGAATTGTTTACTTATGCATAATCAATTGTTTATAAATTGTTTAAGGCCGGGTGATTGTATACTTACGTAAAATAATTTTTCGTATAAAATTTGTGATATTTGCGTTTTTCGATCAAGTTCCTCCTCTAATTTTTCTGAATGTAGGAATTTACATGCTTGCAAAGCATTTTGGTATTTTCTGGACTTTTAAAAATTTATGGTTTTCAAGCAGTTAATAGTTCATTTGAAGTTCTTTTTGAACGTTTGGGAGCTGAAATATTACTGCTTGTACAATTTTCTTTCTCTTCATTACTTTAAAGTAAAATTTGATTTAATGTTACTCGGAAATGAATATTTGAAGTAAATTGAAAATGCCATTTCCATACATTCATTATCTTAATTCAATCGCACTATGTATTTGCTGTTGGAACATACTGCCTATAATATCCAATCTTTTGTCTCTGAAGCATCTGAAATGTAATCAAATGCGTAACGGCCTAAGTTACAAAGACAATATGAACATGATTAGCCGCTATATGGGATGTGCATTAAGTATGCATTACAAGAACGCTTCATTGCAGTATTTGTTACAGTAAGTCTACCATTGGCTGGGTGCCATATCCCCAGTTTAATTTTCCTCCATTTTTGAGCTTCAGTTATATTCTTGTCCTGATTTGGTTTGGTCCTTCTGTTAGATCTCTCATTGCGCAAAATGGGCCATAGATGGGTTAAACTTGTATTGATAATTTCAGCTTCATTGATTATGGCGTTCTGATCATAATTCATTTTTTACATCCTTCAATCATATTAAAGAGGAAAGATGTCTTTGACGTCTTGCGTAGTTTCACTTATGTAATCTCTTTTCATCAACCACTTCCCAACCTTTTCTGTGAATTATCAGAAACTGTCACTGGAAACGAAGCAAAATATTTTATATTTGGAAACGATATCTAGACTCATAATGGGAGGCTGTTAAGCGTAACACCACTTATTTTGTGTCCTGAACAGAGAATTTATGTAAATTTTAGATTTCTCGTTCTAAACTTTAGAGACCCTCCACTGTGTAACGCATCAAGGAAACTGCCAAAATACTGGTTGAATAGTGAATTAACAAATCTCTATGCAGAAGCAATTGTTAGGCCCAAATGATTAAAGTGTTGGTTTAGCTTTATCGATATAGTGATGTGTATGTCAGTTCTCATAATGTGAAGGAAAGGTTGCACTAAATGTACGAAGCTCTAAATCGAAACCAGCTTTGCGATATTTGATTTTACTTGGTTGTAATCGACAGTCGTACTCTATTATTGAAGATGCATAATCTGCTTCCTTATTGCCCTTAATTGAACTTCTGAACGATAACTTCTGTATTGACGGTGATAATGGTATTAACTTCACCTTTTACTCTTGTCGCCTCTCTAGCTCCTATACTTAAGTACAAAGTTTGCTCTCAATTAGTTTGTAGTACTAGAAAAAAGAATTCAGTTCCGAAATCTACTAAAAGTATATATTGCATTTTAGTACAAATATCGTCATTTCAGAAACGGTCTGCTGAGTTTCGTTGCTTTAATTGGCATACTGAATACTTTAAAGCATTAAAGGGCTTGTCCTACAAAGTAATTGGACATATAATTGTGTACAAGGAGTTTTGTTTTTAAGTGTAAAGAAAATGAGTTATTTATGAGAAATTTGGTGCGTATAGGTATATTGAACAGGATTATTGAAAGTAAGTATTTTTAATCCTGATTTAGAAACATCAATGATTTATATAGAAAGAGCTCCTAGTGGAGTTATCAGTTTAAAGAATGAAACTACTTGAAGAAAAATATTAGATTATCTTCATGCTCAACTCAATTTGACGTTTTGTGGTAGCTAACTTGTGTGTAATATATTTCCTAATACATTCTAATTTGACTTCCCCTACCAAGATATTCATTTGATAGTGATATACTGTCCTATGTGACGAGTAGGCACTTCGTTCAAATTAACGATTCCACGTTCGAAAATTACTCCAAGAATTTTTGTATTGCATTACATTATATTACATTTAAAAATGGCGAAAACCAATTTTCCTGGCATTTCCATAGATTAAAACGTTCTTCTTTAGCTTCTTTTAACTCAAGGGATCGTTATCATTACTTAGAATGAAATTCTTATTCACATCTATTATTTGGTCACTATTTCTTTAAGGTAACTTTCATTTGCATTTGCTTTCCAGTTTTTCTGCCATGCCAGGTGTTTCTATCTTTAACCAACTTGTTGAATGCTTCACATCAAATGTCTTCTAAAGTAGAATTTACACCTTCAGTGACCTACTTGTCTTTCGCTTGAGAACAAACCCAAGAATCGTTGAATTAAGTTATTTTCTCCACTGACTGAGGCTGTTCAGCGGAAAATTATTTCTTTAAATCCCAGTTTTGCTGACTATCTGGGTTCTTCAGTAAAGCATCTTGCATGTTTTTCTATTTGTTTAGTCTTTATGCCGAAAGCAAATTCTCCTATCTTTCATTGTTTGAACAACCAAGTATCGCACTGTAGCAAAAATCGGAGGCATGAGACGTTTCCGCAAAATGCAAAAATATAAAGCACTCGCAAGCAGCTGCTTATTGTGAAGACTTCCTATACCTTTTGGGACAGGTACACTGCAGCATATTGTTATTATTCAAGGTTATTTTCAGGTTATTCTAATTTGATTTGATCTGTCAATTCTATAAAGAAGGTTCTACTTATGATGGCTTCATACAGTCGATTATTCGCATGAAACTTCTCTTTATATCTTGAAAATGAGAGTAGAAACCATTTTGAAAGATATAAAGTCAGACTCGGTAAAATATTAAATGCAACTCAAATCCAAACTATACAAGAATTTAATTTAATCCTTGGCTAGAAATTTTTTTATTGGTAATAGTATTTAAAACCGATAGCTAGTACTATTTCCCTTTTGAAACTTTCTCTATAGAAAGCCATTCTTGCCGAAAAGGGATACATGAAACCAAAGAGTATATTATATTATCTTTCATATCACGATATCGCTTTAAAGAAAACGGAATCGGGTCAGTTGAGAACTAAAACGTTATTGTAGAACAAGGAAAATGGGGATCATTTTCTATCAAATATTTGATTCTCCTCCTCTTTGGTTTTGAGGGAAAAGGAATTCAGTACGTATTACTGGCTAAAACTATTTCTCACAGAAATCTTGGAAATCATGTAATTAAACTGATTCCACAAAGTGAAATCTTTTTCCAAATATCCGTTTTCATGAATAATAGTAAGATCTTCCATTAAATTGAGATTAATAGTTCAAATAAAAACTTCGCTGTAAATTTAATTAAGCGACATTAACGCTTGAGGAGAGTTTATAAGGATTATATAAAATTTACGGTTAAATGCAATTTATTTATTGTAGGATACTATTAATATTTATAATTAAAAAAATTCAGGCTGGTTCAATATGAAAGTGGAAAAATTGTTATTAAATTGCTTCCCTCAGTTTTGAATATTTCGCAGGTTAAATGGAAATCGATTTCTTGTTGATTGTCAAGCACCTTCGATTGCAGTATATTTCATCCAAGAAGTCTCTAATTAGGCAGTTAATTCTATCAAGGGCGCATGTTCTACTCAGTTTAGTTTTTAATTTCGAATGAAACTTAAAATATTGATCAAACTTGCTGAACAATCTGACTTCGATTAATTGAAACTTTGAGAGCCAGTTTTTAGAATGTTGAATTTCGCGAACAAAATATTGAAACTGCGCTTCTAAGGCGACGGTTTTTCCCAATTTGCCTTTAACGAGATACCTAACGGTTTTTATTAAAACATCTATATATCCAAAATAGAAGATTAAAGGTCGATATGCCTATAAAAGACAAATGATAAAATTGATCATATTTACTTTTTCGATAATTATTTCTAAAATGAAGGATAGGCGTAGGATATTTCTATACATTTAGTCCATCGCGGTTATTCATATATGGAAGTCGTAAAGTAAATTCCAAATCAATTTTCTATTTGCATATTCTTGTAAACAATGTAAACCAACATTTGCCCGTTTGTTTCTAAATAAACTCTGCTATTTCAGTGCGCTCGTTGTCGAATTTATTAGTTGTGTAATACTTTTAAAAGTATCGAACAATATCGAATTTTTTGTTAATGGTTTGAATTCAAAAACAATGGTCGCGATTTAAAGATAAACCACGATTCTATCATAGTGCTTTAACAGTATAAGCTTGACTCTTTTCTGCATTGTCTCGTCTTGTCGAAATGGATTCTGTATATATATTAAAATTGTATTAACATTAATGCTTGTTCTAACATTAATGTATTGTAAACATGCTTCTATTAAGAAATGAATTATTGGCTTTATCAGTTTCTTCATTGTAGTTGCTCATTTCTGGCAGAATCTTCGAAAACTCAATTCCAGCTAGTTTCTTTTCTTGCCCATGTATGCAGTGCAAGTCAGAGCTAACTTCTATTGCTTTCTGAAGATGCACTGCTAACAGTTCAGTGCAAAGTAGAAGCCCTCATCTTGCTTCAAAGCATGCGGTTAGGATCAGTGGAATAAAAGTCCGCATCAAGTTTCACAACCTCATCCACGATCCTTAAAGTCTTTCGAATATTAATGTAACAGTATCTGTAGATTACACACGGCCTAATACGATTTGTCTATGGGACTCTTTATTTCATATTTCCATTCCGTACTAATCATTCCCCCTATAAACAAAACTGTAACCTTTTTCTCTTCCTTTATAATAAATTTTCTTTTCAGTCTTCACCGTCCTTAAAGTGCTCTTGAATTGAGTGGAGTTCTCGGTCCCCCTCGGTGTGTGAGTGGAGTTCTCGGTCCCCCTCGGTGTGTGAGTGGAGTTCTCGGTCCCCCTCGGTGTGTGAGTGGAGTTCTCGGTCCCCCTCGGTGTGTGAGTGGAGTTCTCGGTCCCCCTCGGTGTGTGAGTGGAGTTCTCGGTCCCCCTCGGTGTGTGAGTGGAGTTCTCGGTCCCCCTCGGTGTGTGAGTGGAGTTCTCGGTCCCCCTCGGTGTGTGAGTGGAGTTCTCGGTCCCCCTCGGTGTGTGAGTGGAGTTCTCGGTCCCCCTCGGTGTGTGAGTGGAGTTCTCGGTCCCCCTCGGTGTGTGAGTGGAGTTCTCGGTCCCCCTCGGTGTGTGAGTGGAGTTCTCGGTCCCCCTCGGTGTGTGAGTGGAGTTCTCGGTCCCCCTCGGTGTGTGAGTGGAGTTCTCGGTCCCCCTCGGTGTGTGAGTGGAGTTCTCGGTCCCCCTCGGTGTGTGAGTGGAGTTCTCGGTCCCCCTCGGTGTGTGAGTGGAGTTCTCGGTCCCCCTCGGTGTGTGAGTGGAGTTCTCGGTCCCCCTCGGTGTGTGAGTGGAGTTCTCGGTCCCCCTCGGTGTGTGAGTGGAGTTCTCGGTCCCCCTCGGTGTGTGAGTGGAGTTCTCGGTCCCCCTCGGTGTGTGAGTGGAGTTCTCGGTCCCCCTCGGTGTGTGAGTGGAGTTCTCGGTCCCCCTCGGTGTGTGAGTGGAGTTCTCGGTCCCCCTCGGTGTGTGAGTGGAGTTCTCGGTCCCCCTCGGTGTGTGAGTGGAGTTCTCGGTCCCCCTCGGTGTGTGAGTGGAGTTCTCGGTCCCCCTCGGTGTGTGAGTGGAGTTCTCGGTCCCCCTCGGTGTGTGAGTGGAGTTCTCGGTCCCCCTCGGTGTGTGAGTGGAGTTCTCGGTCCCCCTCGGTGTGTGAGTGGAGTTCTCGGTCCCCCTCGGTGTGTGAGTGGAGTTCTCGGTCCCCCTCGGTGTGTGAGTGGAGTTCTCGGTCCCCCTCGGTGTGTGAGTGGAGTTCTCGGTCCCCCTCGGTGTGTGAGTGGAGTTCTCGGTCCCCCTCGGTGTGTGAGTGGAGTTCTCGGTCCCCCTCGGTGTGTGAGTGGAGTTCTTTTCACCTTAAGCCTACTTATTAGCTTTGCTAGCGAGTTCATCAGCAGACTTCTCTGTTCAATGAATCAATTTTATAGATGACTTATTTATAGGTTCTTTCGTAATCTGTCAATCCGTTATGGAAAGTATGAAATAATGAGCCCCATGAACATAAGTCGTGTTAATCTGTGTATAATCTACAGGTAATGCGGTCTTCTGAATGCTTTATGAACAGTAAGGATCATATGTGAACTTGTTAAACTTGATACGTACTTCTTTCCCGCTGATCACAATCATACTTTCAAGCAAGATGGGATTCTACTGTTCGCGAACTGTTAGCAGTGCATCTTCAGAAAGTAATACAAAGTTAGTTCTGGCTTACGCTATACATATACATGGTCAAGAAGAGAAATGAGCTTGAATTGAGTTTTGAAAGTTTCTGCCAGAAATGAATATCACATCAATGAAAGAAATGATTATAAATCCATTAATTCATTTCCTAATATCAGTATATGAATGTCGGTATTAATGCATATGTAATGGATACAGAATCGGAGAATTCAAGATAGCATAATCCCACAATGCGGAAAAGTGTCAAGATACTAGTCTTTTAAAGCACTGAGAACAGGAGAGTCGGAGGTTTGTACCCCAAGTATCTTTAAATTACGGCGTTTGTGTTTGATATCAAACCATAATGAAAAAAAAAATGATAGTGTATACTTTTAAAATTCTTTATTACGAAATTTTATTTCCTAAATACATAAGCATTGTGCTCCTTCATAAAACTTCTATTAGAATTTAAATTTCAACTTTCCATAATCAAGCTTTCTACAATTTACTACGATTGCTGAACTTACCAAAAAAATGTATTGTCAAGCACCTACAGCAGTAGACATAAGCTGCTGATCACGATTCCATTGATGCAATGAGATCTAATTCTTTCGTAGAATATTTTAATCGGTTATTAATGTTCTCCAAAAATTTTGGAGTCGGATTGTCTTCTAAAAATAAGGAAATATACTTCAGAAATAGGATATTAAAATTTAACTGCTTCATTGAGGTTGTCTAAGATTTTCATTTAACATGAGAAAATTAAGAATTGGAGAGATTATGCGGTATGTTTTGGAAAAGATCCGACACAATATACTAAATGATTGAGTCTGTGGACTCTTAAGTAAACCTCCAAATCGCAAAAAGTCGGGAATATTGTGCGGCTCCACTTTATTTTATTAATCGTCAAAATGAAGTGATTGCAAAGAAATTTTACTATAATTTTATCATGCAGAAATAAAATGCTTAAAACTGAAGTCTCAAATTTTAATGCCACTGTAATATTCCAACACATTTTACTTCGCAATTTTTGTGGAACTTTCTGTTTGACCACCAATATTTGTTATTTCGTTTAATATCTAAAATTAAAGAAATATATTTTAAAATAAGATTTGAGGAAAGGGGGTTCTTAAATTGCGTTAGCTCCTCCAATTGCCAATTTAAATTTTAAATTTGATATTTTTTTAGACATTCCGTCTATACATAAATACATCGGATGTTTTTCATTGCCATTTAGTGATTTTTTTTTTCCTAAATCGGTTATTCTCGATATATTTCGACATCAAATTCTGTATTTCGGTGCTCGAATCTAAGCTGCCATTTAAATGCAAGTGGTTAATAAATTACCCAAAATGTGTTATTTAAAGAGGAATGAATAACGGTGTATGTCAGTTTTATAATAAGCTATATTCGGTATTGTCATATTTCAAATGGTTTCTATATCTATTTTTAATGGAAGGTAAAGCTGTGAAGGGTTTTAAACAAATTAAAACAGTGCGGTTGTGAGCGAAGTTATATTAAAATAAAGAAGCCTAAAAGACAATTGAACGAGGTGGTAACAATGATCACCCTTTGACCTTAAAAATGACTTGAAATGCTCTCTCAAAAGATTGAAAAATTTTGCACTGAATGCTATATTTTCAACCCCCCCCCAAATACTGCCATTAACTTTTAGACCTCAACGTTTGCTTCCGGGCAACTTTTCTTATCAATGTCTGTAATGAAGGATTCATTTATGTGCATGGACGTTTATAGCCAGAGGGTTGCAACAAACGCGAAAAAATTTCCAAAAAATGTTGTTGAAAGTGTCTGAAAATCCCACACTATTTTGCTTGGTACAGTTTTGTTGACTTTATACAACCTGCATCTGTTTTTAGAGCAATAACGCTCCTTCTTGATTTTGTGATGTGTTAATCAATGTACATTATTAGTGTCTAATGATACTGCCTTGAGATAAAATTGAAATCATTTATCGTAGTTGCTTCTTTTTGCGTTTTCGTGCCAATGACATCTTAATGCAGTCGACAAAAGCCAAATAATTCAATTCATTAAAGAATATCCTTAAATAACTCGTGGTGAAAGTACCATTTCTCAAACACAATTTTTAATTTTTTGCCGTTTAGTCGGTGGCAGTGAGTGAAAAGATTCGAAACGTATACAATTTCTGCATTCTCGATCATCAATGATTTCTGCAGTTTTGTATTTGTTATATGCAGTGGAAAATTTCTTTTAAATGAAAAAATGAGAATCTGCATAAACTTGACAGGGAAAAAACTGGGCTCACATTTTTAATGTTTCCTAGATTCAAACTTGATTTTAAGTGCAACTACCCTTCATATAATAGCAAATTTTCTTTCTTTAAAATCTCATTTATCGTGGTCCAGAACTAGTCGCATCCCACTTTAATTCGAATTCTGAAAGAGATTTCTTAAAGCTATCAAAGTCATTGTTCAACTATCTTTTGTGGTTTCATCGCTTAAACGCATCACATGTGAACGTCTATAATTCACAGAAAATATTCAAAGAAACCACAGGTGTAAGATAACTACAAAAGCTCACGAAATGAAGGAAATTCTTTGTTCCAAACAATTTTGGAGAGTTAAATTAGTTTTTGCGTAATATGTGGTGGAATTTGAATGCGTCTTTTTAAAAAAAAAAAAAAACTATTGGATTTTGTAGCTTTTATATATGTAGGAAATGTTGTTGCCCGTCTAGAACTGAACTAAAAATGTTCGCTATCAGTTTCCACTTCAGTCTTTCAGTTTCTTTTTGTTAGTTATAAAGCAGCATTTGGATATTAATGTTAAAGTAAATGAATTATTACATATACAATCGAGAGAGGCTCTCGGATTTCTCACCACTCACAGACTTCGCAGGAATTTTATAGATCTTTAGAACCACAAATGTTGCAGGTTACTTAGATCTTGTTGCAGTACCTTATACCACCTTTTTAAAGTTTGTATTAATAAGGCAAGTGAATAAAATATGGAGAAGCTGAAACAATGAAATTTGAAGGTCCATTGCTACTATGTATTTTGAATACATTGAATGTTATCTGTTTATTGAACAAGAATATTTTAATGAGTGGCAAATCACTCTAAAATTCCCACTCTTAGATTATATTCATGTAGAAGCGTCTCGATTTTCTTCGTACCTTATTCACTTTTTACCGAGACTCCAGTTTTGCCCTTTTCAACACGTCTCCAATTTCGAATATGGTATATTTCGCCTTCCCAGATCAGTCTTTTTTTTTTCAATAACGCCCTTATTGTTGAATATTTTCGTTGTATTAGTCAAGTAGAGTATAACCAACTGGGAAAAATTCATAGTTGAAAATTATCCTTTTGTTCTAATATTCGCACTTCAGCTCTTCTGATGTCTTCTATAAGCATTGAAATATCAGTATTTCTTCAAACTATGGAAATGTATACAATAGAATCCTTGCTTTATCAAATGCTTGCCACTAAAACAAAATTCCTAAGTTTTAAAGTGATTGAGAGAATTTTGTCGAACAATAAATGTTTCGGAGGATTGTATTTATATTCCGTAAATAGAAACATTAAGCGATATTCTACTTTCCATTTGCGGATTCTCTTTTATTGAAATTCTCCCTGCAATACTTGCTCTAAACATCTGGGCTCATCCTCTGATTCTGAGCAACTGGTTTGGAGGTATAATATAGTACTTTCTGTTTCAGCAAGTCGGTGTATTTGCACCGATATTGTTCATGGTGATCGTTTCTTTATCATAAATGCTCTAGATGTTCAGAGGGGAAAAACTCGATGAAATTTGTTAGAAGGAATCCGATAATTTATCATGGTATTGTTCTTTTCTACTTCCTCGATTTCGAAGTGTGGGGAGTGAAAATATTGCAATCATCAAAGAATGCGAATTTGTGATTTTGTGGAATCTTAGTCTCAAACTTTCTCAAGACCGAAAAACGCAATTCACACTTTGAGCTAGACATATGAAATTGATGTAAATTTAATACAAAATTTATATTTCTATTGTGTTTTGAATAAAATCTTTTCCAGGGGGAGTCTGTCACTGTCCAAATCCCTGTTAATTACAAAACGCAAAGCTAATATTAAATTTGGACGATTTTCTACTTAAGAATAAAATTTGTTACATCAAGTACACACATCTACAAATGTAAACGTGGTTACTCAGAGGCTAAAATATGAAATTGGTATGAGAATTTGATTACAATTGTAGTTTGGTATCAAATTCTGTTTTCATTGGGTCCGAAAGAAGTCTAAAATATGCATTCAGTGCTCTGGTGCATGCGTATTCACCTCATCTCTGCGATCAATCGCCAAAGATCGCGCTTTAATAGGCTGTTTCATAACTATTCTCCAGTGGAATATCTAATGTTTAATAATATAAGAGTACATTTATCAGAGTATATGAAAATATTTTGGATAGCCCACTTCAGCTGGCTCTTGTTTATCCCATCAGCATATTCATTATATATTTGTTGTGGATTGCTTTTCAGTTGAAAATATCTTGTTGAAAATTTTAACATTCAAAGTTATTCAAAATTATTTGCGATTTCAATTTCTTAAGTGAATCTAAAATTAAAGCTCACACTTCAAATCAATCGCATCTTTTCAATTCGGGTAATGATTATTCGGAGGAATTTCTTGTATCAATGTTCGCAATTCAAGATATGAATTGTGAACAGTTCCGCCACAAGGAATTATCGGTTGTAAATATTTATTCTGACACCAGTTTTCAAGCAACACTGATACCTTCGAGAAATCCGATGAGATCTTGGTTACTAGATTCTATTCGTAAAATTTTTTTTTACACAAGAATTTATCCATGTGATTGTAATGAGTATTAAAGTATAAACAAATTATGAGTTTCTATTTTAGAATGAATTATTATTCCAGATCTTGGCTGATATGGAGCTGTGTGCTTCATAATGCCGTAACTTGGAGAAACTCGATACATACCGAATGAATGAAATGTTGTATATTAAATAAATGGCCCTAATTTATTACTTATAGAGGAAGACGAACAAAAGATTGCGTTCCACATGATAGTTTTCAGACTGCTATACATTTTACAGGATGGTATGCATTATAACTTGATTCCTCCCCCTTAAAATCTTGTATTCTTGTTTGGGATTGATATCAGAGTTGTGAACTTAAAAACTTACTGAACTAAAACCTTCCTCTATATCGCACCACACAATAGCTAAGCTCGCAATCGAAATTCGAGCATTTGTTTTAGAGATTCATAAAAGCAACTTTGTAGTTTGCTCATAGTATTCGGTCTGATGTAGTTATAAGGCTTTGTCGTCATAATTGTCTTGACTGTCGTTAATCTTATTTTTAAATAACAATCAACTATTATAAAGATCTTTATATTCTGCGGTATTGAATAGTTACGAGACAGTATTCGATGAAGTTAAATAATTCACATTGGTATTCGTTAACAATCGCGTAGTATGGCCAAATTCGCCCTTGTGCCATTATACCAAACCAAACTTCAATTCTTTCTTGTCATTTCTTTATACTGTTGAGTTCATTTTCATAACTTTTTTTCAATATCAAAACCATTAAATAGTACTTTCAAAGTAAATTGTTTTTAGACTTGGAGAAGAAAAGCAAATTAATTTTACATTTTTAAAGAGAATTTGTATCTCAAATTGCAAATGAAAGCTGTCGCATCTGCTGTGGTTTCTACATTGTCATATCACAACTTATTTTTTAATATAATTTTCTCGAGCAAGTAGTCTCGAGGAATTATGAGTTATTAACCTTCATTTTCTGTTGCGTTTCGCCTGTCATGTATCGACAAATGTTTAAAACTCGTATTCTCTTGCCTGATCTCGAGTGAAAAGGAGGTTGATATAATTTCTATCTTTAATTTGATTCATTAAAATTTTTTAAGAATTTCCTGCTTTCTGAATGAGCTGGTGCACTTTAAATGTGCAAAATAACGAAGCATTCCACTCGGCTTAGTTAACATGGACTGTTTTCAAAAAGTAATTTAACTCGAATTTTTGATAAGACGGCATTTTTACCGCCGAATTGATTTTATCTTCTCGGCGTGTAGAGTTTACTTAAGATGTTGAGCATAAATAATTCAAAGAAACGTTTTTGAAATTTCTGTAATCTGCTAGATTTCAGTTCTTATGCGTATATTTTAGACAATTCTCGTATCGAGCAGATTCAGTTCAAACAATATCAATATCCAATCTTTTGAATCTACCATTACTTTATTAACACTTATTAGCTTTATTTAGCACCTCAGATTCTAAAAGGTGTTAAAGCTGTTTATTACCCTTTTATGCTTTACTATGTCGCTTGTTATACAACTTCTGTTGCTCATGTTTGCTGCGTTATAGTCTGCAAGTCTTTAATTAAAAAAAATACAATTTGAATTTTATTTCTTAGTGTTTCAAATCGGAAGGGAACCTTTTGTTTTGTAGTCCTGTTTTGAAAAAATACAGGCATATTGGATGCATTTTCAGACATTTGATTTCAAGTATGAAGCAATAAGACATAATTATGAAGTTTTCCGATTCATACTGAAACGGACCTTTACACTTCCTCTATTGGAATATGGTCTCAACCCCTTGGAGCACTCGTATTCAATTTTGACTTTTCATGCAATATCAAAACTCAGGGCTATGTAGAAATCGTACTTGGATATTATACAATTTATCTTTACATTTGTATCTGACTGGTTTGTACATCACCCAGCCTTCTGCTGAATAGTCTAAGTCTTTTACATTGTACTTCATTGATCAAGATTTATTCAGACGTATATGCAAAACTTATTTTCCCAGTTTCATATGTGTATTGAATTCTATGTATGTTTGCGAATGGCTTTGTGTATGTTGAGCAAACACTATTGTATTAAATTTTATACCGAATATCGGGTATATTTTATGGCTTTGCAACTTCCAATTTGGTTAAGCAACCTTTGGAAATGTTTCCTCCCTTGCTGCAAACGAGCTTATATAGTTGTCACTAGAATGAAGAAAAATGTTTCCAGTTCTGTTTCAAATTTGATTCGAGCTGGAAAATCTTGTGTACCTCTAATCTACATGTGTCTAATATTGAACAATTCTTTTTGCGAATGTGATATTAATATTAAAAATCTGTATTTGAACTTTGTGAAAATATGTTAATGTCTGTTTTTTAAAATTCTTAAGAATAAACTTGAGTTTTTATAAGTAAATTTTTACCGACAGTTGATAAAATTAATCTGCATTCCATAATGTAGAAATTGACCTTCAAAAGAGTAATAAGAGCAATTCAACAATCTCATACCCAAACAAAATTAATTTTTAAATATTTACTTCAGTGCAGGGTTAAATTTTTTTTTGTTCTTTGGATGGTTTGAAATGGAACGCAGTTTTGAAATTCCATAGATTACATTAACTCACGATTCCCCTCATCTTGATATTTATCAGCTGTTACAAGTTTAATTTGTATGCAACCGTAATTCAAATTGTTAAATATTTTCGTTATGCAAAGAACAGCTGGTATTGAATATGCTAATTAGATGGAAATTTCATAGAAAGAGCGACAATTATTTATTTTCAATGTGAACGCAATATATTAAAGCAAAGAATTATTTGGGAAAACAAATTTTACAGTTTGACTATAGAACATTTAGTAAACTATCAAATTTCCTCTGAAGCTTTTTAAACATGTCTAAGTCAGAAGCCAATTTTACTTAAATACTCAGTTTTATAAGAAATGATTAATTGTACTTTTAATATATAAATGTGCAAAATGGGACGAATCATTGTTAAAATAGCGATCGATATACGCTCATTCGTTTCCTTAAGTGCTTGATTTTTATTCAGTAGTAAATTAAATTGACTGAATGGTTAACATTTTTGAATTACTCCAATCAATATTAATTCAAGTAAAAAATCATTTTTAAAGGAAACGAATCGAAAGCATGTTCTGTGTACTTTTACAGCATTTCTTCAATAATACTGTAGTATTTCCCATTCTTGAAGATGGGAAAAAAATATTCAAATTCTTTTATCTTGGACCATTAAAATATTTTATGGCATTTGAATAAAATTCTTAATCTCCAAGTGAATATTACATGGTGAGACTAATTCCGTAATTTTGCCGTCAAATTGGAATCTAACTGAACCTTCTTTACCATAACATAAGATATCAACATGAGAAATTTTTGAATCTTTCTTGGAAATTTATTATACATTTAAAGGTTCAATCTTATGGTTCTAAGTAATTTTTGGTAGTAAGCAATCAAATTTTTAATTTGATTGGTTGCAATGTATAATTGGCAATTTAAAATTCTCAATTTTTTCTACACTACGTACTAGATTGGCTGGGCAATAATTAACACCTTGAAGAAAATTATTGCCAAACTGTTTAAAATTTAGAATGGATAAGATGATATCAAAATACATAGTATTAAATATTTGAATGAGTCTTGTTTAATTTTCATGATGGAAATGCTTAATTTGTCTGATTTCAAATACAGAATTGTCCTTTTTGAGAAGAAAATTGACCAGCCTTTTAAAGTTTGAGATTACTAATTTTTCAACTATACATTTTTAAGATTTTTTGAAACTTGATACATTTTTATCTCCTTTTTGTCTTTTAAGATATCCCTATGTACTCAAAACCTACTGAAATTTCGAATGTTTTGACTCGATTACTAAATATTTGTATAATAGCATAATATAAATTTAATTTCGTGGAATAAATCTCAATTTGTAGAGTTGAAGTGTTATATAAACATCTTAAGTGAAATTTTCTTTTGCATACCATTGACGAATTTTCTTGTGTTATACAAATCACTTTATGTATTTTCCATATTGTAATATTTATGCCGATTTTATTTTGTAGTTTGTACTTAATATTTTCTTTTCTTGTATATATTGCCATTTATTAATTCTGGAATGTTTCTTGAATAATTTGTTAAATGTTAGAATATTTGTTAACCAATGTAAACCACTCTCAATATTAAAATTAAATCTGTTCTTAAACTTGATTTGTGCTGCATCATTATTTCTTATTCGTCATTAAACACGGATAGTGTATCATTTAACACAATTCTTTTGTATAGTTTCCGGCCAATTTCGTAATATTTTAAGTATTAGAAGTTTAGAAAATGCCTTATTGATTAAATAGCCTAAGGTGAGATTATTCACTTGTAGATATGAAGTTTCTTGGCGCTTTCTGTAACATATCGGTATTTCCTTTAAGAATGGACAGTTTTGGTCACGATTTTACCAGCTTCAATGTATTAAAAGATAGTATTTAAAAACGAATTTGAGATTAAAAATTTTAAATTTGTAGATTGAAGCATGCATCTGATTTTATAAAATGCATATTAATGTTTCGTCGTGTTTTTGGTAAAATCCCTTATATACAATAGTTTTAGATGGTAATTTTTGGCATTTCTATTTTTAAGAAATAACTATTTTCTTGTGTACTATACCTACCATTGAGTCTAAATTCTATATATTTAATAAAAATTGGATTTTAGCTTTCTTTTGTTCTACTTCTATTCTTAATTTTTTCAATTTTTAGCCTTTAAAATTCATTTCTATAAAAAATTACGGAATCTTAAAAGCGTGTCTTTAAAAGCAAAGATTAAGAGGTGCTGTGCATTTAGAATTTAAATAAATTCGCTTGTAAAGTTCTAACAGTATTAAAAGCCTTGTCACTGAGAATGAATTAATAAAGAATTTCAGACCTGAAATGTCAGAAGCGTTTGGAAAAACTGATTATCAAATTCTACTTTACTTATGAAATTTAAAATAAAATCTTGTATTAAAATGAACAGAAATTTGTTAATTCATTTTTCTAGATTATTCATGAGTACCCCAACATGTATTATTAGCAAGTCTTTTCACTGAAACGGAATCCTTTTAAAGCTTCATTTCTCTAAATGAACAAATGCTTTTCATGGGTTCGAAATTCGATAGTCCGCATATTTCTATTTTTCTTTCGAAGAGTAACTGAATAGATTCTTCAATTGAAATTAGTTTTATAAAACCCATCTCTGAGGCATATTAAATCCGTGGCTACCAAATGTCGTCCTGCTGATGTGGCACAGAAGTCTAGAGACGGGTATATTGATTGAGGTATCATTGTCGATATCAAACTATGGATCAAAATTACGAAGACTATCTCAAAACTGCCTTCAGACTGTACAAAATGGGAGGTTAATATAATTAAAACTAGAATACGAGATTGATAAAATTATCTGAACCAATTGATTCATTTTCCCTGGGAGAATGAAGTTCAGAAATTAATAGGATGTTTTGTACAATATTTGGTCTTCGATAGAAGAGTAAAGTCCGTTCGGTAAAAACGGGATACAGGCATATTTTGGTAGATTGTTAAATAAATTGAAAAGCTAATTTCGCTACATTTATTAGACCGAGATGCAGGATTCTGTGGATCATCTTTAATGTCGAGTTACTTTTAAACAGTAATAAACTGACAAATTTGTTTTTCAGGCTGGATTTATTAAATTGTTTAATTGTTACTAAATTTTCCCTGAATGGTTTGTTAAATGCTTCTCTGCACAGTGTTCTTTGATCGTAGTTATACTTTCTGAACTCGGCTCAATTCAGTTTGTTAATGAAGGAGATTTTTCCTAAATTTTTTTTTATAGTACTTGTTTGTTTTTCAATAAAATTATCAAAAGATCTGAACTAGAAATGAAAGCTTAACTGAAGTGTAAATGTCCATCCATGTATCAGTGGTTTATAGTTGGGCAGGATTGCCAATTGTGCAATTAATGTCTGAATTTTAAATAATATGCAAACACGACTGTATTTTTTTCCCATACAATAAATTTAGTTTTCTATATTTTTGCTTGGTTGTAGAGTACACGTATAGAAAATAGTTATCGTCAAAAATTCGACCGAGTTTTGATGTAGCTCTAAAATGGGGATTCCAGTTTTTCAAAAAAAATAAAAGTTCGAAAAATGTTAAGATGGATGAAATTAAACGGTCCGTACACACCACCCTGCAGATCTACTAAATATTAGATCAAATCCGTTCAGTGCTAACGAATTTTATGTTATGAATGCAAAAAATATCGAATTAAATATATCTGGCTATTTACATGGTTCTTGCATCCAAATGTTAAATAAGATTTTGGATAAGATCCATCAAAAGATATACTGCCTACTTTTCTATCTTTAAATATTTAAATTTGAAACGGAAGCAGTTTCGAGAATAAAAATTATCAGGATATTGATTTTGAAAATTGGGTTAAGATTTTGTTCACGGCAGAATGACCTTTTCTAAAATACATTAGTTTTCTTTGGTCTTTCGTTCTTTAAATCGCAAAAATTTACTAAACTTTAATCGTAAACAATGACATTTACGTCCCTCTCCCTCCAATATATGGATTGTACCTTTCCACTTATTGTTACAAAAAGCTAAGCTTTTATATT
The DNA here is from genome assembly GCF_947563725.1 of Argiope bruennichi. Taxonomy (NCBI): domain Eukaryota; kingdom Metazoa; phylum Arthropoda; class Arachnida; order Araneae; family Araneidae; genus Argiope; species Argiope bruennichi. The sequence continues at coordinate 54,013,038 of NC_079162.1, forward strand.
TTTTATTTTAATGCATATATATCATTAAATGCATCTAGATTATTTGAAGTTATCTGCAGTTCCATTTATTAAACTATTCTTTTTAAATGCAAGTTCGTTTTACTCCATCAATGAAAATCAGTGGTAAGATTATGATAAATTAATTCAATGAAGGAAGTCTTCTTAAATAGTTATTAATAATTAGATATTAATAATTAACCATTTCGGTAGTCTTCATTAATCCTAAGATGTGCTCAGGATACTAGTATAGCCTGTGTACAGTTAGGACTAAATAAGAGTATTCTTTTTGTCTTAAAATCTAGTCTCTGAAACTTGAAAAATCGCGTATGTCAGTATATAATCGGTGTATAATATATGCTACACGTGTATTGATATACACAATCTGTTTCTATAACATTGAGATTTTAAAATAAGAGTACATTAAGTCATTTTTCTTTTGTTTGATTATTTTTAGCCTTATAACAACAAAATGATTTAGAATCATATTTGTTAATAGGTAAAATTTGATATTAGTGAACATTAAGTTTTATAATGCTACGATTTCAGTATATCCACATTCTATGTCTTACAATACAATGTGGATATCTGTACAATTTTTCCTTAGTTTTTTTTTTTTTTTCATGATTTAGATTATTATTTGTAATTTTTTTTATTTCTTTTATAGAAACTGTGCTTTTCTCCTTTCCCCGCCGACTAATTTTAACCTTGCACACTTAGTCTAAGTTGGGTCGGTATCGATTTAAAAGCAACTCCTGTCAATTAATTGCAATCTGAAAAACATGAATTTTTCACTTATTAGCGAGCTTGCTTGTTTTTATTCCAACATAAAGGAAATATTTCCTTTTCTTTCTAGCTCTTAGAAATTTGAAATTCTATGAATAAATTATTGAATTGATATTTTGATAATCTTTTTCTCTTAATAGGCTTTAAATATCTCGAATATTCTGATATAAAACGTATTCAAACCCGTCTCTAAATATTGGTGCTTTACTATATATATTAGTCATCCAAACTATTCAAAAACATATTTCACAAATATTAATGTATATAGCCTTTTAAAAGCGATATGTTTACAAGAGAAATATAAGTTTAAACCTAGGATCCTTTTTTAAACTCATAGCCAACAAAACTACCCAGATGTCTAACTTGACGTCAGCATTATAAAAGAGCGTAGACTGAATTTAAATCTTTCAATCGTTTTCTGTCGGCAGTTTTCGAGAAATAACATGTATAAAATGCTATTGCATTTTCAATTTAGGAAATCGAAAGAATGGAGATTTTTTCCTTTTGAAAAGGGTGTTCCGCATTATTCATTCCTCTCACAATTTTATTGTATAATATGTAGCGTGTTTTCACGATAAATTATGCAAAGTAATTTAATAGTTTATTGAATTTATCTTATCTTTAGATTGTACTCAAGTTTAAATAAAGTTATTTGAAAGAACGTTTTATTATCAAATTAATATTTCTGAACAAATAATTTTAATTGATTTCGGCTGCAATTACATTTATGACTCTACTTTTACTCTTCCCATAAAAAGCAAATAATCGTTTAATTTCTAAACATATGATTTTCTTTTAATTTAATTGCATATAAATCTAGGATTCGTAGCAGAAAGAATTAAAATCTATAGCAGTGAGAGAAGTTTAAGAATATCCATCTGAATTAGTGCTAAAATACTTGCGGCGCAATTAATTCGTAATTAAGCTATGTTGCAGTATAAAAGTAAATTGAGATAGTTATATTTCATATAAAGTCATATAACTAATCCATAGTTTTATTTTCAGTATTCACGATTTTATAAGCAGAAGTGTCTTTACGGATACGCATGGCAGAAGCTCTTATTTAAAAATGTAATCGTATTCTTCAGATGTACATATCTGTACATTAAATTTGCAGCAGCATATTGTCATGAAGATACAAAGAATAACAAGTCACAAAGTAACACTATGAAGTTTATTGGCTTTAAGCAACTCGTAACATGCAGGCGAAGAATTGCTCCCACTGCTTGTGGAACTCAGAATTTATACATTTATAGAATAATCTAGAATTATAAAGAAAATTATAGAAAGTTCTAAAAGAACCCCAAACTTAGGCTTCCTTAAGCGTTTACTTTACCTCTGAGCCACACTATGTGCAGATCTTCCTTTTGCGACAATATTTTTGATTAAAATACTCATTTTCTTTTAAAGACAGCATAAACAACAACAAATGAGTATTACGAAATTTATAACATACATAGTAATTTGAAATAATAAACAATCAAAACACATGAGAACGTACACACATGCATACATCCTATCAATTTGATCAAATGACTGCAACTTTTATTCCTTAGAAAAAAGTTTGATCAACTGAAAATTAAATTGTTTTATAAGTGGAATTTCAAAAATGTCTGATTTTAGATTAAAGCAATTTTCGAGGTGTAACCTTATTTTACTAATATAAATTTTTTTATTTTGCAAATGCCTGGGCCATCTTTACTTTCATTTTAAATAAGTTAGGCTAATTGCAGCATAAAGTGAATTGCGTTATGCAAATTTCACATTGTATAAATGCAACTATTCCTGTAAATCATTCAAAATGAATTTTAAAAAATCCTGTTTCTGTATGAAGATTTATCTTGCTTTCAATAAAATTTGATACTTTTTGGTAAAACGTGTTGTACAGGGTTGAAGCTATGAATGATTATTGTTAGATGAATCGTGATGTACAAAATTTAGGAAATTGAGATTCCTTGAAAAGGTAACATATTTTTCCAAGAATAATTTGAATTGTTAAAAACTGTCGGAAAATTAGAAAAGTTAAAAATATTGGAATTATTAGTAAAATATTTAAACACAAAATAAGACAAAAAAAAAAAAATTCAGCTCCTCAAAATTGCATATGAAATGATCACTTTTAAAATAATTAAAACATTGCAAAATATCTCTCTAAAAATAGTAAGAAAATGTATTTTCTCTCAAACGTGCGCACTTTATTTACTTACATGTCTCTCCCAACAAATGATATTTGAATTCAGAAAATTTTTCCCGTAAATGTTGAAATTTGTATAGGGGTTTAAATGTTTTTTTTAAGTAGTTTAGAAAAATAGGGTGCATATTTGTGACATCACAATCACATGCCAGACGTAATTTTATGCATCATAATTACATGTCCCAAAACTACACATGTTTTACCTTCTACATCATATTTGATATACCACAGGATCAAATAAGAGGTAAATCTTTAATAGAATCATTTTTGCATCTGAAAATTTTCTAGTCTCAAAGCAGAGATGTTGCCATCATAGAAACGCTGATCTCAACGTTTCTTAGACTCTAGCGAGTGACTCGAGAGTTTGATCTTAATTTAATCTGTACGAGGATAGAACTCAGACTAGATACCAGAAATTTTAAAGGGAAAGTATTGTAACTTCCGATAAAATTTCAATTTATTTAAAAAAATATATTTAAAATTAAAAGATCTATTTATTACCATATGGAAGTAGAAAAAATGTAAACATTTTCTTTAAAGAAACCTTTGGTGATGAATTTATAGTAATGATCAGCTTTGCATATAATTAAAAATATCGAAAGATAAAAATATAAATGTGAATTTCACATATTTTGAAATATTTGATGGACATACGATATCAAATGAAAATTTTACTAGAATATTTACCATCACATTCCTTAAGCAGTTCAAATTCAATCAAAACAAAGCAACCACCCTTGTATAATAACTGTTTAATTATATTATATACCATCACACGTGAATTGCTGTCCCTTTGAGCTATGGAAAATCGCAATGAACAACAAATCACCTGAAACCACTGGCAGCTAGTACGTTAGGGCAACAGTAATGCGGTAACCACCGAGATTAATTTGAATGATTGTTTAAAAAATCTTATTTATGTTTTCCTGATTTGAAGAATTTGAATTTAACAATAAATAGGCGATATATAACTTGGGGCTTCTCTCAAAACAACCCTCGCTGTTTTTAAAAGTTATTTTCAAAATTCAATCTGACAACGACTAAGGGATGCATTGAAAGGCGAAACCTTACGTTTCTTGTCATTGAGTTTGGCTTCTCCTGCCACAGGCCAGGTTCGTCTTAGTGCTAGTTGTGCGACGCTTCTTATTAATTTCTCCCACCCAAGGGGTGCTTTCATTTTCTTGATTTGCTTTCATCTTTTCTTGCTAGATATTATATGGTTATGATTTCGCTTTCAAATTATCCCTGAGGAAATTTGTCTGTTTTTATACATATTCGTTTTGTTTGATTCGAAATCATTCATCGCTAATGAACATATTGATATTTTTTTTAATATATAAATTCAGACAGTCACAATTAAAAAAAAAGATTTTGAGATGTTTAGAAATATTGTTGTTTTTTGAAAAACTGCATTATCCAAAGTTTTTTTCTACATTATTCATTTCAGAGATGACGAGCCATCACTGCCAAAAATTATTAATAGTTTGAAAAGCTGTCGAAGAGAAGTGGGAGCTGCTTTTATTAATTTTATAAGCAGAATATTATCACTTAAAATAAGTTGCTATTTATGAATAAATGCAATCAAAGTATTTAAAGTGCATGAGTTTTTATGCAAAACTCGTTCAAACAATATCCCAACAGTCTCTAAACAACCAAAATTACCTTCAGTTTTTTCAAATTAAATCAACTTAAAATTTATTAAATTAAAATGAATCAAATGTGCTTCCATAAAAATGAACTTAAATTATAGCTAAATGATTTCGTGCAAGAGATGAATCGTAATACACTTTCGACCAATATTAAGACATTTTTTTACAGTTAACTTGATTATTTCTATCTCATTTTTTAAAATTTGATTCCTTTTAACGTGATTTTTTCTTGCATATCTAAAATCTGAATTTTCTCCTACTGTCATTAATAATCGCCCGAATTCCACATTTTACTTTAAGTGACTTTCTTGCACTCGACTTCATTAAAACTTATTACTTTAATTTAATTTGAGAGGGTTTAGTGAAAGGACAATGAACTTTCCCGTAAACGGCCTTAAAACTGCATAATTTTCACGATGAAACGGAGAAAAAAGATTAAAAGAAAAAAAAGTTTAAAAAAAATATCAACTTTGCTCTTGTAAAACAAAGGAAAAGAAAATACAGGTTGGTTGAATATGTCCTCCTCGCTCACCTGTATTCAGTCAGTTTCACACACTGAGTTTAAAGACGATGAGGGTTAAACTTTGCCTGTGGCCATAAGTAAACAATGGGTGGAATTGTCTTCTTTCAGCGGATGGACCAACTGAAAAATAAAATAATAAAAGGGAATGTTAGCTCTTTTCTAAGCCTTTCGGTTTGACGTTCATCATAGCTGAATGTTTGCTTTGCTAACTTTTATTCCAATGATTAAAAAATGGATACAGTGACATAATATACTGAAAAGTGAATTATTTTTTATTGTATAAATATTTTAAAGCTTATTAATTGTAGAACTGTTTTATCATTGAAAACGTTTAATTATAATGCTTTATAATGTTATTGTAATTTAATCTCTGAAGGGCAAAATGCTTTTACAGGATTTTTTGTATTCAATTGCGACAATGATAAGTATTTTAAATTACTTGCTTAAAAATACGACTATTCGATGTATCTATGATTTATGAGTAAATGGCTAAAGGAATAAATATGATGAGAAAGTTGTAGAAAAATTTACAACCTTAGAATTGGAGATGTTTTTTTCAAAAATTCAAATTTAACACTTTCATGGCTGAGTTTTAGACTAAATTGAATACAGATGATATATTTAAAAAAATCAACAACAATACATTAAAGAGGATGCTTATTAACACTAATACAGCAAAATCTTTTTAGTGCACTGTAGCTATTAGCAGTAACTATTAGTTAACTATTAGCACTGTAGCTATTCCTATTTATTCGGAAGTAAAAAATAATTTTTATAGTTCCGTATTTATTTCAGTGATAAAAAAAAATTATAGCGTCGCAGGTATTTACTTGATAGTGTGCTGTCTATTATATTTTTTTTATATCTTGTGCATTCCCTTTTAAGCTCAAATAAAAAATCTATTGCATTCTTCCTTCTCCCAGCGTAACAGATCATGGTATGTTCTTATAACAGGAGGACACGAGATATTTTCAGGCGGGGAGGAAGGGCGTTATGATACATGTAGATGTCGGGTTGGTAAGTTTTGCAATATATTCAATTGAAATAATTAAATTTTATTGATCGGTGTAAAATTTATTTAGGTGTAAAAAGAATTTCATAAGTCTATATTTATTCCAATTTATAAAAAAAAAAGAATTTTTATGGCGTTACTGGTATTTATTTGATAGTACAATACCTCTTAGAATTTTTCTGTACTTTGAACATTCCTTTTTGAGTTTAGATAAAAATGTATTTTATTCAGTTTCCCCCAATTCAACAGAATCGGGTAGATTCTCTTGATAGTTTTGCAATATGTCTAAAAAAACTGTTACATTTTGCTTTTGTTTGTTGACATACAAGCTCTAGGGAAAGAAATATTACTGAAGAAAAGTTATTGTAAATAACGTAAGTGCTGTACTAATGAAGTTAACGATTTGAAAGTTGTATATTTTTAACTTTACAATTTTCGCATATTATTTGACATTACAACAAAAATGCTCCCAGCGAGGGTCACCTGAGACATGAGGGTGCGAAAATTTCGGTATGGTGGTTGGCTCTCGCTACCCAAGTGGGTACATAAATGGTGTGGGTCTGGCCACCAAGTACCGATTACGGGACGTGCCTCTTACGGGAGGGTTTGTACCCTGACCGATGATGGTCCTTAGGACTCAATCTTAGTTCCCGGCATTGCTGTTGCGGCGGTACGGTCATTCAGATTTTCGGTGTGCTTCAGGGTAGACAGGAGTAGTTAATTTGTGATTACATCCAAAATGTTATGAAATTTGATTCAAAATAGTCCCGTATTATATTGTGCTGTTTATCTAAATAATTTGCCATAACTTGAAATAAGATTTGATTGTGCGTCTAGATCAATAGTAAGTCGTTGTGCAATAATCTCGTGAATACCTTACCATCTCTTGAAGAGGTTTTCAAATATAATTGTTCTCTATAATAACTTGCTAATAATGTGACAGGAATTATTTGCTTTTAAATTTATTTAATTTAACAATAACTGGCAGTTTGGATAATAAAGATGGTAATAAACTCATAATTGATATAAAAAGTTAAAAATTGGGAAGAACATAATATTTGATACCTTGTATTCACCTTCAACAACCGATTCACAGTAATAAACATGAGATAAAGAAAAATAAAATAATTTTAATTTAATGATCAAAATTGAACGAAGAAGAATTCCTCTGTTCAAACATTTTAATCTCAAAGATTTGTTTAATTCTAATTACTAAATTTCCCCATATTATTCTATAAATTCAAAAGTTAAATACCTGCAAATTATTACTGTGCTTTTATTCAACAAATATTTTAACAATCACCAGAAAATGGATGCGATTAAAGAGACATTCATTGGCAAAATGAATCCTTTATGCATTCATTGAAATGCCAGGAATTTTGCCTGTTCATTATTCGCTTTAAAATTGTGGAATTTTATGAATGAAATTTCGCAAAGATATAAAATTTTAAAGAGGTTTCTTCAGGAAAACTTTTTCTTTCCAGCAATGCAGTTTACTCAGTTTGAGATAGTTCTACCTAAGCGTCATGAGAGTTTATTCTCTCTAATATTTGGGTTAGACGTCAAACGGGGCTTTGAAAATAGACTTCGCAATATAAAGTGTTTGAAGCATGGCAATATCTCAGGATAAAATCCGATTACAAGCTTTCATATCGCACCAAATTAATTATAGCATTTGTTTCGTAACTGAAGGTAAAAAGAATATAATGTTAAAGTTAAAATACCTGTCTTTTCTGATGCATATTTAAACTTAGATATATATGTAGAATTTCCATTAAATTATGATTCAATAGCTAATTTTGAAACCTTTAAAGTTGCTGTTCCCCGCCCAATCAATTATATAATTTGATTTCATTATTTATTTATGTACTTTGATGTTTGCGTCAATAAATGTGCTTCTGATTACATAACGAATTATATAAAATAATGATAAATATAAAAATGTAAGTTTAATTTATTTCTTTATTTATTTATTTATTCAAACAAACGAAAACATATTTTTTATGCCATTTAAGGTCTTTTTACTAGTAGAATCGAAGATGTATGTTTGTTTCTAGATATTGGGTTATCATTGGGTTGTTATTAGATATTGGGTCATCATTAGAGTGAATACTTTGTACATTTAGGTCATGATCAGGGTGGATGCTTTGTATACCTGAAAACTTTTTTAGACAGAAATTACCCTAAATGAGCCTTCCCGTTCCTAGGTTTGAAATAACAGCAAAACACATTGAAAAATATAATTAATTGCAGCAATAAATATGAATAAAGGATCTTCCAGAAATTTACCTATAATGACGGTATACAAAATTGTAGTAGAAGAACCTTATCAGTTGTGATATTTTTCATTTTCTTTGAAACGGTAATGTTATCATTCAGTAGCATTTGTTTCTTGTTGACTGTCTAATTATTTTAATCCAGAACAATATATTTGAATCTTAAACTAAGTATTAAATGTAAGTATAATTAATTATATGTAATATTTGTTTATAAGCAAATCTTATTTGTAAAGAAAGTGAAGATTTTATTGAAAATTTCCCTTTTAAAATGAAATGAAAACAATATGATTTAACCCATCTTATCATTCTCTGATTAATAATAATATTTCAGTTTCGTTTCCATAAGTACCGTCTAATTTAATCAAATTTACTGTTAATAGTTTTTCAATTATTTCAAAGAAATTAAGAATATTTTGATATAATCTCCTTAATCATGTAAATATATTCATCCAGAAGGATAACGATCAGAAATAATTTAAAAACCATCGAACTTTGGAAATTATCTTTCAATATGTATTTCATTTAACGGGGTATAAAAATGGTTTAAGATCTTTTGTTCCAAATTTTGTTTCTTTAATTTTGCAGTTAATTTGAATACAAGTCTTTTGTAGTATATTTAGAAAGGTTTATTTGATATTTCCAATTGGAAATAAATATATAATTCATTTTTTCTGTAGAAGTTTTATTCGAAAAGGTTTCTTATTATTAATAAAATATATTACTCATATTTTCTGTATTTAAGGCACTGCTTGCTAGATTAATATAGCCAAGGATTTATTAAAATATTTTGATAGTTCTCGGTTTATATTTAATTACTTTATTAATATCTAGAATTCATCTTTGCCATTTGCTTCCTTATAATTATAATTTATTTCCTAGTAACGCTGTGGATATCATTAATTTCTCTTTACATTTTCATCTAGACTCTCTTTTGCATATCCTCGACTTCTTATTCTAATGAGTAACTCATTCAGATGACATCTATTAGAAGGAACGATAAACTTAAACATGTTACATTTTTTTTTTGCCAAATAAACGTTTTAAAATGTGGTAAATAATGAGTTTATACGGAGTTTTGTGCTGATTAAAACTGCTTACATAATTTCTAAAAAACTGTAATATTTTAGAAATAAACCTTTGATGTATCAGTATAAATTACTCTAAAAGTAAAATATACTGAATAATTTGGAAAGAGAATAAATTGGAGTATAATTGATAAATCTTAACACAGATTTTTTTCTTCAAATATTATTATCTTGCAACAACTATTAACATTATTATTGGAAATATTAGATATCCAAATAACCAATGAAAATTACCCTGAATGGTAGAAATTTGCTACATAAAACACTGCCTTTGTTTTTAGCTTAGTCAGATTAAGATCTCGCTTTAAGGGCTATTCTGGGATAGATTGCACATTTTGAACTGTGATCAGATAAGGAGGATGACACTGAGATAGCTTGCAGTTTAAAAAATCTTCACCATACTAGTGTCAGGACTTTTGATCGTTTAGCTCAACATTCACCTCCTCAAATACTTAGCAGGACTTCGATGGAGTCTTTGGTGGTGATAGAGACACTTAAGCTGGCATACACTGGGCTCAGAAGTCAATATCTACAAATTTGGTGTGGGTGGTTTTTTTTATTTGCTCGAAATAACGGTAGGATATTTTACCACTGATTATTAGTTTTCATGAGGACTCTGCCCGTAAACACAGTAGAACTTTAGTGGAAGATGGGAATTCCGGGTCTAAAACCAGGGAACTTACTATCAGAACACCACGGCTTATTAATAATATAAAGAAATAACGAAAGAAGTAAAGAAAAAGGCTCAAAATATATTGATATCCCATATCAGAAGACACGCTTCAAAACAAGATTAGTTAGGAGAATCGGTTGTTGATTCAAGTATCTTTTTTTGTCACCAGACAAGATCCAAAATAAGCAGTTAGTATGAAATAGCTTTAGCGCAACTTTAAGACGTTAAATTACAAACATAGAATCTGCAAAATCAGTTTTCCCACTGGAGGAAATTAGATATAAAGCCATGCAACGTAGAACAGAGTGAAATCCCTTTTAGCTTTAGTTGCATATGGATAAAAAAAGTTTCATAATTTGCCGTTCTTTTAAGCAGAAAAATATCAGTAATCCTTTTCTTAGAAATTTATCAAGCTGAATTTAAAGTAAACGATTTAATGGCGTTTGCCGGATGTTTATATTCATTCTCAAAAAAGTTCAGGGTGTTAGGATACCTGTTTATGGATGAATATACCTGCTTTGAATGCTATATACATATGGTTATCAAAATAATGGAAACATTTGTGATTAGAAGTGACATTTAAAATGCGCTTCTTGAGCATTAAAATATAATATTAGCTACCAATTTTCTTTTTATATATAAAAATAATAAAAAAAAGTAATTTATATATGCCATATAGTATGAGGTAGCTTTAGTGAAGTTGTATATGTCTGGATTTTTATCAAAAGCGTGAAATTTCAGGAATTGCAGTCTTTCAAAGAGACCATATTGTAAGAGCCCGACTAGCTGGAGCAATTCTGATCGACGCATCTCAAATTTTAGGCTTTCTAGAGGTATGGTGTCTAAAGTCATGACAGCGTACAGACAGCTTGGCAAGACAAGCTCGGCAAAGCAATATAGTTAACGGAAGGAGAAATTGAGTAAAGGAGACTGACAAATACTGAAGCGGATTAAAAAGAAAAGAACGGCAGCCAAAATGATCGCAATACTTAATCAGCATCTGGATTCTAAAATAAGGATTAAAGTTAGGAGGTATTTTCATAATAACATTACTTTCATTTACGGAAAAGCAGTAATTTCTAAACCGCTTGTCACAACTCCAAACATCGTCTGCAATGGGGCTATAACCTCAAAACCTAGTCATTGGATAAATGGAAGACAGTTATATGATCAAACGAATCATTCACATTTTTCTCCACAACATGACTGTTACTCGTTTGGAGGACGCATGCACAGGCATATGATCCTGAATTCTTCTTCCAGCTCACAAGCAGATGGTGGGCCTGTCATGGTTTGGTCAGCTATGGCATGATTTTCTGCTGTTCCAGTTGTAACCTTGAAAGGAAGGATCACTGGGGAGAAGTATAAACAAGTTTAAGCTTACCAGATCCATCTTATATTCCATGAACTTTGTTTCCTACAGGAGATGGAATTTTCCAGGATGACAATGTTCCTATTCAAGTAGCGGGATTTGTCCAGGCTTGATTTGATGATCATGATGATGAAGTGAAACATTAACCTTGTCCGGTACAGCCCCTGACAACAATAGACTCGTATAATTATGATCTATTTTAGAGCTTTAATTCCAGAGTATATATCTCCAGGAAATTTCACAATATCTCTATGAAGACTGGCACAATATTCCTCTAAACACTATTCAGCAATAGTATAATTCTATTCCAAAGGAAATCAAAACTGTATTGCATGCCAGAGGTGGCCTTATTTATAAAGATTCCTCTATTCGTTTTTGGCTATGGGGTCCGCGGTGGTCTAGTGGTAAGGTCTCGTCTTCTTTTCGGTTTCATGTTCGAGACCCGATTCCATCGAAGAACAGTTGTGTAAGCAGGTCTGGGACACGGTAAATCCGTCGGGGCTAAACGTCCTCCGACTGGTGCGGTGTGGAAGTTTGGATAGGGGGTGCCAGCTCAGGTCTCATTCTCGTCATCTGATTGCGTTTCAAAATCACGAGGTCCGTCCAAAAATAGCCCTAGTGTTGCCTTAAAACGGGCGTAATATAACTATACTGAACTGAATTGTTTGTGGTTTCTCCATTATTTTGATAACCACCTGCAGTTATGGAAGAAACGGACAATGTAGACTTATTCTTTTCATAACTTTGAGGTGTTCTGGACTGTATTCCATGAAAAACATATAAAAAATACCATCAAATATTATAAATATGCACATTGCTCACGAAACGCAAAGATGATACCACATATGTCGTAAGTTATTTAACATAGATTTCTGTAAAAAAGCACAGTCATTTCCCCAATGAAAGATAATTTTATTTTTTAAAATGAATCGGTTCTCACTTTGTATTGATGATTGTATAATGGATCCGGATTCATTTCATTACTTGAAGTCAAAGAATTTAACATTTATATTATACCTTAACATTTTTAAAAAGCATTTAAATTAATTACTAGATCCTTATATAAAGAAATGCTCTGTAGTGTGCTATGAAATTTTCAAAGTATAATAAAAAGTTATTCTTTTTTCAGAGAGAAATAGTCTAATAATTATATGATATTCATTGTAACTCAATAACTCCAACTCTTTTGATTAAAAGTGAAATCATAATGAATTCTTAATTATGTAGGCGTGTCGATTTCCTTTGTGGAGACTGATTACTTTCGGCTTTCGAAGCTAAGGAAGAAATATGATGCCTCTCGCGGGTAACGCAGAGAGTAGATCAGTTTTGGCTTTAATTGAAACTGACGTAGACGCACTAATATTTTTTCTATATAAAGATCCCTAAGATGGCCCCCTGGTTGCCTATAACCAGTTGTATAGCTTTATTCAATTGCCTGGCATAGAGAAAGGATTTTACTATAACTAAATTAACCTTATCGGTTTGGGACTATTGGTTACGATTCAGGCAGTAAGGTTGTGTACTCGAAAACAAATTCCACAATCTTTTTTCTTTACTTGTAGCTTGAGCCGGCTTTTTTTATGCTTAAGATACTATTCCAATGACATTTAGTTTTTTTCGTTACTTCAACCACTTGGCAATGTATGGGGATCGATGTTTGAATATTTCTTAATTTTGTCAAACTTGATAATTTGGGTTTTCTTCTCGCACACGAATTATAGAAATTAAAATAATAGTCAAAAATTTCAGTCAAAATTTTTAATGAATTTAATTTTAGAACAGTTTGATACAGAAAAATGCAAGTTCGGAGTTCTGTCTAACTCTATGTCTGTGAACACGATAATTCAAAAGCATAAAAAATTGATAAGTGATATTTTGTACGACATTTTTCTGTAAAAATTGAAGGTTTCAATCAAGATGTGGAAGAAATCTGTCAACTGGAAGTCTGTCTGTCTGTCTGAGTGCACGCGGGCAGGGGGAAAAATCCTACTTTCATGGAAGAAATATGAAACAATTTTTTTCGATGGAAAAATGATTCGATTTTTGTTAACGTGTATCAAATTTCTAAAATAGTTGACTGTTTGTCTATTTATACGTGACCGGAGGGCTGCAGGTTCGAGACTTGATTCCATCGTAGAAACACAGTTTAAGTGGATCTGATGCATGCTAAATCCATTTGGGCGGGAAGTCCTCCTATTGGTGTGTGCGAAAGTTTGGAGAAAGGGGTAGCAACTCAGGTGTGGTCCTCGTCATCAGACAGCTGTCCAAAATTACTAGTTACGTCCCAAAATACCCCTAGTGGTGCCTTAAAGAGGGACGTTAATATAACTGAACTAAAATAATTATTTATTCCAGGATTTGTCAATACGCGAACTGAAAATCAGGATAAGCAAAATAAGTAAATTTTGGTACTTATTTTTTTCATTAAAACAATAGACCGGAATCTAATTTCCAATTAATTCTTCAAAGGATTCAATACATGTTTATCTGTTCATGAACAAAATAAATCAAAAATATAAAAACGGCAGATAAATAAAAATTGATAAATGGTTTACATGCCAAATTATAAATATGTTGACTATCTTTCGGTTTACATGTTTGTGTGCATGCTGATTCAAAGAGGAATTGCAACGAATTAATAATATAAAATTTGATATGTGGTTTTGATACCATTCTAGTAATACACATGCAATTTGCGCAGTGACGTTAAACATTGTTCGCAAATGTTTATAATATTATTGAATATTGAATAATAGAATATGACGCAATATTGTAAAATACTGTGCTAAAATTCTATGCTATCTGGGCTTGCAAAAGTTTTAAAGCATTTCCAAGTCAATAGGTGAAACGAAAGACGTTCAAATGTATACTCGATTTGAGCCATTGTGTTACTAAACTTTGCAAAAATATGGCATATTATCTATATATACAACCTAGTCGATGAGAGAGCTTTTCCACTGGTTGTTCGTGTCCTTCTAAAGCATATACTTTGAACAAAATTCCCTCTATCTTGAATTTCAATCTCATCTACCAATCGTAGAGGTGATTAGAGGTACGTATATCGGCAAAGTTATTCCGATATACGAACAAAAATTCCTTATCCTTAAAAATAGAAACCAGAAGCACACTTTAAAGAACTAAACTTTGAAGAAAATAAACCAAATTATGAGCACCGAATAGTCACTTACGAATAGTAAATTTCAAAAAAAAATGTTTTTATTGGTCTAGAACAAGAATAAAAAAAGATATCAAACCTTACTTGCTGTTGCTAGTCTGAAAGGGTCTTTATACCATCAGCTCAGGATTGTCCGTCTAATGGATGTTAGTTATGAACATATTTTTATACAGGGACTCAATAGGTTTTATCCTAATCTTTCTTGGACACTGACTCACTTATTTCCTTTTTGGTACCTGATAACTTTTTTTCCCTTTTACATTATCTTTTAGTATTTTTTTAAAATATTCTTTCCAAATCAGCTATACTGTATGGTCTTGGTTTATTGTTCGTTTTTTAGAAATTGAGACAATATATTGTTAAAGTCTACACAAGAATATTTTCGAGTTTGAGTTTTAAAATTTTTAAATAAACTGTTATAATTTTGATAATTTTTGTATATTTGAAGCCAGGGCAAAAGAAAAAAAAAATCTGTTGAAAATCCATGCCAAAAAATTTAGAATTAGATTTAAAAGTTTTAAACTACAATTAAGAGTGAATGATATTTAAGAAGTCATTTGCTGGTTTGAACGTTTTTATATAGATATGGTCAATACACTGCCAGAAGTGACTAAGTAAAAGAAAATAAGATATACGAGTTAAAAATGAGCAAACTGTTGGAAAATTTTGTAAAAACAACAAACAAAAAGAGGTATGAACAATTGAAGAGAAACATCAATAAACATCTAAAGCACACAAATCAAAATCCCCCCCACCCCCCCAAAAAATAACGGAAGAAATAGTGGAGGGAAAATCATACAATCAGGAGGTAAATACTACAAAAATATTCAAAAAAAATTTTTTTTCAACCCATTGAGCAACGAATTAACATAGGCCGGGATAACCTGGTTGGTAGGACGTTGTGTTCGCACACTTTCGGTTGTGAGCTCAAACTTCGCCGGCCGAAGACTCTCTATATGTATGGTGGCTGGTGCACGTATAAATCTGTCGTAACCACAAACTCCTCCAAGTCGAGACAGTACCACTGGGGGTACTGGGTCAGAGGTGATCGTCCTCTGATTCAGGTCTAAATTACGATCTGTAGATGAGTAAATGAGATGTATGAATGAAGTCCGCCCCGTGAAGAGGACTGTGACGAATGAGTAGCTAAAACGCACTCTTGGCCCTAGATGGCGCTGCTGAAACAAGAGACTCAAAAACTCGGCTAAAAATCTCTAACTTCGTCTGCGGGCTTGCCTATGACAAGTGGCATAAGCAACAGCAACACGAATTAACATTATAAACACATTTTCTGCTCATATCAACCTAGATCTTAGAACAATTCGAAATTAAAGCGGATGAATATGTACAGAGGTTTATACAAAACAAAAGTATACACTATTGGTGAAGGGTGGAATTTTATTTTCTATGTAAGGAAAATGTGTCGATAATTAGCTTTTAAAAAAAGAACAAACGTCGCGCTAAATTTGTTTTGAATTATCGCCTTTCTTTAAAAGTTGGAGTTTAGATATAATATTTTCCCCCGTAAGAATATCGCAATATATTTTAAATTTTACTTTTATCTCTCTCAAAGTACTTCAGTACTTAATGGGCCTTGCATAAGAATTGAAAGCACTTTACTAACATTAAATTTGACAAAAAGGAATCTATCTTAACCTTCAATCTCTCCGAGAGAGTTTTTTTGTTATCACTGACTTAGAATATAAATAACAGCTTATTCACATGAAAAGCTAAGAAATCTTTTGTGTTCGGGAACAGTATAAAAAAAGTTAATTTTATGTTTTTTAAATATTAAAACCCTGCAAATTTTAATCGATTACATAAAAGACTGAGTCTTTTAAACGGGTCTTTGTAATTTGCCATATATGCCAAGGATTAATACATAAGGAACTGAAATAAGAGCACGTGCCCTCCTGCTTCAGTTTTCATTCATTAATTTTTATAAGACTACATGAATTAATTATCAAACGTGACTAAATTATGGCACGAATATTATACAAGGTGAATACAAATGATGGACCCGATTTCAAAAAATCACATTTACGTCACTACTGCACATATTACAATAAATGATACATTAATTTAAAGAGAAATATGCCAAGTTCTTTTTCAGTTACAAATGTCCGATGCATGACCCTTTTGTTACACAGCATACGTCCAATCTATAATCCAGTTCGTACCAAACATTTTGTAACATTTTTTTTTCTGCGTTATCTATGACATGACCCGACAAAAAGAAATCTTTGAGACAAGACATTGTTTATGTACCACCAATGCCAAAAACACTGCCAGAACTTAAAGAAATTGATTTGTGCAGCAGTCCATTAACAGAGTGATGTTACAAAATGTTTGGAACGAACTGGATTACAGATTGGACGTATGCGATGTAACAAGAGGGTCACACATCGAACATTTGTAACTGAAAAAAAAACTTGGTATATTTCTCTTTAAATTCATGTATGACTTAGTGTAATATGTGCGGTAGTTTTTAAAATATCATTTTTTAAAATCTGGTCCATCATTTGTTGTCACTCTATACTTAAAAATTTATGCAATAATCGAGTAACCTTCATTCGATTCTAGCATCTATATTTGAATCTGCAATTTGAAGAAAGGACCATGTGCCAAAATAGAGAACTAATTTTGTTTTCACCAAATGTTTGGTACAGACACTTATTGACAAGTGAAAAAAAAGGTATGGAAAACAGTCACATGACTATACGAGAAGAATTAAAAAAATATTTGTTAGTTCGAAGATGGGAGTAAATTCTGGTTTTACTTCCTTCAAATTGATACAGAGATAAGAAACATGACAGCCATGATCTCGTAAAGGTGTTTTTTCTTCGTGTTGTTTATGATCTCATGTTTTGCAATTCATCATTGTTTTATTTTGTATTTAATCTCTGAAACCTTAATATCAAAATCACTTATAATTGATCCGTTAACCTACTGCAGAGTTTTTAGACGAATTTATTTAGTTTGTATTATGTGACTTCTTTATTGCAATGTGTTGTGACTTCTTGGCCTAGTTTTTAACCTGTATGGTTATTAAATTAGAGATGTAAAGTCTTTATTCACATATGGAAATGACACTAAAATTTCTTTTCTGAAAAAGAAAATAATTTGTCTTCTCCAGAGAAATATACTTATGAATTTCAGAAAAACCGAGCATTTTGTGGTAAAAAACATTTACGTTTTAGGACAGGTATCAGTGAAATTAATAATCACCCTTTTAAACATAATGGTACTAAACCGTTAAGTTATTTATGAAGAAACGTCACTTAATAGCTTAGGAAAGTGCCTTGCTTACTTTTACAATCAGAAAAAAGTTATCATTTTCGATATGTAAATCCATACAGAATATTTCTTACTAAACGTTTATCTAACTGAATCTAAAACGAAGAAAGTTAATGTCTATTGATGATTTGACATAAAATACTTTCTTGTTCTAAAAGAAGTACACGAGTACTCTAATATTTAAAAAAAAGACTTATACTGAAAGTTTAAAAAAAAATCCAAAGTGAAAGCAAGATAAATACATTCATTCCATATAAGTGCAAAAAAAAAATGAATAAATGTTGATGAGAAAACTATTGCAGCAACTGCAGATGATGAAGAAAGTGAAGGGTAGGTCAGAGTGCATTTTGCACATATTTCTTTCGAAGCATGCAAGTGATATGGAAATATACTGTATATGTTATAGTAATAATATTCTTTAAAAGTAAAAATATTTTCTTTTTTTTATCGATTTTTTCACCTAATTTAAAATAAGTCTGTCGAAAAGGACAAATAGACATGCTTTAATACCGTTTTATTTCTTTAAGAACAACTCACTGACTTGCCTAAAGCAATGGAGTGGTGAGTTAATCTACAGAATCTTTTACAGAAGTTAGATAAGAAAATAATAAATAAATAAAGTATACCATTTTTATTTTACTCAAAACTCAGTTTTCGGATTTATCTCTGTCTTCAAACTGTTGATTCATTTATAAGATTCAAAATTTTTTATGAGCCAACGGGACCAATTTACTTCCAAGATCTTTTTCACGAAGCAGAAGTTTTTCCTTTTTATTCTCGCTATGCCTCAGGTCTAATTTCCAAAACCTTTATAAAGAAAGAAAATTTTAGAGCAAAAAGAATTTTTTTCCTTAAGGAATTTCAGAAATTGACGTTTTTGATTTCGAAGATATTAGATTTGGTAGACGTTCAGTGTCGTGGGCAGGTCAGGAACATAGAAATGTCAGGAATAATGTCAACTGCAAGTAAATAATTTCAAAAGATACTGTAGGATCTTTTTAAAACTATATTTACCGAATTGTGTCATCCTTTCTTCTAAAAGCTGCTTGTTTTTTATTTTATTTTATAATTTTCAAATTGCGTCGATAATTTTGAAAAATTCTATCTGGAGTATACAACTTTTGCGTAACCATTAAATGAAAAAAATATTATCAATGACGTGAATAAGCCTCTTTTCTCCATGATTTTTGCGATATTTTTAATAATTCATTTTTATATCAAATCATGGCAGTTTGCACACAAATAAAGTTACGTGTTATTTTCACTAAGCGAATCACGTAAAAACAGTTGTATTAATTAAATATTCATTTTAATTTTTAAAAGAACTTAAGTGGAAACGTGTAGGTGAGCAAATACAAAACGTGAATAACAAAGTGTTTGCAAAAAATAACAATATGTTTGTTTATTTCCATAGTGAGGAAAATATAGTATTAAAACTATTCCTCTTATACCGCAGATAGTTTTATCTAAAATTTGATACAAATTTGCAGTTTTGGTGTAAAGGCAAAATGCCGAATTTCATTCATAGTTATTTGCTTTTTTTTAGGTATTGTATTCATATAATAAAAACAGGATGATATAATCTGAAAATTGTTTTTTTTTCTGACTGTGAGAGACCTGAAATGTGATGATTCTTCGAAATCTGATGGTCGAATTATTTATCAATATCAATACTTACTTTATGAAGACAATGCAGTTAAATGAAGAGGAAATGCACAAATAGTTCGCAAATTGAGACTGTAAGAATTTGCCATTTAAGAATTACTGTATTTATTGCCCGCCACTTTAATCATAAATAATAAAAATATTAGCACTTCATTTTGGCCATATAAGTGAATTTGATGCACTTTGATTTCAGCAATATCCTCGATATACGAGTTTGCTACAAATTAAAAGAAAAATTTAACGGATTGTATTCTAAGCCCTGTTTATTGCATAAACACAATGAAAACGTGTTTGAAATGGATAATAATGGACGTTGAGAAATGTATAGTCTACATTAATGTTAAATTAAATGGTAATGGAGTTATTCGATCCGTCATTAACCACCTCAAAAGTTAATAACTATTCCTACAAAATTATGCTGTGTTGATAGCGAAATTGGAAAGTCATTGTCTATTACGGCTTGGTGCCTTCTAAATGACCAATTTATTCAGCTAAATATAGGAGCAATTTGGAGCAAACCATTGACCGAAAGTATCCTGAATGAACTAATCGTAAAGAGGTGGCCTTTGACTAAAATAACACTAGATCACATATGTCCTTAGCCAACCGGTGGATGTTATTAGAGCTTCTTTGGGATAACTTCAACCTATCACCCATGTAATCTGTCTTGGCATTTAAGACCACGTTCTATTCTTTCCTCTACAAAATTCACTGAAAAGATCGACTTTAACTCTCAGGAAAACGACAAACATCATCTTGAGTAAAGTTTCTAGCGATAAGCCTAGGACATGCAATTAAAGTTTATTTAATTGATAATGATTTGTCAATTCATTATCAGATGAAATGATACATATATCTTTAAATAAATTGCATTATATTTAAGTATTTTTATTTATTTTTAGCAAACCTAGGGTGGAAATATCGCGGATAAATATAAGATGAGAATTAAATATATATATATATATATATATATATATTATGAGAAGATGAAAACAGCTGATTTTATTTTTTAACGATTATTTTATTTTAATATCCCTGATGTTGGTATATGAATGGTTTTCTTGAGCAGAAAAAAATAATTCGAAAAAATCTGCCCTTCTTCTATTTTAAAGCAAATTCTTAATAAAAGGTTTTTTCCATGCCATATGATTAGGAAAAGAGCAGTAATTTGATAGCATCGTATTCTTTTTTTTATTCCGTTTTAGGATGTTATGAGATTTATTAATTCTAAGATTTGTTACCCTATTTTCTGAAACTAAATTTTCATGATTTTATTTATTAAAATTGGGGTAATTATCTTTCATTTCTGTAAATACTTCATCTCTCTAAAACTTTTAAAGCAGGACATTCGATTTTGTAAACTAGAATTTTTTAGAAACTCATAGACTTTACTTGTTCATGGTCTTTTTTTTCGAATTCCTTTTTGTCAGTTCGTTGGCAAAATATTTATTTAGAATATGGAAATGCAAATTGGTTGAATAGTCTTTGTTTTCTAATACAGCAGTGGAGAAATTCTGAGCATAATGTGATAAATTTAAAATTTAAAGACATACCATATTATTAAATCAATTTTCTTCAATATAATTAAAGTTTTCCTTTGCCGAGTAACTTTTTCGATAATATTTGAATAATATTTTCGAGCCAAACTGTTATTTAATGCATGTTGCTTTGATATACACATTTTCTGAAAATTTGTTTCAATCAATTTTATAAAAAATAAAGCGGATCACTTATGTTATTAGTTTTGGAGCACGCATTCGAAAAATTCTATGATGAATTAAAATCCATAGACAGCCAATGAAATGCAAATAACTTTTGTCATTAAAATAATCAAGACATGTGTTTTTTAAGATAAACACTACGTTTCGTGCTTATTTTCGATCGAATACCACATTAAAAAAATGTAGTATCTAAACGTCTATTCTTCTATTTTTTAAAATTTTTTCTATAATAATCAGAAGGGGAAAAGGAAACAATTTATTCGAACTGAAACCGATAAAAATGGAACTTTAACTTTTGAACAGCTGAAAAATAATTGTAAACAATCCGATAAAGAAGTCGTTTTCATTGTGTTAATGTAAATTGTTTGAGTTATATTTTTATTTCCAAACGATTGCCAGAACTATGATTCATTGCAGATGTTTATATATAAAACATTTTTTACGCCTTGTTTCAATTCAGCTTTGAGAATTTTCTTATTTAAAAGCTGTCTTACTCCCATTTCTTTTGAATAATGAAGCTCAGTTTATCATCAAATCTTTTTCAGAGATTTACTAAAGTAATTTTTCAAAAAACTATTGTCATTTATTATAGCAATCGTATTATTTTTTACCAGAAACTTTAAAATATTCTTTCTTTCATTTTGCAGAACTTTTCAATTCTTTAGTTTTCAGACAGATTTATGTAAATTAATTTATTTTGTCTGTGGAAAATTTGCATCTTTCAGAAAATGTGTCATTATGAACTGTAATTCGTTAGATGCCGAATCGATTTTTGAATGAAGTTGCGAAAACACAAAATTCATTTATACTTTTTTTCAGGCGGAATTTTTTAAAAAAATTATCCCACTTTTCTATTATAATATATAAATACTACAAAGAAAAAAATTACCAAAAATTTTATTTATAGTAATTTATCAGAGATAGTGATTTTCCTGAAGATTTCTCGCATTCTCCCTCTCTCACGGGAAAGCTCTGGATCTTTGCCCTGGCGGTAGTGCTATGAATAGCGAGTTCATTTTGAAAGCCTCGCATATGAATGTTTTGTGTTGAATAGTATAGTGAAGCAAACTGAATGTGCATATTGTACGCTTTTTTATCTATCTATTAAAGGGAAAATTTCATAATGAACTTCAATTTTGCAAAAAATATCGAACACCTAATTTCATTTATGTAGACCACTGCATCTTTGAGTTATATTTTTTACACGCATGTGATTTTATAGACCAATAGTTGGTCAATATCTTAGCGTATTCAATTCAAATAAATTGTTCAAACTGAATGCATATTTTCTCTTTATATGTTTCACATATGTACCAAATTTTATTCATTTAGATCTTTCGTTTATAGAGTCATTTTTAGTTGTACTAATCCAGATGGTCAGTGTAAGCCTTTTATTATGCATTTATCTCAAAATTTGAAAGAAATATATAAATTTTGTATTAAAAACACATGCCAAATTTCATCTATCAAGCTGAAAGCGTATTTGATTTATCGTGCTCAGAGACAGACATATTTTCAGAAATGTAGATTTCGGACTCTTAGTTTTGAAGCACCGAGATCTGCTAAAATCTCTAGTTCAAACTCTTGGTTAATAACAATAACAATATTTAATCTTTGTATACTACATATATGAGAAGGTAAAATGATATAAAATGCATGCTTTCCAATTTTTTTATCGATTAGTTTGAAATGCGAATGATAACTATATCTCTATGTCAAATAGTGATTTAATCTGTGGTTTCAGCTCTTCTTCAAAACACGGCATTATTATTTTTTCTTTATTTTGATTTAATATAATGTTACGGAAGAGTAAATTTAGATAAACTTATTGCACAATGCCAATAAATCAGCTCCATTAATAATATGATTGATTCATTATATTTTGCTACCTATTTACAAGAGCAACAACGCTGCCTTATCTAGAAGTGAAACTAAATAATTAATAAATACTAATAATAAATTAATAAATGACTTTATAACTGAAAATGAGATAGTGAAGTTATTGTGATTTCATTATATTTTGATACTATAACTCATTATAAATACAACACTGATGATATTATAGGTGATAATATTTTGTTACCTAATTATATTAAAGCAATGATTCAAATTATTAACATACTTGGATGAACTCGAAGCATCAATTTTCGAAAAATATTATTCCTTAGTAGAAAAGGAGCATATGCAAATCAAATAATCTAAAAACGTTGTTGTCCACAATAAACATATGCACAGGATGGATGTATTAAGCAACTTTGTGTGAGATTACCAAATGAATATAAATAGACTGAAGATATGGAGACTTTTATTAGCATTTGCATTGATGTTTCAAAAACAACTATATGGAAGCTTTGTAGATAATATATTGATCCCAATAATACTTTTTTGAACTTGATTATATCGCTTCTAAAATCAAGAACTGAACTAGCAGAAAAAAAATGAAATTATTGATCTCAATTCTGTGTAAATAATTATAGTTGCATCCCTCAACCCACAGATTTCGATCAAATGTCTGGAATTGAAAATCACATTTTAAAAGAAAAAGAGGAGAAAATATAGACCGCATAATTACAAAATATCCCGAAAAAGAAACAAGTAGAAAATGTAAAATGTCAGTCAGATGATAAATAGACATAAAAAATTGAATTTTTTCGTACATTTTAAAATTTCAAAGATTTTTATACAATCGAACAGTATTAAAAAAAAAAACAGCTTTTTCATTGGATTGACGGTTGCAACATTTTGTATTATAATAAATAATAAAGATACTTTTCAGAAATTATGGTTTTGTCTTATTTTATGAGTAATTAACCAGGAAAGAATTTATGTGCCAAAAGAATATATATAATTTAGACAGTTCAGGAAACAGAATATGTTTTATAGATCAGTGATCAAATTGGCGAAGTTGCACTATTTGAAAAATAACTGAAAGCAATTCAATAATATTGATGTGTTTACTAGAGCTCTTATGTGAATTAAAATTAAATTTCGATAGTAAAAATTTAAATTTTCAATCAATATGTTTTTATTTCTATACTGCATAGCAGACAATGTTTTTTTATAATTCAAAAATTTGGAGGTCTAAACGAAATCGTAAAATCCCGAGGAACTGATGTAAATATTCTAAGTAAATTGAAATTTTTATCTTATATGTTTTAAATTTTCAATCAAGGTTTTGTATTTTTATTTCTTATGATTCTCACTGTAGTTTAATTTCCTTATATATTAGTATCCAAAAGTTAGTTTACGATATTTCTCCGAATTATTCAAAATAGCCTTCACTAATATTTAAAAATTTGATGTCATATTTAATACAGAAAACGGTCATTGTACCGTAAACATTGTTACATTGGACGTCTTTTAAATTTTAAAATGTGATATTTCTAAATAAAACTTGAAACTGGTCCCTTTTTTACTTGAATCTTCATCCATAGAAATGTGATTTCTATCATTACAATCTAATGACTGATTGATAAGAGTTTGAAGCTCAAATAGGGTGTTGTTCTATGATTAGCAGTGCCTTTTACGGTGGTATTTAGGCTATGGAACCAATTCTATATGACAGATAACAGCAACAAAGAAAAACCGTTTAAGGTCAACCACGAAATACGATATCAGCAGACAGATAAATTGCATTAAATGTACGACATCATAGAGATCTATCCACTGGTGGAAGCTGGATTTTTAAACCTCACCATCCTAAGTTCTTAATATCAACAAATAAGCGTAGTACAACTCGTGGTTTGGAGGAAGACACAGGATTCTGTTGAAACAAAACTTGACTGTCATCGCATTATTGTAAGAATGTAAGTAGTAAGAAGGTATCAAAATATTTATATGAATAATTGCCTTAATTCTATCTTTTATAGAAACAAAAGGGTATGGATATTGTAGAATTAACTTGGTCTTCTCAGAGTCCGAATCTCTATTCCATAAAATACTTGGGAGATGAAAAGGAACTTTGAATTTTAGCTTGACTACTATGCCTACGTGCACCACCTTAGTGACAGAGCTTACCGTTTTTCTTTTATAATATCAGAATGATTCTATCAAAAAACATTCCAAAACTGGTGTAGAATTTTTCTCATAGAGTGGCTTCTCTACATGTTATTAATTTATGTATCTGCAGTATAAGCTAAATATAAAAGTGCCAAGATGCTTTTAATTACATGTATATCAAGTTGGATAATATTGCAATTCAATTTTTATGCATATAGTGTGATTAACATGTTGATATTTATTTATATTTGTGTTTGAAAACAATGTAACAATTAATCAATTTGCATTAGATATTTTATTATTCAACGATTTTAATTATATTTATCGTTATGAATGAGCTGGTGTCTAGGGTTTTCATGAAATATTATATGATATGATACTTAACTGACATCAAGAAGACAAAGGCTACGATTCCAGAAAGAACAATCTGCAAATCTAAATCCCATCTAGCTCATCACAGTTCGAGCGTCTCTCGGAAAGTGAGTAGTCTTATCTTCTCCATCAGAAGTAAGGGATAAAGAGTGCTTCTTCAGTCACGATCGGTGTTATTGAGGATTTCCCACATCCTAGCTTCCACACATCCTAGATTTCCCACACATTCGATCATTTTTTTCTTCAGAAAACCTCAACTAGCTGCTATCATCAGCAAACTGAAAGTCGTATTCATAGATGAATTTAAAGAATTCAAAGGAAAAAAAGTATTTTGTCTTTTTACATTATGTAAAGTCTCGAACTTGAGGCATTTGAACTGTCTTCATATGATCAGCAGTAGTAGGTCTTTTATTTGGTCCATTATGGCATATGATCTTTTCAATATCCTATCAACCCTTGATGTTGACAGATTTTTATTTAAAAGGACCCTAATACGTAGTTCTTACTTCCATTTCTATCCTGCAGCGAATCCTATGAAGGGTAACAATTCATTCAAATTGCAGAAATTCAGATTCCTTTATCTCTTTTTGTATTGTCATCTATTTTATTTTTCTAACTTTAGAATGCCTCTTTCAGCACATTTCTCATGAATCTTATTTGATCTCATAATCATTGGCTCATCATCTTCAATCTAATTCGCGTTTGTATATTTTCGATTCATATCTTATATGCCTTTTTACATTAGATACGGGAAAGGGACTCGGAGATTTGAGGAGAGAAAGATGCAATATTGAAAAGGTGTTAGATAGATTGAAAGTAAGAAAAAAAAATGAAAAAAAAATGTTGAAACATCTGGCATTTTCAAATTATATATCATTATGGAAAATCAAAATAATTAAATTGAATTCATAACAATTTTAATTTGGATAGATGAATTTAAATTGAGTTTCGCCATATATTCAATCAGCTGAATCAGTACATGTTAAGAAAGACAAGACAACTTGCTGAATCTTGACAATAATATGTATATTTCAGTAATCCTTCCCCAAATCGAACAGACAATTCAGCATTGTTTTCTGCTATAAAATTTTACTTCTGTGCACAAACTATGATAATCCATCGTTAGTCGTCATATTTGTTCTATTTTCCTTATTTCTTAGTATTGCTATCTGTAATAATTAAGATTTTATGCATTATAAAATTTCAGTATTATATTGAGTTACAAATTTAAATTAGGTATGGAAACTCTGAATCTTTACAATAATAACATATAGCTTACTCTAAAATATTATCAAGAAATTATGATTTGGAAAACTAGTCATACCGCCATCCAACAATCAATACTTGAAATGCTGTGCAATACAACTCTTGGTGTTTTTTTAAAGGGAATCTTCAAACTTTCTATTTTTTCATCATCATATTGTAATTATTACAATATGATGATTATACAATATTAATTTTTAATCAATTCCTAACTTGCTTTCAAAATAAAAATATAGATTTTAATATTTGTACCTGGTATACCTGGAGCAGTGATGACAGTCCAAGGAGTAAAGAAAAAATGGTTCAGAAACGCTGTTCTTCAAGTAAGAGTCCATTCATTAAATCAAAGGATGAATATATTTTTGATTTTTTCAAAATGAGTTAACACACCTTCAATGAAGGGTAATGAAGAGATTAATAAAAGTAGTAAATCTTTATCAGCTTTGGCGAAATGGGGTGAGCCTATATATTCTTCATAGAATTGTTCGGTCATCTAGTTGATTTCGGGACCTAATGCTCCAAATAAAAAGTGAGCTCTAGCACATTAATTGAGTGATAGAAGCTAAAAAGCAATTCATCTAATTTTTCGGTAGGAAACTGAAAAGAAATGTGGAAATCCGAACATATTCGGATACTTACTTTCATATATATTCATTTTTATGATATTTTTATTTTCTACTATAAGAAGTATAGTGAAAGAATTGTATTAATAAAAAAATTGAACTAGAGATTTTGACGAGTCTCCACATTTCAAATCTCCCTGAATTGAAAATAAAACTGAGTTTAAATTTTCGGCGTTATGACTGTCTGTGAACACGATAATACAAAAACGCTTTGAGCTAAATGGGTGATGTTCGGTATGTAGGTTTTAGAACAAATTTGTCGATTTTTGTCAAATTTTAAATAAAATCCGTCCAGAGAATATATGTCTGTCTCGCTCTTCATGTACAAGTGAACTCAGTAACTTCAAAATGTAGGGATGATAATGTAGGTCACATAAAATAAATAGGTTAATAATAATGTAGGTTAACTAAAATTTGTTGCACACATTTTGCATATAAAATGTAGAATTATATAAGAATTATCCGTCTGTCAGTATATATTTTCGCATGCATTTAAAGCAACTCATAAAAACTCAAATCAATGAAATTCCGTATGTGATCTTGTGACTACAATTGTAGTTCCGTGTCAATTTTTGTTTCAATCTTACGAAAAAAAAACGTATTAGGACGATAGATTCGTTAAATTCTCGCCAAAGATCTATTTTCGTAACTACTGTTTGCCAATGATTTGCAAGGCATTCGAAGTCACCAAAGGTCCAGAATTTTATAGGGATGATAGAGATAGGACCATTATTGGGGAGCATGCGAGAATATTTCAGATAGATAATTTCAGCTAGTTTGTTTATTATTATGTATCACCGCATTTTTTGAATCTCATATTAAACTATTAAAACAAAATCAATTTTAAAGTATGCAAGAATTTAATTTAAGCAATCATGATGTAAGCTGATTACCATTAGAAGTGTTCAAATGAAGTAAAAATTATTTAACGAATACGATGTTTTTTATGCGAATTTGAAGCTTTCGCCCTCAAATTCTGTGGAAACGTAACAATTACTTTGAGCAGATGATAGAATTTATAAAGCGAGAGAAACTCGCGATTCTATCTAAACAAACACTAAAATTAAATTAGTTTAGAGAACAGAAGGACAAATAATTGGATAGCAAAGGAGAATGGGATTTCTGGAATGAGGAAAGGAAAGCTCGCTATCTTTCAGAAGAAGCGGAAGAAGAAAAAGACGAATCTGGGCCAAATCTCTGCCTTCCTAAGGTTCTAAGTACACGAATCAATTTGAACTGCACTAAGCTCTTGGGTGATACGAGACGAAGATGTGAGAGAAGGAAAACTATTACAAAGTGTTAAAAGTACTCTAAGTAGGAAACTTGAAGACGGCTGACATATAATTTACCAATAAGTATTTCTCTTTTTATTATTCTGTTAATGTGAAATTCATTTTTGAAAATCTGTTTAAGTTATGAGAAATATAACCAAATACATGAGATTAAAACAGGGAAACCATTTTGAATTAATTTGATTCTAAAGGGAAAAAATCTGGTTGACAATTTGAAACAATAACACAACGTTTATAAATATTTGCAAATTTTTCACGCAGTATTTTCTAACGAAAATTAAGATAAAGATGGAACACAAACACTTGCCCTATTTATAAAAATTTGTTGCACGGAAATTATTAAATTAGACATGTGTTTGTTTAGATACATTATATTATTATTATAAAGTATTGTAAGGAAACTTTAAATAAGCCCACGTATTTGAGTAGATTTCAATGCCCCCTTGGTAACTCAGAGAATGTCGAAGTGGCATTATAGTTTCTCCAAGCATTCTTAAAATATCGTCTCAAACAGTACACATAACATCTCTAATTTTAGTCTTCAGTTCTTTAACGTCAGCAACTGTTGTGGCAAAGACTGTTTATGATATAGTAGAAAAAATAATAATAAAATAAAATAAAAAAATAAATAATAAAAAAAATTAATTAACTCCGAGTAAAATCAAGATAGGCCTCTCCAACCCTCATTTTATTTCCTCTGCATCAGGAGGATTGCGACCACAACAACTTCGAAACACACAATGAATGCAAAATTTTTGTGAAACAAAAACTGATACTTTG
Organism: Argiope bruennichi; assembly: GCF_947563725.1. Lineage (NCBI taxonomy): Eukaryota > Metazoa > Arthropoda > Arachnida > Araneae > Araneidae > Argiope > Argiope bruennichi. The sequence goes on from NC_079162.1 coordinate 54,042,795, forward strand.
CTTTTTCCTTCATCGACATCATTTCGGGCAAAAATTAAGTCTTCAAAAATTACCTACTGTTTTCTCTCTTGATTTTGAAGGGACGTCAGCTACTACTAAGAGGAACCTGTTAGAAGTAAGCTATCCAATGATATTGAAATTGCATTATTGTATTTAAAGATTATTTTAAAGTAAAACTTTAGAACAGGATAAAAACTGTATGCTTAACCTGATTTAATTTAATGATATGAAGGTAATTGAAGATTATTTTGGATAAAATTTTGATCCGTGATCAGATGACGAAAGTGGCAGCTGAGGGACACCAATCCACTTAAATTCCATGCCATAATAGGAGGAATGCATCGTCGTCATTCATGAACAGCAGCAAACTCGCACATATACAACGAGTTTTTAATGCGATCTGAATTCCATGATATTTCAACCATGCCAACTAGCTCCTAAAACAATAATTGGATATTCGAGATCTAAATATAATTTCTTTAATTTCAAATGTTATTTACTTATCTTAAATAACTATTTGTTTAATTAATAACAATTTCTAAAATGAAAAATGTAGGATTGTATTCATTTGCTACAGTGTATTCTTACGGTAACATTTAAGACCCTGGACTTCAAAACTTGAAATTAAGATCTGAAATAAGTTATTATTGCGGAATTTATATAATTGCTTGCGAAAACTTTAACTGCACATTCTTCTTTCCATTTTTGAAAAACATCTCAGGCATTTATCGATAAAATTCATTCTGTCTAAATTTAAATTCTCTTTGTTTGTCATGAATTGTTGTATGAATTTCTTTTTTATCCATTTCGCAATTCGGGAATTTCACGACGGAAAGGAAAGTTTATGATTATCTGCTCTAACCATCGTACACAGATGTATTCATAAGGAAAAAAGACTAAAAGTTCTAAGTAAGATTGTCGCATATTTGGTGACAAACATAGACATATATGTGAATTCTTTAGAAAGAAAAATTAAGACATTTGCAAATCATCTTGATGTCTCGTTTACTATCAATGTTGCGAAGGTTTTCAAGTACATCCTTGAAAGTTTAGTAAAAGTCAAAAGGCAACTGTTAGTAATGCATTCTATTAATCAAAGAAAGTAAACTGTGAATGCTTGTGATTTTATTATGTTTTATTTAGTTTCTCTGTATCTTTTGTATTATATAAGATTGATTACATGTGCTTATTTATGTTACTTGAGGATTAAGAAGCTTCTGCACAATTAAACTTGATTTTATTGCATAAAATAAAAATATTTTAGCTCCTTCTAAACTCTCGTTTCTTTGAGACAAGTCGAAAAGTAATAAATTGTAGATCACACGTAAGAAATAATGGATTAGCGATTAATAATTTTGTGAATCTGAAAAATATAGGTAAAAATTTGCAGAATCTTTTATCAAATAAAGAAATTTCGTACATTAGATTTTTTAAATGTCAAAGATTTAATTTAGGTGTATTAACGTTCTCTTTCGAAATAGAATTAGAAGTGCAATGGGACAGATCTCGTAACTTTTCACTCTGATTAAATTGCTGGGATAGCATCTGATCTGAGACCCTACTTTCCAAATTTCCGCACCACACCAACAAAATTTTGGCCCACGACGTCAGATTTAGCGTGCACCAATACATGAGAGAACTTTAATGGAATCTGCTTTCCATTAAAGTTCCGAAGAACTCTCCGGTCCCGGAGGATGAGACCTTACCACTGCAGTCCTTAAATGTGCACAAAATTTAATCTTTCGGCGCAATAAGCAGGCAGAAAAAGTCAACAAATTTAGATCAAAATGATGAATTCAATTTAAATTATTATAAATTTTTGTGATGTTTGGAACATTTTCAGAATGAATTAGAGCTACATTTCTCTTTTATTTCAAAAATATTTTTGTAGTATTATATTTTGAAACATTGACATATAAGAATAAAGTTTTCTTTTGCAATGACCATTTTTTCAAGACATTCTTGCTCATAGACCTAAAAACTTTGTCAAGTATGGGAAGAGCAAAGTAGAACATATTTATACTACACAAAACACTCTTTTATTAGTTTTCTAAAAATAGAAACTTCATTTTTATTTGAAATATTTTCTCATATTTACTTTTTAGCTTATTATTTTAAATATTAGGGAAACGAGAAACCAATTTTCCTCACATTTACTGTCAGGGGACGCATTGAACCAAGATTTGCTAAATAACTCTAATAATTGATTATTAAAGTCTGAAAACATTATCAGAGATTAAACTCTCGTCTAGAACACACAAGCAAACAAAATTGAAAAATATAATATAAAATACCATCTTTTCAAAATAAAACAAGTCGAGTTAATAAAATTTTTTTAAAAAAATGGCGGATTCAAAATGCGTCTAACGGAATTTTAGATATTACTAATAATAAGATCTAAAATAATATCTAATAAAATTATCTATTACTAATAGACATTTCGGAGATTGCTTCACGGTAATGAAGGATTATCAGATGTAAGAAAATGTTAAGATTTGAAATTGAAAAGAATTTACTTTTTTACTATTTTTGGTAATTTTTCTAATCATTACTTAGTTATATTTTGTTCAATAAAGATTTCAGGAGATTTTACAGATCTGTTTTAAGAAATAATTTAAAATGATTCAAGTCAATACATACTTTGTTTTTAATAATTTTACCGGTAATTATGTTTTTAGTTAATTGTAAAGCATATAAAAATTGAAAAGTTGAATTATTTTGATGTCAAAATTCTACACTTCTCGTGTAGAAATTATTGCCAGAATATTAGTCTACAAGATTTTTTCTAACAAAATCGGGGGCCGCGGTGGCCTGGTGGTAAGGTCCCGGCCTCGGAAACGGGGGCTTTAAGGTTCGAGACCCGATTCCATCGAAGAACCGTCGTGTAAGTGGGTCTGGTGCACGCCAAATCCGTCGGGACCAAACGTTCTCACGCTTGTGTGGTGTGAAAGTTTAGAGAGGGGGTGCCAGCTCAGTTATCGTCCTCGTCATCTGACCGCGTTTCAAAATTAAGAGGTCCTTCCCAAAATAGCATTAGTGTTGCTTTAAAACGGGACGTTAATATAACTAAACTAAACAAAATAAATTATCAAAATCAGATCTTCAAACCTAGTTAAAAATGTACAAATACGGACTTTTCAGAATACCAATTCTTGGCAATTTTTTTTTTTTTTTTTTTTGGAGAAAGAGCATTTTTTTATTGAATTTTGTTGCAAGTTAACATCGGTATGCACAATAAAAAAAAATCACTACGACAGGCGCATTATCCTAACACATCCAAGATGAGATTCCTAAATAAAAAAGGAAAGAGGCGAAAAAATGCAATTTAGGAATAAAGAATGAAAAATTTAAAAAAATCTTTCAGTTTTTAAAAAATTTTTTACCCCTTGTTAATTTTTATCGCAGCTAATATTTATTTCTCTAGGTGCAATGGGCCTGTTGAGTATTTTAGAAGTCAATGACGCATATAACTCTCTTACCTGCAACTAATTAACTGATAACATTTTCTGATGGGAGGGAGGGCAAATAATTCTTTCAACTAATTCAAGAAACCCCTTGGTAATTAGATTTCACATAGAGGAATAATAAGTTTCGTCCAGGAGGGTTAAATAATTGTAGAATTCTTGTTAGTAATTGGTTTATCAATTTTAAAGCGTTTAAAGATTATCAAGAGTTTTATTTCATTTTAGAAAGAAAGTAGGAAAAGTAATCATCTGCCGTAACACTCCGAAAATGTTGTCTTAATAACTAAACATATAATTGAAAATTTATTATCCTTTGCAATTTTAATTAAAACATTAATCAAGACAACAATTAAAATATAAAATATTTAAGATTTTTACTAAAATATAGTATTATACTAATATGTTTTTTTTTTAAATTTACCTAATATCGCAAAATACATTTAAATATAGATTAGTAATATATTTGTTCCCTCTAAATTAGGAAAATTAGATTTCTGAATAAAATTAATTAATTCTTGTGAAGACGGTAATTGTCAGTAATTACCAGATTTCCATATATTGCGAAAATATTAACTTTTCTTCAAATTCTATATAATTCAGCTAATACATTATCAGATTTCGGTTTAATGTTTCTATGCAAACAAGGATTTCATTCTGATTAGTTTTAAAACGATTTCTGTAGCAAAGGAATAAATAACTTTCTAACTATCCTTAATCAGAGAATCAATTTAATTTATTTTCTTCGCGAAAATTCCATTAGAGTTGCGATTTGTTTCTACTTATTATTTACCTTTTAGGGTAACCAGAATGAGAAGCGTTCGCGTTGAAGGATGTACTTTATATTGCGTTGTTTTCTTTTACCATTTAAAGTCATGTCTTAGTTCACTTAGATAAATTAATTAAAACAATCATTATTTAAGACCACAAAGAAAATGATAACTTTCCGCTACCCACATGAATGAAATATTTTCTACAAAGGAATGTAAAAAAACGTATCTTTCGGTCAAGTTCAATTAATTGAGTTTCTTTCAAATATTTCAAAACAATTAATTATTTTTCGAAGAGTTTTACCAATGACAAATTTTAAGAACATAGTACAGATTCCTGTTACTTCTATTCATTAATTTGGCATATTAAATTGATATCTAGAAAGTAAATATGCTTAAATTTTTATATTGTGAAGGATTTGTTAATGAATTATCGAAGGAGAGCTATCCTAAACATTTTTAAACTCGCATGGTGATGTTAATGTAATTTAGACTTATAGTAGTTTATCAAATCGCAGTAGTTTCTTTTTTACTACCATTGGATTTCTACCATTTATTTACTACCATTTTATTTCTGCAACATAATAAATCTTTTTTTAAGTATAATGCTTCCGTTTTTGCATCTATGCTTTTACCCTTTGATTGATTTCTATTTTTCATTTGATAATAATATCGCAATAAATGTTACCTTTGAAAGATCTTTCTGAGATCCAATTTTAGATTTACAAAGTAATTAATGCCAAATTAATGCTAAATTAAAATTTGATTTCATGAAATATATTAGTTTATTTATATTTATATCCATGTTTAAGATAAAGACTACCTTGTGAAGGATCTTAATCTTCGTTAAATGACGAGGACGATCCTTGAGCTGATGAACCCTCAAACTTTCCACACCACACCAGTGGAAAAGTGCTAATTCAAGATATTTTTTTATTTACTCTATGCTAATTTCATTCGAGCCCCATTTACACTACCGTTTTACCCATAATTCCTCTCCTACCTTACCCCAAGTCCAATTAGAACCAGTCAAGTATCCAAACTTCAACTCCAAATTATGTTTATCGCACTGGCAACCAATTTTTCAGCAGCCTTATTTCATTAATATGTCATATGTGCCTCCCACTTTTTTTTCAATTCAATATGTTTATATAGAGATTTTTAATTAGAGATTAAAATACTGATTATTTAAATAATTGTGTTTTTGTTGGTACTGCCCTTTTTGAATTTGTGTAAAAGCAATTTTCGTTAGTTTGTTGTCAGAGGGGGTTTACGAACTATTGTGAAAGATCTACCGGATAGAATAAGGATTTCGAAACCACAAATTAGTATTAACTTTATTTACAAACAAGTATTATGTACTTTACAAGTAACTTTATGTACAAACAAGTATTATGTACTTTACAAGTAACTTTATGTACAAACAAGTATTATGTACTTTACAAGTAACTTTATGTACAAACAAGTATTATGTACTTTACAAGTAACTTTATGTACAAACAAGTATTATGTACTTTACAAGTAACTTTATGTACAAACAAGTATTAACTTTCTAGTTTTCTAAACCCATTATTCTGTTTTATTTTAAATCGTATATCCTTTCCAATGATTTTCTTTGAATATCAGATTTATCCCCTTTTCATTTTGTATTTTCTTTCCTTTTTCTTTCCCGTATCCGTAATATATAATGAGAAATTACTGTGATCTCCAAATAATTAAATCTACATATTCAAATGTATCTTCACGTCTTGAATTAATCTCAAACCGAAAAAAATATATGTTTGGAATTATATTTATAAAACTATCTGTTCGTCTGCGTATATATGAAAATTAGGTCTAAAAGAAAATTATTTAAATTGATGCAATTTATGTTGTAAAATCCATTGGAGGGAAGATTTTCTGTATATAAAAAACTATTCGGGAATGGATTTACGAGTCAATTTTGGTATGTGATCTTCATAATCAAATTGGAGGCATGTATCAAAATTCTGGTCTAAAGGTAGAGGTAAGAGGAGATGTTATACTTTAGGACGAGACAATTTCACCTTGGGACAAATTACATTTCTGTGATATTTAGTGATTGAGAGAACAGCTGTCACGCTGAGTTAGCTTGTTTAATCACCAAAGAGAAGTTTAGGAAGCCTGGTTAAGATATATTTTGTTGTTGTTATTAGGAAAAATTAAAAACTACTGTATAATAAATAAATACTTTGTTGTCATCCCTTTGATTTTTGTAATTTTAATACTTTTTTGTGTTTTGTATAAAGTTTTTAATAATAACTTTGAATCTGTTTTACATAAAAGTAGCCCTGGTTCTACTGCAATGCTAACCTCAAACATTGTTATAAGGTCTTTTTCCCCGTGAAGGCGCATCATTCAACTTTCGGGTAAATGGCATGCTGTACTTCAAGATATTCCAACAGGGTTTGTATGAAACGTCTTATTTTATTTTAAAACTCATCAGCTGATTTATTTTATTATGTGTCGGCATATTTCTGTAATTTCTTATATGATTTCATTTAGAAAAGAAAAACAATTATATTCTTTTGGTTGACAATATTTCTAATTATTATTATTATTATACTTAATTGTTAATAAAGTTGTAAAATTAATATTTTATTTAAAAAATAATTGTTTGTTTTATTTTTGTGTCCTCGGCACCAAAAGGCAACACCATGAAACACTTACAAGAATGTGAAAGAAAACATTATCGCGTCCTTTTATATGATATATATTCACTTTCAAAGTTGTACTACTTTTCCAATGGTTTATCATTGATGGGATGCCATCGGTGGCCCCATTTACTATGATGAAATGCTTACAAAGACTGTGCATTTTTTTCATCATGTCCTCATGTTATTGAAGAACGTCGTTTTGGCTCACAAACGATTCTCGATGCTAGTTGATATGGGGAGAAGAAGAGACACGTTTCCATCCCATAACATCAGGGAAAGAGATCGTTGGGGCAGTCCAAATGTATTTGTCTGAGGAGATACGATGATGAATCAAAGAACGGAGTTGTATATTTTTGACAGAGATTCAGTGCCTGGTGATCATTACTGTGAAGAAACTGTCATTTTCCATACGCGTCTGTTCCAAAATGCCATAGGCCCAGATTTTGTGTTTATGGACGATAACTTATGATCACACCGGTTTCTTGCTGTTCAGGAATTTCTAGAAAATGAATATGGCGGTCGAATAGATTGATCAACATTTTCCACTTATTTTTCTTCGAACATTTTTGGGATGTATTGGGAAGACATATGTTGGCGGCAGAATCGAATTCTCCGGAGACCAACAGATGCTCGTCAAAGAATGGACACTCTTGTTTCAAGAATTGCTGTGCAATATAGTTTTGCGTATGAACAGATAGTGTCACGGAAGTATTAAAGTTAGTGGACGTCATATACCTTAGAGACATATGTTTGTTGCACTCCTTCTCGTACAGACACGGTTTTGTACCACCTCCATTCTGCAAATAAAGTCATTTCCTGCTTCATTCTCTAGTGTATGTCTCTATGTATCCAATTTATTTTTTTCTTACTAAAATTTTTATCTTTAAGTCTTTTTGTTTTAATGACTTTTTCGTCTTTCTTTTTTAGTAAAATGTGTATCTGAAGTATAAATTTAATGTTTTTCAGTTCAGTTCAGTTTTTTTTATGCAGAGTTACGGTAAAATTAGAAATGTTGCTGAAATTATTTCATACTAGTGTATATGAGAAAATGAAAAGGTATAGAAAATGAAAAAACTTTTATTTTTATAATTATTAATTCGTTTTCAACTCAAGATCTTCGGTTATTATTACAAAAATACTTGATAGATTTTTATACTTTTGACAATGATGCTCAGTATCGAATATAAGAATGTTGAAATTCTTCATCCTTCAATAAATTCTCCAGATAAGAAAGAAGATTTGATATTATTTTACCTTCCTTGCCTTGTAATATAACATGTCGTGCAACAGTGTCATATTAAAGTAAAAAATTACAACTTTTGATAAAAATTCTTCTAGACAAAACTAGCAGTAGCAAAATCATCACGCCAACGGTAGATTTACCTGTAAGTATAACAAGGTTGAAGTTGAAAATTCCGAAAATAATACATCAGCAGATTTCCAACATTCTGAATATCCTTTAAGGAGTGTTATTTTGTTCCCTAACTTACTCTTTTTTTTTACTTAGAAAAAGATTTATACAATGGATCTTTCAACAGACGGCAAAGTAAAAAAAATAATCTGTTATGGAATTCTATTATTTCGTGAACAAAAAGTTTAGAAAGAAGCTCAAGAAAGTGTGATCGACAACATTATGGAAAATGAATCATGCATTTGGCAATTTGGGCAAGAAATTAAAATTCAATTCGTGAGTTAGCTACCTTCTGATGAAGCACTTGCCATAAAAGGTCCTTTGATACGAATTTGTATTCATGGCACTTTCGTCAGATTTTTTTGCAATTACCAGACAATCACTGCTGATTGCATAACGACGCTTGTTTAAGTTCTCGAGTAGAATGTATTTCACAATGCATTTTAACTCAAAAAAGTATTTCATCACACTGGTTTTAAGTGAAATTTTTTTTTCTCTTTCCCAATTATATATTTGTTTCAAAAGATAAATTCTTTATACCATGTAATATTAAATTAAAGAAAAGTAATTTGGAAATAAAATATTAGTATTATGATAATTTTCTTAATTAATTTTATTAATTACTATAAAATACTTTAACGAAAAATATGTGTTGCTGAAATTTATTCTACCCACTGGAGTAAGAATTTAAATTCCTGTGAAAAATGCCACAAGAAGAAATAAAATAAGACTGTTTCTTAAATCAAAGCTTAAAAAATTCTCCTTAATCTGAATACTATGAAGGAGTTTCGAGAAAAACTATTACAAATGATTATGATTTGTCATCATTTGTAACTTCCATTTATGAAAACGAACAAATTTAAATGGAATATTATGAGAAATTACTAATGAAATATTCAATTTAATAACTAATTTCATATTTATTTTTAAATATTAACATTTTTTCATAGTCCTCTGTGTTGATTAACAATTGATATAAACGACTGAGGGAAAAATAGATGTTGTCGAAGCTACTACTACGAACAATATAATGTTAATATAGAGGTTATCAGCCTGCAATGCAAAGTTAATGTAACATAAATATAAAGGGTAAGGACATAAACAATAATATATGTGTAAGAGTTTGTAGCTTCAGTGTTTGAGAAAAATAATAAAATAAAATGCAAGATAGGACATTTCCTTAAAAAAAATGCTTTTATTATCGTGAATAAAATAAATGGGAGTTAATAAATACAAATATACTCTCATCTAATTTGCTCCCCAATCTTTCACATCACACGAGCGAGAGGAAGTTCGGTTCTCAACAGACTGAAAGTGAATCAAGCCTTCCTATTTAAAGGATCATCCGCGATATTCAGTCTCTAACCGAACTTGATATTCTTCGGTCTTGAAGCCCATAATGTCTTATACCATCTTACATTTCTTTAGAGTATATTAACATTATATAATCACAGAACAGCCAGAACTATTTAAAATACAATCAGTTCCTCATTTATATAGTTATAAATGATATTTACGAAAGCCACAAATCATTGTCTTTTACAAATTGAATTTCAAAACTACGTGGATTTTATTTTGAAAACCTAATTTAACTCTGCGTTGACGCGACTATAATATTCCTCATTTATGTGCAGCGACCTTTCGGAGAATATGATCTATTTTAATTAAGGTGTTCCGATCTTTAATATTTATTATCAAATAAGTTAAAATATATTTAGATAAAGATTTACCTTTTAGTATATTACATGCAAAGAATGTACATTATATATCAAAAAAGTACAATCTTTCTACATTATATACAAAGTACAGACTTATACGAAGATTGTACCTTTTAATGAGCTACTTGAAAATAGATAAAAAGAATCATAATTTGTTGCGCCAAAAATGAAAAATCACTCAAACGTTTTAGAGTATATTTATATCTTTGGGACATTGAAAATATTTTTATTAAGCATTTATAAGCATTATTTATTATTTTTAAGCATTCATTGTTTTTATTAACATAAATAATGTAAATAAAAATTAGAAAATAAAGAGAGAACAAATTTCAAATTTCAGGTACGATGATCTGAAACATCATAATAATGGTTGCTCTTCGACCTTTCGATGTGGATGATTAAGGTGAAAACTTCAGTATTCCCCACTTCTCAAAATTCTAGATAAAGGGTTAAAACGGCAAGAGAGCATTACCCACTGTATTCAAGGAAGAAAATAAAATGTACCAAATCAATCTGAGAGATTTCCGGCGCCGAAGGGAAGATTAATTCAAAAGAAAAGTGAGTTATAAATTTATCCTCAAAGACTGTTTCTATGACTTTCTGCTTTTATCTTAACTCAGATACCTAGTAAATTTTTAAAGAAATAAAATGTGGGGAATATCTGTTCAGTAAAAAAAAAAAAAACGATGAGTAGACTAGACATATATTCATTCAATCAAGTATATTCTTTTCGCTCATATTATCTGAATTTGTCACCTTTTCAAATGTTATTTCAGTTTGTTAACTTAAATACACAAAAGAAAGTGACAGGCACGCTTTTTAAAAATAAAGAACGGAATCAGTTTTTCTTCATGAAATATGAATATATTTATATATGAATATATATTTCGAAATATGAATATATATTTCGACATAGTTCTTTAAAATGAATAAACGCTAAATATCATAGTGTTTCTTAGTTTATTAGAGTCAAACCTATAAAAAAATGCAATAAATTTTAGTTATTTTTTTCCTTTTCATATACATAACTTATCGTTAGATTTTGAGGAATTAAAAAATATCTGCGGTTGGCGTTATCCTCCAAACTACTTATTCGAATAAGCCTATGTAAGAATAGAAAACTGAATGCTTGTAAGATAGATTGTCTAATGCATCATGGCACAGTAAATATGAAAAAAATATATATGATGCCAATAAAAAAAGCTCTGATGACCCAAAAATGATCGATTGAGTTTCTAGTGTGCTGCTTTTTAATGTGATCGATTGTGATAGAATGAAAATGGATTTATTTCCGCAACACTCAAAATATTCGGTATCTTGTCACTTTATTATAGATTTTAAAGTGTTTTTTAGTAATTAAAATGTTTTTCAATAAATTATCTTGTTTAAAATTCTTTGAGTATAATAAATTGAATAAGAATCAAAGAAAATCGAAATTTCATTGAAATTGATGAAAAAAGATTTCCTGATGTTACTTCCGAAAATAACAGCGAAACAACTGATATTCAGATTATGATTCTGAAAAACAGTAAAAAGGAAAAATATTGCTCAAACAAGTTTTTATTGGTTTTCTATTTATTTGTTAACTTTTGTTAAAAAGAAGCTTTTATTATAAAATTCTCTTGCTTAACATTCTCTTGGTGTATAAGAAAACGACGAAAGAATAAATACCAGAATTTCATTGAAATTTCCGAATAAAGAAATCGTGATGTAATTTGCGAAAATGACATTCAGACTACAGTTTCTGAAAAGCATTAGAAATAAAAAAGTTTTGTATGGGAAAACTTTTATTGGTGAATAAAAACATGGAAAGTATTTTTATACTCTTATTATATTTTTAGAAATGCTCTTAGTAAATTATAATTTCAATTAAATTTATAATTTGTATTATTGATTAGAAATCTTCCTTTTCCTAACATTTCTGGTAAATAAATTTCTGTACAATTTTTTTTTCAGCGCATCATGATTTTACAATTTTTATCACCACATTTTTGATATATTTAGGTGTTTTATTTTTGAATACTCTAATGAGAGTTCAGCTGTTTAAAATTTCATTATTCATAATTAAAATGCTATGAAATCTTAACATTCTTTGTTTTTCAAATTCAATATTATAAGGATTCTCTCACATGGAATTCAAATTTTGATTCAAACTAGTGCAAGTAATAGAAATTTAAGTTCTGAAAATATTAGGGTCGCTGACAAACCTGAAAGAGAGTGAAAAACATCCATGCCGATGGCAGAATTAAAGATAGACAAAATAAGAGGGAATCAGAGGAATTGCCTAATGTAAAATAAGTTGACAATAGCACATAGCAAAGTTTGATCGATATCCTGGATTTTGTCCATCATCCAGCAAGAATTAAATAAATACTCATTGAAGAATGGAATATATTGTACTCATTACTACTTTTCATAACATTAAAAAGCATTTGATGTTATATGAAACTTTAATTCTTGTTTTTGAATGTATTCTTATAGATCAACTCTACTGTTTTATTTCTCCATTTGATCCTCAAACCCTTGAGCACCATAGAAATGAAAATGAGAGGTTTACGGTATGGTGGTTGGTTCTCGCCGTATTGGTGGGTGCAGACATTGTGGGTTTCGGCTACCTCTTATCGATGATGAGGCGCACTTCCCACGGGAAAGTTATACCGTGGCTGGTGATGGGCTTTAGGATTCAACTATAGTTCCCGTCAGTGTTACTGTCGACTGTCGATACTGCTATGTTGCTGTCGCGGCGGTCTGGTCATTAATTTTTTTTATTTTTCCGTGTGCCTTCTTTCGGCCCGGAGTATCCTGTTAAGGTTCTCCATTTGATAATATTTGATGGGTTTAGTTAGATCAATGCTATATTTTGAAGCTACAATTGAGTTATTTTGGAATTTAGAATTTCTGCTAGGATGACTAGAGTGATCAAGCAATACCCTCTCCTAATGCTATATTTTGAATGCTATATTTTGAAGCTACAATTGAGTTACTTTGGAATTTAGAATTTCTGCTAGGATGACTAGAGGGATCAAGCAATACCCTCTCCTAATGTCCACACAGACAGGAGAACATTTGACTCATATTTGGTTTGAATTCATATTAACAGTTCATATTTTATATTCTGAAAGCACAAATATTACCTTTTATTTATTTTGTTAAATGTGTAATAAAAATGAATTCAGTGATTTATTGATTGCATCATCGCATATGTTTTCATGTTTCCTTTCCCCCAAAATAGCGTTCAGATTTTATTTCAGGGAATATATTTGTTATTTGAAATACATTTCTGTGATATCATAAGTTAATTTCTCGAGAAGGCACTGTCTTGTTTACTTAAATACTATCTCAATTTGAAGCTTTCTATGCTTTGAAGCTTTATCTCAATTTGAAGCTACTATGCTTTATCTCAATTTGAAGCTACTATGTCTTTATTTTTGAACGGACTTAATAATCTTGAGTAATGATCGATTGAGTTAGCTGACATGAAATTGTTGACAATCTCTCTAAACTTTTACAGCGCATCAATAAGAGGGTATTTGACTCTCGAATGATTTAACGAGAAAGCGGATCTTCTCTGATATTAAATAGAAACTCTGCGGCGAGACTCTGGTGGCTCAGAGGGTGGTTTGAAATTTCAATCTTAGTATAATGGTTTACATCCGCATACATTCGATGACCATGCTCCAAAATGATTGCACAAGGAAGGAAATTTAACATCCAAAACTGACTTGTAAGCATAACATAAATGTGCTTGCCCATTCATATTCAAGCACAGGTGGTATAAAGTGTTATAAAACATCGGAAGTTAATCAATGGTCTTAAGATATGTAATAACGAAGTAGCATACCAGTGTAGTATACATTCTGCAAAATACATGGTTATGAGAAATATTGTAGGGCAATGAATACAACGAAACTGAACCGAAATGCGCAAAATATTTTGTTTCAAAGACAGAGGAACTGCACCTATGATTACTGTAAGCATAGCCTGCAATCCGAACCATAAGCATAACTCATAATATCTTAAGGTAATGACTGCATTGAACATTAGGGATTGCATTCAAGAACTACAAACGTTTCAAACAAATACCTAGGTTTCACTAGTTTTATATGTGAATGCTTGCATTTCAAAACATTATAAAATTCCAAAGAAGAAAACCGAATTGCAGCGTAGAATTTTCCCCACCATCAAAAGAAACAATTTGATAATGATGCTATTTTCAAGTTTGAATAGATATTATCCATCAGAAATATGACTGCTTATATTATCGTAAAGTTTTTCCCAATCACACCTATTTATAGGAATTCCTAAATGTTATATTACAAAAATGTTTGCTAACGCCGAAATTATTTTAAGATTTTGAAGAAACAAAATTAACTCTGTAGATTTTAGGTGTGTTTGTTTTTATGTGTAAATGAATTGCAAATTTATTTCGAAAATTTTTACTAACTTATCAAGCTTTTTCTGATAAATTTTATGAAGCAAACCTTAAAAATATATGATACAAGATTGAAAAGTGAAATAGAGTAATTCATTTCTAGGTGAGAAAATTTACTTAGAAGTGGTGCTTAATTTTATTATTATACTTCAAAAACCATTTTTGATAATTGATTTCCATATTAATTTAAATTTCATTAATTTCCCATTCAACGAAACTGCTACACATATTCTTCCATAAAAATTGATTCTTCTTATATGAAAGTTTTACTAAAAGTCAAACATGAATAATATATCTCTCAAAATAGAGACACGAAAAAAAAATGTTTTTGTCGTATAAGACTCAATTTCCTCTTTGTAGATTTAGAAATATTGTTACATATATCCTGCGTGGGAATTTCTTATCTTTGTATCGTTTTTCACTTGTCCTTTGTTGAAATATGCAGGATTTTACGTAGTGAATATAAGATTTGTTTTCATTTGTACTTTTCAACTCCAAATGCATGGATTGCAAAAAATATATTTGTCTATTTTTTCGCTTTTCATTCTAAGGGGGCGGTGAAAATTTACAGGGAAAAGTTAAAACCTCAAACATGATATAGTAGTTCAAAATAGAACAATAATCAACAAAAATACATTAAAATTTCGATCAGCATAAGATTTTGACTGTTATAATCCTTTATGTTGCATGCAATATTTATCTGCAAAAGGAACGCTATATAATGGCTTGAATATGAAACACGTATGGAATAAGGTGTTATAGATTCTAACGTCTGATTATGATCTTGACCAGCATTATTTAGGAAGTGTTAGATCCATGTGTATTTTAGCAATGGATTTATTGGTATCGTCTGTTTGTCTGTTAGTCGTTTTCCTGAATGTTTTGTCAGGGAAATGTAAATGTAACGATTTTCCTTTGTAAATCCTCTGGGAAAGTAACCTGATACCATATATTGTAATTTTGCCACGTTTCTACTTCAGATATTATTTAAGTATTCCAAAGTATGTTTAATCATCAAAAAATGTCATACATCTCTTTTAACATGAGTCCTCAATTTATGGGCTTCCGCGGTGGCTACATGGTATGGTCTTGGCTCAAAGCCTGAAAACTTTTTACCACCAAAAATTCGATGTGCATGTGTGCCTGCTGACCGCCAAATATGGCGTCGCAGACCACGCAATTTCCCGCTAGTGTAATATAAAATAAGAGGATGATGCAGTTTAGATCTTGTCCTCGTCATCTGAACGGGGTTTAAAATTATGAGATCTGTCCCAAAATAGCCCGAGTATTGTTTCGAAACTTGACTTTTAATGTAACTTAACTGAGTTCAACCTTCAACCTTTACGGACTTGAAGAGATATATTAGACCAACTGGAATTAAGATAGCAATCCTAACGTTAATAGAACATTTGATAAGCATCCTTAGTATCAATTTCGAAAAGAATATTTTAAGATACGAATGCGAATATTCGGTAAATACTTCTTTCTGGAGAAAAAATTAGAAAGCCCTTGGAGTAGTTATGGTGTTAGATATTCGATTGCGGTGAATCTTCTTAAGCACTCAAAAACATACATTAGTAGGCATATCTATATCAAGTAAAGTTATAAAAAATTTAGAATGAGAAGATTATTTTCCAGAAAAAGCGTTAGTCTTTAATCTGTTTCACAAAATAGAATTTTCAGCTTGAGAAACGAACAGATGGCGCGCCTCAATTCAGTCCATTTTTTTCTAATTAATGTATTATCTATTAAGTTGTGGCTAGGACTTCATAAAGAATTTTTCTGTCGAAATGCAAATCAATGTCACAAGATTTTTTTTTAAATTTTACCTAGAAATATTTTATCTAATCACCTTTCCCCTTCTTTTCCGTCGATCACAAGTACTTTTTTTATTATTCAGCAGGTGAAAAAAATATTTTAGGAGATAAGAAATGTACACGATTTTTATCCAGAAAATAACAAGGAATTCATTGGTTACAGACTTATAACACAATGATTTGCTACGATTTGAAATTTTAATTCATGTTTGCTCCTAATCCATTTTATAAATTTAGATTGTGTAATCGCTGCAGGGAACCTCTTGTACTGTTTTAAGACTTTTTTTCTTAACAAATCGGTTGAGAGAGCATCTATATCACCCAAAAATATTTTGTTGCCAGTGTGCATGTACAGCTCATAAATCATAAATTCAAATTCTGTATCACTTTTAAAAATCTTCTGGTGCCGTATCTGCAGCACTCTTAAAAATCCCTGCAACAACATATTTGCCATTCTTAAAAATCTGCTACTATAGCATTTGTAGCTTCTATTCAATACCAGGAAAAAATACATCGAAACTCATTACTCGTGCTCTCATTATGGAGTGAATTCAAAATCCATCACAGTTATATGACAAACGTAAGTGAAATGCCCTTTGACATCTAAACGGAATTTCTCTTATGATGTGCTACGGCGCGATACTTCAAAATTAAATAGGAGTGACAAATCTGACGTTTGTCCTGGAGCATGTATTGAATCTATTGCGAGTTTTCAGATTTAAATCAAATTTAATAATTATCTCAAGATTTTTTAAAAAAGTTCTTACTTTTCTTTTTTATAAATATAAATAAAGCAAGAATCCGTGAACGGGATGAAAATTATTTAACTGATATTTGAATCTTAATGCGAATTCATAAAAAAGAATTTATAATTCATCGGAGAAAATAGGAATCTTTTCTTTGCATTAACAACATCAAGTTATTAATTCGAACCCTATCATATATATTATTTTTGCATTAGCCTTTGAGGGCAGTCAAAGTTAATTATCTTATTCGACTGTTCACCTCTTAATCACCCTCCAGGAAGTGCTTCGACTTAGAAATTACTGATATCTCATTTAATCGCAACTGCTACCTATAATTGTTACTGAATTCTAACAATTTGATCAGCACATAATTGTCTGATAGGCATTAAAATAATCTCGAAGAAAGAAAGAGTATTAAATTAAGATTGCAACTGTTGCACTGATAATTTCAAATTATAGAAATATCGCAGATTAATTCTACCAAACTGAGAGAGGCGTAACTATTTTGATTGAATTTAACATTTTATTGGTGTTGGAAATGCATAAATTTATAATTAATAGCGTAGTTATATAAATTCCTTACTATCTGCTATTACTTTAAATTACCACGAATATCAAATCAGAAAATTCGTGTTTCCAAAGAATGAATCAGATAGTTAGTAACTCATTATAGCTTTAAGTTAATATTTAAAATCGCAAAGAGCGATATTTTGAAAATGATTTAAGGAAATTATTAATCGATTAACTGATTTTCCAAAATTACTGATTAGCGGATATCACAGGAACCTAAGTGCGGATTTTTTTTTTATTTCTGCATCGCGTATATGCTATTATTCAACTTGATTTTTTTGTTTGTTAAGATAGCCGTTTGTAAACAATTTTTCATTCGATTTTAATATGCTAGAGTTGTGAAATGTTGTATAGTTGCGTTTTCCAAATAACTATATAAGATTTTGATATTTTGAGAATTTAATTATCGAATAATCAATAAATTTTAATTCTATACGCGTGGCGTCATCTGGTAATAAATTGAGAAAAATTGTGACTAACTTCCGATAACATTTGCTATAATGAACTACGTAATATATTAAAGACTAAAAGAAGAAAATAATAAAAATGAAAATATTAAAGAAACTAGCATTTATTCGTGCAATAAAAAGAAGTATATGTATTTATTAGAAACTTTAGCGTTAAAAAATAACTTTGTAAATACATGCGGCTTTAATAATGAAAATTTGTCCACAATGAATATCAAAAGAAAGAGAAACTTAAAATAGTTAAATTGAAATATATCATGAATGTAATTATAATTCTAATTTACTATAAATATTTTTACCACGGATCATATATTCGAATAAACATCAGATTGTTTATAAACATTATTTCCTACATTTTAGTTAAAGATCTCTTTTGTGAAAACTCTTTTTATTTTTCCAAAATTTCTGAAATACATGCCAAGAATATTTAACTTTCTTATCTATAGTGTTTTCATTACAGTTCTCTATACAGGGATAAATAATTTATAAAGATTCTGTTTATTAAGATGTTTCATATAAATATAATAATTTCTTTACATCTACATAAAAATGGCATGGCAACTATTTATTTCATAAAATTCTGCAACCTTATTTTGAATCATTAGTATAAAATAAACTGCTCACAATTTATTATTTAATTCAATTTGGAATGTTATAATCAGTAATTTAGGCGCCTTTTCAAACATACTTATATTTCCATCTGTAAGGAATTATACTTCTGCTAAATATATTAGTACTCATCCTAAAACTTTTGTTATTAGTCAAAAGATACTTAAAATGAAGAAATGGGAAATGCAATTATAGCTTAAATCTATGTAGCTAAATTATTTTCTTAATTGAAAACACTGAAAATATTTTGTAAGTTATGAAACATTATGTTGAATTTACTTCTCATATTTTTCAAGCTTAATTTGTGTTCTGCATTGTGGAATAATTTTATTGAATTCTTAATTATTTCATAAAGTTAAGCAACTTATCTTCTTAATTTAGAGTAAATGAAAAGAGCATAGAATGAATTTTGAACATGCATTCATTAATTAAAAATGTTATTACAGAAAAATAACAGTGATTATATCTCCTTATTTAATTCATGGAATGCTATTAAAATTGTTCATTTTTAAATAGTGCAGTTGCTTTAGCTCGGTATTACAAGTTTTTGCTGCCTCCAATTCTAAGTTTCTTTTTTCTGCTTTATGTTTTTGCAAGAAGTCTCGGGTATTAGCTTCGTGATTCAGTAAACAAGCAAACAAACAAAAAAACCACATTGTAATTGCATTCATATATAGTTATTAGATTTGTTTTCAGATTCCATCTTTTTATCTTTCTAAAATGCTGAACTATATATGTGAATTGAATTTTTGCTTTCAATCTTTTTTATAAAGTGACGAATATAAACTCATTATGAGTAAGAATTTTGAAACACAGAGCAAAAAAGTTATTTTCACTATTGTGTATAAAATTATAAAGAGCCAAAAACATCTTCTGAAATAATTTCATCGTGTAATTTTCTTTGGATTGTTGGAGTTTTATGCTTAGAGTTTCGCAATCATGTATGTTTTTATAGCTGTTTCATTAAAAATAAATCCTGAAACCCATTCAAACTCAGAATCCGAAAATGTAATAATTTGAATTTTTCATTTTAATGCATCTATTTTTGTATCATTCACAAAATCTTTGAATTACGTATTTTTTTCTGATTGTTTATTTTTAATTTCAAGATAAGAATTTAAAAAATAAATAAATAAACCTCCCTTGATGCCACCTACTTAAAATTATTTCACATTCGTTAGATTTTTTTTTACTTAAATGTTTTTGCATGAATGCTTGAATATTCTCTGCGGCACTTAAATAAACAGACAACACATTTCGTATAATTAGTGATTAAATTAATATGTAATTATGGGATTAGTTTTTACGTTGCGTTTTTTATATTTCTTCATTACCAAAAGGTAACTTTTTATAATTCATTTTTATAACTATTATGGAATTTTCCTTTTTTTTCAAATTCTTTACCATATGGCTCCATTCATTGTGAGTTAAAATTTAATTCAATAAATCCCATTAACTCATTATTAAGTTCTGAAATCATTAAAACAACGTATTTCCAAAACAATATAATGTGTTATCAATAAATGAGTGCAAAATTTAATATAAAAACATTTCTTTACAGACATGTACAAGGGTAAGTTAAACAAGGCTGTGTAAGAAGTTTCTGTCAGATGTTTTTTGAAGTATCAGATGAAATTCTCATTACATTTCTTCTTTAGAATTTAGCAAAAACCGGAAAGAGATAGAAATTAGAGGGGAAAAAATTAAATAAATGAGATCTATTTCCTTGGCAATCCTCTCTTAGGTCTCTAGGATATATTTTATGCCCTTTCAGGAAATCATCTGTCAACGATATCGCGCCTTTTTTTTTACCTTCGGGGGGGGGGAGTTAGGGAATATTAGCATCGGCTCAATTTCAATCCCTCATCGCTATAGGACAGATGACCTAATTCTAATTTCTTAGATCGTCGTTTTCAGAGTCTCACGTTTTTCTTTTCTGTATATTTTTTATTTACATATTTCAAGTTAAATATAGTTGTAAGCGTTTAATACAAAATGAATCTATGATAAGTGACTTTCTTTTAGAAATCCCGAATAGTTGACAAAATGGCGAATCATTTGACCATTGCTAATACTTTTATCATGTTTCACAATGGTCTCTAAAAAATACAATATTTGCTATGAAAACTATTTGAAAATATCAAGGAAAAAAATCAAAGTCATCAAAATGTTTGGGTACATTATCAATCAATAAGATAATGTACCAAAAAATAATTTTATTTGAAGAATGTAATAAAAATATTAAACGTTAAAAGAATATAGAAAAAAATAGTTTGTGATCTGAGAGACATTTCATATTGATATGAAACATATAATAGCATCTTAAAGAAGGGTTAAAATGTCTATCCCAGATCTTCACTTCCATTTCGAAATGTCAACGTCACGAATTTAATCATTTATTAGCATTAAGAGTTTCGAACATCTACAAATAATTAATCAACTTCTCACTAAAATATTGATTAATTAAATAAATAACTTATCTCTTCATAATTAACTTCTCACTCTCAAATAACTTTTCACTATTAAAAACCTAGACTTTATTCTTTTCGTTATGAATCAATAATTAGTAAACAGTGGAATCGATAATATTATTTATTCTGTATCGATACTTTAGGAAGTTATTTACGAATTTCTTTTCAATTTTAGTGGTAGACTTAGAAACTTGCTACTTACAGTTTAGCACAAATTAAAATATTAAATTATACAGACCAATTTTCTCAAATTTCATCAATTTGTTAACATTTAAATAAAGTGGTTATTACATTAATTCTGTGAAATGAGAAAAGGTTTACAATGTGGACAAGAGTTTTGTTGTATTAAGTAAGTCAAACTCAGGCAGTCCAATGTCGTGGAACGTTATTGTAACTGATAAAAGTTATTTGAAGGGAAATTACACCCATTCCTCCGGACATGCTGAACAATGCAGGTTCACAAGTTGTCACTCGCCTCCAATCTGTCTTACCCAGAACGGAGGCCATGCGGAACACTTGTTGCTGTCACACCAGCGTTAATAAATATACATATTTCTACCCATTTTTGGTGCATATTCGTTTCTAATCTGCTTCTCCATTTGTGAAAACTGTTTAACTAACAAAGCTAGATCTGTCACAGGTGACATTCGTTCAGTAATTTAACGTATGTTTCGTTCGAATAAATGATGAAATGAGTTATTATTTCGTTATAATTTTCCACATTTATATAATATGGTAATTTGTATTCAATCTTGCATTCTTTTATTGAAGTAGATTCTGTTGTTAAAAAAATCTCTTTTAAATGCTGTCATTGTTAATTAAATTTCAATATCATTATTTTTTCGTTTTTAATGAATTTTCAAAAATTATACAATCTTTTTCACCATCCTAAACTAGGCAATTTATTGAACGGGGAAATAAAGACTAATTATTTGTTCTTAAATATTCTTTGGCATACGACGTCATACATGAGTTCTTTACATTATGTTTAGTTGGTGAAATATAAATAATAAATTAATATGGGCATCAAGCAAAAAAATATTTTCAACATTCAATAGTTTTAACTTTATAGTTCCGTTTTGTCAATTTTAGGATTGTTTTTTTTTCTTCTAAAATTTGAATTGATTTTTATTAATTTTTCTTCACATCAGATACCGTATTCAAAAGATGGCAGCTAGATAATTTAATCAAATAAATATTATAAAAAGTTCTAACTCTCCTTTATATGCCAAAATTTCTTTACTTTAATAATAGATGGGCAGTATACTTAAAATAAGTTCTTCCTTGAATCCTACCTACTTTATTATAAATCTAATGATAAGCATTTTTAATGTTTTGCGACCGTCTGATCTACTAAAAAAGAAGGCTAAAGTTACAGCACGTTCTTAAAAGACTTGACCGTTATTTCGCCATCGATAAAAAAAAAATAAGTTACGCAATATTTCCGTCTAGATATGAAAAGATAAGCTGAACGAACTTTGTATGGAATTAATCTCAGACGACTATCCATCAAAAGCAAACAATAAAAATTATAAAACAAAGGAATATAAGATTGTTGGAGCTTTAAAAATGGCTAGACAACGACTTTCTTAGCCCTAAGCTGATTGGTAAGCTAAGGGTTATGAAACTGTGAGTAATGACCCCTAGAGAGATCTTGCAGAAAAATATTGAGATTTATAAGTAACTCTAAAAAAGCTTCCCTTTTTAGAAGCTATCAACATTTATAAGCGGAAATAGTTAAGAAATCATGCGAAAAATGAAGATATAAAAGAAATCTCTTATGGTTTCTTTGATTATAAGAGCTTGACGATTCTTGCGATCAAAGTAATCATAAAAGATTTCATTGATTGCAAAGATTGTTCAGCTCTTGATTTTCTTATATTCTAACAGAAAAAGCGTGTTTTGTGTTTAGCTTTATTCGGACAGTAAAGCGAAACAAATATGTGTTTTGGCTTTCATCTCTTTGAATGACTGATTCAAAAATTTGTTACGAAACTACAGTTTTGATGTCTTGGTCACATACTTTATATGATTCTTTTTGCTTGCTGTGTTTTTAAGTTATAGCAAGCTCAGATGTATACTAACAGACAAATAAGCAACCTATTTTTCTCATGACGATTTAATCAAGATCCAGCTTGCAAACAACAATACATGCACCTGGCCTACCGCATTTGGTTTTAATGTGTATTTGCATACTGATAAACAATTATCTAATTGATGGATTAAATCCAAATTTTGATTCTAATAATAAAATACCAAATTTGATCTATCCATGTCCCATTTTTGAGTTATAGCATTCATATGACACAAGAAAGCAGATATATGAACTTCCCGTAAACAAAGTTAGTTCAAAATTCGATATAAATCTATAATTTATGGTATAAATATCACACAAATTTTATTATTCAAACTTTGATTTTTGAGTTCCCTTGTTAACAGTCAGAAAGACAGGCAAAATTAAAAATAATAAATAAATGAATAAAACTTTTTAGGAAGATTTATTGCGTAAAGTTTCATCAAAATTTCAATGTTTAATTTTTTTAAAATCCTGTGTCACTTTTCATTTCCCTTCTATATTACGATAAAGTAAGAAGCAAGTTAAAAACTAGTTTAAATTTAATTTTTTTTGGTTAACATCTTCATTAATGCTCATTTTCTTATTTGCACATTCAAACATCACAGCTGCAGCAATTACCACCAAAAACAGATCGCTAGATTTTTTTCTCCCTTGAAATAGTTATGATCTGAATAAAAATTATGAACTTCTTTCCAATTCCGCGATTTTGGATTTGACTTGTAATGACTTGGTGGGAATTGTTAAACAAGATTTCATGAAATACTGTAATTTAATGTACCCTAATAACTCTATACATGTGGCCATCGCAGTTATTGAACAGTTGAATGGATATAATTCGCTGTAACATGACAATGATGAAATTTGAGTCGACATCCGTCTATTCCAGCGTCTACATCATCGCAGAGAATTACATCCCGTGACAGGATTTAATAGTCTTTGTGTCTATTGGTATAGACTTTGGATTGTAGTATACAACTTCACGATCATACTGCTTACTTCTTTGGTAGGTCATGACGCAATTTTAAATAATGAGATTCATGCTTCAGATCTGCGTCTCATTTAGACATTAGGGGCAGACCTCTCAAATTGAAAGCTCTAGAAGGATTATTAGAATAGTTTCCCATCTGATACATCATTGTACAAAATTCTTCAGCCTTGCTAGGTGCATGTCTATTTCGGTGTATGAATGTGACAGACTCTACAAAAATTTATCTATTTATCTGGACTTGATGTCCTAATGAAATATATAATAAAATCTTAAATGCCATAAATAACCTTTTCTTCGAGGAACTAACGAAAGTGTTCTACCCGAAACTTTTTCGCATTTTCTGTAATAAAAGTTTTATCCTTCTTCTCTGCATAAAAAATGTAGATTTGGACCAAATCTACGAAAGGCACAAGTGATATAATATTTAGATAAGAGTCTCACAAGTAAATATTTTGTACTACGTAGTGAAGAAAACCGAGTATACTCGTGTTTTTTTTTACTCATTGAAACCAAAGTTAAAACTACAAATTTAGTAAACAATATCGCATATCAAATTTCATTTATCAAAGTCATACCGTACTCAGTTATCAATTTAACAAGCATATAAATGTACAAACTGTTAGACATTTAAACCTTTGATAGATTTGATTCAAAATCTGATACGGATATGCACTTTAGATAGTAGAACTGTGTATAAAATTTTATTTATCTGTCGCTATGCGTTTTGTAGTTTTCATGCTCAGTTGACTCGGATATGCATTCAGACAGACAGATTCGTTCAAAATATGAAGGAAATATACAAATTTGCGGTAAAGATCTTACCCCAAATTTCATTTGTCAAAGCGAATTTGAATTAATGGCTTCACAGACAGATATAGTTCCAAAAATGTTTTTTCGGATACAGGAAAATTTGAAACATGGAGATTGGTCAAATGCTTTGTCGATTTTAATACTTTATCTTGGTGTACGAGAAAGTAAAAAAGTATGAATATTCTTCTTTTCAGCAAATAAATAAAATGATTCTCAAATTTTTTTCAGATTTGTATTTCGAAAAGATACATAATAATTTAACACATGTGGGAAAATACCATTTATAAGACCATAAATATTATCTGTCAGAATTTGCTATAAATTAATTTTAATTGGAATGCGAAAAATGGCATGAGAATTAAAGTTTTAATAGTCGATATTATTCAAATTTCTTACTTAGCGGCTTCAATTCTTTCTGGTAGTTTGATATGTTTTTACTAAAGCATTCCTGAGATTATGTACATATGCTGAGTACACTCAATAAAGATTTTAAATGCGGATTTCTGATGTTATTATTAGCCAGAGAACATTTTAACATTTCTAAAAATTAATTATAATTTCAAACCTCGTATAAAAGCAGCATTCTGAATAATTATTAAAAATGTCTTGGGAAATAATAGATAAAGTGGCATAACATTTTCGTTTCCTTTTACTGTCGTCTTATTTGATCTTTGTGGAAATAATGAAACTTGAGATCACTAGATTTTGCTGCTGTTGTTGACGTTCTTCCTAAACAAGCAGTTATATATTTTAAATAAAAAGAAGCTTTAGATTTTCTAAAAATAAGTTGAATGAACAATTCTATGGAGCCTTTTAAACCTGCCATTATGGGCTTGTTTGTGTGTTTCAGAAATAACTGCATTACCAGTAACTTGATTCAATTAGATATTTATAATGTTTTTTCTAAAAAGTGTTATTATTTCAAATAAGAGCTGTTTTCCATTTGGTTGAAATATTATCAACAGCGAAGGACATTTTGTTAGTCTTCTGGGGTTTGGCGTCTCCTAATTGGTATAGAATTCTGGCAAATCGCCGATTATTCCAATTATCCATCCATGTCTCAAATTACGAATTGTAATTAGGTTTTAGGCAGTTTCAAAACAGTCCTTTTGTTCGGGGAAGGATGTATTTTGCTAAATCAGACATTTTATTCTTACAATTTCATTTAAAGTCACTAGATTTATATTAGTTTCCATTTGCAACATAGCAAATGTATTTCTGTGCTCAACAAACCCAAATGCATCTGTTTGCAGAGAATAGATATTTGAATGAGCTATTCTCGAATTCTGAGGATAAATCACATCTGGATGGTTATAAAAATGAGGAATCAATCATGTTTATGTATTTTTTATTCAACTGCTGTTTTTTCAACAAGAGTTTTTTTTTAAAGTTTCTATTATTGTAATTTTTTTCATTTTCTTTTTCTTAATTCAAACTGAAACTTACATAGTAGTTTTCGTAGGTTTTCTTTAATGCTCGAAGTTTCTCAATATTAAAATAATTACCTGTCTTCAAATTATCATATTAAACTCTAACAGAATAAAAATATAGATTTATAAGGTGCTTGGACGATTAGTTAATAATTCATTGGAACTTCTGAATTAAATGCTAAAGAGCATTCATGAGATTTAATATATATTACATTTTGAGTTATTTAAAATAGATTTTCTTCCTAATAAATTTTGTTGCCTAAATAAAGGTAATCCCATTAAGAACCATAATGCAAATGGATTTATTTTTTTATTAATGAAATGTTTGAAAATAATGAGGGCAGCGATTGTAAAATATAATTAAATATCATTCAATTTGAAGCAAACGTTAAGAAAATAATAACAAAATTTGAAGATTTTTTGCTTATGTAAGCAATCGTGGATATGTTAAAATACCCCTTTTTTATACTGATGATTTAAAGAGAAAAAATTATTATAGTTCTATTGATATATTCGAAAATAATTCTGGGAAATTTGTTTCATTCTGAAACAATTATGATTTGTGTCTTTAGAATTCTTTCTATTTTTGAGGAATTTTTTTAAAAAGTTGTATAAAAAGTAAACTTTTTATCAAATTTTTAAGCAGTCAAATTTGTATCTAAAATTTTTGTAAAATTGTTATTTTAATGAAAGTATGATTTAAATTTGAGAAAGTAAATAAACCGATTATTTTAAAGTCACTCAAAAATTAATTCTCAGTAATTGCACTTGCTCAAACCTATCAAAAATTTCATGTTTTAAAGTTTTTACTCCCTATATATATATATATATATATATATATATATATATATATATATATATATATATATATATATATATAATCTTTAAGTCGCGTTAAGAGCCCAGGATGTCGCGTTAAAATATACTAGGAAAATAAAAAAATAAATAAAAAAGACTAAATTCTAGCATCTTATTTAGAAATAATCTGAGTTGACTTAATATTGAGTCAAAGTCTGGGCAAAAAATATTCAACATTTAAAGGCTAGGATATCAAAACAACAAATGATTTAAGAGTCCTTTTAAAAATCCATTTCTGCATTATTGCAACCTCTTTATTCCTTCAAAATTCGTTCCTACCCGTATAATTCTAGATATTTCTGCATTTGGGACAGCTAGGTTTCTGAGCAAAAGTGTGCGCTTCAGGGGGCGCTAGTGTCTGCGGATGAACAGCGCGGTTTTAAAGCTTTGCTCAGCGGCACCGAAGCCACAACTGGGTTCCCGGTTGCGCTCTTCTTCAACTCTCTCTTCTTCTCTCTCTTGCCCACTCTCCTGGTCAACTTCTCCGAACATCTTCCTCCTGTTGAGTAAGTTGCGCTTTTTCTTTCTGGAATTTAAAAAAAAAATTGAAATTATTCCGATTATTAGTTGATGAGTTAAATTATTTTCAAAAGTTTGGAAAAAGTTTACATTTCCAAAATTTAACCGAAATTTGCGCAGTTAGGAATATGAAATTGACTCCGCACGGACTTTCAAACGGAACGTGAAATTTTAAATGACCGAAATGATGGAAGAATTCTACTGCCATTTTTGGTTGAGACGGTTTTTTTAGAGTTTTCCGAATTTTTAAAAACTTAATATTATTATATGAATTTGAAATTAATTTTATTTGTTCGGAGTTCGTGCGAGAAAAGTTCGAAAAATATAACGTATGGAACGAATTTGTCAATAATTTTTGTTGAGTCGAAATATTATCTCTGATTTAAAGTTTTTAAAAAGTTATTAGAGTATAATTTTGAATAGATTTTATTTGTAAAAATTTCCTTCGAAAAATATTTCAAACAGACCGTATGGAAAGAATTTTTCGGTGTTTAAACTCTGTTTCCTGTACATAGCAGAGTGGGACGAATATCCTTGTTTTGAATATTTATAAAGGCAGCATTTTGTATAGTAATTAATAAAATAATATATAATGGATATTTTCAAAAATACTTCATTTTAAATTATTTCCTTCGTGGAAAATTCGGAATTGTCCGTAGGAAAGAATTATTTTCAGCGTTTAACGCTGTTCTCCGCACTTAACGGATTACGACGAATATTCATCTTTTAAAATTTTAGAAATGTAACACTTTATACATTAAATAATAAAATTATTTATTACAAAAAATTTCTATTGATGAGAGCATTTAATCTTTGATTTTGATTGACTTCAGATTGACAAGAAAAACGTTTTAGTTTACTTATAAGTTCGGAATGATTATTTTAATAATTTTAAAAACAGAAAATGTTTTGAAAACCTGTTTTTATTAAACAAAAACTTTTTCAAGTTTTAATAATTCACAAAAATGCATTTAATTATTTTGTTAATATGATTATGAAATATTATTACGATTATACGTTTACGTAAGTGATTTTCTTCTGTACGTGAGTTTCATTACCGAAACATTTGTATTCTCTCTTTCAACGTTTATTGTTATCGATATTCATTCAAGAAAATAATTAATAATTTTTTAGTTTATAGGATAAAAAATGTATGAAAATTAATTTTTCGTAAATATAATGAAATGCCAATAGAATATGCTTCCACATTTCATTTGGTGATTTTCAAAAATATCTATAAATTAAGACGGAGTAAAAGTAAAGCAAAAATTTAGATTAAATGAGTTGGAAGAAACTATATGGAATTAAAAATGAAACGGAAGTTAAAAGATTATATTTATTTGAAAAATGCTAATAATTCGATATTGAGAAGTTTAATCAAAGAAAAGATGTATAATTTTTTTTTATTAATTGTATTAGTAATAGAAATAAAAAGATGTATATTATATATAGCTTAGAAACATTATGTTTATTTTTATTCTTAAGTCTAGCGCTTTATATGTTTAAAATTTTAACTATTTATATAAATTTACTTTACAAATTGATTTCTTTTTATCAGACTTTAACATAAAGCATTTGAAAATTGTTATTTTACTCGTAAAAAGCTTTTGACAGTGTGAAATGTTTTATTATTGAACTTAATACCATATGTCAAGTTTCGGCAAATGAATACTGTCTCTGCCAAATGTGACTATGAAACTATAGTCTAGCAAATAGCTATTCAGTGGTGTGTCCGAAAATAGTCTTTGACTAAACTGCAGTCTTTGAAGAATAGTAAAGTAAATTTTTTTTCTTTATTTCTTAGTGAATGTCTTCTTCAGCGCATAGCTGTTGTCAGTAGCGTGTCAGAAAATGTCAGGCTGCTTGACGTGTGTTATTCCTTTAGTACTACTTTTTTTTATTACTTTTACTGTAAAGGATAGAATGAATCTTTTCAAGCCAGATGGCTATTTAGGGTTTTGAAAAAGATTTCAAATTGGATTTCGAGTTATAATATTTAAAAACATTGAAAAAAATCGATGAATGTTGTAAACTGTAGAAAATGTCCATTTTTTACCATAATATAAATTTTGTTAATTTTATTTCAATGTTTTTTTTACAGTTTCGAGTTTTATCTTCATTTATTGAAAAGTGAAATTGAAAATTTTTCCGATAAATGAATTTGAAAAATGTGTCATAAACACATTTACGAATTTCTATGTATGGGAACTCTTTTCGAGTTAGTTATGAGTTAGTTATTGTATATAAAATGTACTTTGCTCCTTGAATTTGAACACGAATTTTTTTTCGATTGAAATTGGTATTTACTCAACAAATACGAATTTTCTAGGAAAAATAATATCCTATATGTATCTTTCGTAATATTTTTCTAATGCAACAGTATCTTTTAAGATATTATTATTTTTTAAAGTTTATTAATTGTTCACGGGTTGGTCATAACTTTAAAGAAAACATTGTTTAATGATTTTTGAAAAGTAAGATTCTTTACGGCATAGTTAAAATATTATTATGAAATCAATTATAAAAAAATCAGGTTCACTAGAAAATATTTAAATATTGTTTCACGTCGATTAATATGAGTTAAAAAATGTATTCCATAAAATACCTTATAAAATTAAAAAATGTTCAGAGAATTAATACCGTGATCTTGTGTATTGTGTTAATATGCATTTTTTATTAATAATATTTTTTGCCAATAAAGTTTGCGTGAAAATAGGGTTGAAAATGTTATCTATACATTTATGTTTATGAAAATGTTATCTATGTTATTTGATTTTAACATTTGATAAAACCATAAACCTAATGATATCCAATTAGATCGCCATGTATTCAGATTTTTATTTTAATATATGCAAAGATAGAATCTCGATAGATTTTGTCGAAAATATGATAAGGAAGATCGTTCTGGAAAGTTCATGTAGGAGCTTCGCTCGACAGTTTTTGTGAAAATCATGTTTTTTTTTTTTTTGAAAAAATATTTAGATACAAATCATACACTGATTACATATGAATATTTTTTCAATCTTACTTTCATATGAACTGATTTTTTAAATAAATAAACATGAATGCACTTAGTTTAACATGTTTATTTCTGCTATTTTACAATATTCATTTTACAGTTCACCTATCATTACTTATATTTGACATTGTCAGCGTGAGAGTAAATAGAAAAGGTTGTAATAGTAAGTTATAAAAATGTTTTTTTTTTTTTTTTTTTTGCTTAAATTCGCGGTTTTTTAGGAAAGGCACCTCCATAGATAAACTCAAAAAGCATAAATATAAATACGGAAATAAAAAAATAAAGCCAAAAAACGCACACGCAGTATGCGCGTCATTCATGTTGTTCTGACACTATACTGCACTACCCACACTTTAAGTTTGTATATACTTATTCTATTAATTAATTATAAAAAAATTTTTGTGTATGTGAAGTCTAGTTTTTTCAGTGAAGACACATAGAACATGAAGACATATAGATAAGTTTTAAAAGCAAAACCTTATCTAAATATAAAACTTGATTCAAATCGTTAGAGCCCTTTACGAATATAATATATACGAGATATACGAAATAAATGAATTTATATATGTATAAGATTCAAAATTTCATTCGTTTAGCATATCCGCTTTTAACGTATAAAGACAAGCAGGCTGGCAGATATAATTTTCTCTTAATTCCGCGAGATCTAAAATTTGGCTGTAAATGAAAATCCAAAGATCAAAAAAATTTTTTTGAAGGTTACAGAGTTTTCACTTTGTATTCTTCGCATATTAGGAAGTAAAAGAATAATATTCGAAATGCTTAGTTATGTTTTATGAACGGTCTGTTTTGAAACAACACAAGAGCTGATTTTCGATGGACTTCATCATATCGAACTGTTGTAGCTTCTGATCTATTGCCTTCCACTCTCCTTATGTTTGCTCACAACAGCTGAAAGACATTTGGTACGATAGATTTGGCATGCGTCAGGCACACATAAACGGCAGTTCTTCAATCGAATCGGGATTCGAACTTCGGTTCTACCGATCACGTTGCTTCACCAAGCCATTCCACCTTCGATATTAGAGATGCATTGAACGGAACTGCAGCGCAATTTACTTTATTATCTGAGTAACAAAAATATTTATTTATTATCTATTTTTATTATTATATTATGAGGAAGTATTATCAAAATAATATTCTTATCTGAATAATAATATTCGCCATTATATTTAATCAAATACAGCCCAAATTCAGAAAGAAAAAAATATATTTCTTCCCCTCTGTATGCGTGGATATTGAGAAACTACCTGGTTCTGTAAATGAATTCACAATATATAAATATTTTGAAATATTCTATTCGCATAGTGCCAAGCGTCGGAACCATTCTAATGCAAATTTCGGACACTTTACATGCGCCGCAATAGAATAAGTGGCGTAAAGTGTTATGAATGTATATAAAATTCATGTAAAAATACCATATTTCTGAAATCTAAATAGATAACTCAAATAAACTTTGAAATACTGTTCTAAACATGTTTTTCACATATTTGGAAAAGATGAATCATCATTTTAATAAAAGATGCATTCATTTCTAAGAGTTTGAACCATTTTTGATTTATATTGAATCTTGTCATTTGATAATCAATTATATTCAGTTGTTTAGATTCATTTATTACGGAATCTTTGAAAAAAAAAGCGGAAAATCAAGAGTTCGGTTGCAAGAATATATCCGACGCGCCTATTCAATTTCCTTGCTCTACATTTGTTAAAGATAACTTGGAAATGTTAAGCAAACTACAAAAAAGTGCTTATTAACTAAATATTATTGATAGAATTACTCATACACATATTTTAACCTCCTATTTTAACGAGTTTATTCGTCACAGCGTCGTAGAAAGCGAATATTCCGTGATATTTTGTTAGCAGCAGTAAGTACATCGAGGAAAATGTGATAACTATTAATTAGTATGTTCAAGAAATTAAAAAAAAAACTATATTGCTTTAAGGCAATTTTATTTTTCTAAAATTATGTCCATTGCATTCATTAACAAAATATTGTGTCACTAAAAAAGAACTAATTTAACATGTATGCTTATTAACTTACATATTTTCTCACAAAATTTTACTAAACATTTATTAAAAAGAAATACTAACCGAAAAAAAATATTTTGAATTTTCAAAATATTTTCTTCACAAAATAGTACGGTTATTATATGGAAAAATCCGAAACGGTACCGGTTCAGATGTCAACTTCAACATTTGATCACGAATCAAAATTACAAGAATTGCCTAGCCAAAAATATTCTTCCTCTCGTTTCAAAGTTTTTATAAATTTAAACGAGCAATTCATGTATATGTATTTATTTATTTCATGTATCTCGGAAACAGCTCTAACGATTTGGATCAAATTTTATATTTAGATAAGGTTTTGCATTTTAAATTTATCTATATAAGTGCTTTTCCTAAAAAAACGCAATTTTGCACATTATATAACAAATAGGGCCTTTTTCTATCTGCTCTCATGCTGACAATACCATAGCGCCATCTCGTATATTTTTGTGGTACTTGCATTGTTGTCATAGTATGATAACCTACTGGTATCTCAAACTTCTGTGTTATGGCACCGTATGAAATTATGCGAATGCGAATGCGAATGCTCACTTCCAACAGCAATAATGCAATTATCATTAAGCAATGATGCAATTAATAGCAATAATGCAATTATCATTAAGCAATGATGCAATTAATAGCAATAATGCAATTAATTAACCAACTGGAATAACATGTTGAACTAAGTGCTTTCATGAGTTTTAAAATTTAAATGTCCAATTTATAAATAGACAAGATTGAAAATATTCTTATGTAGCCAGTATGAAATTTGTATTTTAATTTTTTCTCAGAAAAAACATAATTTTACAAAAAAAAAAAAAAAAAAACTGCCGAGAGTGGTACAGTAATTTTATTCACGCTAAACTAAATGAAAACTACAATCAGGGAAATTTGAGAAAAAGAAATTGTAGTTTCAAAAACATCTTGGATCCACGAAGAATTTCTCTCAAATATATCCTCATCATTATATGGAAGTTTAGAGAGCATATCAGTTCAGATATGCTTCAAACTCGATAACCATCGTGTCGAGTTGAAACGTGACGATAATCCAACTGAACCAAATTAATTAAATTCTAAAGGATTTTAATTATTGTCTTTTAAAGATGATTGATATACTGCACCTAAGAAAATTCGAGTATTTAGGTATTTACTGGTTTGCGTATTTCTTCACAAACCTTAAAGACAATCCAAATTTAGTTGAACGAATGAGCGGTTAAAAAATTAACGATTTAAATTCATAAAAATCTTAATTTTCAAATTGTGTACCTCGAAACGTTCCCTTGTTAAAGCGTTTAATGAAAAGAAAGTTTTTAGTTAA
Organism: Argiope bruennichi; assembly: GCF_947563725.1. Lineage (NCBI taxonomy): Eukaryota > Metazoa > Arthropoda > Arachnida > Araneae > Araneidae > Argiope > Argiope bruennichi. The sequence continues at coordinate 54,077,031 of NC_079162.1, forward strand.
ATGAATGAGAGAATTATAAAAAATAATAAATTTTTGCGTAGAAATCCTGATTTCCAAAATTGCCAATATTGAAATATTCACTAATTAAGACTTTTAAAGAATAAATTCCTCATATTTTAATGAAAAAATGAGAAACGAAACAATCAACGGTCTTTATGCTTAGAAATTTTGATTATCAGTATAGCTTAACGAAACATTCCCTAATTAAGGTTTTAAGAATAAAATCCTTCAGGTTTATTTGGAATAATACAAACATCGTGATTAATGATTTTTAAGTTTATCTACCTAGGAATATTCACTAATTACTGCATTTTACCAATGAATCTATTATGTTACATTGAAAAAAATGTGAACTTTAGTTCCAGTTTAAGTCAACGCCAGGGCTTTTTTAGGATGTATCCCGTAATTTCGAGCCTACATGTCCACGAGAATGGTTCTTGGAATTGCCACTGCCTCTCCAAGCTTCCGCCCCACACCGGAAAAATATCATTTACCCCGATGAGTTTTATGTGCGCTCACCTCTCTTTCAAGGTAGTTCTTCAGCGCAATCGGTGTTCTGATACGAATCATTTAGCCCCGAAACCGAAACATAACCATGAAGTCACCGAAACTATGTGAAAATGAGAATCATAGCAATTTTTTTTTTCGCTGGAAATTATGATTTTTCAAAACATTTAACTTTAAACCTTTCCTGATCAAGATTTATTAATATGTATTAAAATAATCATCTTTATGTATCATATATATGTCTATATCATCATATGTATAACGTAATCTTGAATCATGTTGAAAATTTACCTCTAAACATTCCTTAATTAATGTATTTAACAAAAAAATCAGTATTGAAAAATGAGAAACATAGGAATTATAAAGTTTTTGCTGGAAGACGTTGATTTTTAAAATTGTCTAGTATAATATTATTGTTATTTGAACTGAAGAAGAGAAGATGTTCATCTATTGAAATAATGATAAACGTAATAATTTACTGATTTTCAAACTTTGTCCATTTTGAAACATTCCACTTTGAGTCCAAATCCACTTTGAAACATTCCATAATAATGAATTTAAGGAATAAATATATCATATTTTATTTAAATAAAGATAAGCGTAATAAATAATGATTTCTTTGCATTGAAATTTTGATTTTCAAAATTGTCTCCCTCTAAATATTTCCAAAATAAGACATTTTAAAGGATCTCTCATATTTTGTTAAAGTATTGAAAAAATTTATTAATGATTTCTTTTAAATTTATCTATCTAAAATCATTCCTTAATTAATGTATTTTACCGACAAATATATCATGTTTTAACTTTAAAAAATGAGAAAAATAGCGAACAAAAAATTAGATTTTCGAAATTATCAACATCGAAGAACTTTGCTAACATCTAAACACATATTTCATGTTTCATCAAAATACTCATAAATGTAAAAAATCAATAATTTTCTAACTTACCTAATTCGGAACATTCCTTAACTGATTTATTTAAACGACAAACGCATCACATTCTAATGAAAAAATTATAAACTTAACAATTGCAAAGTTTCCTTAGATATTTTTTTATTTTAAAATTGCCAAATTTTAAACATTTGAAAATTGAGGCATTTAAACAGAAGTTCCATCAAGTTTTATTAAAATACTGAGAAACATAATAATTAGTGATTTTCAAACTTATCTACATAGAAGTATTTCTTAATTATTGAATATAACGAGTAAATCCATTGTATTTTATTGAAAATTGATAAATATAATATGTGATGATTTTTTTTTTAAATTTCAAATGAACTAAACAAACTAAAAACTGTCAACTTTGAAACATTACATCATTTAAGCATTTAAAATAAAGAGCCATCAAGTTTTATTAAAGTAAGGAGAAACTGAATAATTAAAGGGTTTCATCCTAATATACCAAGAAATATCCTTTAAATAATGCATTTAACATATGAACCCATCTTGTTTTATTGAGAAGAAAATGAGTAACAATTATATAATTTGTACGAAGAAATCACGGTTTTCAAAATTGGAAAACTCGGAAACCTTTTGTAACTAAGACAAAGTTTTCTCATGATTACTGGAGTATTGAGGAACTGAATAATTTATGATTATTGAACTCATCTTACTCGAAATATTCCATAATTAATGCATATAGGAACAAAATGTTCTGTTTTACCAAAAAAAATGAGGCAATTAACAATTATGACATTTCTTGCGGGAACATCTTGATATTCAAAATTGCCTATCTCGAAATATTCCCTAATTAAACCATTTAAACAACAACTTCTTCAGATTGCATATTTGAATTCGTTAGGAAAAGGGAAACAGCCGGTGTCAACAATATCTCTTGCATGATCATGCGCCGGGGAATGTGATGTCACGAAGCATTGCGGTAAGAAATCAGAAAACTAACAGATGGAGACGATGCTGACAATTTTATGGCAAATTAGCTACTAGCGATAAAATACTAGCGATACTAGCGATACTTAATACTAGCGATAAAAATGTCACTCAGATTGACGGTAAAAGGTACATGTTTAGGAAGGGCAAGAAAGATGCTTTTAAAAGGGTTCTTAAAATATACGAGGAAGAATAGTTAGCAAAATCTAGTTTTCTCTCATTGTTTCTCAGTTTTCTTTGAAATAATCCTCGAGTGAGTGCATCATTTGATTAATATGTTTCCGCTTGCAGGAAATGTAACATTAGAATTAATTAAAACTAATTATTAAGCAACGCGAAGGGAGATATGATGATTCAATCATATTTCTCTTGCCTTTTGTACATCATGATTCAGTTGGGTTTTTTAAAAAATGTTAATATGTATCTAAGATTTATGAGTTGCAATAAATTAATAGTCTTTTATATTTTTGAGAAAACTAATATGAGATTTTTTTGAATAATTAAATATGCTTCTACGGAGATGGAAAAAGATAATTTATATCTGTTTAAGGGAGCAATAACTGTTAAAACGTTTATTTTAATGATTTCATTTATTGTTATGTAACTGAAAATTTAACTTTAATTTTTATTATTTCATAAATTAACATTTTTATTTTTAATTTGTTTATTATCTACAAATCTTCGTGTTTCTCTCTAAGTTAAAATTTATTTCTAAATTTTGAATCGGATAATGATTTGAAAACTCTGTCAACTATGACTTAATTATATCAATTTAGAAGTATTGCTTGAATATGATTTATGCATATACTGATTATTTTGAGTCATTCAATATCAAGTTTAAATATTAATGACCTTTTTATCCAAGCAATCTCATTATTATCATAAGATGGTCTTCATAATTTTAATTTGTGGTCATATGACGAAGACGGGTAACTAGATCTAGATCTGCGTAATACTTCTATTAATTTGAAATACTGAAGAATATTTTTTCTTACATAATTATCATTCACATGAATTCATTCATCTTGAAATAGAAACCAGAAACTTCAAAAAGAAGCGCCAATTTTGTAACAATTGTGTTAAATTTAATTTGACCGGTAATTTTCCTTTATAAGGTATTGAGATTTTGAGATTGCTTCAGATTACTTAATATTTTTAAATATGTTTATAAAATTGATTGTTTATAATTTTTAATTTCTTTGGTTGATTAAAATACAGTTTGTGTCATGAAATTCTGCAGTTGGTTTTGTATAGTTATATTAAAGTCTTGTTTGAAAACAATACGGACCAGGGTTATTTTAGGACGTACTTTAAGTCCTAATCAGATGATGAGGAAGATACCTGAGCTGAAAACCTCTCTCCAAACTTCCGTGTCATGTCAACGTGAAGACGTTTGGCACACAATGTCAGATTTAACGTATACTTAACTAGCTTACACAATGAATCTTTAGTGGAATTAGGTTTTGAACCTGGTGCCCTTCAGCTCTGAAGCTGAATCATCATATCTCCCTTCTCGTTGCTTAATAATTAGTTTTAATTAATTCTAATGTTACATTTCCTGCAAACGGAAACATATTAATCAAATGGATGCCCTTAATAAATGTCACCTTAATACTAGACCATCACGGCTCTAATTGTAATAAATAAAATAAATTAATTAAAAATAAATAATAAAAGTGATAAATAAAAAAACATAAAATAATTTTATATTTTAATACTATTACTCTTTTAAGATATGTTACTACAAAGTATATTCCTTATGCAGTGTAGTCACTTTACTTCACATCACCACGTCTTAATCTTATATATTTAATAAGTATTTTATGGTATCATGATCTTTCTTTTCATCTTGCAAAGTTCTAAATTCAAATTACAATGGGTCATTTTCCGTGTATTATGTGTGCAGATTTAATTCAACTCTGAAAAGCGTTGACATTGTGAATTGGCACTTTACTCTGAAAAATAGACAAACATGAAGTTTTATTAAGTCGCGATTGACACAAGCAGTTTGATTCATAAATGACGTAGAGATCCATATCCTGCCAATAAAGGTTTCCTGAAATAATCACTCTGATAATTTAGCATCATATTAACATTGTCCTGACTTCACCATCTAAAATTTAGTTTATTAACGGTTATTATTTATTAAAATTTTATTAACGACCAACACTAGGGTTATTATAGGACAAACCTTGTAATTTTGAACCACGGTCAGATGACACACCCTCTCCAAACTTCCACACCACACCAGTGGGGGAGGTACGTTTGGCCCCGACAAATGTGGCGTCTACCAGAACCGCACACATGACGGTTCTTCAGCGGAACTGGGTTTCGAGCCTGAATCCTTACCATCAGGCAACCGTAGCCTTTCGCCATCTAAAAGAGAATTTCTTTGTGAGAAGCTTTAATTTCTGGACAGGGAAATTTTGAAACAAAATAAGGATATATAAGGATGGCAAGTAGCACGAAGTTTAACCGTTTACTTAAGCGGTAACTTAAGTTTAGTGGGAAGTGTGGTGTACCAATAGTGTAAGTAGCACTGTCATACATGAGTACGAATCTTTTTTGAACTGCGCATGATATGCTGACCTTACACTTCAACTATATGATGTTGAATTTCACATAGAGAAACAGCTTAAAGAAAGTTCATTACGCTTTACACGAAAAATTTTGAACTAGTTTTGGCATTTTAATTGCTATAATAGTCTGGAGTTCAATGGACGTTGCAAACAATTACATTGAAACAACTTGCATCATTTATTTTCCTTTTGAAGAGATAGAAAAATTGCTTTCGAATGATTTGTTTAGGAATGATAATCCTTGAAGTCTTTATTGTCATTGCGTCTTGAAATTTTAAAATACAATTTAAGAAAGCCGAAAACTACTGAAATATCCATGTTGTGTTGCTCTTTAATACATCTGACGAACTTTGACAGCTGTAAGTACAGCACTTATAAATTATACCTTCCACCCATGACTTTCGGCGTTCAAACACACAAGACAATTTTTTTTATGTGATTCTATTGCAATTCTAAATCAATTTAATTTAATCAGTGGCCTGACGGAAAAATTTGGAATCGAGAGGCTTCGATGTTTGAAACACGATCTCACCTAAGACCTATCGAGAATGAGGTGTGGACTCGAAATGGAAGCGTTTCATGAAAATTTGAAATTCTTGTATGGTTCATGTCATGCCATGTCCCCCTTCATCTGACCACAGTTTACTGTCACGATGTAAATCTCAAAATAACTATTAATTTGTTTCAAACTAGGACATTGATATAATCTAAATTAAGTCGAAATCCATTTAATTGTTAAGGAAAATTGAAGCCATTTATTCACAACTAAATGATACTGTTCAAATATTCAAGTTAGAAAAAGTGTATCACTAATATTAATCAAAATTTCGCATCATATTATTTTCAAATTCCACATATACTTTCTGGTCCAATCAGTGATTAGCTGTCATTTCGTGGCAGAGCGCCATCTATTGGCAATAGTTTAAATGACAAAAAACACATTTTCAAATATGTCTATTACAAATCATAAATTCCTATTTTAAGGTATATTATATTATCTCTATAAGGCATATTATATTATCTCTTTGTATACTGAATTAGAGATAGAAAATCCAATTTCATGACGATTTATTAGAAACAAGAATATTTTATTTGTTAGAACCATTCGGCATTATTCATTAGGCGAAAAGTAATATACATCATAGACTAAACTGCTTGGCATTTCAGGAATTCGAACGTACCCTAAGTGTTTACGAGAAACTAATAAACGACGCTTTCACGGATTCACAGAAGAAAAACTAATAGAAATCTTATTCTAAAAATAAAAGACATTCTCTGCCTCAGTTCAGGTAAAACGGTTTATGGAATACCAATCACGTTTTATAGTAAAAGAAAGAAGCTAAAGCTTCAATTGACGGAATTTACCTCTGAAATTCCAGAATTTTTGTTCCTCGAAAAGAAGTTGGTCATTTCATGAATTTTTCAGACGTGATATTCATCCAAGAAAGCAAGGTTGTTTTGCACTTCACTTAATCTAGCTTCTACCTGTAAATATTAGATCTTATTTTATCAAAAGTGAAGATGCAGGACAAATGAATAAAGGCACGTTTTCGAAGGCACGTGTTTTCCAACCATCTGAAAAACTAAAGGCGAATACAAACCACTTAAAAATATTAAGAAGACGAAAATGTTAAACATATTAAATCTGTGTTTAAGATTAATGTATAAAGTTTTTCACTTTTTGACATGACTGATTTATTATTTACTCTCCTATAATTCAGTGTTCTCCCATCATTTTTTCTTTTATATTTATCCAATATAGCACGTTTTGTGCTTTGTAGCGTTCTTGAATGACGAATGCTGACCACTTTTTGCCTCTCAGTGCCTGATTTATTGTCGTGGTGGCCGTTTCCTTCAATTCAACTCAGATGTCAAGGCAGGGCGAGGGTAGCTCCACTGCGTTTACCAAATGTTATACAATGTAGTGGGTTTCGGGCTGCCTAGTATGCTAACTAAACATTACAAGGCTTTCTTTTTTTTCTATTGAAACCAAAATTTAATCCCGATAAGCAATTCTGATGATAAAACAATATGATGAATTTGATCTGTTGAGTTATCGAGTCTACATACAGATGCGTAGACATCTATAGTATATACCAGATTTCATTCAAGTGGATTTTGTTCAGAATTTGATATAAATTTGCAATTTTGTTGAAAAGACTAGATCCCAATTTAACCCATCTAACTCGGTATATTATTTAATAAATGTGTTCTAAGACAAGTAGACTGACTGTCAGGGATACATGATTCTAAAAATGGTTTCTTCGAAGTTATTTCGAACTAAAACTGAATGAAACTGTCAATCTATCTGTTAGCAAATTCACTCGAAAACGCAACCATCAACAGACAATTTTTTCATCAAATGTAACCGTCTATAAAATTAGTCTTTTTGTCCGTCCATATACTTATGAACATGATAACACACAAATAGTAGAAAAATGAAGTTTAGCATTAAAATTGTAGATTTGTATCATATATTCTACCAAATACGTCTAGTGATTGATCGCCTGACAATCCTTATATTTGAGATATGTGGGTGCAATAATTTGATAATGCAGTTACTAAGATAAATGAAATTTGGTCGCCAAAATTGTTATCATTGATTTTCTCATCAAAATTTGTATCATATCATGACTTGTACCCAACATATATAAAAGAAGACATCTATAGTATATATCCTATTTTCTTGAAAACATCATAAAACTCAAAATGTGCTATATTGTGTTAGTATGTTAGAAAGATCATATAAAAGGAGACACTCAGTATCCACATCCTATTTTCTAGACAGCATCAAAAGCAAAACACGCTATATTGTATTAGTATACTAGAAAGTTGAAGAAAGATAAATCCCACTGGTTTTGGTTGTTACAAAAGTCATCTAGAGTTCTGATGTGATTCTTTTAGTGAAGTTAGTTACTGGGAATATTTGAAAATGGAAACCAAGTTTAGTTTAGTTGTATTAAAGTCTCTTTTTTAAGCAACACTAGGGCTATTTCGGGACGAACCTCGTAATTTTGAACCGTGGTCAGATGACCCGGACGACTCTTGAGCTGGCACCCCCTCTCCAAACTTCCATACCACACCAGCGGGGGACGTTTGGCGAATGAAAACCAAATTGAAGAAATGCGTATTTTAAGTATTATTGATATCCTTAGAAACGCTGCTGGATATCAAACGAACACTCCTATTGGTTTTAAATATAAGATTGTTAACGTTTTTTTTTATTGCGAATAGTTAGTTTTAGGAAACATATTTCATTAAAACCAAAATGAAGTAATGAATTTTTTTAAATATTAATTGTGTAACAGTGAACGCTAGTCGAGGTCAAAAAGAAAATATATTCTTCATTTAAAAATAAAGCGGCTCTCTAATTACCTTATAAATTGAAATTCCATTCTTCACTGAGGAATGGTATTTCTAATCGTGAGACCTTTACGTAATTGTAACAATTTAAAGACCGTAGTGTCTCAATTTAAAGGTCCAGTGCCTCAATTCCAAGCGAGTTATTTAACTACTTCCAAGTAATGGAGTAATCTTCTCGTATGTCAACTATCCTCATTTGTATCCTCATTTGAAGTAAGAATTCGAGAGAAATGCATGTTCGCTCGGGTTTCAACGTCTTTCCACTGCCATTATTCAACTTTGATATGCTTCTCCATTTGGTCCATAGCATATTTTTAAAGAAAAGAGGAGTTACACATGTTGAAATATAGTATTTTATGTGTGAAGTTAAATTTGAATAGTAGGAACTTTTATTTCAACATGTCTGTATGATTTTTCGATTCTAAATATAAAACGGTTTTTTTTTTTTTACCAACGCGATAAAAAATAGAAAATTTTTTTACCCAAGCTGAGGAGTTTAAAATGAAATGATCAAACAACTAATAGTCTGCCTTATCAATAAATGTACTTCTAATAATAATGAAATTTCAACTGTTATATAATTCTACTCCGACCATTTTAGTTACATTTAGTGAAATATTCTTGATATGCCAACATTGAAAAAAAACCCCATCTACTCTTCTGCGACCATAACTGATCGAGTTATGGTTGATATTTTAAAATAAATTGGTAAGTTTCTGAAAATGACTTATATCACAAATACTTAATTGTTCATAATTAAGAGGTTCCCCTAACTAATTCTCTCATATTGACTTGTAAAGATAAAAATCAAATAAATGATCTGTCGAGATGATAAACCATTTATCTATTCCTAAACGTTTAAGCATGTTATTTGTCATTCCTGATTATCTTTACATGTCTTTTGAAAGAATGTAAATATGATGTAAGGAAATGATTAATCATGAATCTGCATGGGGATGTCTTCATAAATTTTCTTACAAATCTTTAGATTTCCTTAAGTTGCTGTCTAAAATCTTAAGAATGAAATCTTCTAATTCTTTCATATACATAGCGCATTATTCTTTTATATATTATAGTACTTCTTTTTTATACATAGCGCTAATTAATTTTCTTTTCATATAAATTAACATTCAATAAAAGTGTTTTTGGACTGTATCAATAAATTATTCTATAAAGAGGGGGGTGATAACTTTTATCTGAAGCATTTACTGATGCCATTTATAAAATAACATAACCATTTATGAATGAAAAGAAGTCAGAAACAATTCCATATGTAGCAGTACATGTTAAAAAATTACTAATCTTGAAACAGCTAAATATAAATATTAAATTAATGGTATTCTATATTGAATGGCGTATTAAAATTTCAGAATATGATGGTAAATTTTAAAAATAAATCTTATCAGATACAGGTATGCGCTTAAATTTAAGAGGCCACTTTAGTATCTCTGTCATATTAATAGAATTGAAAAATTATCTCAAAACAACTATCATTAAGTTGGCTTCGAGATTCGGGCAAATGTGGAAACTTCTTTTTCATTAACATGTGAAGAAGATAATAACATAAATTACTCTTCTCGAAAGTAAACAGTTCCTGTATTTATTCAAGTGAAATGTTTTTCATTTATGGAAAGAGAGTTATTAGCACATCTTTTTCAAGAATGTTATAATGATGCGAACAAATAATTCATTATGCGTGGGATAATATAATCGGATTAATTTTGCTTCCAGATTAATTATCAGAATTGCCTAAGTTTTCGCATATCTTAAAATGAATTCTTTAGATTCTTTTGAATATCTAGTTTTAAATTGTTTTCTTTACATCTAAATTAACTTTTGATGACAGCTCGTTTGAGTGATTTAATAAATGTTCACTAAAATGGGTTGATAATTTGGCTTTGAAGTGTATGCAGATATCATTTACGAAACGAGATTATCATTTTCGAATCATAAGAGTTCAGGATTAAATTTACAGCAGTGATATATTCTTAACTCAGAAAATTACTAATATAATGATTTTTCAAACATAAATCTCTCCAGCCTAAATAATTTATTTATGAGAATTTAATTATTAATTATATCACTATTTAGAATGAATTAATATCTTAATTAATTGCATTAATAAACAATTAATAAGCAATGCATACAGAGTAATATATCATGTACATTTTTAATTAGTGTGCAGATCATGTTGCTCTCTAGGTGTAAGTAATATTTAATTACAAGTGATGATGCCTAGTAATTATTAAACGTAGATTACATTGATAATACTAAATCCCATCATCAGTCTTAATAAGTTAAATTAGTGATAAATTCACACAGAATATAGCGTTAAGGTTTTAAAATTCTTTTTCCTTTTATTGTTTATCCTTCCTGATCTTGAAATAAAATGTGATTCAAACGATTTCTGCAAGAATGTAGATGTGAAATAACCAGTTAATTCCTCAAAACGCATGCATTTATTTTTTTCTTTCAAATTAATTGCCGGATCAGCTTGCATTCGTGAATCTGAGATTAAATTCTAACTAATTCTTTTCAATATAAAACTTTAAATAGCTTCTTTTTCAACTAAATTAACTCTTACATACATTTTATTACCGCCAATTTTTTCAATAAGTTAGAATGGTAGCTGGAATTTTATGTATTCGCAGGTAACATTTGCAAAATGTGTTTATATTTTTCAAATAAAAGATGATCAGAATAAAATTAATGTATATTAACAGACATTCATTAGAGGAAATAACTAATTAAGTGGTATTCTAAATATAAATCAGAAATTAATGGTAATTTCCCTTCCAAATTTGGTCTTAAAATTTTGAAATAAATTGGACAAACCCAGACAAATAAACATTGCTAGCTCTAAAATCCCGTCGCCTATTTCTACGACCACTATTTAACTGACATGCGCAATGACTTTATTAACTGCGCCAGATGTCCTTACTCAGGTAGACCAATTAGACAACTTAAGTTATTTTAGTCATTTTATAGGTCATTGTTTAATTTGACTTGTTTCAACTTTGCAAAGATGGAGATTTATAATTGAGTTTCCACTCTCTTTTTAAAGTATCAGTGTTCTTAAATTTCGTAAATTTGTCTATTTCCGATGAAAATTCAAATTCTCAATATTTTCAAAATTTAATTAGTAAATAATTGATTAATAGTAATTAAGTTTTGATTCCATATGAGTGGTGTCATCTGGTAGAAATTTTGAAAAAAAATGGTTTTAAGATTTTGTAGCCTTTAATTAAGAATTATTTTAGAGAATAAATGATGGAGTAAATTTTAAGAGCAACCTTTGATCAATGTTTTAAAATGTAAAAGATAATTTTGTTTCGAAACATTGGATTCCGAAACAAAAACTTGGAAGCATAATATATTGAAAACAGTACTATAGAGAAATTATTCCTTGATAAATTTGACAAGAAAGAAAATCTCTAAGCATTCTCAGAAATTAAAATATGTTTTAAGTGTGATTAAATTTTCAAGTTTTTTTAAAATAGTATGGTCTACTAAGTACAGTCCTATTTTTTCTTGTTTTAAAGCGCAGCATATACTTATAGTGTTTTGATAAGAAATGACACCAAATATTCGGAAAAATGCAAGAAAGGCAAGAAGTTAATTACTAAAAATCAAATTTACAATGTTATTTTCCTTACTGATTGCCCGAGTGATGAACATCAGAGTTGAAGGCAATTACAATACTATGACACTAATATTCATATAAAATCTTCTTAAATATTTATTTATTTGAGTTTTAATTCTTCTTTAATTATTCACAATACTGGGAAAATTGCATTTGGTTCTTTGAAGTAAATATTGATTTCTAATAATAATATATCAGAATTATTCTATCAATTAATATTCTGACTAAAGTATTAGAAATACTTATAAGGATCATAATAACCTTATTTTAGGCATTTAAATAAAACTTTGAACTTAGTACTCCGAAGGTTAAAAATATAGTAAGAGGATCGAACCCATAATCTCCTTCGATAATGCGTTTTCTTCTCCATTAAGCATGTGAAGGGCATTGGAAACAGTCAGTGTCAGCTAAAAAAAGTTAAAGAAAATAGTGAAAAATTATTTGGAACTTCGTGACCAGTTATAAATTTCTGAGAAGTTTAAGGCTTACAGAATTGTTTAAATCTCGTTTAGTCTCATACAAAATTCTTTATTTATATTCTGTTAATCATTTTTAAAGTGCACTGATTTTATTACAAAAATTTTTCTGAAGAGAATAAAAATTCAATCAAACCCAAAAATGCCCCAATTTTATGTCTATGATAATGCAAAAACAAGCAAAATTGCTATACGATATTCAACATAAAATGCCACATCAAATGAAATAGAACTATAAGAAACGAGTTCATAGAAATCATTTTATTTTATAAAACAATCATATAGACAAATAAATAGAAATATTAAAGGACACAATAGTTCTCATTTTTCCGTAAGTATTCAATCTTATATGCTCTTTTTATAAATTCTGATATATTTTATTGGAAATGTGAGTAGAAATGGAAGTCATGTAAGCTGATATTTTGTAAAATGATTTTTATGGAAAAAAGTGCTTTTATCTAAGGCTATTAAATAATATTATTGTAAATGGAAGACGCATCTAAGTTTTGATAATAAATATTTTAGTAGCAAAATCAAATAATATAAAGTTTTAAGAAGAAACTGCCAAAGTCAATTTGCATTTATCAGGATCTCTTTGGAAAACGTTTATATTTTGGAAATGAAATAAGAAAAATAATTTATATATGCATTTTACACGAAGAAAGACGGAAGCTGCAATTTATATTTCAAGCGATAGCTTTTGAAAATGGAAAATTTCTTTTTTGAAAGAATAAATCTAAATTATTTTATGTAAAAAAGCATATTTAAATAACACGTCATTGCGTTGTTATGAAAAATATATCCTGGATTATAGAGAGTCATATTATTTTAAATGAATACACTTTTTCCTAGAAAGCTTTATGTAAATTTTTTGCTAATCATAAGTTACTTTACAAAATCCTATTGCAATTTTTAATTTCTATTAAAATATCCTTTGGAGTTTAACTAGTTTCAGAACATTAAAAAAGTTCAATAACTATCAAATTAATCTTTATTCATCCTTTCAGTTTCAATGGGTAAATCTTAAAGCCCTAAAGTTTCGAACTAAAGTATCGGTATTTAAACATTATTAATTTAGCAGAAACTAATTAACAGAATCAAGAAGACAATTAATTTCGTTCAAATCAATTTGAATCTTAAAAGTTAATATCACTAAACTTTTATCAGTTTAAAAGAACAAAAAATTCTGAGGGTTTTTTTTAATATTAAGAAGAACAAACAGAAAAAGTCATAAAAAAAGAATAACTTTTTCTCATTTTATCCAAATTTAGCAATAAAAATTGTATTAATATCAAAATATCGAATTAAACAAAATGCAACTGAGTATTTATTTCTGAAATTCTGGAATTTTATTTCATAATATAGTTGAAATTTCAACACCACCATCGATTTATTAGAAAATATCAGTATTGTAACTTTGTTTCCTATGAGGTTTTCTTAGAATTTACATATGAATCGAAATACACCAAAAAATGATTCCTTATTATTGAATTTACGATGAAATAATGAAAATAAAAGCTATGGGAAATGGAGAATTCGGCAAAGTACATAAAATACATAAAGTTTTCAATATAACATGAAATTATTATCCTGATTTTGTGACTGTATTATTAGTGTGATTCACAATATTTTTGATGCTCTGGTGTATAGTTCAGGAAATGTATCAAGAAATTATGTTATTTTTTTTTAACTAATTGAATGATAGAACTACATTTTATTTGTTATATCATTCATTTGACGAATGATAGGACGAAGATATTGAATATAGCTTGGTAACCATAGATATGTTAAATCTCAAGTGTATGCATTTTAGTACCTGGCAAAATAAATGATTAAACAGGTTTAAAAAATTAAGAATAATTTAATAAAAGTGAATCTTTCTTAGTATAAATATATTTCATTTGTTGCATGAGACACTAATTACATTAGGGAGGCATATTAATCAGGAATTGAAAGAGATATAATTACAATGCCTTTAAAATCAATAGTTGCCTCAATATTTGTTAAAATCAATAGTTGATAGTCAAATATTATGTAATGAATATAAATTAAAGTGTTAGAGTAAATATAAGTTAAAGAAGAAAAAAGCAATTTTCACTATATGTTCCTATATTTATTTTTAAGCGTCTGAAATAGAGAATAAATTCGTTGCTACTGTAACTATTTGTTTATTCTCTGAAAGTCATTAAATAGGAACTTCAATTTTGTCATCAAATATTTCAAAAAAAAAAAAAGACCAACTTATTCCTTTTCTGAATTTTACTTTTTAGAATTTTTCGAAGAAATAAAATTATTCAGTTTTCCCTTCAAGACAGAATATGCTGTGTTACATCTAAGTTATCCTGTATCAAATTCTTTCCCATGCGCTATGAGCTACCATTCATATCCAGCAATCTCTTATTTGCTCTCACTTCCATTGAGCAAATTGGTACGGGATTTTTTCGTATAAAGGACAACTTCCATAAAGCATGCTAACACAACAAATCCACTTAATGCCATGGCAATGAGTTAGCTCTATATAGCTTTACCAATTATCTACTTGTCAGGGGAAGATTTCTTACGACCTATCAATTCATGCCGAGTTATCTGAAAAAAAGATGGTATCCCTACACTATTATTATCTTCTGTGAAGACAGTCGTCCTGTCTCCTGAAGTATTTGTTTCACTTATCATGTTCGACACTTCCGAAAATACCTAATTCACTCCTGTTCTATGTAATGCATTATGAAAATTCCTTCACTTCTGTGAGATTTTTTTCTGTTTATGAAATACTTTAATATATTAGATCATTTCTATAGAAAAATATCCATATAATTGTTGCAGTGAATGAAATTAAAAAAATTATCATTTGAAGAATTGTCATTGAGTCTGATTTTGATTAAGAAATATCTTTTAATGATTTGTTTTTTCTTCTTATTTTGATATATGGGACTTACAACAAATACAACAGCGTAACAATTAAAATATTCAAATTTAGAATCAATTAAAGAAGATTATGACTTGTAAAATTTAATCAAAAATAAAATTGCAGTTAAATTATTAATCAGCACGTATTAATTAATACAGTAGATGCAGTCCATATACGTTCAAACAGTGCAATCATCTACTGCTTTGTTGTACCTCAGGCTATTTGGCTAGTCATTAGATTGGTTGTACTAAGGTTAAGGTTGTTAGGTTAACTGACTAACCTTACAACCGAAGATAATGAAGCATCTGCTTCTGAAACGTCTACGTATATGCACTTGGAGTATGGTCTATTATGCGTGTTCCACATCATTGACGATTCTTTTTTTTTTTTTTCGAATATCCTTGTGACTGTGTAGAATGTAATTTACGATAATTTTGTGTACATTAAATGATTTGACATTAATAGGATAATGATAACTGTTAGCATCTACTACTGCACTTTATCACTAAGAAATTCTGATTAATAGATAATATAAATATAATTGATTTCTTACAATTAATTATGTGAACAATATTTCAGTATTCTTCTCTTATTGTTATTTTTAGATTTTTTTAGTCATTCTCTTTCGCATATTCTGAGATGTATACCACTGAGATCCGGATTTTTTCTGACCACGTTTTGCATTTTTTACAGCATTCTTAATAGAGTTTCTTTAATTCTAATTATCCCATATTTCCACTTCAAAAGCGGATTATTTTTTTTGTATTTTCTCAATTTCCTTTCTTGCTCCTCAAGGCTATTTTTTTTAAAAAAATCAAATTCGATTCCCTTTTAATTGTTTTCGTTCTCCGAACTATTTGGAATTTCAACTCCTCGTTCCCTTCTTATTTTTTCTTCAAGCGTTTCGACTAATCTTGGTTAATTTTATTTCTTTCCATAATTATTTCATTCTGCTTATAATTTAATTAGAACTGTCGAAATCCGAAATTGTTTTTCTTTCTCTAATTTATCCGATCCTGTAGATTCTTTTTTAATCATCCGAACTCTGTTATACCGATAAAATTAAAGCTAGAATTTAAAACTGCATAAATGGACAGGTCTTAATCCGTTTTTCTTTCCAATTTTACTAAGTTTTAGTGAATGAATTACAATGTATTTGATGAAAGTAATCCTGTTTGAACTATTTCAAACGATACAATTCAATTGTATTTCATAGTACATGTCAGGAGATCTGTGTTTTGAAAGAATAATAAGATGATTCGGTAAAATGATAAATTAAGACAAAAAAAAAAAGAATTATTCATTTCTAACACATGTAATCCTTCTGGGATATTTTATATACTTAATTTTAAAGACTTATTGATTATCAAGTTTATGTGCAGTAAAATATCTAAGTTTATCGGCAATAAGAATTTTTAATCCGATTAGGAATAATTTCTCGAAAATCAGATTAATACTTTAATAAAAGTGATGCTCTAATATATATACAAACATGGCAGTTTTTCAGTTGCCAGTAAGGAGAATTAACTCTAATTTCAGGAGCTGATTTTTTAATATGTCCCAAATCCGAACTTTTTGTCGGTGCTTGCATATGACGCATTTTCTATCAGTAAATGCATATTTTTCTTATATACTCTTACAAATCAATAGGAGAGGAGAAAATGCCCTCCAAATACACACTCCTCACTCTTTCCTATCAGCTGATGTGTTTACTCTTCGTTCAAATTGGTACTTCTCACGAATATTTACTCAAGATAACACATACGAAGCGAAATTCCGTCATCTGATACTAAACGTCACTGTCATACATTAGTATTTGTCACAAATTTGATGTAAAAATTCCTATTTGATACACAAACCCGCGTTTTCATTGACGGGCAGACAGACTATCTGAAAATAATTACGTCGAAAATTTGACAACGTTCTTTAATTTTGAGTTAAAGACCACACATCAAAGTTAAAACCTCTATTTTGTTACATTTTTTTTGTCTTCGTATATACAAGAAGACAGACCTACAGATAGACATAACTTAAAATTATTTTGTCTGACTCAAGGAGACTTGAAATGTGAAGATTTATGGAAATATCCTAGTCGAAATTTTTTTTAAAGATTGCTATACTTTACCTTTGTATTTTTCTTGCTCAGGAAATTAAAAAAAATATCTTGAAAATTGTCCCCCTAATCAGAATCTGTCCAAATTTTATGCATCACAGAGAATATGTGTAGCTGAAAATGTAATTATTAAAAATATTTGTAAAAAGCCTTATACAAGCATATTTTTATTTTGTTGGTTTTTTTTTTCCTTTAAAATAAATTTCTAAAATTTCTTATTTGTCTCAAGACTGAGAACAGCAACAGGTAAGAGACAGAGTACATAAAAATATCCAATACTTTCTGCAATATATTTCCAGTAACATCATATTCTTTAATAGAAAAATGAAACAATTTTTCATTTTAGTTGCGTGTCTATATACTATTGGAAAAGCAATGAACTTTACCGGTTTTTTTATGTTTTTCCTAATATTCTTTTTTCCGATATGGGAACGTCGCCATCTGTTGGTGAAAGCGGAAACATTGTTTCTTTGACTTCTCTATTATTTACGTCGTCAACTAAATGTAGAAAAAAATATAGGGAAGAGAAATGATTATTTGGTTAGGCCCCCCAAGATATTTTGCAATTGGAAAGAAGAAAAAAAGCAACATTTCTTGCCTTGGTTAATGCTCTAATCATATATTTTTTTATATGTATTAGTTTACTTTTTATATTTGTGTTACTTATTTCCTTCTTTATTACCTGTTGATCAGTATTCTTTTCAACATAGACTTTTCTTTCAGTTCCTAAAAGATTACATATATTTCTTGCATATGTGCCAGGTTTTTCAAGTTCTTAAAGTAGACTTGTATGCGAAAAATATTTAAATAAAAATTCAAATAAAGCATTAATTATTGATAAAAAGAATTATAGATGCCTCTCTTTGGACAATTATCATCACATTCAAATTAAGATGGTACTCTGAATAAATTCATACTTAGCTCCGGAAGTGAATTAATGCGCACACTTGTACCATGGATTATTCCTGAGTTGACTATTAGTGGAAGGAGAATTTTCAACTCAGCAAGCAATAATTCATTATTAGTCGGAAGAAGGCGTAAGTTGAACGCTCATTTTCAATCGAATGTTAATAGTAATGATGGAACTGGAAAAATACACTCCCATCCTGCCTTAGCATTTCGAGCAATTTAAATAATCGAATATCCACGAAAATTAAAATGGTTAATGTAGTGAACGCATTATAGCCCTCATTGCTCAAGCTCATGGATCTTCCTGTCATACAGAAGTACTATCATTAGAATTAAGGTAGCAAATCCCACACCATTATTGAAGCATCCAGTGAAGCTAAAACCAACCCCTAAATAGGAAGCCTTTCGCCCCCATAACTATGGTGTCCTACCGGTGATATTAGTCATCAAGAAAGGTTACGTTAAACAGCTTTCGTATGGTGCACAGATTTTAATCATTGGCATGAGGAAAGAGCTAATGCGTTCACATGAGTCAATCATATTTAGGTATTAGGGTAATTGCCATTGATAGGTAATTAGGGTAATTGCCACACTATATAACATATGCTCAGGTGTATATATTTTCTTCATTTCATTATATATTTTGGTTACTTTAACATTTTCTGCTAACGGGAAAGTAGGAATAATGCTCTTAAGAATCTATAGCACACGTTTACCTATTGAACACGACAGATCTGTTATATCTGCACTTATGCTGCTCTTTGTCCATTTCAATAAATTCTTCAATTCAACATTTTATTTACATAAAAATTATGCAACATTTGATTAACAAACCAATAAACGGCAATGTTCAATTTAAAGAAGATGACACGTTTCAAAATAGGATACAAATTAGAAACTATTTCCTGAAAGTAGAAACAATCCTCGTATTTTCTTCAGGAAGAAGAAAACCTTAACTTAAAATTGTAGATATTTTCTTTAATGGAACAAACAATGGAGTAATGTACTTATACTGCTAAGCGCCTGAGTTGTTCATAAGTAACAGCTTCCATTAAAGAATTTAGTACAAATCTAAGACATTGTATGAATTTTGAGTAAATATTTTAATTTCTAGCTGCTACTTTTACTGCTTCTATCATTTTCAATGTCATTTTTCATTCTGTAGTATTAATCTAATTTTTTTTTAAATGCTATAGACTAGATGAACTCAATATCCTTCCTTCTTCCGATTCAGATGAAAGCAAAAAGTGTGCACTTGTTTTCCCTCTACCTTTTGTGATTTATATATAACTTATTACATATAATTGAGTTTATTGTCTCAGATTAACGTACAGTATCCAATTTTTATATAAGCAATAAAAAAAGAATAAATTAATGGGAATTATATTTAATATTTTTATGATTAAACCTCAATAGCTTGAAAGCCTTTATTAATTAGTATTCCATTCTTGAAGTTCCAGTTTCGTGATTCTGTATGAAACCTGCGATTATAAATCATAAGCAGGTGACGAAATCATATGCATTCAAACTTATATACAAATTCATATAGAAGATAATATACTATAAGAAATTTATAAGATAGAAATCAAATATATATTAATAAAGAAGATCATTAATGATTTTCATGATAGAAGCAGAACAACCTTGCATAACAATTCTTTGAATTATCGTTCCGATCGTCAAGTTTGCCTACGGCATTTAGATACATAGCTTAAAATCATGATCTCCTGCATGATAACATCAAAGCGCGCATTCAAAATTTTAAAAGTAAAAATAAATAATTTGGAATAAGATTTGCTCTTCTTTTTCTTAAAATTAAAATGCAACATCCTTGATAAATATTTTTCTGGATTAGCGTTTCGTTCGCGAACAATTCTTTTGACATCTGAAAACGTGGTCTGTAATTATTTTCAGTGATCAGATGACAGCATTATATCTGGCATGCCAGCAATATGAATGCTTCGTGAGTCCTATGAGATTGATACAAACACTTCCACAATGAATAACCGAAACTCATCGAATGCCATTCAACATAATTTTTTCTGCCTTAATAATTGTAATTACTATAAATGTTTAAATATATGTTTCTTAGAGAAATCTCAAAGATATAGCATGAAGAATAATGATATCATAACCATAATTAATTGCCATTTGTCCGTATTTTTTTTTTAAATTTTATTCATTACTTCCGCAAATCAAAATAATTTTTTCAGCAACCATTATAAGATTTATCGTGGCACTTCGGTATTTCAAGAATTTATGACTTTATTTATAATATTATTCATTATTTAAATCTCGCAAATTTAATTCAGATTTGCTGGATAAATGTTCCATTCATCGCCGTTTCCTTTGCCCTTTAAAGGCAAAATGGGCAGCGATAGTAAAATAGGAAGAAAACAGCCATCTTCACCAGTCTGTCACCTTCAGAACCCAATAGAAAAGAGAAAAGTTTTCTTTTTTATATCACTCATTTTAAATTTCATGAAATCCGGACTTTTTATTCTAAAAAGGAAGACTTCCCTAACTTATTCGACAAAGAATGCATTTTGTGTTTCCTGCCTCATAGAATGAACAAAAAGAAAAAAAGGAAACAACACCCATCTTTATAGTCTGTTGAACAATGGGACTAGAGATGACAATCTCTATATGTGTTACAGTTGCATAGGCTATTTTTCTGAAACAAACGCTTTTAACCGTTTAATGTTGTTATTCGAGTTGTACTTTTGTTCCGTTTAGCATTTATGGATCTTTATGGAATATTAAAATTTTTATTTCAAGAATTGACGCCAAGGAATTTTTATCAGTTTAAATCGCAATTCTGTTCAATTTTAAACCATGACAACGAAGCAAACATGATTAAAGCTTGAGAGCTAGAAAGACATTTAAAATTTGCTGAAAATGAAAATATATTGTTTTTCTTTGTCATAAAACCAGCATTTATTGAGAGTTATATTTATAATTTAAACCAACTATATTCGATCCCCCCCCCTTTCAGATATGGGGATGAGAAACGTCCAGTATGTTAGCTGATTATCTCTTTTGAATAACGCTAGATACAGAGTCAAGTCGCTTCCACTTAGATAGCTGATTGTACATCCTGCGGAATTCATTTTCTTTGGCCGGTGTTGACCATTAGGATTTAACTATAATTCTGACCTCAGAGCTGTAGTTACGACTGTTATTCAATTACTCAAGTTGCTACAGCAAGGCGGACGTCGCTTTTGGGATTGAGCTTCAAACCATGCGTTTGATAGATTTCTGTATTCTCAAGAGTAACACGCTGGTTGTAGGAAATTCAATGAATTAACATCCATTCAGAAAGAAATGAAATGTTGATTAAAGGGGTGAAAAAATAAGTTTCTTCATCTGGCGGCTGAGCTCCAGAATGGAAAACCATACGTTGAACATTAATTTGCCCTTATTCCTACCATTGTCTTATTTCATATGATAAATCAGCACATCAGTTACTGAATCGAATGATGGTATTAATCATAAATTAGAGTTTGAATGAATTCTGGGTTCGTGAGAAAAAAAAAATCTTGTAATTTTGAAACATCCTGTAAATAGAGTTTCAAAATGAAATATAGTTTATTGCAATATTTGGAAACAGCTATTAAAACGCATTTATTCATTCATTACTCTTGATTCCATGAAATGTGAGATTCGAATTAAAAATAAACATTTATGATATTGAATTTAATTTCTCTTAAAATAAAACGTTTAATGATGAAACAAAATGCAACAATAAAGCTGAAAATGTAAATTTCTTCTAAGAAAATGATTGGTTATTTAAAAAATGATCCAAATCATTTGCTTAAATTTATAATTAAATAAAAATTTCTCTTAAAATAAAGCATTTAATGATGAAATAAAAATGCACCAATAAAGGTGAAAATGTAAATTTCACGTAAGAAAATTATTGGTTCTTTAGAAAATGATCCAATTCATTTGCTTAAATTTATAAATAATGAGACTTTTAGTTGGTTTTCCTAAATTGACCAAATAGGAAACTCAAAATAGAATAATGATAATTTTACTTCTCGAACATTTGAAGGAACTATAAAAGATTTTTATTTCAAAGAATATAAATTTTTAAATAGATAAAATTCTACATTAGATAATAGTTTGAAAAACATTTTTACGAAGTTTAAATTCAATCAAAAATTTCCACCGGGAACACAGTGGTTTTTCTGTATATGTTTTAGAATAGTGTTAGAAAGCACGTACACAAACATTTTTTTTATTTAAAGAGAAACAGGCGTGGATTTCTTTAACAATATCTTTTATTCTTCATGATGCTACGGAAATAGTCAATTTTTTCCATTATAATAGAATCATGACCAAGCGAGAGTTGCAATTCAAAAAGGAAATCAGAAAGTAGAAAAAAAGGGAGAAAGCATTTTTAACTTATATTGTTTTAGAATAGATTCTGTTGATAGACCGTTTTGGCATCGTTTTGACCGTTGATAGGCATCGTTTCGGTTGTCCGCAGGATGGTAAAAAATATAAAACCCTCGCATCTAAAAATGAGAGTTAAAATGAAACCGGAGTTCGAGTGATTAGAAAATAATTATTTTTAGAACGTCGATAAATTGATATTATTACACAAGCAGACACGTGAATCTTCCTTTTCTAAATGTGTATAGAATTACTTTGATTTCAAGAGGTAATCAGTTATTTTATTCTCCTTTTACTAATAAAAATAACACAAAAAATACATGATACAAAAATTTCTGTATTTTACCAGAATTTGGTGATTTTCCAGAAAATACTCACAGAATATTTTGGGAAAATCAAATTTGTATTAAGAATAAATAAGGCATTACTGCGCATTAAAAAACTGCAAAATAAATTATATATAGAAAAACTAAATCGAATACTGAATTTTACAGAATAATTTCTTAAGAATATGTGCAACGAGTATAATCGAAAACTGTTTCTTTATATTTTAATTTGCATTTATTTCCACCATTTTTTAATAATGAAATCGAAGCATATGTTTTTGCATAAAATCTGTCATGCACAAAATGCATCGATATTGTCCTTATCTGACTTATTATATTTATTGTCTTGAAATTGATATTTTTACTTTACAAGTGGAAATTTCCCTTTCCTCATAGGAGGAGAAGTCGCTCTCTTGTAAACTAGAACGTCTAGGCATTTGAAATTGCATTTTCTCAAGCATAAGGAATCTCAAAAGATTCCTAGAACAGAAAAGAGCAGCAGTTTCTCTAGTGAGGCAATAAATCTTGAAATCAAGGCGATATTCAGAGGTTAAAATGAGATTCTTCTTCTCTAATGTCCGGAAGGCAGAAGTCATTGATATTTTCTTGCGTTTCTCTGTAATCAACAAGCGTTGAATCACTACATTCATCCATGAAAATATCTGTAGAGGAATGCAAAGGTCAATGATACAATTAAAAAGATATAAAAAAAGATATTCAGTGGTTTGAAAAAGGAAAACGAATAATAAATTACTTCTATAATCGTATTTAAAAATATCGCTTATAAATATCAATTTAAACTAAATACTTGAACTCCAGAAAGTTATTTTTGGTAAAATAAATATCCCAATTTGAAACAATACAAAGGCTATTTTGGGACAACAATGGAATTTTGAATTATTGTCAGATAACTATAATGACATCTAAGTTAGCACACATTTTCTAAATTTTTCAAGCCATATTAATAAGAGAGCGTGTAATCTATGACGGAAGCAGTAACCTATATCATGACCTGAAAGACAATGTTTGGTTAAATATAGATCTGAAACTCGCAACTTTTCGTTCCGAAAAACGACACTGTCAACATGTCGATTTGCACATGGAACTATTTCAGTAATGATAGAAAAAAAGTAATTGAAGCCATAAATTCTAGATCTAGAAAAAGTAAGAATATTTTTATATGAAGCTGACA
Organism: Argiope bruennichi; assembly: GCF_947563725.1. NCBI lineage: Eukaryota > Metazoa > Arthropoda > Arachnida > Araneae > Araneidae > Argiope > Argiope bruennichi. The sequence continues at coordinate 54,101,331 of NC_079162.1, forward strand.
TAAAGAAAATGTTACCAACAAGGAATTCAACTTCAAAATTTCAATTATTCCTCACTTTTTATATCTACCTGAGCCCAAATATAAGATTTTTTGCTATCATAGCTTATTTGGAATCATTCTGCGTGTTTATAAATAAATAATTCGAAAACTGAAAGATCTAAGAAAATGAAATTTGCTAAGTATTTTGAATGCCGAAATTATAGATTGACTCCAAATTTTTTACTAAAATCTCTTTGGTAAAAATTCATGTACCTGTGAATGTTCGAACACAATAACTTTACAGTGGAATGAGCAAGGAGGTGAAATTTTGCATATGGTTTATAACTAATAGTTTAGATATATATTATATGTAGGACAAAGCCGTTAAATGTACCTATGTCTTTAGATCTGTGTATTCATGTGTCCGTAAACGTAACCCAGATATGTAACCAGTTAGGTACTATGGTATACACATTCGGTAAATTTAGGTCCTTGTTTATTTTTACGGACTTGAGGTAGATCGCCAAAAAATGAAACCGTATCCAACTGGCGATTGTCATCTCGGAGTTAACTATTTTAGCGAAATCTGAAAATTGTTAAGTAATCCCATTAGCATGGTGATCTTGGCGTATTCTGAAAATCGCCAAGGTAATCCGTGAATGCAAATCATGGTATTTTATGTAAAATGGTGCTTGGGGATTTGACATAATCTGAAAATCCCGAAGTAAATCCATTATATTCTCATTCATGGGGTAATTATCTGAATAAAGCCAAATAAAGGGCGAGAAAGCGGCCATCTTGACATCTTAAGTATAATGGAGCTGGTAATGGCCTAATCTGAAAATTGCCGGATAAATCCGGGGGAAGTGAAAATTAACAAATACCAAATTAGGTATGCAGAATTATCACTAAAAATATAGATGTATGGCCATTTTACAATAGGTTAAAGGACAGGAACCTAAAATCCATATACATTTTCCCTTCATTATATTATGAAGCTAAACTATATAACTCACTATATCGTGTATGTAAATATATGAGAAAGTCGAAAAGAGAACACTCTCACCGAGTTACTTAAAGCCGAGTTAACCAAAAGAAATTTTTATCCGTATTTAAAGTATTTCTTTATTTATAGTACTATGAGCAATACGGAAGCTGCTGTTACTTGTCATTTTTTATAAAACAATTTTTTCTGATGAAAAATGACGCTAGATGGTGAAAATAAAAAAGGCATCTTTTCTACCTTTTCTATGATTGCAATTTTCTGATTGTTTCTCTTCCAATTACATTTGTAACTCTGAAATAACATAACATTGTAAACGATATTATCATTTTAGCATGTTTCAACGTTTAGTGATGCTAACAAGAGAAAATCAATATTTGTTGTTTAGTATATATACATACAAGTGAAAATAATTATAAGCTAGCACTTTCCTAGGTAGCATAATGGTGATTATGAGGATGTTAATGAATATTGGGTCAGAGAAATTTATTCAAGAGCCTAATGCGATATGCGTGGTCTATTGACCAAATAGAAGTACAGACGCCGATTTTCAGAAGGTACGAATGAAAATCACTGCATCATGCACATTTTGTTGAGTAATCAAAAAAAAGGTGTAGAAACCCAAGCAAAATATATATCCTAAAAAAAATCTTGATCTATATTAAAGGTCATATAAAATTAAAAATTCAAGTATTTTTCTGTAATTTGATCACTATTTAAACGTAATGAATTTGATCTGGGCGTCCCGGGTTCGAGTCCCGGTTTGGGCATGGTTGTTCTTGTGTTGTTCTATCTGTGAGATGTGTGAATGTGCCCTCCTGTAAAAAGGGGTTGTGCAAGCGAATGAATGATGCGTGAGTGGCAAAGTCGTACTCTTGGCCTAGTTGGCGCTGCTATAAAAAATAAGAGACGTCCCCCTCAGGCTTAAATCGCTGTCTTCATAACAGCGGGCTTGTCAGTGGCAAGTGCCATAAGAAACAAACAAACAACAAACAACAACGTAATGAAGTTACGAATATAAATTGAACAAATATTTGTAAAACATTAATGTTGCGACTTTTCAATAATTTCAGTATATTTATCACTTTTCCAGAGTTTTATCAATGTTTGGTAATTTCTATACATTTATTTCTTTTCAGTAATTTCAGCATATATATAATCTTTTATTAACTTTTCTGACCTTAATGAAATTCACCAATGTGAATTCAAGTATATATTTGCGAAACAATTGTATATATTGGAAATCAAAAGTATTTTTTTATTTCCCTGTAGCGAATGATTTATTTAAAAATTTGTGAAAAATATCCCTAAGCAAATACACCTTTTGTTTCTCAAATGCTTATTTTGCAATATGGCATATCGAAAATGAGCTATTTTCTTTTTGTGTAGTTTTGTGGTAATAAGAAAGAAAATAAACAAATGACTGATCTCAGTTATTTGTTTATTGTTTAATTATCGTTTTATTGATTGATAATGAATTTGCAATTTCTTTATTGTTATTCCCTTTTACATTATTCTCCATGCAAAAATGTACCCGATGCAAAATACGAGTTCTGCATTATATTTTATAAAACTATCAATACCAAAACGTATTCTCAATAATTAATGTAAGGTGACAATAAAATTTTGAGAGAAAACACAATTTTAGGAGTATAAACTTATATAGCAAAATATAAAATCCATGAATTCCATTAAACTATTATTACAGATTTTTTAATAATTATAATTAAGCAAATGTATCTATATAATTAAGAATTATTGAATATTATTAAAAATGAAAATTTATGTTTAAATTAAGTTCAATATAAAATGCGGGAGTAATATTAATGAATTATCTTGGAACTATTTGTACTATAATGACTTAAACAAAACAAACTAATTATTAAAAGTTTATAAAGTTTTTCATTATATCTATACTTTGTCACCATTTATCTAAGCTTCCATGTACAGATGAAATAGAGTATATCCGCAGCTTAGAAAGACTTCATAACCTTATAAATATTCTAAGATTAATAATTTCGCTAATTATTTATGCCAGTCCAGTAATCTTTAGCAAATCTTTTCTATAAATATTGAATTTTGAGTAGCTGAAATTATAATAACAACCGGACGCTCAAATTAGAATAAATGCGTTGAATCAATAGATTGGATTTTAATTAGTGGGAATAGTTGCGGAAACAGATATCGGATGAATAAACACATTTTAGTTTGCAGCTGTCAAAACCATTAAAACTTTAACATGCGTAATAAAAAAGAAGCAGATAATGATTAAAAATGTGCATAAACTGAAATAAAGAAAACTTTTAAAGAATTGATTATTCAACGCAATCTCAATGAAAATTTTAGTTAAATTCATTTTTATCAGTGTATAAATTTGCCGAATTGCGACAATTTGATATTAATGAAGTATTTTAAAGAGAAAATTACTAATCAGGTTTTTATATAACATTTTTGAATATTTTCATAAAGGATTGATTCAAGAAGGAAGGATCTACATTAGCATAAATTGATTTATAATAATAATTATGCTAAGGATTTTTTTCTTTCTACACTTTTGATTAATAGAAAAGCAGAAATTGCTAATAAGTACCTTAATTGCAGTTTTTGAAGTTTAATTTTTTTAAGGATATCGATACTTGTTTCCATTTAAGTAGATTGCTTTAAAAAGTTGTTTCCTTTTATTTTAACGATTGTTAAGCACGCATAATTTTAATTCATATCTTACGTTAGATTTTTTTCTGAGCTACTTTTTTATTCAAGCAGATTTCTACTATCTGAATATCTTTTTTATTCGTATTTTATTATTGTTTCGTGCTCTCAAACAGGTTTTTATTAAGAGGAATGATTTTTTTAAAAAAAATACAACATTCGAACCGATATAATAAGTAGCATAATTAAATTCTTAAGTTATTAATGATGAAACTTAGGAATTGTTTAACCCCCCCCCCAAATATATATATATATATATATATATATATATATATATATATATATCTTATGAGATAAATGATTTAATCTGCTTTTTAGAAAAAACACATAATTTTTGGACTACGTTCTGTAACAATATGTTGCAACTACGAAGTGTTTTTTTTTTTTAATCTGCATTAGTTAGCTCATATTTTAAATTGGAATTAAGTTTCCGAATTAAAAAAAAATATGAGGCATGTAAAAGCATCACTGATTTATTTCTGAAATAATTTTAAGAAATTATAATGATATTAAAGGAAAAAAATCATAAATTTTCCGTTTGTACATTACTTTACTCCTGAAATAAGAAATCGGATCTAACTTTATTTTAGTGAAAATCTTTATCAGTATTTCTACATCATTTGATTTAATTATGAACATATCATTATTCCTTTCTTTCCATATATAAAATATTAACTGAAATAAATACTTGGTGTTTGATAGAATCGTGATCAACTACTCTTATGTTGTTAAAATCGACAAACCAGCATTCAAAATAAAAAAGTACATATATCATTACACCAAATGATTTACATCGACACATCATGCGAACGAGTTGACATTTTCGATTGCTCATATATTCATTATGTAGATTAGGAACTAGCATAAAAAATGATAATATTTACTTGAAGTTAGAAAACAGTAAATATAAAGCCTGGCACAAGCTTGTCTAAAGAAAACGGTACCGAAAAAACCATAAATGAGTTAGAAAAAATTCTGAATCTGCAAACTGAAAATTAATGTTGTGTTTTGACATATAATGATATATCTATTTCTATTCATAAAAATAATTTCGAATGATAAAAATTTTAGAGAGCATTGAATGTATCAACTCCAGGAGTTCGAGCAAATGAAAGATTGTTCTTTTTCTTTTTAATTCTCCGCTGGGATTTTGAAATGTAAAACAACTCTTAGCTTGTCTTAATAATAAACATAGATATTTACCCATTGTTTTTAAAATAATTTTAAAAAGATTTTAATAAAAAAGATCAGCTATTTTTAGCCTTTTTCTAAAGGTATTCGGTATCTGGAATTTAAATCTGTTTTCATAAAAATCAGAAGTATTATAAGCGGAAAAATTGTACACTTTCACTAGGCTAATACGAAATTTTTTTTCAATTCTGAAATCCATGTTTGAATCAAAGCATAGTATACATATTTAAATAAATGGATATAAAAAAAGTAATAAAAATATAATAGATATAAAAAAAGATATTAAATGACTATAAAAATTTATTAAATATACGAAATTAAAATGTAAAGCTTTGGATTAATAAGTCATTCGAAAATCTTTTCACTTTGTGATCATTCATGAAGAAGGACAAAGTTAAATGTTTAGAAGCAAAAGTAATATGAATTTTTCTCAATGAAAAGCCCCTCTACAAAGATAATATTTATTAGAATATTCTAAATCCCACTAAATTAATATTAAAAGTCTATTTAAAGCATCATAAATGAATAGAAGATATTAAGATTATACCTAAACTGCTGAATTTTTTTGTTTTGCAAGTGCATTTGTGAAAATCCATTAAAATGAGTATAATTATTATAGAAAAAGTAATCTTTTTGAAATGTCTTTTAATTATTTTCCATATTAAAATTAACAATTTATTAATATTATACAACTGCTTATTTAAAATATCATCATCTGGATACTTACTTAGAATAAAAAATGTAAGTGATAAATTATTTTATTAATAAATACTTAAATTAATCAAAAGTCAATTTAAAAGAATAATGCAATCGAATCAAATACGTATCTTTTTGCTATGTAAGTTTAAGATATACCATCCAATTAAAGCTACAGCTGAACTTTTAATATAAGCTAATTACTTAAATTTTAAATTTTATATTTTTACATCTGAATACTTTTTGTATGTAGCAAGGTTTACTGAACACTTTGTTTCCTAAAATGACTATTTTTAATGCATTTATTAATATACTAATATAAACTAATAGATTAACAGAAAATTACTAAAATAAATTTGAAAAATCTTTTAATTTATTTTTATAATTTTGAGGAACAATGGAACCAAAACTTCTTTCGAAAGCTTTTACTTTTTTTCTTTTATTGAATGCCTTATGAAAGTATAATAAAGAGTTCGAGGTAACATAATTCTAACCAGGAAAGTGATACACTGTTACGCGTAAGAAGCCTTTTAACGTTTGTGACACATGATTTAGAGTTATCATTAATCAAGATGATTTATCATTCTTAAGTGATAATGTGCCTTGAATCATTCTAAACTAAACAATAGCGTATTTAGTTTTAGCTCATATTCCTATAAACTAGTGTGAATGGTGAGGGTGTTGGATCAATTTCACCTCGTTTTCCTTCTAATCTTAATTGATTCACCAACCGATAATTATAGAAAAATACGGCATGAGGCTCATTATGTTTTCGAATGCGTTGACGAAAAATTTTCATCTTATCAAATTTGCAGATAAGCTTAGCCCTTAGAATATCATCGTTAAAATCCCATTTGTGATTACTTTATTCCATGACGTATATACATCCCATTGGATTTCTGAAAGATTCGGAATTTATTCTTTAATAGTGATGCAATTTAAAAAATTCGAAGACTTTTAAATAAGTAAATATTTATACAGCAGATCATTCCAGTTACTCGCATTCTTAACCTATAATCAAACTGTATTGAAATCCATGTTTTTTTTTGTGTGGCCCTTTTCTGTTTATCTTTTTTTCCTCATCCTTATTGGATGGATTTTCAATGTATATTATTTATAATAATTACTGGTTTATTTTAATTTTATTATTTATAATTACTTTCATTTCGAGATGGGTCTAGTATATCATTTATTTCGAAATTTATCGTGTACCTTTGGAGCATCACTCTCTAGGTTAAAATTTCACGTATATTATGTTTCATTTTCACGATGTTTATGATAAGCTATTTTGAAACTTTTTCGCACATTTTATTCATCATCTCATTTTGACGAGGTTTCATGAATAGTATTTATGTTTACTTTCCTCCAAAATGGTTCAAATATGTTATTTGAAATTTTCTGCTCGACAATTCGTATCAAGCTTTATATACATTAGATAAGCTGTATGAGAGTATATTAAATATATATAGTTTCTCCTTAGCCATATGCAATTTGTATAATTTGATGCTTTAAAAGAAACTTTTATTTAAAACCATTTACATATTCAAATGAAAATATCATTTCTTCTTTAAATTGCCTACATTCCAAAGAAATAAAATTGAAAATTTCGTAGAATTTGATTTAAAAAAATATTTTGAAGAAACTAATCTATCTAGAAAGAAATTTTAAATAATAACCACAGAACATTTTATTAATTCTTTGATTAAATGCATATATCAGAAACATCAATAAATGAATATCATTAAACTGGTTATTTAATTTCTTTAGCTGTATATGTCTAATATTACCGTCTGAAATATTTTATATTTATCAGCACCTCAAAGCAAATAGTAACACAAATCGTTTGAGTAGCTAAATGTTAAAACGTTGCATTCCACTTTTCATTAATTTTCGATAAAATAGTTCGTTCATATTGTTTATAAAAGAAAAAAAAATGTGACTATATTTCCTCTAAACTTGTTCCTTATTTTATAAGACTTAGTTCCAAAAAAGTCCATGCATTGTCAATTGACGGATTTTGAAACAATTTTGGATACAACTCAGTTTACATTATTTACGAATGAAAACTTATAATCATTATTTTACTGATTGCATTTTTATTTCATTCACTTTATATACATTTAGCTGTTCTTAATATTGTTTGAGATGAAAAGTATATGAATAAAACCAGTCTCTGTTTACATTTCGACAAAATATAAGACAGAAATATTTCCTTTCACAGCTCTGTTTGCTTTGTCTCCATGTATCTAACAATAATTTTGAAGATTTGTTTACTTAAAATAAAAATAATATATTTTGTTTTTCTTTAAATATAAAATACATTTACTACATACTATGACTTGGACAAATAAAATAAATTTAAATATTTTTTATATTCATTTATTTTTTAAGACTGTGTATTATTTCAATTCACTAAAATATTTTGGGATAATTTCATTGAAAAATCATCAACACATAATTTTAAAAAAACATAAAGGAATTCTTTTTTTTTTCATTACTTAAAATAATAATCTCCGAGCTACATTTTCAATTCCTGAAATAGTAAGTGCAATATCCGAGCAGACGGAACACTGTTTTATATCAAAGAACTATAGTTTATCAGAACGAAATGATAGCTTTGAAATTAGGCAAGGCCAATGTTTACAGAAGGAATAAAGGGATTCGCAGTGAAGTTATCATCAGGAACAAATGTTCTCATTGGAAGGCCATATGTAAAGCTTCGCTGTTATTTCATCTTGATTATTTCGGAGTCAGCCCAATGAGCAAATAATTGAACTGGAATAAGGTGCCTTGAATTGTATTTCGGCATATTGATTACAATTCTCCCTGACACACTCTTTTGATTCAAAAGGTTGCAATATTCTACATGAAAAACTATTGTGGTGTTAGTTTACTATGGATACAATGTATGAGAAAAGTTATATGAAAGATTCAAGAGTATTGTTTTTTAGTTTCAGATTTTCATTTAGAAACAAATTTAAAATCCTACTTATGCAGAGCCATTTGTTCCTTTAAATTATTAAATGGGTGTTTTCTAAATGTAATGAAGATAAAAATAATATTTTCAACAAAAGCATTTTTGTTTATAAATAAAAGCTTTCTTACAAAACGGCATTTTAAAAGCGTAGTTTCCATATAAAAAATGACAAAAAAGACTTATAATGTTTCTTTTCTTTATTTTATGCGGTTAATGTAACGAAATAACGGGTTGTCATGTAAGGCGATTCGACATTATAGTCTTAACATTAAATATTAAATTTAAAAAAAACACATTTAAAACAAAACTAAAAAAATAATCAATTTTTTTAATATACTGATAAAGGAGTGTTTATACAAAGTAGTTTTCATGAACTTATTTTCTTATAACGAATTACATGAAACAATATTGTGACGAAATTTGTCAGATAAGCACCAATTTAAATATCCTGGATGGATGGGAATCCAACTGAAACTAAATAATTACACTAATATTTACATTTCTTTTAATTAATTTTTATTACTAAATTAAAAATTAAGTAATAAGTTAAAAGTAAATCGAAACCTCTTTCATAATCTTTATAAAAAGCTGTGTAAAATAATACGAATAGAATTAATGGAATTCAATAATTTGTCAATTTGATAAAAGTTGTTATGACTTCCTTACATGCAGATAAAAAATAAACTGAACACACTCAGAAAGAAAAGAAATCATATAAAAATTTATTTTATGAAATAAAGTCTAAAAATATATGAATATTTTAATATTTATTCAGATTAAATTTTGTATAAAAAGTCACAGTATTATGCAAATATGTGTCTTTCAATTAGGTTCTAAATTATTTGCACATCCTCTTGCTTCTTCGAATTTTTCTGTATCATTGCAAGTCTTGTTATTCGTGCGTAAAACATTTTTTTTGAAGAATGTGATTTCTGCAAACAAAGTCTGATTTTAAATTTGTGAAGTTCAATTGGCTATCTAAATCTATACGAATTTATTGAATAGGAATTTTCCAAACTTAAGTTTTCTCTTTGCAAGTAACATAAAGTATATGAAAGATTTCAATTTGAATAAATGTATAAATATATTGTGCAATCAAAAATTGATGGAACTCTTTATGTTTTACATGCTTTCCTATTTTATTCATTTATAAAATGGAATTTATTTCCTTTCATTTACAGCGTTTGAATCCGATAAAATGCATGCAATAGTTCTGATAATTTTCATCAATTGAAGATAAATTAAGAATCGTCGAAGCTACCGATAAATTACATTAAAACTTAAAATAATATATATATATATATATATATATATATATATATATTATAGATAAGTTGTTCCTTTAATTCATAAATTAATTCATGTTTGCAATTTTATTTATTACTAGCCGCCTTTGGCGACCAGCCGGTTCGCCAATCTTAATGTTCGTTAAAATTTTAATAATTAAATATTTTATACAATTTCTACTTTAATAGCTTCTTCATCAAAATATTTTAAAACTTCAAATTTTGATTGTCATATAATTCATTCATAATATTATAAAGGCCTTCAGTCATAACGTAATATGTATCTCTCATTTTCTGTTAGCACCCGTAGAATTTATGCTTTAAATTAAAGTGGAAAGAATTAATCTTCAATTAATATAATAATATTTTTTACTGAAACAAAGTATTTTTTTTATAATCTGATTACCGAAAATAGAGTCACTCAGCGTTTAAACTTTATGGGCACTAAAGAATATCTTTTTTAATTTATGTAATATCTCAAGAGTTTGTCAACAAAATTTTCTCAGATTCATTATGAGCAGATCGATTAATTAACAATGTTTAAATTTAAATGCATCAAACACTAAGAAAATAAAACGAATCGTTTAAAATAAACGGTTGAAAACAGGTTTTAAAAAAAACTATTTAAAAAACGATGTACTTAAAACTATAAGCATATACAAAAAATATATAACTCACATAAATACAATTTACTTACAAAAGCATGCGACTAACTCAAAAATAATTTAAATCGTCCATTGATAACGGTTGTCATGGCAACAATCAGAACAGAATGCGCATGCGTGAATTTTCTTCCCCAGTTACGTAACGCAAATACGTGATTTTTTCTACGCCAGTTCGGGTAACGCTATGCAGATTAGAAATTTTTAATTTCCTTTATTCTGTTTTATTTTAATTCAAAAGTACTTCAGAATGAATCTGAAAGATCGATTAATTAACAATGTTTAATTTTAAATGCATCAAACATTAAGAAAATAAACAGAATCGATTGAAATAATCCGCCGAAAAATTTTAACCCTAGCCTCATTACTGTTGGAAGAAAAAAAAAATTGAAGCCTTTCTCGTTTGGCGGTGGGGAAAATGGAAGATTTTTTTGGCGGAAAAGTTGGCGGTGGGGAAAATGGAAGATTTTTTGGCGGGAAAGTCAGATTTTAATTAATAATTAAAATTCTAATTAAAAATTCGAAAAAAGGAACCCCAGGTGCACATTCCCAACCTCCAAGGTATACATGTACCAAATTTGGTAGCTGTAGGTCAAACGGTCTGGCCTGTAGAGCGCCAACACACACACACACACACACACACACACACACACACACATTGAGCTTTATTATAAGTATATAGATTATGAACTCTATAATGATGAATTGGGAAATCAGATGCTTATCATTTAACGGAGATGTTAGCCATGCAGTTATTGTTTGTTAATGAATCTTTTAATTTTGTGTATACGTTAAATGAGTACTATAATAAAGCTGACAATTTACTCTCTGTTTTCATCCACATGCCTATAAGAAGACTTTTGATTCGCGAAGATAAATTTGAAGTGCATATACAACAATCCTCTGTGGAATTTACATTAGACTTCTAATGTATAGTTTCTCAATTTTTAATTTTTCTTTCTCTATCATACAAATGCTACTTTTGAACTAGTAACCAAATGATTTAAAAGAGAATATGGACATTAGACAATAGGGAAGAAATAAATCTCTTCTGCAATCTGCTATTATAAAATATATTTCGATATTATAAAATATATTCAGTATGTTAGAAAAATATCTAAAATTGTTTTAATATCCAAGCGGATATATAGCTAAATTATTGATTATCAAAATATTAAGCCGATTTTACTTTGATTTTACAAATTTTTCTAAATCGTTGTCCTTTTTTCCACTTTCGGAGAAAAAATTCTGATTTAGCTAATGATTCTATAGATCGATCGAAAAAAAATGTACATAGGAATATCTATTACAAATCTAAATGTTTTTCATTCATAATGAATTTTAAGGATTTAAAAAGTTGATTTTATTTTTACAATTCATTTTCCCAAATACCTTAAGAGACAGTATTCCATAAAGTCCTGGTTCAGTATTCTTTCTTCTTCTCTTGAGTTAGTTCTCTTGGCCTTGAAAAAGGTCAAGTGCGAAGGTCTTGCGTAACATTATACTTCCATTTCTTTTTTTATTTGATGGAGCAAGAATGCTTTCATTAATTTAATAGGGAAACACCCATCATGATTGTCACTTCCTTCGAAAAAAAAGTATTTTCTGAAAAGAAATATAGTTCTTACTCGGAGATAAGTTTACTTTTCAATGAAGTTTGGGCCTGTAAATTCATCGATCTTCTAGAATGCAAAAATGAGTATTCGCTTCTCTTGCTGTTCTTCCTTTTCTTCTTGACTTTTTATCTTTAGAATCCATTTATCCAATTTGTGGTTTGGAAGACTAATATATTGCAGTATGTTATGTTCATCAGTACAAAACATTACAAGTTTACTGGTTACAAGTTTAAATCCAACTTATTTAACAATAACTACAGAAATAAGGACCGAAAAGGTATTATCTTTTTAAATATAATTTTATTAAGCAAAAGAGAGATTGTTCTGTCACTAAAGAGGAAGCGTCGATCTTGAGTGAAGTTTGATCGAATTAAAAGCTTGAATAACAATATAATCTAATTATACTTTTAAAATCATCGCTTTCATACAGACCTACCATAAAAATCGGATTCAGCCATGTTCTCTTTGAGCCAAAATATACAAAATATTCAAAGCCAATTAGGTCAAAACTCAGAACAGCTTTGCTGCACGAAGCATAAGCAATGTTTATAATATGGAATTATATCTATATATATCTAATCTATCAATGTCTATCTATGCATATATCTCGATATTTAAAAAAATAGTTCTTTTTTCAAGCTGCAATATGTCAAAATATAGAACATTTAGAGCTTTAGATTGTTTTAGTGGGAGAGATAGCCAATATTAATAATTAATCTTTGTTTATTTTTGAAGAAAATATTATGGGATATTTCGTCCCTGATAAATATTTATGGCATTCCTGCATCATTTCTTCCTTATTAAATGCATCATCTCTTCCTTATTCATCCTCGATTTTTCACTTATCATATTTGTGTTTTTATTTATTTTATATTTAAATAAATGCAACGAGAGAGAGAGTAACTCTTTTTATCTACAATTCTGAACAACATTCGATAAATTTCAAAAAAAAATGAAACATTTTAATAAGCTTCAATACTAATAAACTATGTATAAACCTGATAATTAAGTTTCTGTACATCTTCCTGTTGCTGCAAAATCGGCAAATAAACATTTGCATTAGGAAATTATATGAATCCAAATATTGCGTTCTTTACCATCTTATTTCCGATTCCTCCATAAATTAATAGTTACCAGTCAATTTATATAATATTTTACGTGTGTTTAAATAATTTTATAACAAAGTAACGCACTCCAAATTTTTTTCTTATTATCTTTGTAGTTTTCAGTATTCTCTACATTATTTATCTTAAGTTATTTATGTTCTTCATACTGTATATATAATATACAAATCGATGATTGGATTGTTAGGTTTGATTATAATTATGCAGGTAATTAAGGACCGACGCAATCGAAGGGAGACTAGATAGTTTCAGTAGCTTTTACAACTCATCATTATTCTCCAGTGGTATCTTCTGTCCCTACATAGCTATTATAGCCAAATGCATCATTATACATAATAAAAGTTCTATTCTTTATTGGATATGGCATTTATATTATTTCGAGCATTAAAATCTTGGTTATTGGGTTTTATTCTATATAATATCAAAGCAATAAAACCCTGTTCAAGATAGAGTTTAATAGAAGTTTCAATAATGAGTTCCAAACAATTAATTTAGATAAATAACTATATAACTATAGTTCCTCGGGGTATATTTTAATAAGCTTATAATAAGCAATTTAATGCTTAGAAGATTCGGATTTTATAAATTAATTGTAACTAATAATACTTTTTAGTGCTTTAACTATTTATCGTTTGCATACACTTTGAAATTTAATTTGCTTTTTGGGATGTTAATGTCCGTAATCTTTAGTGCATTGTTGCCCCAAAATGTGAAGCACATTTGTGCAATGTTATGGTACGTGCTCACTGATTTTTATAAAAATAAAATATGTGTGAGCATGTCATTTTAACATCATTCATAAAAACTATAAAATTTAGAAAAAGTTAAAAGGAATGATTTTTTGAAGCATAATAAATTCAATTGCTTTTTCATATCTCTCTTATACATCATACACTTATATTAAACGGAAAAATAAAAAAATAAAAATTCATTGTAAGGAGAAATGATTGCTTGTGCCTAAAACAACATAAAACTTGATTTTATTTATCCTAAAAGATGCGAAAGGAAGGAGAATTTACATGTATATCATCATAATAAATTAAGTGTCTCGCATTTATGGTACATAAAAAGGAATATTTTTAAATCACGTTTTGATATTAGTGTGTTTAAATGCATACTTTTTAATTTTTATTATTCTCCCTTTTTATTCTATATTTTATAACCCATTATGATAAATATTATGAAATCTCGAAACAAACTTTATTTCAAATTAGTTACCATGTGGCACTCATTGCACTAATCAACCTTTAATTACATTTTTGGTTTAACTGAAAATTGCGCTCTTATTAAATAATTTTAAAAATTGGTTTCTTTCAAATGTATAGTCAGTCATACAAAGATGATTCCTTTACTATTTATTTATAAGCTTTAGGCGCATAAAAAGTTAAGGTGTTACAGATGCATAAATTTTGCTTAAAATATATACATCTCTAACCACCTAATGATAATATAGTTTCAAAATTCATCGGATTATTCAGAGAAAGTTATATATCCATTGAACATTTTATTTGTAAAATCAAACTTTATTGTAATTTAAGAATACTATTGATTCATTCAGAATCTGTGCTAAAAAGAAATATTGTTAAATTATTTTTTGAATTCTGTTAGTTATTTTTACGTAATCAATTAAAAGAAATTCAGAAATCAAGAAGTCAGTACTTCTTATTTAATTATAGTGGTTAAAGAAATATTGTATCGGTTTATTGCTAAACATTTTTCATTTTATTTAATCAAAATATAAGAGAACGCAGCGAAATAACTGTTCTTGCATAAGAATGCAATCCATTTTAGTACGAAAAAAAATCAATTCCGCGTGACATCTCTCACTTTTAAAATTTAATATATTATTTTAAATTTTTTCCTGCTTGTCATATTGATTTTACATCTCCAATTCTTCTTTTAACGATAAATCTGTCTTAAAAATATTGATTTTAGATCATTTTCCTATCATTAAGGGTAACATTCGAAATTTTCATTCTATACCCATTGATTAACTTATATGTCATTGGCTGGAAAAGTGCCGCTTTTACGCAAGTCTTCAGGATTTCGAAAACTTGTAATCAAAATAGTACATTTCGTTGCTGGGTGATATTTATTAACCTCGCAATCATCAGAATTGCAGAAATTTCCATCTCATCCTCGCCTTGTTCTCTAAAATCTTCTCTTTCCACTTGGGTGGAGTTTAATTTGATTCCATTGGTTTAACTACTTGGAAGAACGTAAACTATTACAAAGATAAATTTCCCTTGGGGCTTCATTGGTCTTGGTTAGAGCAACAGAACATGCTAGTCTTTTATCTTTGGTGCAGGATTAATTTAATTTCAAGAGTCCTTATTTATATTATGTAAAATTATCGCATATATATTTTTAATGTTAAGAATTATCTTGAAATAGGGTCTAAAATAATCGGATAAAAAGTTGTATCTAAAAAATAATTTCAATATTTCAGTTAAATAACATTCATGTTCCTCTGCCGTTCTTTTTAATTTCGTCTCAAGTCATATATTTTTCAGTGTATGATCCACTATTGTATATATATTATTAATGTTAGGAGTTATCTTGAAATAGAATCTGATATAAACCGAATAAAAAGTTGTATCTTTAAAAGAATTTCATTATTTCAGTCAAATAACATTCATGTTCCCCTTAATTTCGTTTCAAATCATATATTCTTCAGTGTGTGACACATATGAGAGCAATTTACACCAAAAAAGTCCTTCTTGATGGTATTAACTTATCTATATTATTGTAATGAGCAATGATTGACAAGGGGATAATTCCTTCTTCCAACATTCCCACGCCTATGCCAAAAATCTCAAAATTAAAGATTTTTTGCATTAAAAAACAAGAGTTTTTTTGGTTCAAACAGAATGTAAAATAAACCTATAATATGTTGTATTTAAAAATAGAATTTCAATATTTCGGTCAAATAAAATTCATATTCCTCTTAATTTCGTCTCAAATCATATGTTTTTCAGTGTATGACACATATGTAGGCAATTTACAGCAAAAAAGTCCTTATTGATGGTATTAACTTCTCTATATTATTGCTGCAGTAATAAAATATAATAAAAATAAACAAAGAATTCCGGAGAAAGTTTTTGTTTGATACAAAATCCTTTCATTCCATGTCAACAATTTCAAATAAATTATTAAAATTCGAATTAACCGATTAATTTCTAAATTTCAGTAATCATTTTATTAGGCTATCAAAATATAATTCTGAAGTTAGAAATGCTGGAAAAGATAACATTTAAGCTTAAAAATTCACTTTTCTTATGCGATTTTTACTGAATAGTTTATTCCTGAAATCGGTGAAATAAGAATCTTAAAAAATATTTGAGAACTATAAAAGGTTTATTCTCGTTCTGCCATCGTCCGCAAATGCAACATAAGAACTGTGGCCTGTTACTTAACGGCCATTTTCAGTTCCGGTTCACAACTCTTTCGTGGTTAATACGCCTCGATGTCTTAAATGGAGCTAAGGCAATGCCATTGGTATTATCTAAAACCCAACTGAAGCAAAAACCTAGGTACTTATCCATCAATTTCTTATCCTCATTTTCGATTTACTCCTCTTCCCCATGCCAGTATATGAGAAGAGCGTTATTTGTGAAAAGATCATCTTTCTTCCAGGTATAAATCTTTTCCATGCTGAACATTTACAGATTTGAACATAGGTACTTATCCAGCAACTTCTTATCCTCTTACCTGATTTACTCTTCTTATCCATGCCAGTGTACGAGAAGAGAGTTATTTGTGAAAAATATCATTTTTCTAAAAGATATAAAGCTTTTCCATATCGAATATTTTTAGATTTGGAAGAATCAAATCCTCTTTTGCAAATCGTTCTTCGAATGTCTTTGTGATAAGAGATGCAAAAATTGACATCTTTTGCATTCTCTTAGACTTATTCCTCTAAAATTCTGTAATTTAGTTCTCGTAGATTTTTCGTTTATTGTTTAACTAGCGACTTATGTAGACGTATTAGTTTTCAGGGAATATTCATAGTATTTAATACCAATTTAATGTTATGCATAACATGATGTTCATGATACCGAAGATGAAATATTTTTAATCTCCAAATTATGAAACTCATTAAGTCTATGTTTTTTTATTAACCTTACATTGGTTCTGTTTATTGAACACATGAGACTTCTAAACAGAGACAAGTTGCGTGACATCATAGTGTCATTGAAAATGCAACTATAAGGACAATCTGTCTGCTAAATGCACGCTGTCGTTCTCAGTGCAACTTCCCCTTCTTAATTCCCATGTGAAATTACGCAAGTAATGAATAGATTCTATTCTCTTTAGCTTTCTAAAATAGAAAAAATATATTGAGATTACATATTTGAGGAAGCAATGCAAACGGTTTATACTTTATTACAATTTCAAGAATTGTTTTCGAAAATAATGCAAAAGATTTATCTAAAAAATTATGAAAATTCTGGAAAAAAATTCTTCGACAGATAAATTGCTGCTATAAAACTGGTAATTCTTTTGTGTTTTAAAATGGCGTAAAAATAACTTTTGTGCAACAATATTTTCGGAAATTATCACGAAAAAAACAAAACAAAATCAAGCTTAATTTTTAATTAAATTACATTTTTAATTAAAATTTTAAAACATTACTCTGACATATATATTTCCACCCACCGATATATATCACTATCAAATTTATGGTTCTAAGTAAAATGGTCTGGCCAATAGAGATATGCACACATTCTTCTTCCTTATTATAAGATAACACCTAATATATTTAGAATTTTTAGAAATCAAAAGACCTAGTTTATTATAAAAAATGTCAGGAAAATGCTTTAAAATCGACTAGTTTTAGTTTCATACTTGTTAGAAATTCATTATATGCACCCAGTCCCTTGTTAACACGCAAATGATATTTTTAAAAATATTTGTTACTTCGGAATAATTAATTATTGTTATCTTTCTATGAAGCACCTGAGCTTTTATATTAAGATATCCTTTAGTAAGCTGCGGAATGTATGTTCATAAAGTTAACAAGCGAAAGTGATTACTTAACAACATTTTTAAACATGTATAAAGCACTTATTTAAATGTTGTATATACTTACAGTTTATTTTGTATGGGAGGAAACATTTATTATGTATACTAGAGTAATGAGTGTAATTAATGAAATATACGAAAAAGTACCGGCACACATCAAAAACGAAAATGCGAAGTTCATTAAAGGCAGCTAACAAAGTTTATCGACACGTTTTGGAAGGTAAAATCTTCGAATTAATTGGAGAAAATGTTAAAATTTTAGAAACGACGAAAAACTTTATATATATGAAATAATACTTGAAATAATTTTGCAGACTTTCAGTTGAAAAAAATGCCATGTTCGAGCAACATTTTAACTAGTATTTTCGCATCTGAGTGGCAGATTCTCATCAATAATTTATATCCTAATTATTTCTTGTTTAAATGAAAATGCACTGAAATTCATTTTTAAGGTAACGAATATTTCATATTATATCACGGTTATTCATAGCAATAATTTATTACTCGCTAGATATGAATTAAATAAAAAAAAATATTTGTCTGAATGTCATGGAAATTAATGTGTTGCCCATAAAGTTTGTGAAAAATTAATTACAGGCGACTTTTGCAAACATTTTTATATAATAATAAATTATTATGTAAAAATGAATCGCCAAAGTTTCATAATTACATTATCCAATATTTAACTGTCAGTAAGCGAAATTAGTTTCCTTTTTTGCGTAGAAAAAAGGATAAACAGTGAAAAGTCGTTGAAAAAAGGCATATAAGAATCAAGAAATTCTTTCAGAATAAAGTAAATGTTTTTATACTTTATTTATTAAGTACTACTTTTTTAAAAAAGTATTCTCTATTTTTATTCTTTAAGAACATTAACGAAAATTACGATTTATCCAAGCGGATAGTGTTTTTTATTTAATATAAATTAGGAAAAGTAAACAAATTAGTTTGAAATTGAGATTTTAATGAAATATCGGAACATCTTTTAATTATTCTGCATTCTCACTTACCAAGTGATACGTTGAATCAAAAATTTTATAAATGCATTTTAGGTTTTATTCGATTATTTATACATATTCAAGCTTTTCAATTGTTTGATAATATAATGTAATTCAGAAGCAATAATTCGGAAGCCAGTGAAGATTTTTCCACACAAACAAAAAAAAAATGACTTTTTTTGTTCAGTGACATGAACCCATTTGTAATATTGTTTATAATTTAAACTGAAAAATTCTTCATTTCACTTCATTAAACTCGCAGAATAAGACAGTGGTCTGAATTTTGACATCCAAATTCTTAATGTTAAGTCAGATGATAAACATGCGTATCTTCTCTAGTCAGATGTCAAAGAAGAACCGTCTGTTACATGTTCTGATTATTTGATGGAACATTAACAGATGGAAAAACCTTTACTACTTTAATAAAAGATGATTCCTTGGAAGTGTAGCTAATGAATACACGAAGATATATTGAACTGTGTGTGTGTGTGTGTGTGTGTGTGTGTGTGTGTGTGTGTGTGTGTGTGTGTGTGTGTGTGTGTGTGTGAGTGAGTGAGTGAGTGAGATTTTTTCACCCCTATAAGGATGTCACCTATATATATAGAATATTTTAAAACTCCTGGAGAATTGGAGAGGAATTCAAAAAATAAAGTTTCCACAGGAGAGGATAAGAGGAAATGTCACCCACAGGCGATACAGAAGACATAACAAAAACATAGCGCAAAATATTTCATTAGAATAGCTTTCAAAATGTAACGACTGCTAAATACATAGTTCAATTTTATAAACGATGCTTAAAATTCAGATCTTCAGAATTGGTGTGTGTTTGACACAGACAGACTCTATGCATTTAAGAGTATTCGGCTCCTAAAAAAAGCATTTTTCATTTTTCCTGTATTTTAATAATTTTTTTCAGCATAACATCGTATCTCCAGCAGATAGAGTAATTTTCAGTATTTGTATGTTTTCAGTTTATAATGGAAATTAAAATTTCCATATAAGGAAGTTATGAATATGGAAATGAGCCTCATTTTCAATATCAATATGGTTCCTTTCCATTTTCTTTACCTAGCCTCATAAATTATGCGTAGAATTTTGATGGTTTGAATATGTATACAAAAATAAGAACAATAACATATTCCTATTCAGTTGTTTTCTGAGTTAAAAAGATGGAAATTGAAGAGAAATGAAAGCTTCATTTAATAAATCTCTGTTTATAATGTAACATAAAAGTAATTTCAAAAGCTATTTCAATTTCGTCAAAGGATTTCATAAAAGTGAAACATTTTATTTATAGATAACGGGAAAAATATAACGCATACAATATTGTTACACATTTTACAAAAGCATTTCCATTCTAAATTTTTTATCTGAATTTAAATTCAATCAGTTTCGATGTTTACATTAAATAATGAATATTAAAAATTTGCTATAAAGAGGTTATGACAAAAAACATATTGAATTTTTATTTCATTGAAAAAGAACATTTTTAAATAAACATTGTGTGAAATCATTTTAAGGTTAATGAAAAAAAAATCAAAATAGGACTTTCCTTGTTAGAACGTTGATGTGTGATTAATTATTTCAATATCTACTGTAAGATTAATGTTTTCACAAAATTATTTTTTGCTTCAAAAACTTCACAGAGTGAAATCGATTACTTTTGTAGATTATAATTATCTCAACTTAAAAAAAAAATCTTAACTCATTTATACCGGAAGAAGTTCGATTGGACAATTAGCTAGAGAGGGACAAAGGAAAAACGAAAACAAAAAGGACGGGGGAAAAATGGAAAAAGAAAACAAAAAGAAAGAATAAGAAAACATTCTTTGGAATCGAATTTGTTTAAAATCTGAAAAAAGTGAATTAAAATAAATATGGAATATTTAAAAAAATTAAAACGTAATTCGTTAATTCGATTTGTTTTCTTAATTAAATTGATAAATCAAGGGGGCAATCGAAAAATAATTCATCCTAATGAAATTCATTGCGGTTTTTTTATTTTTCTCAAAGAATCCACAAAGATTTATATAGTAAAGAATTTTAGAATAATTTCCATTTGAAAACGTTTCATTTATGTATTTAACCAAAACCGAAAAAAATTAGAATAAGTAGTTTGGAAGAAAATTGTTACTATGATTAATAATTAGCTGAGAAATCTATGGTAGTTGATACTAATTAATTAGTTTTTAAATCTTGAAATTTTTATTGAAGTAAATAAAACGGTTCTTTTGTATAATAAGTAAAAAGTTTTTAGTATATTAAAACAAACCGATATCTGTGTGTTAACTGCATGCCATTGGCGAAAAGTCGATCTATTGTGGTACTTTTGTTGGTGATTAAAGGTTGGCATACTATTAATACACAAATATCAGAAAATCAATAAGCATTTTGATTGCCTTTTTCTGAAAGATTGAAACAGAAATTTAATATAGAACTACCATTGTACTTTTAAGCTCATATGAGGGCCGCGGTGGCCTGGTGGTAAGGTCTCGCCTTGTGAGCCGTAGGGTTTCAGGTTCGAGACCCGATTCCACCGATGAACCATCGTGTAAAGGGGTCTGTTGCACGTTAAATCCGTCATGCCAAACGTCCTCCCACTGGTGTGGCGTGGAGAGGGGGGTGCAAGCTCAGGTGTCGTCCTCGTCATCTGACCGTGGTTCAAAATTATGAGGTCCGTCCCAAAATAGCCCTAGTGATGCTTTACAACGGGACGTTAATATAATTAAACTAAACTAAACTTCAAGCTCATATATCTGGGTTATTGCGTTAACATGCATGCAAGAGTACAGATCGATATACGGTCAACTCCTTGATTTATTCGTTTCTGAATTCGAAAGAGATCTACATTTTAGAGGTAAACCTATATACCAAATTTTATCAGTCCAACTCATTACATTTTCTAGTTATCGTGTTCTCTTGTACTCAGACAACCGAACAGATTTTATTTGAATAGATTTCGTTCAAAACTTAATAGATATCTACAAATTTTGTATTCAGCCCATATACCAAATTTCAACAATCAAGCTCAAAGTATTTTTTAGTTATCATATTCACAAACACCCAGGGCAAAGGAATCTAAGTAAGCTGCAGTGAAATCAAAATTTTCCCACATATTCTCCAAATAAGTTCTTCTCTCCCTTTCTCCGTTTAAAATTGGGGAACTTGCAAAAGATCGCTAACACCTTGCATGGCATTGGTGAACGATATTTAGGAAATATAGATTTTTCTCATGAATCTAGTGTTTTTGCTGAATATGTCGAGGGAATATGTATTTTGGATGATGACTTTTTTTTCCCACCTAAATTTGACACGAAACTGCAGTTGTAGTCACAAGATAACACATCGAATTTCATTGATTTATTTCAATAAGTCATTGCGTTTACAATTTATTGCATTTGCCTGCATACGAAATAAAGACCGATAGACAATTAACCGTTTGATGGATTTGGTTTTAAATTTAATAAGTGTATAAATTTTACGTATCAAACAGGTGTACAAAATTTTATTTGTCTATCTCTTTGTGTTTTGTAACTATCGAGTTCACTTGTACTCTAACATCCAAACAGATAGACTTTTTCTGAACAGATTTCCTTTAAAATTTGATTGAAATCTACAAATTTATTTGTTATTTCATACACCAAATTTCAGCCGTCTAGCTCAAAGCATATGTGAGTTATAATGTTCACAGATAGGGAAAAAATAAATGCCAAAAATTTATTTTTCGGTCACAGGGATGTCTGAAATGTGGAAATTTTTCAAAATCTCGAATTCAGATTTTTTTATAGTTACAGAATTTCTTCTTTGCTTTGTATACGTCAATGTCATACCAAATGCCATCCATCTAACCCACAGATATACTGAGTTATCTTTTCCAGATATACATAATTTTTAAAAAAATAATCTTTTGAACTGAAGAACATTTAAAATTGGGGAAATCTTTGAAATCTCCTAAAGGGAATATTTTCACTATTTCAATACTTTTTCTTCGTATACTGTATTATGCTTTATAATACTGTACAGTATACTATAATATAATAATACTATAATGCTATTAATACTGTAATTAAAAATCCCTATTTTCTGAATCCAATACGAATAATTATCTCATGAAGTATTTAATACGAACTGTTTTTTAATGCATTTTCTTAATTCAATTAAAAAATTTAATTGCCCTTCGAGATAAATTTCTTTCTCTTGTTATCGGATCTGGATTCAAATATATATTACCCAAAATGTTGGCATAAAAAGTACATGCCAAATTTCTTTTATTTAGTTCGGGAAATTTTTAAATTAGCAGTTTTATATATGCAATTACGAACGAACAATCAAATATCTAAAACGTTTATTTCGGACTCAGTAATGCTTAAAACATGTATTTCCATTTATGCATCGAAATCATAAGTTTTACAGCACTTCTTCCAAAACATTCTTTGTATGGGAGAAATTGGTGAGAAATAAATAAACGATAGTTTTTTTCTTTCAATATATAGACTCCGATAACAAAAAGTGACAAACAAATCGACTTTCTGATAAGAAAAAATGACGAACAAACAATTTCAAGCACTGAGCTATTGTAGAAAAATTTCCCTGAAAGAAAATATCACATCTGACTGTAATTTAGTATTTATAACAATAATTATATGTGGCATTTAAAAGAAAAATATTGATTTTTGGATATGTAAATTTCAAATTTAGTATGAAAGCAACCAGAAAGCGAAAAAAAAAACATTCCGTTATTTTATTTTAAATTTCCCGTAAATCTGTCACCGACGCATCATCTTTAGCATGATAATAATTAAAGTTCAAAGCTAATAAATGTGCAAGGGAAAAACACGTTCTATTATTTTTTTGATTCTTTATTCACTTCAATGAAAAAAGAAAATATTTTTGAATGTTTGATGTCTGATCTGTCGAAATGAAAACATTTTAGTTTTATTGTTACAATTTACTTCCACCATCAAAGCTTATCTTAAAATAGCGACACGTTGACTTATGATGAGAACTAGTGTAATTAGTGCGATGTTTATCACGCTATTAAAAATTAATAGTATGTAATGCATTTAAGGCAAATGTAATCAATTCGTTGATTCGTTCGTTAACAGTATGTAATGCATTAAGGCAAATGTAATCAATTAATTGATTTCGGTATTATCCATGTCGTACATATTTTTAGAAAATCAATTAAATGCTGAACAAGTTAAAATTATTTAGGTGAGTAATTCCTATATAATTATATAATTTCATACATTTTAATAGCAACTACTTATTATAGCAAATATTTTATTAACATAACAACATTTCTGTACTTGGGAAACCAGTCAATTTTAGATAGTTGTTTTAAACTTGGATATTGAATTAAATTACTGTAAAGTAGGAGTTTATTGAAAACATGTATAAAACTTATAAATTCTAAATTCTGCTATTAGATATTTTACAAAGTAAGTGAAATAAATGAACTCTTCTAAGTTCCACAAAAATTATGTTGAAAACCGAATACGACAATTGATTACTATTTAGTGCTGTAGTAATTAGCTAAAAGCTATAGCGCAATTTAATGTTTTACTTGTTATTTAGTATATAGTAATAAAATGGCGGAAGCTATAATTTTATCTCAGAATGTGATTGTTGGAATCTTAATAAATCTTATTACATCACCTTATAGTAAGCATATATTTTGAACTATAATAATACTTTTATAAATTCTGTTTACCTCTCAAGGTCATCTTTTATAGTCGCTCCTATTTTTTCCCCTGAAAGTTGCAGAATTTACTAAACAAAGAATGTTTCAGAATTTATTTTTTAGCATATCAGCTATGCTAACTTTTAAAACTGAGCTCTATTAATTTGTTAAAAAATATCTGCCAGATTTTTAACAGCTAAAAAATAAAATGCAAACAACATAACAGCCTATTACAGCTGAAAGGAAAATAAAAGAAATTTAACAGTTTTGCTATAGCTCAAAAGAAATCTAGAAACAACTTAAAAGTTGTATTACAGCTGAAAATCAAATTAAGTGCAAGTGCAAGAGTACTTTTACAAAAAGCGTTGAATAAAGCATTTTCATTAAAAAATATTTCATTACAAATCATGTTCATAATTCATATTAAATAATGCCGCGGTGGCCTGGTGGTAAGGTCTCGGCTTCGAAACCGGAGGGTTTCAGGTTCGTGACCCGATTCCACCGAAGAACCGTCGTGTAAGAGGGTCTGTTGCACGTTAAATCCGTCATGACCAAACGTCCTCTCGCTGGTGTGGTGTGGAGAGGGAGGTGCCAGCTCAGGTGTCGTTCTCGTCATCTGACCGCGGTTCAAAATGACGAGGTCCGTCCAAAAATAGCCCTAGTGTTGCTTCAAACGGGACGTTAATATAACCAAACCAAAATAATTCATGTTAAATATGTTGGAACGGTAGATGAATTTAACAATATATTTCTTCTTCGGATATTTAGGAATTAAGATTCTATAATAGAAATTTTTACGAATTATAAACATACATGCATACTTTTTATCAGACGAATTCCTTTTTATCCGATATAGGAATGAAAATGGCTATTATTTCCCCAAATTTATTAGTAAATTTTGGGTTTTATTATACTATGATTAATATTTTTTTATAATTTTCTTTCTATCTTTAACTACAATTAAACAAAGGTAGTAAAGTATTTATTTTTATTTGCTAATATTTGAACCATAACTTATTCGTTTCTGTTTCTTGGAGTTAGATTCTCTGGATTTTCACAGATATAAATCTAAAATTATTCCATGCAAAATCTTCTTCTAGCTAATGCTTAGGTTGTCAAGCAAAAACATGTTTTAAAAAAACTGTGTATATATTATATTCAAGAAAAGATAAATAGATGTGTCCCGATTTAAAAGCGAAGTTTAAGAAATAAGTTGTATTTTTCTTTACATCAGTACTTAACGGATCAGGTATTTGATACGAGATTGGTTAAGCTTTAGTCATATCGTTTTACATACATTTGAAATTGCTCAGACGATATATTTGAGTGGGAGTTTCAGATTTCTCATGTTTTACTGCCTCACTTAAAAATAAAACAGAAATTTTTTAGCGTAAAATACGAAGGTACTTTTACCTTCCTCCCAGAAAATAAATCTCTTATTTACTTTAGCGTTTTAGATTTTCTCAGAAGAAGGTTTTAAATACTGAAAACCCGATACAAGTGTGTAAAGTGCATATATTAGAGATGTAATATACAATTTCAAGTAAGATTATCTGAAATGATTTCGCCTTACGAAACAATATTTTTTTCTTCTCTCGTATTACTCAGGAGCTTATCTAAAAAATATGATTAAAAAAACTTTACAGAAATAAAAAATCCAATTTTTTTAAAGTTATTTCTAGTTTGAGGACTGATGGACTAAAAATAAATTCTAAGAAAATCCATTGTGTGAAATATATATATGCAGTTTTCCCAAGTTGAAATAAGTAAATATTAAAAATAGAAAATTTTCACCAATCTTCAAAGTACATGGCGTTTTTTTTTAATTTTTTTTTTATTTACGGTACTGAGAGACCTATGTAGTTTGAACAATCAACCGCAAAGCCACCAAATTTTGTACGGGGAATTGACTGTACGGGAAAAAGGAATCCGCGAAAGAAAATTAGTTTTAAAAGTTGCCAATAGGGGGAATGTGGCGCTTTACACTTTAAGACATCTAAAATTTTGCATAAAACATCGGAAAAAATTGCAAGACGAAAAATTCCGATTATGTAGTCGACACCAGCTCCAGTATTTTGAGTTATAAAAAAGAAGCGGAGCATTGAAAATTATTTCAAGTATCAATTGATATGTAAAATGCGTCTCACTTTAGCACAGCGTGCATTACTTGTGAAGCTCTTTTATCTTAATCAAACCAATGCAGCGGTCGCTCTTCGTGAATTTAGAAATAAAATCAATTTAGGTAAAGGACCTCTATCAATTAATGCAATGAAAGCAATGATTAAAAAATTTGAAAAAACAGATTCTCTCGAACTAGGGCTGGAAGAGGGCAGAAACCGGTATCGGAGGTAACGATCATAGATGTTGCGACTGCAATCATTGAAAGAAATCAAACGAGCACTGCTGGTAATAGCAGAACACATGGAGTTGCCCGACAACTGGATGTTAGGGCTTCAACAGTATGGAAAGTTTTAAGAAAATTTCTTGAATTTTATCCATATAAAATTAGCCTCTTGCATGAATTAAAACCTACAGATTATGATCTTCGATTAACCTTTGATTTGGCATTTCTTGCCAGGATGGAGGTCGAAGAGACTTGGCCTTGGACAATTCTCTGGAGTGATGAGGCTTATTTCTAATTGAATGGAACTGTTAACACTCAGAACTTTAGAACTCTTGGGCATCTGAACAACCCCATGCATTTCAAGAAATCCCACTCCATTCTCAAAAAGTAACTGTTTGATTTGGTTTTTCAGCAGATTTTATCATCGGACCATACTTTTCTGTGACTATTACCCAAGCAGTACCGCAGACCTTTTCCGTAAACGCTCAAAGATATCATGATATGCTGAGTAGTTTTGCTATCCCACAACTTCAGCAAAGGCAATGCGTAGATAAAATTGTCTTTATGCAGGATGGAACACCACCACATATTGGTACATCCGTACAGCAACTGTTGCACTATCACTTTACAGAAGCAAGGGTCATTAGTTTCTGTTTTCGTGTTGCATGGACACCTCGCGCCTCGGATCTAACTCCAAGTGACTTTTTTCTATGGGGTTATTTAAAATCGAAGGTTTATCTTGGTGGAATCTCGAATTTATCAGTTTTAAAGGAAAACATAACACGGGCTGTTATGAACATGCTTCCTGAAATGTTGCATTCAGCTGTAGAGAGTACGGTGTACAGAATGCAATGCTTAATTCAAGAAAATGGAGGCCATATTGAAAATGGCCAATGTCTTCCTCAGGAAAGCGGTTCTACTGAATAAAAACAAAAAAATAAAGAATGAAAAGGCAGTCGAATAGAATCTCCTCTTTTTTTTTAATTTGTAGCCATTTACAAAAGTTATTTTTTTCAAATAAAGCGCATTTGTGGAAAAATTAATTATTTGTTATTCATTTATTTGTTTACTGTAGCTTTTTAAAATTTTATCTTACAGCCAAACTTAAAATTTAAATCAAAAGTGCCATATTTTCCCTATCGGCAACTTTTCAAACTAAAATTTCTTTTCACGGATTCCTTTTTCTCGTGTCGTCATAGTCCCCGTACAAAATTTGGTGACTTTGCGGCTGATAGTTCAATCTACAGAGGTCTCTCAGTACTGTCAATTAAAAAAAAAATACGCCATGTACTTTCAAGATTGGTGAAATTTTTCTATTCTTAATATTTGCTTATTTCAACTTGGGAAAACTACATATATATATTTCACTCAACGGACTTTCTTAGAATTTAATTTCAGTCTATCAGTCCTCAAACTAAAAATAATTTTAAAAAAATTGGATTTTTTTATTTCTGTGAAGTTTTTTTAATCATATTTTTCAGATAGGCTCCTGAGTAATACGAGAGAAGAAAAAAATATTGTTCCGTAAGGTGAAAAAAACTTCATATAATCTTACTTGAAATTGTATATTGCATCTCTAATATATGCACTATACACACTTGTACCAGGTTCTAAGCATTTTATTGAGATATATGATTATCAATTTTTTGTTTTTATGTTTTATATGGACCTTTTGCATATCCAATTGGGTTGGACCTAGATGCATTTCAGTGAAAAATTTCAATTTTATTTTAGGATTTAATAATAAAGCCCCGACTTCTTAGATTTTAAAAGTCTTTATTTTTTATCTGTGTAAGATATAGCTACAAATACAACAGCTTGAATAAAACACAAATATAAATACAAAACCGGAAATAGTGGTATTTTAAATCGGAAGTGAATGATTTATCCTACTTGTACAACAAAATTCTCCGAAAATAATATTTAAATTATTTGAATAAACGCTGTACTTACTTTATCATAGTTTGCTTATTTCAAGCAATTCTGCTAAACCAAAAAGCTTGGAAACTTCATTTATTTTTAGTAAATTCAATTGAACTAATATGCAAGGACAATTTTAAAAGCATTTTTGGAAGAATTTTTATTGGATCCTATTTAGTTCATGGAAAGCATATCTCAAAAGCAATTCAATAAAATCTAATAAAATTATGAATGGAAATTTGAGGTTTACTATATTATCTTTTTGTATTTTTCGTCTATGAAAAAATTAAAATGAATCAAATGATAATAGATGTCATACAAAAGACAACTACTATTTCATCCTTTGATAACCTTATTTTTTCCCTATGTAATGCAGCGGAAATGCCAAAAATAATCATAATAATTGGAAATATTTTAATAAAATGGGCCCCACTTAATGATAAGTCTTACTAAGGTTAGTTATATTACAGTTACAAAAGGCCTTCATTTTCCTTGGATTAGGATACATATTTTTATATCATTCTTTAGAAAGCTATGTAAACGCAGTTATACTTCCATGAAATAAAAATATAACGTGCTGCAACGTTCATACAACAACATTGATTTATTAACTTCTTGGAGGATTTCATGACTACGCCCCATTAATATAGACGAAAATGTCTTTCATTTCTAACAAACTGCGATGAAATAAACAACCCCATCCAGGAACGGAACCTAATAAAAACGCATCATATTCCTTGAAGCTCGGCGCGTAATAAAACTACAAGCCAAGGTCATTTGCTATCCATTTAACAAATTATGTGTTAAGATTTTATTACTCTGTTTCTTCTTTGGCTCGATTAGATTGTAGAAAGGCCTATTTGTCATTCTAGCATCTAGCTATTCTAATAGTTTACCTTAATGATCTACTCTTCTTTTTTTGGGTACCCGACAATCTAGTTATTTCCCAAAAAACACTCTGTATGAAGCATCAGGTCAAATGAAGCTTGACTCGATAGATAAGCAATAAAAATATTTACTTGTTATTATGCTTATATAACAAAAATTTATATCGGAAATCCTCAGAAATGTAGTTCTCTATTTACATACATTATCACATGTTTTTATTCAATTTTATTTTTTCGTATCTAATAGTTTCCATGATAGTACGATTAAGGTTTGATTTATAAATGGTAATCAGTTTTAATAATCTATTTTATAAGGGGTACATAATCAATGTATTTTAAGCTAACAGCATTATATCCTAAAATTCATCAAATCATATGAAAAGGAAGATTGAATTATTGTGTGTGTGTGTGTGTGTGTGTGTGTGTGTGTGTGTGTGTGTGTGTGTGTGTGTGTGTGTGCGTGCGTGCGCTAAATATTATTTCTCACTTACATCGGCCAATGTCGATATTCGGAATGAGTTAATGGTAGTTTTTATTATTTTAAAACAAAATCGCAACTTTTAAAATCATGCTTTATTACTAAAATATAAAATATTATCAAAAATAATATTAAAATATTATTTATTATAAAATATTATATATATATATATATATATATATATATATATATATATATATATAAATAACTGTATATAACTTATAAGTATAATAAAGTATAAAGTAACTTATAATATAAGTATAATATATATACTTAAATAACTATATATAAATAATTTCTAAAATATAAAATATTATCAAAAATAATATTAAAATATTATTTATTATAAAATATAAAATATATATATCTTCATTATTAAAGTATACTTTATAAATTAAAATTAAACTTTATAATTAAAATGCTTAAATATATAAATATAAATAATTATAAAATAAATATATATAAATAACTATATATAACTTAATAATATAAGTATAATAAAGTATAAAGTAACTTATAATAGAAGTATAATAAAGTATAAAGTAACTTATAATAGAAGTATAATATATATACTTAAATAACTATATATAAATAATTTCTAAAATATAAAATATTATCAAAAATAATATTAAAATATTATTCATTATAAAATATAAAATATATATATCTTTATTATTAAAGTATACTTTATAAATTAAAATTAAATTTTATAATTAAAATGCCTAAATAACAACATATGTAAATCATTGAATCTAAAAGGAACTTTATATTTTAAATGAGAAAAGAAAGGAAACCAATAATAAGACTAACACAAAAATTATGTGATTTACATTATAGAATCTTATGTATTGCAACAAAACTTCTATGTTCGTGTCTCTAGCAATGTCTTCTGAGCTTCTCATTTTACCTCTTATCTGAATTTTCTTGTACCTGCCAACATATTTAATATAAACCACGATTTCAATATAAAGAATATAACTAAATATTCGGACTTACGCCTGGCTATTTCATAAGTGCCGATATTCCCCAGAGAATACTGACATTCTCCAATTTTGGTGTTTCAACGTAACTTATGCACAATTTTTTTGTTATAGAGTGAATTAAGGTTGTGTTTTATTTTCGTTTTATCTTGGTCACTTTCAGCTATATACCAGGGATATGTTTACATTGTATCTTGTTTTATATTTTTAGAAACACACTTAAACATTTATTTTTATTAAAAATATACATTAAAGTAAAAAGTGCGTACACATTTGTATATTGCTTCTTCGTTTATGTAGTTTGTTTGGATTCATTAATGTGCTGCAGTTCATCACAAACTAATTCGTCCATTACGGCGTGTGCTGCTTCTGAAATATAAGTGCAGAAGTTCTGAATATTATTTTCACTTGATTTCTTTTTTCGATTTTCCCATGTTCAAAGTATATGAAAAAACAAAATTGTTCAAGTCAAAAAATTCTCCTCAAGATTGGACGAGTTTTCATATTTAAGATGTGCCTAGGAACAAGGAAATAAAACCCTTTTTGGAATTTCACCTATTTGCCACTCTGTGCTTGTGAGTACTCTATCTAAAAAATGAAAGGAACTGGATAAGTGATATTTGGTTTGTTGTCCTTACAGTTAAATTGTAAACATGTATCAAATTTTGGACTGAAGGCTTCAAAGGGTTAGCCGTCTGTCGTTTTCGCAAATCCTCTAACATGTTAATTAACGTATGTATGTAAATATGATGAATAAAAAAAAATACAACAACCTACAGTTTCATTCCCTTTTAATAGTTGAAATGAAAATATTTCTTTGCACCTATAGTTTCTGATATTATATAATTTCTCTATACTATTCTTTATGCTAAGAAGCTACGCTTAAAACGCTTTATATTGTGTAAAAAATCCGAGAAATTCAAGAGCACAGCCCAGTTGGTTTTTACAAATATATGCATAAAATAACATAACTTATTGAAAAATTCCTTTAGGCATATTTAATTAAAATGATGTAGAATTAAGTTTAAAGAAATAAAATTAAGTCATAAAATTCAGTGCTATTGCACAAAATATTCAAATATTCAAAGAATTCACTAAAATAATTAACTCCAATTTTTTATAATTTACATAAATTAATTTTAAAATTATGTAATTCAATATTTAAATATATTTATCAATATTTAAATGTCATTCAAACAGTTATTTCTTCTCCGTTTCATTATTTTTAGATATCAAATGCTTAAAAGGGCTTTAATTGAAACCTTGAAGTCCTTCCTTCTTAATATCAGCACAGTGACTATAGTGCGTAAGTATAGTAAAACGACTATGAGGAATGAAAGAGAACAATTACAACTCCATTTAAAGCAAAATTCGGAATGTGTAAACATATTTCAAAATTTGTGCACGATCCGGATAAAAGACTGTCACTAAACGAAAAGTACATTTGAAAAAATTAAAGATATTCTTCCAAAAAATCAATTAGCTACACCCCTTTATTACTAAAGTGAAAATTAAATTCAAAAATAAATAAATTAATTAAAGAATAAAAACCTTCAAAATGCAACAATTCAAATACTCTTGAAATTATATTAGAAATCTAATTAAATCGATAAGAACCGATCTCAAGAAATAAAAGTATTTTCTTTCCATTTTCCGTTCAGAAAAAAATATTGTAATCGTAAGCCAAAATGAAATGATTAGTAACATAAATATAATGCGAAATTTAACTCCTAAACATCAGAAATAGATTTATAATTAATTTCTGATGCAGCATTGGTAAATCAATTTAGTAGAATATTGAAAAATAGAACAAAAAAAAAGCAAATATACAGTAAAATACATTATCTTTTTTCCAATTTCTCTCCACGTTTCTATGTAATATATATAGTTTAATTATTATTAAACATGTTTTTATGTTATTTATTATGTCTATATATTATGTTTCTATGTAATAACATACTGTTTCTATGTTAGATATAATAACAACTTTAATTATATCTAAAATTGAACAAAACTCTTTTGGAAATTAGAGCTGAAATAGAAAATGCTATAATAGGATTACTTGGATGAAAAATAATTCTTGATCAATTATTATTTGGTTTCATATTTCATTCGTCTCAATAATTATTCCAGATGTGGAAAATAATTGAATTCAATTTTTATGTTTCCAATTTAATAATGAAATTGGAGGAAATCTTATCTCCGATTATAGGTTAAATAAATATAATTCGTTCTTTTGTGGGATGCTCTGATTATAGGTTATTATACCTTGCCTAAATAACCGAAAAATTTGTTTCACGTGTTTTATTCTAAAATAGAGGACCGCTATTTATATAAATCATAGTATAAAATTGCAATGTGGACATAAAAATAACACTACCTGTTTGGAGGAATCTGCTGCTAAAATTAATAAAAGGAATGAAAATAAGTTTTATACAGAGATTGGGAAAGGAATGGAGAAGCGAATTCTTGAAAACAATTAGTATAAAATGTCGTTGATAGGATATATTTTTGGGTGGTCGGAACTGAAATTGAATTAATAATTAAAATGGAAGCAATTAAAAATGGACTTTGCAATATTTCATTACTTTTCAAGCAATAAAAAGTCTATATAGAAAGGAATAAAATGCTAGATAACGAATAAAATTCACCAGAAATAATTTTTTATCGAATTTTATATCCCCTAGATTAGACAGATTTAAGATTTTTTAGATCCTAGAGATTTTGTTTAGTGTTCTCATGTGCACAAGATATGCACCATTATCTATATAAAATCATGTGTACGAGAGTATCCTTGCCTCTGTAAAAGATATTGCGTTCGGTGTATGATATCCATCACTACTAATCATAAAGTCTCCCTATGAAAGTTTGCAATAACTTTTTTTATTATTCTAATATTTGACATTGCTTTTAGTCCTCTGTAGAATCTTAATATTAACGATCAAGTTTTCTCAATTTTTGAAACATATTTCCAAATGTTGCTGAATATATTAGACCTTTACGCAAATTATGAACCCATCTAAATTCCCTATGAGCCGTGATGGCATTACACACTCTTTTACAAAAAAACTTCACGAGTAAAGCAAATTCAGGTAAAATATCGTGGATATTAAGCATAATTCAACAGTTAACCGAACGATTGTTGACTGAAGGTTGGTTCCCATCTTCTTTAAAAAGAATTATCGGCACTGAAATCACATAAGTATAGGCAATTTGCATAATCTTCTTGGATTATACATATTTCCAGCACCATAATACTAGAATTTCACACTCGTATGCGAAATTTAGTTACATTACGTTCTTTAACTCAAGATCCCACAAAAGAAAGAAAGTTATTTAATGGCCATCCTGGACATTTAGCTTTAAAGGGATATAAAATGAATATTGAACAAAAGTTTGGATTTAACGACAGTAATAAAATACTTAATAAAATTAATTCAAAATATGATTTATATGGAGCAAATCAAGTCAACTCTGACAGTCTATGGTGTATAAATTGGATTAAAAAATAATTAATCACTGAAAAAATGTTTCTAATACAACTTACATACATTTTATACTAAATAAATGAATCTGAAGATTCGAACGTTCTAAGGGATTTCTTGAAACTAATTTAAATCAAAGGTGTTGGGATAGCTGAAAAATATATTTTTCTTTATTTAACTTTTATAGAATAAAAGTTTAATAACATATATATATATATATATATATATATATATATATATATATATATATATATATATATATATATATATATATATATAGTAACCAATCTAAAGTAAGAAATAGTTTCAAAACGAAACTAAAATGAAAACGAAACAAAACAGTTTCGAAATCGCAACTAAAATTTATAACTTATTCAAACTAAAACCAAAAAAGAACTTCATAGTATTTAGACAGCGCAACTGCAGCTACTTCTAAAACACAGATGAATTGATACAAAAGTATTAGAATCAAGTTAATAGGAAAAACAAAAACCAAATAATAATTAAACCAAAAAAATTATAAAAATTATAATTATTATAATTATAATTCTACTTTGTAGTGGTTATTTTCTTCTAATTTGTTGTTTTGTATTTTCCTTTCTATTAAAATGGTATGTCTCTTGGGCATAATTTCAGGGAATTTTCGGGTCACGAGGAATCATTATTAGACAAATGTCTGCATTTCCTCACAGAAAAAATCCCTTTCTTTGAATCCCTGCCTGAGGGTGACCCTTGAAAAAGTCTTCAGGCCGGATTCTTTTTTATAATTTTTTTGGTTTAATTATTATTTGGTTTTTGTTTTTCCTGTTAACTTGATTCTAAGACTTTTGTATATATATATATATATATATATATTGTTTCTTTTTCGGTGAATTAATTTTCTTCCTTTTTATCTTCTCGTACATGAAGTATGCAAATTGAAAGTAATATAGTCGTCGAAAAATCTAGAATTCATTTCCCCCTGGAAGGAATTCTATATCTCTCTGCATTCTAAAAACTATTATCTGGAATTACATTCTGTCTACCTGCGAACTGAGGAGCTAAGAAATGCGATTATGGCAGACTTATGAATTTTAGTACATGTGCTTTATGTTAGAATTGCAGGACTCTATCGAAATTAGGATA
Organism: Argiope bruennichi; assembly: GCF_947563725.1. Classification (NCBI taxonomy): domain Eukaryota; kingdom Metazoa; phylum Arthropoda; class Arachnida; order Araneae; family Araneidae; genus Argiope; species Argiope bruennichi. The sequence continues at coordinate 54,137,496 of NC_079162.1, forward strand.
AAATCCATCGATTACAAATATTTTTATTTGCTTTTCTTTATGAATGCGAACACGATTTCCCAACAATATAACAGAGTTAGGAACTCTTGCATAAGATCTTACTACTAATAATGCATATCTCTTCTAAATTTTGAACTAAACCTTTGAGCGTGTTGATTGTCCATCTATCTATTTGTGTGTATGTAAATATAGCAAGACAAAAGAAAACAACTAGTTAAATGGATTAATTTTAATATATCATCTTCATCACAAAACTGTACATCTATATGGGTACAAATTTCTAATATTGCATACCACCGCAATAGATCTCTTAGTAAGGAAGAACATTTTTACATGTATAGAAATGGTTGCTGAATGGATGCCGAGTTAACATGATAATACACTCGAAGACTTTGAGCAACTAGAAGATGAATTAGGTGACTTTGGCGACAAAAATGTAGTTCCCGATGATTGCTCTAATAGGAATCGAGTTCTACTGTTTGTTCTAGATTATTCAAACTCCTGTTACAGAAGCTATAAAAAGCAGAGATTCTTAGAGGCAAGTCAGTCAGTAATCAAGTCAAGAGAGGTTAGTCAGGGAAATTCTGAATTTGGAATGTTTATTTCCTGCTAGGTTTCTTAGTGTGTTTTAAGCTATTTTTATTGTTGAGCTACTATTTACTGCTGTTTATTGCAAGTGCTGTTTTTCTGTGCTCTTCGGATGTTTTTGTTGCTATGCATTCATGCTTTAGTACAGACGAAAACGTCGCTGGCTCCTACTGAGACTGTTGAAATATTTCATCGTACACCTACAAACACAGAGTTTCCCATAACCATATCAAATTTTTAATTATACCTTCAGCAGACAGAGATAAAAACGAATAACTGATTTTCTTATGCATGAACGATTTTGATGAAAAACAAAATTCACTCTGTTATATAAACATATGAGAAAGTTGAAGGAAGGACTCATCCATTTTTTTATATCATTAAGCTTTAAAAGGTTTTTAAAACATAATTTTATTAATCTATAAAGCGGAAGAAAGTTTTTATATAAATTCGTTTTTAAATTATAATTTTGAGATGTATTAATGCATAAACTCACTATCAGGTATATGAAATATGAATTTAATTTAATTTAACTAAGAATTATTTAGTAATAAAGGTCTTAAAATATAAAAATAATGGATCGTCATCCAGAATATAAAATTATACGAAATGTAGAACAGCTAGTTTATCAGGAAATGAATATATAGATTACAAATGAAAAAATAGATTACAAATTTAGCATTTTTACAAACATGAAACCAAGTTTGATAAAAGTGTTTTAAAGCTGAAATTCTTTAAGAAAAATTCTCTGAAACTATAAGAATTTTCATTCAAATATTTTATTTTAATGCATATTGAGTTTTTCCATAAACCATCAATGTGTGCGCCGAGTGTTTACTATTATTATTACAATTTTCTTTAAGAAACAATACATAAATATTTTGTCATTATTAGTGAATATTCATTTTGCTAATATCGGAGTCGCTAAAGATATAATGCAGATAATAAAAGAAATTAAAACCCAGATGCCTATATCTTTATAACAAAGAATTTGTTGCAATCTTCTTTAAAAAAATGTGTCTGTCACTCGTAATACTGAAACAGTCACTATAGTACAGCTTCTTCATCAATCATTGTCAATGTTTTTGTCCAACGAACCAAAGATAAAAATTAAAAAAAGAAATCTTGTCTTTCTCTTTTGGATCATTTCGTCTAACAACTACACATTCCCTTGGAAAAATGTAGAGATAAAAGAATGAATCCATGAAAGAAAAAAAAATCATTAATAAACCATTCTGTAACTTGAATGTTTCTTGTACAATTTTTTTTTTTGAAAAGTTGTTTCATCATTCCTATTTCTAATAAATGTAATTTAACATTTGTTAACTTAACTCATAGCATCAATGTATTTATATCCTGATTATCGTTTTCAGTAGATAAATAAAATAAATGAAGAAAAAGTTTAATTTGCGTTCTTAAATTTCTGTAAACAATAAACAACGTGGAAAATTCCGAAATTGTTTTCATACGTTTGTCATACGAAAAAAAAAAATTGTTAAAAAAAACTTTTAAATCATCATTTTTTATCTTTTTTCAGTTTTATTACATTTTTACGGAGAATCTTAAACATCACAGTTCCATAAAAAAATAAGCTTTGTAGCCAGATATATTGTGAGTTGATTGACAGACGCATGCCATAGTTGCACTTGCATCTAATAAATGGATTTTCTCTCAATGCTTTTAAAAATATGGAAACTTGTGCTTCACCTGCGAAATGATAAAATAGGTGATGTGACTTAATTTTTAATTGTTTCCCTGAGTAATCTGAGTATATATTTGCCAATTGACAAATTTTAGAAGAGGATATCCTTCATAATTTTTCTCTAAGTAGGAGTATTATATATCTTATAGTAGTTGTGGCTATCTTTCAAATGACACACTCCTACTCTTCCTTAATCTTAAATTTTATATATAAAATTTATCAATTTTATGCATACTGCCACCACCACAATATTACAAAATCATTATTATTACCACAATATTACAAAATCATTATTATTACCACAATATTACAAAATCATTATTATTACCACAATATTACAAAATCATTATTATTACCACAATATTACAAAATCATTATTATTACCACTATTACAAAATCATCCTATAGATTTCTTGCAAATCTTTCTCATCACAAATATTGTACTTCTTAAAAGCCATCATGATTATTTAAATTATTTAAAAAATTCATTTTATTCAAGTTTTAATATTTCCTACATAATTTTAGATCTGTTAAAAAATAATACAAAAGTTTTAAATCGCATTACCTGGTGTACAATACAGCCGATGTATGGAATAAACGCTCACCTTGGTTTCTTTTACTTTCTCGATCACAAAGGTGTTTGCAGAATACTTCAGGGCTTGATTCTCGGTCTCTCTGGTAGAGTAAAAATAAATAGTTCACATATGCAGTGTTTCCTGTAGAATAAAGAAAAGACTTCGAAGTTAGAAATCCGATTACTATAGCTGAAATGTAAATTTTATTTTACTTCGGTTTAAAAAGCAATTCGACCATGGAAAGTTGTTCAGTACCAAAGAGAATCGATTACTCACTATAAATTGTTTATTTTTATGGTCTAGTTTTTGCAAAACATTTGACTGCACTTGTTTTATTTTATCAAATGCCAGAAAACGTGTTGTCATTTGTTGTTGATTGTCAAGATGAGACTCGTTTATTTCAAAGAACAATTGATATCATTGATTTTACATATTTCAAACTCTGCAATCTAACATCACATATTGTAGATTTTGGATAGTTTTCGCTTTGAATTTGTGCCTCTCAAAACTTTATTATTTCTTGCACACATTCTAAGAGTCTAAGGAAGAAAAGAAAACAGGGAAAAAAACTCTTTTAAACTGTCATGTTACTAAAAGAATAATAAAAGAAAAAAGGAAGCTCCCAAAATCTTTAATTCTGATTTTCCAACGTGTTATTAAATAATTTTAATAAACCTAATCATTTTATTCATTGTATAGATTAACATATTCTTCTCTGTAAATTTAATGAAAAAAAATTCAAAACCAGTTAATAAAAGAGCGTTTTTGTAAATTGTTCAGTAATTGTTTAACTCGCTAAAAGTAGATTTCTTTTATTTTTTTTTTTACCTAATTTTCAAATAATTCATAATTTCAGATGATTCAGGATTATAAACAGATTAAATCTCGACATAATTTTTTTCTCAAATTCGTTACCATATCGCATCATTCCTGTTAAATAGGCATTAATAAAATTAATCAATTTACTGAATAATATTGAAATGATATATTATCACCGAAACCATGCAATTACAGATTATTTCAAAACCTATTTAATGTTTTAGGACATGAATGGAAAATCATTTACAAAATTCAAATTAATTATATGGGAATAATAAAAGGTAATCGGTAAAGATTATAAATAAGAGATACCAATTTAATTTCTTTGATGTATTTTCAAATTTGTATATTTTTTTAATCATAAAACTTGAGAATTGTGTTTATCTTGGACGGAAGAAAATTAATTTTGTTTGGTAACTTGCCCCTTTTTTAAATAAAGTTTTCAATTTTAGAAATTTTTTTATAAAATTCTAATATTGTTTCTATTCTAATATCGTAAATTCTAATGGCGTTGGTAAAATTTCCTTCTTTCTGAGAATTGCAAAATTTCTACTAAACTATTCCTTTAAATATTAGAAAAATTTAATAAACTTATGTGTGATAAGTTAAGTTGATTTTTTAAATAGATCAAAATACTCGATCTCAGATTCTCTAAAGTCTTGAAAGTTTCTCTGTTGGAGAACTGGACCTAATTTATTAAAATAAATAGCATATTTTTACAGACATTATGAAAAGGGACAAAATATTCATAAATAAAACTAATATAATACATGAATTACAATTCATCTGATTATACATGTTTAGCAGCTTGTGTTAAAAGAAAAGTTTGTGCAAACTGAAACATTTATTCCACTGTTTATTGCATTCATTTCAGTTCGTGGTTATGGCTTACTTAATATATAATGACCAAAGGGTTTTTCACCTGTTAATGGGTATGACGAAATATTTGAATGCAAAACGAATTGAATATGAGCTAATTACCTGGTAAACAAGTTAATTCCAACGAGTTTCTACATTTTTTAAATATAATGCCATTAATTACATGTTTCCAAAGATGTAAATGGAATGTAAGTTGATATAACTATATGAAAATTAAATCTGCAAAAGTGTAAAATCAAGATTTTGAATTTCTGAATGAGAAAAGTTTGCATTTCTGTATTTAATTTATTTAAAATACCTTACAAACATATCGTTTCCTTTTATAAAATTCTGCAGTTGATTCTGTTTATTTTGGATTCTACATTTAAATATATATGTGCGTTTTTGTTTTTAAAAAGAATATTTATTGCACGGGCAATTGAAAATAATTTTAAAAAATAATTTCTTTTTTACTTGATATCTTTTTTGAAATTCTTGATAAAGTATTATCTAGCATAGCACATATCAGATCTATTTCTTTTACCTAATTATTACAGTTCAAGTAACTCTTATTTTTCTGTTATTTTAGAGCTGGATTCTTCGCTTGTTTACGTATTTATAAATGTGTAAGTTTACAAAGAAATAAGAGGTTGGATTTTTTAACAGGTTAACGCCCTCCATAAACAGCAAGTTTTAATTTTGATTATATCGTCCGATGAATTTACCTCAAAACAACAAATCCTCCACCTGACATAAAAATTATACTGAAATGCTGTATTCTTTATTTAAAAGGCATGTTTAATAAATATCGATCAACCACAAACACCGTTTTAAAGCATCACAATACTCTTGAAATATTTCATCAATAAAAAACATAGTCACAAAAATGAATCGTAAATTGCATATTACGGAATACAAATGTGTCATATTTTGAATCCGTGTTACATTAAATTTAATGGAAATGAATATCCGAAGTTTATTCGGAATCGGAAATCAATAAAAGACACAGGTTTCAATTTAAAGATGAGAAAAATTTATTTTTAGATACAGAATAAAGAATCGTGATATTGCGATTGCAATCTTAAAGAAAAGAGTAATTTTGTTATTCCAAAGTAAAAAATCGATTACTTTGAAAACTTTTAAGATGATTATATATTTTAAACAAATATCAGAATAAATATATATAGCAAACAAATGTTTTTGTTCAATAGTAGTTAAATATTGTTTAGATTAACGTATTTACATCGAACATCAATATTTGCAGATGGCAGGAATAAATGCTTGTTAATCAAGTTTCGTTCTTCAGATTCTAAATATGATGTTGATGGATTACGTTAAAAAATGTAAAGATTTCTGATTAAAAATATAATCTAGATTTATGAATTAATTCTAAAATGCTATCGCATACTTTTACCTGTTGTTATTATATTTTGTTAGGATTTATTACAACGTTAAAACGTTTATAACGACGTTTAAATTAGGAAATAAATATTTTTTTTTATATTTGGCATATAAAGTTTGGAGCAATTAGGATACTTACTTAATTAGTTTTTATTAAAATATTTATGCCCGAGATTAAATTTTTTCATTACTTTTTATGCATTCTATAACTTCATTTGCATAGGGTGTTGGCTCTAATATGGATTCAATTACTGATTGAGCCGTTAACAATATATATATATACTTTCATCTGCAAAAAATAAATGCACTTTTGAAGGAAAAAAACGTCTATTTTAATGCAGTTTCTTGGCCCTATTAGTCATGTAATTTATTAATTCGTTATTAATACGTTAATATTAAAGAAGAGTTAATATTAAATACTGTTCGTATACCAAAGCTGTACAACACGAAGCTTACAAAAGTAAGTTTGAAAGTAATGTAAGATTTATCCAAAATAATATTTTAACAAACGTTAAAAGCTAATGAAAAGTAAGCAGAATAGAATAAAATATAAATAGAAGATACACATAAAAGAAATATAAAAGAAAACACAAATACCAACTCACCAAAACATGCAAACACAATCAGAATTCCCCGGAAAATGAAGGTCAGAACTTCACATTTGAAAACAACATTTCAATGCAGAAAGTACCGATACCAATTTCAGAAAAGAAAACACACAGAAACAGAAGAAAAGAATGAAAAAATAATTAAAAAGAGAAAAATAGATAACTAGATATAGAAGCGAACAACATAAAAACAAAATTAAACATAATATTAAGTAAAGTAATTTAATAATATATGCGAAATTTCATGATTATATTATAGTACGATTAACAATATTTATATTTACAAATAGGAGCAAATTCTGCTAATCATAAAAAAAGAATTTTCAGATGAAATCAGAGTGACTTGTCAATCCTTTAATGAAAATCCAAATTTTTACTGAAGAATCTTCTAGCAATCTTATACATGCAAGCATCCAAAAATGTGCTGTTCCACGTCTTGAATTTATCTTAAGAAACAGTCACATGTGTCACTGGTTTGTTGATCGAATTTTTTAAATATGCATCAAAATCGCCATGGCCAGTAAGAAACTGAGTTTCCATGAAATAGCAGAAGAAGGAAGATTTTCGTACAAGTCTATATTTAATTACCAGACACCAGAATATTTTTGGCACTTTAACAATTTAAAAAAAGAACAAAAAACTGCACGGCTTTGTGATGAAAACTAAGCCAGATATGAAGCTTTTAGTATCAATATTACGGACGGTTTAGGCAATTTCAAGTATTACGTAAATAAAGGTTCTTAAATCACCACATTACGCTTTCTGTAAGCCGGCGTTGATTGTCTAAAATAATAACATCTAAAGGTTCAGAATTCAGTCAGATTTGGCTCTAGAAGAGCGAAACTGTTTTGTTTCGAATGTTAGTATATAACAAAAATATTTTTCACTCCATGATTAAAAGGACCAGAGTTCCACATAAGAATTTATATTTCCTAACTTTCCAGCGGTACATCTATTCATCATTTAGAGCTCTTTTCCAATTAGAAGTATACATCCATGTTCAACGGTATAGGAATCAACCATTGGGCTACGATTAGAGTTAATGTCCCATATAGAATTTTATAAATTTTGTTGAATAGTAAAAAAAGGCTATGGAGCAATGAAGACTATAACAATATAATTTCTTATAGCTGAAAGAATTTATTTCAGGCTGCTGCTTCATTATTAATCATTTTATTAACTGCTGCGACGCAACAATTGTAATGAAACATTTTTCAAAACTTGCCTTAGAAAAGATGATAAAAATAAATTTAAAATTTTGTTAATGCATTTTTTCGGCTGTTCTGATAATTTAAAAGTTCAAAGTTTCATATTTCATATTTATTTTTAAAAAAATTGCTCAACATCTTCAACAAATGCAAGGGCGACTAGAAAGTATAATTCAAATCTTTTTAAAAAACACTGACACGTGTTTAAGTATGTCTCAAGGGCATTTAAACACTAAAGAAAACTTGTTAATTTGACAAATTCTTACAAAATTCCATAAATGGAGCGGAAATGGGTGAAAATAATAATAATATTTCGATTAACAGGTTTAGTTTCCATGGTAACGCGACTTTTAGTTTCTCTCTATACAGCATTTTCGTTTGAATTTTGTCATCCTCTGTCATCATAGAATTATTTTATTTTGCTTTGCATTTCTTTAATGAAGTATGAGATATTGCTCACTGTATTTGAATTTTTACTTAGGATATTTTATGGAATAATTATTTAAGTAAATGGGAAATTCTAATTGATCTTAAATAATATATACGGATTTCATGTGTAGCAACTAAAATAAAAAAGTTTTTTTGTTCTTGTCTGCTTTGATTTGAGTTTTTTCTCAATTAAATATCGAATATTTCAAATTAATGTGAATTTTTATTTATAATATTTACTGGAACGCAGTTTTAATTCTCTGACAAGTTTTAAAGACATTACTTTAACATTTAACATTCTTAAAGATGCATTCAGATCTCATTCTCCATTTTCTTTAAAGTGAAAATGATTAGATTTTAATTCATAGATGACCCATTTCATACGTAATAATTCAATAAGCGACGCCGTTCTGAAATGAAGCACTGAAACAACAATATTTCTGAGAAAATCTCATTTTTACGGATCTAGAATATTAGATATTAGAGTATTGTATGGGACAGACCCAAATGACTAACAAATCTTGAATATTTCTGCAAAATGAAGTGCAAAGATTTTATGACCACTCGATAAATAAAATATTTTTTATAGGCTATCTGCCTCGTAAAAAGTGTTGTTGTATACTTTTAGCATGGGGAGTTAAGTTGTGTCCGTGAAGAAACTAAAGAAATGAAAATTTTCTCATAGAATCTTTTGTGAAATACATCTTTCAATAGCTGATAAATTTTCATAATTTCTGGAGGGATGAAGCATAAAAGCTTTATGCCCAATAAATAAATAAATTGTTACTTTATGGTTAATAAGTTTCATGAACAACAATTTTTCATTCTTCTTTCATGAAAATTATTCATCCTTAAATCATATTTTCGAAAAATGAAAAACCGAAAGAAAAAAAATTCACATTGCCGTCTACTGTCATTATATGATAAATTAAAATTTCAATTAAATAAGTGGTTTCTATTTTCTTTCCCATTATAAAAATATTAATGTTTCATATATTCTTTCTATTATTTTCTTAGGAAATGTTATTGTTGAAAATAACCATACTATATCATTTTTTTCACCTATCTAAATATAAAAACTGTATAGTTTATATACATTTATAGACAATAATTCAGTAGATAAACACTATTTCTACTTAAAAGTAAAATAGAATGAAAAATGAAAACATGAAAATATTTCTTTTATAAATGGAAGAACTGTTGCTGGATTCAAGTTTTCAATACAGCTTTCATTTACATTTCGTAAAACATGTATTTATATAACAAAATCGAAGATTTTTTAAAGCTTTAAGAGGTTCAAAAGTTTTCTATAAAATTTTCTTGTATTAATTAAATATTAATTTAAAATTGTAGATTTTCACAGCTTTTATAAATGTTAAACGGCAGTTATTTATTACAATTATTTGTAATTAAGTTTCCTTTAATAACTAATTAAAATTTATCATAGACATTCCAAACGCATATTTGCTAAAATAAATTTTTTATTTCAAAGAGGATTTTTCATAATTACGCAGCTGAAGATTTTGGTAGTAATTTTAAACTTTATTTCGGAACTTTTATAGCAGGCCCCCGTGATAAAGTCAAAAAAATTATAAGGTTGTTTGCAGTGATATATGTTTTCGTAAAGGTTTAGCTTCATTAAATCTACATGGTTTTTAGAATATTACCAGGCGTATTGAAATACGCCATCGTAATTTTGAATAGAGTCAAATGACAAGGGCCATTCTTAAATCCTTTTATAACAAATACACCATATGATGGACGTATTTGACACCGTTTGATTAAGCTTACAATGTACACGATAAATATTCCGTCTTGTTGGGTCTGCACCCGTGGGTCATTAGGATCAAAAGACCAGAGAACATTCCGGCTATTCCCGTCCCGGCAATCAAATAAAATATCAAAATTTATTATGATACTTCTTGTAGATCACACGCTTGTTTTGACTATTTGACCTAAATCAGTGTTTCCAAAACATTTTCAAAGACTGGGCCTCAACTTTTAAAAATCGAATTCTACTCAATACATGGAACTTTTTCAGAGACTAACAGCACACGTTTTTTATGAAGCAAAATTTTATGGGTGAAAAAAAATTTGGGGAAGAAAAAAAACATTTATGCTAAATATAATTTCACTGAAAATATTTCTAATATATGATTTGCTGAATATTTTAATTTACATTTTTTTACATTGCATTTTTGCAAATTGTAGCAAGATACATACACATTCAAGATCTTACCGCGATGCCCCAATGATTCCCTCACGACTCATCAATAAGGTCGCGACCCGAAATTTGTAAACCTTTTGTCTAATTTACCTAATCATGGACATGAGTCAAGGACTCAAAATATAAGCGAAGTGTGGCGTCTTCCGTTGCTCTAAATGTTCTTGGAGTATCTAAGCTGACTTGGTCCTACATATGATAAAAGGTTGCCTTTATGAATACGTTCAGGCTGAATTGAGCATAATTTAATTTCATTTCGAGCAAAATTAGGAAACTCTTCAGCTTCCAGCCATATAGCAACCAACTGATAGAAGTGAGTAGCTAGCTGCTAGGTCGCGTGGCATTCAACATATTTTTGAATAGAGCTGATTAAGAAAGAATCTATTGTCTTTTCCCTTCAAATTGTGATCCTCATATATGTCATACCTTCATTTTAGGCTCAAAAACGTAAAGAACTATTTCGGGAGCATTTCTACTATATCTGAAGGATAAAGAAATTAAACAGACGAATCAAGAATTTCATAAATTGAAATATGCAAAAAGCTTTCTCTCTTAAGGTTGAAAACTTTTTAAACTATATATAGTTTAAAACTATAAAATGTTGAAAACTATATATATATATATATATACCGGATGCAATTGAAGGTTCCTATTATTATCAGTTCCCAAAATCTTCTAATATTGAAGTTTGATCGAAATTCTTGATAGAGTAACGTTCGATCAAAATTCTGAATCATTTTTAAAATAACCTGGGTTTTCAAGTTTCTTCAGCGTAGAATTTTTTTCAGATAGAATAAAATATAAAATTTCAATAAAATGATTTCGTATCTTTATTCGACTTTCCTAGCTTCAGCATTGATTTCTATCATTTCTTTACCTTTCATCCAAAAACAAACTGCAAAATTTACTTAAAGGCTTATTTAAATGTGTCTTTTGATTAGTCTTTCATGTTTTTATTTATGTTTTGAAAGTTTCTGCAAATCCAATCATTATCTTTTTTTGAATTTCGGCTTTTACTTCAGATTCAAAAACGATTAATCTCAAGGGCAGACGAAATATTTAAGAATAAAAATACAATGGAATTACTTTTATATTTTTATATACATTGAAATTTGTTATTCAGAAATCAAATTACAATGTAAGTATGGTTTTTAATCTTTTATAAAGTGATTGTAATATCGTCTGCGGACAACGTCTAAGATTCTAAGGATTAGAATTAATAGTTTTTTGGAATGTCTGAAAAGATAATGTTTGTAATAGGAAATTTATCTTTTTCTTTGGAGATTTTTATGAAGAGTTAAATGTTATTGATGTATCAAATTGTTCATTCAAAAGAAATAATCATAGGCAAAAATGAATCAAATTTTTAACGTTGTGGAATAAAAAATACGTATGCTTATTGTGTACTCAAAATTTTTAATTTCAATAAGAATTCTTAAGATTTCTTATATTTAAAAATATATCTATACGAAGTACTAAAAATTATAATCCCTTATTAATTTTATGAATTTTGGAGAGAAATTCATATGTTCGATTCTAATAAGAAATTAAAAATATATATATTAGTGTGAGTATCCTTATGCACGTTTCAATATAATATTTGTCATCAAAAATATATAACTGAAAAAAAATAAGAGCTACATTTGTTATTTTTAATCAACAGCTTTTCAATTAATAATTTGATAGTTGTAATATTTTTTGGCTAAATATATGAATCTTATACAGAAGAATGCAGGAGATTACTATTATAAAATTGATTAATGTTATCAATGCCACCCATTTTCGTTCACAAAATAGTGAAATAATACAATGCCAGAAAAGAATGCACATTTTTCAACTAAAAGATATTCAGTGTTCCGGTTTGAAAATTATTAAATCATTGCTGAAACCTGTCTCTGACAAATTAAGAGATGTTACGTAAGAATTTGTGATATCAGAAGAATCTATTGTAATAAGTTGAGAGAGGGAAGTGAATCAAATTTTGCCAGATCTAGTTTCATTTGCTTTTTGATAACACCGTTCTCACCAAACTCAAGAGATTGAAAATACGGCGATAATAAGAAGTAGGATAAAAATGTTATGAATTCAGTACAACCAGATTTATTATAATCTTATCATTTATCCTAGCCCTGCTCTGTGTCTAATGTTTCTCCCCATCGGCAAATGAATCAGTATACGGTAGAAGACCAGCTGCCAATTTGTCATGTATATAGTATAGACATGCAATTAAAGAAATAAAATAAATGAACATGTAGATAAATTCGAAACTACATCCATTATGCAGCAAAGCAACAGGAAAAAATAATACGGCCTAGTCAAATGCGTTCTCACAACTGCAAATAAATAGATACTGTCGCCATTACAGAGATGAAACTATTTTATAAAGCTTATACACACGTCAGGTGTAGCTAACACTTAGGCAAAGAGATTAATAAATAAAGCCATATTTATGGAGTGTCTTAATAATGTGAAAAACTCATGACTTCAGTTAAACCAGACAGTAGCTAAATTCACTGATATTAATTAGAAATAATGCCATTGGTCATGAAATTCTATTCACATGAGAACTAAAAATTAATACATATTAAATCTCTTTTAAGGAAATAATTGAATATTAAGTATCATTTCGATGCAGTAGTAATACTTCCTCAAGTTAAATACTCATAAGAAATCTAAAACTCACAACAATACAATGCATAATTGTAATTTGCACGCGTACCATTAAAAGAGTTCCAGACACCACGTAATTCAGCTATTAAAATATTCTAAAATTGGGGGCATTCTAAGTTTAATAGCTATTGGATGTTAATAACAAGTTGATGTTAATAGTGGAACAATGGAACAACTTTTTGTTCCATTGTTTGAGAGTCATGAATATGTTATTCTATATATAATAGGACTCGAGAACTGTAATTTGTGTGTATTGCTTTTATTGCTTCAAAAAATATAAAAATATAATTCTTTGCTCAATTTAAAACATTTTTTTTTTCTGTTTGGAAATACATATTTATCTCTTATGATTTAGAAATCAACTAAAGACGCATAATTAAAGTAGACATAGGACGTATAGTACATTTTTATAAATACATCGAAAGAAGCATCATATTGCGAATCGCTTGCAAATTCGGTTAAATTTCAAAGTATAATTTTATATCGGCAAGATTAAATCTATTTTAATAATTTAACATTAATAACATTTACATCACCCTGACTTATTATTTTTAAATATTAATTGTATATTACTGTATGTAAGGTAGGATTAATATTTGAAGGCAAAGATACTCGATATATTTTGTTTGCAATTGAATAAGTTACTATTTTACGATAATTATCCTGCTGATAGCTTACGAAAATATATTTAATAATTTTCGTGAAAAAGTTTTTCTAACAACCAAATCTAAAGATATTTGTTAAGAAAGGGTTTTCAAATCTTTCTGCTTCATTTAAATCTAATTTGGTGAAAAATGTTTTAATTTGCGTATTGAAATAGTATTCTATTTTAAATTAAATTGTCATAATAAATGTCATTTATTATTGTTCAGCTTAGTCGTTGCTTTTTAAAAGCGAAATTTAACAATAGGACCTTAACTAAATGCCGAACTATTCACGCCGAATATTTTTCTGTCGCTAATTTAAAAAGCAAAACTGAGTGTCGGGTCTTTCAACAGAATTGATTACTTCGAGTTAAGAAAATTTTGTTCTGTTGCGCATATTCTGATGTATTTCTTTACAAGAATTTGCAAATTGCAAGATGACAAATTAACATAAATAAATAGTTTATTGTATTCTCATTTTACTACTTCTTTAAGAAAATGCTTATTAAACAGATACTAAGCAATAACAAAAGTTACTTTCTCTTTTCTAAATGTAAAAATACGCGAGCATATTAGATTTATGCTATCTTCTTGAAATTAGATTATTTTATAAGTTTGCCTCTGCGTATGTCCCGAAGTGGTTATAGAATTTTATACATATTATTTAGTTTGTATTTTTTGTTTCGTTAAAGTATATGTCTTGTAAAGACAAGAAAAATATAAACGGTAATGGCCAGGCCTGGTACGAGGACTCTAGGCATGAAGAAGAAAATGGGTGCTACTTACCTGGAAAGTGCATTAAGCTCCAAAATAGACATGAAACCGATTTTTTTTCTGTAAATTTTCCATTTGGCATTTACTGCCGTTTCCATTTCTAGTCTTCATTTAATCAGATCGAAATATGGTCTTATTGTATTTAGAATCAATTTTTTTTATATTTCGATTGAATCTAATTTTGGATTGAATCAAATTTGACTTTCTGTTTTATAAAACTCTCTACATAATGTTTAAACTACTTAATATTGTGGAAACATTTCCTAAACTGCAAAACATTTGACTTCATTTACCAGTGAATATGAATACCTGCTGATGAATACCTAAATTTTGGATTCATAAAGAACAAAAGACATGATGAGAGAAACATGTTTATAGAAATTCTATAATAAAAGAAATGCGAAATAAAATAGTGTTTTGTAAAAATAAATTGGTCATTGGGGAAAATGTTTCTTCTCTTCTCTTACAAATCTGAATATCAGATAAACAGAGAGAGACAAATAGTAGTTTGTTATGGAAGAATTTATTTTGCTTGCTATTATTCTACATACACAATATATGTTTGGGAATAATTTTTCCAAACAAATATTATCTGTTTTTCTATCGAGTGAGACTATTGTTCGTCGAATTGGTGATGCATCTTTACACAAACAAATTTTCGTCAGCTTGAGTGATTGATTTTCAATAATAAACAATTGTGTGAAATTTAGGTTGCATGGTGCGACCACTTTTATTCAGTAAAAGAACTTTCTAAGAACTATATTGTTTAAGGAAATGGAATGAAATATGGATGCAGGTGTTTTAAAGTATGTGCCCAAGATTTATGTGTGAAATAACAATTCAAGTTTTATATATTCAAGTTTCGCTGCTAAAATTCTGAAATTTTCTAATAATAGTCTTTTCTTTTTATTAATGAAATGTAATCATTATCATCAATGTAATAAAAAGAACATGAATGGAACTTTAACGGACCTACAGCAGGAAAAACGCCAACGCTATTCAGACACTAAGAAAAAATTGACACAATTAAAAATATTGAATATGGGCAGAGATGCATAAAAAAGCAAAACGTTTTATTATGTTTTATAACTTTTCCATGTGAATTAAAAATATCATAGTATATAAAATCGGGCCTAAAGTATTTTTTCATTCATATTGTAATTTCCTATCAAAGAGTCCGTTTAAAGGCCACCCTTTTTGGTTGCCAATTTCATGTTCTATAGTAAAAATTACTTGCTTCTGTATTCTCAGTCTACTTTTAAAAATGTTTAATGATTTGCAAAATATACTGAATAATGGGAAATCTTACGGCGTGAAAAATGTGCACGTTACTAAGTTTATGAATTATAACTGGCTCGACATGAAAAATAATGCGAATTATTTCTTTGTGGTTAAACATGTAGTTTAGGATTATTTCATTGTCTTTTTAAAGCAAAAAAAATTTTAAAAAATAATGCAGAAATAATTAAATGAATACCTCATGCCTTTGAAAAATCTTTTTTGAAAATAATTTTAGGATATTGTTTTTATTATTTTTATTTTTAAATATAATGTTTCACCACTTAATTTGGGATAGCTTCTAAAGAATATTTTAGAAACAATTATTTCGGTTTCAAGGCTTACACTTCTGAAAAATTCCACTTGAACCATTTTATTTACATTCAGATAACTCTTTCTAAGTATATTCTACAGGACGAAACATTTCAGTTTTCTACGCATTTAAATCCTCTACTAGTAGAGATGGAGAAAGTTTGTAAATCCCTGAACGACATTCAGGTTGGTTTACGGCATAGGTGATTGAAGATTGTGGATAATGGATGATAGGTGTTTAGAGTATAAACAAAAGTTTCTAGACTTCGCAAAACGCAAATGCGACTTTAATGTCAGCTAGCATGGTTTAGGGATGGATTGCTTTCGTAAAATGTGAAGTTTATTTTAAAAAGTTTATTTTTGTCGAGTTCAAAATTAAATCAGACTATGAGGATGTTTACATCAAACACAAAGAAAGACAAATGCGAAAATTATGAAGAATTAATTTACATCTTTTTGCAAAGTTATAATAGGACTAATAATGGATTTAATCATATTGTGTGGTCATAAAAATTCAATGACTTTCATCAAATTTTGTTGTATAAGAAATCGGAAAACATCAAAATTCATTATAGAATTTAGATTACTTGGACAAAGAAATTCAGTAATATAGATAATACAGAAAAAAGTAAAGAGAAAGTTGTATATTAAATTATTTTTTATATTAATTCACAAAATACATCGTTTGCATGCCTTTATATGTATGTTTATTTTTATTTCTATCAGAGTTTGTATGCCTATTAATGCATTACATGAAAAATGTTACATAAATGTAATGACTTTGAAGCTAATAATGATTTATAAATTTTTTATAAAATTTGAAACAACGTGCATCCTATTTTTCCTTTTATTTTTATTAGATGATACTCAAAAAATTAAAGCAATCTTACTGATCTTATGAAGCTCATTATGCTTAATTGCTTTTAGAGAAATATTAAATATTTGAAATTATATTATTAGCTTCAAAAGCTCACAATGATAATTTCAAAATTAAGATTTTTAAAGAATTTCTATGTTAAAAGTATAAACCGATGTTTAAGCATATTAAGAAAAGTTTAGCCTAAAACTTTTAATCATTTTACATTTACTATATATTTTCTCTTTAAAAAATGACATAACGTTTTGTATTAGTTAAGTTTAAATTAATTTACAAACAATATAAATTTTCGAATTCAGAATAGATACAAAAGTAAATTGGTTATTTAATCTCGATAACGCTCTTCTCTACTCAAAAACGCTCAACTTCGAAAAATAGTTTTGATTTTTTTGTATTTGCAGGTTTTTGTATGTTGTGAAGTAGAGCCATTATCCGCAGGCAAAGTTAAAAGGAGAAGACAATAACATAAGTTTTAAAAATTTGCCAAACTTAAGTTTTGTAAATTGAAAACAAACGTTGTAGAAAAAAAAAAGGCCTTATTTTCTAATTTTGGAAGAAAAAAGAACCAACAGATCCGTGCAATGGAAATAAAATGCGTTGGTGAGAAAAATCAAAATAGTAATTAAATACTGCTAAAAAGATAGAAAGTTTGAAAAAAATAAAGAATATTTGCGTGGGATTTATCACAAAATGTTCTCCAATTAAATTTGCTTCAAATTTTCAAGCGCTGAATTCATTTCAGAATTATTTATACTAAAAGAAATATTAGAAAGGAGCAAACATTTTATGAGAAAGTAAACAGTTTTCTTTGTTCTGCGAAATAAAAAGTAAAAAAGAATAAAAACTAAAAGAATATGAAATTAATAAAGGCTCCTTTGATATATGATATCAGTGTATAATTGGATAATAAAGTTGAAACATTATTTGCAATTTTATACATAATGATGTTATTTTATGACGTATTCTCAGAAACAAATTATATTTTTGATGAAAATTTGAAACGGAAATAAATTTGCTAAGAATATGGCGACGCCTTCAATCAATAATTAATTCTTAAATTTGCATTTTAAGTCAGTTTTAATCAAAATAAAAAAGGTTTTAGTTAGAATATTGTAATGTTGATTTGATGAATTTTATATTAATCTTCATTAATAAATTTATTACCATATACATGCTATTTCCCACTGTCAAATGTTAAAGTCTGGTTTTAATTAATAAGGTACTGTAAATTTAATTGAAAAGGTTGTGTGAAATCATTGAGATAATAACATTACAGCGTACTTGAAAGGATCCAGAAAAAAGATACTGATTCTAATATTAATGAAAAAAATTACTTCAAATATATATATTTAGGAAATTTAATTATAATAGAATAAATCAAATTTATTTAATTCGATTTTGATTCGAATACAGTCATATATAAAGCAATTTTATTTAATTAGTCCTATTCCTATTCCAGTAAAGAAATATGTTTGGATTAGTCAAGCATATTCTTCCCCAGTAAAAAAAAAAAAATCAGAAAATATAATGGAGCAAATTTGAATTCTAAATTTTAATTTTCTTGTTGAAAAAAATTGACATAGTATCGTTAAAGTAGCATTGTTTCAATAAAATAACAAAGTTTGTTATAATTTCAAGTATTAGTTTTTTTTTAATTCTTTGAATTAAATTTAACGCAAGTGTAAAGCAGCCTTTGAAATGAACTACTTTTTTTTTTATTCAGAACGTGACAACGCACATTTTGTTGCTTTAGATAGGCATTTTATTTTACTGTGGTATCTTTTCCATTAAAAAGAATGTATGTTTGGAACACAATGAAAAAATGAATAAAACAAGGTTAAAATAGTTGTAAGTTAAAGTCAGAAAAAAATTAAATGCTAACAGTTGACTGTTTTTTATTGGACCAATAACTCAGAGAAACTCAGTGAAATATGAAAAAGATGCCATAGGAGTATAGTATAGACCTTATAGGAAATTTAAGTAATCCCTCTTTGTAAAGGATCATTTAATGCTGACTCTCAAAGATCTGGAATAAATTTTGCTTGCATATGATACAATAAAATATAGAAAGCATTGACAGTAAATATTTAATGAGTTGCTTATTACCAGGTACTGATGAGTTGAAGGCTTCAGACAGATGAATGATTTGCAGAGGAGGAAGGGGAGGGGAGAAGAGTATAAAACGCATGGAAAATGTCTGGTTGGGAATAATAAAGTTGTAGAAAGTACAGAAATATTGACGTCTTTTAACTTATCTAAATAGAGATGTCGAATAGAAGACGTATTGAAATAGAAGAATGTATGCTAAATTCTTAGACGCCTTCTGGTCAAAGCCTAGGAATACCTTTTTTTGCTAGAAATTGAATTTCGTGAATGCGATTTCCATATTCTATATGTCCAACATTTCGCTTTAGATGCATCTGTAGTGTTATCGTATTAATAACAAGCTTTTGTAAAATGATTTTACATTATAACTAATAAAATTCCCCATGAATAAATTTTAAAACATTATCAAACTGTGCAATGTAGCTTTCAGAAACTAATAAAAGCTGACACAAGAAAGGCTTAGAAGTATTATCAAATATTCAATTAATTTCTTAAGTGAATGAAAATATTTCAAAAAACTAAATTTCTATTAATGTTATAATGGTTTCGAAATGGTAGAAAAAAATTCTTATGAGGATTGATTTTAAAGTGGAAAAAAACCCAACCAGAAAAAAGTAGGCTGCAAATGTGATATAATTGTCTGTCTACAATATGAGTCTTAACTTTAATATTAGGTTTAAAATCTTATATTTATTATATATAATTTTCATATATTTAATCTTATATAAATCTTACAGGAACAGTTAATGTAGTATCCGGAATTGCTCAGAAAATATCGTTATTTCATTTCCTTTTGAAAAGAGTAGCACTAGTAAATGGAATGAATGGTTTGATATTTTTGAGTAATTTGCATATTTGAGTAAAAGCCTCTATTCAAGTGAATATATTTGACCAAAGCAAAAGGCGAATTTAATATATTTTTTTTATTTAGTATAATAAAATCAATTGGTTATTTTATGAAAGACAATGAAATATAAGGTTGTTTTCTAACATTAGAAAAAACGCATTTGTTTCCGAATATATGCAACAATAAATAATTCAGATTACTTAAGAAGACAGACAATATTTTATGATAAAAGAATTCTAAATTATAATTTTGTTAACTAATTAGAATGTTGAAAAGAAGGTAATTTTGATAAATTTTCAAAATCTACTGTATAATAAAAAAATATTATTCTGGAATTCGTGAAATAAGGAGAAGGTACTGTAATAATAAACAAATATTATTATTACAGTACCTTCTCCTTATTTCAGGAATACCAGAAAGTAAAATAAACAATCTTTTTTGTAATAAACAAGGGAATATAAAGTTATTTCCCCACTGAAATAAAATAAAATATTTCTTAAAATGTCCATGTGCCAATAAATAATTTTACACTCTGAACAAAAGTAAGTTCAATTCATAGTTTTACAAATCTTACATAGTTACAAATCTGAAAACTATATTTAGTTTAAAGAAAGTTAAAACTAATTTATAAATAACAGAATTTCTTTGCAGTATCAAAAAATTGTTAATGTAAAATTGCAGTTTCAAATATAAATGCTCAACAGAAAATATATTGAATTTATGTGGATAAATATACAACTTTATGCAAAAGTAGTTTACCATCCAAAAATGCCCTCCTACTCCCATTTAATTTGCATTTTAAATTTATGATAGATATTGAGCTTTCACAGACACTATCTGAAAAGGTAATGTCCCATCTTTTATATCACGTCGGAACACTATATTTCTTAATCTTTCAATTGACTTGAAAATCCTACTATGTTTAGCCAATGTTTAATGGCCATAACACTAATCCTTTTAAATGGCCACATTCTCTTAAACAGAATAAATATTGTTCCACATCAAGAAACACTCAAATAATGCTTGGACTTTCACTTGGTATGGCCAAGAATTCGATGGGAAAGGTTCGTCACATTCAATTAAATATCCATTTTATAATTGCTGGCCTTTCGCTTTACGATGTAGGTATCAAATACGAACAAGATGATTTTAATGAGAGCAGTGTAAAATAATCAGGCAGAGTATTAATGACGGTTTGAAGCTGTATTACCTTATCGTTTGGAGGCCATTTCTAGCAAGATGATCTTGAATAGGATTATGTTTCTAAATGAAAGATGTGATCTTATATTTGCGTGCTTTCAAATTCAGCAAACTTTAATGCTAGATAGAATATCGAAATTCTATCACTCACAAGGGGTTCACTATCGTTTGAAGTGTGCTGATGATAGTTATTATTCTGTACTTCAAGATAATTGCGGGATATGCTTCGTTAATGAAGCTCCGGTATCTAGATACCATTTTGAATTTTAGATATCATCTTTCTTCGATAAATAAAGGTTATTTCTAAGAATATTATCATGAGCATGGTTAAAATATATTTGTAAAAATTTTCGCTTAAACGTTTCCAGGTATTTGAGACTCTCATTAGAATAATAATTTCCACTGTAGTCAAGGAATTCTTGTTTTAAATCTTATAAGTTTAAACGAGTATTTATTGTATAAACATAAATTTATTTCGTATATCTTGGAAAAGGTTATAACTATTTGGATCAAATTTTATATTTAGATAAGATTTGGATTTTTTTAAGTTTATCTATTTAGATGTCTTTCTTGAAAAAAAACACTATTTTGCATACAAAAAACATATTTTATAACTAAATATATACATGCGGCTATGCATGACTTGCATAAGCTTATCAGAGGTGGAATAGTGGTTAGGGCTTCGGACTTCCATGCATTTTTCTCTTGTTTCCTAGGTGTAATCTGCCTAAAGATTTCGCTTATAACTTTAAAAGAGCCAGAGAATAGGATTTTACAAAAAAAAACGAAAACAACAACAACAAAAAAAACTGCCGAACGAAGTTGGGTTTTCCAGGTACTGTATATAATAAGACAAAATTATTTCCTAAATAAATATCACTTGCTATTGAACATTTCATTGTTGTACATTTTGAGTTAGTTCTTGATGAAGTTGTCATATTTTTTTCTTCATTATAAGGAATAAAGTATTAAGATATGCTATTTTTTAAACTTAATTAAATTTGTCTTTACTTACTTTATTAATTAGATCAAAGCACAATTTCAAATCAAAATTTCTATACCCTTTTATGTATATTATATGCACCGACTTGTAAAACACTGCAATAACAGAAACCTTTGACCATCTGTTCATCTGTTTAGTCACTTTTATAAATGATACATCACATTTTAATTTCAAATTAATTAATCCTTACTGCTCTGTTTGATAAGCATATTGATAAAGTCTTTTCTTTCTTAAAGGTATTTATGCATTCAATTTTGGATACTAAAGTAATATGAGCAGTATATTAAAGAGAGATTTCAATCTGTTTTCCATTTTTGTCCATGTTAGTCTAATATTATTCCAGTTTTCGAAAACATATTACTTAATATGTTTGGGTAATACTTCAATATCCCAAACAATTTAAGGTTCATGTTTCTATTTTATTGTCTTAACACAACACCTTGCCCATGTTCAAAGTCTGTGTTATAATCCTAGCAACCTAGCTATAGTAAAGTGAAAGACTGAACATTCCGATGCAAAATGAGTTGGTGGTTACTTTACCTAGAGAAGGAAATTAAATTCGGCCTTTATTGGAATTCATTGCCCATTTCCTGCACGCAAATGTTTGAAATGAAGATTCAGTTAAAATAAATATGGGGGTTAAAGCTTTGTTATTTTAAACTGCTATGCTAATGATTATTTTGAAGTGCTCTTTTCTGCTTTCCAGATGTTATGGTTGAGTGAAGTAATAGGGAGTCATTTTTCACGTTTACTGCTTTTAGCTGAAAGAGCAATCAAAACGTTTTGAACATTTTTGGGAAAAACAGAATTCATTGGGAGAAACAAGTCAAATATTGCTTATTTTCAGAACATTAGAATTATTTTCGAGTATTAAATTCTCTTAATCAATGAAATTGCTTTAATTTCTTTTCTGATTCAGATACTCAGATCTCTTTTCGTAAATTTTAATTTCCTACATTTGAGCAGACTTCTTAAAAACGTTTGATCGCGATTATATTATTAGGGGAGTACTTTTAAATAACATTTTGAGGTGTATCTGTTTCTGAAAATTAGTTCAAAAAATTAATTAGTATTTCCTTTTCCTTGGATTATTTATAGCATTCTAACCTGTTTGTTCTGCAACGAAATGTATTTGGTTCAAGTTTAGAATGAAAATTATTTGCAATTAGGTATAGCTTTCGACAATGAATTCGAAATGTATAAAATGAAAAATGATTCCTAATTAAATAATCCTTCTATCTGTAAAACAAAACATACGAAGTATTCATTCTGAATACCAGATTCATTCTTATCTAAGATAAAGTATTCATATAATTTTTCCGAATGAAAACTTTGTTGTTGTTTCAAAGTCGCTATAATATTGTATTTATTATTATTTTTTTAGTTATTTATTTATAGCTCCACTCATTCGCTTCTCTTTTCTAGTCTTTTGTTATATAACGTACGATCTTTGAGTGCAAAATTTGAAGAATTTTGAGCTTAATGAAACTATTTCATGAAATAGTGACAGGGGAGCATAAGTGGAAATGCTCAATTACAGTTATCATTATGAGTTAAAAATTTCAAGAGCATTGATAAACTGACTTGTTACAAGAAGCAGTCTTCTTTTGCGCGGTTCACCGTGAATACTGTAATGCTTTAATATAGTATTCATCTCCTAACCACTGATACGCTCATGATCAGTTCAAATTAAAAATTCAATGATGGAGGCCATGGTTAACGCATTTCACTTATTTTAAAAGTGCAGACCTGAATACGCTTTACACGCAGTGAGTTTACCACATTTTTGAATCATTAACAAAGCCACCTAAGAAATATATTTATTCTGTCTTCTCTAACATTAATGTCTCTGTCTTGTAGAATACTTGATTATTGACTTTTCTAACATCAATGCCTCTGTATAGGATTTCTATTAAGATTCTTTTGCTACTATCTTGAAAGACTAAAACTACCTTCTTTAACAATGGTGTCTTTCTCTTGCATTTAATAATGTAGATACAGGGAAATTTGTGGATAATGTTTTGGTAAAATTGTCATAACTTTTCCCCAAAAGCATTGATTAATTCGCTCATTACAACAGACAACGGTCGTTTGAGTTCTACATCATATCATAATGCATGTTTTCTAACCATTGACATACTTACGATTTTTTAATCGTACACATCATAAATTTGTCAACGATAATCAGATTTTAACATATTTTTAGTATTCGCAACCTCATTTATGTAATTTAATCTATTTAAAAAATACTTTTATGTATGATATAGATTATAAAAAGGTATGTGTCAATTTTTTAAAGTTAGAGTTGTATATCAACATAAATAAATAATCTATAGTTTGCTATTATGAAATCAATTAATTTATCTTTCTGCTTTTCAGGCAGGTTCTGGTGTCTCAGAAGACAGCGAAGAATTGGAACCAAAAGGTAGGACAAATTTGACATATATATACCAGCCGAGTGAACTCGATATTTATTGAAAACAGTTACCAACTTATTAAATCCAATGATTTTCGGCAAAATTGGCTTGAAGTATATTTAAATGAATCAAAAAATATTCCTCATCATTTAACAAAATGGCAAGAGGTTAAAACGTATAACAGTTGTCAAAACTGTATCTTTTCTTTAAAAACCCATGATGGTATCGGTAACAACTTACGTCATAAATATCCTCCTCATGTTAAAGAGCAAGTTCTGTGTCAGTTTTCTCATTTGAAGGGATCAAGTTTTCTTATGTTTAGGCTCGGTATCCTAGCAGCTCTGTAATTGTTGGTAACCAGTGTAAGAGCATTTTCGTAAACATGAAATAAATAAATATACCGTTGGTATACTGCTAAAAATGGTCAAATCAGAAGAAAAAGAGAAATGAGTTAATGTGCTCAAGTTCTTTTAACACGCCATAACTGAAAAATCACAATCTCTGTTACAAAATGACATTTTAAAACAATATCTACTATTTTTTATCTTTTTGGACATGGCTACTTTTTAGCTGTATATCGATGAAATAAATTGCAATAAAATTGCAGTTTTGAATTTTCCAGGACAAGAACTGCATTCTGTAGATACGTAATCAGGAAAATCCTCTCGTATATGCTTTTTGCATTTTGCTGAAAGGAGGGCACATAAGAAGAAATTGGAAGTTTAAATGCGCTATATCATCTATTTGTGAAAAATGATATAGCGTGATTATGGAGCATGATTATTGGGATCACTAACATTATTTCAGATATTATATTTTTTTAAATCCACTGTGAAGCGCGCCAAAGTGCTTAACATCATAAAACAATACCATATCTCCGTTTCCAAATTTCATGTGGTTCTTATCCAGTTTGGTATAAATGTAGATGGTCATTATTAAAAAGAATAAAGAGAAGTATTACATAGCATACAAATGAATGAAAACAGGTAGTATATGATTAATCTCGTAAATTATTATGTTAATAAAATCAAAATAATTTGTAAAATGATGTGACACATGTAATATAATGAATTTTAAATATGCTGTCAGTTTTGATGTCTCAATATTCAAATGACCAAGTGATAGTTTCACATTTGAAATAGACAATATCGTGTTGAATATCTGAACCTGCTAAATGTCATTTGTATATTTGGAACCATTGACGTCATAATAGTGATGTGAAAGTTTTGATCACAGCTTCTTTTTAAGTATCATCCTTGTCTTTTCAGTATGGTTCAAAGAAATTGTGTTTCATAGTAGATGATAAACTTCTATTAATAAGTCTGACTTGACTTTAAAATGTAATACTCTTTAAAAGTAAAAAGACAATCTTGTGAAATTTATGTTTACATTGCAAGGAACAATTCCTTAAATTCATGCTCATGTTCATAATCCATATAAAACAAGACATTTTAATTTTTGAATAAAGTAAATGACATCTTACTACTGCATATCTAAAGTTGCCCACCACGTTACAACTCCATAATACCTAGAATAAGGTTTAGGTATTTTATGAGAGTAAAGTTTCGAATACGGACTCAGGTAGAAACAAAACCAGTGAGCAGATTTATATGGTGATTATTATTTGGCGAATGTATTAAAGACTAAAATGTATAACACATTAAACCTTAAAGCATCAAAATGGACTTCTTTCACTGTATTAAAAATAAAAAATATATTTCAGTCATAAAATGAGAGGGATAAAGAACTGTAAAAGAGTGAAATTCAGAAAGCAATAAAAGAAGGTTAGGAAACCACGAGTAATGAAATAAAATTTAAAAATTCTTAAACATTCATTTTACAAAAATGAAGTTGTATTATAAATGTGATCAAAAATCAATTGGAACATTTCTATTTAAGCTTAAAGCTCTTTTTGATAAAAAAAATATTTTTGCATTTCAGTGCAAATACAATTATTTTTTAAAAAGTTCAATTTTGTTTTTGGACATTACTACTTTTGTCTTCCGTTATTAATTGATTTCATAATTTCATCTAGAATTTTTTAAACAAAACTCAAATTTACGACGATTATTACAATCGATATTGCAGCATGTATAAAGATGATATAAATATGAGTGTTCCTGCTGAAAAAATAAAGTTTACACCATTTGTATACTGAGATTAGAAATTATATAAGTCTTAATTTTCTATCTGAAAAAAAAACAAAAAAAAACAGTAGCCTTATAGTCTAAACACGGAATAATAAGCAGCTAAGACTATCAACCATGTCTTGAGCCAGCAGACATAACAGATTCAAATATCTATGAATGATTTATCTTATGAAACCTAGCTGAAAATCGGTCATTGACTTCGCAGAAATCCTAAGGTGAATGATTTATAAGACCCTTATATTCTAGGTACTTAAATGTTGAAATAGGAAACGGATACTTCTTCTTAATACACTCGCATCTTATCTCTACTTTTGAAAGTTTATTTATAGTTCTTTAAATTACCGAGAAAGATTCCTATTTAAGCTTTATTTAATAATATGTCTTAAAACATTCTATTAAGCCATAAATGTACAACAGTAAATTATTTTCTGTTAGAGAAGAATTGAGTCGTAGAATTTAAGCTCTATAAGGAAACAAATATTGAAATAGGAACAGAACGAGCAATAATTCTATATTTATAATGATGTATAATGCAATGAAACATTTGAAAAATGGAACAACTCTTAAAATATAGAATAGTTTTATCAGAGAAGTAGAAATATTTGGAGATTGCTAATTTGACAAGTCATTTTGACGGGAATTTAATTAACAATAAACATATTTTTGTTGGCGTACTAAAAAGTACTTTTTTATATTATTATATACCTTTTAGTCTTTAATTTATAATTCATTTTATAAATGTAATGAAATTTTGAAATCACGTTTTTTCAAATTCACAACCAAGTGGCATCAAGATGTAAATAAAATGAGGGATTAACTGATAATTTCACTATGAAAAGATTCAAATAGCTTATGGTCATCAAGAACACACATATGTAAAAAATTTCAAAATTCTAGTTACAAAAGGAAGTGAATGAAAAATTCTTTTACAAAATTCATCTTTACAAACATGAAACAAGGCAACATAATTAGAAGTGAGGAACAACTGTACTGAAAATTTGACCAGGTTAAATTGATAAGTTTTGCAAAAGACATATTGCAATGAAAATACTGTAGGCTGAATAGACTGACAGATTTGGCAATTTAGCTTAAATTTTCAATACAAAAATATAATTGCTTGATTAGAGCATTTTTTTAAAAGGTTGCTTTCTATTTTTATCAACAAAGAGCAAAAGAAATATGAATGCAATTCAGTTTTAGAACTTTTCATTATCATTTTTATTAATTTTGGAGGCAACCCATTGTTCAGGAACGTGGCCATTTTTTTCATTTATTTTTCTGTGTAATTTAGGGGAAAACCCCATTTTATACGTTTAATGTTTTAACTAACAAAAGAAAAGCTAATTTGGACACAAAATATTTTTGAAGATTTTTTGTTTGTTTGTTTGTGTCGATTTTTGCGAGAAATCTAACATACGAATTGATTGAGCCTTTATTTGAAAAATGTTTTCTGAAATTCAATTCATGTGTCCGTTAAAAATATTTCTGAAGGATTGGTAAATAATATTTCCAAGTATAAAACGAAACATATTAATAAAAATATATTAAAATTATATATCTGAAATCAACTCTCTATATTAAAAATTATTGTTTATTAGTAAAAATAAATAAATATTGAGAAAAAATTTAGAATTTCTGCATGCTTGAATGTATTTCATTTAGCGAATTTATTTAGTTTTTGATTCTCACAGTTTAATTAAATAACATTATTCTTTAATTATCCATTTATATCTGGATTATATTGCAGCGTAGGGATATGTTACTTTAAGTAATGACAACAGTGAATTAACAAAAGCAGAGTAATCGTTTTATGCCTAAAAACATCATCTAGGCAGAAAGGGCATACGTTGAAATGAAATCCACATAGAGAAAGGATATGAATTTTTGTATAATTAGAAATTCGAGTCTAAATTTAACTTTCACATTTCAACTACTAATTTAAAATGACCAGAGGAGTATTCGAATTATTCAAAAATATGAATTAAAAATATCTGACTGCGGCATAGGAAATCGCAACTTTTGAGCTAAAAAAGGCCCTAAATATCATTATTATTTACTCTCTATAACTTATTATTTATTAATATTCAACAGTTCTATTAATCAAATAATGATTAGTTTAGTTTCCTTAACGCCCCGCTTTAAAGCAACATAAGGACTATTTTGGCGTGGACCTCGTAATTTTGAACCGCGATGAGATGACGAGAACGACACATGAACTGGAACACCTCTGTCCAAACTTCCACACTACACCAACGGGAGGACGTTTGGCCCCGGCAGATTTAGCTTGCACCGGACCTGCTTACAATCGGTGGAATCTGGTCTCGAACCTGAAATTCTCCGGGTTCAAAGCCGAGACCACCAGGCCACCGCGGCTCTATTCAAATGATGACTAAATAGAAGAATAGCAAATGGTTTTGTTGAATATATACTAATTCAGACACTAATTTTTTCGATTTTTTTACAATATAGAAATTTCAAGAAATGCTTTAATTTGAAATAAAGTACACCACTTTGAATGCTGCAATTAAATGATGAAACTACAAAGAGTCAGTACAGTCTACATCTAATGTGCTCATAGCGTGTTAAAAAAGATAACTGTTTATTGTTTTTTATTCAATATATTGTTCAGCAATTAAGATCTCGAAAGAAATAAGAGCATCATTATTTAGTTTCGATCATATAGGACGAAAGATATAAACGTATCTAAATAAAAAAAGAGCATTATAAATAAAATTAAATTTTATTTGGGACTTTGAATTATTCAACAATAATTAACTTGGACTTCTGACGACATTTTAAAATTATGTTTATAGGAAATTCAAGGAATCAGATAAAAAATTATTCAGCGACGAACAGAATTACCCGTCATTAACACACACAATGCATTAAAAACTAAAATGAATAGAAATTATTTCATTTGAAACAGTATGAACAAAACCTAATACATGACTAAATTTATATTTTTAAAAATCCTAAAATACTAATTAGAAGCTAGGAAATATCAGATGCCATATTACTTTTGTTACCTTGAATAAGTAAAAATGGGCAAAATCTATAACACTAAAAGAAGATCCTAAAAATTTTTTATGCTAACCATAAGATTTATGTTGAAGAAGCTCTTATCGAAGATTCAATGAGTGTCTTAAATCATTCATTCTATGTGGTCACCGAGCGAAAACGTTAGTGAAAGAATGATCAGTTGAAGTTCTAGATATTTATTGCAGCAATAAACTTTGTCATCTTCTTTATTTCAAACGAAATATTGCAGTGTTCGTGCGCTTCGACAAAAGTGATTACTTTGAAACATAAAAAAATGTAGATAAAATTAAATGAGTTTTGTTTCAGAAACATTTTGCGGGCATTTTTTTCTAAGGCTATACTTAACGATTGGAATTTGTTAGCATATTAACATTAAAGTGCTCTGGGGATTAATATGTTCTATAATAAGATTAAAGACCGCATTGGCCTAAAGTTATTTTAAGGGCTTAGAGCTTAATATTTTTGTTTTTATTTTAAATTAAATGCCAAAATATAAGAATGGATAATTATTTAGATACTGTATTCATTCCATTTAACAACAACAACAACAACAAAAAATACCAACATTTAATCCATTTTATTTTTTCCTTGTACTTATGTAATAAAATGTTGACACAATTTTTTAAATATTTAGCAGCTTATTTATTCAATTTTGGAAATGTGGAGCAAGTCTGTTTTCTTAAAATCAGAATTAAGTGTTTCAAAATATTGTGATAGGCCCCATTATAATATAAAATACAATAATATTTAGTATAGGGTGTGATTTATTAAATATTAACATGTCTTAAGAAAAGCTTAACAACAATTACTTAACTGCTTTTTAGTAAAATATTTCTATAATCGTAATTGTTGTCCAGATGGCTATAAGGTAAACAAGAGCACTAAGACTACCGTTTCTAAACTTCCTACCTGATGCGAGAAAATCCAATCCATTTCAAATTCTATATGCTCTATTTTCTAAGATGTTGCAAAGATTATTTCCGTTACATTTAACGAAGAAGTGTAATAAACAATTTTAAACAACTCGAAGGTTATTATTTTGCCAGCATTCACTTCCCCAAGCTTCCACATCAAACCGAATATGGATTTTCACTCGAACCAGGCTCACATATAAAGTAAATCGCTAGTGAAATCGAGTTTCGAAACTGAAACACTCCAATGTTGAAGTCTTATTACTATAACTTAGAGCTTTTAGAATGAGTTTTGCATTAGACTTTAGAGTTTTACTTGATTGATTATTTTCGAATGCGTGTTCAAATATGGACATGCCATCTAAATTTTTATTCCAATTTCGCTTAAGTCCTCTGTCATTCGTAGACGAGTTTGACTAGAAATGTTTCTCTAATTAGATACCTTTTAATTTTAAAATCATTTCTATATAAATATTGTTTCCTAAACCAAGAAACTGAAAGTCGCTAAAAGTAGGAAGTTCTGCCCTTAAAATTTATTTTTTTTAATAATTGGAATATCGACATTATAGACTCCTTTCTGAAAAAGTAAAAAGAATTATTTAAGATTTGCTAAACATTATCACAAATAAATTGCTCTTGAATGTTCTAAAATGTAGTTAAAGTTATATAATAAATACAACTTTTAATACTATTTTAATAAATTGCCTATCTTACGCACTCTAAGTTTGTGTGTGTGTGTGTGTGTTCGGTGTACCATGCTAAAGCACATTTTTATTCTGCTGGAAAAACTTAATAGCATGAATTGTAGGGTTGAGAAAAATGGACAAACTGGCACTTCCCAGCAAATATATTAATAAATATTTAATAATTACTTAACAAAATAAGTGCATTTCTATTTCTTAAGCCAATACGCATAATATATTGCTTTTAGTTACCTATTCATAAAAATAAATGTAAAATAAAATAGCCTATTCTTCAATATGACGAGGTTTATTATCTTTCTGAATAAATTAGGATTTGACTCTGGTCTAATGTTAAGCGCTATATTCTCCACAGCATAATCCTTCAAGATGGCGCAATAAATCAGACCCAATTAGTGGAATATCCTTAAATCGTTGCAGATTAACGAGTTTAAAAGTGACTTCAGAGCTTTACGGGGGAAACTTAATCGGATTGCCCTCAGATCTCGGTTAAAGCTTCCCCGTTAATTATACCTTAACAACTTGTATTTCAAACATTATTTTGAAACCTAAAAGATTAAAATAGCCGAACTTTTTTTAGTTTTCACTTTATCTGAAGTCTAATTGATTTAAAATGATTTGATAATGTATCTGAAAAAGTGTAATGATGAGAGAACGCTATAAAAATCTGTTATTTTAGATTTGGACAATTTGAAGGAACCATTTGGTGATAATTTAAATGAGCTTGTGAGAAATAGATTTTACACGCTTCAATTAAGTACAATTTTGTTTAAAATTGGTTTTAGTTTTTCTGTATACCCAATATGCAATATTTAAGTATTGCAATTGTAAAAAAAAAATTGATTTTCATTAAATTAAAAGTTTTACACATTCCTAGATCCTATAATGCAATTTTGTACTATGTCAGGTAATCTGATAAATTTTCTGTAAACTCAAAAACTCAAAAAAAAAAAAAAAAAAAAAAAAAAAAAAAACCTAGCTAGACAAATAAAATTTGATAAGTGGTTTTAAAAACAATATTGGCGATTTCTAAAAAAAATTCATAGACCTTGATGAATGAAATTTAGCATAGGTTTATTTATCAACAGAAATATCGATGCCGAATTTTTGAAAAAAATCTGCCAAGTGGCTGAATACTCGTCAAATCTTCTTAACTGAAAAATGCAGAAAGCTAAACAAATAAAATTTGGTACTTTTTTTTAAATATTGTTTATTTTTAACTAATTTCATGCAAATTCCATTCACGAGAGAGTTTATATCCTTTCAAATGCATATCACAAAATTCCAAAGAATAAATTAAGTTAAATCTGTGATTTCATTACCAGAACTGTAAGTTCTTAGAAGATTCTTCCCCATTTTCCCCTCGGTATTGAATGACAGTCAGTCTGTCTTATCTGATATATGTGAATGCTAACAATTTTATAACGAATATAATTAGATATGAGAAATGAAGTTTCATCATACCCTTTAGTTTAATTTAGCTTGTTTTATGATTTTAAAGACGGTATTTTGTGATCAAATTTTCAGTCATTTCCAGATGTATAGAGTTCTAAAATTTTAGGTATTTTAGTATTTTGAAAGACAATACATTACTTTAATATATTCAGAATTTAATTATCAGGAAATCTAATATTTTAATTGAGTTATCAATACATTCATGTAGCGTCACTTGTTTGTGAATCGTAAAAAAAGGATTTCTTCAAAACATTTATGACAAAAACTCATAAACTAACGACTAAAATGTAGAAAATAATAAACTTTACTTTTTAATCTAATAATAAAAGTGTGTTTTGAAACTTTTTTTTATTGATAAATTTTCTTTATTTTTCATTCATAATCGCAAACATTATTCTAATATCACTCAAAATTTGAATTTTCTACTATTTTTCATTTAAATATAAATCAAGCAATATATATTCACAACACATAAAATATAGAAATATGTTTTCAGTAACATATATATTATTTTCGATGCGTCGATGCGAACATAAATCTTTTTCTTCTTCTTCCATTATTTAAAAAAAATCTTCCATTTATTTATTCATATATACATTTGTTTAGTTTGGGAATCTTCATAATTTTCTTTATATACATATATTTTTTTTTATCTTAGATGAAAACATAATACTTTCCAATCTTCCATTTAAAAAAAGCTCCCTGTCTAAAATTTTATTTAAATATTAGGAATTCCTTGAAAATTCTTATAATTAGTGATTGCAAATGTGAAAAAAAATATTCTGAGAGCTGAAAGAAATTACGCATCTTAAAAATATATATATATAAACTTGAATAACGTGGAAATTCATTTTTTCCCCTCGTTCAACATGTTCGGTTCTAAGATTAATGCTGTTATGATTAAAATGTGATAAAAAGAATATGTATAAAGATGTAAACATTTGCAGGAACAATTGATGATAATTAAAAGAAAAGCGACGGTTTCATGTATTTTATTTGCTTTTATTTTATAAAACATTTCTTTATTTTAGATTAAAACTAATGTAGTTAATGCGAATGTTTTTTGAATATTTTTTGTTCTATAAAAGAGAAATTTCTCATTTGTATTAGAAATTTTTAAATCACAATATATTTAAAATATTATAATTTATATATAGAGGAATACATATATATTTATAAATTTATATAAAAATATTTTGAGAAAAAATTTATCAAAATGATGAATTGTAAATAGATGCTAAAAATTAATTTTTAAAAACATTTAATGAATTTATCGACTTTTATATACGCATCTTTAACTTCACTGATAAAAAGGGATTTTGGAAAATTTTTTCATTCATTTCTTTTAGAGCTAGATTTTTGAAATTTTGTACGCTTGTGCATTCTTGTTGATAGTTCATTCTATTCCTTTTTTGCAACAATTATTATTTTTTTGTTCTCTACGAAGGAATCCACCGGGTAATGCATTCGAAGGAAAATTGATTTCAAATTTACATAGCATTAATGAATAATAACTTTAAGATTAAAGATTAGAAAATAATTAAAATAAAATATCTACCTTTTAATGTACTAATAAAAATATGTTTTTATTAAATTCATTTGCTGTTGATTTTGAACAAGCAAATGAAAGAGTGGACATTTTTAGAATTTCTACGAACATTGAAATTTTCTACTCGAGCCGAGTATAATTGCAATTCTTAAATGTAAAAGATTGGATTTGGAAAAGGAGATTAATTTTTCACACTTGGTAGAACGTAAAAATGTTTAGGGAAATTAAATATCGCTATTTAAGTCAGTTTCACTAATTCACTAATAATTTCTAATTTTGAGACTGCTGGAAATCACTTCTGTTTCAATGAATAAAATGTAAGAACCTGTTTCAAAAATCTTTTAATATCTAAAATAATTATGAATTTACTTTAACGATATGTTGAAAAGCGAGAATATGAGAGTAATTTTCATAAGCAAGATTTCCATTCTAACCATGTTCCGATAAAAGAGTTTCTAATTTGATGGAGAAAGGTATGCATTTCCAGTTGGAAAAGTACTCTGAATGTCGTAAGCAGTTATATTTTATAATATTTAGATCAATAAATGAACTTTTGAAAATTCCTAAATTTACATTTTGATACAGTCGTCCCACATAAGTCACATTTATTAAAATAATCTAGACACTCTGACATTTCAGCCTCAAAAAGTTCAGAACTTGAGAAACAAAACTGATTAAGTTGTGAAGCTTTGAATTTTAATATTATAGGTCAATCAGTGATTGCTTCGAGGAGCGTCGTGTGTTAAGTGGCCAATTTTTCTCGACACGGCCATTAAAATGTTCTCAAATTATCTATATTAATGATATTCAATGCTCTAGTTTCAGTCATAGAAGAGTCTAACTTCTCTTGCTTAAAATGTTAGTGAATTAAGAATATTTTATTAAATATAACTTGATGAGGGAAATATTAATTTTTATTAAATTAACTGGACCAGGAAAATATGTAAAAATAAGACACAGTAATTTTTTAGATGCATATTTATTTACTTCATCGACATAAAATATTATTCTGTTTGTCATCCAAAGGATTTTTTCATCAGGAAGTATATGTTTTTTTCTAACGGTTTAGAAATTGGCTTTTGGGCCAATATAAGAGTGAATATCTTGTGCAATTAAACTAAACTAAGTTCTTCGAATAAAAAAAAATATTAAAAATTAATAGTTTTAGACAAAATATTATCAAGAAAAATTAAAGACTTTTTTTAAAAAGTAAAAAAAAAAAAAAAAAATTCTGGAATTACTAAAATTATATATAAGAAATAAAAAAAATGTATAAAACATTAGATGGCGCATTTTAAAATATGCGAATAAAATTGAATAAGTTTGATGTGATGTACTTAAAGTTAAAAAATAAATAAAAACAGACTAATTTTACAGGAAATTAATAATTTCACTAAATGTCTAATTTGAGTTCTATAAAAAGCTAAGAATAATTTAATTTAAGGAAAAAAAAACTGTTTTTAAAGACGCTTTTTTATTAATGCGTTTACAAATATAAGCTATTTAATTCTGTTTATTTTCTTCTTTTCACCTTCAAATTTACAAATCGATAATCTATGAGAAGTAAAATCTTTTTCGATTTCTTTTACAATTTTACTAGGAAGTGACGAAGATTCAAAATTTATTTAAACTAAGGTATTATCCGATGGTGAAATGCTGAATTATTAAAATAGTGTATTGTTATCGGCAAAATGCAGCTATAAAAAATTTCTAGATTCTAGTATGTAAGGGAACGGATGAAAAATTCATTACAGTCATCTTTAATTCCATCAAATAAACAAGATAAAAAGTAATAAAATAATAAATAATAAGTTCAATAAAAGTATATGATAGGACTCTATTTATCCTGCCTTCTAAAGGTTAAAGTTATAAAACTAATTTTTATGATCCCTACTTATTTCTGTATTTTATTTTTTAACCGCTATCTAACTTTATTAATAGAATATTTTTTCACAATTTGACACTGGTTTGATAAAAAACCTAAATAAATAAAATGAATCAGACAATTTATTCGAAATTTCAAGTTAGAATTTGATACCTTCAGGCTGTCTTTATTTCTCAGAAATACATTTCGGGGAAACTTTCGTACGATGATCTTCCAGTTTCGATGTGTTTAGCTGACATGTTATTTTTTGATAATGTACCTTTTGGGCAGAGTATAACTATGTTTTTACAAGAAAACAAGTTGAAAATCGTCAGTATTGTTTCCACATTTCCAACCGTGAAGATCTTTTTACTCGAATTTCATATTTTTATTTTGTTTTAAACTTCCAAAGGCAGATGCTCTTTAATATTGTATTAGATGTTATATAAATAGCTAAAATACAATATGAGAATTCTTTTATGCTTGGTATTTCTATGCTTCAACAAATTCTAAATCAAATTGAAATTTATCTCTATGAAAAATTGCGTTCCTCTTGAGAAGAGTGATGTTAAAAATAGTACCACTATGAAAATTTTAAACGAGCTATACAAAAGTAATCTTCGTAAAAATGTTACTTCTTGAAAGCTGAAATGAAATTGAGTTGAAATACAGGACATACGAAGGTGGGGAATATAATTTTAGAAATTCTTATTTTTTAAACTATACTAAACGGTATTTGAAATTTATTAGAAAACAAATTACCCTTTTCTTTTGAATCGTATCTTAAAATATATAAAGAAAAGGAACACATTTTTCTGTATAATGAAAGCTCTAGATTTCTATATTTGTAGTCTGAAATTCTGAACTGGAAGAGAAAACCTTAAAAGATTTGTAAGAAAATTTATATTATTTTTGAAAGCTGGTAGGAAAAGTTTTATTCAAGGAAAATTAAGTGGCGATTATAAGTAATTTTTAATGAATGGAAATAAACCAACGTTTAAAAACTGCTTTCAAATAAGAAAATGTCATTTAATTTTTTAGAATACAAAGTATTTCAGTTCTCAAATGCTTTAATGGATTCTTAACACACTTTCAAATGATGTTCAGCCCATTCTAAGCAATTAAGAATTTCAACATTTAATATTCTTTTATAAATGAGGGAATCTAAGTGTTTAGAAGATTTTGCAAATAAAAACAGATATGCCTGAACACATTTACAAATAGTCTTTCGAAAAGAACAATTAGAAAAAGCAATTATTCTAAATAGCATAAAGAGAAATTTGTCTCCACTCATAGTAAAAGAGAATGCGTGGGTGTCAGTGTTTGTGCAAACTCTGTTCTTGACAGACCGTTAAACTTAGAGACGCCTAATTTAGTCCAAATTAAATCTCTAAACTGAAAATGGGAATTTTTAAAAATTTCAATTGAAAGAATTAAGAGAAATGTTTACGTATTCACACCATAAATTTCAAAAATATTATTTCAAAAAATGATTTTTTTAACTGTCATAAAATTAAAATAAATCTTATTTTCAATTATTCCAATTTAGTTGCTATATATTTTTTTATCTGGTTTAATTTTTAAAAGATACTTTTAATTATTTTTTTACAAAAATGCATTGTAATGATATGCAAATCGGTTTCTATTGTTACTAAAAATACTTCATATTTGATTTTTTTCTTCTATTTTTCATGATCCAAATATGAATATAATGTTTAATGAGCAGATTTTTCATTAACGCAGGCTTTTAAAGAAATTTCTAAAACTCTGTAGCATTTGCAGTCAAGGTATTACTTCCGAAGTAAAGAATGAAAATACATTCATACATTTATAAAGTGCGCCCGTTTTTAAACGATGCCTTATAATACAAATGAATGTGTAAAAATACATTATCGATTCCTTTCAATTTCGCTTTCTTTTTGTAACACATTGAAATGTTTACTGTTACGAAGAAATGCTTATTGAATAACCCTTGGTCTTATGAAAAATATTCAGCGACACACAAGAAATTTCAATGTGAAATAATTAGACTTCCTATTTTTACAGATTTTATTAATTAATCCAATAATTTCAAATTAGCATTGAAGTTACTGGATTAATTGAAGAATAAACATTTCCCGTTTCAAATAAAAGTTCGAATTTTTGTTGAGAAGGCAGAAAATTACTTATGTGCACATCACAATGAACAACACTGCGTAGAGCTTCAAAAATATTAAAAGTTACATGCCGATAAAAAATGAAAAAGTAATTTACTGTGAAATCATTAAGTCCAACCTGCCGATGAAATATTAAATTGAAATATGTACCATTTATTAACCTTGGCGAACCACCTGGTAACCAAAGACCGATAGTTACTTGTCAACACAGCGGAAAGTTTCTCATATGTTATTTTGAGTCTCGATCTATCCATCATTGATTCTAATTTGTGTCATTATCATCCTTGCATTTTACCAAATTATTTTGAAGAATTTTATAGTTTCAAATTAACTTATTACATTTTTGATTTTGAAAAATGTATAGAAAATTATTGATGTTAAATAAGAAAACTAAGGTCTTATTTAACTATCTTAAGTAAGAAATAAAATGAAATTTAATATTTTGAATATAGATTAACAGAATTTCAAAATCCATGGCATTTTTATCCTTAGGTGTAATAATACAATTGCAAAATTTTTACTTCATGGGAATTAAAACGTAATTAAAAAAAAAAAAAAAAAAAAAAAAAAAAAAAAAAAAAAACGTTTTTTTTTTTTCCTTCAAATTTTTTACTAAAATAAGAAATGGAAATATTTATTTCTAAAAAATTAAAAATGCCTTTACAGTTCAAAATATGTCAGTGTTTGACAAACATTGACAGGACATTGATTCCTGGACAAGCCTATGAAATTAAATGAATTATTAAATTTTAGCAATTTTTTAAAATGCATTTGTTTGAATAATTCTGCTTTTAAAGGGAATAATGAAGAAAGTCCAATGACAAAAGAAAAAAAAATATTTCTGTATATTTGCCTTAAAATCGGGAGGAAATGAAATGGGGAAAAAACATAACATTTTTCTAACCATTTACATGATTATTTTTTAACTTTAACATTTAATGACTTGATGCAAATGTTTAATTGCTAATTACTATTACGCTAAAAATAATTCTGAATGCTAAAAGTAATTGGCACTTAAGTGGCCAAAAAACAATGTTTCTGTATCCATTTAAATCGCAATATTTATAAATAATTAAACTGACGAAGTATTAGTTTTCCTTGTTTAATTATCAGTGCTCAGATTAAAACGATGTCATTAACGTCTGATTTGAATAGAAGAAAAAAAAAAGCTGGCTTTATTTTTTAATTAATGTCCCTTTTGAAATAAACACGAAATAAATACAAAAAAAAACCCATTTACTTTTTGATGCTACGTCCGATTCCCTATTTTTATATATTAATTTGTTGTCGATTTAAACATTTAACACGACTGAACAGCGAGATTTTTAATATCTTCTCCAGAGGTTTTTGTAGCCAGTGTTTAAAGCGAATTTTCACAGCAGTTTTAACTTCTTCATCAATGTCTAACGTTAAAAAAAATTAGAATTCATTGTCGTAAAGTTGTGCATTACTAGGTGCAAAGTCTGTACTTTGTTTATTGTTCGAATATCTTTTAACTAAAAAAAATCTGATCAGATTTTGAATTTGAGCTTAAACATATGGCCTTGCTTCTAGCATTTCTAACTTTCCTTGAAGTATTTTATATTTTACCACTATTTATTACATTGAAATTTCAAATATCAAATTCATATGCAAAATTCATATATCCGTCGATGGAATCCATCAGATTCCATGGTTTTTTTTAACCTCACACTATGAAGCATATAGACTGACATCGTGAATTACAAAAGGGCTGAATTATAACTAGTAACCAAGGCATTTAGATTTATTTAATCAGGGCCAGACAAAACCTGTCATGAGTTTGATTTATTTTACTAAGTTTGCTTTCTAGCATAGATGAAAAATTCCTGTTACCTGATCATGATAGTTGAGCTACAGAAATTTCCATTTAATTGCATGAACGTAAAATTTGCCTGATATAACGAAACAAATGTATTCATTATTAGTTGTTTGTTATCAAGTTAAATTTCTGTTCACAATGTCACTGAAATAATATTTTATTCTGTATTCATTTCTGTACCACAACATATTTTTTTAAAGCTCACAATATAATTATAGATTTTTGTTAAATGCACATCTAATATATAGATAATTTTACCCATTTTGATAAATATTATAAGGTTGGAAATATAAAATAGGGCAATTTCAACAATTATATGTTTAAACCAATACAGCATTTAACTGCATTATGATATCATTCATGATGCAGTAAAATAGCTGCAGCTTCAAAATACATATATTTTGGGAGGTATAGATTATATGTTTCTGTTTCCTAGTTCCAGGAAATAAGGAAAGAATGTTGCTTTTTCTTTCATATATATAGATTCTTTGTATAACATGTAGAAACATTTGTTTTTGATGCAAAATCCCTTTTCGAACATTAAAATAATCTTCAAATAAATTTGAAATTTTTATGACAAACCATATATTTTGCATAATCTTTTCTGAATGAAACTACTTGAGCCAGAGAATATTGCTCCTTAGAAATCGATAGAAATGTTTCAAGAATTATTTGAACATCAACTGCGATAACAGTTATTGTTTCAACCAGAACATTTGCCATTTCAATCGTCTTTGAGAAAGATGATCGTTCAACAAACTTTCTGTTTAAGTTGTGTTGAATCTTTCATTTGGACAGTTCAAGATGTTTTAGCGAGTAGCCATTAGTGGAAAACGGAAATGTGACTGATATTCGAGACGAGGCTCCGTCACTGCAGGCTATTTTGAGAGTGAAGCTCTATTCTAGTCACTCTCGATTCGATGAGACTTTCTAATTGGTATTCTTCCGAAATTAAACTGCATGGTTGTCATGAAGAGTGGCTTTTAATTTCGTGTTTAAATATCAAAGTCGAACGCGAACAAGTGTTTTCAGTTTTTATGAAACTGCAGCTTCAGAAGACAGATTAAAGTTTCAATGCAGGAATCATGATTGGAACTGTGGCAGCTGCTTTTATTGAGGACTATTTTTAACTTTCTGGCATACAAAGTATATGATGAGAAAATATAATGGTGAAAATACTACAAATCTATTGGAATATCGTTGTCATATATATTTACCAATTTTGGTAAATCAGCCAGTTTTAAACTATTCCTAGTACCCTTCTTTTAAAGCATTGGTGTAAATATATATCTCCGTTAGTATGTAAATGAACGTTGGCGGAACATTGAATGAATAATTTAAAAAATGCAGAAACTCCGACAGATGACATTTTATATACGGCTTTATTTCTAAAATTGTTGATCTATATACTAGACAAACTCCTCTAACTAACAAGGTGTCTGTTTACTTTTTTGTGTTTGGAGCATCATAAATTAAAATAATTTGAAGCAAGATAAATAAAAAAAATTATGTCGCTCTGGGGCCAAAAGTTTAGGCAAGTAAAAAAAAACCCAAAAAAACCTCCAAAATGCATACTCGATTTTCTTTATTATATTACCGAGATAGGTACGAAACCCACAAGAAATTTAAGGGGAAAACTATACAGACATTGTCTAAGGATCAGGGTTACGAATTTTTTGGAGGGATAGGGTATATCTCGGGACACTCGGGATCACATAGCAATGTTAAGTCCAAAGCATTTACCAGACAAGGTGGATGGCATTGCACGTGCACGGGATTCCCAAGCGTTCCCTAAAAGACACTTCATTTCAGCATTCTATTTTAAGACTCGATGTTCATCACGAATGAGTTCACAACTGTTCACGTGAACAGAGCATTATCATATCCAATGACGTAGCAATGGCATCATAACTGACTTCAGCATATCAAAATTCATATACAAAGTGCATAGTTCATGTGTAGGAAAAATCTTTAAGCTCTTTATCAAATATGTATATCGATATTTCAACTGATGGTGTCCTCAAGACCATTATTTTTTAATTGAAAGAAAATAATTTGACATTCACTTACTCGCTGTCATTTTTTTTAACATTTGATTGAAAAAAGAATATGCGTAAAGGTGAATGCTTTTACTTTAATCCCAAAGTCTGTGGTGCATTTTAAGTCGATTATGAAAATGAACCAGATTTTTAAATAAGAAATGTGAATTTTCGATCTAAATTTTGGATGTATTGATGTTAAAGCAGACACCTGGATATAGAGCCCACTATATTCAATGTTTGCAGCTGTGTTTTTGTTAGTACATATTGTTAATCTTACTTAATGCTGTCTATGATTTCTTTAATTGTCTTATTTTGATAAGTAAAGC
This sequence comes from Argiope bruennichi, assembly GCF_947563725.1. Classification (NCBI taxonomy): domain Eukaryota; kingdom Metazoa; phylum Arthropoda; class Arachnida; order Araneae; family Araneidae; genus Argiope; species Argiope bruennichi. The sequence goes on from NC_079162.1 coordinate 54,180,069, forward strand.
AAGAACATATTAGTAGATCGTATATTAGTGCTTTTTCAGGCCCAAGAGCCATGTTTGTCTATATTGCGATAAACATGTGGTGGTTACAAATTGGTAGAAATTAATATTATTGAATCCTAAGAATTCAATAATTCCCCTTTTTTTTAAATTTCATAACAAAACAAAAATCAGTTGGCGACAATAATTGTTCTACTGACATCGAATTAGAAATTGGATTATTGTCTGTTTACTTACTCGAAGTTAATTAATTTTCACTCTAACACTGTGGATATTATTGAATTCCTTAAACAAACTGAAATTTCCATAAATCAATAAATACTTTATTTTTGTCATACAAATATCTAGATAATTGTATTTCTGATTCAGTAGTACAAGCACGATATATGAAATATTGACCTTTATTAATTCCATAAAGCAGCAGCTTCAAAAAGCTAACAATAAATAGAAAACATTCCATATTAATGCTAAAAGGCAGAATGAAGAAAATTGGCAATAAGCGTTTATCGAAAAATTTGCCTTGGAATTTTGTTTACCTCTTTCTTGGATAAGTAAGGATATGCTTTGGCCTCTTCGTAAATACTTCTTTCATAAGGATATTCTTAGGGCCAGTAATTCGGAGAAGATGGATAAAAATCAATATTTCCAGTCAATATTGATAAATTCTAAGAATTACATAGATATTTTGTTTAACCTTATAGAAATGCAAAAGCAGATATTGTTTTTCTCTGATGAAATCTTCTGGGAAATTGGCCGAATTAGAGTATCCTTGCTTGCAATTTTTGAACTTTTTTTTTCCAAAAATTAGCATTTCAAGAGTTAGCCATTTCTACAACGATAATATTTTGTCTATGTAATAAAATATATCTAGTTAACTTCATTTCTAATTCAATGATGTTCACGAAATCTATCTGATATTAATTCTACGATAAAAACATTTTTTTACCTGAAGTCGTGAAATATTTTGAATAACGATTGACTTGTTAGAATTCCCTATTTATTGGTAAAATAAGTTGGTAAAGAACGAAAGATCTTCAATAATTGGAAAATGGAAACCTCAGTTTCTACAGAGTTAAAATGAATTTAGGAATATGCGCTGATATGATATACTATAGCATTAATAAGATATCTCTTGAGTAAGCTGTAAGAACTTAATAAAATGAAATTAAAGAAGAAATGTTCATTGTAAAAATCAATATTTTTAAACTACAATATATTGATATCTCCTTCCCAAATTAGAAAACGTAACACACACACACACACACACACACACACACACACACACACACACACACACACACACACAAATTAAAACAAAGACATGTGCTTGCTTTGATTTGTAGAAAAATGAGTTAATGTATTTTAAATAAAGTAAAAACCTTGAAATTATTAAAATGATTCATATTTTTTTTATATAAGAGAGAGATATTAGTTCTGGAGCAATCTACATAAGTTATTAATAATTCGTTAATAATCTAAAATAATTAATGCCTTTCTTCAAAGCGTAGGTTCCTAAAACTATAAAAGGAAAGAAGTTGATCACAATGCATATGGCTGTATACAAACAGGGTGATCAAGAAATATCAGGAGGTGTTCGGAGCCCTGTGTGGGATATGTGCTGGACGAAATATAAAAAAAATTGACCACCATATACATTAAAGTATGCGGTTTCGATTTATCAAGAAAAAAATAGTACCAAAAAACGCCGATAGGGAAAATTCTGACTCCACGATTGGAAACTTTATTATATAATTTGCTTATACGAATACTTCGTGAAATGACATCGAAGATAAAAGGAAAGGTTGCGGGAATTTAAGTCATTCTACAAGAATTCACCAGCCGATTGCGTTGTCACTACGTCAATGCGACTTATTAGTCAAGCTTTTTTATCAACGAGATGAAAATGCCAGTGTTGCTCTTAGTGAATACCGGCGCTTGAAATGGTTATGTAGAGGACCGATGACCATAACTGACTTACGAAGAATGGTTGAAAGATTTGAAACAACGGGAATTATTGGTGTACAATCAGGCCGAAGACGTAAAGGTATCAAGCAGGAACAAGTTGAAGAAGTTGCAACGGCCGCTACGGATGAGGCATGAGCTAATAAGCAGGATCCAGTAATGCACGTTCAATATCACGACAAACAGATATCCCGTTCTCATTGGTGCAGAAGATATTGCGTAAGATGATGAAATTTTATCCGTATAAGATAATATCCATTAACTGATAACACTGATCTGAATCTTGGCAATTTCTGGTTGTGGGGCTCCTTGAAAAGCGTTGTGTATCAATGACATGTTCCTGACATTCCTATTTTGAAAGGTCAAATAATGTTACAAGTTAGACAAATAAATGCCGATATGCTGCGAGCCACCATTGAAAACCTTGTGTACTGCATGCAATTATTAGAACATCAAGTTGTTGGTCACCTTGAGCCAAATTTGTAAGTTGCTATAATAAATGTTTTTCATTGATATTGAAAAACATTTTTTCCATTGGTAGTTATGTATTCTTTTTTCACACATTATCCGCTTGCAACGCCAGGATTTCCCCTATCGGCGTTTTTTGGTACTAATTATTTTTCTTGATAAATTGAAAACGCATACTTTAATGGTGGCCAAATTTCGTTATATTTCGTCCAGTACATAACACGCTATATGGCTCCGAACACATCCTGTTTTATCTTGATCACCCTGTATATATATATATATATATATATATATATATATATATATATATAAACTTGGAGGTTATTAAAACTTAAGATGTTTATTTCTTTACGTATAACTACTTTTATCTGTAGTCAGCATGTTATAGGAATTGCAACAATTATTCATCATTTAAATTAAACTCAGCAAACTGATCAATGATCCTTTTAATTTCATTCACAATTCAAACAGCTTGCCATCTCAAACTCTTTTCGAGTGATTTTATGCTTGATATTCGAGTTATTGTCAGATCCTTAATTATGGGAACATCAATCTTTAGAGCCCTCTAGTGTGTTTTAGCGTGTGTTTTGATAGTCATTTGAGTATATTCTCAGATGAGGTGAATTACAAAAAAGCTTCTAATTGTTAGATTTTTTATCATGAAAAACAGATTAAACGTTTACACTTATTCAATCTTTTTTTTAAAATTGGAACTATACATCAATGATAGGATGGTGGATGTTGACTTAAAAATTAAGTTAGAGGAAATTGAATAGGAAATCAAATTATTGTACAGATGAGCTTTATAGTGGTACATATTTACATATATTTCAAATAATTAGTTAATTTGATATCGCAGCAATTTAACTTGCAATAACTGCTTATAAAATATGAATAACTTTTATCTCAAATAACAGTTTATGAAATTTGGGTTCCTTTTTTTATAAAATACAAATTACCTTTTCTTGTGCTATGAAATAAAAATTAGTTTTAATTTATATAGTGCATATAAACCTTTGTTTATAAAATACAAATTTGGTTTTGATTACAATACATAAATTCTCTTCTTTTCATAAAATAGAAATTAATTTTTATTCATTAAATATAAAATTTCCATTCGTTTATAAAATTAAGTTAACATTTCTTCCTTTTATAAAATATAAATTAATTTTTTTTCCATAAAATAACTCCATAAAAATTCATAATTGTTTACATAAAAACCTGTTTGAAAATTTTAAAAAATACTTTCAAAGCAAGTATTATTGTTAATTTGTAAGCTTCGTGGAAAGAATTTGAATGAAACCTTAGTTTCTGTATAAAAACATTCAGCTCTCCAATCACATTGTCATTGCACCTCAGTTAAAAAAAAAAAAAAAAAAACTGTACATATTGAATTTTTTTAAATTAAAAATAAAAACATTTTAAACTCGGAATAAAAATCAAGTTCGTAATTAAAGTTTCTTCTTTAAAAATATTTTCATTAATTTGGAAATACCACATCCTAATCACTTCTCCTTCTAATCTTTGTTATTAATTTTGCTAAACTTAACAAAGATTTACAATTTTATTTCAACACCATCTGTAGCAAGCAATTTAGTAGAACTGACCTCGTGGTGAAATCTTAGATTCAGAAACAGAGGTTTCCCGTACAAGCCCGATTTCACAGAATATTCGTCGTGTTTTAGTTCAAGCTACATCTGATGTAGAAGTTCAAACATATTTTTGTAGATGTAGCTTAGAAGTCTAGAGAAGGAGATGCCAGCTCAAGTATCATCTTGGTCATTTAATCAAAAATTAAAATTAATATTTCTTCATAAAATAAAAAAATAATATTACAATGCATAAACTAAATTAACAAGACAACTGACCGATTAATCCTTTACCAACGGAATGACCTCCCTTGTCATTAAATGATAGTCCCCCGATCTTTCCAATGGTTATTATAAGATTGCGCGTTATTAACGGAAATGAAACGTAAGTAGAACAACAATTAATGATAGTAAAATCTGAATAAAATTTTCTAAATAAAAATTCATGCGCACTGATTTCTGACATCGGAAATTAGAGGAAACTGTTGCTAGAGTCCTCCGAAAGCTATGAGAAAGCTGTTTCCATTAAAGTCTATTTTTATTAAATGTGAAAGATGTTATAAAACTCGATTCTGTATTTTCCTGTTGTCATTTTGGACATAATAGTGTTGTTTCTTTTTGAAATTTGAGTACAGAAATATTGAGGAAATAATCTCTAGTAATTTGAAACATTGAATTTTGATTGGATGAGAACGACTGAAATAAAAATTTCTTTTTATTTCAGGCGTCTGTTTAAAAGTTTCGTCTGAATAAAAGGTCATCTGAATAAGTTTCGTCTGAATAAAAGGTCATCTGAATAAAAGTTTCGTCTGAATAAAAGGTCATCTGAATAAAAGTTTCTTTTTATTCAGTCGTCTTTTTATTTCAGTTATTTCTTTTTATTTCAGTTGTCAATTTTAAATTTTGAGACACGTTATCCGCATATCCGATCATTTCCATCATTTAACAGATGGATTTCGAATTCAGAATTCAAGCCTACAGAGAGTTACAGCATTATGCGTGAAATCTTTCGGTTGTGTTATCTGAAAAGCTCCTCATCTCTATATAGGTGAAAAGAACTACGGAATCTAATACAAATATAAAAGCAATGAAGTCTAATAAAGTTTTATAAGGTTTGGTTTACCTAATGAGAAACTTTTCCTTCTTAGGGCAGTCAGTAATAAAGTCTCACGAGGGATTTCCAACTTTTCGAAGCGTCTCATTTTCATATTTTCTTCTTTGTGGAAAGAATTTCTGAAAGATGTTATAAGATTTTTCAGATGTTGTGGGAAATTTTTAGATTATAAAAATACTTTGATGAGCATATGGTAATTCTTTAAGAGCGAGGCAAAAAGGCGAATGTTTCTGGAAATAAAATAGAAAAAAAAATGGATTGGGAGGTCCAAAACATTTGGTTGGTTGTTGTTCTAAAATGAGAAGAATCTTAAAACATGAATTTAGCGTAAGAATTATGTACCTTATACGAAAAAAAACTTATTAGATAGTAAATACTCTAATGAGAATTTGAACACACACACACACACACATCATGATTGTTCAGATTTATCTGTGTATATAAAAGTATAATTCTTAAATACTTAGCAAAGAAAATTAAAAATAATGTATGTTTTCTTCAAATTTTTAATGAAAACTGCTGAGTAGAATTAGAAAGGTATTTGAGAAGATTTTGTGACAATTAATTAATTTGTTATTTTTATAAATCAATACTTTGATTCATAGATATAATATAGATATATTTGATTCATAGATATAGATATATGATATATTTGATTCATAGATATAGATATATGATATATTTGATTCATAGATATAGATATATGATATCTATTCATAGATATAGTTTTTTGATAGTATGCATAGAAAAAATAATTTTATCTTTAGCGACGCCATTCCTATTGAATCAGAATGTGTAGGTAATTTAACACTTTAACACCAAATTAATTTTTTTTACAAATTCAATACATGATGGCGCCACGTGTATGAGATAAAATTTTAATAAAATCAGTCTGATAGCTGAAATTTAGCTCTAAAATATTAAAATATTATACTGTCACCAAAGATAGAATAGCATACAAAATTTAATACTTGAGCATGTAAGGTAATGAATGAATGACAAATACCTTAAAAACCCCATCTTTAAAAATAGGAAACAAATCATGTTAAATAAAAGCGGACAAAGACAACTAAATTTAAATCAGGAGAAAATGTTGTGAAGTTACACACTTTAGTAGCCAAAAGTTTCTATAACTATATGAATCATTTATAACCAATATTTTTAAAGTAACTAAAAATATTTTATAACTCGATATATAGCTTTTCAAAACTTCTGTTAAAAATTTATTTTAAAGAATTTTAAGATGCTATTTATATAGTAAAAATGGATCATATTTCTCTGCTAGTACCATTTATAATTTTTACAAATCAAGCACTATCAGGTTGGAAACAGCTTTCAAGCCCTAAGTTCGTTTAAAGTTTTATTAGTTATCCATCAGAAACAGAACTGTTTCCTAGATAGCCATTAACTTAATAGGAATACGAGTAAAAGAAATAAAAAAATATATAAATATCGATATTTAATGTTTGGAATTGCAGGACTTAACTATGAGGTGCAGGTAAATGTCTTCTCAAAAGATTTGCATAGGAAGTAACTTTAAATTTCCAAGTAATCAACTTTCTTCGAATCTATTTCAAGTGTGATCACGAACTATCAGTAACGTAGGAAAGTCTTTTGCAAACTATTTCGTAATGATATTTAAGAAATTGAAACATGAGCGCAACTCGTATCGACTCGCTTTCTTTTTCAAATTGAAAAAGGAGATAAGGATAAGAATGTGAGAGGACAGGAAGTAGAAATATCGAAATTCTTTTATATATATTTCTGATATCGAATACAGCAGCATACCCGATATTATATTATTGAATAAAAGCAAAATATTTCCAATCTTTTATTCTTCTTACTGAATTCTGAAGAACGAAACAAATATTTTGGAAATGGATTAAGTAGGGGGTGTTGATATAGGATTTTGTTTTGCTCTAAGATTAAAACAGAAAAACGTCTTACAGGGATGGATATCATAGGGAATATTAATAAAAAAAATAGTTTTTGGAAAAAAGTATTTCACTCAGGAAACCCCCAAAAACTGATATGATAAAACTTATAGAAGTGGAGTATTTTTTGATTAGATGAGTAAAAATAAAATTTGAAATTTTTGCTTTTCAGCCACATTTTTTTTTTTTAATCTGATGCAATGCATTTGTTGAGATTTAGGCTCTGTCTCAATTCTTTTTTTACTCATTTTCTAGTTTTTATAATCTTTCATGATAATTTTGAAGATGAATTAATAAAATAATTTGAATTTATGCTTCAAATGATAATTTGAAAATTTTAATAATTTAATTTTTTGCTTCAATAAATAATTTGAATTTTTTTTTCTACAAAGAAATAAGAAAATTTTTGCTTTTCAGACACGGCTGTTTTTATTTGACGCAATGCATTTGTTGAGATTTAGGCTCTATCTCAATTCTTTTTTCACTCGTTTTTATTTTTAGTTTTCATAAGCATTCATGATAATTTTGATGTTGAGTCAACTTTATTAGCTCACGATATTACACAATACCTCTACGCTATTGTTTGATATCCTTAATGCCATAATGTGACATGAATATAATATTACAATATTTTGGAGAATTTTGTGCTGATAAGAAATAAAGTAGTCCTGGTTGTTTCATTTTCTCTATTTTAAATTTTCTAATACAAAGTAAATTCCTGTAAGCCTTGCATTAGAAGACAAAGTTTAAACATCATGCCATTTGGGCTATAGTATTGCTTTAAAAAATATAGCCATTCATAATTCATTCAAATTTTTTTTAAAAATATTTATATCCTTATAAGTGGAAGAAGTGTCCTTATAAGAAGAATCTTATAAAAAATCTGGAGCTCTAATTACTTTTTGAGATAATTAAAATAAAGAGTATCATTAAATAAAAATGCTCAACAACAAATATTTATAATAAAGAAATGTTCGCGATATATTGCTGCTGTGCAAACGACAAAAAAAAAAAAAAAAAAAAATTCTGTGACCGAGTGGTCTTTTTTTTTAAAAACTGAAGCGAATCCAAGACTCTCCAATGTTTTTCAATTGATTATTGAAAGTAGTTTGAAACTTGTTTATCTGAAGGAACCCGAGGACATTATTGATTAGTCATCTGTATCTATCTAACTTGAAACTCGACCCATTGCCTTCAGGGCAGAGCGTTGGACACTCTAAATCATGGTAACAAAAATTATCACTGATTATATGGAGCAAAATAGAAATAAAAAGGATAAAGTGTTCTTGAAAGTAATTTTAAATTATATAATCAATGAGTCCATTTCTCCTCGAAAAATAGTTTTAATTAAAAACACTTTTTATTCGTGTACTAAAAAAGCGGAATTTCTTATTTTAATTATTTCTACAATTGCATCTCGAAATCTATTGCTTCTCAAAATCAGCACCAGGTGACGCCATTAGTACAGAAGCAAAATCTAATTCGATCGGTGTTTACCTAGTAATTAAATTGTAAAAATATTACAACATTGTACAATCATCTAAAATGAGCGAATGTTCCAAATCACATTTTTATAAATTTGTAAAAAGTCAGCATAGTTAAAACTGTTTAACGCTAAAAATTCATTCTTTATTTTTGAATGGACGCATACAAGCAAAATTAATTATTAATAAATATAATATTTAAAAGTTTTATAATATTCATATTTATTTTAAAAAATTTATAACATAATAATGACACAAATTGTAATAATGAGAAATTTCTAAAGATCTGTTACATGGAATACTACTATTTATTACCTCTCTCAGATTGTTTGCATTTCAAGACTTTTAAATAAAATGCTGGCATTAAATAATTTTTGTGCTTTTATCAATGAAGAATCTATACGCCCATGAAATATGCAATAGATGCCTTAATGACGCTTGATTTTTTTTTAAATTCTCTTTTATATTGAAGTTAAAACGTCTTTCCTTTTTATTAATATCTCAGTCCTTTTTATTAAAAAAATGTATTAGCTTTTTTTTTCTTTCGCGTATATCCATTCCTTTGCATTCTTTCAATAAAACAGACTCTAAAGCTTGAGGCAACAGCAGGTATCGTGAAAAAGGCTTTTCTAGGAAACCGTTTATAATCTTCTGGGGCTTCAAGGTCTAATTAATTCTATCTCTTTCGATCTGCTCAGGGAATATTGATGCGAATTTACTGGAATTCCTTGTGAATATCCTTTTTTAATGTCTATACCAGCTGTTTTTGGCGATTGGCTGATTCTCCGTTTAATTTTAATTAAATCCCTTAGTGTGATCTTTATGATTCTCCCAACAAACAAACTTAATTTTCATATTGTGATTGGCATTAAAGATGGCTTATTTTAATAGCCTTACACCTTTTCTTCTTACAATGTTAAATGAACCTCTCTAACGGAGTCAACTTCCATGATATCAGAGTGTCATTAAATAACGTAACTAAGATCAGTTGTCTTTTAATTTTCTCAGTACTATAATTTCACTTTCTGATTTTTTATTTGAACACACAGATATTAAACAAAATCCTTCTTCCTTGACCATTAACATTGGATGAAAATTAAGTAATAAAATATTTGATGAAACTATGAAAACTTTTTGAATTTCCCTGCAACAATGAAATATTTGTTAAAAATTATATAAAAAAATACATTAAAGAAGTTTCTAAAACCGAGGAAAAAATTTCAAGACCATTTAACTTGGTGTTATTAAAAAAGGTAATTTCTTAAATTTTAAAATGACATAAAAATCAGTTTCTCCCAATTATAGCAGGGTTTTTAATTAATTAAAAATTAAAATTTCTAAAAAATTATCCTAATGCGCGTATTACCACTCCTCAAAATTACCTATGTCTATTAGATAGCTCTACATCAGACGATCTGTCCTGTAGTGCGTCAATCACTCTCCCTTCCTACATACATATTCTCCTTAAGAGTGACAATGTCTAAGAAAATATCGATGTAATGAAAGGCATTAAATAACTTTGTGATCTCATAGAAGATAAGATAATAATGTTTCCATTTCCACTTGGTTTAATATATCCAGTCAAGCCCATGATTCGAAGAATGAAGAAATATAAATGGATATTATTGTCAAATATATTTGTTGTTATTTCAGGTTTAATGGCATAAGGGCCACGTCTGCCCATGCTGCAATTTCAGTTTTAAGAAAAGGGTGGCTATTTCCCTGAGACTATAATTTATATGTTGAGTCTCCCAAAAATCATAATATACGCTTATCTAAAAATTATATCAAATGCAAAAACTGAAAACTTAAATAAAAATATCTTTTCTTATAACCAAAAATATCTGAATTCTAGCATACATCATAAGTTTTTTTTTCTTTTTTCATTTATTGTCTAAGGAACAAAGTAAATGCACTTTACTATTGCATGATATGTCACAGCAAGTATTTTAATCAAGTTGAGGAAATAAATAGTGAACCTACAGATAAAGCACTCTTTTTATGTGTTGTAAAAAGAAAATAAGAAGCTTATTCTCACAGACAATAAATTCATTTAGGAAAGTAGCACAAGCTAAAAAAATATAAGAAGAGAACCTAATGTCTTTTAACAGAGGTCTCAGAAACTAAATTCGGTCTTGGAACTCGTAAAAAGGTCAGCAAAAAGTGTTAATGCAGATTTTATGAATTCTTAAATGCCGCGCTGATGAAGTCAGAAACAACATCCTGAGAATAAGAAAAATATGAAAAGTGGCAGAAAGTATGAAAGCAGAAAAAATGAAGAAGAAGTGTCATTCAAACTAAAAGAACTAGTCTATTAAAAAAAAGAGAGAGAATAAAAGGAACTTTTCAGCAAGGGTAAATGAAATAGCTCTTTAATTGATTGTGGATTTTTTTTTCTTACAAGTTTTGAAAAATGCATTCTTTAAGTTATAGTTTGGTACATTTAAGTTATTTAATTTTGTGTTAATTAATCTTTAATCAATACATCTAGATTAAAAGCAATAAATATGCTTCGCGTAAAATAAATAAAAATAAGTTAAAAATGGAGCTCAAATAGCTTTGCAGCATTTTTTCTATGTTTTTGAGAGAAATGTATCATAATATAAAATCATGATGAATGTGAATTTCGGATTATTAACAAGTGAATAATTTTTAAAGACTTTTCATTCTTTTGAGGATTTTATTTCTATTTAATGTATTGGATCAGTTATTTTAAACATTAAAATTAATTACATTTTATTTATCATTTATATAGTATTATTGGGATTAGTTCACTTTCTTAACCCCAGATGGCAGTGCATTCCCGTTGTCTTAAAAGTTATGCAGAAAAGATTTCTAGTTTACTTGGCTGTCGAGAAAAATAGACGTTCACGTGAGTGTGAGCGATGAGTAGCTTGCGAGGAAAAGCATATCAAATTTATTTTAACTATCACGTGGAAACCCAGCGAATTTCTTGTGAAATTAGAAGTTTATGAAGAAAATAATTTTATTGTCTGTAAGAAATATTCATCACCGAGATATGGAATTGCTTATCAGAAATTATATAAAAATAAGGAGTGGGTCGATGTGAAAAAATGGATGACTAGTCAAGAAAACAATTTCTTAATTTTTCTTGAGTAAAATCTTCTATTTTTTTGCAAACAAGAGCAGAGGGTATGTGCTCACGAACAATGCAGAAATACTTCATTAGGGAAATGTAACATATATTCGACAAGTAATTATTACAGAACTGTTATATATAATAAATAAATCCTTATTGATATTATAGCTTTAAAAATGCTATCTTTTTTTCTCGCTTCAATCATTTAAATACTAGTTTTTTTAATTCGAATTTTCAGACCAGTCTAATTTTTATGGCTGTCCAGTTAATTTCCAATAAGACAAATTCGAAATATATAAATCGTTCGAAATTTTATTGATTTCCTATTGGCATTTAATTTTAATCAATGTCGAATTACAAAATTTACTCATTTATAATTAAGAGCTTTAGTATCTTGGCAGAATCGATTAATCGGCAGATTGCAAGCTCAAAACCAGATTCGGCGAAAATTCCACAGTTTACAATCTTTAAAATCTTCTGCCAGGCCAGTTACAATATTTGGCATCTAACTTTGACTCAGATGACAAATCTGGTACCAGGGTACTCACGGTAATCAAACTAACCGAAGCTAAAATACGAAGTTAAACATTTACATTTCACCATTAACTTTCTATTTAGTTATATGAAATTCTTTTTTTTTTTTTTTTGCTTTGATCTTGGAATCTGGCATATGATTTCGAAAGTTCAAACTTAATTATTGTACATTGTAGATGAATTAATTCCTAATTGAAAAGGATGAAAAAATCATCTTTAAATATATAATGCAATAAATAAAATGTATCATTTCCAGATTATGATTACACTAAACAAAATATTCAGGGAAATATTTTAAAATGATTTAATTTGAATCATAAAATTTTAAATTGAATTCCTTGAAAGATGAATTCAATTTAAAAAGTAAAATTAAAAAATTGCTGGATTTTTTTAAATACTTAGTTACTGATAAATTAAATGGAATATATTAAAGAAATTTTCGTTAGAAATCCAATATATCTCCTAATCAAAGATAAAATGTCCTTGTATTTTTATTTACGATGCTTCTATGAGCATTCAATCATCCAATATCTATCTGTTCCAAAGGACGCTTTTTTTAATGAGCTTTCGTTCTTTTCTCTTTTTATAATGCACATTTGCCAATGAAAACACATTTTTTGTGTTACATTTGCCAATGACATGTGTAACATTTGCCAATGACATTTTTTGTGTTACATTTGCCAATGACATTTTTTGTGTTATATTTGCCAATGAAAACACATTTTTTGAAGTATTAGGAAAGAGAATAAATGCACGAGAAATCTTATATATGACAAATCACGAAGTAAACGTTTAACATCGAAATTGTTTATCGCTTTGTATTATTTAATATTATATTAGTATTATTTATTATTATACAAGTTATATTATTTATAGTGAAGAATTGTATATAAAATAAATTTCCCTATTGAGCTTTCTCGGAGCGTTGTTTGAAACAATGCCCAAAAAATGCGTGGGAGTTTTCAAATTCTTATTAATATCTGCAAAACCAGAGTATTTATAAGCGAAGCGATTAGAGATTTGTATATATTATATTTATTCATAAATATGTCAATATGGACATATCTATTATTGTGCTGAATTTAAGTATATCTAGAATACCTTCGATTAATAATTGATTCTCATATAACGCTCGCTAATATTGCGAAATGAAAAAATAACATATAATGTGTTACATTTGCAACATATATATATATATATATATATATATATATATATATATATATATATATATATATATATTTATATATATAAACTATATAAGGTGATGTCTAGACTTGGTTTGCACGTGGAGAAATTTAGTATTCTCGTAGTTTTCAATTTTTTTTGAAACCCTTATCTGTTGTTTATTTATAAACAATGCAATTAACTGTTTTAAAAGACTAATATCTCATTAGAAATACGCCGACTTAAACAACAGATATATGTTTAAACTTGCATAAATTCTTCTGAGAATGCATATCCCATATAATGCGATTCCCTATTAGGGGAAAATTATCCCTCCCACAAGTATAATTATTTTTCCCTCACCATTCTTTTATTAATTAAAATACATAAGGTACATGATAGTTATTATCACTTAGCATAAACATAATAAATGATATCAAGTGGTTTATTTTAAAATAAAGATACAGTTATTTAACCAATCTACATGGTACCCAATCTGCATCAGAGTTGCAATGAATGTCAGCAAATATTAAACTTCTTCCTATAGTACATGGATTTCAAACTAAGCATTAAACCCATTTTTCTTTATCAGTATTGGGGAACCTAGGTGGCTTGTTTGTAATGTCTTGGATTTCTGCCTGCAGTGTTCCTTATTTGAAATCGGATTTCGCCGAAGAACTACCGTGTAAGAGGATTTAGTATAAGCTAAATCTGAATGAATTTCTGAATGTCTTTCTCCTGAGAATGAATTGAATGAATCCAGGATCTGAATACCTTTCCCTTGAGGGGGTACCAACTCAGGCGCTATCCTCTTGTGTGACCGCTGTTCAGAATTTCTTGGCCTATCCCAAAATAGCCCTAAAGTTGCAAAGGAAAATATACTATGGTGCAATATATTGTCAGATTATTGCCTTATAGTATATTTCTCTATTGCTATATACCTCTCAACAAATTAGAGAAAAACAGTTCTTCTCTTTTAAAATCTGTATGTTTGCTAAAAATTACCTTATTTTTTTCCATTTGTTTTCTCATTCGTATTTTTTTCTTAAATCATTCCTTTAACCTTTTCTCTTAAACTTTCTTCTTGCTTTCATTTATAATTAGTTTTTTAATCATTTTATTTTTCACTGCTTCTTTATAAGACGAGTGAGTTAGGATTTTTTTTAAAATTTTTCTTTTAATTTAGAGCCTCTTTTAGACTCTTTCAAAGGTGAATCTTTAGTCAGAAATTTGATTTTTTGAACATGCCTTAAAATGTTTAAATCAGAAAGTCTAAATACATGAATCAAACACACACACACACACAAAAAAAAAATGTACACTTTATCAGTTACAACTTAAACTGGGATTTTGTTACAACTTGTCTCATTGCATTGTTTTGAAATTTTTGTTGATGCATAAAAAATATTGTAATTAGGGAAAAAACTAAAGCAGCTTTATAAAACCTAATGCATAGAAAAAGTAAATAAGTAAAGATTTCTTTAAAAACTATAAATAAACAAATTTTAAATTAAAATTTACAAAATATTTATTTTTTTATTTACTAGCTAAAATGAAGTACAACATTTCACTATCACTTTCGTCAATGCATTCGGATACCGAATGCATTGACGTAATAGGGATGGTCATAAAAATTATATTTAGCAAAAATTTCGATTAAAATTTTAAAATTCATTACTTGAAGTGCGTGTTACAATTTACCCCTGGCTCCCTACTACTATTCAGTATTTAGTATGCAAATCCTACAAATTAAAACTGAGCATGAATTGGAAACAGATTTTGCAATCCAAACTGTATCATTAAGGGTAAAATAATGACTGAGAGAAGAAAGGACATGAGAAAATTCGGTAAACATTTAATGTTTGATTGTCTAAGTTAATAAACAAATGCTGAAAGGTAGGAGACTATTAAACGAAAAAAGTCTATAAAAATGAGTATTTTTCTTTCTTTTTCAAAATAAGCGGGATTTGTTCTCAGAATTGTTAAAGAAATAAAAAAAATTTAATGTATTTTAGTGTATTAATGTTGTTTACTTGCTATGTAAATTGGCCATTACACTTTTTTTATAATTTTTAAATATTCTATTCTAATTGGGTAAAAAATGTTTATCCGATGCGTACAAGTTTAACTTCTCTAATTAAATCACAGGCCTCGCTAATTTTGTTTACAAAAGTTTATCTTTTTTTCTGGAATTTTAAAAGTCTTTCAGTTTATCTCAAACAATTAAAGGAAACAACCGTTTTTGCATCCATTTCGTTTAGATTTGTTTCAGCAATTTACACAATAATTTTTTTTGTTTAATTTTTTATACTAATTATTTTGAGAAAAAAGAAATGTAATGCGTGTGAAAAAAATTAAACTTGTCGATAATACTTTAACCATTTCTCATCTATACTTTTAAAATAATTAGACTTCAAAGGACTTTAGCAGATAAACATTCAGAAACATTGAAGCGGCAGATGTTGATGTCACATTTGAACTTAAGTGGCTTTTATTCCATTGTGTTTTAATGGAAATGGACATCTTTTCTGTCTTAATAATAATTTCGCCATACTAAAATTTAATGCATTTACTTGCTTTTAAACTACACTGACATATATGAGTATGTGATCTTCAACTTAAGCAACATCCAATCAATGAAACCATCAGCCTATTCTGAAACCAAAATTTCACTACACTAATGGGAGTTCTCATTTGGGATTTAAAAGATTTTGCATGTGGAATTTTATGTTTAAGTCTGAAGGAAATTTAATGGATTCGATACTCTCAGGCCACACATTTAAAATTAAAGCCTGCTTGCTGACATCTATATTTTTCTTTCATTTAACAGCTAAATAATCTCTGACTTAATTTCTATAAATTGAAAGGATAATAAGTTCAAAGATAATGGAGCTGATTGAAATATTTCACATTTCCTGACAAAATAAAGGTAACAGATCTAAAAGAGGATTTTAAAAATTTATTTTCCATCAACACTTATTCTTCATAGGAAAGTATATTACTATAACAGATTTCATTAAAAAAATTGCCACAAACTGAAGATTTTTATGTAAAGATCACATGCGAAATTTCATCCATGTAAAATGCAACGTTATACATTTTTATTGTTCGAAAAATACAAGATTTTCTTTCTATATAGGTAAAAACTCACTGATTTAAAGAAAACTCTGTTGATTACAGACTCGAATCTTGAGGAGAATATGTTGTTGAACTATTATTGCAGACGTCACAAATGTAATCGTATTTCTTCTTTGTTTATAACACTTTCAAAATTATATTACTAAACATTCAAGCTCCATGGCTATAGGAATTGTTTTCATTTTAAAGCAAGTTCCTGGAGAATTGTTCTGTTGCCTTAAGTACGATAAACAATATATTCGCCGAGGATATCTTTTCAGCTATCTGGAAACAAAAGAAAAGTACGTCAACATTGTATCCATCTTTCACTTTAAGAAGTTCGAAATGACTAGCAACGTCTTCGGCAAGATATATCTCCCTTTATGTCAGTCAAATCTTTTGTGCTTTTGAAAGGTTCTATCATCGCAAAATAAAAGCAGCTATCGAGTCCCAAATTTCCCGGCTTTGGAAGAAGAAAAGATTACTGCGACAATCCATAAGTCAGGATCAAACAGGCTGTATGTCCTGTCTTTGCGAACTAATCATGCTCTTCATTATTATTTTTTGTTCGATGTTCAGTTTTTGTATGACGCTTGTTTGCTTAGTAAGTCTTAGAAATATTGTTTTCTTTTACTTTGTTGGAAGTCTTTTACTATAGAAACAGTATTTTGGACTGAGAAAAACAGTAGCGTTGAATTGCAGAATACGTATTCAAAACTTTTGTAGTCGATTAATTAAACGCACAGGTAAGAAGGAAAACATTCAATTTTAAATAAACTTTTTCCTTAAGTGTAATACTGATTCTCAGCAACCAACTTGCTTTCCTTCAACGTAGGTCGTTAAACAGATATATCAAAAAATAAATTATCGAAATTTTCCTCAACACATGTGACTAATCTGTGGGATTTCTGTATTAATACCAAAAAAAAGCCTAAACAATTCAAATGTCACTTTACATGCTAAAGTCTCAACTAAGCAATATTTCATAATGTGATATATGTGCAAATCATCCGATAGTCCTCAAAGTTGTTCAGTAGAGTGAGCAGAGTTTCGTCTGTGAAGTCTGATTGAATTTTCGCTTTTAACAGTTATAACTTTTTAGGGGCCAAATCTCCTTGAAGATCTTAGTAGATAGAAATGATGATCGTTCCTTCTGTATGTGAATATTTTATAAAATACTTAATTTCAATGCCGATCGACCACCGCAACTTGCTAATACGTAAGTGGCACCGAACGTTTGAAAGTTATTTTCACAGAATTTTTTGAATATTGCGCTTTAATATATTAATATCTTAAAGGTATACTACATGCACTCTTAATTTCCTTCTGAGCTACTTTTTCCCATCCCAGTTTAAAAGTATTTGTATATACGATATAACTATATAACATGGTATACACACACACACACATATATATATATATATACTATATAACATGATAATCTCAATAGCGCATGTAACCTAACCTCAAAATGTAAGCTTTGCTTAGACATTACTGTCTTTTTCTTCCGCTATATGCGCAATTGGTTCGTAAATTTAACTTATGCGTGGCAAATGAGGTGAATTACTTGAGATAAATTACACTATTTTAAATCGTTTCATGGATGATGATCGTTTTCAAACAAATTTTTCAAATAACAGTCATTAGATATATATATTTTCTTTATTATTTCTCATTCCTTATTTGTTATATAGCGCTCTAAAACGTACTTCTATATATGCAAAGAAAACTTAATTTGTTTCTATATCAAGAGTTGAGAATAAATAACAAGTCTGAAATTAAAATATCGAGGCGAGAATTTTATGTTTTCTTTAGGAGGTAATCTTTTTTTGTCTGGGGAAAGCACACATTTAAAAGATGTGTTAAGATTTTAACAGGATATGAAGAAAGAGCAAATTTAATTCAAGCCGTCTTTCAAACCGAAACGAAAGTATTCACACTTAATATCCAAAATGAATGCAAAACATATTGCATTATGTGGTATATACATCTACTTCATTTTTCTAATTCTGAAAACATTTCTGTAAAAATAAGCGTCTCAAGAATTCATGTTTAGTAGCTAAATTATATATATATATATATTTAAATTTTTTTTTCATAATTGCATCTTGAAAAAAACTTTAGAATTTGGATAATTTTAACATTTGCATTTATTTGAATTATATTAAACGAGATCTGTTTTTAATTAGAAAATGAATTTAAGAATTTTTTTCAGAATTTTAATTGACATTGATGCTATGGTTGAGACCATTAAGATGTAATTACTAGGCGAACGGCATTGCATACTATTTTCTGACTTCAAAAGTAGTTGCGTCATCTTAAGGAAAAATTAATTCCGTTATCCTTTTAACTGTAAATTAAATTAATTGAAATTTGCAATAAATGTTGAAGTACTTTTATGAAAATTCACCATACAAATTATGAGCTCAACGTTTAATTTTTGGACCTGTCCAAGAAAATTTTCCTACACATGAAGTCGAATATCGCAACTTTCGGCTCAACTTTTCTCTTTGCGTAATTTTAATGAGCATTCCAGAGACTTTAAATTTAAATTTCCGTAGTACAGAAGACAAAAATTAATGAAAGTTCAAGACTTTGGGTTAAAAGCTTTTAAGTAAAGTTTAACGTGGGTAAACCAATATTAATTTGGATATTGATTAATGAATATTTTAAGCTTTTATTTATTTTATTATATACTAGCCGCCTTTGGCGACCAGCCGGTTCGCCAATCTTAATGTTCGTTTAAATTTTAATAATTAAATAGGTTGAACCGGAGTTTAACCCCCTTCTTCGCCAAGTTGCGATAACGCACCAAAGCTGGCAATCTTTATTATGCACTATAATTGAACATCTGCTTCTTTGCTTTTGAACATTTCGCAAGGCCGTTGTTTGCGATTTTTAAAAATTTCGCCAAGCAGGGGATAAAACTCCGGTCGTGCCATTAAATATTTTACGCAACTCCAACTTTAATAGATTCTTCAGCAAAATATTTTAAAACTTCAAATTTTGATAGTCATATAATCCACTCATAATATTATAAAGGCCTTCAGTTATAGCGTGATATGTATCTCTCTAATTTTCTGTTACCCCTCGTAGAAATTATGCTTTAAATTAAAGTGTAAATGATTAATCTTCAATTAATATAATAATATTTTTTACTGAAATAAAGCATTTTTTTAAATAATATGATTACTGATAATAGAGTCACTGCGCGTTTAAACTTTATGGTCACTAAAGAATATCTTTCTTAATTTATGCAATATCTCAATAATTTGTCAACAAAAAGTTCTCAGATTCATCATGAAGAGATCGATTCATTAACAATGTTTAATTTTAAATTCATCAAACACTAAGAAAATAAAATGAATCGTTTAAAATAATCGGTCGAAAACAGGTTTAAAAAAAAACTACTTAAAAAACGATGTACTTAAAACTATAAGCATATACAAAAAATATATAACTAACATAAATACATTTTACTTACAAAAGCATGCAACTAACCTAAAAATAATTTAAATCGTCCGTTGGTTGTCATGCCAACTATCAGAACAATGCGCATGCGTGGATTTTCTTCGCCAGTTACGTTAACGCAAATGCGTAAATTTTTCTACGCCAGTTGGGGTAACGCTATGCAGATTAGACATTTTTAATTTCCTTTATTCTGTGTTATTTTAATTCAAAAGTACTTCAGAATGAATCTGAAACATGGATTAATTAACAATGTTTAATTTTAAATGCATAAAACATTAAGAAAATAAACAGAATCGTTTGAAATAATCCGTCGAAAAATGTTAACCCTAACCTCATTACTGTTGGGAGAAAAAAACAACTGATGCCTTACTTATTTGGCGGTGGGGAAAATGGAAGATTTTTTTGGCGGAAAAGTTGGCGGTGGGGAAAATGGAAGATATTTTGGCGGGAAAGTTAGTTTTTAATTAATAATTAAAATTCTAATTAAAATTTCAAAAAAAGGGACCCCAGGTGCACATTCCTGACCTCTAAGGTATACATGTACCAAATTTGGTAGCTTTATGTCAAATGACCTGGCCTGTAGAGCGCCAACACACACACACACACATTGAGCTTTATTATAAGTATAGATTAATTACGTTGAATTTTTAAATTCGCTTGCTTGATCTTATATTCATTAAAATGTTAGGAAAAAAATGGAATGGAGGATGGATAAAATTATTCATTTATCAGTTTAGTCGGTATAAGAATATAACTGCCGGTTAAAATTCACAGTCATAACATATATAATTTCATTCTGAGTTTGTATGAAGTGTAATGGAAACAACAAAAGCTTGGAAAAAAAAAGAAATGACTTTTCATCAACTGAATTTCAAATTTCGCACGGCTTTTATATCTAAATATCAGTTTCCATTTTTGTGAAGACATTTTTTTAATTCAATTTATGTATTATTTATTAATATATTGAACCTCTCTAAAATTCAATCTTTTCAAATCATGTTTTTAACTGGAAACAATTTTGCTGGGTATTTACTCATTATTTAGAGAAATGATAACGACCCTATTTTTAAACCATCTTAACTTTTCAGATCTCATTTTGGCGCTCATCAAATTTGTAATACAATGAAATATAAATCGATAGAATGAGACAGAGTCCTTTGTTTTTCTTTGAAACCACTTACTTTCAAACCTTGAAAAATGCATTCATGTGCTTATATTTAGTTTCTTTTGCATAATAATAATTATTTTATTAAAATGTTAGAGATAAAAATTAACTGGCGACGGATAGAAAAAGAGCACGTTTTATTGCAACCGTCTTGGATTATTTAATTTCCATTGTATATAGCATCAAATGAAAGAGTTTCATAAGTTCAGAATTATTGTGATAGTCATTTTCGCTTCAAATAGTTTAATATAAAATTTGTTTCACAAGGGCATGATAATTAATGTAAATTTTTTGATGAAACTATATCATAATCTATAGTAAAAAAATAATGTAAAAATGAAAATTATAGAGAAGATCCAAAAATACACATAAATTTATCATTCTTATTCGCAAAAATAATGCTAATGCCACTTTACAATATTAGAAATACAAGAAATGAAATGCAAAAATCTCACAAAGGATAATAAATATATAGCATTAATGCATATACAAATAATCAACCAAAAAAAACCCAAATATTTAACTGCAAATTTGCATTAGTGTTACTTCATAAACGGAAGATGCAGCATCTGAATTAATTCTTCGAATATTATTTAAACTATTTTAAGCACTTCCACACCTTACATTAATAGCACTTAAAAAAAATTATACCCAGAAGTTGCATAAAAAATTATTTAAATAATCAAATATTTTATCCTTAGGAATATAGATTCCATATTTCCTGATTTCAAATACATACTGAATATAAAATTATTAAAAATATATTAAAAAGTTATATTTTTTTATTACACTGGTTTTTTATTGTTAAAAATTGGTTTATTTTTCAAATATTGGTTCGTCGCTGCCGTGTGTTGTACCCATAAAGCAAATTCACATTCATCAAAACACATTGCAGACAGGACATAATCCACGTTCGCACTTTCTTTCCTCTCGGTCACTCCATCGTATAACCTGTCGGTTTTTTATCCAACAGGGTTTCTTCAAGGATCAAGGATAAATCGAATGCATAAACTTGGATTACTCTCTGCGGAAATACTAAAAGCAAAAAAGATTGAGGAATGGCGTCAAACATAAGATTACATAAGGGATTTTTCTGTAAGCCATGTCATTAGCAAACATGTGCAAATGAAAAGAGAAACATTTTGACAGTTTTTTTCTTTAAATTGTATCAAAGTTCCGAATGTATCAACTGTATCTAAATCTTAGGCGTTTTGTCCCCGCCTAACCATGCATTTTTGATAGTTGTTTACTTAAGTTCATAGTTTACCAAACAATGTAGGAAAAGATGGGATTTAGCCTTTCAATGATGCAACTGTTATATAATTCTATTAGGCGATGACTGAACCTTTTAAAATGTCATTTATTTTTACACTTAAGTACCTAATATGCATTTATTTACATTATTTATCCCAATTTTTGTACATCCCATTTTTTATACATTTCATGTTTATCCCAGCTGCGCTTCAATAGTGTCCCTGAGGTTTATATTCTCTACAAAAGTAACCGCCTTACAAAATGGAAACATCAAAAGGTCTGTACTTTTGGAGGATATCTTGAAACTAGAAAAAAAAAGAGTTAATTATAGTGGTGTTGATTTAAGAAAATCATTGACAATTTTTTAATGATATTCCTTCGTCACTTTAATCTCATTTCCTTTTAAATAATTACAGCATTATACAACATATGATGTGTAGAAAAAAACACATGCAACTTTGAGCATTGTAATCTGAAAGACTGGAATCACAATATTTAGTCTTCTTATATGAGAGATTGAAATAACAACTTTTCTAATCTCCATTCTTAGAAAGTATACATATGTAATTAAAGCATCATGTAATCATTCACTATTGCTTTCATCTTTTAAGAAATTCCCATGTTTACACACCGAGATATGTCGACAAAGTTACAAGAAACCTTTGTAAGATGAATTATGCTTGGAAACGTAGAAGCAAAACCAGCGTCAAAAATGACTTAATATGTAATCTTCACCAGCGCTAAAAATTATTTATTATGAACAAATATGCCTGAATAATCACATCTCCCTCATCCTGTTAGAATTTATAGTATATTACTTGAATAACGAAATCATCGCAGATTATAAGAACTGAGGTAATATAAGAACTGAGAATCAGCCAAAGTAGACTTTATTAATAACGTGACATGCCTCTGACCCCTGCAATTCTAGTAAGTACATTGTTATAATGGCAATTGCAGTTTTATACATAGCATTCTTTACAAGGCCACAGCTTTGTTTGTGCCTTTCGACTTGTTGAATCGATGAAATCTATAAATAATAATATGCATCGTTTTTTAAAATTCCGTTGAAAATATAAATTCAAATTAACATTGTAGAATGTGTTATTGCAAAAACATCTTTTATTTAAAGCATTAAAAAATATACATAAAAGCTATCTTTATAATTCTCATTGTTATTATTAAATTTTGGTTTGACATAGGGGAGTAATCAGTTTGGCAAGAAAAAAAATAATAACATAAAATTCAGTCTTTAAATGATTTTTCGATTGATGAGGAGCTTCATTATTGCATATTTTTATTAAAGATTTTATTAAATCTAATATCTAATAATCTAAATAATTATTTTTAATATCATTCACCTTAATTTAATATTATAACATCTCCTTTTTCTAAAAAACAATTATAACTAAGATTATTCAATAATCCAAAAATGCACTTCCTTCTGAGGCAATTGGACTATGAGTGGCTAATGTCTTTCACTTATTTATTATGATAACATTAAATATTTTATGATATTTACAAGGTACTTACCAGCTCACCCATACACTCACTGCGCTACAGATTGTAATTCAGTGCCTACTGCAGTATGCATTGGTGCATTTATACTAGAGTTAAAAGAATTTGCTTCTGAAATCTATAATTTTTACTTATGTTGCCAATATATTTTTTTTCATTAAAATTTCTTGATCCTTATTGTCGAGAAAAAGTAACTATGAAAATAAATAATTAGAAATATATCAAGGAATTTGACACTAATGTATAAAAAAAATTCCGAAAGTGAAATTAATTAATTTAGTTTGTGATTAGCTCCTCAATGGGTGGAATTTCGGAGGAAAATAGAAAATGGCGAGTTTAAACATAAAATTTTATTTTATCTCACTTACTATCTTACTCAAAAAAATTATATTTATATTTCTCAGAAGAATAAAAATGATATTACTTTACTGAAAACATAAAATGAAAGCAACATTTCCCTAACTTTTAATATATATATCCTAAATTCCTTAAAAAATTATTTCTTCGTTACATATGCTTCCATTAACAATATAACTAACGTAAAGACTGTCATTAGGTTTCATAGAGAAAGAAAAAATCATATTCAAGTCATATTCATATTCTATATGTCGTCATTCATCATTTCTACAAGAGTTTTGTTTGTTTCATAAGAGCAAAACTAATTCACCATGGCATTCTTTATCTCCATGGGAATATGTCTGAGATATTGGGAATGCATTGACTGCATAGTTGCTAGAAATGTCCCAATTATTTCTTTCATATACAGATTTCGGGAAAAGCTTAAGTTTGAGAGAGCAACCACTTGTGAAAGGGTGTTTAATAAATGATCATGGTTCCGTTAAATATTACTTGCCGGGAAGTAATGCCTTTCTGGAATACCTTTCAGAAATTTAATAAGCTGTTTATGAATTTGTATGAATCTTGATAGAAACCACATGAGCTACAGAAATGGAGATGTGTGTTTTGTGAAGATAATAAGATGAAGCTTCAAACATGAGTTCCGAACTGAAAGATGAAAAGATCTCACTTTGCAACATATAAAGTAAAACACCGATTTCTGTTGAAACGTACATTTAAATGATTTCAAAACTCTTTGGCTAAATCCACTATCCAAGTATCACAAAACAGAATTTTCTGCTGCTTTACACTGCACAGTATTGCAAATTATTTTGCTATAATAGTCAGTATTGTAGAAATAATTCTGGTGAAATACTTCAAAACGGAACGTAAATATAACCAACATCCTAAATCATTTCATCTTTTGTGAGAAAAACTAAACAAAACGTTTTTAAATATACACCACATAAATTGGAATGTATTTAGTTCATAAAATAACTCTAGATAAAAAAAAAATTGTTATTTGATACAATGTAGGTCCATAAGTCTCTTATAAGAAAATCTATTTTTTTTTAATATTAAAAAATGTGATATTTTTAATACGAGTTGTTTAGATGTTTGTATTATTACCATAGATAATATCCAAATTAATGATTAAATGTTAGTTTCAGGACTGAGAATCCTAAACTAAAATAAAACCAATGTTATTTAGTATTTTAAACTATTGCTCAGTACCATTGAATAAATATTTAAAATATAATGGGTACCATTCATACTTAATATCACTGAATAAATATTTAAAATGTAATGGATATCGCAGAATGCATAATTAATATTTGAATAATAAATAATACTTGTCACAGTTAATTAGATTATTTTGTCACTAAACGTTTTCAAAATAAAATCAGCTTTTTTATTTATGATGCTTACTTTTTAAGCAGCAAAGTCAGTACGTTTTATTTAAACAAGGAATACTTTTCCCGACAGAGCTTCATGAGTGTTTATTTAAATTTATCCGAACCTACTACATTTCCTGCAGATAAAATTTAGTTTGAAACGTTTCAAAACAACACGAACTGTATCTTTAACATGCATCTGGTAAATACAACTGTTTAGTAATCCACTTGCTAAAAAAATTAAGCAATTCTAAAATTAAATACAGTTATCCGGAAGTTCCCAGAACTTTGCAAGATATTCAGAAAAAAATATATCAAAATACCTTTCTGATAATAAATTTATTAAACATCAAATCAGTTTATTAAACAAAACATCTTATCAGTTTATGAAACAAAACATCTTATCAGCTTATTAAACAAATGACATAAACTTCGACTTTATGGCACGAATTGAGAAGTAAGTAACAAATAATTTGTATCAGTGGGGTAGAAATGTAATAATTATGTCAGTTATTTTTCCTTTCCCAGGAAATATGTTTAACATTTTGACTGTGCTTCCTTCCTTAAAACGATTCTTTTATGTCATCCAAAATTTAATTAACTGACTAGCAAAACGTTTTTAAGAATTAAAAAAAAGCGAGACTAGATTGCGTGTTCTTATTTTTAAGAAACATTGAAATCTTTCTGACACGAGAGAATTTCTTCAAGAAATCTTAAAATTACAATTGTTTCTCTTTTATGTTCGCCTTTTTTTTATGAATGATTGCGTGAAGACAAGGAGGTTGGAAGAAAATTTTCAATATTTTAAAGAATAAAAAAAAAGAAAACAACTTGTGTAGCAAGTATTTTGCATTTGTGTAAGTTTAAAATAACCAGAAAAATTGTAAAAGAAATAATTTATATTAAGCATTACACTGTATACTGAATTTTAACTTTTTGGTTTAAATATGTGCTCAGATCTAAAAATAATGAAATAAAGAAGACGAGCAAAGAAGAAGAAAGCAATAAATGATATAATGTCGAAAAAAATTCAAAAACCGTTTTTGCTTTTAAGTATTAAATGAGTAAACAATGCTTTATAATGTGGATAGCGAAAAAATTGTCTTATAATCCGCTTAAATAGTTACTAAAGAGCCATTTTAGAAGCTTGCTATTGTGAACATTCCTTCGGTTTTAAAGAACGGGTTTTTACACGACTCTTGAACATTTTCGCTTTTGACACTTGCAATCCTCATCAATTTTCATCCTTAAATTATTTTTATATCACATAGTAAAAATTAAATCATTTGTTTTTTTTAATTCGGTTATAAACACTTTAACTTATTCAGTCAAGATTAAAGAGGGATTATTTTCTAAATATAAATTGTTTAGAATATTAAATAAAACAAGTAAAAAACTAAATACAAAATGTCATACAAAATAAAAAAAACACATAAATGTCGTGAATACTCATGAAACAATCGATATAAATTAACTAGTAACTCTTTTGAATATTACGAGAAAAATATATCGAAAAATTCATATAAAATTATTATTACTCAATTGGTAATAATAGTGAATATCATATAAAACCCCTGGAAAATTACCTTTAAAGGAGTGTCATGTTACTTGAAATTTTTACACCGATAAGTAACACTTCCTTTGATTTGTTGTTTACAATGAATAAGAAAAGTACATTTCCCATGAAGTTTCAGAAATCGATTTTTTTCTTTAGTAAAAAAGGAAAGTTTTCGTTTGTACAAAAGGCCGGAAGTGTTAAATACTGAAGAAATTTCCATCTAAAAATAAAAATAACATCAAACTAATGTGTGAACTTTTTTCGTGAAATGAGTTGTGTTGACAACATGACTGATTGACTTTTAAGTGACTATGAAAAAGGATGGAGGGAACTAAAAATATGTCGGAAGCTATTTTCTCTTGATATTTTAAAAGAAGAGTAAATAAAGAAGTTTCAAAGTTAAATAAAGAATTTCAGTTGAACATTTACGCATTTCATTGATTAAATTAAGAGTAAAATTTTAATTTTATTTCGATGTGAATTATGTTCAATAACCATTGTGAAATTCACCGTCATTTGTTGAATTCACAATAAAGTTCTGAAGCATTAGTTTATAAATTCCTATTTGGACCATTATTAATAAGTTGTTTGTGTGAATCTTTGTAAAATTCCTTGTGTAAGATTTTATAACGGATTGGTCGAAATCAAATGAATAAATATATTATTAGAACTAAAGGAATATAATTCTTAATAGTATAAAGCAAAAAGAAAGAATTAATCTGTACTAAACTTGACTGCTTCTTTTTCTTTTAAGTTTTAAATTAAAAAAAATATTTAAAGAGACTGTACAATGTTCTCTCAAAGTTTCCATATTACACAACATACGAAAAAAAAGGGAACAAAAATAAGAATGAAGAAGTGGTAAAATTTTATGGAAGGTAGATAAAAAAATTCTTATTACTAATTACTTATTACAAAGCTTATTACTAATAAAAAATGATAAATGTTAAAAAAATTCTAAATGTAGAAAGGCGAAATGCATTTTTGGCATAACTGATGAAAACTGATCATATTTTCTGATTAAATTCATGTGTGATTTATAGCATTTTACGAAATATTTAGGCGAAAAAGTGAGCTAAATAACACTTTCTTAAATATATAATATGTTCATGTTCATCTGAAATTCTCTGGAATATAGCTAATTTTAAGCCAATTATATTCTATTTAACAAACGAAATCTTTTGTGTTAAGAGTGTTTCTTTGCACACAGTAGTACATTTTTAGTAAATTATTTCTTATATATTTTAATCGTAATTGTGTAGCAAATTTATTCACATCATTCTTAGTTTATGAATAATTACGGATTTGCGACTAAGGTTTTGTTGATTTGCATTTCTTTTTGCTAAGGTTCCTGTAATTTAATAATTTCTTTTTTAGAACTACATAAATTCTTAATTTAATAATAAAAAAGTTGTGTTTTAATTAATAAGAAGGAAATTTTAAGTCTTTTCAAATTCTTAACTTCTTTACTTATTTTTTCTTTAAATTATTATTCATTGGTGTCTTTATACTAAAAATAGAAATATTTTATAAATCCAAACCAATCTCTTCACTAATGAGTACCTCCAAGTATTTAGCTTATAACAATTTTAATTCCCTCTGATTGGCTTCTTATATAATACAAAATTTTTTTCCTCGTAAAAAATATAATTTTTTTTCACTATTCTAATATTAAAAAACGGTAATTTAGTCTAAATTTTTAACTATCACACTAAAGTATTTAAAATAGTTACTGTTTTATTCAAAGCACTTATTGAAAAAAAATGCTAATCTTCTATCAACCTGAAAATTTTTATTTAAACTCAAAAACTTAACCAATTAAGAAGAAATCTTTTTTATTAATATATTATTAATGAAGAACTATATAAAAAATTCTAATGAAACTCTTTTTAATAAAGAATTCTGAAGTTAACATAAAAGTAAAAAGTATGAAGCGGTAAATAAGTATGAATACAGATTTAAAATTTTTAAAAACAAAGCAGCATTATTATTATTTTTTCCTTTGGAAATTTGAAGTTTTATCCTAAGGGCACGAAGAAAAATTATGAGAAAAATTTATAAATAACAACGTATATAATCAGAATTTTTAAATATTTGTTATTTGAATCAGATAAAGCGTAAAGCATTTAAATTCAACTTAACACTTTTATGCTTAGTTAATAAAACGAAAAAAAAAAATAATAAGTTATCAATACAAATTTTATTATGAAAACGATGCGTGAAATATTTCAGCAATGTTATTTTGTTCACTTTTAAAAGTATTTCTTAAAACACGATATTTTATTCACTGTTTTACCACTTTAAATCCCTTTATTTTTACCATTTTCTGAAAAATGAAACATCTTATTCTTCTCTTTAATTAAATTTTTTCTAATTGAAACTGAATAAATCATTCATACCTCACAATTATTGAGTTTTTCATTAGCATAATAATTTTTAAACACCGGAAAAATCTACTTTTAATTTAAAATGCGTGAAATAAGAATTCATTTAGGCTGAAACCTCGAAGTTATAAATACATTAATTTATTTAATTGTTTTGGATGTGCCCTTGATTTTTTTCCAATCTCTAATTTATTCTTGAAGCAAAAATTACCTATTACCTTCATTAATGAATTAATTTACGATTAGAAATTGAGTTCTTTTTGTTAAAAGAAATGTTTAAAATTATGTAGAATGCAATAATAAAATATCAAAAAGTAAATGAATAGGCATCACCGTTTCAACATGGAAAAAGCTGTGCGAAGCTTTTACTTAGTAAGCAAAATGTTAAATTAGCATATTATTAGCATGTTCTTTTTTAAACAAAACTAGTGAAGCAAAAACATCTTCCTTTGCTTTTTCGGAAAGATAAAAGTCATTTATCGCGCTTCTTCCTTTTGATTTAATAGCAAGCTCAAATGTATATCTAACTTTATGAAAATTTGCATTTTTTTTTTTAACTCAGCACTTTTAACAGGAAATGAAATTCTTCCACAGAAAAGTTCCTTCTAAGGGGGAAAAAAAGAGCGCTAGACGAATTTACGTTAAAGCACAGTCTAGTAAAATGGGTTTAAGTTAAAAATGACTTTCGAGAAGAAAGTGGGATTACGACAGAAATAAGAAAAGAGACTGAACTCGCAATAATCATTTTTGAATTACCTTCGTTTCCTAAAGAGGAAGAAGTATTATGGGTACGGAAATATTAAAATCAATCAAAAATGAATGAGTTAAAGACAAAAGAATTATCAATCTGTGGAAGAAAATATTTGACACATAAATTTCACTTGAATATTTTTTTTCCATTTCTACAAGTTCTTGTTCGGTTTTTTTAAAATTTTCATTATTTAAAATGTAATTATGGCAATAATTCTTCATTCGATTCCATTAATTTGACAATAATTCTTCGTATATTAGAAGTAAATAATACTTGACAGGATCATTTTTATACTGAGTGATTCAAAATTCATATACGAAACACAAAACAAACCAACATCTTATAAGGAATCATGAACGGAAATGATAACCACATGATTTAAAGGCCGCTGTTTTCAAGCTCTGACTGAATTTTAGCATTATTCTTTTTTAGATTCTAGCTGTATAAAAATATATTGGGATAGTTTACATATCCTTAGATTATGGATAATCATCTTGCACACGGAAAAGTTGACGTTCCTGATAATTCAAAAACAGAACGATCAGTTATTCCGAAATGTGTTGGGTTACTTATGCCATTGATTAATGCTGTTAATTAATTTTCTATTGAGGCAGTTCGTAAAGGAAACGAGAATGACTTTATATGGCATTATAAAGTATTTAAAGGCAATTTTTCCAGCTCTTTTAAGTCAGTAAAAAGTTTCATTGTATTTCGTATTATTTAAAAGGTACTGTGAATATATTAGAATAAACTTATTTACTAAAAATTTAGAACATTACTACCTTTTAAGACAAAACTGTTATTACTATTGACTAGTTTATACTGTTAAAGTCTTAAAGTACATTTTCTTGACAATCAATTTATCGTGAAATAAACGGTTTATCGCTTCCTGGAAATATGCTACTACGATTATTAAAACATGTCTGAAACCAAAACCAGACAGGGAAATATGCATGTAATATTGATCATTTATCATATAATTAAAAGCTGATACTAATGTATTAATTCTCGAATTACTTCTATAGTAACATAGTTATTCAGAAAATTATTCAAATGGATATGAAATGTCAATTTTACATACTGTAATTTCCTTCAACTGGAATTTTCTTTTATAAAGGATTTAAAATCCATCAAAAATTTTAACTCTTTCAAATATTAAAGACTTTTGAATTTAATAACGTAATGAAAGAACTTATCATTTAATTTTTTACATATTTAAATAAATTCTCTTAATACTTCTAAATTACTTAATTATTCAAAAATTAAATGCTGATCAATAGTAATTAAGCTGTTTAATTATTTGATCTGATCAAATAAAAAATTATTATTGTGGTTGCGGTATCACACAAAATTAATTAAGATTTCAGTATTTTCATAAGCTAATAAAAGATTTTAAGTCTTAAGAATATTTTCTGCTTTAATTCAATTTATTATGAACATTAAATTAACAATAGTCTTTGATCACTTCTTTCTTTATATTTTAAAAGGATCATAAAATGGAAAGTCAAAAGATAATTTTGCGGAATTAATACGATAAGACGAAAGTTATTTGAGACCAAATATATAACGATTGCAATTTTTAAAAATAATAAAACAAAACTTCAATGGACTTGGGGAAAAATTGCCATTCGAATTCTACTTAAAACCGTTTGAAGTGTTGAAATTGCAATCGTGTGTGAAGCAGAGGCTCAAATATGAAACATTGATAATGTCTGCTTGAGTACTTCTTTTAATGCTGTTTTTATTAATATCAAAATAGTTTGAGTTCGTTCAAATTAATTAGAATTTTTCATTCATGAATTTTATTCCACGTATTGCATTTAGTAATAACTTTTCAATGTCATTTGAGAAAATACTTAAGGAAATAGGCCCCTCGATTCTTTCCTTGTGGTTAATAAATTTGACATCTAGGATTAAACATTCTCTTTGTGGTATCGCATGGAAGTTTGAAGAAGAAAGTGTCGGCACATATGCCGTTCTCCTTATTTAACCATGTTTGAAAATAAAATTCAAACGTGGTTAAACAAGAAGAACGGTATTGTATCAAAATAACAAATTAATATAAATAAACAACAGAAAGAAACATGAAAGAAGATACTTGTCTTCAAGGATAATAGACTGTTAGTTTGAGTTTTGACTTTTTTCAAGATCCTTTCTTTCACTTAAAACATTCTTTCCAAATAGAATATAAAACGAAGGATAATATTATTATTCAAAATGTCGAAGAATTGCAATTCCATAGCGCTTCCAGGTCTATCCAGTGTATTCAAAACCATAGTTTTAAAAAAGAAAGTTCTTAATGTAACTATTATTATCTAATTAATCAAATAAATTCATTATGATTCAGAATAAATAACTGAATGATAATTCGGTCTTCTGAATTGTCGAAATGATATTTTTGACGCATTTTCGCAATTTTTGTTTAAACTTCATATGCATTTCTTAACGGCGTTTGTCTAAGTTTTCACTCATCACTCTAAATATTTTATAAAAATTATTTAACTAGAATATAGATCACATAAAAAGCATTATATGACAGAATTGACATCACACGATTCTTTCCAAACGGCAATATTTCACGAATTTTTTTTCTTTCTCCAAGAAAAAGGATATTAATAAACAAAGAAGTTGTCTTTCAGGTTATAATAAATGAATATAATTATGAGTTCTATCTCAAACAACAGTTTAATGAATGAAATAATAAAGATAATCAGAGTCATGTCATTTTTATGAGGCAATGTTTCTTTCAGGTAATTATGCTGTTAATACTTTTGATGAAGTTAAAATAAGTTTTAAACCAAGGTAATAAATTTTCTTTTTTAAGTAAATACCCTCAAAAATTTTATCACACTTTGTTCTATGGATAAAGACCTTTAAAGGAATATTGAAATTTTTCTCACTTCCTATTTTCCATTTTTCTATTCCATTCAGGCATTTTTCCCAAAATGCATCTAAATCGGAGTTTCGTTCCTTTCCTGAAGTAATATTGTTGAAATATTGTACTTATATGTATTTTTTTTTGAGAGTACACTCACTGCTTTAATATTTTCCAAACTCAGATATCAGTTAATCATTAATTAAATCAAATTTTGTTCCGTACTAGAGGCGCCACCTCAGAAGCGATTTCAGAAACTCCAATCTCTATACTAAAAGGTAGAAAATAATTAAAATTAAAGAGCACCAATTTAGTGTATTAATAATTTTTTTAATTTAATTTATTTTACTAATAGTTTTAATTACATACTGACATGCATATTAAACTGCTGGCAATGATAGAAAAATCTACTATAAACCATAAGTTAAGTTTTAGTCAAATTTTATTGAATTCTCATTTAATCAGACAAGGTAATCAAAAATATTACAAAGAAAAATCCAATTTGAATAGAGAAATACACTAAAATGTAAACGCAAATTACAATGATTTATTGACACGAATTTTAAACACAAAGAGTATTTCAGTCAAACTTAAACAGACATTTACACTTGATATGAATTTATAAATATCTGTATGAACATAATTTTGTAATAATATTTTCTTTATAAGTATATTTGTTCATACACTTGTATTATAAATAAATAATAAACTGTTAATAAAGATTGATATAGTTTAAAATAAAAAGAACATCATAAGAAATATGCATTTCTGAGTTTATACATCAGTAAGTAATCCATACAATCCTTCTATGTAACAACTACAACCACAACCCTATAATATTCTTAGTATTATATTAGTATTAGTAGTATTCTATAATATTCTTCCCCGAAAATGTATTAGCTATGACATTTCGTCGATCTTAACATAATATATTCAGAGAACTATAAAATGATCGGAAGTAGCACTTTAATATATTTCATTATACATTTAATGAGAATTCTGCAACAATATTATTTTTACAAATGTCTGCTTTCATTTATTTGTTTGTTGAATGAACTATAAATTATTAATACAGATTTATATAACTTTGAATTAAACAGAACGCGAAAAGAACAGCCGAAGATTTGAAGAACAAAGAGTCGACAGGATCTTTAAATGTAAGCATAATTTTTCTGAAAGTAGAAGGCAGTTTCGAAGACAGTGAAGAGACTTTCGATTTTTGACGTCGTTTTATTTCATCCCGGGGAGGCACGTATTATGTATAAGCAGAAGCGAAGAGCACACACACAACACCGAACGACACAACACAAAATAAGGAAAAGCTGATGAAAACTTTATCCCTGTGAATATATACTGTGAGATTTTAATAGGGATTTCGATCACATGTCAGTCGCAAGTAAGGGAAACACAGGGATCTTATAGTGGAATTTGTTTAGATCAGCAATATTTTATCCCTTCACTCATAGCGTGGGAACCGCTGATGAAAGCATTTTTACGAAGCTTCAGTTGAATTAATTAAGTGGAAAAAGTGGAATGGGATCAGGAAATAAGAGAATATTTTAGAATGAAGTTAATATGGGCTAAATTAAGCTAAAAATTAGGAAATTAATTAAGTTTAAATTCAATTTTAAAATATCATTACACACACACACACACACACACACACACACACACACACACACACATATATATATATATATATATATATATATATATACCATACATTTCGGATTTGGTAGGGCATGAATTGGATTCCCTAATCCAAAACCCTCAGAATAAATCGAATGAGGTGCATTGCACTTATCTTGGTTGGACTTTAAGTCCGCTTGATCTAGCAGATCTCGTTTAGTCCACGAACAAAGGCTCTAGAAAATGGGTAAGTGCTGGCCCTTCTGTTTGTCAAAACGAATCAGAGTATTTCCACTTACCAGAGTAGTAAAACACTTATGCAAACCTATAAATTGTTGCCTACCTGGGAGGTCATCAGAGGATACATGCCATATTTTACTAGTAGAAAAGCCAAGTTACTCTCCAGCAGCTAGCAATTCATTGCAAAAAGCACTCAGCATTGCCCCAGTTTTGAATAACGCAGCTTAAAAGAATAATTAATTGTCATCTCTTCTCCTTAAACTTGTGAAGGAAATTTTTTATTTTTATTTTAAATTTCAAATTTAAAAGTTTGAAGAATGCGATTTTTTTGAAAATAATATTACCAATCAATCTGCCAATGACTGACCATTTTTCTATTTTCTTTTATAAATTCATAATTTCAGAGATTTATTTCGATTAAGATAAAATATGTAATTCGAAAAAGATACAATTTCATTATTTTTATGACCAGAATTTAATTATTTCTGAAAGAATTATTCGGATGTAATAAAGAAATAATTCCAAAAAGTTGAAAACTTCCTCAAATGTTGTCAAAATTGAATCAATGAAAAAAAGTTGAAAAAATCGTCAAACACACATGATATAGGATAAAAAAGGATTCAAACAAAAAAATGTTCTTGAATTTTAAAGGAATAACAGCACATATGTTCTACAGCCTCCATTGTTGACATGCCTCAACTGATAGATTTATGAAATCTCTTGTAATTGATGTCAATATCAATAAAGATTTTGAAAAATTTCATCATATATTACTGAAAAGCATTAAAAGTTCTATCAGGATCAATAATATATTACGTTTCTTTAATTCAATCACTTCACGATAAACTGATATGATCAAAATAAGATTGCTCCGAAAAGTAAATAATGACAGGCTTCCTTTAGCGTTTCTATAGCACGTTCATGGTTTTCTTTCTAAGGCAGCAGAATTTCTTTTAACTACAAATTTAAAGCAGAACTGAAATTTCTTATAGAATTTTTATTATTTGACAGTTTATGTTAAGTTTTAAAGAACAACTTAATTTTTATTATAAGTAAAAAGAAGTGATTCCAAGATGTGAATTTTTATGCAATTCAGTCAAAATGTGAGATGTGACAAGTTTTTGTTTCAAAATTTATTTATTCTTAATGAGAAATGAACAGAGATCTCATCAAAGTTTCATTTTGATAATTAAATTTAGTTTATGAGATTGACAAAACTATATTATTTATTCAAAAAATCATGAATTTTCGTTCTGAATTTTTAAACAGTTATAATTTGAACCCATACATTTTTCAAAGCATTTAAAGTATAATGAGATTTTCAAATATTCCTCTGTAGATGTTTCTCAGGAAATGTTTTCAGATTGGTTCCAGTTTAATTTTCATCCGGATAGTTTAATTCTGGGCAATTATATACAGTTTATTTCATATATATTCAATAGTTTTGAATTTTTGAGTTACATTTTGTTTTATATAACAATAATTTAATGATGATCTTCATAATGTTTTTGAGCATCTATTGCAGTAGTACATAAGTGCTTAAATAGTTCATGAAAGCTTCAGATTTTATATGTTATGCAATTACTAATATCTCAAAACTTTTAATAAAGACATTAAAATAATTATTTTGGTTAATAATTTATGGCAAATCTTCTTTAATTAATATTAAGGAAAATTGTCAAACACGCTTAAACATTTTTACATAAATAACTTGGATCATACGTTTTAGAAATGTTATTACAATACTCCTGCAATTTATCAATTACAAGGATTCTCTGGAATGTATAAAATAGTCCAACCCATAACATATTTAACAATTAAGTCACCATTAGTTATTCGTCTTATGCATTTTAAAATTAGTTTCAAAGCAAATTCTTTCGAGCGGTTATTAATATTTAGGAAGTTACAGAATAATGGTAACATCCTGCATGAATATAATCATGAGAATTATCATTTAATGATGATCTTCAGCATTCATTTTCTTCTCAAATTAAGTAATGTCGTGCTGGTATGAATTAATGATAAGAGGCATGAGATTTAGAATATGAAGTAAATTAATGAGTATAAAGACCGAGAAAGACGATTTCAACTGCTTGAAATAATAAATCGTTTTGCCTAACTATATAAAATATAATAATGACCACCTAAAGGCATACATATAATCAAAACAATTTGGGCCTGCTGAGAACAATGCAAAATTTTAATTGTGATTATATAATTGTTTTGACTGCCGTATATATAAGGACTTATTCTAGCTGGCTTCTTTTGGCAGCATTTATTAATAAGTCAGTGGAAATATTAATGACGGTTGGAAACTCATTACTGAATATGAAGTCTGGTATTATAAAGGAATTTCAATGTATTTTATGGAGGTTGAATTCTCAACTGGATATAGGATGTTCGAGATTGCTATCACTGGTATCACTGGTATTCTATGAATTAAAAGCATTAATTTGTTGAAATTCTCAAACATTTTTGCAGCGTATTAGAATTCTAATATTCGTCTTTATTTAACGTAAATCTAAATGTTTATGGGACAAACGTTTATGCTTTCAGAAAGCTAAGCACCATTTGCAAACAGCAGTGGACACATTCAAGAACGGCTGCAAGAGAAACTATAAAGATTATCAATGTAAGCTTTAAGTTATGTACAGGGTATCCTGAAATAGACTGACGATTTTCAAAAATTTATAACAGGAAAACGCCATCTATCGATAATTTTTTGTACTAAAACCAAAAATATTGGGAGGGAAAATTTATGCCCTGTCACAGATGAATTTGCTGCAAACATTGTTTTTCTTTTTAACCTTAACCGTTTTCATGTTATACATTTTTGAAAATCATCAGCCTTTTTCGGGACAACCTGTATGTATATAATGATATCTAAGATGGAAGAGGAGAAACTGATAATTTTTAGTTTATGAAAATTTCCAGCTCTTTGGCACAGTTAATCTGTCACCATTTGCCTTCAGCGGTTTTTTTTTATTAAATCGAATTACTTGAGTCTACTGTACTCAACTATGTCCGCAACATTGATACAAAATTCAATTCACTTATTCATGATAGTAAAAATCTTATCACAGACTTAGAGAAAGATCATTTTTACACAGTGAACTTCAATATTTATCAATAAGAAATAAATTTTTGTTTATTAAAATTTCTTTTCAAACATTTAGCACTTTATATTGTTTACAAAAACTAAAGAAGATCATATTTTAAAGGCGAAATGAAACAACATATAATTTGTCTTTCTCGGAAAGAAGTACTTGACTGAGTTTGCAACATTGTTGCAGAGTTCAATTGAATAAATTATAAGAGTAAAATTTTTTTCATAGAAAATGAAAATGTACCTCATTACATAGCAAACTTTACCACCTACCAGTATAAAATGGCTGTCGTAATTTTTGCCCTGACAATTATAGGAGGGAAGTTGAAAGTAATAACATTTACTGTACGGACAATAAGATATGGTTATTGATGGAGTCGGGATGAGACATGGAAATAAATTAGCGAAAATTAGGTGCGAAACAATCTTTATTGCATTTCGAATCTCGATATATCTTAGACTTACAGAAAGCAAAAAAATTATTGCGCAATTCCTGGATCTGAGTCAGACGGGCATAGGATAATCGATTGAGTTGTTCTAAAGGCTTTACCGGTGATATATGTAACATGGTATCAATTACTTTCCGGTAGGATCTCGATCAGCCCTAAGGGACAGACTTGTTTTCCGGGCTTCGAGAGAAGTTCGATAGATCTTTGTAATAAAGTGTGCATTCGTAAATGTTTTTATTTCCGAATTTCAATATGTGGGTTATCGATATGACGAGATGATATGAAAATATTATTACATTACTGCATTTCATGATAAGGTAAGAAACATCATTATTCGATACTGGGATATTGGATGTCCAAAATGTTATATGCAGCACTGTGAACTCTCGTATGACGCATTTCAGTATAACTTGAATTCCTATAATGCCACGAAAAAATTATGATTAGTTCTCATATGGCACGATAGACAGAGTAGCGATAGACAATAAGATAAATTTAAAACTTTCATGGTTTGTTTTCTTTGTTTAGAAAACCAAATGTATAACTTACCTGTCTGTCTATATGAAGAGAGAAGTTGACAATTTGCAAAAATAATATTACTTTAGCAATGTGCGAAGTTATACATTGAAAATGAGTTTGAATTTTCATAAGTTCTTCAGAAAAAATATATATCCGAAATAAAGCGATATTCCCTCCCCTACATGAAAACTGTGGATATTAGGCAAGGTCATGAATACTATGTAGGCACAGATTTTTATTTTCAGAGTCCTCCACATGTGCGTTTTGGCTTCGAAGTATAGTGAATAAAAGTGTTTCCAAACCTTTACTTTACCTTTACTCTTTGTACTTTTGCTCTACCGATTGAAACGAAAATATGGTACAACACTATTATTTTAATAACCTGACGGCTTATGGAATTTCATTTATCTAAATCGTGATTTTTTTAAATTATAATGTGAGTGCAAATGTACAGACTGAGATATGGTAAATCCATTATTGTATTTGGTTCAATATTTGATATAAATCTAAGCATTAGATGTTAAAATGTGTATTAAATTGAATTCATTTAGCTCTTTAAGTTTTTTAGTTATCCTGTTTACCTGTGGTTGGACAGAAGGACAAACATTTTTTTGTATATTGATTTTATTCAAAATTCAATAGAAATTTATAAACTTCATGCAAGGATCGACTACAAAATTTTTGTCTATCTAATTCAAAGTGTTTTGAGTCATCAGACAGATTTCATACCGAAAATGTGTTTTTATCACTCAGAGAGGTCTGAAACAAAGAGAATCTTCAAAATCTCGAAGTCAAATTTTCTGACGATTGAAAAAGTGAATGTATTTCATGCTGTCGATAAATTTGACAGCCTGATTTTTTTCAATGAACTCTGTTTAGATTTTCTTGAATGCCGGAAAACCATTTTGGCAAGTGTGTATTTGTGAGTTCGATAATTCAAGCCCGGAAAAAGCTAAACAAATAAAATTTAGCATGTGGTCTTAATGCTAAATTACAGACCTCTGTTAAATTTTCAGTTAAATTTTGAGCAAATTTATGAATGGGAATCAGTTTTTCTAACCAATGGGCAAATTAAAATAATTTTTCATAAACGCAATGACGCATAATGATGATATTTGATATATAGTTTTATTTTGATTGATATATAATTATTAATATTGATATATATATAGTTTTACAATTTTAACTTTATATTTTTTTAATTAAATTTTGGACTTTCTCCATCAACTGATCGATGGATTGTCGTTCAATCTATCCCTCTGAATTTTTGAGTAAAATTGATTAAGTTTCTTTGATATTAAACCATAGAGAGAAAAAATGATTGTTACCATCTAAAAGGCTAAGAAAATCTATGAAATATTTGGAGCAAAGCCAAAGTATCTTAAAGAGTTTTTGATTAGTTGATAAAACTTGGGAATAACAGCGTGTCATTTCTGTTGCTCGCAATAAAACTTGCAGCAAGGCGGCAGAGGTTTAACTTGTAGATTGCTGAATTCTATTCTTGCTTTAATAGAACAACAGTAAGAGGGCATTTGAGCTGAAGCCATCGATGTGAGGAATTATGTTGAAGGGGGCGCAGGTGCTTTTCGTCACCAGGATATGATTCGAAAATCATGAGGTTCGTATCCTATAATCTCCTACTTTCCCGATGGACTTAACAAATCAGTTAATAAATGTTCATCAACCTTTTATTAATTAAAAATAGAATTTCGAAATCCATTTGCAATAAAAATAAAATTTCCAGTGTATTCCTTTGTAGTATTCTTGGCATTTTTAAAAGTAGAAAATTTAAATTT
Organism: Argiope bruennichi; assembly: GCF_947563725.1. Lineage (NCBI taxonomy): Eukaryota > Metazoa > Arthropoda > Arachnida > Araneae > Araneidae > Argiope > Argiope bruennichi. The sequence goes on from NC_079162.1 coordinate 54,220,983, forward strand.
AGCATTTCATGACATAAATTGAAAACAAAATTAAATTTAACGCCAGATTCCGTAGGAAATACAGCTATTACATGTCTGGACGTTTTGACAATCTGTAAGATGTAACTCACATCGGAAGTGTCCGTCCCTTTTTATTTCAATTTAAATTATGTAAGCCTCGTAAGAATGTTGTGAAGACAATCCACAATGCTTTATAAAAAACATGTGGATATTTTTTAAAATTTTGTTAGAAGCCCAAGATATTCAGTACTCTTCACTAAACTACGAACCACTAAAATAACCATAAACGAAAAAAGATGAGAAGAGAATAATTCCACTAGTTTAAATACGCGAGGAAAAAATTAAAACATCACCCTGATAGTCAAGGTCCATTCTAAATTTGTAATCATTTTTAATGGTTTGTAAGCGGAAGTGAAGGTTTTTATTAAAAAATCACTCATCTTTCTGGATTTTACATTAAGAAGCCAGAAAAATTTTAATGATGTAGTAATATTTAACCTCTACTAATTATATTAATATGTTGAAACATTTCTGTAGCCTAGTTGAAAAATGCTAATAAATAAAAAAATAATGGCTTATTTAAGAAAATTACCATCATAATACGAAGAAAAAAATATTCTACAAAATTTCGCTTCATTCTTGTTTTCTATGAAATATTTATAATGAAAAGTTTATAAAAATATCCATTAAAACTAGCGTTTTCTTCAATAGCATCAAATTAAAATTATCATATATTTATATTTAACGATATCCCTTCGAGAAAATTTGTTTAGAAGTTCTATACTTCCATCATGAAAAGTTGACGGGTCATATAAATATGCTCAAACAATATTTAGCTTGAAGTTATTTGCGTAATTAGTATCAGGTAATTAGCATAAAAATCACCAGAAATTGACATTTCACTTATTTATATAGTCACTAATTAATCAGTTTGAAAGAAAATAAATAAGATTTTTCATGCAATAAAACCTCTGAGGGAAGATCTTTTTAACTATTCATAAACAAAATATTTTAATATTAATGTATAAGTAAATAGTGTTTAAATTTTTAGATAGTTTTTAATCATCGCTTATCTATCTAATCTCATATTGACAGCAACTTTGTAAAACATATTCAAGTGCAAATTAGGAAACAAATTTTAGAGTCTATTTTAAAGCATCAATGTTTAAATAATTTATAAAAGGAGAAGAAGCTTTTTTATTATTTGGAGACCCTAAATTATATAAAAAGCATCTAACTAATATTCATTATTGATTCTAAGCCTTTTAGTGTAAGAACCTTCGATAATGGCTTAAGGAAAATTCTGAAGGAATGGTTTTCATTATTTAAGTGGATTTATGGATTTACTTCTTTATAAAAAGTTAAATGATTCTTGTAAAATTGTTTTGGAATAGCGAGACTTTTATTAAAATAATGGGTAAAATATTTTCATATTATTGTTAAAATGGATTACTATATCATTAGAAAATAGTTTAAATAAGTAACCTTAGAAAAATAAAATAATTCCAACAAAAGTTTCGAAAAAAGACTTCAAGATTTATTAAACCAATGACGATTTACCAAGCTATCAAAATATTATTTAATTGACTATTAAAGTTACCATGATGAAGTCGTTCAGTATCAAACTCATGATGCTTAAAACATTAATTGAGCAAGAAGTTTTGCATTTTAGAATATTACTTCCAATGTGAAATGCATAAATTCCTGCACAAATAAGGAACAAATCTGTTAATCACAAAATATTGGGAAAAGTCCATGAAATGATATTTAGATTATTTTTTAGATTAGTTCAAAATATTTGAATTATATTTTAAATACATATTAAATTAATACAAAATATATTTAAAAAGTAATTATTCCTATATTGTTGCTATCAAATTTTAAAAGTAGGTTAATTTATTAAAATATGTCTTTCTATATCAATCATAAAGTATTAAAATTTCATTTATTGGATAAACACTTTCTTTCTTTCTCGAGGACAGATATGTTCGTATTTTCATGTTTCGTAGCGCCATGTTATTCCGAATACCACTCCTGATAAACCTTTAAACTATGCCTGTGTTATAGCATTTATTTCCCCGACCAAATTAAACATTCAACATGATTAATACATGAGCTATATTAAGGGAAATAGAGACTTGAGTCTGAGTTACTTCCATCGCGAATCAGATTATTCAACTTTAAGAATGTTTTGTAAGATTAAATATTTGAAATAATTATATCACACTTATAGTCATTTGGAAACATTTTGAACTTGGCTTTGATCTTGACTATTGTCACAAGTATTTATACATATGTTAAATACCATCCTATTCCAAACAATTTGTACAGTAAGGCTGATGATATTGCCAATATATTAATACCTGAATATCAATTATTTCCAAATAAATTGTTCTGTAGGATTGTAAATTGTATGCATTCTTTAATGCATGAATATCGTTTTTCGATCGTTGTTACATTTCTAAATAGAGTTATGTTATTCAGATTCAGAACACTGCTTTCACATAGATAATTGAAATACACGATATAAAATTCCTACATGAATGTATGTTTCCTTCACTCCAATAAATATCCCAAATGTTATTCACCTCAAACAACTCCCACTTTCGATAGCTGTCATCCAACGGACCGAGAGAGAGATTCCCCGAAAGAACGCTTTTCCGATCAATCGTTAGATTCATACCTGTCTATTGGAGCGAAACCAGTATTTAATGTGATTAATTGCTATGCAGAGCGCTAGCCTTCAACGCTGAATTGCGTTATAAACTGTGGGAAAGACAACAGTCCAAAGTCGTTTATCATTGAGAAGCGTGATATTAAGTGGCTTGTCAATAGATATCTTTCCAGAGGCACTCAGGGAATGCAAGTCGTTGGGAATTATTCCACTCTGGACAGATGGTAGTAGAAAATGCGTAAAAATAAGGTCGTAAACTGTGTGCGTGATTCTTTTAACGAAGGTTCTTCAACTCAAAATGTTCAATATTAGCATTATAGCTAGTTGTATAATGCCAAATTGTTTTCTCATAATTATATGAATTATGAAGTCATCGTAATATAGGAAAATTGATTGTATTGATCTGGTTATTACTTAAATGCAACTGTTTGCTTATTTTTATGCAATTATTTTGCGTTGTTAAATGTTATTTGGAGGATTACTTTTGATAGAAAGTCGTAATGTATTTAAAGAATCGTTAATTTTGGGAAATTTTATGTCTTTGCTGTAAAGCTGAAATTTAAATCAGTTTCAATTGCTATGGATAAATGTAGATTTTTAAAACGATTCTGGAAACATTTATTAGACCTACTATTAGACGCTTACTTTACATTTACAGCTCATTCAATTCATATGAGTTTTATGATGCTGAAATTTTTAAATTTATAAAGATTTTTTTTCATGTTTTATAATGCTGCTTGTCTGCATATTGTAAACTCGATAGTGATATTATATCTTGGTTATTTTACTGCCATATTTTATTGTATTGGAATTTCTAGCCCTCAGTATCAATGCTTACATCTTTTGAATGAGATATGTACCTACATGTAAATAAATAACTAGAGATCGAATTTAAAAAACACAATCGAATCAAAACAATTAATTTTAATATATATTTAAATATAATTAATTATTACTTTAAAAAATAATAATTTAGACGTGATTTATTAAGCCAGAAGTCTGCATTTTTTCATATAGAATGAAATAACAGTAAATGTCCCTAATATCAAGAGTCACTTGATAAAGATGTTAAATAATATGTATCATAGTGGAAGAATATGATTAAAAGTCGATAACTGATTCGAGACACAATTCTACCTTAAACACGTGTGTACGCAGACATGTCCCATGTTAAGTTAGCTCTCGTGAGTCAAACGTCCTCAGTATAATGTGAAGAATAGGCTCAGTTGTAGATTCAAAATTACGAGGTCTAATCAAAATGCCTCATGTGGTTTTTCATCACTATGGTAATTTTAAAAACTTCATTTTATGCTAAGACTTTGTACAATTCGTTTTTTAATAATTTACAAGATAAACTGCATAATGGCATTGCATCCCATAGCTGTGTTTTTATGTATACAGGGTGTGGCCGAATTCAACAGACAAATTCAGTGGGATGATAGTAGGCAATCAAGAGGATGAAGAATCACCATACAACATGGTGTCCCAAACGACGTTTAGTAGGTGAAAATCAGAAAAATATAGAGAATCGAAGAACTGTTGGAAACTGTAAAAAATTAATAAAAAAAATAACAAATGGTGTTTCAACTATGAATTTTTTTAAGTGAAATCACATTCTTAAAAGTTTTTTTTTCATGCGGATTTGATGATCTAGGGGGCTGTAAATTACTGAAAACGAAAAAGTAGTTTAAAACACATATTTCCAAAAAATATTAAAACTTGAAAAAAAATAAAATCTTGAAAATGTAAGGAATTTTATATTCTATAATTTGATGTAAGCATGTAGTGTAAGAACTGGGGAGCTTTAAAGATACTCAAGAAAAATTAAAATGGGAACCAGAAAACACCGCTGCAATATCAGTACCAATGTTCGCAGAGAGCGTTGTCAAATTCGAAAGATAAATTCAGAGCAAGGATAATAAGCATTAAGTAGATGAGAAATTTCCAGAAAATATAGGGTCGCAGGTAACGGTTTTCAATGAAAATCGCAAATTGGATGGATTCTTGATGCCACACAAAAAGATGTACACTTTTCTGCCAGAGTTTTATTTTCAAGTGAAGTCTGCTTTACGAGAGGTGTCTTCAACTCGCACAATGCGAATATTTGGTCATTTGAAAATCCCCACATCATTATCTCGTCCAACGTACAACACAAGTTTGATATTAACATCTATTTCGACTGTATATTTTGCCCGAAAGCCTCAACGGCACAAAGTACCTTGTTTTCTTCCAGCACGTTCCTCCGGATTTACTGTAGGGAACACCGACAATTGTACGCCAGAACATTTGGTTATTGAATGATAGAGCACCAGCACATTTTAGTTACATTCATGAAATCTGACTTGTTGTTTGCGAATGAAGTTGGATTCTGCAATGCTCATTAATGAATACTTACTTCCTGCTTTTCATTTTCTCAAACGCATGAAAAATTTACATTCTAGAAGGCTTCTTCTTTCTGGTAATTTTTTATCTATTAATGCCTATAATCCTTGCTCTAAATTTGTCTTTCGAATTTGACAACGCTGTCATCAGTATTGATCCTGCAGCGATGTTTTCCGGTTCCAATTTTAGTTTTCTTGAATATATTTAAAACTCCCCAGTTCTCACACTTCATGTTTATACCAAATTAAAGAATATAAAATTCCTTACATTTTCAAGCTTTTATTTTTCTTCAAGTTTTAATATTGCAAGTGTGTATTAAACTTATAAGCTTAAACACTAAATATTTGTTTTCTTTACATGTTTCTTTGCTTTGTGCATTATCTTTAATTTTACCATGAAAATTTTACCTTCCTTTATTAATAATAAATTTTTCTGGATTTTCTCCTTGGTAAATATCGCCATTGGTTTAATATACCTTTAAATTCAGCAGAATAAAAATCTTCAATTTCTTTAAATGTATCAAAAAGTGTTTAACAATAAAAAAATAATTCATTCATCGGTGGTAAAGGATATAGATATTTCTCATTACAAATTTTTTTCCATAAAAAAATGAAAGTGTATTCCTGAATTTCTAATAGTCATTTCAACTCATTCTTTACTTTTGTCAATGCAACCTTTTAAAGATTGAAAATTTAATTAAATTTTCGATCTTTAAAATAAACATTGAAAATACTTTGCATAAAACCAAGATGTCAAAAGAATTATTATTTAAAAACTGTTTCATAGAATTTGATCCATCTCATATTCGTAAAAATACAACATCGTAATCGACTTTCCATTCATCTCTTGAGGAGCTAGAAAAATAAAATTGTATAAAGTAGGATGATTTGACTTTAGAATAATGTGCTATTTCATTATTTTCCAATATTAATATAATCGAATTTTGATTCCGAAGAATTGATGCTATGTTATATACAAAATACGTATTAAATACATTATTACATATACAAAATATTTATTAAATTAATTATGAATCAATGTTCTACAAATAATGATTTGATTATCACAAATATTAAATATTTGACTATTAATTTGCAAATCATTGCAACAATTATAACGACAAATTAAATACTAATTATATTCGAAACCATCAAAGGATCAAGTGGAGAGACAGTTAATTGCTAAAATCAGAATATCTGTAAATTAGGGATTTATCATCTCATTTGACTGCACCTTTGAAACATTCACTGAAACGACATATCTTCGACTATCGTCAAAATCTAATGATTCAGGAATCCATGAATTCAGGAATTTCGAAATTGAATTCCTAGTCGATATCGAGTTATAATTCAATTTTGAACTGTGTTTAAATGCATACGATTTGTGTTTAAATACACGGATTTGTATACAAATATGGCATGATAAAGCAAGCTTATAAGCTTAAAATTCAACCATTTTCATGTAAAATTTGGACATTGACTTACTTTAAATAATCCTAATATCATATTTTACCATTTCTACAAGATATGTTTTTTAAACACTTTTAATTAATTTTACATGTTTCATTCATACTTGTATGAATGACATTTTGTCCACGCTTTTTTGTTCACTTCTCTCGATATAGAGTTTAGAAAAGTTATTGGCTTAAATGAACAATAGAATATTTTAATATTTTAAGAACTTAATTATCGGTAAATTGATTAATCAATAGTTGAATTTTGATTCTGTGTAAATAGATTGTTTGTTTGTTTGTTTCTTATGGCACTTGCCACTGACAAGCCCGCTGTTACCAGCGATTTAAGCCTGAGGGGGACGTCTCTTATTTTTTATAGCAGCGCCAACTAGGGCCAAGAGTACGACTTTGCCACTCACGCATCATTCATTCGCTTGCACAACCCCTTTTTACAGGAGAGCACATTCACACATCTCACAGATGGAACAACAGAAGAACAACCATGCCCAAACCGGGACTCGAAGCCGGGACGCCCAGATCACGGGGAAGATGCGCTACCCCTATGCCAAGACGCCGGCGTGTAAATAGATAATTTGCAAATGAATATTAAATGATATTGATGGGTAGATTCTATAATACTTCAAATTATAAATGGTTACAAGATACGGTATATAAGATAAGATTGTAGACAATAAGACAAAAAATAAGTTTGATAAAAGTAAAGTTTATTAATGTCCTATAATGTAGAAAATACTGTTTTAATATAAAAGGTTTGAAGTTATAGTGCTAAAACTTGACTAATTTATGTGTGTGCTTTGTCCCCAGAATTTTAATAAACGATTTTCTTTCTTCTTTATATTTCGTCATTAAAAATACATCATTAAGCACTTTCAAAATGAATTATTTTTTTATATTTTAAAAAAAATATTTGTTCGCTTAATAGTCTTCTGTTATTATTGATGAATAGGTCAGAAGTTAGAATATGGATATACTGAAAATTGTTGTCACATCGAAAGTTGATTAATCAAAATCTGCACAATCAAAAATGAAATCACAAGTCATTTTAAAATTTCTCATATAGATGGTGCTTTAAAATTTCTATAAAATGGGTAAAAGTGACAGAAGTTGATCTCAATATTAATTTTTAAGATATATCGTATAAATATGTTGTTTCCTAAAAATTTTAAACTTTAATAAAAAAAAGAGAACATAGACAATATTAATTAATAAACTACATCCGGCTGAATAAAACTTCAATCATAAAATTTCCCAGCCAAAGTTTTCTTTTTCGTATTCTCACTTATTACGATAGTATACAAAATATCTATGATTATAACAAGTTTATCCACTAGACGAAACAACGAATGAAATCATTACGAATAACTGTTTGTATGTGTGCATCAGATTTATAAGTTTAGATTTCTTAGTGCGAAAGAATCACATGAGAACTGCTTGACTCGAACAATAAAAAAAAATCTATATTGGCCACGAGATAGACCTGTGATTCATACTTATCAAAAACATGAATAATATTAAAAATTATTAATGCAAAATTACTTAAATTTGCTTTTTGCAAGTCATGACCAACTATAATTTAACTATTCAATTTAGAAGCAACACTACCGTGAGACGAATTTCGTAACCATCAACATGGCCAGGTGACGATTATACCTCCTGAGTTGATTTCCAAGTCCCTGTACCAGTCCAGCGAGATATCGGACATAACGTGCACTAAGCCTGAAAACAAGACGGGTCTTTTGCAAAATCATGTTCACAATTAGGAGTTCTCCAGCACCGATGCCGATACCTTACCACTAGGCTATCACAGTTATGAAAGATAACGTAAAAAGAAAGTGTCCAGTAAATCAGCAAACTTTTTAATAATCCATTGGTGAAAGCGTTAAAGTTTTATTACACAAAATATAAACTATTATAGTTAAAACATAATATTTATTTAAAATTTTTAACTCTAATATTTCGCTTTCTCACAAAATGTAATTTTATATTATCATGGCCTACAATTTGAAAAGTTTTAATCTCGATGGAGTGATTCAAATCAGCAAAGACAAAATGAAATTTCATCTCAAAACATTATTTTTATTTAGAATACAAATTCAAAGAACCATTTTAATTTTAAAATGCATGAAGCTGTCACCAAAATTGATTCATATCTGAAATGATTGATTCATATATGAAATGAAGGAATGGCTCTTTCTTCCTTAGAATTTCTGTATTTCTTTATTACCAGAATCAATTAAAAGATAATTTAAATGAAATCCAAATTCAGTTTCTTTATTAATTTTTTTAAATGTGTCAGATGAGTAAGTAATCCTTTCCTTTTCTACATACTATTGAAAAAAAAAAACTTTTGCCATGTCAAATAAGAGAATTCAACACATTTTCAGCAAAAAAATTCCATACTTAAAAAAACAGAGCAAAAATGATGTTTCCCGATTTTCCTTTTTTATAATTTCTTGCTAGCAAATAGTTGAATGGTATCTCTGAGGAATAAAAAAGTGGCCTGAATGAAGAAGAAGAATATCTGTCTGATGAAAGAATTAAAAAAAATGAAGCACATATTTGAAGGCAGCATAGCTAAAAAAAAAAAAAAAAAATCAAGAAAAAGATGAATAGGAAGAAAAGATTTTTGCTTTTAACAGTAAAGAAATATAAGATCTAAGGAACCTAGGAAAAAATATTGAAATAAAAGTAAAAATATAAATAAGAATTCAGGTACTTTCAATTAGGCAATTGAAAAACGCCTTTTGATAGTTTGAATGATTAACGCGCCAATTAATTTCTTCCCTTCATAAAGAAGAATGAAATGTTAATCGAAATTTTATTAATTTTTCTAAAGATATTGATTTTATTTTTATATCTCTTTAACTATCACGCTAATTAAATTTTTCTATCTATTTACCATGCATTACAATACTTTAATGATTAATTATTTTTATATTTAAACATGCAATTAAATAATATAAAGTCTTAATTTGAATTATAGTTCGATCTATGAAAGAAAAGTATTACATTCACTGATTTTACAATGATATCTGATAGTTTTTTTTTACAAAGCTAGTTTATTTTCCTTCGAAATAGAATATTTTAAATTCTCGCTTATTTCACACGATTTACAATCAAACCACCCAAACTGCTGATTCCGCCTAATAAGATTGTTTTTCAAAGCATTCATTTATAATTGATTACAAGAGCATATTTAACTATTTCTATTAGTTAATAAAACTTCGAATTTCAGAATTATGGTTAGCTATTATAAAAAAAGAACTTATTGTTTCCTTATGACATATTTTCTATCGTAATTTTGCTAAAATATACTAAATATTTGTCTGTTCAGAAATTCATGATACATAGCTGGATATTCTGTAATACTATATTATTTATGAAAATAAGTAAGTTAAAACATTGATTATGTATCTGATACAATTTATTATAACAAAAACTATATTAATAAACTTATATTAATGAGGAAATTTTTTGAAAATGTGATTATTTTTTACATTTCGAAAAAGTCTAGGGATATATCATTGAATTTATTGCATTTACACATTTTCATTTAACTTGACTTATTTCATGATTGGAAAAATAGAATTATACAGAACATTTGATATTCAATTACAAATAAAGCAGATATCTGAAATTTTGCACAATTATTTTCCCTAAAATAATACTTTATTTTTATGGTTTCAAAATATAATGACAGTTAATCGAAACATTTATTTAAATTTTGATTTTCTGAAAGTGACATTATCTGGTATGAATTGCAGAACAAATTGATTTCAAAAAGAGGTAATATTTATAACAATAAATTAAAAGTTAAACATTTTAAAGTAGAAATTAATTAAAAATATAATTTCTTTTTTTAAACGCTTTATTTAATTTAAAATGTTATATATTAGTAAGAAAAAGATTTACTAATCAATTTTCAGTAATTTTTTAATTAATTAGACATTATAAATATTGCGCAGTTATTGATTCTGGATGGCACTTTAATATTTTAATAATTCTAGAATATATATATATATATATATATATATATATATATATATATATATATATATATATATATATATATATATATATATATATATATATATATATATATATATATATATATATATATATATATATATATATATATATATTCTAGAATTATTAAAATTTGATTAAATATTTATTGATGCCAGTTGTGCTTGAATTCAAGTTCAGAGAATGAGTATCTACAGCTCTGGTATTTTGAACATTACAGGTTTCGGTTGACAATTCAATATTTTAATAACTTTAGAGTTTTTAACTAATAATTAATATTTTAATGTTATTAAATATTGATTTTATATACGTGATTATATCTTGAAGTCAGTTTTAAAAAAAACTATTAATTTATTTGTCTTACTAACTTTAGTCTTTGATATATTTGATAATAACGAGTTACGAAATATATTAAAGTCTATCAATGCGAAAATGATTAAAATGAAATATTTATAAACGTCGTTTCATTACTGTAGTTAACAGAAGTTCATGGTATGTTTCATCAAAAATTATGAATATTTCATAAAATTCAAAGCACAATACATGTTATAAGAAAGTAAACCCTGGATTTTCATTTAAATTTTAAATATATTATATTTAGTTTGCTTGAAATATATTATAATTTAATTCCAATTTGCTTAATGCATTTCTGTTGACTTCCCTTATACTTTCATGGTATGTTTTGGATAAATAGCCTAATTATAATAAGAAATTAAGAATTAAAATATTTATTCATAGAATAAGAATGGGACGACTAGGACGAAGTAGAACACTGGATTTTCACATAGAATATTAGATACAAATATTAAGAGCAAATTAGAATACTTCGGTGCCAGTTCGAAACTTAATACTCTTTAATACTTAAATTATTCACGGGTATGTAATGAGTCATATCCATTAGGGTGTAACGTTCACGAACTATAATAAAAAAAATTCAAAATGAGAACTGAACTCTGAAATTATTGTCTTTTGATGGTTAAAATGACGAGGTTGTTTAATAGGAATCTCTTTGTAAATTCAAGATCAATGATTTAAATTAACTAAACTGTTTCCAGTCAGCTGTCTTAAAATATTTTCTATGCCCATAATATTTTTGAAAATAAATATGAATTGTATAGTAATTTTAACTATATATTTTATAACATAAATCATTTGAAAGAATTGGGATTTAAACAAACTACGGATATTGCACATTTAAAAACTTATTATCAGTTTCAAAGTATTTTTTTGGATTTTACTAAGATTAATCATGCTTTGTCAACTAATTCATGTACATACATTATTTAAAGGATATTTATTATCATTTTTAAAATATGATTATTTGCCACTTGATTACTCCTTATTAGAAACTCGCTTTACACTCCTCGGTATGAAATAATTATCAGCTCCTTTTGAATCTTCCTATAACTTCAAAATTAGACAGTATTCTAGCTAAAGAAATCGTCTTTATGTAAATGACTAAAATATATCCTATCTTAAACTATATATAGAATTCAGAGTTAATTATAGTCGTCTATTTTACAATGAAAATAATTTAAAATTGAAACAGGTTATGAATATGAGACACAAATTACAACCTTTTATCTATCTGAAATATTTATTGATTTGATTGACAATCAATTCCTTTTTGTACGTCGAATTACATACACTCATCAATCGCAAGAAAATTATCTTTATTATCATTAAAAAAAGAGAGAGATTACTTGTCAATTGATGCTCCCTAAAGAAAATTTATTTTATTCTTCTCGGTATGGAACTAATATACGGATTCTCTACGGATATGTGAACAAGGAATTCAATGCCGATAATTCCGAAGAGTGTATTTAGTCACATGGAAGAAAAATCAATGAAGTGACAGTGACAGAAATGGATCGACTGTCAAGGCTGGAATGAGATCTCAACGCATAAGACTTGCTTTCTATTAATTTTGATTTGAGAAATTGAGTTACTCAATAAAGCTTTTCCTTCTACCTGTTGATTCAATTAAACGGTTCTTTTAACTGTTAATGATAACATGTAAGCCAAATTCGTTTTAAGATTAAGGCATATATTGCATAGTTATATAAAAATTAATTGATGCATTAAATGCATAATTATATAATCTAAAATAAAAATCTAATTAGATAGTTGTTGGGGATATTTTTTGGAAATTAAGAAAGCATTTTATGATGAAAGACTTAAAAGAAGAAGATCAAAATATATCATTAATGTCTATTACATATGGAAGTTTATATTATTTAAAAAAATATTTTTGGAATCAATTATTACATCTCCTTTTAAACTTGACTTTTACAGAACGAATTCGTTTAAAAATTTAGTAAGTTTTTAGACTCAAAACATGAAAATAATAATAATTTAGCTACATCTAAATTTAGAGTTTTTTCTCGTTTACACAGCAGATGCAGTTCTGATCTGTGTAATGTTTTTATCTGAAAACGGAAATTTGAATATTGTTTTTTTAGATTATTGATTTCTTTTTTTATTTTATTGAGAATTTCTTGACGGTATTTTATTTTCTCTTCATACATCTTTTTTTTTCTTTACTAAACATTGAAATCAATCTGTACACTGAAGATAAATATGTAAATAAAGGAAAAATAAGTCATAATAAAGCTGTTTAGCATGATGTGTAGTTAATTTAACTTATACAATCAAATAAGGTGAACGCATTGTTAATATCTTTGATTAATATTAATAATCTATTTTAAACATGATTCAGACAATGATGCGGTATTCGATTCTACGTAATTATTTTTTTTTCAATTCAAAGATTCAAGCTTTAAAAACCGACACTTCCCTTTTCTGAAAGCTGAATGCTCGGAGTTGAAGAAGAAAAAATCAGAAAAAAATCTCCTTGTGAATGCCAATTTGTCAAAACAAATATAAAAGCCGATTGAATTTTGCTCAATTCCATGGAAAGATACATCGATTTAACATTTAAGAAGGTGTTGTGGTGCATACATTGAAAAATGTTTTATGGAACAATAGTGTAGAAAATGAGATTTTTCAGAAGTAGAGCAATGTTGAAAATGACATCATATTACAGAATATTATTATTGTGTTGATTTACTTATTTTGGATTAACAAATCTCTTTGATTCGGATTATTAAATTCCTCTCAAAGCGGCTTAAATTATTATTTAAACATATTGAATCGTTATTTGTTTTGTATCTTAACTTAATTATCAGTGCATATTGCGAAGTGAAGTATTCCATACGGTCGTACACATCCGATTCAAGCTAGTTCACGAAGATTAACTAAATCGGATTAATAGAAATGACTCTTAACTATTCAGGCTTTAAAACGAAAGTGTAGAAGTCTCCATATCTACTTCATAAGTAAATCACGCAACGACTTAAATGACCTTCAACACATGTAGTTTCATCATCATTTTAATACCATGAGATTACAAACTTTCATCCATCACAATAAAATTAAGATAGATAGCACCTGCATTCATCCCAGAAAGAGTCGCCCGCATTCTAGCCGTCTATCTCCCTACACTCTTTAGAGAAGCAAACGAAAGTAAAGTTTCAGATTGACATAAACCTTTCCTCAGATTAATGGGGATCAAGGTAACTATCACTCTGCTCATGCAGTGCTGTCGTAATTAAGATTATTTGGAATAGTAAAGCTTTCAGAGCACATTCTGTACTTCATGCAGTTAAACTCGAGTTTGCTATGTGAGATCTGAATAAATTAACGCACCAATAATCAAAGTATTAAACAATTGGTCATAGCAATTAGATGCAGATTCCATTTGCATTCCAGTCTTTGTCGTGCAATTAAGGGCGTTAATTAACTGGGAGATTTTGGTTTTATCTCTTGCCGATTGTGGTGTATTTATAAAAAAGCAAAGTACTGTGGTAAATATATAAATGCCAGTTCTTGGATGAAATGTAGTTAGAAATGGTGATTTTGAGATATGATTGTTAGGAAGGATCAGATGATATTTGCGAATTCAATTTTTTCGTTTTAATTTCATTTTTAAATACAGTAGAATAAATAAGCAGATTTTATGCTAGTAAAGATGAAATAAATTGTTCCTCCATCCAGCTAAATTTGGCTCTCTCATCAGATATAATTTGCTCATGATGCATATAGTGACGAAACAGGATAGGCATATGAATCTGTCTACATGATAATAAGAACAGCTATAAACGAATTGCACTGGCACTGATTATCTGAAGTTAAAAATATATTGTCCCTCCTGTTAAATAATCCTTTTTCTCACATTAATTATAATTTACAAATCATACTTATGATGATGATCATCATATACAATGGTGATTTAGGATGTGATGATGATATACTATAGGACTATATTAATCAGTGTGCATGATAATAAGATGAATGATGAGTGAGTCAATGAGCTTTCTTGCATTAATTGAATTGGAGATTAAAATCTATCATTTTTCCTATAAACTGAGCTTGTCTTCTTTCATAATACATACGTCTTAATCTACTCATCATGCATATGAGAACACAATAGGAGCAGGATATGAATAACTTTGCATGATTATATGAGCAACCATAAATGAGTACCACAGTCATTGATAAAACTGAAGATATATCGTCCATCCAATTGGTCCTTCTTACCTTCGCACATTAGTTATAATCTACTCATTGTATATACATTGATGAGCTGTTACAACAATGATACACAAAATGATGATGATACACAATAGAGCAAGTGTTTTTTATACCCGCATGATAATAAGAGTAGCCATAAATGAGTTCCGGAAAATAAATAAAATTCTAATGGCGTACAGGTAAAGAAGTTGTGCCAGAAACTATCTACTACTACTACCCTTGTATATCGAAGGTAGAAGTCAACTAGTTCATAATCTATATAGTATGGGAATTTTTAATTTGTCAGATAATATTTTACATTTAAAATAATTGTTCTGCGTTTCGTGCCCTTAAACTTCATTCTTCACACGACGCAATCTTCTCATTTTATTGGTATTTCAATCGCTGGATTTCTGACTTAATCAAAATGGTGTAGAGTCATGCAATCGAAATCTAATATTGCCAGCTCTAACTTCATTTATTGAATATGTTTCGATGACAAAACAAATTAACTGCAAAGAACTCATCCGATCATTCCCTTAATTAATAAATTTTGAATTTTTAAATGACTCTTTTATTTCTATGGTTCAACATTCTTTTAAATAAACATGATTTCAGCTCTTGATATTGTTTTTTAATAAAAAAAAGTTATTCATCTTCCTTTTACGATTTCTTTTTATTTTGGTTTTTTTTATGTTTCAAACATTTTTTTTTCCTTATGATGTTTATTTTTTGATGTTTGGCAAATATTGTATTGTTCACTTTTCACATGTGTTTCAGAAATTAATAGCTTTCTTTAAAATACTTATTACCTTTTAAAATGTTAATATTCTTTTGAGGAAAAAAGTTGATTTCATGCTTATAAATAAATCATCAATTTCTGAGTTCTTTGCTTAACTTTTCTTTCTTTTTTCAATCCCTTCAATCCCGTTTATAGTTTAATAAAGCATCGGCAACCAAGCTTTACTTAATAAAAAACAATTAATCTTTTTTGCGGAATTTTTGTCTAGAGTATGCTTCAAATATTTATTTTGAAACATTTTGCCGAATTTTTGAAGCATAAGAGATGATGTTTTGCTCCTTCGTTACATGTTATATTTTTAATAAGTAATCTTTTTTTCTTACACAATTTATTGCCTGCTTTTCTTATTAATGTTTAATATATTGCTGCAAATTCATAAATTTTTGTATTTTCTAATCACATTTATGTAGCTAAAGTTCTTCCATATATGTAAAGATGGAATTTTGAAATAGATTTTCCTTCGCTTCCTTACTTGCTACATTTTTGAAATTTTGTAAACTTGTGTATTTCGATGACAATAAATTCATTAATATTTTCCTTCAATCGTTTTTTTGAATTAAATTTTTATTTCCCAGCAGTGGCGCCCTCTTGTAGTGAATTTGAGAAAGGTTTACTTAAAGGTTAAAAACATGAAAATATATTTAAAAATTCTTTTTTTTCCCACTCTAAATAAAAGGTTCTTAAAAACTTTTCATACTAAAATTTAATATTTGGTCTGCACTCAATTGTGTGACAAAAATTCTCAATTTGCAACTGCAGAACTGACGTTGGAGTGCTTATTTTGCCAATTATAGGAACAAAGAGTATTGAGCAGGAATTACTGTTAGCTCCGTTTCGAATAAAGTTTGAAAACGATAAAACAAAAAATTACAATAAATACCACTAGCATATAGTTAAATCTACAAAACCCTATCAGGATATTTGTGTAAGAATCATTATAAATTATATTTAATTTTCTTTCAACATACTTAATCTAGCATATCTTGCTAAGCTCCTGAATTAAGAAATCATGTCAAAAGAAGATGTGCTATTTTCAATAAGTTAATACGACCTAGGAGCACTCCGGCAGCACATAAGGTGAAAATCTGAATTAGCACTGATTAACTAAGTAGATAGCTAGACTAAATGATCTTAATTTTAAAAAATGAATATTACATTAGTTAATGTATTAGAATAATTCTAATACATAGTTCCTAAATGAGTATTGAGAAGAGATGGAAATTTCTCTCAACAAGAATTCTATTATCTGTATTCAGATGACTCTTAACCAACCACTGGGTCGGTTACTCTTGAAATAATTCTGAAAAAAACTTGCCAACCTTTGCGCTTAATCTAAGTAATCTTGGTCTAATTAATCTCGGTTTAATCTAATTAGATTAAATTATTACAGTAGCTCATTAAGGATGTGCTTTAATGTTTTGCACTGTGGTTCGGATGATGGGAAGGAAATCTAAATCCACACCCCATTCTGAAAATTCTCCTTCTAACCAACAGAAGAAAGTTTTACTATCGCCGTCAGACCTAATCTTAAACATTCCCACATACACTGCGAATCCTCTATAGAATCCGGTTTCTAACCTGGAACCTCCGGAACGGAAGCCATAACTTTACATATAAGTCAGTTTTCTGTGTCCTTGGTGGGAAATTAAGAGGGCCTCTGGGAGGCATTGTCATCATAAAACGTATTTTTTTACTAAAGTGCTCATTGTATTAACATTTCTTTCAACATTGCTTGCTAAGAGCAGAAACATATGATAGAACAAATAACCTTCTTCCGGCAATTCACATAACTACATCATCTTTACATTCATTTACTAAGCACCTAGTAGATACTCTATCCAGGTTCTAACATTTCGGGCAGTTATTAATAAACTAACATTTATAATAATCACAACCAATATCATCATGATTTGCAAATAAGCAGACATAAACTTCGCAGTTAAATCCAACGTTTCAGACAAGCATTCGCCGTAATGAGAGACGAAATTACCGTACATGCAACTAGGATATAACAGGTTCGTTGATTTTCACATGATTACTACCAAGAGTGCTTTCCTATTACCGTCTATTATGGTGGATGTTATGCTGTGAATCTCACTTTGATAACATTTCTAGAGATAAACATCCATAAGTGAGTAAGCATCCATGAAGGAGACTTTGAATCCAACTGTTATTTTAATAGTGTTCCACGCAAATAGATTTGTTTGACATTTTAGCAATTGTTAGATAAATTATTAAGACTACTACAGTAAAGGATGTTCACTACACATTTCTAACTAGACTTATTACTTGAAACTGGAATTGCATTAATAACTTCCATCTAATGTGTGTTAAAGTTACTAAGCATTTTGTCAGAATACAGTCTGATGCGACTTTATAAAGGTCCAAGTACTAACAACTGTTTAAATGAAAAGTAACGTTAATAATTTGAGTTGAAACATGTTTGAATGTTCGAGAATTTTAATTCTGGTAATTTAACACATTAGTTAAGGATCATATTTTGAAGTTCGTGTGTAAGGCAAGCAGTTGAGTCTAGTTTTACTTTTCTTTTACACAAAAGCGAGATATGATTATGCTGTGCTAATAACATAGCGATATTTTAGGCGAGAAAACGAAATAAAGAAAACTGACTTTATAAGTCATATTTAAAAGTTGAATAAATTTGTTTATCTGTAAATAAATGTTGACAGATGTTGGTAATTACTGAAAGCAAACATATTCGGAATCACTTCATTACTATATTGAAAATGAAAATGAATGTTTGAGAAAAATATTTAAATCAAAGATAATATTCAAAACAATTAATATAAAATACATTTTGTAAATAGATATTCTTAAAAACTCTGCCTGTCTCACCTTACGTCATCTGAACCATATATTGATTGCAAATTAAAAATTTTATTTTTATTAAATTGTATATAAAATTAACAAATAAATGAGATTATTTTATTTTTTGAGCAATTACATTTTTTGATATTTGGAATATATACACTCCTAATTTGAGAACGTTTTGGTGAAGTTACACAGATTAATTCAACAGGTAAAATTTTGTCAAATTCTTTATCAATCCTAAATTTGGAAAAACCAGGTCGGAACAATGTCTACTCTTTTATACAAAAATTTTACGAACTCGCTTCTAATATTGATCAACATATTACTACATACAACACGTGCACATTTCAGTAGTATTTATTTCAATGTCGAGCCAATTTAATGCGCCGGTAACAACCATTAAAAGCACCAGAGATTTGAAGATATTATAAATCAAATAAACTGAAACTTTGAATTTCCAAATTTTACTTTATATATTTGATTTTTGAATATCCTAAATCTATGGCTTTTAATATCTTAAATCTATGGCTTATGGTATACAAGAAATGAATTTCTGCAAAGGTTATGAAGATACCATAAATTTTTACTTTGAGATAACAGAAACTCTGCGCATTTAATTTATCCTGAATGGATGCAATTCCTTAGAATAAATTATGTCGGACATTGTAAACTATTTTCGTCAAAAATTACCAGTGCATTCGGCTGAAGCTTTTATGAAAATGATTTCATTTTATTTACAATGAAATTCTTGGTAAATATCCTTTTAATATCTGGAGCAAACCCATTTAACTAATTCCTATTTTGCCACAAAATGTATTTGCTCATTTGAATACTTAATAGCTTTTCAGAGTCACCTGAATAGAGATAACAGAATTCTTGTTGATAGAAACTTTATCTCCTTTCAATACTCATTTCGGAACTATGTATTAGAATTATTCTAATACATTAACTAACGGAATATTTATTTTTTTAAAATTAAGATCATTTAGTCTAGCTATCTACTTAGTTAAGTCTTATGTGAAGAGAAATCTTTCAAGAAATGCTTCGCCTTCAGAAATTTTCAATTTAATAATGGGTTTTGGTACTTCCTGTTAATTACATTATATTCCACTAGATTTGTTAAATACATCATAATAAAGAATTTTTCAGATGATCGTTTTTATGCAAATATTAGGTTAGTTTCTTAATTAATTTCCTTTTGTGACCGGTTACTTTGAGTTTAATTTATTTCATTTTTAACATGAAATATTGCGTTGTTTATATTCAGAAGCAACTCATTATGACACCCAATAATGAAATTCAATGGATGGGAGTAATTTTTTGCTTGGATAAATTTCTTTTTATAAAATTGTAAATAATGCTTGATTAGGTTTATTTAAATGGAGATGAAAAATGTCCTTGACGTATGTTAAGAAAGATAATAATTAAAGAAGCTCATTAAAAGAAGCAAACATATACCACTTGTATTTTTTCCTTCGTTTTTTCTTTAAGAACTATTTATTAAAGAATTCTAAAGTCATGTCTGATATGATAATGAATGCGAAATTGAATGATAAATAATTTTTTATTGTTACAATGCTTAAGTGTGTTGAAATTAAATAAATGATTACATAATCCATTAAAAGAAATTTAATGAACAAATAGCACTGCTTGCATAAAATATATAAGAAAGAAAAATATCGGTATTTCTTTTAATTAATTAATATTCATATACACAGAAAATTGCGTTATAAATTCTTCTGAGTATTTGCGGCGCTTCTTGAGAGCTGTTCATAAAAGTTTATTTTTTAGCTATTTTCATTTAATTCCGGCTATATCATATTTCTTTGTTTGAAATTTTGTAATAAATTTTTCACTCACTTTTTTTGTTTCTAAAAACATTTTATACGGCTTCATGCTGGTTGTAAAAATATAATTTGTAATTTAAAAAAAAATGATTCTCAGTTAATCGATTACTTTTGAATAAATTTCGATTTCATATGTGTGGCGCCACTGCTTTTAAGTTATGAAGTATTAAATTGGTAAAAAAAATTATAAAACTAGAAACACGCTTCTTTTAATGAACTAAAATGCAAAAAAATAAATAAAAAAATTTCCAAAATTATTAACTTTTAAACAAATTAGTAGAAAACTGTGTCGCTAAAAACAATGTCATATAGAATTTAAGCTACGATGAATATGAAGAAAAAAATATTTCTTTACATTCATTAAACCTTAAAATAAATTATAAACACGATTAAATTGCCAATATGCTTCAATAATTTAGTTAGCTCTTCAGATACTTGCAAATATTTTTGGTACTCATATTTCTTATAAAAATTATTAAGGAATGAAGAGTTTCCTAAAATATTTTTATTTTTATCATTTTTATTGTTTATATGTCACAGTGATTTTAAAAATCTGATAAAAGCAATTTTGCATGCGTCTACTTTAAGTGAAGTTAAAATTAATTAGATACTCACCATTTGAAATTTTAACGACACGTAGTACAAAAAAGGGACCACTTGAAACAGTTTTAAAATTTCTTCCATCAAAAATTTGATATATACATGCCGTTGATTATTATAATAAAGGAAATTTACTATAAATAATTATTAGAAAAACAGAATTTCGATAACTGAGTACGAAATTATTATAATTTAAGAATATTAATTCGTAGAAAGTTAGTATAAAGGGCATAGATTAAAAGTAAATGCACATAAATAATTCTAAATAATTGTTTGATTTGATTTTGTGAAGAAATATATTATAAATCTTTTGTTGTGAAATTTTGATGTATTATATTGAATAAAAAATTATTTCTTAAAACAAGGATATGTATATACTTATAAATGATTCAATATGTTAAAACAGTGTTTCAAATAGAAAATGTCAACAGTTTGTTTCGGAATTTTGATATCATGATCGGAAAATTCTAGAAATCCTCATTTAAGTACATGGAAATTAAGACAAGCAGAAATTAAAGGAGGAATTTAAAAAATCTTATTGCTAAAAACATCCTTTTTGATGGTATAATCCACTTAGTTCACTCTACTCTAAGTTCGAATTTTAAGATTATATTGAAACAAAACGTGACATTATTCTACAAAAGAACTTATGTTGTTCTGGAAAAGAGACTATCTCTTCATTGACTTTTATTCATGTAGTTGTTAAAGTCTGGGGATTGATTTTCTTTTAGGAAACGAAATGAAATAGCCTTTTGTGTTTTGTTAAAGATAATCGGATAATATGATTTTGAAAATGGTTCAAATTCTGATTCGGCTTTTTTTATTATTTTTATTTATTTTAATATATCAATCTATGTTTGCTTTCTCTTCAGACATATACTATTTGCAATATAAAATGTAAGATTATTGTTAGGATAAAAAATATGAAGATTAAACTATTAAGGGTGATAAATATCTCGAATATAATAAAATAAATCCTCATCAGATAGCAACAATAATATACATCATAAAGTTGACTATTGCAATGAGTATACTATTTCAGGGCTCAGTTTCTACAGTAAAAATTTTAAATATACAAAAATAGTAAAGAAATATATGCATCTAGCAAGGAAACAGAATCAACATTAAAATATTACTGCTGCTGCTATTGCTGTTCATTTCATTACTTCAACCAATACCGACAATGAAAAAGGGCTGCAGTTCTTCCAAACATTTTTTTCCTAGCATAGATTACTGGGCATAGTCTCCACTGGTGGCTTAACGTACTATTATAGTATAATATGATTAAGGAGTGTAAATCAGAGATAAAATTATATACTCTGGCTGCGTTCTTAAAGTCAGAAACTGAGACACCGATTCACTACTAAGCAGCAAACTTCTCTTTATGGTTAGGGTGACTGCTGCCAAGTTTTTCTTGTCTTGAACCTGAATGTGGGTAGGTTTCCTTGGGTTATTCAGACGGCTTGCGCCAATACAATATCTCAAACTTCCATTTCATAATGAATCCTAGTAGCATGGACATAGCTAGAGAAGATATAACAAGTGGATTTATACTTAACCCTTTTACAAATATACGCGTATATTATACGTACGTTATATCACCCTGACATATATCATATACTTCACAAACATAATGTTTCAGAGTAAACTATCCAAAAATTTTGAACGACTAGCCAACGTCAAAGAAACCATATTCCGATACCGAATATGAAAAAGGTGGTTTTGGTAGGCACATTTAAAGGCTTCACAGAAATTTCTTAGATGAATGGACTCAAATAATATAAATATATTTAAAAACTGATTTTTCATGTTTTTATTCATTTATAAATTTGTGAATTTTTTTTCCATTGAAATAAAATATAAAATTACCTTACATTATTTGTGAAAACTCAAAAAAGTAAAAGATTTCATATTCGAGCTCAAAAATGCTCTTGCTGTACGCATTATTCGCATTTTTTACACTCATTATTAAATATTCGTGAAAAGGGAAATGCTAAAATAATCTTTGAATGAAAGCATACAAATGTGCTTTGCAGAGTCTACAAAGAGCCAGTTAGAATGCGAATTTCGGAGACGCTTGCTTTAAAAAGTACCTTACATATTTTAGATACTTTTGAATTACATACGATATTTACATTTTCTAATATAATTTTTGATAATAAACTAGGCACTTGCAAATGCATATTTTAATGAAGTGGATTGATTTCCCCTTAATATTTCCTTAGATTCACAATGAACTTAGCGTTTATAATATAATGTATATAATTGAATATACAATTTGAACTTCTTTCCCTAATAATTCCCGATTTATCAAAATCTTTGAAATCAAAGATTTTAACTGTTACATATCTTTTCGCAATGTTTACTTCATATTCGAGAAAGCTAAAACATTCTCCATAAATTTTCAGTCTCTTTATCTTTCACTACAATTCTATAATGGCTATCTTGTATGTTTAATCATCTTATAAAACTGATGAGCATTTAACAACAAATGTATCTATATAAGAAACATGAGGGCTTAGTCAAAAAATCTCCACTATTTGAACAATATATCATCTGTTTCGAATGTCTATTATGTTTAATACGTGCCCTTATATAGTGAAAATAGTATTTTTGCCTCAAAATCTCAAAATATCGCTTCATTATAACTTCTTTCTTAAACTGCATCTACTCCAAATAATTCCAGCCTCTCAGCAGGAAAATCATTTAAAAAGTTGGATATAAATTCAGATTTACGAGTTTTTCAATTCAAATTCTTTCAGATATGAAATTGTTGCTTAGTCAAAGAAGGATTATTTAATTGCTTCCAAGCGTCCCAAGATATCGATTCATTATAACTGCTTTCTAAAACGACGACACTAATCTTTAATAACTTTAGTTTGGTATCTAAAAGTGAAATTCATTTCACAATACTAAGTCAACTTTAATTTGAGCATTCAATCGATTCAAATTTATTCAGCTATGAAAATGTCAGTATGTCTCTAAAAATCAGTTTATGAGTCTCAAAAGATTGCTTTATTAAAATTTGCTTTGTAATTATCAAAAAAAATTTATTTAATGAACTATATATGGCAGTAACGTAATACTATTTTTAAGAAACAATTTTATAAAGCAATTTTAGTTGGTGAATATTTTCATAATGCTCTTATCACATAGAAATATTTATCAGTCACCTGATCACTTAGAAAAATCCATTACAATATGAATAGCATGAAATCCATTGCAATATTCAATATCCTTATGAAGCTCATCTAATTGACTTGTTGTTCTAACATCCCGCTTTTGAAAGAAAACCAGGTCTACAATGGGTGGGTCTACAAATTTCGACAATGCTCAGCTAATAGAAATGAGACATGGAAATGCACTCCACTTTCTAGATTTCCATACAATATAATGCGAGGACATTTAATCTCCGATAACATATTTCATTTGAATCAGATCCATATAAATGGTACAATTTTAGTGGAATCTGTAATGGAACTGTAACATTCTGACCTGAAATCGATAAATAATCATTAAGTCTCGTTGGCTACTGAGTGAATTGAGAAAAAAAAAATATTCTATTCTCAACTTGCTTAAGCCATTTATTCTACTCTCAGTTTAATTAAGTCAGGCTTTTTTTCAATCAGTGTGAAGGAAAACCAATGGGGAGATTTGCTTGGTAAATTTATAGGATAAGTACTCATATGACACATTTTGGGTTTAGATTGGAAAATGATGATCTGATTTGGATATCTTCACTTTAATGAAATGATTGCAGTATCTAATACCTTTCTAGAACACAAAACAATATATAAAATGAATTTTATTCACTTTATTTTATTTTCGAGTTATTGTATTCATATACACAAAACGGACAGGCCGATAGATGGACAGACAGTTATTTCACTTTACAGAGATCATCTTACAATTCTAATGCTAAGATACTGAAACAATATTACAAACGATTTTGATCATCTATATTGTTTTTTTGAGCAAATGTGGCTACCAGCTGAACCAACAGAACCAACCAACCAACCAATGTGGCTACCAAAAGAAAAAGAAAGAATTAACATCTTAAATCGAAATGCTTGATTTTTATTCTCAAGGAGATGTAAAATGATAAGATTCATCAATATTTCGAAATAGAATTTTTAATGATTTTATACGTATATATAAAAAAGAATTCGCCGGATATTTTAATTCAATGCACTCTCACATATAATTCCCTAACAATTTTATTTAGCATATGGGATTTGAATATAATAAAATACATTTTAAATATCTTCTCCGAATATGTAAAAAATACAAGCATTATATGAATAATTTATTCTGACAAATATTTTACATTATGTGTGAAAAATAGCATTACACACATATCTTGAGTACTATTATGTGCTTTTTTTTTTCTAAATGTATTCTCAAAACCATTTATTTGCATTTCTTGGAATATTTTCTTTTATAGCATCAATCGTTTGGATGAATAGTAATGTAAACTCTATATTTACAACAGTCCAAAATAAAATAATCTAGAGCCCTTGTGGATGGTTAATGCGCTGGTCATTTAATAATTTGAGAAATGGTGAAGATGGAAATGGTGCTTTAGATAGTGAATTCTTTTAGATGTTTGGATGACGCCATCTTCCTGGAACCCTAATTTGAGATCATGAGATAACTGTAGTAAGAGATAAGAAAGAATCTGGCATGATTACTTAATTAATACCTTCACTTTTGGTGATATGAATAGTTCAGCTTTCATTCCTGGAAAAAGAAATATGATCTAATAGTAATATTTTATTTTAGATCATGTCAAACCTTAGCTCGATGTCTAAAGATTAACTTCTCATTTGTAATATTGAGTTCATTCAGCTTCTAAACTGTCACTTTTGTTTATTAATAAAATTAATTCCAATTAAAATATGTTTAGCATGCCGTTATTGAATTTTGGCCAAAATTTCAATCCTTTTCTACAAGAATTAACAAAAATTAAATTAAAAAACATTTTGGAGAAGTCTTTGTTAGCTACTAGGTACAACTATGGTCAGTTTCAAATTCACTGAAGAGAGGTATAGGTCTTGTTCCACTATATATAACTTCTTAAATATTTATAATCATTCATCTTCCTTTTTTTCTGTAACTCACAAGGTACTTTCAGTGTTTCATAAGACTTCCCACAAGATCACTGTTTAAAACTGTAAATTGCTAGCATTCAAATTAAGATATTAGTTTTCTATCTCTAATATAATAGTGTGGATGTTCGAGTTTCTCAAGTTTTAATTGTAAAATAAGGAAGAATGCATTAAAATTAGAAATAATGTAGAAAATTCAGAAGCATTTCAAATTTTCATTAAACTATTCAGTCCCCCGTACTTTAAAGCATAAAGGCCCACAATGAAAAACAATTATTAATTATGTGCACAGAAAAAATGCTTCGGTGAAAATTTCCAGATCTGGATTGAGACTGCACACATTTCAGGGGTATTCGGATTCTAGAAGACATATTTTTCCAATTGCAAAATTAAAATGATTAAAATCTTTGCTCATTATCGATTCAAACTGCTGAGCTTAGTAGGCTTATTTGAGCAATTTTATAGATTCAAAGAGGTTGGTAAAAATTAGCTTACGATCGTAAAACATACGCTTATGAGCCAAAACAGCTTTAAGTTCCCATGAAGTATATATATACAAAAGACATAACAGATATTTCAAAATACTTGGGCAGTTTTATAAGTATTATGAGTTTCAAAATAAAATCGAATCTAAAAAATTTAAACATGTACATATTTTTTGATGCTGCAGAGAATTCTCCATTTATCTACATAAGTCCATTGTTGGGTTAAACATTATCCAACGAACAATAAGATTTTGAAGGAACATTACAACGAAAAACAAGATATCTGCCGCCTGTTGTGGCAGTTAATTATTTACATATGTTTTCACTTTTTCGACAGTGTCGAAACTCCTGCCACCAATGAAGGTCTATAGATGGCCGACGAGTTTTTAAGAAAATAATTTGTTGACGAGCATTATTTTAATCTTTCGATTTTTGAATAAAGCTAATTAAGATGGTAAGTCATAAACTTCTTTGCCAGATTCATATTCTTTAACCATGACGTTTTATGCCTTAACTACTTCGCTATTAGAGTTCAAAATTTGGTAATTAAAATAATTTCTCTGAAGATACACATATAATTGTGAAAAATACAAAGAATCAAATGTATATAAATATATAATTAACAGGAAAATGTATTAATTGAAGGTAAAAAAAATCGATGATTAAAATAGGAACTGTATACATTCAACTAGCTCTCTGGTTGAAATTTGAAAAATAAATGCTTTTTTTAAAGAAATTTATAATTTTTTTATATTTAGATATCTCGAAAATTAGTTGAAATATATGAGTTGAAATACTATCCAAATGGGGTACTTCTATCTTAGAGGTATAATAAATAACCACATTACATGTACCTGGCTAGGATCTGTCAGAAGCAAGTACACTAGAAATGCCAAACGAAGCGAATAAACGTATTTTAGTCCTAAGAGGATAAATGTGATTGCTTCTACATTGCTTCCAAATCAGCATCGAAGGATATCGTATATTTAGTTAGTTTGACTATCCAGAAGTTAAATATTTATTTCGATTTGGTGTTTTCTTCTAAGTCAGAGTATAGCACTGCTTGTAAGAAATCTGTTTCCCGACTGGAAACTTTTCTAGTTGCTTTTCGATTGAGGAAAATCTGGAAGCAAATTCATGCCGGGTACTAAACTGTTTTATATTCTTTTGCAAGCTAAGATTGCTTTGGTTTATTTAAGCTTTTATGGTAGAAAAGACTGTTTGTATGCATTACTGCTCCAAATCATTCCTATCAATTTATTTCTAATTCGGTAAAAGAGAAATTTCTGCAAACAACAACAAAATCAAATGTAAAATGAGTGGAAATACACACTGATAAATTAAGGGAATTGAGCATGAAAAGAAGAGAAGTAAATTAAAAATGATAAAAAAATGTATACAAATTTTAACAAACACACTTTAATTTTAATTTTTAACTGATATGTAGCTAATTGATATATTATGATATTTATTGTGGCTTACTTTCTTTGTAATATTATTTTCTGCACCTCATGTTGTTATGATTTTTTAACTTCCATATATTTTTATTGAAAACTAATTCTCCACTTTATAGTACGTATATTTGAATTTAAAAAAAATAATTCTCCCCTTTTTAGTACATATATATTTGAATTTTAAAATAATTCTCCACTTTTCAACACATATATTTGAATTTAAAAATAATTCACCACTTTTCAGTACATGTATAAATGAATTAAAAATTCATTTTATAATTATTAAGGAATTTCATTATTCTTTTTTTTCGAAATTTAGTACCAGATGTCTCTCATCTGAAACCTAAATAAAATGGACAAAAAAATGTAATTCTTAGTTAAATTCTAAAGGTATTGAAATCTTATAGTGTCATCAAGAGCTAATACTGTACAGATGTTCAAAATTGTACCACATTAGGAACTGAGAGGAAATCGATTATTCATTTTTTGAAACAGGAAATTTGCAAGCATGAAAGAATTTACGTGCAATGGCATATGGTTGCTTTCGAGATGAATTTTTTGAAAAATTTTATAATATACTTACAATTTTATTTAAATTTTTGCATAAAATCGAATGAAAAAACATATATGATACAAAAATATATACGTTAAAAACCAAAAATATTTTGAAAATAATTTCTTTGTCTAAAAAGTGGTATAAAGCAAAAATACCCTCTTGTTCAGAAGTTTATCAAAACGATTTGCTTAAAATTTTGATATAGCTTAAGAAACATGTTACCTAGTTCCTGAACTAAGAAATTAGCTGTATTTCCATAGAGTCTTTAAGTACAAGGATTTCACTCATAAATAAAGTGAAAATGTCAGTTTTTATTAACTTATGAAGCATTAATATCTTATTTTAATTATTTTTTATTATTAATTTTTATTATGTTATTTATTATTAATCTTATATCAAATATTATTTTTCAATGAACATATTGCTCATTTGCATTTCAGGAGTCGAAGAACATTTCGAGAAATCATTATACAAAATTTGAGCGAAAAATACGAATTAATTTTAATTTATGAGATTTCTCGTAAAAAGATTTTTCCAAAATAGATATAAAAATATAAAAATGAATTTCACTTCTCAAGGGATGAAAGGAAAAACAAAATTCAAAAATCTTTTACAGGAAATAGTTCAAAAATTAAAAATAGTGAATAATACAATATTCAATAGCTCAGTCAAAAATCAATTTCTGAATGTACTCAACTAGAGTAAATAACTAAAATATGTATTACTTTTAAATACATAATTTATTAAGTTTTTTCAATCCCTAAGTTAACCTATGTTCAAAATTTTACATGTTGTTCATTAATGATACTTTGAAGTCAGATATCCTAATCTATAAATATTTTTCTGCATTTTTTGACAAACAATATTGCCAGTTACTGTCAGATACATTAATAGATATATATATACTTGAAAGTGTAAAGAACGGGAACAAAAATTATTATGACGAAAAGATTATTGAAATGGATCAACATTTGCCACTGTTATGAACTTATAAAGAATGATTAATATTTCAAAGTAGCTTTGAATTATTTACAGACTATAAAAAGCTTTACAGAGGTAAAAATTCTTAGAGAAAGTTCTTTAGTTCTAGACTGAAAACAAGTGTTTATTTCATATTAAAAATAATAACCCAGACAGCTTCTGAATATTTAAAAAATCTTTAATAATCTAAGTGGTATTTTTCAATTTATGAAATTCTGAACTGAAAAAGGGCGGAGCTTAAAGCAAGAAATTTGTTAAAGAATAGAGTTTTAGAAAAATGGAAAAATCTAGAAAAGCCGATACTATATTTAGCCATTTGTTTCTTTGCAGTGTTAAACTTCAAATGAAGACAAGGAAATTAGTTACATATTTAATATCATTAAAATGATTAATCGACTTATTCATTAAAATGTCAATATTTCGCAAAAGTTTGAATCTTTACATTATTTTTAAAAGAACAATGCAAGATATCTTATAACAATAAAATCTTCCTTTAGAGCTGTTTCTTATTTTTTCCCCGTTTTAAAATACAAAAAATAAATATAGAAATAAATAGAAAATTATTTTATTAATTTTCAAAAATTAATCCGAAAACATCGTCAAAAACTGATAAAATTCGCTTATATATTTAGAAGAAATAATTAATTGAATGTCTTTGAAATTTTCTGTTTTCATCAGGAATAAATAACTTTACCAAATCTCAGAACTATATTGCATCAAGAATTTAATGAAAAATCGATCATTAAATTCCAACTTTAAAAACATAAATAAACTGAAATTAAAGAGCAAAACTTTCAGATGATAAAAAATTTCATTTACACAACAAACAGCAATTTCACATCGCTACCAACAATATCACATATTTGTCTTTAATTATGATAGTAACAAATCCTTTGTACAACATATTTACGCAACTGAAAGCATTTCTACTAAAAATTCTTGAAACAGAAATGGTAATGACGTCATTCGTTCCTGCATAATAACTTTCTCTGGCACAAACGATATTTATAATTATATTAATTTAGGTGGCTTTCCATATGCATGTGCTTCCGTCGCTTAACAAGTACACAAAATTGATTATTCAGTCAAGGTTATGTTAGCTACATTTAATTCAAGTGTCAGCATTTGTTACTCCTATCCAAAGAATAAACAAGTACTACTTAAAGATAGTATTAATTGTGCCTTCATTAATATGGATTTTAAGCAAAGGTAAAAGGTAATTAAGAAGAATTTGTAAAAATAGATTAAATCTGTTCCAGTTTGTATTATTGCTTCACAATTTTCTTAGCGGAGGATTTTTTTATTGTTAGAAACACATTTTGATAGAAAATATAAGGTATTTACAACTAATATTTCTATAACTTATATTATAACAATATTATAAATTATAATTGAAGCAATAATCGAAAGCTGAAAAGTCGCAATCTTACATATTTTTTGAAAATGAATATATGATGAAGAAATACAAAAAAAATATTAGATTTTCATTTCAACCACCTACATTTATCCTTGCTTTATATGCGCCATATAGTGCATAGTTGTGACGCAATGTATAGAGAAGCAAAATCAGTTACAAGCGATTACAGACCTCATAACTAGCCAGGCGAGGAGAATAAGATTATCAACAAGGTGATTAGAGATAACTCTGACTAGCTGTTAGCGAAAAGGCTGATATTTTCTACAAAATGTTGAGAGACTCCACAAATTATGTCCCAAGGAAATTACAAAAATTCATGCCATTGTGATATAAATATTGTATCGGCTCAAAAGCGAATTGAAAACATTTACTGATACAATATTTGTACTACATGTCAGATAGAGGTTTCTAATTTCTCTATAAATCCTTTACTTTAAGTGGGAGATTTCTAATATGTTTATGAATACACGAATACAATAATACACGTGCATCGTAAATTTTTTGCATGTAGTTGTAATTGGTCAACAGTTCAAATAAAGCACAAAGCACTAAATTACATGTTTGTAATAATGGTTAAATTCATTCTTGAAGAAAATAACTTGTTATTTTTTTATTCCATATTTCGTCGAAATAACAAGCAGATATATAATTTTTTGCACAAATATTTAGTCTATCTAATTTATCAATATTCGTTTTATTTCAGAAATAGTATTGTTACTATTTTTCATAAATGTTTTGTATATACCTAAACATCTGACATTTTGTATATACCTAAACATTTACTTATTGACTTCAAATGCATTTGTAACTTAGCGAATAAACTTATTTCAAATTACCTCTCAGTAAAAAATTTTGTATTACCATCAACACCAGTTTCCACAATACAGCTACCTAATAATTTTTTTTTTCATGTATATTTTTTTCATTTCAATTTAATTCATTTATATATTCACATTTTACTTAGTTTGCAATCAAATTTACTTTATGATTTTCTAAATAACTATAATCCATAAATTTGTAAATATTTGGTGGCTTAGTGCGTTATTAGCAATTGAACATATGAAGCTATCTATTAAACATTACCGATTTATTTTTACAGAAGAATGACTGAATATTTTTATCATATTATATAATTGCATAAAATTTAGATATTTTTTTAATTATATATTTGCATGCTTTTATTTGAATTCATATGTTTATTTATTTTTTTGACATAATGTTACATTAGATAAATTTTATTGACTAAATGAAAATTCGTAATCAATATTTCGTTCAATTCTTAATTTAGTAGATTCTAATATTTTATAAATAACTTCTCATTTTTTTAATAATTAAAAAAAGAACTATCAATTAATTTAATTGATTCTGGTGAAGCTTTGATATCATAATACAATTGAGATAAACTAATTTCAAAATTCCATAAAATTTATAAAGGAATTATATTTTAAAACCAAAAACAAAGAAAATAACTATGCCCATTTTGTAAATGATTTCTTTTGCAAAAAATATATACATTTTATCACACTAGAAATAAGCGCCTTTAAAAATTGTTTTGATTCAGATATGAGATTTTTTGCTGAAAGAAAACTCAGGTACAAATGCTATTACATTAATAAAATTTTCCATTTTCACGTCAAAAACATGCTCTAATTTACTATAAAATTGTTAAAGTTTGGTTACGTCTGTTATTTTCATAAAGAAGTGCAGTGCGAAGTATTCTCGAGGACCCGTCTTTCACAGATGGAAATAAAAAATAAACAATGACTAGATAATCTTAAACTAGAAAAAATTATGTATTTTTTCCTGTTAAATAACAGATTAAATTGTTTTAGTGGAAAAAGTTTAAATTAATGTCCTTTAAATAAGACTTAGACATACCTACTTGTTTCGAAAAGAATTTCGTTCTTAATGTTTTAAATGAGTATAAAGAAAGGGAAGTTGGTAGAATTTTCACATTCTATCCTTTTTTCTGACAGCGACATTAATTTACAAAAGAAATAATAACATAAATTTGTATCTTAATGTTTCTTTGTATCTTTGTTTTTGTGTTGAGTTTAAATTTTATATTTTGTTTTTACAGTATACTCATTTTTAATTTATAGTAATAGAGTGCACAATTCATGAAAGATCATAAATGAAGATTCACCAGAATCGCGGTGGCGGGTAGTATGGTATCGGTTTCGGAACCAGAGTGCTTGAGGGTCGAAACCCGATTCCTCCGAAGAACCAATCGTCTGTAAGCTGGCCTGGTGCACGCTAAATCTGTTGGGGTCAAACGTCCTCCCACTGTATAGTATAGAAGTTTGGAGAGGGGGTTAGAGGGGTTTAGAGAGATCTCGTCATCTGCAATTAGGAATTAAAATAATTAGGAAAATAATTAAATAATTATAAATAATTAGGAAAAGTTAAAGACACGAGAGTCAAACAATTTCTGTTTAAAACTGAATAGACCGTAAGCAGTTTAGAAAGTTATTTCCTTCAAAATCTAAGAAAATGAAAGATAACTAACTTTTTCAGTTTCCTTAGTCTTTGAACATGTAAACAATTACATAGTAAATTAGTATTACTAGAAACGAAAACGACAGAAATCCACAGAACAATCCGCCGCCTTTCAATGTGTGTGATATGCCTTGCAGCTCAAAAGTTTCAGAAAACGATTTTCAACATTAGCTTCTCTTTTTAAAAAGAATAACCAATTTCAAAAGTTTCAGTTAAGGGTTTCAAAATGTATTAATTTTGAAGAAACAAATATTGACCAAGTTGTCAGTTTTAAACCAAACCAAACCAAGTTTAGAATTCTCAGAAGTAATTTTTAAAGGTTTACTTCTTATACGGAAAGATTTGTTTTACGGATTCCTTGGCAATAACGCACTCCATATTCCGAAAAGCGTAGCATTTAGTTTTTACAAGACTTTCACTTTTAATTGGGAAACAATAGCTAAATTTAAACAACTAAAGATAGGCATATACTTACAGTGGAAAAAATGATGCGGGAAGTTAGTTATATTTCATGCTATTACGAGTGAATAAATAAGAAAAAAATTACACATTCTAAATTTTTATCCATTCACTTGATTCTGTCAATCAAGTTTTGTAAAATAATTTTGACACTCTAACATTTTCAATTAGAAAAAAAAATTCTACCAGCAAAACTGACTGAATTATGAAGATTTTATCACTTTTTAGAATGATTTCAGATGATTTCAACGGCCGGCTTTAAGAATTACTTGCTAGAAGCAATCGCTGGTTGGTGAAAAGTTAACAAAATCATAGCTTTATAACTCTTTCAGCTTTAGTCGCAAAAAGAGTGCAAATTTTGTTCAAAATGCTAGAGTCCAAGATATTTTATTAAATATTCAACTTAAATTAAATAACTAGTTATTAACAAGAGAACTTAAAAGACTTTATTTCACTTAATGCTTTTTTTTTTACTTAATTGGCAGTATATCCCTAAAGATTTATAAATTAGCTCTTCAGCTACGATTAGAACACGATTCTCTTCAAACGAATTTTGCAGCAACTTAATATATTATGTTTTACAGATATCTGTATTTTTATTCCAGATAACTCTTAATAAGGAAACCAACGCAACTTTTTCCTTAACCTGTATGAGCTTTGATTCTATTTTGTTCTGTTTATTAAAATTATACGAAGTGAAAGAATTATGATTAAAAAAAATCACTAATTACTTTTTGGCCACGAAAGTTTCCTTGGATTTCATATCTGTATGTTCTGCATTCGAATAAGATGGGGGATGTTTTCAAAAGAAGATAAGTTTTTAAAGCAGAAAAAGTCGGTGAAAAGGAGAAAATTGTGTGAAATTGTATCGTTTTTACTTTCTAATATACCAAGTATAGAGGAAATATTGCAGCGTCAAAAGATGCGATGAGGTCAAGACGTATCCCCACGTCTTAGACGTCATTGAGCAAAAAAAAAAAAATCTAGTTATTATGTCTGTCTACAAACGCAATAACTCAAAAACGCTTTGAGCTAAGAAGTTGAAATTTGGTATATGGAATTATAACCAAACTTGTAGATTTCTATGTCTTAGGTGATAAACAATATATATTAGAATCAATATTTTCCTTCTTCTTATCATTTTCTAACGACACATTATACTTTTCATCAGATCAAAAGACAAGAAATAGTCTGTTGTTATTCTCTTCACGTTACAAGTAGAGATTATTAGAATCAAGTTTCATTAATCGAACTTTAATAAAACGTTTGCTGACGTCATTTATTGTATAACAAAATCACATCTTCTTTGCAATCGAAAATCCTTTCAAATTCCGAATTTAATAGAATCGAGAAAGAAATTCAGCATTTTATTAAATGGTCTGTCTTTATACATTAAATGAAACGATATGGCTTTTAAAGAAAAGTATGGATTCTTTCTAAATTGAAAGTTCATAAGAGAAAAGTAAAAATAACTGTAAAAATATGTGCTCAGATTTCACTTAAATGACAACATAATCGGGTTCATATAATGCATTTACTAGCAACCAGCTTTTTCAGATTTGTCTTTCTAGACTCTATTATTCCAGATTTATAAAATTCGAAAAATCAATCTCTTCTACATGAAAGAACTGCATTTCTATTTAATGGCAATTTTTTATAAGATAATTAGATTTTGGACTTACATAAAAGACATTTTAATCGAATTCAAGATCTTCTCTTAAAACATCTGTTGCTGAGAGCAACATGTTTCTAAATTTAGTATCGCCATTGCA
Organism: Argiope bruennichi; assembly: GCF_947563725.1. Taxonomy (NCBI): domain Eukaryota; kingdom Metazoa; phylum Arthropoda; class Arachnida; order Araneae; family Araneidae; genus Argiope; species Argiope bruennichi. The sequence continues at coordinate 54,256,923 of NC_079162.1, forward strand.
TATGAGTGAATGCTGATAGAAAAAAGCATTAGGCTTTTGTGAAAATCGAAAGTTTCAAAATAATTTGACTCAATGGAGAGTATTCAAGGTTATAAGAAGATATTTATGAAATTTGTCAAATGCATTTGGCAATTAAAAGACTTTCTTACACACCTGTTTTCTATAATTTTTATGCATATCTTATTTATAAGATAATTAGGTGTCGACTTTCATAAGAGGAGAAGTAATAATGTAATTTATATTCTTTTATTTGAGCATTTGTTGTTTAGTAAAAAATGTCGAAGTTATAAAATTAATACCTCCAATACATATAAGCAAATACGGAGATTTGAAAGCTTCAAGCACTTTTAAATATTAGGTGAATCAAAGAAATTTGATTAGATACAAAGTATTTATGATTATAAAAAAATAGTTGCAAAATTTATTGGAAATTATTGGTAATTAAACATTTTTAAAAGTATTAAAGATATGAAAAATATTTTTAGTCATTTAAGTTTTAAGTTTGAAAAAGTTTGAAAAAAATAAGATTAAAAGGATTTACATAAAATTATAGATTAATAATATGATTTCAGTTTTTATCAAAGGAAATGGAAAGAAAGAAAAGCGATGTTTAAAAATAAAAGCTTAAAAAATTACATTGGCTATGAAATTCTGTCTATTATTATTAAATTTTACACTCTTTCTTTAAAAGAAAAATAATTTTCTCTCATAAGCATTACAAAAGTCGTTCATTTCGAAGATGGAATGAAATGCTTTTCTGAAATCATATGTGAAAGTTTTCAAATATAGGCATTAACTTTCTTAAGAAACTGCTAAATCAAAATTTATATAAGTACATATTAGATATTTTAAGGCAAAATTATTCCTTTGTAATTCTTCCATGTTAAACAAATGTGGTGTCAGGGGCTCTAAAAGTATCCGTAATCTGATTATATTATAAATCAACAGGCATTTAATTATTATAGTTTGATTCAACAATTCACAAGCGAATGTAAAAGGAATGATTTTGATACAGAAAGGATGAAAAAGAACTAAAATATATTTTGCTAGGAAACCAAAATTTACCCGTAGCGGAATTTACAATTTAAATAATCAGATTTTAATTGATCAAATTCATGTATGTGTAAATGATGCAACGAAATGTTACATAAGATTACGGCACAAATTGTCTTTCATATTTATAATATATTATCCTCCCTTCAAAAACATAATTATCAAACGACGAATCTCATTTTTCACAACAATGAGCAACATTAATGTTGCTTGTATACTGCCATGCCATCAGAAATTATCCTAAATTCAAGGAAAAACTGATTAATTGTTTAATAACTATATTATGTGAATGGAAGGCTTTGAAATTTATATTTGTGAGACATTTTTTGTCACCATTAGCACTTCTTATGTGATGATTCACTGCAGTAATTATAGCAACGTCTGTATTTTTCAATTGAAATCTGTGCAATCAAAAAATTCTGGTTCTACAGCATAAAAAAAAAATTCTTTTTTCACTTATGTACTTTCGGAGAAAAATATCGTCATCTCCATTATTTTGTGAATTATTGGTCTTTGGAAATTTTCATCAGACAACTATATTACCCTGTAATCCATACTATTTTTTATAAAATTTTAAAAATGCATTTTTTCAATTTAATTTTACATTGCCGATAATTTATTTGAAAAATTATTTTAATGCATAACTAAGAATAATGCAGCATATTAAAATATTTTTGGTAGGCTAGATTTTTCGTGCTAAACACCTTTGATAGAATGAGGATAATCGCATCTCAGTTAAGTTTGTGTTGCATGATTTCTAAAAAAATAGCTTTCAGTCCCAATGTCCGTTTCCGATGAATAATCTATACCATTATTTCGAGACTCAAATTTACGAAAAAGGCTTCACAATAATACATTTATATTTGATAAACAGTAGAAAATTATTTGAAAAATAATTATGCTAATTTGATGAGGCAATTGATTTGAGAAATGTTAATTTGATGATGATTAATGTGTTACTTAAACATGTGGCATAGTATCTTTTTATATAGGTAGTATGAGATATAGCAAATGAGAATCATTTGGCAGGAGGATTCTAAAAAATGATTACTAAAACTGAATAAATTTTCTAAACTCAACTATGGTCATGTTTAATAAAAATTTTCGTTTGTAAAGATATAAATTTTTTCTATTAATTTTTTTGAATAAATTTTCCTTTTTTATCAATTAATTATTTTAATTAACTAAAATATTAATAATGTCTAAATAAAGCACAATTAATATGCATTAAACAAACTGTATTTCGAAGAATAGTCTGTAATCCTGTTCTAATTGGCTCATGATTTTAATACACTGTTAACAGCCAGTTTATAAAAATAACTTGCAAATTTCTTGTTCTAAAAGTCGATAGCAATTTGAAATATAAAGTCCTAAATATAAGGTAAATCTCGATAGTAAATAAAATAATAGAATTGGGTGGATAAAATATATAATTTTTCGCTTCAGAAAATTAAGATAACAAGTAATTTAATGTGCTCTAATTTTCTAATTTCGAAATTCTTTGAACCAAAATATTTCCTGCATTATACGTATGTTTAAGTGATTGTTAATAAAGGAAATCTTACCCATAGTGCGCAGATAATCATATTAATTATAGATGAGAGAGGTAGTTGTATTTATTCATCGACGTATAATCTTATATTTACAACTCAAGGAGTTTTCACGTATAAAATATATTTATTAATATAAATGAAAGCTTAGCACCAAATATGTATTCTGGTTTTATAATCCACTTAAATTCATTCTAGACTAGCGAATTATTTTAATGGTTGATTATGCTAATTTTCGTGCTTGGCTGACCATTTGTCTGAATTATTTAGATAACTTTATTACTTGGACAACTGAAGAAAACTGTTTTAGTCTCATATATCTTAGAATTAACGAAAGAATTATTTGAAAATTCCCTGAAAAAGAAAAGCAGTGACTTAATTCATCTTTCAAAGATATTTCTTATAAATACTTCTACAGGAGCACTGCATTTCGAAGCAATTAGAAACATTATAATTAACTTAGATTAAAGTTAATAAAAGTCTTTATACTGTACTTATTTCTCTTGGAAGATTTTTTCACAGAAAAAATTCTACTTTTAGAAAATAAATTATGACGCGTAGAATGCAGAAAGTTCCGGGAAATATCAAAACTTATGTTTCTCTTCAATCGGCGGACATCTATTACTTTTACAACTAAGAAATAATAAGACAGGAAATAGGAATTTTGAAAGCATCTATATTGTTATTGTGTATCGCAAAATGTTTTCTGAAATTTGAAAAAAATCCAGACTGCATTTATTCACTTGATTGATTAAATGTGCTTTCAAGGGAATTAATAAAAAAACAGTATCTGGCAGTTCATTATGTTAAAAAAAAACTAATTAGCAAATGAAACATTAATGAATTAAATATTGAGTACATTCTGGAATTTATACGAAAAATTTTCGTCTCATATAAACAGTATTAAATGTAATGGGGGACAAATAACGTTTTCTTGAGAATAAGTATGCATCTTAAATTTCAATTCAAATTGATTTTAAATGTGTCTCTCAAGTAGCTTTATTGTTTAAAATTGATCTGCCATTTAATATATGAATAGTTTTTAATATAAGGCTTATATTTTGTTGACCAGTTAATTTAAATGTATACGCGTTCAAATATAACAATAAGAGAATCATCATGTATGTATGTATCAAGGATTATATATAATTTTTACTTGAAAAACTAATTCACCAGTCTCTTCAATTTCCAATTAATTTTATGCTAAAAAAGTAGTCTCTGTACTGTTTGGTTAATTTAATGTTCAAACAAATAAACTGTAATCATTGGTACTGTTTCTGAACTGCGTTCGTGATTTGAATACTTCCTCATCTCGTTTCCTTCATTTTTATGACAATATATTTAAACGTAAAAAATAACAATAAAAAATGTTCTCACTTTTTCAAAAGTTTTGAACGCGTGATATCTGAATTGTAAAGTTTATTTTGAAGTATTATTTCGCAGTTTGTATATTCTAAGTTTTATATCGTTTCTATTAAACATCTATTTATTTATTTATCAAAATTATTGTTTAATATTATATGCATTTGAATTTTTCTTTATTATCGCTTTATTTATTAAAACTGCTTACCTCTTATCTGTATAATATTTATTTATTAAAATGTTTAATTAATAAAAATGTCTTATTTCTAATTTTAGTTAATCATCTTTCCTTCTGTTGTACTTATTTTAAAACAAAGTTTTTGAAAAATCTATTGATTTATTGTACAACAATAGTTTCAAATAACGAAATACCATTGCACTTATTGTCAATGAAAATTTCCAAAATTTGAACCATCAACATTTTGTAGAATATTGGGAATATTAATGAACAAATAATGGTTTGATGACTCAAAGTATACAATTTCCTTTTAATTTCTCATTTGGGTTTGCTGTGTTTATCTCTCTGAGGCTGCAAGTGCCATTGTAATCAGTCATATTGATTCTCCGTGCATTTTCCTTAATATGCCGAAATATTTCATTGCCTAGCAACTACCGACAATTGAGCTGAATAACTGCATCTTGTTTTAAATTAAATATTTCCCACACGTGGGATTAAGATAATTTAAAGACTAAGATGATTGATAACTTTTTAAAAAGTAAAAAGATAATTTTTTTTATTGGAATTGATATGTTTATTGCCTTGTATTTTAAGTTGAGCTCACTTACATAAAATATTTAATTAATTCCTTACTTTGTTTTTATCCTTTAAGCTCTACTGACGGTACAACCCTTTCATATTTATAGAAATGAAATCATTTTACTTATCTTCAGACCTGTTTCCTATCTTTGATTCCGAATGATTTAATTTCTAATATTTTAAGTTGAGTTTTTCAATGTGCAATATTTAAAATTTCGTTAAATTCTCTTAATTCTTTAAGCTCAAGTAGTGACTACTGCTATCTTCACATTTAGAGATAGGAAATCCTTTTTCAAGCCAGCTGGGCTTCAAGGTCCTGTTTTCTTTGTCTATGATAGGATATTGTTTAAATTTTGAAGGAAAATTCTTAGGGGAATGAATAAAGTATACATGTCTGGGAAAAATTTTAAAGCATGTAATACATGAATTAATACCTGATGCCAATTTAAGCATGTAAGCTAAAATATTAATTTTCTTTTTCTAGGTTTCATTGGATGATTCCTGCTTTTTGCTGATTCAGCACAGGTAATTTTCATTTATCTTATTGGCTCTGTCTTATATTTCTAAATTCGGATAAATATAAACTGCAGCTATGATACGGTGAAACATTTCTATAAAAAAACAGGCAATAGATTTTGTTTACGGTTGTTAGTTTAAATAGTAATTTGACAAATATATTAAAAAGAAATATTTTTGTGAATTTTTATAATTTGAACTTATTTCTTAACTTTCAAATTTCAAAGAAATAAGTAAGAGCAATAATATTAATGCACATATATACTAAACTAAAAATATGTTTTGTTTGAATCAATTACTTCATATGTAGTCAAATCCATTTAAAGTCGATTAAAACTAGTTCAAATTATCAATCAAAATCTTAAAAAAAATAGAAACTATTATAAAATTCATAATAGTTTCTAATTAATTAAAATCCCAAGATATGACATAAATGGATGTTTTTATTTGTAAAAACTATGTCGAACTATGAATTTTAATTATTATAATCAAAATTGTTGGGTTTTTCATTCCTTTTTTCACAACATAAGGTTTTATTTAACGTCTTTATACGATTGACAGATAGCATTGCTTCTAAAATTTATAAAAGATACTTTCTCATAGCATAATGTATCAAGCATACAATGTATATCACTAAAATCTGCCTTGTTAATAATAATCCTTTAAAATAAATCAGTATTAATTTCACAATTTAAAATATAAAATAAAATCAACAATTTAAAATGCATGAGCGCCTTTATAATAAGCTATATTCCAATAAAATGACAATTCATCGAGTAAATATAAAACTATCTACTAAATTAAAATATAAAAAATACATATTATTCATACATGTGTTTTGATAAAGCTTTTTCATGTTGTGTTCTTTATTGAATGTTAATTTGAAAGTCACTTATATTCATTTTAATAGTTTTGGTAAATACTATTTTACCGTTTTACTCAAAATTAAATCTTTACAAATTAATATAAAGCAACATACTCACGACAACTGATAAAAGTTATTTAATTAATCAAACAACGTTTAGCTTCAGAAAAAGTCGTTTTAGCTTCAGAAAAGTTAGCTTCGTTTAGCTTCTCGCACCTTTTGTTCGTAATTTCGCATTTCTAAGTCAAAATTCTTCTCATTTTTACCTGTGTTTTCGGAAGACTAACCATTTTTCACTAATTAATCAGTGATTTTATTTTATGGTATTTGCAAGAATATTTCATTGTTGAGGGTTTTTTTTTAAATTTATTGTTCGTTTGCTCCAACATATTACTATGAATTCCCTTTTGATCAAATATTTCGAGTTTATTCAAATTAAAGTATATTTAATCTATACAGTTTATCTGGATTTTTTAAATTTTAAAATCAAGAAAATCATTAGTCAGAATGTTAAATAAAAACAAAATATTTTTACAAAAATAATTTATATTTGTCCTTAAAATCTATTATACGGCTCATAATCTCTTACACGATCTTGCTTAATGTAGGCTTTTGAAGTTATATGAACTCCAATTTTCTTTGAGAGCACGGAGTGTTTAATTCGGCAAATATATCAAAAATATGTTGAAAATTCAAAGCATAATTATATGAATCATAGTACATGAAAGAAATATCCAAGCATATGATCATTTAATAATCACTTTATTCAATAATAACTTGTTTGAAAAGAAATGTATAGGACTTGTTACTAGGTATAAGAATGTCTCGAAATGTGGAAGAATGAGATCAATGACTAAATTATTAGGTAACAACACAATGGAAAGGGAAACTGCTAACAGCCACCTCGTTATCGCTGGTGTTCCCATCTTTCAATTCATTTGTTTGTTATGCTATTAGTGACAACAGAGTAACAATGAAGATCACACATTTTTTTTTCAGAAATGTGTCACTGTCTTTTGTTAGGTGTTTCAGAATTCGTATCGAGTTTCTGATTTGACATTTTTCATGTAATGTATTACATGATGATTTTCATAATCATTTAATTCAACATATTTGGAGATTAGATATTTTAATAGAAACAGTTAACAAAAGGAAACTGATAGTTTTCAACTTATACACTCACTAAAAACGAATTGCAACATCATGAAGAAGTGCATGTAACATGCATATGCAAATCATGAGGTCAGTAATTGTGTGAGAAATATGGAATGAATTAAATTTGAGTGTACATCGTTTTACTTAATTGTCAGATTCAGGTTAACAAAACAAAGAACAATCAGCTAATAGAATGCTTTGAGTGACAAATTATCGCAGCAGACCGATTTACGAAACGCTACGATTCACACTACTGCTGTTACACTACACGTGATCTAGAACTCATCGACTGGTAAGCCAGAAAGCGTTACCTGTCATGAGAGATGATTACAAAAAACGTACTTAATCTATAGCGATGTTTGACACCATAGATTCATCTGTCATCATGGCGAAGAAAAAGTAGGTCACGCATAGAACAAGGAAAACGCAGTTCTAATCATTGCGCAATCACCTTTATCTGACAACATTATTATCTCTCTGTGACCTGTTTCATATCTTAATAATGCTGTTGCATATTAAAAACAGAGAAATCAACTTGGTAGGTATTTTATCTTAACAGTTTCGTACACTAGGTGGAATTTTTTGCTAAACTGATGTTAGCCCATATGTTTGCAAGCGATAAGCTCCATTGAATATTTAACTGATCGTTTACTTTATCTAGTCAATACTTTTACGTATATCAATGTCAGTGATCATAAATGGTAGGACCTGAAATAAATTTAGAAGAAACTCATTAATATCCTGATAAATAATTATCGGCAGGATTGAACCCGACTCACCCATTTATATAAAATGAGAAGGGTTCCCAAAGTTTAAAGAAATATCTGCCAATAGATAATGAATATACGAATCGCAAAAATGCAAGCAATTCCATTTATATTTAAGACATCAACCAGTGGATCAAAAATTCCACAGAGGCTTTTGGCTAATATGCCATCCGTCAATACGATTTCATGCAAAGAATTTAAGTTTCAAGAATTAGTATATATGAGAAACTTAAGAAATCAAATCTTCACTTCTACCATTACGTGACGTAAGAAATTCTATAATTCTATCTAAAGTCGTGTTTTGTTCTGTATTTCATACATCTAACTCTACTGTAGAAATAAAATTATGCAATTAAAGTTCAAAGCGTTTGTAGCTTAAAATTCAATTGCATCATTATTCAGCTGCAATATATAAAGAATTCAAGGATTTTATAATATATATCTATCATTAATAGGATAGTTCTCGATTCTTTCAAAACTCGTAATCATAGCTGCCCTTGTAGAAAAATTAAAGAAAAAGTTTGAACAATTTGTTTCTGTAAATTTTATCCTGAATCAAATATTATAGATGAGCTTATTTTATTCTCAGGCAATAATCCAAAATAATTTGATCTTTACAAAAGTTTTTAACGAAGAATTCCATCCTTCAGAAGTTTGTTAATAACATTTTGCTGTATTACAGCTGCTCCCTAAAATACTTCCTGCATCGCCTTCTTGATTGCAATGCCCCTTTCTTTTTCTTTTCATTTCATTCTCATAGACTTCTCTAGGATGAAGACGTAAGATAAATACTTGGTCCAGGTTTTCAGCTAATAATAGTAATGTGTTAGGAAATGGAAGAGAATTGTGATTTCAGGAATGCACTTTGAAACAAGCTCACCAATAGAGCAATAAAAACAGATCTCTTAAGTTAAGGGTCCTTCTTTGGATTCACCTTCTTATGACATTGCGCCTGAAGTTATCGAGTGTCCAATTTCTTTCACATCCTGAACAGATGAGTGTCATATCTATTCCGAAGATGAGTAGAGAGAATATTTATAGATTTGTTTCTTTTTTTATTCATCTGTCTTAACGATATTTCTTATTGATAGATGGTACAGGGGAAAAAATTATAAATGGATAAATTATTCTACTCAGAGTAATAACATATTGTATGTGTCACAAAATGAAATCGATCCATTTTATTCACTTAATGATTCATCATATCATTTTTCAAAGGTGTTTACAACGACAAATATAGAATTATCAATTATTGGATTCTTCAATTTAAGAAAGGTATTATTTCTTTTTTTTATTCATCTGTTTTAACAATTTTTCTTTTTGATAGATGGTATAGGAGAAGAAATCATAAATAGATAAATTATTATTCTCAGAGTAATAACATATTATATGTGTCACAAAATGAAATCGATCCATTTTATTCACTTAATGATTCTTCATATCATTTTTCAAAGGTGTTTACAATGACAAATATAGAATTATCAATTATTGGATTCTTCAATTTAAGAAAGGTATTTACAATTATTAATAAAATACAAAGAGTTCTAAAAAGTCTAAAATACGCTTAATTTTTTACAAGTTGGAAATAACAGTAAACTGACTAATTTTAAAAGTGTTTAAAATATAATAAGATATTAGTTTTTTAAACAAAATAACCCTGAAATTAATTTTCAAAATGTTACAATTTTTTTTTAGTTCGATTTTTCTAAAAAAACTGAACTCCATTTCTTTTTCTTTTCTGCGTGCAGATTGATATATGCTGCATATTTTTATCTTTAAAAATGTTTGAATTATTAAACAGCTTAGATATTAAATGCAAAAGCACCTACCGCTTTTTCTTACAATTTAAAACAGTGAAAATAAAACATTGCACAAATTTACAATGACGTTCTTTGGTTTTAAAAAATTTGCGAATTTTATTTTTTCAAATTAAAAAAAAGCCTTTAAAAATAACTAGATCAAAGATTTTTTTTTTTTAATTTTACGTATCGCTCCGTACAGAATCATGAAAATTACCTTAGGAGTCTATTTCATATAAAAAAGGAATATTTAGTAAAAATTTATACTATTTAATATTATTAAAATTTTATATTTACTATACTTTATAACAGGTTAGTTATAAAGTATAGTAAATATAAAATATAAATATTATATAATTCTAATTTTGACCAAATTAGAATTATATAATACTCTATCTTTTAGATATTCAAATGTGTTTCTTATTGATTCGCATTCTGGAATTTTTATCCATAAAAATTTTCCAACATTATATTTCTTACAATATCAAACTATCATTCTATCAACATAATATTTCTTAAAACTGAACGCCATTTTTTAAAAGTTATTTCAATTTGAAGTCGAAAATTCAAATATATTTCTTTTTACTCTTATGCAAATTTTTTTTATTATTTTAATACTTGCTCTAGCAAGTAAACAGGCTTCTTATTTCTTCGTATCAAATATCACGCTTTAATTTTAAAACTATTTATATTCGAAGGCAAACACGTAAAAATATTTCTTTTACCCTAACTTTTAACGGAAACTTGATCTACAGAACGATTCTTGTACTGTTTCCTTCTTTTGATGTAGAATAGAAAACTCGAAAAAACCGGAGCGAAGAAAATACTTTTTTCACATAAAGAATAAAATGTCTTTTCTCCCCCCCCCCCACTTGGATGTAAAATTATTTTCGAGGCAAAGTGTCACATACTATTAACTTTGCCGGAACTGCCTTTGTATTAAATGGCAGTTGGACGCTCTTTGAGCAACTAATGTTTTATTAAGTTAAACTTTCTTTTGAAATTTTCAGAAGAAGCTGCTTTTGTTACGTCAGGTGTATTCACCGCAATCTCTGCAACAATTGCCTTTATTGCTTTTGTGTTTTTCCCCTCAAATTTTATTTGAAACAAAAGTTGCGATGAAGAAATTTTTAACTTTTATTGCTATTTCTGAGAAGTTAGAATTTTTAAGTTAATGATCAGTTTTTATCAAGATTGTTTTCCCGAAACAAATATTTAGGATTTTCATCCCTTTTTTAGCATCCGCTTTGCTAAATAGCTTGTAAAATTTTTGAATTATATAGTTAATTTTTTAGATTTAAAGCATTTGCATAATAAAGAATGAAATAAATTTTTGCAAATTTTTTTCCCATGAACGATTTAATTTTGTACATTTATTGTTTTGGAACAGCTACAGCTACACTGTATACCATTAAAATAAATTAATAAAATCTACTCTTGATTTTACTGAGTATAATAATTTCATACCATTATTTTCTTTATAACGATTTAATTAATGAAAGCATTTTTTATATGTTACCTTAAGATCAGTCTGTCGTCATAATATTAATTTTAATGAATAGTGGGGTAAAACATTTCGAAAAAAATACGTTATTTACAGTCTTCCTTAAAAATAATATTAAAATATTTTAAGAAATGTTTTTAATTAATTAAAGTTCATAGAAAATATATTTTTCCTGCTTCAACTGCTTAATACATTTTTTTGTTTATCGTAACTTAATTCCCGAAGTAATTTAATATGTGTGTTATTTTCATCAGCAGATTTTTAATTAATTAATGATAAGTTCCTAAAAATACTTTATTCACATTTCTTTTGATAAAAAATTGGTTAATATACTGATTTATTAAAAGTCCATAGAAGCCATATTTTTGCTTCAAACTCTGTTATTTATATTTTAATTTATAAAGTAATTTGTTTATGCTTGCAAGTTTAAGTTTCTTCGGTCGTCTTAATATTGTTTTTCAGAATATATGTGATGAAAAATTTATATTTTTTGCTATTTAATTAAAAGTTGTTTAGAGTTCTTTTAATAAATATTTTATAAGTACTTATTAAAAAATTTAGCGATGGTAATTCTTTTCTTCATTTGAAAGGATTCTTTCTCTGAAAAAGAAACGACTCTGGTTGATTGATACTGAGTTACCACAAAACGGTACTTAATCAACGCACATGCAAATTTTTCAATCTATTATTTGTTTTCTTCATGGTATTCTAGTTTTAGTTTAATTATATAAAGTCCCGTTTAAAAGCAACACTAGGGCTATTTTGAGACGGACTTTGTAATTTTAAACCGTGGTCAGATGACGAGTACGATACCTGAGCTTTTTTCCTTATTATATAGACTTATAGAAACCAAAAAGGAAAAAAAAAATATTCGAATACGTTTTTTATAAATTTGCAAATAATTTTTCACTCAGGTAAAAATCAGTAGAAACTTTGTAGTGTATAGTTATGTCTGCTATTAACTGGGAAAAAATATAAAGCTCTTAGGATTTAGGATATGTTACATTTGTTGTTTCTTAGCTAAAAAAATTCTAATATAGATGATGAATGATGATGATGAGCTTTATTGTCAGTTGCTTTCATATTGTTTCAACTTTTCAGGTGCTTTATCTAGCAAATTTCAATGAAAAAAACAGATTTTCTTAAACATCTAAAAAATTTAAAAGCCGGCGTCCTAGCTTACTAGCAAGGCGTCTTCCCTGTGATCTAGGTGTCCCGGATTCGATTCCTGGTTCGGGTAGGGTTGTTCTTTACCTGTGTTCTATCTGTGAGATGGGAGAAAAAAGGGGTTGTTCAAGTGAGTGTTATTTTCATAAGAGCTAAAGTCAGACTTCTGCCCTCAGGTGCTCAGGAGTTTTTAACTTCTGAAGCTACTGCACCATTATTTCCCCGATCTCTTTGACTTGGGTTTGAATGAGTGTTCTATCCAAGGGGGATAAACAACAAGAATTTAAATTCTCAATCTTAAAACAGCATGATGCACTTCAGAATTAATTGTCATCCAATCAAGAACAAATTTATCACTGGAAAAAATACCAAAGCTAATTTTTTTTCTTTTTCATTGCTTCTTAATCTAAAAATAAACACTATTTTTTGGAAAAGGATATCTAATAATCACACACATTCATTTGTTTTCGAAATCAGTATGAAATGCGTCATTTTAAGGTAATTGAAAGTTTCTAGTTCGAATTCTTTAATAAAATTAAAATACGAATTTTGTAATCATATGACTTTTAGATTTATTTGAGAGAAATAATTTTGGCAACAAAATCTGAATTCCAGATTTATTGGGAATTTTGTAAAACATTACTTTGTCTTCTGCAAAAACTTATATTAAATTATTTCCTCCTCTTTTGCCAATAGTGTTTGTTTATTTCCATATTTTTATTTCAAATACATAATATAAATCCATTTTGGCTAAATGGCCAAACATTATTATTTCACTTTATCTTTTTTTCATGTAAAGACGGAATTATAATCGATTTTTCATTCATTTCCTGATGTGTTAGCGTTATGAAATTTAGTACATGTGTATATTCACAGCAAGAATGCACAATGTTTACATTCTGAAAACTAATTAATTTAATTTAACTTATAAGCCAAAAGAATGACGTCATTTGCTGGAAGTTTTGGGAAGAAATGATTGAAAGATTTAATAATATTTATAATAATAAATTATAAATTAATGGCTAAACCTTATAAGTAAACCCCACAAAAAATTCTTTTGATATTTATTATAAAGGTATGTTTAATTAAATTTCTGTTTCTGCTATTCTGAGTTACATACCCAATTGCTTTTTTAAATCTACCAAGTGGAGCGTTAACTAATATTATAACATAGGGCGGGATTGATTTATGACTTTAAACGTTCTAATCTGAACATACTCTGTTGATATTTAAGTCGGATTTGTAATATAAACAAGGATCAAGCTTTGAGCAAGTTGAGTCGACAAACCACTCACGAAGTTCTGTGTTACAGCAACCTTGACCTCCATGATGATATTTGACCCTCCATGGATTAGGGGGCATTACCCTCAAACTACATAATGCAGAATCTTAGCAAATTGAAATTTGATACCGCAAGCGCTCCTTTGACAACAGATTAGGATGACAATAGCATCTGTCGATAGTCATCACACATTAACAAAGCGTTATCCTTAGCACAGTTTATTGAGGTTTTGTTCATTGAAGTAATAATTTGGTATAATAAATGTGCAAATTAACTTTTCTGGAATTCAAATAAGATTTAAAAAATTGAGTAAAACTTGGAAGATTTCTATAAATTATGAATATCTTAATAAACAATCGTGAGGATAGACGTTATATAAATTGGGAACCAAATTATATAACGTCTAATTCGTGCGTTATATGCTATATGCACGTTATTTATTCAAATTAATAACTAGCTTATCTAAGGGACTTCAGTTCGAACGGTGCAACTTCTCAATTCTACATAATAAGCCTATAGAAAAATAAGTTCTGGATTATGAAATAAAGAAAGATTAATGGTTGCATCAGATTTTAATTTTAATTTTTATCAGATTTTAATTTCATATCAAATAAGATATATATATATAATATACTAATATTTCCCATATTATTTTACTCTTTCCCTACTGAAAAACCCTGAAACCCACTCAACGAAACGACGTTCAAGACACCTGGATATCATTGCGAAATTTTCTTACCCTTTCATTAAGTGTGTTTGATTGAATGTCTGTGACGAGTTCGTTAGAGACACTCTCCCAGATGGGTTTTGGGAACAGGGAGAATTTCTGAGAACTCTCAAGGAATGTCAAAGATATTTTGTATATCAAACCCTTGACAACATGATTTGCCATTCAGATCTTTTTGTCGGAGTCTGGATTTTTTTCTTATTTTTGAAATAGGAAACGAGATTTCATATTTTTAAAAGATTGTGTTTTTTTTTCTTTCCAATATTCAGAAATGTTCTAAACTCGAATGATCATAAGAATGAGAAAGTTAAACTATTTAGAATAAATTTTTAAAAAAAATGTATTTAAAACTCTTTTTATTAATGTATTAAAGATCACGCTTACTTTTACTTTTATTATTATACTTTTTTATTTTATTCTATTTTTTAGTTCAATTATTTTTATCGCCTTCTAAACCTTCAATTTATAATGCATTAGATCTAAATTCATTATTTATTAAAAGCAAATTTCCTTAGATTCGATGCTAAGAGGTGTCACTGATATGGAATCAAAATTTAAATGTAATAATAATTTATTAACCAATAACTGATATCACAAAATTTTTAAAATGATGTTTTGTTTTTCAGAAATTTCATCTTTAGCAACGTGAAATACGCCAATAATAAAAATTTATGATATATATGTATATATATATATATATATATACGATATAGAGAAAGTATTGTAATTGTCATGAAAATTCAAACTCGAAATTTCAACAAATCTTTACGTTTCAAATCTTCCCGAGTTCGAAAAACATATTTTTGGCTTTACATCTGTCTGTTTGTACGTTTGTCTGTCTGTGAACCCAATAACTCAAAAACTTTGAGCTAAATGGATGAAATTTGGTATATGGACTTTAGACCAAATTTATAGGCTCCCTTCAAATTTTGAACGAAATCCATTCAGAGAAAGTCTGGCTGGTTACCTGGCTGTTCGAATACAAAAGAACTCACTCACTACCTACAAAACACAAAGAGCTGGATGGATAAAATTTTGTTCTCCGTTTTAGTGTCTAAAGTGTAAATCTTTATTAGATTTTAAACCATGTCTGTCTGTCAGTCTGTATTTTCGCATGTATGTAAATGCACTCATTTATAATTACAAGAATTTAAATCAGTATATTTGGTATATGATCCTGTGACTACAAATGTAGTTTTGTGTCAAAGTTTGGTTTCAATCGGATAGATAGAAGACATCCAAAATACATATTCGCACGATAGATCCAGTAAAAATGTTAGATTCAGCTCAAGGAGTTACATTTCATAACTATTGCTGACCGATGTCCTGCAAGGTATTAGCATTCTTACTCAAGGTTCAAAATTTTTTGATGTGGTAGGGAGAAGGCTTTTATTGGAGAGTATACTAAAAAGATTATCATTATTTTTCATATTTTAGTGTTTCATGACACATTATTATACATTTTCCCAATCTTCATATTGATTTTTTTTCTCAATTTCATGACTAGTTGTAGCCATTTTTATAGTTATATATCTACACATGCATTTGTATTAAAAAATAATTGATATCTGAAAATATTAAAGCATCGTATCGTCATCGAGATTTTAATATGATTACGTACTTCAAAATCATAGCAGATCAACAAATCAGTGACCAATTGTTTAGGAATATCTATCTTTTCAAATATAAAGGAAGTTAACTGATAGTGAAAAATATATTGCCCCGACAAAATAATAATAATAATAATTTGAACCAGCAGAAATAAATGATCTGATAATTTTTAAGTCATAGGTCTGACTTAAATATTATTTTGTTTTTTATTTAATAGCATTATTAAATTTTAAAAGAAGAAAACACCTATAACAACTGTGCTGCACACAATAATTTTCAAAAATTGCATATATATAACTATAAATAAAGATGTTTGTTCCGAAATATCTTATTCAATTAGTATATAAAAATCATTGAAAAATTATTCAGTTATCTCTCACTTACAACGTTAATATCTGTACTTTTATGAAAGAACAATAATGTTAAGAAGTCATAAACTTTTTTTTCAAAAAAAAAGTCATAAAGTAGAATGTAATGATTTTTATAACAATTGTTACAGAGTCTTTCTAAAAAATATTCACAACCAAACCCCGTATGCATTTATTATTTTAAAAAACGGTAAAAAAAATGAGATCTAGCTATTACATAAAAATATTAGTAGAAATCACATTATTTATTTATCAAAAATATATGGGGAGCAAGGTATTATAATACAATTTATTAAATGCATTGCAATAAGAATAATCAACTATTTCTGTATGCACAATATTTTCAGCGAAGATACAAATCCGAAAAAAGAAAAAAAAAACCATGCTTTAAGATTGTACAAAGATGTTTAGCTTTTTGAAGAAATTAAATAAAATTACTAAAAAATGCATTAAGAAATTCGAATTAGTTTGTTTACCTGGGTATTGTCATTTCACGAAGAATTTGAGGAATAAAATGAGAAGGTCTCAGAAAGAATCTTATCGAACCTAGCTGAAAAGAGCCAGAAAATGCTTCAGCAGACCCTTCTTTCTGTTAATCAGGTCATAAAAGTTTGACAACTTAAACACTAAAATCCGTTTTCCTCTTCTTAATTAAAAATTTCATCACAGAATGGCTAGACTGAATGTCTACAAAGCAGGTCCACCAAGAAAATAATCCTTTAGTGATGAAACTTTAGACTTTTATGCGAACGCTTACGATTCCTTTCAACTTCTGGAGTAAAATCTGTTTGGAACTGAAGGATTTATTAAATTATTCAGATTCTTTATAACTGTAAATAGCTCCCATTTTCTTTGATTGACGTTCGGCAAATTTAATTTTTATTTCAAATAAATGATGATAAGCTACTTTTGATTTTTATGATTTTTTATTTAGTTTAAGTGATTAATTTTCAGCATAACATAAAACCATTTTTAAAAGTTTAACTCTACAGGGTGTCTCAAAAGTTAGTTTTCTAACAATAATTCTTCATGGTGTCTCAAAAGTTACTTTTCTAATATTGACTCAACAGGATGTCTCAAAAGATAATTTCCATAAAGGTTTACCTTTAGTCTGAACTATTACTTTTGACAATAGCACATGAAGTCTGAAAAGCAAAGGATGCTCCAGAAAAATGAAGGGTATTAATATAATGCAATAATTATTTAAAACGCTGTTGTTGTTTATGTAATAAATATCAATCGAGTTGCAAGAATAATAATATATGCAGCTTCAGACAGCAAATCCTTTGAACAGTTACTTTTAAGTAGTTCAAAGAATTTTTACTGCATTCTAATTTCATCATCGTAATTACCATGCTTTATATGACATGAAATGTTGCTATTCAAGTAATTGGACTGTTGTTCTATCATAAATTTGTATTTCCTTATGTAAGTGTAGCATATCTCATCTGGTGTATCCTTTTCATTTACTGAGCTTGCTGAAAAAGAGCCATCTGTAACCGGGCAACATTTGTTTTTACGGCTCCGTGTTTTATTTCAAAAATGACTTTTTTCTATGTGACATATCTACTTATGAAAGTTTATAAATTGTCCTAAGTGACATCATGTATAATCACGTTCCGGAAGGTCCGTATGGAAAACTGCTGACCTCATTTTTCTTCTCATATTTAATTGCTAAAAATGTTGAATCAAGATGTAATAACGTTAATTGATTAGCTTATAATTAAGTTCTGAAAATATAGAATACCGTCAATGACAGCATACAAGTGTAAACGTTTCAAAATTCTGGTAAAAAAGAATTCAGTGTGAAACTTTTACAAAAGTCTTTCTTTCTAATATGAAACAAATGAGTTTAAATAAAGATTAATAAAATATATAGAAAATATATAATAAAATATATAAATATATTGGTATAATTTTATAATTGATATTTAAAATTCAAAAATAAAGAAATAACGAAGGGAAACAAATATAAAATACGAAAACTTTTATCATTAGGATTAAATGATTGCTCAATGATTCGAAATTATAACTTATTTTTATATGATAAATTGCAATAGAAAAATTGTTTCTTTTTTCTGATTAATTTTAAAACTATTATAAACATTAAACTGTTCATAACTAGTAGTTATATATATTTAAATTCATTTAAGTTAACATAATTTCAAAATAAAATATTATGACAAAAATATGGAATAAGCAAATTATTATTATTGCTACAAATATTTTAATTTATTTTAAGCGTTTAGTTCTAAAATACCCTAACATCTGTTTTAGACTTTCATAAAACGAAATTTCATGGTAGTAAAACGTACTCAAACTTGTTGCTGTTTAATTTATTATACAAGGCATTCAGGAGTCCAGAGCAATTTTAAAAATCAGAAATTCTTTTATAAAAGAAAAGAAGGGAAAAAATGTCATTTGCATGGGGAAGTAAAAAAGAAATTCGGACTTTTTTTTATCACGAAATCACAATTTATTATAGCATTGTTTATGATATAAATTACCAGGCTGTTCTGTAGTTACAGAATTTATCGCAAAGTAGGTAAAACATTGGTCAAAGTAAAATTTTACAAATGTTACAGATGCCAGGCAAAATAAAATCATATTTTTGCGTCATTAAGCACCATTTCTGAGAATATTACAGGTCATGGATAGCATCAATACTGCTTGCTGCTTTAAAATAGTGTGGTTATTTGTTTGAGCAATATTTTTAATTAGAAAACGACATGTGAAACAGTATCAATCATTACTCTATTCATTGCCTTATCCTATATAAAACTAAGCTCCAATAATTGCTGAGCCGGTTTTTGCTCGCTTATATGGTAAATTATGTCCCAAAGGAATTCTATATTCATGAAAAAAACTTCAGTTCCCTTTATCATTTTTTCTAAACATAAGGACTTTTCAATCTCCTATTCATTCTGAACTATTCATTTTTCGAGTTATTTTAAACCTTTGTATAACCTTGTATTTAATTTATTGCATTAATTCTATAGTATTAATAATCTAACATGAAGCAACAAGCAGATTCGAAATTAGTATAAAAACATTGCGGACAATAAAGCAAGTATTTATTATCACATAAATGTCGGTAAGCAAACCCTAAACGTCATCTAATCGTGTTTTGTTTAAATTAAATCAGCATTCTTATCAATGGAAGTGTTGTTGCTGTTAAAATATTAAAGAAATAAAGGAAGAAATGTTCAATTACACTTGATTTTACAAATAATAATAATAATAGAATGGGAAAACATTAAGAAATAAATATTTAAGAACGTTGATACAATAAGAGACTTTGATCAAAGTAGTTCACAAAATTTATTTTTTATTGCTTCCATTTTCAAAAGCACAATCTTATAGAAAACTATCTAATTGCTACATAAAATGCCTGCATTTTACGATGGAGACAAAGTGTAGAATAATAATAGGAACATCTGGCAGAAACTTGGATAAAAGAATTTTGAATTTGAATCAAACTGAAAATTCATCAATTTCAATTTCAAATGCCTTCCATTTTCAGAAGTACGTTCTAATAGAAAACTATCTAATTGGTACTTGAAATGCCTGCATTTTACTATGGAGACAAAGTGTAATATAATAAGAGGAATGTCTGGAAGAAACTTGGTTAAAAGAATTTTGAATTTAAATCAAACTGAAAATTCATCAATTTTATGTAAATTTATGTATTTTAAATCAATTTTATTCACATTTCATACCTTTTTGAATTTCGAACTCGCTAATATTTGCTTCATTATCCTTAAAAAAATATCGAAGTACCATAAAATATACAATGGAAAATTTCTTTTGTTCAAATAAAAAATAATGATGCATTATATTAATCTAAAAATTACACCCATTTTAAAGGAAATTAATCTGCTAGAATCACTGAAATTTGGAATGATGTGTTTTCTAATTATTTAAGAAATTTAGCGATACGCCTAAGAAAAATAATTTTTTTTGCCATAGCGATCATTTCAACGTACCCCTATATCATAAAAATTATACCTAAAATAATTTAATTTATACTTATTATATTATAGAGAAATTATTTGGTAAAGAATTTGGAAATCGTTCGTCTAATTAAAAGCTCAATTTATAAAATATTTACAGCAAATAATACTGAAAGTTAAACTGCTTATTTTCAGCAGTGACAGAGATCTCCCACGCTATGAAGAAAATGAAAGAAATAGAAGCTTCGATTTTATGCTTCACTAATGTTCATTCATCCAGTGTATTATTTGACGATGGAGATGATGAAGCATAAACTGATCGGAATATTAATTTTAATAGAGATATTGATTTTATTTTAGTACTTTTTGGCTTCTTTAATTGTTAATGCCCGTTGATGCATCAGATAATGCTTGCTGGTCACATTTTAATGCTATGCTAGGAAAATTTTTGAGATGTTTGTTACGGTCGAAGTACATGAAAACAAAGCTATGATGTAAAATATTGCTTATTGACAACAAAATATGTTCAGGTCATATGCACATGATGTCACTGACATGTGATAGACTTGATCATTCATGTCATCTAATTATGTAACTAAAAACAGAAGAGGCCATGCATTTTATTTTTTAAGTCTCTAATTTTTATGTTATCATATTATTTATTTTCAAATTACTGTTCAGCCAATTATGTGTAGGAATTGTTTAAGGTTATAAGTAATTTAGTTTTCTTCATAAATACGATATCAGTGAGTGTATAAACACATAAGAAAAAAAGCATTAAAACTAGTGCTACCATCTTTTACCTTCATATATAAGAAAAATGCCTTTTTTTAAATGAATCTTCAAAATGTTACCACCTGGCTAAAAAAACTTTCTTATATTGTTAGATTTTAAAGAAGTCACCACTCCTGAAAAGGTAAATGAATGGTGAAAGTAGCTATTATTTTAGGGAATATGCATTAAAGAATGTGGGCAGAGACTCTGATAGGAGATCTGAAGAGATTAAGTTCGTGCCGTTCGTAACTTATGTTATTTAATAAGTTTATAAATTGAATATCCACTTCAAAAAGTATCGCTACTCTACATTATGTTCGGAAGCTATATGTGATAGTGCCTACAATACGAACCAATTTCCTCGGTATCCTAATTAAGAAGCTATTGCTTTCTTATATGCTGAATTAGAGTTTGTAATGAGAGCAGGTAAATCCTCTGCGAATAAATACTATTTTTATTCTAAATCTCAATGAGCATAAAGATCAGATGATTCAAAAAATTATTTCAAAATTCATACTTCAAGTATGTTAAATAAATTGTAGAAACATTGCTCATATCATTAAAATATCCACCAATTAAAAATTAATCAAAAAATTGTTGCTTATATATCGATTGTTAAAAAAAATGTGAATAAAAAAAACATTTCCTGATTTTGTTCTGCTTTGTCTTAAGAAATTAAAATTATTTAAAAGAATTATTAAAGTTACGATTTGTAGAATTCTAAAAAATTACATATAATGTGACTTTAAATCTCAAATATAATCTTTTTGAGCTGGCAGAATAAATATACAATTATAATATTTTATTCCTTATAATACAGAATAGCTGTTAATTTGAAAGCACAAGTTTGAGAAGAGGCATATTAATAAGACCATTTCTAGATAAGAAAAAATAGCAATTCTTTGTTCAAATGGATTTAGATTTAAAAAAAAAAAAAACTGCAAAATGATTTTAAAAACATAAAAAAAAAAACACGAAACGCTGAGAATGATTGGTGTGAAAGCTGAGAGATCTTGATGATGATGATAAAATCTTCAATTTTCAATCAAATTAACAGAGGATTTCCTTTTGCACGTACTGTAGTTTCATTATCAACAGCTAAAACTTTTTATCCATACGGTTGCTTCGTATTAACTTTATACAATTCAGATAACCAGCGGGAGTATCACTAATAGTACCAAATAGTATAGTTACAAAAAAGTATTCAGAAGATAATCTTTCTTTCAAAACAAGCAATAGTATCATGTTATCGTTAAAATATGAAATAAAAATGAAATTATTTCATATAAAATGTAAACTATTTTATTGATATACCTGAAACTCATAAGTTAAAAGTATATATATATATATCTGTTATTTACGTTTTTTTTATTATTTCTACTGAAATATTAAATTCTTTATTGAAATTTAAGTTTTAAAAATATTCTAAATCAAATTAGGTTTAAACAAGAAAACAAGAATACTGTTAGGCATATTATGTTTAAAAAAATGCTTTAAATCATCTAAGGTTTGAATAGAAATGTTTCAAAACATATTCTTCTTAAATAAAGATGCTAAAAAATTATATTACATTGTACAAATCCGGAAAATCAGTCCTTAAATAAGGAAAACATTCCTCGGTGCATACAAATAATGTATATCCATTATAAGCTGTATAACAATCACACTAAACTAAATTCCTATTTTTCGGTAGTATAATTCCTAGTATAAAAAATAAAAGTTACTGAGAAGATAATTTATAATTTAAAATTCAACTTCGTTTTAACCAAAAATACACTATAATTGATACAACTTTCGTGAATCCTATATTAAGATTTCTATTTAAAATCTTATTGCTTTCATTTGCCTTTTTTTCAACGTATACAAAACGTAATTGCTTCTCCTTCCTTTTAACCTTGCATATAATTTAAGCCTGAAAAAAGACAAAAACAAGTATGTTCAGAAATGCATCCAGATTGCATCCTGAAGGAGAAGCATTCATCTTTACTTTTGATAACAAATGGGGTTTCAAATAAAAGCGCTTAAGATAAAAAATGTAAATATTTTCTTTCTTAAATTTAATTAAGTTTCGTGCTTCGTTCCGAAATTTGTTTTGAGTGCATGCTCAAAGACTGATAATATTTTTATCATATAAAGTTTTTGCGCTCATATATAAAGATACATACCTGGAATTAATGCTTTTTTATCAATATTTAGCAGGCTGTTTTTACCCAAAGGAGTTAAAACAGTTTACAATCAAACAAGTAATTCGTTTTGTTTACGTAAATAAGAATTTTTAAGAAGCTGAGAAGCTGATTTTAACCCTTTATTTACCGAATTATGTTGCCATCAATTTTTCAACTTCATTTTTGGATCAGTAGTCAATTTTCCTTGCAGAATAATCCCAGGGAACCCAAGAAAAAAAATTAATTAATAGAAATATCTTAATTAATTTGATTATTAATTAAATATTTTCAATTCCTACTTAATAGCTTATATGAACTTTTTGCTATTTCGGTTACATTCTCCGTGTTCTTTAGAATATCATCAGCAAACATAGTCATATTACGAAGATATAAGCCAGATTTAAATGGTGCTTTTAAATACCGTCAATAAATAAAGGGTTAATGTATATATTATATACCCATATTATAAAGAATAAGAAAACTCGAATAAAAAATTCCATAAAGGATTTTCAACTGATTTCATGAACATACAAACATTTTGTTATAATTTATTTATAAATGAATTTTTGCCTATTAACTATAAAGAAAATCGTATTTATATAAAAATCAAGGCAAACAAACTTTAATTAATATGTTGCGTTTGCTTTTATATGAAATTATATAATAAAATTTCTTATTCATTTTAAGTAAAAGAATACAATTTCATTTCGTTTTCATGCACTGCTATTTAATTGAATTTCTTCTGTTTATGTAGATGAAACTTTATACTCAAACTTCGGCTCACTTCTTGGTGATTTTTTACAGTTATGTATTTTGAATAAAATACATTATTTTTAAATATATTTTGAATTTTATTATAAGTCTAACCTAAATTAAATTTTGATTTCCAATTAGTGGGGTCAACAAGTAATGAAATTCAGTAATATTTCATCATAATTATTATAATAAATTATAAAATGTATTAAAAATAAGAAAGAAGTGAATAAACAATAATATAAAAATAAGTCAAAATAAATATCACAAGAAAGAAATTACTTAAAAGCTATTTAATTATATAATGTTCTAAATGAGATTAAAGTATTTATAAAGTATTGTTGGTACCTTACAATTTTGCCATTTTTTTGAGCACCATATTTCTGGTACAAAATCAGATTTTGTTTTTTTAATGCACTAATAAACGAATGTTTTAATAATCTTTCTATTTTACTTTTATATATAAAATTTTCTTACTTTATTTAATCGATAATGACATGAGTTTAAAAATGTATATTCGATGGCTAATTGCCTAATAAATTCTTTTCTCATAATTTTTAAAAAAATTATTTCTTAATAATTTTTTTAAGAAACGTTTTAACAATTAATTTTTAATTTTCTCTTTACCATCTTGTATATACTAAATATTTTTATACTTGCTTACAATGCTACAAAATAAATTGCTTCTTTGTCTCAGATAAATTTATACTTTTTATGCCGCATAAAATCTATAGTAAACCAATTTATTGATTATACTCAGAACTGAATTTATCAATGCTTCTAAAAAAGGTTTTAAGATTGGGATTTCAAATTTTAAAAAATTGTTTAAAAAAAATGGAAAAAAAAATAAATTCTATAGAAATATTAAGAAATTTTATCTGAAGTCTTGCTAGCTCAATAAAAAGTCCATTTTCCGCCGGTTGAAGTGCATTCAATTCTTTTTAGAAAGTTTTCTGCAAACCAGAGTATTTATTCTCAGTACTACCCAAAATGGGCGGCGCAAGGCAAATACGAGGAAGGGAAAGCAATAGTTCAGTGGCGTGTTCCCATTTTCAAGAAACATATTAATAGAAACTCTTTCCGACGATTTTGCTTTGCTCTGCATTTTTTCCAAATACTGTTTAACTCAATGATACAGGAATGGAGTATTTTTAGCATTTCCAGTTATTCTTCTGTGAGAAAATTCTAGGATTTTCTGAAAATTCACGATTGTTATTTCGTATAATTTCATGGGTGATTTAGAATAATTGAACTAAAGCAGCAGATACGAGGAAATTCATGTTTTACAGAGAAATTTCGAATCAGAATTCTCTCATGCACTTCAAATTTCTTTATAATTTATGAATGTTATAGAAAATCTAAAGTAATTGTAAAATACCGATTTTTCTGCTATTTTGATGAAATGCTATATTGATGCTTTTATGATGAAAAAAATGTTTATCATTTTAGAAATATTTGTTAAATTTAAATTGAATTTTTTAAGAAAAGGAAATCATACAGAAATACTTAAGAAATGGCAGATTTTAGAAGATGCAATAAAATGCCTAACAATAATTCTCACCCAATATGAGATTAAAGTAACACTTAGCGTGTGTTAGTAATAAAAAAAGATTCATATACTGAAGCGATTTACACTCTCTTCAGAATATTACATTCCATAAAAAATAACCATCGATATAATATAAAAAATATTGTAAAACTATCCTATCGTAAAATCCTGAATTCTCAAATGAACATGACAAATATGCAATGAGAAGTCGCATGATAATTTAAAAGGTTCTTTCTACTCTAAGAAACATATTAATGGTGTAAGGTTGAGTAACCACCACTCTACTGACGAGACGTATTTCCTAAAAGAGGAGTTGGTTCATGACAGGTGTTGATCATTAAAACTCCAATCTCAGTTTTGTGCATCCATCACGATGATGATTAATCAATCAACTCTGGATGGCTTGTTATGTTATAGGTAAATCTTTCTTAGATACTTCAAAAAAACTAAATAATCTCAGATATAAAAGTGATTCTGAACTCAAATTAAAATAATAATTTTGTACACTTTTCTATATTCATTAATGTTTCCTTTCAAATGCAAATATGTTTACACTTATTTATGCAATTTGAATATAAAATTATCAAAGAAAGATGGTTCAGCAATAATAATCAAAAATCATAAATGTAAACAAAGATTATTATATATTGTCCTGTTGAAATTTATGTTTAATTTGGCTATTATTTAAAATTAATAGTATGTCTATTGTATATTCTCTTTCATAAAATATATGAAAGTCTGAACAATTACAATTTCGAATAGAAATCAATGATAAGACATTGAATATTTTTTAATAGTAGTTTAGTGAAATAAACTTATTTGATGCCACAGTTACAAAAAATAACAAGATTGCGCATACATCTGGCATATAATTGTATATTTCTTACATTATATTTTGAAATCATGTTTTTCGTCTTCGCGGAAAATGCTTAATTTATTCTAAAATAAGCTGGCATCAAATATTAGACTCTTTTAATGTGAGTATAGTTTGCACCATAGCACAATTAAATTGCTTCGTATCTGCACAGAAAAGCGTCGAATATTTTAAAGTGCCCCAAAAAATCCTATTTTCAATTTTAATTTCAGAAAGAAATTTTATAATGTAATATATATTAAACTGAATTTTATATTTTCCTTAAAATATTTGGTCTTTGTTTAAATTTTAGAAAAGATTAACTTCCTGGATGTTGTTCATAGCTCGAAGATTTCATATATTTTATTTCATTGAGGTCTATTGAAATTTGAGTCAAAGAATTCCCCTTTTCATATATATTTCATTTTATAAGACTACATGAAAACTACTAAAGAACGGTTTTCTGAAAAATTGAACGCAAATATCAAATTGTTTAATAACAAGAGAATTTTAGAAAACAAACATTATATTCTTCACATAAAAAACGAGAACAACATTCCAATGAATGCAAAAAGAATAGAGCTTTCGAAAAAATAGAGCCCGTTCAATTCTCGGAAGCTAGCTTTCTGTCTTAGTTCATCCTTTTCTGTTGATGCTACTAAATTCGATCTTTTATATGTATATAACAAGCTCTAAGAATTTTATACGAAAAAGCATTTTCTCCAAGAAATGTTAGAATAAAGTTGTTTCTTCTAAACAAGCATTTTCAATTCTTTTCAAGAGTTTGACAAGGCATTTGATTATTTTCACAATTGACAAATAAGTTTTAGAGTATAAACTTGTTAAAAAAAGTTTAAAAACTTCTACATTTTAAGAATATTTTTGCATAAATTTCCAAAGAAAAATGCTTAATAATCTTAGATATCTAGCGATAATCATTTTTCCTTTGTTTTTTTAATACCGGAATTAAATAAAACATTTTTGCTAACACTGTTTTAGATAATATTTACACATACAGGTATAAATATTTGTTAATTTCATTTTACATTAATATATTATATTGCAGGCGCTTCATTTTATAATAAAATATTATATGAAATGCCAGTATTAAACAATCTATACGAATTGTTTAAACCCTTCTTACATTTATTTCAGCACATTTCTTTACGGTAGTATAAAATATTACATATAACATAATGAATATGGGGCAATTTATCTTCAAAAGGCTAAATTATTGAGAAATTACTGCAATCACACAAAAATTATTCTAAGTCTGAAATAGTATTGCATAAGCAGATATATCCAACAGAGTCATCATTCCATGTATGATCGTAGAAGGTATATATTTAGTTAAATCAAGTCGATCCATTAAAACATTTCACGAATTAATAGCCATCATTAAACTCTTGAACAATTAATCTGGAGCAGCATAGTTTGAGCAAGACTGTATAAGGAAGTATCGGAATCCACTTACAAAAGGAGTGCTTTAATACCGCGTGTTATTGCTTTGGAATATCCACTACCCATGTGCAAAGTTATGATTTGTCCAGCGCATTCACCGATCTTAGATCGTACGATGTCTTCCGATGAAGCCGCTTGGAATAGTGAACAGTTATTAAGCTATATCCAACAGATGCATCAACGTATAGAATATATAGTTAATCAAATCTGATGTGTTAAAATATTGCACGAATTTGCGGCCAGCAGAAACTCGTGAACGTTCTAACTAGAACTGCACGATTTATGCAAGACTGGGGAGATATTAGAATAGATTTACTAGAGGAGTATTTTAATAGCAGCACTCTCATTTCTCCTTGATACACACAAACCACTTACAAGAGTATGATTTAACTACTGTATCTGTCCGATTTTTATTCATACGATTTTCCTAATGAGGCAACTTAAGAAACGAAATGGATCAATAAAATCACATACCTCTGACACAAATGGAACAACAAATCATTAGCTATAATTGTATAGTCATTGTATTAGCAACTAGGACGTCACATTTTATTTTGATTTCGTCTGAAGAATACCTTCCTAAGAATGGTGGATATTTCAAGAATTTTATGTCATTACTTCGAAAGTTTTCTAATAGCTGAAGACGTTTGAAGTTAGTTTGCCACCAACAGGTCATATTCTGTACTTACAAAAAAATATTATTAATAAGTATTATTAACCTCACTTCATAATATCTCAGTAAAATAACTTGAATAATTATAATTTTTAATAATTTTCCTTTTAAATTCGTCAATTCTTTTTCCTGATACTGGTACTTACCACTTTATTGCAATGAATCCATAGTTGAACTCGGTGATGTTGCAAATGAATTTAAAGAAACTTTTTTAACATTCTCTGACAAACAGGTGATTTTTTTTATTAACATTATGTGTGTTATGAAAATATTATTCTTCATTTTAAAATCAGCTGAATAGTGTTTAAATGCCATTTCTTAACAAGACATGCGTAGGTTAAAAATAGAAATAATTTATTAGAAAGTTTAAATCCCCCTTTTTACACAGAAAAAAAATGATTAGAAAAATTGTATAATCCACAGTGCTTCCCTAAGGATTGTATGATATCACGCATTTTGAAATGAAAGAATATTTTTTACAACGAGATAGCTGGTATTTAAAACAAAATTATGTCCATATAGAATTAAAAAATAATCCTGAATCCTTGATTCATACAATCCACATATGATTTTAGAATATTTGGATTAATAATGAAATATATTTCATGCTTTTGGTCTGAAATGTGGAGTTTTGTCTAAGTTTTGACGATCAATTGATTTCTCATTGTATACTTCATACACGAAAAAGTAAAACTGAATAATTTATTTAAGCAAGAATAACTTTTATTATTTTTGCGGCATTATATGAATAATTAGTTAAAAATGTATTTTAAATAATGCAAAGAAAAGTCTTCATTTTTACGCCACAGACAATGCAAAACGTTATTGAATGGTCCTATTCCAATAACAAACTAAATACTTCGTTTTAAAACAAACTTCCTGTCTATTGAAACGATCTGGGAAAGACAGTATTCCTTTAAGAAATCTCTAAAGATTAACAAGAGAAATGTCTTTACTTCACCTAATAGTTGAGTTATGACTAGTAAGTGTCAAATCTAACTAGCTTGTTCTTTGGTTAGAGGCGAATCTAAAGGAGAAATGCCTGCTACTTTTAAAATTACCCCTAGGAATTAACTATAATATCAGGGAAAGATTAGTTTATTGGGTAAAAGTATTGGCTTGAAATTGCAACGAAGACTTTTTAGACAAGGTCTCCTAATAGCAATAAATGTGTCTAAAAATCATTTTATTCTGAATAATCGGTAAGAAAATATTATAAAACAATGAAAAAAGTTTAATGCGAAGAAAGCTTAGAGTAATATTTGCTGAAAAAATTGGGAAGAAGCTTAGAATAATATTTGCTGAAGAATAATTGGGATAAAATGTTTTATCACAATTATTCTTTAGAAAATAATGCTATACCTTGCTAAAATAATGCGCTTCACTAAACCAGAGCCAGGAGCAATTTTAATCATTTTATCATTATGGGTTCAAATATCCCACCACACACACAGGTTTCAAGAATTCTTGACTTACGTATAAATACTAAATATCTTTCACAAATAAACATGTTTAAATAGGTTAGTTTTTTAAATATTTTTAATGATGTTTTTTTCCTGTTTAGTTATAATTATTTCCCGAGTTGATGCAACATGAGGTCTATTTGGAACAGAATTCTCAGTGAGAATGAGGACACATAAACTTCCAGACCCTTCTCCAAACTTTCACAACGCTAAAATGAGAAGGCTGTTGACCCTTGAAATATTGAATGTGTATCAGAAAATAAAAAAACCCAGATCTTTTATTGAATCGAGTCTTGAACACAAAACCTCGTTATGCGGCCACAACATCCCCTTAATACATTTAATGCAATTTATATATGAAAGAAACTAACATTTTTTTCTCCTAAACAATTTTAAATATAGTTACTAAACTTTTTTTTTCTAATACTTAAAACATATTTCCACCTTCCTCCAAGGGATAGTTGATGCCCTAAACCTTTGCATTCAATGAGTGAATAATAAAATAAGAGGAAAGGAATTAAGAAAAATAAAAATAAATTATTTTATTGCACTGAGATACGATAGCTTAAACTTCCGTTGCTATTTTTTAAATTCTATTCTCTTCTAAAAATACAACAGACACTGCAATAACACAAGCAAATACACATAGTTTCTAAATTATGACAAATGTTAAATACAACTCCATATTATTTCAGTCTCGAACTTTAAGTTAAATGAAAAAAAATGTATACGAAGTTTCAGTAATTGAATTCAAACGTAAATAATTATCAAGATATTAGTAAAGTACTTGATGCATAAAAATATGCCTCCCGGATTCATCAAGAGAAGTAATGCGGAACATTCTTGGAATAAACATGTTTTGCCTCAGCTAGCTTCAAATAGTCACCACCACTCGAAGAAAAAAATAATTTTTTTCTGGACCATAATTTTTTTTCTTTCAAGGAGTCATTTTATTCTCTATTTTCAGTGGCTCTTGAATTAATTTTCAAAAATCTCGAAAAAATAATTTGGATGTCAGTTTTCCCTTTGAAGATGCAATAACAATGATAATATGTGTTATTTATTTATCTATATTAAATCGGTGTTATTTATTTATATATATTAAATAGAGGAAATGTCAATGCATGAACAGAAATATAGATAAGGAGACAATTTCATAATAAATAGATATATAGAAATTAAATGAATCGATGATTCTAAATGATTTATAGATATAAAGGAATCAAACCATTGATTATTAGTTTGATTTCTATGATACCATTTATTCAATATATCATTACAGTTGAAAGGCATATGATGTTTTCGTGACTGAATCTCTGATTAAAGAAAAGAGAATTGGAAATTTAATCCTGATTCCATTTAATACTAGCTATGCATGCGGGAAATGGGGCCGCAATGACTCTGGGGTCAAATTTCGCTGATGGATTGGAGAATTAAATATAGTAATTTAATTCCTTTAGCATTTCCAATAGTAATTAAAAACCCTTACCAACTTGGTGAAAGTATCATAATTTTTCCAATATTATACAGATAAAATACTTAAAATCAAATGTTTTTATGGGAGTTATTCTGATATAAAAGTATATCCATTGAAAATATATATTTGTCGTACTAACTATGCTTTGTTAAAGTTATGTGGGCTTGCTCAAAAATGATCAAGTAAAGATTTAAATAAACTCATACGTCTCTTTTTCAGATTTTACGAATACATATATCATATTTAATATTGATATTATTTGATGTAACGGAAATTGCAATAATTTTTAAATTAATTTTAATTTATTAATGATTACAATGAAATTATTTGGACTTTCTATCTGCTCTGGACTAAAAATATTTATTCAGCTTTTAAAAATATATAAGCACAGTAGAGTCAGAATATATCAGTATATCAGGTATTATTCAGGTAATAGCTTTTATCCAACTAGATTTAAGATACCAAGTCCATGATTCAAAGATCCAATAAAAGGAAAGGATGTCACTTATTTATCAAAGGAATACGAGGTACCTAAGTAGCATTTCAGATAGGAAATCCATTTATTTTCATGGGCCAGGTAAGTAGATTGCCTGTCTGAAATACTTTTAAGGGAAACTGGTGCAGATTTGGATTTCTCTGGTAAATAAATCATATTAGCTTAACCGAATGCAATTACTAATCATTGTTAAAGTAGACCTCGACCTGCTAGTAGTTGCCTGTAGTTCTAAGCCGTAATCAGATGCTTTGTCAGTGCCTTAACCCTTTCTAGGGCCGTGGAAAGTATGCTTCCCACCATATTTATCAATCTTTGTATGAAATTATGTAGGTTGGCATAAGTTCTGATAAATTTTTTTTTGTAAGTCAGAAACTTAGATGCTTCAGTTCTTTATCTCAGACAAAATGATGTGTCTTGATTTGTTACTTAATTATTAATTAACCAAATTAATTAATTAATCAATTTATGTTTTACTAATAAGCTCCTTTTTCTTTTCTTATTCTAATTTCAAACCTAAAAATATTTTAACATAATATGACTAGAAAAAAATGGCCCTTTAAAAGGTTAATCAGATGCATTGAAGCATTTATATGGAGATTTCACAGCTCTTAACTTATAATTAAAATTGCATTTATCGTATTACATTAAAGGTTTCTCATTTGTCTTTTCTCCTTTATTTTTTAGAATGTTACTGTTTAAAAAAGTTTAAATTGAAATTCTAGCAAAATATAATATACGCACATTATTAGAATTATATTTTATGTTGTTTTCGTCATCTTTCTCCAATTTTGCAAAATCTAACTTTTATACAGACCCTCGGTCCTATCAGTCGTACTTAATAAAACATTCTTGCCACTGTTATATTTTAATTAAAAAAAACCTTCTTCAAGGACTAAAATCTACTGATTTATGAAACATTGCAAATCATTATTTTAGACGACTTTTATCGATAAATTATGAGCCTCGTGAGAGATATCAAGGGATTGATTGCACATTGAAATCCTGCATAATTATGGTGGGTTTTCAAATCGTGAATTAAACAATTTGTATATACCCCCTATTTAGGTTAGACAGCTTTTATTCGATCAATTTTAGTCATAAACAATATAATTCTTTTATTATACGTCTCTTAATTCCGATATTTTTTATTTTTTTTTTTTTACAAAATTTGACTGATGAGACTTGGATTCATATAAATATCTTCAACTTTTTTCATAAATACATTTTTTGTCTCAAACAACATAAAATATAATTCTTTCCCTAATTTGAAGCATATTTTCAACTGGATATATACATCAATCACTAGAAATTCAAAAATTAACTATTGAGTAATGATAAGAGAGCGCACTCTATATACTTAATTTATTTTTTTACTGTTTGGGAGAATTAAGCAAGAAAGCAAGGTAAGTTTTATAAATATATGAGTACATTTTTAATTTTTTTACTTTCAGATAAACCCTTTCGACTGTAAGGTCGAGACTTGGATAGCTCTCAGCGGAGCTTCATTAAAACAAATTGGGTAAGCCTGATTATCTAAATTATTATAAATTTTTAAATAAAACAACTGCATACTTTCCTCTAAAAATTAAAAAAAAAATGCTTCTAGTTTTCTTTAAAATATCAAGGTAAGTCAGAGAAACATTTCTGTTGTTTGTGTTGCAAAATAATGAAGCCAATTTATCGTAATTGGTAATTCGAGTTTTCTCTTTTATTTCAATTATATTTAATTGCATCTTCTATATTCGTAAATTTGTTAAAGATATTTTCCTGTTATGATCGAAAAAATATATACAGAGTGTTCACTCTAATTGCTTATTTCTAACCCTTTAAAGATAAAAACACTTCGCATTGAAAACATGCTTTAAATGATAAAAGAAAATGAATGTTCTTTGAATCAATAAGTTTACAGCTTAAAAAATTGCGGAGACTAAATCTTTATTACAATTAATCGGCCCTATGAGCCATTTTATAACTTATTCTTGAGATATTAATATAATTATTAAAAAAGTTCTCTCTTCTGCAACCTAAACTAACGGAAATAAAAAATTTTAAATTTCATTATTTTGAACCAAACAGCAACAGTTTTGATCAAGAACCAGCAATTAAACTTCTTTGAGATAATCACTGAATTGGTCTAAAATCGTCTTAATTAGGGAAATTCAAAAATTCATAACTTGGTCAGTTTTGGTTGTAGAAGAATAAAACATTTTCTGCTTAAATATTAGTGTATCAAGATTATTTTACTAAATATGACTAATAAGATTGGATAATTGTAAAAAAATGAGGGAAATGATTATTTTTCAGAAGTGCAAAATAATTTTTTTTAAATATTTAGTGTAATTTTCAATTAAAGAGTAAATTCAGAGGAAACCAATTATAATCAAAAATTGACTCTTGGGCCACAATTAGAGTAAAAGATTCTTTTGTTCATGCATATGCCGTTAATTTTAGTACCGCACATATATTGCATGTTATTAAACAATATTCCCAATATCTTATAATATTGTTGAATATTGATTAATATAATATTGTTGATAACATTGTTGATAATATTGTTGCACAACATTGTGCAACACACTATACTAGTTGGGATGTTAATATATAATTTCCATTCATTTTTGCATATTTAAATATTTTATTTCTTATGTTTTTACTGTTGCAATGTTTCATATTTTAATATATTTAAAACTGCTTATATTGAGTTCTGAAGTTTTGTCCAACGTATTTCTTCAATATTTAGTCGAGAGGAATTAATTCTCTATTTTACTCAGAGTTTTTCTTTCATTATTAATTTCATATATATGTTGCTTTCATTCATTAACAGAGCTTAAATTTAAAAAAAATCATTTTATAAAAAAATTACCCCAAGAATAAAAATATGCTTTGAATAAAACATTTATAATACTCATTCATTAAGGAGATTCCACTCATCAATTAATCCTTAATAAGCAGTAATCTGAAATATAAACCCAATTTAATATTTTGAAATGAGGTATAAAAAGGCATTTTACAAACAAAATTTATAAGACATAAAATTCTTTAAAATCATTGCAAACATCATTCAGCATGAGTTAAGTAAAGTAAATTTGTGGGAATATCTAAAATTCTTCGAATATGAAACTTTCTGTTGTTCATTTATATAGTTAACTTAACCAATATTTCAAGATATTTTTATCCATAAAATACAAAAAGACAGTTTTTCATAATTTGTGTCCCTGATTTAATCGTATCAACAATATATATAATTAATCATTTAAGCAATTTTATTTAACTTGACTTATTTAGATTTTATAGAAAGGAAATGTTGCCATCGAGTTATCACTCTCATCCTAATGAAATGTTTTTTTGTATATGCGTATCCCCGATGACAATACACTATACTTCCTATAAGTTTTTAATTAAATTTGATTAAATTATATTTTAATTCCTACCAATAGCATTATTTAGTTTATATTAGATTTTATGTTTATACAAAAAAAAATGAAAATTTTGCTATTTAATGCGTTAACAAAAATGTTCTAAAACATTTTTAATTTAAGTTGATTTGATTTTTAAATATTTATATGACATGCTAAAGCCGCACTTTTGAAAAGGAACAAAATAAAAGTATAGATTTTTAATATTGATAAGAATTTAAGCATACTTAAGATGCCATAGGTAAGAAGAAATGAAATGCAAGATAAAAAAATATCCGAAATTTTTTTGGAACCTCACTTTGTGAATCATAAGAACATATAGTAATATCGCAGCCTGATACAAAAACAAAAAATCAAATCTACATTATATATTTTTATGTATTCATAGATGCTGTAATTTTGTATGAGAAAAGGAGATGGAACTACAAACGAATTTTAGCATTAATATTCAATGCATAAAACAATATTTCTATATTATATTAATTTGAAAAATACTGTCTCAGTTCTCTAAATAAATGCCATCTAATCAAAAATATACTTTGATATAAGCTAGAACATTTTAATGTTGGTGATATATGCTAATTGACGATTTACTTGAATAACACTGGAATACACAATGGAAATAGATATGAAATAATCTTAATGGTTTTTTTATTAAATTTGAACTCACTATGTAGATAAAGGATGATTCTCTTGTAATATAGATATTTGGGATTTTAGATTACCTTTTCTCAGTTATTATGTTATTGTTAAGATTCATGTTTAATTAATAATCGTGTAAAACACTAGAATTCTTCTTCTCCTGATATTAGAGTTATTTTTATAATCCCAAAATATGTTATATTATATAGTTTCTTAGAGAAGAATTAATAGTTTTATAAAAGTAGGTTTAAAATCTTGAAATAATGCTAATGTAGTAAAAAATAAAAATCACAAGTAGAATCACATGAAATGTAAACTCTTTTTTTTTGGGGGGGGAGGAATCTATTGAACACTTTGAAGCAAGTAAAAGGGTATGGCATGGCAATGCAGCATCAAAATAATCGTTAGGTGGCATGTGGAATTATGTTTACCATGTGATAATATTGATATCTTAACTTCAAAAAATAAAAAAGTGGACTATTTTGTGACATAATAATAACAACATTCCTTGCCATCAGTAAATTATGGCAACGATATTTAATAATTTCTCATTAATCAAACAGATATTAGACCAGAGGATTGACGAATTAAATCAAAGTAATTATTAGTGGAGGTATTTTTAATAAGTATTTCAATAGTAAAATAAATGCACAATGCAGTAAAATATTGCACAAAATTATACTATATATAATAAATATTGTAAAGTTTGAGCAGCAGACTATTGTTTAAGTAGCAAATATTGACATGCAGTGATTTATTTCCACTTTAACGCTTACAACTCACCCTTGCTAGAAACGCTCATCTGCGGGAAGCAACAGATTATTGAAGTGTCGGTTTAAAGGGAGTATTATACTTATTTTTCCGCTTATGAAAAAGAAAAGTAATTTTCAGCTTTTATTCCAGACTTTAGCTTCTCAGAGGAATTTTAGATTAGTACTGTTCTTTGCAAATAACAGCTTTTAATAATAAAGCCAAGTACAAAATATTACAAGATTATACTATAAAAATTAAAAATATAATGCAAACTTCCAGTAGCGGACTATTTTTGCGTAGCGCCATGGTTTAAATATGCAGTGAATTGTTTATCCTTTCACGCTCCCCACTCACTCTTCTGAAAACACTTGAATACTCGAATGCCGGATTAGCGAACTGCCGACTTATAAGGTCATTATCCTTTAAATGGGGACGTGCGGTTTGTGAGACCACTAGCGATGGATTTTCGGTCACCCCTATTCTATTTTTAGCTCAATTGAATGGATTGACCCTGTAGCTTCATGTTTTGTGACCTTCAATACACCTGCACTTTTTCAACCGTTTTCAGGGGATGATTTTTAAAATAATTCAGTTACTTCTTAGAGCGCTGTCTCTAAGACCGCACCTCCCTGTTACTGTCCCAGTGATAAACAAGGCTCAGCAGATGGCGCTAAAACTTGGGCCCCGAAATATCATCCAATTTACTGATCCTATTATGAAGCAGTGCTCCAGACACTTTTAAATGAAGCAGAAAGTGATTTTAGTGATAGGGATAATTGTACAGAAGATTTTTATACTAGTTCTTAACCTTTATGTTTGAAATGCCCTAGAATACCGTGCTATGAAAGTCACACAAGCCGATAAAAAAATGGGCCAATTTTACCCATTGTTAATTTTTTTATACCTTTATATACTGTAAAAATAAATACGATTTAAAAAGTAAGATGTTTTTCAAAAATATTATTTATTGTAACATGTAATTTGAGAAGAAAATGTATGTTCCAACGCATTTACTTTTTTCAATGATAATATATTTTGAAAAATTTCTAAAACATATATAATTATCAAGAAAAATATCTGCAAGATATATTAGTATTTTTTTCATACTAATACATTCATTAGAAAATTTAATTTGAGTGTAAATGAAATGCGGTCTCGTAGACCGCACCCAACCAATTAAGTCCTAAAATTTCACTTCCCCAGTTAAGGGTTATATTTATTTTTCTCTTCTGAAAAATGAGTTGAATTTTCAGCTTTCAAATACAATTTTTTTAAAGTCTATAGAATGATTTTCTAACTAAAGTTCCAAAACTTAGTCCTTTCATTCATTTTATTGAATTAATTAAGTTCAACTCAAGATGGATGAATATTCATTACTCGAAATGTTTATTCATCCCTTTCTTTACTTTGTTCTAAGTTCTTAGCTCAGTAGCCGATCAATACTAAGGAATTTGAAAAAGCAATATACTTTCCTTATTCTTTTAACTCTCCAAGGTAATGCTAACTTCGTAACTATTAAAATCGATCTTCAAGTATTTTGTTTCTAAGTGAAAAAGAATGTTTTCAACGCAGAAGTGTCTGTGAATTTCTATTGGTACTTTTTCTACCCTTTTTTGAATTTTACTGAAATAATAAAGTTACGATTGATACAGGACACATATTAGACTGAGTAATTCAACTGCTATATTATCTCCAAAAGGAAATTAAAATCTGAATTTTAAATCACAAAAGCTGACGTTATTATAATTCAAATACGGTTAATTATTTCATAACTTTTAATTAGGAAGCGTTTTGAGTGATTTGCATTTCAATTGTCATTTTAATTTTGGAAAGTCTGATGCGAATTCATTTCTATAATGTATTAATGACGAATTAATTTTTTTTAAACTTTATTCTCGTTCAGCGGAAACAAGTAAAAATTTCAATTTCCATATCTTTGAGACTAGATGACTAAACATTTTCGTTTTTCTGAATATTTCTATAAAGAGACTTGCAGTTCGTCTCTGAAATTAAAAAATAAAATTTTATTGACTGCATAGTATTTATAAAATTACAAAATAATTCATATTCCTAAGAGATTGAATAATTTATAAAATTACAAAATAATTTATATTCCTAAGAGATTGAATAATTTTCGTTAAAAAATGTATTTTCTAATTTACGCTAAAAATGCTACAGTTTTAGAAATTAAATCACGTTTATAAAGGCAAATTACTAAAAAAATAGAAGTTAAACTTTTCCATTATAATGAGCATAAGCTTTATAAAGAGGAACAGAGGATAAATTTAAATACTTGTTCGCTATTCTGTTTCAAATTGAATATATTAATTCCGTTGGGCATTCTTTAGAGATGAAAGAATATAACTTTTGTTTAAATTTTTAAAAAAGAGAGAGAAGTATAATATGAAGCTTACTTTTTAACATTGTGTTCAGAACAATAGAAGAATTATATTTTAGTGCATTCAAAATAATTTAATTAATTATAAATTTACTTTACAGACATAAAATAGTTGAAAAAACAGAATTCTAGTTGTAAAGGACGTCTGAATAAATGGCATTTTCACGTCAAGAAACATCCACCTCAATGTACTCCTTAAAATATATTTCCTCAAACTTAGTATAAAAACTTCCCACATATTTTAACAGTTCACTCAATAACAAGCACAATTTGTTGAGTTTTTGACGATGATGAAAATCTAACAAATCTAACGGTACAAAAGTCATCAAATAAACTTCAAGGGAAAAGATAAAGGAATTGCAAAAGAAAACGTTTTGAATGAAGGAGGAAAAAAAGCGTACTTTAAGCATTTTTTCCCCCGATTCCGAACAACAAGATTTTCTGATTTATGTCTAAAATCGTTTTCTGATCTGTGATTATTTTTACTTTCCAATTTTCATTTTACAGACGAAATGTTATGTGTTATGATTGACTTGACATTTATATGCAAAAGCCCAAGTATAAATGACGATAGTAAATGTAGTAATGTAATGATGGTAAAGGAATTGAACCACGATGGTAAATGTAGAAATCTGGACATAATAATGTCTTAGGCAGATGTCACTGACCATTGTCATCTGACTAATGTTCAGAAACAAGAAATTCAAACATTATAATTATTCTATAGTTTCGGAATGAATAGGTATAAGAAATATATACGTTAAAATGTTAATGATAGGTCATATCATTTCAGTATGTTAATGTGAATTTGCAAAATATATCAAGTGATGAAATATTGTATTATTTATGTTGCTTTCAATATCTATAACACAGATTTTGCCCCGATGGGGCGATGTGGTACAACGCCTTTTTGTCAACCGATTGAAACCAGAGTTAGACATTTGATGTCAAAAGATAACAAACATAATTTCATTGATTTAAATCATAGAATTTACATGCATGTGAAAATTCAAACAGACGGCAGTCACCCTCAAACAGATTCGGTTCAAAATTTGATAAGAATCTATATTTTAGATTCTAAACCTGTGTACCAAATCGCATTTACATAGCTCTTCGCGTTTTGAAGTTACTCTGATCGCTTGTACTCGGACAGCTTGCCAGAAAGATTTCCTGCTAATGGATTTCTTTCAAAATTTGATAAAAATCTTCAAATTTGTTCGTAAGTTCATATACCAAATTTCATTCGTCTATCTAAAAGTGTTTTTAAGTTATCGTGTTCCCATAGAGACAGAACAAACAGAATGCCAAAAATGTTTTTTTTTTTTTTTTTTTTCAACTCAAAGAGGTCTGAAACCTGAAGATTCGTCAAAATCTCGAGTTCGTAGAACAGGAAAATTCCAGAAAATATATTCATGCATACAATGCAAATAGTACAATATATTACACAATAAATAAATTCACTGTTAATTAAATTAATAATAAATTACAGTGTTTTACAATATGTTGAATATGCATAATATATTTTAAAATATATTGCACAAAACATATACATTTGTGCACATTTGTTAAAATATAATAGTTCATATAATATTTCCCATTTATTTTTATTTAAAAACTCATTAATTCTTTTCAGTTTCTTTAAAAACACACACACTATAAAAAGTATTTAACTAGATATTTATAAAATAGTTATCGGATGACAGAATGTTTTTATTGAAAATCTAAAACATTATAGGATTAGTGTATCAAACTTTTTTTTAATATAAATAACCACTTAAATCCTTGATCAGAAATAAAAGCATTCATTTTCTTTAAATTACCCATTACTTTACCTAATAACATGTAATAAATATAAAAATTATGAGTCATATTCAATCGCATCATTGATGCATAAATTTTATTATAAAATCCGTGTTACTTCATTTCTAATTAATATTTTTTATTAATCATATTCTGAATGATAGTTGACGCTGCTATAATCATATCAAAGCAGACAGTAAGGTTTAATAGTTAAATAATGGATAATTAGATTTCTTTTACCAAACCTTCCATGTAATTACGATAATATCGAGACATACAATCAAGATTAATTTACAATATGCTTATAGGGAAAATAAACTCCAGTATATCAAACAAGGCATACAAAGGATGTATTATATATTTATTAAGCTTCAAACAATGCGAAAGGAGTCATGGTAATTGCCTGTAAATAAAGCATGCGTATTTTATACTGGGATCTATGACTTTCGATAAACTATGTAATACCTGAAAGGATACCGATTTTACAGTCTAATGAATCGAATCAGTGTTTCTCTTTTGACTCATTTACTAGTGTTAATTTTCTGATGTATAAAATATCTGAAATGAATTATTTGGTTTGTTAAATACCCTTTCGTATGAAGCTTAAGGAATGGTAAACTATGCAATGTAATAGAATAATTATTATATCAACTTCTTTAATGTTCTTTTAATGAGAAGTAATTTATAAAAAATTATATTTTGCAGCTAATTAAGATCCACTAACAGCCATTCATATAAAAAAAAATATTTAAAATCTGATTTGAGGCTACGGTGGTTTAGGTTTTAGATTCGAAACTTGATAGTCGTGAAATCGGGTCTGGTGCTTGTAAAATACATCGCAATCAAATTCATTACCAATGATAGAGCAGGGAAGCTTAGATATGAAAAATTTCGCTCAGTCAGTCCCAAAAATAACTCTCCTATTGCTTCAAAAATTTACATAAATAACATAAGCGACACAAAGATGAAGAGTATACTAGTATGGAATTCTCAGTTCAAGAATATCAAATTTAAAATTTGAGCAGATTATGTTAGTCTGTACTCATTCAGATTTAAAACATACCCAAAAATTATTATAGAAGGCTGGTATTACACTACCTATTTAGATTTAAGTTTATAAAATCTGTTCATAAAAGAAGTACGTACCTGGGCGTGTACTTTTCTACGTCTCCAACGATTTTGTTAAACTGACTGCAGTCAATTTTCATTGGATAACAGGTTCTTGTTTTAAATAATTAAGACAGGGAATGTTCGTTAACTAAAATGTTATAATTAACTTAGATTAATATTCTGTTTTCATGATACATTAAGACCTATCTTAGGATGAACCTCATAACATTAAATTTTGCTCTGGCTCTATTTTCCAAAATTTTACTCCATATTACAAGAGGGAAGTTCACATTAGATAGCCAGTTAAAATAACATCAAACACATATATAGAACATACTTTCAGAATGAAGTCATAAACCGAAAATCCGTTAAAAAATTTAAGAAAAGAAGCAATATTCATTATAAGAAATAATTCTCATAATCCATTGAATTTTTGCTGTACATCATATACATAGAAGATATATTCAGTTTTATTTCAGTTTACCCTCAATCTTCCTAAGATTAAATTTTACTACACAATAGCACAAGGACTTTTCCTTTTGGCTTCAATTTAACTGGCATCGGGCATATACTATACAAGACAGGCATTCAGTATAATTGAGTTTGAAACAAAAGAAGCCTAAGAATTAAAAGAAAGAAGCAATACTCATCATAAAAATGAGACGTGCTCACAATCCACTGAATATTGCTCTGTATATGATACAAGGCAGATAATCGATCTAGAACTCGCAATTCCTCCAAGAATTAAGGAAGAGAAATAACTAAGATTTTTTTTCTTTTTACTTTTAAAGTAAAAAAAAGCAAAAACAATATATTAAACACTGACATTTTTAGAAGAAGAGAGAGAGTTTGACTTTTTTTATTAAAAAATCAAAATTATTTGCTTCTTTTGCTCACTTTTCACTGGAATGGCAATCAAAATTATTCATTTAATTATTCATTATAACTTTATTCATCTTAGAAAGGGCCAATGAAAAATTCCACTATCAAGAATAATATATTAGAAAACATTATAATTTATTACATACTGTTATAAAATTTCATCAAGCTGATTTAGTCAAACTATTTTTTACATTGGATTATTTTGATTTCCTCTCATTGATATGTAGAATATCATATGAATTTTGATTTATC
This sequence comes from Argiope bruennichi, assembly GCF_947563725.1. Taxonomy (NCBI): domain Eukaryota; kingdom Metazoa; phylum Arthropoda; class Arachnida; order Araneae; family Araneidae; genus Argiope; species Argiope bruennichi. Next base: position 54,300,276 of record NC_079162.1, read on the forward strand.
AGAAATTTTATACAGAATACCTTATTTTAGAACTTTGATTTTATGCCTTTATTTAAGATGGCTTGGTTAGTATTTGTAAACTGGAATTTTGTAAGCTTAGTGTTTATAATTTTTAGTATTTGATTTTTCCCTCATTTCCTTGATGAGTTAGATTTTTGACATTTTGTACATGTGCGCATTTTTCCTGAAATTAATTGTTTTTACTTTTTCAGAACATAATTATAAATTAATTGACTGATTAGATAAAATTATGTTTTAATGCTCGTGGCGCCATCTCGTAGTCAGTTTGAAAAAAAGGATTTTACGATTTCATTGCAGTTATAAATTACAATAAATACCAAAATCGCAAAAAAATTTAAATAATAATTATTATATTGTTCAGTATACTAGTAAAAGTATAAAAAGTTATTTTTAAAATAATTTTAGTACATAAATCCAACAAGCATAATTAAAATATAATTTTTAGAAATTTATTGTAGTATTAATGAAATAATAAATGTTTAAACTCATTCATTGCATAACAGAATCTCATGACTTGAAAAAAAGAAAACAATAAATTCATTCATTCGATATATTCAACCTTTCTTATACTCTATCCTACAATCTACTAATTCAGCCTGTCTTATTCCTGAAGATATAGAATTTCCAAAGAACAACCTCTTTAGAAAAAGAATGAGAAATTTTGTACTGAAATACGTAAAAGCATTTCACCCTAAAATAATTCTGTTTCAAAATGAAGTTCGGAATTTTTCCGAAACTTCTTTCTTTTCGGTCATTTTGTTGCCGATAGTAAAAGGTTTCGATTTTAAATCCGATGATTCGTAGCATTCCTAATGTCTATTCATCATCATTTCGCTGTCCCTTTCAGCATCTACAAATCAAACTGTCTTGAATCCTAGGAAATTCCGCAAAATTTTTTCCTCCTTTTTGATGTAAGAGATAAAATCAAATTCAAAGACTTTTCATTTATCTAATTGTTGTTAAATAATATTATCTTTATGTATGATTTTTTTTAATAAATAAAATGAGGTGATTTCAGAAAAATATTAGGTATGAAAAGGTTTAATATTTTTATGCTTGTTTCCAATTGTTTAAGTAGTTTTTATTCATCTCTTACATATTAAATCTATACAACTTTAAAATGTCTAAGGCTTTTAGAAAATTTTCGATTATTCTGATGTTCCTTTTTAAATTAATAACTGTAAGGAACCACTCGCGAGATGTCATTTAAAAGATAAATATAACTGCACATGTCATCTAGCATCTAACCGTTTGTTGCCTTATGACGTCACCTTCCCCTGACGTCATATTTTTATCACTTCGCAAGAAGCATTATGGATTCTGAAACTGAATGAACCAATCTCAGTCGATGCATATTGTTATCATGACTTTTTCCTGTAGAAGGTATTTAAATTCCGATGAAAACAGTCTGGTTTTTTTTTTTTTTTTTTTTTTTTTTTTCCTGTCTTCTAGATGCACAGTAACGATCAGTTTACTAGAATTCATCCCAACTTTTTTCGGCATTCTTCTTTCCTTTCTTTAATATTGCAATGTATGAAATCTGATTTTGCTGACCCAAATTTATTTTCTGATACTATTACTAGATCCATATTTTATTCCTCAGCAATAATATGAAACGTTTAATAGGAATGCTTTAAATGAGAACTATAGCAGCAGTTTTCTTTCTATGCTTTCTTAGTTGCTATTTATTTACCAAATATATGAAAACACTATAACTTCCGTAATGATAAATATTTAAACCAGATTTTCACAAAGTAAATGATGTGAATAATTAGGGTTTTTCTATAGATTAATTATCTTCTTTATTCCTCGAAATTTTGTTTACTGCCGATTGGCTTTACACGGTTTCAAGAGTGTTAACACTAGAACGTCCGGGATTTCAATTACCCTTGAACTTCCGCCGGTGTCTTTTCCACACTGCGATATAAAATATATAAAATAATTGCAATAACTAAATAATTGCAGGTCTACTGTTCAGTAAGATTTAGTTTTAAGACTTTTTAATATTATTTCATGTAACTATCATATATTATGACCCTTTATAGCATAAAAAACTGTCACAAAATAAATTACTTACAAATTATTTCTTCAGATTTTTCGCAGTCACTTTCCCGCAATCTTATGCCTTCACCGGAATCTAAATTAGAACAAGACAGCTCACCACCATCCGATTCATTCTCAGGAAGCTCTCGCAACAAATTAGCAATTTCATCAGGGCTTAAACCTTTTCTACGAGCCTCGTTTCAGGGTGTCTGCTCTGCACAAGGTTCGAAGATCGAATGATTTTTTTTTAATGAGCAGATAAGCAAATGCTGTGTAACGAAACACTTAGACGAACAGTTTTAGAATAATTTATTCGTTTCCGCTGTGACCCAATAACATTGCATTCAAGGCCAGATGAATGTGCGATAGTAATTGACTATAATTATACAAAAAAAAAATAGGTTAAACTGAAATATCTACGAAGTACTCCTAGATGAAACTATTTTGTTTTAATTCTTTTAAAAGAGCATCATTTTACATGAGTTTTTAATCAACTGATTTATTTTCATTCATGAGCCATTTTACAAAATTTAATTCTATTTGTTCAAACCACCCGCTATTTTTTCGAAAGTTTTTAAATACTTCCAAAATACGAATTTCTGTTTTGCCCAACGAATTCATATGATTGATATTCTTCCACCATTCCAGTATTAATAAGGGATAAACGTTCTTTGCGTAAATCAACTCCGTGATATAATATTTCAGTTACTGCGCATTTCCATCAAATTACTTAAGTTGCCATTTCGAAAACTGTCATGAAGTCATGCTTGGTATTTAATATAAGAAACATAAATTACTTAGAACCACTTAAATACAGCTCAGTCCTCTTGTCTGGATTTTAATTCAACAAACAGAATTAAGTCAAGAATGTTCTTCAGTCAAGAGCGTAGGTATATATTTAGTTTCTGTTTACTGCATGTCAATGAAGATTAATTAAATCTTCATCTTTTAAATTTGGTATCTATGCAAATTTTATTTCATGGTAATTTCATTTTTATTAAAATATTTTCTGAACTGTTCGTATGCCATGCATAAAATTTAATAAGGAAACTTAGATCATGTTATTTACTTAAAGTCATCTAAACACTCTTTAATGGATTTAATTCCTAAATAGAAATAAGAAGAGGAAAATCTTGTGTTCAAAAGATAAACTGATGTTTTGTTTAACATATTTCAAAGGAGGGACATTTAATCGCCACCGTATAAATTAATTATCAGTACACATTTTGTTATTTTTTACTTAAAAATTATAAATTTATTCTATTTTATTTATTGTTTTACTTTTTATTAAAGAGCAATTTAAATGAATTCAGAATTTTTTAAAAAACACGCAAAAGTTTAAGAAAATTTTACTTTTTTTTTCATGAGCTAAATTGTCAACCCCATTACATGTAGGCATAACGAAATCAGAGCAATTTCAGTATAGATTTTGTTTTGTTCTTAAGTAAACTATTTTTAAAAGATATGCAAAAAGCGTTATATAATATATTTCTGGCGTATGATTAATTTTCAGGTTACTGCCATGACAATACAACTGAAAATTAATTAAAAATAACTTCAAGATAAAAAAATATCTTAACCATCGAAATTAATCTATAATTTTCATTTTATGATTTGAGAGTATGAATGACATTCTCTCTTAAACATGTCTTCATTGAAGCGCATGTTTGAAATATAACTGTAAATAAGAGTTGCTAAATAAATGCTGAATTGAAATAATTTAAGCCTAAAACAGCAGCCGGCATTATTCGTTCAAAAAAAGCATGCAATTCTCTTCCAGAAATCAAAAGTTTAACCTGACAAAAATTCCCCATCAGCCTGAGTATTCTGAATTCACTGTAATAGTTAAAGCGTTGCTCGCTAGTTTCTGCACCTATCAATAATCAGAATTGCTTTGGGGCATCCCACCTCAGTGTTGTTAGGTATCTCTAACCTCACTGTAAATGCTGTTTTACCTTCGTCAGAGTTCCCAATAACTGATCTCTCCGAAATCCAAGACTCTCTCATCACACATAAGTCAGCAATTCTCGAGCACTCCACGCCATGAAAAATCACATCAAATGCATAGATGAATAAAGAACAGATTCGGCATGGCGATGAGAGGAGGATGGGATATCAAGTCTTTCCGAATTTCTACTGTACCACGCCTGTTGAGAATCATAGTGGCGAAACTCTAAAAAAAAAAAAAAAAAAAATTCAAATTAATGTCACCAAATACCACCTGAATTCCTTCATTTTTCCTTCACAAAAGATTCAAAAGTATATTTTAACTCCTTCGCTCTAGAGGATGATACATATCATATAGAATAAATGACTTTTCAAGTGATATTTTCTAAAATTGATGGATTTCGGTTTCTAGCCACTATGATTTTCAAAATTAAATATGCCCCTTACACATGCCATTGTTTATTTTACTTATTGTGCTTGACAGAACTATGCACTTAATTAGTAAATATTACATGAAAGATGAGTAACATATTTATTCTTAAAAGTACTAAGTTTCTTATAATTTTTGAATATTTAGAAAATTTACATGAATTCGCAGCGTCACCACGACTGCTAATTACTCGTTGCATTAGTCTGAACTTTGACGTCACAAGCGTTCAGCAAGAGAAACATTCGCTTTGTATTCCAAAATTAAAAAGCTGCTTTATAGTTACTATATTAGCATGAATCTATTTTCTTGAATAACATTCTTGTGTTTGTTACCCGTTTTTAAACCTTGTTTTTTCACATAAAATTCGTCTATATAATTATATTTATAGATGAATCGAGTCAATTTTAATATTTAGGCTAAATCGAAAAATTACGTTCGAAGTATGAAGTAATAGTTAAGAAAGCTTTCTCAATGGTTTCGGTTTGACAATTACATTTAAAATGTCTAGTATAACTTATAAGTACTATTATATTTTGCATGATAAAATGGAATAAGAAAGATACCCAATTCTGATGTTAATAGAGATTTAAAGGTATCTATACCCCTGACATCAACTCAAAATTAAAATAACTAAATTCAAATGTGAAAAACTATGTATCAATTCAAAGTTATTTCCACTTGTTAAATGGAAGACAACTGTTGGATTCTATCCTTCATTTATTGATCACAAAGTTAAAAATCCTAAATTTTACATAAAAGCTCTTCATGACTTTAGGCTAGAAATAACTTCGAGTTTTTCAAAATTTGATCTCTAAAAGGCTCAAAGAAAATCTCAGAAAAGTTTTTCTCTGTTCGCGGCCATATCTTTTGAAACAGCAGGGACATAGTATTGGGATTTAAAATGAACGTTTCTTCTCTAAAATTGAGTTAGGACTTTCTTGGCCTTTCCCAGATTTTATTCTCAAAGGAAATGGTGAGAGGAAAGAGGTGCCAAATCTCAAGTTCTTCGACATCAATGATATTTGATTTCTTTAGGTTTCGCTAGATGTGGAAAACGAATCTGATATCGTTGAACTCAAAGAGGTCAAGAGATTTCTACAAAGGACCGAGAGCAATAATATCGGGTGCAAGTTGAAATTTAAGGGTTTTCCAACTTTCATTACCCGAACACGGCATCAAACAGCACACAAAATTCTTTTTATAGCATACTTTCTTCGAAGTATGGCAGTGGCGTACCGAATCATTAGATATTTGGCGACACCCAGGAGATGTTTGAAATTCGTTCAAATTTTTTTCTTTGAATCCAACGGCAACGGAATTTAATGTCATCTTTTTTTTAGTTATTTCATCTTTAGTTCCAACATAAGGATGAGCCATTGCTGCTACACACTACTGTGTGTGTGTGTGTGTGTGTGTGTGTGTGTGTGTGTGTGTGTGTGTGTGTGTGTGTGTGTGTGTGTGTGTGTGTGTGTGTGTGTGTAATGAATTCGTAAAATTAATCATTTTCATACCCACTTAAATTCCACTTGAAAAAGCATATTAGCATTTGAGTTGCGTGAGTTTTTCAGTCCTTTCGGGATCTAATAACTGTAATTTTATTTGTCTTAAACTGCTGCTCAAGCAATTACTTAGTTATAGCTTCAGTTTCATTCTAAAATGCGCAGTCCCTTTTCTCAATTGTTGAAAGGCCGATGCCTTCTCTTTCGCCTCATTTTTGTTTTGATGTTCAAAAAGACAGGACCTCGCCGATTTTTTCTCCAATAGTCATGGCTCGGACAATAAATGAAAAGCGCATGGAAAATTCATATTTAATTCTTGCAGTCAAAATAAACTGAGTTGTGATTGTTTAAAAACAAATGTATTTTGATTGAGATTCTGCAGTACATCTATTATTCTAATACTATATATAATATTAAGAGAAATCTTCCTTTTATGCTCAAAAAGTTTCTATAGAGAAAAACAGGTAAGAAAAGGATAAAGAAAAATAGACCGTTATTTCCTCTTGTGAAAACAAGAAGAGTGAGAATGGAATAATTCCAAATTACACAATATATATATTTAAAAATATACAAGTTTATATACAAAAATATGTAAAGGATTTGCGTGCCTGAAAGAACCGTTAAGGAAAGAAAGACATAAGAAAAAGGATTTTCTCATGTTCATGGAATGAAGGAAGAAGACCGAGTACAAATTACTAAACGAGTCAAAAACCTCGTTGATATGTTTTTAACATTGTGAACAGTCTTTGTAGATTAAAAAATTAAAAAGAAATATTTAATAAAATAATAATTTTAGATAATTTAATAAAATTTAGAAGAATGCCGGTTTTGATAGGTTAATAGGTTAGGTTGTTCTGTATTGTCAATTTTCTTGGCTGAAAGATTTTTATATCTACTGAAATATATATATAAGGAAAACATAAATTTTTATGTTCTGCAAAGTTTTTTTATTGCAAGCATTCTGAAATGTTGAAGATAGTTATATGAATATATGAAATATTCTTTATCTTCCATATGGAAAGATGCTTTTAGCTTTGCACACCATATTCTAGATATATTGGGCAGATTCATGGCGCATTGGGTACTATTTTTTCCGGAATCTGCAAATTTGCATTGAATGCAGATCGAAGAAGATATCATGTCTTCATATATTATGAAAATCTTCGTTGTTTGCATTATGTAATAAGCAATTTGGCTTGTAAAAGTTAGTAACTCGTTTTATGGTTATATTTTGGATCTATTTGGGTTATGCAAACTTTTATTATTTTTCTAGAAGCAACTTCTTTTGTAGTTACATTTAGTGAGGTCTTTGTCATGTAGGAAAGGAAAAAGTTTTGTTTGTTTATAATAATTTTTGTGTATAATAAATAAAAATATCCTTAAGAATTTACAGAGTAATAAATAATATTTTTGTATTGACATTATGACATCATAAATTAAAAACGATTCGTAAATATTGTGATAATTCAAAGATATAAGCATTAATTTGAAAAGAAACTGAGATAAAGTATATTGCAACTGATAGTAAATTGTTTGAATCACTAGATAGCTATTAAAAAATGCATTGCCAGAAAATTGTTTATTTTTAGAAACTAACATATGTATTAAATTGAAAAATATAGATGAGTCAGCTTATTATAGAAAAGGTACAGCATGTCCTTTCCAATCTTGAGTCGTTAGTAAATTTTAACTTGAAAGGAAAAAAATTCTTAAAATGAGATAAATAAAGTGTATTCCATCATTAAATAGACTGCTCAACAAGTAATGAAGCCAACAGTGTTATATAAATCTCTTATCGTATTAATTATATTTGTTAAAATATCCTTGACACACTAACATTTTAAACAAAACAGTGACACTCTTTTACGATTAAACCAAACCAGATGACTTTGAATGTCATTTTTTCAAACGATTCTAGACTATAGGAATGGCAGCCTCCGTAAAAGAGCATTCCCCAGTGAACTAGCAATGCTTGTTCGAGGTGGCCGTTGATTTGCTGAAAATTAGGAAATCAAAAGAGTTGTAAGTCGGAGAGTCTTAGTAGCAGAACAGTGAAACTTTTTGTTTAAAAAGCTAAACCGTCAAAAATAGTTTAATAAATAAGAAGGACTATATAAAGATTTAGATTTCGTAATTTTTATATTCGTACATTTATTGACTTAGTCAATAAAAAATGTTTACTTCATTTAAAGCATTATTTCTAATCGGAGCTATATTCCTATCTCGAAGGGTTGTAAATTAGCTATTACTCTACAATTAGAGTAATCATATATATTTAGTATGACGCATGATATTCTAGCAGGAGAACGGCAAATATGTTCGATTTATATTATGGATTTTCATATATATTTGGTCAATAAGAAACTATAATCTTAATTCACAGAAAGTAGCTGTAAATGTAACATGAATGTGAGAAGCAGGATTGGAAATATCAACGCTATCTCTTAAAGCATCACAGTCGAGATTCTGGTCTGGAGATTAAACTGGGTATTCTATATACTAAATTTCATGCTGTTAAAGATAATCTTCCGTGATACGAATCTTTTATGATTAAGTGTTGTCATTTTATAGGATGAAATTACCATATATTCCTCTGGTTTAAAGATACATTTAAGTATCGGGATTGATATAGGCTAGGAAAATCACTATTTCTCACAGCTAGATTTGAAGCTATGTTGATATGCCGCCCTACACTTTAACATTACTTTAGCATTAATATCTTTCAGAGATGTTTTGTAAATTACAATAGAATTCAGATTCTCTTAGAATCAAGCAACATCTGTTACCACTTTACAAGTTAAACGAGTAGGCAAATTGACATGTCCATATTAAATACTACTTCTATTGCATGTTTGAAGGATATACAAACGGCTGATCGCTTCACAAACTGACCATCTTAGTGAAACGCCTTGTAGTCTGTTACATTTTCTTCGGATGGATGCAATATGGCTACCTTAGCAGGAGTTTAGTTGAATTTTCAGCTCTTCATGCCTTTATTTATACATGAACTCTAATTATACTTAACTACTCATCTTCTGTTGAAAGCTAAAAGTGTTGTCAAAGTCTATGAACAATAGAAGAACTCACATTTAACCATTTCCCCACCTTTGTTAAATTTTGTCTCTATGCTCTTTTCTTCTTCTGATGGTCTTTTTACAGGTTTAATTGCTTCGAAGATGAGAAATAACTGACATTTGTGGGGTTTTCTTTTACTTTTTTAAAATTTAAAACTTCAACTAGTTTTTTTTTTATTAAATCGAGATTGACTTCGTTTTCATATTTAATTATTTTAAAAATATAACAATAAATAATAGTCTTTTATGGAACTTTGCAATGTTAAACAGCGGTGAAATAAACATACGCTTTCATTCTTTAGAATTTTAAAGCCGCATAAAGGAAATGAAAATTTTATGTAATTATTTAGTCAAAAGTTACAGAATATAATGTTCGTATAAAATAAGTTCGATAAATGAACAAAAACAAATGCTTACATCTTCTTAAAGGCTGTTTAATTTAAAATTAATTGATTTAAATAAACCAGTATTATCTGTATCAAACTGAGAAATATATTATTAACATCATTTGAGTCTTATAACTCTGTTTTCAATACCGATATGTTTGCCATTTTAATTTGACATTACATTCTGTCCCTAACTAAAACCCTAAGTTTAAATCTAAAATATTATAGTTCATCTAATTTGATTAAATGGTATTTTCTAATACGATTGAAGTTACACAGGTCTTTTGACAGCCACAGAAATCTCTAGAGAGCTGAGGAAGATTTCATAAGTTGTTGGCTTTCAGAATAACCTTATTAGCAGATGAATAGCTGTTTGAGTGCCTATTATTCAGCTGTATTTGTGAGACAAGACATATCTTTCAGACTTCTGAAATGTCGAAGGTATCAAAACTGTCTGTTAACAACTGGCACATAGATTATTTGCCAATTCAAATGACCCATCACACAAGACCAATCTAGATAATGGTTCTCGTCATAACTGAGATATTCTACAGAGGAAAGTATTGGCAGATTTACCAGGAAACATCTACTTAAGGCGTTTAGAAGAATTTCGATAAATTTCTTTGAAAATGTTATTTACAATTTTCAAGAATTATCATCTAACTTGTGATATTTATATACAGTGTCATGGTCAAAAATAACCTATTCAGGATTATATCTGTAATTATTCATCTAAAAGTTATAAAACCTTTCAAACTTTTTAATGGAGAAATGGAAAAGGTATTTAACCAAAAATATTTATTAAAATTGTCACCAGATGGCATATTACTGGTTATTATAACATTTCGATAGAATTATACTGTAGAAGGAACTATGAAAACAAATCGTATTAAAAGTGTTGTTCATTATTTTCAAGAACTTTTTAAAATCCCGAAATGACATGCTCAATGGTCAAAAACAGAAAATTTCTGAAAATGTTGAAATGTATGACGGGAAATATTGTTCTGGAAAAGTTTTTATGTCATCACGACCAATCAATTCTTTGAAGAGACCCAGAGAAAAAAATAATTGATACCCAGGTATAGAGAACTTGCAAGTCAAACATAATGAAAATGGAGGGTCACGGTCTTCTGTCAAATATCTTATAAACATAATTTTCTCACAAGTGGCAATGCCTATAGGAGTTCATCCAGGATCAAAATAGTTCTGTCAATGCACTCATTACATTGTTCCCTAATATCTCTGAATAGCGTTGTCGCAAAATGTGTATACACATTTCACGACTAATTCGCTGAAGAAAAATTCTGCAGGGAATCCACACCATTTCGCGACCCCTAATCTTTTCCCCCCATCACACATGCATTATTTATGTGTATTCTTTGTGCTATAAAGATTAAAACTTTCTTCGCCAGTCTATAAAATTTCCAAGGCCAATTCACCATGTATCCAAGTATCAAAGGGAACAAGAAATTCCATCCCGTATGTTAATATCAGGATACTTGGTTGACAGTTGCTTACTATGCATCAAATTATAAGGGTAAAGTCACATCGTTTTTCCAAAGAACCTTATGAATAGTAAAACTTGGTTGACTTCATGCTGTTACTACACGAAGAATGTTACTGTAGCACATGATGTTTGTTCTTTTGCTAACATCAGAACAATATCTTCAATGACATATGCAGAAACAAAACTTCTTTCTCTTTCAGAATGAATACACAAAGATCATTTTTCCTCGAATTTCTTGTCATTTTTCGTAATCCAAGTTCAGTCATTGCATATCTTCGATGTTCGAAATCGCTACAAATTCTTTGATCTAGAAATGCCATTAAGATGGAAAATAATTTTTCATTTGTAAATTGCAGTCTTGTAAATATATTGACATATCTGTGAGAAAAGCATGAAACTGATAAGAAATCCATTGCGTATGTGTATTCACTCTTTTCACTTTTGTCAGTAGATTAGATATTAACATCTACATGAAAACTTTGGTTTTATCATAAAAATGTCTGTTGATGGCAATTTCATTAATAAAAATTTGTTTTAACTAAGTGTCTTCCACATCTTTTTATTTAAAAAGCTTGCCATATGTCATAATTTTAGGATGAATATTTACCAATACATAACTATTCTGATATAATTATAACTTAATTAAAGTTAACTCTGAATAGATTAACTTTAATTATGTTCAAATCATTTCTCATTTCACATATAAAGTAATTTATTTTCTCTTTAATCATTTCATAAATTTATATAAATTATACAGTTTACTTTAATAACCTTTCTACTTTGATATCATAAACTTGAGGATTAAGAGTTGATGAAAATGTCACTCAAGAGTTCCATTTAACTTTAAAATAAATTACTTTAAATGGAACCACCTTGTTTCTACGAAATAAATCATATAAAAGTTAAAAGTTTCAGAAATAGGATAATTAAATGCAGACAATTAAAAAAAATGAATGAATACTCATGAATATTCTTAAATATAAATACTTCATCATTTAAATTTCTTTTAAAATTCGTCTCTAGTTACCTAAGCAACGCTGTTGGTACACCAACAACGTTGAAACAGATTAATTTATATTATGATGATACCATTCATTTCTTTAACTTTTTATACATATTCTGCTTTTTGATAAATTCCTATCCAAATTTATTATTATTGTATTTATTAGGGAGGGGAGAGAGGCGTTGGTTTGTCCTCTTAAAGGATTGAGACATGAGAAAAGATATATGCTTTATGTATGCTTATTTACCTTAAACAATGACTTTTTATGAGCTGTCCATTACTCTGTGTCTTGCATTTCTATTGAAATCACTGAAAAGGAAATTGTGTCTAATCTGAGATAACATGATTCAAAGTTTTCATTTTTATGTGATTACAGCATCCTTTTCTTTTTTCCTCGGTAAAAAAAATGTTTGATGAAGAGGATAAATTTTCAAAAATCACAATAAGTTTAATGCCTTAGATAAAATTGGAGCTTTATTTAGCTATATTAAAATGTAGTTCAAAGAGTGCTATTTTATGACCGTACTCACAATTTTTGATCCGTGATCAGATGATTATCTGAAGAGCTCACTTGGAACCAAACTTTCACACCACCTATAAATCATTTTCCTTATGACGGGTTTAATATGATCTAGGTCAACATACGCAGCGGAAGTTTAGGTGGTAGTGAATTAAAACTGGTGATTCTGCTTAAATAAGTGATCAGTTTTATAGTAATACAGTTTTTGTTTTGGTAAGGTCTTATCTCTCGTTTTTTAAGAAAAGTCGAAATATAACCTGTGTCTTAAGAAATGATTCATCATCTACCATTCTGACCACAGGAACTCTGAATTTGTATTTTCTCTATATAGTAGATCTTTAGTAATTAATAAGTCGTTATTTTCAAATATTAACTCTAATTTTTTCTGAGAACAGAGTTAATGAAACACAGATTTCTTCGGAGAAAAATTATTTCGTTATTTTTTTTTTTATCATAGCTATGCATATTTAAGCAAGCATATTTATTGACTTTAACCCTTAATCGGCTACAAAATTTTAAGTGATTCTCAATTTAGTGCCTCATGATACTCCTTTATGTTCAACCTTGTATTCTTCTTCCTTGTTTTAAGACATGAATATATCCTATGGGTACACCCAAATCAGCTTCAATTTATTGCATTAGAAGATAGCGGATACAATAATACGATTAATAATAAATTGCAGAAAATGGAATTTTGGAGACATATGTATACGCCCGAGGCTGGTAATGCTTAACATGTGTATACGCCGTAAATAGTGTATATACGCCTGAGGCAATTAGGGATAAAAGTAATTATTCTGCTTTAATTGAAACTTTTCACCTGTAATTTGTATTAAATCTTGACCATTATTCTTTTTTGAGAAAGCATTTAGCTGCTTCTGTGTTATGGTTAAATAAAATTTTAGAAATTAGATTAAATAAATTTTGTATTCCATATTCATTAAATATTAAACATTTTTCTAACATTTATTTTTAAAAAAAAGTATAACGATGCGAATATTTATTAAGTGACTAGGAAAATTTTAATCTGAAATTCATTGAATGTTTCAAAAGAATCAAGAGAACTCAAACCTAATTCTTTTACCTATTTCCAAAATTTAATTTATTTAAAAACTATAAACTACTTTTTTTCAAAATTCATCTTAAAATTTTGCTTATTGTTATCGTTATTCTGGTTTAAAACTTCAAATCAATTTTCATAAGACTCCAAGTCATATAATTATATTATGTGATGGAATAAGTCTCCCATTCAGGTTTCATAAGCTTTTCATTCATTATTTTTCAAAGCTAACATTAATTAATATTAAATTCAGTTTAATTTAACTAGAAGACTGAATAATTTTTTTAAAACTATTATTACGTTGAATCCTCTAATTAGTTTTTAAGGTGCTTGAAAATTCGTAACATAAACTAAATTGTTTTCATTCAATACGGTAACGCCTTGATGTAATTACTTAAGTGAGTGTAAATACATATTCTCGCAACTTGCGTTCCTTAGCAGCATTAAAAATTACTTGCATTTGCATAACAATTTTCCTATTCTCTTATGGAATAATCTTAATTAAAACACTCCTTTTATTCGCCTCAGGTTCAGCATTTCATATCCTAGCAAACTCTGCATTAATAATCTTGGAACTAGCTCTCCAGAGGACACGTCAAGGTCTCATTCCGATGACTACGCCTTGTAGACTAGTATTAGTTCCGCAAAATCTGATGACAAAACTAAATAAAGAATAAAATAGATTGCATCATCTGTACATTTCCTCCAGGGATGACATTCGTCAGAGGCAGAGCAGTCAGTTTGTTCGTAAACAGTTCTATATCTCAAGATTAGTCTCTTATATTAATGGTGACTTTCTGCATGCTTCGGACGTTTTAATCAATTGATACAAGCCGTAAAGCGTTTCCCACATTTGCCTTATTTCGTCACTGAAAACAGGAGGAAAAAGTCCAGAAATATTGAATTAATTCGTTTGGGGAAAAGCGAGTGCCTCAGCTGGAAGGGTCTTTGTTAATTTATGTGGTCAGGTGGATAGAAATAAAACAGCTTCAAAATATAGTTTAGTGGTTATGAAAATCCAAGCTTTGATTAAATTGCTTTAGTCTTAGTGAAAGTTTTTGAGAGTGTCTAGAAATTCTGTGCCATTATAGTGGCTATCATAATATGATCTATTAATGATTAGTTTATGAATTCCTGTTTCGCAAATAAGCAGGAGAGTGTATAGTAGATCAAATAAAAAAAAAGATATGCAATTATGCAGATGAAGAAATTGTCACAAAATGGATGTTAATTTTAGAATTCATTCTGAACATGGTAAATCTTATAAATTACTACTTATTAATTTTATAACTTATTACTGATTAATTTTATAAATTACTACTTATCAATTTTATAACTTATTACTGATTAATTTTATAAATTACTACTTATCAATTTTGTAAATCATTACTACAGTTACAAATTTTGCTTTCAGAGTTTCCGATTTCATTATGTACATGATTTAACAATAAGAAATATAAAATGAGATAATACTTTGAAAGATTTTTTAATGTTCATGCTTAAAAAGTTTCACCTAATTATTTTAATAAAAGTATCTTTCACATTCAAGCATGGTATATTTCATGGTGATGCGGTAAGTAGCATATTTGGTACGCTTCTGTACAGAAGATATTTTATTTATATGTTAGGCAAATGGGTCAATAATTTATTTTATCTATAATTAATTGTATAATAATACATCTATTAAAAGGCGTAACAAGTAGATAAGATTTTTTAAAGTCTTATTAATGTTGGTAAAACTGGATCGGATACAATTCTGCTGAAAAATAGTTAAGTTTTTCCAGTTTCAAAGGATTCTATTTCGATTCTTTTCATTGTGCTAATCCATTATTTTCCATCATATTTATTTTCTATAGTTAGTTAATCACAATTTATCTTAGCATGAAATGCATGATCTCATGAATTTCGATTTATAACCGTATATCAACGCAAAGACGGATTATCTCCCTACGCTTGCATGAGTAATTTTCGTTTTTATTAAATTCAGCATTAAATGCTTTTAATAGCATAGAACTATTATATGATCTTAATTAAATCTCAGGAAATCCAAAACCAATATGAAAAAAGTGGATAATTTCTCAAGGCCACCACACAATCATTATTATTACTACAAAAGCTGAACTACGGTGTTATTTACTCTCCCTATCACTATTTTTTTATAAAATACAATTTTCCCTGTCCTTAATTTAAATTAGAGAAGGATCGTTTAACATTTATAGACTAGAATAGTAATTTTAAAGGAATGTCAACAGGAAAAAAATGTAATTACCAACAAGTAGGTAAATGGTGACTTTAATCGTTAACATTCTACTCGGGAAACTTCCGAGCAATTTTGGTGACGGAACAGAACTATAGATCTTAACGGAAATTTAATGGCAAGGAACGGTGGAATGCAAATAGTTAGCGTAGTTATGATGTTTAGAGACAAATATGAAATCTCACCGGAATGTGTTAAGTAGCAGAGATACGAAACTTTCTTTGATTTCTTGGGAAGGGGTAATGTGTGACTTGGGAAATGAGTACATTGTGGGTATAATTTTTCAGACACCCGATTTTTATTTTCATAGATTTTTCAATAATGTAATTACGGAGTTCGAATTATTTAACTCGCATTTAAAATGCAAATACAAAAATAACTATGAAAACAGAAATTTAAATTCCTAATTATTGAGAAACTTTGTATTTATTTTTCAAATTTTCAATAAGTTAATATTTTAGACATAAATTCACTTGGAAGAAATGGATTAGGACTTGAATCAATTATATTAAGATATATCTAGAATTTAAAAATAATTCTTGGATGCGAATTAAATGTAGGAGTTTGGGAATCATAAGAACTTGATGTAAAATTGATTTATAAACGTGTGCTCTATTTTAAGTTAGAAATATTATCATAGTCGTGACATGCATCTCTGTGTTACTTAGAAAGAAAATTTGAGAAATAAAATGTTGAAATCCTTCTTTTTGACATCAACTTTTGGTTAATAATTATCACATCTAATTAAAGCTTCAAATGCTAATTAAACAATGCTTTTGCGTAATTGCATTATTTTGTAAATATTTAAAAGCAATATATTTGAAATGAATTACATCACCAAATGTGAATAGGAAGAAAATGTTCAGTTTAGAAATGAACATTATGGTCAAGTTTAATAATTTTTTTATTTCTGTACAAATAACTCATTATTTCTTAAGTTTAATCATAGAAGTGTTAATCAAAATGTACTTATATATAATTGAAAGTAAAACAATCTTTTTCATTGAAAACTTTGAACAACAAAGTATTTTTTTTTTCTTAAATCTGTACATAAGTTACACAAAAATAGATTTAAAAAACATAATATCCCTCCTCAACAGATAGATATTCTAATTTAATTCAATTTGTCTATTTAGAATATTAATTTGTTCAATACAATTCACTGTGCATGGTTTCGGAAAAGCATTTTATTAATTTAAATATTTCACAGAAACTTTATAAAATAATTGGTAAATTACCTTCTTCGAGAAAAAAATTATTAATAATTAGTTAATTACTCCCCTGATTCTTCAATAACTTTCTTGAATTCAACGATATATTAGAATTTAAAGCTTTCACATTAATTTCGAATAAAGTGAATTAAAGCCTCGCCTCATCAAATCAGTATCTCCCCTTATTGGGAAAAAATTTTACTCGATAAATAAAACAATCAGTAGAGTAATTCGGGAAAATTTAATATAAGTTTAATTACGAATATTTTTTTAATATCCTCGGATAGAAACGTTGACTTACAAATTATCTGACAAAGTCTATGGCAAGTAACAAGAAGAGATATTTGTAATGCATAGTAAAATTTGTTTATTATGGACTGTTTTTAAATGTGCACGTTCATTGGCGTGTGAAAAAGTACGAATTATTATTATATTAATCATTTCTTTTTTTTTTTACTTTTTAATCTTTCATTTAAAATTAATTATTACGAATATCAAGAAATTTTGAGATTTTTTTTTAACAATCTATATCAAGGGGATGCCAAACGTGTGTAAAACATAATCTTTTTCATTGAAAACTTTGAAGAACAAAGCATGTGTACCCCTCAAATGTTGTAATAAAACTTTTTAGGGGTACACATGCTAAGTAAGTAGGTTATGTATAATATATTCTTCGTTTTCTTCAAAATTTGTTTAAATTGCTTGGTTAATATAAATTTAATTAATTTTTATTTTAATTATTACCCAGAAACCTGTCTTCAACATACAAACCATTCGGAGTTGTAGATCTCACATAAGAGCCACACTTATTGCTTCTGTAAAACAATGTCCAATAAAGGGTTAAGTTATTTCAATAAATAAGTCCTGAAAATATAAAAATTGATTATATTTATTATTAATGGTGTGTGTTGTCTTTGAGAATTCGTTTATTCATAAAATCTCAAAACTCTGTGGCAAAAAGTGATATATAAAGCATTTACAAAATTCCAACTTTCAATTATGAAACATTTCATGTTTAATAAATGCGTACTAAGAATAAAGGCAATTCAACATTGATTTTTGAAGAATATGATATCTTTCCTCTTAAGTTTCTAAAAAGAATTTTTTCAAGATGCTTCAACACAAAACTATCGCTTATGAATCAAGAAGAAATACATATTTATCGGAATATCGTAAAACAATAGAAAAAGATTCATAATATGAAAAGTTCTATTGCAACACTATTCGTTGTCCCATTTGATTGTCATTTTCTAGATAATAAATAAAATACAGTCTTTGGATCAGAAAAAGGAGTTTTCTCAATGATTTAATATCTATCACTTGCCTTTATTGTCATAATTTTGGACAGCTTGTCATTCAGATCGAAAACAGATGATTGCAGTAGAATATGTCTGTTATATACAGTGAAGCGATTAAGTAATGAAACTACATTTTTGGAAAGGTCCTTTTTAGTCTGAAAGATCAAAACTGTATCATTTCAGAAATATATTTATTTATCTCCCTCGCAGTCTGGCAGAAGTTTCCCCAAGACAAATTTTATTCTGAATGTTACACTTATCAGCATTTATTAAAAAGCGTTAATTGAAAAGTATTGTGAGTCGACAATGAACACTCATTATTATACTAATTAACAAGTTTTTATTGGACAATACGGATTTATATTCAGAAGTGTATAGTGATTATTGCTCTTTTAAAGATAAATTAATCAGTGATATACCATTTTTCAGCTATTTATTGTTACTTTTGAAAGATGCAAAATATACTTACATTCGGAATGAGATTTCATGACAAAGTTTGAAATGGATGACATAAAAATTTTAAAATATTTTTAAGAAGACACTGCATGATTTTAAAATGTCAGTAATTTTATTATTTTTCTCTTCTTTTCTTGATCTTAGGAATTGTGGAAGTTTTAAATATAGTGTTTGGATTCAAATACATTTAACACTCTTTTTATTTTGAAGCATCTATTTTTAGTATTGAACATTTGGAGTATTATTTTCATTATTTGAAATAAAATTACTATATTTCAAATTCTCTTTATTTCATCACAACTACAATCTACAAAAATAATTTGTTTCCCTTATCTTAAAGAAAAATCAGTTGCAATTTTCTGAAAAAATAAGATTTATTCTTCAGATAATAAAAATTTGACCATAAAAAGAAATAAATTCACAAAATTAAAAGAAACACCCATACATTTATGAATGCATACAATACCGATTTTTATTTTAGTTATCTGTTGAGATGAAGTAATGGAAAAGTCTGGTGTTAAAAATAAATTATATGAAAATATATATTAGAATGACTTTAAGATTAATAAATCTGATTTCACATTTATTAATCTCAGTGCGAATTTTGATTCAAATGTGATTTTGATGACGTGAAAAAATATTTAGTTAATTTGGGCAAAAACTTAAGTTGGCAAGTTGTGAGAGAAAAAAAAAAAGCTTTACAAATATTTAGATTAAAATAAGATACTGGTAAAGAATAAATCTTTTTGAAATATCACTTCCCCTGTCGCTGCTAAAAAGCATTGCATATATAATTGATGCAGTCAATTGAGCATACCGATGCATATATAATTGATATGCAGTCAGGGTAATAAAAACTATATGTAGAATTAATTTTATTTATGATGATTGAATTCATTAAACAGCAATACAAGGTGAAAGAAATGAAATCAATTAAAATATTTTTCTTTACCTAAGTGCAAAAAAATGCCATAGAAACTTTTGAAATCGGCATCTTTCGTAAATGGTACTTCCTTATATCCAAATTGCATCTGTAAAAAAAGGAAGCATTAAGCACCATATATCTTGCAATGCGATTTGTCAAAACAAATTCTCTATAGCTGACATGTATAAGAAGTAACAGAGAAGGCTAATTTACTGATGCGATTTCTTCTTATCAAGTAATAAAGCCTTCTACCAAAATCCTTTCTAGAAACACAACATTAAAGCCTATGGTATTGAAGTGCACCAAATGAAAAGTGACATAAGGCAGAAACATATATAATAGTAAAGATTTAAGATAAAGATGGTTTTAAGAATACAAATGATGCAAATGCAGTCCTTCCTTTGTATATTGTTAAGGATTTTTAGCTAATGAATAAATAGATAAATGCTTCTCTGGAATCTATTAATTCCTTTAGATTTTATATATTCTAAACTTGTTTCTTGTATTAAAAGATTCAATTTTAATTGGTTTTCACTTGCTTCTTAATATGACACAGTTTTAAAATTTTCTAACAGTGAATTATTTTAATATTAAGATCATATGGTTACCAGATCATCTGGTAACGAATTTAAAAATTATTTAAATGAAAAAAATCCAATACCTTGCCTCACATGAAAGCCCATTTTAAAATACTTGCGTCTGCACTTCTTCTTTTTATGGTCTGTTTAAGCATCATCCACATGTTTTAGTACCATTAAGGGGCAATTGTTTCATTTTTTTCCAGACAGTCGATGAGTAGAAGACATTGTTTATCGAAAAGAAATTCAGCATTACCTTTTTCGATTTTAGTGATTTTTTTTTCGAGACATGGAGCGCCTGGATACTGTCATTCCATGATCGACAAGCAAACACATTAATTTGTTGATACTTCATACAAGGCCGTTACACTTTAGGTTTCCTTTTCATTTGGACATATTATTCACTTTAAAATCACTTTATTTATATGATCAATCAAAGTTATCCCGTCGAAAACGTAATTTATTTCAATCTACAATAAGAAGATATCAGAAAGAAATATCAAAAAATACTTTCATGAATTAAGGTAGTGATAACTAACTGTTATTAATAAGTTTGGTTATTTCCTGGATAAATAAATCCTGAAATTTTAATAAGCTTCTTTACTAACGATCTTTCAGAAACGTCTTATTTTGCAAAAAGTTGTTAAGAAATATTCGAAATTCCCCACAATTATAATTATTTCGTGATTACAGGAAACAAGATGAGAACTTGATTACAGGAATTGGTAAAACTTTAAAATAACCAAATACAAATGTTTCTAAATTAAGTAACTTTAAAACTATTGAAGTAAAGGAAAAAATTAATACCTGTAAATATATCATTTCCTCTAAAGATATCATATTTTCGTGATGATTTTTTTATCGAATATATGTTAATTCATTGGTGGTATTCAAATGAAGACGGAGCAAAAGAAAATTTTATTTTCAATAACTATTCACTCAAAAAAAAAAAGATTCAATGTGAATAGAACTGAATTTAAAAAAAAAAAAAACAAATTAGTTTTGTAATCAAAATTATGAATTTTATGCTTTTTATTCATTTGCAGTGCAAAAATACGGAAATAAAATTTGTAATTAATTAGCGAATCTGCAAACCGTCTAATAAGAAAAGTGTTTCCAAATCATGATGTTAGGCATGAACCTAATACAAAATTCTTTATAGTAAATTAGTTTTCCGGGAGATTACAATTCCCTCTTTCATTTTTTTCTCTTAAATATATAGAGTATAATAAGATAATGTATAGAGTATATATTTATTTTTTCATTTTTTTTTTTCAAACAAGTCGTAAGTTATTTCCTTTTTCATATCCTTTATGACGATTTGATTCAATATGTTTGGTGAAGTTAATCAGAAAAATATTTTTAACAGACCTGGTCATTTCTTTCTTGTCTCTCCACTAGGCAGCATTTTTAGAACAGTTTTCTTGTCTTGACTTTGTCTTGTTTTTAAGGCAGTTTTTGAAATAGTTGAATTCCAAATGCGTGTCCTAATGTTATATTTTAAAGAACATGAGATTATCTTTGTTGTCTATTGTGACTTATATGTCTCTCTTTTTGGTATAGCTATACCAACCGATAGCAGCAGTTACAAAGAAGGATGAGATCTTGAGATGACTTAAACTAATTAATGACTTCTGTATTCGTATATCTCCAAATAACTCCCCAGAAAATAGAGAACGCAAAAAAGCCCAGTAAATGTGCATAAGTAGTACATTATCAAAGTAGATTTATGCAGCATAGTTAATTTGCATAGTTAAATACTTTTTATTTTTCACCAATTTCATCATGCTTTTTCATAATATGAGTTTTATATTTTTAAATAATTTTATTCATCTTGATTTTTTTCATATTTGGAAAAATTATATATTTAGACATACCTGAGACAATGTACTTTTTAAAGATTTACAGAATTTATTATCTGTAAATCGATTTGTTTAATTAAATTTTGATTTTATAAAATTGGCACCACCTTATAATAAATTTGGGAAAAAATAAATTTCAAGATTTCCATTTTATTTACAATAATTATAAAATAAAGAAGGGAAATTAATTAAAAATAAAAGAAAATATTTAAAAGAGTTGAAAAAATTTTAAAAAATATCATAGGAAGTATCGTGGATAGAGATAATAATTCCGAGACATTTTGTGAGATATATTATATAATTTTTAAATAAAAATATCTAGTGAAATTTTCTCACATATTTAAGTCTAATTTGTCATTGGCAACATTAAAATCAAATTTAAAATTTCAATCATTGACTCCTCACAATATTATTGTTGATTATTTTAATTTTAATCAGCGTCAGATGTTAGACGATTGAATCAATTGCTCTCAATAAGGCCGATTTCGAAGGGGCTGCACCCGATCTTACTGTCAAAAAAATCGTGAAAATCTGGAAATTATCTCGGAATTAAAATGAAAGAATGATAATTTCAGAACTATATTTGTAGGATTTCTTTTTACAATTTTTTAAATTTACGTATATATTAAATTTTTGTTTTTTATGTGTGTCAGCAGACTGTCCTTTAAAAGTTAATAGCCGCAAAATTTTCCTATTCTGATGAAAGAAAAAGCTGCAACTCCAGATTAAAAAGTATTAAATTACTTAAAACGCTTACAACTTTTACTTTCGAAGAAAATAGAGTGATATATGCATTTGCCCGCCAGACCTCAAGGGAATAGTAGAGAAGTCTGAGTGTTTTCATTTCCTGTCCGTAAACAACAAATTTACTAAGCCATTACAGTTTTTGACTCCTGTAAGATATTGGCTGTTCATTCAACGTGTTATTGAAGACACCCAACTGATAAAATATAGAGACATCTAAATGTAACTTTCATTTTCATTAATAATACAATTAGTTATTCGGAGCTATTATAAGTCTTGATTCCTTTTAATTTAAAATAATTTAAAGTGAAGTCATTAATATGACATATTTTTTACATTTTCAGAATTTAAAAAATAGGCATTAATTTAACAGAAGAATAAATAGTAATAATAAAATATGAAATAACAGTTTTAATTTCGATGATTACTACATCAACTTCTTATATTTTTAAATATAAGAAAATACTTCTTAATTCTTCCCAAATTGTTTTCCTGGCAAAAAAAAAGTTAATATAATTGTTTAATTTTTCCAAAAATAAAACTCATGAAATATGCCTACAAGAAACCTAAATATATTTTTTTAATAGATTTAATAATATTTTAATACATTTAACTTCTTTTATTAACTTTCATTATAATATATATTTTAAAAATGTTTTGTTTTGAAAATCATTTTATTTTGACATAAAGACTATGTGAGTACAATTAATTATACAATAGATAAATACATAATTACTGAAGATGGAGCAGTTTCTTTAAAGTTATGAAACTTGTGCAGTTAATTAAATGTGCAGTTTCTAACACTTATTATAGTCAGATTAATAGCACTTAAAAGCTTCACATCTAACATTTTGGATGTTTTACTTAGTTGAATAGATTACTTTCTTTTCCCGACACATTCATTATCATTTTTTGTGAGATTCTTTTATGAAAGATTTCTTTATTTAGAAAGAAATTTGACTAGCAATAAAGTTCGATGAATTACACTTCAGCAGTGAAACATCTTCATTATTTAGATTCTGAAAAGCCTTTTAAAATATGTTACCTGCCAATAATTATATCACTCAAATTAAAACTGATTCAAGAATTTGATTAACTGATGATGATGTCGTGCCCGTGTTACCACGTAAAGGTAGTGCAGTAGCTTCTGAGGGTAAAGACCCCTGAGCACCCGAGAGCAGAAGTCTGACTTCCAGCTTAAATGAAGATGATACTCACACACTCGCTTGCACAACCCCTTTTCACAGTGGGGCTCATTCACACACCTCACAGATAGAACACAGGGGAAGACAACCATGCCCGAAGCAGGACGCTCAGATCACTGATAAGACGTGCTACCTCTAAGCCAGAATGCCACATAATCTTATGCCGGTGGCATGAATAACTAACTATCTGTTCCTTGGAAAAAAAGTATATTTTTTATTCTATGATTTCTTTCTTTATTTAAAATGTGCGTGTCAAACATCGGACATTTGGAGAGGATCTTTGTAAGAAAGAAAACATTTTTGAAGAATAAAATACCTTTTTTAAATCTTTATTACGTATATAATGTCTGAAAAATATATCTAGCACTGACTTTTAAGAGCATTTTTTCACTTTTCTAAAATATCATCATCTTTTTTTTTTTTTCTCTGGCTGAAAACATTTCCCATCTTTTATCATGTAATGTGAAAGTGTCTTCGGATTTCAATATATGTAAGAAAAGTATTGGAGTTATTGGAAAAAGGTACAATTGAATTAAATAATTTTTTTTATCTGGACACCGTCCCTCCTTAGAGCCGGTTCTTCTTTTATATAAAACATAATTAAACTTCATTGTATAAAATGTCATTGAACTAATAAATATCGAAATTCAAGTGAATTAATTACGCACATTTAATAAATATAGAGATATATTTTAAAATTTCAGACGTTTTCACGTATAAAAGTTTCGATTTGGTTAATCTAAAGGTCATATAATAATTATTAAAATTTTACATTATTTACATAATTTGACAAAATTAATTGAAGCTAGTAATTAAGGGAAACATAAAATAGCAATAATTACCCTTCAGATTATGTAAATTAATTTTAATTTTAAAGATTTTGCATTACACCAACAGTATTCTGCTTTCAGTTTTTTTTATTTCTAAATGACTGAAATTATTTAATGTTTTAGAAACCTTATTTGCACAAAGCATCTAAATTATATTTGGTCACCCATACATTTTCCAAGCACCTCGATTAAATGAGAGAAATCCGAATGCCCTATATTCCAACTGACATTGTCAGTGACTTAAGCAGATCACATCTGATTCGCCGGCGGTGGAACGAAAGTCAGCACATTACGCTGAATTTTGCAGGGTAATCGCATCACCTAAATCGGGATCCAAAATGACAAGACTTTCCACTTTGATTCCTCACTTAACGACCAGCATAAGACGATGTCTGAATTCACCTCACGTTTGCATCATTTTTATCACAATTCGAAACAAAGTGCACTATAGGAGAATTTTCACTCTGGATTATGGCATAAACCTTTACTGGACAGTTCCTTTAAAAGTACTATTGTGCATCGTAATTACGAATTTAACAAATTGAAGTCCTCCGGAATGGAATAGCTCATACCAATGAACTTGTTGAGCATATACAAAATGTATGTAAATTTTACATGTGGTAAATGCATCATCGAAGCTGAAAAGGGAATATGTGAGTTCTAGAAATATGAAATGATAGATATAGTGCAAACATTTCGGGGCAAAGTGATCGAATATCTAGACAAATTTCAGTATTTCATATTTTAGAGGTTTTTTTTTCCCGTCAAATATTATGCATAACTAGCATTCCAACTTACATAAAACAATGCATTTTCGTTAAGTTACTTCGAAATTTAATATTTTTTTCAATTGTCAAAACATATGATTTTTTGCACTTAGGTGATTTGGTGATCGAGTGTCATCATTCTTGTCAGAAGATGGCAGATTCTGTTTATGACACCATTATAGGCAACACCAGGAATTAGTGTTTTTAGTGAGCTAATTTTAATTGAAAGACTCCGACTTCTTTGGCTTGTATTTTTCTGAAGTTTAGAAGTGGAATGTTATCTCATGTTTCTTTCCTTGACCTTGATAAAAATTGAAATGTCCCTCCTCAAATGTCTTAATTTCACTTCAAAATGAGATGCTAATATGCACAATCAAATCTGAGATATTTAATATACGTAAATTCCTTGCAGAAAAAAAATATTTATTGTAACAAAACTAACCAATTGAATCTAGTATGCTGGAAAAAAAAAAGAGAATTTCAGTTTATCCCTCGGAGAATTTTATGTCTTTAAATATTTTTACAATTAAATATTTATTGAGAAAATGTTTCACTATAAATGCTCAAACGTTCTAATGTTAATTAAATGAAATTTGAAGAGCGAGCTCCAAGCTGCAAACTGCAATAGCTACTTCATCAGATGTTCAAAGCTTGAATTCTTCACTTCCACAACAAGTATTTTGCCTTCACATCCATATTACACTAATGTATTAAAATCAAGTCAGTTTTATTTACAATGCAATTACACAAAGACTAATAGTAGTAATCGATTTAAGAGCACAAACTTTCCAACAAAGGTTTCCATGTTAAAAATGAGCCATGGTTTATTTTGTAGTGAACGTGAAACATTCCTGGTAGTCTATTAAGCAATTGAGAATTGCGTATAAAGAGGCCTCGAGCCCTACATCCTATAAAATTATTAAAAAGGTGTTTTTTATAAATTTTCCAGGATTGTTTTATTTTGAGGTTTCTTAGGCATAAATGCATTTGCTACCTTTCATCCACAACTTTTGAAGCAAATACGAATCATGTAAATTTTCTCTTTGAAGTTTGTATTTGTGACTAATTATTTCTCCTTGTATTATTTTTTTCTCAGGAGCTTAGGATTTCAACTCAATTCAAATACCAGTTGTTAACTATACTATTTTTCGTAGTTTTAATTTGAATTTTGTGATACATAATATCTGACATATGACAACTTGTAAAATAGTATTTTAGTGGTTGATTTTCTTCTTCAACATGTTTTACTTATAAAGAATAGTTTTTATACGAATATAACATATTAACTCTTATTAATTTAGAAAAATAAGCTTGTATTCTAAAACCTAGTTAAGAAGTAATTAAAGAAGTAAACTTAATTAAGAAGTAACAACACAAAAATATAGACCTATATTTTGAAGTGGAATTTCGTTTTCATAATGGGATTTATATATAATTTCTGTTATATTAATTTAATTAAATGTTCAATAATTAACTATTATTACAACATTTGCATTTATGTATCTTCGGGTTTTGATGATTTATTGACTAAAGTTATTCGCGAAAAGTATTTAGTTCCATTTTATTGAAAGCTTTAAAACCACGAAGTTTACTATATGCATTCATCATTAGCGAAATTAGTCAGGCAATATTCATCAACGAAAAATGAAAATAAATATTAAGTATACTCTTATGTATGAAAAATATATTTAGCTAACATTTCAAAATTTAGGAATATGATACTTATTTCTGTGAAAAAATTATTATTAAAAACAATTATCAGCATGATTCTCATTAAATTGAAAAACGAAGGATTCGTATTTATTCTCTTTTATATGAAATTGCACTCCAGTTGTATACAAAATAGAGCAAAGAATTCAAATCCTTATAATTCATTTATATATCTTTAAAAGTACATCTAATATCTATTTAATGCCGCCTTCTTTAAAAATTACTAAAACAGAAATTAGTTATTTTTATTTCGTAGATCGTAATAGAACTAAAAAAATTCATAATAATAAAAAAATTAAAAAAAGTGTGCCTTATTATCTGCTACTATGTAGAAAAAGTTTATCAAAAAGGAAAGAAAGAAATACTCTAAGCTGCTTAGATATTTTATCACATTTATATAGAGATTTTTGTTAAACGTTTAAGAATTTTCTTTCAAATGCATTCTTTATGGTGTAATATATTTATACGGATATTTTATCCGCCTCCAGCATTAATAATTTTTTGATATCCATATTTTTTGAGAAAAACATAGTGTTTTTTTTTCTATTTTCTCATATTAATAAAAGCGCATGCTTCGATTTCTATAATTTTTTTAAATAATTGTCTACACTTTTGTCTTTTATATATCATATAATTAGAGTATAGAAATATAAAAAGAGTTGAAAATAAATTTTCTGAAATTTAGAATAAAAGACGTCATATTTAGGAAACAAAATATAAATAAAAATTATTTATTTGTCTGATAATTAGATTCTAAAAAAATTATAATATTATAATACTTACGGGGAATTACGAGTGTAAAAAACTTCAATATATCAAAAAGTGAACCAAATTCGATAATTAAATTTCATTTTTACATATATGAAACAAGCGAAATTAGATAAAGCTATGTAAAAAATATTGCCTCGTTAGTAAATTTGGTAATTTCAGGTAATTAGTCTCAATCAACATTACAAACAAATTAATTTCCACTTAAGTGTACCGTCAAGAAACCGCATTCGAATAACTATTTTCCAGAAATAAAGCACTTCAAGTAACCGATTTAAATTAAACCCACGCTTTGTTTTTACATCGGAAGCTCGTGTTTTAATTTAAATAGAATTTAACTATTTATTTGTTAGAAATAATTTCTTAGCCTCAATTGATTATTTAAGGCTACGATAACAATGCAGTCTACATTTTTTTCTTTCCAATTTTATTTCGAAGTTTTCATTACAATCCAACCGGAGTTCCACACCTTACAATAAATCGAATTCGTTCCTTTATTGTTCCTGAGTTTCAAAGGGCATTCAATTCTTCTGGGTGTTCCATGGATAGTAAAACAAATTCAAAAATGCTTTTCAAGTGAGATAAGACCGGGAATGACATTGTTGAACTTTCTGAAACTTACACTTTCGATTTGTCACAAAGATTTGCAGAGAAATTGGCAGGGGATTCAATTTGCATGGGAGAAATCGTCTGAAAAACTCCAGTTTCAATCACTGCAAAAATTAGAAAATCAGAAATTTAAATTTCGAAGAATCTTTTCTTTAAAATATTTTTGCATAATTTCATTCATATTATTCTCTCATATAAACTTACGAGCGAAAATTGCAGACAATGCAATGGAATTTCTGTAATATAATTTTTTCAGAAGTCGTTTTCTGCGAACAATAATAAAAAATATCTAGTGGAGCTTTATAAATTATTTATATCTGACATGCTTCCATTTTTTTTCTCCGTCTTTCTAAATTCCCAGAAGCAAAAAAATGCACCATGTCAAAACGAACTTTAAATAAATCCCATTAATTTAAAATTGGAATTCATTGTGCAGCTTGAAAGGGAAAAAGACATAATGCTCCAAGTAATTATATACTTTATATTGGTTAATTTATAAAATTAACATCGGAATGCAACAAGTATGCGAATCTTCCAAAATCTTTTGCACATTAGGAAGTGACTGGAAAATCGGTTACATACTGCTATTTAATGAGCATGAATCAAATTGAGTTAACCCTTTCTAGGGTCGTGGGAAATATGCTTCCCACCAAATTTATTACTCTTTGCATGAAATTGTGTAAGTTGGCATAAGTTCTGACAAATATTTTTAGAAAGACATTAACTTAGATGCTTCAGTTCTTTATCTCACACAAAATGATGCGTCTTGGTTTGTTACTTAATTATTAATTAACCAAATTAATTAATTAATCAAATTAAATTTATCTAATAAGCTAAATAAATCCCTTTTCTTATTCTAATTTCAAGCCTAAAAATATTTTAACATAATATGCCTAAAAAAAAAATTGCCCTTTAAAGGGTTAAAAAAAAGTTGCTAATAAGAAGCCGTCAATGCATTTGATAAGTAATTTTAGATGAAAAGGAAAAAGATGATTAGAAGTGTTTTCAAATCTTTTTATAATGAATACAAGAAAAATTCCTTAGATGAATATTGTTTTAAGCTTAAAAACATAAATATAATATCAAAAAAGTAATTATTTTTCTTATATGCTTACACATTTACGATTCTGATTTAAGAAAAAACTTAAGTAAAATAATATTCGAAGCTAAATAAGAATTTAACTAAAGAATGAATATCAATCAGATCTGTGTTTAAAATTCAAATAATAGTTTCAAGTGACCTCGAAATATTTTAAACAAATTTCAGTATTTCCGGGGACCCAAATACAACAACATCTTTAATAAATCGAACTTAAGAATGTGCAAGTTAAATTTCAGATGATGGAAAAGTATATTTTGAAACGTAATTTCTTTAACTAAAAATTATTTGATTGCTCTTTGAGACAAGTTTTAATTTACTTTTCTAAAAAAGGAATTTTATTGATTCAGTTTTAGTTATTATAGTTTTTGGTTATTACAGTTTTGTAAGCCAAAACTTTGAAATTTAATCCATAAAAAAATTGTAAAGATTGAAATTTTAGCAATTCATTTAGCTTTCTTAGATTAATTATATCAGCAAAAGGAAATAAAGAAAAAAACAAAATACTTTCTAAACATTCTATGTTTTAATTCATATTGGGATAAAATAAATATTTTTTCTCCAAACAGATATAGAGGAAGATGCACTTTTATATGCTATAAAGCTATTAATTATATTCGCGATTATTACGAGATTTTACGATTTCATGAACCTAGACTTCATATATTAAACTATTTTCAAAAACTCATGCGCAAATTATTTTTTATAGTCAGTCATTTAACTCATTTACATTGATTGCCCCTGCAGAAAAAAAATGCCTCAAAACATTCTCTGAAACTGTTATTATTTTCAATTCTACTTCAGGCAAAGAAATTAATCCCCCCCCTTCAGAACAGAAACAATACTTTTTTTAAAATTTTAATAAAATTGTTACTTTACTATATAATGTCATTATTTTTTCATCTCAGAGAAGCAGGTAACACTATCTATCGAGTATTCATCCCTAAAAAATCATTTTTTTTAAATCAGAAAGATTTTCTACAATTGTGACAAGCAAACAAAAGGATGCAACTGTTAGTCGTTACTTTAAAGTTGAACCCCATTAGAAAGCGCTCAGAAAGATACATAGAAACTTTCCTTTTTAAAGAGAGAGGAGGGTATTAAAAAATGATTCATCCTCTCTTCAAACATCTAACATAAAGTGCTCCATGTATTTTTTTTTCTTTAAAAAAAAAGACAGCTGCAATCCGCGTAGAAATATACAGCACATATAGGACTTGTATTCTTGGACGTTATGAATATAACCAGAAGTGCGTGTGTAGTTTGCTGATCAAAAATTCATGAGAACCGAAACGAATGATTAATGCAACTAATATTTCTTTCTTTCCAGTCTAAAGAAGTGGCTATACCATTCTTGTTTTCATTTTAAGAATTTGAATCTAGATATGATGGGCTGATTTTTTTTTTGTGTGAATAAAAAAGAAAAGCGAAAATCATGTTGAGTTCATTGCCACTTTCTAAGGCTAAGACTTCTATGTAGAGTAAAAAAAAATTAGAAAAAAAAAGTGCTCAATCAGAGAAGCTTTAACATGTTTTTTGCATCTCGGTTCCTGCAATCCCTTATTCGATATTTAAATTATTCTATATTTTTATAGTACGAAGTATGTGGTGAAGAATAATTCTAATCATCAATAAAAGCAATCGCGGGATTTTGATGAATCACTACTTTTCAGATCTTTCTGAGTCCAAAAAACGTATTTTTGGAATTATGTCTTTGTCTCTGTATGTAATTATTCAAATCCGATTAAATTAAAAAAGCTTTGAACTAAAGGAATGAAATTTGGTGTGCCGTCTTCCCATTAAATTCGTAGATTTTCTTCAAAATCTGGGGAGAATACAACCATAAAAAGTCTGCCTCTCCAGGACAAGTGGACATGATTACAACAAAAATTAAAAATCTAGATAAACAAAATTTGGTTCATAGTTCTAATATATAAGGTGTAGATCCTCAACAAATTTTGAACCTAATCTGCCAAAGCGTTGACTGTTTGTTTGGGTGTATATTCGAGTATACATAAATACGACGACTTATATAAATAAAATACCGTATGCGATCTTGCAACTAAAATAATAGTTTTGTTTTTGACTACAAACAATCGAAAAAAGATGTACAAAATAATATACGCGGTTTTCTTCGCTATGCTAGGAAGCCCAAAACTCTCATATCTGGAATTCTGTCACTCCAAGCAAGGTTCGGAAAAGAAGGAGAATGTGTCACCTTACTCCGATTCTACGGAATTTAAAAATCTGAGCAAATAAAGCTATCAAGTACTTACCGAAGCTTTACAATTTTCATGTCGGAAAAAAGTGCATTACTTTTATTAGGCAGTAAGCCACTACTGCCATTGGTTTGACAATCTGAAGTAACCTTAAATAAAAATACATTTGATAAAACAGCTTTTGTAAAAAATAAGATTATTCTTGCATTAAATACTATTCTTTTGATTTAATATATTTCCTATTTTTTACATTTAATCCATTATTCATAATTTTAGAAGTTAAAACAGAATCCGTTATTAAAAATATTAGAACATGGCACCATCCGATTGTGAATTTCTGAGAATAAAATAAATAAATAATGGGAAATAATTTTATTTGCAATTCACTGTTAGATGGCGCCAGATGTATGCAATAAAATTTAATCTAAATTACTCCATTACTCATTGCTTAAATTCTCAAAATATTAAAACATAACTGTGATAGAAAATACAGAATCATGAAAATTTCAGAACTGCAGGGTGTCAGGTAATGAGTGAAAAATCAATTGCAGAACTCTTTCCTTTCACTCCTAAAACAAGTCAAGTTAAATAAAATTATTTAATGAATTGCCAGGGGAGCAAACAATAAAAGGACTTGAAAGTTTTGTGTGTGAAAAGGATAATGCTAGAATATCTTGGAGAGTTTGGACGAATTACCAAATTATCGTAGACTTTGGAAATCATAAAAGTTACTGTTATAAAATGAAATTTCAAATTCAATTACTTATTAATTCATTGTATTTCATAATATTTAGTGCTCTATTTATTATAAATATTATGGAAACCCATTTCTAATGCCTATTTACTCATTGCAAATTAGTAACTTAGTACTTATTTATCACTTTAGTAACGATTATTTAAATTACCTATTATAAATAAGCAACTTAAGTTCAATTGGCATTTTCCTTGCTATATCCAATTTTAATGTTGAACAAGGCAATTGGTTTACTTCATAAGTGTGTTTTGCAACAGATATTAATTGCTCTTAAAAAGCTAAATAATGCAAAAGAAAATCGACACTCAAACAATGTTCCTGCAATTAATTTTTTTTTTCTTTTTGGTTATTATTTTATAATTGTTAATAATTTTTGAAAACAATGTCTTCACAAATACGCATTAAATCAATTCTGATAAATTAATATTGTGTCAAATAAGTAATTAAAAAGACAATCTAAACACTTTATATTGAAGCTTTTCAAGATATAACAATCCAAAATACTATCCTGAAGCATTGGTTATTTTTTCATGACTGTTCAAGGCAAAAGTAATATTATTTTGCATTTAGTCATTTTAATATTAACAGGCAATTTCCTCACAAATATTCAATAGTTAGCAATGTTATTACAATAATAAAATACTTTTAAAGAAATTCTGATCAATTTGAAGAAATCTAACTATTATGAAATGTTTATTTTTCGAATTTCATTAAAAACCTTTTTTATAAAACTCTATCGATATGTTATTTAATAGATGTAATATTTTCAAATTTTTCTGCTCACTTATGAAAAATACGTCTAATAAATAATAATAATTAAATTTTAAAACATCGTTGCTAAAATGAGAGAGAAATCCGATTTTTGAATTATTTTATTAAATGCTTATTTCAAATTAATGTCAGAAAAGGTTGAATGCTTTTTAGGGAAAGATAATTTGATTTTTTTAATTGTTGTTTTTTAACTTTAAACAGAAAAATGGTATCAAATATATCTTTCAAATAAAATTTTCATTATTTTCAGATATGGAATCTGTGCCCTTGTTTGAAGATTATGTTCCTGATGAAGATGTGTTTATCCCTTTTGATTTCCCTGAGAATCTTAATGACAGCCTCCTCATGCAGGGTATCGGAAATTCAAGCGAGAACATCTCAAGAAGCAATCTGCTCAAGCGTCTTCAGCCCTACATGAACAACCGGGCTATTGATGACGGCCCTCTCATTGTTCTTTTGATTATTTACGTCATTCTTATTGTTGCTGGAGCTACGGGCAATGGATTAGTTTGCGCTGCTGTTGCAAGAAAACCTGCAATGCGAACAGCTCGCAACATTTTCATAATAAATCTTGCGATTTCCGATTTGATCTTATGTCTTTTTACGATGCCATTCTCTCTGGTTGAGATCATGATGAAATTCTGGCCACTTGGCGTTTTGCCCTGCAAATTGGTTGCTGGATTGCAAGCTACCAGCATTTTCGTGAGCACTATCAGCATCACAGCAATTGCTTTGGATCGATATAAAGTCATTGTCTATCCTACTCAGGAGACTTGTCGTCCCCTTCGTGTGTTTTTTACCATTTTCTGCATATGGCTCGTTGCACTGTTACTGGCATCTCCTTTGTTCGTTTTCAGAACGGTTGTTCATTTCCCAGTAAATCTTCCTTGGTTGAAATCAGTGAACTATTGCATTGAACGCTGGCCTATTCAACATGGCCGTGGATTTTATTCTGCTTTCTCTATGGTGTTTCAGTACTTGCTCCCTATTTTCATTGTCAGTATGGCTTATGCTCGTATCTGTCGTAAACTCGAATGTCGAATGAATAACAAGGGTACTGCACTTCAGGAGAAGCATGAACGGGATAAGAAACGCGTAAGGAAGACTAATGTTCTTCTGGTTTCCATTGCTCTCATCTTTGGTTTCAGTTGGTTGCCTCTGAATATCTTAAATGTTGTTGCTGATTTCTTCTACCCGTTCAATGAAAATGCGACTTTCCGCATTGTCTTCGCTTGCTGCCACATGGCCGGTATGAGTTCTGCTTGCTCCAACCCTCTTCTGTATGGATGGTTGAATGAAAATTTTAAGAAAGAGTTCAAAGAGATCTTTGCTAAATGCTTTAAATCACCACCTCAACCACCCCAACCAAGAAGATCAAATACCAGAGTTGAAGGTACTGAATCATTCGTACTTTATACTAAAAATCAAACAAACAACACGAATCATTCCAACAATCACCCAACTCGTGCTGATACCACAGTTATAGATGGTGTTGGTGTCCGTACAATTAAATAACTTGAAATGCATGAATTTGTACTGGATGAACGATACAACATCATTATTATTTTTTTATTTTTGGTGCACAAAACCGTTGATATTGTTGTCTGAACATTATACTGCATGTTTCATGGTTTGAAAATTTGACCTTTTATAAAAATTTGTTTGTGTATGTTTCGTACGTAATTGTTTTGTAAACCATTATTTTAAGTGTTTCTATTTTTTCTAATTTTCAATAA
This sequence comes from Argiope bruennichi, assembly GCF_947563725.1. Classification (NCBI taxonomy): domain Eukaryota; kingdom Metazoa; phylum Arthropoda; class Arachnida; order Araneae; family Araneidae; genus Argiope; species Argiope bruennichi. Next base: position 54,335,565 of record NC_079162.1, read on the forward strand.
CTTTGATGTAAGGAAAGATTTGAAGAATGTATAAACTTATCAGTTAAGCTGCACGTTTATTTCATTTGATGGAAGCACTTTTTTTTCTAAATTAATGAATTGAAAAGAAATACATTATTCATTTTTTTTATCCGCATGAACGTGAAAATATTCATTTAAAAAAAAATATGTTTAAAACTTAATTCGACATCATATCCTCAAATATTTGTGCCCTATCCTACTGTCTCATATGTGTTATCCACAAGAATTCTGTTGCTGCATGCATATGTGTATAAACAATAATTTAAGCCCAATTGTATTTATTTGTTTCAGTCACAATTTGGTGACTGGTATGCATGTTGATTTTGATTGTTCATATCTTGTTTCATTTGATTGTTCACCATTTTCGTATTTTATTGCAAACAGAGTGTATTAAAACTGAAATATACAATTTCGTATTATAAAATTGTATGTTGTTATGTTTCCCATGTAAATGGTATTTTAAATCGAATAAGTTTGTTACAATTAAAATAGCACTATGGAAAATTGATCTCAGTATATACAAAAATCGGCGAAAATCAATTATTTGTTTATCTTAAAATTGCTTTCTATTATTACTATGATTAAGATGAGCGTTTCTTCTTTTCTGATGTGAGAAATTTTATTAGCTCAAGACATGTTTAATAACTGTGTATTTTCAACTATTTTAAGACCTTGTAATTTCAAATTAGAGGAATTTGAAAGGTAATTTTTCATATTATTTATTTAAACATTTTAGTAAATTACCTTATTTCACTGAAATGCATTAATGAATGCAACAGTAAGGTAAGTAATGTATAAAAATTGCTATAAGAATAAAGCGCAAACCGCTTCGAAAGCAAAATGAATTTTAATTTAATTTTTTAGTCCTTTAAGAAAGATAAGAGTAATCAATTGATATCTATTTCAAGATGATATGTTATTTGTTTCTAGTAATCTACTTTATAATGACAATTTCGTCTTCATAAAATAATAAAAGGAATTTTTAATGCTTAAACTTTTATTAGATATCTTTCTTGTTTAAAAAGACAGAAATATTGCTTATTTATTAAATTAAAAATGTATAATTCGGAAAGTAAATAAAAAAAAAAGTCTTCTGTTTTCGAATATTTTCAATTAATGTGAGCAAGTAGAAGTAATTAAAATGATATTTATATTATTTAATTATTTATTCATTAATTTTAATAAGATTTGATATTCTATTTAAGTTATAAATTAATCATTTGATATTTATTCATTAGCAATTTATTTTTTTAAAAAAAATACGATACAATGTAACTGTAATATTCTACCTTATGTTCAGGCCATTGTTGGTCTTAAATTTTCGAAAGTCGTTAAATTTTAAATAATATGGAGACATTTATGCTATATTATAATTATATATTTAATTGGTATATTATTAAACTATATAATTTAACTGAAAGTGCAGTTCTATAAGTCATGGATTACTGTAAATGCGGCTTACAGATAACTGCATTATTCATAAAATATATTCAATATATTATCAATAATTCTTAAAGTCTTAGACCTGAATGATGCACTATACAATACAGAGTATCCGAACATTTTCGGATATCCATGTTTTTCTGATTTCATCCGGGAAGATTCAGTGAATTATCTTTGAGCTTCGAAATGTAAAATTATGTAAAAACTATATTTGAACTTACACAGTTATCTCTCAGCGAAGATTCGGTCACCTGTGTATTTAAGTGATTGAACAAAACTGCTGAATAAGAAAAGGATTATGGCTCACCCCGTAATCTAGAAAGTGGAAAATGATCTTAAATTATCAACGCTTATTTTACTTAGCAATACTTATTTACATTTGCGTAAAAATATCACATGTTTATGGGAAGATATAAATTTCTTCAAAGTAAATTCAACCAGAATATATCAATCTTATAGATATATGACAAAGTAATTCCAAAATATTTTATTGAAAGGTTAAATGAATTCTATAAATACTGAAAGAAACATGAGAATTATTATTCAATAAATTCTAACTACATATGCACGGAATATAGCATATATATATTTGTTTTCATAATTTCAAAGCAAGCAAAATCTTTTTCATAATTTCAAATTAATGTTCCATGTAATTTTCATTATATGGACTAACTTATGTGGAAATTATAGTTGAATAGCATTAAGATTCAGAAAGATACTGGCTTTCAGGGAGGAAATTTTAGTTGCTTTCGAAAGTAAATTAACAAAGATAATAATTTTTTTATAAATTAAGATAGAGATTTTAGGGCGAATTGGAAGTTCCAATTTATCTCAGAGGTGTTGAGAATTTTTGTTGACCTGCTCCAAGTCAAGATCTTAGTTCCATATAACACTTACGGAATTAAATGAAATGTAGACTATAACCACAGACACACACTACAAAAAGTCACATCATTTTGTTTTACAACAATGACTTACAGTTCCAGCAGAAATCATTTTATTTCAAAAATCAGTGGATAGCTTTTCTCAAAAAGAAGTAGCCATCATGTCAGCAAAAAATGGTCCCATTTCATGTTAATAAATGACACATTTTCTGGATAAACAAAGTATTAAGAGGTAGAAATATTTTTTTATCGTGTAATTCAAGATGCACAGTGATAGAAATCTAATATTTGTGCAACTAATGATGAAAGATTTTTTATTATTTATACCTAATTTACTGAAATTTATGTTAAGTACTTAATTATAAATCTAAAGAAATATTTAGTATATTTCCGTCCTTTTATAGAATTTAATATAGTTTCTCGAATAATTTAGTTTAAAAAATATCAATATGTGGAAAAAAAAACCTTGTCATTAACTTTTCTGAAAAAACAACAGGAATTTAGCTTACTTTAATGCTGATATTTTTCGGAATCCTAATATTATTCAGCTGGGCTTTTATATAAGTTGGCTCATATATCTGGCTTTCAAATTAGGAAAAAAATATGCCGTATTTTGTGCATGCGTAGTTACATTTTATTTTAAAAATTACTTATATTTCCTTGAATATTAATTCCCTCCAAACATCATTTTTTTGTATAATCAAAGCTCTAAGATAATTCATCCAACCTCTCGTGAGAAATTCGGAAAAATACTTAAACCCGAAATTGTCTGGATAATTTTGATGGCATAGTTTATGCAATGTGTGGCAAAGTAAGTGTGCATGCTTTAGTTTTTCTCATTTGTTGGGAAAATATTTCATTTGACTAAGTGAATTAATAATAAATAATATAGTACAAAAAGAAACTTTTAAAAAGTTTTTTTTTCTTTTACACATTTCAGGTTTTGTTCCTGGAATCTAAAGAAACAGTTAAGCGAAGTATGCAAATGCACTTCGTGCAACTGTTTTACATTCCTTGAAAGTCCTGGTCGTCTCAAACTTCAAAAATGTCCTCAACTTCATAACTGGTCCTTATTTGCATTCCAAAAGATGTCAATAGTTCCATTCGCGATTTCCCTTCATCTACAATAGCTATCAGTGATATTAACGGTAGAAAATCAAGAATAAGCTGTCAGAAATATAGTTGGAATTTCTCAACTGGTTAAGTTGCTTCAAAAAATCTTTATGGAACTCTTGTTAAATTTTAAAAAATCCATCAGCTCACTATTTATGGATTTTACCCATCAAAAGTTAACGGTTCAATCGTTCTTTCGTCTTTCAAACGTTCGCTCACAAGTCAACCTATATAACTACAGTCCATAAAGGTTAAGTATTCATAAGTATTATTCATGATACAATCTTCAGATTTATTTTATAAAATAATCGTATAAAATAATAAATGGATTTTAAAGCAACAGAATATCCAAACCTTAAATTCAGCTGATTGCTTATGTGTTGAAACATATAAGCAATCACCAATACCAATCAATAGTGTTATGCATGGAGTGGTAAGATTTTATCAATATTAGGCAATCATTAAATAGATTTTTAAAAAAGAACAAGTTTGTTTTCAAAACAATAGCATACATGTAATTTTTACATACTCGCCCTTTATCAAAAAAGAAAAAAAAATTACTCGATTAACATTTAAATGCTCTTTATTATTTTCACAACGCATTCGAAATTTATCTAACATGCAGGCACTAATGTAGTAAAAACCAAAATCTTTTGAAAAAATGCCCTACCGTTTTGATTATGAAATGTGTAATTAATGTAGACGAGTATTCTTTTTTATCATATATGATTTAACATTTTGAAATGTGCAATTAATGTAGTCGAGTATTCTTTTTTATCATATATGATTTAACATTTTGCATACATTATTTCATTAGATGTCTTTAGCGAATTATAGTAGTGTAATTTTTTATTAAAAATTAATTTAGTTTGATTCTTAAGCACTTACATTAACACGTTTCTACTTGAGCTTATTTCAACTTAGTTAACTTGAAGAAGCTCAACACACTGAGCACCTCTCATGCTTTGATACGTTACTGTAATTTTTTTCCTTGCTTTGTGATATTCAATTAATATTTTACCAATATACATTCATTTTGCGGGAATTTCATTTATATTCTACCAATTTGTATTTACTTTGTAGTATTTCATCATACCCTAGCAATATATATTTATTTTGTAGTATTCCATCGATATTCTATCAATATGTATTTACTTTGTAGTATTTCATTGATATTCGACCAGTATATATTTACTTTGTAGTGTTTCTTTGATATTCGACCAGTATATATTTACTTTGTAGTGTTTCTTTGATATTCTACCAATATATATATATATACATTCTGTGGTGTTTTATTGATATTCTACTAATATATATACATATATATATATATATATATACATATCTAGAAATATTTATGTGCAAAATTTGTAATCGTGTGTTTTGTTTTCTAATTCAAGTGGTTTTTCAATTAGGCATATTTATGTTTATGGTATGGTGAAATATGTCTTGTGGGAAAGTATCTGTGTAATCGATGTATACTTCTATTTAAAACATCACTATTCAATCTGCACTATAAAATGTACTATTATAACTATTTCTATATCACTTCAGTGTATTTCAGGATTTGTGTATTTTGATATACTGGACTCGTTATCAGCTCTAGATGAATAATTACCGTTAAAACATTGTATGCGAAAAACTTATAGAAACAATGTTCATTGTAATGATAATTAGACAAAAGAAGTGGAGAGATATCGTATTGAAAACGTTAGTCACTTGGACGAGTTTATTGCATTTTATTCATAATTGTATTCATGAATAATTATTAAAACTAAGGACCTATTTGAATTTTTTAATCTCTTAACAGTCACCACTTGAGCAACGAAATTAAATACAATTTTACTTATAGCACAATTTAGGTCAAAAATACCTGTATCTATTCTAAAACTTGACTTCATCTGTAATGCATATGTGAAGGTTACGATTATTTCAAAAAATTTCCTGAAAAAGAATATTTAACAGATAGTTTTAAGCTTAAATAATTAAATTAATAAATTGCCAGTTGTTCGTCGTATATGATAAAGTTTAAAAAAAGTTTAACCAATAATTTTTTTAAAATAGAGAATAATGTCATTGAAATAACTATGTAATGTTATTTCAATGACATTGCATAGTTATGCAATGTTATTTCAATGTTTGCAATGTTATTTCAATACATTGTTCAATAGTGCAATGTTATTTCAATGACATTGTGAGTTTTCCAGGTATCGAAGGATGAGTGGCAAAATTAGGAGCAGGAAAAATTGTCAGTGCAATATATTGTTCGCATATATACTAATATCTCTAATTATGTGGATATTATTTGAAGTCGTTGATTTTATTTTGCTGTTAATCTCTTTATTTATACTAAGCATGTGGAGAAAAATGCACACTGCTTTCAATATTTTTTTTTGATCTAATCTAAAAAAATAACCATGACCAAAAAGATAGATTAAGATCACACTGATAATTGCCTTGCTCTTAAAAGAAATTGCAGAACATGCTAATGACTAAACTTTCTGCGTCTGCAGATATTTCTCTCTAATACTATGCAGTTTTTATCTAAGGCCATAATTTGTAATTCGTTCAGCAAACAGGAATTGGCAATTTTCCTCAAACTTTAGACACCATAAAGCAACAAAAATAAGCTTTCCCCCAAAGTACGCCAAGTTGGATTGTTCTTCTATAAAGTCAAGCTTTCTATGTGTTTTTACACTTGAGGAAAGAGTTTTATTCTCTACCTGATTGAAGTGCAATAATTCTGATTTAGTGAACGATTAATATCCAGTTTTCTAATTAAATACAGTAAAATTCGCAGCTGTATTAGAAATGCAACTGCTTTTTTCATTTGAAGTTGCCAATTCAATTGTGATTGTTATACCAATTCATACAAGTTGCTAGTTTGGTGACAATAAGGCATTTAAGTATCATGATATTAATAATAGCAATTGACTTACAAATTGGTTTGATAATGCATCTAGGGTCTTTTCATGAGTCCAATGTATTAGCTTTAATGTTCTTCTGATGTATCTATTTAGGACTCTTTTTTGTGAAAATTAACCAGTGCAAAATTTGTGAATGTGAATTTTTGTTTTTAATTCATGTGCATTTTTCATTAGTTTAAATTCATGTTCGTGATGTGAACAAGTCAATGGCATGGTTAAAGTAATTGTTCAGTATGTGTATTTCACTTTAAAGATATTCAAATCTTCACTATGACACGTAAATTGATATTGTATTGATTATTATCTTTTTGTTTATAAACCATCTCAATGTTCATGTGTACACGTGTGTATTTTCGTGGTGAAATAAATGTAGCATAGAAAAATATTGTTTTTTTTTTGTGCGAATGGTAATAATGTTACAAAAATGGTACTGATTAATCAAATGATTGTTGAAATATCAAATTACAGACAGTTCGAAACTACACACAAAAATATCAAATTCGAGGAGATATACCAAATCATATAATATTTCAATAAGAAATGTATAGTCCAATCACAATAGTGAAAATGGTTAGATAACATCAAGATTAATGATATTATTTGTGGCCAATGTCAATAACCAATAAATGATGATTTGACAAGAGACAGGTTAGATAAATGCAGTCTGATGCTATTTTAGTCCTTAATGGTACACCATTTGCAAAGATTGCAGAGGAAATGTGTATTAGTACAACATCTGTACCACTCACAAGTAAAAGGATAAATTTAACTGTGCGTGTGATAAAGACAGATAATTTCTTAACTTTCCACACAAAAAGCTATATAAATCTGTCACGAATTTTTTTAAATAAAATTTTATGATAAGAATTCGAGAGGCTAAATTTTCTATTCAGTTTGCATTTCAGAATAGATATAAATTCCGGTCTAAAAATTCTGCTAAATTTTATTTCTGAAAAAGGTTTTTATTCATTTTAAATGTGGTTAAATTTGTAATAATTTTAAATTTTCATTTCCACATTCAAAATTTGGTACAAGTCGTCAATTGATGGAATTTTTTTTCAAAAATACATAACTACATTTAGGCACTATATCGAATTGTAAGCAAGTATTTTGAGAAATTCAGTTTAAGAATTCAAAACATATTTGGAATTTTAATATGAAAATTCTGATTAAGTGATATATAAAATAGCCAGAAAATTAACTGTTTTATTTAAAATTATTTTACCAGGCTAAATTGTACTATTATACTAAATTGGACAATTATAAAGATATAATAATGCTTTTTGAAAACTGAACACTATAAATTTCGCTACATAATTGAGGTTCAAAGAGAACATGTGCTGAAATAAACTTTTTTTTCTTTAAATAAAAAACGATGAGGATTCTATTATTTCGACATTTAAATAATGGATGTAAATGTAAGAATTAGGTTTGCCGATCATTATTTCGGAAAGAAAGCAGACGGAAATTCAGGTAAATGCGTAATTTCGTTACTTAGATTGACAATTAAGAGACTATTTTTAGACATAAATGCCGCGGTAAAGTTTTTACGAGATTAACTTTCCATTTTTTTATAATGAATGACCCTTCAATGGAGAGATATTAATACCGCATTAACGTTTTGATATTTGTATACAGATTACCGGATTTTTAAGTAATAGAAAGGCATATCATAAACTCATTTTTTCAGCTGGTTTTAAGAATATTGCACTTCCTAAATAGGAATGCAAAATTTATTTTAATAAATTTAAATTTGTTTCTTTTTCTCTTACAGAATAAAACCTGCACTTAATGTGCCATTTCAAGTTTTAAGGAGTTTAAAACTGAATGAAATCAAAATAGCTATAATGAGTAGTTAAAATATAAAATTGGTAACTCAATTTTAATTTTCTCTTTTAAATCTACATTGATATGTTGATGCTTTTCTTTGGGATCAGCTCAGTTTTAATCAATTCTTTACAGCTAAGAAAAATCAGATATGTTTCGAAAGTCTATTTTCCATTGTTTCTAATACAAGTAGTATTTTATATTCATTCATTCATTCAATAAAAAATTCAATTACTGAAATATGAAACCTATTATTCAACTATTATTTGTCTCGGAGACCAATACGAGTTGTTTCTATCACTTTTCTCAGAGACCAATAATAGTTGCTATTAGTATTTTTCTCAGAGACAATTGCATCTTGTTTGAAAATAATCTTGTGAAGATGAAAAAGCTATTTTTATTTCTTTTCCCATACTCTATTGAAATGATGTTTTAAAATGGACTCTTTAATTCTTCCCCGAATTTTTTCAATTCACCATTTGATGAGAGATTTAGGAAAAAGGATCAAACAATCTCCTATGTTTTTAAGATTTCGGAAAAATATAAAATAACTTTTAATATAAATATTTTTTTTTAATTAGAATCAATTACGAATACTTTTTAACTTCTCAGAAATTCTCTATATAGGTAAGTAAAAAATAATTGATGACAATTTTGGTCTTCTAAAACAGTATCTTTAAAAACAACATAAAAATAGATCAATTTACTATTCACTGAAAGGAACGGTCACAACTAAGAGCACAATTTACAATGACTTACATTACAGTACTTACATCACAAATTACAGATATAAAAGAAAACATATCTTCAAACTGACATTAGCATTATTACCGATGTTAAATTTTTAAGATATTTTTAACATACTTGTTGTATGATTTGGCTTAGAATTTCATTAGCATGACGTTGGTTTATTCGATATACTTTATAACCTTACACTTTTGATTACTACTAATAACAGTTGTTAGAGAATAAAGAGGTCTTATTAAACCATTGGAGAAATTACATGTACGTTATGAGAAAATTATACATACGTCTAAAGTCGGCCAAGAGAATAATAGAGGTTTTGTTGCATCACGAGTTCAATTATGATGGAGAATTTTTTCGGGGGGTGGAAGGGGTGGAGGGGGCTGTGCAATGATAAACCTCCAAATATATCTTTGTTTTGGCAGAAAAAGGAGATTTGCTTCTAAAATTGCACATTAGTCCTTTTTCCAATTAAATGAACTCCAATTATTATATTACGTTACTGTAAGAAGGAGTAAATAATAGGTAGATATACCATTTTTTTTAGCTTTATTGCAAGGTAAAATTTAATGAGTTTTTGAGCAGGTTCAACTAACACTCTTGTCATAAGTTTCGCATATTTTATAAATAAAAATTGAATTTTGTGCCCACACTTGTAAAATAAACATTCTTATACCAAAAAATGAAACGCTGTTATAAGATATTGAACGTAGATTCCTCAAAATTGAGAATGGTGTCCTCAATATTGTAATTTACATATTCTGTCATTGCAATTACTGTGATTCCAATCATCAGTATACTTATTAGTCAACAGACACTCTCTCAGGTAACAGATTATATTCAAATCTAAAGTGGATAAATATTTATGATTTAATGCCATGGTGCAAGGTTGATTTAATGCAAGGGTTTCTAACAGGCTGTCGAATATGTTACCTATTTGATTATATTAATATGTTCATATTCATTTAATGACTATTCCAATGATGGAATGCCAGTATCAGAATTAGTAAGATTCTTTTAAATGTGTAGAAAATGTATTCATTTTCTGCAATAACAATTTAATATTTTAATTGCAAAAATTAACACATTCCATAGTCTTTATATATCAATGAAGTAATTAAGGTCGATGTATCAAAAAAAAATTACTTTCAAACGTAGTCAAAAAACTCTGATTGTTTAATTTCCACTTTTCTTTTTCGAAAACAATGCAGGTATCTAAAAAATTCAAATGATTTAGCCGATTAAAATCATATGTTGAAAAGCATGTGATTTGCACGGCTTAATTAATCAATATAACAAATAGAGAAATTTTGAAATTCCATTTTTATCTTTTATATATACAGATAATAACGTAATATTTATTAACCTTGAAACGAAATCTTTATAATTAGCATTGTGAACTGAGAACTTGCTTTTTTCGAAATTTATCAGGAAAGAATAATTATATTTCAACTACATAAAATAGCCTTTAGATGACAAGTGACTGCTTAATCCATTATTCTAGTTAATCATGCTTGTATGCTCATTTATTTCAAACCCAATTCTTCTTTTTTTAAAGGCTTAATTACACAAAATCCTTTAATATTAACAGTCCCTATTAACAGTTAAATAATGATATAAAAAGAACGCTCTTTGCATCCAGTGTCTTTTTATAGGAAATAATAAGCCTAATTATTCTTAATAAAATAGTAAACACCCAAGCATTTTTATTTCACATATCGTAATTTTACTGATATTACCATACCTTGGTGCATTTTTCATCTAGCAACAATCAGTTACCTCTCAAGCGAAAACATTAGTGTTGTATCCAATCATTAATCATGTGTTCAAAAACAAAAATAATCAGTTTATGTCCTTATTTGTTTCAGATATATTATTAGAAACATAACAATGTGAATTTAAGTAATCAGAGAAATAAATGTCGTTTAGCAATGTAGCCAGAAGTTTAAATGTGCCATTGATGTAGCATTATGATTTCTATCTTGAAAGTTTTAGTTTTAGATACTATTTAAAGCAAAAATCGTATTGATTGAAATGTTGAAAAATGCAGTTTCAAGGGTCAGATGGTTATAAATACTTTTGAAAAAAGTTGTTGAATCTCATTTCATCAAATCATGGCATGACAGAATTCAAAATTTATATTTAGTCTGGCTTTAAATACTATAAATTTAATACCTGTGCAGTTTTGATTTCATAAAAGTTATCAAAATTATATATTTTAATATAATAAAAGTATTTACCAAGTAATTATATATTTGTCTTCGATACTGGATATTTTGATTTTACAAAATATATAAATCTATTATTCTAGCTACTCGTTTTTTACGTAAAAAATAAAAGGTTACAGCATTTAAATATTTGATAAATAGCAAATAAAAACAATTTATTGTAATAAATTGTACGAATCTTAATTAGCTTAAACCTTAAAAAAATTGTTTTATACTTGTTCTTAACAAGAATTCTTGACATCTGGATAGTGTAAATTAAAAACGCGTAAATTATGGACAACAGTAAAGGTTGAAAGTGTGCAAGGTCCTGACAATAGTAGTTGCTTTCTTTGTAGTCACTTAGCAAACAAATACAGGGTTCCCACAAGGTATTCAACGTCTAATATTTACAGATTCGGATAGAACACGTCAAGACGAGTATTTTGATATATAACTGGTAGGGTCCCCGAATATAATCTAATTAAGGTGTGAAACTTGTGTTATGAAAACTTCAAGAAATGAGGGGAAAAAACAATAGACAATCAATGTTTATTGATTTATACAACAGATATTTGATTTATACAACAGATTTTGATTTATACAACAGATTTTGATTTATACAACAGATTTTGATTTATACAACAGATTTTTGATTTATATAACAGATTGTTTTTACAACAGATTTTAGAAATGTCGGCCATTCGAACAAATGACATGACGAAGTCCGGAATCGAAGTTCGCAATTGTTTTCCGCAAAATATCTGTTCCAATTTCCTTTCAATTGCTGTTTTCAAGTCGCCCAACGTTGAGGGCTTTGTGAGATACACTGTGTCTTTCAGACAGCCGCATAAGACAAGTCGCATGGGTTAAGATCCGGGGTGTATTGTGGCTACTCAATACCATTGCCTGTTTTCGAACTGGAATCCAACCCGATCAGTCTATCGTGAAAATGTTCCGCTGAGAGATCGAAGTTTCGCTGAGTGGGGTGAGGTTTAGCACCATCATGCATTAACAAATAATCGCTTATCTTGTCTATGGCATGTAAGAATGAGATGACCGGTGACATTTTCGATTACAAAAATTACCCGGTTCAATGATGCTTTTGGCAGATAACGCACACCAAACTGTGAGCCTAAGTGGGTTCAGTGGTCGAACTATTGCATGATGAGGATTTTCAGTGCCCAGAACCTCCAGTTCTGTTTGTTAACATATCATTGAAGGTGGAAGTGCGCTTCTTCATTGAATCAGACCTGATTAATATTAATTTCGCCACATTCAACCATATTAATAATTGTGGTTTCAAAATTAAATCTCCTTAAACCATCCAAATCGGTCAATGGTTGATTGATTTGAATTTTGAAAGGGAACAGAGACGCATCCCTCTTCATTATCCAATGCACCGTGCTCTTAGACATGTCGAGTTGTCGTGTTACCTACCGTACCGAAGTTGATGGACTTACTTCGCACACTTCTGTCACTTTCTGAACATTAGCTTCAGTTCTTGCATGCATCTCTTTTTTCTTCTTTGATAGCAACATTGTCCAACACAATGCCGATTGCTTTAAATCTTTCGTATATTCTTTTGATCGTCGTGTCGTTTGCCGAAGTTTTTCTTGAATTTTTTCACCACAGCTCTGGTGATTGTAATTCATGAAAAGTCAGCACCATGAAAGCCCGATGCTCAATCAAATATTTGTTCTTTCAGAGCCACATCGATTACATACAGTACACCGTAATTTTTTAGCGAGTAACGCGCGTCTCATTCTCACCAAACCTGTTTTCTAGCCTTATATGCATAGGCGAGAATTTTCATTTCCTCTCATTGGTTGCCACAAATTTGCAGAGTCACCTAGGGAAACTTCAATGTTGTGCAATCGTCGTATGCATCTTAATTTGGAATAAAAGCTGTCGGATTCGTAATTAACTTTCTTCATGTAATTGGACGATGACGCTATATTCGGAGACTCCTCATGTTATACATCAAAATACTCGTCTTGACGCGTTCTATTCGAATCTGTAAATACTCGTCTTTTCCTCGCTGCATGCCTTGTGGGACACCCTATATTATTAACATGGTGAACGGATGTAAATTCGGATATCGTATTCATTATTTTTACCTTTGTTTATAATCGCATGACCATTTTTGAATTGTTATTATACAGCGTAAATATCACATTAATCTAGCAAACGCAAATACTTTATTAATTGCATTAGGCAAAATATGTATGGTATCGAATTCTGATTTTCTGTTATAACGAACCTTCTTTCATGGAAGGGAGAAAAGATAATACTACACAACACTGTCTTATTACATTTTACATATAATACAGAATTCGATAATATCTCAATAATTAAACTCCACAAAATAAGCCTTCAGTATCTGCAAACAATATTTTGAAAGAATTTAAAAATAATGATTAAAATGCTTTAATGGTTTAGACATCATTAAAATTATTTTATTTATTTAGTCATTTTTACTTGCAAATAATTTTTTTTTCCTAATTAAACAGGTTTGCCCTCAAAAAGTTGGTCTAGACAAAAATTTTTTAACCTTTTTAAGTTAAAATTTTCAACGAGTTAATTTTAGTTGTTCAACATCTTTTTAACTGCAATCAATCCTTTCTTTGCAAAAAAGGGTAGATTTTGGAACTTGTGCCTTAAAAAAACATCTTAGAGCATTCACCTGAAATAAAAAGAAAATAAATTTAAAAAATATATAAGATAATCCTTAGAAGATGATATTATATGATGAAGTTTCCTGAGATATCAACATTTAAATTATCATCAAAGAGCTTTCAAATCAGAAAAGGTTATTTTTTAGATCAGAAAAGGTTTTTTTTTTTTTTTTTTTTTAATCTGGAAGGTCTTTTTTTTTTCCTTCTTTTAAAACTCTTATTTTTTAGCAGATTTTACTTTATATGACATTTTAATAAAAAATACATGTTCTGATGCTTGCAAGCAGATTAATTTTTTACAGCTTTTCTACTTACATCTAGCATAAACTCACTTTTATATATTTTTTCCTTCCTTTTCTATACATTTTTGTTTCTCATCTAAAATTTAATTCTGAATTTGAATCTAATGAATTAAGCCAATGTCTTCCAAAGAATGATTTCATTTACTCTCTTGAATAGAGGCAGATTAAATTTTCACATCAGCGTCAAATAAAAAGAGCTTTAATCAGAAATTATTCAGTTTATTAAGTTTTTAGAACACACAGATAATTTATCTAACTACTAGCTTTGTTATCAAATAACCATTACAAATATGGCGTACAAATATGGAGTACATTATAGAATATGGCTTTCATTCCAATAAAATTTCTATTTTCAATATAATGCATAATTCATATGTCAAACCAATGAGGAAAATAATGCGATCCTTCTTTCGAATCTTAATAAAACTGAATTACTTGAATGGCTTATATAACATCCAAATTAACAGAAAACTACATAGAACAATATTACTATGCCATGTCACATCCTCGTTTCTTGAACATAAGTCATTCCGCATTAGTTTGGGATAGATGTGAAGGGAAAGGAAAGTCTGAGGGGATTTTTTTATATTCATATCTAGAAAATGAGAGAAGTGTTTAAAAGTTATATGAAATAATATTTTTGAGGGTACAAATTTATTACAGCTCTAAAAATTTCAACAACAAAATTGTTGTTGAATTAACATTTCGCATCATCGCTTTTCTTCTTATAGACTGTCATTAGTGATGGGAAGAAGTCCTCATTGGAATCTTGTATACTAAGTATTAAGTGCAAAACAGAGAGAGAGATAATTCAGGTGTACATAATAAAGATATAAATAAAGAATTAAGTGACATGTAAAAATGGTAAATCAAACTTAAAAATCCAACTATGAAGTAAAGAAAGTAAAAGTATGAAAAAATAGGAAGGGTGAAATTCTATATACAGGCTAGCAGGATGCTGGGGAAGGCTAGAAGAAATATTTAAATTCTGAAAAATCACAAAGAGGAGGGCATAAGCTCTTTTATTAAAGAAAAACGTTTTTTAACGTAGGGCATTTCGAAGGGTTTTGTGGTGACTTTTTTAGAATCTTGTTTGAAATCTTAACTCATTCTTAACATTATAAGGTGTTTGGCATATGTGTACTTTAATTAGTTTGGAAAGTATAACCAAAAATCATGCCCATGCTTGTTGATGTTTGCAATGATGGTTTTTTCAAATACTTTTATTTCAAAATTATATTTTCAGAGGCTGCACACAAGATTTTATAAATATTGTTCATTAATCGCTAAGAAATTTTCCAAGTATGTTTCATGCAAACACAACTGCTGAATATGCACAGTTGAAATGTTGATTTTATCAAGGCCATTGCAATCTGCTTTAAGCTAAATATGATGTCGAATAAAACATTATTTCGAAAATTTCTTATCATAGAATTAACAATCTGAAATTACTAATGCATAGGATAACATATTGATAATTTGTAGGCTAGGATGTTGATAATTTGTATGACTTAGCTATTAACCTGGACACTTATTAAAATAATTATATATGCAACCTTGACGGCATCCTGGCATAGGAGTAGCGGTTCTTCCCCGTAATCTGGGCGTCCCGGGTTGGAATCCCGGTTCGGGTATGGTTGTTCTTCATCTGTGTTGTATCTGTGAGGTGTGTGAATGTGCCCCCCCCCTTTAAAAAGGGGTTGTGCAAGCGAATATGTGTGTGTGTCATCTTCATAAGAGCTAGAAGTCAGACTTCTGCCCTCGGGTGTTCAGGGGTCTTTACTCTCAGAAGCTACTGCACCCCCTTTCTGTGGTAACGCGTACACGACAGCATCATCATCTATGCAACCTTAAAAAAATAAAGAAAGATGAAGCATTTAAAAAAATGATAAATTATGAAAAGAATGCCAGAGAAAAACATTTGTTCAGTTAAAACATGAAATAATAGTACAAGATAATAAGAAAGGAAGCAATGAAAATATTTAATGTAACTTAGAAGATACATTCGTATGATTTATATTTAAGATTAAGAAAATACCAGAGTTTGAAATCGGTTGTGAGCGATCTTAATACATTTTATTTTGATAACTTCAAATTTGAAATGGAATATATTTTTGGAAACAATTATTACTTGTTTCAGAAACACATTTTGAGCAATTTTTATTTTATATTTATTACATATCATCAATCTCAAGCTACAAAATGATTTCCTATAAAGATATGTAGGAACAAGATGAACCAAACAAATTATTTTATGGTAAATATTTGACTTTATTGTCTTCTATTATTGTTCAAACCAGGGTGTAATATTAAATAAAGAAATAATGGTAAAGAATTCGGAAAGCTAAAAGAAGTATTTATTAAAGAAACGAGGAATACGTTTAATAAAAACGCAATGAATTCTTACGTTTTCTTATCTATATGCATGCACACATTCAGAAATTCAAAGAAATGCTGTAAATGTCCTAGAAGTTTTGATAACAGTAAATGAAGATAACATTTCTATCAAAATGTTCTAAATAAATGAAATAATATCGCTTCTTGAAAAGGAAAGGTTTTTGGAATTCTTTATAGAATATTTGATTTCTTCATGATAACGATTGAAAAAGTTGACTTTTGAACTTTTATCATTATTTGTGGAGATGTTGCGGCAAACCGTATTCTAGAAAACAAGATAAAGGCACCATGGGATAATTGTTGAAATTTCTAAAGTTTTAGAAGGGAATTTTAATGATAAAGTAATTTGGTTTCAGAGCATGTTCGACTCACTGTGGGAAAAGAATTGCCCGTGCAACCCACAAGTTAAAGTGTAACTTGAGTTCAAAAGATTAGAAATTAGTTACTTCTAAAACACGGATAAACTGAAATTATTACATACACGTGTGCGCGTGTAAGGATTTCTAAAATTTATTTAAAAGTGAGTTCTAGAGACAGGCCTTGAAATTTACTATTGAGAGATTATAAATTCAAATCTCATTTTCATCGACGGTCATTTGTGTATGTAGGAATGAAATGAGCTACATGTACAGTGGCAGAACTGTGTTTTCACAGTGAATTTTTCTTTTGTTAATCAAAACACTTGACTTAATTTTGAATATTAATTCTCGATTAATATACCATGTTCGTAAGGATAGAATTTTATAATGGATTTTTCACTCATTTCCTCATGTACAGAAATTTTATACATTTATTGGTTCCCGATGACAATAGAGTATTTTAATATTTAAATCCCTACGTATAATTGATACATTACATTGGTTAAAAATTTACTTTGCAAATGTACGTCATCATCTAAAAATTGTATTTAAAAATGGATTTTTCACTCATTTCCTTATGTACAGAAATTTTATACATTTATTGGTTCCCGATGACAATAGAGTATTTTAATATTTAAATCCCTACGTATAATTGATACATTACATTGGTTAAAAATTTACTTTACAAATGTACGTCATCATCTAAAAATTGTATTTAAAAGTTATTAATTTTTAGATTCTATAAAATTTGAAAATAAAAAATAATCTTCATAAAAAATATTTTTTTTTTCAAAAAAATTAAAAAAAATACATTTTATCTGAGAATTTTTGTCATTTAAAGATTCTTGTAATTTTTTTTCAACCATTCTAATTTCTAAGAAATTCAGGTGAATCTGAAAAAGGTACTTGTACAGCTCTCAGTACAATTCTCCCTTCTTCAATTCACTCTGTTCAAACAAACTTTCGAAAAAAAAATGCATTAGCTCTTTTTCTTAATTCAGCAATTCATCATTTGATGAGAGCTCAGTAAATATTGCCAGACTGCTCTTGAGCTTTCAGATTTCAGGAAACTATATGCAAGAATAATTTTCTTGATGAAAAAAATTCTATAAAAGTCAGTACTTTACAAGCATTCGACGATTGATTAAATAATTAAGAAATATTTTGAGCCTTTAAAAATCTTGAAATTAGGACATTAGGACTCTATATATATCACATTGTTTGTTAGAAAAATACTAATGCATTTAATTCAAGCTTATATTATATATATCAAGATAGGTAATTGCGCTTTTTTTTCATAAACGTACATTCAAGGTGATAGCTTCTGACAGTAAGAAAAACGATGCAATAGAGGAGCTTACAAATGGATATTAGATCAAATTCGTAATTAATTTATCATATGAATATGACGTCACTGAAGGAATTAGTATTAATATGATTCATTCGTGTAATTCAAAATTAAAAAGGCAATAATGTATGAATTTCGATTTTCACCAAGCACACTAAATTAACATTACCTGCATTTTTTTCTAAGAATTTAAAAAAGAAATCTTGAAATATACTGAAACATAAAATGGCTTTTGTATTTACATATGGGTGTTTTTTTTTAATATGTTTCATATTCAGGTTGTGTATACGATTATTAGAACTTCAGTAAAAAAATATGAGGTCTGCATATGAAAGTAAATAGCAGATTAAAATGAAAAATATTATTTATTTTCAAATATATAATCAGTACATATTTTTCTGCATTTAAAATCTTCGAAGTAAGAGATAATTTTGAGATTGTTTTGTAAACATGTAAGTGGATAAATATAAGTTCCGAATTAAATATAAATAGTAAGAATATGTATCAAAATAACATGAAATAAACTGATGATCATAAACTTGAAATAATTTCTTAAACTTATAAAATAAAAAAAATATCTTAGAAGTCTTCAGGAAACAGTCGAAATCAGGACTTACAAATCTATTTTGAAATCTTTGTTTTGGCATCACTGTTTTTGATATCATACTATGAATGATCTTCTTGTGTTGCTTAAAATTACAACATATTTTTAATAATTCAGCAACTAAAATCGAATTCAAATTGCAGTCAGTACTAAGTATAAACACTACATATTTAATCTGAATCAATTTTTATGGTTTATTTTAAGGTGAATGTAAAGAATTAGTTTTTCCAAAACTGGAGAATAAAATTTAACCAGAAATTATCGATTTTTCAAAGTTTAAATAAACTTATATTTGAAATCGAAAAATAAATAATAAATTTATGCTTCGAAAAAATACTGGAACCCTTTTTATGCTGATGAAATCAATTTTTAAAATTTGAACTTTCCTTTTTTCCAAAATGAATTCGGCAATTAATGTCATTTCCATACACAAAGCGATTCAAATGAAATTATCCTTGTTTAGGACACTGACGAGAATAGTAGTTAATGTAATATCTTCATATTTCAAGAGTATACATATCAGACCATGGAAAATTGTTTGGAGCAAAAAAAAGGTTCAAAACAAAGGCTTCTAGATAAAAATGGGGTGCTTCGATCTATTTAAGGCAAGGAAAATGTGACATGACATAACCAATAAAAAATAGAATACGTGATGTGAGTAATTAGCCTTATTATTATCAGGTACTGAGCGAAAAGGCGAATATTAAAATTCTCACCTGGCTAGCATGATTTGTGTGTAAATAAATATAATAATAAAGGTTAAATAAATTACCCACACTTCTTATTCTGTTCTTTATTGTTTACATTATCTTACATTTTTCGTATCTTAAATCGATCTCAGAGTCGTCGCATATTCAATTAGCAGCCTTTGTTTGAACTAATCTTTTCCATTAAATTTTCATGGCATGATGCATGTATCCTCCAAATATGAGAACATTACGTGTACTGCTTCTCTCGTGAAGGGTCCAAAGCAGAAATAATTTAATTTGAACTATCCTCTATAATGCCAATAATATATTGATTATACTTCAAAACTCTGCTCAAGTACGAAATGTTGTTGGTTTTTCTTAATGTGCAGAAAAACTCAGAAAAAATAAATCTATTTTATTTTTATTCAAAAATGCAGTTTAATCTGTTGCACCGTTAATAAATTTCATGATAACAACCTCTCTTTATATAAATGCTTAATATTAATTCATTGGACAACTAAAGTCGTCTGCCGCTTATTAAACGATAAGGAGCTTGAGAGCACATTAGTCTAAATTCAGTTATCCCTTATGGACGTAGCGTTTATGTTAATTGCAACGATCTTTAGTACTACGCAGCTGGTAGTAAACTATAAGGAATAAGTTGACCACTTAAAAAACAAATCAGTTCTTAAATATAACTTCAATAAAAAAAAAAACTATTTTTAAGTATTTCTCTAAAATAAACTCTATTCTGATCAAAAATTTTAGAAAACCAAACTGAAAAAAAACCTGTCATGAAAACGGAATACTTTGCTCACTAAAATCATTTCTTGAAAAGGCTGCTTCTATTTAACAATGATATCATCGCAATTTTTTCACTTAAGAAAGCCTGCTCAACCCTTTGGCAATAAACTTATAAAACTTTTCGAAAGAAAGACACCTCATCACAAAAAAGGATAGCAGTCACCCATAACATTCAATTCTTCATTGAATAATAGACGATTTATAATTTTATTTTTTTAATTCAGTAAATCTTTTAAAATATTTCAAAAATTTAAATACATAATTTTGAAAACTTTATATATTCATATTTCAACATCATAGAATGAAAAAAAAAAAAAAAGATTTCATTTTTGTTAAGTAAGGCACATGTCCAAAAAAAGCTGCAACACGGCGACACAAACACCAAGGAACATATATATCACAAAATCAGGTGAAAAAAATACTAAATAAAAATATATCTAATCATACCATGTGTACCTTACTCAGTTTATAAAAAAATGAAACAAATGCTCAGAGAAAGATTTCCTCAATCTACGTATATCATTTGAATCAACTGCCCTGAAATCCAGACAAAAGGTCATTAGAATAAGATGGGTATTTTTTGGAATTCACGAAACATACCAAATTTAACAAGCTTAAATGCCTCATTGAAATCGCTGGAACAAATTTTGACAGAAAACACCATTTTTAAAGATAAAATGCCACAGTTTTTTTGGTTAATTTTTTTAAACAATGCCAATAAATTTTAATTCGATTTGCCTGTTACCCCATGAACCATTTAACACATGCAGCTTAATACAACATATGAAAAAATAGTGAATTGATTAATTTTAAATTGATTCTACTTGGCAAAATATAATAAACATATTTTACGAAAGATATATTTCATTGAAAAAATTGCAGAAATACAATAAACATTTTCAAATTAATTGGTAGAATTACAAGCCAAATTTTAACTATTCAGTGAAATTCTGAAAATCATCAAAAACGATTGCACACTATGTCACTTATAAAAAGCTATAATTCAAAATTTCTATGCTCCCAGTTTTGAAAATTTCTTACTTTTATACAGAAATAAAAACAATAATCAGATCGCTTACATAATATTCCAATAAGCAAGAATTTTATAAATCTATTTAAATAGAAGTTCATAAAATCCTGGAGAACAAAAGAAGATCGCAATCGAAACACAACACAAAAAATAATAAAAATATTTTATCAGGAAAATAAAATTATGATTCGTCTAATTCTCCTCAACATCCTAAGGGCCCGCGCGAGGCCGTGCGCGAAAAAGATAAACAGAAGTAGCTATGCAGGAGGCCGAAAGGTTGAATTCGTGACGTCACAGTCGAAAGCCTTTGCTTAGCTCTGTTGGTGATGTAGGAAACGCTATTCCTATGCAGAAACTAACTATTTCGTCTTTCGATAGTAATTTTTCCATCTTTTTTTACGGATTCAAAGTAACCTCGGAATGAATAGCCGATAAAAACTAAGAATTCATAAAACCTCTTTAACTAAACATTTATTTTCTTGTTGATTAAGTAGACCTTTGAAATGAATAGGGGATTTGTATCTTTAAATCCATAAGTTTCCTTTCAAATTACAGAAACACAACAGAAGTACAAAGGTTTTGGCAGTTACTTATTACTGAAAGAATTTTTAACATCGACGATCAATTAAAATAAATATTTGAAAGAATAGTACAAGTAAAATAAAACACTTTTAAAAAGGCTTTGACACAAATTTCAATTGCAAGAAAGGAATTTTGATAGTAGATTACCCATTGTTTAGAGAAAAATAACCAGAAACCAAAAAAACATTTTTTTTTTTTTTTCATATTCATAGAATAGCATATGCAAAAAACTGATATTTCATTAAAAAATCAATTTTAAAAAGATTAGTTCAAAGCAGGAAATTTTGATGATGGATAATCCAGTGTTTTGAGAAAAAATACACAAAAACGATAAATTATTTAATTTTATTTACATAAATTTCTAATTAAATTGTTAGAAACAGCTTTCCACATCACCCTGTGGGTACTGTTTCCAGATGCACTACCCCTTTTCAGAAATATTAAGCGAAGGCGGGTTCCCCAGTAGGTCTATTTCCTTCGTTTGCTAAAGTTTATCCTACTAAAAAAAAGTTGACAGTTTTCTTTTCAAATTTTAAGCTCTAAGCTGGTCATTCTTAATAATGGGGCACAGGTTCTACAAAAAATGTAAGATTAAAGCTAACTAAAATTAAAAAAAGCTAAATTAGCATTAAGTTCAAGGATCTCGACAAATTAAAATTATTACCTGTAATAAAAATAATATAGGAAATATTTCATTAAATTATTTCAAATTAAAATTCTTCATTCTGTATGTTTAAAAAATAACTGTGTTTCTGAACAATTTTCTAGCGATTTCCTCCAAAAACCTATAATTTTCTTTAGTCCACAATTGAATTTTAAAAATTATGTATACTTAACATAAAGAGAAAAAGTCCGTTAATTTTCAGCCGAACAATTTCGTTTTGCTCGGCCCGCACAAGCGAGTTGATTTTGTCCGTACTTTAGGCTTAGCCGATCTCGGAGAGTAACACTAATTTCTAACCATTATGAAATGCTTACATTTAAAAGAAGCTATTGAAATTTTTAAGCTTTAGAAGAACCTAAGAAATGCTTAAATTACATAATGAAATAAACGATAATGTAGAGATAATATAATCAACAATTAAAGCATCAAATTAGACTTGTCACCACGTGATTAAATACAAAAACAACTTTATATCTAAAAATATTGCAATCAAAGTTAACTCTAAAATATAACTAGATTATATTTTTGTATGCAACTAACATAAATTTAAAAAACTTACTTTAGAATGAGTTAATCCAAGAATACACCGGAATTTCGGTATGTATTTCCTTAAATCACGCGCGCATTCCAATCGCAAGCACTCAAATGGAGGCTTTACGCTGTGACGTCACAGCAGCTAAATTTCTCATGTTAATGGCCTCCTCTAGGTAGCGCTCTTGTCTTTTTCGCGCACGGCCTCGGCCCGCGACGGGTTAGTGACAAGCTCCCGCCTTCATGGCCAGAGGTTTACAAGTTCCAGACCCGATTCCACAAAACATCGTCCGTATATTCTGGCCTGAAGCGCCTTTTACCGTAGTCCTAAGCCAAATGTACACCAGTTAGAAAGCTTGGAGAAGGAACGTCAACCCGGCCGTCACGTCACCGGAGTTCACAATTACAAGGTCCATTCCAGAAACGTCCTCCTATTGCTTCGAAACGAATCGTTAATGTAAATAAACTAAATTAAACTGAAGTCGACATTTTGAATAACCGTAAACAATTTAGCACCAAAAGCAAAAACAAATAAACAATAAATTATTATTTTAAAAAACAAGTCAAACAGCCAAGATGCAGGATAGCAAAAAGAAAACTATTTAAGAATTAAAATAAATATATTAATTATTAAATTTAAAAAAAATACACATATTAAATAAAAATAACAATTTTGGAGATAAATAGTAGTTAGTGCCTTTATCTTTTTTCTATTTTATGTTGCAGCCGAAATAGGTTGTTCACTCTAAAGACTGTGAAAGGGTCTACTACACTACTGTAAGTGAAAAAAAAATTTTCTGTCCTGATGTTTCAATACAACTCTCTCTCTACTTATGAAAACAAACAGTAGCTATTTTAATAAAGAATTGCAATAACATTTGCAGTTAAACGCAAATTTTCTAAAGTAGAAAAATACTATTTCTTTCCTTTAAAATTAATTACTTACATTTTTCTTGATATCATGCATTCAGGAAAAAATTGCAATTGAATTTCCATTTATATGTTTCAGACTTAAATTGATTCTGGAAATGCGCCATCGGAAAAAAATAACAAAGGACTAACTAGAATTTTCCCTAAGTTTATAGGATTCATTGGAGTTTATTAGAACTTTAAATAAAGAAAATTTCGTTTATTTTGCACATAACTCTAACTAACATTTTTGTCAGTTTTCAGATAATTTACACGTATAAGCTGAAATTGATTACTAAGTTGCAGAAATTAGAAAAATGATATCCTAATGTAAAATATTAGATAATAATTCCATAAAACTGAGAATAATGTTCTTAATTCTGTATTCCCTGTATTGTACTAATACAATTTATATAATCCTATATTGTAATAGACTTCTCAGTAGATAGACGCTGACTCAGACGAAGATACACATTCAAATCTCAAGTGGATAAATATTCATGATTTAGTGCAAGGGGATCTAACAGGCTGTTCAATTTCTGATCATCATATTAATATGCTCATATTAATTTAATCTCGCATTACAATAATTGAACGGAGGCATGCGAATTGTAAAGGCACATGGTTAACACATTTATTTATTTCTTCATTAACTATGAACTGTTTCAAACATATATATGTAAAATTATCAATAATTTTTATGTTTCTTACTCGTAAATAAAGTAATTAAATTTGAACTATCAAATAAGAATTATTTTTTCAGTATCCATCATTTACTTTAACAATTTCAAAAAAGTGTACATTTCAGGACACTTTCTAATTATTCATAATATTCTTTCAATGCAATCCTATTCAATACGTTAGTGGCCCTAAATTTAATAAAATTAAAAAAATAAATAAAAAGATGATGGTGATTATTTAAACTGAATATGTTTTTTCCCTGGTGATTATAAAGTTAAAATTTACAAATGGAATCAAGCCTAAATATTATTTATTTTTTCATCAATTCTAATGATTTTTTTATCTTCCGTTGTTGAGCTTCTGAGCAGTTACAAAATTCAAGCATAAATAATTATTGAAATCATATCTCTAATTTTAGAAATTATTTTCATTCTTATATTTTGTTTCTTGTACTGTCACCTCTATACAACATATTTCATTCTCACTCTCATAGAAAAGTATACAAGTTTTCCTTAAAGAGAACATAGACTCTCAAAAGAAGACAAAGAAATGAAAACTGTGTCCCTTGAGAAATCTCTTTCACCTGGCAATCAAAATCACAGAATTATTCTACTGATTTTCTGCTACAAATTTTGCACATTTGTATTTATTTCTCAACAAATAAAAATTTAGAATTTCTAAGTGGGTGGAGTAAGAATACTGTGTACTAAAATGTATCATTATTATATCATTTTCCGAATTAAAAATTCACACATAGCTTCAGCCCAGATCTAATAAAAAATTATCTTGATCAAACCGGCTCTGGAATCTCTAATTCAAACTTTTTCCATATTTACAAACATTTATTTGCGAAAGTGGAATAATAAGTGAAACTAAAAGCGAATTACTGATTAATGCCATAAATATTCAAACATTTAATGAAAATATACAATTTTCTATGTCACTCCAAAAGTTTTTAGGTCAAGTTCAAATGGTTTGAAGCAAAAAAGTTGTTGGTTCAATAGAAGAAAAGAAGACAGAAACATCTAATTTAGATTTTCACTACTCATCCTTTTTCATACATGTCTAATTCATACTTATTTATTGACATTCATTAGAAACACGATTTCTTCTGCTTCCTATCAAAGCTTAGAAACTGAAAATGCTTTTTTCCCCTTCTTTTTGATATTTCCTTGAATACCTATATTTAGAATATGAAAGATACATCTTATAACTTATAGCCAAATACCTTTCTGTTATTGTTTTCAGGCCGGGATTCGGTTGCAGACACAAGAAAGAACGTTTACTCGTCTTTGCAAACCATTTGTAATTTTGTCGTCTTCGGTAAGCCACAGGATTATTATTTATATCTCCTTTCATTAATTGTCTTTCTAGCTATCAATTTCATGATGAGATCGTTCTATAAAAGGCAAAATTATCAAGATAACATTTAGCGTGATTAGGCATCCCATTACTTAGATAAGCAAAGAGAATAAAACTTTATAGTTCTCTATTGTTGTAAGGCAATTGTACCAGGCCGTAGAAAGCAGAAAATATATTTTACTACGCCAGTTGTCATTCTCTTGCTAGCTAATAAAGTTACTAATAAATATTTTAAGCAGTGGAAAATGTCTACTGATATGACATTTTTATCATCTCTTACACGTCGTAAAATATCCCCTGGTATGCTAGTAGTAGCAGAATGCACTCTTAGAAAAGTGGCTGTTTGTTTGCCGGTTGTTAAAGCTTCAAACAGAATAAAGTTTCTAAAGGTTACTACAGCCTTAAAGGCTAATACTCTGAAGAAATGTCAAAAGCATTCCAATCAAAAGGGAGAATAATAAAATGATTTCTTTTGATTTTCAAGTACTGTCATTACTTAAATGAATTCGGAATATCATCATATCGAATAGAAACTTTAAAACATTGTTTTGAATCTTTAATATTGAACCAATATTCATAAATAAAAGGGTTTGGGGTTATAACTAGGTTTATCTGACATGTGCCACTTAATAGTTTTCATTCAAAATATAATCACAGATTTTAAAAGGTTAAAGTCGTAAAAATTACAGCACTGACTTATTTTTATTTAACTTCTTTTCTTTAAATGTTTTCACGATACTAAATTTTATTAACATATACATTACGCAAGAAATTTTTAGCAGTTTTATCCTTGGGATATAGGAATTTAATCACCATTCTTTAAATTAGCTCATTAAGTCTTCTAAAAATTTATTTACATTTTGTGGCAGTAATTATTAATAACTGGAGGATATTTTTTCAAAATTCTAAATTATTTAGAACTTGCTGCTAAAAATACTCTTAAAAACAATGAATAACTTTATGCGGGGAGGTCAAGGTGTTTGACCACTGCGTTCCTATGATTTTTCGTAGACACATTGATGACGGCATCCTGAGTAGCCATTGAAGTGGGTGTAAAAGAATAAACGCATAAATAAAAGTCAAAAAGTCACTGAAGAAAGCAAACCTTTACTCAGAGCATTTCAGTAACTGAGGTGAGCTAATCTATAATCTGTCTTTTCTATTTTGAATCCTTTTAAAGCTATTTTGTTTGCTTGAACTATATCTACGTCATTTGATTCAAAGTAATGAAGTTTGATCCTGGAATCGCACTTGCATGTAAACTGACGAAATTTATGCAATCTCCACTGTAGATCATTATCTGATTACAAGGTATCTAACATACCATGGATTGCAAAGCAATATTTCGAATAATTAATTACATCCTCGAAGTTTGAGTTTTCGGATCATTCAAAGCCAAAATATCTAGAATGATTAACAACAGACTACAATAGTTATTACCAGCAAAATTATAGTAACTCTTTGCCAGAAGAAATAAGGAATTGTTTACATTAATAAAAACTCTGTGTTAGAAAAACTGGAAGATTGATGGCAAGTTTAACATTGTTTAATTAAATTTATAACATCTTTATTTACCTAGAGACAATAAATGATTTTGAGAGATCAATGTAAGTAGAAAGATTAGTTCCAAAATATCCTTGTAGAATAAGCATAATTTATATTTACTTTTATAATTTTAGGTTTTATTAAGCTTTTTATTCTGCGTAAAAGGTAATCGTACACCGACATTTTTTCTTCTTTAGTTTCAATACTTTAAAGCTGGTGAAGAACTTCACAAATACAGTACTGCTTACCATTTATAAATGATAGCTTCAATAGGTGCAATTATTTATCTTAAATAATTGCAGACAAAAATTCAAGTTATCAAAGAAAGATGTGGATATAAGCGATATCAAAATCATTGTATTCTTCATTTAATATTTCTAAAAATTCATATTTCTAATCATGGCTTAAGCATCAGATACTGGTACATATGATACACATTTATATATCTTTTTTGGGTAATACATGTCTATCAAATAATAGACATTGTAAACGAGACGATGTTGATTGTGGTAGTTTCTTATTAGTCTTTTCTAAAAGTTTGTGTCTTGATTCATGGCTTTTTGCATGGCTTTGATTGCCATCAATTTTTCACAAATATTATGATGAAACTTTTTGTATGCATAGCGAAAATCAGAGCACTATTTTTCAATTTTTGGATAATGCTGTTGCGCAAAAGTTAAAATTCCTTAGAATGTGCATTGGTGAAACATCTTGATGCAAAATAGATGTCATAGCATAACATTTGCGTCTTCCACAGGTTTATTTACGTTATATTAAGTCAATTTCTGTGTATTTTGTAAAGTTTTTTAATTTTAGTAAAGTACTCTCATGGTTTGCTGACTATTCCCAAATCACATTTTCTTGAAAATGTCTACATTATTGTCCTGAAATTACAGAATAACATGGAATAAATTTGTTATTACTTTTAAAACATAATTTACCATGTTTTGATCTTTGTATATGCTTACGAATCAAACAGTTGTAGAGAAAGTAACGAGTATCGGCCTCGTCCGGCTTCAGAAAAAAATTAGTGAAACTTTCCAGATCTTTAGTTTACATAAAAATAAATATTATGTAACTTACTATGTAACATAAGTTGAGTGATCGAATTATCTCCGTCTTATGACCATGTTTTCTTCGATCACTTCAATCCACAAGAAAGATGGATAAAGGCATAATTATTTGTTCAGCATAAATTCTTAGAAAAATACGTAAGAAATCTT
Source organism: Argiope bruennichi (assembly GCF_947563725.1). NCBI lineage: Eukaryota > Metazoa > Arthropoda > Arachnida > Araneae > Araneidae > Argiope > Argiope bruennichi. The sequence goes on from NC_079162.1 coordinate 54,364,436, forward strand.
ATTAATCCAAATGTGAATAGGCCCTTCTCACATCATATAATAACTTATTAAGAGTTATCAAAGGAAAGATAAACACAATAAGATATCAGTCGCCAAATAGGAAGAACTAGAACTATTTCTTAAAGACATATTTAACTGATTGATGCCATATACAGAATGCTACCAACTGCATAGTGCTGCTCAAAGTTCATTAAAAATATTATTGCAAAGGATAGCAGTTGAAATCATAGGGAGTAAAATAATTCGTCATGGCGTTTAAAAATTGAGAATTTGATGGTAAGTACTCTTCCCAGACCTCAGAATAGGTAAATTTCCAATTTTGTTAACTTTCTGGAGGGATAATAAAAATCGTAAATAAAAAGATGCACCTATTGAAAGATTTATAATCTTAAGTGCTCACATAAGCAGCCTCTATGCATGGTAATGTATGAAAATTTCTTTATAAGACTATTAAAATTTTCCCTAAGACCATTAAAAATATAGATAATGTAGAAATATATATAATGCATATTCACCTTCAGAGAAATTCTTAAGAATTAGAATCAGAATTTAAAATCTTCTCAAAGCATTTCAGGAAAAAATAATTGCACTTCAACTTCGCAAAATAGTTTTCCAAAAGAACTTATCTATTTTATCTATTATTCAAATTACCCATTCTTATATGCAGCCATATTTAGAAGGCTTTCTTGTCTTCAAAAATCTATTAACACTAGTTTCCTTAATTTCTCTGCCCCTTTTAGCTTTTAACTAATGATAGAAAAAAGAAAACGTAATACTCCCTATTTCACTTATTGGCTGCAATAAGTCTAATCGTACTTAGCAAAAACTGCATACATGAAAGTGCCTTTATTTTTAACTCCGTGCATTTACTGGCATGATCTTACTTTTTATATATTTCACCATCTCGAGTCATTTAATGAAAACATTACTTATGTATCCAATCATTAATTCCATGTTCAATAATAAAACATTAATTCTCGTCCTCAATTATTTCCAGAACCTTTTTAGAAGCTTAGCAAAGTGCATTTAAGTAATGAGGGAAATAAAAAAAATCTTTTAGCAATGTAGCCAACAAATTAAACGATTCTTCGCAACAGCATTAGGACTTGCATTTTTGGAAGCTTTAAGTGAGTGCCATTTTTGCATAAAGTATATTGATAAGATTATTACAAAGGTAGTTCCAATATTCTGGTACATATAAATATTGCTGGAACAAATTCTTTGAAGTTGGGTACCTATGCTTAAAAATAGAAATGACTGAATTCCAGAGCGTATTACTAAAATTGACTAGGTGAATATTTAGTACTGTTTTAATCAAAATTAATATTTTTTAAAAATTAGACTGAAAATTAGCTAATGCACATTTTGTGCGTTATTTATTAGATAAAAATAATTTAAATTATGATTTGGCATTTAATAACAACTTTTAATATATGATCATATTATGTTTTTCCACTTGGACATTTTAACTCAAAAAATACATAAAATTATACTTCATAAAAATAGTATATATAGTAAAAATATAGCATAACATAGTAAAAATGCATAAAATTATCCATGTAAATTATCCACAGATTATTTGTCAAGTAGAATTGGAATTCCTGTATTATTGAAAACGTTTTTGAGTCGAAAATTTAAATAATGCAGTAATGTCAATTTCAATGGTTAAAATCTACTTTAACATACGAAAACATCAGTGATTTTCAACTTGTCCTAAATTTATTTAGGAACCTCAGTGCATCAATTCATAATTTTTGGTAATCATGTCACTTACATTTAAAGCTCAACAAGTATAATGACCTGATGTTTTTTTATGTAATCTGAATTAAAAGAATGTGGAATGATTTTTAATGTAGTGAAAATATAACTAGTGGGATAAGAATTGAAATATCATCATTATTATTAAACGGTGTTTAAAGAGACATGATCGCTTTCAGAGAATCTTCTTACATCACTGAAGCAATATGTAGATCTAGCAAACCCACATATTTGACTAAATTCTTCATTATCATATTATTTCGTTCTAATGAGTCAAAAGTTTTGTCGTCTTAAATGCGTAAAAGATAAAACTTTCAACAAAAGCCTTTTTCCCATTATTCTTTAAATACAGATCTGCATTTAATTGCAATAGTGCACTATTATTTGAATCAACTCACAAACAAAATCTGTTTTCCCGTATAAACAAATATCCTTTTGTAAAATTTCAAAATAATTATAAAATGCTTGATAGTTTTTAAAAACAAACCATTAAAGTCACTTTTTTTTATTTTGCCGTTTGATAATTGCGTATCTATTTTTACTCATTTATGCATTAACAGTTTTTCAAAAAAATTAATTCATTTTGAAATATGTTGCGTTAGTTAAAAATAATTAATGTCACATTCACATTTAAATTCTTTAAATAATGATTATGATTAGTATTTTTTCAAATGAAAAAAAAAAGTCCTTTGTCATAAAAATATCGTTTTTATAGCTTTGATTTTAAAGGAACGAAAAATATAAAGAGCAAAATTTATAGAATCATAGAAAAAAACGAATTGGATGAAGAAAAATAAAAAAGGAAAATCATTAGAGAATGACAACGCACAATGAAGTTTCTAATAAAATCAACTTTTAAACTGTCATGAGAGATTATTTTTAAATCTGTCTATGATTTTTGGCTTCTCTAAATACGTGGGAAGCATATGATATCCATTAACAATCTGGATGAAATATCTTTTTTTTTCCCTCTTTTTATTTTCCACATAATAATCGCTGCAATTTCTGATTCTTGAACATTGACATATCTTGATTTTTATTTCCATTTATAACACTTTTTCTTTCTTTTTATATATATTTTATTTTATTTCACTTAGTTGTGAACTTAAATCAAGAACAATTATCAGTTTTCTCAAGTGTATAAAATCTGTACGAAATGATTTCTTTAAATGACCTCCACTTCTTTTTTTTATTTTACGGCGGCATACTTTAGTTTAGTATATTTTAGTATGAAATCTGCTGAATTAGGAAAGGAACCCTTTGAGTATAGAATTTTTCTCGAAAACATTAGTATTAAAATTTTATCCAGGTAATGCGATTCTTTAAAAAATGAGACATTAAAATTTCAGAGCAGTGAGAAAGAGAGTAAAACACTAATGAATGTTTATATATTTCACACAATCGCTCTCTTACATCTAGTATTGCAATTGTTTAATATAATTACAAAATATGCAGAATATTCTATATTATTTTCTGTGTGTTTTAATTTTTAAAAATGTTTCGCATCTAATACTTTAAATGGCCGGGATGACAGGAAAATACAACCTTTACCATAGTCAATGCCCAGAAATAGATTAGTTAGAAATTGAGCCATTTTTGGGGCCAGAAATTGGGCCATTGTAAATGCATGAGGCGTATGTATAGAGCTGTTGCACTTTATAACTGCTATCTTGAACCAAATGTCCTCACGATCTTGTTTAACGCGACATGTATACAGATTCAGTGCATTTGCATTTGTGAATCAAATATTCTCATGATCTGATTCAACTGGAAGTTTTTTTTTTTTTTTTTTTTTTTGCCAAATGTATGTTAAATATGTTGTCATGAATCAAATGATCTCACGATCTAGCTCAAAAGAGCCCTCTTCCTGGTTTCAAAAAGAGACTTTAATCCAATAACTTAACAAACTCTACAGATGTACCTAGAGCTCTTAATAGGTTTCATCATGCTCACATATAAAATATTTTTTGGTCCGCGGTGGCCTGATGGTAAGGTTTCGGGTTAGTGATCCGATTCCATCGAAGAACCGTCGTGTAAGGGGGTCTGTTGCACGTAAATCCGTCATTACCAAACGTCCTCCCGCTGGTGTGGTGTGAAGAGGTGGATGTCAGCCCAGGTGTCGTCCTCTTCATCTACCCGCGGTTCAAGATTACGAGGTCCGCCCCAAAATAGCCCTAGTGTTGCTTTAAACGGGACGTTAATATAACTAAACTAAATAAAATATTTTCTTTTTCATGAATCTCTGACCAAGGGTTCGAATTCATTATCAAAGTAACAAAGCTGGAAGAAATAATAAAATTATAAAACATAACAAATTGAAACAAATAATAATTTACATAATTTTCTGCCAAAACTTCTTAAAATGGGAGACATGAAGAGATGCATTTTAATAAAAAGTAAAATAAAAATCCATTTTGCTATAGAAATAATTTATTGTATCTTGTCAAGGAAAATTTAAAGCAGCAGATATTCAGATTTATTTGGTAACATTCCAAACATAAAATATAATTCATTTAAATTTATATTAGAAAAATGATCTCCCTTATGATTTTTTTTATTATAATCAAAAATTAGAAATATACACTTATGCTTTACAATCCGGCTAAATTATTCTTTAAAACTATAATAAAAGCAGTTTGATGTTAAGTCTCAAATTTTTATTGATGACGAATCCGGATCCCCTTATCATTTTCTCTTAACCATTGTTTGAATATTTAGAAAACAACTGTGAATAAGAATATTCTTTTCATTTTATAGAGAGCATCACTATTGTCTGAAATAAAACTCGAAAAAGAAAAAAAAAAGTTTTTTTCGAATGTCAGTTTTAGTAAAGAATACTAATCTGACTTTTAAATTAAGTTGGTAATGTGCATGAATTGGAATGCTCCGATAGTTGCTTTAAATAAGACATTCATCCGAACTCAGGGAAAATAAAGACAGAATAAATGCATAGAAATTATGGCTTTGGTATAATAAGAAAATCAGGGAAAAGCGTTTTATCCAGTTATGTAATAAACTAATAATGCATGAACGTTGAATGAAAATAATTATGAATAAACTAACATTGAATGAAAATAACTATATACATTAGAATTATTTATATTTAAGAAAAAAAATCAGCAGCGGTTGATCTCAGCTACGAACAAAAGCAAAGCATTTTCTTTGGAAAACAGAAGAAATACAATTTATTATCGAATATTTTTTCTGAAGCTTTTTATTGCTTATTTTTGATACACATTTTCAGTATTTTTTTATTTTTCTGCTTACAACACAACATCGATCTTAAATGAAAATATAATTTCCAGTGAATGCATTCAGAAACATCATGAAACCAATATATATTTTTTATGCAAAACATTTGAATTTGTCGACACTTTTGTATTGCATTCATATCCACTCAAGAATTCAAAGAAATGTAGAAAACAGTTTCGAAAGTTACATTTTTAAAATGAATATTTAAAAAGGAAATTTTCGTGAAAGATGGAGGATACTTTCAGCCTGATGGGAAATCAAGTTCTAAGCCAAATGCATTTCCATACGAATTTTAGTGGGTCTCTAATTCAGCTCTATATATTGCTGGTGGGATGTTACTTTTCTTAAACTGATAGTTTTACTAATCAAATATAAACAGCAAATAAAAACAACGCTTACTTTCTAAGCAAAAACAAAACTATGAAAATATTGAATTTATCTTAATACCGGATTGGTCACAATTATTTTCGTAACGCTGTACGAATTCACATTACATAAGAATTCGCTACATTTATAGAAGAGATAAATAGTATAAATGAAGTAAAGTTTATTATTTTCAAAAACTTATTTTCGTATGCATATCAATATTTTTGTCAAATTTGGAAGCAAGATGGTGGCAGATTCTACATTTTGGAATCTAGAGATGAACTCACCTCTCTATTTCATTTCAGAAACTTTTTGACTTAGGTGTGACGTATAGTCGACTTTGTGCAGCAGTCGGCCACAACAAATCCTGTCGATACTGCTTCGTTCAGTGGTGGCGGGGTGGTCGGCTGTACACAAGAAGTCGACTTAGTGCAATTCCATTCTTTCAATGTAGTTCAAGTCCATTTTGGATATCTAGTCATAACATCGAATGCTACTTCATTTCTCAAAATATCTTTTTGAAAGTAGTGAAAGACATTTTCTCTTTCTTGAGCAAAGTAGATTTGATTGGTATAATCATAAGTCTGAATTTGAAAACTAAAATTATATTCTGAAACGGCTTTTTAAATCCGATCTAGGTGTTTTAAAACCAGCGAGATAGGATAAATCAAATATAACAATACTGCTTTTGGAAATATTCAAAGAGTGTTATTTTTGAAATTGATGTTTGCTGACCATACATTTCTTGAAACGAAATCAGGAATTTAAAGAGTTTTTGTTTACCATTTAGAAAACTCTCCGTCTTTTAACTATTTGTTTCAAAAATAATATATTTCGCCCGCTGAAACGACATTGAAAACTAATGTACTAATATTAGCAATTAACGTAATTAATCTATAGCAATTATAGCATTATATAATTTCAGAGTTTCACCGTTAATGCAATTCCGATAAATTACATTAGTCAATGCATATCCACTTTAAAATATGTATGCGTTTTAAAACTAATAAGATAAATATTGTGCTTGTTGCAAAGTTTACTTGCGAAACATAGGGCTGTCATCGATAAATCAGGCCTGAAGACATTTTCGAGGATCACTCTCAAGCAGGGATTTTTTTCTGTGAGGGGTCTGACTTTCGTCCAAAATATTGACCCATCGTGAATCGAAAATCCCAAGTAATTGAGGTCACAAAATTAAAGACAATAAATTACACAATAACAAACAAAATATTATTTCAAAATTTCTAAATCAAAGCAAGGCCACAGCGAAATTGAGTAAAACCAACCTACATAAAGACTATTTAATCATGAAACCAAATATCATTAAAATATGAAAGCAAAGCACATGCCAGTAGAAAGTAAATACCCCCCCCCCAAAAAAAAAAAAACTGTGAAGAAAGTAAACCTATCAGTGCAGACGCACCCCATTAAACTAAATTCAATTTAATTTTTTAAAACTTTGTTACTTTTGTTAGATAATATAAATGTTATTATTGATTGTTACCCAAAAGATTTAGTTTGAACTGAAACTAACGAAAATCAACTTAAAGCTACCTATCTAGATTTAAAAATAGAAATTTCTAATGAAAAACTTTAGTAGGCATTTACGATAAAAGGGATGAATTTAACTTTAAAGTAATTAAACTTAGTAATTACCATTCTAATTTAAACTCCATAAAGTTTTCAAAAATATGATTTTTTTACAATATAAAACGATTGAAATATCTGTAATAACAAAATTTCTTTCATTGAAGCAACAAACAATCTAATTAAAAATTTAACTACTACTTCGCAACTAAGGATTAGCTTTCTAGTTTATTCATTTTTTAACTCAATAGATGGCGCTGAGATCCTTCACTTATTTCTTATGATGACGAGGCATTTCACCAAACATGGCGTATGCAGCTTTCAATGCGGGAAAATTAAACTGAATTTAACTTGGTGCGTCTGCACTTATAAGTTTATTTTCTTCACAGTTTTTTGGATTTTTACTTTCAACTGGTAAGTGCTTTGCTTTCATATTTTAATGATATTTGGTTTAATGATTAAATAGTCTTTTTTTAGTTTGGTTTTATTCAATTTTGCTGTGGTCTTGCTTAGATTTAGAAATTTAAAATAATATTTTGCTTGTTATTGTCTAATTTGTTGTTTTTAATTTTGTGAAACTAATTTTATTTCCAAAACCTCAATTTTTCGGGTCATGAAGGGTCAATATTTTGGACGAAAGTCAAACCTCTCACAGAAAAAAATCTCAGGTTTGAGTCCCTGACTGAGATGTGACCCTTGAAAAAGTCTTCAGTCCGGATTCATCTTTTCATTTTCTTCTTTTTTGGTTCTTTTATGCATTTAAATTTAATATTTATTTCTAATTTGGTTAAGTTCATTAGCGTTTTAGTTGTAGTAGCATTAGCGCTTCCCAAATATAATGTTTCTTTTATTAGTTTGGCTCAAGAAATTTTTATTTTTAATTGCTTTTCATAATGATTGCTTTTTTGATAGTTTCTTACTTATATTAAATGATACTTCATTGTTATTTTTATTACATCTATACTAAGTTTAAATTGCTTCTTGAATGTGCTTCAAACTTTACGTTGATCAATTTAGATGTAGTATTGCTTTATGATTTGAATATGTTCATCACATTTTCCATTAAATTTGTACTACATTTGAATATATGAAATAACTAATAAATTGTCTTATTTAAACGTACTTTCACAAAAGGTATGATTAAATCTAATGAGATCTGATTGAACAAAATAAATAATCCTAAAGTATTTCTAAGAGAGGCTCCATTCACGGCAGTGTTCTGCATTCGCTACAATTCCAAATTACTAGAATGCCTTATTGTCTGAGAACTAGAATGAATACTGAAGAAATTTTGCTTACATATGCATTTTATCATATTTGTTTCGAGTTAAAAGTCAGTAATCATGGGCATTAAAACTCATTAGTCATATGTAAGCTTTAATGTAAATTAACATATTAATACATTTCATAATATAAAACGTAACCACATACCAAATTTAGGTAAACAAGAAAGTGCTATTAGTAATTTAAAAATACATCATATATATTTTTTTGATAATTTTACAAATATAACTAAATTTTTTTTTCTTTTTACTAACAACAACTATTAAAATCTTTAAAAATGAGAACATTTTACTTTTTAACTTATGAAATCCAGACAACTTAGATGTCTATATTCATTGTTTTCCTTGGTAATGAATAAAGTCACTAGGATATTACAAATCTCGTCCATAACTTCATATAATCACCAGCTAGTGAGTTCTTACGCCATCTTTCTTATATATTACTCCCATTTAATGATATCATATGCATAGTGAAATCATTTATATTAACGAGAGTAACAAAGGCAACATTTAATTCATTCAGTAGAATCATTTACATATAGCTACATATTAATTCAAAGAATGTCAATCAAAAGGTGAATTTAATAATAAAATTGGTAAATATTTTCGATATCAATTACATTTTTCGATGCTTTTTTATATAAACTTTTATTGTAAAATATTTCCTAAAAATTCAATGCAGTTTCGAACATCTCTCTAATTCGTAGTTGCACATGTCGCTAGAGGCAGTATCACTAGAGATAGTTTTGAATGATCTGCTTCATGCCAATGTATTAACAACATATAAGTGTATACACCATCCTTTCTAAGTAAAAATGCAAATCAATAAAAATGTAAAGTGTATCTTTAGCGAATATGGTATCGTTTTTCTGGTACTGCATTAAAATCAGTCACAATTTTTTTGATTAATATAAAAAGAATATAACGTATTTTTGAAAACTGATTTTCATAAATATATCTTTATTTTTACCGAACATGGAAACAAGGTATTGAGATATTTCTGCATTTTGTAACTGGGACATCAAGATCTCGTGTCTCTATTTCATTCAAGATCTTTTGTGAATGTCGTCTTAGCATAAGCTAAATTTTGAAAATTTTATCCTTATATAATATAACAAAATCCCCCAATATTTGCAGTTCTATTTGCCCAGTATAACAAAATCGACATTTACTTAAGTCAGAAACAAAATTTGTTCCGGTCCTAACATGTAATGTTTTTTCATTTGTAGTTATCTTTGTGAAAGTGTTGAAATACATTTTTTTTTATATTTCTTGAGAAAAGTACATGTAATTCATCTGACTCTTAACTTTGTATTAGAAGATGAGAGATCAATGTTATATTCTGACATTGCCGTTTAAGTCATTTAGAAGTCCTAAAACATCGTGTAGTAATTAGAAATGAGGTCATGTAGAATAATACGGGGTTCAAAAATTTTCTTCACACTTTCTTCCTGCAATTGCTTTGTTTATGTAACTAAATAAATTTGAGGGGTGAATGGTATCGAGAGATTAAAGTATTTTCGCTTACTAATTAGATACTCTTCGTTTCTGAATTATTTTTTGAAAAATAATATATCATATTCGTTAAAACAGCATTGACAAACAATAAAATTTAATCTATAAAATTAAAGCAGATAAAGAATAAAATTATAGAGAGACATTTGAAACATATTACTTCAGATAAAAAGTGTAGTAATGTATAAAAATACATGTGTAATAATAAATGAAATTATATATAAATATAAATTAAATTATTAAAAAGTGCACATTGCGGTAGATATTAGAATTGCATATTTAAATGCTTGATGATAACAGAAATGTTAATGTTCTATAAATAATTCTAATTAAATTGTTCTGTAAGTCATTTTTTAAATAATATAATCAGTTTGCAATCTCAAATACAATAACATGTCATCATCAGTCAAAGAATTTTCATGGCATATTTTTAGTAAGCTGCATCCTGTCTGCAGCGAAACATTATGAAATACCTAACCTATCAATAAACGTATTATTTAATAAAATATTCCACTTCTAAATTTCAAAAATTTATTCCATTTAATACCCCCCCAATTTATAATTTTCGTAGAAACAGGCAAATACTCAACAAAAATGTGCTTTGTGGCTCTTATTAAGCATAAAAAAATAATCTTATGTTTAGTCCCAGTACGGAAAGATTTCGTGAATATAGAAGAGAAAGTATTTCTTTATTTTTGAATTTATTTTGCATTTACTTACAGATTGGAAATAGAATTTTGTGCTACTATCTAAAAATAGTGACACGAATATCTTCGCTCTACTTATAGAACATGTACAACTCGAGATTTTCAGGAAATTAGTTACATTTTTACCCAAAAACATAAAACGGATTTTTATTCCTAAAATTATATGATAATTAATTAATGATTATTAAAATTATATGATAAAAATATGATATACCGCTGTACTTTTAATCTTAATTGCTCATTTGTTATTTAAAGTGATTAGATTTATTTCGATCTTGAGTTAAAAACATCATAATTATGTTTAAATTACATTTTTAAATTACAAGCTCCAAAAAGTTTCGTTTTTATAATATAATTTTTATAATTATAATTTGAGGAATACAAGTAAAATTTAGAGGAAAGACAAAAATTAGCAGCAAAACATAAGACCTCAATAATTACTTTAATATTAATGAGAGGTTAGAAGTTTTCTAATTACAGATTGTAAAACTTCCTACAAAAAAACTCATTTCTAAAATAAACTATTGAATTGCAGATCTAATATTTTTTATTCTTATTTATCAGAATTGTTTGAAAATTGTATTTTGGAAAAATTGCTGAATTGCTTATTCATATCACTACTCGTTCTTGGGTAAAATAAATGAAAGAAAATTTTGTAAGTAACACAATTGCATTATGTCTATTTAAGAAAAATTCACATTTTCCAAATTAAGAGCAGTTTTTTATGCATATAATTTAATAGTTTGGGGGGGGATCAGTATCTAAGCAGTTATAGCTGTCGTTAAGAGGTTATAGACAATCTGCATAGCAACAAATGTATTTTATCCATTCCGTTTATTAACAAAAAGTTACAAAGTTACCCAGGGAATAAAAAGATTCTTTACACCCAATAAAAAAAAGTTCAAGTTTTTGTAGGAAAACGAGATCTGAAAGCAAATCAAACGACATTCGACAGACGACAGCGCCTCCTCTTTCGGAATGATTATAAAATTACTGAGAAGAAAATTGCGAAATCTAGGAGCTCATTCGATTGAAACATCGAATAAATTTATTTTTACTGATGTCGTTTAACAATTTCGACAAGGAAAAAATTCTGAAGGAGATATTTTTAATCTCTTTTAAAACTTAGCGCATGATGGAATCAAATGAAGAATAGTGGAGTAATTTCTCTTATCTTCTCTCTCGCTTCGCTTAATAAAGATAAAAATAGTTCTTTTTGAAGAAAATTTCTAACTGATTTAAAGCAGCTTCTTACTGACATAGCTGCTTGTCGCTGATATTATTACTTTACGAACAGGTTATTTGCCAATTAATTACGAGAGAGATAAGATCTTTTCAGCTTTTGTAATACCTAAAGAATGTTCTGAACTTTTTCCTATTTTTCCAGAAGTAAAAATAAATAACACACCTCTTCTAAATATGTGTAAAACTCGAACTGAAAAATTATTACAATACTTCACAATGCTCTCATTGTTTGTTTTCTGCTTTATATAGATATAAAAGTTTTCGTTTTTACATTTGATACTCTCTAATTTACTATTTTAATGTTATATATCATGTTCTTTGAAATAACTTTTCATGCAGATTAACTTAAATAAGAAACAGTGATAAAAAAAATTTAAACTTAGTTATTTCCTTTTCTTTTTGTTCGGAATGTTTTTTTTTCTGTAATACTGCCTTACAAAAAATCTTCGATTTTAATATATATATATGAAGAAATGAAGTATTTTTGAAAGAAATTACACAAATAAACAGCATTTAAAGCATGACGTTATATCCGAGAAGAAATGAAGGCAAGAACTATTGAATTCCTCTTTACTTCTTTGCAACTGTTGAACTAAATGAACAAAGAAACATCTTTGTTGATTTAGTTTAAAATATTAATATTCTCTTGTTTTTTTACAAGTAGCTCTTTGTTCCCTAGTGCAAGATCAACCTTGTTTTTTGTTGTATGATTAATCCGATATTTTTTCTGAGGGTTTTGTTATGCATTGAACAATTGAAGCATATTATTTGTCATGAATCGCAAGTTTTAATTTTTAGCTCCCTGTGCATCTGCCGTAATATGAGGTATTTGCAAAATATTTTTCCAAACTTCAAACTGTGTATATTTTTCACATATTTGTTCCTTATAAGATTCTAAAATATTGGAAAAATTATTCATTTACCAACATCGTGTTCTCTGTTAAATATGAAAACAATTTTAATCTGATCTTTCTTTATCCCTTATGAAATTAGAAAATACTATTTTTTTATTCTTAATGGCGAAATTGACATTATGAAAAACATTTACCCTATAAGTATATGGAAAAAAAAACATTAAAATAAATTTTGCTTAAATGCGAGTGTGATATAGTGTTAAATAGTTCTTCTTTAAATGAAAAACTTCTGCTGTTTATTATCTTATTAATACAGAAATTAACATTGTATAATATACAAGTTTTTTATAGTCACAAAATATTTGATAAAAGTTTATTTCAGTAGAATTTCAATATGCGTTAACACATTTATTACCTCACCATTTATGATAAAGCATTTGAAACCACAATGGAGATTACAATTAGGCATTTCTAATCTGAGAGTTTCATGAACTGCTTGCTATTCCGAAGTCATTCCATTATTTATAGCACTACGATTTATACGTATCATTAGAGAAATATGGGAAAGCACATTTAATATTAGTGGAATATTTGTAATCTCAGCGAAACAGTAATCATCTTAATTAAAGATATTATTAAATGTAACAATCGCTTGGGAAATCTGTTCTATCTCTGATAGAATTCTTACAATTTAAATATCTTTCTTCAATTATTTCAATCTGACATATTAGTATTGAATGAGGATTTGTTAAAGTATGTCTTGGTACACGACTAAGGTTTAAATCAAACAATATTTTAACATAATTTAAATGACGTAGCTTTTCCATAATTATATCGATGCTACTTGTGCATTTACACTGGCGGAAAAAAAAACCCCCAACACCAAGAAAGACTTGTGTTAGATAAACAAAATTTGGTAGGCGTGTTTATACATCTGAAAGATGACATCGATTCAAATTTCATGATTCACGCATAAGTGTGGTGCTAGTAGCACCACTCAGAATTTGCATATCAGGTTTGCTTTCAATGCGTGCTGTAAAGTCCGTGAGCGTTATTTATCGTTGAAATTTGACTTATTGAGTTGATATTAGCCAAGAATGCAAGAAGACGAAGAAACCATTATCAACAGCTCAATGAGTTTGAACGAGGTCGTGTAATAGGACTACGAGAAGGTGGATTTTCTTTCCGCGATATTGTTGAAAGATTTGGTCAGAATATATCCACCGTGCATGATTGTTGGAAGCAGTGGTCAAGGGATGGTACTGCCTCAAAAACACCGGGTACCGGGAGGCCATGTGGCACTACTGAGAGGGAAGACCGTCGTATTCGGCGTACGGCTGTGGCTCATCGTACTGCGTCTGCGGCAGAAATTCGAGCTGCAGTTGGTATCACAGTGACACAACGAACTGTTAGAAATCGGTTACTTCAAGGACAACTCCAAGCCAGGCGCCCTGTAGCGTGCATTCCATTGACTCTAAGCCATTGCCCTTTTCGACGCTAGTGGTGTCAAGCCAGAGATCATTGGAGGACTGAGTGGAGATCTGTTGTGTTTTCTGATGAAAGCAGGTTCTGCCTTGGTGCCAGTGATGGCAGTGTGTTGGTTTGAAGGAGACCAGAGGAACGTCTGCAACCAAACTGTCTGCGGCCTAGACACACGGGGTCATGGTCTGGGTAGCAATTTCCTGTGACACCAGGAGCACTCTCGTGGTTATCCCAAACACACTGACTGCAAATTTGTACGTGAGTCTGGTAATTTAACCATTAGTGCTTTCATTCATGAACAGCATTCAAGGGGCAGTTTTCCAACAGGATAACGCTCGCCCTCGTACTACTGTTGTAACGCAACGTGCTCTACAGAGTGTCGACATGTTACCTTGGCCTGCCGGATCACCAGATCTGTCTCCAATTGAGCACGTATGGTATATCATTGACCCCAGCATCATCCACTACCAGCACTAAGAGTCCCAGTATTGACAGAACAAGTACAACACGTATGGAACTGCATAACACAAAGTGACATTCGGCGCCTGTATGACACAATGCATGCACGTTTGCAGGCTAGCATTCGAAATTCTGGTGGATACACCGGATATTAATGCAACAGCATTTCACATTTTAAATGCATTTTCTTGAGCGTAAATTAACCTGTCACCTTGAAAATTTAATCGATTAAACATGTTAACTAAACAAATGTTAACTAACAAATTTTTTTCTTGGCATATATTTATGTAAATCGAATAAAAGGGTGTCAATTAGATTGACCCTCTTTTATAAAAATATTTTCCTGTATATGTTAAGACAGCAAGTATAAGGACTCGAAAAACCTGGAAAATTTTATTTCTAAGGAGCAAGGAAGTTGTATAATGTTATTCGGGTTTTCCAAAATTTCAAGCTGCATATTTTTGCTAAACAATTTGATTAAAGACATATGAAATGTGATATCATAAGATATATTTAAATTTTGGCAGCCATATTTAAGGAAGACAAATCATGGATTTCCTTACAAATAGTTCTCTTTCATGTATGTGTTATTCCTAATGTAACTGAATATTCGACTTCCTGTAGTTAAGGAGATGTCATTTGCATTATGGGGTTGATATGAGCTGTCAATTTTTTTAGTAATCGTAATCAACTAGATCCTGAGATTCTAATGTGGACTCGGTTGTCTCCATACATCTTTAGTGTCTTCAAAATTTTCCAGATACTTGGCGTGAAGCCTTTGGTTACTTTATACCTATACGGTCCAAGCCATTAACTCTCATGATGCCTTTTCCAATTATCTCTCATGATGTCTCACGCTACTTCCCAACCAACCTCTAAGCGGCACATTCCAACTTCTACATGGAGAACATTATGTTCAACTAACTTCTGAAACAATCTATAAAATTAAAATTTGAAACATTTTTATTTCTTTAAAGATGTCCTAAGAAACTGGATCAAACATGTTCATATTTTTGAGCAGCGAAGTAAGTATCATTTGAATAAACACCAGGTAACTAGTTGGGTATCTAGGGCCTAAAAAGAAAATCATGTTAAATGAAATAAAACCCAGATCCGACGTACTAATATGGGGAGAGTCTGTTTAAATTGTTTTCTGAAAGGTGACACCGCTACAATGTAAAGCATTTTCCTGTGCAGGTGAAATTTCCTAATCAAATGACATGTTGTATTCCTGGATGTAAGCGCAAATCATATGTTAAATGAATGGAATTTGACATCTACTGATGTGCACAAAAATAGTAAATAAATAATAATTTTTAATATTAAGTGCATTTTTAAATTTCAAGTGTATGACAATTTTATTAGCATGTAGTCATGAAATATACATTTGGATACCATTTAATTAAATCAACTAAAGATTTCGAAAAGTATTTTTTATATTTTTTCCCTCTTTTAATCATTATATTTAACTAAAAATTTACAAAGTATTTAAGAAATATTTATCAGTTTTTATTCTGTAGAGCTTAAAGATACAAAAAAAAAAAAAAAAAAAAAACGGCACTTTTGGAACGCAAGTGTTAAATTGCAATTGCAAGTGTTAAAATCTCGTTTCTTCATTCCTTGAACGTTTTACGATAAAAGGTATGATAAGTATCAAGAAAGCATAAGAACTGGATTCTTAAGTAGATTTTATCTACAGGTAGTTCTTCGTGAGAGGAAAGATTAGTCCATGAGAGATATGAGTGGACGACGTTTTCGTAGCAACAACCGTGATACATGTATGTGGGAGAGTGACACCAAGCGTTCTGCTGATTGAATGGATTAATTCAATGCCAGATGCTACTGGATCTGCTCTGAGTTACTTTAAGGGCCATCTACCCTTAAAGTAACTCCCTCGCCCTTTTGGACATTATAATCCCCAAGGGCTTAAGCGAATAAGAAATGTTTGGTTCTGTCACAACCGAAATACCATCTATAAGTGATTAAAGTCTTAGGGCCCTCCATAGCAGAGAAGATAGTTAATTCTCGGAACACTTCCGGGATATTAAAAAAAATTACAGACAGAAATACTAATGCATTTGACACGAAAATATAAGGTAGCGAATATTTTATTTTGCAGTTATTATAAGTCTACACATATTATTTTTTTCTTAAATAAACATAAGTTGCTTTCTCTTTTGATTTTACAATACAGCGATTAAAACTGAAAATGAATTGGGTATTTTAATGATTTCCATTGATGTTTGATCCTATACAGACCGGTGATTCATATTTGTGGCATTATCATTTCTGATATCCAATTATTTTTGTCTGCTTGAATTATTAATCTTAAGGAAATCCTTATTGTATTTTTCATTTCGAAAAAATAAACAATTTGTGTTAGGAAATTTTTAAGATTATTATATTTATTATTTATTAAGAAATATATTTATTTCAAATGTATTTTTAATAATATTTTATTATTACCTTAATCTAATAATAAAAATACTCTATAGCCAATATTCTATGGAAAAACAAAAATTTCTAACAATAGAAAGGGAATGATTTTGTACTTTTTTTTGTATACTTTTCAAAAAAAGTTGGTTACAGTATTTAATCTATATATTGCACAGACTTGCAAAAATTCAGCTTTATAAGCAACCAACAGTAATCAGCTTATATATTGACATACCATTGTCCTTCATATCATCTTTCGATATCTCAGTCGCCTTTTCATTATAGGCTCGTAAGGTTTTGAAAAACTCTGAGAGTGTAGGAAATGAACTTTTAAACTAATGTTGCATCCTTAAGTTTCGTAAGCTGTCAACAAGTTTTGTAGAATGATTTTGTAAAGAGAGTCTTTAGCATTTCCCAAAAACATGTGCACTGCATCCCGAGAGTCTCGTGTACCTTTTGTTTGTCTTCCCTCTATTGCTTCTGAAAAGATTGGATCCGACAGCTATATTTGTATGTAGAAGGCCTGTTGAAACCTTATTTTTTTATCTGGTTTTTGACAGTTTTAGGAACATTTAATACAGATGTTTGAAATATTTCTCATCTTTAGGCAATGGTTTTATAAACTGCTTCATGAGCTTTAATTTTAAATGAAAAGATGACAATAAATCTTTTCATTTGGAGTTATAATTGTATTTATGATTTTTTTTCTCCGAATTTAAATCAACTCTAATTGAGAAGTTACTTTTGGTCCAATGGATGTTACTGGTTAGAAAAAAACTAGCATAGAAAGCAGGAATATTATGTGTAAACTGCATGCTGATTCAACGACATTTTCAGTCTTAATATTTTGGTCTCCACAAACCGTCCAAAAACGCTCTTGATAGTTGATTTTTCTCAAGAATTATAGACAAAACACTATATTTTTTATCCAATTATTCTAAAAGAAACGATGCAGATGATTTACCATTTTTCAACAAGATTGTTTTGAGGCTTGTTTATAAATATGCCCACTCAGAGGATCACATTTTATATCAAAACACTTTATTGGTCCTTGAACATCGATACAAAAAAAAAAAATGAAATTTCCCTGTTTGGAGAAAATTTAAGTGTATGTACCAAAAGAATAAAGTTCCAGGTATCAGCAGATTTTTATTTTTCAGTATTTACCCTAGCAATTCAGCTACATCTTTATAAATGCTTAAATCTCTAACTGGATTATTAAAGTCGCTATGAAAAAATTTCTTTGATTCCCTCGCCAACAGAAAAATTGAGGTTATGTCTCTCCATTCCGAGGATCACTTCGAATATGATTCAAATTTGAAGATGGATGTGGAACTGCCATTTTTGAGGTATCAAACATTGGAGAAATAGCTGAATGAAGGTTTGAGTAAATTAAATTATTTTTACTTTTAGTATTAAACTCTCTTAAATCCGGCGATCAGAAATTACTGTCAGTATTGTAGTTTTGCTGTTTATACAACATCACAGGAATGAAATGAATGAATAAAATAGGTTTATCATACCCTTAAGTCACAAATAAAGATATTCTTTATACATTTTTAATAATGCATTTATCACAAATGAAAGAAATATTGTCTGGTGAAATTATACAAGCTTTTGAAAATACTACAGAAGTAAAACGTGTTCAATCACAAATGAATGAATGAAGGAAGAAAAATGAATTTCCAGTGTGAATTACCTTTCTCCGGTCTGATATATAAATTAATGATTTACACTTTTCCATTTGCTTTCAGTAGATATTATGTAAATCGTAGTAGGACTGTTCGTTTTTCTAATTCCTGGCGTTTTCCATTTGTATTTCCCTTGAAATATAAAATTGCTATATGATATCATTATTGGATATGGTCATTTGTCTCAGTAGGATACCAGACTCAGGAAATTTTATGCAAATTTATCAACAAAAAAAATGGAATTTTGCAAAAAATCTGACATGGCGCGATTTTTTAAATGTTTTTAATTGAATGGATTTTTTTTTTCGATTTCGGTGGGTAAATATTAATTAAAAACAGGGAAAAAAAATCATATGCGGTTTTTTGGCTGCAAAATTGTGCAATTCGAAAACAATTTCTTAAATTTTGGCAATTATTTAATTTTAATTAAAGTATTAAAAATGAAAATTATAATAAATTTATGCGATTTATAATGAATTATGTATTTATTATAGTAATTATTGAGGGCTTATAATAGTAATTATTTGAGGGCTTATTTATACAAGCCTTATACTGTTATATTTGTAAAATAAATTCATCATTCCTGAAAAGGAAATATTGTTTTTATGTGCAATACATTAAAATGCTACCTAGTTGAATTTCGTATTTTTATATCAATGTGCATTATTAGCATTCAATGTAAAGCTTTTTATTAAAATCATGTTTGTTTCTTGTCAGTATATTGCATTATAATTAATTCCATTTTAAAGTATTACAGAGTTATCGATAAGTAATTTGATTTAAAATCGAATTTCACAAATTTCAAATAGCTCAAATGTAAATTTTTGTTGTGAAGAAATGATGAGGAAATATACAATTATTTAAAAAAAACTTTAAAACACAATGAAATTACCAATTACTTTATTACAGAAATCGTCTAAAGAAATATCGATTCATCCACTCATAGTTTGCGAAGAACGGTATACTGAGTCTTACCGTATACCATATCTTTTTTTTTATCTTCTAAAATGTAATATTTGTATATTCCCATATTTTTTTACTCTCGTTGTGTCCTATATACTAGTTAGAAATGTATGCATTCTTCTTTGAAAACCCATTTTTCAGATATTTTAAGGTTAAATATTTGCTTCATATTTTTTTTTACATGAAGAAGAATCACTATTCTTCATATCTTTTGCTTAACTAGTTAAACATATGCTTGAAATTTATACCTCTTTAAAATTGAACTAATAATAGTACATCCTAAATTAGATTAATCACATTAAGATTATAACACTTCTTTCTATAAAATGCAATGTTTTCTAAGACTTTAACATAAAAATCACGTTGGATATTTCTTAAAAAAATATTTTTGTTTGGTAGCTTTCTTTGAATAAAATGTTCCCAAGTTTTCAATGTGTTAATAGCTATACTTGTTCAAGTATTCAGCTCAGTCGGAAGTCAAAAAAAAAATTTGCGTTTTCACTTACTTTCCATGCAGTACGACATCAGGATATATTACGGTTTATCATTCAAGTTTTGAAAGACAAATCCTGCGCAAGTGATTTTTTGAATGTTTACCAATGAGACCAAACCCAGCTCAAAAAACACTTCACGTCCATTTTTTGACCTCAAAGGGTTTTTTAAGTAAGAAAAATAATGGAAATTGTACTTAAAAAGAAATCGTGCAAACTACAGGGAAAGGAAAGAAAATCATATATATCAGTTAAAATCGTCATTCCTTTTGCATATTTCCAATTTTCTACTTGTTTGCCAAAATTTTCAACAGTAATAGAATGATAAATTAATAATAGGGAGATAAAATATGTGAAATACATTATCAGATGACGTGTGCTATAGGATAAAACAAAGTCATCTTATCAATAGTAGCGGTTCTAGAAATTACATATTTCTAAGATTTATTAATCAACTATTATTTTTAAAATGAAATAAATTTTAGTGCAAAACATTCTTCCTACAGAGGAAATACTAGGTTTAAGAATGTTAAATATGGAGATTAATTTATTCGAAATATATTTAAATATTAGAAACCAATATATTGTATTTAAAATTTAATACTCAATCTTTTCTTAATATTTTATTTTAAAATTTTTAATAATTCCTCTGCATTCATTTGAATTTGTATTGATATACTGGCAAAAAGAAAACTGATACAAAGAAAAATTCTTTTTTCCCTTAAACAAAGATTTTTGTCTCTTACAATTTTGACTTCTTGTCTTTTTAGAAAGATCACACCAAATTGATAAAAAATATTCTTAATGAATTACATTTGTATCTATCTGTTTTGAACCTATTTATCTGCTTTGAAAATATTTAATCTAAAAGGAAGTAAATTTCACTTTAAACTTACTACAATTTTCAAGTTTATATAACGAAATCAATTCTATATTGTTAAACGTAGCATTTTATTCTTCATTCTCTGTTAGTGCTTCGTTATTTTTAAGCATGCAAAGCATGGATTTTTTTTTATCACGGTTGATGTATATAAAATAGTCTGTTAAAACCTGTTACGTAGCAAGAGAAACCCAGTATATTTCTGTTATTAATCTAAAGATTTTAATATTAATGAACTAATTAAAACAATTTTTATAAGCACACTCTTATTGGGGCACAAATATAACTGTTTAATTTTAATTGTATTTTACTTTATAATTTTAATCTATAATTAATTATAAAATTTATGAAATTTTGTTTTAAATTTTCTTCTGAAATAGACTAATGCGATGAAACACTCTTATGGAATAATATTTTTATTAAATTATCTGATTAACAGCTGAAAAGTTCTAAAATATTAAATAGCGTATTCTTATAAAAACCTCGTCATTCTGCAAATTTTTAAACTCCAGTTCATTAGGTAATAAGCGGGAAAATTCTGAACTAACAAACTCGAAACATCCTTCGAGTTAAGTAAAAGTTTATAAAAGGAATTTCAAAAACTAGAAGTTTGTTACATGAAAATAAAAATGTGTAGCATCATTCCATATATCTCTAAAAAACATTTCTCTTGAATAGAACGCATCTGTTCCCGAGTTTCCTCACTTAGTGTTAATCGATCGATGGTTTCTTTGTGGCAGTTTCTTAAAAGTTATCTGAGTGAGAAAAAAAACTGCTCTAGGCATTATGAAAAAACTTACAAAAAATATATATGTTAAATATAAAAAGTAAAATTTTTGCGTGTGTTTTATCTATGTATTTGCAAAGTTTTAGGAATACAAAAAATATGGAAAATAATAGAATAAGTTTTAGGAAAACAAAAGAAGTGTTTTAGGAATATAAAAGATGTATTTAGTCTCAAAAACAATGAATCAAAACAAAAAGAAATTAGAGAGGAAGGGCTAAATTAATTTTTGAAAAATGCAATTAACAATACGTTCTTTTATTTTATAAATGCATTTACATCTAGTTGTGATAATTTTTTTGCAGTTTGAAAGTGTTTCTGAAATAATCGGTAAAAGTTTTTCCAGTTAATGTTAATATTTTCGTTACCAATAAGTTTTGTTAGAACGTTAAATAGCCGCATTAGTAAAAAAGTATTCTGTAGATGTATATTAAATTGTTAATAGTAATTGAAATTAAGTTAAAATGCAAGATAAAACTAAGAATAAGATTTTGCTTTCTATAAAAAGATTCAATCATAATATTTAACAGAGTGTATATATTTGAAAGATTCTTCTAAAGTACATTTAAAAGTTATGTAAAAAGTTTTCTTTGAAATTATAAACAGCTGTAGATATAAAATATTGTCTTTAAAAAACAAATGAGATCTATCATAAATGTAGAAGTTCCTTTAATCAAGGAACTTTTACATTTCATTCTTAGTAACCCCGTATTATTAACCCTTAACTGGGGAGGTGAAATTTTAGGACTTAACTGGGGAGTGCGGTCTACGAGACCGCATTTCCTTTAGACTCAAATTAAATTTTCTAATGAATGTATTAGTATGAAAAACTGCCAATATATTTTGAAGATATTTTTCTTGATATATAGATATGTTTTAGAAATTTTTCAAAATATATTGTCATTGAAAAAAGTAAATGCGTTGGAACAAACATTTTCCGTCTCAAATTACATGTTACAATAAATAATATTCTTGAAAAAGCATATTACTTTTTACTTTTTAAATCATACTTATTTTTACAGTATATGAAGGTATATAAAAGACAATGTAATGTAAAATTCAACAATTATATGAAAAATAAAAAAAAATGACAATGGGTAAAATTAGCCCTTTTTTTAACGGCTTGTGTGACTCTCATAGCACGGTTTTCTAGGGCATTTTAAACGTACAGGTAAGAACTAGTATAAAAATCAACCTATAAATTCTGTATATATATCTCTTGGTATATTAATATATTTTATAAATTTTTCAAAATACATTATCACTAGAAAAATTGATTAAGTTTGAACACACATATCAAAATTAATTCAATGCGAACTTTCATCTAAAAACTCTTCTGTACAATTATCCTTATCACTAAAATCACTTTCTGCTTCATTTAAAAGTGTCTGGAGCACTGCTTCATAATAGGATCAGTAAACTGGGTGATATTTCGGGCCCCAAGTTTTAGCGCTATCTGCTAAGCCTTGTTTATCACTGGGACACTTACAGAGAGATGCGCTAGAAGAAATAACTGAATTATTTTAAAAAGCATCGGCTGAAATCGGTTGAAAAAGTGCGCGTGTACTGAAGGTCACAAAACAGGAAGCTACAGGGTCAATCCATTCAATTGAGCTAAAAACAGAATAGGGGTGATAGAAAATTCATCGCTAGCGGTCTCACAGACCGCACGTCCCTAGTTAAGGGTTAAAGATTTTGATTACAATTTATAAATTTCATTGTCTACAAATATCTTCATTCCTAGTTGACAACAAAAATAAAGTTTCTAAATCAAATTTATGCAAACAAAGGCATAAATATATCCTAATTTAGATACATTTAATTACTTATATATTGTTAAACTTTCTGAAGATAGTTATGTCATTTGAATATATCATTATTGTACTAAGGACGAATACAAATGTACAATTTAAAAAATGCAGCATAAAAAGTTTTTTAATAAAATTTGTCTTGCTAATATTAAATTTCCATTTCTTAATCGGTGTATTTTGTATGACTAAATATATAGAATTTTATTTCATTCCCTCGTAATGAAATTTAAGTATTCGTGAAGTTTCATGATTTTTAACTTACTGAATTTATAATAATCAAATCATGTCGCACATAAAAATTATATCCTTTGATATTTAAAATTCTTTTAACTTAAACTAACACAAATATGCTTTTATAAAAGAATTTTTGCAAATTGTCCTATCATTCTATATATAAAAATATCTCAGCAGAAATGGCATATTTTTTTTTAAGTATTATTTAATTTTAACAACTCTTTTTCAGATTTTGTATCAGAGATGTAAAATTTCATGGTAATATCGATATGAACACTGGAAAAAATGCGGCTTTAAAAATGTACACTCATAAGAAATTGTTTTCAGAAATATATAATGTCTAATCTAAACGCCTTTGTTAAAAATGGGATAATCCGGAACACAATCCAATGAATGAACTCAATTTATATATACAGAGATTCCGAAAAAGTGGAACAAGCTTTTGCTTCCCTAAATACAAGATTTAGACACATACTTCCAGTCACAAAGTTTCATTAAATAAGGTGGGCAATTATATGAACATATTTTTGGCTTCTGTTTTAGTTGATAGTAAAAATTTTAAAAGTTAATTTTTTATGTGTTTGCCCATAATGTAAAAGAGACATTTAGTAAAATGTTTCTGTTACGTTCTTTTATGCACGCAAAAAGTTTCATGTTTCTATTTACAAAATTAGCAGATATATGCCTATTTTTAAGTTTGCAGAGACTAATCGCAAATTTATAAGGAAATACATATTTCAGAAATGTAAATTTATTTAATACAGAAAAACTGCAAATACATCAACCGATCATCATAAGAAATTTGCTAATATGCATAGCGTTGCTTCACTTTGATTGGTTGATAAATGCAACTTCGAATTTAAAAGAAAGGAACCAGAAACTTGAGAAATCGAACATTTATGATGTCTCTGAGAAGTACTGAAAAATCGAACAAGAAAAAAATCTTCACTCGCAATTGTGCGAGTTCTAAAAGAACGATATCTTTCAGTAATAAGGAAAGCTTGGAAATGCTGCCACTTTCTGCTCTATATAATTGCAATGCTGGCCTATAACTGTAATACCAATTAGGATAACAATCTGTAAGATCTTTAATTTCACCAAGAGAAGCAAAGAGGATAAGGCTTTATATTTGTGGTGCAGAAATTGACATTTTGATATATTTTTATAAGTTACTCGAATGTTAATGTACAAAAAGTCAGTTCAGAACTCAACACTTCAAAACCAGCAGTGTAGAAATTATTCTAACGTAATAACTGGCATCCATGCAGTATTGGTAGTCCTTAGGCTGTTACAACAGTTGCATGGACAACTACAGATCAACGTCAAGAATTTTACGTTTGGGCCCTACATTAGAAAAAATCAAATCTTTCTTATCTGAAAAATGCGATTTGAACATCAAATGTAGCTTTAATCATGATAGAAACACTTACCTTAGAAATTATCAATTTTAAAAATAAATTTTTCTATCTTTGATATCATTTTTTTGATAAATTTGCCTTTTAACATCCTGACGTTTTACTGTTAAAAGCATGAAGCGTTATATTCTTATAGACGAGTATAGGAAAAAAAAAACATTTTATGCATTGGTATTTTTCGCTATGGGGACCGAATAAAAATTTGATTTTCGTGATTTTTTTATTATTTCCTCTTTAGTAGACAAAGCACACATTTGATACCTTATTTGATGAAACTTTTCAATTCGGTGCATATGTCTGATTACAATAATTCAGAAAATAAACGCTTCTACCACATTTGAGATACCCTTACATGAATTTAAAAAATTTTATTAATAATTTTGACATAAAAAGGAGAGCCGTTTTCCTTATCCTTCTGACTCCCAATGCTGCCGAGACGGCTGTACATTCAGACATCCACAGAACGGCCGAAATGCTACCTGTTTATTTTCTTCCCCTTTTCTCAGCAGGGTCGTAAAACGGTACGAGCGATTTTGTCTTTGTAACAATGGTTGCTTCCGTTCCCGCTATCACTGTTGATTGGTGTCTCCAGAAAGTGTTTGAGGGCAGATGCTTAATTTAAAGGACGCTTTCTGCTCACCAGCTACTAAAATCTCTTGCTAAAATGCCGGGTTATCGGAAAGTTTTAACTCAAAAAGAAATTAATAAACTACTCTTTGAAGATTCAGATGAATCTGATTTTATATAAGTGATGAGGAAGATGCAGGATTTGACACTTCAAACTCTTTTCAAGAAGAAAATATTTTTACTTTGTTAGAAAATGATTCTGTTAACGAAGACGATATTGAAGTTTCCGAAAATAGATAACTCGGGACAGATTATTGAACGGATATCAAATTTGATAGTAATTAAAATTATTTCCATTCAGAAATTTGACCAACTTTCAGGCCCAATCCATAATTTACAAATATCGGAAAATATGTAAAAATAATAAATTTTAAAAAAATGAATTAAAATGCTTGTTGGTTCAGAAAACTGTGTTTAAAATAGTATTAATTATTTTTCAAAGCTCAATCTCCCCCATACCAGTTCTTGAAACAGTATTAATTATAAAATAACAAATTAAATATTCCTTTCTTAAAGAATTCTGCAAATCGTTTGAAAATTGGCTGATATTATATATTTCGTGCATTGCTTAAATCAAAGAACATAATTTTAAAAAATGCTAGCAAACGTTCTCTTTGGTTAGAAATTCGGAGTTTGATTGCTGTATTCATAAAATCGGACATTTTTTCGTAGTATGCATATTTTAGCATTTAACAGCTATTGTAGGTATGCAGATTCGTTTGGAAGGGAAAGAAGAGATTTTGATTTGGATAATTTTGGCAGTATACCTGCAAAATTTTAATTGGTATATATCGACCAGAAAAATAATATTTTTTTCCAAAAAATAATATTTGCCCTGTCTTACTATTCTGTCATTTTAAATTAATAAATTTTAGTAAATGTTGAAAATTTACATTTTTAATGAAGTTAGTTCTTAGATATGAATCTACATATATTTTAATAAGTTTTCAACATTAGAATATTATTCTCTTTATATTCTAATAAATAAATGCAAGCAATTGCTTTCAGATTTAATTAATACATAATTAAAATTTATAAGAACTTTTAAGTACTTACAGTAAGTTATGTATATCAATAACTCTTAAAATGAAGAATAAAAAAAAGAGAACTCCTGAATGATTAAATTTTCTGATGCAGCAATGATTTTAATGAATATGCAAATATACTATTTCAGAGTTATATTTTTACATCAAATGCGTCTTTCCGTAATTAATAAATTATAATCAAACACAGCGTAAAAAAACCCGAAACGCCTGGAAAATCTTTAGGTGAAATTATAAAGTGTTATTAAATTTTGTATACAGCCCCTTTTTCTTCAGCAGTAATTTGACTACAGGAATAGGGCGATAGGAGTACTCTCCCACACTGCAAATGAACTCTTAACCTCAAGAAGGGGGAGGCAAATGATCGTCTTCTATCGTTTATACTTTCGGTCGTTTTGGTTTTTAAAAGAACTGCATTTCAAAGAGCAAACCTTATATATAAATGCTTTATAACCATATATTTCCTTATACTCCTTTACAATGTTGTTCGAATACCATAGAAAACTTCCATGCATGAAAAATCTGAAAAAATGCAAAACTCTTTTTGAAATACCATTCATGATACAGTTGCAAATAGCAAAATATAAATGAAAAATTTTTAAAATTAAAAAGGCTTTGAGATAACATTCACGCTTTAATTGTGAATAACAAAATATTATGTTAAATACGCAGAAAAGTTTTTAAATAAAATTCAACTAAAACTATCAATGGGCTATTCAATCGACAATGAAAATTCGAATAATATTTCAATATAAATTTTAAAAATGAAAAACGCATTCAATTCTGAATATTTTTACTTCAAATGGTAAAAATTATAGCAGATTCTTTAAACTTAGATAAACAGCTTTATATATCTTTATACAGGCAATTTTTTTCCAAAGTATATTATTGAAAGTATGGTATTACAAATGTACATAAAATATATTAAATTAACTTAAATATTTTAGAAAAATAAATTATTAAACAATTCAGCATTAGAATTAATATTAGTTAACTTAAATTTAATATTTATAAACGAATAAGACGAGTTCTTAAAATGGTAAAAATCGTGACTAACTTTATCAAAGCAGATAAACATCTTTATGCATTTTATTACTCAGCCAATGTTAGGCTAAAGAACACCGCAAAACATACATATAATATTTTGTTAGTTGTAATATAAATTATTCTTTCAAACGTGCAGTCAGCAAATTATCAGTTTATTTAAATATATAAAACAGTTTGTTAGGAAACTACGAAGTTCAGTAGTGCCGCATGACTTGTCCTTGAACCCTAATAGTATCTTCCTATGATCTCAACTGCATAGTCATGATCGCCATAATATGTTCGAAATAAATTCTCATAAATCTCAGAAATGTAAGAGACACCCATACAGTGCTCCTACTATGTAATCATTGCAGATGTTTACGGGTAGCAGTGTTTATTTTAACATCTACTCATAACATACGTCGCAGGATTTTAGTTTTTACTGTTTTATTCGCCCGCAGCTGTTATAGAAATGCATGACAATTTCTTTTAGTAGAAGATACCTCATAAATAATGTTATTTTCATTTCCAGCTCTTTTCATTCAGAACGCTAAATAGCGTTTAATATACTCTGCTCATGAATAATAATATTCAATTTATGGGTCATTATTTTAATCAATAAATGAATTAATTAAAGCTAACATCAATTATTAAATCTTCTGTATCATATTCGAAAATTAGACTAATCCTCGAGGGATAACCTTTTAAACTTAATTAAATATCAGATTAAAATGTGTGCACTTCTTTTATTAAATGTCTGCCAAGAAACAAAAAAAAAATTCTCATTATTTTTTTTTTGTGAAATATGACGGAAATAATCTTATATATTTCTCCCTATTAATGGCCTGTACCGATTTAATCTCTATTAGCGGATTAAACTATCTTTCTCCTCTAAATCTTTTTCTTTATGATCCTTAGATGTTGCAATAAGTACTTTCTAACGTTATCAGCGTATCTGAAGCAAAGTTAGAAATAAATATTTTAGGCTTTGTGTGTTATCTTAGAAAGGAAAACAATATTTATAGATGCATTAGTGGTGGTATTTTCCTTTATAAAAATTGGTCAATTAACGAATTAGCCATCCACAGAAAACAGGATATTAATAATGTAAAAAGAAAAGTTCGAAAAAAAAATTAGATGCTTTATATCTTTAAGAATTATGTATCGAATGGAAAAGATTTTTTTGTACTGCTTTGTGAAATATAAAATCCACATTTAAATTGTTCCGAACGATTTTGCTGAACTTATTTCTATGTATTGATTAAAATGAAAAATGTTATATACTATTTTTATTTTGAATATAAACAGAAATTCGTTTCTTTAAAAAAAAACATTCTATGAATTTATTCATAAACCTAATATTCCCTAATATTCGATAAGACATTTTACGATATTTCATCGATGTTATTCGATATTCTGTATGTCGCACAAAATTGTAAACATATCGAAATAATATTTTAGACATTTTGTGATATTAGGTCTAAATAGTCATTAAAACTATCTCGACTCTTTTGATTTACTATTATTCTTAAATCAAGATGAAAAAGAGATCAAAGAGTTGCTGCAGAGCTTGCATATTTTGTTTGGATGAGTTATTAAAGACGTAAATACAAAAAAAATGTTTCCAATAAAATTCATTATAAAATTGATTATTTTTAAATTTGTATATTTTTAATTACGTATTTAAAGGTTAGAATTGTTACTTTTCAACAAGTTTGCAATGTTTCTTTGCATGTACAGATTGGAACACCTAGACACAATTCGTCCTTGAATCCTTATTGTAGATTGATCAAACACACATGGCCCAAGACATAGATTTTATGCTCTAGAGCGACGTTGAGAAGACAGACGATTTAATATTTTCCCAGAATAACTTATAAAACCTTTCGTTATTTTCTTTTCAGACAATTTAACGTGCTTGTTAACTTCCAATCTACTAGTTGCATGCTGATTCATTAAGAATGAGTTCTCTTAAATACAATATAGATTATAAATTTTCTAACAAAGTTGCTGAATTGTCAGTATCTACAAATCTTATCCGTATCTTGTTGATTGCTTTTCAAAGGATTGGAATAATGCATCGGCAAAATCAGCGGGTAAGTTGGCCAATTTTTCATTTTGGCAATTATCTTTCGAATATATTTATTTAATTAACTCAAATTAAATATTTTCATTCGTATAAAAAAAGCAGACACATGCATATTCTAATCGCATTTTAAACTGTGATAAATATGTCCCAGAAATTTGACTGATAATACCAGTTCATTTATTTACTTCCGGAGTATACAGTGTTTCATATCTGGTTGATGGACAAATTATATCTACGGTCAAATTTCATTTTCAAAAGAAACTATTGGTTGATGACAAATAATTATACAGTATACCTTCGAAGTAACGAAAATGTGTTTATGATATCGACAGAGATTTCTATTTGTATCACTATGAATAAAACAATTATATCGATCATATTCTCAAAAATTGATGACAGAGATGATGAAATTGACTGTAAAAGTTTTGATGCACGTATTAGCATATTCTTTTTTTTTTTTTTTTTTTTTTTGTCTCAATAACACTCTCTATCATTTCAAGCATGTGTGTCAATTTTTACTTCTCTACCTACATTATCCGGGATTTATTGTATTTTTAAATGTTGGCGGATTTTCGAATCATCCGATATTTATGAAGTCAAAAATAAAATGATCTTTGATATTCATATATAAAACATTATGTTTCATCATACAGCGAATATTCGATCTTGACAAATACAGAAGTGCTCCAAAACTTTTGTATAATTTCAAATTTATTATTTGTGTTTTCCGAATCAATACAGATGAAATAAACTTACAATAACCTTGCCTCTTGGATCACCTAACTATTACTATACCGATTTGAATACGTAATTCAATAAAACGTATTATTTTTCAAAGGGATGAACATATATTCTGGATCAAGAAAATGTTGGTTCACAATACAATATAGCCACGGATTTTAAAGCATAAATTGAACTGACATTTGTCTTAACATTTTCTTTAAATTTCTGCTTATACTTTCAAATTCGGAAACGTATTTATCTTTATTATTTCCAGAAATTGAAAAATTATGATCTAAAATAGCATGTAAATAAAACCTTAGTTGATTTTAATTTTATTATGTCTTGAAGTCACTTGCTGCTTTATTCCGAGAATATATTGTAAGAATATATTTTTTCTAGTTCTCTAAAATAAAATGTAGCAAAGCTCATTTTTTGGATATAGATAGGAACTTGATTAAGTCATATATTTATTAACTCTTCACAAATGACAATAAAACTCCTGAGAAGAGACTCAAATGAGATTTCAAAAGATTTTCTTTCTCAAGAAACTGAAATACTTTGGGAAAAAAAATATTTCAATATATATTCCAACACACTGCCCTTAAAATATTAATTTTTGCATTAACCTTCAATTCATGAGGTTTTATATCTATGTATTAAAACTTGTTTCTGCCTTTCTGCAACCATACGTATTAACGGATAAAATTGTGAATGGAAATAAAATTATGAATCACGAGTTTTAATAAAAACACACACATTCTGACCTGTTTGGAAAAAGAGAAGCTTTATACATGACAACGAGGGAAAACTGCTGGTTAATCATTCAGCTGTTAAATCATTTTTTAAAAATATAAGCATTTTCTGTAAATGCATATTTATGCTGTATTCTTAAAGTATAATTTAAAAAAATGTAAATGTAGGAGTAGGAATGGTAATTACGAACGATGACTGCAGGATATATTGGTGAAGTCCTGTCAAAGTGAAAAGAGAGTGCTTTCTTTAAGAAATTCTAGAGTAAGCCCAAGATACTGACCTATTTTTCCCCGGTGGTGCCTTCTAATGTTAGAATACTTAATTGCAACCATGCTTTAAAAATTGCAAAGCTTTATTATTTATTCTCTACAGCTATTATTTGTAAGGCAATTCCCAAGTTGTATATTTCTTGTATCCACAGGATATAACAATTACGAATAAAATTCAATTTTCAATTTTGGAATTTCGCCTGAGAAATAAAATAATATTCTGAATTGCCTCTGACAATTTTCATAGTGGGTGAATTAGAAACAGGATTCTATAGTCAAAAGGCCTGCACTGTCTATGTATTTGGAATAATTTATATGATAGGAAGTAATATTAAATCAAACAAAATGGCAGCACCCCGTCCCGGTAATAATACTCATTATTTTTTCTGTCAAATCGACAACTAACATTTTAAGACTCCACTATATGATATATATATTCAAATATGAATGTTGGTTATTAGTAATGATTTGATGCTGTTTGATTTCAAGTATTGAAGAAAAAAAAAAGTAAACTGGCATCAAGGAAGGGAAAACGTGTTGCTGGGAGAGGAATTTGAAGATTATAATTCTTTTTAATAAGAAACGGAGGTTGTGAAAATGGAGGAAGTAACTTATCTCAAATCAACAATCGTTGATTTTTCAAAAAATGTAAATTTCAGCCATTCTATCTTAATAAATATTTCTTTTCCGATTTTTACAAGCAAAATTGAGGAATTATTAATTATAAATTAGTTTATATTGAATGTATTAAATAGATATGATTGATTATATGCGATCTTACATGACACAATATATTTTTTTAAGAAAAGCTAAGAAAACAGAAATTTCGGTAAGTTGAAGTGAAATAAGAAGCAACTGTCTATTGCCTCAGAATTTATCATTTCAAATATATTTTCATCAAATCAGTTGAATATTCTGATCAGAAGCCAAAGCAAGTGTTCCCCAATTGTCCCACAGTCTTTGGAGTAATTGGTAGCATACCGGGGTAATTATGAACGTCATTGTAACAGCTGGTTAATGGATTAATTAATTTGAAAACATGTATTGATTAATGAGCCCCTCAGCTCATTATTATTCAATCATATTAATTATAGGTCTGATTTTCTCTCTAATACGATTATTCCAAATCGATGAAAAGGGCATCGTTTCCAGTTTTTTGAACTGACCCTAATTATAAGTTAAAAAAACGATTTCTTGTTAGTAATTTTATTATTAAAAAGATCTATTTTATTTAACCATCAGAGAAACAGGATTATAATTTATAGTGGCGTAAAACAGAAATTTGCTGAGTGATTTTTTGAGAGCATGTATTAATGATAAGGTATTTCTTCGTAAATATACGGCTAAATTGTGAAAAATGTTGTAAGTTAATCACTCAAAATACGTAGGCCTTTACTTTTGTCCCATCTCTCTGGAAGAAAGGTAGATTCCACGTCAAAAGGGCGAGATATCTTTAGAGGCTATCATATCGACCCAATTTCCGATGCATTCATAAGGATAAAGGGCAGATCAGATAAGCCATGATTCATCAATCGAAATGATCGGTAATCGAAAGAAGCAATATCTAATGAATTCCTGGGATGTTATGATAGGACATTCCAATTAAGCACTTCTACATTTCCTCAGCCGGTTATGCTGCATGAGGAGGAACCTTGTCTTGTAGAAAAAAAATCCTCTGTAATGTCTTTTTGCATTGTCTAGCTATTTTTGTTTCAATTACCGATACAATTTCTGAGTAGCTAATAGCTCTCTGTATCCAGCTAATCCTTCTAAATACTAATTACGAGCTTGGTGCCATGACTATTCCACCGAGTCGGTTTTCATGGTTCAAAGCATACTGATTTCTTAACACCCGTTACGGTACGATTAAAAATAAACTTCTGTGCTTTCTGGAACAACAAATTTTTTGTTATTTTGCTGTCATTTAGAGTCTGGGAAACAATGGCTGTTCTACGTTTAATGGTACTGACTTGTTTTTTTGCGCTTGTCTAGATCTTCGTCGAATAAAACTTCTACTTTCCCATTTTCAAACGGTCCATAGCATTCCTTATCTTCCGTATTAGAATTCCAAAGGCATTCGTTGATTTTCAGCAGCTTCTTTCCTGAAAAGCGTAACAAAAACAAGGTAACACACTAGTTGCATTTTGTTGGCAAAAAATTCGACATTCAACTCTAAAAAAATATCTTTTTGAAATTAGACGAACTAACATTCCGAAAACTAAAGCTTCATGATGGTGTTTTGTCATGAAGTTAGCACTAATATGATCAGTTGCAATTCAGTAGTAGTTTGTAATTTTTTGAATATCCTAATTAAATGTACAATCTCAATAAATTGCATATTTTCCGCATGCAAATTTTGGTAATCTTCGTATTGTGAAAGTATAAAAGAAAGCGCTAAAGTTAATATGAACCGTTTTGTCGGATTTTTATTATTTTTTTAAAAATACACTAAATACTATGGTATATTGAATATACCTCAATCTTGATTTTTTTTTCAGTTCAGAAAAAACTATCGTCACCATATTTTATTAAATCTGAATATATTTATTTATTTACGAGTGACACCATTCTTTTGCAAGAAAGTTTGCGAACAGATCAGTTTTTTCTCAATTTTCATTTTGAAATTTAAACTCCTAAAAATTAGTACATTGCCGAGTTATTTTATGTTAAATTTATCGAAAAATATTTAAAAAATTACTTTCGACAAGCTTTCGTGTTTAGAAAAAAAAACTGGATGAAGTTTAAAAAATATTTGATTAAAAGCATTTAAAAAAATTACTTCGGAGATTGTAAACGGTACATAATCATCAGTTTTCCAAATACCCATTATGATTATTTTTTCTAATCTATTTAATGTTTCAAAATTCGACGCAATCTTCTTTGGACGATATTTTCTCCATTCAGTTCTAAAATGTTTCTAAATAATTGATGAATAAATTTTTCTACATTAATAATTATATATTTTCTGATCTTCACGAAATAAACTTATCAAGCAAAAGGTAAGCGAACTTTTAATACATCTAAGGTATATGCAACGATTTAGTTCGTTAAATGATTATCCCAATATGGCAAAGAATGTTCAAACCAACATACGTATTCTATCGTTAAAAGTTTCATTAATTATTAATAAGCTCAATTTTCTACTTTTTGGAAATTATACTTAAAGAAATTCATAGTTACATCATGATAATATTACTTAAATACATAATTACATCCTGGTATGGTATTACTCTAAAAGAAACTCAGGTTATTAATCAGACTTTTTAGTGTCTTTTCAGAAAGATTTCTAAAGGCTCTTATGTGCTTTGATTTTCCTTTCAAGGAAAAATGAGATTTGTTTGACCAACATTTACGCACTTTCTTCTTAGATATAATGCTGTATCTGAAGGTTGCAGTGCGAAGGTGGACGGCTGTTGAAGTCAGACCATAGTCAGATTTTTATGTCTTTTATATCTTTGTATATCTCCCCCTTCTCACTCACCGTATTCCCCTTCCGTCTCGACAGCCCAGAGGTTTTCCTTTCTTTCCTTCCTTTCTTTGTGATTTTGCCTTTCTCCGAAATCGTCTGTTTACGAAATCAGTAGAAGTGTTTACACAAGGTAGAGGCAAATGCATGCTGTCAAACGTGTAGTGTTTGTGAAATCTGCGGAATACACTTTTTTTATTTGGGCTTTATGAAAATTGATCTTTACCTCAGAATTTAGTTTCTTAGAAATGAAAATTCAATAACTTATTTTCGCGTATTTTATTCTTTTCAGACAATCGGCTGATTTCATCAGTATCTTACACTGACGATATAAAGATTATTTTTATGTTTTATATTTTTGATGCACCTTGCAGATGGTATGTCGTCAAATAATTTTAATTTGCTTACAAACTGATAAAATTGTTTTAGCATTCCATAAGTACTGTTTATCAATGTGATTTCTAATTGATTTATAGATATTTCTACTTCTTAGCCTTATTGAAACGCTTATGCGTGATAACTTGGTATATTGCGTATTAAAAATAGAAAGCCAATCTTATTTGGTGACTTGAAAGATGAAAAATGCATTCCCCGTTATTTTTGTTAAAATATATCTTTGTTCCAAGTTGAAATTTTTAAAAAAATCAGCTGTACACAAAATAATTAAGATTTTATTCGTTCGTAATCATTTTAGTGATTCATTAACTTTCTTTGATCTTCTTCATTATACACATTCGATGTAATTCGTAATAGTCGAAAATATTTTAGAAATGAATAATTTATTCCAAAATTCAAATTAAATTTTCTATACACTATACGGTCAGAAACTTAAACAACTGCCATTTGTGCAAATTATCGGCGAAGAACACTGTAAGTGTAACAGGTAACTTATGTGAGAAAGATTTAACCGTCTTTCTTCATTTTGCGACTAAAAAGTGTTCACTTTCGATAAAAAAAAAGAAAAAAAACTTAAAAGTATTTAAAGAAAAAGCTGCAAATCCACGAATTATGCAGTAGGAACGTATTATAAATTTCCTTCATGGCTTACAACATCTCTCAAACGGCTTGTCTTGAAATTTCTTATATTAAAAAAAATACCCCGTATTGTATATTCACTTTGGAATATTAATTAGTATTTTTTAGCTCTTTCAATTACGGTAAAAATGCGGTGTGATTTAATATAAATTTTATTACAATGTGTATGGATCGATATTCTCTGGAATTACAGTTATCATTATTTACTGATCTTTGTTTTCCAATTACCAAATGACGGTTTTATGATAATCGTGTGATCAGTTTCCATATGAAAATATATAAATAAATTCTTTGAAAGAACATAACATACTTTATTTCACAACCAATACTTTTTTTCTTTTTGAATCCAAAACAATAAACATAGAATAAACTCAACATTATTTTGTTGTAGAATCCATCTCAAATAAATCATAATTTAAAATGTTATCTTCATTAATCCGTAAACCGGAATACCAATCCTTATAACTCCTATGGCTAAGTTTATCGAGTTCTGTTAGACGAAGCAGACATTTTATTCATCATAAAGTGCATTAGTTTTCTCTTAAGCATACTAAAATGTGATTATTTTACTCGAATCATGTTTTGAATCACACCAACGGAAATTAATGGAATAGTTATCGTTCTGACTAATGCTCCTTGCAACCGAATTTAGAGCAAATTGTTAAGCTTATAATATAACTGAGTACGTATGCCCATAGCTATGGCTACATGGCTATGCTCATTTACAGTACCATTACTTGTAAACGGGCATAGCTATGTAACAAGAAAGAGAAATCCCTCCCCTTCTTTAGATTCCAGGGTAAATCGAACTACTGAAACTTCGTGAAAAATAACATTGGGCACTGTGATCGACGCATAATTACGAGCAATACATGCCCCAAACCCTTATATAAAGGACTGCCCAGTCATCGACGGTGGGCCCAGAGAGTAACATCATAATTATTATACTTATCAGGAGTAATTATTATACTTATCAGGAGTAATTATTATACTTATCAGGAGTGTCATCCTTCTTTCCGGAAGATTTTAATTCTATATCTAAAGTGTCTAGGAAGTTGTTTGACATAGATATAGACTTATATGTAGATGATGACATAAATGTGGGAATAACAGAGTTATATAAGAAAGAACCAAAGCCAAAAAAAGATTTCAATATATATTAGTTTTGGCACAACACTGCAGGAAAAAAAATCTTCTACAACGATTAGTACTATTTTTCATTTTTTGAAAGGAAATAATGGAGAAGTTAATTTAAGTCAAAAGTCAATTTAACTTTATTAAATGATGCATTAAGTATGAAAAAATATTTACCCTTACGTCCCATCATATTACTGCAGATATCACTTAATTTGACTTTAAAAAAATTGTTCTTAGATGAAAGAGAGGTTGTTTATTGAAATTGTACATAATTGGCACAAAAATTATTTGTTTAAAGTTCAGTTATTTAGGCAATTTTACAAGATGAAATTTTTATCATTTATCTAAAAGTTATTAACTAATCAAATAATAAGAAGGGTCACACAGCAGTTTTTTGATGAATTTTAGTGTTTAATTAATTTAACCGTCTTTGAAAATTATTAATTAGCGAAAGCTTACCAAAGAATTTTTTTGGTTATAAATTGAGAAACTAAGCCCATACCCAAATGGGACTACATTTTGAAATTTCATTAAATTTCTTGATCTATGCCTTTGTTCTCCTATAATAAATATTTGTATTGAAAAGCCTTAATAATTAATGTTAGAAAGAAAATAAATTTTGCAAAAATCATTTTCTAATTAAAAAATGTCATCAATAATGGTTAGAAATTTTTAATCTAACAAAACTTCGTAAAGCTATTCATGAAATGAAGCCATAATAGTGAATCATTTTCCAGAAAGAAAAATAACATCAGTGAATGCTGAAGTAAATTTAAAATTATTCAACTAAAAAATTAGCTAAGTAATTAAAAAAGATAATCAAAGAATATTTTTTTTCTAATAACGCATAGCGTTTACATTTACAATTATTTTATTTTTTTCAGAACTTCTTTTTCGATGAAATTCATCCAAAGAAAAAAAAAATCTAAGTTTCGATTTATGAAGTATCAGAGCAATCAACAACTTATAGAAAACATAAAATTAAAATTGAAGGACATAAAAATTAAATAAAAAAAATTGAAGACACTTTGTTAGTGTGGTGGTGGGTAAAACTGGATATTCTATTTTAAATATTTCCTATTTAATTTTTCATTTATGAAGTATACAAAGGGAAAGCATTGTAATCGTCAATTCGAACTCGAGATTTTGACGAATCTCTATTTCAGACCCCCCTGAATTGGAGAAACACATTTTTCGAATATGTTTGACACTTTACCTCAAAACCGCTTTTAGCTAGACGGATGAAATTTGGTATATTGCCATTATTCCAAATGTGTACATTTTTTAAATCATATTTTGAACAAAGCCCATTCAGAGGAAGTATGTTTGCCCGGTTGCCGAACATAAATCAACCATATAACTACAAAAAAGAGAAAGCTAGATGGATAAAATTTAGTACGCATATTTAATATCTGTAGATATGCATAAAATTTGAAAGCAGATCTATCAAGGTATTGATCGTTTGTCGGCCTGAACTTTCACAAGCATGTAAAAACTATAACTCAAAACTGCAATTATATAAATACCAGCCGCCTTTGGCGACCATCCGATTCGCCAATCTTAATGCACGTTAAAATTTTAATAATTAAATATTTTATGGAACTCCCATTTTAATTGCTTATTCATTAAAATATTTTAAAACTTCAAATTTTAATAGTCATATAATTCACTCATAATATTATAAAACATTTCAGCCATAATGTAATATGTATCTCTCTAATTTTCTGTTAGCTCGCGTAGATTTTATGCTTTAAATTAAAGTGGAAATGATTAAACTGCAATAAATATAATATTTTTTTTATTGAAACGGAGCATTTTTTTTTAAATGAGTACAGAAAACAGAGTCGCTGTGTATTTAAACCTTATGGGCACTAAAGAATATTTTTCTTAATTTATATAATATCTCAAGAAGTTTTCAACAAAATTTTCTCAGATTCATCATGAACAGATCGATTCATTAACAATGTTTAGTTTTGAATGCATCACACACTAAAAAAAAAATAAACAGAATCGTTTGGAATAATCTGTCGAAAACAGATTAAAAAAAAAAAAACTACTTAAAAAACGATGTACTTGAAACTATAAGCATATACGAAAAATATATAACTAACATAAATACAATTTAATTACAAAAACATACAAATAACCTAACAATAATTTAAATCAAGTCCGCATCCGTTGATGATAATTGTTAACAATCAGACCACAATGCGCATGCGTGAATTTTCATCTCCAGTTACGGTAACGCAAATGCGTGAATTTTTCTACGCCAGTTGGGGTAACGCTATGCAGATTAGAAATTTTTAATTTCCTTTATTCTGTTTTATTTTAATGCAGAATGAATCTGAAAGATCGATTAATTAGCAATGTTTAATTTTAAATGCATCAAACATTAAGAAAATAAACAGAATCGTTTGAAATAATCGGCCGAAAAATATTAAGCCTATCCTCATTAGTGTGAGAAAAAAACTGAAGCCTTACTGATTTGGCGGTGGGGAAAATGAGAAGATTTTTTTGGCTGGAAATATAGTT
Source organism: Argiope bruennichi (assembly GCF_947563725.1). Classification (NCBI taxonomy): domain Eukaryota; kingdom Metazoa; phylum Arthropoda; class Arachnida; order Araneae; family Araneidae; genus Argiope; species Argiope bruennichi. Next base: position 54,404,349 of record NC_079162.1, read on the forward strand.
CTTAATTAATAATTAAAATTCTAATTAAAAATTCAAAAAAGGGATCCCAGGTGCACATTTCCGATCTCCAAGGTATACATGTACCAAATTTGGTAGCTGTAGGTCAAACGGTCTGACCTGTAGAGCGCCAACACACACACACACACACATTGAGCTTTATGTAAGTATAGATATGATATTTAGTATATGATTTGTTGTCAAATTTTAGCTTTATTTAGTTAACCAAATGTGTATTTGAACACCATTTTCTTTCTGGTGCTAGTGTACTAATAGAATTCCACCGATTAACAGCATTCATAAGGTTAATAAGGCAGAAGTATATTTATAAGACAGTATGCTGGAAAGTTTCCGCTGGATTTAAATCTTTGAATTATAATTCATTAATGAAAGAATATGAAATCATTTGATTATATTTTTTGCCAGATTGTCTACCAAATGGCGCCTACTCGTTTAGAATCCGCATTTCAATAAATTAGTTATTGAACTGATTACTAAAATCAGAAATTTTTAAAATTGTATATTGATGGCAGGATTGCGGAATAGTATAAAATTTCAAACTCAAGTATATCAGGAAGCGAATAAAATTCAATTCAGAATTTCATATTTTCAAGCAGGATACATATCAGTTTAAACAAATGTGCATAAAAACATATGTCTGTGGAGATAAACTTTAATACCTGCCGCTCTTTTAGCTATCGAAAATTGCTTTCTGGTTCAAAAGGCTATTTATTTCCACAGGATTTTATACGCCTTAATTTTTTTTTTTAAACTAGCGATGCCCTTTATGAAAACGAAGCAATTTTGATAACCACAGAGCTAGAAAATTACGTGGAGAAAAGATGGGAGAAGTGGTTGGATAACACATTGGAAATTCTCGGATAATTCTAACGCGAAATAGGCTTAGAACCTGCTTTGCTACCAGTACTGAGTGAAGGAAAGTATCTTGTGTTAGCTACACAAGCTAGAATGAAAATGGCATTAAAAATATACCGCATTGTTGCTTCTAATTGATGCAGCTAAATATGCTTAAACATAGCAGTTTAGATTGAATATTAGAGCCGAAGATATAACTAATTGCATGGTTCCATATAATGTTCAAAGCTGTTTATATCAATCAATCAAAACTGAAATATGCTTATAAAAGGAATTTACTGATACTGCATGATAGAAGACGCAAGCTTTTGCACATACTTTTCCATTTCAGCATGTTTATTTGTAGGACACAACCCAACCTCAGGATCCAGCGATATTTTTTACAAATGAAACTGCAAGATTAACATATGATTTGGATTTGCTCCATTATCATGATTGTATTTGTGAGAATCCATTATTCTGATGTGTGAAATCCATTTTTACAAATTGACAATTAATAAAACATTACTGCAGGCATTCTGTTGCTTGATATGAAAAAATATTTATATAAGATGCTATTTTTGTAATTGTAGGATCGAAGAAAATGTGCAGCGATTACTGCGTAAAGTAACGAAAGCTATACTATTCAGAAGATTGAACAAAATCATATTTATTTTTTATAGATTCTTATATAGCGAAATTGGTTGATATTTAAAGAATTAAAATTTTTTGTTTTAAAATACGGGATTCACTTCCCTTACAAGGTCTTCGTTTTCTTGTGGGGAAAATTTTCATCAACATTATCTGAAAAATGCGTATGATAGATTATTTCGTATTTTCCTTCCCTTTCTTTTACCTTTCTAAGACCAATTAATGATTTTACTCATTTTACGCAAAGAAATTCCAATTGCATTGTATATTTCGGAGAGGAGAAACTGAATTTCAGTGAAACGTCTATATCGAAAGTTTGTGTTAATTTGTTTCACAATCTGTAAAATGTGGTAATGAAAAAAAAAAAAAATTAAAACAAGAACAAAAAATATGAAAAGTATAGAATGCTGAAAAAAAATTGGAATTATAACCGTACAGAGTTATTAATGTCATCTTCACTTGTACATACCAGTATACGATGCAACATAATGCCGTCTCTCAGTAATTGCTCACTCCGATTTCGCCTTGCATCTATAAAAAAAGACTATTTCTCGCCTGTTCATTTGTACGAAAGGAATAAATGAATGTGTCTGAATACCATTTCAACAGTTTTTGTTGAAGAACAATTACTGTAGTTGCTAATCCATGAACTGTAGTTTGACTTCGGTGGAACTCTTGTCCATTTCAAAAAGTAGCCCAAATCTAAAACATGCCATTTCGACAACGATGGACAGGACATGATGCTTCCAAATATTGACATCTAAACATACCTTGATTATTGCTTCTATGATCGCCTAAATGATATACTGTAACACCTCGTGGGCAGTTAGGGTATTATCACATATGTATCTACAGCTATTAAGGCCGTCCAAGATATTTCAAGAGTCCTTCGGAGTCCTTCCTTCCTATTCCAGGTAGTGTTTAAGTTAAACATGTTGTTCGACACTTGGTCGAAATTTTTAATTCTTCTATAACATCGATATATTTATATATATTTGTTATTATAAAAATAAAGTTTTGTTCACTAACTTAGTACTGTTTATTTTCCCATGTTAATCTGCATTCTAACAAATGACAATAATTTTTTCAGCTTGAATTACTTAATGATTCTGGTTCTGACTCTCCCACAAATCGGAATATTAAATACACTATGTTGAAGTAGTTAATTTTTTAAAATGATCATGTTTACTTAGTGATATTTTTTGTATGTTATACAATATTCATTTCTATGACCTTTTGCAAAAAGTAGGTGGATTATATAATTATTTATGCTCATTGAATACTCACCTAATCAAACCAACCCATTCTTTAAACAGATGGTGTTTATTTGATTACCTAATAAATGAAACATTTAATAAAAAGAACTCTAATAATCCTATTCAAATTATCTTTCTCAATTTCAGATTTCAACAGATTTTCGTTTTTTTTTTTTTTTTTTTTTTTTTTTTTTTTTCAAAAGCTGTTGCATTACAATAAGTTTTTAAATTGCAACTGAATTTTTAAAGAAGTAAGAGCTTTGTGACTATATGCTGTGAAAATAAAATCCATATTCTTTCCCTAAGCTAGTTCCATATTTCTAACTTCACTTGATATATGCAAACTAATAGCATCAACATTTTATAGTATGAAAACCCTTCGTGAATTGTTATTTCAATTATAAGGAACGATGGAGAATATCATATTTGCAAAATGTCTCTGAAGACCGTTGTGCTAAATTGAAATTGTAGTATTATCTTCGCTTGGAACTGAAAAGTTTTATTTCCTTGTGTATAAAAAATTGCTCTGAGTAAAACATGAATTCCGAAAAGAAAGATCCTAAACAACCCTTTTCTGTGATGTTTAAAGTAACAATAACTCACATAAAACACTTCAGTAGTCTCTAAGGCATTAAAAAATAGAATCAAGTTTCTATTCTTTTCTTGTAACACAAACAAAGTGTTCGTTTAAAAGTGTCCGGCTATAATGTTGCAGTAAAACGTTATTTTTCTCTATAAGGAATGATACAACAAATGTTCAGTGTATGAACATAAATGAATCATATTCTATAAATTCATGTTCAATTATATTATGGAAGTCTATTCTTAGTTTGAAAAAACCAAAATAATTTACAATGCGATTGGGTGACTTGTAAAGAAGAATTTTTAAATATCCTTTAATTGATAAAAGAATGTAAACATGTATGAAATAAGTTCAAGCAAAATTCAAATATTATATTAAAAAATCTAATTTTTAAAATTCATTTCTAAAGTTTAATATAAACATAAGCAATAAAGTAAGCAGGTAGGCCCTTTATTTTCTTCTAACAGAACACTCAGAAACAAAGATTGTTTTCGAATTTAAAATTTACTTTGCTTATCAAATAATAATGCAAATTAATTTCATGTTTGGTTAGCAGTTTCTTTTGCTTTATTACAAATGTACAAATATCAATTCTATGATTTGAAAAAAATGATTTAAAGACTTCGAAAAATAATCTTTTCTATTGAAAATGCTTGAAAAATGGGTGACGAAAAAACAGTTCATCATTTTTCATTATTTTTACATTCACGTCTGTTTGGGTTTTGAATTTATCTTTCCTACAAAACGATAGTTCTAAATTTCTTAGCAAACAAAAAATTAATTTAAAAAATGAATTTATTTTTTAATAAAAATTATTAAAATGGTAATGCCCTTAAAATGTCTTGTAGTGAATAATAAAAGAATCTTCCGATGGCTATCTCTCTTAAATAAAATAAAGCACATGGGATGCGAAGCCACAGAAAACAATCTTAGAATACGTAGATAGAAAATAACACTGGAATTTAGAGATAACTCTAGAACTATCTAGAATTTTGTTTTTTGAATGTCTACAACGACTTGTTCTCGTAGTTCTTTTCTTATTTTCTTTGTTCAAAAAACTTACGTTTTAATATTTAACTATTTCAGTGGTACAGACATTTCATTCTTTTTAATTCGTAAACAAACTTAAAAGGAAAAATTAGTGCTGTCACTTTGATATTTTTACTTATTAGGAAATATATTTTTGGTAATAAACCACCATAGGATCACCACTTGCGTACAAAAATGTTCTAACAGAAATGATTTCAATAAAAAAAGTTTCATCTTTTAAGAATTATATTCTCTTGTTTTTTATAAATATTGGCAATAAGAACTTACAATAAAATAATCAGTACCAGACAAAAAAAATTATTACGTATCGGCTTTTCAGCCAATTATCACTTGTTTAAAGTGAAGAAAAACATTTTAATCAGAAAGAGATATAATTTATTTAAATTTATTTTTGCATTCAAAGTAAACACTTACTGAAATGATTTAGAACTTTGAATGAAAAAGTACCATCGCTGCCATTTGTTTTGTTTCTCTTTCGCTTTTAATTATTATTTATGTGCTATACTGTATATAAAACATTACCGTCGTTTTAAACTACCATCTGACACCGATCTGGACTGTAAGATTTTATTTTGAAAGTAGGATAGAGAATTCACATAGCTTTCTTGTATAAAATCATCTTTTATATTTTGAAATAATATTGAGTTACGCTTCGAATACATAGGATAGCAGTTTTCCTGAAATTGAACTTCGTGTTGAAAGACAATCATCTGATACATCAGATATTACACAAGAAAACTATCCTTTATGAGGGGGAAAAACAATGGACGCAAGAGAAAGTTAACAAGAACAAATCCCCAATTTCGAGTTTCACTACAATATAAAATATGCATAATGCGAGAGAATACTTTAGCTAACAAAATTCCATGCAAAACTACATCATGGTTAAGTCAAAAATACGTGCAGAAAACGAAGAACCTTAAGGGGCTGTTTTCTTCCTAGGAAAAAGAATTTTAATCTGCTTGGATCATATAGATAGTATTCTTCATATTGTAATTAATCTTTAATTTTTGTTATAGTATTTTTATCAACTCTTTTGGCTTTTATGTTTTTGATTAAACTCCAGATTTTTGTTTGAGTTTTTATTACTTTATGGCTACCTTATTCTGATAAAATAATATTTATTTATTTTATTTTTATTACTTTTTCTCTTTAAAATAGAGTCCACAGGCATCGCTTGCGAATAAATGCGAGTTCTTTTGCACTTCATATGAAAAGCAATAACTGCGTTAGCCTGAAAATTGTATTAAGATAATATTTCTGTATTTTTCAAGGTGACAGAAGAATTTATAACAATTATCAAAATAATTATGATGGAATTATCCTGGCCTACCAAAGCGCATGGAATAATATCAATGACGGCCGTCATCATAGAACAGAGGCGGGAGCTAAGGTTGAAACCTAGGCGCAATCACCGGCTATGATCCCTCATTTAAAAGAAATGTTTTATCATTGGTGAAGGGTCCATAATGTAAACATAGCAACTAATTCACCCACCCGGAAAGCGAGAACTCACCACTACACCAGAAACTTCTTATTTTTATGCCTGAGGTGAGACATGATTGAAACAATGCTTTTTAAATAATACAAGAAGTTTTATCCATTATACATATGTGTATATTTGCCCTACTTTGGAAATTTTAACTAAGGGAAAAATAAAATATAAAATGAAATATTAGCAACATGTAATGCCTACTAATGTTAACCAAGTAGGTTAACTACTGTTAAATTTTTAAATAATACAATAAACTGTTTTACAATTTAACATCTCTAAACGTTCATAAACGTTTTAGTTGTTTTAAACTTTCTTTTCGGTATTCAAGGAGCCAGGATCTGCGAACTCTTCATTTTAGGATCCCCGCAGCTAATCTCAATAACAATGAAGGGTGTTTATATAGATAAAGTATAAATAAGCATCGTGATATTAATGCTTATGGAAGCATGATTAGTACATTAACTCAGTCGACTATTTTCCTGTTGGATTCCATATAAAGTTTCATAGCCATTTTAGAAAATGTTTCATGAATTACTAAAACCTGTTACAAATCAAACAAAGTTTCATACTTGTTACAATGATATTTTATAAAACTGCTGGGAATTCAGCCGTTTGATATTAGAGTATTGCAGTGGAAATGATGATGAATAAAAAGTCTCCAAAGATTGGGTCCGACAAAAGGAAAGATTTAATTTACATACAATTTATTACGAGGAAATAGAATTGAACACATGAACTATTTACAGACATGACGGGGAAAACTTATAAAAAACATAAACGGTCATTACAGGACCTGAGACCAATACCGAACCAAAACATCTTACAAACATAACGACACGTATTTATCTCATGTCTTAATTCTAAAGTTTTTATATTAGCTACAGTTGCTAGGTTACATAAATATCAGATGCGATACCGATTAAATAGTTAAATGTTTAAGGTCACGTGAAGTGAATTATTCATACCAATGACGCACAAAAGCAGGTTCAAAATGCATTGCATCATTTTTTTTTCAATAAAGTATGGGAGACAAAATAATTTGGAATTTATAACCTTAATGCCGAAATTTCCTAACAATACTGAAATATTTATGTGTGAAATTTTTTTTAATCAAATTTTAGTTTCCTGGTAGATGAAAATAATTGTTCGAAATGATTTTTCAATACAGCCTTGAGCTGCAATTATTTTATACATACTATTAGGTTGATGCAGAAGTAATTGATCTTTTAAATCCAGACAGTTTGCGTGTCTTTTTTGAGAAATTTCTTTTGGACCTATTATTTAATTATTATAATAACTTGTTGATATTTTAACCTTACTTTTGATTCCGATATTGTGCTATTTTATTTAAAGCAATATATGTGGTGTTTAATTCAGCATAAAATAGAAGAAAAGAAATTTTATCATATTTTACATTTTTATTTTTATGAAGGAGAAACAGCTGTTGGTGATACCAAAGTACATACATGAGGTTTATGGTGTTCGTAATAATTATAAATCACTTCTGTGAACTGTTTTACCAAATTTATTTCCTCTGATTTTTTCATTTAGAAGTAGCCAACGCTTCAGTGGACTAATTCAAGATTCTGAATATCAAATGATTGCTATAACACATAAATATTATTTATTTCAAAATTAAAAATTAGACAAAGGGTCCATTTAAATTTTTCAACCATCAACAGATAATTGTCGAATTCGTAATTAAAACATACCATGATACAAATTGCCCGTACGATACATGTAGGAATATCTTATAATAAAAATGAACTGTATTCTTAAATAGTATTATCCTTTATCTATTGAATTAAGTAGATTTCTTTAAAACACTTTATTAAATTCACCCTAATCAAATTAAAATTCAAAGGTGTACTAAAAAAATTCGAAATTCAATCATTACAAAAATTTCTATTCCTGAATTCGTTATTTAACTCTGATTGTATAATTAATTTCAGAACATGCTTTAAACAACAATCGTGTAAACCTCAAAAGATAAAAAAAATTAAATACATTATACATAAGATAGATTTCGATAATCAGAGAGAAAAGCAATTGTTTTCTTTCAAAAAGTGCAAATAATGCACAGTAAAAAAAAGGCATTAAAATATTTAACACACGCACATGCATATCGTAGCTTTTATGATTTATATTTAAGCAGTGTAAATCATCAGCTTTTGAACCTGTTTATACTTTACTCTCTGAATAAATTATGTTTTGACAGAGGAAAAATATTAATTTATTTTATAATATAAATCTTCAAACTTTTTAGAGCCTATTTTTCACACGTTTTAAACTTTTTTTACAAATTATATCTCATTGATTTCCGATGACAAAATAATCTCTCATGAAGGGATTCATGAAGGAAATAAAACATTCCATTTATTTTAATGTCAAAGCTGCGTCGTTAACGCATTGTTATTATCATTATTAATGTCCGTCTAGCATTTAGAATGATGGATGCGTAAATATGTTTTTAATCATATGAGAAATGAGAAACATTTTTAATAAACGAATTTCTACAGGTTTTATTTTTTGTATGTTAGTTCATGATATATGTATCTGTTTATGCAAATGCACGCATGTATTCATGGGAAAAAAATGAATATTTATTGCATGTCGATATTTTATTGGATCTTTTTTATGTCGATTATTATTTGTATTTTTTTATCATTACCTTATTGAATATTGTAGCGATACATATTTTAATCTTTTATTACATGATTATGAATGTTTTTGAAGACTGATTTTTGTTTCATCAATTTCCTTTAGTTTTTCTGCACTTGGAATTTTCTAACCAGGTACATTAAAAACAAGTGAACCCTCTGCAAGCGTACTTATTAAATAGTGTCGTATTGCTGCATCTCTATTTATAAAAAAATTATGTTTATTTTTAATTACACTCAAAAATTCAGAGATTCATGAAAAGAAGTCTCCGGTGAATTTAAGTCATCAGAAAGGATTTTATTTCTTTTAGTTTCTTTTAAATAATATAAAATGATTAAAACCTGGTTTGTTGTGTTATATGAGGAATTTGATTTTTAAATATACCAGGAGCGAGGCCAGTTAAATGCTCAGGTATATAAAAATAACTATTTATTATAAGTCCATGCAGTAAAATTGTACGATAATAATCGACAGATGATACAGAATATTTAATAATTTAATGAAAGTCTAACAAACATTTAGAAATCGCTCGAAGTTAATATATTGTTTATAAAGATTAAGTGTCCGTATAGCATCATCAACAGTGAATGAAGGCGAATCAAGAACGGAAACGAAAGACATATATCTTTAACGTATTTTTATAGCATATGCTAATTGTATAAGTTCTAGAAAGAAAGAATTAAATGCCATAGAAGCTTACTTATTTAAAACGGTAAACAAATCAAATTATTGCAGATTTGAGTGAGAAAATTGCGGATCTGGAACATTATTCAGGAGTTAATCTTCTGGGATCCTCCTTAATATTTTAATTCCTAATCTTGCTTATATATAAAAAAGTAAAGAGTATGCAAATTTTAAAAACTGGATTTCATTAAAAATTTGATGGATTTTCATGAAGTTTGGAGGTAGATTGGTAGAATAATTTAGTATTTTACATCGAAGAATCACATTTGCAAGTCCTGATTTAATAATATCCTACTTCTACGCATGATCGGGACGTACTAAATATCTAGCAACACAGCAATAATACTGTATAGGCTGTTTTTAATATTCCTATTCCATGCAAATTGGAAAATTCATTTAATCTTAATGAATGAACGAAAACCTGGTACTTTAAATCTTGATTCGATCTGGCTTGATTCGTCTTTTATATTGATTTTTTGAAGAAATTCTAAATCAGATTTTTGAATTAATTTATAGTTAGCTAATTTTTGAAATTCTTATATATGTAGAGTACCAACAAATTGCCGCATAAGGGTTGATTACATGTGTATTATAATAATACTTTTATAAAGTAGTATCCGCAAAGTCATATCTGTATTAACGGTAAGAAAAATTTTATGGTAAAAAAAGAGTGGTAAAAGGATTTGAGGTAATTATGTCCGTGGTCATAATACAGGATGTTGTTACCACTCGCATATAATACGAAGGATAAAAATAACTACGCCATAACAAGTTCCGGTATCGATACAAAAGTCATACTCAGCACACTGGTTTACCAGAATCTCGGATAACTGCTAATGATGTACAGTAGTGTGCTGAAAAACTGGAGGAGTTCTGCAGAGATTTTTCTGTTCTTAGACACACAAAAAAGAAATACAAAAAAAAACAAACTATAAACTTCCTTTCGAATGCGAGTACTGTAAATAAATACAATATTCCATAGTTCTCTACTACCCAAACCAACTTTAGCTCGAAATAAGAGTAGTTGCATTTTTAATCTGGTTCTGAACACAGAGCTATTACGTGATAATAATTTCTAAAATTCTAAGATAATTGGGACCAATTAAGATTTTATGGTTAATTCTAAGATATTTGGCCCTTCATGATTTTATGGTTTAAAACTTTTGGAAATCCGTGTACTATCTCCGTTACTTTTTCATGGCTTATAGTCGAAAGGTAAGTTTCTGATTTGTTTAGTATAGCCCCGAAATCAGACATTATTCTAATAAATAAAATCAATTGAATTTATGTAAAAAACACGGTGTTGATTTTTAAGTTGATTTAACTGCAATTATTCAAATAAAATAGTTTTTAAGCACTGAACATTTTTGTATGTCATTATTGAAGAACGAAATAAAAAATGTTATTTAATTTGTTAAGATTATCACAAATATCGAGCAAAACAAGAATCAAAATTTAAATGTTCCGAAAAACATTTATTTCATTTTGAAAAATTTTCAAAAATATTTAATCACAATTATTTTAAATTTACGGCATTCAGTGGTTAGAACTTTAACGTCGATATCCACTAAATTCCAAGTTCGTGACCCGATTCCACTAAATAAAAGCCGTGTAAACGGTCATGGTGTGCATTAAATTCATCGGGAGCAAATGCCCTCCCGCTGGTTTGGTGCAGAAATTTTTGGAGGGATGCCAGCTCAGTTGTCGCCCGCTTCATCTGTCCGTAGCACAAAATTAGGAGGTCTATCTCAAAATGACCATAGAGTTGATTTAAAAATGAGACGTTAATGTAACAGAACTCAAAATTAAAAAAGAAAGTAATGCAATAAATACAGTATAATTAGAAGTAAGAATGATAATATATGGCCTATATGAAGAAATTCCGGCCTAGTTTTAATTCATTTCGTGTTCAACTTATTAATATTAGCTTTGCAATAACTTACCGAATATTCTGAGACTGAATATTTAAATGTTGTATCCTGCATTTTATATAATTGTCTTCATCCATTAATCGATACCCAAAAGAAAATTACTGCTTTTGAGAATAATTATCTCATGGGCCACAAAACAAATATTTCTTTTAACACTCCTATAACTTCAATACTTCCCGGAAGTCAAGGAATCCTTAACCATTAAAATACTATCTCGTTCTCTAACAGCATGAAAAGGATTTCGTCACATCTCAATTTTTATCACGTAGAGAGTTCGTAAATAGAGTAGATCTTATTTCTTTAAAGTTTTGAAATTTGGTTTTCTCTTAGTTATAGATCGGAAATAGAATTTTCTGCCGCTATCTAAAACTGGAGCACGTGACCAGGAGATCTTCATAATATATAGTTAAACCTTTAGTGGATAGACCTCAAATTGATATGCCATATAATTCCGCAGAACATAAAATAAACATTTATACGACAACATTCATTAACAATCTTAAATATTTTTTTATGCTTGAAATCCCATTTACTTTACAGAAATTTAAAAATTCATGATCCTGATCAATTTTCCGATTTTTGCTTTTCTCCGTTTTTGAAAACTGTTTTTTTACAAATTTCTATTTACTATTTTTTTTTTATTTTATAATATTTCATTCTGTTGTTTGGCAATTCAAAATGCATAAAAAATTGGCTGCCGATCCTCGGTTTTACCGAAAAGGGCCGCGGTGACCTAGTGGTAAGCTCTCGGCTTGTGAACCGTAGGGTTTCAGGTTCGAGACCCGATTCCACCGAAAAACCGTCGTGTAAGGGGGTTTATTGCAGGTTAAATCCGTCATGCCAAACGTCCTCCCGCTGGTGTGGTGTGGAGAGGGGGTGCCAGCTCAGGTGTCGTTCTCGTCATCTGACCACGGTTCAAAATTACGAGGTCCGTCCCAAAATAGTCCTCGTAATGCTTTACAACGGGACGTTAATATAACTAAACTAAACCTCGATTTTGCCTTAGTTAGGTTAATTCGTGGTGGACTATTTTTTCCCGTGTGCCTTTGATTTCTGTGGGGATTAAATTTTCTATAATTTCAAAGATTTAAAATGGGTAATAAATCGATTTTGTTGTATATCATCAAAACATGTAATTTTGATTTATTTTATTTTAGAGAGCTTTTACCTAGTAAATGGTCGTTTCTCATTATTTTAAAAACCGTGTAAATTATTTAGCTAATTTAGATAATTGACAATTTTAAAAAAAATGCCTTGCAAATTTAAATAAACATTGAGAAATCTTCAGTTGGAAATGCCAAATTTTTGTATTTAAAAAATATATTACTGAGATAAATTAGGTCAGAATTTGTTATGATAATCATAAATTATGCTCTATACAATTAATTATTCACGGCAGTTGTATAAATCTAATAAGATTAATGATTGTAAGAATTTTCAGAAAATAATAAATTAATAGGGAACTTCAATTTATACTGAATTGAAAAAAATGTTATAATTTGAAGTTCCTGATATTCTGTGAGTTTTGAGAAGTATATTTTAAAATTAATTTATTGTTTAGTTATTCAGGCTCCATTTATAAAGTTCAAAACTCTAAATGATGCGAATATGTATCTTTGTGTAGAGTAATGCTAAACTAACAAATGATATTTCCAGTTAACCGCTTATAGAAATAAATAGAAATATTAATGCGTTGATTTTTGAAATAAAATAAACTGAGACCAAATTTTAAAATCAAATTAACAAAAACTGAAAATTCTCAATTACAACAGTGTTAGCCCAGCTAAGTTTCTACTTAAAAGAAATAGGAGCCTAAATGCTCTTTGCCCTTTTGGAGCTAATTTGATAGTGAAAAAATATCGAAATATTTTTATTTTAAATAAATTTCCAAAGTTTTTCCTTTACTTTCATTTTTATTCTTTTGATGAGTGAGATAATATTAAAGAAAGATGATTAAAGAAACACCACATAACAATTGCCTGACTATATTTTTGATTAATTTCTAGTCGTAGGTTTTTTTTAATAAACTATATCTACCTCTTATAAAATCAAAATTGAATCTCAGACTCTAAAGATCTTATGATTCGAGGATATTGTATTAAAAATTTATGGTATTTCAGTTCAGTTATAATTTTTATTTAGTTTCTAGCTGGAGTCAATGAATTTTTATTTAGTTTCCAGCTGGAGTCAATGAATTTTTATTTATTTTCAAGCTGGAGTCAATGAATGTTTAATTAGTTTCGAGCTGGAGTAGATGAATTTTTATTTAGTTTTGAGCTGGAGTCGATGAATTTTTATTTAGTTTCGAGCTGGATATGAAAAGGTAGATAAAGTTTGTTGCAAGTCGGCGAACACGTGTTCTTAAAACTGGTAATAGAATGAGAATGCCAGTATTTTTACTCTTTTTTATTTAACTTAAATTGTTTTAAAAAGATGGAATTTTGCAATAGTGAAGACTTTAAATATTAAAGTTTGTACGGCTATGTGTTCCTAATGATAAAATAATATTTAAATATTTTTTAAACTTATTAATTGATTAATTTTGAGTTCATGCGCTTGGAGCCACTCTAATAAGAATTTCCAAATATCGACTTTAAGTTTCCATAGTATTACAATAATGAATTAGGATTATTTTAAGACAAAAGAGTAAATGTTATAAAAATATAAAAAGTTTTAGGAAAACATGGTTTTATTATTGGGCTAAAAAATATGAATACCAGAAAAATATTGAAAGTATAATGTGCTGAAAACAATAAAAAATTATTCGACAACGAATATCATAAAAAAGAAACATTTTTATTAACTAGTGTAAATGTTCAACGAAATATTAAGCTTCAATAAAAGTTTTATTTGGTATAATAACTATCCAATACAAGCTTTATGCAAATCGTTTTCTCTCTTTGTATTTCTTTCGAGAATCATTTCATTCAAGGATGCATCACAAATATGCATTACTTCTTGTGCCTTCTTAATCGTATACATTTCTATCATTTAGTAGGATCAGACCTTTTTACTAATCATCAGCGATAACCCGCTGTTTTAATAACCATGTTTCACCGTAATTAGCAATAACACATACGGTTTATCAAAAACACATTTATCAGGATGATAGTAAGCATGTCTGGTCGATTTTTAAGAGATGATAGAGGGGAAAAAGATAAAAGGATTCCCTGTTCAATGCGTGTCTGAATATGCCATGTGAAGGCAGTAGAGGGTGCTCTGTAGGGTAGTAGAAACAAGTCAGCAATTTGGGAAACTGTCATTCCCCACTGAGATTTAATATACTAGAGAGCGCCTGACGAATTCTGAACTATTAGATATTCATCTGACATATGGGCCCAAGCACAGAAATGGAAGATCTGTATAATAGTTGTACAATGAATGATTTTTCAACAGAAAAAGACCGAATCATCAAACTTTAAAACGAGTTTCAGAATCTTGCGAATGCGGGTGTTTCAATGCCAGGAGACATGATATGGGCAAGTGTCGCTTGACGAGTAGAATATCTTAAATAAGGTTGAGAACAATCCTTTAACAAGCACGATAGCTATTACCCGTAAACTGGGTGTGAGACATTTACTTGTATGAAAGATTTTGCATGCCAAATGTATGCACCCATACCTCTTACAATAAGCACAAGCATTGATACAAGCAGATTTCCATTTCTTCAAATTTTTAGCAATAGTATTTGCAACAGGCTGCTGTAAAACCCGACTTCCCTTCATACGAGATATTCACGTATGAAGTAATATTCACTCGAGAGGGTGTGTTTAACAATCACAATACCAATATTTGTGAATATGACAATCCGTATGCAACAAATCCTCACGCTTCAAGTGTAGCTTAAGTGTCAATGTGTGGCGAGTATAGTGTACGAATACGTGATTGGGCCGCACATCCTGTCTCATATATTGGACGGTTCAAAATGGCTCCTCTGCTTGCAAAGTTTTGGTTGAACTGCTGGCAGTTGTACCTCAGCGCATCCGAAGAATATATGGTTCCAGTACGATGGAGCGCCATCCATCACAGTTTAGGCTTAATGTCTGGAATCACCTGGACGCTACTTATCAACACCAGTTGTTTGGATGAGCTGGCAGACATTCTCCGATCACATGGTATTTTTTTCATTCTGTTAATAGCAAAAAAGAGCAAGAAATTTACTTAATAAACTACTATAGGAGGTAGTTCAAAATGACAATTATTTTTTCAAATGGTTTTAGTTTCTCTGTAAACAATAGTATAAGAAAAGTATTGAAACACAATAACAGAAAATAGTTTAACTTTGGTCTCCGTGCATAATAATTGCTATATGTAACAATCTTTGGTCATATAAGCAACATCGAAAGGTGTTTCACATCACACCAGATATTATGAAAATTTTTGTCACCATTAGGTACGTAATGTTACATTACGTTCTCTGTGTAAACCTTCGGCACCTTCTTTTGCCATTACTAATAATGGGATATATGTTAAGAGCATTAAAAAGATGAGTTTAAATATAGCGATTTCTCTAAAATCCGACACTTCGCCAGTCACATCGGCACTTTGCGGCGAGTCAAAAGCGTGAAAGGTTAAAGTTATTTCTTGATATTGTCAATGGCCCTGTTTCAATTTAACATTTATTCACTGTTCCTCAGATTTTGTAACATTTGTTATATGCATTTTAAAATGAAAGCAGTTAATCGGTTGTTATTGATGATAACCTGCAAAAATGATAATCATCACATTAACATGGTTTCATTTAAAATATTTGCTGTTATTATTAATAATAACAAATTAATCATTCATCAGTTGACATATATGTCATAACTTTCTGTATATTACATAATTTGTAGCATTTTATGCAATTTAAATTGATTTTGAAATTAAAATTAATTTTTTAAAATTAAATTCATCTAATCCGGCGCTTTTTTTAATCCGGTCATCTCGGTGAAAAACGACCCTTACCATTATTTATAAGGAAATTGTCTCTGCTTGTGATAAAAATAACTATAGCAATTTATTCAGCCTTATATTATAAATTCAATATGCATCAAGATTCTTCACCTGATGCGAAGTATTTTTATTTAAAGACAGAAGTTTAGTTCTGTCTAATGTCTTTTAAAAGATAAAAGAAATTTTGTTCCTGTACATCAAAGTATTTGGAACTTTTTCATTATGGCATAGAAAGCATTGCCTCAAATACAAATGGAAATCAATTTTCCACTTCTAACTCGGTAAAATAAAAATGAAAGCTTTTTATTCTCTGAAGTATAAATGCGGAAAAGGTGTTAGACTGCTATCGAAAGAGCATAAATTTCTTATCCCGTAGGAAGCATAAATGTCAGGGAAATAATATATTATCAAGAAGCAAACATAAAACCTGGTCATACTTCAAATCTAGCAAAAAACCAAAGAAAATTTTCATTCCTCTCGAGTGGTTTTATTAGTTGGATTAAGGTAATAAGAATCAATAGTTTTGTTAAAGTTAGAAATCAAATGCAAATTTTGATATGGCTGTTTCTTCAATGAACGAAGATATGCGAATATTGCTGTTAAAACAATATTAATTCGAAGAAATGTTTATGCCGAATTACTCTAAATAGTAAAGCATCTTTTGAAATTATATGACAGTGACATTCGAAGAATATTAATTCTAATTAATATTAATTATATATTAATTAAGAATATTATCAAATTAATCTATTTTCTAACTATCTACTAATAACTATATATTCAAATGTTATGAATATTTAAAATATCCCATAAGTCATGCTACAGAAATGAAGTTAGTCAATAAGTTTTAGATTATATGCAGTCTCCAAACAAAGAAAATTTCAAATGTAGTAACTAAATCAAGCGAATAATTTTGCTCTGTTAAAAATCATAGAGATCAATCATTAAATCTTATATCTTTAAGCACTTTATGTATCTCATCATTTATAATAATACTTCGATTACTTATACAATATTTTCTGTAAGTACATATTTTTCTTCTGTTTTCCTTTCTACGAATTCTAAACTGTGATTCTTCATTTCTACGAATTCTAAACTGTGATTCTTCATTTCTACGAATTCTAAACTGTGATTCTTCATTTCTACGAATTCTAAACTGTGATTCTTCATTTCTACGCATTGCATCTATGACAAAAGACTTCTAAAATAAATTTTGATCGTAGTTAAAATACAATCCAATTGATATAAATAAAAAAAAGGTACGTTCCTCTTTGAATCTTTTTTATAAAAACATATTTTATTTCCTTTTAATTCGAGATACGATATGTATTTAAAGTTTTAACATCTGTTGAAGCGTCAATAATATATTTTATAATACACATTGATTTTTAATAACGAAAATTTTTATCTTATATTTACAGTTTTATTTAGCGGGGAATTTTTATTTTATTACTGAATTATAAGAGAAATTTTGAAAATTTCGTGTTTATTAAGTTATTGTTCAAAAAGGAAAAGTAAGCAGATACACGATCAGACTTCTTTCATGTTTGTAAAAATGGAATTCCTTTATGAATGGTAAAAGTAATAAGTAATTATTAATAAAAATACTTTTTATGAAATATTCTAATCAAATTTTACGTATTTATTAACCTAATAATTTATTGAAAAATGCTGGAAGATCAAAGCAGAAAATCATAAGCTTTCATGGTTTCGACGAAGGAAAAACATACAAATTTTAAAGGTGACTGATTTCCTATTCTCTTTGAACATTTTTATCAGCGTCTGTTACATTTACGATTTTTTCTTTTATTTCCAAAATCTTCTATTTGTTAGTGTACTAGTAAAAGCACTATCAGAAAATATATTATTTTTGTTGGTAATTCTTTCATTAGAGAGAAAGTATTTGGAATATTTATTCGATTAAAATTTTGTTAAAAATTTCTATTACGTGTTTTTTAAATTTAAATTAAGAGCACAAATATAAATTTACTTGCTTACACGTAATTTGAAGATAAAATTTAAAGAATAAAAAAGGAAAAAAAAATATTTGAATTAAAATAAATAATAAAATAATAAGTTATAGTTCTTTATCAGTTAATTTCATAAAAAAAACAAACATAATGAAATATTTCACTTGTATTTGTTTTCGCATTCTTTATAACCCGCTGATCACTGATTTTTTTTAAAATCGGAAGAATGATTGACATTTATAATTCACAAAATGTATTTTTACAAAAGTAAATTATAAAATCTAATGCCACTCATTTTCAAAAGCACAATTAGGAATAATAGTTCATCCATTCTAATTATATTTGTTATAATAACGAAGAAAGATTAATCGAAATTTGTTTTTAGGTAATGGAAACAATCACTTGCAAAATTGTTCCAAAATTAAACTGGACATAATAATTTAGATTTTGCATTCTTTACAATACGTTAAATGAGTTGCAAACAAAATTTTTGTTAGATTATATTTTATTGTACAATTAATGACTTGATTCAACTATACTTTATCGTAATTTATATCAAAGTTATTTGTGCAGTCTCTTTTATTGCAAATGGTTATTAATTTAATGCTACACAATTTATATGAACTTCTTTATAGGAAGGAATTAATTACGGGATGTACGATTTCTGGGATTGAATATATATGAAATATAAAATGGCACAATTTCGATTAAAAGTATCTTATTTAGATGGATTCATAGTTAATTATTTTCACTAAGCCGATGCAGTCTATAATCATTATTACATTAAATAGGTAATTAGTGAAGATAATAAACCTTTTGAAACTTTGCTTATATAGCAAAAAAAAAAAAAATTCTGCTTTATGTAAATGTGTTAGTAATTGTTATACAATGCGAGATTAATTAAAATGGATATATAATAGCTAATTTGAAGCTAATGGGAAATGATGAGATTCGATTTATCTCAAAATCTGGGTTAGTTAAAAATAGGATTGAAAACGAATAAGTAAATAAATTTTTAAATTGAAAATGGCCTTAAAGATTTATTTCTATTATACAATAAAATATTTTTAAAAGATTAAATTAAATAACTTATAATATAAGTAGTTTTAAGATACAAATAGTTATACAGCTTTAAATACATGAAGTGTATTATAACACATATAGTAAATAGTGCATTTCCTATCTAGAAAACTCAAAGATTTTAGCAAGTCAAGTTTTTTATTCATACATTGACACTTAAAACGTCTGTGAGATGAACGTATTTCAAGAAGGAATGTGTTTCTTAAATAAAAATATTTTCTTTTTGACTCAGAAATAATCAAAATAAATTCCAATTAGAAACAATAATAAAAAAAAGGCAAGCTACTAGAGAAAAATATGGCTTACCGATAAATTTGAACTTTAAAAAAAAAAGACAAGTTCTTGTTTAAGTCACATGGCAAGCATTGGCTCTGATGTTTACCTTAATTTTTTTCTCCTTGAAATTGCTGTTAACCTGATCTACAATATTTGAAATTTTATTTTTTTAAATAGATCTTAAATTTAATATTTGTTACTTCTAAAACTTTTTTACTGCATTCCTAAGATTAAAATTTTTAAAAATCAATTTTGTAACATTCGATATTTTTTTCGAATATTTCGAAATATTTTTGTTCTAATGTCACTCTTTTATATGATGTAGTATATTTTTAATGTTTGATAAACTAACGTTACCCGAAACGAAAATAATTTCATACGAATTACCAGTAAAGATTTAGTTATTTAACTGTCATGAAATCCTGATGAAACCATTTTTATGATTTTCTATTTGAGAGTAAAATTTGAAATATTTATAATAGTTATAGCTTAGTTATAACATGAATTATAATTTTTAGATAGCAGTTCACATAAATAATTTTTATCATATATCAAATCATAAATCAGCGTTTATGTAGCATAAATGTCATTTGTGCGAAAATTAAAGTATATTTTATATTAGCACTAGATTTAAATGAGGATAACATTTTTGCATAAAAGTAGTTTAATACTTCACAAAATAATATTAATACAGTAAAAATTACTTTCGTATAAAATAATACAATACACAAATTCCTCTTATCGTTTACTTCTATATTTCTAACTGAAATAAGAATATCGATTTCGCTAGATAATTTTAAATATTAAAAATGACATCATGTATCAAACGTTTCTTTGAAACTTCCAAAAGATAATCTTTTCTATATATTTATAATATTAATTATTAATTAAAATCGCAGATAACAACTCTGAAATAAATTGAATGATTAAATATATCTATATTTTCTTTCAGTAAGAATGAAAACTTTAAGGGTATTATTTAACATTTTCTGTATTTGTAGGTATATTTTTTCAATTAATAAAATAATGTCTAGTTAGTTGATTACCTCAAAACTTACACCAAAACCATAGTTTTACTTTAAGTATTTATATGTAAAATTTGAAAATAATATATTCCATAAGTTAAGTTTCAGTTGCAAACAAGATATTTTTGAATTTTTACCTCATACATATAAGTATACTTTACTTTATATATATATTTATATAAAGTAATACACATATAATTTACTTTATATATACATTATACATAGATATATATATTTCAGCCGAAAAGAATTTCCACATTAAAGTCTAATTCCAAAAAATTATTGATTCATTCCTTCAAAAATGGCATCAATTATTGTTATATCTACTGAGTATCTGATGAAGAAAAATTTCAGAGTTTAAAAAATGTTAGTTAACAGTGAATATACACAATGCAAGAACAGGAAATAATTGCGACGTGCCAAACAATTTCAAGTTGTAAAATAAATTAAAAATATTCCACAAGAGATAAATATTCTTATTAGAGAATCTCCCATATAAGAGAATTTATAAGAGAATTACATATTTTTATATTTTTTAATAAATTTTCATAAATATTTATTAACAGAATTCTTTAAGAACTGAAGACCATAAAATAATTTGAAAACTAAATGTGACAAGTACTACATTCTGAATGTACTACGTAATAAAAATTATAATTTTTTAACCCTTTTTTACAGTTTCCATATTGTTCAAATAATTTCAAAATGATAATTCTTATTAATGTATTTATTCAATGTTCGAAACTATTTGATCATGCGCAATGGGAAACAGCAAATAAGCAAATTTAATTTTTTTAAAAATCTTTCTGAAACTCACTTTTAAATAGTTCAATTTAGAACAATCGTATTATATTGTAATTATTTTTTCTTAATAATTTTTTATTCATATTTCTTTTTAGTATTTTAATAAACCTTTTCTCAAATTCAGTACCGAGAAGTACACGGAATGGGATTCATATGTGATTAAAATAGTCAAATAATAATTAATAATGAAATCATGAAAATATTAAAATTATGCATTTCCGTCGAGATTACTTAAGTGTAACAAATTAAAAAAATTTAGAACATCAAGATGTGAGTAATGCTTCATTTTAATATTTCATTTTATAAGCATGAAACAAATGAAGCTAAATAAAATCTCAAAATGAAAGCACCTTATATAGATACAGGAAGTAAAGTTTTTCAGACAGTTGAAACTGTTTGCTGTACACATTGTTTCCTTTCTTCCTTCTTCTAGCTTATTATAACAAAAAACATTCGTATACTTGCAGTGTAAAAATAAAACCCGGAAATTTGTAAGAATTGATTTAGTTTCTGGAGAGAGCTAAGACTTGACCGGTCAATGTTTTTGCATCAGGGACCATTTGGGGACTTATTTAATTGATTAAGTGAACTGGGAAACCTTAGTGTCTTAAAAATTGATAAAATATTATAAAAACTTGATCTGAATAAAAAATTTATTACCCACTCGCAAAGATCGTGCGGAATCAAAAATAATTTAATTAATCGATTAACTAAAATTATGTTCTGAAAATATTGAAGTAATGTATTTTTACTGACAACACACAAGTGTACATAATTTCAAAACTTTAGCACATCGGAAAGTAAATGATAAAATGATTAAAAACCATCTTTACTAAGATGAAACAATATGAATAAAACTGTATGAAAAAAGTAAATGTAGAAGAGTTGTCTCAGTGACGTATTAATAAGAAAATATTCTACAATATGGGTTTTCATATATAAAATATTTATATTTATTTTATTCATTTCTATGGACATTTATATTAATATATTCATAATAGAAAAGCAACAGGATGCTTGTTAATAGGATTAAGTTATTCGTCACGCATTCTCTTCTTCAAATCTAAAGCCGTAATGAATTCGTCATTTTGAATCAATTTTGATGGTTTTATTATACCATATATGCGTTAGAAAAATGAGCATGCATAGCATTTTTATGACAAACAATATGTTTTAAAAAATTTCATAAAGTCTGTTTCGAAGATTAATATGAAAACTTTTCCAATAACAGATGTAAAAACTTAGAATAAGCATTTTCAAGTTCTTTTGTTATAGTAGTTGTAAGTTTTTGAATATCTACCGTTCTTCAGGTTTGTGCATATAGCAATACAATGCGACATCACTATATGCGGCTTACTATTTCGCTTTTCAGAAACTTTCCTACGCTTTTCGCTCCTTTTACATCACGTTCTAATGATTTTTCGAATGTTTACTAACAGAATATTAAAACCCAACATTACATGTTGCTATTTCGACTTCAGTTTTTCAGATTTTTTCCTACGTTTATAGGAGAAGCACAAATGAAAAGAAATTAAATTCTATTATTCAAAAATGCTGGATTTTTTTTGTTGCTTATTTTGTATTTTGCTGTGTGATTATTAAAACGTTCCACGAAGTAAAGTTAATTAAAATATTAATTTTAAGTAAAATTTAAAAAAGACACAATAGGTCACATTATCGGTAACTTTTTAATGTTTTAATTTATTTATCCCATCAAGGGTATTAATAGTAGAAATTTTTAATTTTGTAAAATTGGTTTGAAAAATTTCTTCGCTTAGTTTTCTTTCTCCTGCAGGGTAATATTTATTTTGGTTTAAAAATTTTCGTCTTGCTTTAGAAAACTTAATTTAAGAAAGAGAGATTTGACATATAATCATTTTCTTTTGTGATTGAGGCCTTAATGTTTGTTTGCTTAATTTAGTTTATTAACTTAATTCTTAATATTTTGATTTATTTAGAAAAACATAGAAATATACTTGTGATAGAAAAATTAATATCAGAAATATTAAATTTTATTTCATTAACCCAAAGGTTTGGTTCATACATTTGGTAAATCAATAAAAGCAAAATTTAAAACAAATGTCATGAAACTGGTCTCTTTCAATAAAATTACTAGAGCATGATAAAAGCAAATATGATACAAAAATGAAATGATAATGAACTTCGATGCCTTTTATTAAAAGTTGATTTCATGAAAACTGATAATATTCCGTTTATGCCCGTTTCTATTATTAATTCTAGGAAGTATATTTCAAATGTAGACTCTGAAATATGTAATTCTAAGAAAAGTGGTTATTGAAATTAATAGGGAATGTATCATATTAATGAGGAATTTCTGGCAATGTAATGAAAATAAAAGGGAATCTGTGTAACATTTGCACCAATGTTTTGTTATTTATTATTCTGTATGCGCCAATGTTTTTTTGTGTATTTGTTTCAACATCTGTGTGTTCCAGTTACACATATTTTCAGTATGTACTGTTGGAACATGCCAAACGTGTTATTCGTGTTAAATTTGAGAGTTTTCTCATCGTGACAGTATTGCCGAGTACATTCATGCACTATTAAATAGCAAAAGCATACATATATTACATCTGCTTTGGGATGAAACAAGATGCGTACTCAAACGAGAACATGATGACCGACCAAGGTCATCACTGGTATGGTAACCAAAAACTGGCTACACTGACCCGCCGGAAGGCACTCAGCAAGCAAAGACTTGAATTACCGGACGGCCGCAATAGCAACACTGGCGGGTTGAGTCCTAGGGTCTATCACCGTCCACGATACAATCTTTCCCTAAGGAAGTACGATGGGAGAAGTCAGGCTTCCACCTTTTCGTGTACCCACAAGGATGGCGAGAACCAACCACCATGCTGGAAGCTTCTCATCCTCAATTACGAGGTGCCCCAGTGGGTAAATGTTAACAGAATTACAGCTCTCTTGAACACAATTTGCCGAAATTGGCTATCGACGATAATTAGAACAATAAATTCCATTATTAGCAATTTGGAATATTTTGAGTGGCAAATTACATATAAAATATGCAAATAGAAACAAATGGAATATTAAGAGCAGATAAATACAAAAGCTTCCGATAAAAAATTATTCTTTGAGCATATCGCATTTTTTTTCGAGAAATGCATGGACGTTTGTTACCAAAGAGTATGCGTTTTCCATTAATTAATACTCTCAAAATTAATGCAGAAGTTATATAGAGCAGAATGTGCTTTTCACAAAACGGTTATTCCAATAAATGCAAATAAAATGAGGTTGAAATCATATCCCGTATGAGGGGCAATTTTTAAAGCGAATTGCATAGTAAACTTTGAAGTAGACAATTTGTTGCTATTTATCTATATTAAATTTTAGGTTAATTATATTAACGTCTTTTAATCATATGCAAAACAATACAAGGATACTTATGTATGGGTTTCGTAATTACGAATCTTGATCAGATGATATCTCAGACGTCAGATTTGACT
Source organism: Argiope bruennichi (assembly GCF_947563725.1). Classification (NCBI taxonomy): domain Eukaryota; kingdom Metazoa; phylum Arthropoda; class Arachnida; order Araneae; family Araneidae; genus Argiope; species Argiope bruennichi. The sequence continues at coordinate 54,429,087 of NC_079162.1, forward strand.
TGCAGCTGAACCTCCTACACGACTGAACTTCAATGTAAACGGATATCAAATCTCATACACTCTGCTCCTAAAGCCGCGATTTTACTGCAAGACGAAAGTGGCTCTCAAAAAAGGAATTTGATATTAAGGAAGGCCCACATTCTGTCTTTACGTCTTTCTATCTAGCTGTTTGTTAGTCCTTAGAGGTTGTTGATAATAAATTCATTGCTCTAGTGTGACATTATCAGATTTTTTTTTCTTTCTATTGCATCGTACCAGTTTTGAGCATTTTGTTTTATTTATAGATAAGAACACTGTAAATTCATTTCTTCGTTGATCTGAAATGATATTGCTATCTTGTGAATCACTTTTTGATGTCTGTATAGCAACAGAAACGATGCAAATGTATGTTTTTATTCCTTCTTTGCAAATTTCCATGTGATAAGCGATTCCAAGACAGGTAAATAATGACATTTAATTATTTTAAAGTAATTTTCCATAGTTCCCGTTGCATTTAAAAGCTTTCTTTCAAATGTTTATATTTTAGATGTATTTGCACAAAAAGCATAGTTTGAATATCTTTAAAAAATTTACAATTTTTAATTCAAAAACTTAGATTTACTTTGAATCGAATTCAAGTGAATTATTTTTTTTTACTTAAATTTTAGAAATTACTATATCAAAATTGATCAGTTTTAAGAATTACTAAATCGGCTTTTTGGACGAAACATTTACCTATAATTTGAAATGTTGTTTTAATATTTTGTTTTTTTTTGTATCGACTATATTTAATATTTTTGAGATTATTAAATCAATATATATTTAATAGTTTTGAGATTTCAGTATAAAATATTGAATTTAAATGATCGTGTATGATATATTTCTATGATGATGAATTTCTAATTGTAAAAATATGAACCAAGACTAAAATAGAGATATTTAGAAAAGACTCGTATTCTTCAAATTTTACTCAGACTAAGTTGAATATATATTTAAAAAAAACTGTTAACATAAATGCTTAATGTTTACTAAAAACTAATTTAGAACTGTTGTTCTTATGTTTTGTTTGAATATTCATATAAAGCTGTTCGATAATGTATTGATTCGATATATATTTTTAATTCTATAACGCCTATTATGCAATTAAATGATATTAACGATTTCTAATAATTAAGTTCATTCCAATACTTATTACAGAGAATTTCAGATGAGTTATGGTCCCATTTTACATGAAATAAATTTAAACAAATGAATATGAAGAAATTTAATTCAAAAGAATATTCAATTGATATTGTTAAGTCAGTTAGATAAATTTGAAAAAAACTTTCTATTAAGAAATGAAAGTTCAAGGTGGGATGATCACTATCTTCATTAAAATGCAGCTTTAATACTTAATAATTTAAATTTTGATTCGCAAACTTACACAAGTTACTCATTTAAGCAAGATAAATTTTATTGCACATTTGTTTTCTGAAGTAGTTAATTGCTTGATCGAAATTCCAATTTATTCCAGATTTATAGTAAATATCAAAGTGATAAAATTTTGCATATGGTGAGCTAGTTTCCCCGCCATATTTCAAAGGGTTAAATGAACTTAATATTTTTTAAAATACTCTTATTAATGTACGGAAATGTTGCAATTCTTATTTAAATATTTTTTATATATATTTAGTATTTCATTTATAAGTTGTTATTATAATTAAGACAGAATTTTAAAATCATTTTTTTCTGAAATTCACTATCAGATGGAATCATATGTGTGGAATAAAAATTTAATTGAATTTTTTATTAATAATTAAATAGCGCAATGCCGTACAGAATACATGGGGAAGATTTCTTAATTCTAGCACATCCTGAAGCAATTGAAAATTTAAATAAAGTCTCTCTTTACAAACATAAATCAAGTTAAATAAATGTGAATCACAGCTGATTACTCTTACTCGCCCTGAGGCACATGAAAAAAATCTGAATAACCGGATGCCGAGGCAGCACTGGTGGAAACTAATATCAGTCCTAAAGGCCATCACCGACCATGGTACAACCCTCCCGTAGGAGGCACATCCCGTCATTGGTAGGAAGTAGTCACCTTACACCATTTTTGTATACACCGGGGAGGCGAGAACCAACCACCATTACGAAAAGCTTCTCATATACATATTTGTGGTTCCCCCGAGGGATAAATAAATGTGTATAATTAAAATAAGGAAAAAAACTATATAAAGCTCAGCTAGAGCAAATAGTATCGATATGTGTACATTATGCAATCATTAACCGTTTTCAGAAATATGTTTACATAGCATGTAATAACCAAAAATTCATTAACTTGAATTAACTCGTCTTATTTTAGTTATTATTCATCCAATCAGAGGAGAGCACATCAAATATGCGGGTGAGAATTTGTCATATAAGTAAGCAGGTTCTTGTTGCCTTTTTGAGCATTATAAGGGTGTCGACTAAGTGACCTTCTACCAGATACCGAGAAATATGTCTTAAGTGTAAACACATGGGCCAAGCCATACTGTTATACATTTTTTTTCAGTGCCTATATAAATTGTCCTGGTGTTCAAATCATTCAGAGCACCCCGCAAGCTTCGGTAGGTCAGGAGCAGTTCGATTGTGATTATTTCAGTTATTCTTTTAATATAAAAAAATTCATGGTTTCATAAAAGGGATCCCAACCGAAAATAATATTGCCAAATTACTGACATCTCGTATTTCCACTCTCTTTTCTCTAATATTAGTAAATCAGTTATTTGATTTCTAATCAACATTTAACAGACAATTTGTACAACGTTTTAACTATGAAGAACTTAATATCTTTTATAGATAGATCTTAAACATGGCTTGGAAGCGTAATTTTTTTTAAATCAAATTTCCATGATACTAGACATCTTGAGGGGAAAAAAGGATATCGGTAAAATATAATAAATAAACGATAAAATAATATTATTTAAGATAGATATAAAAGCCATTTAGAAGCACTTAATCCTTTGCTCTCTAGAACAACTTAGCAGGCGCCGTTCTAGGCAGTGCATCATTTTGACGTCTCTTGGTTTCGATAGATGAAAAGGACCTATGGAGTTGTAAGAAATCGCAGATTAATTTTTCTGTGAAAACTTTCTTATTCGTTTAAAATTTTAGTTTCGGACCTCTAAAATGGGTCCTAATTATAAGTAAATAATTTTTTTATCAATTTTTCGAAGAGCAGAGGTTTAATTATCTTTTCTTTAGTTATTAACTTGTGCAATTACTTTCAAAATGTATTCTATTTCACAAAGAAATGATATATATGTTTTAGTAACATGTATAATTGTTTATTCCTATATCTTAATCAAGCGTTTTTCCGATTTGTTAAATAAAATATAGACTAATAATATGATAAATTTAAAAATATCACCATTAAATTTTAACTAGTTTTGTTTACTTGATGCATCTGGTAATTGCAAAAAAAATATCAATTATATTTCAATAAGTATTTCAATCTCAAATTTAAAGCAAATGTATTATTTTCTGCTTTCTATATGATACAATATTATATTTATTATATTGTGGGGAATTTAATATCTGTGAATGTAATGTTTTTGTAACAATAGCATATCTTCCCCATATAAATGATGTCAAAAGGTTTCACTGTTTTTGTAGACATAACTTTCAGACACAATAGCCGATGCCTGCAAGATGCAAAATACTTATCTTTTCATGAAATATTCGATGTAAATAATCTATTTTTATTTCAAAACCTTCTAAGTCTAAAAAAAAGAATGCGAAGAAAGGTCATAGCAAATGCCACGTAAAAAAAGACATTTATGAATTCAAAAATAAAGCAACGTTGACTATTCTTTATAATACCATTCCATTTTATCGTACAGCAGATTTTCCGTTCTTATCTCTTGTCAAACACAGATGTGCTTCGGAAACATTATATAATCGCAAATGTACTGTTTTGATTTTACGTATCACTGCAACTGAAATAAACTCAAAACTGCAACTGAAATAAACTTGCCTCAGATCCACGTCGCTTCTATTGCGATTTGCATCTATTATTCAATGGTACATTTTATCTTTCAGAATGTTGTAAACATATTATGGATCGTGAAAATAGCCGATGAGAACGTAATACAACCGCTATTTTAAAACATAAATTTCAATTCGAAAGCTTTCATAAGAAATGGTGATATAAATAAAATTTCCAGCAAACAATGATAAAATGGTTTTCTGTATTCTGCATTTAAACCCACAAACAGGGTTCTCTTTTATATTTCTAGAAACACAAGTTTTAGGATGTCTCATGTAAAAATGTGATCATATTTTCATCTAAATATACATTTTGACTTTTAAAAACTATACCTAAATACTTTTCAGTACCATATTAAAATTTCAATTAATTTTACTCAATAAAACTGAGAAAATAATTATTTTTACCTGAGAAATAAGTTTAAAAAATTATAAATTTTTCACAAATTAAAAAGAAATACTCGCAACAAGTCACATTCATGAGATTTAAAAGAAAAATTTTGTCAAGTAATTTCAGTATCGTAGTACAACATCTACGTTTATATTTTGAGTATCAAAAAGAAGCATTCAAAAAATTATTCGTAAAAACACAATAGCCAAACTCTAATACTTGTGAGTGCTGAATTAAAAATAACACGCACCAACCAGATAAACTGTAAACTCTAAAGAAAAAGACTCTCCATCTCTACTATTCAATCTTAACAATTTGCTGCGCTGAACGTTGTCTCTTGTCTTCAAAAATTTAATAAGACGTTTTAAAAAACATATGTTTACTCATGCACAAAAACTAGAATTATTTAAAATCACTCTTATTTTTCGTTTTTTAATTTATTAATCATTATTATTAATAGATCTTTATATAGTTTTTCTCCTATTCATAACCAGGCAGAGCTTCGTATAAGGAATCGAAATTTATTTAAAATAATAGATAAACTGATAATTAAATAAAGAAAATATTAAAATAATTTTTATTCAATAAGAAGCCATAATTGTGCAAATTTTCAAAAATCTAATATTTCAGGAAAAGTAAAAAAGTGGATTATATATATTCAATAAGAAGCCATAATTGTGCAAAATTCCAAAAATCTAATATTTCAGGAAAAGTAAAAAAAATGGATTATATATATTCAATAAGAAGCCATAATTGTGCAAAATTTCAAAAATCTAATATTTCAGGAAAAGAAAAAAAGTGTATTTCAAAATTATGTATTTATAACAATGAAACAGGTTAAAAATGTATAAAACTTGATATTACTTTTTTCACCTCAGTCTTTCTCCATATTCTTAAAACATATCACGAAAATGATTATTTTATAACCCTGTTTTTTTATATTAATTTTAACATAAGTACTCTAATTCACGCACCCCCCCCCCCGATTTATATATATGTAAATTACATAAATGAAAATCATAATTACATAAAGAATGATTTACATGCATGTAAATCAAGCTTAATTAACATCGATTCGCATAAATGAGCTTGAAAATAATCATCAGATATTGAAAAATTACAGTATCAATTAGGAAATATAAAGGTGTGCAATTTAATTATTGTCACGCGGCAATTTCCTAAACCATTTAATCATATACTTTCAGATATGAAAAGGGCTCTAAATGATGCAAAGAATGATTCTGTTGTTTGGTCCAACTTATGTACTACTGAAGAAATTTTGATGTCTAAAGCGTTGTACAATCATTCAGTCTTATTAGTCATTTATGATATAATATTCTCGATACATTAACGTTTCGAACTGAAAAAAAAATCCACTATTCTACAACTTAAAACTAACCCAGTTGTAATGATTTGAATATCACTATTTTGAAAACAAATTTTTGAACATTTCAACTGATTCCATTTCCATCAGGCAGCAATTAATTTATCTAAAACAATGAATGTTAAAGTATCATAATTCTGTCAGTTTTAGTCACAGTGCAGCGTTTTGTTTAAAATGCTTGAATATCAAGAATATTTCGCCATCCATGATTCATAACAGTTGGGAATTGTACAAACATGTCCTCATCATTTAAACTTAATAATTTGTCAGCATGCATTAATTGAGAGAAACAGGATAAAATATAATTCCTATGTCATTTAGAACAATTCTGCAATTGGAAAATTATACTTATGCCAAATAATTTAGAAATGAGTTAATATGACATAATTATAATGAACACTCTATATTATATATATGCAAATATCATTATCGTAGATATACAGAGAGATTAAAGCAAATTATCTTCCTAAATACCTAATATCAAATATCTGAGAATTCATCGCATCCTGTTCGTTTCTATATTATGAATAAAATCCAAATCTGCATTTTAGAAGCTATTTAGAGTCAGAATATGAAACATTAATCATTCTGGAAATATTCATATAATACCAAATTATTCATAAAATAGTGATTTATCTACATTAGACCATAGAAGGAGCAGTATTATTATGTAATTATCCTGAAAATTTTAAACTATTTATTAGTTAAATACTTAGGTTATAAAATGTCATCTCGGATTATTATAAATTTAGATTAGGAAATATTATTACTGGTCACAGTAGTAATATTTTTATCAAATGTTTCGTCTTGTAACTCATTTATGCCTTCTTTTATTGAATAAAAAATTTGGATAAATGGAACATTTTTATACTTTATTATATTAAAACAAACAAGCATAGATTTGTAAGTTTTTTTAAAGGATTAAACTAAATTCAAATAGTTCCAAATTAATCTGTGCATTGCATTAATTATCAATATAAATTAATCACTTATAACATAGTTTCGCATTCAGACTGGATCATGGTGGTCTAATGGTAAGATATCAGCTTCGCATCTGGTAGGCTGAAGGTTGGAAACCCAATTCCACTTAAGAACCATTGTGTAAACGAGCCTGCTGTATAGTAAATCAGTCGGGGTTAAATGCTCTCCCAATGGTACGACGGAGAGAAGTTTTGAGAGGGAAATGCCGACTTAGGTCCATCCTCGTCATTTGGCTGAGACTCAGAATTGCGAAGCCGTTTCAAAATATTAATCGTGTTGCTTTGAAATATAAATGCAACGAATCATATTTTAAACAAGCTAGAATTGATTAATATACATTTGAGAAATGACATCTAAGTTGAGAGGAACTGCAATTGGTGCACTGGATTGGAATACTGAGGTAGTGTTTGCATTAAAACATCATCTTGGCACTCTTTTGCTGAGCAACGTTGTGACTTTAAATTAGGCTACCACTATTTTTCAAAAAATTCTTTTATGTTACGCATACTTTTACCATAATTTTTGCTACGCATTTTTAAAACTTTAAACTCTACCACTATTTATTTTTATTTCTCCATTATGTTAATATTTATCTATTTACAGTTTATTTATTTCAAAGTATTAATTTAATGATGGCCGTAACTGTACTTCTTAGATTCAAACAAAGGCTCGGAAAATAAATTTTTCATTAGCAAATGAAATACATTGAATTTTTGACGAACAAGAATACATACGAAGAGCGTTTGCCATAGCACATGCTCAAAATTCTTAGAAAAAAATTTAAGAAGCAAAGATGATTAATATTTTATTTCAGGGGAACTGATTATAATGCTTCTTTTGAAGTTTTTTTCAAATAAAAAATTATTTTTTATCTATCCAAATGTTTTTTAAGCCTTTCTGTTACGTCAACATTTGTGAACAAAATTTGCAGTACTAATATTATAACAAAAAACTTCAAACGTATAGAGGTTGGTTGTGTCGTGTTTTATGGCGCAAGAGCCATGTTTGGCCATACTGCGCCAAGCAAATAGTAATCAAACATATAGGGAAAATCAGCATTTGATGGTTTTTAAAATTATTAGTTTCAATTGATTTATTTAAAAATATTTTAAAGGATAAAAGGATATTATTATATTAGTATTCAAATAGCCAGATACAATGCTTAAAAAATACAAGACTGCAGATGATAAAAGAATTACAAAATTTATATGAAAGTAGATTTCACGTTAAAAAATTACATTTGAAAGGGTTTTTTTTTAATCAAAGTTTTGAATCAAATGAATTCTACTTTTTCACCAAATACAGTTGCCTCATATTTAATTCTGCATCAAAATATTGCTTATTAATAATAGTTGTTTTAAATTAGAAGAATGCTGCAATCCGATTTTAAGATAAAAAAAATTACTTCAAAAATCTATATTAGTCAAATATCTATAAATTAATGTCTATATAATATTAACTTTTTGCAATAATTTGTAGAAATTTTCCTATGAAAACTGCCTTAAATTTCAAATACAACACAGATGGCTTTGCGACGATTATAGTATACTTCCGATAATTACCGTTTTACCGATAATTATCTATTTTCGCTAATGGAAATTACGCATTATCTGACTTCAATGAAATGAATTTTGCCAATTATAATTGATCGAACTCTTTTATATTACACCATTGTCATTATTTTAGTACGAATTTAGTCTCGCCGTATACTTTAAATCTCTCAATACATGGCTCAAAAATATGGATTTATCATGAAAACATTTGTAGTGATTCTTTCAATTTCTAGTGCTTCATTTAACTGACGCGTATTTTATAAGATTTCTCAATTCAGTCGTGACATTTAAATCTCATAATACGGTATAACAATTTCGGAAAGAAAATTATAGCTCTTGCACAATTCTTTAGGATTCTTTTGAAATTGATTTCCAAAGATTCGTGCGTTTTTTATGCTATAATCTCTCTTTTTAATCAAAAAAGGGATTTGTTTGCCCAACATTTACATTCTTTCTTTTTGGATAAAACGCTGGATGCGAAAGTCGAAATGCGTAAGTGGATGTGTATTGAAATCAGATCTTAGATAGATCTTATGCAATTATGTATTTTATCTTTTCCTCCGTGACCCACTCCTTTTTCATCTCGATAATCCTCAGGTTTTCCTTTCTCTACCATCTGTCTTTGTACCTTTGTACTCCTCCGGAATCTTCTATTTACGGAATCGACAACAGAAAATATGTTTGCAACAAATATACGCTGTGATTTATGAGTTGCATGCAAGTATGATCCTTTTATTTTCAGTTTTGTGGAAGATTTATAGTTATTTTCTACATAACGCATAAGAGGTCGAATTTTCATTTAATATAAAATATTTCATTCAATTCACAAGATAAATTGAAACATCCAGTATTATTCTGCATTGGTGTTTTAACAGATTTTGTGATTGATTTCTTCTTTATATTGTATTGAGATCTTGCATCGGTGAAGCTTTTACTCTGACAACAGGATGTTACAGCATTCGTATTATTCAATATTTAAAATTTTCGTCTTCTCTTGTCATTATCGGATTTCTAATGAATCTTTTGGTATAGAGGTTTGCGAAATACGAAAACCTTCTGAGCTGGACAGCTGGAATAAAACTAACTAGAGCTAAAAAACAATAATAATATCTTATATTTTGTAACAATCAACTAATACTTAAGAAAGTTTTTTGTTGAGGTTAATTTTAAAATTTAAATGCCTATTAAAATTATATTCTGTCACCGAAAAGAAAATTTTGAATTCTTCGATGTTGAATCGAAAAGGCACTAGTCATATGTTTTCCGTTGTTGATTCCTGTATAGGTGCAGTTCTGTAGATGAAGCAATTACTCATACAATTTAATTTCATCTGCCCCTTCACAACACATAATACATTGGTTTTGCATATTTGGTTCCGAATCGAAATGAATCGTATAAGTGCGTCATAAAAGATTTTCCACTTAAAACGCGATGCATCTAAAATAAAGTATTTATAATAAAAGAAAAAAAAATTAATTTTACATTTTTAAATGATACTGTTACATTACAATAAAATATGAGTATACTATACTTTATACTAAAAACTGGTTGCTAATACAAAATTGTAAACATTAAAATCCTCATCGAGGAAGATAAATAGGACAAAACAGCCTGTTTTAATTACTTTAGATATGATGGATTTTATCCTCATTTATTGCAAACGAAAATCGGGCTCAAATTGCAAGCATGCCCTAAATTAATAGAATGCTTGGAAATCAAATTTCGCAAAGATATGATGTGTTGAAAAGAATTAAAAATTTAATCACCTTCTCGTATATATTCCCCTCTTTTTTCATTACTTATATTTTTTCAACCAAAATTTACACAAGTTTTTATTTCGAATTCATTCATGAAATTTCTATCAAATAAAATATCTAGAATATCTTTTTCTAGAATTGAAATATTTTATAGCACAATGTCTAAAATAAAAAATGGATTACTTATGAAATTTCAATATAGAAATTTTCAGGAAAATATTTAATCTAGACATATAAATTGCATGTGGTCAGGGTGCTTCCGCCAAAGGCACCAACATAAAAGTGGGAGATAAGCGAAAAATTTAGTTAAAAATAATTAAAACAATATTTAACCATTTTGCATTAATTTCGAACATTCAATTAAATCATTTGTTTAAAAACTACACCGCCAAACTTAATTAAATTTAGCATGGATGGTACATGTACCATAGTTTTCAGAAATCCTGTCATAAAGCTTCATTCATTTTTTTAACTAATTTATTTCGGATTAAAAAATTTTTGTCATTTCCTTAATGATAAAAAAATAAAGAAAATCCTTTAGTAGGTGGAAGATAGCTCACAATATAACGAATCTTCCCTGATGGATTTAAATAATTCACCAGTAAAATACAGGAAGAAATATGGAGACAGATACGTTTCGTTTTCGTGCATTTAGCTCTAATAAAGATAGTAGAAGCAAATACTGAACACTACATAAACTTTCGATGTGCAGCGTACTTGAGCTGCCGGAATTCGAGAATTATGATTTGCCAATTTTCCTTCAAGTCAAGATACCAGTATTAATGAGAAAATATGAGCCCTGAACAGAATCTATGTTTTATTGAGGATAACATCGGCCACTGTCCTAGTTCGTCTTTGTACTGTTCGTTTCAGAACCCCGAGACCGGCACTTTCGGACGATTTAATTCTGCAAAAATGTGATACGCAGCAAGATCTGCACTTGATTTGGTTTGGATTTCCATCCCATTTTCTTTCACCTCATTCCTATTTTGGCGAAATGAATGACTGGTTGGCGCATATGTAAAAGCGCGGAGAATTTCTCTATCTGAGAATTAACAGTACACTTATGCTTTGCTCGTTATTCAGAACTAGAACTATTCTTGTATGTCTTTTATTCTTACAGCACTTGGCTTGACATAGTTATATATTCAGCCTCACTTTTAGCCTATAAATACTTCTATTGCCATGTCCCACAGCAAGTGAAGTGAGTGATAGGATCAGTGTAGGGTGATACAAAGGCAAAAGGGATTTTCAAATGACGCCAAATTGCTTCTGAAATGTGTAGAGACTAATGGAAGCAAATTTCAGTTATGCATATCAAACAAAAGAAGTTTTCGTAGTGGAACAAAACAATTTTCCTGTAGTTATATTTTGGTTTTTCTCATTTATAAGTTTTTCAAAATTTATAAGTGAAATGGTTTTTATGGAATTAACTACTGTATCGGAAGCCTAATCTAATTAACCCTTTCTAGGGCAGTAGGAAGTATGCTTCCCACCAAATTTATCAATCTTTGTATGAAATTATGTAGGGTGCCATAAGTTCTGACAAATTTTTTTAGAAAGACAGAAACTTAGATGCTTCAGTTCTTTATCTCACACAAAATGATGTCTTGGTTTGTTATTTAATTATTAATTAACCAAATTAATTAATTAATCAAATTAAATTTATCTAATAAGCTAAATGAATCCCTTTTCTTATTCTAATTTCAAGCCTAAAAATATTTTAACATAATATGACTAGGAAAAAATGGCCTTTTAAAGGGTTAATTAAATATCGCTATTAATTGCAAAAGTTTAATGGGAAAACCAACGTCCTATTCGCTTTCAGCACATATAAAATAGACGTAAAACTAGTTCAAAAGGTCTCTGACATTAAAATATGATGGTCTATTGCTCATTATTTAAATCATATTTTTATTAACACAAAACATTTTATTCGTAATTCATTTAACAATGCATCAACTGCGAAAGAGTTTTCAAAATATCGGAAGTATCACTGAATTCATCTCAAAATATATTCTATTCCTTTACTGTAAAACAGAAAAGATGATTGATGTATTACTTAGTCATCGAAAAATTACTTTTCAAACTTTATCCTCTAGAGAATTTTACAAGATAAACTTTTCTTGGTTTTCAGATAGTGATTGACTTGTGAGGTAATATGAAGTTCAAACAGTTTTTATTTTGATAAATTTTATCTCGAAATTGTATTAACCGTTCTTGGATACTTTTACCTATCGCATGTTTACAAAATATTTTTCTCATTAATAATTTTTCATTTGAGCTCTTTGAGGAGCACCTTTGTCAAATTTTAATAAATTCCAGATTAAAATCTTAGTCCATCTTAAATAAATATTCGCATTTGAAAAAATTTAGAAATGGCATCAGCAAAGATATTGATAATAATTTTCTTTCAAAAAATTAACTTCAGTCTTTTTCTCTTTAACAAATGGCAGTAAAATTTACCAAAGGAAAAAAATAAACTTAATTGCAAAACTTTACTGTATGTTTACGAAATTTAAGAAAGAAACTCATCAAATAGAGCATTATGAAAATAGTTTTAGTAGAGGTATTAACTGTCATAGAATAATTTATTTTTGTTTTTGAAGCATCCGTGATCTAGACTTAATTAAAAGGTGTCCATCTAAACCGTCGTAACTAATATATATATATATATATACCCTTAATTTTTTCAGGATATTGCCTTGAAAAAGAATCAGTTAAAAAACTTGTTATGAATAGGGAAATTTCATAGTATGCGGAGTTAAAACGAAATAGTATAAAGAACTAGAAGTCGCTTTGAAAATATTGATTCAGAATTGCTTATGAGTAAGGTTTAAATACACCCTCTTCTTTGCAATTTCTAAAAACTGTATTCTATGGAAGAAATATATAAAAAGAAAAACAGTTAATTGCCGCAGGACAGTCAAACTTTAATAGATGTGTAACTATTCGAATTTTTTATGTAAATCAAACTGCCCCGATTGCAAATAACCAGGAATATCCTAATGATCAGATACCATATGCTCGACCAATTTCTTATTTTCTTCTGATATAGTATAGAATCATCAACCTTGAGGGATGTGTTTATTCTACCAAATCTACAGTTTTAATTGAGAAGAAACAGGATTATAAGCTTGAAAGAAATAATAAAGGCTTTTAAGGTGTATGTGCACACTTGAAACTTCGAAAATCGTTCAAAATATCGAATATTTTTTTATTGCTTAATAATGTTGTCTAATCCTTTAGCTTTCAAACGATACCAAGATGTTATCAATATTCGAAATATTTCTCGAGTTATAATTATTTTTCTTGGGGAGCTTTCATTAAAAACTCTAGTTACGGTGTTTTTAAAACTCATTTTATGAAGTATGTTATTTTTCCACTATGTTGCTTCATTCAAACAATCATAACTCAACAAGAAATGAACCAAATACAGTTATTTATATATCAAAATAATCTGTAAGAAATATCGGATGTTTTGTGCCTCAATCAAAGTTATATTTATAGAAATAAATTTTTTATAGCTGTTTGAAAGTTAAAATTACAGAAAAAATCTCGTTTCTTCTATTCATCGTTGTTGAAAAAATTGTTTAAAAAAAACTATACATTTTTATAACTTGATTGAGGCAGATAACATGAAGATTAATATTAGGTATAATTTCCAATTAGAATTATGTGTCTGTGCAAATTAGAATTTAAGATATTATGTTTCAAAAAATAGACTAATTAGCTCATTAAATATTAATTAATTAATTAATAATTAGTGTAATATGGTTTTTTCTCACTGAAATGAGTTTAAACATATATTAATGACCTACTATGAAAAAACTGGACTTTTAAAGTTAAAATTTTAAAAAAAATCTTCAAGTGTGTACGTACACCTTAATGGATGCAAATAAATCTGCTCAAACGTAGCAGTGTTCAGAAGATTTTTGAATCTACAACTATGTATATTTGTGCCGCTGAGTAAAATAACCAAAGTAAAAAGGAATTTCACCACCTCAGACAATATTCAACAACCATCTATTCATGTGAGAATATGCAAAGAATTTCGAGGGCCTGCCTTCATAAGACGGCAGCTGTAATAGCTTATCTTATACAAATTAAAACTTTTGTGCACGCCTAGTTATTGTTAAAATACTATGTGAAACAAATTTCACTGTTTGCAGCAACAACATCAGCATTTTTATTAATTTGTTGCCATTGTCTTGTATTCATTTATTATGATAAATTATGTTCAATACATTCAGTTCGTATTTCGTAAATCGATGGATTTCAGAATTTTACTGTTTTAAATAAATCCATTCCATTAAAAGGATTTGATTTCCTTTAAAAGTTTATTTTTACTGTTAGCGCCCTTCACGGTTTTACCTTGTTAAGTGTGCAAGGGTGTTCCAATTTCATGACATAAGAATCTTTTCATTTTACCCTGCCCTCCAGTTTTTCTATAGGTGGATTTTTTTTTTCTTTTCCGATGACGACAGAGTGACTCATGATCAGAAGTGTTGGCCGTCTGTTCGTTTCTTACTTCTGATAGATAACTTCATGCTTCATTATATTTTAAATGAGTTATGCAGTATTGCAGGATTATGCAGTACAGGATGGATTGTGCAGTAGAGTGCGGTGGATCACTTATATCTGTAACTAGTCATCTCGGTTATTATTATGCTAGGAATAAAGTAAAAGGGTCACTTTTTGAGACTTGGCCCAAAAATGCAGTGGGAGACAAATCTCAATCTCTCAAGATAATGATGTTTCTGGGTTCTCGACATCCAACCAGCGCCGATTAGAAATTTAAGAATAATTTATCAGTGGAGGGTTCATGAGGCTAGACTGCTTTTATGTGTTATAAAATAACAGTTTTATGTGTTGTAAAATAACAGAGATATGTTGTTGTTGTTGTTGTTGTTTCTAATGGCACTTGCCATGGACAAGCCCGCTGTCGAAGACAGCCGATTTAAGCCTCAAGGGGAACGCCTCTTGTTTCAATAGTAGCGCCATCTAGGGCCAAGAGTACGACTTAGCTACACAAACGTCACAACCCTTTTTACGGGGTGGACTTCATTCACGCATTTCATTCACTCAACCACAGATCGTAATTTAGACCTGAATCAGAGAACGATCACCCCTGATCCAGTACCCCCAGTGGTATTACTCTCGACATGGAGGACTTTGTGACCACGACAGATTTAACGCGCGTCAGCCACCAAGCACGCGGAGAATCTTCGGCCGGTGGGGTTCGAACTCGCAACCTAAGGGACGCGAATCCGACGCTCTACCAAGTTAACCCTTATCGTGGCAAGATTGCTTTTTGACGGTTATTTTTCATAACTGATTTAAAATTATGATAGATAAACTACTATTTTTATTTTTGAAGTATAAATAAACGTCTAGAAATGTCATGTGTTTAATAAAACTAAGTTAAAAATTATTTTATAGTGGTAGTATATTTTTATAAAGTTGTATGTATGGTATACTATACAAAATGAACATAAGGGTTAATAGCAAGAACTCTGAAGACGCAAAACTACACAAATGCACTTGGCAACAAAAAACAAGTAGGTAATAGAAAACGGATTAACTGTAAGATGCGAATAAATTCTATTTTCAAAACTAAATAAGAAAAGTGAAAGAAAAAGAAAAGAAAGTAAAGAAGAAATGGAGGGATCAGACAAAGTATTTATAAAGAGAGAGCAATCAGATCTTTAATCTTTTAAAGCTCAGAGCAAAAAGATTAAACAAAAGTATTATAGTAATTTGCGATATAGCGTAGGATTCTGCTTTTCTGTTTAGCTATTAATTCGCTATCAAGTGAAAGGAAAGGAAATGTTCAGTAGTTTATTAGAAAGTATTATAATAGGGGAAGACAAAAATGTTTTTTTACAAATAAGAGGATAGTTAAAAAAACAAAATAATGTAAAAGCCAGAGGGAAAAAAACACAAAAAATAAGGAAAGATGAAGAAGAAATTAATAAAATAAAGAAGTAAATGAGTGAAAAATAGAAAAACATTTAAATGCACAAATATGCAAAAAATACTGTAAAAATATGTACAAAACTTTAGTGGCAAAAAGATGAGTAGAAAAACTATGTAGCCTTGAACATGTTAAGCGAGGTAAATCCAGGAGTTCCAAACCAAGGGAAAATGATATGATTTTCAGCGAGTTCAGATATTCGGTTTTGCGGAAGAGTTATTGGTAGGGAAAAGCCCACTTTCAGAAAAGTGAATTCATCTTGGAAAAAAATCTTATAAGTGAAGAAAGGAACCTCTAAATTACTTCACAGATGTTGGATGAAGGGATGAAATTGAAAGTAGAGTTCTTTATTCTAGGCTGAATTTAATTTATCCGCTAACATAAGCAGGAAGATGCTAAAAATGAGGGTTCATTTATTAGAAGAAGCTGTAATTGGGCAAACCAGCTAAAATTTTTGAACTGGATCGCAAAAACTGCATTTTATTTAATAAAACAAATGAAAAAGGTAGACATTAAATAAAATTAAATGAAGTCGAAATGGAAGAGACTCCACCATCCCAAGTCATTTACCAGATGTTCATCTTCCGAACAAAATTTGTTAAAGGATTGTTTTGGTAAAGGATTTCGGTAACTCAAGTGGTGCTTCAGGTAAATTTTTAATTTCTGCTGCCTCTTTAGCCAGTCTGTCTGTGTTGTTTATTCATTTCCGGTGAAATCAACATGGGCTTTAATCCACAAAATTTAATGAGAGGGAAGAGATACAGTAACTTAAAGATTTTCTTGTCAATAGTTCTGTGACTTTTTGAATTGGCTGCTGCTTAGATGCTGGCTTGGTTATACACTAGAATAGTAATTTGCCCTATTGGGATGATTAAGTCGCGCTGCACTGCATTGTGAAGCGACAGAGTTTCCGCCTGGAAGACTGTGTTCCTTTAAGAGAGCCTGGTAGGCCATGAGTGGATGATGTTGCTGTTTGTCATAACACGGAAGGCCGCTCCCCCTCCATCAGTTTTCGACCCGTCGATGTAAATTCGGAGTCCATCATTGATGTGGCCTCCGTCTTCAAGGAATTTATTTGAATTTAGATGTTCCTATGTTTGTGCGTTGACTAATCAGAAAATGTTTCTTCATTTTCAGTTGGCTTGATGGATATGTCATTTGAGATAATAGAAATTCTAAGTTTATACAATTTAGTGCTGTGTGCTTCGCTTTGGAGTTGTAAGATCAGAGGTGGGATTCCAGTTATCTCTTTCAGAGATACTGTGGAGGTTGTCTTGTAAGTTCCTGAAATCGCAAGAAGGAACGGACACTATACTATCTCGATTTTATTGCGATATGCACTTTCGTTCCAAACACAACGTGATTGCACCATACCCAAATGGTCGTTCGATTACTGTTTTATAGAGAAACATCTGAATTTGCAGCAATATTCCCTAGGACTTAACAGCATTCTTTAAAAAGTTTTGGAAAATTTGAATTTCTTTGTTAAGTTGTGCTTTTATATGTGTGTTATTATTTTCCACTTATATAATTTCCGAGATATTTTACGGCATGGATTCTTTTAATCATTTAACCTGGCAAGCAAACTATAGATCTCCTCACAAGTTTGCTGAATAGAAGGTAGGTACTTTTATGAGTTAAAATTTGTAAAAGATTGAGCTTGGTGTTACAACAGGTGATTGAACAGTTAGGAAGGATATATCCAGAGTTGGCAATTACCCTAAGCTTCGTATTGAGCAGTGCCATTTGGGGGCCTGAATTCTAATCTTTCATGTGATTATCTGAAATGCTTACTGGCGTGAAAAAGTTCTGATTGGGAGAGATATATAATACGGATTATCTCAATAAATTTATTAAATATTTAATTCAGTCTTCTGTTCACAAATCTAGAATTTTATCATCCGTTTCTAATTTTACGATTTAAAATGAGATAACAAATATTGGTGGAGAATTAACGGAGATTTAAAAAATTACGGACTGATTATTTCCTGATTCAAGCAATGTTCACGTATGAGACAAATATTTTCTCCACAACAGCAAAAATATTACTTAATATCTTTGTTTCAGTTGCTACCTTCAAAGAAAAACCTAAATTCTGTTCAAACAGTAATCTTTAAAACTGATATGTTTATTGTTTCGAACTCTGATTTTTTGGAAAGATTTTTAATAAGTATATTATTCATGTTCAAATCCTTTTTATAAATAAAACCCAGCAAAATTCCATCCAACTACAATACCGAAAACTGCAAATATTTAACAAAGCTAAGCTGCCGACTAAACCTGGACATTTGCATTTCGGCATCCACTTTTTTTAAATTCCAAATCGAATAATATATTAAAATTTTTAATGTTTTGGACATTCGAAGGTTACATTTCACAGAAAACAGGCATACTCCAGATGTGCTTCAGAAGTCTCTTCCACTTACTGCTATTAAGATAATAAGTGTGTATATGCAATAATCAAAGTGAAACGATATTCACGTTGACAACAAAATATATATATATAATATAAATTTACAGCGCTAAAATTCCTTTCCTCAGGCGAAGCACGTGAATTAGGTTTACCAACTAAAATCCATTATTCTTTAATCTAGTGAAATAAAGCAAGTCGGCTCAAACAATTGAAAATTTAATGAAAGCTGGTTCAAAAATTGCTGTAATGTTATATAATTCGTCTAAAATATCTAGTTAAACGCTTAGCCTATGATACGATCTATAAAGTGATACATCCACTTAAAAAGGAAAGTTTCAAATAGCATACCAGTATAACAAAATCCCTGGCTCTTATTTTGAGTTGCATCTTAGACTTTCAAGCGATACATTAATCAGGAAACATTCACATTGCTCGGTTTTGTCAGCCTACTGTCAGAATCAATGCTGATAGATAATTCTCATTTCGATTATACAAATATCTCAGAATCAACGGAATGCACTTATCATGATTCTGAAGAAACTATTGAAGATTTACTTCATGCATGGATTTTGCCCTCAACAACCATCCACCTCCCAAACGAACCATAATAATTCATAATTTCGCACATTTAAAAAATAAAATATATATATTTCCAAAATTTAAAAAAAAGGGTCAACTACACGTTTAAAATGAAACTGCTACCCAGCTAGGTTGGGATTCGTCACATGAAATTTAATTTTGCCACTAGAAACTTTTCTTGCTATTCATTTAAACCTTGGCATTTTGCATTGCAAATTTCTTCTATTTTAAACCTTTGGTTGATGCAGTGCTTTTGCATTATACGATATAGTTTAGATTTTTTTATAAAAATCGTTGAAATTTTCTTTCAAGTCCATTTTTAAAATAAGCTTTTATAAAATGTATCATTTTGGTAAAATAAACCACATGTTTGGCACAGTCTGTTTGCCACATACGAAACTGGAGAAAATTGAAAAAACTGTAGTTTGCTTTATTTAACTAGGGATTATTGAAAAGAGACTGGGCATCTGGAAATCCATCTGCTAAGTTAGAAACTAAATTACTATAAAATGAAAGGGTTTTTCGGGAAAATAAAGCTGGATTTTTCCAAACACATGCACTCGGGAGAGCTTCCAAAATTTTCCTATCTATAATTGATGGCATCAGGTGTACAATAGAATTTGTAGGCGCAGCTTCGTAAAACACACTAGGGTAAAAATAGATGTTCAAATGCCTGTAATACTATAAATTAAAAGCAACATTTTAAGTTATTTGCTGTTCTGATATTTTCATGTATGACAGTCGTATTTGTCAATACATCGCGGTTGCTTTGTCTTTGAGTTTCCTGTTATATTATTATGATAAGATATCTGTGATATATCTTATTCTAATAAGATAAGATATTGGAATGTCTTGAAGGTACTGTAATCACAACATGGATTATTTTGTACTAATAAGGCATTATCGAAAAATCTTGCAACAAGCTGTTTTAAAATACCCTGCATATCTATTTTTACGTACTCTGCTTTCATAATAACTTTAAAAAAAGTCTCTAATTTAATACAAAATTCTTCTTGATATTCAAATATATTTTCTAGGTAAGCAAAGTTTGTTCTATTCAGACAAATATTTTTAACTTGTCTCTGAATTTTTTTTTTTATATAAAAGAACTAAGTTTCATTGTACGAAGGTAATGTAAATTTCTTTTATCAGACTTGTATCTTACCGCTACTCAGACTTCATTTGATTTATTTATGAAAATGTATTTTATAATACAAAAATAAATCTATATTTTTACTTTAATTATAGAGTGTACCTATATAGAATACATTAAAAAAGCGTCCAGGAGGAATTCTTATACAAAAGCTTAAATTGCAGAATTTTCTTTTCTTTGTAATCAGGAATTGAATTTTCTTGAACATAAGAAATGGCTCTACAAAGAAGAGCGACAGCAGAAAAAAACCTTAAATGTCGTTTTTCGGAGTGGGATAAATTTAAAGTAACAAAGACTCAAACAAATCTTTTAAGGAGTCTCCAAGGTATAAAAAAAGTGAAAACCAAAATCTTTTCTTATTACATCAACAAAGCATTATCTCAAAAGTAGCAAATTGTATTCCTAATATAAAGTGTTTATTTTCTCTTGGGAATTGTACAACAGATGTTAGCGAATATGTATATATTCTTGTATTCTATAAATGATTCTTTAAATTATATAAAACTCGAAACTTAATTTGGTAGAAACAAATCCTTTTGTAATGGTTCTTTAGGGTTATATAAAATAGTTTTTAACCATTGTTCATCTGTGAAAGAATTGAGAAAAAATGAAAGAGAAGACCAAAGACAAAAATTATACAAAAGAAAATAATTTAGAAGAAATTCTTAAAATTTGGTTTATTTTTTATTTATTTGAAAGCTTTTAGTATTAATATACAAATTAACAGCTGAAATCTTTTTTACTTTATTAATACAATACTCAAAAGTGAATTTTTTTATCTTTTTAATGTACTTTTTTATTGAAATTTTTTAAAAAAGACATTAAATTTATGTATGAGTGTTTTTTTTAATTTTTAAATTTAAAGAAAATTCCATGCTTACTTAATTCGCATAGTATTCATATAGATAAGGTATATTGAGTAATTTTATGACAGTATATTAATTAAAAATTTAATTATAATAACCAGTAATTAATTCCATCTTAAATGTATTGCTATATCATCACTTTCTTCGAGTTTTTTGCTATATTTTTCTTGTGTTTTTATTTGAAAAAGTTCCATTCTTTTTTTCTCTCTCTCTCTCTTTTTTAAAGATTTGTCTTGCATTTCACTGTGACATTGCATTGCAAATTCGATATTGCAAAAGTAGGACTTTTTTGAACTAGATATTAGAAATACCATACTATTTAGCAATATTTTATTATTTAAACAGAGAAATGTATTGTTTTTTTTGTCTGATTTTGCGTATTCGTTTCTCATGAGTTTAATTTTCTGGAACTTCATTTCTAATTTCCTTCTTTCACAATACTTACAAATGTTTTAAAGTAAAATGTTTAAGCAGTCGTTCGAAGAGTCTTTCCTATAAAAGAAAAATTATATCAATATAAAATATCTGCAAAAGGATATTTCCATATCATTCATAGGCACAGTGTATGCAAATGACATTTTCTATTCAGCAGCACTGTATGCAAATGACATTTTGTACTCAGCAGCACTGTATGCAAATGACATTTTGTATTCAGCGGCAGTGGCTGCAAACGATGTTTTGCTCGTAGCTTCGTAGCTCAGTGTTTGCAAATGACGTTTTGTACGTCGACGAAATGCAAGGAAATAGTTAAAAGAATTTACGTTGGCGATGACGCGGCTAGTTTTAAAACAGAATGTATATTATATTGCATAGTAACCTTATAGTATAAACAGGGGAAAGAACAATCCCAGTATTATCTAAGAAGAGGCTTTATCTTAAAATACTTCCGAAGTTTCTTTGTAGGAGCTGCTTTTTTCCCTTGCGTTTTCTTTTTCAATTCATGCATTGCAACAATGTAAGACTTTTTAGGTACAGCAGGTATTTTTGTCTATGCTAAAAATAATTTCGAATAGCTGTTCTTATGTTTATGATAGAAAGTGTTGGGAGCCTTTGTCTAAAAATTATATAACAATCGTCAAAACAGCTAAATACAATTAAATGCCAATTTTTTTGGAAAATCTTTTTTTTTATGCAAGTAATGGAGATAAAAACTGCTATTACATCTAACGTGATTCGCCGTGAAATTTAATTATCATTTTATCCTGTTATTATAGCGCTCATTTTTCATAATGGGTCCCATATTAGTGAATTAAACACTGAAAGGTTAGGAATAAACATACTTAATATATCGTTAGGAATGAAAAAGATAATAGATAGATATTGATTGTAAAACAGGTGTTTTTAATTATCGATGAGGAAATTATACAATTCATTCTGCACGATTTTAAAATAAATAATTTTGTCTCGAGCCGTTACAAATATGTAGAAAGTAAAAGATGATTATGTAGAATATTTTATTAAGGGTAAAAGTGAACAATTTCAGTTTAAATCTGTGGCATTTCACTTGAATTAATATTACAGATAATTGCAGAATAAAACCTATTTCCCAATTTGTTCAAAATAAAAACTGAAAATTTCAAGTTTTCGATTCATAGGATAAAAAAAAAAAAAAAAAAAAAAAAAAAAAACTTTACTGTAGATTGAATCAGCCAATACTTTTTATTTATTAAATATATTTGTACGTTTCAAAACAAGCAATTACAAAACGTTAATATTTCAAATTTATCCAAAACTAATGGCATATAATTTATAAATGATTTTCTAATAATTGATTAATATACAATACAATGTTTATTTCAATTTATTGATATTTAGGTATTTGAATTTTAAAATCGGGAAGTGAAAACTACTGAAAAAGAACGCGTTAAAAAATGAGAATAGAAAGCAAAAAGAGTGGATTACTTAAATGTAACATGAGTAACAAAAAAAAGTATATATTCCGCCCTTAATTTTCTTTGTAACATTGTAAAAATATCAAGTCTAAGAAAAGCTAAACATGCTCTTCTTTTCTCGTGACTTCGGTTAATTGACATCGTTATGTGATTCAACAATTCCTTGCGGAAAAAATTTCAACTCAAAGTCCAATAAAACTTCAGGGGACAAAAAGTAAATAAAAGTAAAACTATTCTTAAAACTAACTTTCTTTTTCCAAGGTAAAGAAAAAAAAATGTTTTGTTAGATAGAAAAGTTTGTTGCATACCTTTTGACAACAGAAAAAGGTACAAATTATTTTTTCTCATTTAACTAAAACAATTCTGACAATTTTCTGTAGAGATCCTGCTTAGTACAAGAAAGTTACTTTCCAGTTGGAGCTTTTATACAAAATATTTGGAATAAAAGGTATTTCTTACGGTTTGTTAGAAGATTCATTCTATTTTTATACAGTTACAGAAGAAATGATGAAACATACAAATAAAATTGCTTTATCAATTAAAAAAGATTTTTTACTATTCTATAGAATTTACATGTTGGGTAAAACTGTAGACTAATTGAATAAATTAGCTACCATATATTTATAAAGCACTAATTGTCAGCACACTGTTTAACCCTTTATAGGGCATAATTCTGGAACATTGATAAATACACTTTTTAGTGTTATATCATGATAAATTGATAATGCAAATACTAAAACATCAAAATTTCTTTGATTTGCCATTAAATTTATGAAATAAGGGTTGGTAAATATACTTACAAGGGACCGTTCAGGAAAACTGAAAGTGGTAGGCATACTTACCACTGAGAATTAAGGGTAAAAATATCATCGAATATTCATTGGTAAGTATAATTGCCACTCAGATTTAGGTAGTTTAAAATAACTTTATGCTGTTTATATTTTGTTAGAAATCATGGAATTCAAATTCAGTAATATTTTACATTTAAGTTTGAATCGCATTTTGCATTAATTAGGCTAGCTGGGCAGACAGCTACATTGCATAAAAATAAAACTGTTGCAATCTGATACAATTTTATTGATAACATCTTAGCCACGTTTTGCTTTAAGAAATAAACTAAAACGTCATAAACTACAGTATTCAAATAATAAATATCTCAAAAATGAAGTCAAAATATGGATAAAATCATTAACAAGTAGATTCAAAGTTTTAAGAAATTCCAACTGCATCAGTTTTTGTTCATTTTTGAAAATGAATGCTAAATTTAATTAAATAAAATGAATAACTAATAATGATAATCAAATATAAGAAAATCTTAGATATAAGGAACACTACACAATGGTGTTTCATGCCTGAAAATATTTTCAGGAGTCAAAAATTTAAAGACAAATACAGGAATTAATGTCGCTACGAAACCCCTTACATCATGAACGGGCAGTAGTAAGCATATTCAGCACTTTTGAAGTTAAATGATGTTTAACTATAAACTGTTCAGAGCTTTTAAGGTACTCAATCGAATTTTAAGCATCTGATTACCCTATTTATCATTATCAAATATATTTTTGAACCCTAATAAAATATATTTTACAGGTGATAAGAATATAGCCAGTGAACTATAAAGGGCTAGCCTTTCTTATGTATTAAATGTTTTGATTAATTATTATAATTAGGATGAATAATTTGATGCAGGCGTTCGATTTAAGGCGTAAATTACTTGAAACAAAGAATATATGTAAGAAAATCTATTTCGAACGACAAGCCAGATATAAAACAAAATTGTCTTCGTTTTATCGGAAGTAATATTGTGCAAGACTTCTTAAGATTTAACAGGTTTCTGCGCCGGTTCCTGGTGATTAGGTTGTAAAACACCAGAAACTCATAGGCTAAAATTCATATCCTACTCTAACAAGTTGAATTAATGAGGAATATACAAATTCTTATTAGTAAAAATTAATATATAAAAATGAGATTATACAAGATTTAACTGAAAGAAGAAATCTTGAGAAATTTATAATACTGAGCAGATATGTAAAAAGGTTTCAAAATTTAATTAATTTCCTTTAGAAAAAGCAATAAAAACCATATTAAACGTTCTTAACGTCTTGGTCATGGGCTAGTTTCGAGATATGTGTTTCATTTGCGCAGTGGAATTCTTCCTGAATTGAAAACAATAATTTAGGAAATAAATGCTTTTACTTAATATTCTAAAGACCGTAACCTATGAAGTCACTTAGAAGGTCGCATCAGATCCCTCCGATCCCTATTGGCAATTGTTGCTAGTTTTTTCAAATTTTATTCATACAAATTAAATATACAAAGAAAAATGTGTACATTTTAGCACTCTTATTAAGAATACATAGATAATTAAATTAAAAGATAAAAATGTTATAAAGATTATTGAATGAATAATCACATATAAATTTCACATTATCTGTCTTTTAAAATGATTTGAATCAAATAACAAGTAAAACATTTATTGATGAGATATAATAATTGTAATAATAGAGAATTGGAAAAATACTTCAGAAAGAACTCTGGTAAACATAAAACAACATACAATGGGCATAAAAAGAAAGGTACTTTTTCGTTAACTGTATCTCAATGTACTAAACAAATGTACTAAACCATAACTTTCAAAATTTTACATAAGATTTAATTCTTTACAATGCAATTTTTCTATAGCGCATAAAAGTAGGACCAACATATTAGCATCGCGACGATTGGGGTTTCGTTAACGAAGAAGTATCAAGAAAAAACTAGAAGTAGTGTTGGCCATATGAGATTGAGACTCCATAACTATAGTTATAAAAAAAATAAACACAATCATATCTAGTACGTACTTCCATCAGCTTGATAATACGAGAAAAAAAATCCGATAAATTTACACTAATTGCGTTTTAGATCGCTAGGGATCTCTCAGAATCGACATTCCATTCCACAGTATAAGTACCCATGGTCATTGTCACTTCATCACTGAATCGTGTGTCTGTAAGAGTCAGAAGGGTATAGGGTAGAAGGGTCCCTCACTAGCAATAGAAAAACGTAACATAAAACTCTTCAGTGGATCTCCTGGATCCGATGCATCCATCCTTCCTAATGTTAAAAAGTTTAAAGTATAAACTTGTGGAGCTAGGAAAAACTTGTAAGTAAATTTTTAAAGATATAATTCCATTTTCCTTTCTTCTTTTACTTTCTAGTATACGAGTTCTTATTCAAAGAGAAAGAATTATATCCCTCAAAACTTTCGAACTCGAAATTTTGCTGATTTTTCATGCTAATCTGACCCCGTAAAAGTTATTTTTTGAATTCTGTATGACCGTAAACGCTATAATTCAAAAATTTTTATATTTTTTTATTTTTAAATTTTTTTATATTTTTCTGAAAATACAGACCGACAGACAGTCAACCCGTTTTTTGGCTTTGACTCAGAATTTAACAAACGTCTGTACTATATATGTGAAATATATACACCGCATTTTATCTACCTAGCTCTCTTTGTTTTGTAATTATGGTGTTAACTTATATTCGATAATAGGACAGACGGGCTTCCCCTGAACAGATTTTACTTAAATTTGATAGACATATGCACGTTTGATTTATACCAAGACCGTATACCAAATTTTATCCACCTAGCTAAAAGAGGTTTTGGGTTATCTTTATCACAGACAGAGATACAGGCGGACATATTCTAAAAATGCATTTTTCGAACTCGGAAACGTCTAAAACGATGAGTTTCGTCAAAATCCCGAATTCGAATTTTTTGATGATTACTATACTTTCCATATACTAAGTATACGAAAGAATAGAAAAATATGAAAAACAGAGCACTCCTCAACTTCCGTAAAAGCATGCGGCTGGTAGCAGAGTAGTTTGTAGAATATTCTATCAAAACTATTTAACAGGAGACGTCTGGAGAAAGTTTTACTCCCATTATTTTCGGAAGAAATTCCGCTTCTTTATCCTGGAAAACAGAAGAAGAGGAATGGAAATCAATATTCCTGGAAATTTTACGAAAAGTCCCTCTATCATGGAAATCACGATGCAGACTTGCATATCAGTAGAAAGTCTATTGAGTATATAAAAAAAAACAGTCTCTACATTTTACGTCACGGAAATCATTTATAAAGATGTGTGAATACCACTTGTATTATAAGAAGCATTTATACATATAAGAATTTATACAATAATTAATTTACGATTGTATTTAATTATAAGCTCGCATTATTTTAGTTAAAGAAAAGTATCTTAATAATGCCATTCTGTCCCTACTATTTTACATTTAAATGAATTTGTTGGACAAATTGAGAGGGAAAAAAAAGAGTATGATTGAGCCTATTATGTTTTATTTCATGATTCATTATCTCAAGTTGTACGAAAATCTACTACTTTTAGAATATTTCGGTAGGTGCCCTGGAGATTTGATTTTTGAAATAATAGAACTTTTTATATACCAAATACATCTACAGAGAAGGAACAATCAATAATTGAAAGGAAAATTTTTGAAATTGGAAAGAATGCAAAGATATTCAAATATGAAAGTTTTGAAAAGCCAATAATGTTGGAAATTTGACAGTTTAATATCTTAACGTGTGAATTTGAAAAGCTTTTGGATAAAGAAAAGAGCAGCAAATGTCCAAAACAATTTGTGACGAGAACGTAACAAATAAAGAAATGAGTGAAAATATCTGATAAGGGGAATTAGGTGAAATTGTTTCAGAAATTTCAACAATTAGACAGAGGGAGCCTCAGTCTATTTGTTGTGTTTTTTTATTAAGTGTAAACCACGTTAGATTATTGTTTTGTTTTTTTTGGTCTATTACTGAACTATTTAAAAAATTTTTACGAAATATCATTTAAAGAAACGTTTCACAGTCGGATGTATTTACAAGAGAAGTATTCGTTTCTTGTGAAGTAAATAAGATATAAGCAATGAAATAATATAGGATGTGAAATAAACTTGGTGTGTTAAAAAGATTTAAGAATTTGAAAAGCATTCACTAAACGTATCAGCCTCCGTATTATAGATGCCTCTTGATTGCTAAAATAAAAAAAAAAAATTTCAAAATTTTCAAGTTGCTAGATTTGCTTCCAAGAAAAGACGCTGCTAGAAAAATGTATTGTATGTTTTTTTTACCACTAATTGTTTATAAATGAGATAAAAGGATCTTTTATATTTGTTGGCCAATTTTTATTGGCTTATCCCACCTGGAGACTCCTTTGTTATGAAAATTAGAAGCTTCCAGTATAACTCATTTCTTAAGTGAGTATATTAAGATTATAGGGTTGAGTTTTCTCCTCTTCCATGGCAAAATGCTCCCCCTACGGGAGGGAGGGGGGTCCTTCAAGATGAAACTTTAATTCCAGCCTTCATGTGGTCAAGGCAACGGTCTTTCAGATTACTCCGATTGCTTAAGCTGGGTGGGGTATATCCGATGTGGTTATCTTAAATTTGCTTCCCAACATAACCGGAGATAGGGGTAATTTTTTATTGTTATAGCGATGTGCATGGCAGGGTAAGGATAATTCTTTCCGGTTGCAATGATTGACTTCTGAGATCTCCAGACACATAAGCAATTTTCTAAATTTAAAATTTTGATAAGATTTTCTTACGGTTTCCCAAATTAAATAACTCTAATATCGATATGAGAGATATTAACAGCTTAATTACATCAAAACTTTCTATCTTAATTTTTTTTTATTCTAAAGTTAGTGATGTTATTTTATTTAATTAACGAATGCAATGTGTATGTACAGTCGTAAAAATATTGAAGACTCTCAGCTTTATTTTGCGCTCGATTATCGTATATGGAAACTAAAAATGCTATTTTAAAGTGAGAAATGATATTAAGATTCGGTTTCTACAATGTTCATAGGGAATCGTCTGCATTTTTAAATTTATAAAAACTTTGAAATTTTCTATGGTGACACTCTTTTGTGATTTCATAAATAGATTTCTAATGGGAAAAATTATATTCTGTACAAATTTTAGTTAATATATCATTATTAAATTGGATGGTATTTGATATTTTCTGTTGATGAATAGTTTTCATATTACATATTAAGTTTGATGTTCTCTTTGTGTCAGTAACGAAATTTATTTTGTGATCATTTCAAAGCATCTTTAAATTGATAATCTCCACATTATAAAGGATTGCTACTTAATTTAAGTCAAATGTTGTTGTGAAATTCTGGTAAAAAGTTTGTTTTTCCTGCTGAGAAAAATTCAAGAGCATTAAAAATTTTGTCTAAAGTGCACATGAGACCAAATCACCTATTAGCACACAGCGCCAAATGTTTTATTGCACGAGTGAAAGAAATATCATTAAAAATATATCATTTATTGTTTGAAAGAAATGCTAATCTTAATTTAATATATTGTCGATAGAAAGAAAATTTAATTGATTTTTATTCCTTTTGGGCTTTTATCCTACATTTCTTTATCAGTATACATATTCTTACTATCATTTTTTGCTACTCGTGAACAGACATGCCATGCTATACCACTTTGTTTTACGAGAATTTAAAAAAAGAAGAGTGCTATTCATTCTCTGATATCACTTTTCTATCGTGTCTTACAGGCAACGTAATATTTTATGCAAATGGTTTTTGATTACAAAAGTTTTCGTTATATGAAGGTATATATACAGAATATATGTGCATTACAAATTGCTACGCAAATCACAGAAAATCACTTTAAGTGTTTGTCAGTTAATTTACATATATAATTTCTATTATTGTATTGTTTTTAAGTAATTAATATATTCGCTAATCACATATTTTGATTCTTCTGGTATGAGCAGAGATTTCAAAATAACTTTAATCAGGGTGATAATTATAATATATGTAATTATAGTAATAATTATACATATAATTCTGGGAATATTAATTCCATAAGATTTCTTTAAGAAGTAAGCAACTAAATAATCGAAAATTTATATTAGAAACCTTTTGCTTAAATGTAAAAAAATTAGTTAAATTCAGTTCGTATTTATCAACCAAATATATCAAATAAAGTAATAAAATTAATAAATAAACGTTAAAAATTGTTAGAATATTATTTAAATGTTATTCACTAAAAACAACATAATCATACTCAAAAGTTTCAAAATACATATGGGTTTAGTTTTTGCACTCGTATTCTTTTTAAACAGTTGTAGCAACAAACGCTTTGATACGAAACAAAATTATTTGACAAATCATTTAATCGATGTCAAATAAAAAATAATCACAAATACTTTAAAAGTCATTTACTGTCACTTATCTTCTCTGTTAGTAATAAATCTTTAAAAAGTAAAAATTTAAAGAGGAAATTCATTAAAATTTCTCGTTGTAATATTTTATAATAAAATATTTTGCTTGCCTCTAAAAAAATTCTTTCTTCGGGAGAATTGAGGAAGAAGTTCTTTCTTCTCTATATCCAGGTAGAATAAAATTTAACATTAGTAAAATTTCATTTAAAATTTATTATCTTTAAAATTTTATTAAAATTTAATTCGCTTATGTCCTTTATCTAAACGTAAAGCGATAATGCGTAATTGCATTTTGGCAAAAATAGTAGTAATTTAAATTATTAATTAATAGTTATGTTGCTGAATAAAATATGCATGCATACAAATTTATATTCATTTTTAAAAAAATTACCATTTTCAATATTTGTATTTGTAAAAATTACATGGTTGAAAACCTTGTATAAAAATACATACTTACAATTATTATTTAATTATGTATCAAAATTTTGTCTTAAAATCCTCCAACGAGAGTATTTTATTTTCATTTTAATCATTCCTTAATACCAAACGTGACTTCTATTTGTCCTCCTATTTGTAAGCCCATAAGATATTCATACTTGAACTCTTTAAAATAAATTTCATATTAAATATAGCAAATTAATTTAAAATATATTAATTATGGTAAATAAATGAGGCGAATCGTTTTGCATAAAAATTTCTCCATGGCATTTCTGTTATAAAATATTTTGTATCGGGGCAAACTTCTCCAATTTTATCATCACTCTATTAATAATTTAGGACATAAATGAAGTAAACTTAATTAATTTAAGGAAATCGTGTCAAACAGGATCGATCTGAAAGCCCAATTAGTTCTTTTTAGAGATAATTTAATAACGCTTTACTAAAAGATATGAGAGAAAGATGCTACATTTTTCTATCGGCCTTAAGGCGCATGCAACCTTCTTGAAAAAGGCCACATGCCAGTCGGTTTAACGGCCAGAAAGTTTTCATTATGTTTTCGGCTTGTATGGAAACTTTGAAGTTTACTTGATCGTTCTTTCCTAAAAATAGTCTTAAGTAATGTGTTGTTTCTTGTTAAATGATTGAAGTTATGTTTGTTTTGTGCTGTTAACTTCTTTTTCATAATTTTGTAAAAATGTTTAAAGATTGTCATGGGCGCATTGAATTTTAGTTGAAGTGCAACACTCTTTAAATTTGTTTATCTTCAGTACTATACTTCACCATATATCAAAATTAGTCTCATTGGTTTAAAAACATGGAGGAGGGATGCATAAAGTTGAATTTTTGCAATCTGATATTTGAAATGCAATTGATAAATTAAATATAAGCCATTTCACAGTAGGAAGTTTTTTAAATAAATGCCTAGCTTCGATAAACTTAAGAATGAAAGTTAAAAAATTTCCTTGCGCTTTCTCGAACTTTAATTTTTTATTTGAAAATTAACATTGACTGAACACACATAAACTGAGGAGAATCTTTAAAAGTAAATAATTCTCAAAAAATAACGATAAAAGGATGTCATTTGTACAAAAGAAATGGATTGTAATTGAATTGATCAGAAAACCATTATTCATTGAATAAATACTCCCCAATTTAAGCTATCAGATAGCTCTATCATTGACGGTGCGATGAGTTACATATGAGGAGTCTCTAAATAAAGTTGCGGCTGATAAATTTCCCGTGTGTCATCCTTCATTCAGATTATAGCTATCAGTCTGGGAAACACTTTCTCGTTGAGTCAGTAACATTTCCGATGTAATAGAACATGAACAACAAAAATGTTGCTTACTGCTGTGAAAAAGTGTTGCTCTTCACTGATAACTACTATACTTCCTTATTAATAGTTCTGACTGAGAACCAATGCACTTTCATTGTCTTATCATATGTAACTCGTAGCTAAAGTAACGGTTGATACATCTCGGGATTTAAAGTGTATACTATTAACCCAA
Organism: Argiope bruennichi; assembly: GCF_947563725.1. Classification (NCBI taxonomy): domain Eukaryota; kingdom Metazoa; phylum Arthropoda; class Arachnida; order Araneae; family Araneidae; genus Argiope; species Argiope bruennichi. The sequence goes on from NC_079162.1 coordinate 54,461,225, forward strand.
TAAATTCTGATTTCGTCCTATATTGGTTCGGATTTCTTTCTATTCTTTTCTGGAAACAGCCCATCTCTTTACCTTCATTTATTTGCTAACTACTCTTCCTTTTAGAGTTGCTCCTAAGCCTTATGACATCAGTATATTTTTTCAGGAAAAAGATCAAAATTCCTAAGGCACATATTAGAAACTTTGGAATGTAGAACATTTTTGTATATTAACTTTCGTAGTATTAAGTAGATTGAAATATTACTAGGCCATTTAAAAACATACAAATTAATTTTGAAGTCATAAATTCCCTTTAAAGATTACATTGGTAACGATCTTAAAGATAACTTATTTTATCCCTTAACTGGAGACGTAAATTTCCTCTCGTGGCCAGAGACATGGAGTCAAATGACTCAATTGTTTTTTTTTTCTTTTCTGTCTTTTGTAACAGCATTGGAATTTATTTTGCAAACACAATACATTCTGGAAATCATGTAGTTACCAAAAATATTAACAATATTAATATTAAAAATATTAAATGGTATAATATAAAATGTTGGAAAGATGTTATAAGAAAAACCTAAACAATCTTTTAATGAGTATCTACTTCGTTTAGATATTACGAAATTATACTAATTTTAATAACTGTTAAAATTTAACAAACAAAAAAGAGGAATACGATATTTTAAAATATTATTTTGAGAATATTTCTGTATGCTTTTAGCATTATTAAAATTAAAAGCAGTTTTCAGTGACATAGAGTCCATATAAGTTCATATAAATAACAACAAAAACTTTGAAAAATATAGCTCAGTTATACGCACGTGTTCATACTTTGAATTTTACCAACGTACTGCTGAAAGAACAATTTGAAGATACTGAGGAGATCGTATACTAAGGACAAAATACTACGAGATAATCAGAGCTAATGAACAACGTGGAGTCATTTTGACTCCCAACTCCAGGTTAAAATTGAAGTTTAACAAAATTCCTTACATTTCACACGCCATTATCTTACTTGCAAGCAGTAACTCATCTGTTAATATGCATGCTTCGAATTCCAATCCTATGTTTGATTTGTTAATAAAACAACCCTTGTCTACATTACCTAATATCCTGATTTTCAATTGTTACCATGAAGAAAATGAGTCCAGCAATCCCTTCCAATTAACACTTCACTCTTCCACTCCCCCCCCCCAAAAAAAAGAGCGAACTAAACTAAGCGATTATTTATCATATGTTCAGATATCAGAAATTGTCAAATAATACTCTAAAATATCAAACAATTACTAACCAACTTATAAATTTTATTCCTTCAAACCATAATATTCAGAATTATTTGAAATAATATTCTGTTTTTCCATTTTATAGTCAAGAACTTTTGAAATAAGGATGATCTACTCAATCATAATCATCTACGCTATCTCATTTGAAAGAAAAAGTTATTTAAAACATAGTCATTAGCAATATTTTATAAATTTATTTTGGGGAAACACTTAAGGTCAGAAAAGGAAATGACCGGGAATTACTGGTAAATCGTATTAATATTACTGGAAAATTTTAAGTGTTTTAATTATTATCATTACGCGTGGCGAGACGATTAAACAGGAAAAACTGCATTTCCTTTATCTGATATCAATAATAAGACCAAAATATCATTTTTAGAATTAATTCCTAGCAAAAAAACCTGTGCTATGTAAAATATTTTGCATAACAAACGTTGTCTGGTGTACCTTATCTACCAAATGAATGGATGCTTGTATCAAACCAATCCATTTAAAGAGTTTATGCTAGTAATCAGCTCATTTCCAAGAAGCCAACATTTGCAAAGCTGCAATTAGTCAGTTTTATCTAAATACATATCTGGAAATATTTTCTTATTTTGAAAAATATTTGAGCCTAATCAAGCTTATATTCTAACCGTCCGGTCATAAAGCTATTTAAAGATAGTTATTTAACAGATAGTTTCAATTTCAATGGTAATCAAATTTATTATGGGTAAATATTCACAGTAACAGCAATTTGAATTCAACATCTGCAACTAAGGATTATTTTTAAGCTCGGGACATCAGTGTTATTTAGGAAATAACACTGTTTCCTAAATAACACTGTCTTCAGTACTGTTTTTATTATTTTTTTCTACCGAGATATTGAATCACATTGTTTTGACGGTGTAGTTAAGTTTCGGATTTTTTCAATGCATTTAACTTGATTTGTTTCATATTTGTAGATAAATGTTTCAATCGCGTCTTAATGAGCTAGACGTTTGAAATTTTTTTTAACTTTTTGTATCCTCTATAGCTTCCTAATTAAGTAGATTTTTGAATTTTTTAACCTTTTATATGGTCTACAAAAATACATTATTTTAATATTTTCAGAACTTGCATATGAATTAATGGATTAATTAAATGACTCTATGGGAATAGTGGTACCCTGATAAAAAGTATATTTTCAAAATTCCATATTATTTCTTAAGTAACTAAATTTCTTTAATTCTCTTAATTAACTAAGAAAAGAAATATGATCAAAATCTTTCTCTATTTATTCCGTGATAAAATTTTGTTTTAAAAGGATATTTATTAAATTTATTTTTGTTTTACATGTTAGAGTAAATAATGAAGATTGCTTAAAAATTTTCTTACCTAATTTAAAAATAGAATTTTAACTACAAATACACATTTAATAAAGACATAATTTCCAAATTTATTCTTTAACTAGTTTCATCTGAAATATTTCTGCCATCTAATATATATACTATATATATTTATGGTAAGCTTATTTGAAACTTTTATCGCTTTTTAAGAAATACATCAGTTGTAAACTGAGAACTGCATTGACCTATTCGTTGAATTTTGACTTTAGAATGCAAAGGCCTTGAACATATTATCTGTTGTATATGCAGGCATAATTAGAAAATATATGGGAAACCAAGCTTCACTCAGCATTTTTTTTTTCTAATATGAAATAGTATTTTTCCGAAGAAAATATTTAGATATGAGTCACATATTGATTACATATGAATATTTTTCAGTCTTACCTCAACTCACATCCATCAGCGGCATCTCACAAAATTTTGAGGTACCAGTAGGTTATCATCCAATGGCAACAATGCAAGTACCACAAAAATTTACGAGATGCCGCTCTGTGACATTGTCATCAGGCTCTAATAGTTTTTTTTTTTTGTGTGTGTGTGTGTGTGTGTGTGTGTAAAATCGCATTTTTTCAGGAAAGACACCTATATAAATAAACTTAAAAAGCAAAACATTACCTAAATATAAAATTTGATCCAAATAGTTAGGACCGTTTCCGAGATATACGATATATATATATATAATATAATAAAGAATTGCTCGTTTAAACTTCTAAAATATACTTTAGTACAATTGTTTCAGTCAACGTCGCCATTGAATCTAAAAAGTTGCATACAGTTTGACAAATGATAGCGTTATAGCGTGGTATATAAATAGCAGTTCTTTTTGTTGAACTACTGTGGAATAGTTTTTGGCATTGCAAATATATAAAAATTAAGGGAAGGAAGTTTTTTTCTTAGGAAGATTAAAAAGCATTGCTTAAGTTAATAATTTCAGGTCTCAGTTTGAAAGATTATTTTCAGTATAATGAGTACAGTAATATGGAATTCAAGAATTTTATAGAAAACTACCTCCAGATATAATCGATACATAAAGCACTTTCACAAAAACGAATCTTTACAATATGATCAGTATTTTTTCTTATCAGATCCTTGGGTAATATTATGAGGAAAAATTGGGATTGAGAAAGCTATCTAAAGATCATTTATACCCCTTTTCACTTTAATATTTCAAAATAGTTATACATTCTTACATTTCAATGTATGGATACTCGAGAGTTTTGCATCAAGTTTGTTGATAAAATTGTTTTTGTCGTCCATATTCTCTATCATTTTACGGTATAAAATATCTTCTTTAAAAGTTTACTTTATAAAAAAATACAAGTAAGTAACAAGAAATCGCAAGAGCCCAAGGAATTTCCTTAATGGAACATTTAAAGAACGTTCTCTCAGAATATGTTTTCTTTGCCTTCTTAAAAGGTCTAACTATTTCAAAAAGTACTTGGTTTTTTTAAAAACCAGTACTAGTTACTAAGTTAAAGGGACTTCGCAATCTGTGTTACTTATGTAAATTTTAAGTGAGGTATGTTAATGTTCTTATTATGTAAATAAAGATTTTATTTTATTGTCAAAAACGGAGAGTAAGTGCATAAAAGTTCTAAAGGGATAATTGAAGTGAAATAGATATCTTTAACATTTGTAATACTTTTTTTAAAATTTGAATTTTTGCGATATGAAAAACATTTTAATACATAAAATTTAGGGTTATCTCTCTTTTACAGATTTTTCCTTTTTCAATCAATTGCATAAAGGAAGATAATAAATATTTTAAAGTTTTTTCTTTTATTCTACTTATATATTTCAAAATCTAAAAATTATTCGATAAAAATTACTAATTCTTTCACATTTTGAATTATTTAACTTTACTTCAATGCATTTTTGATTTAGACAATTTGATTTATTTCATTCCTAATTAGATTTCTCCTTGTGTTTCAGACTTATATTATTTGAGCTTTTACAAAAATAAGTAAATAATAATACTTAATACTTACTTGTATTCAGAGGATTTTTATCTTTGTAATTAATTCTTACTTTATCTGAATGGTAGATTTAAACACAAAAATATTCTGTAATTCAATCTGTGTATAAGATCTGTGATAAGATAAGAGAAGTTAAATTTCAATTGTGTTCTTACCGCATCTTCAGCTTTGACTTTATCTTATTTAAATTTTTAAACAAATCACTTTAATGACATTGTTCTTTTCTTTGATTGAATTTCTCTCTTTTCAAACTTGAATCGTGGAAATGTAAAACAATAAAAAGAGCTGCAGTAACGCGGGGTAAGTAGTTAAATACTCATACAAATATATTATTTAAGGAAGTTACTAAATTAGAAATTAAGCCAAGAAAGAATCATTGCATTCTTAAAAGTAAATTGTAACAGAAAGAAAATGGAATAAAAAACAAATTTAGGAAAAACATTTTTTAAACACGCAGTTTTTATTTGTGTAGGAAAAGTATTTTTGCAAGTACAATTTATTGAAATCGTTTTCTGCATTTTAGTTATTTCCTAATTTGTTATAAACTAGCCGCCTTCGGAGATCAGCTGTTCACCCGCTATTAACATGAACTCAGTTATGCCAGCCAACTTTATTGAACTACTTCATACAACTATCACAAAAAGAAAGTATTATTTAAGTTTTATTTGCTCAATAAATATAGAATTTTCTGATCGGTTAGTGCTTGGAAAGCAAAAAATAAATTGGTAAAATCAGTACATCAATTGTGACTGGGCAACTGTTGATTTAATTTGTTGGGTTTTTTTTAATATATAAATATTAAGGGATACTATAGTTTTGTTAATTTACACCTAGGTGGCAACATTCGTATCAAATTAAAATTTACATTTTATTGATTAGCTAATAAATAAATTATAAGAATATTTAACTAATAAATAAAGTATAAAAATATTAAAATAATGTAATTTCACAGAGAGCACATAAATGTAAAGATTTTCAAAGAGATGGTTCAGTCAAAATGAAAATTCAGTCGTTAGGAAAATGAATCAAGTCAATCTAAATAAAATAATAAAGGTATGCTTATATAAATATATGCTGTTTCAGAAAATTGTTTTTTCACTCTTTTAAGTCCCATTTTATGCTCTTTTTTCTAGGACAATTTACAGCGATAAGCAAAATCTCTCTTTTGAGAATTATAAGAACATATAGCATTAAAATCAAAATTTTCAAACTCATTATAAGTGTATAAGTAGCATAAATATTAAAATATAAATGTTAAAATTGAAACTTAAATACAGAAAAGGTAATAAAGAGATATAAATGTGTATTGTGTTGGATGCAAGCGTACTTCCAAACTCAATTGGAAGCCTACAGCTATAGTTCATTTGGGAAGACCGACCGTCGTTGCTTTAAGCAAATAATTGAATTAATTTATAGGGGGTGGTAAATTTATGTGACAGGGGAAGGGGAGATCTTATTCAATTTTATTCGTTTGTAGTATAAACTCTGATGGCAGGAAACGGAACTGCCATGCATTTCTTGGAAAAAGTGCCTTTTGCGTGAGTTAAATAATCAAACCTCAGAGAAGGAAGAGGACATTATTGTGTTTTAAATTTCATGAAATGATTTCTACTCCTGAAGGGGACATTTTTCATTCTCCATTCTAATATCCATTCATTATTTTTGCGTTTAACATGTTTGTATTTTGTGTTGTTACTTTCCTTTCACATTTTGTTTTGATTTCCAGTGTTCCATCACTCTTATCTTTATCTTTATTTTTCTTTTTGCAATCATTTATTGATTTATTTGTGTATGTTATAAGAGTTTGTTGCAATATCATTTTATGAGCACATCATAAATTTTCATTTATGTTTTTTTTTTCATATTTTGTCAAACTTTTATAATGAATTAATGCAGCCATAAATCTGATTTATTATAGCCATTAATATACATTTTAGCTATGCTTTGTAAGTGTATTTAATACAACTTCTTTACTGCCTGCTCTCCATATACGAAATACTGGCTTTCTGTAGAATGGATAAATATGAAATATCGATTTTATACCAGTTTTACATACTTTCTAAAGTGCTAAATAAAATACCCAGACGCTATATAAAATGATAAATGCTTTTTCGACAAAACATGGAAAAGGGCTTTCATTATAAATTTTATTCATCTGAAATGTGAAGTTACAGGTAGTTGATTTCTATAAAAGGAGAAGCATGCTCTGAAAAGCGTGCTTCTGCAAGATTCAATTGCTCACATTCAAATTGCTTTTAACTCACCTCTGTTTACTAAAAACTAATCAGGAATGTAAGCCCCTAGATCATCTCTAATTTTCTAGAAGCGTATATAAGATAGTATAAAAAAAGAAAGAGTTTGTGCTTTGTATTAGAATTCTATAACATGCAATTTGTTTGTTATGAACCGATGCAGGTACTAAATTCGTATGTTCAACTACTTGAAACTACTTCAGAAAAATGATAAGAGTTTATACGAAGTGTTTCAACTGCTGGGGGGGGGGGAGGGATTCAAACCTGAAATTATATGCAATTGTATTTTCTTTCTGATCTTGACAAAAAAAATCGGGGAAAAGTCTTTTTTTCCAGTCTGAATGTGAATTTGTTATGCTATGATTTAACTTTACTTTTAATTCGCTTCCTATTTTATAGATAAACATATCATTTTTATAGAGTGCGAACCATGGCATGAATTTACTTGTGCTTGGAAAAGTTTTTAAACTTTAAATCATTTAATTTTTTTCAACTTGTTTTCCGATTCTTTTCTCTCGCGCGTTGATTCGCATTTCGCTCTGTGGAGTATGGCCTCGAATAGCTTCTGCCCCTTTTAAATATTTAAAGAAAATATCGTGAATGCGACCAAAAAAACTTTTTCTCTTTAAAGTTGATTTAATAATGTCTTTATGTTTATCTTCTAAGTACTAGCGATAGTGTATTAACTTAACAATTTTTTTGTGATGCATAAATAGTTCTTGGATACCATTTAATAAATATCTATGAAGAAACATAAAATTTCATGACAAACTCGGTTTTTCAATTGCTGAAGGGTATTAAGTGATACAATGTATAAACATGAAATTATATTTGCCATTTTCAGTCATCTCTTATGATAAATATTTGCAGGATTTCTATTGCCAACTTTTAAAGGCATTCGACTGATAATGTAGCTTTACATATATTCCAGAGATTTTTCTGGGCTGTTCTCAAGTCATTGAAATCAGCATCTGAAGAAATACTGTTTTTTGTATTGTATTCAATAACTGAAAAATCTCGACAATTGCTTGCATATTTTCCTATCGTATGTCTAAAAGAAAGCAATTCAGAAGTTGGATAATCTAGGAAAATCATAACTTTCCTAAGAGGCTATTCATTTAAACGAAACAAATAAGCTACTACTTGTACTGGGAATTTTAAAGCAATTTCGAACAATAAAACTGATCCATTAGATATTCCAGCACTTGCTGCGGCAATTTCACAACCAAGAAATTTAATACTTTTCTCATCAAGGAAATTTTTTCATAAATTTTAGCTGTAATCATACTTTGTGGAGTTACGGGTACAAAATATGCTGAATTTTGTTCTTCACCCAAAGATGTGCATCTTGTCTAATTATCCTGACAGATTTACCACTTGTAATTTCTTTACTTGTTGATTCATTTTTTTTCGGACATCGATATAGAGTGCAAACTATATCTGAATTGTGAGTTGAAAGAATACCTTGTATTTCATCCTTACACGCATACACATGCATTCACTCACGTACACAAACTTGATTTATTATCACTGCTGACAGAATTTCTGACGTTACAACATTTTAATCTTGTAAAAGTGCTCTTGCTAGTTGAGTTCCTGCAATACTGGACATTTCTCTTTGGTAATATGTTAAAAATAGAGGGTATATTTTCTAGCAGCAGTCGTGTGGGAAATGAGGATGTTTTACATCTAAGTGTATTCCTACGTCATATCATGAAAATGAATGTTTCACGGTTTCAAAAAGCTGTATTGCAGTGGAGACTGTAAATAAGATTTGATATTAACCTAATGGATGGTCCTAAAATTTAAAAATGAACATATTTAATTAAGCAAAGTTAAGGTTTTCATGTCATTCCGGGAGACCTAAATTCTACATGATATAGCTTTTTCTTTATTTAATATTCTAATTTTTACATTTTTATGCTTTAAAAAATTTGCTTTCTATTTCGATATGTGTTGTTTATGTACGTATTATTTTTGATATTTTAGAGGTTTTAGTTTTTCCTCTTACACTAAATGTTGGCCTATTTACATAAAATAATAAAAAAAATAAGTTGGGTCTAATAAACAAATTTCAATTTTGAGATATTTTTTATTTGTACGGTTGTAAGAAATTTGGTTATAAAAACGTAGACTAAAAGTAAATGAAAGCGTCAACAATTTATTTCACGAAAAATTGCTAATTTTATCATCAATCCGGTAGACTCAAATTTTAAATGACATGTATATATATATTAACTGTTTATTAATATACTAAACTTTACATTTTTGTAGTTAAAAACAAAAATTTGCTTTTTATTAATGTTATTCAAAAAACTGAAAATAAGCACAAAATAATTAGACAAAAAAAAAACTCCAGCTTTAGATCGATTTGGGAAAATCTTAATATTTTTGAAATGAACCAATTTTTTTTTTGGTAAATATGACCATAATGACAGCTTTTTATCAATTTAAAAACAACTGATTTTGTTTACACACCTTAATGAATGGTTTTCTCCAGCAAACACTACTTTTTTATTATTATTTCAGTGGATAGAGACAAATATGGCATTCACGGATGGTTCTTCCTGCCCTTATATCCTTTTTTTTAGTTCATTGGAAATTTGAATCACAAAATGAAAAAAAAGCTATCAAAGTATATAACTATCTTAGAATTTTTCCATAAAATTGCTAATGAGTCATTCACATCTCGGCTCCTGATTGCACAGTAGTCTATTCTTTTCTCTCCATGTAAAATTTCCTGTGTTATGGAAATCCTGTCGATGAATATAAGATTTAAATTTTGAACTCAAATCTTGTTGGCTTTCGTTGACGATCATAGTACGGAAGCACTGGCTCATTTGTTTTCAGTTTTTCACGAAAAATTCCAAATTGCTGAAGCTTTCTACATGTATCTACGAAAACTTGAGTTACTTCAAGGAATTTCTTATCCCGTTCTAAATCATTATTTTGTATTAAAATAACGTTATTTTCTATTTTTAATAGGATTTCGTAACTTAACCGTTGATACAAATTCATAGATGTATCTTCCTCATTCCTTCAATACATATAATCAAAAAAAAAATTATATCCACTCGGAAGAAGCAAGAAAGAAAAAAAACAGTAATATGTCATCATTGTCAACATCAGTTGCTTCGCCGTTTTTCAATGTATACTGATTTTTCATCCTCGCCCTGTGTTCAATATATTCATGAGATAAAATTCTTTTAAAAAATGAGCAGACGGGTGACAAATCTACTAGACTTCAAAATTATACAGAAGAGTTTCAATATTATTTGATTGAATCAATTCTTTAAAAGTATTTCCTTCCTTGTGACTTTTGTTATTGTCTTCTCCACCCTTTCATTTTTTTTTTTTTTTTTTTGATGAAACTAACATTTGTTATTTTTCCAATTTTCTAGATAAAATTGGGTGAAAAGAGTGCCTATCACTCCACACAAATTATCTGGTACAATTAATTCTAAATCCTTTTACAAAATATATTTGTCATTTTTGATATTGCTTCGGTAATCAGAAGGTAACTGGAATATATCTGTACCAAATAAATCTGAGTCTGATAATGTTTTCAAATCTAATGCAGATCGCACAATGTTGAGAATCTTTAGGTATTTTGCTTCATGTGTTTCATAACCTCAGTTTTGCAGGTTATAAATTCAATGCTTCAGTGGAAGGCTGGGAATGTAAGACATAAATACCTCCTGAAGTACAATACTTTTACCCATTTGTACAATATCATATGACAATGCAGTAGTTACTGTAGCGGGTACAGGCTCCTGTCCATTTTTTCTCCTCTTTTCGTTTTTTTATATTAATCTCTCCTGAAAATATAAAATTACATCGTTTTGAAACCACCTGCAAGATTGCGCTGTAGCTAGAAATGTAAAAGATCAAAACGATAAACATTTCTCATTCTGAAGTCATGAAATTTGATTCCCTGAAGGAGAAATGCTCCAAAACTGGAGCATGTTGTTTCAAATTGTTTTATTCTTTCACAATATAACTGTAAATTATTGTCGAAGGATTATAAATAGACATTTATGTGTTTGAAAAATGAAGTTAATTTTTTTTTAAATATCTTTGGTGAATCTTAGGAAAAGAACCAAAAACCTAAAAAACTCAGTGAACTTCAGATTTTTAAATTTTTTTTAAAAGTTTAAAATGTTAATTTCATAGACAAATACTTCAAAACATCATCGATGTGTATTTAATATACATCATATTTTATACATCATTTCTCTGGGAAATCTTTAGTCAAATATCACGTTCCGAGTATGGAACTGGTAACATTGGCAGGTAAACGGTTAAAGAAACTTTTGAATTTTCCCTTATTTTTCTCTTGAGCTATTTTACTTTCATTTACCATATAAATGTAAAGTTCAAATCTATGGGATCCTAAAATTATATATAAGCTCCAAGAGCTTTTGTGTGAATTATTTTCAGAAAAATATTTTATTTGGAGATAAGATTTTCTTATCGAAATAAAATTAACATAAACGAAAAATATGGTAATTATCTAAATGTAAAGCTAAAGTATTTAAAATATAAAAAATTAAATAGAACATCTTTTTAAAATCTTTCATCTTTTATAATTTCTATTTAGACAAAAATATGTAACTTGGAGATAGCGTATACATTTTTTTATAATTCTTGTAAAGTAATTTACACTTATTATCATTGTTTGATGTGCAGAACTTGAAATTCGTGAGCTTATTACTCATTTATAAATTAATAATGGAGATTAATGATAAATCATTTTGTGTTTTACTCGTAATCCTTTGATTATACTAAGCGACTCTTCATGTTTGAGTAAAATTGTCTTGTTTGATTTTTTTTTTTTTTTTTTTTTTTTTTTGCCAAATTCTTCCCAAAACAGTTTTCTTTTGGTCAATTTACTTTCAATCCATTCGGTATTTACTGATGTCCTGAGAATAAATGCGTTGCATGCAAATCTTCTAGAACTGATACAATCAAAAATTTGCTGCGCTTCTCCATATAAACATGTATCAGGTATTTTTAACATTTGATTATAATCGCTACTAGTTAGATGACATCAGTTCATTATATTAGTTACATATCAAACAGCATTTTTGAAATAATCTCTAAAACATTGCACTCAAATAAAAGTTGATAATGGACCATTATATATCTATAATCAACTATTTGTCTTTTCACACAATAATCCATGACAGAAATAGAATAATTTATAATTTCAATGTATTGTGCTTTGATAAAGACTGAGCCTCATTGAACTCAAAATTTACATGCATAAACTGTCTATGTTTAAAAAAAACATATTTGTGCCAAAAAGGATATTTCTGTGATATTATGAAAGACGTCGCTATTAGAATAATGCGCTGTTTTCACTAGAAGATTGAAAGCTTATTAATAATTCTGAGAAGTTTTTGTCAATGTTTTTGCCATTCAGATAGGAAAATTTATCTTCAGATGCAAAAGAAATATTTGTTATAAACAGGAAAGGCTGCGATGGGAATAGAGAAAACCAAAGCTTGCATTTTTCAAAGAATGTTACCATTTGTAGAAATGACATAGCTTAAAGCCCATAAAATATGCAATTATATTTTATATTCTCCAATAATATATAACAAAACTGCATAGTAAGAATAAAACAAGAAACATAAATATTGAAGAATTGATTTTTATGGTAAATGTTCAATCTTTTGACAAAAAATAGCAAAACGAAATTATTTTTGCAAAATGTTGCATTTGTTACCATAAAAGTTTCAAATGTATATTATAAATAAAAGAATCATACACTTATTTTTATTTATACGTATATAAATGAAGATGCAAATATTCTTTTGTTCAAAATATTAAAACTTCGAAAGTTCTTCATCGAGTGCTTTGAATTTTTGACACAACATTACATGCATACGAATACGCGAGTGTTGTTAAATACTCGCGTATTCGTATGCATTTTTACGTTTTTAATGTTTTGGACATTCGAAGGTTACATTTCACAGAAAACAGGCATACTCCAGATGTGCTTCAGAAGTCTCTTCCACTTACTGCTATTAAGATAATAAGTGTGTATATGCAATAATCAAAGTGAAACGATATTCACGTTGACAACAAAATATATATATATAATATAAATTTACAGCGCTAAAATTCCTTTCCTCAGGCGAAGCACGTGAATTAGGTTTACCAACTAAAATCCATTATTCTTTAATCTAGTGAAATAAAGCAAGTCGGCTCAAACAATTGAAAATTTAATGAAAGCTGGTTCAAAAATTGCTGTAATGTTATATAATTCGTCTAAAATATCTAGTTAAACGCTTAGCCTATGATACGATCTATAAAGTGATACATCCACTTAAAAAGGAAAGTTTCAAATAGCATACCAGTATAACAAAATCCCTGGCTCTTATTTTGAGTTGCATCTTAGACTTTCAAGCGATACATTAATCAGGAAACATTCACATTGCTCGGTTTTGTCAGCCTACTGTCAGAATCAATGCTGATAGATAATTCTCATTTCGATTATACAAATATCTCAGAATCAACGGAATGCACTTATCATGATTCTGAAGAAACTATTGAAGATTTACTTCATGCATGGATTTTGCCCTCAACAACCATCCACCTCCCAAACGAACCATAATAATTCATAATTTCGCACATTTAAAAAATAAAATATATATATTTCCAAAATTTAAAAAAAAGGGTCAACTACACGTTTAAAATGAAACTGCTACCCAGCTAGGTTGGGATTCGTCACATGAAATTTAATTTTGCCACTAGAAACTTTTCTTGCTATTCATTTAAACCTTGGCATTTTGCATTGCAAATTTCTTCTATTTTAAACCTTTGGTTGATGCAGTGCTTTTGCATTATACGATATAGTTTAGATTTTTTTATAAAAATCGTTGAAATTTTCTTTCAAGTCCATTTTTAAAATAAGCTTTTATAAAATGTATCATTTTGGTAAAATAAACCACATGTTTGGCACAGTCTGTTTGCCACATACGAAACTGGAGAAAATTGAAAAAACTGTAGTTTGCTTTATTTAACTAGGGATTATTGAAAAGAGACTGGGCATCTGGAAATCCATCTGCTAAGTTAGAAACTAAATTACTATAAAATGAAAGGGTTTTTCGGGAAAATAAAGCTGGATTTTTCCAAACACATGCACTCGGGAGAGCTTCCAAAATTTTCCTATCTATAATTGATGGCATCAGGTGTACAATAGAATTTGTAGGCGCAGCTTCGTAAAACACACTAGGGTAAAAATAGATGTTCAAATGCCTGTAATACTATAAATTAAAAGCAACATTTTAAGTTATTTGCTGTTCTGATATTTTCATGTATGACAGTCGTATTTGTCAATACATCGCGGTTGCTTTGTCTTTGAGTTTCCTGTTATATTATTATGATAAGATATCTGTGATATATCTTATTCTAATAAGATAAGATATTGGAATGTCTTGAAGGTACTGTAATCACAACATGGATTATTTTGTACTAATAAGGCATTATCGAAAAATCTTGCAACAAGCTGTTTTAAAATACCCTGCATATCTATTTTTACGTACTCTGCTTTCATAATAACTTTAAAAAAAGTCTCTAATTTAATACAAAATTCTTCTTGATATTCAAATATATTTTCTAGGTAAGCAAAGTTTGTTCTATTCAGACAAATATTTTTAACTTGTCTCTGAATTTTTTTTTTTATATAAAAGAACTAAGTTTCATTGTACGAAGGTAATGTAAATTTCTTTTATCAGACTTGTATCTTACCGCTACTCAGACTTCATTTGATTTATTTATGAAAATGTATTTTATAATACAAAAATAAATCTATATTTTTACTTTAATTATAGAGTGTACCTATATAGAATACATTAAAAAAGCGTCCAGGAGGAATTCTTATACAAAAGCTTAAATTGCAGAATTTTCTTTTCTTTGTAATCAGGAATTGAATTTTCTTGAACATAAGAAATGGCTCTACAAAGAAGAGCGACAGCAGAAAAAAACCTTAAATGTCGTTTTTCGGAGTGGGATAAATTTAAAGTAACAAAGACTCAAACAAATCTTTTAAGGAGTCTCCAAGGTATAAAAAAAGTGAAAACCAAAATCTTTTCTTATTACATCAACAAAGCATTATCTCAAAAGTAGCAAATTGTATTCCTAATATAAAGTGTTTATTTTCTCTTGGGAATTGTACAACAGATGTTAGCGAATATGTATATATTCTTGTATTCTATAAATGATTCTTTAAATTATATAAAACTCGAAACTTAATTTGGTAGAAACAAATCCTTTTGTAATGGTTCTTTAGGGTTATATAAAATAGTTTTTAACCATTGTTCATCTGTGAAAGAATTGAGAAAAAATGAAAGAGAAGACCAAAGACAAAAATTATACAAAAGAAAATAATTTAGAAGAAATTCTTAAAATTTGGTTTATTTTTTATTTATTTGAAAGCTTTTAGTATTAATATACAAATTAACAGCTGAAATCTTTTTTACTTTATTAATACAATACTCAAAAGTGAATTTTTTTATCTTTTTAATGTACTTTTTTATTGAAATTTTTTAAAAAAGACATTAAATTTATGTATGAGTGTTTTTTTTAATTTTTAAATTTAAAGAAAATTCCATGCTTACTTAATTCGCATAGTATTCATATAGATAAGGTATATTGAGTAATTTTATGACAGTATATTAATTAAAAATTTAATTATAATAACCAGTAATTAATTCCATCTTAAATGTATTGCTATATCATCACTTTCTTCGAGTTTTTTGCTATATTTTTCTTGTGTTTTTATTTGAAAAAGTTCCATTCTTTTTTTCTCTCTCTCTCTCTTTTTTAAAGATTTGTCTTGCATTTCACTGTGACATTGCATTGCAAATTCGATATTGCAAAAGTAGGACTTTTTTGAACTAGATATTAGAAATACCATACTATTTAGCAATATTTTATTATTTAAACAGAGAAATGTATTGTTTTTTTTGTCTGATTTTGCGTATTCGTTTCTCATGAGTTTAATTTTCTGGAACTTCATTTCTAATTTCCTTCTTTCACAATACTTACAAATGTTTTAAAGTAAAATGTTTAAGCAGTCGTTCGAAGAGTCTTTCCTATAAAAGAAAAATTATATCAATATAAAATATCTGCAAAAGGATATTTCCATATCATTCATAGGCACAGTGTATGCAAATGACATTTTCTATTCAGCAGCACTGTATGCAAATGACATTTTGTACTCAGCAGCACTGTATGCAAATGACATTTTGTATTCAGCGGCAGTGGCTGCAAACGATGTTTTGCTCGTAGCTTCGTAGCTCAGTGTTTGCAAATGACGTTTTGTACGTCGACGAAATGCAAGGAAATAGTTAAAAGAATTTACGTTGGCGATGACGCGGCTAGTTTTAAAACAGAATGTATATTATATTGCATAGTAACCTTATAGTATAAACAGGGGAAAGAACAATCCCAGTATTATCTAAGAAGAGGCTTTATCTTAAAATACTTCCGAAGTTTCTTTGTAGGAGCTGCTTTTTTCCCTTGCGTTTTCTTTTTCAATTCATGCATTGCAACAATGTAAGACTTTTTAGGTACAGCAGGTATTTTTGTCTATGCTAAAAATAATTTCGAATAGCTGTTCTTATGTTTATGATAGAAAGTGTTGGGAGCCTTTGTCTAAAAATTATATAACAATCGTCAAAACAGCTAAATACAATTAAATGCCAATTTTTTTGGAAAATCTTTTTTTTTATGCAAGTAATGGAGATAAAAACTGCTATTACATCTAACGTGATTCGCCGTGAAATTTAATTATCATTTTATCCTGTTATTATAGCGCTCATTTTTCATAATGGGTCCCATATTAGTGAATTAAACACTGAAAGGTTAGGAATAAACATACTTAATATATCGTTAGGAATGAAAAAGATAATAGATAGATATTGATTGTAAAACAGGTGTTTTTAATTATCGATGAGGAAATTATACAATTCATTCTGCACGATTTTAAAATAAATAATTTTGTCTCGAGCCGTTACAAATATGTAGAAAGTAAAAGATGATTATGTAGAATATTTTATTAAGGGTAAAAGTGAACAATTTCAGTTTAAATCTGTGGCATTTCACTTGAATTAATATTACAGATAATTGCAGAATAAAACCTATTTCCCAATTTGTTCAAAATAAAAACTGAAAATTTCAAGTTTTCGATTCATAGGATAAAAAAAAAAAAAAAAAAAAAAAAAAAAAACTTTACTGTAGATTGAATCAGCCAATACTTTTTATTTATTAAATATATTTGTACGTTTCAAAACAAGCAATTACAAAACGTTAATATTTCAAATTTATCCAAAACTAATGGCATATAATTTATAAATGATTTTCTAATAATTGATTAATATACAATACAATGTTTATTTCAATTTATTGATATTTAGGTATTTGAATTTTAAAATCGGGAAGTGAAAACTACTGAAAAAGAACGCGTTAAAAAATGAGAATAGAAAGCAAAAAGAGTGGATTACTTAAATGTAACATGAGTAACAAAAAAAAGTATATATTCCGCCCTTAATTTTCTTTGTAACATTGTAAAAATATCAAGTCTAAGAAAAGCTAAACATGCTCTTCTTTTCTCGTGACTTCGGTTAATTGACATCGTTATGTGATTCAACAATTCCTTGCGGAAAAAATTTCAACTCAAAGTCCAATAAAACTTCAGGGGACAAAAAGTAAATAAAAGTAAAACTATTATTAAAACTAACTTTCTTTTTCCAAGGTAAAGAAAAAAAAATGTTTTGTTAGATAGAAAAGTTTGTTGCATACCTTTTGACAACAGAAAAAGGTACAAATTATTTTTTCTCATTTAACTAAAACAATTCTGACAATTTTCTGTAGAGATCCTGCTTAGTACAAGAAAGTTACTTTCCAGTTGGAGCTTTTATACAAAATATTTGGAATAAAAGGTATTTCTTACGGTTTGTTAGAAGATTCATTCTATTTTTATACAGTTACAGAAGAAATGATGAAACATACAAATAAAATTGCTTTATCAATTAAAAAAGATTTTTTACTATTCTATAGAATTTACATGTTGGGTAAAACTGTAGACTAATTGAATAAATTAGCTACCATATATTTATAAAGCACTAATTGTCAGCACACTGTTTAACCCTTTATAGGGCATAATTCTGGAACATTGATAAATACACTTTTTAGTGTTATATCATGATAAATTGATAATGCAAATACTAAAACATCAAAATTTCTTTGATTTGCCATTAAATTTATGAAATAAGGGTTGGTAAATATACTTACAAGGGACCGTTCAGGAAAACTGAAAGTGGTAGGCATACTTACCACTGAGAATTAAGGGTAAAAATATCATCGAATATTCATTGGTAAGTATAATTGCCACTCAGATTTAGGTAGTTTAAAATAACTTTATGCTGTTTATATTTTGTTAGAAATCATGGAATTCAAATTCAGTAATATTTTACATTTAAGTTTGAATCGCATTTTGCATTAATTAGGCTAGCTGGGCAGACAGCTACATTGCATAAAAATAAAACTGTTGCAATCTGATACAATTTTATTGATAACATCTTAGCCACGTTTTGCTTTAAGAAATAAACTAAAACGTCATAAACTACAGTATTCAAATAATAAATATCTCAAAAATGAAGTCAAAATATGGATAAAATCATTAACAAGTAGATTCAAAGTTTTAAGAAATTCCAACTGCATCAGTTTTTGTTCATTTTTGAAAATGAATGCTAAATTTAATTAAATAAAATGAATAACTAATAATGATAATCAAATATAAGAAAATCTTAGATATAAGGAACACTACACAATGGTGTTTCATGCCTGAAAATATTTTCAGGAGTCAAAAATTTAAAGACAAATACAGGAATTAATGTCGCTACGAAACCCCTTACATCATGAACGGGCAGTAGTAAGCATATTCAGCACTTTTGAAGTTAAATGATGTTTAACTATAAACTGTTCAGAGCTTTTAAGGTACTCAATCGAATTTTAAGCATCTGATTACCCTATTTATCATTATCAAATATATTTTTGAACCCTAATAAAATATATTTTACAGGTGATAAGAATATAGCCAGTGAACTATAAAGGGCTAGCCTTTCTTATGTATTAAATGTTTTGATTAATTATTATAATTAGGATGAATAATTTGATGCAGGCGTTCGATTTAAGGCGTAAATTACTTGAAACAAAGAATATATGTAAGAAAATCTATTTCGAACGACAAGCCAGATATAAAACAAAATTGTCTTCGTTTTATCGGAAGTAATATTGTGCAAGACTTCTTAAGATTTAACAGGTTTCTGCGCCGGTTCCTGGTGATTAGGTTGTAAAACACCAGAAACTCATAGGCTAAAATTCATATCCTACTCTAACAAGTTGAATTAATGAGGAATATACAAATTCTTATTAGTAAAAATTAATATATAAAAATGAGATTATACAAGATTTAACTGAAAGAAGAAATCTTGAGAAATTTATAATACTGAGCAGATATGTAAAAAGGTTTCAAAATTTAATTAATTTCCTTTAGAAAAAGCAATAAAAACCATATTAAACGTTCTTAACGTCTTGGTCATGGGCTAGTTTCGAGATATGTGTTTCATTTGCGCAGTGGAATTCTTCCTGAATTGAAAACAATAATTTAGGAAATAAATGCTTTTACTTAATATTCTAAAGACCGTAACCTATGAAGTCACTTAGAAGGTCGCATCAGATCCCTCCGATCCCTATTGGCAATTGTTGCTAGTTTTTTCAAATTTTATTCATACAAATTAAATATACAAAGAAAAATGTGTACATTTTAGCACTCTTATTAAGAATACATAGATAATTAAATTAAAAGATAAAAATGTTATAAAGATTATTGAATGAATAATCACATATAAATTTCACATTATCTGTCTTTTAAAATGATTTGAATCAAATAACAAGTAAAACATTTATTGATGAGATATAATAATTGTAATAATAGAGAATTGGAAAAATACTTCAGAAAGAACTCTGGTAAACATAAAACAACATACAATGGGCATAAAAAGAAAGGTACTTTTTCGTTAACTGTATCTCAATGTACTAAACAAATGTACTAAACCATAACTTTCAAAATTTTACATAAGATTTAATTCTTTACAATGCAATTTTTCTATAGCGCATAAAAGTAGGACCAACATATTAGCATCGCGACGATTGGGGTTTCGTTAACGAAGAAGTATCAAGAAAAAACTAGAAGTAGTGTTGGCCATATGAGATTGAGACTCCATAACTATAGTTATAAAAAAAATAAACACAATCATATCTAGTACGTACTTCCATCAGCTTGATAATACGAGAAAAAAAATCCGATAAATTTACACTAATTGCGTTTTAGATCGCTAGGGATCTCTCAGAATCGACATTCCATTCCACAGTATAAGTACCCATGGTCATTGTCACTTCATCACTGAATCGTGTGTCTGTAAGAGTCAGAAGGGTATAGGGTAGAAGGGTCCCTCACTAGCAATAGAAAAACGTAACATAAAACTCTTCAGTGGATCTCCTGGATCCGATGCATCCATCCTTCCTAATGTTAAAAAGTTTAAAGTATAAACTTGTGGAGCTAGGAAAAACTTGTAAGTAAATTTTTAAAGATATAATTCCATTTTCCTTTCTTCTTTTACTTTCTAGTATACGAGTTCTTATTCAAAGAGAAAGAATTATATCCCTCAAAACTTTCGAACTCGAAATTTTGCTGATTTTTCATGCTAATCTGACCCCGTAAAAGTTATTTTTTGAATTCTGTATGACCGTAAACGCTATAATTCAAAAATTTTTATATTTTTTTATTTTTAAATTTTTTTATATTTTTCTGAAAATACAGACCGACAGACAGTCAACCCGTTTTTTGGCTTTGACTCAGAATTTAACAAACGTCTGTACTATATATGTGAAATATATACACCGCATTTTATCTACCTAGCTCTCTTTGTTTTGTAATTATGGTGTTAACTTATATTCGATAATAGGACAGACGGGCTTCCCCTGAACAGATTTTACTTAAATTTGATAGACATATGCACGTTTGATTTATACCAAGACCGTATACCAAATTTTATCCACCTAGCTAAAAGAGGTTTTGGGTTATCTTTATCACAGACAGAGATACAGGCGGACATATTCTAAAAATGCATTTTTCGAACTCGGAAACGTCTAAAACGATGAGTTTCGTCAAAATCCCGAATTCGAATTTTTTGATGATTACTATACTTTCCATATACTAAGTATACGAAAGAATAGAAAAATATGAAAAACAGAGCACTCCTCAACTTCCGTAAAAGCATGCGGCTGGTAGCAGAGTAGTTTGTAGAATATTCTATCAAAACTATTTAACAGGAGACGTCTGGAGAAAGTTTTACTCCCATTATTTTCGGAAGAAATTCCGCTTCTTTATCCTGGAAAACAGAAGAAGAGGAATGGAAATCAATATTCCTGGAAATTTTACGAAAAGTCCCTCTATCATGGAAATCACGATGCAGACTTGCATATCAGTAGAAAGTCTATTGAGTATATAAAAAAAAACAGTCTCTACATTTTACGTCACGGAAATCATTTATAAAGATGTGTGAATACCACTTGTATTATAAGAAGCATTTATACATATAAGAATTTATACAATAATTAATTTACGATTGTATTTAATTATAAGCTCGCATTATTTTAGTTAAAGAAAAGTATCTTAATAATGCCATTCTGTCCCTACTATTTTACATTTAAATGAATTTGTTGGACAAATTGAGAGGGAAAAAAAAGAGTATGATTGAGCCTATTATGTTTTATTTCATGATTCATTATCTCAAGTTGTACGAAAATCTACTACTTTTAGAATATTTCGGTAGGTGCCCTGGAGATTTGATTTTTGAAATAATAGAACTTTTTATATACCAAATACATCTACAGAGAAGGAACAATCAATAATTGAAAGGAAAATTTTTGAAATTGGAAAGAATGCAAAGATATTCAAATATGAAAGTTTTGAAAAGCCAATAATGTTGGAAATTTGACAGTTTAATATCTTAACGTGTGAATTTGAAAAGCTTTTGGATAAAGAAAAGAGCAGCAAATGTCCAAAACAATTTGTGACGAGAACGTAACAAATAAAGAAATGAGTGAAAATATCTGATAAGGGGAATTAGGTGAAATTGTTTCAGAAATTTCAACAATTAGACAGAGGGAGCCTCAGTCTATTTGTTGTGTTTTTTTATTAAGTGTAAACCACGTTAGATTATTGTTTTGTTTTTTTTGGTCTATTACTGAACTATTTAAAAAATTTTTACGAAATATCATTTAAAGAAACGTTTCACAGTCGGATGTATTTACAAGAGAAGTATTCGTTTCTTGTGAAGTAAATAAGATATAAGCAATGAAATAATATAGGATGTGAAATAAACTTGGTGTGTTAAAAAGATTTAAGAATTTGAAAAGCATTCACTAAACGTATCAGCCTCCGTATTATAGATGCCTCTTGATTGCTAAAATAAAAAAAAAAAATTTCAAAATTTTCAAGTTGCTAGATTTGCTTCCAAGAAAAGACGCTGCTAGAAAAATGTATTGTATGTTTTTTTTACCACTAATTGTTTATAAATGAGATAAAAGGATCTTTTATATTTGTTGGCCAATTTTTATTGGCTTATCCCACCTGGAGACTCCTTTGTTATGAAAATTAGAAGCTTCCAGTATAACTCATTTCTTAAGTGAGTATATTAAGATTATAGGGTTGAGTTTTCTCCTCTTCCATGGCAAAATGCTCCCCCTACGGGAGGGAGGGGGGTCCTTCAAGATGAAACTTTAATTCCAGCCTTCATGTGGTCAAGGCAACGGTCTTTCAGATTACTCCGATTGCTTAAGCTGGGTGGGGTATATCCGATGTGGTTATCTTAAATTTGCTTCCCAACATAACCGGAGATAGGGGTAATTTTTTATTGTTATAGCGATGTGCATGGCAGGGTAAGGATAATTCTTTCCGGTTGCAATGATTGACTTCTGAGATCTCCAGACACATAAGCAATTTTCTAAATTTAAAATTTTGATAAGATTTTCTTACGGTTTCCCAAATTAAATAACTCTAATATCGATATGAGAGATATTAACAGCTTAATTACATCAAAACTTTCTATCTTAATTTTTTTTTATTCTAAAGTTAGTGATGTTATTTTATTTAATTAACGAATGCAATGTGTATGTACAGTCGTAAAAATATTGAAGACTCTCAGCTTTATTTTGCGCTCGATTATCGTATATGGAAACTAAAAATGCTATTTTAAAGTGAGAAATGATATTAAGATTCGGTTTCTACAATGTTCATAGGGAATCGTCTGCATTTTTAAATTTATAAAAACTTTGAAATTTTCTATGGTGACACTCTTTTGTGATTTCATAAATAGATTTCTAATGGGAAAAATTATATTCTGTACAAATTTTAGTTAATATATCATTATTAAATTGGATGGTATTTGATATTTTCTGTTGATGAATAGTTTTCATATTACATATTAAGTTTGATGTTCTCTTTGTGTCAGTAACGAAATTTATTTTGTGATCATTTCAAAGCATCTTTAAATTGATAATCTCCACATTATAAAGGATTGCTACTTAATTTAAGTCAAATGTTGTTGTGAAATTCTGGTAAAAAGTTTGTTTTTCCTGCTGAGAAAAATTCAAGAGCATTAAAAATTTTGTCTAAAGTGCACATGAGACCAAATCACCTATTAGCACACAGCGCCAAATGTTTTATTGCACGAGTGAAAGAAATATCATTAAAAATATATCATTTATTGTTTGAAAGAAATGCTAATCTTAATTTAATATATTGTCGATAGAAAGAAAATTTAATTGATTTTTATTCCTTTTGGGCTTTTATCCTACATTTCTTTATCAGTATACATATTCTTACTATCATTTTTTGCTACTCGTGAACAGACATGCCATGCTATACCACTTTGTTTTACGAGAATTTAAAAAAAGAAGAGTGCTATTCATTCTCTGATATCACTTTTCTATCGTGTCTTACAGGCAACGTAATATTTTATGCAAATGGTTTTTGATTACAAAAGTTTTCGTTATATGAAGGTATATATACAGAATATATGTGCATTACAAATTGCTACGCAAATCACAGAAAATCACTTTAAGTGTTTGTCAGTTAATTTACATATATAATTTCTATTATTGTATTGTTTTTAAGTAATTAATATATTCGCTAATCACATATTTTGATTCTTCTGGTATGAGCAGAGATTTCAAAATAACTTTAATCAGGGTGATAATTATAATATATGTAATTATAGTAATAATTATACATATAATTCTGGGAATATTAATTCCATAAGATTTCTTTAAGAAGTAAGCAACTAAATAATCGAAAATTTATATTAGAAACCTTTTGCTTAAATGTAAAAAAATTAGTTAAATTCAGTTCGTATTTATCAACCAAATATATCAAATAAAGTAATAAAATTAATAAATAAACGTTAAAAATTGTTAGAATATTATTTAAATGTTATTCACTAAAAACAACATAATCATACTCAAAAGTTTCAAAATACATATGGGTTTAGTTTTTGCACTCGTATTCTTTTTAAACAGTTGTAGCAACAAACGCTTTGATACGAAACAAAATTATTTGACAAATCATTTAATCGATGTCAAATAAAAAATAATCACAAATACTTTAAAAGTCATTTACTGTCACTTATCTTCTCTGTTAGTAATAAATCTTTAAAAAGTAAAAATTTAAAGAGGAAATTCATTAAAATTTCTCGTTGTAATATTTTATAATAAAATATTTTGCTTGCCTGTAAAAAAATTCTTTCTTCGGGAGAATTGAGGAAGAAGTTCTTTCTTCTCTATATCCAGGTAGAATAAAATTTAACATTAGTAAAATTTCATTTAAAATTTATTATCTTTAAAATTTTATTAAAATTTAATTCGCTTATGTCCTTTATCTAAACGTAAAGCGATAATGCGTAATTGCATTTTGGCAAAAATAGTAGTAATTTAAATTATTAATTAATAGTTATGTTGCTGAATAAAATATGCATGCATACAAATTTATATTCATTTTTAAAAAAATTACCATTTTCAATATTTGTATTTGTAAAAATTACATGGTTGAAAACCTTGTATAAAAATACATACTTACAATTATTATTTAATTATGTATCAAAATTTTGTCTTAAAATCCTCCAACGAGAGTATTTTATTTTCATTTTAATCATTCCTTAATACCAAACGTGACTTCTATTTGTCCTCCTATTTGTAAGCCCATAAGATATTCATACTTGAACTCTTTAAAATAAATTTCATATTAAATATAGCAAATTAATTTAAAATATATTAATTATGGTAAATAAATGAGGCGAATCGTTTTGCATAAAAATTTCTCCATGGCATTTCTGTTATAAAATATTTTGTATCGGGGCAAACTTCTCCAATTTTATCATCACTCTATTAATAATTTAGGACATAAATGAAGTAAACTTAATTAATTTAAGGAAATCGTGTCAAACAGGATCGATCTGAAAGCCCAATTAGTTCTTTTTAGAGATAATTTAATAACGCTTTACTAAAAGATATGAGAGAAAGATGCTACATTTTTCTATCGGCCTTAAGGCGCATGCAACCTTCTTGAAAAAGGCCACATGCCAGTCGGTTTAACGGCCAGAAAGTTTTCATTATGTTTTCGGCTTGTATGGAAACTTTGAAGTTTACTTGATCGTTCTTTCCTAAAAATAGTCTTAAGTAATGTGTTGTTTCTTGTTAAATGATTGAAGTTATGTTTGTTTTGTGCTGTTAACTTCTTTTTCATAATTTTGTAAAAATGTTTAAAGATTGTCATGGGCGCATTGAATTTTAGTTGAAGTGCAACACTCTTTAAATTTGTTTATCTTCAGTACTATACTTCACCATATATCAAAATTAGTCTCATTGGTTTAAAAACATGGAGGAGGGATGCATAAAGTTGAATTTTTGCAATCTGATATTTGAAATGCAATTGATAAATTAAATATAAGCCATTTCACAGTAGGAAGTTTTTTAAATAAATGCCTAGCTTCGATAAACTTAAGAATGAAAGTTAAAAAATTTCCTTGCGCTTTCTCGAACTTTAATTTTTTATTTGAAAATTAACATTGACTGAACACACATAAACTGAGGAGAATCTTTAAAAGTAAATAATTCTCAAAAAATAACGATAAAAGGATGTCATTTGTACAAAAGAAATGGATTGTAATTGAATTGATCAGAAAACCATTATTCATTGAATAAATACTCCCCAATTTAAGCTATCAGATAGCTCTATCATTGACGGTGCGATGAGTTACATATGAGGAGTCTCTAAATAAAGTTGCGGCTGATAAATTTCCCGTGTGTCATCCTTCATTCAGATTATAGCTATCAGTCTGGGAAACACTTTCTCGTTGAGTCAGTAACATTTCCGATGTAATAGAACATGAACAACAAAAATGTTGCTTACTGCTGTGAAAAAGTGTTGCTCTTCACTGATAACTACTATACTTCCTTATTAATAGTTCTGACTGAGAACCAATGCACTTTCATTGTCTTATCATATGTAACTCGTAGCTAAAGTAACGGTTGATACATCTCGGGATTTAAAGTGTATACTATTAACCCAATAAATTCTGATTTCGTCCTATATTGGTTCGGATTTCTTTCTATTCTTTTCTGGAAACAGCCCATCTCTTTACCTTCATTTATTTGCTAACTACTCTTCCTTTTAGAGTTGCTCCTAAGCCTTATGACATCAGTATATTTTTTCAGGAAAAAGATCAAAATTCCTAAGGCACATATTAGAAACTTTGGAATGTAGAACATTTTTGTATATTAACTTTCGTAGTATTAAGTAGATTGAAATATTACTAGGCCATTTAAAAACATACAAATTAATTTTGAAGTCATAAATTCCCTTTAAAGATTACATTGGTAACGATCTTAGAGATAACTTATTTTATCCCTTAACTGGAGACGTAAATTTCCTCTCGTGGCCAGAGACATGGAGTCAAATGACTCAATTGTTTTTTTTTTCTTTTCTGTCTTTTGTAACAGCATTGGAATTTATTTTGCAAACACAATACATTCTGGAAATCATGTAGTTACCAAAAATATTAACAATATTAATATTAAAAATATTAAATGGTATAATATAAAATGTTGGAAAGATGTTATAAGAAAAACCTAAACAATCTTTTAATGAGTATCTACTTCGTTTAGATATTACGAAATTATACTAATTTTAATAACTGTTAAAATTTAACAAACAAAAAAGAGGAATACGATATTTTAAAATATTATTTTGAGAATATTTCTGTATGCTTTTAGCATTATTAAAATTAAAAGCAGTTTTCAGTGACATAGAGTCCATATAAGTTCATATAAATAACAACAAAAACTTTGAAAAATATAGCTCAGTTATACGCACGTGTTCATACTTTGAATTTTACCAACGTACTGCTGAAAGAACAATTTGAAGATACTGAGGAGATCGTATACTAAGGACAAAATACTACGAGATAATCAGAGCTAATGAACAACGTGGAGTCATTTTGACTCCCAACTCCAGGTTAAAATTGAAGTTTAACAAAATTCCTTACATTTCACACGCCATTATCTTACTTGCAAGCAGTAACTCATCTGTTAATATGCATGCTTCGAATTCCAATCCTATGTTTGATTTGTTAATAAAACAACCCTTGTCTACATTACCTAATATCCTGATTTTCAATTGTTACCATGAAGAAAATGAGTCCAGCAATCCCTTCCAATTAACACTTCACTCTTCCACTCCCCCCCCCCCAAAAAAAAGAGCGAACTAAACTAAGCGATTATTTATCATATGTTCAGATATCAGAAATTGTCAAATAATACTCTAAAATATCAAACAATTACTAACCAACTTATAAATTTTATTCCTTCAAACCATAATATTCAGAATTATTTGAAATAATATTCTGTTTTTCCATTTTATAGTCAAGAACTTTTGAAATAAGGATGATCTACTCAATCATAATCATCTACGCTATCTCATTTGAAAGAAAAAGTTATTTAAAACATAGTCATTAGCAATATTTTATAAATTTATTTTGGGGAAACACTTAAGGTCAGAAAAGGAAATGACCGGGAATTACTGGTAAATCGTATTAATATTACTGGAAAATTTTAAGTGTTTTAATTATTATCATTACGCGTGGCGAGACGATTAAACAGGAAAAACTGCATTTCCTTTATCTGATATCAATAATAAGACCAAAATATCATTTTTAGAATTAATTCCTAGCAAAAAAACCTGTGCTATGTAAAATATTTTGCATAACAAACGTTGTCTGGTGTACCTTATCTACCAAATGAATGGATGCTTGTATCAAACCAATCCATTTAAAGAGTTTATGCTAGTAATCAGCTCATTTCCAAGAAGCCAACATTTGCAAAGCTGCAATTAGTCAGTTTTATCTAAATACATATCTGGAAATATTTTCTTATTTTGAAAAATATTTGAGCCTAATCAAGCTTATATTCTAACCGTCCGGTCATAAAGCTATTTAAAGATAGTTATTTAACAGATAGTTTCAATTTCAATGGTAATCAAATTTATTATGGGTAAATATTCACAGTAACAGCAATTTGAATTCAACATCTGCAACTAAGGATTATTTTTAAGCTCGGGACATCAGTGTTATTTAGGAAATAACACTGTTTCCTAAATAACACTGTCTTCAGTACTGTTTTTATTATTTTTTTCTACCGAGATATTGAATCACATTGTTTTGACGGTGTAGTTAAGTTTCGGATTTTTTCAATGCATTTAACTTGATTTGTTTCATATTTGTAGATAAATGTTTCAATCGCGTCTTAATGAGCTAGACGTTTGAAATTTTTTTTAACTTTTTGTATCCTCTATAGCTTCCTAATTAAGTAGATTTTTGAATTTTTTAACCTTTTATATGGTCTACAAAAATACATTATTTTAATATTTTCAGAACTTGCATATGAATTAATGGATTAATTAAATGACTCTATGGGAATAGTGGTACCCTGATAAAAAGTATATTTTCAAAATTCCATATTATTTCTTAAGTAACTAAATTTCTTTAATTCTCTTAATTAACTAAGAAAAGAAATATGATCAAAATCTTTCTCTATTTATTCCGTGATAAAATTTTGTTTTAAAAGGATATTTATTAAATTTATTTTTGTTTTACATGTTAGAGTAAATAATGAAGATTGCTTAAAAATTTTCTTACCTAATTTAAAAATAGAATTTTAACTACAAATACACATTTAATAAAGACATAATTTCCAAATTTATTCTTTAACTAGTTTCATCTGAAATATTTCTGCCATCTAATATATATACTATATATATTTATGGTAAGCTTATTTGAAACTTTTATCGCTTTTTAAGAAATACATCAGTTGTAAACTGAGAACTGCATTGACCTATTCGTTGAATTTTGACTTTAGAATGCAAAGGCCTTGAACATATTATCTGTTGTATATGCAGGCATAATTAGAAAATATATGGGAAACCAAGCTTCACTCAGCATTTTTTTTTTCTAATATGAAATAGTATTTTTCCGAAGAAAATATTTAGATATGAGTCACATATTGATTACATATGAATATTTTTCAGTCTTACCTCAACTCACATCCATCAGCGGCATCTCACAAAATTTTGAGGTACCAGTAGGTTATCATCCAATGGCAACAATGCAAGTACCACAAAAATTTACGAGATGCCGCTCTGTGACATTGTCATCAGGCTCTAATAGTTTTTTTTTTTTGTGTGTGTGTGTGTGTGTGTGTGTGTAAAATCGCATTTTTTCAGGAAA
Organism: Argiope bruennichi; assembly: GCF_947563725.1. NCBI lineage: Eukaryota > Metazoa > Arthropoda > Arachnida > Araneae > Araneidae > Argiope > Argiope bruennichi. The sequence continues at coordinate 54,490,998 of NC_079162.1, forward strand.
GACACCTATATAAATAAACTTAAAAAGCAAAACATTACCTAAATATAAAATTTGATCCAAATAGTTAGGACCGTTTCCGAGATATACGATATATATATATATAATATAATAAAGAATTGCTCGTTTAAACTTCTAAAATATACTTTAGTACAATTGTTTCAGTCAACGTCGCCATTGAATCTAAAAAGTTGCATACAGTTTGACAAATGATAGCGTTATAGCGTGGTATATAAATAGCAGTTCTTTTTGTTGAACTACTGTGGAATAGTTTTTGGCATTGCAAATATATAAAAATTAAGGGAAGGAAGTTTTTTTCTTAGGAAGATTAAAAAGCATTGCTTAAGTTAATAATTTCAGGTCTCAGTTTGAAAGATTATTTTCAGTATAATGAGTACAGTAATATGGAATTCAAGAATTTTATAGAAAACTACCTCCAGATATAATCGATACATAAAGCACTTTCACAAAAACGAATCTTTACAATATGATCAGTATTTTTTCTTATCAGATCCTTGGGTAATATTATGAGGAAAAATTGGGATTGAGAAAGCTATCTAAAGATCATTTATACCCCTTTTCACTTTAATATTTCAAAATAGTTATACATTCTTACATTTCAATGTATGGATACTCGAGAGTTTTGCATCAAGTTTGTTGATAAAATTGTTTTTGTCGTCCATATTCTCTATCATTTTACGGTATAAAATATCTTCTTTAAAAGTTTACTTTATAAAAAAATACAAGTAAGTAACAAGAAATCGCAAGAGCCCAAGGAATTTCCTTAATGGAACATTTAAAGAACGTTCTCTCAGAATATGTTTTCTTTGCCTTCTTAAAAGGTCTAACTATTTCAAAAAGTACTTGGTTTTTTTAAAAACCAGTACTAGTTACTAAGTTAAAGGGACTTCGCAATCTGTGTTACTTATGTAAATTTTAAGTGAGGTATGTTAATGTTCTTATTATGTAAATAAAGATTTTATTTTATTGTCAAAAACGGAGAGTAAGTGCATAAAAGTTCTAAAGGGATAATTGAAGTGAAATAGATATCTTTAACATTTGTAATACTTTTTTTAAAATTTGAATTTTTGCGATATGAAAAACATTTTAATACATAAAATTTAGGGTTATCTCTCTTTTACAGATTTTTCCTTTTTCAATCAATTGCATAAAGGAAGATAATAAATATTTTAAAGTTTTTTCTTTTATTCTACTTATATATTTCAAAATCTAAAAATTATTCGATAAAAATTACTAATTCTTTCACATTTTGAATTATTTAACTTTACTTCAATGCATTTTTGATTTAGACAATTTGATTTATTTCATTCCTAATTAGATTTCTCCTTGTGTTTCAGACTTATATTATTTGAGCTTTTACAAAAATAAGTAAATAATAATACTTAATACTTACTTGTATTCAGAGGATTTTTATCTTTGTAATTAATTCTTACTTTATCTGAATGGTAGATTTAAACACAAAAATATTCTGTAATTCAATCTGTGTATAAGATCTGTGATAAGATAAGAGAAGTTAAATTTCAATTGTGTTCTTACCGCATCTTCAGCTTTGACTTTATCTTATTTAAATTTTTAAACAAATCACTTTAATGACATTGTTCTTTTCTTTGATTGAATTTCTCTCTTTTCAAACTTGAATCGTGGAAATGTAAAACAATAAAAAGAGCTGCAGTAACGCGGGGTAAGTAGTTAAATACTCATACAAATATATTATTTAAGGAAGTTACTAAATTAGAAATTAAGCCAAGAAAGAATCATTGCATTCTTAAAAGTAAATTGTAACAGAAAGAAAATGGAATAAAAAACAAATTTAGGAAAAACATTTTTTAAACACGCAGTTTTTATTTGTGTAGGAAAAGTATTTTTGCAAGTACAATTTATTGAAATCGTTTTCTGCATTTTAGTTATTTCCTAATTTGTTATAAACTAGCCGCCTTCGGAGATCAGCTGTTCACCCGCTATTAACATGAACTCAGTTATGCCAGCCAACTTTATTGAACTACTTCATACAACTATCACAAAAAGAAAGTATTATTTAAGTTTTATTTGCTCAATAAATATAGAATTTTCTGATCGGTTAGTGCTTGGAAAGCAAAAAATAAATTGGTAAAATCAGTACATCAATTGTGACTGGGCAACTGTTGATTTAATTTGTTGGGTTTTTTTTAATATATAAATATTAAGGGATACTATAGTTTTGTTAATTTACACCTAGGTGGCAACATTCGTATCAAATTAAAATTTACATTTTATTGATTAGCTAATAAATAAATTATAAGAATATTTAACTAATAAATAAAGTATAAAAATATTAAAATAATGTAATTTCACAGAGAGCACATAAATGTAAAGATTTTCAAAGAGATGGTTCAGTCAAAATGAAAATTCAGTCGTTAGGAAAATGAATCAAGTCAATCTAAATAAAATAATAAAGGTATGCTTATATAAATATATGCTGTTTCAGAAAATTGTTTTTTCACTCTTTTAAGTCCCATTTTATGCTCTTTTTTCTAGGACAATTTACAGCGATAAGCAAAATCTCTCTTTTGAGAATTATAAGAACATATAGCATTAAAATCAAAATTTTCAAACTCATTATAAGTGTATAAGTAGCATAAATATTAAAATATAAATGTTAAAATTGAAACTTAAATACAGAAAAGGTAATAAAGAGATATAAATGTGTATTGTGTTGGATGCAAGCGTACTTCCAAACTCAATTGGAAGCCTACAGCTATAGTTCATTTGGGAAGACCGACCGTCGTTGCTTTAAGCAAATAATTGAATTAATTTATAGGGGGTGGTAAATTTATGTGACAGGGGAAGGGGAGATCTTATTCAATTTTATTCGTTTGTAGTATAAACTCTGATGGCAGGAAACGGAACTGCCATGCATTTCTTGGAAAAAGTGCCTTTTGCGTGAGTTAAATAATCAAACCTCAGAGAAGGAAGAGGACATTATTGTGTTTTAAATTTCATGAAATGATTTCTACTCCTGAAGGGGACATTTTTCATTCTCCATTCTAATATCCATTCATTATTTTTGCGTTTAACATGTTTGTATTTTGTGTTGTTACTTTCCTTTCACATTTTGTTTTGATTTCCAGTGTTCCATCACTCTTATCTTTATCTTTATTTTTCTTTTTGCAATCATTTATTGATTTATTTGTGTATGTTATAAGAGTTTGTTGCAATATCATTTTATGAGCACATCATAAATTTTCATTTATGTTTTTTTTTTCATATTTTGTCAAACTTTTATAATGAATTAATGCAGCCATAAATCTGATTTATTATAGCCATTAATATACATTTTAGCTATGCTTTGTAAGTGTATTTAATACAACTTCTTTACTGCCTGCTCTCCATATACGAAATACTGGCTTTCTGTAGAATGGATAAATATGAAATATCGATTTTATACCAGTTTTACATACTTTCTAAAGTGCTAAATAAAATACCCAGACGCTATATAAAATGATAAATGCTTTTTCGACAAAACATGGAAAAGGGCTTTCATTATAAATTTTATTCATCTGAAATGTGAAGTTACAGGTAGTTGATTTCTATAAAAGGAGAAGCATGCTCTGAAAAGCGTGCTTCTGCAAGATTCAATTGCTCACATTCAAATTGCTTTTAACTCACCTCTGTTTACTAAAAACTAATCAGGAATGTAAGCCCCTAGATCATCTCTAATTTTCTAGAAGCGTATATAAGATAGTATAAAAAAAGAAAGAGTTTGTGCTTTGTATTAGAATTCTATAACATGCAATTTGTTTGTTATGAACCGATGCAGGTACTAAATTCGTATGTTCAACTACTTGAAACTACTTCAGAAAAATGATAAGAGTTTATACGAAGTGTTTCAACTGCTGGGGGGGGGGAGGGATTCAAACCTGAAATTATATGCAATTGTATTTTCTTTCTGATCTTGACAAAAAAAATCGGGGAAAAGTCTTTTTTTCCAGTCTGAATGTGAATTTGTTATGCTATGATTTAACTTTACTTTTAATTCGCTTCCTATTTTATAGATAAACATATCATTTTTATAGAGTGCGAACCATGGCATGAATTTACTTGTGCTTGGAAAAGTTTTTAAACTTTAAATCATTTAATTTTTTTCAACTTGTTTTCCGATTCTTTTCTCTCGCGCGTTGATTCGCATTTCGCTCTGTGGAGTATGGCCTCGAATAGCTTCTGCCCCTTTTAAATATTTAAAGAAAATATCGTGAATGCGACCAAAAAAACTTTTTCTCTTTAAAGTTGATTTAATAATGTCTTTATGTTTATCTTCTAAGTACTAGCGATAGTGTATTAACTTAACAATTTTTTTGTGATGCATAAATAGTTCTTGGATACCATTTAATAAATATCTATGAAGAAACATAAAATTTCATGACAAACTCGGTTTTTCAATTGCTGAAGGGTATTAAGTGATACAATGTATAAACATGAAATTATATTTGCCATTTTCAGTCATCTCTTATGATAAATATTTGCAGGATTTCTATTGCCAACTTTTAAAGGCATTCGACTGATAATGTAGCTTTACATATATTCCAGAGATTTTTCTGGGCTGTTCTCAAGTCATTGAAATCAGCATCTGAAGAAATACTGTTTTTTGTATTGTATTCAATAACTGAAAAATCTCGACAATTGCTTGCATATTTTCCTATCGTATGTCTAAAAGAAAGCAATTCAGAAGTTGGATAATCTAGGAAAATCATAACTTTCCTAAGAGGCTATTCATTTAAACGAAACAAATAAGCTACTACTTGTACTGGGAATTTTAAAGCAATTTCGAACAATAAAACTGATCCATTAGATATTCCAGCACTTGCTGCGGCAATTTCACAACCAAGAAATTTAATACTTTTCTCATCAAGGAAATTTTTTCATAAATTTTAGCTGTAATCATACTTTGTGGAGTTACGGGTACAAAATATGCTGAATTTTGTTCTTCACCCAAAGATGTGCATCTTGTCTAATTATCCTGACAGATTTACCACTTGTAATTTCTTTACTTGTTGATTCATTTTTTTTCGGACATCGATATAGAGTGCAAACTATATCTGAATTGTGAGTTGAAAGAATACCTTGTATTTCATCCTTACACGCATACACATGCATTCACTCACGTACACAAACTTGATTTATTATCACTGCTGACAGAATTTCTGACGTTACAACATTTTAATCTTGTAAAAGTGCTCTTGCTAGTTGAGTTCCTGCAATACTGGACATTTCTCTTTGGTAATATGTTAAAAATAGAGGGTATATTTTCTAGCAGCAGTCGTGTGGGAAATGAGGATGTTTTACATCTAAGTGTATTCCTACGTCATATCATGAAAATGAATGTTTCACGGTTTCAAAAAGCTGTATTGCAGTGGAGACTGTAAATAAGATTTGATATTAACCTAATGGATGGTCCTAAAATTTAAAAATGAACATATTTAATTAAGCAAAGTTAAGGTTTTCATGTCATTCCGGGAGACCTAAATTCTACATGATATAGCTTTTTCTTTATTTAATATTCTAATTTTTACATTTTTATGCTTTAAAAAATTTGCTTTCTATTTCGATATGTGTTGTTTATGTACGTATTATTTTTGATATTTTAGAGGTTTTAGTTTTTCCTCTTACACTAAATGTTGGCCTATTTACATAAAATAATAAAAAAAATAAGTTGGGTCTAATAAACAAATTTCAATTTTGAGATATTTTTTATTTGTACGGTTGTAAGAAATTTGGTTATAAAAACGTAGACTAAAAGTAAATGAAAGCGTCAACAATTTATTTCACGAAAAATTGCTAATTTTATCATCAATCCGGTAGACTCAAATTTTAAATGACATGTATATATATATTAACTGTTTATTAATATACTAAACTTTACATTTTTGTAGTTAAAAACAAAAATTTGCTTTTTATTAATGTTATTCAAAAAACTGAAAATAAGCACAAAATAATTAGACAAAAAAAAAACTCCAGCTTTAGATCGATTTGGGAAAATCTTAATATTTTTGAAATGAACCAATTTTTTTTTTGGTAAATATGACCATAATGACAGCTTTTTATCAATTTAAAAACAACTGATTTTGTTTACACACCTTAATGAATGGTTTTCTCCAGCAAACACTACTTTTTTATTATTATTTCAGTGGATAGAGACAAATATGGCATTCACGGATGGTTCTTCCTGCCCTTATATCCTTTTTTTTAGTTCATTGGAAATTTGAATCACAAAATGAAAAAAAAGCTATCAAAGTATATAACTATCTTAGAATTTTTCCATAAAATTGCTAATGAGTCATTCACATCTCGGCTCCTGATTGCACAGTAGTCTATTCTTTTCTCTCCATGTAAAATTTCCTGTGTTATGGAAATCCTGTCGATGAATATAAGATTTAAATTTTGAACTCAAATCTTGTTGGCTTTCGTTGACGATCATAGTACGGAAGCACTGGCTCATTTGTTTTCAGTTTTTCACGAAAAATTCCAAATTGCTGAAGCTTTCTACATGTATCTACGAAAACTTGAGTTACTTCAAGGAATTTCTTATCCCGTTCTAAATCATTATTTTGTATTAAAATAACGTTATTTTCTATTTTTAATAGGATTTCGTAACTTAACCGTTGATACAAATTCATAGATGTATCTTCCTCATTCCTTCAATACATATAATCAAAAAAAAAATTATATCCACTCGGAAGAAGCAAGAAAGAAAAAAAACAGTAATATGTCATCATTGTCAACATCAGTTGCTTCGCCGTTTTTCAATGTATACTGATTTTTCATCCTCGCCCTGTGTTCAATATATTCATGAGATAAAATTCTTTTAAAAAATGAGCAGACGGGTGACAAATCTACTAGACTTCAAAATTATACAGAAGAGTTTCAATATTATTTGATTGAATCAATTCTTTAAAAGTATTTCCTTCCTTGTGACTTTTGTTATTGTCTTCTCCACCCTTTCATTTTTTTTTTTTTTTTTTGATGAAACTAACATTTGTTATTTTTCCAATTTTCTAGATAAAATTGGGTGAAAAGAGTGCCTATCACTCCACACAAATTATCTGGTACAATTAATTCTAAATCCTTTTACAAAATATATTTGTCATTTTTGATATTGCTTCGGTAATCAGAAGGTAACTGGAATATATCTGTACCAAATAAATCTGAGTCTGATAATGTTTTCAAATCTAATGCAGATCGCACAATGTTGAGAATCTTTAGGTATTTTGCTTCATGTGTTTCATAACCTCAGTTTTGCAGGTTATAAATTCAATGCTTCAGTGGAAGGCTGGGAATGTAAGACATAAATACCTCCTGAAGTACAATACTTTTACCCATTTGTACAATATCATATGACAATGCAGTAGTTACTGTAGCGGGTACAGGCTCCTGTCCATTTTTTCTCCTCTTTTCGTTTTTTTATATTAATCTCTCCTGAAAATATAAAATTACATCGTTTTGAAACCACCTGCAAGATTGCGCTGTAGCTAGAAATGTAAAAGATCAAAACGATAAACATTTCTCATTCTGAAGTCATGAAATTTGATTCCCTGAAGGAGAAATGCTCCAAAACTGGAGCATGTTGTTTCAAATTGTTTTATTCTTTCACAATATAACTGTAAATTATTGTCGAAGGATTATAAATAGACATTTATGTGTTTGAAAAATGAAGTTAATTTTTTTTTAAATATCTTTGGTGAATCTTAGGAAAAGAACCAAAAACCTAAAAAACTCAGTGAACTTCAGATTTTTAAATTTTTTTTAAAAGTTTAAAATGTTAATTTCATAGACAAATACTTCAAAACATCATCGATGTGTATTTAATATACATCATATTTTATACATCATTTCTCTGGGAAATCTTTAGTCAAATATCACGTTCCGAGTATGGAACTGGTAACATTGGCAGGTAAACGGTTAAAGAAACTTTTGAATTTTCCCTTATTTTTCTCTTGAGCTATTTTACTTTCATTTACCATATAAATGTAAAGTTCAAATCTATGGGATCCTAAAATTATATATAAGCTCCAAGAGCTTTTGTGTGAATTATTTTCAGAAAAATATTTTATTTGGAGATAAGATTTTCTTATCGAAATAAAATTAACATAAACGAAAAATATGGTAATTATCTAAATGTAAAGCTAAAGTATTTAAAATATAAAAAATTAAATAGAACATCTTTTTAAAATCTTTCATCTTTTATAATTTCTATTTAGACAAAAATATGTAACTTGGAGATAGCGTATACATTTTTTTATAATTCTTGTAAAGTAATTTACACTTATTATCATTGTTTGATGTGCAGAACTTGAAATTCGTGAGCTTATTACTCATTTATAAATTAATAATGGAGATTAATGATAAATCATTTTGTGTTTTACTCGTAATCCTTTGATTATACTAAGCGACTCTTCATGTTTGAGTAAAATTGTCTTGTTTGATTTTTTTTTTTTTTTTTTTTTTGCCAAATTCTTCCCAAAACAGTTTTCTTTTGGTCAATTTACTTTCAATCCATTCGGTATTTACTGATGTCCTGAGAATAAATGCGTTGCATGCAAATCTTCTAGAACTGATACAATCAAAAATTTGCTGCGCTTCTCCATATAAACATGTATCAGGTATTTTTAACATTTGATTATAATCGCTACTAGTTAGATGACATCAGTTCATTATATTAGTTACATATCAAACAGCATTTTTGAAATAATCTCTAAAACATTGCACTCAAATAAAAGTTGATAATGGACCATTATATATCTATAATCAACTATTTGTCTTTTCACACAATAATCCATGACAGAAATAGAATAATTTATAATTTCAATGTATTGTGCTTTGATAAAGACTGAGCCTCATTGAACTCAAAATTTACATGCATAAACTGTCTATGTTTAAAAAAAACATATTTGTGCCAAAAAGGATATTTCTGTGATATTATGAAAGACGTCGCTATTAGAATAATGCGCTGTTTTCACTAGAAGATTGAAAGCTTATTAATAATTCTGAGAAGTTTTTGTCAATGTTTTTGCCATTCAGATAGGAAAATTTATCTTCAGATGCAAAAGAAATATTTGTTATAAACAGGAAAGGCTGCGATGGGAATAGAGAAAACCAAAGCTTGCATTTTTCAAAGAATGTTACCATTTGTAGAAATGACATAGCTTAAAGCCCATAAAATATGCAATTATATTTTATATTCTCCAATAATATATAACAAAACTGCATAGTAAGAATAAAACAAGAAACATAAATATTGAAGAATTGATTTTTATGGTAAATGTTCAATCTTTTGACAAAAAATAGCAAAACGAAATTATTTTTGCAAAATGTTGCATTTGTTACCATAAAAGTTTCAAATGTATATTATAAATAAAAGAATCATACACTTATTTTTATTTATACTTATATAAATGAAGATGCAAATATTCTTTTGTTCAAAATATTAAAACTTCGAAAGTTCTTCATCGAGTGCTTTGAATTTTTGACACAACATTACATGCATACGAATACGCGAGTGTTGTTAAATACTTATTATGTAGATGTCACACTTGTGACAGGTAAAAAAAGTTTCTTTTAAAAAACAGCGCCATCTGTTGAACGTAAACGCAAAACACGCTATACCAAATATTTTACGATTTCATTTGAATGTTTCTGATTTACGATTCTTTTTCGTTTCCAATTTTATGATTCCATTTCAGTGTTTCTGATTGCTTTGTTAAATTGCATTTTCATAGATTTCGATTTATTTTCGTTTTGATTTAATTATTTCGTGTGACATTGCGTTGGAATTAAGTTATGTCGTTTATCAAAACATTTATTTCGAGACATAGTTTATTTTTTCATCGTGTTTCGTTTCGTTTCGTTTTTTAACTGTGTTTCTTATTTTGCAATGCAGTTGGCGGTGAAATTGAATTGTGTCGATTGATTTTCATTTGAATTCAAATTATATTGTGAAATTGACCTTTCCGGAATGCGAGTGAATTGAAGTATTTTGTTTTTAATTTTTTGGAACTCAGCTGTGTCGATTGGTTTGCATTTGAATTGAAATATTTCGTTTGTATCTTCCGTTTTTTCTTTTTTAGTTCGTGCTTTTTCCTTTTTGATTCTTTTGTAATTTCATGTGTTACAACCTGACATATTCCAAGAAACTACGTTAGGCAAATTCCGTGCTATGTATCCAAACTAAGATAACGGTTGTTTCTTTCGTATGTTGTTGTTCAATGTGCCCAGAGCAAATCTTTCCAGCAAATGAGAACTGTCAATGACGTTACACATGCTACTTTCCGCAGTACATGCCAAGCTCTGAATTTATTGGAGAACGACACACACGACATTAATGTCTTTGTCAACACGTCACATTCAAATCAAATTCTAGCATAGTTTTCAATTATGCTAACCTTCTCTCCTTCATCTCCATCAATTATTGGAGAGACATAAATCACACATGGCTGAAGATATTTTTTGTTACAAGGAAAGAAAAAGATGCAAAGGATGCAAGAATGCAAAGAAAAATCAAATAAAAACATGGATTTCACAACACAAATTTGCAACGAAGCATTCAATATGATTGCAAATTTATGCTTTGAAATTGTGAACAATGTTTCCAGTGATCTGGAAATTTCATTACCAAATCTGCCACTGTTAGGTTCGATGAATAATTGCTTTGCGAATGAAATTACAACACGTGTGATTATTTGTCTTACGTAGAGTCAAATATTCCTAAACTAACGCTTGAGTAAAAAAGGCAACTGCGATCAAATAATGCAAACTATCAATAACAGGGTTGAAGAAATCTTTGATGAGCCAGAATAAACTAATACAACGTCCCTAATTAGATTGATTCTGACAGCAATTCAATCCCGAAATTACATAGTCTTACCACTTGCATTGTCCGATATAGCTACGACATTGTTACCTGGTGAAAGAATTGCTAAATATGCTTTAAAACTGCCATTTAACATGCAATTCATTGAAACTCTCATTGTGCAACATTTCCAAAGCATCCTGCATGTGAAATTTATAGCAGAAATGCAAATCTATTGTTTGGTATGAACACACTATGGCATACAAAAAAAAATCTCTCGAGTCTATTGATCAATCAATGCAATTTTGTGTAGAAACATCACACCATTTGGGAACATGTCAACATTGCTTACATGAGATTTCAGTCAAACATTACAGGTATCATTCTCAATCGACAAAAAAGAACTAAATTGTGACTAGGACTGAAGTTTTGTGTCAAAGATAACATACCGAATTTCTTTTATTTGATTCATTGCATTTATGAATGGTATTATTAATTTACATACATACGAAATTACAGATAGACAGATGATCATCTCTTTGACGAATTTATACAAAATTCGTCAGTGAATTCAATTATTCAGTGATAAATTTCTACATTTTAGCTGCTAAACCCATGTACCAATTGTTTATGCTCTTCGCGTTTTGTATTTAATGAGTTCGCCTGTACTTTTGTATTTAATGAGTAAATAGCCATCCAGACTTTCTCTGAATGAATTCAATTCAACTTTAATAGAAATCGACAGATTTAGTCGTAATTCGATATACCCAATGCATATAATTCCATGGTCTGTCTATCACAAAGCGGTTTTAAGTTGTCTTGTTCACAGTCAGACAGACAAACAGAAACAATGCCAAAAATTTGTTTTTAGGACATATGGAAATCTAAAACAAGGAGATTCGTCAAAATCTCGATTTCTAATTTTGACTTTTGTTCGAAGCTCGACGATTACAATAATTCTTTTATAGTTTGTATATAAAAATCATTTTTTTGGGCAAAACGGCTCAGTGTAGAATCAAAAATGACAGGATCTGGAAAACTTTCCGACTTAAGATTTAATGGAGGAGCAAAGCATGCATATCATTCTAATGCTTGATGAATCTCTTTTTATATACTTTTATTTGACTGGCATTCTGCATTGCATTCTGATTTCATGTTTATAAAGACCATATTTTGTAATCAACTTTTGAACTCATTTCCAGATTTATCGGGTTTGAAATTTTGTATATATTCGTGTTCTTAGCGACAACACACTATTTTGATATTTTCGAAGCATAATAATTAATCCATTACTTTGACTAAATTTATTTTTCTTATAAGTGATGTCTTATGATAAATTTATGAAAAAAATGATATCTTGAGTGAATGATAAACAAAATAATGAATTATAAATCTAAGATTAAAATACAGAAAATAATCCTTTAAAGGAAATACTTATAAGTGTTCTAATAAAACTGTATTTAAATTCCGTTTATGCCAAATTTTTATTTTTTCGTTTACTTATTATATTTATCTTTGTTTTGCATTTTCCTCTTCTTAATATAATTTCTCTTCTTAATTTTATATTTATTTGGCTGCGAATCTTATATAAATCTTTCGGTAAAGTTAAATTAATTACCTTCAGATAATCAGAAAAAAGATTTTAGATGAATAAAAGTTTATATATTCAATGAGTGCATTTGCTCCGTTGTAGAGAATCTTCTATAATAATGTTGATTTGAATTCGCGAACAGCGGGAGCAGATTTTACTCGCTTTTCTCTCAGATAAATTTTCCCAGGCATCCAAACAATTCTTCATGTAATTTAGTCCTTTTAAACCTGACGTGCAAGTTTTTGAAAGTAGTAACTCATATAAACGTAAATGAACTCTGCTTTCAAATTGAAATCATCCTCAACTAGGATCGTCACTTTTTTTTATAAGGTACTAATTATATAATCAAACAAATTACTTTTCGAAAAATTAAATACTGCTCATTTGCATTTTCTTTTTTATACAATTTAACTTTGTTAATAATTGCCTAAAACAATAACATTTTATAATTTGTATTTCGTAATGAAATGTTTGTTAAATGTTATTTTGTGTTGTTTACTGAAATATCAGTGGATTGCTACAATACTGATCAAGTTTGAATTGTTGGTTCTCTTTCATTCAAAAAGAAAAGACTTTACACTTTCAACTTATTTTGTTACAAATGGAAAATGCTGTTTTAAAATAAATCATAACAAATCAATCAAATTAAAAATCAATCTAAAATGTTTCCCTAATATTTTTCTCTAAGATCAGCATTTGCTTTTGCTGTTCAAAACGAAATCTCAAGATAAATGGAACCTTTCTTGGAAATGATGATCGAGTTGGATATTTAATAATTAGAATACAAAACTGAAAACATAGAATCAACATTTGAAACTTGATGAAAGGATCTACAGTGAAAATAACAATTAAGTTCAAATCAACTCAAAACCAATTTTGGAAATTTCCGATCAATATTCGCTCTGATATCCAGAAGCTTAAAAAAAGCAAGAATATTTATAATTTGAGATAAATAAATGATAGAGTACTTTGAGAAAACATATCGCCAATAAAGATTTGGCAATATATTTGATGAAATAACATGATCTCGTAAGTTCATACTTGAAATGGAGGATAATTTAGAAACATGAGTGTTTATAAATGTAAATATCGGAAGCAAAATCGAAGAATAATGGAGAATGCAGTTAAAAGATAAAAGAAAAACATTGATAGGATCATAAGTTTTATTCGGTGAAAATGGCGTGTTTTTAAATAGAAAATTAAAGTAAAATGTCTGATGCTGAAATGTCTTAAATACCTCCACATACCTTTACACACATTCAGCACATTTAAAACTGTAAACTCATTAGTAAAAAATATCGTGCTTTGTTTTAGAAATTATAGTGATGATTTGTATATTTCTTCCATCCAATTATTTTGCTTGGGGCCGTGATGACCTGGAGGTAAGGTCTTGGCTTTGGAACAGGAGGGTTTCAAGTTCGAGACCCGATTCCATCGAAGAACCATCATGTAAGTAGGACTAAATCCATCGGGGCTAAACTTCCTCCTGCTAGTTTAGAGAGGGGGGACAGCTCAGATGCCGTCCTCGTCTTTTGACCGCAGTTCAAAATTACGAGGTCCGTCCCAAAATAGCCCTAGTGTTGTTTTAAAACGGGACGTTAATATATCTAAACTAAACTAAACACTCATTTTTCTAAAGTGAATAAATAAACTAGTTAAATTTTTCAATGTAAGCTTCTATATGTTAGATATCACAATGCTTTTGATTTCCATATTTCAATTTTCATATCCTAATATTTCACCATTAAAGGAAATATAAGAGTAAGACAATCATCCATTTCCAGAAAATTATGCTCTTTTGCTATTTCGATTGGAAAGACATTATCTATGAGTTGCTGCCGTTTAGCCAAACAATTAGTTGAATCAAATATAGTAACTACTAGACGATCTGAAGAAACCAAATGTTCACACAACTGTCAAATCGTAAAGAGTTGATATTCCATCAGGATAACGCTAGACCATATGAATCTTTCATCACTCCTGTGAAAGTTTTATTGCGATGTCTTTCACCACCTTCTATATAATACTGACTCGGTGCCTTTAGACTACCGTTTGTTCCACTCACTGCAGATTTCTGTAAAGTGAAATATTTCATTTCTCTAAATGGTTGCTAATATTGTCATGAACAGCTTATAAGTGACATGCTAAGAACTTCCACTGAGAATGGCGTATCGAAACTTCCAAAAAGACAGCAAGTCATTTTCCAAAAAATTTGCATATTCTATTCAATAAGCTTCATTTTCATTTTTTCTTTAATATTTATTCGGCTTTTTTCTAATAACTTATTATTCTGTATTTATTGGGCTTTTTTCTAATAACCTATTATTCTGTAAATTCAAATTTAAAAAATAGACTTCAAAATTAAAAATTCTTCTTCAAGCAATAAAAGTATCAAAATTATTTAATCATTTGAATGAGAAATGCAAGAAGGAAAGTAAAAACTTTAACCACAGTTATATTAATTTTAAAAAATATTATTAATGTGCTTGATTATATAAAATATCCCATTGTTGTTGGGTTTTTTTTTCTTCTGTTTTCAAGTACTAGGTCATATTTTCGTAATTTTATGTCGCTATACATTGAAGAATATTGTATAAAATAACTGCATGGAAATCGACAGAGTCATATTATTTTGTGTCATTCCATGATTTCATTTTTTGGTCTAAACGTATTACTAGGTTAAACGATCAATGTGTTCTCGGATATAAATACCACAGCATTTCCTTTGGATACAATGCGAAATGTCATAGTTGCCATAACCTTCAAATTTATATAGCCTTTCCATTTTAAGCTGCCATATTTTTTAAACTTTTTATTATACATTTTAAAGAAATTACTAAATAGTACATTTACATTAAATATTTTCATATTTTTTATGTATTTAAAATTTTTGTCAGATGCACACTATGTAAAACTGAATTTCAACGTTTCTATATCATATATATTCATTTGTATTCATCTCCATACTAGTCGTACAAATTTGAAAAAATAAGCAAAATTCATCAAAATTTTTTAGTGACATTATGTAATATTTTTAAAATTTTAAACAAATAATAAATTTCTATAAAAATACCGGATTTCCCTTCAAATCTAATGTTTTTTAAATAAAAAAAATTATTTACTTACTAACCTTTTTAATCTTATATTTGGCTTTCTTCAAATATCCAAGTTAGGCAAAAATGTTTCAATGCAAACACTTAAGAAATATATCAAATTTCTGTAGATGAAATATATATATATATATATATATTAACCTATAAATGATTTACTGTATAATCTTTAAAGGGTGATTAATTATTTTACTAATCACAATTTTAAATAATATTTCTTTCAAAAACTTAATTTCTCTACATATCATAAATTCTGAAAAATGACATGCGTAGATAAGGCCAATTTTCCTGAAATATTTTAGACAATAATTTATTTCGCAAATGTGCAATACGGATATCTAGTACATTCAAAATAATTTCTTTCCATCTGCTTCGTGGTAAAAGCTGCTCAAAATTATTACAATCTTCAGATTATGAAACTCGAATTATGAATCAAAAATATCTGAAATAAAAAAAACTTCTTCCATATATGCCATGATTAAATCCTCTTATTCACTTGCAATATAAACTTTACAAAAATAAAATATAACATGGAAAGTATTGGCAAGGAAATATATTCACAACACAAGCCAACTGCAAACGCGTTCTAAATCAATCCATTATCTATTTAAATAACTAAATTAAATATTTGATCCGCCATCTATAAAGCAACTACACACATAAAAGAAATAATATGTGCGCGATAACTTTAGAATTAATACCGGAAAACCGTTTTTCGGCGCCGAAACGGAAGTGGCAAAATTTGTTGGAATTTGATGCCCGGATTTCAGACCGACACGGCTATTAAAGATTTAATTAATCGCTTGACTATTTTTACAACTCATAAAGACGTTTTATGTCCCCAAATCGTTTAAAATAGTTATTATTGAGACAACATGTTGGTGTTGCTGATTCTTTTTATCGCATATCATTCAAGTGAATTCATAAACGCTCGTTTTTTTCAGAACGAAAATTTAAAAAAAAATTATACTCGTTTATCGCAACATCTTCAAGAAAATTTTAAAAAGAAAGAAAACTTTCAAAACCCGATAAGCTCAATATGTACCTCTAAACTATATAAACTTTCATTTTTACTGAAAAAATGCCCGTATTAGCATCATTGCATAAAGATGAGGATTAATTGTGCATGCCAAATAGGATTAACTATTAAACGCACATCCGAAACTCATTTAGTGTCAAGCTTTCTACTGCATTTTTCACCTTTCATCCATTTGCATTCTGTTATGAAACATTTTCTACCGCATTCCTTAATTCCTACGAGTAGTTTTTAAAAAAATAACTCGATATTGATTTTTTTTTTCGCCCTTCTCTTTTGTTGTGCTTAGACAGTTCTTTATGCCTCAAACAATGCAGCAAAGTAATTAGAAGGTTCAATTACACAAACAAGATCACTTGTTCGAAAATGAACTATTCACGATTAAATTCTAAGCGAAATGTTTTTTTTATCTAACATACTTGGTTAAGTTTGGTTTACCAAAAATCATTAAGAAAGATAATTAAAATTTACAATGTAAGCAAAAAAAAAAAAAAAAAAAAAAAACAGAATATAGGATGTTGATCTAATAAAACTTTTTGTTATAAATAAACAAAATAAATTAATATTTTTTTTAGTTTTCGTTTCTTATATATTTCGCTACAAAATAATTGCGTAATAAAGGCATAACTTTATTTACTTAGATATAAACATATATACAGAAATTTATATTTATAAAATATATGAGGTCAAAGAAAAAAAGAACTACAGTTATTATCTAAGAAAATTGGAGCTTTAATCACATCATATTTTTAAATATTAGCATGTGAGTGCTAATTTTTTTTTTTTCTGAAAATAATATTTACAGCTGTCGGAAGTTTTTTAGCCCTCACAATGTTATCATTTTTTACCACCATATTTTTTTTAAAAGTATTTTGTTCTTTTCAATTCACTGTGGAAACATATTTTTAAAAATGTGTTTCTATTTTTTTAATGTTTACTGTATTTACTGTGTTAACTGTTTTACAAAATTCGCTACCAGATGTCGCCTCCCATATGCAATCAAAATTAAACTAGAATCAATCAATTTATTAAACCTGAGTTTTGAAAATATTAAAATATTGTATTTTCATCAGTAGCAAAGAACTATAAATAATTTCAAACATTTAATTCATTAGGAAGTTAATAAAAAATAGATTATAATATTCCATATTTATGAACAAGAAACAACTTTAAATAGTGTGAAACCCGATTAAGATAATAAAGCGATTCAAATTAAACAGGAGGTATTTATACACTACACAACTTTTCTACAAAGGCATTCCTGACTATTTTCTTTTGAAGAAATAGAAATAAAATTTTAGGTAGAAAAATGCATTGTTGTACAAATAATTTATTTTTGAAAAAATTACCTGCAGAAATTTTTTAAGAGAAAATATCATTAAACATCGCTTGGATAAATTAGTAGTACCATTTGCATTTGCATGTTGAACAGTTGTAGTCACAACTTCTTCAGAATCCTGATTTGTTTGCTGTTCCGTGTAGTTTTACTACAAAACGTGGTTGCCTTTTCTTTTGAACACAGAATCCTTCAGCAAAACTTAGTAACAATATGAGGAACTCGAGTCAATCTGTCGAAATGCCATAAAAATCTAAAAATGAATTACATATTCAAATGAAAAAAATATAAAATATCTATTTCTGGTAACTTTTTATTGGCTAAACATCATATTTAAAGTACAAAACAGCTTGATTCTCGCTTCTATAAATAATTTTTCTGTTTTTAAAATTTAGGAATTTTTCAATTAATAGCTTTTTCGACAGGAAAAATTTACTTTTTAACTGAAAAATTATTCGTGAATTCTTTTTACAAACAAAGAGGGATGACAATTAAGAGTAAAACGAAAATTCTTAGCGGTATGATCTTTGAGTCAAAATTCACTTGTATCAGCTGAGAAAATATGCATATATTGGGAAGAGTTATCGATTTTCGACTGGTGACAAGATTGGACTGCAATAATAGCTTTAATTATAATAAATATTTTCACCTAAAATATACAAATTATCTAGCAACTATTTAAATGTGAAGCACAATGTTTTTATAGTTAAAATTAGACTTTAAATAGAAATAAAAAGAAACCTATTGGAAAAAATGTTATCAAACTCGATAATTTTATTATAGAAGAAATAAAAAAAAACCCTTCCCCATAAGGAAATTAAAAATAACTCACCGCTTTCAGGTAATTGCGCAACGTGAAATATTAACTAAAATTGGCTAAGAAATATCTTGTGGGAGGCCCATTTTTACCTAAATGGAAACGTCAACTTCCATAATTACAGGATTTTGGCAAAACTGATCTTTTATGTTATACATTCATTTCCATTTCATTATCCTAAAATCACCGAACGGCAACTTGAGAACTTTTTTTCTGTGTGGAAAATAAAATCTCATGTTGTCTTGCAAACTATCACTAGATTTGATAACATTTAGCTCAATAGTTTTCCTTCTATGGTCATTTCAAAAAGGAGCTTTAATTCTAAAGACTTATATCATTTTAAAAGAAGTGCTACATGGTTACAGTTAGCGAACAAGTATTATATTTAGATATCATCAATTATACATTCTAACAAAAAGCTAATATCTTTTAAAGATATCTTTTACCATGATCGCATCTCTATTACAGTTCGTTTATATTCATTTCTTTATTACCTGTCACCATTAGCCCACTGAAACAGGTGCAGTCGCCTTTTAATGCTAAATCTGTGTTCCTCTTCATACCTCACACGATTGCGTGAGTTTGAATTCTACGATATCACGATAATAGGTCTTGATCGCTTCCATTTATTCAACAGGTGGATGGGTGTGTATGGTAGTTATCAATTTTTATTTTGAAAAATAATATTCAGTGACTCTTTATGTAATGTTTTATACTTTTTGAATTGTGAAAAAATAGGTTTCATGGTAATGCTCTTTTTTTTCGTGATGATATCATTTTTCTTATACTTGAGGGGACATTACATATTAAACAAAAGTAAAGACGATAAATTTCACATTCAAAAATCAAAGGAATATCACTTTCTTTAATAAAGAGTAAATTACAATCATATTTTCATTATTTCTGACAATACGGAACCATGTTTTGGAAATAAATCATTATTTCGGTTATATTTTTAATACGCTTTTATTATATCGTATTTTGTTCTGTTCGAATATTCAATTCATACTTTGCAAATGATTTTAAACTTACTTCCCTATGAGCATTAAAGATTTTGGACTGTAAAGACTTGAAACATTAATCATTGGTCAGAATTGAATGGCAGTTGAATATTAATTCGTTTTCTTGTCTATGTGTTCATCACAAATTTTAAAATGACTAGAAACATTCATTACTGGTAAATTGTGGCATGACAAGTCGCTAACTCATCAGAAAGTTAATTTAAAACTAATTATAAAATTTCACATACACAGGACTAGAAATCAGAAAATTATTTAAATAAAAAAATTGTAATTTAATACACATTTTGTTGTCCATTTTTAAAATGTTAAAATAATTTCTCCTAACTCAGTACAGATTACCCTGAGCATTTGTAATTGTGAATTTTTAAAATGTTCATTTTTTTTTGAATATATTCTTTGGATGTGTTGCTCAGATTATTATTAATACTAATTTACCGGAAACAAGTATTAATTGTCTGATTGAGCGAAACAAATGTTTCACTGTTGATTTATCTTTTCATATCGTATGGCTTGAGGAATTCTTTCGTTTAGATTAGTAAAAATGACATTAATCTTCTTTGCTTTTCTTTTCTTTCTGGCGTGATTTTTTTTTAAATTTAGAAAGATATTTGTATTTGAAAGGAGTGAGTGTGATTTGAGATATTATCTGTAAAAGTAATCAACTTCAACTCGCATAATATGATGCTAATATTCGTAAAGACAAGAAAATTACAATAGAGTATTAAAATATTTAAGGAACTTTGAGATCATTTGCAAATGGAATTGGTGAGGCAGTATTTTGAATTGTCTGTATGCATATAAATAATTTTCGCCTATAGTAATTTTAAAGAATTTACACTAAAACGAATTTAGAATCATTATTCAGTTTAAAAACTCTCTTGAGTGTTCTTGAGTTTTCATATATAAACATAATATAACGTTCACTTTATGCTTCATAGTGAGGGGAATAAAAATGTACGTTTTGGATCATTTCCTGTCCATAGATTAGTCTCAAAATTTGATACAGATTAGTGACAAGACCACATACTAAATTTCATTTGTCTGAGTTTAGTGCGTTTTTGAGAAATACTTTTTCATAAATAAACGGAATAACAATCGGTCATTCCTTTTATATCTAAGGCCAAAATTTGGCACATATCTGCATTATAATTATATACATTTAAATTCGTTCATATAGATGCTTGCACTTATAAGTTACCGAGTTCGTAGGATAAGACCGAGTTAATAGACAAATGTCATCCAAAATTTGTCAAATTCCTACAAATAGGTGAAAAAACCACATACTAAATTTCATGTCTGATTATCACTTGCTTTCTTGAGTTATTTGGTTAACAGACTGAAAAAAAAAAACAGGCATATTTCCTAAAATGTACTTTTCAGTCTTGGGGAGATTTGAAAAGCTTGGATTCATAAAAATCTCAAAATGGAATATTTCGACGATTACGATACTTTTATCTTTGCGCACTTTAAATATGAAAAAATGAAATTTTTTTTAACTGTACTAGATGCATCATGGATTGGTAGAGTGAATGACCCAAGATAACACATGACACTTCAACTAATTTCTGGATCGCACATTTGTAGTCTTATTTCTCAAATTATAAAATTATGCGTTTTCATCTCTTAATTTCTTGTTTCATGCAGCATCAGTCACACACACACACACACACACACACACACACACACACAAAAAAAAAAAAAAAAAAGATAAATTCGGTCAAAGATGAAACGATACAATTGTTTATGGTAAGTTTCATTAAATATAACTGTTTGGATGGTAACAAAAAAAAAAATTCGATATAGAGAATAACATAGTAGAAATACAAAACCGTAATATATTAGAATAATCAAAACTAATAACGAATGATTCCAATGGAATTGATAATAATAACAAAAAGCATTATTATAGGAAATTACTCTTGTGTCCTAAATTATATTAATAAATAAAAAACTAGTATACATTTTCAAAAATTAATATTGTATTTCGATTTACAACAGGAGAAGGTTCTGGATCTTCGGAGGAATTTCCTTACAATGAACGAACCGCATTCTTCTGCCATTCAATTTGTAACCAGCTGGTTGTTGTAGTGTAGCCACCAAAGAGAAGATCAGGAAATCTGGTAGTGTTGTCCCATCTTTGGGTGTTACTATAAAGGAAAATGAAAAAACTACTTTATGGTAAGTAATTATTTTGTCATTATCAAATTGGTGTTTTCTATTTTTATTATTTTTGTGCGTTTAATATAAAGATGTAAGTTATAATTTTGAAATATGTTTTATGAAAATGTTGGCTGGTTCAACAATTCAGTTAATTTCAAAGAAGTGATGTAGTAATTTTTCATTTTATGATTTTTTCCTTTAATTCATAGCCCTAAAATAAAGTTATATCTTAACACACATGCAGGGTCGTGAAAGAAAACACAATTAAACCATTTTAAAATGAAATATAATCAATCTAAATGCTGTACTGCATTTCTTAAATGGTTGGTTTTAGAAGAATTTCAATCATAGGGCTCTTGCTTAGGTAAAATTAATGTTTTTTAGGAAACTGCACTATTGCCATTCCTTATAACTTCGATAATCGCTGTATAACACAAACATTGAGAAAATAATATATTTTTTACATAATTGCACTAAAATAACAAATCTTGTTGCGTCACTAATAATAATCCTTTAATTTTTCAAACAATCAGTTTAAATTAAAGAAAAATGAATGTTTGTTAAAAAAAAACTGTGTTCAAACTTCTGTAGCGGATATCTGAGAAAAATATCATTATTGTTGGTGATTTTGATTGAATTTTATTGTCGCTTCTCATTCTAAATTTATAGGGGTTTTTCCCGAATGTTTGCGACAAAAATTTGTTTCGACTGAGTAAAAGGAAAAACGAATGAACTTAATTTATTACAGCAAATAATTCAAATTAAATGCCCTATCATAATGACCAACTTTTCTACTAGATATGTCGTCCTTATGAAGTTCGTCAGTCTTTTTCATAGATTAATTAAAGCATCGCAATATACTATTAAATTTTGTTACGGTTTTATTCAAAGTGCTTGACCTCAAGGTAAAATCTCATTTTAGAGACTGGAGGGGTGCGGATTCGAGACTGTATTCCTCGGAATATCCGCATAAATCCGGTGCAAGTAGTATTTAATATAATAATCGATAAAAATTCGGTAGTGGTAAATAGGGTAAAAAGGGATACCTTCGCCTTTCGGTTTGCAGATAGGCTATTTTAAGAATCAAATATGACGGGTAGGCGAAAAAATAAAATTTTGCCCGACCATTATTTATCGTTGCTGTGCCGTTGCGACAATGTCTTAATTTGGAGTCACGGTGGCTGGTGGCCTAGTAGCTATACCTTGACACTGAAGCAAAATATTCCAAGTTCAAAACCATTCCCATTAAGTCAGCCCTAAAACAGTCCTCGAGTTGTTTAAAAACGGAATATTAATATAACTATCTACCTATAATTAGTTTATAATTAAAATCAGAACGCTATATCCTGAATAACTGAATGCAATTCGAAGTTTTCTCGGTTTAAAACAATTGCCATAATACCAGAGAAGAAGCCTTATCAAAATTCTACGTGTAAATATTGTTGATAAGGTGGCTTACCTTGAGGAAAGTGCAACAACTTGAGGCTTGATTCTCATCAGTCACCTATAATAAGCATTCAGCGTTTCCCATGAGGTTGCTAAACATTTATGAGAGAAGACACAGAAGGCTTCCTCATGGCATAATTCATCGATCAGAGTTTTGACCTTTAAAGCAGTGATCACCATCTCCATTCATGTTAAATAGTTATTGAGGAAAGTTCATAGCTCCATAGTAATAAGTCAAACCATGTATGTTGACCGAAAATTTAAATCAGTCAGCTAGGAATAATCATCCAGTAGAGTTGCCTTCAAGCGCTTATCATTAAATACTTAGTGGGTTTAAAATATATCTGAATAGTTCTCCAATCAGTATCTGACTTACTGCATCAGATTAAGACACCAAATATGTAATAAGATATACAGCAAATATGTAATAAAAATAATAACAAGAAACAGAAAATGGTTTAACATCTGCTATTAAGTAAGAATGTAATTTAACAGACAAATCATTTGGACAATGTTGAGTATCTTAGATGTCTTTTGTATTATTATTATATGAATTAAAATAATGATAAATATTTCAAAAAATATTCTAATTGTGATCTAAATTAATTTCCAACTTCATTTAATTAGAACGTACATTAAAAAAGGATGATATAAAATAAATGTGGTGTTTTTCCTCATCTCGAATATCAAAACGAAAATTTAAAAAAAAATATTAAGAGAAACAAAGTAGTTTGGCCGAAAAGGAGAAAAGAAGAATGAAAGTATATGATTTTTCCTTTGTTCTATGTTGGGCTATTCTCGTTGTAGTTCTTTGAAGACCGTTTCCTCCCAAGTTAAAAATATGGTTATTCTGTGCTAGAAATCTAATAAGTCATGACTTTTATTTCCAATGTCAAGATGTTTCAGGAAGTTATAAAAGATTTGATCAGTTTAATTACGATAACAGAATGCAACTAACCCACCTATCGGCAATATGTTGAATTATAAGGAAGAAAATGGCGAATTGAGCTATTAAATAATATCTTGAAATAATACATCAAGGAATAAAATGACGAACTGAGCTGTAAAATAATATTTTGAAATAATGTAGGATGTATTCCAGCTGTGCAGCCCTAATGGAAGAGCCGCCACAGCTTCCAAGAGTAGAATCTATTCGGTAGTCTTCTAAATTTCTAATAGAGGACTTTAAGTTCTGCATGCGAAAAACTTTCAACTATGCAGTCATTAGATGAAAACGTTATATATGAACAATTCGTTTGCTTTAAAAAACATTAATGATGAACACAACCAAAGGTTTCGATACTTTTTATAGTAGGCTTTGTTGTGGCGTATTCCATATTCTATGAGGCTAATCTGACTTAATTTATCGTAGACCTATTGCATTGTAACTTTTTATACACTCTTGAAAATTTTAACTTTCTGTAGTTCATTTATATATATACTATAATTATCACAATCTAATTTTTTTATAAAAATGGACAATTTTTACATATTTTCGTCATTTCCTTACAACTTTTGTAATGAAAATAACAATTTTTTTAAACTTTATCAAATATGACTTTCTCAATTTTGAATAAATTTATTCAATATACCTTGTAGCACAGTCAGAAAATGCATTCCTTAACAAATTTTCTTTTCAATTAGAATGATTTAGATATGCGTAAAGCTATCTCTATAGCTACACACTGAATTCTGAACTAACTTATCATCCATCCTCCACATTTTTAATTCTTTTGAAATAGTCACCGATTTTCCTTTATCCGTTTATTTACCAGGTGTACTCCCCCTTATTACTTGTCATCTTGTTTACCCATTCAATTTTGTCCGAGAAGTTCCCAGACATCTCCCATCGGGAAAAACAATCCGTTTGCGTGACCATATTTAATGATTCGCACTGAACATGCGCTAGAAGATGGGCTGTTGCTTTTTCTTACCTCATGCTGAGCAACTTATTTTAATGCGCAACAACACGGAATCTTTCCAAAATTAAACTCCATCAAATTAAAGTCTCGTTTATCGTCGTATTTCGTCTTAAAAATTTATGTATTTTGTAAGCAAACCAATGTATTCTTGGCAGCTTTGCTAGGAAATCAATTCTATCTGATAGCATTCACTTCGAATCTCGTGGATTGTATTTGGGAAAAATCATCTGGCGTTTGTCGTATTCGTGATATAACGTAATTTTCTCTTCAAGGAAAGGTTAGAGAATCTTGAGTATTTGAGGTGTATTTATAATCGGACTTTCTCTCCCTCCTTATTTTTAGTGAAATACGGTTTCTGTGTGTCTTTTATTACTGAAACGTGTTATTCCCTGAATGAAAGTATTAGATGGATTTATTTTTGTTTTCAATAAATAAATGATCAAGCTTCCATCAAAATGAAGCACGTGTCTAATATTTGTGTTATTACATTGACATTTGAAACAGAACCGCTTTTTTTATTTTGATGATATGAAAAATTAGACGAAAATTTATTTATCTAACATTTTTAACTGATGAAAATTTTAAGCCTTACATCACATTTTTGCAAACTGTCGAATGATTCATACACATTCAAGATTTTGTTACTATCCATTGTTTCGAAATTCCTGATATATTTAATAAACATTACTATCTGTAATTCGAAATCCTATTGTTTACGTGGCTTCAAGGTCACTGAATTCCCTATCATTAACTTTTCTCTTGAACCCTTTCCATTCGCTTTTCTGAAAATGCAAATCTGTAAAAGGTTCGTAATCATGCTGTGCTGGATTATTGAAAGTCTTCTGCATCAAATTACGTCTATACACAATATAAAAGCATTTTTTTTTTAATTTACCTTATATTTTGTTTTATACTTTGCTGCAAATAACCGTCATTTTATTTGAAAATCAGCCTTATAAAACTACTGTAATTCATAAATATAGCCATTAGTTTGACAATACTAGTCCGGCTACTGACTTTAGAATTATATTGCACAACCAGAGCCCCAGAACTGTGGTGGCCAAGTGGAAACATTTCTGCTTTTCTTTTTAAGTTAACTTGAATCTTGAAAACTAATATTTCTTTAGTAAATAGCAACAAAAAATTTTCGGGAAGCCTTAATGTAAAGTCCTTGAATTTGCTAACTGAAAAAAAAATTAGAAACTCAAATTTAATTTTAGGAAGCAGAATTTTTCATTAATTTAAATATTAAAATATTTATTACATGGAAAAATATCCATATCGTAAATCTGGAATAATCTTTAGTTGCGTATCAGATTTTTAGATTAAATTGCATTCCTTTCATGTGAAACTATTTTTTCACTAATAACTTTTTATCATAACTATAAAAATAATCTTCTGTTTTATTTGAATAACTAAAGACTTCGATAGCTCCAATGGTATTTCAAAAAATTGATTTCTTCCATCATTATCAGATCTCACATCATCAATTACTTTTAAAAATTATCAATGAAATAAAGGGACTTCTTTATAAATGTATACTTATGCAATAAGAAAATATCAAAATGTGACTCATTTATAATATTCTCAGTAGTACCTCATTAAAATAATATATGTACCTTTCAGATAAACTTTTTGGTATGATTTCAAGCTGAAATAAAGAAACTTTTGTAGAAATGATCTTAAGCATTGTCCCTTGTGTTTATTTAAAGTAAAACGGAATGTAAAAACTGATTTCAGTTCACTTGTATTACTTCAAAGCTTTTTAAAGGGATCTCTAGGTACAACAATACTTAAATTATCATTATTATTTGCATAAGAAAGTCTGTGATGGGAAAATAACAAGGTGAATTATAGCACGGAAAGTTCAGCTCCAAGCAGCAAGAACTCTATTTTAATGTTGTTGCCTTTTTTTATTAGCCATATTCAAATCTTATAATTTAAAATTCTGGCAACACGGGAAAGGCAATTTAAAACCTTTGAGACGTTATGGTAATGTTTCTAATTTTTTTATGACAAATATTATAAAAGAGGCAAGATTTCCTTGAAAAGTCCTCGGAGTCCTGTGTTCCTGTCTAATATCTTTATGCAACTAACTCACTCTTTTACTTCTAAAGAACTTATGAAAAAATAAAATCTGGAATCTTTCCTTTTAATAATGAGAATTGTGCCTGTATGCTTATGTCAATTACTAACATAGTTTCTTAATTAAATGCTGATAATTATTTGGCTTGGAACTAGATTTCATGAAGTATTTGTATATGTAACTTCCTAAGCACGCTGCTTTGCATGATCATTTTCTCATCAGATTCTTATGATAGACCAAAAGAGGAAGAATTTAAAATAAGTAACTGTCCATTGTTTTAATATCTTTAATACAGTGGTGTTCAAATTTCATTTAATGTAGTTTACAAACTGAAAACACAACTATTATTCCTTTTATAAAATAATATATTCATTTATTTTCTTTATTATGCTGCCAAGCTCATTTTTCAACTCTTTTCATTTCAAGTTACTCTGCTCTAAGACGAAAAAAAATTGAAGTAATGTGAAAAAATATCACTGGTTAGAAATGTCAGTAATATAAAAAAATTATGAAAAATAAAGTAAGTCTTTGTTTCAGAATAATAATGAAAGAGATTAGAGGAATAAATTAATTTAATTAGCTAATTATTGCCATGAAAGTTATTTGCAAACTACTTTTAAAATTATCCCCCAAGTGTAAAAATAAACTTAATGCGAAACAAATACTTGAGCAGACAATATGAAATTGCTCACCTGAAAAGCATGATCTTTGAAGATTCTGTAATAATGAATTGACTGTATAAATCAGAATTATCGTTAAAACTGCCAACCCCACCCAACCACTTCAAGGAATTGTGTCGGTTTTGAGTTATTCCTAGTCTAATTTTAGTGAATCAATAACGTTATGTGTAATAAGTTCCATTTAAAAGCTCCCCAGCCATTTGACAATGATGTTGAAGCAAATAAGCATACATTCATGCATTTACCGAATGGCCTCAATATTACAAATACTATGTTTCTCGATATTTGTAATGACAAGTGTCCTATGGCTTTGATGGAAGCAGCTATTCTTCAAAGCAGTGACTGACATGTTTTCTAAAAGAAATAAAATGCATGCTAACAAAATTGGCAACCCTTAATTTCAGATTGCATGTTGGCGTTTTGGAGCTGTGAGTAAATCCCACCCACCCACTTTATCCTTTTAACGAATAACTAAGAACCCTGTCATCACTATTTTTGGGGAGAAATCTCGACTGTAAGATCAAGCAATGTTTTCCATTCATCAAATATGCATTGCCGCTGGTCTCTAGCACGCAGAAACTGCCTTTTTTTGGTTTTGCAAATAAATCAAATGAACTCTTGTGTTTCTGACGTTGGCTATTAAAATCAATTCCTTACAAAATCTATTTCGTGTAAAGTGGTATAAAATAATTTTGAAAACCATTCATTATATTGGACTTCCATTTATCCGTTGTAACTTTTCTATTATTACACACAATGCTTGCCAGTCATTTCGCATTTCTTTCGTCCATAACTTCTTCCAGTCCAATTATTTCTCATTTTTGGGTTGGCTGTCATCCTTTGAAGAAGTGAACCGCTATTGCTATGTGAGTGAACAGCTATTACCCGAGAAAAAGTCTAAGTAATAATGTATACTTAGAAATGTATGAGTAATAAAAGTAACTGAAAATATTAGTAATTTTTGAGGCAATTGGTACCTGTTTTTCTGGCTCCCACAATCACGACATGCTCAAAATCACTCAAATGTTTTTAATGAACGATCGAATTTCGACGTTTACAACTGCGTCTGCATAGAGCAAATCTTTTTACTTTGAAAACGATTTATAATTCAGGTCAAATACTATAAGGATAAGTCAAAATTTAAAATAATACTGTAGGCATTTGAAGTATATATCTTGAGATTTCTAAAATACATATCTATATATATAAATATGTAGTGTTCTCGGAGGCTTTAAAATATAATAGAACAGGCAGTGTAATTTAGGATTTGAATTTCTTAGGCGATATCTTCTTGGACCTTTGGCTTGAAATGAAAGTTGTCGAAAAATTGGTGTATTTCACCCAGTTGAAATTTGTTATCACAATTTAAAGCGCGTTCTGGAAGAATCAATGTCTATTAAAGTATTATGCCAAATAAGATTACTCAAAATGAATAGTCTTGAGATTTGATTTCATTAAAACAAACACAATCCTCCAACTGCATAATTATATAACGCCCGTTTAATAGAATCCCAAATTTTCTTCAGAAGAATTGAAATATATTATTTTAGAGTTCATATAAATAAGAAAATAATTCACCTCAATAAAGTAAGAAGTAAATGTATTGACCCGCTCAGAAAGGGAGATGCAGCAGTATTTGGACAATTTTACTAATCACGTTAGCCATGGGATGCATAACAGTTTACCCTTCGGAGCTTGTAGTGCTATTTAGCATTTTTAGATCATTCTGCTTTTAAGTCCTTAATTGATTTATTTTCTCTACTACCTAATTAGATTAAACCTTCTAATTTGGGAATACTTTATCTATTTAATTCAAATGAGAATGCATATAAAATGCTTGAAATATTTATCTATTCCATGCAATTTTCATATGATTTGCAATTTACGAATGACTTAACTGTTGTTTAAAAATATAAAAATGTGATAAATCAATGATCGTAAATGGCGTACAGACAAACCAGTTAATGGGCTAATTTGATATAAAAGTGTTTGATCATATCTAAACGATGATATGAATGAATTCAATTAAATAATGAATACATAATTTTAATTAAGTTGAATGCAATTAAATAATTAATCGGTAATACATTAAAATTTTAACCATGAAGTATTTCTATATTGGTACTTTTCCACTTATCTTAACTAATAAATATAATTTGAAATAGTTCAAGCATTAATTAGTTATGCGAAACATAACTGCGATAAATAGGAATTGATTCAAATGCTAAGGAATTTTAAAAATCAATATAAATAATTGGCATTTTATTAGAAATCTTGCACTGAATATAGATAAGAAACACCTTATTTTTTCAATTTCTCTCTCTATATATAATAGGGTGAAAAATTTATTTATCCTCTGTTAAATAAACACATTTATATTAAAATTCAAAACGGAAGCAATTTGAAAATGAGGTACACAGAACTAACATCTAAGCTTTAAGCAAATCATTTTCTGTGCTCAGTCCATGAAGGATGCATTTCAATTCCACTTATGAACTGCTAACTTCTTTTTTGTTAGCTCTCAGAATTACTGTGAAAGTGTTTTCTAGTCAGTTTGATTAATATGCCAAGTCATCTTAATGTCGTTTCCGGCGTTTAAAAGTTAATTAACTTTTCGCTAGAAATACTGTCTTCGTTAGCACTCCAAAGCGCTAAACAAATCGCGTTTCAGTAAAGAAACTGAACTTCTACATGAATTGACTCTCTAAACTCTGCTCTCCCCCCCTCTCTCAACGCAATTCATTTATCTAGTTCCGCTTCATTATCTACATTTTGTGTTTGGGATTATTAAACACATTTATTTCTGCAAACCGGTTCTTTTTCTTTGTACGTGGTAAATATTCCTAATAATGATGGTTGGATATTTAATGTAGATGAATAAAACACGCCGAGTTTTATTTTTAAAGTGATATCATATGGTAATTAATGAGCTTTTGAAAATCTTAATTAAGATTTCTAACGATAGAACAATACTGTTTATTATTTTCTAGAAATTACTTCGTACCAATTAATCTTGAGATAAAGAAAGAAAATATATAATTAAAATAGTTCACTAACCAAAGCGCAATTCACTGGCCCCATTTTGGCAATTTTGATTTCAGATAAAAGTTTATTCCCCTTTGATATGTCATTAGCAGACTTTAGCCCTTATCACTCTATATTTTCGAGAAAAATCTTTAAAAAAATTGTTCTTTTTACTGAATATTACTATGGAGGAAAACCTTGAAAGAGTCGAACTTCTCACAATTTCTTTACCGTTTTGGACAGCTTTTAT
The DNA here is from genome assembly GCF_947563725.1 of Argiope bruennichi. Classification (NCBI taxonomy): domain Eukaryota; kingdom Metazoa; phylum Arthropoda; class Arachnida; order Araneae; family Araneidae; genus Argiope; species Argiope bruennichi. The sequence continues at coordinate 54,522,315 of NC_079162.1, forward strand.
TTCATATGAAAACGCATGACCTCTAGATACATCATCAATACATCATCCACACTTGTCGTCTGTTCCTGACCACTCTTGAGGAACACAGAGACTTAGTGATAAAATATAGTCTTCAGGCCCAGAGGATTCAAGGTTCAAAATCTAATTCCACCAAAGAACCGGCGTGTAAGCTGATCTGGAACACGTTAAATTCCATGGAACCAAATGTCCTCCATCTGGTGTGGTGCGGGAGTTTGAAGAAGCGTGTGTGAACTGATCGCGATTGAAATTTACGAACCCTAGGATGGCTTCGAAACGGGGCATTAATATAATGAAACTGGAATGAACACCTACCGCCTTTCATTTCTGACAGATATCGCAAAACAAAACTTTATAAGAGTCCCTAGCTTCACTCACTGAACAAATTTCGCCAATTTATTTCACCCGTTCGCTAACATAGCAACACAGAATATTCTTTATTCATTGAACGAGCATAATTTAAAATAATACATTCTTTTGTTTGTTATAAGATGCAGTGCTTCAAAATTGATTAACATGAATACATTAAACTATTCGTATACTATTAAAATATACGCTGGTCGTCAAAGATGACTTGTAATAACTCATGAGAACTTTGAAAAAAATATTGCTAATCCTACATCTCATGGAATTCATACATCTTGATATCATGAGAATGGCATATTATTTTTCTTTAAATGTAGCCGATGAGAGCTTATTTGATAAATGTCAAATATGTCACACTAGCATAGTTTTGGAAATAATTTAATATTGAAGAAAGAAAGAAGATGTGACCTCCTTGCATAGTGTAAAACACCATTGTATATGTTATGCACAATTACGTTTGCCATGAAACTGTGATATCACTCTGATTGACTCTAACCAACTCTTTTTTTTTTTAACCAAATGACAATTTTATGAATTTCTTTAAATGAATTCATGTTTAATTCTTAGGTTAAATGGGGCCTGGTAGAGTTTCAGCGGTGGTGTTGGATGATCGGAGGTTTTAGCTCCAAATCTTCGGAAAATCCTGTGCGATAGTGCTCAATTCTGGTTAAATATGTCGTGGATGGATATATTTCCATTCTTGTGTTCCAATTCTAATAATCCCTTTGCCCATTTTACTCTAAGGTGGTAGGCAAATGCAAGCTCATTTATTGTTCGAAAAGCAAAAGTTAACATTATGATATAACCTCCTCTATGAAGAGGAAATTTTCATTCACAGTTCTTAGTTAATTATAAGATGTACCGTTTATTTGAAAATATCTCTTCACATAAGGATTATCTGTACAGTATGGTAACTCGCTTTCAGTATCTAGTTAACATTTTGGGTGTTTTTTATGTGTGCTTGTATTTGCCATTTGCGATTAGTAAATACAAGCATACCCGGAAATGTTTATAAGCGCGCATATCAGTTGTATTGAGTTCTTTTCTCTTATTCAGCATTTCTTTTTAATTTTGTGTTTGGCAATGTATTTTTTTTTCTGTTGATAGATCGGCATTTGTTTAGTTCCGATTTTAATGATTAGTTTTAAGTGTTTCTGAATATTATATAATTATAAGGTTGCAAACTTCCTATTTGATTTGTATTTTTATGGCGGATTTTAATAAAGGTTAATTGACCAATGTATTCTAATTTTTCTCAGAATCTATTTTATTTTGTATTTTGCATAACATTTCAGTAGAAATGCAGATTTCAGCGTTTGCGGAAGGTCATTCGTGAGATCAATTACTTTTTCATGTAATAATTGTACAATATTTTCAATATTTTTTGCATAAACTTATTCGCTTTATTGTTCATTTAATCATATTTATTTTACTTCTCTGTATTTATGTTTAGCGTGCTTCAATATTTCATGACCTTTCATCTTATTTTGTTCCAAGCCAATGTCATGTTCGATTTCTTTTTGTTTGTGGATCATTGTTTGTTTCACACCGATTTCAATAACTATTTTTAATTTGGATGTTCGTGAACCTTATGGATAGAGAAGATCTACTGCAAGGAAACACAACTTTTAATGTTACTGTTTATTTACATCTACAATGTCACAATGTTTTTTTCAACTTTTGAAGCACTTTGACAACGTTCTTGAAATTTTCTGCTACAACATTTGTTAGCTAATCTATGACAATCATATCAGACATAATGTTAGCAGAGTGAAAACGAGTCTAGACAGGCAAATCTTCTAGTTTATCAAATATATTTTGCTCTGTTTCAAACTTTCTATTTTTTTTTAAATTTATCCTCTAAAAGCACGAATTAAGCGTAGTTTTGCTAATAGTGATAAAAATCCTAATAAATAATAGACAGTGGCAAAAAAAATCATGATTAGTGTTGAACAAGATAGCCCCTTTACAAATTTAGCAACCCCTTCAACTTTACAAGAAGATAACAATAAAATAGCTCAATAGCACATTGAACTGCCATTTGTTGCCTCCATATGTTATCGAACAGGGATACCCGATAAAGCTGCTTCAACAATATCAATTACTGCATGTAAACGTAATTTATCTGATAAAAATTATACTAGAAAGAATACAGAACCTAAAAAAAATGCATTAAAGAACTCAAGGCCTGATAACCAAAAACAGAATATTGTTTTTCGATAGAAGAAATGACACGACAATTATTCAAAAAGTGATAGGAAATAAGTTTTATAAGATGGTTATTACCGAAGAACTCATTAAGCTAAAGAAGAAACAAATTCGATGACTTTAGGCTATAAAACATCAATATATATTATTGTTAAATAAATTACAGAAAGCATAATTGATTTTTTACATGCTAATGAGCAATTTATGAATTTTAACATGATTGTAAGTATTGTAAGTGCCGTAAATGCTCGAATCAATAACAGCGCAATTTCGTTGTTTGGAAAACAAAAGAGGAAGATCACTGTAATGGCTAGTTTTCTGATTCTTTGGTATCGCTTTTGCATGGTTATAACTGATTTTACGTCACCTCTTTTGCTCTTTAAATGGAAAAACTAAGTGTCCGAAGGCATTTAACGATCAGAACTGGGAAGGCATCTGGAAATCATCAAGAGTTCCTTTACATATTTTATTTGCCAAGCAAAAATAGCCTTCCTTAATCAGAAAATATGTGATCGAAGTACAGTTAAATAGTATTTAATGGAAATGTGTATCACTCTATCGCATGGAAAATACACATTATACAGGGTGTCTCAAAAACTTTGACCGCTGCTTTTATTCCTTAAATATTGATTATAGACATATACTGTAAATTACAAAGTTGCATCAAAAAAGGTGTAAAATTTTATGAAATCGATTGAAATTTTCAGAGGATTAAACTTCAAAAAATACAAAATTTAAATTTTTATACGGATTCCATACAAAAAAAATTCCCAGTGAATAAAATGTGTCCCATCCTTTAATAAGTTGATGTAGAGAATTTCAGCAATTTATCACAAACAGTCTGAAAGAAATGAAACTACATAAATGCAGACTTAAACCACTTTTCGATGCATGGATATGAGTTCGCAATCAGGAAACATCATGTCGGATGTTCGTGTTTTAGAGGATCGTACACATATTAACAAAGAAAGTAATGATTGAATAAATAAATAATAATTTTGCTATTTATTGGTTCAAAAGTATGAAAAATTTGTAAAAATAATAACTTACAAGAAAGATAACACAACTTAAAGGAAAGACTACATAAAGGAAAGAATACTTAAAGGAAAGATTACCTAAGTTTTTTACAAGTTCATTGATTGTGCTATTTTTAAGTTATATTCTGTAATTCATGATATAAAATTTTAAAGTATTTTTCAGGAAGCATATATTTTAAAATTTGTATTTAAAACTAAAGATATAAAGCATATTTCCTTAGGATGCATTCCTGCGTCGCGTCATCTGCACTGAAGCTGTAAACATTTGCATTTTAATTTGTGATTGACCCATCAGCAAATTTGTTTTAACATATCTTTGAGAGTTTTTATGATAAAATTCTGAAATTTTGTACATGACCTTATTAGAGGATGGGGCATATTTTACTTACTGGGTATTTTTTGTGCGAGGTCCGTATAAAAATTTAAATTTTGTATTTTTTAAAGTTTAATCCCTTGAAAATTTTAATCGATTTCATAACATTTGGCACCATTTTTTACGCAACTTTGTAATTTACAGTATATGTCTGTGATCAATATTTAAGGAATAAAAGCCGTGATCAAGGTTTTTGAGACACCCTGTATATACTTTAAAAAAACTCTGAGAACTAGTCTAACTTCAAATGGCTCGCATTAAAAATCGAATACTTTGAGTTTAGGTGGCAACTGATGATCCTGCCAACAATCTTCAATATTTAGTTAAATATATAGTAGCAATTTATGCGTCAGTATGCTTTAACATTAAGTTGGCAATAAACTGCAAATTGCCTTATTTTCTATTTGGCGAATTAAGCTGAAATGATTATATATCTTACAGGTACATAGAAAATGTATATTAAAAAAATAAGAATTTCTTTGCAGCTTCAGGGTTGCTGCAAATTTTTCACTAAGTGCTTACCAAGATAATAACTTTTCCCTCTCTTATATGTGGTTAAGATTAAGAAGCATTTCTGATTTTTTTAAAAAAAACAAGTAGTCCCCAAATAACTGTATCTCTGTAGGAAAGCAAATAAAGAAATGTAATAGCTTCCTTAAAAACAAGCTTATTTTAATCCTCTAAAAAGTGAAAAACTATTTTTAATTTTAAAAGATGCAAAGAGCTATTAATATAATTTAAGTCAATTGCATTTTAACGATATTCATGATGCATTTTAATTATTAAAATAAAATAAAAAATATTAAAAAATCTTTTTGGTTCTTTTCAAGTTCATTACCAGGTGGCTATAAAATAATATTTTAAAGATTTATCAGTTAACTAATGAATAAGTTCTGAAAGTATGAAAATGTTGTTTTGCAATCAGAGACTCGTATATGCAAAATTTCGGAATTTTTAGTACAAAATAGGAGGGACTGAAAAATCCATTTCAAAATTCCATATTACGAATATAAAACAAGTAAGCTTGAATAAAAACATATAAGAATAAGCAATTGATTACTAAGCCATAATGATGAATTTGAAAACAATGAATATCAATAGATCAAAAAATATTTCTCATTTTACTCCTCGGACGACAAAAAAATAATGACTTATTTTCTTAAAAGTATTCTTATTTGATATCTTTTTTTTTAATGTTTTCCTTTGCTGATTAAAAAATAGCTATTTCATGTTAATTTTTAGAAATAATAATGAAAGATATTTCATTTAAGTGGTCCTCTTTTAAAAATAACGATATTTCAAGCAATATTTTCCACTTTCAAACTCTAAGACGCAATTTTATAATTTAAACATTTTTTTAATAATTTAAAGGAATTATTTTCTTTAAGTTCGGCGTAACAGAGGACAGTATATGTAATCATTAATATATTGAGTGGGAACTAAACCAAAAGTTTAAGAATAAATGAAATTTCTTGTATGTTACAAGAATTTAATGTAAATTATCTTTTTTTAAAAAAAAAATCTTAAATACCGCGTAATTTTGCAATGTATCATCACAGCACTTATATTTTGGGTTCATTTCATAGAGAGTATTAGAAATAAAATAAGTACCAAATTTCAGATTCATATTTCTAATATTATTTTAGTATTCGTGTTTGAAAAACGAAAAGTTCTGAACAAACCATATTTTGAGAAATATGGATTTAAAGTATGAAATATGGGTTTTTTGAGAAATATGGGTTTCATTTCAATCTTTTTATCGGATGATAAAATTCTTTCTAACTCCTTGATTGGTGAATCATTTCTTTTATTTCTTGAGTTTATTCATTTTTTTTTCTTTGCTTTGATTTTTTTTTCTCTTCTAATGAAAATTTATTGTGATTTTCTATGCCGGAGTAGATCTTAATATTTCATCCCATTTTAACTTGCAAATTAATGTTAACTAATTAATAATTGTCATAACTACCGTTTAAATGTTTTGTATGTGTTTATTATCAGAAAATAGGTTGTAATGGAAAATCAAGGTACTTTAAAATTCAGAATTAAGTAAATTAGAACAGTGCCATCAAAAACAAGGAAATTCGTACTGAAAATATTTCAAAATATTTAGTATGTGGTAAAAGGATACAAGATAGATAAAGATAATAATTTTTAAATAATCTAAATAAAAATATCTTCCATTTAATTCCTAATTCTGTAGACAAACGGTTTTAAGAACGTAAAAGAACAGGCTTTCATATAAAACATTAAAAAAACTGGGACTTACTGTCAAATTGGGACTTACGGTGAGTTTTTCACGTAGGCGGATAGTTCTGTGGACATTCTTATTAGTAAGTACTTCGATAGGACGAGCTAAAGGGGTTGTCTAATTATAGACTTCCTTCATAAGTATGACAACTTTTTCCTTTCAGGGAATCGTCAATCAACTTAATTCGAACAGATTTAGTAGCTTGACGTGTTAAGTCACAGATTTCCTCAGTACGTGTGTCCGAGATGCAAAGTTCATTAGAAATGCATTCCTCCTTTATACTGTTAGGATTAACGAAAGCTCTCTGTCAAATCCTCCTTACAAATGATCACCATATCGACTTCCTGTTTTGCGCAGTGGCTTAAAATCGTACTCCTGAAAGAGGCTAATTCTATCCCTTGAGGGGTGACTGGGTCATTAATAGGGGTTTCAAGTAACATGTGGGACGAGTTCTGTGAGCAATACTCGATAAGTATTTTTAGTCTTAGGCTGGAATGAGGGTATTTCGAAATTGATCGGATTACAATTAAAGCTCATTTTATGCACACAAAAAATCCAAGTAGTGAATACCTTGTAACCTTGTACTAAGAGTACACAAAAAGAAAACAATAAACTTTGTAAGAAAAATGTCAGTAAGGATTTGGTAATATTTAATACTTAGAATGAATAATACATAATTAATATTTAAATAATCTTGAAATAAATATATAATTAACAGTCATGATAGAAGAAACCTACAATAAAAAAGTATCAAATTTTAGGCGAAATCCATCAGAGGGCATTCTGTCAATTTTTCGGCCGCATACGAACACGATAACTCTTAAACCCAGAGAACCAGATGGATTATGTCTGGTATTTAATTTTATTATCTGAACTGTTGGCATGTACAGATAATTCTGGGCTACTTCCGTCTAAGGGTTGATACTGTCTTTCTGTCATTTCATCGATATGTGAATGCGATAAGTCAAAACCCTAGAAGATAAGTATATGAAACTTGGTTTCAGAGCCCAAATTATAGACGTGTAGACATATATTAAAATAAATCGGTTAAGGAATTTGTCTAAATACATGTCTTCACCTACTATGACTGATAATCCTCACTGTACTATGAAGTTTCCCTTGGTTAAGACTTATGTGGGTAGCTGTTAGTAGATAATTTTCGGGTTATACCATATCACCAACGATGTGCTTCGTGCACGGTATTGGGGTGGTAACACCGTACCTTAATGTACTATGAAGTACTTATAGAAAACGTGCCATATTGTGTTGATGTAAAATACATGCTTAATTATTTTCACTGTTCTACAAACACGCCATATTGCATTAGAATAGAAAAAAGTTGAAGGAAAAGAATATCCTCGTTGGTTTCTACTGCTTGAATGTTTTATGATCCTACATTCTAACGCTAATATTGTTACTTTTGTTGTGTACCATAACAGATGCGGCTTGTAATGATGTCACAGGTAACAATATTAGAAATGGTGCAACAGTGATTGATTATGAAGATTTTTAAAGATAGAATGCGAATTTTTATTCATACCTTATAACATCCACGTAAATGTTCCACAGGCCTTACTCATATTTTATCTTTGCATTAAAATTTTGAGAATATCAGGGGAATTTTACTCTAAAGAGTTCAATTCTCTTAAAAGGGTTTGTTAATTTCAAAATTTATGTTTTAAATACCAACTTGCCCTTCAAAATAGCGTAATATTGATTAATTTAATAAAAGGCAATTCATCCTGCTGAGTATAAATTTTAATATAATTTAAAACCAAAACTTTTCCATCAAATTTGCGTACTCACTTCGGCGGTACATATTAGGTGCATTATGAAAAACAATTTTTTTTTTCTGAAATTGAAAATTTGAATTAAAAGCGATATTGTCAGTCTATAGTTATGTGTTTATGAAAAAATATTTATTCAAACTGAAAAAATGCAGGTCTCCAGGAATAGTTCTAAAGTTTGAGTGTTTCGATTAAAAAAACATAAACAGAAAGCAAATTTTTATTTTTAATAATAAAAATGCTAGTTAACAATGAAAGAAAGTAAATCTTTCCCACGTAAAATTTAGATATCTAGGAGTAGCAGTAAAAGGACCGACTTTTAACAAATCAAAGATCTGTGTTAATAGTTTGCTTCTAGTCTAAGTTTTAAATAACAAATAATAACAAATATTAATTTAATTTTCTTATAACCATACTAATAAATCCCATTTTAAAATTGAAATTTGTGCACGAGATTCATTTTTTTTGTTATTAAGCCTATTTTTTTGGAAAAATTTTTATTTTGGGAAATAAAGCAAAATTTTAAATTAAAAAGAACTTTATTAAAAAATTTACAAATAATATTCATTATTTTAAAACATAATGTATTTTATGTTTATAGAAAATAAAATCATATTTATTTATTTCTGGAATGTAACTTCAGATTAGAAATGATACTTCGTTTCAAAGTTCGAAGCTTGTTTCCTGACCAGAAATCATGATCTAATAAACCCATCTTTTTGTTTGAAATGCCAAAACTAAATAGAAGCTTTTGTAATCTATTTTACCTTTATATCATTAGTTCCTGTTTCATCGACCAGCTCTAACTCTTGCTTATTTCAGATAGTTATAAATGATTCTATTATTGTTGTAGACTACCAATTAGGGATATCCATATAGTTATCTGTCTCAAAATTAGCTTATGGTGGTTTGAAGATCCTCTTTGCTCTTAAATCTCTTCTCTAACTCGAAATTTCTGAACCTTTTTGCTCTAGTTCTAGATATCTAATATTCCTTTGTGAATAAAACAACTTGCACAAAAGGAAACTTTCCGAGTATACCATAAAAGTTTTTCTCTACTAAGAATAACAGTTCTTTATTGGATAATTACCATAACTTGATTCTCTAAGTACATGAGACATTGTACTATCGCAAAAATGTGTTGTAATATATAAATAATTCTTGGATAACGATTTATAGTAAACCATGAAAGGAGCATATATTTTGCTAGTTTTTTTTTCAAACAGCGAGATTTGATCAAATGGTGCAATGTGCAAACATAAAATTTGACATGCCATTGCCAGTATTTTCCATGGGAGATGTTTTCAGGATTTCTGCTATAACTTTCTTTTATATTTGTCTATTAGTACATAATGTCGTTCTACCTCCCTGCACACATTCCCTTTACAGAAATAATACAATCGAATAGCTGTGAAACGGAAGTAGCAACTAACACCCCACAAAGCTCGGTATGATAACTCTCCCCCGAGCAACCTTATTATATCTAGAAAAAAATATATAAATTATTTACATTGCTGGTCTTGCAGTATACCGCCAAACATGATAAGCAAATACAGATTATTGTTTCTAAGATAAATAAAATTTAGTATCAAATACAAAAAATAAATATTTAAAATAGTGGTAAAAATAAAAAATTAAACATACTATAAAAATTATGCATAAAAATAAATTAAAATATTAAATATAAACGAATATCGATTGTAAATAAAGTTAAAAATACATTTACTTTAAAGAAGACTAAACAAGTAATTAATATATATATAACAAAGCGAAAACTTATAAGCAAAATAAAAATAAATAAGAAAAATACAAAAATATAAATTCAAAAATTCAGTATTTACTGAAAAATAAAGTGAAATAAAATATAGAAAGAGGGATAATGCATCAACAGTTCTTAAAAATAAAAACATTAAAATGAAAAAATCTTGTTCGCATACTACTAGGCTTGGGCACCTATGCATTCATAGAAAATAATTAATAAATTTGGTCAAATGTCACAAAAAAAGTGAATTTAAATTTACGTGAAACATTAGAAGTTTCTGAATCGTGCATTTGCTGAACATTGGATTAGAGTGCACACATTGCTTTCATTAGATATTTCGTTGAAAAACTTGTTAATTTTTGAATATAAACAGAGTGTTTCATCTTGTATTAGAGTATTTCATTTGGGACAAAAGTAGGGATTTCCAATATTTCTTCAGCATTCCATATTGGTAAAGAGTAGACCAAAACTAATTGTTTGATGAGTAGATGTCTGGAATTAAACCGTTTTGATAATGCATCAGAAAAGGGAAGCTCTAAGAAAAAAATCACCAGTAGTCCAGTTTGCGACAATATTTTATAGCCTCCTTTTTGAAGCAAAGGCAGTTGTTGTATGTTATTGTTTTTTTTAATTTATTTATTTTGCTGTATCTGGTTCCATGTACTTCGTTAAATTTACTGCAATTACTACAGGTTGATTCTGGAATCCCTCTTCTCCTGATTCTGTGCCTTCCGAAGCATGATCCACATCTTGATTTATTGTATTTGCATCTGTCCCTTTCTAAGTTGAAGAATGCGAGGCGTTTACTCAGTTTTTTATGTGAAAGAACTCTTTCATTTTGTGTATCTCCAAGTTCATTGTAACGGTTCTAGTGTCCAATATCTTTTCCATCCCCTCCGATGGTGTCTCCAAAACCCAATGTGATGTGAATTGTCTACGGCGTTTTATCATAAATCTAATTTTTGTTTCAAATTCTGTGTAAGGAATTTTTGTGCCGCAATTTCAATATCATCTACAGTGCTAAAATCTAGGAGATCACATACGATGGTGCTCGGGTATTTTTTACAAAGTATCCCGGCTGTTATATTTTTCTTCGGTATTTTTCTGAATATCGTTGAGCAGTGTTTGAACATCTTCATCTTTTTCACAAATAACTGGCTACTCCTTTTTAAAAGTAGGTTTCACCATTTTAAAATTGATGGTTCGTTTTTCCGGAGACCTGAGTTGATGTGTGATGTCGTAGCCTCTTCCGTCGGGAATAGAATGAAAGCAAGATTCTTCCTGCTTTTTACTGCTGTAGCATAATAAAAGAAACATGTCCCTTGTTGTCGTTCTTCTAATCTTGTATTTGGACTCCTATTCCGCTTAGCATGCTGAGTAGCTTTCCCTTTATCCTAACCAATAAATGGAACTATTTTTTTTAATACCTCTGTTACTGATTTGTCTTCATTTTTTAGTATTTCATTGAATGATATTTACTATAGTTTTTTTTTATGTTTTTATAAATTTTCCATTTTTAACTGGTTTTGATTCAACCTTTAATACATTTAATACTGGTTTTGATTTTAACCTTTAATACATTTAATATTTTATGACCTCATTCCCTAAGGATGGGCTGAAATTTAAAAATATGCCTATTGGTGAAAAAATAATAAGTATTTCGTACGGATTCCAAGATACCTATGAAATTTGGCATTACAGAATTCCTTTTTTTTGTTGTTGTTGTTGTATACAATTAACGTTCTAAACCTTATACTTTCCTACTGGAGAAAAGTTTTGCTTTTTATTTCATTATGTAATCTTCTTCATACACAATTCATATACGTTCTTTTCCAACTTTTATATTTATATTATTTTTTATTTTGTTTTTTTTTTTCATTTTTTTTTCTTACTTGAAAAATATGCTTAATTTCATAAATAAGAAATAAGGTGGGTCTAATAAATGCGTTTTAAATTTGAAGCATTGTTTATTTGTAGAGTTATAAGAAAAATTGAATTAAAAAGTAAACTAGAAGCAACTGAAACCCTTCAAAATATAACTCTTCCTTTTGTTAAAAATCAGAAATTTTATTGCTAATCTAGGATATCTAAATTTTACCTGACACAAAATATAATTTTTTTTTATTATCAATTAGTATTTAAAACTTTCTATTTTTATACTTGAAGATTAAAATTTGCTTTCTATTTATGCTTTTTTAAAGAAAATGATCTAAGTTTCTGACCAACAAAATTCAAACTTAGGGCCCATTCCGGATGACTTCAATATATTTCATTTTAACTAAAACTTTTTTGATAAACTTGTGATCATGGCGACAACTTTTTAGTCAAGATTTATATTAATTTGATCAAATAAAATTTTGAATTGCAAAGAAAAAACTGTGTGTGTGCGTGTGCGTGTTAGTGTTATATCCTAACAAATGTACTACATTTGGAATGATGCAGAGAAGATAAACATGGACAAGAATGGCATTCAAAATCAGTTCCAAACTTTTAAACTTTTTTTATTTAGTTTCACTTGCTTCATATTCATTGAGATTGAATTCTGTAATCAATTTTTTACTCGCTCCCTGATGTTCTAGAGCTTTGAAATCTCACACACTTTTTGTCTTCTCGCCTAAAATATACTGTCTTAATTTATTTAGAATTTAACCATCAGGCAACTATTAATAAACTTAAATTTTTATATTCTATAAATAATGCTAGCTTTTACAGAGTGTGAGAAAATTCTGAGTATTTAAAAATAGAAAATAATTAAATAAAAAAATTTCAGCTTTTTATTATACAAATAAATTTCTTTTTTTAAAAAAATGCTTTCATTCATCGTCTTTAACCTTGTAAGATATGGCACGCTGGAAAGCCAACTAAATGTTATTATTAAAATAAAAAAATCCTTATCTTTTTTTTTTTTTATGCGCATTCGCCATTTTGAATTTCACCCGATTTCATTGCATTTATTTTTATAAAATAATTCTGCCCTTCTATCTTCCTTTTTTATTGTTTTAATTCTTACAACAACTTCGGTTGGGTCTTAAAAATTTTATCTCAGTGTATTTACTTTTAAACTTTACGGAAGCAGTTTAGCCAAAATCTTGAAAAAAATGAAGAAAGGAAAGCAAAAAATATCCTATGCATACATAAACATTAGAGATAAGCTTACTTGCATCTTTTTGGTATGCAAAATAGTTAGCAATGTTTTTAAATAGGATGCTCGCTTCTGAGTTTATTTGTATATACAATATAAAAACAATTACTTGAGGAGAGAGATAAATTTGTAAATGTTTTAAAACTATTTTAGAGGAATCGGAAAATTTTCGGGTACTTCTGGTTCATTTTATATTGTTTTGGCTTTTAAATAAAAATTATAAGAAAAATTTATACAACAAAATATGTGGCGTGGTTTAAACCAATTCTTCTACTTGGAATTTAAGCACTTAACGACTGAAAACAGATTAATTTGTCCTTATTAAACTATCGAATATTCATGTTCTGTACGAAACAATCAACAAGCAAAAATATATAAAAATAATATTCTTTTTATATATTTTCTTTTACTGTTTTTATAATTAGACTTTAGACAAATATTGATCTTTCATCTTTGAGACCCGTCAAGAAAGTAGATTTAAAATCCGCAAAGTATTTGATAAGTTTTTCAAAAACAAGTCTTCTCTCTGAATATTTTGCTATGTAGATAAAGTTGGGCAAATATGTTTTGACTTAAAAAGCATTACAAATTTCGATTCCGTGAAAATTAATTCAATAGATTAAAAGCCTATGCAATCACAATAAAAGTTTAATTTAAGCAAAAATTTGAATTATGAAGAACTGAATCTAAAATCGCTTTCAGCAAATGTAAAAGATAATTTTAAATTAAAAACGGCTGAAAGATCTATATTTAATAAAGTAAATGTTTTACTAAATAATGCACAATTAATCAATAAAAAATAAGTAATTTCAATTAATAAAGTTATATTTGAATTATTTAATAATTTTTAAAATAACAACTTCAATTAATAAGTAATTTCAATGAATACTATAGAGCATATTAAATACAAGAATTGTACAATGGTATTTCCAAATACCCATAATAATTCACCTCTATTATTTAACAAATTATAAAATAACCTTTTTATTTATTTTATAGCTGAATGCACTACAAAAGTTTACAATTTTATTAGTAAAGTCTTCGAGTAAATTAAATATTTCAAAAAAATTATTCACTTATTACCACTGAAAACGGCATGGTAAAGATGTGTTAAATTAGAAAGGCAGAGAAGTGTTTAACTTGCAAGATAGAAGTGTAACAACTCGATGTTTTTCAATTTTTTAGTTTTGACTTCCAATTAGCCATGAAATTCCAACAGCAAACGACATTTCAACATTTTTTATTTGGCATTTAAGAGACGAGGGAAAAAACTCAATTTACTGAGAAATTCGAATTGGCAAAGCTATGCTGTAATATGATTTTAGAGTATGCGATATCAGCCCAGCAACTGATTTGAAAGCAATCCAAATCAATTCTTACAAAAGTTCGTTGCTTTAAAATTTTCAAAGATCGCATGGAAATCAAACAGAATCTTACCGCCCCTAAAGAGTTGTCAGCAATTTAATGTGCAAAGGGCCGATCTCGCATTCTGACAGGCGTTGCAAAATCGATTCATTACCACGGTAAGCTGGTAATCGCTTGAGGGACAATATAACGCCCATACTCAGGTATTGAACTTTGGTCAGCTAAACTTTACCCCTCCTGTGTAAATAATTTAATTAAAAGTTAATTTTTTAGTAAGGTATGCTTTTAGGCATAGAAATTGAGTTTGTGGTGTTGATTCTGCATTAGGAGGTGGGGTGCGTCAAATTAAAACTAGGATCTTAGAGTTCTAAACTGTGTAGAATGAAAGGGTCAAACATACCAGTGTAGAATGCTTTAAGGCTATGTAAATATGGAGGAGGTTCTCGGACAGATCATAACGCCATCCAAATTGAAATATTAGATGCCTCTAAAAGCTCTCCAGGCTACAAACAAGTTTGAGTTATTGCAGGATCGAAGATTTTGCCGTTTTCCGTAAAATTAAGAGAGACTTCTTCCTCAGAATGTATTTATCTTAAGCAACAGTGAAGCCTTATTTTTTCTGTATATTTTTATTTACTTTGACTTGCTTTCTGTTTGTAAAGAGGGACTTTTCCGATCGATTTTTCACTCACTTCCTGGTCTGTGAAAATTCTGAAGTTTTCGACAATAGCGTATTATTAATTGCTTTTCACTATTTTAATACCTTAATTAAAAGTTCGTAAAAATATTTTGATTTTGATTTTATACAGAAGATGTCATCTGTTTGTTTATTTGATAAAAATTACTTACGAGAGTTTATAAAATCCATAATTATGAATTAGAAAATATATCAAACATTGAAACATGTAAAATAATTAAACTCAAAAGAAACAGTTTTAAAACACTCTATATTTGTACCAACTGTATAATTTTTGTCTTTAATCCTGGAATCAAAATAAAACTTAATAGCATCAAACATTCAAAACTATTTTATAACGAAATTAAGCTCCTTTGAAAAAAAAGTTCCTATACCCATTCGGACAAAATTAAAATACTTTGTAAATGATATTATAATTAAAAATAATACCCTTGCGTATTGTTCATCGCAATATTCAATTTTAATAATTCCAGAAATTATCAGTTAATAGATTAATTTATTTTAATCTGAAATTTATGAGTGATGATAAGTGGTATTTAATTTGAAAAAAAAAAAAAGAAAAACGTTTATTTCAAAGTTCTGTAATATTATTAATTCCCTGAAGAGAAGAATTTAATTTTTTTTTTCTTCAGGGTATTAATGAAAGAGTGTTCTTAAATACTGTCTCCAAGGTATTCAATTTATTTCCTTACTGAATATTTATTCGCTTTCGAAAATTAAAAATTCGAGCGTTAACAAAACACATCATTTATAAAAGTCAATGATAACATTCAATGTTGTCTACCAAAATTTATCAAGAATTGTGGGATGTTTAAAATGGTGAAGCTGATATTAACGAAAATAATTTTAATGAAAGCACTTAGGACAGAATATGGATGCAATTAATAAATATATATCATTCGCGTCAGCTTAAGAAATATTAAATTAATTAGTAAAAATTACTTTAACTATACTAATCAAGTTCCCATAATTTATTGATTTTTATTAACTAGTTATTTATATATCGTCCCAATTAACTCAGCTAGCTCAATATTTAAAATTTCTACGGTTTATTTTGGAAATATCATATACTATTCATTTGTAAAATAGATAAAATTATTTATTGCAATTTTGAAATAAAACATAATACTCTTACATTTTTAAAAGAATATTAAAACTAAATTACTGAAATTTTCATTAATACATAATAAATGTTTAAACTGATTGAAGAAGAATTCATAAGAATAATTTTTAAATTTGTATTTTATAGAATGATATTATTTTCTTAGCCTAAGTATCATTGGATTTTAACAAACATTTCTTTATAAATTTTGATAAACTTCAAATTTGTATATTTTTATGATGCAGTCAAGTGAAATGTGTTGATATTTCCCGATTTGCTATCTTAACAAACAATTGTAACAATTTTCCTTCTTTCATTTTCTAAACTTCTATCTTTTTAAACATAATTAATTTTTCTCTCACTGACCGATGTAACAGAGTTCTGAAATTCTGTATATTTATTTTCTTCTGTTTTCAGAAATTATTAATTAATTAATTGATTTCAATCGAATTTTGTTTATATATACTATAGGCGCTATGTGTTTGCGACTTTGAGAAAAGTTTTGATTTCCTGTTTTCTTAATAGTAATAATGAATAATGACATATACTAGAGATAAAATTGCAAAAAAAATAATTAAAATAACATTTATTAGAAGACATACAATAATTAGCAAACTCAGATGCAGAAACTAATTATCGAACATTTGAAGCTCAAAATAAAAATCATAAAGTCTAAGGATCTGATAACATTCGAATTAGGAAATCAGGCCACAATGGATATTACAAGAAAATATTTCTTAAAAGTAAAACTCTATTATAAATATGATTGAAATTCCAACCTACCATTAAATATTTCTTTCAGCGACTTTCACATTTATGGTTTTTTGTTTTGATTTGCAGATTTCTGACAAAAGGAATTTATCCTTAGATAGACTATTAAGACAATGCTTTTTTTATATTTCAACTTGTTTTAAAATATTTCTTTATTTACTTCTCTTTTATGTTAATTTTCCAGTTTGCAATTTTATTAATCTGTTCGCTTTTAATTTCATAAGAATGAGGAAGATGTTCCGGAGTTTCCATAGCCAGATGTTATTGATTGTTATGTTTTATTGTTTATTCACCAGTGAGGTTAAGCCTTAATTTAAATTGACTTAAATTGAAGTGAAGTAAATTTTACGGCAGAACAGCTCTGTTCGTCTACGTATATTGGTTATTTTTTTTATTATTTAATAATGGCTGAAGCTAGTTATTCCCATATATTAAATATTTTTTTAAGAAATTTTACCAAATTTTCTTTTGCTTGATTTTAAAACATTCACAACAGTAGAATAACATTACTTTTTACTCACCGTTGAATTATTAAGACGGTTGGGTATATTCATGCATGGCCCATATTTGTTTGTTAGACTACTCAGTATAATTACGTTTTATGTTTATTATTAGATAGGTTGTTTTGAAATTAATTTTCTGAGAAAGGTTTATAGTAATTTTATGACTAGTAATGTTTGGTATCCTTTTTTATTCGAAATAACCGTCTAGCCATTCTCGGATTTTTTTTTTTTTCTTTCATCTTTCACCAAAGGTGACGCTCATTTTTTTAAAAAATTCAGTTCAGAAGGAATTGGGAGCAAGTACTCATTCGGATAAGTGCTGAAACAAATTTTTATGCCTTTTAGTGTCTTGTGTACTTGAGATTATTTTTATTTTAGAAATTTACTATTACCAATTTTTAGCTATTTTTCAATTACTTAACTTAGTGTCATACATTTATTTTTTGGTTAGTATAGTAACAATAAACGGATTCATATTTATTCACGGAATTCTTATACACATCACTATTAAGGAAAATTTAATATTTTCTGTTCGAATAATCTAGAGTTTATTCGAGTATAATTATCTTTTCTGAGTAATGGGCCGATAAAATTGCGTAATTAATGCGTCAACTTGAAGGTTTAAATATTGAAGACTTAATTATTGGTAATGACATTGATAAAGATTATTGTTAAAAATATACGGAGTTTCCGAGAAAAATTGAAAAGCAATTATTTCTTTAAATATTTCGCCAAGACGAATATTTTCTATTGGAAAGCTTCATTAAACATGGTGGGTAAATGCATGAAAAACGTTTAACTTCCATGAAGGTTGATATTAAAAAGTTTTAAAAAAATTAATTTTTATACTGCCCATAGTATAAAAGTGTCAGTTAGTAAAATACTACCAGTACACTCAACCAGCTCAATCACGCATTTATCTGCAAAATTTCCGAAATTATAAAAAGAAAAATTTGTTGGTTCAGACTATTTGTTCATACCTCAAGCCAACATTTGATCAGGTCTTGCAATGTACAATTCAAAGATAATATATATATTGTGAATGTTTATCAAAATGTGGATTAAAAATTGATATATATAATATTAACTCTTTTTAAATTAAAAAGGTTATATAATATATAAAAATATTTGCAATAGAGTTTTCAAAATATGCATATTGGACACTCTTTCAGGCTAAGGCGGCTCGTTTTCTCAAATTTAGTGCCTTAAAATTTATATCTCAAAATGAATGCAATTGAAAATGCAGTTTTTAAAAGTAACCTTATGTTTAAATAGTCGAATTTTCAAATTGTAATTACCTGAATGGTATTTTAGAAAATAGCCGACTTATCTTTTACTGATTTGTGATTTTTAACAAAAGAAAAAGAAAAGTTTTTAAAAGCTGTGTCTTTGTCGCGATAACATAAACACGAAAATGAAGCAAAAAATAGCAAATGCAGGAAAAGAATAAAAACAACTCAAGAGTGCGAAGGCAAATCCTTAAAGAAGCCATTATTTGGCCAAGCGTCAAAGTGGAACTTCTTAAACTCCGGCTAAATCTAAGCTAAGTTCACAAAAAAAAGTGAAAGAAAACATTACTTTTTGCTTTCCGAGTATCTCCCAGCAGTGAAATACGAAAAAAAATTTTATGCTTTCAGAAGTTATTCGATGTAAATCTCATGTCTATCTTATTTGTCGATTCACTTTTTGGCTTATTTCTTAGTTTATATTATTTTCTTTTCTATTTTCATTCTCCATTGAATTTTTATCGAAATGTAGACAAAGCACAATACACAAAGCACAAGGAAAATACAATGTTTATACATTATATCGAGGTGGTGTTCACTTCAGCAACTCTAATACTCGAGTCACCATTGCTTTTAAATACAGTTAGTATTACACAAAAAACTGCGAACAAAGAGTTTTGTATTTTTATTCGATATAACATTTTCCATTGAGATACTCAATCTTCACTTTTTTTTAGAAAGTCGATTATAGTCTATAAACCAAGTAAATTGAATAAAAATATCCGCGGTGAGCAGCGTTTTTGCAAGTCATGACGATAGGATATCGTAGTAGTACACAAGTATTTATTTATAATAGTTTTTCTGTATTAAATAAATTTGCATGTGTATGATAAATATATCAGTTTAAATTTCGATGAGCTCCTTTATAGTTAAAAATGAATAAATACGCGTAAAATTTGCCTATGAAAGTCTGAAAATTTGTGTGCCCATAGATTTGTGCAACAGAAACTGCTAACTGATGCTTTTGCACTATGATTCGACACTATGCTGTCGAATATCTATACTCTCATAATCTTATAAATAATGTTTTACAGGTTTATATCGCAGATACTTTTTAAAAGAATATTTTGATACTTCAAAATCTGCAAAAAAAAATCGAAATTTTGAGGTCACATAAAAGTTTAACTTTTAAAACTTTTTTTATTTTCATTCCCCACAGGTTTTGCTAAATTGTTTTCATGCAATGGTCCATCGTATTTAACGAATTTTTGTAGTTAGAAGTTTATGCCTAAATGAAATATTTAAAAAGATAAATGTTTTTTTTTGAACAACCTGTTGATGCTGCATGAATAAAACAAATTTTCTGTATAATTGGGTGAAAGAAGAGCCACGCACTTTTCTAATAAGATTTCATTCCAAGAAAGGGGCTAATCTGAATTTCATCTTATTATCCTGTATATAGCCTTTCTTTCATGTTCTCATTGTGATTCTTAATTCATTATGATAAGTTAATTTATATTTAATCATAGTTGTCAAATATCACAAAAAACGTTTTTTAAGTTTGTATCGCAGATACTTTAAAAAAAAACATTTTGATACTTCAAATAATCAATCTAATAATAACAAATCATCCAAATGTTGAATCATTTTTGTATTTTATATCATTAGATGAAACAAATGTTATGAAATATTGCTATAGTACTCTGTTTGCCGAAATGTATCCATAGTAATTCCTTAACTGTCTAGAAAGATCATTTAGGTCTTTATGTAACGAAGAGTTCAAGAAAGAATAAGAATCTCGCAAGGAATTGAAATCGGATATATTAATGGTGAAAGCAGTGGCACTGTTGTAAAATCTCACCTTGAAGACCGAGGAATTCCAAGTTCAAAATTCATTTCTTTTTCTATCTGCTCTGTACAGGAATCTAGCCCAAGTTAAATTTGTTAAGAGTCAAACTCACAGATAATGATTAGAAAAAATATTTTTTGAAGAGAACGAACTGCTGTCGTCGTCGTGACATGAACACGACTCAGACTGAATACGTCCGTGTAAAAAGGTCCCTCTGGTTGCTTGTAAACGAGATGGTAAACAAAGTTAAACCAATAGAGTGACAAAAATTTTAAAAAAATAATAAATTCGTCATTCTTCGAGAGTCGTCATAAATAACATAAATTGCGCAATAATTAACACTGATTGTCAGCCAAGTAAAAGACTAATTGAATGAATGGCAAACAATTAACTTACCCCGTTAATCTTTTTTTCTTTAATCGCAAATCGTATTGAAATCTTAGTTTTTGGTTTAATATTTCCTATTTATTATTCTCTGCTCGGTTATATATATAGGAACAAACTAAAAGAACATTCCTTTTTTTAAAACAAATATGTATGTTTCTAGAAATAACCATACCATATTTTATCTATAGATCTTATTTTTATATTTGTTATTTCTTTTTGTGATTTTTTTTTTGCTATAATTGAAGAAAAATAAATCCCCCCCCCATCCCATTTTATTGAAGAAAAACAAGATATTTTATTGGAAAGATCTACTAACAAACTTGTCTTGTCTACAGGATTATGAACCGAGCAGACAGAATCAGAGTTTTATTTTTTAAATTTAATAAGTTTCCAGACTAATGATTTCCCCTGACTTAAAACTACGAAAGATCAAGCTAAACAACACAGCTTAACTATACGTTATTTTCAAGAAGTATAATAAAAAGAAAATTGATAGTAATATCTTTGAACAAACGAAAAAAAGTAGATAACCGGAATCTCCTGACACTGGGGATTCTTAAAACCTGGCAACGCGAAAATAAAAACGTATTTATTTTAAGATGACAAGAAAGGATTATTTTTCAGAAAACGGCGATAAAAACGAACAGTTTTAGGTTTAAAAAATTTGAAGTTTTTAAGTAAAATTCAGAAGTATTTTTCTATGACTATAAGCTGTTTGGTTTAAATCTGCAGTATTTTGTTACATGTTTACTTAAAGAAATTAAATTTTTGATGAAAACTTTGAATTTTTAAATAGTGTGCTTTCTTATACTTTCATTAAAGGGATAAATATTAAATTAAATTGAATAATTATGGCAAAAATGATTTTAAGGAATGTAATTTTTTTTTCATGTTTCTATCCTTGACATTTTAAGTATTCCATCATTTCAAAGAATCAACATTAATATGACATATTACTAGTAATCTTGATATCGAGAATGTAATATAGTTTGCTTGAAAAAGAAACCATATGCTTTTGAATTAATTTTAATTATAACTAAACAAACTTCTGATCATTTCATGAAATAAGGCCCAGAAAAAAAATCTGTACAATTTAATTATCTGAATCAGAATTTAAAGAACTTTTAATTTTAGTTAAATTTTGTCAATAAATCATTTATAATTCTAATATTTCTGCAAAAGTTTGCTCCAAATGTTTCAAACTTCCGTTAGATGATGTCTAATTTAAAGAATCCCGTAAAATAGGAACATTTTTAAAGTTAAATTGTTTTTAAATATATTTAAAAATGATATTTAAAACTTTTACAAAATTTTGTATTGCAATATTCATCACATGAATAAATCTCAGCGTATATTAACTGGAAATTCTAATATTCTATCCTCAGATATTCTAAAATTCGAGAATAATACATTATTATCCAATTATCTAGTAGCAATTCAGACAATTAGTCAGCAGAGCATGAGAATTCATGGAGTCGCCGTTCAAGATAAGTCGTTCATCTAAATTGAACTTATGTGGATTATGAAGATTAGAATATCCATTTGAAGTTAAATAGTCATTTATTTTTATTATAATATTTAACGGCTGAGTGAACCACATATTGCAAATTTGATAAGTGGGTGAAATGAGCTTTCTGAATTGTTTTCTGTATGAATATTATATAATTCAATGAAAATATGTTACTAAATATTATTTAATCATAATTTTAATGATGAAATTTTATCTGAAAAATTTAACTGTTAAAAGTCCAGAGGTAATGTATAATTTATAGATAATATATCTATTTCTAGATATTATTATTAAAAGCTAGGATTGATTTTATTGATAAAATCTTGAATATCTTTTATGAAATGCTGAATATAAAACTCAATTAAAAACTTTACACTACAACGTTTTACTTTTTATTAAGATGAATTTTATAAATTACTTTCATATTCTTTAAAAACAGATTTTTATGACAGTACAAGTTATTTTGTATACAGCAGCACTAGTGTACTCTTTGAATAGAAAGTTTAAGAAGTGAATTGGCTTCTTAATATATATATATTTTTTTCAAGATTGATTTGAGCAAATGGAACGTATCAAAGAACCGCTTTCTGTAGCTTGGGGTGTAAATAAATTTAAAATTCATATTAGAATTTTTAATTTTTTAAGTTTAGTGACAGGTTTATCTAGCATTTAACAACACTTAATACTTCGAAAAGTATTATAAAACTATTGTTTAATGTCTGTAAAATATATTTAAAGAGTCTTCAGAGACGACACCTATGGTAAGAAAATTCCGAATTCAGTTTCTTGTTTTTATATAAACTGTAAAAACAAGAAACTGAATTCGGATTTTTCTCACCATAGGTTTCGTCTCTGAAGATTCTTTAATTTATTCTATATAGAATAAATTATTTGAAACGACAAAACTAAATTAATGAAACTTAACCAAATTAATGATACTGATAATTCACATTATCTTGATTTGCAATTCAGTTTAGTTTTGAAAAAGGAAATTGTTTTTAAAACTGGGATTGTAAAAAAAAATAATAATAATAATTTTCGAAAAAATCAATTATTACAGCTTTCGCATCAAAATAATTCATTTAAATTATTTTTTGATATGAATTTGCAGAAAAAATCTTTGGAAGACAAGCATGCTTTAGAGACATTTTTGAAGATTTATAATCTTTAAAAGAATTCTTAATTTTGACACAAACATTTGGATCTAATTGTCTTCAAAATATGTCGATCAGTTTAGATAATGCGAAGAATTAAAATTAATAAAATTGGTCAAGCTATTTAATTTTCAAAAAAAGAATTTCGATTTTCTAAAATAACCTAAATATAGAGGGGTTTTTTTTCTTTTTGTTATTTTGTTTTGTCAGTTGCACACGAGTATATGGTGGTCCAAAAAAATGTTTTCTAACCCTTAAAATATATTCATTAAAAAATTGGTTTTTCATTTTGTATATTCAAGCAAAAATTTTGGGTAGGCTAACAGCATAACAGAAATAAATTTACGTTCTCGATGTTAGATGAAAGGAATTATCTACATTACAACCAGAATGATTCGTTAACTATATATAACTAACGAGATGCTTATGCAAATTATGCCGGGATCATTCAAGTGTCACGAGAGGCGGTATATGGTGCTTGATATATCAGCAATGCCAAAGGGGTATGAATACATGAATACTGACCCGTGGAATGTTTGAACTTGCTTACTCTTCGTAACGTTTACCCTTTTACTAAGGTCATGGCTATTTAGTACAGGGAAATTTACTGTACTAAATAGCCATGTACTGTACTAAATAATCATCAATCAAAGTGAAATCGAGAAAATCGCGGATATATTGATTTCTTTATTTTTAAGATATTTATGCTTTCATCGTATCATTTATATTTATAAATAATTTTGGGATAAGTTTCTATTTTCAGATTAATTATCGATTTGATTTCTCATCCACTAACTCATATTAACTACAAATGAAATCAGAATATTTTACATTGATAAATGTAGTAAAATTGTTATAGATAATATGTAGTAACCTTGCTAATAAAATAAAATTAGTTCGAAATGATTTAAGATATATAATGTCATTCTTATAATGGAATCCATTACGCAGTTTGCTGGAAAAAAATTGGCGTTGTCTAGGTCATTGTCTAGTGTTGTCTTAAGGGTGACTCGGCCACAACAGCATGAGCCGCTGTGGCCTAGTTATTAAGTCTCGTCCTCTGGGCTGAAGGGCTCTAGGTTTAAAATCTAATTCCATTGAAATTCTGACATGTGTACGGGCCTAATGGCGTTAAATCTGACATCGTGAACCTTACGTCCTCTTGTTGGTGTGGAACGAATGTTTTGAGAGGGGTTCCAGATCATGTCTCGTCCTTGTCATCCTTCTAAAAATAGTCGTAGTTTTGCTCTCAAAAGGGTTGATGATCTAATAAATTAAAATAAGCCTAAAACCGCATGAGATAACATGGAGTTATCTATTGCACATCATGAACAGTGTCATATAGTATGATATATGACATCGTGTGAATTCAGTCTATTTATTGGTGACATATCTTAGAGGAAACTTCCTTAAATACTTAAAAAAGTTTTGGATAAATATGTGTTGAAGTGTGAAGTAATACATTTTAAAGCCATTTCTAAATTTAAATTACATAATTTCTACACATAAAATAAGGTTCTTTCTGAATTTCGGTTTCAATAAATGAATTTACCAGTTCTACAAATGTGAAGATAAAAATAATATCCATAAGATGGACGATTTTCTTTAAAACTGTAAAACAAATTTAATGAAATATCTAATATAAATTGTTCTTTTTTTATTCATATAAGTTTTCATTCACATCATATAAGGAAAAAACTTCATATAAGTTTTTACCGGCAAGTTTTAAATGGTCTTTATGGCTAGTGTACATTCAATAAAATGGGTAAATGTAACTATATTTAATAAACACCGGGAACAATTGAATTTTCTCTCGTTTGTTTCTGAAACTCAAAAGAAATATAATGTAAAAGATGTTTCTCCTGGTAATTTTACTTTGCTAATAACACAATTCTACTGAAATACTGTTTATCAAAGTTATGTAGCTTAAAATACTTTTACGTGATAATGGGCAGATTGACAACGGTTGCACAACGGCGAGGTTTCGGTTTCAGAAATACAAGATACAGGATTCGAGACCATATTCTGCTGATCATCAACCGTGTCGGTAAATCTTGAGATTATATGAAACCTTAAGATTAGATGTGCTAACGCTCTTCTAATGTGGAAATTTGAAAAGTTGGGTTCTGACTCTGATGTCATTATCATTTGATTATCATTATCATTAAAATTAGATATTCCTCATAATGTGACTTTGGTTCGACTAATATAAGACCATGTGAGCAATGGCTAAAAGTTTTATGATCAGGGAGTTAAAAATTCTGATAATTATTCTATGAAAGTTCGACTTGCATGTGTTATATATTTTTGCTGCTCGGATTTATGAGAGAAACTGTCGGTTTAGACTTCGACGATATCATAAGACTTAACTATTCAAAATGGTGGTATCTAACATATAATCGCTTCGTGTATCTTTAAGCAAAATTATTAGTCAAGCTGAAACTTGGTCATTAATATGGATTTTTGTAACCACTATTGAAAAGCGAAATAAGCAGTTCAAATGTTTTGGAAGATTCTTTACATGTTGAAAATGAAACAATTCTCTTGGTCTCTTTAAAGAATTGTTGGAATATCTACCATAAATAGGCTAGATAAAGCATTTCTTTTTCTTTGGAAGAAACTTCATAACTATTGATTGGATGTCTTACGCCACTACCATTTTGTATTCGAAGTAAAGTTTCTATTTATTTTGAATGCAGTTTTATAACATTAGATTATATCTACTTTATAACTGGCAAATAATATCTATATAATTAGGAAAATTATCAGATTATGCTTCAATGAAAGTTGCCAAAGAATTACCTACAGCATGTTTTCCCGTTTTTAACATATATTTTGTTAAAATATCTGTAAATCTATGTTCCTTGTTATGAGAGTTAAAGCGCTGGAAAGCAATATTACAGATTCTAACAAAAAAAAACGGAATGTTATTTAAACAATTGAGAAGTTACTCTTGGAGTAAGGAGGAGAGATTTATTATGAGAGATATTTTAATGGATGTCGAATGCATACTAAGTCGGACTCCAGCCTGTGAGAAAAACGTAGCCACTAATAAAATCCCTGTAACCCTTTACTATGAGACTGTGTAAAAAAACAATGTTATACGTTATAGGTAATGTCCTTTTAAGTCCTTAAAATTTAAAACGGGGTCTCGTACATCCAGGGAAATAGTGTGTACCTATAGTAAATTATGTATGCTGAAATTATTGGAACATGTTAGTGCGCCCCTAGCGACAACATGAGTAAGTGACAAAAATAACTCAAAAAATAAAGAGAACGACCAAAAAGTCCTTTAGAAAAATGTACGCTATACTATAGTAAAAACACAGGAAAATGAATTATGGAGTTATCTGTAAAACTGGCGGAGATATTTGCTATTAAATTTATAAATGTTTAATGACTTGGAAAAGGGTTCGTCTAAAATTGAAAAAAATATATTCTCCTGTATAACTACCCCAAGTGGGTTTTTGAAGAATTTTTTATTACTTTTTGTTTACTTTCTTCATTACTTACATCTCAATTCGCAGTTGCTTAACTTGGAAATTTGCTTATTAATACCGAAAAAATACATTTTTCAATTTTAAGCGAACTCTTTTTCAAGTCACGAAAAGTTCATAATTTTATTCACAAATATCTTCGCCTTCGAAGTTATCTACAGATAACTTCATGAAACGTTTTCTTGTATTTTTATGGTATGGTATAGAGTACATTTTTCTAATGAACTTTTGTTGGCCGATCTCCTTTATTTATTTAGTTATTTTTTTGTAACTTCATGATTTCGCCAATAAGAGCGCTGTAACTTTTCTCAATTAATTCAGCATAGTCACTTTACTATAGATTTAAATTATTTCTATGTTATATGAGACTGTTCTGAATTTAAAAGGCTTAAAATGACTTTACGGATCACCATGTGGATTTTTAGCCCTATATTCGAATTGTCAGGGAAACATTTCTACGAAAAATTGAATTTTTAAATTGTGTTTTCAATTAATGGAATTAGGATATTTTCGACAGCATAAGTCATCGAAATTTGAACATCAATAGAGAATATTTGTCCAATTAAAATTTTTATCAGTCTAAAAATTTAATAAGCATAGAAATAATATATTTTCTATATAAAAAATGTAAAAATATTTTAAGTGTTATAGTCTCATAGTAACAATCTGAAAATACATAACCATTAAATCGGTACGTCCAGAAAAAAACATTTATTTCGAAAATCACTCCCAAATCAGCATAACTTAAGTCTCAGTTAAGTTTTTATATCTAAAGTGAACTTCTTTTCATCTAGAGTATTTAAAATAGAAAAAAAAGAAAATGTCATTTTTTCTTTTAACTTTAAAATTTGAAAATCTTAGCATATTTTTTACAATAAATGGCAACTTAAAAATATATTAATGTCCCCCAAAAGGATAAAATTAGTTTTAATAGATGCATAATGTTTAAAGATATCAGAGTATAAAATATCGTATTTATGGTGTGAAAATAATTTTACCTACACTTATTTAAAGTTGAAGAAAATATGTTTTGAAAAACTTGCAAAAAAGTGTGTACTCTTATAAGAGTTCGTTCACGTTTTTGGAAGTTAATTTATGAGATCTCGGCTTTACAAAAGCATAAATATTAAACATTTGTAATCCCCAATTTTTCTTTTTCCTACACTTATGTCCTTTATTTTATGAATATAAAATTAGAAAATTGATTTTTTGATAATAAAAAAATACGTCCCAGGTTCCTTCAATGAGGCTCACTATTCGAAAATCTTTAAGAAGTCTCGCACTTATGCCAGATTATTTGACGTTCTTAGAAAAGTGCTCATTAATTTCGCCGCATTCTCGAATCGTTGAATTGAAACATTGAGTGTTCTAGGGAAGAATAAAGTCTTGAAATATATATAAACTGAAATGAGAATAGTTGTAAGTATAATTATGCGTTTTTTTTATTAAGAGAATTTTAACACTCTAAATATAATTACATAAATGAATTCTATATTAGAATGTCAGATAATATAATTATTCTTAAGAAAAGTTTTTTTACCGGTGTAAATAATGAGCTCTATTTTACGTGTTAAAGAATTACTTTAAATATTGAACATTTTCTTTAGATGCATAATATATTTTTTTCCTATTAATAAGCTAGAAAAATAAAAATGGGTTCTGGTGGGTTTTTTTATATATATATATAACTGAATTTCAACTAAGATAAGATTCTGTTAACTAAACTTGGATAACTGTTGTCGTATAGAAATTATGAATCTTAAAATATTACTTTTGTTTTTATAGTTTCTTGATGTAGTATAAATAGAAGTTTTGAATCGTGAAACTCTTTTTTTAAGATGTTTTTCTTATTCGAAAATAAATTACAAACAAAATTGCAAAAAATATGAAGGTTTTTTCTTTCTAACTTCTTCAAATCTGGTAAAAATCGTCAGATGTTCTGCAGATAACAATTTGAAATATTTGATAAATTTAAATGAAATAAACAACACTAAATTGCAAAATATAAATCTCACAATGGATTGTCTTTGATTAATACAATTAACGTAGGAAAAAAAAATCGAAAGATCGTAGTCGATGAAAATATTCATTATGTAGAGAAAACAAAATCTTTTGAATCCGTTCAAAATGTTAACCAAATTATTTTGCTCTATATGCTAAATATATCAGATAGCCTATAAAAAAAGACATCCATAATAAATGCATTTTCTATCAATATGCATGCCAGTTACCAATTTCAAAAGAAAATGATATGTTTAAGTTAAAAAGATTATTAGAATATAACAACCGATTAAGAATTAAGGAGAAATATGATGAAAGGTTCCTTACCAAATTAAAATAATGAGTTTTAATTATCTAATTGAAGCTGCCATAAATCATAGAACCCCAACTAAAGTGTGCGTAATATGCTTACTTGCTTAGTAAATATTTATGACATATGTTACAATCAAATCAAAAATTCACAGAAATAATTTGTTGGGTTTTATACAAATCATTGGTGATAGGAAATGATAGAGAATCATCCAAGAAGGATTTAGTTCAAAACAAACCAGATTATAAGGTAATGCTAAGCAAAATTCTTTAAAATACGTTTCTACAAGTACACTAAAATATATATAAAATATACACTATTTTATTTTTATCGAAATTAAGAATGTCTAAATAAAATTGTAGAAGTGCGTGACTCTAGAGAAATATTCTAAGAATTAAAACAAATAAATCTATAAAATTTAGTTAAATCTATAACATTTATAATGTTTTCAATTTTAACGAATGTTTGAAAACTTTTTTCTGATGTCCATTGTGATTAATTTTTTTATAGTATCGTCTTCAGTGCCTTGAGATTTTACGACTTTGCTTTAATGCACTTTCTTTTTCATAAACCCAGCTGGAGTGATTCCTTGAAACTTTATATATAGGTGTTATCTTCGCATCCCCGCATATCTATTGCCATATATGGCTGTTTCGCCAATAAACACCACCAAACCGCCAGCCCCGCATACTTATTGGTGATCCCAAACAAGATCATTGCTGTTCATAATTCTACTCTAAGAATCTCATACATGAACATTTTGCACTTCATACTTGAGTGACGAAAACCCACTATGTATTTTGGACACTTTCTTTTCGATATATTAAAACTAAAATTTAGTACAGAGTTACAGCTGTGGTAACAAAATCCCATATGAAATTCCACTTGTCTAAGCTGTTTAGTTTGAGTTATTGCATTTACATGTATAGTACAGGCCCACAGACGGTCAACTATTTGACGGATTTGATTCAAAACTCAATACGTATCTACACTTTCGATATTAAAACTGGGTACCAGATATTGTCCATCTATCTCTTAACGTTTTTTCAATTATTTTGTTCATTTGTACTTCTTAAACAGGAAACTTCCATCATATTGATCCTTTCAAAATTTGAAAGAAATTCAAAAATTTGCTATAAAGTGGTAATTTAATATGTTGTAATTTTTTTTTAAGATTGCAATACTTCCTCTTTGAATATTTCATATGCGAGAAAATAAAAAGCAACATATTTTACTCTTTGTCATTTTTTTAAAGAATTGTGTGTTTGAAAACATTAATATTTCTATAATTCTACACTTTTTAGCATTTTAAATGTATCAGAATTTATTATTATAAATAAAACGGAATGTCAAAATGAATGTTTCGTCAAATTCAGCATTATATGGCGCCATGCATATGAAATTTATTTATTTTTACATCCCTTTTTGAAGTACAAGTAACACGTTTTTGAAGGTACGGACTTCATAACTTTGAATAGCGATGAGATGACAATGACAGATGAGAATTGACGAGAATACAAATTCAACAGAAAATGAGAAAAAAATTAAGGAAGGAGTGAATATAAAACAGATCAAAAATAATATTTGGACGATCAATACTTCAAATGAGCAGAGAGTAACATGATATCCGAGTTAACAAAATTTGCATGTAAGACAGCATCATGATCTGGCCCAAAAAATACAACAGAAAAATGAAGATTTCTAAAATCCAACCGGTCAGTGTGGATTTATTTCGTTAGAAAGATAAAATCTTTAATCAAACTTCGTCTTTTCTCTATATTTTTTGACTATTGCTTTTGAACATAAATACAATTATTTATACGTTAGGTAAAATAATATATTCTAAAGCAATAATAAAGCTTTTATGTGCAATATAAAAATTTGATTAAATATTCATATTTTCTCAGGAATGATGAATATTTAATCTCCAACATTTTACAAGCATCCTTTTTATATCAAAATTTTAATACTTTTTAAACATTTTCTGTTAAACGAATTTCGTATCTTTCAATCTGAGCTTACTTTCAAATCTTTGTACACGAAAAGCATTATTTCTCTAATCTCCTAAAGTTTCCAGTTAAATAAAATAAATGATAAGTCATCAATCAGTCACTTTAAGTAAGTGTTGTTTCATTGAAAATCTCTCTCAAAAAGTTACTTAGACCTTGTATCCAATACTATTTTCTTTAGACATCATTTTATGTCTTATGTCTTGTGCAGGGGTTTAGTCTAAAGCTTAACTGATCAAGACTGAAAGACCCGATTTCATTCTTGATCAACTAGGGGCTCATAGGCTTATAGACAGGATCAAATATTTTCGAAAATCCTGAGTGATAAGAAAGGAGGTACCGTCCTAGAACTTTTATAGACGAAGGTTAACTGTAAGTAATGAAGTTCCACGTTGTTTAACTTTGATGGAACACCTTCCCGAAGTGTCCTTAGGGGAAGGGGAGTATTTAAATATTTTGACTGAATTCTTTGAATTATTTATGTACTTTAGAGAATTTTATTTTTACTTTAACTGTACAATTTGATTTTCTCAGTAAAATGAAAACTCTCAAATATATTCTGATTAAATTCTACAAACAACCTGCTAAAAGATGGACTATATACGAGAAACAAATGTTTTTCCCCTTTTCAAGCGATGGAAAGATAAAATCTGTGGTCCTTATGGAAACCTTAAGAATACCATGTCTTTTTCTCTTATTTAGTTAACCCTACACTGCATGATTTTTTATTTTTCCTTGAAAAAAATATATATGTAATAGAGTGTAATGATAAAACATGAAAAAATATTTAAAAAAAATTAAGTCTAAATTTTCATTATTTTTTAATTAAATGTTAGTTTGTTGCCAAGTGGCAACATCATGCAGTTAAGCATAAAAAATAAAAAAACAAACTGTGCCAAATGGCTACACCATGCATTCCAGAGAGAAAAATTACTGTAAATGATAGTCTCTAAAACAGTTCTTCTCTTTATAAAAACATAGAGGAATTGAGCATTTCATGCACTGTACTCTTG
The DNA here is from genome assembly GCF_947563725.1 of Argiope bruennichi. Lineage (NCBI taxonomy): Eukaryota > Metazoa > Arthropoda > Arachnida > Araneae > Araneidae > Argiope > Argiope bruennichi. The sequence goes on from NC_079162.1 coordinate 54,554,650, forward strand.
TAAATCCTTTACAATTCAACATTTTACATCGTTGTTTATTTGTAGAATGCTCTGGCCAGTGATCAATTCTGTCAAATCTAATATCTTTTGGAGGCTCTTTTCGACAAGCTTTTTTTGATTGTTTTCCAACTGTTTCCTCTGCACTTGATGGTCTCCCTCTTTTTAGTGATTTTACTTGTCCATGTAAGCACAAAGTTTCTGCTAACTGCAATCTAAAAGTAACAAGTTTCATAGGCTTTTCACTGTTACGCTTTTGTTTGTGCACTCTCTTATACAGCAACCAAGCATTGATAATCGTCAGGTCTAATAAATGATAAAACAACCGAAAATACCACTTTTTGCTTCGCATTATTATTTTATACCTTCCAATCAAACTGTCAAGTAAGTCCACACCTCCCATGTGCTTGTTGTAAGTTTTTATAACGTAAGGGCAATTTACTTTTACATGACATTTTTGTTTCCTGTCAAAGCGCTGTACTTCACTTACCGGGTTTGTACCAGCAAATGTAGAGAGCATTGTGACAGTTTTATTGTCTTTCCATGATACATTTGACAGTTCACAGCCATCATATTCAGCCACAAATTCAGTGATGGATCCACGAACTTGTAACTTCAGCTCCCTTTCAGTTGGAAGTTTGCAGTCTGGAATTCTATTTCTTCTAATAGTTCCAAGAGATAAAATTCCCTTTTTCTTCAAATATACTTGCAGAGGAATAGAAGTGTAATAATTGTCAAAGTAAAGTTTGTGATTAACATTTTCTTGAACAGGACGAGTTAATCTAATAACTACATTACTACTAGCTCCTAAATCAGGCTCTTGAAGTATATTAGCAACATCAAGTTCTTTGCCACCATAAATCTCGAAATTGTATGCAAATCCGGATACTCCACTCAAAATGAAGAGTTTGTAACCGTATTTATGGGGCTTGTCAGGCATATACTGTTTTAAATGGTGTCTAGCTTTAGTAGCACACATTTGTTCATCGACACATAAACATTCTTCCATAGGAATGGAAAGGAAAGATTTTTGAAGTTCATCAATCAAAGGTCTCAGTTTGAAAAACTTATCCTGGCCTCCTTGCAAATCAGTTGAAAATGCATTATTGTCATTGAAATGAAGATATCTTCTTATTTTTTCAAATTCGTTAACGGGCATAGAATTTTGAATGAGAGATATTCCAACAGCAGGATTCCAGTACAATCTAAAATCTTTAACACTTGATACAGAACTCAATATACAAATTCCCAAATATTTTCTTATATCAGATGATGTTACATTCAGAGGTTTCTCAGGTGTCTGTTGTACACTATATAGAATAGTTTGTTCAGAAATAAAAGTTATGAGATCCGGATGAAAAAAATATGAAAAAAACTCATAAGGTGTTTCCAAATTCAAAATATTTTGAGGTAACTGTGTATCTCCACTGAAAGTTATGATTTCAGGATTTACTTGCAAAGACTTTTTCTTCCATACAAGTTTAATTTTTTCCTTTTTAACTTTCTTACTTTTTTCCTCTAATGTCTTGTTACCTGAAGTCGAACTTTCGTTTTGAATATTCACTTCATTTTCAGATGATTCAGAATCATTGTTATTGTCAGAAATATCTTCTGAATTTCTATTGAAGAGAACATTAGGATTAAATGTAGGATCTTCATCGCTATCATCAAAATCATCATCGCTTCCACTCGAAAGAGCATTCCATATTTCATCTGTCAATAATTTCTTTTTACCATCTGTATCAACAAAGTAAACAGACCTATGCTCTTCCATTATTCTAGCTTATAGAATTTCAAAGAAAAAATAAATTGCTTCTAATTATATCACAAAACTCATAATTAAAACTGCAAAGACAAAAAAGAAAGACAAAATGTAACATAAGTAGTATAAACAAAGCACATGCTTTCTGAACTACAGTGTTGAGTTGAATTGTTCATCGCATCCTTCCTGCATGATGTTGCCAAATGGCTACAGATACATATTGTGGCTTAAATTTTTTTTAAATATTCGCTTTATCATAAAAAGCCTAATAAACGAATTTTAATAGTTCATTTTATGCATATGATTTTTTTAATGGACCTAGGAAAACATTTAATAGTAAATAAAAATTTCAAAATATGGCCATTTATGTGATTGCAAAAGTCTACTGCTATGTCTCCATTTACTGTTATCCACGGACACCTACCGCCATCTATTGAGAATAAATGGTGATAACTGAATCAAAGAAGTCCAAACTTACTTTTAATGCACAGTGTTGCCTCATGGCTACATTTTTCTGGTCATGAAGATGACAAATCGCCAGTGTAGCCAAATGGCAACATGATGCAGTGTAGGGTTAACTTTCTCTTACTTGTTATCTCGTCCACGAATGGTTGTGGTGCAAAAGTATGGAAAGAAAATGCCAGCTCAGGTGCCGTCCGTATCAGAGTTTAAATTTATAAGATTCATCCCAAAATAACTGTAGCGTTTATATAACTAAACTTACTTGACTTCTCATATTAATAATGATCTCTCGTGGACAACAAGCAATGTCTCAGTTACAAGACCGAAAAGTCTTGGCGCTACCGAAGATTGATCAAATCTGCAGGTCTAGTGCACCTTAAATACATCGTGGGTCAATCGCCTTTCTGTTGCTGTGGAGTAATTAATGAAAGATGTAGTCGGCTTAGGTACCACCCTCATCATCTGACTCTGTTCAAAATTACAAGCTCCATCCCAAAATATGCATTGTACAATTTCAAAGCAGGACGTTATTCTAACAAAGCTTAGCTAAGTTAAGACAAACAAAAAGTCCTACAGAATGCCGAAAGTTAACTGTTCTTTTCTTTTACTATCACTAAATCTTAAATATAACTAGCACAATAAGATATAGGATAAAAATTATTACTGGGCAAATTATACAATAGTCTGATTAATTCTACATTATAAAAGAAAACTTAACTGCATAACTGTATAGTATTTATACATTATTTTAAATAGTACTGTATAGTATTGTATAGCTGTACTAGGAAGAATAATTTCTACTGGTATAATGCATGCATCGATGTTAATGGAAAAGTTTAATGGATCTAAGTGGTACGGCATGTTTTAATTCATAGCAAGTTTTGAACTAGTGAAAGGATTACATGAAGTACTCTAATTACATTTGACCAACTATACTGAATGAATGAATGAATATATGAAAACGAATAAAATGAATGTCTTTTGTTTGAGCATGATAAGTAAATCTGCTTTCAAGAAAAATTGAAAGTTTCAAGAACGCTCTGCAAAATTGTTTTTCTCATCTCATCAAGAAGCAAAATGACAAGGTCTGTCTAAATTAAAATTTTTAGATAGTTTCCAAATAAAAAATATACCCTTCGTTTCTGTTCGGTTGAAATTAATATTCCAACACTGGGATACATTTAATCATTTCTAAACTTTGTTTATGTGGTAGTTTAGTCAACAAATAATATTGTGCTAGTTTTAGCTAAAGGAGTACTAGCTATTTTAAAATGTAAATTTTGAATGTTGCAAACATTGTTGATCCCACGAATTTTCCGTTTCAGTCTCGTGCTAATAAGAATCCTGGCAATTGTCAAAACGAAACAATTTCTTTTTTTTAATCACCGGGTTCTTTACTTATGGTGCATGTTTTCTTACTTTCTCGTATAAGTAGTAAACTCAAGATTTTAAAGAATCTTCATGTTTAAACCTTTCTGATATCGAAAAAACAGCATTTTTGGAAAATGTCCGTTTGTCTCTATGCCTGTCTGTGACAAAGATAACACAAAATACGTTTGAGCTAGACGGATGAAATTTGGTATAAAGCTTAAAAACAAATTTTTAGTAAATACCTTACAAAGCAAGTCTGTCTGTCCGGCTGTTCGAATATAAGTTAGTACGATAACTATAAAACGAAGAGTGCTAGATAGATAAAATTTAGTACACATATTTAACATCTTTAATAAAGACGCCTGTCAAATTTTGAACGAAATCCGCCTAGAGGTTGACTGTCTGTCGGTCTGTTCTTTCAGAAGTATGCAAACGGGATAACTCATAAACGCAGTGACTTAAATATATAAAATTTGGTTCGTAATTTTGTAACTTTAAGTGTAGTTTTATGCCAAATTTTTGTTTCATCTGGTGGAGAGGAACGAATCTGAAACCCAAACAGATTCTTGAATACTTTTGACAGAATACAAGGGATTAATCGCCAAAATACTCGCCAAGGCTCATACAATAGATTCAGCAAAAATGCTAAATTCCGGCCAAAAGTAAATACTTCGTAACCATTGTACGCCAGTGCCATGCAAGGCGTTCAATAGGTTAACATCCTTATTAGAGAATACGCGAGAAAGTTTTAGGGAACCTCTCCCTCCGGTTTCTCATTTCCTTACATATAAACTGCAGATATTATTGCAATCGTACTTATAATTTCGAAGTCGAAATTGTGTGTATAGCCATCATTTATGTCTTTCTAAGTTCGGAAACCAAATCTTTGGATTTATTTCTGTCCATATTCTTATGAATACGGTAAATCGTAAACAGAAAGAGCTAACTAATGAAATTTGGAATATTGTCATGAAATATAAATGTTCATTTATTACTATATTTGAACGGATTCCATCAAAGGAAAACTTTCTATCCGTCATTCTGAATGTGATTGCAGTAACTCAAAAACGCAACGAGTTAGATGGATGTAATTATGTACCAAAATAAGAATTCTCCACCAAATTTTCGGCTCAGTCGATTAAAGGAAAGCTCTTCCTAATTCACATATGCTTCTCTTTACCATACGACAAAGAAGAACACGCAGAAGTAGAAGCAAACAAGAAAGTCGAGAGGGCACCATTTTCTCTTTTTATATTGTAGCGACAGGCCATTCTATTTACTTTTCCATATATGAATAAAATGTTACTTTTACTGTTTGACCTTACCAGTTATAGAATGATCCATGCGTTTCAAATTCCACTCGCCGATATGAAACTTTTCCCATAAATTGCGCACGCGTAGACAGATAGTATTTCCATAAATAAATTATTCATGAAATGTAAATTTTGTATTTGTGGTACTCCTAGTTCCAAAAGTCGGTTATTACTTTACAAAATATCCAAATAATTCATTTTGCCCTTGAAGAAAAAGATAAGTTTTCGTTTGAGTATGCTGTAAAATATTGCGTTTAACTGAATGTCTGATTTTTTTTAAAAATAGAAAAAAAAAGCAAATCTATGCTTTATTTTTTAATAATATGTCATTCTTTACACTCTGAAGCGATATTAGATATTTAATAAATCGCATGTTGGGGTGAGGGCAGAATTTAATGTTTTTCGAACAAAACATTTATTGCTGGATTGTTTAATTTCTAAAAATTAATAAATGCCATTTTTCTATGTAAGGACTTTTGTAACAATCAACATTTATCGAGAATGTCTGAATAAGCCATCATAAAGAATAGCGCGTCCATTAGGACATAAGATTTAAAAGATAAAATAATTTATTATTATTGTCAAGAAGTCATAAATTACCATTATTTTGAAGTCATAAAAGCAGGGTGTTTACTCTCATCGGGGCCTCACAGCTAATTTCTAAATAGTTAAAAATAAAAATATGATTACAGATGAAAAATACTTGAAATGATTTGAGAAATTATTTCTTGTGGTTTGAATCAAAAGCTGAAAAGGTTACAAAGGCCTAAAATTTTATTAACGTGTGTCTTATGTTTCACGTAGAAAAATATTCTTGCTTAAAGTATCTCCCTTTTTTGCATATTTTAAAAAAACTGAGCGAGTTGCGAAACTATATTTCATCATATCAAGCCAATTTAGGAGGATTTTGTCTAGTGATTACCAAATAAATTTGAAATAGTCTGAAATAAAGAAATTCAAAGCTTCATTCCTCCTACTGGTGTGGTGCAAAAGTTTAGAGAGGTGGGTGCCAGTTTAAGCAACGTCCTCGTCGTCTGATTCAGTCTCAAAATTAAGAGATTCATCCAAAAATACCCCCCCTACCCCTTATTGCTTTCAAGTGAGACGCTAATATAACTAAACTAAACCCAAAGATTCAAAACTCAGCCCTTTTTACTCCTAAGCAATTGAAAAATTTTCTTTAAAATTTTAATACACCAAATATATTTTATTGAATGTGTCTGTCATGATCCTACGATCGTATAAAAGATATGATTTTAATTTTTCAAATCCCTTTATTGGTTGAAATTACGAAAAATTTGTGCTTCATTTAAAGCATTTTTATAACTGGAAGTACATACCTATCTATAAAATTTTAGATACTAACTATTGGTCCGAGATTAGAATAAACAACTTTTATATAAATGTAAAAAAACTCAGAAAAAAATAGTTTAAAATTATTTTATCTTGGTCTGAAATTAAAAATAGTAGGTTGGACATTAAATATTTCATTAAAATATCTTTAATAAAATCTTCCCTTTCAAAAGAGTGTAGTAAGTAATTATTTATTAAATTTTTTTAAATTGTCTAAAGAGGGCAAAGCTTTTATACTCATAACGTTTCACAGGATTTTAATAGCTGCCGTATCATATTGGAAAATCATATAAAATTCATACTTTATGCTAATTTATGAAAATCTATAGTTGTGTAAAAAATCTGAGATTTCAAAATAAACCCCCAGGTTTCCTCTTTACATTTTTCTGCTCATATATTTCTGAAAAGTGTCCCATTAACAACTTTAGGTGGTTCGGGGGTGAAGAAGTGCAAGTGCTCTTAAGCAAATATTTCACCACTTTTACAGATGAAAAATATTCCAAACTTCGGAAAACTCAACAAAAAATCATCCTTAACATTCTAAATGCACGTATGCATTGCGTGTGAGAACGAAATGGGTTTCTTTTATATGCGATAAGCATACATTATTCGAAATATAAATGTATGTTACCCCCTCCTTCTCTTTCTCTCTCTCTCTCTTGACTGAGATATCTCGACTTTGCTGCCCTCAGGGGAAAGAAATAGAAAACATTTTATGGTCAGATATATTTTGGAACAGGTTTTCCCGATTTCTTTCGAAATCACATGACCGAAGGCTGTTTATTTCTCGCGGAGAATTTCTTTTAAGTCTTGTAAATAATCCGGATCGTGACACTGCGATTCCGCAGGCGAGAACATGTACAGCTCAAATATGGGGAAATGACACAGGCGTTCCTTGGTAATATGAATAAATTCAGTGTCCAGTATTTCGTGAACGCCACTGATATCAACACTTTTTCCTTATTAACCTGCAGAGTAGTGAGAAGAATTGATAAAAACTATTGGGTTCGTTTTTATTGGAAATATTGAATTCTTAAAATGACAATTTTAGATGGATTTAAGACTTGTAATTTTTATTCCATAGTAAGATATTGAATTCATTCCGACAGCGTCTTGAGCCAAGGCTTCGATGACTAGGATTTTAAGTCCAGATTCCACGGGAAAATCAACTTAATCTTGAACATGGAATGCAGTAAATCTCTTTTTGTGACCAAGCCATTGCTATTCCATACATGATAACATGTAGAATTCAAATGGGAAATACAGGAATTCCAAATGACACAGGCGTCCTTTGGTGATATAAAAAAAAGTTTAATGTTCAGTGTTACGTGCTTGGATCTGTTACACTATTTTTTGTTAGTGTAGTAAGATGGATTGATAAAACAATCAATTTAACTCTTATATAAAATATTGAACTTTTATAAAGTTATTTAATGGAATACTTTTAAGGCTGGTAAATTATTACAGAAGTTTCATAAAGTGAAGCAGTGCCATTTAGGCAGCGCTTCAATATCAAATGGTAATGGATTCCAAGCTCGGTTCCACTGAAAAACCGCTGTGTCATTGGGATTGATGCTCATTAAATTTGCTTTCAGGTCGTATATCTTCTTCATGATCCAACGTAATTTATGAATTTATTTTAAGAAATATTTTTAAGTTCTGTAAAATATTTACAGTATGATTCTGCAATCCCATTGCTGATTCTATTCCGAAAGCATCTTAGATTCGGTATAGATTCAAGACTTGATTCTGCTGAAGTCTCGTCGTTTTTGTATGGTTCTCTATTATGGTAACGATAGTTTGCAAATCAAATTTCCTCGCTTTGATGTACAGTAATCATTTGAATTAGTAAATAAAGTTCATGAACCGTACGTGCAATTTAATGGCAATTCAACTTTACGAAATTGAAATGCAACACCATTCTGAATCAACTTTGGGTATATATATTATCACTCAATTTGAAAGGTACTGAACATGCTTAGAACTTAGTTTCCGATAAGCAAAACCACACAACTGCTACTCTACCTGTCTAATTAAAGACATTCGGATTAAATTGAATAACCGGACCGCAGCGACAACATTGACGGGAACTAAGGTCGAGTCCTAAGGGCCATCACTGGCGACAGTACAATCTTTCCCGTGGGAAGCACGTCCCGTACTCGGAAGGAGGTAGCCGACCACCCACTATTTCTGTACCCACCAGGGTGGCGAGAACCAATCAACATATCGGAAGCTTCTCATTCTCATTTCTGAAGGGCAGCTCGGTGGGAGTTTCCGATAAACATAAGAGACCTAGTCTAATCAGTAAATATGTAATGAACTGAACACCAGTCCCTCGTGAATGGGTGAAAACGACGCGAATTAAAACCACATTACTACCGATGGATGCAAGATGTACAGCCAGACATTGGCAATGGGGGAAGATTGATGACGAGTTATTTATCAACTTCTCTTTCTCGCATATGAGGAGACCATGCAAATAATGTCCATTTCTAATACAGAAGAATTTTCGTAATTAAGAACATTAAATTTTGAATAGAGTTTTTTGCCTTTAAAAATTCCGCCGGAGTTGCAATTTGAATTTTAAAGTTTCATGCCAAATTTGGGTTGTTACATATTTTCATTTCAGTTTCAATAATATTTAAATACTTTTCAAATTCAAATGTTCTTATTTGAAATAAATTTAGATGTCAATCTACGAAGATCTTAAAAATTAACTTCCTTTTTTGAAAGAGGCGGAAAGAAATTTTATCACCAGGCTTTCTTTAAAACTTTAACACATTGCACAATTTCATAAATGCAATAAATGACATACTTTCTCGTTTATAAATTCTGTTTAATAAGTTTTCTTAAATTTCCTTTTTAAATCAAATGAGCTATTTAGGCTGAATCAATAGAATACTTTACTCAAAATTATTAATTAATAGATTAGCTGATTTCGTTGTTTCTTGTTTGCGAAATATTTAATTCAGTCAAGATTCCATAAATAATTTGACATTTTGAGATATACTACATAATTTTTTCCTAAAACTAATAAATTAGAAAATTTCCATACATTTTCTTTTAATCTATATATTATTTTATTTCATAAGTTAAAAAAGTGGCATAAATCTATGACAATATGTTTCAAGATCAAGTTAGATAAATGATAAATTAAATGTGAAATTGTTTTCATCTGATTTTTCAGAGCTCTTTTAAATGCTATATTTTTATTTTTAGACTCTTAATCAAAATTCAGAGCTCGCATTGTCCATTCTTCTCGAAATTCAAGTAAATCATGATTATATTTTTCTTTAAAAATATTGTCATAGCAATTTTATAGGCTAACTATCATTCTTTGAATCGTTTTTCAACAAAATTAAGTTTCTGAGTTTGTCCAGCAGTATACCAAATTCTTCTTTTCAGAATTAATTCTAAAAAAATGGCAACTTTTTTCCATACTTCCATTGAAACTTTTTTCTGAACATAAAACAACGTGGTAGATAGTTTCTGGCCATCGATCATGATGAAGACTTGTTTATTCCTTCATTTTTTTTAGTCGACGAAGAAAACCCAATAGATCGAATGTGTTGGGATCTATTTTTGCACTTCCAAAATCATCTTTCTTTTACAAAGCCTTGGGGAATTTTTTTTAGTTCTAAAAACATTTTTATTTCTTGTTACTTTACAGAGTCATTTCTTGAGTCAGCACTCGAATGCAATGAAAATTTAAATAATAAATACAATTGGCTGTAACTCTGATACAAATCATCATAATTATTAGTTGTATTGGAGATTTAGAAAAACTCATAATGGGGCTTCAGTGATAAATTTTAAATGAGTACAGATTTTTTTAAAAACAAAATGTATACAAATCACCATAATTATTAGTTGTATTGGAGATTTTAAATTCATTTAAGTGCTTCAAGACAAATTCCAAATGAATGCAGATTTTTTTAAACAAAAAGTAATGTTTAAATTAATCATGGGGTTCAAATATATTGCTCAAATACTTGGAGATATTCTCAAATGAGCAATCAAGTGACCGATTGAAATTCTGTTTTCATGTTCTGCAGTATTAGAAACATTTGTAAAGAAAATGCAATAGAAAAATAATGGATACACAAAAACTTGATTAACAATTCGCTTCTACCTTTACATAAAATATTAGAAATATTAATGAGGTGTTTTTTTTTTCTATTTTATTCGCGTAATTTATGATTGAGAAGAGCAAAGTTATTGATGACCAAACTCAACTAGATGATTTTTTTTTTAATTTTTTCACATTTCGATAAATTTTTTTTGAGGTAAAATCTCAAATATCCAAATAAATTATATTATAAAAAGAATGTAAAAATAGATTTCCGCAACGAATTAATAAGATATTCCGTATTATAATTAATCAAAGTAAATAAATATACAGAAGATCGTAAACTCGGATTTTAATCTGCCATCCGAAAAATCTTCATTTTGGTATATTCGGAAGTTTTTATATACGTATGTACAGTCTCAAGTTTTGTTTTCTTTACATGACCATGGTTTAAAGTTAAGGTATCCTTTCTTGAAAACTCAGTGTGCCTAGCTCATAATATAATTCTTTTCAAAAAGACATTATCTTCAAATCAAATGAAATCAGTTACACTGGTTTAAAAATTTCAAAATTTCAACGTTTTCTTTTGTCGAAAAGGGAAAATATTTCAACTCTTACATGCGAAGATAGGGAAAAAAAACCTCGGGTTTACCAGCAATATTAAATATTATTAATGAACCCGAGTGGTCGCCCAGAAATGTTCTAGCATTAAATTGTCCGCATAAAATTGTAGACCTTGGAAAAGACAGCGAATACCTTAAATGGCACTGATGAACGATATATATGAAATATAGATGTTTGGAGTGAATCTGGCATTTCTACTGAATCTGTAGCGAGAATATGTATTTTGCTGCCCAAATATCACCAACATATTGCACAAAACTACAGTTGCACTGACAAGATAAGATGTAGAATTTCATTGATTAAAGTCATTGCATTTATGAGTTATTACCTTTACATGCAAGTGGAAATAGAAGTCGACAGACGATCCATTATTTAACGGATTTGGCTCAAAACTTGGTAAGTAAATAAAATTTGATACACAAGTTTAACATCTAAATTATATCTACCTAGCTTTTTGCATTTTTCAGATATTGTATTCATTTATATTCGAAGAGTTAAACTTGCAGACTCCTTAAGAATAGATCAAAATTTGACATAAATCTACATATTTAGTCGTAATTCTATATATAAAATTTCAACCATCCAGCTGAAAACTATCTTAATCTATCATTTTTACTGACACGCAGACAGACAACAGACAGATCAGATAGACATAATGCCAAAAATGTGTTTTTTTGACTCAGATAGGTCTGAAACGGGGAGATTCGTCAAACTCTAGAGCTAGATTTTTTTTTTGTGCTTACAATTCCTCTATACTTCATGTACGAGGTATAGAGGAACGTTACGTTTTATATGTTAAACTTGTGTACCAAATTTTATCTATCTAGCTTTTTGCACTTTTTAGTTATCGAGTTCCCTTGCATTCGAACAGTTCAACGTACAGATTCCCTATGAATATATTTCGTACAAAATTTGACAGAAATCTACAAATTTGGTCATAATTTTATATACCAAATTTCAGCCATCCGATTAAAATCTGTTTTAAGCTATCGTTTTCACTGTTAAACAGACAGACCAGGCAGGCATAATGCCAAAAATGCGTTTTCCTGACTCAGATAGGTCTGTAACATGGAGATTCATCAAACTCTAGAATAAGATATATTTTGACGATTATAATTCCTCTATACTTCGTATACGAGAAAGAAAAAAACATTACTAACATTCATTTGATATAACACTGTATATTTGCATCACAGGAACAGTCAGAATTTCTTTTTTATTCATAAAAAGCACAATGCGCTTTTACAAACACATTAGTACATTGTAAGCTGGACATTAATTGCACGTATAATGTTTTACTCCCACTTTTTTTATGAATTTACAAACCTTTTACTCATGATATTCCAGAAACAGTTGGCAAACAATGGCAAGCACCGTTTTTATTTTCTCGTATACAAAGTATAAAAAAATTGTGGCAATAGTCAAAAAATTCGAACTTTAGATTTTGACGTATTTCCACTTTTCAGATCTCCCTGAGTCCGAAAAACACAATTTCTGGAATTCAACTCAAAAATGCTCTGATCTAGATAAATAAAATTTAGAATATGTTTACCCAAATGTGTAGATTTCTGTGCCATTTTGTTTGTAATTCATTCAGAGGAAAATGTCTGTCTAGTTTTTTCAAGTACAAGTGAACTCAATAACTACAAAACGTGAAGGTCAGTATCGATAAAATTTGGTTAATAGGTTTAGCATTTAAAAGTTAGGTTTTATCAGATTTTAAACTGAATCTTTCAAAGAGATGACTGTATATGGATCCGAACTCCCGCATGCATGTAAAAGTAGTAACTCATGAATGCAGTCACTTAAATGAATGGAATTAAGAATGTAATTTTATGACTGCCAATATAGTCCCGTACCAAATTTTAATTTCAGTAGGTCAGGAAAAAAAAACATCCAAAATATATATTCCCATGACAGATTCCTTAAAATTGCACTAATTACATGCAAAGTATTCGCGATCTTAACCATGGTCAACAATTTTACGAGAAGAAAGGGCAATAAGATTCTTATTGGTGAGTACGCGAGCAAGTTTCTGGGCGGTTACTCTCACTGGTGTAATAATAGCAAACCAGCGATTAATCGCCAAAAATCACAGGCTAATAAACTGCTTCGGAATCAGTGTTCGTCAATGGCATATAGTTAATAAGGCATTACATTTGTTAATGAATATGCAAACATTTTCGGAGAGACTACTACCTACTACCCTCTGATTCAAGGTAACATCTCGGCAAACCAAGAATGTCCTGATGGAAGTGTTCGCCAAACTACAAAACTTCATATGCCAGGGGGAAATTTAATGAAAGAATATAAAAATGATAAATTTGAATAGAAATTTCATGGAGTATCTACTTCTTTCCTTTGAGCTACTGAGGAAGAGTTGCTGTACAGTTGTTACTACGCCTGTGTGGTGCCTTTGGTATTAACCAGATCGGCAAGCTTACAGTAAAAAAACAAAAAACAAAAGAAAAAACAATCTGCGTACAGTTTTAAAAGTAAATTGCTACTTTGCTTTTGAGAAGCAGATGAAAAATATCCATAAATGAAACAAAAATTGACAACATGATTCATCTTTACAGCCATTATGTCCGAAATATTCTTTTTTTTTCGATAAGAAGAAGAAAACAACACGAATAAATCTTACATACTCTTATAATGTTAGATTTCGCAAAGAAAACCGATACTGCTTGTACAGGAAGATACAATTTCTGGTTTTCATTGAAATCTGGTGGTTCCTTTTATAACTGTAAGACATTGGTAGGAGAATTATTTGGTTGACATAAAGACTTACAAAATAAGTATAAAGATAGAAAAGTAATTGTGATATATATTATAAATATATAAATAATAAAGTAAAACATAACATTGCATTAAGTAAAAAACATATATTTTTGAAATTTTGAAAATTAGACCTAAATTGAGTCTTTTTAAATCAGATTATTGGTCAGCATGCTTGTCATCTTTACCTGAAAAATACTCATTTCAGGTAAAGATTATTTTATACTTTAGTTGCTATGGTTTTGAAACATTTTAATTGTAGATGGTAATATATCAGCAATCTGGAGTGTTTAAATTAACAATAGTTAAAATCTCATTTTTCTTTGAAAATGGGTTTCGAAAAAAATAAGGACAGATCCCTTTCTTCACATCGAAATCATTCGAATATAAAATTCTATAGTCTCAATACTTGATTCTCAATACTTGGTAGTCAATTCCACAACATGTGAGATGTTTAAAAGAGGAGATAAAAATATTACAGTATTGTTAGAGGGTAGACTGATTAGCTGCAAAAAGTTGTAAAATTTTTAACTACTAGTGTTACTACGTTTTCTCAACCTCTTATGCATACGAAATTTTTTTAATAGTACAGCATCTATACCTGGGTAAAGGTTGAAAATAAGAATTTGTTAGTCTACAGAATGACAATTCAATCTCTGTTTGCATCATTAAAGCTTGTGTCCGCTTTTTTTTGTTGAATATAATTGAATTAATTTTCATTTATTTCTTAAATACTAATGAATATTTTTTTTTCTGTCTGGGTGATTTTTTTTAATCACCAGAAGTTCTAGAAAGCTAATTAGAAACTTCTTGGGACTTGTTCAATGATCATAAGTAAGAATCTAATCACAGAAGTTCCATGGTAGTCTAAATATTCGTCTTAGACATGGCCTTAGCTTAATTATCTCGTTAGAAGAAGACGTAACATCTTTAGTATATTTCAAATGAAGAAATAGTATTTCTTCTTACTCTTTTTTGTAACTGTGAAGACGTAATTAAGCTATCTCTTGGCATGAAACTCAAATAAGCCTCAATTGTATTCAATTTTATTTAAAAAAAAGTAGTTTGTAAGAAATTCCAACTAATTTATTTAAAATATTCTCCTAGGAAGCAGATTTCGCAAAATTTATCATTGTTTAGGAATGGGAAACACTCCTGGATATCTATTTTCGTTTCAATTTCTTCAGTACAACAATTTTAGTTTTAAAGATGACGTTAAGTACAATAGTAAGAAATACAATATAAATCCAGGGGACATGGAAGGTAAAGATTCGATTTACAGGAGGTGGGCAGTTTGGAAAATAGGTTCCAAAAAATCGTTATATAATTGGGTTTGATGCCCTTAAATATGACTTCGAGTATAAAATGCCCCCCGTGGTGTGATGCGGTGTGAAATTTTGGAGAGGAGGACGCCCACTTAGGTGTTATGTGGTTTCCTTCATTGAAAAAAGGGTAAAAAAATTTTTATTTTTCTCTCAAACAAGAAACACTTGTTTCTTCAAGGCAGAACGGTAATGCGACTATAGTCAAGATTTTTAATAAGGTTTTGTTAATTTAAACGGGAATTCAAATGAAAAAAATAAAAGTTTTAATAAAACTTCGTTGTTTGTTTTGTAAAAATTGTTTTACATTGAAATTTAAGATTAATTATTTGGAAAGTTTTACTTAAAAAAATTAGGGTCTGGAGAAAAAAAAAATTTGAATTAGAAGAGTTTCAGCTATCAAATTCACAATTCAGTTAATATACCAAAGAAAGATAAAATTTGTATCGAAAAATGTAGACAAAAGCTCCTCTGTATTTGGATGGTTAGTTTAAAAGTTTATTCTTCTTTAAATCCCACACATTGGAATTTTTAAACTGTGGTTCCCAACAGTGCACTATTTTTGGAGCCACGAAAAATTCGACAAAGAACTTTTCTCTTTACGAGAAAGTAATGTTAAGTTAGAAATTCAACTATTCTTAAATTTGCTAAATTCTAAAATCTAATTTAAAAATTTGCAGAAATGTTTATAATTAAATTTCTTTTCGCTTTCGGTTGTACGTTTGGGAGTCTTAAAAATGATGACCAAGATTGGATCGCGATATATATTTTGTTGAAAATGTACTCATCTGTAATGTATGCTAAAGAATTTTTGGCGTCAATTTATAACTTTGTGTTGAATATATGACCTGGTGGTAAGATCTATGTTTCGAAATCAGAAGGTTCCAAATTTGAATTTCATTAAAGTAATGCTGTGTTTCTGCTACATCTGTTAACCTGCTATGCTTCAAGCTATATCTGTTGGGCCTACATACCTTCTCACTAGAGTGGCTCAAAAATTTGGAGAGGATGATATCAACTCAGATATCGTCCTTTCTATCTCACCACGATTCAAAATTACAAAATCAATCCTAAAACAGGCCTATTGTTTCTTCAAAACGGGATACTAATATATTTTAACTGAACTTGTAACTAATTTTGATAATAACTGAATATAAAAACTGAATATATCAAAATCTTGAGCTTTTCTAAATAAAATATACTAAATCTATCCCCTCTTGGGTTTCAAACATTCAAATATAAATATGAAGATTTCTTGATTGAAACAAAATTGAATGTAAAACTCCTTCAATAATGAGCTTTAAATTCCGTCCTTGTGGGTGAATTCATTAAAAAAAACTAGCTGCTAATAACACAAAATTATAAACTAAATTTTATTCTTTCTACTGTTTATAACTGTTATATAAATTTATCGTTAGATAAATGTTTTAACTTGTCCAATTTAAACACATGAAATTAGAGTAAACAAAACGAGATATAGTTGTAAATACTGAAATCTAGACAAACCAAATTAGAATAAACATAAAAACACACCCTTCATAGAATTAAACATTGTTTCTTTTATTTCACTACGGCAATCAAAATCATTTTTTGTTTTATAAATTGTTATTTATTAATGTTCTGATTTCAGTTTTGAGAATCGCTAATTAAATTATCTCTTTCCACCAAACAATTAACGTATATAAGGGCTTAATACACGTTAAATCTACCCTCATTTTAGGGTGGAGTAGAAGTTTTAAACGAGTGAGGTGACTGCTCAGGAGTTCAAAATTAAAGCATAGATTAAGGCAAGGCAATGATAAGGATAAAGCAAAAAATTATAAATAAGTTATAAAGTTTTTATCGACCTCTCGTACTGTTGCAAAACGGGATGTCTATATAAATGTATTAATTTTATTTATAAACTACACTGTTATTATTTTTCAATTAATACTAGCATTTTCAATAAAAAATTATGTATTTTACTTAAGATATCTTAATTGTGGAAAAAATAAAATATGTAGAGGCGCCAATTGTTTTTCCTGAAGAACGAATACATTTTAGTGAGAATGTTAATCAAATTAAGCATATTTTGAGAAAATCAACGCGTAATTTCTTCCTGTAAATTATTGATTAATTAATTAAGATTTTGTTTATTCAGTCCTAGATGTTAGCTCATGTAATTACTTAAGTTTTAATTATTCATGTGAAAATGTTAGATTTGTTGAGCTGCGAAATCCAGGCTGACATTTAACTCCACTAGTAATTGAATTCAGTACTTTACATATAGTGACTTCCAGAACTATTAAAGAGATTCGATAGAGTGCTTGTTTAATGTTGTTGACAAATCTGATTGCGTTTCATACCATCCATTAAATTTAATGAATGTTTATTTTCTAATTTTAGGTAATGGATTTCCGATTTTCTGTTACTTACTAACTCATAATTGATGCCGTTAAGGGTAAATTCAAAGCATTATTAAAGCTTGTGAATATTCTTTGGATATATGTCAATAATATGCACTTGCAGTGTTATATAAAAGTTACTGAACTAAATTTAAATACCATTTATGAGAAATAAATTTTCATTGAATCCTTACGAGTAGATCATGAAAGGCGCCATCTATAATTATCCTATCTACAATTGCAATATAATTCTGCACATTTGGTTAAAAAAAGTTGTTCAGTTTACACGGACAAAGAACTACATCTACAGTGGTAGCAGATATAGTTCTGAGCTCTTGTAATGGGGGTACGGTTACGAATCCATTCAGGAAATCCAAGTTATTAGAAATGTACAACTAGTTATCAGAGGCTTCATCAATCCGTGCGTAATGATATCGATTCATAATTGAGAAATAAGTTATATTCTGGAAGAAAAGATATTTCCAAATTTTCTATTCATTTATTCCAAAAAGATAAATATTCATTTAACTAAAACTTACCATTTCAATGCTCTCTCGATAAAGTAGGCATTGGTTACTTTTTATTATTCATTGAACTCTTTAATCCTATATGGTACATGTAACACACCATCAACATTTCAAAAGATTTAAAAGATGAAATGATTCGGCCAAGAAAGGATGAATAAATATTTGAATATTTTCAGACTTTGGGAAATAGTTCAGACATTCAAAGGAATTCGGATGAGTTTTTAAAATGGTCATCTAAGAACACTCTATATTTAAATGTTTCTAAAGATTGCTATTCCTTCTTATCTCACATTGAATATCTATTAATTTCTTTATATTTATCATTCATTTCTTCATTATTTTTATCGATATGCTGTTCTCACCAAAATGTCTGATAACATTTAGTAACTGAACATTAACAACTGAATTTTTATTCAAATGATTTAATTGATTTCCATGCCAACTGTAATAAACTTACTTATAAATAAGTTTAGTTTTCAATAGTTTATTGTGAAAGCTATTTCTACGGTTTTCTAGATAAATAGGAATTTGCCAGAAAGAAGCAAACATGAATGATAATGACCTTATTTTAATTCTTTGTTTGCCTAACTGGACGCTTTAATCGATCGCCAGCTTTAATTTTTCCCTCAAAAAGGAACGATATTTCATCAAAAATATAACTGATTTTGAAATTAAGCGTAGTTAAAATGGTGCATAAATTTCAAACATATGTCGATAACACACCTGTTACCTTCCATATTCCATCATGATTATGACGTGCTGTTAAGCATAATATATTCGAGATTTATGCTAAATTTTAAAATTCAACTTAAAGGCAGCTTTTTTCACCATTGTTTTGGCAGTTAATGTATTACCACGATATTGAAGTAAACTGTCTTAATTTTATTAGTTATAAAATCTACACACATTTTTGTACTTTTTTTATCGTATCGGACGACATATAATAAAATCGTTAAATATGAGTGTAGTGTTTACCATGAGTCTGAAAAATCTCTATAATAATCATCAATAGTTTTACAATAAAAACTTCTGAATCTTTGATAGTCTGCTTGGAATAGAGAAAAAAATCTCAAAAAAAAAAAAGTATCAATTTCTAAAAGTAAAATTAAAAATCCACCAACATACAGACCCAATTTTGAAGAATTGTTTCGCAATATCTAGAACTGTTATAAGAATGCACTCTTTACCTTTAATTCAGTTTTTACATTCATATTTTGATATTTTGTATAATGAAAAGTGCGTACTAAGTAGAATGCCACGTATCAGGTTTGACATATACATCATCATTCATCAAAACATACCGCTATACATTATTATATGTGCCAATGCACATCATCATTCAACATCATATTATATAAAAGTACATTTTTCTATACGTATTTTGATTATGCAGTTCATTTATATAATTATTTTTTACAAATAACAAAAGGAAACAATTGTCTGGTTTCAGTTTTGAATTCATAGCTGAATTTAGATGTTACTTTCTATCAAGATTCACTAAGCATGCAATGAATGTTACTCAGCTATTCATGGTAAATATATTCTATCCGAATGAAATCATTTTGAATTAGACGGAACCTTCTAGACTTGCATGTCTTATTTGACTATGCTCTAGAATTACTAGATTGGGCTGTTATAGAACAGTAGAACTACTATTTTTATATGCCTTTTATCTACTTTACTGTTCGTTAAAATTATTACTAAATCCGAACATGCGGAAATTCAGATGCCGAGAAATGTTTATGAATTTTAAATTGGTAAATTTCAAGAAATGTAAGAGTATGCTATTAAAATTTATGATGTTCTTAGTGATGTGACAATTATAAGATTCCTAATTATAATTTTTGTCAGCCAATTTTACACCACTTTTGAAGTTTCATGTTATTTTATATGGCTGTTTGTATCGGACTTGTTACTATGAATTTCATTATTTGAAGTAAGCAACACCTTCTTAGCCCTCAAACTCTTCAAAATAAATGCCAATAACATAAAAACATATATACTTTCATAGATATAATAACATTCCATAGTCACATCAACGCAAATGGACACGGATTTGAAAACACTAAAATGAGCTCATCCCCTCCATTATGAAGAGTTGTTCACATGGAAATTATGCCACTACTACTTTCAGATCTTATTTATCCCAATGAATAAGATCTGAAAGAGCGAAAAAGCCTCTAAAGCTTTCGTTGGCCGTAACTTTTAAAATTTTAGCGGCAAAAATAGTTTTATGCTATGAGGACAGAGGCAGATTGTTTGCCTCTAAAATTCTTTTTCCGCCCGCTGGTATGATAAGAGCTTACTTGCCCGACTCGTCTTCGTCGAAAACGAATTTCGATTTTATAACCTGTTGAACATGAGTGCGAAACTGCCTCTAGCAACCACAACCTCTATACGTTTAGAATATTTGTATTTGAAGCTTTCACATTCTATTCAATCCGAAGGAAAGTAAGCTGTCTAGTTTATATGAATCGGTATGGCTTATGAGTACAAAAATCAGAATGGAGATAATATATAGATTTGTTTCCATCAGAGCACTGTTCCAGAAAGGATCTCAATTACGATTGGTAGAAAAAAGTCTTATCAGTATAGTGAAATTTTGGATGCGAATGATATGTTTTCTTTATTTTCTAGTGCATGACTAATACAAGGTTAAATAGTTTCGTTAATAGCCAGAAAAATTGAAATTTAGATTCTGAAGTATATATCTACTCGATAACAAACGACTTGACACCGAAAAAAAAAATCATTTTTGCAATTATACACCTCTATGAACGCGAAAACTTAAGTATACAATAAAGATGACGGGTAAAATATTGAGTGTGGCCTTCACAATAAAATAGTGGATTTCTGCAAAAATTTGAAAGAATTCTATCTAAGAAAAGTTTGTACGCCTGTTCGATTGCATATAATTCCGATTATTTAAATACTAAATGGATCAGGGTTTATGACAAAGGAAATATATGATAGTTTAATAGGTAAAAGCTTAAAATGATAGTTTATGCTTTTTTAAACAGAACTGTAGATAGCCATAAAATTTTGTACAAAGTCATTAAGGGCTGCATATTCGTGACCGATCTGTATCTCTTTCATCGATTGGTCTGCAGTATGTTCGCGTGTCTGTTAAGCGATAATAGGAAATGTAATAACTTAGATAAATGCAGTTGAGTACATAATCTTATCATTAACAGTGTCGTAATTAGTCAAATTTTGGATCCAATCGATCTAAAAAATTTATTCGAAATGCATATTGGGTGTTTGTTTTTTTATACTTCAAAACTCATAATTAGTTATATTGCACTAGTATGTTCTAGAAACTCGTAGAGACCACTCTAGCTAACTAATCTTGTATCTCTTATATTATGCTAACATGTTTAGAAATCTAGTAGCTAACTGATCAATTATTTACAAAAATTTAAAAACACTGCGGGTAACTTAATTTGTACTTAACTTTGTTAATTTTTGTTAGTGTGAATTCCCTTCTCAAGTCTAATTAAATAACTGCTGACTTTTAGAATAACTGAAATTATATTAATGACTTCTCATCAGAAGCGAAACTGGATATACTAAATAAATCAAATATCTTCGGTAAATAAATAATCATTTTCTTTCTTTCATAGCAATATCCCTATTTGAAATAAAGAATAAATTCAAACAGCCAAATCTCTTATTACTGATGCGACATGACAATTTTTCAAAAGAAAAATGCAAACGTTTTAACCAAAAACATCTTTACTATAAAGAAATATAAATCCGAGTTCACCTAAGTGTCGGAAATCTATTTCGTTTAGGAGAGCTTCAAAATTCAAAAACAAATATATACGTTGCTCTGTATGTTTATATTGTTTTTTTAAAGTTTATGTAAACTAAAGCTTGGATTTCAGGCTTACTCTATGGCTGAATTTTAGAAACGGAAAGAACCGATTTGAACACTTTTGTTTCCTTTCATACTACATCGGATTATTTGAAGGAATAGCAATTTTCTGGAGCCTTTTGTTTACAATCAATGTTCTGTTTATTATTCATAAAAAATATATGCGTTTGATTTATTAAAAACCACGTTTTTTTTTTTTTTACTATGCATGATATTTTGATGGAAATTCCTTCATAATGTAAACAAAAAAATTTCAAATAAATTTGTCATATTAGTATGCTAGAAATGTCCTTTCATCCACTTTCTCGCATGCATACTATTCCTTTTGGACAAAATGGGTTCGAATTCCCTTATAAATTTGCAACAGTAATGTCAAAACAATATATTAAATTTATATAGCTTGCAGAAGGTTAAAGATATTGTTTTCACATACCCACTAATATATAGATGAACAGAAATCAATCCTTTGCCGGATTTGTTAAAAATTTCGCACACATTTGCAATTTACGTAATAAAAGTATTAGTAAAATTTCGCTTGTCTAACACGCTTCTGTTTTTAATTGCCATATTAAAAAGCACTGACAAACATATTTTGGCTAAAATTTGACAGAAATTTATAATTATATTATAAAGACCAATCACTAAATTTCATTTAGTTTGCTGCGCTTTTGGGCCACTTTCTTTAACGACGAACTGATTGAAAAGTTACCAACTATTCTGCAAATATGCTTTTTCGAAATCAGAAATACTGAAAACGAGGAGATAAGTGGAAGCTTTGAATTAAGATATTTTAATGAATGTATTATTTTCTTTTTCCATAATTCGAATATGAAAATATAAAAAAGAAATAATCCGAAACACTTCTTTAAGAATTTGATGCAAAAATGCAAATATATTTTTGAAATTCATATGATTTTTCAAAAAGAAAATATTGAAACAGTGAAGTATATTATATTTTTTACCTCGTACTTATTGACATTTTTAAGGTTGAGGTGACTTGATGGTAGTTTTCGCTAGGAAGACGTTGCATTTTAGTTCGAATATCCCAAATGACTTATGATTCCTCTTGTATGTTGGTATGTCTTGTATTAAAGGTGTCGTCATTACTCAAATAACCTCGCACTTATCTAGCCAGATCACACTCAGAAGTCATCTCTGATCCATCATTGCGAGCAGTTCCATCATTCTGAGCAAACATTCTTGCCATCAGAATTGCGATGGCGTCTTAAGAGACTTTGTGTATCTCTTAAAACCAAAAAGAAAAGTTCTGAACTCTTGACATTTTTTTTAATATGCCGCATTTTTCTGTAAGATGCAGATAAACAGACGAACGATAGACACTAGTATACCGCTCAGTAAATTATAGCTACCATGAAAAGAAATGAGGAGCCCAAAAAAGGACTTTTCAGAATGTATGACATAAAATTGAGCTATAAAAACAGCGGAGCCCCAAGAGTATTAAGTAGGATTTATAAAGTGACAAGTGTTTTTATTTGTCAAACTCGACGCCAAATCGATATGTGCCATGATTCATAGGCATCTCTATTTTTCAAATCTCGTGGCATTTTGTTAAACAATAAAACTTTTTTCACTTTTATAGTACTTTTTTTTATTTAATAAGTATATTGACACGGAATAAATGAACTCCAACTTAATTTAATAAATTCATAAAAGTTGTATTTTGAAGCTAATTAATTGATGGAGCTTGAATATATTTTATTTAAATATCCATTTTTTCTTACACAACAAACATCTGAGGTATTGCTTCTATTAAGAAGAAAAAAGTCTTAGCTCTATTATGGTAAGGTATTAGCTTCAAAATCAAAGTTTCTACTTTCAAAACTAAGTTAATATTAGATGAACTGTCAGTCAATCTAGGATACAATTACATTGATAGGGAAAGCATGTTGTCGTGTTCAACTCGTTCTCGAATAAGTGTGGAGTAAAATTTCGCAGGATAGAAGGCTGACTCGAGCAATATCCTTGTCATTTGCCATATGGTTCCAAATTACAACGTGCGTTCGAAGAAAATCCCTCTTGTCTTCCAAGAAACGTCATGTGGATGTTTGGAAAGGGCACAAGATGCTCAAGTAATCTAAACAAGGCTTGGAATTATTGTTTAAGAGTGAAGAAGTTACCCCTTTACCTTTTTTTATCCGCTTACTGCTAGTGTCAAATTTCAATTGTAAAATACTATAAGCACATCCCATAATAGAAAAGTTGTACGGGATATTAAAAAAAGATTGACAATAAATTAATTTCATAATTCTATTAATTGATTTGTTCAGAAAATGCTTCCGAACAAATAACTCAAATGTAAATATGCCTTCATAAACAAGGGGGGGACAAAGAATTTCATTAGAGAATCCGTCTTTATCAAAAAATTTTATATACCTGTAATACAGTTTTCCTACAACATCAATCACCTCGCTGGAACAGAGGTTTACAAATATTTCTAATAGATGCTGAAAAGATACCAGACCAAGGCACCCCCGACCACGGTACCGATATGCTGAAGAGCTTGTAAACAAAAGGTAGGACCACAATTCTTGCATTTACCAAAACTTTATCTGAATTAGAAAACGAGATCACAGAGTTCGTCTGCAAAAATCTTTGTGACGTTACACTATGTCGGGAGACTGTTAAAAGCCGCAGCATTCATACGAAGATGAATTCTCTCCTTGGAGTATTGATTGCAGAGCGAGTTTTCTAGTTGTTTTGTGCTGAACGCTATTACCATTTTCTATTTGGTGAATCACTGCCTGTTATACTGCTAGTGTCTGAGAGTTTTACACATTGGGTGTGTCGTTTCAATGTTTGTTGTATGTACTTCATGTTTGATGGAATATTCGTGAAATAAAGCATGTTAAATTTCTTCTACCCTACACCCAAGGGAATGTTTACTTAATAATATGCAGTTTCAAAACAAATACAGATATATAATTATAAGTATGTTATTAGTTATTTAACATATACAGTTATTAAACAGTTAATATACAGTTATTAAACATATACAAATCTATTACAGTGCTTGAAAATTAAATTGATATTGCAAATATTAATCATCACAAAAAAAAACCTTTTATTCGCAACATATTTTTTTAACAATCGGAAAAATATAAACAATTGCAGATCCAAAAAAAATTAAACATCTTTAACGAAAACCTTTAATAAAGTTTTGCTTAGCAACCCAATAAGAATTCCATTAAACAAGCATTTCCCAGTTATATCAAATGTTTCTTTGAATAAGACTAATTTACATAAAATATCCATAAACAGTATGCTTCGGCTGTAAAATTATATTTCTAGAGTTAAAGCTATTTTTCGTGGTCAGAAAGAAATAATGCCTTTGTATGACAAATTTTACCAATTTACTGAAACTACGGATAATTATTTATCAATATCTAAAAGAGGACGTCTTTTGATAAGACTTCTTGTTTTAAAGAAGCCCTTGATGCTTTTTTATTGTCAAAACATTTGCTACAGCTGTCCAGGATGGCAACTTTCACTTTATATAAATGAATCAAGGCAAATATTTTCCTCTCAGTGGTTTCATTACTGAAATTCCGTGATGTTCCGAATAATTATGAAAGTGTTACACATCAAGCGTCAAAAGTATCCAGACTTTACTTTAGTGTTACCTTACAATCAAAAGTTTCTTACAATGTAACACAGCGAACAGATGTGGTTAACAGCGTTTCATTATGTAACGTTATTTTAGAAATAAATTGCTTTGCTCGTTAAATATTTCTGTTAAGGCTTTTGCTTATTTTAATTCAAAGAAATATATATTCCTAATAAGACTGTATGTATCCATGTTGTGATGGGGGGGGTGATAATGATACCTAATGAAAGAAGATAATAAGAAAATGTAACATTTTAATGAAACACTTTCTCACAAAGCAATTTGTTTAACTTGACTTGTTTTTATTTGCAAAGAGATAATTTTGTAATCGAGTTTCCATTGACTTTTTGATGTAGTTTAATCTGAAATTTTGAACATTTGTATCTGTTCATGTTCAAACATGTTCTTTATAACAATACATTGATAGTTGAATTCTTAAAATATTAAAACAGTTCAAGGACTAATTTTATTTAAATTCTTATTTCAGGCAGAGGTGACATCTGATGGGCAAATTGAAAAAATAGAATGCAAATTTCCATAATAATAACAATGATAAATTATAAAGTATTTTACAGATATAAAAGTAATATCTATTTTCTAAATGATTTTTAAAAACTTTAATTGATTTTATAAAATTTTTAGTGCCATAAAAAAGAAATTCTTTATCAAAATGTGGACGTTAAATCACTGTCCTTAAAATATGAGGCCTTGAAAATACTTTTAAAAAAATTAAGACCCAATAGACATTAAAAAATATAAAATTTATGAAAGTTAATAAAAATCCAAATTTCGTAATTTCATAAAATTATTATTAAGTTGGAGTTTTTCCATCATCTCCTCACACTTTCATAAATGTAAAAAAAAAAAAAAAAAAAAAAAAAACGGAAAAGTTTTTCTGCTTTTAACTACATTGAAAAAAGTAATTTTAGTTTAAATATGCTTTATTATTATTATTTATTAGCATTTTTTATCACTTTTAACTGTTCATAATTGAAATCTAACTCTAATATCATAATACAATTTTTTTCGAAAGTCTTTCATATTTTAATTGATAAATTTCTATTTCATCGGTTACTTACATTTTTAACAGAATCAAATAACAGTATCAAACTTTTCTTTTTTTACTAGTTTTCTGATGGGTAATATCAAAATATATTTGCAACTTAAAATAAGCTTTTTTTTTATTGGTGGCATGCTAATTTTAATATACACTTTACTATATTATTAAAGCTTTATTAAATTACATTATATTATTTCCTCTTTCGCAAACATTTATTTAATTCTTTAGTGAACAAAAGATGTAAAAATATTATTAAAGTACTCATATATTGTACGAACTCCAGATTTTAATGAGTCTCCGCAGTTTTAGAATTCTGTATACCTGAAAAAAACTATTTTTTTGGTGTCATGTCTGTCAGTAAGTATTCTGGAAAATGCATCGCAACATCCAATTTTCTACAACGTATTTATCTTAAATTTGACATTTGAAAACTCAAAATGTTGATGTTCATGATACTGCTATACAAATGTAGCGTAGTTGATCTGAAATTAATGAAATTCAGTCGAAAGATGACAATGCGGTTGCAAAAATACGTTCAAGTTGATAAAGAAAAAAAAACCTCAGATACAAGTTGGAAAGTTTTTGCTGGCAGTTTTAACTCAAAAGAAGTCCGTTCATAAAATTTCATGCAATTGCATACAGAGAGGCAAGTGTTGTTTGGGTTAAAAAGCATATACTTTTTGGAGGGATGAATGGTGAAATGTTTTCTTCAGTAACAAATAAAAATCAATTTTAATGGCCCTAATAATTGAACATACATTTGGCATTAAATGTGGCGAAAAAGTCTCGGGTTCCTTTGTTGACAACCAGGAGGTTGTTCTTTCATGGTATGGAGTTTTCCGTCCCAACGGAATAATAGATAACTTTTCTCTTAATAATCAACAGTGCTCTGATTAATAATCAACAGTGCTCGGTTACAACAAATCCTTTTGATACTGCTTCGTTCAGGGGTGGAGGGGTAGTTGGCTGTACACATAAAGAAGAGAAGTGCTCTGATGATTATTAAAATGCCCTCAAAAGTCACACTTCTAATCAGAAACATCTTATGAGGAAAAAACTGGAAATCAATAAGACAATGCATTGATTCACATCTCCTACTCAACTAGAACTTGATTTATACAAATATAGTTTGTCTTGACACCATCCCAAACCCGAATCAAATTGAAAAACCTTTGGGGAGTACTTGTATGAGAGGTGTAAGCCTATGATAGTCAGTTTTTGACTATCCAGGGATTAAAGCAAAAAGTAGAGAAGAATTGAATCTCATTATAGTCGCACATTCTCAAAACACTATTTCGAAGCATGTCTGATATTATTTTCAAAATAATCCAAAGTCATTAATCCAAAATTTGAATTTAAATACAAAATATTCGAAAAGTTCATACATTTTGGGGGCAGCTTTTTTTTTCAGGTTTTTTTTTTTTTCTTTACAAAAATGATGTAAAAATTATGTGATATTTCTCTGCTGTAATATGCTTATGCTCCGATTCCATATGCGTATTAGTTTTTGAGATTATTGCGTCATCTATCGAATTATTTCAAAAAAATCACTTGTCAATGTAATTGGGAGATGCACTGTAGAACGCAGAAAGTTATGAACAACCAAATCACCGCTGATTGATGTAGTATAAATTTCTAGTCTTCTTAAGTCTATAATAATCTCTATGAAATTCAAAACCTTTTGACTACTGAGATTTCATTACCCAAAATATCTATTACTTGTATTCAAAAATAAATTTTGTTTAATTGCATTAATTACTTTTATGTACTATAGGGATGTATTTACATAAGACTGTTAAATTGCATTTTTATTTACGTTGCACAGTGCAGTTTCCAAATCAGTGACTAACTGACAAAACTTAATAACGATTAATGTTTGTTGAGGTATCCGGACGTGTGCGCTAGCCTATGGGTATCGTTCAACATTTCGTTGGGGTACAACTACTGCAACAATTTCTTGATTTAGAGTTGAAGCTCGAAATCTTATTATCTAATTTTCTTCGATATAATTAATATACAGTGTTTTTATATTAGTAAAGATTTTATAAATTACTATTTTTGCAGTTTTATTTAACATGATTTGTGTCACATTTATAAAGATAGAGCTTAAAAATAAATTTTTCATTCATCCCATGATGTGCTAGAGTACTGAAATTTTGCACATTAGCATATTTTGATCCCAATTCACTATTTTGATATTTTCAGAGCTTACTTTTCGATTCCTCGTTGATTTTATTAATTCTTGATTCCATATGAGTGGCGCCACCTGATAGTAAATTCAGAAAGGATTGATTCCACAACTTTATAATATTTTCAAAAAGAAAATACAATTCAAGAAAATAATTCATTTTATTTAACCCTTTAAAGGGCCATTTTTTTTCTAGTCATATTATGTTAAAATATTTTGAGGCTTGAAATTAGAATAAGAAAAGAGATTCATTTAGCTTATTAGATTAATTTAATTAATTAATTTGGTTAATTAATAATTAAGTAATAAATCAAGACACATCATTTTGTGTGAGATAAAGAACTGAAGCATCTAAGTTTCTGTCTTTCTAAAAAAATTTGTCAGAACTTATGCCAACCTACATAATTTCATACAAAGATTGATAAATTTGGTGGGAAGCATACTTCCCACGGCCCTAGAAAGGGTTAATAAGATAAAATAAAGACTAAAAAGACAGCTCACAAGTTTCCAAGATACAGATTAAATATACAGCCAAAAGAACCATAAGATATGTGTGCCTTCTGGAATTTTATGCTCATTTTTACATAATATTAACAATTAATGTTTATTTCTGTTTATTTATTTGACTAGTTTTCTTCAAGCTTTATACTTTGATCCACGTGCATTTAATCGCTTTCAAAAAAGGAAGTAAGAGTAGAACTTTTATTATTTAGTTCTTTTTGTAGCGTAGTATTATTAATAATAATAATTTGCTATAAATGAAAAAATTTAATAATAAAATTAAATTTTTAAAAAATTAATTTTTAATTATTTTCTATTTAAACTTTTAATTAAAATAAGCGATTCTACTTTAAAAAATATTTATAAAAATGCGTTTTTTAAAATTATAAATGTAATTAATTCGATTAAATTTCAGGGACGTTAACTAACTAATTATATAAAATGAATGTGTAAATAACTTATTTTTTAATGGCTTTCTATTTATTTTCGAATATTTTACTTATTACCTTGCTTAAAATAAGTAGAATATTTCAATTTTACTAAATTGAAGCAAGCTCGGTTGCTTATTCCGCATTTTATTATTTTTTCTGTTCCAGTTTTTATAGAAAGGTTCTAAAAAAATGCATCAACTTTGAGGGTAGGGTGGGGGGAATTTGAGAAAAAAGGATACTAAATTCTTTAATCAGTAACAACTCACTTATAACTTGTTTTAGTTAGTTTTATTTTAAAACAAAATCCACTCCACACTCGTTGTTGCTAAATATTTAATTATGCAATTTTTTTTGTTAAAATATTTGATCCTGTCATTTCCATTGTTGAAATTGATAGTTAAGATATAGAAGCAAAATACTAATAGTTAAGATACTAAGATTTGTCTTTTCTACATCATATTGTTCGAACTGGCGTCAATTGTGATGAAAGTGCTCCTCATAACTTTATTTAATAAACTTCCAGTAAATCTTGCTATTTTAAGACAGAATTTTTCCAATGGCTTTTCGCATTTATCCATACAAAGCTGCTTAATACTTACGATGTTCATTCATTATTCATGAGCAGATGTCATACTTGTGACGTAACTAAATATCAGTTTATTTTATGTACTTATGACGTTGCAATATGCTGAATATGTGCATCCAAAAAGTCTTTTGAAGCCGAAGGAAGAATTTTGTTTGATAAGTATAACTATCCTTTACTATATAGGGATTTGAATAAATAGTGAAGCACGCTTCAACAGGAAACAATGTTCATTTATCATTTTCATCCATGATATATTTTTTTTTCTCTTAAACTGTCACGATTTATTTAAACACCCATTCTTCTCTTCACTTTATTTTACCATGTCATATCTCAATAATGTATAAAAGAGTTTTTTTTTTATATTTGTAGTAGAATTTTATATATCTCAGAATATTGACAGATACTTTAAATGGTTTTTAAAAAGAACTAAAATGCGTGAAAGGATGTACTTGCTATGCACAGTAATTTTATATGTTTTAATGCATAGATTTACTATTTATGCGAATTATTAATTTCTTAGCCATCACATCACAAGACACACACATCTCGCATTACATCTAATCCTCTAGAATACGTGCCAATTAATTGGTCACAGTAATTAAAAATTTCATAGCTTAAGACTATAGAAGTTAAAAATTATATATAGCATCATATATGTTTCTTTTATATGCTTGGTGACCGCAATATTTCAATCGCATTTTATCCTATCATTACTATGTTATGGGAAGGATTCAATTCATTAATTATTACTATATTATAGGAAAGATATCGCTTTTGGGGTTAGAAGTTTTACGTGGAAGATAAAAAAAAAACTGTAAAAATCCACCGCACTTTAAACTCCAGGAAATGCTTTCTTATAAAGTTCTAAACTAAAGAAACGGTTCAAGAATTTCAAACCTGACCTTTACAGTTTGAATAAAGTGAAATAAAGTGAAAACTATCTGAATACAGTGATAGGTATTTCGAATTATTGCAATTAAACAATTTAACTTTTTGCATCAAAATACTGAGTTTCTAAAAGTTGTCAGTTAAAATCAATTTCACTAGTTTTCAGAAGTGAAACAACAAACTGAAAATCTAATGGGGTAACTTGGTGATAACTTAAAAATATGCAAGCAAATTGAACGAAACTAAGCCATAACACTTATTATATTGCGTTTCACTGAAAAACATAAGAAAAGGTTTTTCATGACATTTACTTTTGTGATATTAATAGAAACATAAAATTGAATGAATTCATACATGCAGATTATATACAAAGAAATTTCTAAATGGTGAATATGATCCCACCCCATACAGAAATACGAGCTGATAAGGTTTCTCATGCTGTTTATGATGTAAATGAGTCGGATAGGTAGCAATGTCCATTTATCACGTTAAACAGTTCTAAGCCTATTTCGGTTTAGAGAAGACTGGAAACTAGCAAGGCGACTCTTAAGAGCGCCCCATACATAATCAATGGGATTAAGGTTGGGAAAGTGTTCTGGCCATTCAATGCGGACTATAGTTTCTCCTTCAAGAAATTAGTTCTCGAATAGGTGCTATCTGCCTGTACAACAAAGGCGTCACCATTTGTGCCGGGATTTGGACGAACAATAACATCTTGAATGCCGTCTCTATACCTTTGGCATTGAGAGTTCTCTGTGACAGGATGACAGGATTACACGCCAATCGAAAGAAACTCCTCCCCGAACAAGAATAATACCTCCTGCATGCATGTTCCATCCCCGTATGCTATATTTTGAGTGTTTACATCTTTCCACATAGAGTGTGCCCATAAAATAATTTTCCCTGTTTGGAAGCATCTGCAGGTAAAAGTAATGAACGAAAAGAATCCACATTTCATATACAGACTGTGGAAGGCATGGAAAGACGAATTCCACAGAAAAAAAATTGGTACCAAAAGTTACCTATAGGGAAAATACTGCCGCTATGGGACTACAGTTATGAATGAATTCAAGAAATTTATCGAAAATAATCTTTTATTCATCAATATTAGAGTCCCCTGGACGCCTTGCAACATTTTCAGTCTGTTAACCTTCACTATGTACAACATATTGCAGACGGTGTATGACTTTCTCTACTGATACATGTAAACTCAGAACAGCCCATCTTATGTTCTGTTTCAATACATGCTTAAGAACAGCCACGGCATTACACTGTCTAGTGTAGAACAGTTTTACCAGTAAAGCATGTTGGGATAAAGTAGGAACCCATGTAAAAAACACATCAGCAATCAATCACGAACAGCAGCGAAGAAGGAACTGCTATCAGGTTGTTTACTCTTCCCTTTTTTCAAGGAATTCATGCCGCTGCTGTCAGGCATGCACAGGAATTTTACATAATCCATCTCTATATGCAAATTTCCTAATTCGTACATGATAGCAGCGCCAATATTTCTCCCATAGACAACTTTTAGTCCGAATTTTTTTTCTGCAGAATTTATCTTTCCTTGCTTTTCACAATCTGTATATGAAATATGGTTTCATTTCGTTCATTCGTTTTAGCTGCAGATGCCGCCAAACATAAAATTTTATGGCTACCCTGTATTTCTTCTCGAAAATTACTCTGTAAAGTAAAGCGGTCTCTTCAGTGAATAGTATTGACTTTCACTGATTTTTAGTTCAGTTTTCATGACTACGTTCCCAATTCAAATGATTCATCCAGTAGTGAAATGTGAGAGATGCGTACGATACCTGCTCTCAGCATACGAATTTCTTTCATGCAGCCTTCTTCGTACTGTCGGGATTAATGCTATCCTTCTTGTAGCAGAAATAAGTGCAGAGATGAGGTGCGTTAAAGTTTCAACCTTCTTGTGAGTATCAATCATTTCAAGAAGTGATAACCCTTGATCTATCATCAATAGGTCTTCGAGAAATTGAACCGGTAGTTTGAAACTGGTGCCACGACGGATTTCCACTGAATAACCGACATTTATATCTTGCAACCATTGATTGTTGGTCAATAGCTATATAAAACAATTCTGCTGATAAATTAATTTTACATTCATTTTTATACTTTTGTAATCTCGAAATCGTTTAATAACACCTCTACATGGACTAAAGTTTTCTTCTAAACAACTGGTTTTAAACAGTATTTTATGTACGTAAAGCAAAGGCAATGCCATTCTTTTGCATATTGCATGTCGTTGTAGTTTGCTTTTATTTGGTGTATATCCTATTTTCAAAGATTTCGAATTGCTTTCAATTGATTGATCGCGTTTTTACAGATTGTTGCTAACATTTAGAAACCAAAATAGTTAACGGCCAATTAAAAGTCGTTTTCGAAAGTTATTGCATTCAGGAACCTATTTAAAATATATTTATTTAGCTTTAAAGAACAAAAATAAGTAAATAAATAAATAGTGGTATTTTATAAATATGGTATTACCTATCTCATTTTAGTCTAGCTGCAAAAAATAAAATCTATAAAATTATTCAGTAAATTCAAATATAGAAATCTTATTTAAAAAGGAATGACATTGATATCGGAAAATAATGTGAGGTTCTTCCAAGAAACTTCCATGCAAAATACTTTAATTGGGTGCAAACATTAACTTTATGTTTTGGAGAAAAAGAAATTCTTTCATAAAAATGTATAGTTTATGTGAATATAAAATTCTGTAACATATAAACTTTGCAATAACAATGTTATATTGTCGCAAAAGGAAGATCTGCACATAGTCAGTGTGGCTCAAAAGTTAAACTACGCGCTTGGAAAGCACAAGGTTGGTGGTTCGAATCCCATCCAAGTCGTATTAATTTAAAGGTTGAACTTTATTTGAATTTCTTATTATTCATTTGTTAAAGAAGCTTCTAGAAATTTCTATAACATTCTTCATAGTTCTAGATTATTCTGTAAATGTATAAATTCTGAGTTCCAAAAACAGTGGAATAAATCTTCGCCTGCATGCTACGAGTTATTTAAAGCCAATAAACTTGATATAGTGTTACTTTGCGACTTCTTATTCTTTGCATCTTCATGACAATATTTTTAATGACAACTCGGATAAGTTCATCGAGTCATTGTGAAATAAAAACAAAAGCAACACAAAAATCAGTTATAGATAACAAGCTTTGAACTATAAATATCATTTGTTATATAATTTTGAGCAGAAATTTGATCTACAAATCCGCCTTGTAGTAAAAGAATATTTTTAATTGTATATCCCAATCACATTTTATGAAATATACTATCAATCGTAAGTACAAAAAAGATTTTATAGCAACTTTTTAATGCTGTTAAAGCAATTGAAATAAATATATCAATAACTTTTTTGGTTTAGTTTTAAAATTATAGAAAATTTATTTGGATATTTTTAAAAGTTTCATGTTTATCAAAACTCAAATTTATGATAAAACGTTTCTAAAAAAATTATCGTGCTGTCTCTAAAGGATTGTCGCGAACCTGATTGAAATGTTGGAAAATTGAACGGAAGAATTTACGAACTTTTTCGATATATCTATCTCGGAATCTATCTTGAATATATCACGCAGCACGCAGTTGTGCAACAGCGACTAATTTTTTGAAAATGCAACATATATCTTATCAAATTAAAAGAGATTATCACAGAAATGATCCTTGAGTTATCATAATGATAAGAAGTTAAAAAACTGACTTATTGTTCGTGCCATGAGCTCTCTTCAACAATTCCAGTGACCCACAAAACGTACATCCAAAGATCCTTTTGCTCAAAATGCGTATCTTTCCATAGTGTTTGATTCATATGTGCAGAAAAGTATCTATAGGGATATGCAGTAATTCAGGCAAAATCGACTGCAGATAATTAAGGTATTTGCTTAGGATTAGTACAAACTGAAGGAGACATTGCAAAATGGCATACATTTAATATTATGATAATTTGCTACCGGATTCTTATCCGTTTTTCCACATCTGAAGTAAACTCGTATAAATGAATCCTTTTTGAATCGAAAGAGAAAAAAAATTAAAATCAAGAAAGAAAGTCGACATTTTGTTTTTATTTTTCTTATCATCTCTAATCTTGGAAAGAATGACGATACTTTTTCATTTTGTTTTCAACTTTCTCATACTTAAGCAATTTTTTAATTACTCTTAGAAGTCACTTTTAAAATTATTTCAAAAACTTGAATCCAATTAAGAACTTTTATTCTAAAGCCTTCAGATATCTTCCGCAATTCAACAATTTTGAAGTTTCAAGCCTGCAATGATTTTTTCTTGCGTATTGCAAAATCATTACGAACAGAAAAAAAGATCAGTTCTACATTTTCATTTAATTTATAAAATTATCATACACAACAGTAATAAAAACAAAATACTAAAAAAAATTCCAGTGCCTATCTTGGCAATATCTTGGTTGCATTATTCAATAAAATTCCATTTAATTATTTCTAAGTGACTGGTGTAAGGGCAAGCGATCGTTAGTAACTTTATCTACGAAATCAACTTCTAGATTAGCTGCAGATCGATTTAACAAGAACATTAAATTCCTTTCAGTGTTTGCTGATAGTCAGAAGATAAAGAAAATAAAAGAAAATCAATCTGTTTTCTCTTCTAATGTACTATGAAAAATGTTTTCTTTGTTTTAAGAATGCCTTTCCGTGTCCAAATTATATTCTAATCCTATTGAATCACCACTTACTAAAACAATTCTTTCTCGTTTTTTGCTATTTGGGAACATATACATTTTAAAAGGACATTAAAAATCGTTATTGCAACAAACTTCATTCGTCTTAGACAAACTATAAAAATTCAGCACGCTTGTTATAAAAATATTTTCTCATTTTTAAAAGAAATATTTTAATCATATTCACTATAAATAGTGCAAATAGATTAAGGTAATCAAATGCAAAGCATCGAGCTGCAAAATATCCCTTAACTGTTTGTAACTTTTGAAAAAATTTTATTTAATAAATAAAATAGATTAAAAAGTTCCAAATACGTTATAAAAAGTCAAGAGTGATTAATAAGGAGCTTTATGTGTCATGAAAACAACATCTTCGCAGAATAATGCAATTAAACATGCCAAACTTGGCGATAAACAAATGCTTTATTTACTTTATTTTTTAAACTGTTTTTAGGCTTTCTTATATGTATAGTTTTTTATATATATTTAGTCTTTTATATATCAAATTATTATTTTATATTATTTAGTCTTTTATATATCAAATATGTTTGACTTTAACTGTCAATTTCAAAATTGTAATGTCTTCTTAATATATGCTTTTTCCAAAAAAGAATTCGCGTTTGTTCTTCGAAACAGGAATACAGCTTTATAGCTCTAAAGTTAAATTGTATGTTGTATAAATGTAAGTCGTTAAATAGTAATTAAATTATACACTTTCAATTTATGAATTTCAAATATAGTGCGATACCATATTAGTAATAGTCATAGAGCGATACAGATTTTTGGTACAATGCCCAGTAAAGGGCATGCTGCGCCAAGCATAAAGTTAGAATGTTAAAAGTTAAATAACAAGAAGGTGCATTGAGTAAAAAGAACAGAACTACTTCAAAATTAACACTTGAGAGGCACTGTAATAAAAAATCTTAATAAAAACAGTATTTTTGATGCTTTGTAACATGTCAATAGAATATTTTGCCTATAAATAATTTAACGTTATTTTTTCAGGAGGGACCTTGCCAAAGTGTATGCCAGACGTGAAGACTCCTTCATCCTTGGTTGACATTCATGATTACCATTTGGGATTCATTAACTGCCATTTGCGTCAGGAGAATCAAATTGGTAATTTAGATTTTTTTTCCTTCAAATATTTTTATTCAAACCGTGAATTTCTCAGAAAGAATCAACTCTTCAGTAGTATTTTATAAGTATCTTCATCTTCAGAGACTTCTAAAAAAAATACGGCTTTTCTCTCAGTAAACTTGTACTCCCTTCATTTGTTTAGTTGAAAAGTTATCGACAGAAAATTCTTATGAGCGTTTGCGTCTATCAGTAAGTAATTCTTATAAAGAAATTATATATAAAATTATTTCATTTCGGATTGTAAACTATAGTTTTAGCAAATACGAAAAACATTGGAAATCAATCTGGAATTGTTTTCCATGAATATTTAAGTCATTCAATATACTAACAAAGCTATGCATAAAAGTTTGAGTCTCAAAGAATGATACAGTATTCTCTTAAAAGAGCCTGAAATAGCAAATTGCTTTCTGGGGACATATTATAACGTCACTGTTTTCTGAGTGAAGATTTCCTAGTCTTATTGTGAAACTGAGCTAGTGTTAGATATGAGAGAATAATTTGCTTTTTAGATAATAGCAAAGTCTGTTTGTGTACTATCATTATTTTATCAAAAGAAATCCTAGAAAATACATTTCCATTGTTGGAGTTGTTGCATTATATAAGAAGCTTACTTTGATATCTTTAGATAGAATGATAATAAGATGATTTAATGGCACAAACAAACCATTGACGTCGACACTGATTATTCTCACCATCAATTAAGGATACAAAATGATGCCTCTAGAGAAAATTTGGTGATAAAATCCTTTTGTTAAAATACCCTGCATTTCAGAAAATTTTTGTTCCATCTATAGATCATCCTCGATCAAACTGTTTTTTTTTTTTTTTACTCAATTTTATTTTAATTTGTTTTATGTTCTCAAAATTGTAATTCTGTCACAGATTTTTTTTATTCATGTCCTGATGTGCTAATGTTTTGGACTCTCGATGAAAATGTGCTATTTTAATATTTTCGGAACTTAGTTTTTTTCCTCAGAATAAATAACTATTAATACCAACTAATCTAGAATTTACGTATTATATTTAGTTGCATTCAAATTTTCTTGTGCTGAAATATGAAAAAAATGGGATATGTGGGATATAACATAATTCTCATGCTTTCAAAACTCTTCTGGAATGTAAATAAAAGTATTTTTAGAGTTCTTAATCTTATTTTTTTCAAAATGAGCTGTAGTTAGGATCTACCTCTATTATTCCAAACGCCTCAATTATCAATCAAGCAATTAAATTAAATTTTCACTTCATATACCTGGAATGAAAAAATATTGTTTGTGAGCCTCATTATGTATTGATAATAATGCATTATAAATTAATGATTAAAAATTTGGAAATAATTAATAAAAACGATTTTTAAAAAATATTTTTATTAATATGTAGAATTTTATTTTAAACTAATTGTATTTGTTTGCACAGACATTTTTAGAATCACTTTTTTTTTCAAATTAATTACAACCCGCCAGATAATGATAGAAATTTTAATCCAATATATAGTTAATGAGATGTTGTATTTTTGTGAATAAATTTGTAAATTTGAATTAAACAATTTCTCTATACGATAATATATCTAAAAATTACTATTTTCAGAGATCATTAATCAACTTTCTTGTCTTACCAGATAATTTCCAAATATTTAAGTAAAATATTTATCTTAGATATTGACTGGCATTTATATGAATGCCAGTACTCTATACCTACATTTTCCTTTTCATCTTTCATATTTCTCTCTTTTCTAAAGGCTAAAAATCTCTTTACTCAAAATGTTTTATCTTTGGACATAGAATATCTCAAGACACAGAACCCTCTGAAAGATTTTATCGAACACAAAATACTATAAGCCTACCTAAAAGATTTCGATTCATCAATAAGTGATGACAACATTTCTGTGTAAAATGGATGGGTAAAAATAGTATTTATCCTTACTTAACGGTAAAAATAGTATCTGTTTTCACTTAAAGATAAAAATATCACCCATCCTTTTTTAACAACAACTCTCAGAATAGACGAGAGATAAAAATGGAACAAACAATTTTAGGTTACAATAAGTATACAGGTCTCGTGAATTATTTAATCATTTTAAAGAATCTGTATCAAATCGAAATAAAAAAAATATGGCGTAACATTGTTTTTCATTTTATGGGTGTCACTGTCCTTAATATCCAGATATTTTATAAAATACAGCAAATAAGAAAAAACGAGGTTTCTGAATTTATTTTCGAAAGTGAGAAACGATTCACCTGAATTTTTGGATCTGCTGCAGAAATATGAGGTATAGCAGAAAAGAACGATTTTATTTTTGGTGAATCATTCCGAACCGAACATAATTATAATACATATTAAATAACTTCATTGACTTTTTTAATATATCTTAATTTCTTTTAATTAATTTATGACATATTTACTTTATAATTTTATGACTTTTAAGGCATTTCGATACTTTTATTTTAAGAGTTTCAACATGAAACTATGTCTTGATGTGGCAAATTCGATTCTAAAACTGTAAAAAAAAAATTTGCTTCTCTGCGTAAACCTGCCTTTAAAACGTTAAGAGCCAATCTGTTTGGGTGTACTTTCCATCTGCGATATCCGATTTTTTTAATATGCTGACAGTCAAATATCTATACAAATCAGCGATAAGACAGCATACATTTTGCTGCTTTATTTGGTTGCCTCTAAATAAAATTTATTAATAGAATACAGTTTTTAAATTTACATCTACAATCAACAATGACTAACGCAGACCGATCAAAAAGTATATTTTCAGTTAAAAATGATTGAAATGACCTGAAGGAAAAGCACAAAGTTGGTCGCTTGTAGCTGACGAAGTAAGAAACGAAAGAATGCTGTCAGTCACTGGTAATTGACATGATCTGAATAGAGTGCAGTTGCAATCATCAGTGACTGATACGTCGCTTAACGTGTTAAAATTAGCCTCATCTTTTTCTGAGTGCAGATACAAAGCTGAATATTTATAGGTTATATTTCGTATCTCAAGAAAGAAAAATATTATGCCCTAAAGTATTTTAATAAAAAAATGTGGCAAGTTAAATGAATAACAATTGCATAAAATTTTCAAATCACAGCTTCTTTAATAAAAGAAGACAAAAGCTGAAATTAAGAAAAATACATGTTTCAGGTGAAATACTGTGCAGTATCTAAAATAGTGTACAAAACTGAAAAATAATCTTTATTGCCCCTTTTTTATAAAATTGCATAGTGTAATTGAAATAATCTTACATTTTATCATTACTTTCCATACATTTTATCTGAAACTTATAAATTTAGTTTGAAGATCAAGGTATTCAATTCTAATAAAGGTACATGAAAAAGACCAATAAACAATGATAGTTATTCATAATTACTTCTTTGCTAATATACTATTTCTCTGTTCTTTTACATGTGTCAGAGTTCTCTCAGGATTCGTTACTCATTTAAGATATTCAGGGTGTGTTTTTTTTTATTCACTTTCACTTTATATTTTATCTTATATATTTATCTTATATATTTTTATCTTTTTATATCTTTTATATTATATCTTTATATTTTTAACTTTATATACATAGTTTATTATGTTGATTTTTTTAACGGATGGAAGTTTTTTTAAATAATTTGAAATATTTACATTAATAAGAGCTAATAATATTTCAGCATTTAAATACAGGATGTCATAATATAAAGACATTTTTACATGCAATATTTTATTTCAATTAGAATATAGTAGTCGTTAGTTCCGAGCAATCACAATTAAATTCCGGAAGAAACTAAGAATATTCTCGGAGGCTTAATCATTTTTCTGCCACATGCATTTTCCAAAAGTATTCTTAAAAAAAATATTAGTATTGTTAAACTCTTTGAAATTTTAATGAGATGCAATGAAATAAATTATGATGCAAGTTTCATGTGGCATTTTAACAGGGGAAAAAATTTTTAAATCTCAGCAACCACTTTTCTGGTAAAATTGTATGAAATATTTGATTTAAAGTTATGAAGAAGAAGCAAAACATAATTGCTATGAAATTAGTTTGAAATATTATAAGACAAACAGAGAAAATGAAAAAGCATATGAATATTGAATTGATTGTTCATAAGATTACATGTACCTTTAACTTCTATTAAATTCAAAACCAAATTCTATAATTTGTGTACATGGACCCAAATATGCCATCTTGAGTTAAGAAATGTCAGTTTAGTGTGGGGCTAATGTTTAGAGATAGATTTGATGTTTCAACAGCTCACTGTCATCTTCCAATTAGAGACTGTCTCGTAATAATTTTAAACCTATATTTTAATCCTAGAAAACAAATTATATTCATTTAAAAGGTCAAAATTCAGCAAATTATTTTTTAAATTTTGCAATATTTGGACTTTTGCACTCGGATGGTGACTCACCATTCAAGAAGGTGCATATTTTGACGCTTTATTTGCTTATTTTTTAATTTTAATTGTTAAAAATACCTACAAAATGGTAAGTAGATATGGAAAATATAAATTAAAACAATTTTATATATATTTATTTTTCGGAGCAATGAACAAGTCCTTGTCTTAAGTGAATATATATACATAGAATTACTTTTTCGAGTGCAAAGTGTTAATATCCTAATGGCTTTTAAAAGAGAAATGTATCATACATAATCATGAATATTAATTTCGATGTAGCCATACATATTCTATTTTCCTAAGAGCTTCTTTATCGAAAAAGGAAATCATTTTTTAAAAAAAGAAGAAAGCTGTAACTATGGTCTTCAAAAAACATTAATCATTTCAACAGATCTAGAAGATAAATTCAAAGATAAGGTTACTACTTTGTTTTTATACAATATGACAGAAAAGGTGTAAAGATAATCTATGAACGGG
Source organism: Argiope bruennichi (assembly GCF_947563725.1). Classification (NCBI taxonomy): domain Eukaryota; kingdom Metazoa; phylum Arthropoda; class Arachnida; order Araneae; family Araneidae; genus Argiope; species Argiope bruennichi. Next base: position 54,596,476 of record NC_079162.1, read on the forward strand.
TTTTTAGATTTGAAATACCACTTTATATTTCTATTTTCAGCCCTCATCAACTCTTCTAGAATGTTTTTATCCGTAGATCCATGATTAAAGAACACATATTTCTTCTAATTCGAGAATGCAATCTATTTCTATCATTAAAGTTTCGATTTTTTACTCAAACGAAGGAAGATAAAAATAAAAGTAAAGAAAGAGTTTCTATTTAATTGTGGCGTTTTTTTGGAACAGGAGGGAATAAAATATCATATTGTTATCATAGGAAAGATGAACATTTTTTTCTTTATAATAGAAGCGCTAGATTAAACTTATTTTTAGCAAGATAAAAATATATTTTCTGTAATATATGATGATTTTTTTGTAAATTTGTTTATTTATGGTGATATCTGTTCATAAATTATTGCCACACACCTTGGCATTATAATTATTTCTTAAAGCTAAAAGAAAATAGTTATTATTTTTATGATTTGCAGAAATTTTTATTTCATGAAAAAAAAATTCTACTCTTGAATGAAATATTGATGATATTTACAGCAAATATTGTTTTAAAATGTTTTGAAATTAAATTTTTTTAATTCAGTTTGGTTAATCTGATTAATGTCTATTTGATCCAATAGCTCTTACGATATATTTGTAGGATTCTTAAAAAATATTGGCAATTGATAAATGGAGTCTATTGTTTTTTGGAATTAATAACATTAGGATGAGTTGGTTTTCTGGAGGGTTTCTTCAATTGCTCTTATAAGGAATATATATATATAAAAACAAATCTGAATCAGAAGGCAAACAGTAAAGCTACTTGCATCGTTTGGGAACTTTTCTATCTTTGTGACACATCAAAAATTAAAAAAAAGCCTACGCGGCATTAACAACAACAAAAAAAAAAATTATAACATATGCAAGGGGATCGCCCATTCACAAAAATTTGATGTTCTCTTTTGGTCCCGATCTCACTTCATGCGAACTCTGGTTGTTTGACTTTATAAAAGTAACACTCTGAGTCTAATTTTTATATTCTTTTTTTAAACGTTTTTTTGCATTTAATAAATGGCAAGTGCATCATTGTTCAAACTTCAATTTATTTGAACTTATATACATCCAACGCAACTCTCTGAGATGGTGAACTTTAACCTGAACACTCATGCACTTTAATCTTATTATAAAATATAATTAATTAAAAAAGTAAAGATTACTAATTATAAATTAAATTAAAGGAGTAAATATCTGAAAATTCTATTGAAATACCAAAAACTATTCAAGCATCTCTGAATATTTCATCTTTGCAAGTTAAAACTAAGTAAGTTTAACAAGAATTTCAAGTATTTTATCTTCCTTATCAATAATAGTAACTTGTTGTTATCACCTCATCAATAGTCACTTTTAGTGTTACTTGACTCTATAAAAAATTTTAATAACATGAACGCAAGAGGAAATTTGAGATAAATGGGCATTTTCAAGCATTCATTAAAATTAAATTAAGCTTCTAAATCCGGGAAACAAATAACAAGTGTAAGCGAATTTATCACTTGACAAAGAAGAAAAAAAATCAATGACTTTCAAGAAATCGAAACTAAAAACATATAATTTTTCTGCTGAAGTAAGTATAATACTATGGAGCAGAAAAATCATTAAATTATCTTAAGCAATCGATATTGTATTCATTCTTTCATCTTCTATTTTTTATCTTAAATGCAGTTCAGTATTGATTTCATGAACTTCCCCCAATACATTATCTAGAATTCTATTACAAATCAAAAATAGAATTCTTATGTCTTTTTAAAAGATGTTGAAAAGCTAATGGAGCGTATCTTTTCAAGTAATAGAGTTCAAATGCCTTATAAATTTGATTTCTGAAGTCACTTAGAATAATTGGTGTTTGATAATCAGTTGAATAAAAGTAGTAAATAATGTAAGTGTCAACCAAACACAACATCTTCCACATTAAAATATTTAATGAATATTGCTGAAAATTGTGATAAACTTGAAAAATGCCTCTAAGTGAAGTGTGTAGAGTTCATAACTGGGAACATTTTCTTTGCGATTCCTTTGCATTTTAAATTTTAACTCTTAAATATTTATTATTTTTTGCCTTCAATTTTAATGAGATTGGAATATATAAATAAGTACTAAATAAAATGTGATTGAGGTTGTTTGAATAGCATCAGGCTTGAAAACACCAGAAGACATATGACCACATATCTTTTCAGAGAACTCCAATAGAATCTAATTAAAGGATTTCTAGGCAGAATGTTGAAAATACGTCTAAATATTGAAAAATGTGTGGTATGATTTATTCGTTTTTTTCTTTTCGTTTTAATGTCAATTCTGAAATCGAAAAGAATTGTGCTGGATATAGTCTTTGTATTTTTCAATCGCATACGTGTAACATTTTGAAGCTAAAAGCTGTTATCCAAAATTCTGTGCCACACTAACATGAAGACTTTTGAGATTAAACGACATTTCAGATAATACATCAAATATCCTGCCAGAGACATTTTAAAGTAAAAGTTGTCATTCCCTTAAACGCTTCATTAGGTGAATGAAAATACTGAAGAAAAATATTGCATATTTTGTAAGATTATTTCCTGCAAACATTTTCACAAGAACTTTCCTGAATATTTTTGTTCGTCGGAATAGAGAATTTTTTTTAAATTTTGAAAGCAAATTTTCAGCAATCATAAGCTTTAGGATATAGTATAAATGACATAAATTTAATAGCATTGTTCTATTTTTTTCCATTGGAATTATTTTTCCTGTGAATATTTATTCATTGTATGTGCATTAAAAACTTAGCAAAAAAGAAGTCGCGTTCTAAACATTGGATGTTTCATTTACTTATTAGATAGAGGAAAACATAAAGCGTCCTAAGCTGTATATATATTCTCAAGAAGTGTGCGTGTGTGCATATGAGTATATTAAAAGTAGATTAGTATAGCTAGAAAAAGTTTACATCAAACTATTTTTCAAAATTATAAGATTCATCAAAAATTTACAAATATAATTTTGAGATTTGCAAATGAAAATATTTAAAAGAAACAAATGTTTCGACCATCTGTTTAAAAGCACTTCAATTATTCAAAGCTCTGAAAGAAATTCTATTTTGCTCAATTTCTTCAATTTTATCTTAAATCGATTGATAATTCGAAATTAAACCTTCAGTCTTTTCATTCTATCACGTGTTTTATTTGTCAGGTCATATAGAAGACGAAATTTATTATTTTAAATTCAAATTTATTTTCTTCCTCCCTTAAGAATAAACAAATTTGTTACAGAATATTCACATGCATGCACCATTTCTATTTCATATGACTCTTAGAAAACGTCAGACAGAAGACGAATTTATCCCCCCCAAAAATAACATAGAATTACTTTCCCAGACAACTTTTTCAACTGAAACTTCTAAATTTATATTAAACGGAATAAAAATCAAGTACCTTTCATCTTAACGTTAAATGTGTATGGAACAGCATATTTGGTTCACAGAGTTTTAAATAAGACAAATAGCGATGGTGTGGCCGATAAAAATGTAAAAGTACAAATTCGTACTTTTCTAATTGCCCAGATAGGTGTGGTTGCAATATTAATTTTAAATAAAATTAAATTTAGATAGCTTTTTATTTATATAATAGAAATAGTATCAGACACTTTCTGAAATATATGAGAAATTTTAATGCTCTCAGAAAATAACTGTTCTTGCCAATTTTAAATATAAACGGTAACTATAAATATGTTTTCCTAATAAATTTTCTTTCATTAGAGGCTTCAATTTGAAGGCACTGGATTATAAACTATTATATTGAATACATGCGACCATATATAGGACTTGAAGTATACTCAACCTAATAGATTTAGGATTACAGTTAAATCAGAGAGAACAAATTTTACTTCAAGTGCCAGAAATACAGAAGAAAACAAAACCGCACCATTTGAATAATTTTTCTTTTTTTTTTTTTTACTTAAATTAAATTGGAATAGCATTTCATTAATAATCATTGTAAAAGGAGAAATCCTACATCAAATATAATTTGATAATTTAATCAAACTTTGCTTCTTTGAGTCCATTAACTTCCGATGTGAAGATATAATGGAGACGACTTTCACAATTTTACGTCGTACAGAAGAGCATTATATCATATTAAGAGTAGAAAGTTTAATCCCCACGGATTAACAGACGAAAGGCTTACATATATGATGGATTGGAAATAAAACCATGTCTGGGACATTTCGGCCAAATGATTTGGAAGCGAAATTCTACCCCCAATGCAACCAAGGTTCATAATGTTGGTAAATGCCGCGTGCTGCAAACTTTCAATTACTAAACTACTTAAATTATTCCATAGAAATCAAAATAAATGGTGGAATAATGGAATAATCCTAAATGATTTATGATTCTGTAATCTATAAAGGAAATTCTTGGGGTTTGCGCTTTGAATAACCATGCCATTATATGCATGTTGAAAAGCTACAATTCATCATTAAGATAAGTAATCTATTTACTTTGATTTATTATATATCCAGAGAAAATAAATAATTTAAACACAAATAGCATTTATTTTAATATAATGTATTCTGCACATATGTATATTATAGTAATAGACTAATCCTTCTGAGACCATAATATATTGATAATGAGAATTATTTTATGCATTATGTATGCGAAGATGATTATAGTATATATTTAATTTCTAAAGGCACATGTATACATTCGAGCTAGTATTTCGCTGACACTCATGGGTACTACAACATGAACAACAAGACAATGATCACGGAGAGAAGCGAATGAACCTCTCATACATTTCCTTTCCCGCTCGCCCTGCTATTCGACCTGACATTCGCGCAAATGTGTTCATACACTAGATTGATTTCAAGAGTTTACATCAGTTGGTATACAATTTAGTTCAGTGGTTTATTTACTGGTGTGCTATTTTCAACGCTTTATCATTGTTTGACTTATCTAATACATTTTTACACATGTTCACTTCACTTGACTTATTTCAGATTTACAAAAATGGAACTTTGTTATCAGCATTACACTCATTTCCGAATGCGCTAGATTATTCATATGCCAGCTATGGGTTTTAGATGATGATGATACTATTTATTATTCTTATTATACTGCACATGGGGTTGCTATTTAGATTATTTGAAAGTATTCAGAATTTGATTACCTTTCAATCCATTGATTTGATTATATTTTTAGCCCATACAAGTAGTAGTCTGTTTGAGAAAAATTAGATTTTAAGATTTCATAAAATTTATGACAATGAATTATTAATTGAAGTGTAAAAAGTAGAAATAATACTAAAATGAAAATAATTCTATTTTTTAAGTTACTAATAAGCTATAAAAATAAATTTAATAAAATTTCTTACGACATATCTACCCTATAATTTTATGTAAATGCTGATTTCTTATCTATTATTTCTCACTAACAGCCACTTTTTATTACTTGAATTTCTGGTGGTGTCGGATATTTCCCATCCATTTCCATTCCGGTTACATTTGAGTGCTTTTCTTTCGCTCCAAAAATGTCTTAGTTCAAACTCCATCAAATAAGTTTTTTTATTTAAGAGCCTTATCTTATATATATTTTTTTTTCATTTATTTCATGGAGACGAAAAATTTTTCTCTAAAATTATTTTTCTATTTTAACCTTAGTAAAATGCTTTCAAATAGATAAGAAATCCTCGCGAATGTACTTTTTCCCCATTTCTGTCAACTTGTGACTTAGTTCAATCTTTTATATAAAAACCATTTATGATTTAAATTTTATTATAATTTTTATTAAACATGCTTTATGAGGTTCATATTGGTTTTTAAAGTAATTTTTATTTTCTTCTCTTTTTTGGCTCAAATGATTATTTTGTTGTAAAATAAAAAGAAACTTAGAAATACTTTATATTTAAAACGTTTATTTCAGATTATTTAATTAATTAATTATACCCATATCATTTAGGAAAAAGGCGAGTTGTATAGACTGTCCATAATTATAGAACAATGTGTGTATCTATGATCCATCTATAGTAGGGATTATGATGCCAATGTTGTCTTCATTCCACTAAGTGTAAATAGTGGCAACACTTTTTTGTGTGAATCTACCAGGGATACTTTCGAATATAGACGATATAATTTTGCACTTTTACATGTAAAAGCAAAATTATCAAACTATCGCTATTACCTTACTTAGATAAAATGGTGAAAGTTTCATCTCGCTTTCGTTGACCGACTTTAGTTGTCATCATGATTTCTTCTCAGTGTTAGTATGGTAGTATTGCTCATGATGAAATCGCATGGTATCTACTATATGTATGAGTCGTAAGTTTTAATTTTTGGAAACCATGTAAAAGTTCAAGAAAAATCCTCTAGGCGAATTTGAAGGAAAGTGATATGATGGTACCATGAAGCTTACAATTGCAAATGTTTAAGAAGAATGTTCGAAAAGCCTGCTTTCAAGCCATCATTATCAGCGAAACAGTGCATAGCAAATAAGTATGAAAGTGATTTTAATAAACATTTTACGGGTATGAAATCTCAAATGGAATATTTCAAAACTATTGAAAATATTTGAAGAATAGTTAGTAGAAACTGTCATAGATTTGGATTTAAGGTCAATGCCTCTCTCTATCTGAAACAAAATTTCTAAATAGTACGTCTGTAGAGAGTTACTACATAGATTTAATCCCTTAACAACCGAGATCGTACGTCACACGGGCATCGAATAATCACTTTACAAACTTATAAACCAAAATTAAATCCTTCTAATATAACTCAATACAAAAATTATACATAATGTATAAACACAAAAGCGTTCTATGGAAATTTGATGAGGAATATAGAAATTGAATCAGTAGAACAGTACATACCGAAAACAGAAGATATTATCTAATTAAAAAAAATATATAAGAAAATACGAATTGATAGCAAAGATCTTTATGCAAATTGCATGAAAAGGCTCTCAGAATTCAGATATAGGCTATCACAATCGACTTATTCCAACGTTTAGTAAGCTACAGATTAAAAGTTTTTTAGCCAATAATTTCTTACTTTATTACAATTATTGCAAATTAAATGACTAAAAAGATGACAGAGAAGATTTAAAAAAAATAATATAGCAATTAGGATATAAAATTAAAATATATCTATTTACATCCAAAAAAAATTTTTTTTAACTATACACCTTGTTTAAACCTTTCGCTGTCCTCTCCTGTCCGTGAAAATTTCTGTTTTTCCTCTGTTTCTTGTTGCATTAAAACAAATAAAAATAAAAACTCAAACAAGTAAACATTTACAAAATGTTTTACACATTTAAAAGTTTTAAAATGTAGAACAACGCTTGAAGCTCGTTACGGCCGTTAGTTCACCGTTAGTTTCACTTCAACGCGCTAGACGCGTTACCAATGACGAAGAGGTTAATAATGCAGCATATACTACTTGACATATTTAATTAATTTTAAATTTCAGCATACCAATTAAAGGCCGTATGTATTTTGTTAAGTATAAGTAAATTTGTTTAGTGTGATCTACATAAAGAGAACTGTTCAAAAGCGTCTTGATCGGTTATAGCCAATTCTAACAAATAATATAAATTATATATAAAATTTTCCTTAAGAGACCCATACTATCCATTGTTCCCCCATTTGAATTATTTATTCATTATTCATTTTAATCCAGATCATATTTCCACCATGTGCCCATCAAACTTCTCCAGTCCGAATTAAAGACATAAATGCTTATAAACTCAGATTACTTTGGCGATAACAATTGTCATGCAGCCTCAGAAGAGGGAGGATTCTTATTTTTCCTCACAATCAAATGCATTTTTCCAAACATTGCAATGCAATTCGACAAAATTCCCTAAAAAGAATTAAAGTTTACCTATTTTAATAAAACATCACTAATTCATTGTATTAAAAATAATCCCATAGAAAATCCATCGAGATTCGATTTTCTATCATACAGGTATTATATAAGGTTATACTAAAATTTACGAAAGTCGATATTGCTTAGTGATGGTGTCTCTACTTAAGAATGGGATTGTCATATATTCGAGACCCAATGCCACGAAAGCCAACTTTGGTTCATAGTCCAGAGAGCATCAAATAAGTAATAATGAATTATACAGGGCTACGTTGGTATGGCGTGATACTTTGAAGAGTGGGGGTTTGCTTAAGAGCAGCCTTGTCATTTTACTACGGTATACAAGTCTACAGAACAACTTCAAAATTGAATGATATCTCAGAAATCAAATCAATGCACATCAAATTAAATCTCTCAAGTAGGAATTTTTAAGATACAACAGCAATGCACAAGAAATTTATATGCATTGATTGAATGTTTTCGTCAATATATAGTATAAGTATGGAAAGCTGGATGACGCGTAAAGTGCCTTTATCAGCTTAGCAACCCACAATTTATGACATTTCTCCCTTGAGATCTATGAAGCTTAGAAGATAAATTTAATCCAACAAATCGATCCATCAACTTCATCGGCTTTCATTCTTTGGTGTACTGAATGATGTGAGCATAAGAACTGTTTTAAGTAAAATTTGTTTTTATAACTTCTCTTCACAATAAATTGAAATTGAATTAAAAATAACAAGTGGCTACCATAATAAAATAGTTCAAACGGAATGCTGATAAAAAAAAATTATATTAACCTGTTAACTGGGTAATTAACTTATATTCAGTTCTTTTTGCATTGAAATATTTCGTCATACCCAGTTAACAGGTTAAATATTCAGAATTAAATCTCATAGTCCGCTTTCATTAAAGTTTACTCTGATTAAAAGATACTGAATTTTAAAAATATTTCTTTGTATTATATGCGAATGGAATAACTTCTCCTCATTTCCTAAGCCTTATTTTTCGAACCATTTTTCTACTAAGAAATCTCACAAATACACTTTTGGGTGCATTATTAGTTTTTTGTAAAAATATGCACTATTTTTTCTATTTTTGGTTTTTTGCTTGTGTAGAATCAAATACCGCAACAGAATATGAAATTTGTATTCATAACGCTTTACTTTCAAACTATTTCTTCATGAATTGAACCAGATATTCAAAAGAGATCCAAATCAGTGAAAATTTAAGCCTTTAAGCCTTTTTTTTTTTTTTTTTTTTTGTACATTTAATGCAATTAAACAGACATCTAAGGTAGACATTAAAATTAAGAGGGCAAGATGATGAAATTTATAGCTCTCTAGTCTAAAAAACTGTTTTATAATAGTTTTTGTCTTTTTGAAAACATATAAGACAGAAAGGGAACTTACAAATGTAGATAGTTTCGGATGAGAAATGTTTTTCCTCCATAAATTTGATAATGATATGCACTTATGATTTTTTTAAACATGCAAAATTGTGCTTTATAACTGTGTTTGGACCAACAAAATGAATACATTTTGACAGAAAGGATTAAAATATCAATATACGACTAGATCAGAAATACAGTTACTACTATTTCAATATATTGTTCCTACTGATTCAGAGAATTGGATGAATTTAAGTAAAGTAAAACAACTAAAGCTTTAATTTATGATAGTATCAGGAATGCAAATTCCATTTTCTACTGTTTTCCAAATAAAAAAAAATTATTTATCACTTTTATATATTGAATACTTAGAGTTCTTTCTCTGATCAGCAAACTTGGATAATTTTCTTTGTGTATATCATTGCAACAATTTACTCTCTTTTTCATTTGCTCTCCTATCGTAGTGTCAACAAAATTGCTACATTTTCCGCCAGGATAGGTATCCGAGTAATTTTTTGCACATACCTTTTATCCTGATTTACTTTTCTTTGCTCATCCTCTGGGCCTTGCTTAATTGGTGTATTGATCCATACAGCAAGAGCTGACTTTCCTTTTATCTATTTGTATTCTTCTCTCTTGTCGTTAAAAAAACGAACCAGACCTTCTCGAGTTATTGGAGTGAGAGAAGTTGTTTTTCCTTCTTGGTCCGAGTAGAATTGATTGCTTATAGAAAAGCTCAGATATAAGCTAAAAGAGACTTTAATTTATACTTATGTTTTGTTTTGAAACCGATCTCATAATTTTATACCTTGGTCAGATAGCGAGAATGATATCATGTCCACATCTCCAATTTTCAGCATCATAACCGTAACATTTGGCCCCGACGGATTTAATCTGAAGTATGACTGCTTGGCAATTCTTGGACTGAATCGGGTTTCGAACCTGAAACCCTCCAGCATCGAATCCAAGACATTGCTAAAAAGTCATAGAAGCACATAAGAAATTCTGAACTTAAACACTTGACATCATTTACGATTAGTTATAAGAATTTAGTAATGTTTCGTATTCACTCATTTATTATTTTAAGACTTAACAATAATATAGTAACATTTTCGCTGCAAGATGCTTTGATAGTTTCTGATTACTTTAGTGTAATAATATCAACTAGTACAGGAGTGCGACTGCCACATGGTAAAATCTGTGCTTCAGGTTCAGAGCCCAATTTATCAGAATCTTCGTGCAGATAAGGTTCCAGGGTATGTAAAATATGTCGAAAATTAAACGGATTGCCTTTTATGTGGTATTGAGGTTAAGATAAAGGATGATGACTTCAGATATCTTTCAAGAAAGATGTTAAATTAAATATAGATGCTTACGAATGTTGCAGGCGGAAATTCTATAAAGCAAGTAAAGCATTTAACAAAATTTTCCGTTATCTTTTCTGAATAATATTTTCAAGAAGGATAGAACAGATGTTTGATATAGTTAGATAAACATCCCATTTTGAAGTAATACTAGAATTAATCTGGAACAAACTTCGTAACTGTGGACAACAGTCAAATGGCGATGAAGACTCTTGAATGAAAACCTCATTCCAAATTCTCTTGAATGAAAACCTCATTCCAAATTTTCCCACCATGCCGTGGTAGGACATTTGTCCTCTATGGATTTAGTGTGCAAAAGACCCACTTCATTGGAATAGAATTTCGATCCTGGATCCATCCAATCCTGAAAGTCAGATCACCATGACTCAAAATTAAAATGGAACAATCTCTTTAAAATTATAGAAAGAACCTTATTGCAGAGCAAGACAAATAATTGCATGCAAAATAAAACTCAGTAAATGAGTAGTATAACTTTAAAATATGTAAATAAAAAAATAGAGAGAAAATGGCCAATCAATTCTCCCAGAAATTCATACTTTAATAAAAACAGAATCCTCTCGGAAAGTTGGAAGGCAAAGGTAGATTCTTTTACATCTAAGGTTCTATCTGGTAACACATAAATTGTTAATGTTAGAAATAGTCAATATTAGGGCTTGAAAATCACCTTTAACTCCTAAGATATTGCAGTTATCGAAAAACTTTAAATACAAAAGTTGTTTGTTTTAATGAGGCGCTAATTCTGGTGATTGGATTTATTTTTCTATCTTGAACACTAAGAAAGTCATAGCGAAATGAAAATTTCACCCCCCCCCTCCCCAATATTTTCACCTTCTTTGTGTTAGATGGACTATTTACAAACTCGTTAGAGATTTTTACATTTCTAACAATGTATTAAAAGCCAGTTAAAATTCAAACAAAATTACTCCAATTATCTTGTTCACACGATAACATGGGCAAAGCGTTATATGCATATTATATATCATTTTATATACAGGGTATCTACTGCACTGTATGGAGCGAAAATGTAGATTTATTTAAATCGTTTCTGCGAGCTTTTATTTAGAAAATGCGGAAAAGGCAATTTTCGTTTTTACTTTAGTATTAAATAAAAGATTTGTTTACACACATTTATTCTTTAGAGAATATTATTACATTGTTTTCTCCACTTTTCCCCACAGGCATTATATTTTATGACATTTACTGATTTCCACCTTAAGCTGTTAAGATAATAAAGGTTTAAATTTTTCATATTTTTATTTTTTAATCGGACAGGATCGATTACAGAGCTATGTACCACCATACAAAAAAAGTCTTGAAATTGAGAAAAAAATTCTCAGATAAAGTTTCAGTTATTAGGAATTGTATTTTCCCCCCTCCTCGATGAATTTTATCGTCTCTTCACAAATCACAATCACAGGATCCAGAACTTCGAACGAACATTAAGCGAAAGAAGGAAAAAAAATACATGGATACCGAAAGAAAAACCATTTAGAGTTCTAACATTTCAAAAAAGTACTTAACCTTTTCACCTGATACTGATCATGAAAAATAATTATGAGTTGGATAAACTTGTTCAAGAAAAAGCGGCAAAATGTCTTTTACACAACTTGAAAGACAATTAGATATCATAAACTTAAACCGAAAGAAAGTATTAAAAGTTTCCTATTGTTCAAATAGTAAAATAAATAAGCAAAAATAGGAAGTTAAATGGAGGGAGAAGCAATAAAAATTCATTAAGGGCTTAAAAGGACTAAGGCACCAAAAGTATCTTAAATTTTTAACACGTTTTAGTAAACATGATAAAATAGTTTTTCTTTGTTTCACAAGATTACGAGTGAAATCACGCACTATAAAAATAAATTTTATTAGAATTTATCTTGAAGTTTTCAACAAAGCTTAGTTATTATGATGGCTTTCTAAGAAAGTAGTAATTTTATTAATTTTTTAAATAATCTTTTCTAAACTTTATAATTAGTTCTGCGCCTGATTTCAAGTAGTAAAACAAAAATTCATTACAATTACTTAAGATTATTCAGACTTTCTTAGAGAGTATTTTCCTTGTTTTGTGTAAAGTCGTGTAAAAATTTACAGTTTTCTTTCTTCAATCAATGTACAATGGTATATTGTAAAGGAGACGATTATTAAAATTACTTAAGATTTCTTAAATTAAAGCTATCTTTTATTTTTCATCAACTCATGTAAAAATAAACATTTATCTTTATTAAACTTGGCACATACATTAATAAACTATTTAAAAAAATAGAAAGGATGTGGTAAAAATCATTTATTATAATGTTAATTCGTCTTGTATAATATTTAATAGAAGTATAAAAATTTATTTTACGCGAACTTTGCAATTAATTATATTTTGATAAAGATTTCAATATTTCAAATGAATATATTTTGCAATGCTTCGATTGAACATTAGGGTATACTTGTGACATATAATTTATTATATGTAAGCATATGGCACTAATATTAGCTTACATGTGAAACATGTAAGAAATGCCGTTTGGGCATTTTTTAGTGAGTTCAAAAAATATTTCAGATGAAATTTCCTATCAATGGATCTAATTAGACAATTCTTCTACCTTAATTGGTAGACATTCCACTTAGGAAGGAAATGATCGGCGTTTTATAATCAATTTCTTTCACCAAACTTCTTAGATCAGCTAATTTCACTTTAATCGAAAGTCATTTTCTCCTTCAGCTCTTCAATTTGGAAAGAATTCCATATATCAGACTGTTAAATGACCTGTTTGGAAGTATCAGTTACCAAGTAAAATTATACTGAAATAATTTTAAATAATTCTTATAAGATCTTTACACGTTTGAATTTTGCAAATTAAAGCAAAAAAAAGATGTTAATGTACATGATGAATTAAGCTACATCTAGCTGTTATTATGGAGACTAAAACTATAGACCTAAATAATCTAGTTTAGTTTAATTATATTAACGTCCCTTTTTGAAGCAACACTAGGGCTATTTTGGGAAGGATTTAACTAATTAGAAAAATTTAATTTGATTAATCAATTAATTTGATTAATTAATATTTAAGTAACAAATCAAAATATACCATTTCGAATGAGATCTAAGTTTCTGTTTTATTGAAAAATGTGTCGGAACTTATGCCAACCTACATAATTTCATGCAAAGATTGATGAATTTCATGATAAATATATTTCCCATGAATTTTGTGGGAAGCAATTTTCCCATGTCCCTAGAAAGGTTTAAATAAGAAAGTAAACTGGAAAATTAATTTCAATTAGTTAAATAATTTTGCATATCATTAGCAAAATTATTTTAAGTTAGCTAAATATGTTTGTATGTCATTCTAAAACTATTCGAGTATGATTTAGTATGGTTGTTATCACTCATTATTAAAGTAAGGGATGCATAGTTGAACTTGCATGTTCGTATTGAGGAAGAGCTGTAAGCAAAGGTGCTTTCCTAAATAGTCAGTTATATTGGCATCTCATTTTAAAGCAACACTAAGGCTATTTCAGGACGGACCTCGTCATTTTGAACCGCAGTCAGATGACGAGGACGACACTTGAACTGGCCCCTCCTCTCCAAACTTTCACACCACACTAGAGGTAGGTTGTTTGGCCTCGATTCACTTAGAGTGCACCAGACCCGCTTACACTACCTTCTTCGGTGGAATCGGGTCTCGAACCTGAAACCCTCCAGTTCCGAAGCCGAGACCTTACTATCAGGCCACCGTGGTCATGGTGCTTTTTTAGAGCGAGAAACTATAATTCTCGTGAGAAATGATAAAAACAGTCTTCTGCTTAGTATTAGTGAGAAAACCTGATGTAAAATATGTCAACATGAATGCCTTAATTTGAAGTCCTCGTCACACAACAGTCATTTGCTCTCTTTATTATAAGATACATAATTCAAATTTTTAATGAATTCGTCAGATATGTTCAATATTATTCATTTAGTTACACAGATTACAAGAATTCCTTAACGCTGTTCTTATCATTTCTGCTATAATATGTATAGGGAATACTGGGAACAGCAGCTATGATAAGAACTCTTAAATTATTGACTGTGAAAGGAAATAGGGCATTTACATGCATTCGGTCCAGAAATGTGTATATGGTAGTGCACTATCTTCTGTTCAGCAGTTCAATTTGTTGGAGGAATTATTCCATATATTTTAATGACCGAAACATGATTCAATTATTGTTTCCCCAGGCAGTTAGTTACAAAAGGAACTCCGTACCCAATGAACTGCACAACATAATTCATTTATATCGTCTAACAAAAGAAATGCTGCTGGACATTTGCGAGGTTTACTATCTAAACTTGAATCCTTTACCTCTTGAAATGTGTATCCATCAAATAAAACCATAAACATAGCTTTAAAATAAGACTTAAAACTAAATAATTCGTTTATTATTATTTTAAGTAATGTTTGTATGCTTTAATGTGCTTCTTTGACCACCATTCGACAATGTTGTGGCTTGGTAATCTATCTTATTATCCATATTTGAAAGATCGCTAGCTCAAATCTTAATTATATCAAATAGTCATTAAAATTAGTAACTCGATAAGTTTCCACAATGAATCGACAAAATATGTATAAGAGATATTTAATTGAAACGAGGATAACCCATTAGTTTTTATCTTCAATATACCATTTCAAAAACACTAAATTCGTTTCGTAATATTTCAAAAAAAAAATATGTTGATACAATCGCTCATAATTATCAGGAGTAAAGCACATTTTTTAACATGAAAGGCATAATTAAAAATGATAACGTTCTATTTTCACTTTTTAATCGGCTAGGATGAGTATCACCGCAGCTCTTCTTCATATATCTATTTTTTTTTCTGAGTCTCTTACAGTCACGTTCACCTCATTTCCCCTCACTCAACTTGAGATCAAATGGAACCAAATTCCAAGACAAACTTACAGCGAAATCTGCTATGAATGCGTATCTTGTGCAACGAGACTAGATCTGGGGATAATCTCTCATTGGAAATTAGTCATCTTATTGGTATAGTCACATCACTGACTCTCCCACCCGACCGAAGGCCCACGGATAATAAATACTGAATGACCGGACCGCTGCAACAGAAACACTAACGGGAACTGGGGTTGAATCCTAAGGGCCATCACCGGCCACGGTACAACCCTTCCCTAAGGAAGTACGTCCCGTAACCGATAGGAGGAGCTAGGCCCCCGCCTTTTCGTGTACCCTCCAGGGTGGCGACATCCAACCACCTTTCCGGGAGTATCTCATCCTCATTTCGAAGTTCCCTCCCGGGGAGGGATTCTATTGGTATAAGACATGCAAATTTCAACAAAACTTGACAAACTAAATATCGATATAATTAATGATCATAACTAAAATTACTCTATCGGCCTTGACAATTTCGGAATGGCAGGAAAATTTAACAAATAAAATCCTTCTGCCTTCAGGAATTCGTTTTATTTGGCGTTAGACTAGACTTGATGATTGGAAGTCATCACCTCACATCTTCATATCATCGAAGAATCATTATTTATATGTATCCGATGCATGCCAGTGTATGTCATGTTTTAGACAAAATATTGTAGAAATATCTTTTAAATATCTTTATCAAGACTAATATCTAACACTTCTTCGTATTTTCGGTATGAAACCCAATTTTATATAACAAAAGGATTAAAGCAATTAAAGCGGATTAATTGCTTTGATCCTTTTGTTTTTATGTGATTTAATTTCGTTTATTTTAATTCGCGTCAAGCTTTAAAGCGACGCGTCATCTATTTCATGATTGGCATCACAATTTTAAAAATGTGTGATCAGATGACAAGGGCCAGAGCCTGAGCCAAAATGCATTCTCTCAAATTTCGTACAAGGCCATTGCAAACTGTTTTTCATATATGGACACAAAAAAATCGTAAAGATGAACATTGGAAACGAAAATTCTGCTTTTAATAGACTTGCCTTTATGTTTAGCATATTAAGCTCAATATCAGTCACCGTAACTACACTAAACTTTCCTTCCGGACCTTGTCATTTGCCAGTGTTAACAATATACTTACCTACTGTACTTCATCAGTCACAGATAACTGAGCATACACTTTTTGTTTAGACACATCAATCCCTATTGGCTAAATTTTCTTTCATGCTGCGTTAGTCATTTTTTATCGGCAATATACATTCAAAAATTATAATCTCTAAATAAATTTTAATCCGATGATCACAAAATAATGCACTTAAATGCTTGCAGTCTTATCGCAACTTTACTTAAATCTATGGTTGTTAGCATATCAAAGAAATCAGATATTTCAGACTAGCCTGAAGGGATGCCAAAACTGGCTTGGCGCTTAGCATGTTAAATGAAATCTGATTTTAAGCCAAAATCGAAGCAATTATCAAATAGAAACCGTTAATTAGATTAAAATCCTTATTAGCTCGACTTATTTAAATACATCTTAATGATCATTTTCAGTGTCACGCATAGATAATTTCTTTGCAGCTGTTACAATGAAGGAAGAAATGACTATATTATTCTAGGAATTATCAATTTAGCCATTATAATTATTTGCTTTATAGCTGTAACGCAATTTAATAACAGAAAAAATAATTGCAATAGTTAAAATAAATTAAAGCAACCAAATCTCCTTTTTTTTTAATAATGAATGAAAAATTCTCATATTTAAAAATGTTATCATTTGAGCTGCAAATACTTGCTTGTTTATATTTTTGCTGTGTATTTTATTCCACAAACGCTATATTAAGCTTTACTGTCTCAGAATACGGTAAATAAAATTGCAAATACTGAAAGCTTATCTTCTTGAAATAGAAGACATCCTGAAATCTTAACGTTATCAATATCCAAGTTACTACAAAAGAATAATGTGGTTATAAAGAAAACTATTTTTAAAAAGAAATGTTACATTGTCTCCCACTACTATTCTATAATCCCGTCTGTGAATGTCTGTTTTTTCCTGTGAATTTCTTTGTGTTTCCATGATACAAGAAACGGATTTTTGGCATTCGTGGATAAATCATTTTTATCGATTTTTTTAGTAAAAGTCATGAATGCAGACTACTTTTGAGTATAAAAGATATTCCTTTTTGCACTCCACATCTCATAAAATATTTGTAGTCTCAAAGAAATGATTTCTTCAATCTTGTTTTTTGACTAACCATAAACCTGAGATGATACTAGAATTTGAATCTCATGCATTTATTAATGTATGAGAAATATCCTTGTCTGGAGTTCTTAAGAGATTTTCTGTTCCCGATAGAATGGAAAATGCTTCGTTCTGGTTATTTTGTCAGAATATTTAAAAGAAAACTACAGGAATTTCATATCGAACTGCATATAGTAAGCATTTTTAACCAATAGTATCTTCCATTGCGCATATATTAAATTAACTTGCTGATTATGTTAAAACGAATAGAATTAAATTTTAGTTGGGTTATGTATATTTATATCATGAGAAGGCGAAGCTCTTTTTTTATTAACTTCTTGAAGGAAATGCATTCAAGTATTTTTTTTAAATTAAGACATTATTTAAAAGTGAGTTTTCATCTTTTATCACATAGGAATGGCTGTTCAAACAAAACTTTTTCATTCATATTATTTAATCTAAAAGCAATGTTGTTGAATAAATCAAGATTAATCTTTGATGCATATTTTGCTCTTATTTCTTTAAAATATCGCACATTTTCCATCGAACGGCAACACATATTTTTTATTGTTTTTCTTCCTTTGCACAATGAACTTGTGACCCAGGAAAATTATGCCTTACAAAACTGTTTTTGCATCATGAACAAAATTTTATTATCTGTTTGATTCCAGTTTTAAGTCAAGTATCAGGAAATCATTCATTTTCCTAATATAATCATATGATATATTTCCTTGCCTCCAAATTACCTCCACTATAAAAGAACTCGCACCAAATTATGTACAATCGTTTTGTTAATCTTCTGACCGCAAGTCTTACTCGTAAGCCAAAGAGCCTTGTAATAATTTTGGGTGGATGCTAAATGTAACCATATTCTCTTCATAGCCGTACAACCGACATTCTTTCGTAAAAATTGCTCCTTGCATTTCAATAGTGGTGTAGTAACCAGTGTAGTAAAGTTATGCTCTTATATTATACAGGGTGTTTCTGAACTCCACTTAAAAACTTGGAAAGGGGGAAGGAAACATCAATAGGAATCAGAATCACAAATGAAAGCTGAGTGCCAAATGAATAGGCGGCGCTCTAACGAACTCCCAATGAGCATACCCGGGTTTCTCATTGTAGCCAGCGTCTGAGTGAGGCTATCATGATTTGTTTTCATTCTGATTTCTAATATTTTTTTTTCTGCATCTTCTTTAAGTTTTTGAGTGAATTCAGAAACACACGGTATGTGGAATCTGCCATATAAATTTAATTCTGGAACCCACTGAACACCACAGGAGTAAAATACATGATATCAAAATGTCATGAAGATCCATTTATCCATTTGCATCCGAAAGCGTGATAAACTGGTGATGCTGGTCATTTATCATCAGTAAAAGAAATTCCACTTCCCTCGTACTTTACTGTCAATGTAAAATTTCTCGAGCGTCTTATTAGCAATGCAAAGATAATTCCGGATCTTGAATATTGCATATTTAATACAAGAAAAAGTTTACCAGCTTTTTCTCGCTTTCATCTTTCTCTTCTTATACTGCACACGAACTTTGGTGGAAGATTTTGGCATTAAAATCGTTGGAGCCTCATCATCGCTGTAAACTTTGCTCATGACGATGTTCCCTAATCACCAGTCTAGGAAAATTTGGCTTTCCCAGTATTTTATTGCCATTATAAAATCTCTTGAGTGTCTTATTAGAGGTACAGAAGTAACGTCGTGTCTTAAAAATCACCCTATCTAACATAAAAAAATGTGTAGGAGCCTTTTCCTGTTGTGCGAGATCTTCAATGGCAAATTTTATTGTCATTAGAATCTTTAGGCGCATATCATCTCTGTAAAATCAGCACTGCTTGTTATATTGAATGAACTGTCCCACACACCATGTTATTTTTTATATTAAATTTATGGAAGGAAGCGTTGAAAAGGGTGGCTCTGTGATGCTCATATCAAGCCAACGTTTCTTAGAGAGCCAATATTTGCTAAACAATACTATCAAGTTGATTTTGATAAAACGTAAATAATTCTTCAAATTAAAAGTGTTTACTATTTTGATTATTTATTGTTAAGCAAATAATTAGTTGATGAAGTATTTGTAGTCACTCAAATATTTTATAAAAGAACATCGGATAAATCTAGGGAATTAAATAAATCTATGAAATAATTTAAGTGTTTATTTATTGTTCGGTCCTCACCGAAAGATTAACATAAGATGAAAGGTTACTGGATAAGTAATAGTTAGCATAGCAATATTATTGGAATGAGGTACCTTCTAAGAAAGGAATTGGGCCGCGTCGGTGAATACATTTGTTTCAGTTGTTTTCCTTAAGACTTCAATCTAGGTTTTCCGTTTTCTTCATCGGAGGCGGCGGCCATTCAAGTACCAAGGATGCTTTAGTAGGGCGAGTGTAACACACATATGATTATTTTCTATACGAGTGAAAATACTATTTTTGGTCTAATAATTAAAGATTTCTAAATAAAACCAATAACAAAAAATATTTAAAAAAATATCATTGCGCAGTAAGGCGGTAAAATGAGTTGACTGCTTTGAACGTCTCAGAAAAATAAAATTATCAGTGTATTTAGTATAGTGATATAAACGGGATAAAGTAAATATTTCATTGGACAGCCTTTCTTTTGATCATTTTAAAATCTATAAATTTTTCGATTTTTTTAATACATTTTAGTGGAAAATTTTAAGAAAGGGGAATATAGCAAATTTGTCGGGAAAAAAAACTTTCTATTCAAAAAGAGCCTTACACTGTTCTGGAAGTACCAAGTACATAACACTGTATGTACCTTTTTTCTTTTAAAAATCTATTCAAATTTTAAATATCGAATATCGATATGTAAAAATGGGTGTTCGATAAAAGCTTCTACACTGTCTTTAAATTTACAGCCTAGTTTTATGTTTCTTACAGGGTTGTTTGCATTATGAGAGCACATGAAACAGATTTTTTGAATACACGGGCAAGTTATTTGCATTAAGTTTTCAGGATAAGTTACTATGTAAAATAAGTTTTATCATAAAATGTATCTCATTTTATACTCCATGTTTCATAAAACATTTTTTTAATAAAAATAATAATTTTTATGTCAGACATTTTACCAAACATAAACCTGAGTTGATATTAAAATAAAACTGAAATGCTTTTATTACTGCTTCAGTTAACAAAAGTATATCAATTATTGTACCTATCTTGAACTCCAAGCTTATTTTGTATTGAATTATTCAAATAAATATTTTCATCTTTTATCCTATAAAAACATTTAGAATGTTTCAACTTAGTTTTACTATCTCCGAACTAAAGGAAATACAGAAAGGTTAAGCTGAGTAAAGCACATGATTCATATGTCTAGTCTTTTTGACAAGTAACATTGCCGATTATTTATGATTAATATATACTGGATGTAATATTAGAGTGAATTCGAATGCCTGATAAATGGTTTGGTTTACATTTATTTTACTATTTTTATCCTTAGTCTCTTCGAAACATCTGGGAGCTATTACTTTTAAACGAATTTATTTTTCTATTTTGTCTAAAATGCTACTTGAAAATATGGGACACAAAAATGAATAGGTATATTCAAATAAAGAATTTTTTTAGAATTTTACACTATCCAGATCTCACAATTTATACTTCCAACAGGTTTGCTATTGAAAATGGGCCTTTTCATTTTCTCATTTCTGTTATGTCATTTCTAAGCATATCAGCAATTCTCTAAACTGAATTATTTTAATTCGGTAGATATGCAAATATTTCGAGTATAAACAACCAGATCATTGTTGTACATATTAGATAAGTTCGAAATTACAGACGATGCCATAATAAAAATTTGATTAATCCAGAAATTTGAATCATGACACACAGGGAATGCAAAAAGAATAAAGAACAATTTATAAACAAAGAAGGCCACAAAGATTTATTTTTTTAAGTTTAAAAGTTTTTAAATATCATAATACATAAGAAACTAATTTAATATAAGATTAATTATAATTTTAAAAATTCGAAATTATTTTAATAATTATTATTTCAATAAAAAGAAAATTTTTATGAACATTACACAATTACATCATCGATTACAACAACAGCTCACTAATATTCAAAATTAACAAAATTTATTTCATAATGGGTTTAATGTTTTTTTAAAGAAAGTAGATACTTCTATTATTTATTCTTTTCTATATAAACACATTGTACAGCAGTCAAGTCCTCGAATCCTTTAAGGATCCTAGAAATTATTCATTTAAGATCACGAAGAAACGAAATATTAATGCATTTCGTAAAAAAAGCAATTTATATATAAGAACACATTTTTTTTAAATTTTTGATTTTGATGTGGAATTAAAAATGTGTCTATAATTACATTTTTGGCAAATTCGAAGAAACATTCGAATCATTGACCAGCTGTAGTTACAATCTTTCGAATTAGTCAAGTTCTCCAGTATTTTAATGTTTTTAAAAGATCTGTAAGCGGTTTATTTTAAAACAAAATTTATCCTGTTTTAAACCAAAATATAACTTGAAAATATGGAATTGAGACATTATATATTATAAAATTATATTTCATAGGTAATTCCACATATTTTTCTCTAACAAACATCGATGGATATATTCAAGGTAAATAGAGAATTTCACACTCCTTACTCATAGCCTATATTTCTGATAGATTTTCCAATGAGAATAGAACATTTCAATTTTTTTAATTGTATATATATTTTTTGAGTCATGCAATCATATAAAAAATTTACTAATCTGAATTTGTTTATTATTATCAATACTTAAATTCTTTAAGCAGGTGTCAAATTATTATTATTATTATTATTATTTTAATACCAGCTTGTTTTTTCCACTTTAGACATTATTTGGAATTGAAATTGTTTTCAATATAACTGTAAAAAATCATAATATTTTTCTCTTTCAATTTCTAACAATTGAGTTTAAGTAATGCCAATTAGTAATTCAATCATTCTCTGATCATTTTAGTTTCTTATTACTATGATGTTTATATATTACCTGAAATTCGAATTTATTTTCCGTAATTTTTTATTAGTTCAGTACATCCTTACTTTGTTTCCACCGTGTCAGTTTTATCTTATGCAACAAAATATTCATCCAAAAAGCAATAAAAACTTCTAATTAAAAAAATTTCTGAAGACGTTTGATTTTAATTGCACTATTTATTTTAAAGTTCTATTGTAGAGATTTTGTGCTGAAAGATTTATATATTGTTAATTCTACTAATACTAATTTATCAAAATTATTATTTTTCAAAAATATTAATTTTTAATTTAAAATTCTCCATTTGAAACAGATATTGTTTATTTATTATATAAATAAAATACATTTTTAAAGTCCTTTTTAGCTTAAAAATTATCATTTTCTGTTTCTGTTGCTATAGGTGTTGGAGTAGACTAATACATGAGAGCATTGATACAATCCTTAAATATTGAAGAGTGAATTGGTTCAAAATGTTCACATTCCTTTGTAACCGTTATTCCGAATCATATCTTTCAGTCATTTTTAGTTAGCAGTTAATTTACGAAAGAAGTAAACATAACTTTCTCGTCTAAAAGATGTTTTCTTCAAGATTGTGTTTGTTTCTTCTCCAATTTTTTTTTTTTTTTTTTTTTTTTTTATGGACCTGGGATTTTCTTCCAAAGGCTTGATTTTTTTTTCCTTTCTTGGATAGCCTTAAGTTTTGAAATAGTTTAGGGTTGGTTTTGCATTACTACTTGTTTTAAGAAGAATGGAGTCTTTGGGGGGGGGGGGGATTGTCGCAGATTAATGCGGCGGAATCCGGGATGCAGTGATATTTGTCTCCAATGTGTAAGAATGTGCCCCATTTCTATAGTTCCAATAAGACTTTTTTTCTTCTCTTAAAATATGTACACATGTTATATGAAAATGACTTATTAGTATTATCGTCTGAAAAATTTTGGGGTTGCAACATTCATAAAATATCTGCATCAACCATTAGTTACCCTTTAGAATCAGAAAACATAGTTGGAATACCTAATACACGCGGTAATACGATTTGTTCTATTTTACTTAGATTCAGTCTAACAATATCGGACACTTCACCTCTTTGAAACATATAGATTCAACAAGTTTACCATGACTGTTTCTTACTTTATTATGTGACTATTATGTTCTTAAAACTTTTTAACAAGAAAAAGAAAATATGAATTCTGGAATTTTGTGTTTAATCTTATAAAAAATTAACTTCTCAAAATTTATATAATATATAAAAACAACTTTTAAATTACTCCTGAATTTGTAGACCTTTCCCACAAAAAGAAAGAGAGAAAAAAGGAAAAAAAAAAGAAAGAAAGAAAGAAAGGAAAGAGTGGGAAAATCGAGAATTTACACCGTTCACTCCGAAAAGGCGAAATTTAGAAGAACTACAAAGCAAAAGAGCAGAAAAAGATTTGAAAGAAAAGAAGCAGCAATTAAAAAAAAAACATAAAAGCAGTAAGGAATTTGTTAGAGCATTTTAAATAGCCTCCTACGCAAAATAGTAGAAAGAGACCTAGCAAATAAGCACAGATTTAACAAATTGTTAGAGTGAATTTGAAACTAGAGATTCGCCAAATTCAGAATTTAATCCTTTCAAACAGGACAATTTTTCTACGGATATTTTATTATTTTTTTTATTAATACCGATGTTCGCAAAAGGCGAAACTAGAGAAAAAAAGAACGTTAAACATTTTGTTAAAAAACGTATTTCCAAATATGATGACAAAGATTTTCTCATTTCCTTTTTCAGAAGAAAAGTCAATTTACGAGCTCATTTATGTTTCTAGAAGTGACTGACGAAGCATCCGTTCATATTTCAGACATTTTACTAAGGTTGCCAGCGCCAATAATCATCAAAGAAACCAGCAAAACAGCATCTTTTTTTTTTCAATTTCAAAAATAATCTCTCCGCCTACAATTTGCTAGGACAATTTTGAAAAATTGTGTGTTGCTATATCTTTATTTTTTTATTTTATTGTGTGATTATTATTTTTTCTAAGAGTTTTATGAGATAAGGAAAATGATAAATTCTAGAACACTGTGTGTAGTCTAATGTAGAGTTTGAGAGTTTTATTTATTGTTTTATATATTCTTTATAAAGATTTATTCCTTCGTTTTTCTTCATTTCATTAGTTTATTTAAAAGTTAATTCATGATTTGGATAATGCATGACAAATTCAACTTGACGCAAAAGTGTATTAATGTTCCCCTAATACAGGATAACTTGATACAAATTCTTTTTAAAGAAAAAGGGAATAGGTTTCTATCATGCTATGTAGGACCAAAACTCCATTGAAATCAAATAAATCAGCTAAACAAATATCAAACTAAAATGCATTAATTTTAATTAATGTTGATGAAATCATTTTTTGCTTTCCCAAAAAAAGTATAAGAATGTTTTCGCATTCATCTTATTCAACTTTAGATTCAATATATTGTTACAAATCTGTAATTTTGCTACCCGGCATGAATAGTGCCATTGTGAGAAAGACCGTTGTAAGATCTGTGTTGAGCGGCTGCCGCGTCAATGACCTGAGAGCTTGGCGACCATTTGGCGACTTGGCGACGAATTTGGCGAGTTTGGCGATTAAATGGATCATACTGGAAAGTTCGAGAAGTTTCACGATCCATCCAGTAGGAACCGAGACACACACAGATACGCCCTGATTGGTCTGAAGATTCTAGCCCCGCCTTCCGGAACTATAAAAGACGGGCACTCTGAAGCTGCAGTGAAGTTGTGTGTGAGAGGAGTCGGAGTCGCCGACAGGTAAAGAAACTGGAGGATTAGACAGCAAGCAAGCTGCTGAACTATAGCGATTAAATGCGGTACGTTATTATGATTGATCGACAGTATTTTGTTGTATAGAAAAATTTTTGTAACAATATCATAATTTATATTACTGCACTTCAACTGTAATTGCATTTTGGAATAATATTTTAGAATTCTTCATTTTTTCTAGCCGGAAATTTGATATTATTCATTATTTGCAAGTAACTTTTATTTTTATTAAATTCTAATTTATTATATTACCTCATCTTTTGACAAATATTAAGAATGCAATACAACAGAAAACGAATTAGTATCAAAATACATATTTCATTATTTTAGAAATTAAAATATTTACCCTTTTAAAATCAAACAGAATTTTAAAGCTGCATGCTAAGAATTCTTTTCTTTTCAGGTCTATCCAAACTTTAGGGATGGAATATCGATATTTAGAAATGCGTGCTCACTAAGTTTCCGCGTTGCCGTAATCTCGATGTTTCGATTACTTTTTTTTTTTTTTCTTGTCGATTTCTGTTTCACGAATACAGCTAACGGGTTTTCGGCTTTCGCAGACGAGTCATTTGCATCGAGTTTTTTGTAAGCTTTACAAATTCAAAATGAGTGCAAGAACATAGAGATTTTTTTTCAGTGCACTTCTTTTTAAGAATAACTAAAACGACCGTTGCTGATTGATCAAATCAATTGATAAAATTTAAAAATGTAAATAAAGTACTTAAAGAATAACATATTTTCTACATTTATGATTATAAATGCAATCCCCTAAATAGTTGTTTCACATCCTATTAAATAACGTATCATATTGGGACGGTTGCCAATGTGAGAAAACATTAAAAGAAGAAAAATGAGAAAGTAATATAAAAATAAATATAAAGGGGGGGGAGGGCATTTACACAAAAATGATTTGCACATATTTAATGAAGACATGTAATTAAATATAATGACACGTTTGGCTGGATTTTAACAATGAGAACAATATAAAGAGTTAGATAATTTTTTTGCCGGACTGTGCATTATTGAAGTTTCAAAGCTTTATTTTGTTAGAACAAACAAATTTGTAGTTCCAACATATTTTTCTCTTATGGATTAATTAAAAGCAACTTCTCCCTAAAATATTTTTCAGTTTCTTTTTTATTGTGGAATTTTATTTACTCGAGTTTTAGGAATCTCATGAATATTACAAATTTATCCCATTTCTTCAATTTTGTGGCAAAGTTTCAGTCGAGAAACGTGAACGAATGTTTAGATTTCTTCCACAATTTGCTGTAAATATCAAAATAAAGAGCTTTATCAAAGAAATATAATTTGAAATCTGCATGTCATTTTTTAATTCAGACCAAGTTGCAGACATAATGTATCGATATGCAGAAATGCGCTTTCAATAAAATCTGTTATATTGTCTCTCATTTCACAGTCTTGTCTCGATTTTGTCTATCCTGTTTATTCGCTGATGTCTCGTCGGCACAATAAAAGTTTTTTCAGCATTTATGAATACATAATTTGCATAAAGCTTTTGGTAAATCTACGAATGTAAAGCTAATTCTATATATAGCATATCTCATAAAGTATGTCTGGGCCTAAGGAATAACTGCTTAAATCAGAATTTCTTTTCGTGAAATATAAGCCCAAGGGGACACTAAAATGTTACTTTTTGCAATTTTTAATGCTTAAGTAAAGCTCTTCTCTTGAATTCTACGCCATATTTTATTCCACTCAAAGTACAGAATACTTTGACAATGTTTAAATGTCATGAAGTTTTAATGAAAAATAAGAGGTTTCGTTTTATAATATACGTTTTTTATGTGTTTTATTGTTTTAAACTGAAACATTTTAGATATTAAGTAAAACTATTGTAATAATGAATGTGAACAATAAAAAATTGTCATGTTTTTCTTTTCTTCGATACATTTTAATAAATGGGCGACTGCGTTTTCAATAACTTTAGTTTGATTAAAATAACATTTTTTTCAGTTCAAGAACAATTTCTTTTAATAAAGATATTATGTTTCAAAATAAAACATCTGTATTTGATATTAAAGATTAACCCAGTTCCTCTGTTCGGGTGTAATTGACCTAAAATACTTTTATAATTGCATCAAAATATTTTGATAAACATTTCGGGACTTTGTCATTCAAGATATTACGTTTTTTTTTCTTCTGAAAATTCAAAATATTTTTCTTTGTTATTGAAGATATTTTTCTGAAAAATTCTAATTTCATTTATAGATTCTTTTTGTAATGTTTTCAAATTCCAAACTAATTAATCGCAAAATTTTATTTGAAAAGACTTCTCGCGGTGCATAATTAAAAACAAGCAATGATAAGTATAGATGTCGAACTCAGTTAACTGTTTTATATGATGCACAGTCAATATGACTCGATACTGTTTTCTTTCAACTGTATTTATAAACTACAACATTATGTTAATTCAACAAAAAAAAGGTGGAAATTCCGGAAATATATATTCGCTTTGATAATTAATCAATCTGTGAAGAAAGAAGACTCACAGTCAAACTTGCTCCTGTTCAATAAATTTGGGAAAAAGAACTAAAAAATTTTACTAAATGAAAATGCTACAGTAGACGGTCAAATAATTTGTTTTGCTGGGGATGTCCTATCAAAAAGTATATACAATATATAAATATGGATTAAAATATTAATTTTATGTGATATTTAAATATTTGTTCTAAACGTACAAACCAGAAAGAACAAAACCAGTTTTAACCAAACTGGTATCCTGTCAAAACCAGAAATAAATCAAGGCATGTGTGTTGCAAATGATGTAAGACAAGAATTTAGAGAGCTCAAAGTTGCTTATGATAGCGTCTTTATTTTATGCATACAAGGTCATTTTCTTCTTAAAAGAAATATTACTAAGGTAAAAACTACGAGAAAAAATGAAATGGATCTTCCAGACCAAATAGGTAAATATTATGAGAAAAAATAAAATGGTACTTCCTGATCAAATGACAAACAAAGAGATGCATAGTTCAATCTTTAATATTGCAAATTTGATATTTCATAACGAATTATATTTTTAAAAAAACAAGGCATTCTTATGAGCAAAAGTCATCATGATAAATCCATTAGTGACAGAGCAGAAAAAATACCGGAAATAATATAAGACCACAATACCAATATAAGAGTTCCGTATATTCTTGATCTACTGTTGAATGTATGCATTGCTGTCTGTGATTATATTTTATAATATCTTAGATAGTTATTCTGGAAACATGTTTATTCTTATCTGGTATTTTTGAAATCTTTTAAATGTCCATAAATCTTTTATCAAAAACAATCAAAATTCATTTTGACTTTGAAGTATAAGAAACATAAAAAAAAAAATCTTTATAATCGTAATGAAACCTCGAGAACTTGATGAATATGTAAATTCAAGGCCTATTTGCGTCATCATTTTTTCATGAATCTCAAAGAGTTTTTGGAAATCTGCTTGTCAATGTGTTGGCTGTCTGTGAACACGGACTCAAAAAGCCGGCAGAAGTTAATCAAAAGAAATTTGTTATATAGAAATTTGTTTGTTTGTTTTGCATCTAACTTGGTTTTTATTCGATTCTAATTGATAGTCTATCAATCTGTATATTCGTGATAATCTATACGCAATAACACACAAATCCAGCAATTTATACAGGTTCGAGACCCGATTCCACCGAAGAACCGTCGTTTAAAGGGGTCTGTTGCACATTAAATCCATCAGGGCCAAACGATCTCCCGCTGGTGTGGTGTGTAGAGGAGGGGGCCAGCTCAGGTGTCGTCCTTGTCACCGCGGTTCAAAATTACGAAGTCTGTCCCAAAATAGCCCTAGTGTTGCTTTACAACGGGACGTTAATATAACTAAACTAAACTCCAGCAAGTTAAATAATATTTGGTATGTGGCATTGTCACCAAAATTTAGATTTGATTCAAATTTTGAATCCAATAAGAGGCCTCTAATATGCACAGTCGGTTTCAGTCTTTATATTATGAAACAGAAAATCTGCTATATTAAATGCCATATTGTGTTATTTTAACAGAAAGTCGATAGGAGAATTCTTCTCCGTCGATTTTCTTCTTCTATAGTTCATCACTAGCTCCTTGTTATATCTGCAGACACATGCGCATTTACTTTCTCATATACTCATATTTACTCATATACTCTCATATTCTCAAGTGTAGAAAAAGGAATGTATTCATCAAAAAATTCGAACTTTGAAAGAAACTCGAAATTTTGATAGAACTCCACGTTTCAGATTTCCCCGAATTCGAAAAACACATTTTTTAATTATTTAATTGAATTTTTAACATATTTTTAACTGAACAATGTTTTAGCTAGACAGATGAAATTTGATATATGATCTTTGAACTAAATTTTTAAACTTCTGTCAACTTTTGAACGAAATCCATTCAGAAGAAATATGTCTGTCCGGCTTTCCGAGTACAAGTGAACACGATAGCTACAAAACGTAAAAAGACAAATAAAATTGGATGCACACAGGTTTAGTAAATATGTACATCTGCATTAAGATTGGAACTGAATCCGTCAAGGGGTTAATCGTCTGTCTGTCCATCTATACTTTCGCATACATGTAAACGTGATAACTTAAAATGCAATAACTTGAAGAAATTAAATTTTGTATGGGATCATTTGAATACAATTGTAATTCTTTGTTAAATTATGGTTCCAATCAGTCGAAAAAGACTTTAAATTACGTATTCGGTTTTCTGGTAATTCTCAAATTTTCAGTTTTCTGGTAATTCTCAAATTTTTGGTTTTCTGCTCTCAAATGGCATAAGATTAACACATATGTATCGTTTTCTTTTTTTTTTCATTATAATATGAAACATACAGCTCTCATGCCAAGGATCCACAATTTTATGAGTAGGAGGATAACATCTTTATTAGAGTATATGAGTGGAAGTTATAGGGATACAATTGTCCCTGGCTTCTTCCTTTTTTAAAAAAGCCTATCAATCATTTAAAATCATTTCTGATTGATTTAACTGCGTACTTATTAGTCCGATAAATTTTCATTATTTATCTCACAGCCTAATATTTTAAATAATTTTATAACATTATTTTTCTCATCTTTCAAATGCATATTTTCAGGGAAAGCTGTTTATAAATATAAACAGCATAAATTAAAGAAAATCATCCCAATAATCATTACAAAAGTGAGAGAAAAATTGCCCTCACTACATAATGGAATTAAAGAGCATTCACAAGCTTAGTTTAATTTCTTAAAAAAACATGAGAGATATTTTGTAATGGATTTCATAACTTCGCAACTTGGTAAGATATCGAGGATAAGACCTAAACTAGTACTTCTCTCTTTAAACTTCCGCACAAAACCTCAAAGAAAATATTTAACCTTCAACGTCAGATTTAATGTGTACCAGATCTAAATACGCGGCTACTCATTAGTGGTATCGGATTTCAACGTTTAATCTTCTGGTTCCGATGCTTATTACGCTTATATTGGTCGTATTGGCTTACTACTAAGCCAATACGACCAATTTGTGTACATAGAAGGGAGTCTCGTGTTTTAATCTACAGGTGTGCATATAAACACAATTTATTCTAGACAATCACACTGGAGCCAAACATAATGACAAAAGTATGAATGACAACGACAGCATGTAATCTTGTTTGTATTATCTATACATTACAAATTTTATAAATTTGTCTTATTTCTTGGTTTTCCTGCTGAATTCCATATTGCACAACGCAGTACCAAATGTATTTACATCAAAATAAATTCTACACTCATTTGTGAATATTCAAATTTATCTTTTTGCAAATAAAATATAACCTGAAATTTCCCTATAATTTTTTTAAAAAATATGTTCTATTTCTGATGATAGAATATTGATCAACAGAAATGCCTATTCGATAACAGCTACTACTTTGTTTCATATCTACCAATTCTTATCATATTTGTTTAAACCAAAATGTGACGGGTTAGCTAGTTTCACATGCAACAAAAATCGATTCACCTTCGTGAGAATTGTATGTAATTTACATTGTTTGTTATTGTTGTACTTTCGATGAATGCAAAATATGTTTCAACATATTCGTTTACGTTTGGAGATCCGTTATTATTCTTCACATATAGTTAAATATTTGTTAAGCTAAACTAATGTTTTCTTGGATTACATATTCTTTGCAAAACATAAGCTGGAAATTATTCTAGAATGTAATTCAAATTTATTTAGTAATGCATGAGTTATGCTTCTGGAATTTTTAAAGTATTTTCTGTTCCGTGCAAAACTACAAAATGCTTTGACATGGAATTTCATTTCAAAATGGCAAAGAAAACAAATAAATTGGGGTTTGTATTAGAAATTTTTCTCTAGGTCTTGTTGTTTTGACTAAATACATTTCCAATATTTATCGAATAGGATAGGCTTGGAATTAATTATTCTCCACAGATATTCGTCGGCATTTAGCAGTTTTGCTTATATTTATTTTACTACATTGTTATAGAGGACCATTTTCGTTTTCTAATTTCTTAAAACCATCTGGAAGAAGCTACATTAAAATGGACTTTAATTGCCATCTAAATAAAGCGCCATACAGTAAAAAATTTGAAAAGGTATTTTTTTTAATGGGATTTTCTTTGTGCACTAAATCATGTTTTCATTTTTAATCTAAAGATCAAAGAAAAAATTGAAACCATAAAGAGCTGATAGAAACATTTAAATAATAAGGAATTTCAATTACATTTAAGATATGTTTTAATTATTTGTAGGTTTTAATTTCTATTTAACATTTATTTAATAGTTATTTTCCTCATAATAATTGCTTTCATTTGGTTTCCTTACGTTACTTATAGCATCTTAAATATTTATATTTTTGTTATAACTAAAGATTTTTTTTGTATAAAAATTTTAACACAAAATATACTTTAATTATTCTTTATTATTTTCTAATTTTTATTCTTTAAATCGCAAACCATTATTACAAATCATATGGTTCTATTTTTTTTCATATTTTCTACCAAGTAACATCACTGGTCTGATATCAAAATTTAATTAAAATCAATCAATCAATTGCTTGATAATATTAAAACAATTTATTCTTATTAAGTATATTATCACACCAAAATCAATCAAATCACCAGTAAAAAATCAATTTTATAAAAATTACGAAATTAACATTTTTCACACTTAACATTCTTAAAAATTATATAATAAAATTTTACATATGTCTAAAGGAAAATAACATAAAAAATTGACTTTTGTAAGACAAACAGTAATAGAAATATTTCATTTTTAAACAACAGAAACAATTTATGAGAATTTCCATGTTAAAATGAATTATATTGACTGAAACATCAAACTAAGTCGAAATGACATCCTAAAGATGATAAATGCTTAGGAAGAACCAGATAAATAGCGGAATACAAAAGGCCAGAGGAGGTAAGTGGACATGCAAAAGGGGATGGTAAAAATTAGAAAACTACAGCAGCTCACAACAACACATAACAAAGACACGCATAAACTGAGTCGGTTCAAATTTTAAGACGAAATATCTATAAATTTTTGTCCAGCAGAAGTCTTAACTTTTGTTTTATATTCGTTAGGATACGTGCAAAATTTTCTAAATATAGCTATAGGGAATGGGGGGACCGTATAAAAAGTTATCTTTAGTAATTTTTATGAGATCCATTCTTTATCTTCAAAATATAATAACATAAATGTTTACCTCATTGGAAAAACGTGTCTTCGATAGACGATTGAAAAATAAATGACTTGTGAAGACAACACGTTGCGTTCAGTAAAATATAATTTATTCATATTCTTGGCATTTATTAATTTAATTCTTTTTCTAACTACTTAAATTTAAGCTTAAAAAAACATTTAACTTCCGAGATGCGAGTAATTCCCTTTTTCCCCCTATATCTCACAGGGTCTAATTTCTGAAATTTTAAACGTCTAACGTTGAGCTGCTGCACCACGTAAAAATCAAAAGAATAAAAGAAATCTGCCTTTAGCTATATTTGAGGTAAACCCCTTGTTAAATGCATAAATATTGTTGATAAAAGAAAGCTCCCACGCTTTCTTATGTTAGCGGTATAGCTGCTGATAGCATGCTACTCAAATACCTTTAATAGCTCAGATAATGATACTTGATATTGTCTGAAAAGTGAAAATTTTATCAAACATTGAAGAAAAGATATAAACTTATGACCTAAAGAATATTTCTATTCCCTCATATAACAGTATAACATTTATTCAAATATATGCACAGATTTTTTTTTTTATTTAAGGATTGTATGGATGCAATTTTATAATCGATCATACACTCATTTTATTATGTTCTAAAATTTTGGAAATTAATATATTTATGTAAGTTTAATGAAAAAATAGAATTTTGTTACTTTCAGAATTTAGTTATCCATTAAATTCAATTGAATTTCTATTTCGTTCTAATGTCGCCATCTAGTAGTGAAAGTGAGAAAATTATTTCAAAACTCCATGATATTTATAACAACAAAATTTAAATTAAAAACTAAAAATGAAAATAATTAAACCAAAATTATTATTATTATTATTATTACTTAATACACTAGTAAAAGTGTGTTTTAAAATCCGTTTTTATTAATTTCGTGTTTTTCCCCCCTAAATTTTCCAAATGCAATTCAATCACGAAGCATTCCATTTTCAAATTCACTTCTCATAAAAAAAATAATTAAAATCATGAAATGTCATCATAAATCTTGGAAAGCCATCAACTTCAAATGACTCTGAAAGTTAAATCTCATATAGTTATTAATGCATGTGGAATATCCACGTCTGATTTTATTAGGTGATTCCCGTTCCGCATGTATAAAAAAATTCTTCGGAATACTTAATATGTCTCGAAAATCTTTTTTTTTTTTTTAATCTTTCTGAATTTTGTTTTGTACTGTACATATTGCATATATTTAAGCTGTAACCAGTATCTCTTTCTTTGAATTCTGAATAAAATAAACATAAGTGATGTCACAACTTATTCAAAATCCTTCATTCCGTTTGCTTGTATTTGAATTGAGATTATTTGAAATGCTTTTTTATTTTCATTCTTTTAAAAACATCCGGATGAATATTCTTCAAAATGTATGACATCATTTTGTATATAATGCATTTAAAATTAGCCCTTGACGTCGAGATGTTGTTATAAAAACTAATCCGTGTATTTTATAGAATAAAAGAAATTTTGTGTATTACAAAACTCTAGAATACATCCTCCCATTTCCGATTAGCTTTTGATAGAAAACAAAAGTCAAAGAATTATAGTCTAGACAAAATATTTATAGCTGTAGCTGTTTCTATCCTGGAGTTAAGAGGGGTTTAAGACCTTAGACTTAAGACTGAATATGTTGAGCCATAATTCATGGATAACACATAATTCATGTCTTAACAGGACATATTTTTCTGAAGCCGATTTAAGAACTGGCTTATATTAGTCGTTATTATCATAGAGTTGCATATCAGCAATATTTGACTTTGTCTTAAACCAGCTTATACTTATTCGAAGAACTGCATATGGAAAAGATATAAAGATAAATCGACATCAGAGGATTTAGACCGTTTATTTTGGATGACATCTTTTGTGTTCTGTATTTCTGTTCTGTTTTGTTCATTTCCTTGCACATATGATGAATTTTATAGATTTATGAAATATTTCATAATTCCAGGTTTCATTCACTGGCGAGGTTTCCACTCTATGAAGAGTTTCGCATATATAAATAGTCTCGAAAAGTAATATGTTTTAGATTTCTCTTAAAATATTCAGAAAAGATTGCATCTGGGAATAAATCATACCAAAAATCCTGCAACCTATTTCTTTTGTATAAATATCCTTTGTATAGTATCGATATCCTTGGAGGTATCAATATATAAAAATGTATGTTAGATATGAGTTATTACATTGTATCTCATTCTACAGTCTAGTCTCAATTTTACCTATACTGTATATTTGTTTTTATTTTACCTACACAAAAAGCGAAATTTTTAAAAAAAATTCAAATCCTTAGATACCAAAGTGTATACAAGTGATTTTTTTTTTACTTTCAATTTATTCTTACTTTAATCTAAAGATTAAAATTATAATATCTATAATCAAACATACCAGTCAAGCACTCCAATGTATGTA
Source organism: Argiope bruennichi (assembly GCF_947563725.1). Classification (NCBI taxonomy): domain Eukaryota; kingdom Metazoa; phylum Arthropoda; class Arachnida; order Araneae; family Araneidae; genus Argiope; species Argiope bruennichi. The sequence continues at coordinate 54,632,180 of NC_079162.1, forward strand.
AAGTAATGAATTTTACTATTTTTTTGTCTATAAAATATTAATTAAGTCATGATTTTTAATGTCATATTTTGTATCATTCCGTGGAGAAATATCATTTTTAGCAATATACGAAATAAACCCTTTACAAGGTCATTTTTTTCTAGTCATGGTATATTAAAACATGATTGGGATTTGTTTAAGAAAAGCGATTCATTTGTTTTATTAGATAAATTTAATTTGATTTGATTCATTTGTATTATTAATAACTAAGTAGAAAATCAAGGTATACCTTTTCATTATGTATACCATACTCATAATACCCACATATTTCATCACATCAATGTATACCATACAAGGTGTACCACTATGAAACAAAATATAACCTGAAATGTCTATGTTTTTCCTTATCTTTAGTGTGAAGAGATAGAATACCAACAATCTAACCCTCTGAGCGCCCAACTGATTTGACCTTATAGATTTCGGGTTAGAATAATTTTATTTAAAAGTTAATTAATCAGACTTTTTTGTATTACAACCATATATCAGAAATCCTTAAAATATTTTATATGTGGATACTTCAGAAAATAATTATACAAATATCAATTATCTGTTCTTGAATTAAATATGAAAAATGAGAAAAAATAAAGAGAAGAAAAAGTCGGTTCCACCGTTCCGAGTGATAGACACGGTATATAAATAGGCAGAAATGCAAGCAGTTACTTTCTCTCTCAACTCGGAGTCTAGTCCCATTTTTGACTTTACCATACACTGAACTAAATTTCATGCACATTCGTCTCTAAATGTCGGTTTCACTAATGCTTTCAGTAAACAAAAATTGGATCATTTCGCGCTGGGACTGTTTAGAGAAGTCATATCACAATGTTACTTGTTTTTGACACTTGTTTCACTCATAGACAAAACACCCCTTGGCGTTTTATACCACATTTCTCCAGACAGACAAAGTCAGCTATTAGAGAAGTCTCAACCAAATCGAATATTGCCCCTACAGCAAAAGTCTCCTTTTGAGCATATTATGTATTTTGAAGGTTTTTATTAAGTTCGTAAGACAAAATTCATATTTTGTTACATCATACATTTAAATTAACTAGCAGAGCTGAAGAAACTACCATCGAATGCCGACCACTATACAGCTACTTTTCATGTCATATTAAAGATCATGCCCCATAGATCATCAGTGGTTACCTGTCTCTGTTCCACCCATTTTGAAATTAATCTCAAAAACGCTACTTCATTGTACATTCCATTTGGATGAAAATTTCATCGAAGCCAATTGCCTCAACGAATGATTCAATTTCCCAGTTCATTTCGCCTCTTTACAAGCATAGTTAACTAATCAGAACGCTCTGTTTATTATGCTAATATAACTTCAAACAGCCCTTATTTCTCTAATAAGATGAAGCCGATTAGAACTGGTTGATGTAATTAAATTAATACTATTTTAGTGGGCGAATTGCGAATTATAATTTAGATTTATTACTTTTCTACAGTTACGGGATGAACAATAAGTTTAAACTAGCGGGAGGGGTCTTCCCCAAACTTTCCCGCATACTCTTTAATAGAGGCGCTATTCCAGAGAACGTGTACAATAGTTATAAAATATTAACCTTTGATGTGAATTCAGCAATTTTACTGAATCTATCTTATGATTATGGATTGCAGTACCGGTATACCGAATACCGGTATTTGAGCCATTTGTACAATTTTGTAATACCGGTATTCACGTTTAAATACCGTTTTTTCGGTATTTACTACAAATTTTTAAAATAGTCCCCACTATATGTTCATGGATCCCAACATAGCAAAATAGTATTCGTTTTTGTTTTTATGTCTCCCGAACTGGCGTAATTAATTGCTTAAATCTAAATTAGCAAAACATCTATTATCCCTGAAAGATATTGTATCCATAACGACTGATGGAGCAACAGTTATGAAAAAAGTTGGAAAGTTGATTGGTGCAAATCAGCAATTGTGCTATACTCATGGAATTCAATTAAGAGTAATAGATGCATTATACCAAAAATATAAAGAACAGAAGAATCCAAATACTGTGGATATAGAAACTTCGGATTCCAACTTTGAAGAGAGCAAGAGTGTGAGTGATCTTGACAATGAAGATAATGACAATGTAATTGTTGAAGAAGATACTGCTAATGAGGATGAAATATTAATCATCAAGAATTGCTTCCTATAATTTATTAAGTTCGAAAAATTGTTAAGATATTTACACGTTCCCCTATAAAAAATGACATATTACTAAAATATATACTAACTGAAAATAAAACAGAATATATTTTAATATTAGATTCTAAAACACTTTGGAACAGTTTACTCCTAATGATGGAACGGTTTTTGAAACTGAGAAATCCAATCCAAAAAGCAATAATCGACTTAAACCTGTAAATTAATTATTCAGATAGTGAATTCGACTTAATATCCAGAACTGTATCAGCTTTACTTCCAATAAAACTGACTATTGAGGCATTATGTCGGATAGATTCTAATTTATTAACAGCTAATGCAATAATAAATTTCATGTTGCAGTCATTGAAATAACAGCACTATTTTTTGTGATATTTATTATGAGCAATTATTTTTGTGATAATTATACTCTCTAATAAAACTGGCAAATAAAACAAAGAAACTCCTGTGTTTTCTTTCTTTTTCTAAAATTTCTAATACCGGTATTAAAACCGGTATCCCGATATTAAGATCTAAAAAATACCGAATACCGGTATTGAAATTTTGGTCCGGTATTGCAATCCCTACTTATGATCCATGACAAGTCTTGTTTTCTTTTTTTGGAGATTAATCCCTGCTAGGTGGGTAATAACATTCGAAAATAGAGAAATAGAGTTTATATTTCAGAGGCGTTTTTCTCAACCGATTGAAATAAAAATTCGACACAAAACTACACTTGTAGTCATAAAATCTCCTGCCAAATTGTATGCATTTAAGTTGCTGCGTTTCTTCTCGAATTCAAATGAACATGTTCCTGAAAATACAGACCGACAGAAGGTAACCTCTGGTCAGATTTAGCTCAAAATTTAATAGATGTCTACACTATAGATGTTAAACTGCATACCGAATTTTATCCAGCTAGTTTTCTTCGTTTTGTAATTATGTTAACTTATATCCGAACAGGAAATTCTTTCTATATTCCTCTAAAAGAATTTTCCTCAAAATTTCATAGAAATTTATAAATTTGATGCAAAGACAGTATACAAAATTTCATTCAGCTGGCTCAAAGCTTTTTTTTTTTAATTATCCTTGTCACAGACAGATATTTTCAAAAGATGTGCTTTTCGATCTCAAGGAAGTCTAGAACTTCGAAATTCGCCAAAATCTCGAGATCCATTTTTTTTTTTTTTAAGATTACGATATTTTTTCTGTACTTCGTGTACAATAAGGTAAAAAACAATGAAAAACGCTTTCACACTAAAATGCGTTTTACATTGCTAAATGTCAAAAATGTGTCATATTAAAAACAAAATCTAACTTGCAGTTGCCGTATAGCTTTCTTTTGGTTCTTCTTCATGTAATTCTTAAGTTATGCATAATACCTCTCACCCTATTTCTGTTTTTTTTTCTGTCCTGTAGGTTTGTTTGGATTTCATTGCCAGAAGGACAAGTAATCTATATACAGCTTTCATGTATGCATAATTTTTATCTGATTTTTCAACCGCATTCTGAACTCAAAATATATTTTAAATAAATGATATTCCATTTTCAAAAAATAGGAAATTCATAAAATACATGTGGCTGACGGGTATTATATTGTCAATCTAACACAATTGTATTATTTGAAAATATAGTTCAATTTGATTTGTAATATATTATCAAACAAATATCTCAGGCGATACTAAATCTAATACATTTATTAAAGCACTGGAAATGTCTGCATCTCGAGTGCTTTGTTATACATAGCGTAGAAGATTCTGTCAGCCATTTTAATTACCTTTTATCAGCAGATGAACAAAACTTATTTCTATTATGTTCCAACATTTGTCCATAGTTGGTCGTTTTATCTGATAATATTTCCTTTTATATGTATCACTACGATTCAGAATATAGCATTATATTGTTTGAAGTACCACTGCAACGAATTTGCACACATTATTATTATTTTATTTATTTATTTATAGAATTTATTTAAATGTGTATTTTCATTATGTTTATTGCATAAGACACACAAAAAAATATTGTAATCGTCAAAATCAGAACTTTGATGAATATCCACATACATCTAAGTTGGAGAAAGAACATTTTTTTTAAAATTATGTCTGTCTGTCTACCATCTATAAATACGATACATCGTAAACTTTAAGCCAGATGCATGAAATTTGGTATACAATCATTGCATAATTTTATGAAATTTCTAATGAAATATTTTTACATCAGTCCTTAAGCTTCTGAATACGATAAAGTTTGAGAATTTCTGTTTGGTAAAAAAATCTCCATACATCATTCAAAGCTCTCTGAAGGCTCATCTACATATTCCAATTGCTTACATTCCCCGTAAATGCGACGTACAATCCTTTCCCATATGTTTTCTACAATAATAAGGCTTCGACTTCTAGAAGACCGAGCAAAACCCCGAACATTATTTGCTGCAAACGAATTTTTAACTCCATCATTAACCGTGTGAATTGATGGTCAGCCATGTTGAAAAATCCAGTCATTTCCACTGGAGTTTTTCCTATCTCCTTCTCTAGGTCAACGCCAGAGGGAAGAAGATATGAATTCAAGACTGTGTGTTTCATCCTGCACTCAGGAACATTAAATTTGTTCTTCTTCCTTACCCGATTACCAACCAAATGATTATACTCATTCCTCCGATCTATCGGGTAGAATAAATTTTTTCTTTGTTACCGAGGTAATGCCAATAGTAATGGTAGCCATTTAAACTTTTTATCTTCAAAAAATATAATAGAGGTTCGTTTTGAACTCCAGGACGTGTGGTTTAAACCAACTGCAGTCAGTGTTCAATGTAATCTTTCAATCTATTAAGGTTGGTGCTTCGTTTTACTGAATACGAACTTTTGAAGCTTTTTTTATGTACTATTTATAGACAATTCTGCTTGAAACGCGTGTAGTGCCTGCTTCTTGAGCTTTGGCAATACTTTCATTTACTTTTTTTTAGTTCTCGATTGATTTTTCTTTTATTGCATTGCATGAGTTTTTTAGGTCTGCCAGTCTTCTTTTTGCTTCTTTGGCTGCTAGGATTTCTAATGAAGTTCCAGACAGTATTTGGACTGACATGTAGCTGGTGTGTAATCTTTCTCACACTTTTTCCATCATTTTAATAGGCGACAGTTTGGCCTTTTTGAAGCTCACTTAAAGATTCTTTTCTACACAGTCTATAAAAGATGAAAACTACGGCTTTCAATAAAATGAAATTATTTTCCAAGCGAAAACGGTTAAAATAATGAAACGCCCACTTTTAAAGGTATACATTATCTTCCAAAACAATTGTTTTAGCATGTGTCCTACTTTTTTCACTCACCAAAAATCTTTAAACACGGTTTTTTCTTGATTTTTATTGGTATTTCATGAAATTTATTCATTTAAAATAAACGAAAAAATAAACAACATAAAAAATATTAGATAAATAGGATCAAAATATAAAGCGTAGTTGACAAAATATGACTGCCCAACTTTTTTTCACCTAGTGCATATAAAATAAAACAATCTATATATTTTAAAACAAAATGAAATACCATTGATTTTTTTTTCTGATTGCGGCTTCTTATTAACTTTGCTTATATAGAATTTCGATAATCCAAATTTTCTAACTTAGATCCAGATTTAGTTTAGTTATATTAACGTCCCGTTGTAAGGTAACACTAGAGCTATTTTGGGACGGACCTCGTCATTTTGAACCGCGGTCAGATGACGAGGACGACACCTGAGCTGGCACCCCCTCTCCACACCACACCATACCGCACTAGCGGGAGGATGTTCAGCATGACGGATTTAACATGCAACAGACCCCCTTGCATGACGGTTCTTCGGTGGAATCGGGTCTCGAACCTGAAACCCTACGGCTCACAAGCCGAGACCTTACCACCAGGCCACCACGGCCCCACTTAGATCCAGAAATAAATACTTATAAAGAAAAATATGTAATAAAAATCGTATTAAGCGCCTTCACTGACCTCAGAAGTGTGCGGAATGGAAGTTTCATGATTAAGTTTTTATTTCATGAATCATCGAATCCCGATTTAAACTGCGAGATTCATTTCAAAACAACTCGCATGTAACTTCAAAATCGGACATAATAATATTTTGATCCAATTTCTTTAACTGAATATAATTACATATTACTTTTTTTACGTTTTTACAATAATCATCTGAAGTCTATCTTCTCGACCTTTTCGTCCATATCGAGAATGTGGCATTTTTCTAGAAGAGAACGTTTAAAAATTACTTTTGTCGTTGAAAGAATTGATCCCCATTTGATGTTGATCAACATTTTTAGTGTAAAAATCCCATACTATGTTTTGTGCATCTAAATTTCCACTTTTTTGAATTTTTTCATATGCACACGAACAGACAAACTGATAGATAATTAGTTCGATGATGGATACTTCGGTGAAAACAGCACGTAGAAATTCCATTAGCTCATTGCGTTTTTTTAGGTTATCATGATCACATGCAGAGAAACGAACAACTCCATTGTTGATGAATTCCATTCAAAATTTAGCACCAATCTTCAATTTCATTAAAATAAGACATGTCTAATTTGATTATTCTATCACATTGCGTTTTTTAGTTACAGTGTTCACAGACAGACATTTTTTCTCTTGACTAGGGGATGCCAGAACAGATAGAAAACCATCAAAACATAAAGGTCTCATCTCTTACCGATGACAATATTTTCTTTTTCAATGTTTTCGATAAATTTGACACAATAATATACTTTTTAACACATAATTTTTTTTAACAAGTGCCCGAATTATTTTTGGAGAGTTTTTTTTTTTTTTTCTCCTTTTTCGGGAAAGGCCTTATATTGTATTTTTTTCTTTTTACATACATTTCAGTTGATACAAATTTATTATATTTCGTGTGTCTCTTGCAAAATATGAAGCTCCTCTAACGATATTAACCCAATCTACTTTAAAATATGTTAGTTAATTTTTTTTTTAAAAATTGAATATACTTTTATTGGTTCAGTTAGAAAAATAATTTTTTATCAGGAATGGAAACATCAGAAATAACAGTGTGAATCACTAATAGAAATTCTTTCAACAAACTGGGGCTTTAATCATTTTTGCAGTCTATTCATTTTTTAATGTATGTTAGAATTATCTTTTTTATTATATTTATCGAGGCTTGGTTTTTTATGGTAGAGTTATTTAGCTCCTCATGCTCTCAGTTTTGTTTTAACGTCCAAATTTATGATTAAAAAACTCTTTTATGCTTTTACAGTGGACAAATAAAAGCATGTTTCTAAAAACTTTATTATTGAATACTTTTTAGCCCATATCAGGAATGGCGAACCAGTGAAACGCGTGCCATTGATGGCACTGCGACACAATATTTTAGGCACGTCGCCGATGAAAACGGTTTGCATTTTAGTTCAAAATAACAAAGTTTACTATGAAGTATTACGAACAAACGCGAATGTTTCCATTCCATTTAAAAAAGGGCACACATATTTGTACTGCTGTTAAAAATTCGCTTGCTGAGAAAGAAATTATATTGAAAAGAATTGTTTCAGCAACTGATGGTGCTCCAAATATGGTGGGAAAAAGAAATGGTTTCATTAGTTATTTCAAATAGACGTAGAACATTTCATTCTTGAATTCCACTGCATTATTCACCAACACTCTTTGAGTGACTTAACATCTCTTGATGGCGTTAGTCACAAAGTCCCTTACGTTAGTCACTTACTGGCGTTAGTCACAAAAATAGTCAACCTCATATCGTAGCAGGTTTTAAATAAGAGAAAGTTTGAGGCTTTGTTGGATGAAGTCAACTCCGTGTATAATGGCTTACAAATGTATAATAATGTTCGCTGGTTGAGCCGCGGGAACGTACTTCAAAGGTTTGTTGACTGCTTGGAAGAAATTAGAATGTTTCTGCAAAATGATGGAAAAATTGAACAATACCCACAGTTGTTGAATGTTATGTGGCTCACAAAATTGATGTTTTTTACAGACATATGCCAACATTTCAAAGAATTGGACGTAAAGCATCAAGGGACAAATAAAACAATTATCGTCATGATGGATCTCATTCGCGCTTTTGATGCTGGACTGCATGTTTTCAGTAACAATATTATTACAAGAAACTACAACTACTTCCTAAATTTGAAAAAAAAATGTATCAAAGATTTAGATGTACATGAGAAACCAGACGAAGAAAAAGTTATTGAAGAATTTATTTCCATAATTGATTCGTGAATCAAGGAATTTTCAGGAAGATTTTCTCAGTTCAGAGAATTATCGGAAACACTCAAATTTATCATGTACTTTGATGTGACTTCATTTGATAAACTGAAGCACTTGATAAACTATCCCAATTCGATTAGTTAGAAATTGAAGAATTTGAAATGCAACTGATTGATTTCCAGTCTAGTTCAATATGGATTCAAAAATTTATTGACAAAAGGAAAATGTTGGAATTGATTGAAACAAAAAGAATAACAAGCAATATAAGTAAAAATGCAAGTAACGAAATTTTGAATTAGATTTCAGACACGTTTAACTGTTTGGAGAAGCTGGCTCATGCTATTTTAACCATATTTTCATCTACCTATGCCTGCGAGTCATTATTTTCAGAGACGAATAACATTATAGACTATCTTAGAAGCTATTTGGCAGATACTTTTAGTAGAATGCATGCTGAATTGGAGTAACATCTTACACTTCTAATATAAGTTATTTGTCATCTAATCTGCAACAATAGAAGTCATACTAATGTTACTTTAATTTGAATTACATGTACAACTAAAACCTTTACTACTATACAGTGCAAAATGTATTTTTTCGTAATAAATAAAGAGTTTTGAGTTATTCTTATTTTCCCAATAATCACAAATCAAAATTATTTGATGGCACGTCTATACTTCATTAAACATTTCTTTAGAAAAATTGACACGTTGATCCATAAAGTTTCGTCACCCCTGGCCTATATTACATTTCGTAATTCAGTTCTATAAATATTATGTAATGAAAATATCATTTGTTAAAATCATTAACAGATTAGTCTTAATATGGAAGTTTGCTTTTATTCAAAATTAATTTATTAACTTAAAATGATGTTCTGAAAATATAAAAAATATTATACCGCCTTCGGAAATGCACTTCTATACAAAATTCCATTATTCAAGAAGATCAGGATAGGAGGGAAAAAATCGATTTTGAAATTTCTTCTTTACAAACAAGAAATTATTTAAGTTAAATAAAGGCATATAGGAAAGATTTCATTTTACAGCCAAACGTATCCTAAAATCTGAATGTTATTGCTCTTCTTTTAGAGTCCATTCGAAACCCAGACACAGAATATCGATATGCAGAAATACGTGCTCCATAGCAGCTGTTACATTGTCCTACATCTCAGATATCCGACTCAGTTTTGTATTTTTTGAAATTTAGTCATGTATAAAAATACTCAAGAAGCAGATTTTCGGTATTCATGGAAAAGTCATTTGTATTACTATTTTGATAAATCTCGAATATTTTTCTATCCTCAGATGTATTTTAAATTTGCATTTTTACAATCTCAATCCAATTTATTATTCATTAAATCAAATTTTTCAAATGACTCATCTGAAATTATAATAAAATGTTGCTCTAACGAATTAATAAATGCGTGAGAAATTATGTAGTCTTTAAAAGTGATAACACCTAAAAGCACCTACTTAAAATTAATTTTATTCTTCTATTTAAACTAAAATATGCCTATTTATATCTCTTATGTATATATACATAATAAATCATCTTTTTCATCCTTGTCTTTCATATTTAAATTTTCGTTACCTTCACTATCTTTATTTACTCGCCAAGTTCCAACAAGTTTTGCGAACCTCTTCAAAATACGGAACCACCTATTTGTTTAATTTTTTCATATAAATTAAGAATATACCCTGTTTCCAAGTTTTAAAAGTTTCGCTTCTAATTTAGAGTTTAAAGAAATACGCAGAGCTTTATTTCCAATATTCCCAAAAGGTTCATGGATTGGATTGGATTTGTATGGTTTATTGGCGCAAAAGCCATATTTCGCCATACTGTGCCAATCAAATTTAAAAGTATAAAAGATAAAAGATTAAAAACACTCATTTGTTAAATTAGCCCAGATGTGTAAAGATAAAATTGTATAAGTATGATGTAAAAATGAAAAGGTTCGGGAAATGGCTATTCTAATATTTTTAGCTAAAATAATCCTAAAATTAGTTTTCTTTCTTTTTTTTTCAAACTATTCCACAAATTTTTTTTATTATATATTAGATATGTCTTGAATGTGGAAAAGTTTTGTGCCATCTGTAAATTCTATTTATATTCTGATTTATTTAAGTAAATGCTATTTAGGGGGCAACCCGGTAAAAGCGACGACAAAATTACTCTAAGCTATTGGGTGGGTGGATCAGTTTGAGATCTGGATTCAAAAATATAAATTTTAACCTATAGCTATCAAACTAAACCCAGAATAAAATGAATATATGATTCTAAGACTCGCAATGAAATATCATCGCCAATAACTTTATTGAGATATTCTCACATGTGTTTCTTTACTAAAAATATCGATAAATTTTTATTAAAGAAATGCCAGTCGCTACAGAAGACACAGATGGTACTTTAGATTTTTTTGTTGCTGTTGAAGTTTATCTGTTTGATGTTTAGTAGGCTACTAGGTTTTGAGTTACAAGACCAAATCTGAATTTTAATTACGTAATCTTCCTTAATTTGACATTCAAATTAAGAGTACTTCGTTATTCTTTGAAATTCTTTGAGAAAAATTAACGAAACTTTCTTTTTAAATAAATTAAAGATGTTATTTTTAGTTTATTTCCATTTTTGGAAGTTATGTTCCGCTGGAGATATTTTTCTAAGAATTTCGTTACAAACAGTGCTTTATTTCTAAATTTGTCGACATTTCTGAGAAGAATTGATATTTAAGTTGAAAAAATGATGTTTTAATAGTTCGCGGTTCTTTACATGCAAAATTCATTGAAATATTTTTTGTTTGTTTGTTTTGTCTTAAAAAAGGTTAATGTTTCATTTTTATATGCTCTCGTGAATCAAAATGTTAGAACATATATTTCAGATTCTTAATTTACTTAATAGAAAATTGTAGTTTCCATTCAAAAAGTATAATTAGATAAGAACTTACGCCTACCTTTTTGGGAAGAGAGTTTTTTACAGTACTTTCTTTTGGTGCAAGTTCAAATTAGATTCCACAAGCCAATTACTACATTCATGCTTAATTAGATTTTAGCTATTTTACAATTCTTATATTGCATTTAACTGTTTTATTAGATTTAATTACTTTTAGCTTAGTTATTTTATTAATTCTGAAATTGTCTTTTATTCTTTCTTCAAAACCTGCTTTTTCCTATCATGCTTTTTTAATAGATTTAAAAGTTTTATTATAAAAAGAATCCTTTTCATTTTTGAAGCAGATCACCTTATTTATTTTTCAACATTCTTTTTATAAACTTTATTCTGCAGTATCAACATAACAATTCTAATAAATATTCCACTTCGTATATCAATCTATAAAGTAACTTATATAACAGAAGAAAACAAACTTTGGTGCAAGTTTTACAGAGCTTTATCGATTCCACTTGGGCCAATTAGCTAATTTCACGCCCTTTCTAATTAATATTCTTTTTATTCGTCAAAAGAACTTTTACAGCATAAAAGAATGCATTTAAATAACAACAATGGAAATGTTGTCTCCATTCGTGAAATGAGAATTAATGCATAGAAAATAAGATTTAATTATTATTTTATCTTTTACTTGGATAGAAAAACTTAAATAACGCCACAACAATCCTTTGAGCTCCATTGCTTTCATTTTTTTTCTTTTTTTTTTTTTTTAGTAAATCAAGATATCCCGCCGAGACCGTAACATACAGAAGAGAAAAATGCGTTATCTAGTTAGTATAATAGAAAGAGGCCAAATGAGTCCATTAGATGTTAACCATGAGGAGGTCCATTCAGTTCCGTTCTCCGTTTTTCCATTTTCTGCCAATTCTTAGAGCGAGGAAGAATAACATTATTTTATAAATAACAATACTTATACCTGATTATGAAATCTGCTGATTCTTTTTATTAACATACTTGAAATAATAATGCATTAAAAGTAACTGATATAATATTTATATGCAAATAATATTTTTAATACCTTTGATACTGAAAACCCTGAATAAACGAAGTCTTTTTATTAGATCATCATAAATATGATTCATTAACATAATATTTGAATTAATTTATTATTTACAATTACAATTTTGTGAATTCGTAAAAATATGATCTCACTGTTTAACTAGCACTGCTAACTGCAAAATACCCAAGAATATTGTTACTATATTTATACGATACGATACGATATACGATTATACGATACGATATTCGCGATGTTGTATGACATTCGAAATATTGAGGAACAACGTGGAGATATTGTAGAATATTTTGTGATAATAGGGTTAACTTCTTAATTAAATGGCATATCATATTTGGGACATTTAATTTTGTTTTTATCCATATAAGAAGGCCCTAGACAACTGAATTACTTGTCTGAGAACAAGCATTGTCTTCTAATCCTTTTTCAGGCATATTTTTGCTATAAAATAATCCTGTAAAAGTATTAAGTTACAGGCTTATTTTCATAATTTACTATCAGATGATATCTTCTATTTTCGAAATATTTCGTCATCTTGATTGAAATGAAACAGCACAGAGTATTTAAGATATTTATGCATTCCAAACAATTTTACGTGAATTGCAACATTTACTAATGGTTCAATTGCTGTTTAGAAGTGTAAAAATTGGTTAAATGGTTAAATTATTTGCTACTTTGACTATACTTTAGATTAAAATATTAAAAATAGATTACTCAATATTATCACAGCATGAAACATCTAAACTTTATATGGATTCTTACAATTTTTATAAAGTAATTGATGTTTAAAATACATCATTTTGTTCTGTCAATTTGCTGGTTTGTTAATTTATTTTAAATACTTTTCACTGCGTAGATGTTATTTTAAACATTAATCTTACTATTTTACTGTCAATAAAATAGTATATTTCAAGGAATAAATGGGTTTTGTGATATTCTTGCCTCAAAAACTAAACCAAATACTACAATAAATTTGGTTGAATTCAATTCCAAATTCTGAATTCTTTAAACTATTATTTCTGATCATATCATTCAAATTTTATAACAAGATCACGAACAAGTGAATTTGTATACTTTTGTTATAATTCTTTTCTTACAATTTATCTTTCTTGAATTGATTTTATGAAATAATTTATCATCCGCATGTGTTCTTAATATATTTCTACCTGCAAATTATTTATAATTTCTGTTTATAGAGTACCTGTTTGAAAATATAAAAATAAGACTCTCATCAAGAATCATTAGTTCCCATGCTTCATAATCCTACAAAATCCTTGTGTGTTCTCTTGGATTATGCATTCTCATCGAAATTAAATTCTTAACAAAGTTTTAAAATTAGGAAAACACAACTCTGTGGTGTGCAAAATTGGGCCAAACTCTGGTAGAAATAACTGCTGACATTAGTGCAGGCTATAATAAATTCTTGTCATATTCGGAAAATGGTCATTTATAACGAATAGCACGAAATCAAGAATCAATCCTGTTTCAAATATGGACTTTATTGTGCAAGATAATCCATAACAAATTAATGTTAACTTTAGTTAATAGCATTTTATCTCAACATTCCATTAACTTCTTTTTTTTTCAGATATGGAGTGTACCAAGAATCAGTTTAATATTTCTTGTAATTTTGAACTATGACGATTTTAACATGTTTATTACGCTCGTTTTTGGTCTTCTCTCCCTTTATCTTACGTTATCCAGTTTCATCAATATACTGGCGGCTTTAAGATATGTGTACGTTTGCAACAGAATTATCTTTTATAATTCCTATATTATGTAACGTTTATTAATAGAAGCTTAAATTGTTTATCGCAAATCAACCGTGACTAACGTAATTCTAACAATTTGTACGCTGTTACTTAGCCGCCGATGATTATCAATTTCAACTTTTTAACTGTATGATTTCTGCATTATGACAATAAAATTCTGAATGACGCACATTGACGGCTCTCGACAACTATGCAATCAGAAATCCAAACTCCTTTGTATCCATAAGTAATTTTCTATTACACTAATTGTAATTTATTTACATCAAAGTTTCAGACATATCTACAAGAAATAATGATACATTTCAGACATAACATAATATACAGTATATCTCATCTTAGTTTCTAACTCATGCTTAGTTTCTAATTCTTAACGTATAGTTAGTTAATCATTAACTCAGCATTCCTTTCTCTGTTCTGTTTAGACTCCCCTCACAGTTTGAAGAGTAATTATTCTACTCGTTGATATTCGAGTATCTACCAGTTCCAAGAATCTATATGGGAAAATCTCGTAATTTGGGGATAGAATTCAGTGTCTTATCATTCAGGCCAAATTTCAACGACTCAAGTGTATACGCTGATCTGATTCGTATAAAATTGGTCGGGATCAAACACTTTCTCTCTGATTTGGGAAGAGGAAAATTGAGAAAATGAATGAAGACTAGTATCGTCCGCTCCCTATGTATAATTTCATTAACGATATACTTATTTTTAATCGCCTTACGTGGGACTGAGTTTGATCCAGAGAGATTGACCTTTTATTTATGACCAAACACAAGTTATCCTTCAAAGAAATCCAGATATTTTTTAACATGATTGTATCAATTTGAGAGGAGGAAAATCCGAATTTCAGCTCATTTTGTGTTCACTTAATACTTCTGTGCGTTAAAATTAATATAAAGGCTCTTGTTTTATTAATACGTTCGATGCTATGAATCATGCATGTGATTCATATCTAGATAAATGTCCTTTTTTCTGTAACCTCTTAAATACAGTAGAGAAAATGCCATTTGATTAGATAGGAATGTGAATTTCAGATATGAGTGAAATAGCGTCAGCAAACAAGTTAATAACCTAATAAAAATCCTAGTTTATATCAATGCATGAAACTTAACAATATGGTTAATAAAAGTTATATTCCATTTCGGAGCAATACAAAAACTAATTTGTTACGAACAATGTAATTCGAACCATGTCAGATAACAAAGAAGGCGCCGAAGCCGTCATCCCTTTTCCAAACTTCCGCACCTCACTGACGGATTGATATATGGTGCCAGCGGATTTAACCTACACTAAGCTCGCTTACATGACAGTTATTCGGTGGAATTGGGTTTCGAACCTGCAAACCCTTTAAACCCGAAGCCAAAAATATGACCGCCAGGTCACCGTGAGCCTCATAAAGACGATTCATCTCAGGTTCAGTAAACTTGCTGAAAAGCTAAGAAATACAAAAACGTTTTGGAATGGAAGAGCGCTGCCTTCTTGCTGAGATGGGTGTTACGTGGTAACTGCAACTTTTTATTCGCAACTTTTATTTTAACTTAACTTGATATTTGCAACTTTTAACCTTATCGTTTTTTACTCTTACAGTGCTTATACCAAGATTTCCGTGCATTGGAAGTCTATTTTCTTCTGTATACTGCGTTTATCATTATTAAAGCGTTTATATATGTTATCATAGAGCAGCATATAAACAACAATTGAATTGATTTTAAAATTATTTGAACTTATTTGCAAATGTTGATCTAAACAGATTTTGAAAATTCAACAGTTTGAGGATTAATGTTTGGAACCTTCATTGCTGGGAGTCACCTCATGATTCCTTGTCTGCGACTAAGAAATGCTTGATCTTTCTACAAAAATATTTGCCAGTACGTTATTATGAAGAGCATGTTCCTGATTTAATTCACAGTTCAATGTTACTCCAGAGTGATGGAATTTCTCTGATTTTAACAATGAAGTTAGACAAACATTACCATTACATTTGGAAGTCACTGGATCTAACGTGGAAGTTCATTTTATTGACCTACTAGATCGCCTGATTTTTTCATGCCTCATTTTTCTTCTTCTGGGATCATAAGAAGGGGAAAAGGTATGAGTTCATCTTTCAATGAATTTCAAACCTCGACCCTTACTTTTTCTAGCTTCAAAAATGCCTAAAATATGGTATTCTTCCAGAATGTTAAGTATTAAAAGCGCACTGATGTCAAACATAATTTACAACTTGCGGATAAAATTTTGAACATATTTTGTTGCATCTCTACTTTTAGTTTATGTAAATTCTTGATTAAAATCCTTTGTTACACTTGAATGCTGCTGCTTCATTTTTTGTCATAGCTTTATTTATTTTTCCCTAAATTCATGAAGAAGGTATTTCCACTTTGAGAAGCTATTCAATTCCGAGTCGTCTTAGTATAGCCTTACTATACTCTCAAGTTTCTAGCACCGGAATTAAATCTGCCTGTATATGAAAAGTAAGATGAATAAAACTCGTAACTTTCTGGTTTGCCAATGAAGACCATATTATAACTATTATAATGTGAATGACATATAATTACCATTCACATTATAATAGTTATAATATGGTGCCTTGAGGCGATCTGAATGGAGCATGAGATTCTTACTTTTTCAAAATATCTTTATAACTTCATTTCCCAAGATAGATTTTATTTCGATATTCAATCCGCCTTTGGCGAAAAAATTATTATCCGTCCCAATCATCACATTACTACGATGCCCTAAGGAAACATAAGTAATTTCAGTCTTACAATATTGGATTGGAGAGGATGGGGATCCTATTTTAGAATGGGAAATTAAAATATTTTCTCAAATGCGTTTTATGCCTCAGTCGTTTCTTATTTCTACTTGGGACCATGTTTCCGTACATTTTGTTTAATTACAGATCTAATTTATTTGATAGAAAGCAGTTTACAGAATGTTATCTTAATGATAGAAAACTTATTTTAATGTTTAATTTTTTTTTAATTCTAAACATGAAAAATCAATACGTGTTGAAAAGAAAGATTATTGGATACTTTTTTTACTGTGTTTGTTTCATATTTGCGAAAATTAAAACTTATAATCGAATTTTCATTCACTTTCTAATGCTTGGTAATTTTGAAATTTTATGCAATTGGTAATTAATAATAACCATACGCTATTTTAAAAAAATTCGAATTTTATTATGAATTAATCAAATGATTTAATTGAATTTTACTTTCCCACTCTTGTAAATAGCTTATTGTGACTTCAAGAAAAAAAGTCAATTTCCAGAAATCATAATATTTATATGTATTAAATATAAATGAAATATTACAAAGAATGCAATTGTAAAAATAAAAGTAATTTCTGCTTTTTAGTAGAGAAAAATCTTTGTGGGCATTATTTTTAGAAGGTTAATAACTTTATTTGCTTCTCATAACGAAGTAGGTCATTTGAAAAAAGTTACAAAAATAACTCGTCTTTTACTCATTAATAAATGTTTTTCTCAGAAAGCATGCCACAATTTATTATACACTTCAATGCTTTTAATATTGAGAGAGAAAAAAATATTAAACTGATATTCTTTTATACTTAAAAATAGAGAGGCATCATTTATTAAGACCAACTTGTTGACCGTAATTCGATTTTTCCAATTACCGCAGTTTGTTTCTCTCCAACTTTCAGCAGGACTAAAATCTGCGATGAGGGCGACATCTTATTTCAGAATTAAGAACTAAAACGCAACTCTCAAAGATGATTGTAACAATATTGAGAGTTTATGCTTTCCTTTTTCCGTAATAATTATTTTTATGCAAAATAAAATTAATTTTCAGATTTTTCTGAGCGATAAAAGTTTTAAAATGTATCTTTTCCATTTGTCTGCATTTTGAGCTTTGGAACATTTAAACTTGCTTTAAGACATATATTGGATTTATATGGTATATTTATATATTTGAAAACAGAAATCTTTTTAAATGTAAAAATAATGTTTAAATTAAAAAATATTATGCATTTCAACAAAATAAGATTCTGTAGCAAATCATTATAGATTCACAGATATATCATTTTAGGTATTGGGACGTAATCTTACACGTTTCGCAGGGCATACTGAATTTCAGACTAAATCATAGCAAAATAACGACAACAGATTTTCATAATAGAATGGCTTGTTATCATATTGTAACAGAAATTTCTTTATGCACATTCTGTGAAATAAATGTGTTTAAAATTTGAAATTATGTGCGAGAAGCAAACTCAACTATTCAGAGACTTAATCACTTTTGAAACTGGTGTCATGTAATGATAAGATGATAGAAACGATTTATATTTTATACTTTCATAGTATTTATAAGTATTTAAAAATCTAGTTATTTAGCTACAGTAAAAGCATACTATAGCTTGTTTCGTTTCAGATTATTATTATAATTTCCATTCATGTATGATGCGAAAATTAAATCCTCAAAAACTTTGCTCTGAAGATTTTGATGAATTATAGTGTGTGTATAGTGAAAGTTGCATCTACAGAGGGGATTTACACATCTTTTAAACGATTACGAAGCCCTGTAATTAATGTTTCAAATGAAAAAAACAATTTTATTTATGTTCTGCCTAAACCCTGTTTTCTGGACTACATCGTAATTTCCATGATAGGAAAGATTTTCATAAAATTTCTAGAGTTATTAATTTTCATTTCTCTTCTACTATTTTCCATTTTGAATCAATTGTGGTTTGTACTCAGAAAGAATTCTTTTCAACAGATTAAAAGCACAATAGATATACATATCTTTCATATCTTTTCATCGCAAAAACATATGTTTCAGTTTGAACCACAGTTTCTTTACGTGTTACATTTTGAAAGAAGAATAAATTAAAAAATATGAGATGATAATTCATTTCAAATAAGAAATTTTTATTCCTCTCTTTTAAGAAATTTTTATTCCAAAACATTAGTTTCTTCTTAAAAAATTTGAATTGTTCTAAAATTTTCTAAATACCCTCTGTAATTAGATGGTAAATATGATTCAGAGTAAGACAAATGGCGTCAGTGACAGCCAGCATGTTAAGATTAAAAACCTAATTTAAAATTACTATTTAACTGAATTTTGTAATATGAATTTTTGTAGTTTATCTCAGTTGTCTTAAAAGAATTCTTCTAATTGAAAGACATTTGGTAATATGTCTGAATTCTGAAGAATCCAGTTTATTCTGAAATAGAAATTAAGGTAATTGATTTGTAGTCAGACAAATTAGTTTTGTCCTGTTTTCCACTATTTTAATGCAGAAGTTAGGAAAAGTTTAAATGAGTTAAAGATTTCAGGGAATGTCTTGAAATAAATCTGGTTTACAAATTGCTTTGAATGATTTGAGGACCTCTTTCTGTTTAGCGCATGCCATTGATATTGATTAACGATTAGACGAAACGGTATGACATTTTTTTTTACTTTCTCGTATTCGAAATATACAAAAAGAAAGTATTGTATTCATCAAAAAAATTCAAATTCCAAATTTTGACGTATCTCCATGTTACAGACATCTGAGTCCTAAAATCACATTTTAAGAATTATGTCTGTTTGCAAATACAATAACACAAAAACTCTTTCCTCTGGACAGATGAAATTTGACATCTTTTACCAAATCGTAGATTTACAACAAATTTTGAAAAAAAGGAAAATACGTGTAAGGAAAAAAGGAAAATTATAAAGGAAACATTAAAGGAAAATATGTGTATCCGGTTGTCCAAAAACACGTTAACACGATAACGACGAAACGGAAAGAATTAGATAAATAAAATTTGGTATATAGACTTAGTATCTAAAGTTTAGATATGCATCAGATTTGGAACCAAATCCATCAAGGGGTTTAATCTCTGTCAACCTGTACTTCATGTAAACGTAATAAATAAAGGATATTTGGTATAGGATCTCGCCACTACAATTGTAGTTATGTCGAATTTTGGTTTTAATCGTTAGGGAAAAAATATACAAAAGACATTCTATTTTCTGAAACTTGTGTATTAAGAGCATTCCAGCAATTAATCGCGAAATATCGCACTCTAATACGTTCTTTCGTAAACATTTTTCTTCAAATGGCATTCAGTTAATAATACACAGGTACCGGTTTTCTTTTCTATACTACGAGGCATGTATCTCTCATGTGCGGGACTTTGAAAATAAAAATTTGACCACTCATGATATTAACGATTTTTCCAATTGTCCTAAGTTTTATTCTGGAGTGGAGATGGGAACACCTTCATTGGAATATGCTAAAAAGCTTAAAAAGACTACTCCAATCCAATATTTGATGAGATCTACAGTCCATTACACGCTCAAGTTTACTCATCTAGCTCCTCATGTAAACGACTGAAAAGCCAGACACGCATTGCGTAGTCATATTTGGTGGTAATTCAATTGCAATCTACTATTTCGGGGCCTAAAAGGCAACATGCCAAATTTTATTCATCAAGATTGTTATTTTTTAATTATCCTGTTTTTAAAACAGATATAATTCCTAATTGATTTTTTTTTTGAAGTTAGGAATCTTTAAAAACGCGAGTATTCATCTAAATATTAAAATCGAATTTTTTGATGATAGCAAAACATTATCTTGGTGAGCTTCGAATATAAAAATAAAAAAATAATATATTATTTTTTTCTTAAGAATAATTGACTAGTGAACTTTGACATTTTTCATAAATTTCTTTCTATATTAATAGAATTTTAAATCATCAAATTTCGCCTAGCCGAAAACTTTACTTTCTTATACTTTCAGAATTTACTTGAGCTTTAATTTTCTTTATAACCATTTTCGGTCCTGTGGCGTCATTTGGAATCGCCAAGCAATGTACTTCCCTTTGCATTTTCGAATTTGATTTCGGATGGGGAAAGTTTGATTGAACCTTGATGGAAACATGATCTGGATACAAATTAATTAATTTGGGACGCAAGAGATGAAAAAATCATTTAAATATATCTATAAAGGTCAGACTTATCTAATGGCATCTAGTTACATAAGCAGAAATAAGTGATCACTAAATAGGAGCTCTCAAATTTTGTATCAGATTTTTAATGAAAAATGAAACAAAATTTTAATGTTCTTTCCATCAATAACCATCAGAATATATTATTGCTCAAAAACTATTTCTACATTGCTTTAAAACTAAATAATAATAATAATAATAAACTTTACAGTGATATCAATTTTATTTATTTTGATTAAAATTTTATAAATTTTGGGACAATCTTCATTGTTTTTGTTACTGGCTTTACACTCACGGTCTGTTCAATGAAATTAAATACTATTTTTGCACACATATTATCGTTTTATAAAATTAAGAATTAATTTTAAAAATAAATATGGAATAATCAAATTTAAAACATTATCACATTACAACGTTTCAGTATTAGAATTTTAAATCTTTTATATATCCACATTCGAGTGATGCAACGATTTCTGACTAGCTGTATCCAGGCTCAGCAGACAAGAGAAAGGGCATAAATATGACTGCATTGACTGCATTGCTACGAGTCTACAAATTAATAGACAGATAGACGATCCATCCGTAGATAAATTTCGTTCAAAATTTGACACGGATCTATAACTTTGATTCTAAAATGGAGTACCAAATTTTTACCTTCAGAGAAACCTTTAGTTTGCAATTATAGTGTTCATTTGTGCTCGGGCAGGCAAAGTTACTATTCATGGATTTCTCTGAATATTTGATAAAAAAAAATCCACGAATTTAAAATTAAGACTACATACCAAATTTCATCCGTCTCGCTCAAAGTTATAACGAGTTACCGTGTTCACAAATAAACATAATTCTAAAATGCATTCTTCAGTTCAGGGAGGCTAGATGCGTCCCATTCGTCACAATCTCGAAGTCACATTTATTGACGATTATAATACTTTCTCTCAGAATAATTCGTATACACGAAAGTAAATATCCACTACGCCATATCGCATACACCGTGGAAGGGATCAGTAATCCTTCATCACGAAATCAAATCTCTGATACTTTTCATAAATGAAAAATTGAACCTGCGATACTATTATCGGTAAAAGTGAATTATAGTGTGCCTCCTGCTGCGCCAACAATGCCAAGTCGCCAATAAAGATGGCGGACAAAATAAACAAATACTTCCGCGGAAGAGTTACGGTTACCATTTCCCGCCATATAATTATTACTTTTTGCTGATAAGTATTGTTTTTTTTCTTCCAGACTTCCCGGTGCCTTCTACAGATGCCGAAGGCATCTGTAGAAGGCACCGGGCAGAATTTTTTAACTTAAAAATCATCCTACAGCTTCGCTAGCAGCTGGAGCGGGAACCTAGTAGCTTCGCTAGCACATTGAACATATGGACTGTGTGGATAACAGAAACAGTATAAAACCAAAAGAAAAGAAAGAACGGAGAAAGAAGCAATCGGAACATTCTCCATACAAAATTTCAAACAAACATCCTTTTCCCAACTTTATCAACTCGTAAAAAACTATATTCCACTCACACTTCATCCATTCTGCCGGTTCGATATTAAACCATTCTCAATACAAAATTTCAAACACGCATCCTTTCCAAACTTCATCAACTCGTAATATATATTTAACTCATCCTTCATCCATTCTACAGGTTCGAAATACTCCCGACATAACAAATTATGAAGGGAACCAACGGTTAGAACACCAAAAGAATTACGAGAACTGCAAAGAAATCTATTGCAGCTGTCTTTTAAAGTGAGAATGCAGACGATTTTTTAAAGCGCATACTGACAATTAAAAATTGCAAAAGAATAAATATTTTCTGTTCGTATTCACATTAAAAAAAAGAAAGCAGAAAATAACTTTTAATTATAAGCTTAACTTTCTTTATTTAATAAAACTTTTAATTATAATAAAGAACAAAATTAAAATCTTTAATCTATATTTTTTTAATATTTTTAATTTAACATTCTTCATAATATAGTTGTAGTTTATGTACAACTCAACCATTGAAAAAAGTAGTAAACAAAACAGCATTAGGGTTGCTAGAAGAGCGTTCCGATGGGTTGCATTATTGGCGACAAACTGGGGGGCACATTATTCTTCACTTTATCCCTATTATCTTATTAGGTGTTATTGAGAAGAATATAATTTGAGAGAAATCTGAATATATTTCAGACGAATAAGGGAATCTCTTGCTCCCTCCCTCCTTTTTTTTTTTCTTATTCGTTAACTTAGATAAGACTTTTGTGACTGAAAATGCATTCAGAACACATTTTAAAATAAGTTTAAGAAATATTTCTTTCAAAATGCATTAATCGTAAAAGAAGAATTGGTTTATAAGATTGTTTTGAAACTTGGAGTCAAGTTGTACTTTTCTGTTTACAATATATATCTTTCTATTTCAGTCAAAATATTTTCTACGCATTTCTAAAATTTAATATAAAAGATTCAAATAAAGCTGTAAATAGTTTCGAAAAATAAATTTCTTATCAAACATTATCTTTTCTTCTCTGCGTATTGTTTTTCTTGCTATTCAAAAATTCCAATATTTGTGGAAAAGCATCGTAGATTACAAATTCTTTGAGAAACAAATAACGTAACACCGAAAGAGTAATAACTGGCAGTATCTTTCAGCTGCTAGAAATGGAAAAACTTTGAAAAGTGCTTACATTAACTTTTATTGAATAAAATAAGTGTTTAAGTATAGCAAAAATAGATTTTGTCCTTCGGAAAATATTACTTTTAGAAACTAATATACATCAAAAATTAAATTTTAAAAATTCCTAAATTTTACAAACTGATTTTTTCAAATTAATTTCGTGGTCGTTAATAAAAAAAAATTGAACTAACTTTTCGAATTTAGGAAAAAAAATATTGCAAAAAGTAAACTATTTAAATCTTGAACTTTTTCTTCCTTTCTTTCCAAAATAAACATATAAGTAGTTAAGGCCAAATTGTAATAGGACTCCGAGACCTTTTTCATTCATTTTACTAATCGCTTCCTTTCGTTTTCCCGTTCAAATTAGAGGTTTTCAGATAAGTTTTAAAAGTTGGTAGAAGGCAATAAGCTAATCATCTTTTTTTTTCAAAATAAGAAAATTAATACATTACAGTTTAAAAAATTAACCTTCTGCAAAATCAATATCATTATTTGTTTATTTAAGTACCAATACATCATTGTTGTAATTATAGTCATCGTCAGTGCGGTTCCATACTCAAACGATAGCTAGTACGAATTTTTAATCTAGAATTTTTAGGACTCAAAGATTGCAGGCCATGGTTTTGTTTCAACATATTTCCTTTTGAATTAGTCTAGGGGTAGAAAAATATTTAAAAGGTACGTTTTCTTTCCAGTTTTGACACTTTCATTTAACCCATTAGCATCATTTGATTCAAAATATTAATAGGTTTATTTAATGAAAAGAGTTGTGTATTAAAGCATCATGTGTAGTATAACAATTGGAGGAATATACCATCATTTTATGAAAAAGAATTGTTTGCATATTTTAAAATAATAACCTTCCAGAATATATCTTCTACTTCTAACATATCCTTCAGTAGAAGGATGTCGATTCATTTATCATCCTTCATTTGAATACGGTTTAGAATCACGAATCCCAAAGTTGTTTTTATGCAACTTTAAAACGGGATAATAATCTAGCAAACCAATTAAATTTTATAAATTCCATGGAAAATAACGAAAACCATATAAAGATTGAAAATTCATTTTGATTGAATGAGAAATTTCAGCATTTTAAATCTTATCTAAATATAAATAAATATATTTGATATTTCTATCAATTGCTCTTTTAAAGTATAATTTTAATATTTATCTGTTTACTTTTAATTTTCTTACATGATTAACTTTGAATTTAAAATATTACGGTTTATTTGTATAAAATTGGTTCTTCCTAAATTTTAAAAACAGAAGGAAGCAATATGTAAAAGGAAACTTTTTATTTAAAAATCTTTCATCGAAAAAGAACATTTCCTAGTTTAAAAGCTGGTAAATAGATCTCTATTTCATCGAATGACGATCGTCCATGCTTTTTGCATCATTAGTATTTTGAAAAAGTACTACACCAATACCTAATTATTAGTCTAAAATCATTTTCTGTTTCGCTGTAACGATATTGCTTTTCCAACTAATCTTCGAAACTGCTGAAAATTTAGACAGCGGTGTTTCAGTTGTTGCTTTTTTCGAATGACATCAAAATTATTTTTGATGCGTTTCTATTTTTTTTAAAAATAGAATTATAAATTTGATCATTAGTTTTCAAAAAACTTAAATTTTTATTTATGTTATGCAATAGTTTAATGTAAATCAATGCTATATTTTCAGATATCGAAAAAATGTCAAATTTCGTTCAATATTAGAAGTCCTGAATTTCAAATATCTATTATTAAATATCTTCGAAATGAAAAGTTTTTACATGCAATCCTGCTATTTAATCTTGTGAATTTGAATTTGCATCCCAAATAAAGTGTTGATTTTTGAAAAAATTAAGTTCGTAAAAATTTTACTATAAAGTCGACTACTTGCATAAACAAAAATTACATAATCTCTTCATACAGCATTTTTCTGGGACAAAAAGTTTTTGATTTTAAATGTACGATAAGTAGTTTAAATTGAAAATCGTGAAACATGAAAAGTAGTAAGTAGTAGTAGTAAAGTAGTTATACTTTTCCCGTTTTCTGATTTTTTTCTTATGATTCATTGCCGTTAGATATAAAAGAAAGAAGATAATTAGACAATATTAGATCATCTTTTTTCCACACCATTCCCAATATGTACCGAACTAAATTGCTGTTTTATTTTGTCCAGAACGGTTACCTCAAACAAACAAACTTTCTCCATTCACGTCAATTTTATTTTTAATATATGATAGAATTATTGCACAGACTTCATTAGATCTCTTTGCATTTTCATCTTCATGGTACACAAAATACTTCATTTTGCCAGTCAGTAAATTATGAATGATCAAAATATTAACTATCAATTATCGAAAGTAATAAATATCCTGCAGAAATATGTAAATTAAAGAAATCTTTGCCATAAAATCTACTCATACCAATAATTATTTTGTCATTCACACAGAGTTTCTTATGTTCTTTTTTTTTATTGTTTTTAATTAAGAGCATGGGTTTTACAGCAGACTGTAAAACACTCCGGGACTTTTTCTCTGTCTGTAATTAATACGAATTTCAGTCCATCTCCATAAGTAAACTATGGGGATGGTCACGTTTATCTTCTATCAGACATATTTATCATCTGTAATGAAGGGTATGTGTATTGACCTTTCAGAAAGAAAAAATTCAGAAATTTGATTTATTTCTCTTCAGAAATCAGCGGTTCAATTTTGGCCATCTTGCAAAATGGTTAAAGATTCTAATTAATCTCAATAAGTCCAAACTTTTTTGGGGCATGGCAAATATGTTTTCATTCATTTACTCCTCACATGAATAAAAGAATAAAATTGAAATTATATCCTATATCGTTTAAAATTATCTAATACCCTCCGAAAATGGTTTATCAGATGTATTTTACAGACCAGACTTTTTTTTTTCTTTAGCCCTGGTGTCAAGTAATATGTTCTTTCTTTACTATAGCCACGTTACACCTAATCGTATTTCAAAACAGATGAGCTGTGTTTTAAAATGTTTAAAAAAGTAAAATATTTGTTTAATTGGGGCTTTATGGTAATTTCCCAGTAGCTGAATTTCAAAACAAGAACTGGGAAAAAAAACTAGAAGCATTTGTTAAGGGAAATATCAAAATTTTATTAATTTTTTTGTGTGTAACTACATATATCGAATATAAATTACTATTCGAACGCATAACTCTCTATGTTCTATTTCTCTTATATCTCAAAAACTAAAATAATCTGTGGAATCAATGAAAAAGTTATGATTGTATTTAAAATATCACTTGTTAATTTGATTCGCCTTATGAGCTACAAAGGAAAACTTTCATTTATGGCTTAATGTCCTATATATGTGTTAGTAATCAAAACAGCTTGTTTCAGTTATTTAGAATGTAATAAATAAACGAGTTAAAATTGTTCATTGGTCTCATATTTAAATTTAAAATTAATTACTGCATATAATCATAAATTCGATTCGCTAAAAAATGTTTTATATTATCCAAAATTTATTGCATCTAAATATTGATTTTAGAAAAACCACTGTTGGAGAATCATTATCAAGGAATAACAATTAAATAGGAATTGAATAGCAATTAAATAGGAAGATAATTCAAAAACTTAGTTTTCAATATAAAGAAACTTTTGTAGCAACTTTCACTAAATTTGCAATTAACTTCAATCCCTCAAAAATTAAATGTCTCCTGGTTATTCCAGTAATGACAGAACATACAAGTATAATTCCACATTTTTCTGAAAAATTGCACTAAGCAACTAAATTATAATGATTAAACTGTGGAGAAAGAAAAGAGCACTCATAACAATAAGTAGATATTTATATACTTTCTCTTTTTATCAGGCATAAAATTATCTTCGGGATTCCCATGTGTTATTTTTAAAGTGCCTGAACACATAAAAATTGATTTATTGCATAGCTCCTACAAAGTAGCTAATTTATGAATATTAACAACCGAAGTTTATAAATTGCCTTTGAAGGTCCACTGAGATTGTCATGTTTCATAAATTTTCTACGACGTGGATATTTTTGAGAATATGCAGAATAAAAAAGTTTTGGTAATGAGGATATTTAGATGTAATTACTGACATGATTAAGATTCATAATTGTATCCACCATACATACATATATAGGATGAAAAAACATATAATTTTATAATCTTCAATCAATTGATGAATAGAAATATTCAAAAATAATTTTTTATAAATCATTTCTTACTTTGCTAAATTTTGCAAGAAATATGATTATTTAAGTTTATTATATAATAACAAACCGAAATTTTAACATGAATAAATTAAAGACTGCGTGAATTTTCCATCCTAATTCAGTAGCAGGGTATATTGTTTGACAATAGATAACAAAATTACTAACATGATAATACTTAGAGGTTTCAGAAAAATTTGTTTATAAACATAAAGTCCTACCTTTAAAGTTTCCATCCTGGATGGTAATTTTTGCTAACCATTTAATGTACTTCCTCCTGAAATCAAATTACAAGATTCGTATTAAAATGCAACTTTTTCCTCTCATGATATAAAATTCACAATTATTATTTATAGCGTTTTTATGTACAAAAATTAGTTATAACATTGATAAAAGATAAAAAGAAAAAAATCTCACCAAAATCCTTATGAAGGGGATTTAAAACGAGGATAATTCTTAATGACTCTGAATCATTTTGTTTGGGAAAATGTCTCGTGCCGAAAAAAAGAGATATTTTCATTATCCTTCCAACTGTCAGTCTCAGAGGTTGGAAATTCAAACGGCTGCCATTATTTTATTTGTTTTTTTCTTGGAGGATTCATTTGTTATTATTATTTTTCAAATCTTGTACTGAAGACATGTTATTTTTCAGTTCAGGTATTTCGAGTCGAAAAAATGTCAATACTAGACGGATTAATTCATCATCTTTCACCTTTTCAAATCATACTGCTTTTTTTTCTGTCTTTGCAATCACCAACTATTAATGAATTCAAATGTCTTTCATAATCGAGCTTCATCAATTTTCTATAATATTTATTTTGAATTTTTATTGTTTCAGGATAAAGGTGCAGCCACATTAAAAGCCACTGAAATCCAAAATGGCAACTCTTCGAAATAGTAAAATGTAAATATGCATAAGAAACTTGAAAAAAATATCAAATTCAATATGTTGATTATTGATGTAAACATTGAAACTGACGATATAATTAAATGAATCACAGCTGACGCCATTTAATAATGGCGCGTAGAAAACACTAGTTACAAAACACAAGTAAACTCATATCTGTCCTCAGCGTATTAGAACGCCTGGGAAGACCAACAACCACACAATGGGTAATTGGTTCAGATGGTTCTTCGAGTAATATGCTCAAAGACGATGCTCCTGACTGGAATTATTCGTTAACTGAACATTCATTAACCATACATTCCATTCATTATTTAGTGACATGCATGCCTTATGAATAATTTTTCTATTATTACGAATGATTAAAGATTCGATGAATAATACATTCGATGATAATCATATTGAGACTATAAATTACATAGGGGAATGTCAAAGGTAAATAAATAACCTCTCCGACTCGGTTTACACAGAATAAGGTTTAACTTGTTAACTGGATATGACTAAATATTTCTAAGCGAAACAAGCTGAATGTAAGAGTAACAGTTTTGAATTCATTAATTGGCGACGGAAAATGATTGGTGCAATTAGATTCAAACACACGCCTCCGTGGCTGAGAAATTCAGAATCTTCCACTTTGCCATTGAAATATCCATAATAAAGCCCTCACTAATCCATGATAAAATATCCAATACGATTGCACTCAAGGGAAGGTAAATACAGGGGTTCAACACAAAGCACTTTTATAAAAGAATTTTAAATCGCCTATTCGATGTAACATTTGCAAAGAAATTCTAATATTTCTGAAACGAAGTGAATTATTAATAGGTGGCAGTTTAATAGCACATAACTTAGCAGCATTATGATGAGAAATTTATTTCTTTGTGTAAATCCTGTAATTCAGCAAAGAGTAGCTATGAACAAATGTAAGAAATGGGTTGGTTGGCTAGTATTTTTTTGGTCCAAGAACAATTTATGGCTGAAATTCACCATTTATATGGTAAAGCAGGTCGTAAATTCCCTTTAAAAGTTGTAATATCATGTATGCAAAAATAAAAGTTAAAATGCGTATGTAAAGGATAGAAAATGTTTATACATTTGTGATCAAATTTTAAACTGTTGAAGAAATTAAATGTATGGTAAAAATTGTATAGCATCTAAAAATGTTTGGATGGTGTTTCACTCCTCGAGTAAAAACTGAGATACGCTTCAGTAGGAAAAACAAGTCTGAACACCATATTTAAACAAAAGCAATTTATGTGCATTTATCTTCATATGATACCACTTATATACTTAGTTTTTCTATTACATAATTAAATAACTCCCCATTCAATGAATAATTAGGAAAATAGTAAATCTACGCCTTCCACAGAATTATAAGTCTATGAATGGATTTTATTTAATGTGTTTAAAGATTCAATTCGATGCAATAAACTCGCGAGCAAATCGGTTAAATCGTTAAAGAAATAGTGAAATTCATATATCGGTTTATTATTATCCTTTCAATATCATGGCCATAATAAAATTTATGATGCGTATTTCCGTAATATAAAATTATCAAGTCACGTGCAATTGCAAATTTTTAACTTAAACATTTTAAATTCATAGTCAGGTCTAATGAATATTAACAACTAACATTGTTAGCTAGAATCATGTTGGAATATATGGGTCAAGAAAAATTCAGTAAAATTTCATGCACTCCAGATAATTATTACTATTGAAGACCAATATCTAACAAAATAATAAAGTTCTCAATAAATTAAATTAATTATTCAAGATTTTATATTCACTATAATTTTGGGTTCATTAACGCTCTACCTGGAGCAGTTTTAGATGCCCCGTTACTTCCTATATATCTTATAAGTTGTAATGACAGATGTCCCAGTTGTATAAATATGCGATATTCTGAAAAAAAGAAAGTTCACAAACTCAAAAACTAACTCACAAATTAAAACTTCAATACATATGTTGATAAACTTTTATTAATAACCTGAAATCATGATATTCAGGTAGCATAATATATAATGTTCAGTATTTAAAAATAAACAGGGATTAACAAAATATAAAAATTTCTCTGTTTAGCCAACTAGCTTAACAATATGACGTAAGCAAGCAGCAGTTTTAGCTAAAATATAAAATTAAATAATATGAAACAGGTATAACGTTCACAAAAATAGAAAATTATTATATTGTTCCGGACAATATTGCTAAGAATTATACTTAACAACTATTGCAGTTATAGATTCTCTACAACAAACAACTCAACATTTTAGAAGAGGTTTCCATTTTCTCCTTGAGATATCTTTCTAGCAAATTTTGAAAAATCAGTTTCTAGACCTTTTCTTATTTTTTTTAGATCTTTTCTTAAGTTTTGTTATGTCTTCTGAATTGTGTAAGGTCGATCTCACATATTCGATACCTTGTCTGTCACCTAGAATGAGAATCATTCTTCGAAGATCACAGCTTCCAGAATCATCATTTTGTTGTCTTAAATCCTCCATATCTTCTTGGCTGTTTTGTATTTTATCAATAATCTTTACATGGTCATTTGCAGAAATAAAACCTTTTGGTAAAATATCAAACACAGGAATGGTATTTTTGTTGTTTTCAGATGCAGCCATTTGGTCAACAGATGAAGTTTCAGTTGTGAAGGCAATAGTATCGATATTTTTATTGACACACATTCTTTCATTAGTAATATTTGTATATTTATTTACAGTATTGAGACACTTTGAACAACAAATATTATTAGAAAAAATGTTTTCATTCTTTTTAGATGGAACCAAAACGCCAGTAACGCCATTCTGCAATTCTATGGATTTTGAAGAAAAATTTTTCGTAGGAAATAATTCATTTTTAATATTGACTGATATGTTCTCAGAAATAGGATTCGAATTCAAGTCGATTATTTCTGACAAGTTTCCTACTTTTGTTCCTATTTGTCTGTTAATGATCTCAAAAGGAGCGGAAATGGGATCAGTTCGTGAATGGGCAGGTAAATGTATATCACCCGACTTTTTCAGATCTTTTTCAAAAAATATCTTTTCATGAGATTTCAAATTTACATTTTTTTCAATAATGCTTAAAGGAAATAGTTTCATATTTGATGGAGAACATTCTCGTTGAATTTTGATTTCAAAGTTTGAGGAATGTTTGGATAATTCACCACAGTATGCGTCACCGATTTTGCAATTTTGTTCAGGAAAAAAATACTCAATTGGTAGATTGCAACCGCCGCTAATGTTAATCTCTTCAAAGGAATCAATACATTTTTCAAAAATTTCCATGAAACTTTCTGATTTAGGATCGCATAGTCGTTTCAAATCTTCCAATAATAAATCAGCTTCGTAAGCATCTATGGAATATTGATAATTTAATTTAACGATGAAATAATTTTCCAAATTATTTATGCGAAATTTAACCCATTGCTTAGAAACGTGCTTATTCTCATGAAACAAAACAATCTTTTTAAACTGATGATAGTTTACAGATGCTTCTTTCATCGCATTAGTATTTTTAGATTCAGCGAAAAGATCAAGAAACCAAGATAACAGAAAATAACTTTTTGCCACTCTTTTGAGTTCGGTCCACCCACCTTCTTTATAAAAGTTTCCTGTAAATTTATCAAAATGCATGGCCCAAAAGAGGTGCCCATAATTTACTACATCTATAACACTGGTAGTTTCAAAATAAATGTGTACACACAAGGTTATAACAAAAGCCAAAGTAGAAAGCATTCGTTCAAAAACCGTAAGATGTCCAAACAAGTCATTTCGATCACATATTTTAATCACGAAATCGTAGCAATCTGATAAAGATGTCAAACTTTTAATTCTCTCAGCTGGTAAATCCTTTAAAAATATTGTTTTAAAGGATATAAATCGACAAAGCACAGCTTCGTAAAACAGCACATCGCATGCTTCCATATAACTGTTGCTTTTATAGCATTCATCACCGTAAATCTGAAAAATACTAGGCTTAGTTACCCCAAGGGTCATGAATAATCTAGAAAATATATCATAAGCGAAAATTTCTATCTTTAAATCGGATGCCATTTTTATGCAGTCAAGAAATGCGCACTATACCTTCCCTTCAAAGTAAATCAATGCAACATAATACTGGGATTCAGAAGTGGATTGTGAGATGCAATGCTGTAATGTTAACAGGAATGAGTCTCTCTGCGCATGCTCAGATTTAACTGGAAAAACAGAATAATATTCATCTTGTTGCTTAGTAAAAAGTAGGGAATATGAATGGGGATTCTAGTTATGATTGTCATCATAGGGAAGATTTTCTTCGAATGTATAATTCGAAGAAAAATACCCAAGAAGATTTTAAGAATTTTAACATTGAATTTTAGGAATTTTTCTAGCTACTAAAAGAAATCAAAGATTTTTTAAATAGTATAACTTAACCGCTTCTCACACAAAAATTAAAGACGTTTTTAACCAATCTTTTAAATTGATTTTTAAAAAGCATTTTATAGCTGAAAATGTTTTATAACCCAAACTTTAAAAATGGGATTTACTCTTGAATATTTTATAGTTCAATATTCAGTTGAACTTCTAAAAAATTGGCAGTAAAATTATTGTATTAAGTATATATAAATTATGGTAGTATGGCTATATTTTCTCTATTTTTTAAAGCGAAACAAATATAAATCTTAATATTTGCTAAATTTTCAAATGCCGTATTTTAAAAAATACTAATAATTAGTTTTAAAATAATATAAACCCAATTCAACTCTATGAATTTAGTATAATAATTTTTAATTAACTATTTCCAGCAATTGGGTGTGATATTTGGATTTTGTTCATCTTCACCAGAGAAATTCATGATAATTCACATTTATAAACTTATTTTGAAAGATTAACAAGTTTCTGAAGAAAAATACATGCATACAATAATCTCAAAGCAAACAGCGGTCACCTTTTACGGAATAAATAATAAAAATATCTCTATTCCTAATATTGCCCCCACCTCAATGTAGAACGATCATAAAAAAGATTAGAACTTGCCTGGGGAATATTTCTTCCTAAAACTTTATCTAACCCACTTAACAATGTTGGATCATGCTCTCTCTATTTGCTTCTGTACGATTAAAATTTAAACTTAGCATTTATTACCATTGCTTTTATTGCATATATTATAGAAAAAACTGAAGCTGCTGATAATCTTCTCATTTAATAGAAAATATTGTATTAATATTAAAAATAAAAAAAATATTGAACTATCTCATATAAGACATACTATGGTTATCGATTGAATATTACAATGTACTAATTTGTTTGGAGCATGAAGACTCGAGAACAGGTGATTATTTTCTTTTAATCATGGTAACCTCATGTTGCAGTCTGATCTCTGGGATTGAAAATTCTTAGGTTCTTAACTGGATTTCGCGCGATATAGGCCGTATATTGGAACCCGTTCCGTGTTAAAATTTGTCAGGGATCAAACTTTCTACTGTTAATGTGATGCATAAATTTGGAGAGATGATAGCGGCCAGATGTCATCGTCGTTATCTGACCATGGTTTAGAATTGTAATGCCTGGCCTTAAATAGTTCTTGAATAGCTTTAGAATTTAGTACTAATTAATTTAATTGGTATAACTTCCTTTTTAGCTAATGTAAATTTTCCTTTTAGTTTTTAACACATTCGCTGCAACGGCTTACCCCTTTCAGACCATCTATTTAATTATATCACCAATTCTTTGGCATCTCTTAGCTGCAGAACAGATGGAGATATCTAATTAGAAAGTCGGTGTAAATAACAAGCGATTCCGTGACAGCCAAGAAGCAAAACACGTTTGGAAAAGAGGTATCGAATTTGGTGTATTCTTCATCATCTGGCCATGGATGAAAACTGTAAAGTGTACCTACAAAATGAGACGTTAGTCAAATTAAATCTCTTTAAACTCAATGATAAATAAATAAAGTATTTTTATAGACTGCAGATAATCCGAGAGAAACTGGGAACTCTTCTTTATGGCATTATAGCTTCATTTTGTAAAGAGATATCGGACTAGATTGTGTCCCTGCCCAAATAAAATTTTCAGTATAAATCTAAATTATCGTAAATAAATTTGCAGTACCGTAAGAATTTTAATTGATAATTTCTGTTTATAAGTTTTGGGTTTTCTAATATATGTATTCAAAAATCTATAACTTCCTAGACGTTTAGGTTAACTATTTTAATGCGTTGGGAAATGCATTTACCCCCATTTCAGCATCCATGACCAGCTGCTTCGCCAATTATGATTAGAGCCATCTCTTAATAACTTCAGAATCAAAAAGAAATATTAAATCATTTGACCACATATAATGATTACGGTGATCAAATTACTATTATTTTTAGAGCGTGATATATCATTATCTAACGTTAAAAGAAGTGTTACGTATAGTCTCGAGTACTCTTTCAATAAAACAAAATTCTAAATGTTCTAGTTTTTTACCTCAAACTATAAAGAAGCGTCTTAATTTTTAAATAATGAATTTCTTTTTCTGAAATAGATCTGAATCTCAAAAATATTTAATATGCTTTTGCTCTGGTTTGGCATATTACTTATTTTAAACGGTTGATTTACAATATCTAATATTTCATCAGAATTATTTTGATTACCACATGTTACATAATACAACAAGATTACGTTTTCATGTATTCGATTCTAATTAGTATAGTCAATTGATTTAATAAAACAGTTCACAATGCATAGTAATTATAATTTTTTTTCTACTTTTTCTCAATTTTGGAAATTTTTTTTTAAATTCTGGGGGATTTGAAAATGTTTGCTAAATTTTAAATACACATTTCGGTTCCTAAAATAAATCGTTTTTGCGTAAAAACAAATAGGCAGTAACGTCTTCAATGTGCACTTACTGAGTATTATCTGATCTATTTAAAATTGGATAGGTTAGTCAAAGATACAGTAAATGTAGTATGCGCGACATTTTCCAGATATCAAGTATATGTTTCGTATATGAAGTAATTGATAGGAACTACTAAGCATTGACTTGTTTGATTCGTGAAAAATCCTAGAAATAAGCTACGCCAAAAGGAAGCAGTTTACATTTTCACCACGAAGGATTTTCGAAACTAAATATTGCACAATATTTTGAAAGTTCCTAGTGTAAGATGTAGGTTCTTATAATTTAATATAATTTCCAGCTTAATAATCTATGACTATATTTTTATTTAATCAATTAATAAAAAAATTAATTGATTAGCTTTCACTCTGTCATTGGTATACTTTCGAAAAGGTATATTCCAAAAACATTGCAACAATAAATATAAATTAATATAATGAAACGAAGTTATATAAATCAAATCAAAGTGAAATATTTATTAATAATTTTGTAGCAAAAATGTGTATTATTTTATCAAATAGAAAAAAATAAGTACACTTTAGATAACTGTTATTTACAGTGATTCAGTAAGAGACTTGAAGAATAAGGCTAATGATATTGTAAGAAAATCAAAAAATTTCTTTCATAAAAGTTTCGCAGGTAAATGAATTATATTGGTAACTTGAAGAAACAGTTTATATCCAGTCATTTTAAAAGAATCTTTAAAGATAAAAACTAACAAAAGTTTCATGAAACAATCATCTTTAAATTAAACTTAAATTCAAAAGAAGGATTCAAGAATCAGTTTTAAAATGATAAGACATTTTCAAACCATTAAATTCACTCACGATAATAGAAATCAATGGCCAGAAATGATGATACTAGTCCTAAAACTAATATCCATGAATAAGTCTAAAATTCAGGCTAGTCACATTTCAATAAAAATGACAAAAAAATAAGGAATTATTTGCCAGATATTTATATTTTATTTTATCTTATTATTACTAATTTAGGTAAAAATAACGACTTCTAAGAAATGAAGAAACATTACTTTCTAGATTTTTTTTTCTTTCTCTTATTTGCCTCACTTTGCGAGTTATCTTGACTTTCTTCGTATTTATCTAATGACTTACGAATATATTGGATCCCTTGTCTGTCATCTAATACCAGAATCATTCTTAAAAACTTTCTAATTTCTGGATCATTCCTTTCTTCTCTTAATGTATTCGGTCCTTTTTTAGTGCATACCCTTCCATCATAATTCTCTTTACCATCATCCACGTGAATGACATCGTTTGGATTTTCGTTATAACATGTGTCACTGATTGCCAGGTTTTCAATTTGAAGATCGTCATTAAAATTAATTCTTTCATATCTATCAAATGTTTCCGAATCTAGTAATACAGTAGTTCTGCCTTGATGTTTCTTCTCCAATATTTCGACTCTATTTATGTCAAGTTCCGAAATTGAATCACAAATAAACTTCAAATCTTGAAGTAACAATTCTAACTGAAAGCAATTGGCAGAATCTTCGTAGCTAAATGGAATTGTGACATATTCTTCAAAGTGTTCAATGTTAAATTTAATCCAATCTTTGCAAATGTGGTTTTTACTCTTGCATTTACTATCACCATATTTAACAGCATTCTTAAAATTACTGTAATTTACTGATGCCTGTTTTGATAAGCGTGGGAATGATTTTGGGGGTGAACTTGGTCTGAGGAAAAGAAAAGTTTTACTAATCAAATCGTACCTTTCTGCAACTTTTTTAAGCTCTCTCCATCCACCTTCTTTGTAAAACGTTTCAGTCAATTTATCGAAATACATTGCCCAAATGATATGACCATAATTTGCAACAATATTCTGAGGATAGCGACAAACGCATAAACACACATACTGAACAAAAGCATAAGTTGCTAACATCCGCTCAAAAACTGATAAATGACCGAACAAATCATCACTGTCACATATAGAAATTAAATGATCATTACAATCAGACAGCGATTC
The DNA here is from genome assembly GCF_947563725.1 of Argiope bruennichi. Lineage (NCBI taxonomy): Eukaryota > Metazoa > Arthropoda > Arachnida > Araneae > Araneidae > Argiope > Argiope bruennichi. The sequence goes on from NC_079162.1 coordinate 54,669,867, forward strand.
CCATCTCAGAGTTTGTTTGTAATCTAATTTTTCCAAAAATATTTTTGAAAATAGAAAAATACGGCAGTCAATTGCATTCGCAAAAGTAATATCACAAGCTTCTATAAAACTGTTATCTTTCACACATTCATCTCCATAACTCCGCAATATAGTATCTTCTACACTTTTATGGTACAATGATTTTAAAAAGCAATAATAAGCAAAAAGTTCTATCTTTAAATCAATTGACATATTTACTAAATCTAGAACACTCACATAGTAGGTACCATTACCAGATATCAAAACATCGCAATATAACAGATTTTATTTTAAGCGAGTCACTGGTATTGCCATTACTTAAATTACTATCATTTATTATTATTATTTGATGTTCACAAATTTCATGCAAGTAATCTGAATAATCCATCTTGAGATTGGTTTAATCCATCCATCATGGAATTTTTTTTTTTTTAAATACAATTTAAGAAAAGCAAAATTAAAATCTGCGAAATGAATTGATTAATAATAAATTGAATGATGAACATTCTCATTGAAAAGTTTTCGCAGTTTATTGTTGGGAAATACATTTGAGATTTATTGATTTGATACATAAATATTCAACTTGAAATTATACAATAAATCCTGAAAATAAACAAAATGGCATCCCATCTATATAATATAAATGCTAGGCATGCATGGCACTAAAATTGCTATTATTATTGCTAAATAGCAATAATTAAATGTAAACAAATCGAATTACTAAAATATATCAGACTGCTGTTTTGTTGAAAGTTTTATAGTAGTTGGACTTCATTCAGTGCTTTGAAGATTAATTGAGTTGCAAATAATTATTATAAATGCTCTACAGAGAATTCACCGTGTCCCTAAATTCCTTTAGTAAAAAGAAACAAGATGTAAAAGAAATCACGAAATAAGTGTCAAATAAAAGATTTAATCGAACCCAAAATAGGTTTGATTGTCACCAAATGGATAAACGCTATGACAGAACTACGGATGACCATATCCTCCAAAACTCTTAAGTCTCAAAAAAGTATTTGCATCATTTTAAAACTCAAGAAAATTATCTTTTCAACGAAATCAATTTCATTCCTGTACGATTTTTGTCTTTATTTATAACAATTTTTTAAAAGTTAATTCAATACACAATCTGTAACGATAGTTTTAACGTTGTGATTAAGTTTATACTCATCCATCAAAACATTCAATCGCACACTCTTTCCAGTGTTAAAATTTGTTTTTGAGTCTCATCAAGTAATAAGATAATTTTTTAATATCTTCCATTTAATTGTTAACAGTTAAAAAAGTTAATAATATGGGCGAACAAGCTGGTCACAACAGGTGGATAGTTCTATAAAATTCCACAAATGTCCATAATAGGAAATCGAATTAATGTCAATAGATACAACGCTTATTCGATTAGACACGTTTATAAATTGTATCTTTAAAGGACACAATATTTAACTAAATTCAGACTCGAGGGCGTTTTAGATTATTCAGTGTAATGAGCAGGTTATCTTAGACGGTAGCAAAATGCACCACCAGATATGAAAGAGCTAAAAATGTGAATTGACACCCCATTTTCGAAACCAATGCCTCAGTCAAGTCCTCACTATTTCGAATGGCACATATGATATTTCAATCCATTTGCCATTGATTTGTGCGGACAAACTTAGTTAATATTAACATAGTGATTCTTTAATATTTCAGTGTTCAGAAGTTCAGTGAACTTTTATATTCACAAAGTGAAGAGTTATTATTGAAATTTACTTGTTGTCTGTTTTGTTTTTTGCACTCGTGATAGTACAGGTTCGAATCTTATAACATCGACATTTTTACGGTTACAAATGTATTTATCAAGGTCATGTATTTTATAAAAAAGGAAAAATTTTTTTCTGGTTGTAGCATACTATAAAACTGTTGGGTAGTTCATTAATAAATGAATCATATTATTTAGCTCATGAAATATCAATGTAAAACTCAACGTAGCTCAACTCAAGGTCAAATAATTGACACAAAACACTACATAACTAATTAATCCAGCCAAAAACTGTTGAGTTCAATTAACAGCCGTTTTAAGGTATCATTGGATCTATTTTTGGATAGAATTTATAATTTGAAACTATGGTCAGATGGCATATGAGCTAGTAAAAATTTACAATGTTCTTTTATGATAATATATCTGTAGAAATAATAGGTTTAAAATTTTCTCTGAACTTTTAACTATTTCGTCAATTGCTTTAGTTGGTTAGGATTTGAAACCAATAATCTTTCCACAGAATTTTTGTTTATGTACACTACCATTAAATTTCCAGTAGCAATCTTTATTTACTAAATGTTAGAATCATGAAATTCTTTGCACTACAAATGACAGGAAAGTACATCGCCATGATTATGATCACATCTAAATGCTCCTAAAGGATTCATAAAAACAATTTTTAGCAAAAATGATTCTTCTAATCATCTTGCAAATTTTGCAATCTATCTTCACTTTTTAAATCAGAAACTGAATCTGTTTTGATTTAAATTAGTGAGTGTGAAAAAGGCATTGCAAATGAATATAAGTGCGATTTAGAGACTAAAAAACTTCTGGTTTGAAAATTAGTGAGAATAAATAAGACTCATTTCTACAAATAAGAGCAAATAAATACATTTTATTTACCACTCTATAATAGTCCTTGAAAGTAGAAATGTTTATAAAATTTCTTTCAAAATAATTTTACTAGAAAATGAAAAAACTATAATTTATTTTATTATAATGTGATAATGCAAATATAAGCTGGCATACTGTCTGTAAATTATGAGGGGTAAAAGCGATTCCGAACACTCTACAAGGCAGACCTCTGGATTTCGAGAGTGCAAAATGTGGAACGTAGTTACTTCTTGAATATTAGAAGCTCAATAAGAAAGGATTTTAAGTTTTGATTCTTATCAACAAGCAATCGAAATTTACGTTTTCCTTTATAATTACAGAAGATTGATATTTCAAAAAAATTATTATTCCACCACTTAAAAAAAATCTTTCCATTTATATATTGTATTTTCTTAAAGCATTTTAAGCATATTTCGCAACAATACTAATTCTTTTAAAATATACACTCGTGCGACGATATTGACGATATTTTTTGTGTGTACACATTATTCCTGTAATATAATCTTAATATAAATAAAAGTGATTGTATCTATGTATGTTTGTATCCTTTTACATCTTCTCTTAAACAACTGGGCCCGAATTTAACCAAATTTTCCACATTTATTATTTAAGATAAGAATAGAAATTCTGTCGCCTTTTTAAGTACAAAAATTAATTAAATATTCAATTAATTTGAAATGAAACAAAAATTTGGTCTTTTTTTCGACTTTCAATTCATTTTTGAAATTATTATAATTTAATTAATTTGTTTAAAATTTTATTATAATTAATTAAAAAATTTTATTATAATTTTCAGATGAGTCTTTTGAAAATGCTTTTATTGATTTTAAAGCAGTATTCTAAAAATATTTAATCGCAAACTTAAGTCAATCGTTGAAATTCGAACAAAGATAAGAAAAGTAAGCTTTTTGTGAGCAAATGTTTTTGTTGAAGAATGCATACGGAGAGCAGTTGGCGAAACACAATCAAAATTCTAAAAGAAAACTTTAAAAGCATACTATTAACAATCTTTATCAGGTGCAATTATTTTGGCTTATTTTCATTTTTTTATTGATGAAAACCCTACTTCTTAGTTATCTCAAAGTGTTTTTCTTTAAACCTTTGTAATAGATTACCATTTGTGAAAAAAATCTGCAGTACTAATAAATCAAAAACTAGTAACTTATGGATAGAAAATTAAGTATCGGCGATTTCTAAGAATTTTCTTGCTCACTTGATATTCTAAATCTAATTTAAAATGTTACAAACAATTTTATATTTTGTATATTGTAAGAAATAACTTTTGTACAAAATAATATATTTTATGCTAATGTAGATTTTACGTTAAAAATGCTATACGTGAAAGATTTTTAATCCCGAACAATGCCGGGTATAACATCTAGTTAAGACTAAATTATTAAAAGTAAATAAAGATACATAGATGAATTAACCCCAAAACAGCATCACACTATAAGGTTTTATACTAGAGATTCCAATCTTCTTTCATTTTACAACATTACAGTATAGTTAAACTACAATTTTATCAAGATGTATTTAAGACACACTAACAAAACCAGCACTGAAAATAATTCAAGGAAGTAGAATGGAAATTCCTCGTTACGGCACCTTGGTATGATTTTGCAAAGAAATAATCTCTCTCCAAATAAAAGTTTAAATATAAAGCTATCACAAATAGCCAATATCAAGTATAAGTATATCAAATATATCATATAAGTAGCCAATTCAGCCAATATCGATTTTTAAGTTCTTGAACTTTGTAATCTAATTACTGTTGTTCAAAATTCTATTTACAAATCCCAAACCGCTTTGTTTGTTACCTTTTGAATGTCGCGGAATTTACCAACAAACTAATCATTTTTGAAATCCCATGGCAAGTTATTTCACCTATTCTGATTAGAACTGTCATTTTTAATAACTTCATAATCCAAAAAAATATTAATAAGCGCTTTAATCGCATAATGTGGTTGTATCAATAAAGTTGATATCTTTTTTGAGAAAGTAATATTACAATACTTAAAGCTGAAAATAAGGGTGGTCAAAGTTTTCGTCAAATTTCACCAATAAGAAAAGGCTTAAAAGATGTAGTTTCTTATCTGAAACTGGAAAGGTGTTAGCTAATTTTTGAAAGAAATAATAAAATTAAAAACGAAAATAAATTTTATGAAATAACCTATACGAATTACTTTTCTGAAATTAATGTGAATCTCAAAAATACATTAATATACCATTACAAATTTAAATAACGATACGTAATATTTCGTCATGACTACTTTGTTTACCGCATTACTCATAATGCAACAAGATAAAAATCTCAATTATTAGATAAAAAAATTCAATTAATGAGTGAATTTATTGAAAAAAATGCGCTAATAGTCCTAAAAACGAGAAAAAAAAATTTTCATTCTGCATAACATTTAGAACATTTTCCTTATTGCTTTGTATTTAGAAAAATGTAATAAATATAGGACGATACAAAAATTTTCACAAACTTTAAATGTATGTTAAAACTCTTAAAATCGGTTTTTCATAGAAATAAATAAGCAGAAACTTCATATGTATGGTTGAGATTATTGTCTGAGCTATAGAGAATAAGTTGATGTGAGCCAGCAATATTTCAATCAAAGATGTAACAAATACAGAAAAAGTATTACCCGGTTATCAGTCATGCATTTCAGCATCTAGCAGCCTATAGAAAACATGTGAGCAGTGATATATTTAACCCATTCACTGCAAGCTAAATTTATAAACGCTTTATTTCACAGCAGTTTCCTACGAGATATCTCGTAATTAGTGGGTTAATTCCTGAAAACCCCAAACATACTCAAAGCCAACAAGAATTTATTTTTACATGTTTGCAATGATGGATTTGTTAAAGTAAATATTATTCAATATTTTGAATGCTCAGTGTGCAGTATTAAAGTTTCTATATTTATCCAGTTACATTAATTCGTAATCTAATCTATTATATATTTGTTTGAATATAAAATATAGACTGAAGAGTTCCTTTACTTAATCATAAAAGTACCACTTCAAAAATATATTTCAAAAGTACAGCCGGTTTATTAAATTTTTTTAATTTTATGAAGTTGCATTATTTAAAATCAAGGTAAAATAAGTATAAATAACTTTCTAGCAAAATACTGTCAATTTTTTTATTAAACCTATAAAATAATTAATGTCACATAATTGTTATTTTCAAATATTAAATTAAATATATTACTGATTTTTAAAAATAAATTCGAAGAATATAAGAGAAGAAAATTATGAAAGATCAATCATAAAAAACTTAACAGATATATTACTTTGACAGCATCAAACAAAAACAAATCTTTAACATCAGTTTCTTAAAACCAATATTTTGAAATGAGATTAAAAATCAAAGGAATAAGGATTCATGAATCAGTTTCACAATATTAATAAAAAGACAAATTTTCTCAAATCAAGTAAGTAAAAATACAGGATCAGGAAAGAAAATATTTCTCCTAAAATTAATATTCGTAATTTAAAGTCTAAAAATTTCAAGGCAATTAAAAACCAGAATTTCATTGCTACATACTTTTTAAAGAGAAAATTAATTATAAAATTAGTAAACATTACTTTCTAGACTTATTTTTAGATATTTTCTTTTTCTTAACTTCCCTCACTTGTAAGTTCTCCCGACTTTGTTTGCTGCAACTTTCTGCTTCGTAGAAATATTGAATACTTTGTCATCTAATACTAGAATCGTTCTTAAGAAAATTTTAATATCAGGATCATTCATTTCTTCTCTTAGAATATCCAGTCCTTTGTCAGGTTTTATCTTTTCATCAGGATTCGTCTTAATTTCACTCACTTCAACGATATTTTTTGGTAAATGCGGATTCTTCAGAATTGTATTTCTGCCACCATAAGCTTTAACAATCTTATTTGTGGATAAGGTATGATTTATATCGGTATTTTCATCATATACTTCAGTTTTGGTATTAAAAGTCGATTCCATCCCGGCTTCTGAGATTTCGTTTCCAATTTGGCTTTTAAGTAATTTGGTTTCATAGCAGAAATCCAAAGGATTGGACAAATTTTTTAAAGACTTTCTTTGCCATGCAGGTTCATCCTTCCAATTTATAGGCAAGGCATCAGTTGTGTTCATTACTTCACTATGATGTTGGAAATTCTTTCTTCGAGAAGTATCACCTAAATCGTTTTTATTATTACCAGCAAAGGATGTTAAATTGTAATTTAATTCAAAATCGGAACTTTTTGTGAAATATTCTTTGCTGGTTTGCATTTGTTGACTCAAAGTTCCGTCACATAAATTATTGCATCTTTTTAAGGAGTATATATCTAAATTTTCCTCCGTTTCTATCCCCGATATTCCCACTGTACAAGTAATCTTTTTACCATTTTCAAAGCTTTCATTCATATTTGTGATCTTGGTTTTTATTGTGTCACTGGATTTTGGAAATTCATCATTAAATTCTGATTTAAAATCTTGCCTCTTATTGGGGATTTTATCACAAAATGTTTTGCTTATTGTAATATTTTGAAATCGGAGATCTTCATTAGATTTTATCTCTGTACATTTATTGAAATTTTTTGTGTATTCTATTATAGTAGAGCAAGCCCTTTCTTGAACTTTCTCGCCCAATGTATCGTAGTTGTCAGTATCATATTCCAAAGTTGGATGACATATTAACTTCAGATTTTGCAGTACCGATTCAGCTTCTAAACAATTGATTGACTCTTGATAACTTATTGGTATTCTTTCGTATTTTTCAAAGTTTTTAATGTGAAATTCAATCCATAATTTCGAAATATGACTTTTATCCTTATGTTTAGATTTATAAGTCTTATATTTAACAGCATTTTGAAATCGACTATAATTTACGGACACTTCTTTTGATATACATAGATAAAAATTTGAATTTATGCTAAAATGCAAAAAACGATAAGCTTCATCCAGAAAATCATAAGATTTTGCTACTCTTTTAAGCTCTTTCCATCCACCTTCTTCGTAAAAGGTTCCAGTAAATTTATCAAAATACATCGCCCAAATTATGTGACCATAGCTTGCAACATCTATTGGCAAAGCACAATAATATGCATCGATATAACACACATACATAACAAAACTAATAGTTGCAAACATTCGCTCAAAAACTGATAAATGACCAAACAAATCATCTCTGTCGCATATGCAAGTTAAATGATCATAACAATCAGACAGAGATTTCCAACTTTGAGCTTTTTTTAAATCTAATGCATCGCAATATATTTTTGAAAATAACCTAACACGACAGGCGGCTGCTCTTTGGTATAAAATATCACAAACTTCTTGATAACTGTTATCTTCCTTGCATTCATCTTCATAAATCTTTAAAATATTTCGCTTATCTACAATACCTTCACCGAACATTGTACGATAGAAGCACTGGTATGCAAATACTTCTATCTTCAAATCAGATGACATATTTCCTAAATTAAGAACAATCACGTACATGTAAGTTCATTACCTCACTTCATTGTATGGAGATACAATGAGATAACGGCACTCACTGCATCGCGATTTCACTAGTATTGCCAATCTTTGAATTCTCGATGAGTAATTATTTTTGAATATTCAACAAAAGACGGACAAATGCTCTGAATAATTACACTTCAAGTTGGAGTGACCAACCGTGAGAAGGATTCAAAAAGAAAATCGAAGAAAAATGGTTTTCTTAAAATCTGAAAAATAAAATAAAATCTGTAATATAATGAATATGATGAAAATTCTGACTTGAATGTTTGCATAGATTATTGTTGTGAAATACGTTTGCGATATCTTTGATGTATAAATTTTGCGATTTAAAGATACTCTACAATTCTTGAATGCAAACGAAAAATGTGATATTCTGTGCTATAAAATTCGCAAATATCCGTACGAAGAATGTAAACCAATTACAAGAAATACAAATGAAATGTATATTAGATGCATTTGTTCAGTAGATATTCAGATTACTCAATACGCTCACTAAATTCAGACGAGTTTCCTTTTGAATACTCAGAGTAATTGTTCTTTTTGAGTCTACGTCGGTATATAAATTTAAATAATAAATTTCGTAAATTCGTCGTAAATAAATTTCAGTATATTCTTTTCTTGTTAAAAAATATCAATTTCAGTGTTAAAATTAATATCTTATCAATTAAGAGACGGAAAAAAATTAAATAATTTGTGTGTGTTTTTTTCGTGCTTTATTTCTGTATTAGTATATTCTATCAGTATATACTCATAAATACACATGAAATGACACACCACTTTATTTTACGAGTATACAAAAAAAAGTAGTCATTTCATTCACTGAAATATATAAATCAGTATCCTTCCATGCTTTACCGACAACTTAATGTCTAATGCAAAAAAAAAAATGCTTTTTGTTTGCCAAAGACTTCATTGTATGATGTCATGTATACAAAATATAATGCGTGTACAGACGTGAAAAGCAAATTGCACAGCATCACTTTAAATTATCATTAAAATTTTTAATTTTCAGTCTCAATAATAATTATCACCTCCACATTTTTAAGCTGTTACTCATCACATGTTTTGCTGCTTTTTATATGAATAAAATTTGAAAGAAGATACATAGATCTATATAAGATGTAGTAATAGGAATAATTATTTCAAAGGATATCTTTAAGCAGTAACCACCTTAATGATCGAAAATTTGTATTAGAATCTATCTTCTTATATACAACAAAATAATTTAAATAAATTTACAGAGAAATAATTTAACATTTATCAACCAACTACATTAAATGGAGTAATTAAATCAATAAAGAATTATAAACCGTAATAATATATGTAAAAGTAATTTACTATAAACAACATAATTATTATTAAATGTTTGAGATTAGATACAGGTTTAATTTTTACATTCGTCCTTAAAAATCTAAAATTCTTTTCAAAAGTATTTTAAAAAATTCTTTTAATTAGCAAAAAAATTGAAATTTATTTTTTTAGCTTTAATTTAACTGCTTCTGCCCTTCATTTAAATACAACGAAATCACTTGGTTGAATCTCCATTAAAACATCCGTCTTTAGGCATCTTAAATATCCCTTAGCTGTTTTCTAATGCAAGTTTCTCACAGACTTGTCATAATGGCTTCAAATTTTATACCTGATTGAAGTTTAAAAAAATAACTTAATTTTTCAATAAACTAAGAATATATGCAATTAATTTTGTATATTAACTATTAAGATATTTTGCAATCAAAATTTATTATATAAATTTTCACACATATAATTTTAACAATCTGCAGTTCTCTTCAAAATTCATTGTCCAGATTATTTGAGTTCAAAACTCTCGGTTCCATTAGAGCAGTGGAATTAAAGAAATTTATTCTTTAAAAAAATCAGGTTTTAAAAATTATTAAGAAGGCAAATTGGCAATGATGATTACCTTTCATATTGTTTGTTTAACCCTTTTGGTACATTTAACATATCAGAACATTCCGCATTTGTTTGAATTTATGTTTACCTTTTTTTTCTGTAATTCTAGTTAGTTAATTTATCTCAATATCATGTAGCAGTATATATTCTAAATAATAAGAAATAAATGAATTTTTACTTAAAAGTTTCTGCCTTCACATGTTCAAAAAATTAAATGTGCTTCAAATAAATGTATAGTCAAGCTTTAAACTACACATACACAGAAAAGTTTAGTTTAGTTATTTTAACGTCCTGTTTGAAAGCAACACTAGGGCTATTTTGGAACGAACCTCGTAATTTTTAACAGTAGTCAGATGATGAGGGCAACACCTGAGCTGTGAACCCCCTCTCCAAACTTCCACGCCACACCAGCGGGAGGCCCTTTGGCCTCGACGGATTTTACGTGTACCAGACCCGCTTACATTATCCGGTATTTAACCTGAAACCCTACGGTTCCGAGGCAGGGACCTTACCACCAGGTCACCGCGACCCTTGTTTGAGAAGAAAAAGAAACTAAAAAAATCATAGCCTTATTACTTTTATTATTTAAAGCTTTGTAAACAGTCATAAATAAATAAACTGATCATTCGGTTCAGTAATATATTCACTTTTATGCTCAAAATGGGCTAATTACAGGAAATATACAGTTGAACAAGCATTCAACATACACCCTATGTTTATAAACAGAATTGAGTTCTGGCAAAGTCATAAGGAAAAATCAGAACAATCGTAAAAGAATGGAAAAAGATACGATAAAGAAATTAAATCACAATGAATATTATGAAAAAATTTCCCAACCATTTATTAAAAATTGAAATATATTATGAATCTATTACCATTCACGCTTCCTTAGAATATTTCTATGAGTGCCTCAAGTATTTTCGATTTGTTTTGACTACCATGAATGGAACAAAAAAAAATTCTACTAACAAAATCGCATTTCTGAAAAAGCAAATTATTAATAATTATTTTCGAGTTAATTTTTTAAATTAAAGGAATTTTGAATCTAATTAACCGATGGAATAATAAAGGAATATCATTATGAAAAATGTACCTGTAAATGAAAGGTGCTTTTTTAATAGCTGGACACAAGTTAATTAAAAAATTCCATCCGGCAAGCTGGAAGGCAAAGGTAGATTCCCTTTAATCTAAGTTAATATTTTATGAATTTAATTTAATTATAATTTAATTGAAAATCACTTTTTACCCCCTAACTTCAAGATATTGGAGTTACCAATAAATACAAAAGTTGTTCGTCTTAATGAGGAGCTAATTTGGCTAATTTGATTCAATTTTCTTTCTTCAATATTAAGGAAGTTGTAGCGAAATGATAATTTCAACTCCCCACTATTTCCACCACCTTTGAGATGGATAGCTTGTTTACAAACTCATCCGAGTTTTTTTTCATTTCTAACAATATATACCAAACCGGTTAAAATCCAAACGAAGTTACTGCAGTTATTTTGTATACAAGATAACATGGGGAAAGCATTTATATATAACTTTTGAAAGAAGGGTGGTTTTGGGTTCTCGGAACCATAATCGGTGATGATCTGCGGAAATTTTCCTGAAGTCGTGCCATGAGAACCATTGCAATAGGTGGTCTTCCTACAGGAATCTACCTAAAAGGAAAAACGTTGACTTGGACAAAAGCTAGAGTAACAACATTTCGACTTTGAAAGAAAATAAGTTTCATGTCGTATTTTTAAAAACTGAATCTGTTTCTTTTATTTCAGTGACGAGTAATCTAAATTGTATATTTTTTTTACCTGGCTTTTGATTGAAATTATGCTGACAAAATTATTCCCAAAGTAGATGTTTTTCAAGTTATTCCGGAAGTTGTAACATATACTTTAGATTCATAATTTCGAACGAATGATGACAATGACGAATTTTTTTCTGAAGAAACAATAAATTATCGAATTTGAGCAATTTCCATTTCAAAATTTTATCAGATTCTCTGTATATTCAAAAATTTGAAATTTTTCTCTGCACTGAAATGTTTTTAAATTTTAAAATTCGTCTATTACTTTAACATAAAAACGCAAAAATGTTAATTAGGTTGTTTTCAATATTTTTAAACGCTCTTGTTGATGTAATTTGCAATCAAATGTCAAGTTTGATGCATGGATGAATAATTCGCTTTTCGGGTTTTAATACCTAACTAATGCCCTCCATTTTTATTTTTGTCTATTTTGTTGATTCAAATATTCATTTTTATACCTATCTGATAGCTTTTCGATAAACTTCAAAATTTTGAACCATGGTAAGATGACGAGAACAACATCTAAGCAGGCGCTCTTTCTCACCCCACTCTAACTTTGCATGAAGAGACGAAAACAACAAAATTTCTCAAAACCTATTCCACAACAATTTATATATTAATATAAAACAAAGTTTCCAAATTAATGTCTATTCATGATTTAGCATCAGTTATGAAGAGAAAAATTAATTATATTTCTCAGATATTCTTAAACATGATTTTTAACTTATGAACATGATTATTACTTACTAATAAGGAGACTTTATCAACAATATTTCATTTTAAACCTGTGTTTGTTGCAAAAATTTGTAAATGCTGGTTAAGAGTAATTTTAGTTTTGGATAAAATTTGCATACTTATAAATTATATCCATATCCAACGGTCTTAATAGTTCTTGATTAAAACTTCGTCTTCTTGAAAATGCCGTAAAATAAGACAAGAACGGCATGTACTGTGAATGAATGATTTGACGATTAAATGTCATTTATAATACAATTTGAAATTCATATAGAGGAAACGCATAGGAAGTTTAAATAAATTTAATAATTCTCTTTTACAATGAATAAAACATTGGTTATTTTACTTTTTCACGATCTGAATATCATTCGTCTAACAGTAAAAGTAAATACTTACAGAAATTCGTAAAAAAAATTTATACTAAAGTAGTTATTTAGTAAATCCATTAACTTCCCAATCACTAGGATAAAATGTTTAATTATTAGGATAAAACGAGTGGTTATGCATTTGCAAAAAAAATATCACAAAAAAAGTTTTTTTTTTAATCAAGCCCGAGTAACACATATTTAAAACTATTGGCGTTAAAATATTAAAATATACTGTCGTGGCATTTAATCCTTTTTAAAAGCAACCTTGTCTTAAAAAAGTATCACTTTTTAGACTTATTAGGCTTTTTCTTTTTAGATTTTTTCTTTTTTTTATTTGGAACAGCTTGTACATTTTGGGGAGCTTCTTCGTTATCTAGTAGTTCCTGTACATTTTGAGAAGTTTCTTCGTTACCTAATAGTTCCTGTACATTTTGAGAAGTTTCTTCGTTATCTAGAAGCTCCTGTACATTCTGGGGAGTTACTTCGTTATCTAGAAACTCCTGGTGTACAAATTTTGCTCTTTGTCTGTCGCTTAAAATCAAAATCATTCGCAAAAAAATGTTAATTTCGCGATCATCCTGTTCTTTTCTTAAATCTTCTCGTGATGTTTCAATTTTCTCTATTTCATCACCTATACTTCCACCCTGATTTTCAAAATCAAAGACTTTTGGCTTGAGTAAAACATCTGGGGTAATGTTTGTATTCCATTCAGGCTCATCCATTTGGCTTGTCGATATAATGTCTGCTTCTCTGATAATTTCACTTTGTTCCTCTTCTTTCTTTGAACAGCAGCTCACATCCAAACTCTTGTCACTGTTTACCTCTTCAACTTTGTCGTTTGTATCTCGACTTTTTGAGCAAAAGTTCCAGGTATTCTTAACTTTATATGGATAGTGAAAAGTTTTATCCATTTGTTTTGTAGATAAAACTTCAGTTGGAGTGGGAGTTTCAATTCGTTTTTCTGTGTTACTTGAATATAAATTGTCTATAAATTGTTTAGGAAGAATAAGTGAAGAATTTTCATCCATATAGGATTCAGTCAATTTGCTTGTAGATGTAATCTCCATTCTCCTAGAAATTTCTGTTCGATCGTCTCCATTCTCTGAATAACTCATTTCCACACTCTTCTCATTCCTTATCTCTTTATCGTTGTTGCTTGCATCTTCATTTTCTGTGCAAAATTTCTGTGCTGCCATAACTTCCAATTTAGCTTCCTTATTCTGAAAAGATTTATCAGTCTGGTCTGTTAATAAGACTTCGGGTGATGTCGGGGTTTTCTTTTTCATTTCTGTGTTACTTGAATATAAATTGTCTATAAATGAGTCTATGAATTGTTGTGGAGGTAGAAAATACGAAGAGGAATTTTCATCCTTGTCTGATTTAATCATCTGGCTGGTAGATGGGATCTCCATTCTCCTAGAAATTTCTCTTCGATCGTCTCCATTCTCTGAATAACTCATTTCCACACTCTTCTCATTCCTTATCTCTTTATCGTTGTTGCTTGCATCTTCATTTTCTGTGCAAAATTTCTGTGCTGCCATAACTTCCAATTTAGCTTCCTTATTCTGAAAAGATTTATCAGTCTGGTCTGTTAATAAGACTTCGGGTGATGTCGGGGTTTTCTTTTTCATTTCTGTGTTACTTGAATATAAATTGTCTATAAATGAGTCTATGAATTGTTGTGGAGGTAGAAAATACGAAGAGGAATTTTCATCCTTGTCTGATTTAATCATCTGGCTGGTAGATGGGATCTCCATTCTCCTAGAAATTTCTCTTCGATCGTCTCCATTTTCTGAATAACTCATTTCCACACTCTTCTCATTCCTTATCTCTTTATCGTTGTTGCTTGCATCTTCATTTTCTGTGCAAAATTTCTGTGCTGCCATAACTTCCAATTTAGCTTCCTTATTCTGAAAAGATTTATCAGTCTGGTCTGTTAATAAGACTTCGGGTGATGTCGGGGTTTTCTTTTTCATTTCTGTGTTACTTGAATATAAATTGTCTATAAATGAGTCTATGAATTGTTGTGGAGGTAGAAAATACGAAGAGGAATTTTCATCCTTGTCTGATTTAATCATCTGGCTGGTAGATGGGATCTCCATTCTCCTAGAAATTTCTCTTCGATCGTCTCCATTCTCTGAATAACTCATTTCCACACTCTTCTCATTCCTTATCTCTTTATCGTTGTTGCTTGCATCTTCATTTTCTGTGCAACATTTCTGTGCTGCCATAACTTCCAATTTAGCTTCCTTATTCTGAAAAGATTTATCAGTCTGGTCTGTTAATAAGACTTCGGGTGATGTCGGGGTTTTCTTTTTCATTTCTGTGTTACTTGAATATAAATTGTCTATAAATGAGTCTATGAATTGTTGTGGAGGTAGAAAATACGAAGAGGAATTTTCAACCTTGTCGGATTTAATCATCTGGCTGGTAGATCCGCTAGTAGATGTGACCTCCTTTCTCCTAGCAATTTCTGTTTGATTGTCTATATCCTCTGGATAACTCGCTTCCGTGCTCTTTTCTTTGCTTACATCTTGATTTATTTCACTGAAATGTGTTGTTTGTAGATCATCACTGTGGTTTCCATTGCCTACATGTTCAATGGGAGTTTCTGTACATTCCATTTCTTTAGAGAAAGCCCTTTCTTCTGAAATAAGATCATGAAGTTTTATCAATTTTTCTAGCAAATTTTCTGCAACCAAAGCAATATCATAGTCACTAATAAACGGAATTATAGTAAGATTGTCGAGTTGTTCTATATTGTGTTTTATCCAGAGTTTTGAAACATGAACTTTCTTCTTTTGTTTATTTTTAAGTTCATCGTAATAAACTGCATCCCTAAAATCACAATACTTTTCTAATGCCATTTTTAAGGAGTGAATGGATTGTCCATCAAAGCAGAAAACAGTACCAATGATCTTATTATAAGATTCTGCTACTTTTTTTAGTTGTTTCCATCCACCTTCTTTATAAAATTCTTCAGTAAATTTATCGAAATACATTATCCAAAGTATGTGGCCATACTTTACTATATCTACATTATAGTACTTATAAATATAGCTACAGAATTCTATAACAAAACCGAAAGTAGCAAACATTCTTTCAAAAACTGTTAGGTGACCAAACAAGTCACTGCGATCGCATTTATAAATTATATAGTCGTAGCACTCAGATAGAGATTTTAAACTTTTAGCTATTTCATCTGTGAAATCTGCCATATATAACCCATTAAACATCATGCGACGGAGTACGATACCTGATATCAAGACCTCCTCACATGCTTCCGAGACATTTTCAATTTTGCAACATTCTTCTCCATAAATCTGATGAATGTTAAGATTTTCTTTTTCTTTAACTCCCTTATTCCATATACGATAAAAGGAATTGTGTGCGAATATTTCCATTTTCAAATCTAATGCCATCTTTACACAGCCAGAAGACAGGTCTTCACTCCTCAGTAATTAGCTATTTTTCAAGAAATGACTATGCTCCTCACACTTAGCATGTGTTGCCACTGGTGCAAATGCATTTCAATTGCAATTATTTCTCCAGCTTTCAATAAATTCACACAAATACCGCGAAAGATCCAAAGTGAAAATGATTTAATCATGCTATCAAAAAAGAAGAAAGGACAAAATCAAATATATTTTATTACGTTTTATTGAAACGAATGATATAGAACCTTGCCAATCACAATATCAATTAGATGCATAATTTCAGCATTTTAAATATATCTTATGTATAATATTATTTATATATTTTTAGTATTGTATGTTTTGATTGAGATATCTCTGCTTCGAAACAATATGAGATATCTTGTACTAGATAACCTCTGCTAAGAAAGAGGCCAGTGATGATGACACTTAAATTTGTATCTTAATTTTCCAAAGATCTACAAAAGTTTTAGTTTTAATTGTATAAACTCCCTTTTAAAAGCTATATGAAAACTATTTTTGGACGGACTTTGTAATTTTGAGCTTTTATCAGATGAGATAAAAGGGCAGTTGAGCACTAGCATCTCGAAACTACCATTTTAAACAAATAGGAAGACGCTTGACTCTCAATGAATTAAAAGGGCGCCAGAGTTGTAAACACGATGGATCATCTGTGGAATGCTACTTCGAAACCAGCACCTACCAAATCCCGAAGCTATGACAGAACAAAATTCAAAAATTAGGTCCTTCGACTTACAGAATCAGATTATATTGGAACCAGTTCTAAATACAATACTACTCTGTTAAATAATCATTTCCTTTTGAAGTTTTTGGAGTCTAATTTAGAAACGACATCGTAATTTAGGGTAATGGTTAGGAGTTGCACACACTTACAAAATTTCCATGGCATAATGACTCGAAAACTTTTGACAAGCTATGACAGATCAGAATCAGGTGCTAACTTTTGTCCTTCAATTAGACAGAAAACTCTAGAGCTAGGTCATCAATGGATAGTAGAACATTAGTTGACCTT
Organism: Argiope bruennichi; assembly: GCF_947563725.1. NCBI lineage: Eukaryota > Metazoa > Arthropoda > Arachnida > Araneae > Araneidae > Argiope > Argiope bruennichi. The sequence continues at coordinate 54,687,302 of NC_079162.1, forward strand.
TAAAATATCCAATCTCAAACGCTCGACAATTTCAGCTACTAAAGTATGATTAAGTAACTAGTGTTTTTATTTCAATTTAAAATATATGCTTTTGTTCTTCTTTTTTCTTGTGGAAAAGTATCATCTGAGTTCAATAGGATGACTTTAAATCTATTAATGATGCAGTATCACAACAAGTTCAATTTGTGTTAAATAAAAAAAAACTTTTAATGCTGAAATATTACTTTTTGTAAAATTATAGAGTTAGTGTAAAGCCATTTATATCTAAGAAAGATTGCACAATAAAGACGATTGAAACCCATAAAGAAGTAATACGGTTATCTTATTTTGATGCCCTGTTTATGTGACCCATATACACGACGGATTTTAAGTCGAGTTCGAACTTAGATCCAATAAATTTCGAAGCCAATACCAAGCCATTTGGCCACCACTACCAACTTTGAAATTGAAAGATTCTCCAGGAATATCTACCCATCTGTTTTAGATGCAATCATCCGACTTGCATATAAGACATCCATAGGTTTGTCAGTGTTTTATCGAATTCTCCTTTTTTTAAGAAAATTCTTCTTCCAAAATTCTTCCTACCATTGTATATATTTTATTTGCAATATTGAAATCACTTAATTAATTTTCTTCCTATAAAATATCTATCCATGCAATTCAGACTTTCTTTAGATGTATACATTTGGCTCGTAGAAAAAGTATTTGTTATGTTCACAATTTTTTACCTTCTTATGTTTCTTCTTGCTTTTCTCATCATATTCATCTCATCACAACTTACACTTTCATTTATCGAATTCGAATCATTTGGAGTGCATATTATATATGAAGCTGAAAAACTCGTTATATATATGTAATTACTTTTATATAAATATTGTCATAAAAATATTCCTCTTATCGTCTGAAACTGTATTTTAATTAAAATAAAAATATCAATAGCCACAATCATGAAATCTCGCAGTTACTGTACCGACGATTTTTAAAAACCACCAAAAATTGATATTTTATATAATTAAAAAACTTTAAAGAAACAGGCAAGGTTTAATTAAACACTGCCAAAGGCATCACTGGTGCAGTATCGATAAAATATATATATAATTAATAAGAAATATATACTCAGTAGAAAATAACGACAGCACAAAATAAAAAATAAAAAATTATATGAAACACAGCTTTAATAAAAAAAATCAACTGTGAAATTAATTATAAGAAAATTTGTCTCATGTTTTCATAGTATTAGTGAGCATAATTTGAAGAAACGTTCACTAATTTTAATTTCTGTAATATACAAATCATCTATGAAATATTGCTTTTTTATATAGTTATATTCTACCGTTTCTCCCATCATCATAATAATGATATGGGTAATTGGTTAATAATAACTGGTTAATGGCTCCATTACTGGTTACAGAACGCATTCCTCTCGTGGAGTTCAATGAACGAACAATGTTAATAGGTTCTATTTTGAGTGGTTCTCAATGAGGTTAAGGCTGCCGCATTTTATGCGCCATCTTGTTTTTCCAAATCTATTTTTATTTCACTATACACAGTTTATGATAAAATTAGACTTAGAACTTACCTATTATGATAAAATTAGACAACTTTTGATAAAATTAGATTAGATGTTAAACAGATAAATTCTGGGCTCGGAATAAATATGCGATTAAGAGATATTTTTTTCTTTTATTTATTTTTCAGGTATAAGTTTGGAATCATGGTATGATTCTTCTTTCTAATTTAATTCTAATTTCTTCTTTTTGATGCAAAAATAATAAAATTGTTGCCATAATCATTTAGTTTTAAATCCTAAATTTGGCGAAAAGGCTTAGGCACTATTTATTAAAGTGCTAATATTTTTAGCAGTAAATGCTATACAGTACTAACATGAAACTATAGTGAAAATCTAGTCCATTAGGTTTTAATTAGTGTTCAATTAATTAGATCATCAATCAGTTGGAAAGAAAATATTCTTAAAGATGTTTACCTACAATTTAAAAAAAATAATAAATATTATAACAAATTTGTGGTTTGGCTAAGCTGGAGTGTGAAGGCACTGTAGCAGATTGGAATGAGCGAAGATAGAACCTGGGACCTTGTGGTTCGCAGTCCAGTAACATGACCACGATACAAAAGAAACTGCACGGGTAGCGTAGCTGTTAACTGGCTTGTAAGCTTTCATCACAGCACCAAAGCTACTTTTGGTGAAGTTTCACTAATCTCAGTGATGAAAGATGCTAATAGAAATTTCGAAAACAGCTTCTATAATAAAAGTATAAAAACCGAAACAAATAATTATAAACAAAAGGTTGCTTTTTATTAAGAGATTAAATATAAAATCAATAACTTGGTCATTACTATATTCACAAGATGTAGATTTAAATATGTGACTGAATCGGGTTACTTGTAATAAAGTTTATAATTATAAAACCCATTATTTTCGATTTAATTTGTCTGCAACTTTTGACTTTAGATTCTCTAGGGATGTATTTAACCGATGTAATCACATATGTATGCACATTTCGTTTGCATAAAACAACCCAAATGGTAAATACATAAATTTAATAAAATTCGATTTGCTTAAAAAACTTTAAAGCTGATTTCAAAAAAATTTCCAGTGGAAAGGGTGCAAGGGGATGAAATTAGAATTAAAATATGCAATGTTTCTACATTTAAACTAGAAAATTTGTATTGTTAAAAATAAGATATTTTGATTGGTTTGAAACTGATACGCAGGATTGCATCATCGTTTTTGTTACCGATCTTTATTTTGCTAAAAGTTACTTTGCCTGTCTAATGCATTAAATATGATGAAATCTAGGATATTACATTTTAATTGGCCATTACTGATTAAAAATTTAGAACACTAAAAAAGAATAACACACAAAGCTTTAGAAAGTCTCTTAAATTTGGGTGTATCAAAAGGTAAAATATTTCAAGATAGGAAACAAGGCTTGGAAACTCACTGAAAAGATATAAAACAACATAAAATAATTGCATAGATAATATAGATCATAAATTTGTGATATCGTTTTAATTAATCGATGAATCTATCAATATGTAATCGGAAATTTAAATGCGTAATCAAATATGTATTTTCTATATATGGATATAAATAGGATAAAAATCAAACAGGGTTGAAAGAAAAAATTAAAACAAATTAACTTTTACAAAACATTAAATAAAATGAAGTTGATACTCAGTTTTTATAATTACCAAAATTATAAATAATTGCTTGTCAGAGAAACCAAAATTCGATATTATTTTTATAAAATAAATAGCATTTGAAAATTAAATATACTATGAGATTAATCGTCTGGACTTTATAGGTGGTAATTAAAAACTATGCAACAAAGGAATTTAAAAACATAAATTTTTTTAATAAAAATTTTGTAAAATGTATGAAATAATAAGATGTTTGCAGTTCAGCCCCATAAATAATGATTGGGCGTTTATTTTTTATATTTTCTACATTAACAGACACGCCAGTGTCTGTTAATGTAGGAAATATATAATGATACTTTTAAAAAAAATTAGAAATATCTGGTATATATTTTCAGTTTCTTATTAAATAGAAGTCTCGATTTTAATTTAAGTGAGTAAATCCTTTTCTAGATTTTTTTTTTTTTATTTTGGTGTCTTTCCTTTTTATTTTTGTATTGTTTAATTTCGGGATGATCCTGTTCATTTCTCAAATCATGTTGTGCATTGTGAACTCTTTCTATTTCATCATCTTTATATTCACATCGATTGGCCCCTCAGGGCTCACCTTCTTTAAGTGGGTACGGGTGTCCCAATCCCGAGGTACCCAGGCATGCCATAAAATATAACAAATTTGATTGATAAAATGTAGCATGGTTTTATCATGAGAACTACTGATAAATATAAAATTTTAGACTGAACACGAGAGCAAGCTAACTATCTCTCAGTCTATATTTTCGTATGTATATGAACTCGATAACCTAAGAGTGCACCTTCTTAGGTATATATGGTCTTATCACCAAAATTGTAAATTTGTATCAAATTTCGAAACTAATAGGGCAAGAAGAAGACGTCAAAGATACACATTTCACTATACTGAGAAGCACAAAATTCCTCATATGGTGTAATTATACTAAAAAGTCGATGAAATATAATTGCTGATGTTTTAATAAATGCTAAAGTGCCACAAGTTAAACTTGTAACTAGATCTCAGTTAAGTCCATTGGATTACAATATTTATCAAATCTTTTTATATCTGAGAGCTTAATTAATAGCAGCTAAGGCAATCAATGGCTGATTTCCTTGTATGTCTTAAAAATTCTGCATATCAGGAATCTACAGGGAGATTTAAAACAACTGAATAGACTACAAATGGTTATAGCTTCTTTCTAAACAATGATAGAGAAAAAAAATTTCAACACAATACAGGAAAAACTTAAATTCTTGTTTATTTACATGTTTGCTTCATGTGACTAAAAGTAATCGCATAAAATAATTATCATGTACTCAAATATAAACTTAATCTTTCCTTTGTACTGTTCAAATCTTTTTGCTATATCGTTTTTTTTAAAGAGAAATAATAAACATTTGAAATAGGAGCAATTGCTTTGAAAAACCTTGTGTTTACAAATATTAAAATAACGTCTTCTGTTCTAATTTAATTTCTTGATCTGGACATTTTTTCTATAAAATTTTGCAATATTGTAGCGTAAGAAATAAAACACTTTTCTAAATCTTATAAATAATGTAGAGAATCTATCTATCTAATATGTATATATAACTGAAAATCCATTTGTTTGAACCTTATACAATTCCAAGCCCCTAAACGAATTCAACCGAAATTTGGCACACGTGCTCCGCAGCAACTAGAAAGCTTTTCTACTCTATTAAAGAGTTTATATGATCCTCTAAAGGGGATAAAATGACAGTTGTCATCAACTCAAAAATTAAAAAATTAGCATTTTAGTGACAAATTTTATTTCCAACAGGATTTTTCTCTAATTTTAATCATTTTTAAATGAATATAAACACATTTTATAGAAATTTCTATTTTTCCGCAGAAATATTAAACTTATTTTAATGTTTAATTGCATCTATCTTTCGCCAAAGTCTGTCACCTTGGATTAATACAAGAAATGGTAACACATGACTTATAGTGTTATAAAAAAAAATTACAAGATTACATTCGCGAGAAATCGCCCCGAAATAATTCGACTTTGACAACTGCGTATTTATCTTAAGTAAAAGCGATACGGATTTTCTTAAAAGAATGGTCTCAGATTCGAACCCATACTTTAAAAGAATTGCAGTTGAAGATACTAACACATATTACCATAAATTATAGTTTCTAAATATGTACCAGTTTTATCAAAATAGCAAATATAAAATTAATTCTACGGGATATTTCTTTTATTTTATCCCTTATTCTATGACTTGAAAACAGAAGAAGGAGTAATAATAACAAGTGTGAATACTCGAATGATTATTACCCCGGCCTATTAATTAAGTTGAACTAGATTACAAATATTATTGGCATTCCTGCGACCAAGAAAAGGACATTGATCTTATTCTATTGAATTGTTTAAAATATTCAACTCATGAAGCAAACCTATAGAACAAGCATAATCTTAATTCCATTTATAATATCGTCTGTCAAAATTTTTCTTGAAAGAACAGTTTTTGGAATGTGCCATTTGAAAACTTTTCTTCAATCACTGAAAAGTTTTGACGTATATAAATTTTGGTTTCTTGGCATTAGTGTGTAGGCATTTTTTTGCTACAGATCCTAATCAGTACAGTTTTAAAAAACTATTAAATATCTGAATCAAGACGCCCTTAATATTCTTAAAAGAAGGCAACTAAGTTGAAATTTAATCTTTTAAAAACGTTATTATAAGAACCAAATAATTCCTAAAACTTCTGATTTTCGCTGTTACTGATAAAAAATATTGGCAGAAAAAAAGAGAGAATCGTAATCATTAATGGTTAATAGATGGTGTTTATTTTTCAGTCAAATTAGGATCAAGTTAAAGATTTTTGATTTTAAAAAAATGATATATACTCGGAAGACATTTGCGTTTTCCTGTTTTAAAAATCTCAAGTATTCTAAGAAAATACGAAATCACTTTCTAGGCTTTTTCCTTTTAGACTTATTCTTTTGTTTATTTGAGCTTTCTCGGGAACTTTTGAGATTTTCTTTATTTTGTAACGTAGAAAGTACAAATTTCCTCCCTTCTTTGTCATTCAAGACAAGAATCATTTTCAAAAAATTCCTTATATCGGGATCTTCCTGTTCGTCTTTTAATTCTTCCCAAGCTTTCCTAATACTATTCCTTTTGTCATCACTGTTAATGCTTTCATTTGTAGAACTGAACACTTTTAGAGCAGGCAGATTTTCGGAAGCTGTCTTTCCAGCCATTTCATATGCAACCATCTGGCGTGTAGATAAGACATCTGTTGCCTTTGCAATTTCACTCTTCCCTTCTCTGTTTAAATGAAAACTCATTTTTAGCTCCTCTTTAGTGATTCTGATTTCATTTTTAATGTTTGCATTTTCATTTTGAAAAGTTAAATCTCTTGATTTAGCAAGATTCTTTGGAGAGGTCTCTCTTTGGCTTTCAATGTCTTCCATTTGGTTTATAGAAACAATTGAATCTAATTTTGTAATTTTATCCTGTTCTTCTATATCTTCTTCATAAAAATTCTCGATGATGCTATTATTATTTTTGTTTATATATGTCTGATCCAAATCATAAAAATTTGGCAAGGTTTTACTATTTGTTCCCAATCGTCTTTTTATACTTACAGCAGGTGAAATATTCTGCTCAGTTTGTAATTTTTTAGTGGAATCTATGCTTTCTACTTGTCTCTGAATCTCCATTCCTTTAAAAGGGTATTTGTAAAATTCAAAATTTTCTCTCTTATCGGTAATATTAAGGGTTAATCCTTCAGTTTTTGAAGTTATGCCTGAACTTTGAGTGAGATTTTCTATTCCATCAGAAATATTGGAAAGCTCTCGAACAACCTTATTGGTTATTTTATTTTCCTGTCGAGAAAGTAACGGCTGAATTTGTGCAACATCATGATTAGTTTTCACCTCTTTAGAGTCGCAAAGAATTTCTGAATTTGATATTGCAGTAGAAAAAGTATTGTCGCCATTCTTCTTTTCCAATATTTTTGCATCATCGGTGTTACATCTTAAAGGATTCAAAATTAGCTTTAAATCTTCTAATAATAGCTCTAATTCGTAGGCGTTTATAGAAGAATCGTAGCTTAAAGGTACTTTGATATAGCTTTCATGATGCCCTATTTGAAATTCAATCCACAACAAAGAAATGCGAGTTGATTTGTTTTGTATCCGTTCATGATAGTTAAAAGCATTCTTGAAACTTCGATAATTAACAGAAGCCTCTTTTATTATTTTCAAATCATTTAGTGTGTCGTTAAAATCGAGAATGAACTTAGGAAGATATTCATAAAGGTTTGCTTCTGTCTTTAATTTGTTCCAACCTCCTTTTTCATAAAACTCGTCCGTGAATTTATCAAAATACATTGACCAAAAGATGTGACCATATTTTACAATATCTATAACATTCTCAGTTTCTTCAGATATACGAAGACATATGAATGTCACAAAAGTTAAAGTGGCAAACATTCTCTGAAAAACTGTCAGATTTCCAAATAAGTCATCCCTGTCACATGTACGAACCACAAATTCATAGCAATCAAGTAAAGATTTCAAATTCTTAGCTTTTTCATCTGTAAATTCCGCCATGTATACTCTTTTAAACAGTGAATGTCGGGAAGAAATTACATAGATAAATACCTCATCGCATACTTCTTTATAATCATCTTCGCTACATTCATCTCCATAAATTTCCAAAATATTGGGCATAGGTTTTTTCTCGCCAACCTTACACCACAATATTTGAAATAAATTATAAGCAAAAATTTCCATCTTTAAATCAGAAACCATTTTCACGGTTAAGCAGCAAGTGCATACACGGTCTCTTTCTTCTCGAATATTGCAAAAAGAAATAATAATTTAAATACAATTTTAACATGCGTTGCCATATACCAAAATTTATATTGTCAATTGTTTTGCTTATGCTCATTTACCGTCCCACTGCTATTGCTCAAAACTTAATGATAGAGTACTTTAATTAACCTTGAGCAAAGTTGGATCATCTAAGGTCATAATGGAAAATATAATAATATATGGACTGAATATGCAGTGAAATCAAATTTCGAAACAATATATACAAGCTATTTATAGTTACAGTTCACCATTTAAAGCTGCCTTCAGTTGTAACTTTCAATCAGAAAAGTGAAAAATATTTTGGATAACTTAAGAAAGGGTGGGGAGTGATTCATTCAACAAAAAAATGATAGTTTGAAATATTGCTATTATAGAATTCTATACTTGAAATTCCATAGCAGTCCTGAAATTTTTTCTGAGGGGTGAAGTAGCTATTATGAAATCTATAAACATTCGAAAAGAACTTGCTGGTCTGAGCACTCATGCTGATCTGAATGTTTGAACTCTTCTTCCTTTCCTTTACATATTTCTAGAAACTCTTTTTTTTTCTCTTTCTCTTTCTGGACAAATAAACAACGATCTAATTTCTTCAAATTTATTTTCGTTCTTTTCAGTGAATGCACCTGCTCGAAACCCCTTTGAAATTCGAAATTTCATAGAATAGATAGTGATGAATCAACGTTTTGATTTCTTTTATAAACCATAATTCAATTAATAAAGATACATCTCATAAAATCGAGGTCATTGTGAGTGTTGAGTAGATAAAAAACAAGTTTACCGTGAATCTGCAAATTTTATTACCGCTATTTGATCAAATAAAAAAAAAAGTTTGCGTGTGTACGGCCTGTTTTTAAGGTAATGGTGCCTTCAATGAAATTATTATTTTTTATATGGTTTGAGGGACTTTCTCCATCTCAAGTTCTATCCATGAAGTTTTACACTTTTCTGATGAATAATTTCGGCTTCAGAAAGCTCTGTACAATTGTGTAGTTGGAACTTTCCATAAAAGTATTATTTGGCAAAATATTGCAGAAAATCTATAATAATGCGTTTCCATAATTAACACTTTGACTGCCGTGGTGATGATCAGCAGACCCTTATAAATTACAAGAAATTCGGCGTGTTAATGAACGCATTATACACAATCCGTGATATAGTTCACCCAAAAAGTATCCTAACGCTTCTTACTACTCTCAGTGTGCAAATATAAATATTAAGCAAAATACGTCATTTGATATATTATTAAATCCTCTTTCAAAAAGTGTATATCTCATTTTCGTAATAAACTTTTTTCATATTATCTTCGAATTTTTCAATGCCAACCATACTTTTTTCTCTTTCAAACGAATTCATTCACTGAGAACTCTCCGAATATGAAAGTTTAGGTAATTAGACTCAAATTAACTGGAAATAAATGAGTAAAGAAGATTTAGGGGCTGTTCTTTCTGTATGTAAATATAAAATATGCCATAACAGTTTCGTTTACTTTTCTCATTTCATTTGTAAATTCTACAGTTTTACAAAGATCCTCTTAGCTGCTTTTAAAAACATGTGCAACAAAAGGTGCGAACAAAAAATATTTGTCAAAATATAAATCTAAGATAGCATATTTTTATTTTCATATATTTATGGGATAACAAGAAATGCAAATACAAAGTTTAATATTACCAAACGTTCCATGTATTTTGTCCTTATCTCTACTTATAATAAAGCTGAAATTGCATGTGTGCTTGTGTTTCGTTTCAAATCAAATGCAGACACATTATGTTTATTCAAAAAAGTTTTCAAACGACAAAAATCACAAAAATATGTAAAGTAATAATGTAAAAATACCGAAGCGAGGACAATCATTAGTGTTCAATATAAGGTTAACTATGCTGAAAGATAATATGCGGCCATTTTTAAAATATCAGGATTTTATGAAATTTTCTGGAAATTCACATTCTGAAAAAACTGTCACACACACAAAAATGGAAAATTTCCATATTGTAATGCATTTTAAAATGTTTCAAGTTACGCTTAAGATTCATATTTTATATCAAACAATCACTTGAATGAATCATTTTAATTTTGGATTATATTAAACTTTATATAGTAATTTAATTCATTCAATAAGTACGATACACCTTCTTTGCAAATATGCAGGTGGCATGAAACGTATAGATAGGCAGATTTTGAAAATCAGTGTTGAATCTTCCAATAAAATTTCTGCATCAAAATGCAAGAAGTTCAATAGTTTGAATTTTATTTTTTAAACATAATTTCTGCTAAAAAACAAATGAAGGCAATTTTAAAAACGAAGTAAGTAGCTGGAAAATATAAAGTGCTTTAGAGTTACTTTAATCATTAAAATTAAGTACAACTGAAAAGTGAATTAAATGGCCAATTGAAACATTCAAATACCTTTCAGTATCATAAATTTTTAATGATACAAGAAGCCAAGGATCACTCATATTTCACAATTATCTTTCAAATGCTTCAGTGCTTACTGTGGAATTTTCCTCAAAAAATAAGCACATTTCTTAATGTTATCTATCATTCAGCTGATGATAAACAATATGGCCTCCATAATTTCACTTAAAACAAGCAAAGAGATTCCAAGCCAGAGTCCAATTTCACCACCCAAACAACTTAACAACTCGGATATCTGAAAATTAGCTTTTTGCTCATACTTAGATTTTTCTCGGTTTGAAAAGAAAATGCGAACTTTTGCGTGAGATTTTCTGTATTTTTTGAAAAAACTTTCAGAATGTTGGTGCTTTTTGAAGAAATATGCCTTTGAAGGCCAAAGTGCCTTTGTTATTTGTTCGTCGTAGAATACTGAAACACATGCAGGGGGATATTGACAGTTTGTCCCTTCAACGGCAAGGTCCTTTATCAAATTATCGAGGCAATCAGCTTGTGTAGAGTTTGCCGTATCGCAATGTTTATGCTTTGCTGTTTTCCAGAAAGTGGGTTCTATGCAATCACATGCTGCGAAGTTGAATTCTTGAATGCAAGATTCTGTGCACTGTTTTCGACTTCTCGCCAGAGGCAGTTCTTCACTTCCATACAAAACACATTTATCCTTATAGGGGAAGGGCAGTCTGTGAATCTCTTTCTGTTTTAAAGAGACATGCGTTTCGAAACCAGGTGCTATAGTGATTCCTCTGTCTTCAGGATTCGGTTCATCAGACGGATTATGTATAACAATTATCATTCCCACCGTATGGGATATTGGAAGATATTGTACCGGATCAACCTTTAAAATCATTTCCAAGCCGTTGTTTAGGCCGACGAATTTTGAAGTTAGCGGATCTTTAAAATTACCATTTACGCCATCAAAAGTGAAACAATTTCCGTAACGCATATTTAAATTATGTCGAAATTTGCAGGGCTTGAAATTGAATGAACAACTTATAACGACTTCGTTAAAATAATATCCGAAGTTTTGTCGGATTTCCGGACTCAGTTTGAAGTAGTTCGCAAGAAAATCCTGTTGAGTTTTCGAATCATTTTTGTTTCGCGGGCTGAAACTTCTTCTCTCTGATTGGACGAGAGAACTGACACTTATTTCGCCATTACTATTTTGATACATCGATGAATACACTCCAAGTTCCCAGTCTAACTTCATTCGATTCAAATTGCAGATTGTGACAGCAGGAAAATATTCCCTGCTTCGTTCCTCTTTCTGCAGATTTACAACTACAGGATATTCGAAGTATAAATTTGTGAACTATAAAATGTGATATGAGCATCCTAGAAAAGCTATGGCAAGAACTAGTATCCACATTATTTTACTGAATAAACATTTTGATTCTCCAATTTGTGAAATAGGGTATATTGACGAATTTCGGAAAATTCTAGTGAAATTCATTTATAATTATGAATAGTATTGGTTAATTGATGCAATACCTGGTGGTAATCGTCGTCTTACCTTCCATGACTTTATTTTTTCATTTCAAAATTTTTATATACACCTCTGTAAAATTTAAGGCCATGGATTTATTTCCAAAAGTTTTCATACTGAGCTAACTTCAATTGCATTCTTATACAGAAATTATAACTCTTTTTAAATAATGCATTGAATTCATCGAAAAATTATGCATATACAGTCAAATATATCACAATCTCTAAGAATTTCTTCAATATATCAGTAAATTTTTTCTAGCTTTAATATGATTCCGATTTTTATTATTAAAATTGGATTTTCGTTTTGTAAATTGCTCAGAATATTATAGCATTAGATTTTAAAATATATTTAATATATTTCCTGTCAAAATACTATGATACAATAGATAACAAATATCACTCAGGTTATCTGTTCGGTTGTTGAATTACTTAGTAAAATTATAATTATAAGAAAACCAATTGATATTTGTATAATTTCTACATCCGAGTTCAAAAATGTTAGGGAACATTTTTTGAGATCAGAAACCGGTGGTTTGCAGGAGAGTTTGCTTAGAACTGAGAATTACTTTCTCTTTTCCACATTCTTCAATTAATAATCCATTTGGCATCTTTAAAAAATTTGACTGATTGCCGTGCTAATAATTATGTGAAGCTTAATTCATGGCTATATATTGAGCATAATGTTTTTCAATTCATCTAACACATCATCTACACTTTAATGAAATGTTTCACACGAACTGAATTTTCGTAGTAAAATGAAAACAATATGAAGACTAGAATGTAGACATATCATTTTAATAATGTAAAGTTTTCCAAGAATGCCACAAAGTTTAAATTGAAAACAGTCAGAACTACATTGATTAGCTGTAAGTCATTTTAAAACAGTTTTTGCTTGCTTTTAACTGACTGTAAAAATTTGCACGTAAGTTTGTTGGTAAAGGAATAAAAATTTTAAGATGCGTGCCAAGATACTTTTTTAAAACGATAGTAAAGAGAAAATTACCCAAACTTGTAGAAAGTATTATACTTTTAAGTAGACAGGAATAACTGATATTTGAAGAAAAAATAAGTTTCGTGTTTCTCTCACACAAGAAAACTGCTACTTCTTACATTTAATTTTAAGATTAAAGTTTGTATTTATCATGTAAAAATTATTGGTAATCATTAATCTGTTATATAAATATTGATATATATTAGGTAAACAAGACAGTATATATATATATATATATATATATATATATATATCGCAACATAATACGAAGTTTTACAAAAGGTTGACGTAAGTCAGTCTCGAAGAGAAATTCATCAAACAATTTTAGAAATTTTCGTTAAAAAAAAAAAAAAAAAAAAAAAAACTCCGTCTCCTTGGATTTTAAAATGATATTTGTCTGAAGAGTTTCAAAGTTGTTGGCTGAAATTATAAAGGGAGGGGGAGGGTGACGCACCTGAAAAATATAATATAATCAAATAAAGTAATGTTCAATATCTTTAAAATTGTTATTATATGCCTTGACGCACATTTAAAAATGCCTCATGCTAAAAAATTATGATTATGTAGCACATGACTACCAACTTAGCATGTAAGATTGATTCATTCTTAAATTTTCTTTCGAATCTCTTTTTTGAATCATTTTATCTTTTGTTTGTCCAACATCTTTGCTGATGTTGGTTTCAAAATTATTGTAACATATATCACATTATATTAATTACATACAACGGATTTGGTTGTTAGTTTATTTTTTAATGAATAATACAGATTTACTAATTTAGTAATTTATTAGAATAATACAGATTTATGGTAAAATGTGATAGACTTCTCTTAACCTATATCATTTTACCAAAATCTAAATCCACTGCTAGACACTGGCATTTAAATCTACAAGTTCCTGACAATAGGTATTTTATTAATGAATGAGTCCTCATATCTTTAACTTTCCATTGATTAATTTTTTGGCATGGTAATTTTTTTTTCTTTTTTGCAAGTAACCATGATTCTGCGGAAGAAGTAAACGTGGAAGTAGAATTATTTTATATCTATTTTAAAATGATATCAATTTCTTACTCTTTTATTCACATAAATTATTATATCTGACACAAGAAATCAGAATAGTTACCTTGTGACTTAACAAAAAAGTCTTGTCCTAAATAAATCTTAGTTTTACTAATTTAATGGTCGCTATATAATTACCTATAGAACCTTTATAAGCAAAAGAGCCATTTGTAAAAACATAATTTGATATTTTATTACATCGTTTTTGTGTGTGTTTTTTTTTCATTTAAAATATCGATTAATCTGAAGAAAAATAATTGATTTTAAAAAAAAAAAAATCAGCAGAGTAATTTATAGAAAGGCTAAAAATTAAGAGGCTATTTTTTTAAAATTACTCTATTAATTAAATGTAATTTTAAATTAAATTAATTTAAATAAAATTAATTTTAAAGTTTTTCACCAAAATAAAATCAGTTTCTAAAATTTTTGTTATATCATTTACACTCATTTGCAGTTTTTACTGGAAAGCATCGTAAATTTTAAAAATTAATTCATACATGGTTGAATATTAATTTTTAAAGATCATGCAAATACTGAATCCATTTACAGAGTATTTTCTCATATTCTTTTAATAATGTTTTTATGACAACTACATTGAATCCTATTTTGTTGAATCAACTTTCCAAACAAAAAAAATTCTTTAACTTATAAACTAAAATAATAAAAGTTTTCTAAAAATTTTTTTCTATCATAATGAGTTCCTATTTTTATGTCTACAATAATTTCATAAAAATACTGGCTAAATCGAAGTTCCTTGTTAAATCGATTCATTGTTTGTCTACCTTTTTCATTATAGAAAATAAGCTAACAAAATAATCCAAATAAAGTAAGATAATAAATTCAAATTAATCAGTATGAAAGTTTCTCTGCGTTAGGTATGACAGAATCAACAATCTTCAGGAATTTTTCCATTCGAAACTGATTAGAATTTGATTGTACTTATAAAATTTGATTTCTCGTACATCACATAAGAAATGTTTAAATCAAGTATATTTCTCAATGAAAAATATAAATGAATTTTTAGTCAAGAGCAGAATCTAGGATTGCGAACTATTCTAAAATAATGTGCGCTAGGAAAACAACCAATATTATTTGTAAGATTTTGACAAAGTCAGCTTCATGTATAGGACACCCAAGTATATCCACTTTTGTACTTATCAAAGAAATGTAATACAACACGTATTTTCTCACCACTTTATATGTAATAAAACCTTATTTTTTAATTAGTTAAGTGCAATTAACGCAATCAACAGTGATTTCTCGGTTTTCACCTAAATTTCCGCAAAAGCAGAATCTGTTAATTTGCACCAAATCATTACCATTTTTAACGTTAATGCAATTTCAGAATCGCAATGATTTTAACAATACAAGCTGAACATTGAACATTATCAACATCATATCACGAAACATGCTTCTGCCTGACTTCATAAAAAATTTAAAATTTATTGTAAATTTCGCTTGTGACAACCTTGTTACTTTCACGACAAAAAATTGGTAAAAATTTGGGATTGGAAAATAAATATCAAATAGGTCAAGGCATTTATAAAAAGTGCATAACATGCTTTAATTAATTTTTAACTTTGTCATACTCATCCCCATAAATTCCAAAAAAATTGGCATTTGAATTACCAATCACATAACATATGTTATGAAGTATATTACAAACGAAAGTTTTATCATGAAATCAAATGCCATTTTCACTCACATGAGACACGCATATACACCATTTCTAGATTCTAAAATATTAGAGCATAAACATAAGATTTCAGATATAAACTTCCAATGCATTGTCATTAGATTAATCATTCTTTTCTCATGTTTATCTGCAGTTTTACTTTTACTCGGAAACCTGAATGCCATGATAGTTTTATCGTCAGTCCAATAACTGTTCACAAAAGATAGTGATTTGGAAATTCTGGGAAATTGGTAAAAAATCGACTATTCGCAAACGCACGAAGATGGAAAGATGACTTTTGCACCGAATGGAGGGGATTCTTTTCCCTTCTAAAACGTAATTTATTGGTAGAATCATTATGCAACCGTTAATCAATTAAATACTCATTTTTATATCTCATTTTGTTTTGTTTTGTTTTCTCGTATACGAAGTATAGAGGAAATATTGTAATCATCAAAATATTCTAACCAGAGATTTTGATGAATTTCGACGTTTCAGACCTGTCTCAGTCCAAAAAAACATATTTTTGGCATTATGACTGTCATTCTGTCTATCTGTGAACCCGATAACTCAAAACGGCTTTGAGATAGACGAAAGAAATTTGATATATGGTATTTACACCAAATTTCTAGATTTCTGTCAAATTTTCACTGAAATCCATTTAAAGAAAGGATAGCTGTTTGAATACAAATGAATTCGATCACAATCAAACTAGGTAGGTAAAATTTGGTACACAATCTTAGAATCTAAAATATATTTATTCACCTTATTTTCAACCAAATCCGTCATAAGCATAACCTTTTGTTTGTCTGTACTTTTGCAAGTATGTAAACGCAATGACTTAAATGAATGAAATTTGATATATTGTCTTTGACTGCAACTGCAACTTCGTGTCAAATTTTGGTGTCAATGATCGACAAGAAGAAGTTCAAAATGAATATTCTCGTAATAGATTCGATAAGGATGGTTGATTCACTCCAAATATCTATATTTCGGAACTATCATTCACCAATTCCATGCAAGATATTCATGGCCTTAAGCAAGGTCCGCAATTTTATGCAGGGGAAGATGGATAAAACATTTATTGGAAAATACGCAAGAAGGTTTCGGGGGGGGAGCTATTCCGCTGGTTTAATTACAAATTGGTGCAAGACAATACAACCACCGTCGCAACAATTTATTCTTCCACTATCGATTGACACACGTAGATCGAAAACACTACATCAAGCTTAATTGAATCTTTACATTGTGTCGTAGAAACATTTAGCACTGCACTACGATTTATATAACTCAAACGTTTGAATTAAGGCTCAACGCATCACGTAACTCAAGTTTTATACAAGTTGCAATAGTCGTACGAAGTTATTCTCCTGTATGTTGTCAAGTATGCGCTTAGTACATTACAGAAAACTGGAAAACCACTTAAAGCATTTATTAACATTGATCCTACACAAGGAAACATACGAATGGCAGTTTTTTTAATGCGCGTGCAACAAAATTTATGTAATTAAGGTTCTTTGAAGTACTAATTTATTTCAGAAAAATGGCACCCTGTTTGCAACATTTATTGATATTTCAATCCATGAAAGAGCATAAAGAAGTCCGAGAAACTTAAGCGTATTCAAATGGTGTATATCTTTTAAACTAATCACTGCTTTGACTTGTTTACAAATCAATAAATATCAACATCTCTGTGATTTGATGCAAGTCCAACATGTCGATATATGTTGTTGTTGTTTATAATGGGACTTGCCATGCACAAGCTTGATGACGAAGTCAGCGATTTTAAGCCAAGGGAGCGTCTCTTGTTTTAGTAGCGCCAACTAGGGCCAAGAGTACGTCTTAGCTACTCACACATCTCATTCGCTTGCACAACCCTTTTTTACAGTGGGGCACATTCATACATCTCACAGATAGAACGGAGGAAGAACAACCATGCCCGTACCGGAACCCAGGACGCCCAGAACACGGGGAAGACGCGCTACCCCTATGCCAGGACGCCGGCGTCGATATATGTAAAAGGATTAAGGACTTAACATCCTTCTTTTGCAGGTCTCTATGTAAATACTTTATTTACATTATTACATTTACTTTATTACACATTTTTATTACATTTACTTTTATTACACATTTTAGATGTAGTCGATTCATTGCATATCTTCGGAAATACATCTAATTTGACATGTTAGCTGCCATTTCTCAAGTTTTTGATTCGAACCTTCTGTCTAATTTACTGATTCCTTATCTTCTAAAAAAATAGTAAAGAAATGATCGTCTAATTTTATTTTAGGTGTGAATTACAAGCATGAATCAAATGAAATGAGCTGCAATAAACGTGTCAACTAAACTTGATTTCCTTATATGGAAGATCCTAAAAATGAATGCTATTTTGGTAGCATTCATTTTTCCTGCTATTTGGTAATAAATCTCTTCAGAAGAATCATTTGTATATCTGCCATGTTGCAGAAAATAAATTTTACCTAGTCCAATACCCGAAGTGTTGATATCAGGGATGCAATACTTCTAATGATAGAACATTCGAATTTTTCTTACGATATTAAATACATTTAGATAATATTATATTTCATCTTTATCCAGAATGAATTATCTGTTGTCTCCGAAATCGATCATGCCAAAGGACATTTGTTAATGCTGCAAAAGATACTGCTTCATTCTATGCTGAGTCGATGTCAGGAATGTATCAGATCAATGCAATTTCAAATGGCTCTTCCCAATAAATAGGCTTATGAAAAAACTTTCACCTATTTCTTGATGTCTATAGTGTCAGGTATATTTGGTCTAGCCATTCAAGAACTTGTCTGCTTGTGGTCCTTGGTACAATTTTAAGTGTTTTCCTAATTATTTTCATTGTGCATTATTACTACATTCAAAGCTAATTTCTATGAAACTCATTTCGGTGTGGGCTTAGTTTGAAAAATTAAAAATGCATAAAAAATGAGAGATTATTTTTGCACCAAAGAGGAAAAAAATATTCAGATTACCAGTGAAGTATATCTTGGCAGATGTAGTTTTACCTTAATCTGAATAATTTTCAGCATAAAATTTTAGTTCACACAGAAAATAAGTAACTAAATCGAGTTTTGATTTTTGGTTGATTGGATATTCTTGGCGCAAGAGCCATATTTGACCATGGTGCACAGACGCAAGGTATTTGGACATATTCCTTTTTTCATTTGTCAATTAATGAGTTATTTAATGTATGAAACAAGTTTTAAGTGGTCTTCAAAAAAAGTATACAAATGAGAAAAATGATGGAATGAGTTTGTAAGAACTTAGTCTCTAAGAGTTAAGATTTGATCTACACCTTGAGTACAAAAAAAAAATTACATCAAAGTTTTAATCCAGATTAGAAAGAAAATAAAAGCAAAACCCTTTCCTGTTTTGTTTGTAATGGATATTTAATGCCTGATCAAAGGACACATAAACCGCTCTGTATTTGTATGGATTTTGGGTAGTAAAATTAATCAAATAAATGGTGTTATTAAAGAATTGTGGAATCATTACGAATAATTTTTAGTTTAATCCTAGCATACAACATTTAAAAGTTTGTTGAACTAATAAAATTTCGAGCACTGAAATAGTTCTCATTATGAGAAAAAAAATACAAGTTAATTTTGTGCTTTTAATATATATAGCATATGCTTCTTTATTAAAAGAAACAATTAAACTCCATTCATCCACCTAAATTTAACATCTTCTTAAAAGCCAAATAACTTTCTAAGTAATTGTTCAGTCAATCGAATAGCTAAAGGCACAGCTTTTAAGAATGGACCGCTTTGAAGATAAATTACTGATAAAGAAATAAAAATAAATAATGTAAACAAGTTTTAACTGGCTATAAAAATTCGTGATACATTTCCGACAGACTCTTAAAATTTAAAGCCTAATAGAGTGTAACGACTCCCTTGAGGTAATTGATATCGGGACATTAAAGGCATTCAATCGAGACTGTTAAGTTAATATAGTGTGCCATGAAACATTAAGTATTAAGGAACCAATAAATTATTGAAATCAATGTGAGTTTCTCATAGCAAATAGCACTAACAACTACATAAAATATGAAAGGAAATAACTGATTCGACGAAATAAGATTGTGTTATTTATTAGAAATAATTCGAGCATAAAAGAGGATGAATTATGGGTGAAACGAATATTTCATAATTAGCGAAAAATGACATTTATGATTATTTATTGGAAACCATCTTTAATATAAGAGATGTATTAAACTGAAAACAAGATCCACAAAATTAAAGGAAAGGTTGATAAAGTAAAATAGGTTTCTACCATATAGTACGTTATTTCTTCATTGATTATCTTTTATGCTCTGTAAAGTATTTTCTTAATATTTAAAGGCAATATATTTTGTTTAATATACGATTGTTATTTATTTTACTTGAAATTTGTTTTTTCTTAATTTCAAAGTAGAATACGAAACCTAAATTTTGTGGAGGTAATCCTTCAGAGTTTCAGAAACTTACATCATCACTCTAAGAGGGGTATGCGAAAGGAAACTGTAATCGAAAAAAATCTCTCAGTGCTTCCTTCTCTGAGATTCTTCTATACTTGTCAACAAAAGTTTTCAAAAATCAAACCTTAACAATCTAAAAATAACTTTGATGCAATATAAATTTTTGTTTAATGTTACTTTTATTTAGCATCAATAATCCCTCAATATCTGCATTGTTTACCTTTTTTTAGGCTAGTAACGAAGATTTCTTTGTGAAAATAGGGACGCAAAAAAAAAATGGCGGGGCAAGTGGGAAGATCTTCAGTAGCCCTGCATTTTGCATTTCTATTATTCAACTGTAGCCATTCCACCATACTGAAAATTATTTCCTAAAAAAAGTCAGTTATATTTAATGGCTGCCTTATTACAAATCCCTTTCGGCAGCCCAGAAAGTAATGGTACATTCCTTTTTGTCAAGGTCATCGTTATATATGAAGAATTAATTATTGAAATATCTTAGACGGAATAAGAACAAAGTTTCAAAGAGGAGGGGAAACTATCAAAAGCCTTTCAATTAAAAAATAGTTCACTATAATAAGGCAATAATTCATCAAATTTGAATCATCTACCTATATTCTGTGCCAAGGGAGATATAGGGAAAAGAAATGTTCAACTTCTCAACGCCATTTCTATCCTTAGCTTTTTAAAAGTAGAAATCACTGACTGAGAAAAGAGAAATGAGATGCCATATGATTACGCTGAAAACCAATCGATAAACGACCATTATCGATCCTTCACATCTTTCAAGATCTCTCTAAATTAATTTAAATTTCTAAGGTGTGGGTCCTCTACTGAGACAAGAAATTTTTGAAAGGGAAAAGTAGCTCTGATGTCGTCTTTGTTACCTGATCACGGTTCAAAATTAAGATATCAGTCCCAAAATAGACCCTTTTATTCAAAACACAGGGTAAATATATTTAAATTAATCTAAAAGCTAGCAACTAGCAAAAAAATTTAATACGAAAATTTTTTGGTATGATAGAACAATAATTAGTCCAATTTAAATCGTATTTCTATCTTCATTGGTGAGAAAATTATGAAAAGATGAAATTACCAACCCTTCCTCCCTATTTCCATCCTCTGACTACAATGATCCTCCTACGAACTCGACAGAGATTTTCTCCCTTGCGTCAACATATCCGTCGCCAGCTAAATTCCAATCCAATTAAAATTACACTAATTACCCGATTCACAAGATAACTTGAGAAAATTGTTATATATAACTTTCGAATAAGATGTGGGTTCGTGGAGCTATAATTGGAAAAACTTAATAGAAATATTTTGGAAATTGTTTAATGAGATCCATTGCAATAGACAGACATCTTGCAAAGCATCTATCTAAAAATGTCATAGTCATGAAACAATCACTATAATATTACTATTTTTTTTATGTTTCTCGTGAAATTAAAACACTTATATAAGATTAATCAATCACACTTCAAAAACTGTTGACTAGTTCAGATGTTAAAACATTTTTAAAGTCAGTTTAACATTTCTAAAGTCTGTATTATTTGGAACATAGCTTTTAATATCAAGTTTTAAATACACCGTCTTTTTCATTATTTCTTTGGCATTTTAGGATTTTGAATAATCCTTATGAAATTACCTTCGGAGTTAAATTCATTTACTTATTTTTAAAGGATATAATTTGCATTAAAAATGTATCATCGGGTATGTTGAAAACAGTCATTAGTTTCATGATTTTTTTTAAG
Organism: Argiope bruennichi; assembly: GCF_947563725.1. Classification (NCBI taxonomy): domain Eukaryota; kingdom Metazoa; phylum Arthropoda; class Arachnida; order Araneae; family Araneidae; genus Argiope; species Argiope bruennichi. The sequence continues at coordinate 54,709,175 of NC_079162.1, forward strand.
TTTCCCTTATAGCTTAAAGAAGTTCAACAGAGGCCTAATTCATTGCCCTACTTTCAGCTCGTGCCCTAAGTAATTAATATACCTTCATTATGAAATATCCACCTCTAATAACAATTAAGCAAAAAATAACATATTCTAATGTCCTTATAAACTACTGTGGCTTTTTGTTTGTTTGTTTTATGTAGTAAAATGTAATTATTTTTCTATAAAAAATTTTTTTAAGAATTTGAAGAAAGAATACAAATTAACTAAAACTTAAATACTGACTAACTTTTCAACTAATAAATAGATTTTGTGGAACAAAGCTTTGATCTTTTTGGAGGATTAATTAACGTAATTAAACTATTATGCATTTGTAAAGATGGACGTTTTCATTTTAAAGACCATGTGTTACAAGTAACAAATGTTATTCCATAAAGAATACAAGGCTTTCGAGAATGTTGAGACAAATATTTGCAATATATGATTTAGCACTTCTAAAACCATTTCGACGTTGTTTGTGATATTCTGCTTACTTTTTTTTTATTTAAAATCATCAGTTAGTTATTTACAGTTTTATTAGGTTTCATCAGATCATATCCTTCGAATCCAAACTGACCGAATCACTCTTTCGATCGTTGCAAATGCATCCACACAAATCAGTTGGAATAAGAGATTAGGTCTCATAAATATTCAAAACATTCTCGGTGATTTCCGTTACATTTGTGTAGCAAATGATAGTCTGATAAGACGCTACTATAATTGGTTGAAAGTTGACACATTCAGTCGTCCTCGTTCTGTTCCAAACAGTCTCTTATGATTAGACTTGCATTTTCCCTTCAATCGAATTCATTAGATGCAACAGCATTTATTGCTACTCATAAATTTTCAGAGATTAAGTTTCATCTCTTGCTAATAAGACTTCCACTTCTTCATTTTAAAATTTCTTCGGTCTTCTACATCAAAGCCATGGTATTATAATCATCTAATCTTTTCAACTTTTCCCTCATAAAAATGTTCATACTACTGAAATATGAATTATCTACAATCTTCTTGAAATGTGATAAAGTTACTCGGGAATTTTTGGAGCAGAATTATCGCATTAATTAAAAGTATTATTTTTACTTCAATCAAATAACAAGTACTTAATTTTTAAATACTGTAAATTATGTGTAAATAATACTATATTCATTAATTAACAAATGTCAAAGACGTTTACATATGCTCGGTGCTAACGCAGTAAATCACTATCCATTTAAAAAGTTTCATTTTAAAATTTTATAAGAAAAAAATTTCCACTTGTCTTTTTCAATTTATAGTATTTACATTTACGAAATTTTGAACTATATTTATTTCTTTTTTAATTTTTTTTATTAATCTATCCACATTGAGGCAAATATTCGTTTGGATTGAGGGTGAAGAAAAATTATGATGCAAAAACATGTCACAAATGCTGATTTCTACTAGGTGAAACTTCATAACCAGTGCCATAAGAATTAAATAATACCTTCGATAAAAATGCATTCTTGGATATATCTGGATTTTTAAGCGATATCATTATGCACTTTTTACGGAAATGAATAGAACTGATAAAAAAAATTACCTATAACAAAAACATTCATACTTTTTACCTTCATTTCACCCAAAGAGGCTATTTAAATAGTAGAAAATTTAAATCAAATTAAGATAATGTCGAAAATCTAATTCGATATCTTATCAAATTTAGAAATATCCAAAACTTATTAGAAAACTTAAACAAATCGACATTTTTGATTAAGAATTTAGGAGTGTAAGAAGTATATGGCAAATCTTTTCACTTATTATTCAGGAATTTAAATAAATTCCTTTCAACGCAGACTAAACACCAGTATTCAAGAATAATAAACATAGGATTTTTGACAATATTACAATGAGCGATTTATTACAAAGCTTTTATATCCATCCAGCTTTTATATCCAAAAATCATTTTTTTTTTTTAACTTTACTATACTTTTTTCATTTTCTTTCAAAAATGTGCAAAATGTCCTCAGATTTTTTGCAAATTGTTTTGTTGTTTTTCTAGCAACGGTTGTACTTTTCACAGACCAACAGAAAGCCAGAAAAAAGTACCAGTCCTAGGTTTGACGATTTTATGCAGTTTCGAAAAAAATTCACTCAACATGTTAAATCCATTTTTCACTAAGCAATTGTAATATAATAAAACTTAAAAATATGTAAACAAAATTGAAGTGAAAATAAATGATTTTGGGTGCAGCAATCTGAGAGATTAGAATTGTAGTTTCCGACTTATGATACGAAATACGATAACTGATCATTAATTCCATCAATTTTACCAACCTTTGGTTACTGCATTCATTTAACATGTTAATCCGATTTTATCATACCCAGAGAACAACATCAATTGGCATTATGACTTTTTGTCTCAGAAATGTTTTAATATGTGAATAATATAACTTCTCACTGTGAAAAAAATATCTGTTCGCGTTGATTTGATATTCACTGTCCTAGTCAAGCGGTAGTTAAAAAAATTTCAAGATGCGATATATTTCATAGATTAATATTTATATTCAATTAACATGAATTTCCTATAATTTGTGTTCGGTAAAAGTGAATTTTAGTGTGCCCCTTGCTGCGCCAACAATGCCAAGTCGCCAATAAAGATGGCTGACAAAATAAACAAATACTTCCGTGGAACAGTTACTGTTACCATTTCCCGCCATATAACTAGGACTTTTTACTGATAAGTATTGTTTTTTTCTCCCAAACTGACCGGTACCTTTGCCATCTGTAGAAGGCACTGGGAAGAATTTTTTTAACTTAAAAAAACATCCTACGGCTTCGCTAGCAGTGGTAGCGGGAACCTAGTAGCTTCGCTAGCACATTGGATATAAGGACTGTGTGGATAACAGGAACAGTACATAACCAAAAAAAAAGAAAGAACGGAGAAAGAAGTAACCGGAATATTCTCCATACAAAATTTCAAACAAACATCCTTTTCCCAACTAAATCAACTCGTAAAAAAATATATTCCACTCACCCTTCATCCATTCTGCCGGTTCGATATCAAACCATTCTCCATACAAAATTTCAAACAAGCATCCTTTCCTAACTTTATCAACTCGTAAAAAAAAAAAAAAAAAAAAAAAAAAAAAAAAAACATATATACATATTTCACTCACTCTTCCTCCATTCTGCAGGTTCGAAATACTGTCTTCCATCCCATTTACCCGACATCCATTCTTGCACAATTACCGACATAACAAATTATGAAGGGAACCAACCGTTAGAACACCAAAAGAATTACGAGAACTGAGAAGAATTCTATTGCAGCTGTCTTTTAAAGTGAGAATGCAGACGATTTCGTAAAGTAAGAATTGAGGTTTTTTAAAGCGCATACTAACAATTAAAAATTGTAAAAGAATTAATATTTTCTGCTCACATTAAAAAAAAACAAAGAAGAAAATAATTTAATTATAAGCTTAACTTTCTTTATTTAATAAACTTTTAATTATAATAAAGAACAAAATTAAAATCTTTAATCGATATTTTTTTAATTTAACATTTTTCATAATATATTTGCAGTTTATGTACAACCTATTCAAAAATTAATAAACAAAACAGCATTAGGGTTGCTAGAAGAGACTTCCGAGGGGTTACCATATTGCGACAAACTCGGGGGCACACTATTCTTCACTTCATCCTTGTGTTCTAACCTACCTTTCAAAAAATACAGCACGAAATCAAATTTCAGTTTCAATATTTTTATTTACGAATTATGAAATGTTAGTTGCGTAATTGACTAGAAATAAATTCATTCTTTACAAATAAAATATTATTCTTTTTATTATTTATCAAATATAAAACCTAATAATTAGAGAATACATTGTACATACAAAACAAATGTCTAAATATTTTTCACCTACCATAAAACTAAGCTGATAAGAGAAATGATCTGAAAACGTCTGCTTAATTGTAACATGAAATAAACCGACAGATGCAAGTCAATACTATATTTAAAAAATAAACATATGAATATATCAAATAGAAAAAAATTTCTTCTTAAAAGCAATAGCATATACAAAAACCTAACAACTGAAATCCCATCAATGATTTCTGGTAAATGTTTTGATGCAGAAAAATTAATTGAATTATTGGCGATATAATGTTTTCCGTTTATGACGATGATATAATGTTATTCGTTTATGAATCCTTAATTTATGAAACAATTTATATTTGCCCTTTTGATCAGTTGTCAATTTCTTGATGTCAGTAATTTTCTTTGAATATTGATGATACCTATATTATTTCTGGGCTCAATAAATTAAAAAAATGTTTTATTTTTATCTATTAAATTGACCTTTGTTATAGCACTTGTTCATTTCTTTTTATTTTTATAGACGTACTTATATTCCCATCAGGTCCTTTTCACCTCATTAAGATACTGATATGGATATTTTATTATGATATGAAACAGGAGTATTAGAAATATCTGTTCCACTCGTAAATTCGCCTTCTTCAAAACTTTTAATGTGACATGGCGTGAATGCAGTAGCAAATGAGACTTTCGCCAATTCAACAATATCCACTAAGTCTTCAATCATTCTGCATTGCTTATTGGTAATATTGTAGGATATGTTAACATGATTTGAGGTGTTTTGGACACGATATTCACCTACTGAATAGATATCATTTGCATTGCTACAAGAATCCGTTTCAGAAATTAAAACTTTAGAATTAGAAAAAGCAATAATATTAAAATGCACGTCAACACTATGACGTTTGCTAAGTCATCAGGTTCTTTCCATTCAGACTAATTAATAAAAATCTTTGTCATCAGATTGAATCTTTGAACCATCGTCAATAGATAAAGAAGGCAAGATATTATTTATTCTTTCAGAGCTAACAAAGAATGAATTTTCCTTTCTCATTGGTTCTTGACTTTCTGTCGGTTTAAAGATACATAAAAACGGTCAGAATCAAATACTCTTATCTCGCTGTTCTCTTCGTCGTATTCAAGAAGTTATAAGACGCAAGGACTACAAAGATATTTTAACTCATTCAGAATGTATTCAGCATACAAGCATTCTTCATGAACTACAAGTTCACCCCGAATGTTATTGAATTTGTATACATTTTCAACAAATTTAACATATCGCTTAGATACAGTATCACACTCACCAATAATATAAGTTAGTCTTAAGATATTATAATTGTTTTTAATGGCTGCGGCTACTTCAATTAAAGCGTTTTCTGGATCTCGCACAAACGCTTGAAGAAACATAAAAGGTAAAATATAAGAGCGTGCTGCTTTTCTCAGTTGGCACCACCCGCCTTGTTCGTAAAATTCTCCAGTAAATGCCTCAAAATAACGCTTCCAACATATGTGACCAAATTTAATAATATTTACATTTTCGTTTCCGCGATTGTAAAAACATAGGGTTATAACAAAAGCGCATGTGGCGAATATTCTTTCAAAAATGGTTAAATAACCAAACCAGTTATGGTGGTTGCATGTCCTATGGATATATGCATTGAAATCTAATACAGAATTCCAATATTTATCTTTTTCTTTCACTATTTCTTCCATATAGATTCTATGAAATAAAATCCGCCGGCACAATACTGCATCATAAAAGCGTTCGTCACAAACTTCCTCATAATCTAGTTCATTCAGGCGTTCATCCTCGTAAACTTTAGTAACATCACGTTTTCGTGTTATCAATCCAGCTTTTAACCACATAGTCTTAAATAAATTATAAGCAAAAATTTCTATTTTTAAACACGACGGCATTTTCAAATATATGACTGACAAACAATTTCTTATCAAGTACAAGTGAATGAAATTCAATCAGTAAATCTCATATGTGTTGCCATTAAATATATACTTTTGGTTAAACTTTACTTTCATTCTAAAGCAGCGTTCATATGAGGCCAACTATTGCTCGCAATGGGAAGTCGCGCTTACCTCAAGAACAGCATATGATCCCACTGGAATAATGACAAATGATTGTTCCCTCCAGACAACTGTTTGCCATTGTCCCATTGCGGTCACGTGATCTTCATGACGTAAGCGTTGCCTTCTATATAGCGAAAGAGTTGGCCTCGTATCAACTCTGCTTTAGTTCTCTTAAATCAGTACTTTTGTAAAATAATACACTCAGGGCTGATTTGATCCTTAGAACATCATATCGATTCATCTGCTTTTGTTAGACTACTGAAGCTACCACTGTTTGAATTACGAGATGAACTAGGGAAAATTTCGAATTCATAGCAAAACAAAACATTCTTATTTAGCGATTATTGCGATTTAGCTTCTGCTGAAATACACTAGAGTTGTATTGCAGAGAAAAAGAATGGTATTGTGCCTTTCTTAATCATGTAGAACCACTTGAAGAATAGTATTGCATACCATGAGATATACTTGAAACGCCACAACAAACATTTATGCAATGTAATTTTTTTTTTTTTTTTTTTTTTGTGTGTGTGTGTGTGTGTGTCTTTTCAGGTTCGTCCCATTTTTAAAACCCAGGTCAAAAAGTTCCCGGGTTCTTTTGATGCATTAGGTATTGTCGTGGCCAATATTCAAATTCCTTCTAATATTATTATAACTTTACAACGTTCAATTAATTGCCAGATTTAACAACTTGAAATTTTTTTAAATTGGAATTCAGACTTGTGATTATCGGAGAAAAATATCACAATTAAACAAAAGCGAGCCTTGATTTTCTTGTGTATTCATTACTTAGCTTCGATTCGCATGATTAAAAATTTACGAGCCGGTGTCATGGCATAGGGGTAGCGCGTCTTCCCCGTGATCTGGGTGGCCTGAGTTCGAGTCCCGGTTCGGGCAGGGTTGTCCTTCATCTGTTCTATCTGTGAGATGTGTGAATGTTCCCCCCTGTAAAAAGGGGTTGTGCAAACGAATGTGATGCGTGAGTAGCTAAGACGTACTCTTGGACCTAGTTGGCGCTACGGAAACAAGAGACGCTCCCTTGGCTTAAAATCGCTGACTTCGAAAACGAGCTTGTCCATGGTAAGTGCCATTATGAACAACAAAAATTTATGATACCATTAAATTTCAGGGCTATTCAAATTCACCTTCAGTAACTTAGAGGGTTGTGAAGGGCATTCTACTTATTCAAATGATTTTAAATTTCAACAAATGTTATTTCAGATCAGGCGCTTGAATTTATTAAATAAATAAAAAAGTATTAAAAAATTCAAAGAAAATTTTAAAATATAAGAGATACAAAAAAAAAATTTAGAAAAAAATGTATGCGCAAAGTATTCAAATATCTTATGAGATAAAAGATGATAGACAGCTTCACAAAAAGTTTTAAAAATCACTAGTTTTTTTTGAAGAAGAGGTGGATTATCATGGAAGTTATAAACCACCTGCACCATTATTGGATACCAGTATTCCTATGGCATGTTGGTAATCATCCGTTATTTCACAACAACTTGGCGTTTTCGCTTTTTTTTTCCGTCTAGCTTTATCTGAGCTTTGTTTGTGGGGTCTCATGACAGAACAATTTTATCGTGAAAACCGGTGTCTCTCATTTGTATTCTATAAATTTTTTTTTCTCATTCTCTTTATAAATGAACAACACATTTTTCTCTCAGGCAAAGACATAATCAAAAAATGTGTTTATCGGAATCAGACCGAAACATAAAGATTCGTCAGAATCCCGACCGATTTTATTTATCTATTTTTTTTTTTTTTTGACGATTACAATATCTTTTTTTCTATCTTTATTTTGTGTACAAGAAAGTAAAAACACATTTTTAGTAAAGCTTAAAGCTTACATCTTATAAGATCGATTTCAATTGCTCAGAATCTTAGAAATCTTTAAAAATAAACTTCAGTTGTTTTCGATCGAAAACAACTAAAGAAGCCTGAATACTAGTTGAAACAATCCTAGTATAGCTCATGTTTGACTGTTATAACAAGTTTGCTTGGGGAAAATTCTGGGCTTTGCAACCAGAGGGACGTAGGCTCGAGACATGGTTCCCAATTTGTGAGAGTGCAAGACAAGTTAAATCAGTTGGGGGCAGTCGTTTTACCGTCGGTAAAATATTTAAATTTAAAATAGGAATGCCGGTTAACACATTACCCTTGTAATCCACCCACGATTCAAAACTGCATGGTTCATCTCATCATACGTCTTTAAAACGGACTGTTAATCTAAATAAAATAAGCATGCCTGACAATAAAGTGTTTGGATTTAATAGATCAGAGGACTTAAAATTTTGAATCTTAGTTTGGACCTTATTAGAGCAATATTCTTTCTTTGACGCTACGAAATCAAGAATAATTATTATGCAGCACCCAAAACATGAAATGCGCATCTTTCAAAAAATTTTATATAAAAATCAATGGAAAAACTCAGAGAACGCGATTCTCCTCAGATATTTTTCAGTGAAATTCTCAAAAGTTATATTTTTCTTTTTCCATAGCTACATTATCAATAAATCAATTATTTTTAATGTGATTTTATTTGGGAGGGGCGATCTGATAATAAATTTGGGATAAATTGATTATTATTAAAGGAACAATGAGACTTGGAGAACAAAATTTGAAAGTAAAAAAGAAGAGGGAAATGGAACAATGAATTTAGAGAAGTATAATAAATCTATATTTCAAAGTCATTTAACCCTTCACATTCTGAAAAATAAGATACATAACTATACATATATCTGAATAAGGATTACTTTTAGTGTTAAGAGGGCTTAAAAATATGGTTATAGATTTGCTAAAACTCCAAAAAAAGTACATTTTTATTTTTACCATTATTTTATCGCATTTAAGCAAATTATTAACTTTTGTAGATTTCAAATTGTACTAGTTATCATTTTAAATGTAATTTCAATTATAAAATATCAACGCATTTATGACGTCAAGGTTTTTGATTATGTCTAGTCTTTTAAGCTGGCATTTATAAGAAGTGAGGATATTATTTGTATATTTGAAAAGAACAAAACTGTACAAAAACTTCTAAAATAAAGCAATTTATTAAACCATATTAAATATTACTTTACAGATTATACATCAGTTATAAGGTACTTAAAACAACAACACTAAAAATGTGTTTAATAATTACCATAGTATTAATAGTATACCATAGTATATAGTATTAAAAATTACCATATCGTTTAAGTTCAATCCCAATTTTTCAATAAAATATATTTTTAAAAAATAATTTCATTCTTTTAGAATATTATCAATAATAATTTTAAGTTTCTCGGTTTTAAGTTTTTAATAAATAAATTATTCTTACAATGCATAATTAAAAAGTTTGTTTATTTCTTTTTCTACTTTATGCTTATTTTACTAGCTGTTTTTCATCTTTTCACTGACTATTCATGAAATCTCAGGTCCTGCACACTTCCCGTTATTTTTACCTCCTGTAAAGTTTTGAATATCACAATTCTTATCCTCACGATAATTTTCAAATGCAATTTTCCGTAAAGAGCCATTGAATGAAACATTTTCTGTCACCGAAAGGATATGTTTACTCTGATATCGGTTTTTTGGTTTGGTTTTGGTTATATTAACGTCCCGTTTGAAGCAACACTAGGGCTATTTTGGGACGGACCTCGTAATTTTGAACCGCGGTCAGATGACGAGGACGACACCTGAGCTGGCACCCCCCTCTCCACACCACACCAGCGGGAGGACGTTTGGTCATGACGGATTTAACGTGCAACAGACCCCCTTACACGACGGTTCTTCGGTGGAATCGGGTCTCGAACCTGAAACCCTCCGGTTCCAAAGCCGTGACCTTACCACCAGGCCACCGCGGCCCACTCTGATATCGGATGAGAAGCAATACTGAAGAATCTTAAGACAATTGTCGTGTTTGACCTTTACATCGTTTACCATTTTTAGGGTTCAGTTATGATATATTAAAACAAAAAACTGTCTACCAACTTTAAAAATGTTTTTTTTCCCCTTATGAAATATTTACTTAAATTCGCCAAAATTCAATTTTTTTCAAGCATTATCATCCAGTATCGAATACAAATTCAAATTCTATCGAAAATATTAGCAATAGTATTAAAAAAGTTATTCCCATTAATTAAACTATTAATAAATGGAGAGTAATTGAAATGTAAATTCTCAAATAATTGATGACGGTTACCGTTTTATTTATATATATCTTTCCTTTATAATCTAACTGTAATTCTTGCTTTATACAAAATTGCTATATAACGGAAATAAAAACTTTATTTTTACTTTCTAATACATCAAATATACAAATCGAAACTATTATTAAAAAAAACTTTAATCTCAAAATTAATTTACCTTCTAGTTTTAAACTTCACTGAGTCGGAAAATCTCATTTTTAAATTTGAGCGGTTTGCTATTCAAAGAAGATTGCTCCAAGTTTTGAAATTTTCGAGTAACCATAAAAAAGATGTTTGAAAATTCAAATTTCCAAGTTTAATTCCTTTTAGTAGATTTTTAATTGTTATTTTAAGCATAGTTGCTGCTGTGCATTAGGAAACAAATATATTTTACAGATGACAGATGTGATTGTTGAAGTTACTTTCGTCTTGTAATAAGAAGTATATTTTGATTACTTCTGGGAAAGAAATTTCACACAAAAAAAATCGGCTATCATAATATTTTATTTAAATAAAACTTCACCTTGTCACCACGATCACAGAAATGAGATCCTTTATACATTAGTCCAATTTGAACAGGCTTATGAATCCGTGAATAAACATTTTGAAACCTACATTGTTACGATTGAAGGAATTTTGAGCATTTTCTATGATCTAACCATAAATGTTTCCTTCATACACATAATTAGCTTTATTTTTGTTAATGAAGTCACCTAACTATCGCTGACGATTTTCTTTTCTTGGGTATTGACCACACTTTTGTAGCACTGTGCACAACTTTGATATGAAACTTGTTTATGGTATACAAGCATATAATATTTATAAATAACTTGTTCTGACATCCTGTAAATACAGCAGGCACTCGTATATATTAAATTAATTTTCTGTGTAATACCAACAACTAATTTTATAATTACTAAAAGCACTATTTATGCAAAATAAAACATAATATACATATTAAAATAATATACATAATACATATTAAATAAAATACATAATACATATTAAATAAACATTTACACCATAATCATATTATGTTGGCTAAAAAAATACATTCAAATACTTCATAAATTGTTTTTTACATTTATTAAGATATCTCTCAAGGTATTTGACGCTCAATCTATCATACAAGTTATTAAAATGACGAGGTTATATATATTCTGCTACAGGTTAAAATTCGTTCCCTTTTTGTATCAATAAATTTACTACTATAAAACAGAAAATTTTGGATTTTGTAACAAAAACTATTCGTATCCTATACCTAGAAATTCAGAAATTAAAAAATAAACAGGTTTTTAAATTGTAATCAATCTAATGCCTTGATTACATAAAACAGCCGAAAAAATATGTAAGTAAATAAATGCTCCATAGAGAAAGACAATTAATATCTAAATTCCATTGAGATGATGATTTATAGAAAAAGATTTCACAATATCGTTTTAATTTAATCTTTCACTTTCTTTCTGAAAGTTTTAGTGGAACATTTCTTCGAGTTTAACTTTTCATGAATACCATGTAAAGTTGAGAGAACGTAATGTATTCCTTGATTGTCTCCTAATACAAGAATCATTCTTAAAAAATTAATAATGTCTCTTTTTTCATTACATGTGTCATCTTTGATATTTTTAGACTTTTTAATTTTAGTGTTTCTTTCATCACAATCTCTAGAAGATGCCTTTCCCTTCCGCAAGGAAATATTTTTCTCAAAACTTTTATTATACGATAAACATGAAACTCCTACATCACGTTTTGTTAAATCATTTTGAGAGCTGAAATGTTCCATGCTTGTGGCAGCTGGTGAAATTGCAAAAGTTTCAGATTCTAATGCCGATTGTTTCATTGGGGAAGTTGAAGCTTTAAGAATTTTAGTCGCTGAGGTAATGATACCGAATTCATTTAAGCAGGGCGTTACCTTATCTATTTCAGCAGATCTAGAAGATTCGTCAAGATTCTGGAGTTGTTGTTGAGTCGAATAAAGAACTCTTGATACACTAGGGTTGCAAAATTTTAATAAGGATTGCAAAGAAATTTCAATTTCTCTGAATGTTTCAGGACGATGAAAATTCTTATCATCATCTGTTGTGTCAGAGCGGTAATGGGTGTATGTCTGTTCATTCTTAAATTTTACCCATGACATGGAAATAGTTCCACAATCATTAAACTTGGCGTTTTGTTTAAATTTAGTATAGTTATATATAGTCGAATATAAAACGTCTTTTTCAACAAAAACGTCTCTATACATTCTAATAGATTCTATAAGTGCTTCATAAGGCTTTGCGACTTCTTTCAGCTGAATCCATCCTCCTTGTTTATGAAATTCCTCCGTATGCTTATCAAAATATATCGCCCAACAAATATGGCCATAATACATAAAATCTACCAAAGACAAATAGTGACATTTGAGACATAAAACCATAATAAATACAAGAGTTGCAAAAAATCTGTCAAAAATCGTTATATTTCCAAACAGGTCATCACTATTACACATACGAAGAACGTAATCTAAAAAATCTGACATAGAATGTTGGTATTGAGCTTCATCTTCAGATAATTTTTCGAAGTACATTTCAAAGCACAGAACATAACGACATGCTATGACATTATGGAATCCTTCATCGAATATTATTTCTTCATACTCAGGATCTGCATGACATTCTTCTACATAAATTTGAGAAATGTCTTTTTCAAATGGAATCATTTCCATCCTGTAAAAAAAATTTTGAATAACTTTAAAAGCGTAGAGCTCAAACTTTACATCTAATGCCATTTGTTTAGATTTCAGGTTTTTCTTTACAAAATGCAGACTATTAAGGTGGGTTCACATGAGGAAAATAGTTTCGCGCAATTGTTGTCTCTCTGCTATTGTCCCTATATTGTCCCCGTGTGAACAGTTGAGACAACGTCGAAGGGACAATGGCAAATGGTTGTCCCGACAGGATAACTATTTGCCATTGCTCCGTTGCAGTCACGTGATTTTCTTGAAGTAGGCGTGACCTTCTATTGCGTGCAATATTTGGCCTCGTGTGAACCCACCTTTACTTTCCCTTCTAAAAAAAATAATCACTTTACTTTTGTTGCCAAATTTCCCTAACAATTTATTTGTATAAATATATTTTACTTCTCGGATTAATATTTTAGTCAATTTCTTCCAAGTCACTATTCAATTAAAAGAAAAACTACAATACGTTTGCGATATTGAATTAATTTCGTAAAAATATATTTTTTAGTATCGTAAATGTAATTGAGCCCTTTCTGAAAAAAAGGAACAAATATGGGTTGATCTGCTGACTTAATGACAGCTTCGGTGCCATGGCTGGATGAAATAGATTCGAATCCTTATTACCAGATCTTCAAATATGTAAGCTTAGTATACTCTACTTTCTATAACAAGGTAGACTTCTTAGATTTATAAAGTAAGGTACTGACTCCGTTTAGTGATCTCAACGTAGAATGACAAGACGTTGTGATCCTAAACCAGCAGATTTCTTGCGATTTCACTAGAATGATTAGTTGTTAATCAATCAAATCAATAGAAAATAATCAGATGTCATTGAAAAAATCTTTCCTAGTTTCAATATCGACACTAAATCTATAAACTGAGATGCTTATAATTAATACTCCCTCTATTTGAAATTCGAAACCTGATTTATTTAGTTTCAAGAGGGACAAGAGTTAACTGACTTTCTGTATTTATTTCAACACTTATCTAAATATTCTGTCTACTTTGTCTTCAGATATTTTCTTTTGGTTGCCACTACTAGCATTTTCCATTTATATATATATATATATATATATATATATATATATATATATATATATATATATATATATATATATATATATATATATATATATATATATATATATAGCATAATTTTTATTCTTTTTCGGAGTAAATAATAATGTTACAAGGGTAAAGAAAAACAAACAGGCGGGAGAAAAAATGCTAAAGAAGAATATTCACGAGTTGCTCAAAAAACAAACAACAGTCTTTGCCTATCCTGAAGTTATACACTCCTTTTTACCAATGATCCAAGAAATAAAATAGATGAGAATTAAATTTCTAGAGGTAATGTAATTATAATTAGTTTATTACTGACTTAACACAACGGGTAATTTGATACCGATTAAGTTTATCTAAAAAGACTGTTTGAATCATGAACCGGCACAATCCTCTCCAGGCTTCTATACAAAACTAGGAAAAGGATGTTTAAACCAGACAGATTAAACTTGAACTCAGTCTTCTCCCGTAATGGATTGGAATTCGGATTCGAACCTGAGAAGTTTCGAATTTGAAACTGAAATTCTATCACTAGGCCACAGCAACCCTATAAAATTCAAGAAGCAGTTATTGATAAGATAACTGCATCATTCATCTTAATTTTCAAATATTGCCTGAACTATATTACCACATTGAACAAAAATTAATCCTGGAAAGCTCAGTAAGTTCTGTAGTAATCATATCAAGTATCATATATCTTTTATAATGTTAAAAGTTCAGTTTAGTAGGGCTTTGAGATTTATGCTTGCCATTCGGCTGCTTTATATAATGTTTAAATCTATGGGATTTGTTTTCAAAACAAACATTCTAGTTGGAAGGTATAGTCTCAAATCTGGATGTATCAGTCGCGTTATCTTTACCTGGTAGGATAATATAGCATTTCCATCTCTTTACTACAAACCATCTTTAATTTTATTCTCCTTCCAAGTCATTCCATGCAACTACAAAATTAGTCAAACTAATTGCACCGATTAAAAACGGCTATAATTTTCCTTATAAGCAAAGAAAACTTCTAAAAATATAAAAAAATAAAAAGGAATAAGATACAATGAAAATTTCTAGAAATATAAAAAATAAAAAAGAATAAGATACAAAGAAAACTTCTAGAAATATAAAAAATAAAAAAAGAATAAGATACAAAGAAAACGTCTGAACTCAATATTTAAGAAACCTTAAAATCTGGTTTTCATGGATGACAATTTCCCTTTGCGACTTCTCTCAGTCTCATGAGCAACATCCATGAGACATTTCATTTCACGGCAGACATTGTGAAGCCTGTTAAGTGATGCAAACCGTAGACTCTATTGAAGCACTTCTTTTGTGTGCGATAGTGAACGAACTAAAGTTGAGTATAGCGAATATTTCTTTCAGTAAATAAATGAAGTACCGTACACATGTTGCTCCTATACCTAAACGTTATCACATAGAGAAATTATTGTATTCGTTAATCAAAGTTAAATCCTCCATTTGCATTGTGCTCAAAGTTTTACTTCCCATCTTTATGAATAAAGATTCATGGCTACTTATAATCGTTAGGTTTGTTTTGAATAATCTTGTAAAATGTATCTTATATAAAACAATTAGCATTTGGTTTTGGATTTTAATTTTTCATTTATGTTTGTTATTTATTTTCTTACATAACATTAACACTTAGAGGAAGTTTCTCACGACTAATTTTTTTTCTTTTCGTAACTGTGCATGAAATTTATTTGGTATAAATTCTACTTTTAATTTATCTTTATGTACTTTTATGAACTAGAATGTCTTTGATGGCAATAGCATCTACATCAAAAAGAAGACTATTAATTAATAAATTTTAAAAATCTGCTCTCTTGTCACAATAATAAAATTGCATTCTTTCAGATTAGCGCACACTGTGGATTTAAAAGGAAATGAAACGGCGGATGAATTCGCCAAAATATCATCAATAAAAGAAAAAAATGATTACCGTTTTGATCACACAAAAATCCAGCTTAAAAGTAATAACAACAAAACAATAATTGCTTGGAAGATCTGCAATAGAAGATCGGATACTGCAACAAAAGGCTGTTGGACGAAAAAAATATTTAATAAAAAAAACTACAAGATAGCAATGTGATTTTTATATCAATCAAATCTACATCAACAATGGAATTTTTAGAAAATATGAGACACGACTTTTCAATAAACCAGCAAAAGCCGTGGTGGTCTGGTGGTAAAGTCTCGACTTCGAAAATGCTGAATTTCATGTTCGTGATCCGATTCCCCCACAGAACCGCCATGTAAGTGGATCCAGTGCACGTTAAATCCGTCGGGGCTAAGCGTACTCCGGTTAGTGTGATGAAGAAGTTTAGAGAAGGGGCGTCAACTCAGATGTCGTCCTCGTCATCTGACAGCGGTTCAAAATTAGGAGGTCCGTCTCAAAATAGCCTTATAAATAGTGTTGCTTTAAAACGGGTCGTTAATATAACTAAAATAATCAATAAAGCGGCAACGTGTACCAGTGGATCCATAGAATATTCAGATGAAAATACTCTTTTATAATGTCCTCTCTGCGAAAATGAGAGAATCTTGTAGCCAGAAACTTGAAAAATTTAGTTGTCAAAAATCTTATGCTCATTCCGTTCCTTCATAAACACTAAAGAAATTGTTCATTTACTCAACAAACAGATGAACCTCATTAAATTCTCCTCTGACTTATTCGTATTATTTATTTATATTGAATTCTGCTCTTTCTCATTTTGTTTTTGTATTTTTTATTTGTATTTTCTTTTCACATATTTTTATCTGTTTGCTGGTACATTCGTACGTTATCTCTTATTTCGTTTATGTTCACTGTTCTACATAATTTTTCTGTATGACTTCATGCTTTGGGATATATATAAATGTGTGTGCTTCTATAACTTTGTGCCTTTATGCTGAGGGATTTGTGTTGAGGTGGCCTGTTGTTGTCCCTCCAAATATCTTAAAATGGAGTTTATTATTGAATTAGATGGCATACAAGTTTCATAATTTATTTGCAGTAGTACCATTTGTCATTTTTGAATATATACCCCAATATACAAAAAGTATTACTAAAGTCTATCGGTATTTTTGGATTTTAGCTGCTAACAGGAAAAAATACCTGTCTCAAGATTACATCATTTCAGTTATTATATTTACAACTTTTTTGAAATGACTATCAAATCAGTTATCAAATTTGTTTTAAAAGTTGCGCCACAAATTTAAAAAAAATTCTAAGTCTTTATTGAAAAGCAAAATGTTTTCAAATTTCACAACGCACCACATCATAAGACACGAATTACAACCATAAAAGTTTTTTCAAACAAGCAATTTTAAAACAAAAAAATTGCAAAGTCAATGCAATCGTAATTTTGTCCTTTATTAAAAGAACTGACATTATTCATCTCGCAACACTCATTGATACAAATTTCAAAAAGCAAGCAACAATTCAGATGTGGCCAAGCATCTAATTGCCAATAACTTTTGAGCAACTGATGAAAAAGGAAAGAAATTATTTGGAAGGTAAATCTTAAGTATTCACTGCAAATCTGTATCAGATTTGAACATTTTTTTTTCTCTAAGAAACTAATACTTCAATGCAATGTGAATGAAAAAAAATCCATTTATTTTTTAATGATTTACAGTAATCGATGGATTTTTATCTCTTATGAGAAATCTGAAAGAAGGGAAGCACGATTTTTTCTCTTTCAGCTTCCTAAAACCAAAATCATTCTTAAAAGATCCTTGATTCCATTGCTTTCTTCTGCTTTAGCCCATTCCTTCCTTTCTTTTCCTTCGGTGTCACACCTTCCTTCATCAAAATGTCTGAAGTGTCTTCCTTCATCAAATGAAGCTGAAACGTTCTTCGTCGTATCTCTGTTGATGGTGATAAATTTTTGCTTTCTTTGGTCCTTTCATACATTTTTCCTTCAATGCTACTTTTTTCCCCTTATTAGAACATTTATCCTCAAAAGCAGAAATATTCTTCCTGACATCTATTCTGATGTCTTCAGATGATGAAAATTCTCCTATTTTTAGAATTTCATTTTGACATAGCTTAACTTCCGTAAAATACAATACATTTTTAACGGGCAGTCTGCATCTAAAGGAAATAAGTTTCCCTCGATAGAAACATCTGTTGCAATACCATGATCATTATGAGATTTAATCCATGGTTTAGGGCTAATATCATTCAAACTATTTCTTCCACCATAATAGTAAATTTTAATGTTGTCAAAACTTTCTGGGTTATTGGTAAAAGAGTCAATAAACTCTGAAGGCATTTTCATTTTGTGTCGCAGAACTTCTCGATTTGATGAAGTACAGAAATTTAAATTATCAGAATTCAACGAAGTATTTTCCATCTTAAAGGGTTGAAAATGCAATCTTATCTCTTGTACTTCTGTTTTAGTTGGTACTGAGTTTTGCAGTATAATTCGTAGTCAGATCGTCATCATTTAGAAAATTTGCTTGAACCAAGTAGTCTGCAGCAGATACCAAAATCTTCAGTTGTGGGTGGATTGCTGAACCTTTTAGTTGCTTGAAAAACATTTTCCATTTCTTAAATGGTAAAATATGCATAGTTCTTTGGATTTAAGGAGGCATCGTTAGCATTTCAAGATCTTAACTGTTCACTATTAAATTTTACCCATGACATGGTAGGGCTTTCATGACAAATAAACTTTGAAATTCTTTTAAAACTAGCATAAGTATCTACACAATTTTTGGATTTTAAAAATATTCCGTATTTAAAAAGTTCTAGAAACTGATTTTTTGATATATAATCCTTTGCTACTCTTCCGAGTTGCATCAATTCTTCTTGTTCGTAAAACTCGTTGCCATATTTGTCGAAGTGCATTGTCCAACATATATCCCAATCTATAGGAGGGACAGGAATGTTTCGACAAAAATAAATACCCAAACAAAGTGCATGTACCAAAAATTCTTTCAAAAACTGTTTAAAAAACCGAAAACTTCAGTACGGCTACACATATGATTAATGTAATTATCGAAGTCAAAGCAAGTTTTTATAAATACTGGAACACTTTCACGCATTTCTTGAACATAAACATGATAATAAAAAGCAAATCGGCATCTAATTGCGCAGTAAAAACTGCTAATGTTTAGCTGTATTCAGGTACAGCTAAACATTCTTTGCCATAAATCTCAAAAATATCAGGTTTATGGGAAATCAATCCGCTTTCCAAATAAAATGAATGGGACACATCATAAGCGAATATTTCTATTAGTAAATCCGATGTCATTTTAAAGCGTAGGAAGAAAACATATAGAATGCATTTTTCTCGTAAAAAAACATGTACTCGATTCTTAATCTGCTGCCTTTAACCATTTCAATATATGTTGCTTTTATTCTGGTTTATATAGATTTATATTATAATAGGGTCTTGGTAGCTTGATGGTGAATTCTGCTATGAGAGAGCAAAATGACACGTTCAAGACAAAATATCAGCATTGATGCTGACCTGGTGAAAATGAAATTTACCGTTTTGAGCCAAATACTCATATGTTGATACAGCGAGAATGTTTCGAGAGTGGATTTCTATTCCAAGTGTCAAATTCCTCAACTGACCGTAATCCAAATTTAGGAGATCTACCAAAAAATAATCCTTGTGGGCTTTCAAAATAAGCTTCAAATTTTAATGCGTAAATTAGATCCTAAATATATAATCATTGAAATAAGAACATTATACTAAAACGCGCACTCTCTGACTGTTGTGGCATTAGTTCATCATTTTTCCCATAGGGAGATTATACGTTTGATGCAGCATGGCCAAATTTGACTCTGGTGCTATCAAAACCCAACATCATAGGTAGATTAAAATATAGTTTCTGAAGTAAATATTTTCTTTAAATCTCTCCTAAATAGAGTTGGTTATCTTTTCTAAATGGAGAAAACTAACCAAACAACAAATATATAAGATACTCTCAACTCATGGTCTTAGGTAAGCATCATATTGGCTTAGGCAATTATTGGATGGAAAATTAACTTAGAAATTCTTTATAAATTATGTAAAACAAAGTTTACGATGTATTTGTCGAAATTCTGAACTGAGTAGCTAAAATAAAATATCTGTTTATACGTTGAATTTGTGACTTGTATTGGCCTATGCAAGTTCAGATTAAACTTACGCAGCTAACTGAAGCCTCCAAAAAGGTAACAGATCCTAGCATATTCAACTCAAGCAAACATCAATTGCAAAATGATTTCTGAGATATGATGACAGAAGAAAAACTTCTAACCTACCCCCAATTTTAAAAAAGCTTAAAGAATAGCTGAAAATTTTTACAGCAATATAATACTCCATTTTCTAATTTGCAAAATTTTAGCTTAAATTTCACCGTTTGAGTGCTGAAGAATTTTATTGTATATACCATGAATTCTTGTATATATGCTAAAAATGCGGAATAAAATCCGTAGGTTTTTTTTTTTGAAAATAATAAAATTGGCTATAATTAATTCTAATTGTTATATAAAAATAATTCTTACCAACGAAAATATTTTTATTTGCACTTATTACAAGAGTGTTTTGCAATACAAATTCCATTAATTCCCTTTTTACATATAGAGCATATTAAATTCAATCGTTTAATTCCCCAATCATTTTTACAGCATATCTCACCCTGTCATACGATAAAATTCGAGTTTTCGAGTGCGTGCCAAAAGTTTATGGACAACGGATTTTTTTTTTTTTTTAAATTTTACTATTGAAAAAGTTGAGTAACAATTTCCAAAGCATTTTTTATTACAAATAATATACAAAAATATGCCACGCAGTCACAAAATTTGTGATAGAAATTAAAAATGAAAATTTGCTATTCCAAAAGTGTATAGGCAACTCCTTTTTTTCTTTAACGTTCAAATTTTGAAGCCTTTTTTCCTAATAACTTCAAAACTTCGATCAGGCCTGCTCAAAAAAAAAACTACTTTTTGTAGCTTTAGATTTTGAACTACTGCAAATGGACGCCGCCCACTAACATATAAGTCTCTAACTAATATTCCCCAGAGGTTCACCATTGGAATCAAGTCAAGGCCTGAGCTGGCCACTCCATAACAGTTACTTAATTTTGTCGAAACCATTATATTGTACAGTTTGTCATGTGAATGAAGCAGTTGTCTTGCTGATATATACATTTGTCCCTACTTAACAACTTTCCAAATGAAAGTGATTCTACTTCGATTGTTTCCTGGTAATTTTCGGAATGTTGACGACCTTTTAAAAACGCAGTATCGGTAGTTCCATTATAAGAAAATGCTCCCCATCACATGAGTGACCCTCCGTTTTGTTGTCTGCTGAAAATCGCTCATGATTACTTGCGAATTTCGTGGCAGTAATATGCCTAATCATTAGATCCATTTAAATTGAACTTTTCATCACAGGACAGAGCACTCAATTGTCCAATTCGTATGGTTTCGAGCCCACTGAACATGAGCATCTTTATGCCGTTTTGTCAACTTTGGTGACTGACGCATTTCACGATAATCAAACAATTTACTTACCCACAGCCGTCAATGTACCTTGTATTTTGATACTAGAACGGTCATACCTCTTGAAATTCACCATGCAGTCAGGTTCTAGGTTGAAACTAATCTGAAAGAGCCGTTTAGATGTCTTCTTAAGTCGCCCAGAAAGTGATTTTTGTTTCAAAATGTCACCGTTTGACAAGAATTTGGTAAATACCAACCTTGCTGAGTCCAGTTTTCTAACAATTTCCACAGCTTTCATTCCACAATTTTTCAAACGAAAGGTTTACAAAATGTCATTTTTGGAGATCTATACGTCGCGATGCAATTTACAATCAGACGAAAAGGGAAATATAGCTTCATTTTTATCTCAGGAAACTATAGCATCACAAGTACATGACCTTGGAATCGGCAAATTTGGCTATCAGTACTTAAATCAGATTTTAACACTGATTGTCTGTATATTTTTGGGTAGTATTTTTATATTAAATTTAGGTCTACTTTAAAACTCTTTGAGTATTTTATTATTTGTATTACTTCAATACATACTTGCATAATTTATTTCGTCTTTCTTACTCGTTTAATTAGCTCTTAAAACCAAAAAAATGGTAGTCCATAAACTTTTGGGACGCACTGTATATTCACCTATCCATTAATAGACGATCATATTGTTTAACCTATTTTAAATTACTAGCGACCTAAATTATTTGACTATTTTTTCCTATATTTAAATTATTTAAAAACCACTGTTCAATCAGCTAGACTGGGGAGAGAATAAGAGATAATGCAAGAGGGTTTTGCATGCTTACATCAGACCTGCTTCTCTGCTCTTATGGGGTCTTAGATCGTGCACTTGCACGTTTTTTATCGTCTGATTGTCAGCTAGGTCCATCATTTCAAATGACGGCTATTCATTCAGCATTTTGAAAGTAATGGATGAATGGGGCTGAGAGGTTATGGATCATTTCAAAGAATCGTATTGAACTTTTGACAGAATTTTCAAGTGGTTTGAATTTATTGGGTTTCAATATCTGTCGTTTCTGACAAACCTTGTCATACCGGAAAATAATTTAATACAGAATTCCACTGCAATCCAATTTTGTGGATGGATTTTTTACTGTTTTATTATTGATTTTGAAAATTAGTGAGCGTCAAATAAAGCAAATAAGGATAGAAATCCATTAGTGTTGATAAAAACATTTCAATGGAATTCATCTGATCCTGTTCAGACATCAAAAGAAACCTTTGAAGTAACTAGTGATTACACACGATTCCATTTCATGTCAGAAATCCTATTTTCAAAAAAAAATTCAACATAACTACTTACATGCAGATATTCTGGAACAAATACAAAGACAGTGTTTTATCAACAGGGAAACAAAATGGATTTTTTCCCAAAGTAAACAAACATGCATTTTTAAAAACACACAGATTCTTTGAAAAGATTTGATGAAGTGCCGTCCATTCCGTTGTCCACAAAGAAATTCTAGGATCATTATATAAATTAAATCAACAGAAGTATAATTCAATTTCAGTCGTTTTCTCTTTATCTGATTCTCGTTCCCGCACCAAAGGCGATGCATCTTTTCTTTCTTTTAGTAAATGCAAATTCTTATCCACTTAATTTCTATAAAAGCATCTCTAAACAAAGAAAGCCTTTAAAAAATAAACTACTTTCGTGATTTACTGATTAGCTTAAAGCTTTTGTTTCACAAAAGTAAGATTTACAGCTTAACAGGATATTAGAGACGCCAATTACAGATTTAAATTGTTGGATATGTTGACAAATATAGAACATCACACACGAACTAAAAAAATATAATGCATAGCATGAATTTAAAACTAGTATGAAGCAAAAAAGCTTTTTTTTAGTAAATAGAATAGTAAAACATAATTAAAAACTTTGCTTAATTCATTATTTTCTTCTTTTGAAATAAATGGCAAAGCATAATGGTGTTTATTTGTTATCAAAGTACTGCTAAGTACATCGTGAAGCAGCTTATCATAGAATTCTTTCATATTGGTTCGACTTCTTAACATATTACATCGAAAGGATGTGTGTGTGTGTGTGTGTGTGTGTGTGTGTGTGTGTGTGTGTGTGTGTGTGTGTGTGTGTGTGTGTGTGTGTGTGTGTGTGTGTGTGTGAGAGAGAGAGAGAGAGAGAGAGAGAGAGAGAGATGCATTGTAAAAAAGAGAAAGTGGTCTGTTCTGCATTTCAAGATGCCTAAACCTTCGTATCTCTATAATGAAATAGTAAAATTCTGAATTTGAAATTGCTCGGTAAGACTGTTAAGAAAATATCGAAGCTTTTAAATCGTTTTAAAAGTATAAGACGACATATGAGCCAAAACCTCGTTCCGGAAAACCACGTGTCATGGATATCCACTGTTATAGATGAATACAAAGAATAGCATAGAATTAGAAAATGTCGGTGCAAGAAATTGCAAGGGTTTACAGGTAGCAAATGCTTAAAAATACTGTTCACATATGAATTATAGAAACTGATTATATATGATTCACTCAAAAAAGGCTCTCAGATTACCCTTCTCAAAATTTCACATTTGTAAGAGAAACAATGGGCTCAAAAATCAGGTCATAGATGATGAATGGATGGCTGTCTTTTTCAGTGATGGAAAAAATGAATATGGAATCCGATGAATGGAATTCAATAGACCTGATTGAAACATAAAATACTGGCTTGATTTACGAAAAGAGCCCATTAGCTTTTTCAGTAGGCAAATTGGTAGTAATGGATCTGGGATTTGGTAAGCGGTTTTCGGTTTCAAAGGTCATGTGGATTTGGTCTTTTTAGATGGCCGACAAAATTCTGCTAAAATCATAAAAACATTAGAAAAAGATCTTATATTATTTTCTGAAAACAAAAGGGGACGAAATTGAGAATATCAGCATGATAATGCTCTTATCCATGCAGACAATGTTACAAAAAATTATTTAAACTGTTACTGCTCTTGAACGGTCACTGCTGAGTCCTGATCTAAACCCGACTGAGAATCAAAGCGGCATGTTCTTGGAAGGCATTTGAGAATGGAGGGTAATTTTATTCAATGCATGCCTTTATGATAGATATTTAAAGTACATAGTATAACTTGAAATCTGAGATATTACAAACTTTAATTATGTCGTTGGAAAAACTTGTATACAATGTCAGGAAAGACATTAAACTATTAAGAACATTGTATTGTGCATTTTTTGTTGAAATGTTACATATTCTATAAACTTTTGGAATATCTAATATTTTCATTTCATTATATAACTGAAACATAAATTGTTATTTTTTCTAAATATTTCGCTGAATGCTAGTCGCATATGGCTTGAATAAACATATTTATAATTGGTGTTTGTATGCCTTTCCGTTTTGCTAAAACATATATTTTATTATAGCATAATATCAAGGCTCTAATTTTTCAACAAAAAAATACTAAGACTTTCAGATTGATTCTTCAGATATAAAAGTATGGATTTTTCCAAATTATCTCTTGTAGACCTGCTTTGTCCTCTTCTATTTTTTGTGATTAATAAATTGAGACTTCAAAATTAATTTTTAAAAAATAGAAAAAGCATCAATAGCTAGTGCAGAAAGAAAATAATAAGTCACATAATGCATTGGAGGATTTTGTTTCACATTATATATTGATGCTGAATAAAGGTGCAATGTGTAAAATGATTTTGCTGATTTCACGATGCATCCTTATGTAGCAAAAAAATTATGTATGAAAGTTAGTAAGTTTTGCTGTAACAGTATTAAAATAAATCTGGAACTGAGAAATGGAAAGGTAGGTCATTGAAAGATTACGTCAAAGTGAAAATATGAATGGGAAAGGGGGGGGTATGATTCATATGAATCCTTCAGTGTTGTATCCTTTGATAATTTCGAAACTTAAATAAGTTTTCCAGAATATGCTATAAAGTACAACCAGCACTTACATTAAGCACCGATTACCTATATTCGTAGTTATATACACAATGAACTAAAACGTAAGCCTCAACTATAACCAAATGTAGACTTTTTTTTTTTTTGCATTCACTTTAAGAAGAATATCCAATTCTACTCTGGGTAGAAAGTTTCATTAAGTAGCCTGTGTACCAAGCGTACATCGAAGTATATCTTCCTCTCCGTTGCAGGAGGAACCGCTTGATGTAGATATGTCAATATGTCCACCTGACAGTGATCATGTTTGAGGTTTTCAAAATTTAGCTTATTTTTGCTGATTTGTGAAGAATTTAGAGTTCGTCTTTATTTACTTAGCGTCTGTGAAAAGGTTTCATACAATATAGGTCTTATTTATTTGTGAAAGAAGGGATCATCTCGTTAGATGAACACTTAGATCTCCATACTTTTGTTTCAAGTAGAACTGTGTCAGTTCAAACTTATACAGATAACATCATTGATCCTCTTGCGCATCCTTACTTTCTACAAGATTACAAAGTTAAACTTTGCAAAGCTAATACCTTATATTATATGCATTCAGCAGCGAGCAATGCAGAGAAAACGAACTCGATCAGTGATCTTGAATCTCATCAGTTTTATTTGGGATTCTCTAGGAAAAAGGTTGCTTTTGTCATAACTCTTTCGCATCATAATTAATCATCGCTTCATTTGATAATTCTTAATTCCAATCGATCGACTTCATAATCGAAAACAACATGCATCAGTTACATGCTATTTGTATTCCACCAGAACATCAGGAATACGTGGATGAGATATTGTAGAATAAGTAGATTCTCTTTTTCCTGATGGGCATCGCAATTTTGTGGGTAGAGTCATATCCGCATCAAAAATATGACAGACTTCCCTAAGGAAGGGGTTTGGGCAGTGGTAGCGAATATGGCTGTTTCAATCTTGACCCTTAGAACTCCAACCTCAGTTTCCCGCATCCGAGCAGTTGCGATGATAGCCATTCGGATCACTTTCAGTGCTATCAGTGCAGGATTAGCTTATTTGTAGTTGTGGTTATATGATATTTGCGATGATAACACTTTATATTGTAGATTGTATTTCTAAATCAAAATACTGCTTTTAATTTGTTTTTTCGTGCCTGCATTAATATCCGAATCGAAGTTATTGTTTCTAATTTATTCCTATGCTATTTTTTATGTAATTAATTATTTCATTAAAATCAACACTTTTTAAATAATTGCTACTTTTCTAATTTTTCCATTTCAGGAAACTTATTAAAATTACTTGTCTCCTTATTTTTAATAAATAATTATTTACGTTACATTTCAGTTGACCTTGCTTCCGTGAACCAGAGATTTTGTCATCAACGGTTCATAATGCTAAATAAAAATATTATTTATTAGGTTTATCAAAAAATTTTAATTGAATTTTTTATTCTCTTTTTTAACTAAGCTTTTCCAAAAATGCTTTTGTAACATACAGGGTATTTTTTTTTTTAACTGACGGTACTCAGAGACCTCTGTAGCTTGAACTATCAGCCGCAAAGCCACCAAATTTTGTACGGGGACTATTGACAACATGGGAAAAAAGAATCCGTGAAAAAAAATTAGTTCCAAAAGTTGCCGATAGGGGAAAATGTGGCGCTTTACACTTTAAGACAGCTGAAATTTTGCATACAACATGGGGAAAAATTGCAAAATGCAAAATCCTTATTACGTAGTCGTCACCAGCGTCAGTATTTTGAGGTATGAAAAAGAAGAGAGGCATTGAAAATCATTTCAAGTATCAGTTGATTTGTAAAATGCATTTCACTTGAGCACAGCGCGCATTACTTGTGAAGCTCTTTTATCTTAATCCATCCAATGCAGCGGGCGCTCTTCGCGAATTTAGAAGTCGAAACAATTTACGTAAATGAACTCTATCAATTAATGCAGTGAAAGCAATAATTAAAAAATTTGAAAAAAACAGGTTCTCTCGCAACTCGGCCTGGTAGAGGACGGAAACCGGAAACGGATCACAGAAGTTGCGACTGCAATCGTTGAAAAAAATCAGACGGGCACTGCTGGTAATAGCAGCACACGTGGAGTTCCCCGACAACTGGATGTTAGTGCTTAAACAGTAAGGAAAGTTTTAAGAAAAATTCTTCAATTTTATCGATATAAAATTAGTCTTTAGAATGAATTCAAACCTACAGATTATGATCTTATTTAACCTTTGCTTTGACATTTCTTGCCAGGATGGTGGTCGACGAGGCTTGGCCTTGGACAATTCTTTGGAGTGATGAGGCCCATTTTTATTTGAATGGGATTGTTAACACTCAGAATTCTAGAATTTGGGTGTCTGAACAAACCCATGCATTTCAAAAAATCCCACTCCATTCTCAAAAAGTAACTGTTTGGTGTTGTTTTACAGCAGATTTTATCATCGGACCATACTTTTTGAGACTATTACTCGAGCAGGACAGCAGACCTGTTCCGTAAATGCTCAAAGATATCATGATATGCTGAGTAGTTTTGTTATCCCACAACTTCAGCAAAGATAATGCTTAGATAAAATTGTCTTTCTGCAGGATGGAGCACCACCACATATTGGTACATCCGTACAGCAACTGTTGCGCCATCACTTTACAGAAGAAAGAGTCATTAGCAACTATTTTCGTTCTCATGGCAACCTCGCTCCCCGGATCTAACCCCATGTGACTTTTTTCTGTGGGGTTATTTAAAATCAAAGATTTATCTTGTTGGAGTCTCGAACTTATCAGTTTTAAAGGAAAACATAACACGGACTGTTATGAACATGCCTCCTGAAATGTTGCATTCAGCTGTAGAGAGTACGATGTGCAGAATGCAATGCTTAGTCCAAGAAAATGGAGGTCATATTGAAAATAACCGATGTCTTCCCCGGGAAAGCAATTCTATTGAATAAAAACAAAAGAACAAAGAATAAAAAGGAAGTCGAATAGAATCTACTCTTTTTTTTTTTTTAATTTTTAACCATTTATAGAAGTTATTTTTTCAAATAAAGCACATTTGTGGAAAAATTAGTTCTTTATTATTCATTTATCTGTTTACTGTAGCAGTTTAAAATTTTATCGTGCAGTTAAACTTAAAATTTAGATCAAAAGCAACACATTCCCTCTGTCGGCAACTTTTCGAACTAAATTTTTTTTTCTCGGATTCCTTTTTCCCATGTCGTCAATAATCCAATACAAAATTTGGTGGCTTTGCGGCTGATAGTTCGAGCTACAGAGGTCTCTCAGTACCGTCAATTTTTTTTAAAAAAAACACCCTGTATTTTATGAAATATTCAGTTTCTATAAATTTTATTTCGAGATAAGATATTGTTTTCCTAGAAAACATGTATGTTTCTTTTTGTATTAGTTGTAGAACACTTTTTCAATTGAATTATTGAAATTAGAAGCCAAAGTTCTCTTTTGATTTGCACAACTTATTCCTTTACTTACTCAAAAATAGGTAATATTTAGGGGATTATCGGCACAAATATTTTCGAATGCATCGTTAAAATTTACAGAATTTTATGAATTAGAAAATTCATCGGCCAGTTCATAAACATATGCTTTACAAATGAATTCATTATTACTTTTTATTATTTCTCTAAAGCTAAATTTCCGTACCATTGAACTGCTTCTCGGTGTTCAAAGTCAAAATCAAATCATGCAAGTGTTTACTTTTATTAAAATTAACAGTTTCTCTTCGTTATAGCTACGTTTCTCTTCGGTGTTTAAAAATGAACGATTTAATACGTAAAACATTCTAAGAATAATAGCTGAATTCAAGTGATACATAATAATTTATGAATCATAAAATGTCAAAAACCAAAATAAGCATGCGATCGTAAAACTTAAGATGCAGTTTTGCTACAGTTTGACTTCGTACGAAATGAAAAATTAAAATATGCATCATAATTCAAATTACCGTTATTTATGTTGATATAAAAAACTCATCTTGGAAATTTTAAGAACCTTTAAAAATCAATACAGCATTCGCATTGTAATTATTTTTACGACTGTCATTCTTTCAGCTGAATCTTCATCTTTAATTACTGACTTTCAGTTTGGTTCAATACCCTTCAATTGAAAGAGAATTTCAATTTCAAGCGAATTTCTACTTTGGAACGGCAAGTAATGCATTTAGAATTGACTAAATTTTTAAAGACTCCGAAAATAAAGATAGTAATAGTTTAATAAATTTTTAGGTAAATAGAGTCGTTTCTTAGATAAAGTTGCTTTGAATATTTTGTTTTCAAATCGAATGCTAAAATACTGTTTGTGGCAACAGTTGGTCAAAATATTTTTTATTTTGCTTAATTTTCCTGGTTTTATATATTTTTTATAAGTTTTTACGGACTTTTTGTCCACTCTGTATATGTAGAAAGAGATAGAGAGAAATAGATATTATGTAATCACATGGAATTTACACATTTTTTCCAATTTTCTCCGACAACATTGGACGAATTGCTTCTTCACTTCAGGCATGTAAAATATATACACCGTCTCAACAGCATTTAGGAGACCAGCCAGAAATTGGTAAGAAGATGATTTTGACTCACCAGTTTTCACAGAAAGCAGATTATAATTTGAAACTTTTGACAGTTACTTTATTTTCTATGAGCGATATTTATAGGCATTTAAAAAAAAACAGAAAAATTTGAGAAGATAAAAACATTTTAATAAAAAAAATCTTACATTTTCTAACAAGCTGATTCCTTATAAAATGCAAATATTTTAATCACATTATGCAAAACTTGTATAATATATTTCAAAGTATTATTAAAACACCACATTAAAATCTAAAATGAATTATATAAATATCTGAGAAAATATGAGTTTTTCTAGTAAATAAATTCATCTGAACAAGAGTGTGAAATAAAACATTTTTTTCTTTTACAGTTTAAAAGTTATATATATTTGGAAGTGTATATAAAAATTCCAGCCGAATACCATTAAGATTCAGAAGGATATTGGCATTGCAGTGAACTGCATTTCATTTGTTTTCTAAGAGAACCGAATTACAAGACAATTTAAAGACCACAAATTGATGTTCTTTAAAATGGAATCATTGAATAGCTATATTGAATTACGTAAAAAGGTTATAAATATACTAAATGTCTTTATTAATTAAGCACATAACATAAATTGTAAAAAAATTAGACATCTTCAATAATAAAAGATTATTATATTGTTTATTATTATTTCAGAAACATTGGAATTCTAGCATTCCAATTTTTGCATTCATCATTCAGTCTAGCATTCAATCAAATTTTAACTTGATTTACAATGTAAATAAGGGCATCCAGATATCTTAATGTTTTATTTAAACGCTACATATGCATCAATTACTAATATGAAGTGACGCTATCTTTAGCTGCAATGAAAGTTAATTTTTTTCATATAATTAAATTTATTATTTTGACATTAAATATTCACAAAACAGAACACTTAAAAAAGGTAAACATTTAAGCCATCAATATAACAGTTTTAGGGGAATTGAAAAAATGCTTACTGCTTCTCACCCCAGCTCAGACTGATTCATTGGATTCACACAACATGGCAGAGCTGTTCTTATTGATAATCGCGCACTTGTTCTTGGAGCGAGTGTATTTGTCACAAAATTAATCTGAATTCAAAACAGCAGCTAAATTTAAAAAGGAATAGTATGAAGAATAATCAAGAATAAATGCAAGCGAACTATATGCGAAAACAAGTCAGATTCACAAGACGAATGTAAAATTCACTCAGTAGATTTTTATAAACAACCAGCCGGATCAGTCTTCCCAAAACTTTCGCACATACTCTCTAATAAATTTGTTATTCCAGAAAACGCCTTGAATACACTATCTATGAAATATTAACTTTTAGCGTGAATATAGCTGAAAGAATGTTCACTGAATCTATCGTGTCATTCTTGGCGAGTTACTTGGCGATTAATTCCTGGCATGTGTTAATGGTATCCAAAACTCGAATTTGTGTTTTATATACATTTTTCTCAACCCACTGAAACAAAAATTTGACACAAAGCTGCACTTGTAGTCACAAATCCCCATACCAAACTTGATATATTTCAGTCATTGCGTTTTTCAACTAGCACGCTTACTTTTTTCTGAAAGTATAGACCGACAGAAAGTCAACCTTTTATTGGATTTGGATCAAAATTCGACAGGTGTCTACACAATAGATGTTAAACCTGTTTACCAAATTTCATCAATCTAACTCTCTCCGTTTTGTATTATGGTGTTAACTGATATTCGAACAACACGGCTTCTTCTGAATATATTTTACTCAAAATTTGATAAGAATGTGCAAATTTGGTGTGAAAAGCGTAAACCAATTTTCAATCGCCTAGTTAAAAGCATTTTTGAATTATCTTTGTCACACACAGACAGACGAACATTTTCCAAAAAAGGGTTTTTCGAACTCAGGGAATCGTCAAAATCTCGAGTTCAAATTTTTTGGTGATTACTATACTTTTTCTATACTATGTATAAAAGTAAGTAAAAAAGTGATATGTGCTGTACGGTCAGATTTAATGTACTCAAGGACTCAAAAACATTAAGTTCAGCTAAAATCAATATTTGAACTTCTTATCTTTCACCTCACTGCCGAACTATTGACTTTATTGGATGGGTAGTGCAAGACATTAATTGAAAAAAAAATTATAGTTTTATACGGCCTGATACTATTATTTTTTTAAATCAACCAAAAAACTACTCCACGCTATAGAAAAAGTAATCTTGTAAAGAAACATTTTCCAAACAGAACTGAATTCGTTGAAAATTTCATCTTGGATAAAACATTTTCAGTTCTTAACTTGTTAAGACTAGTTTCTTAGAGCAAAAAGAAAAGGCTTACAAAAGATCATCCAAAATTATTTTCAAATAATTTTCTTTACCACTTATTTTTAACAGTAAATCGAAAAATGCATCCTATAATATTTTGTTAAACTTACTTCGAAGTCCCTGAAATTAGTTTTTAAGTGGAAATCAATATTTTTTCAGGTTGTTGATTATATTTTAATACTCCACTTACAGAAATTAAATTATGCTTTCTAAGCTGCGACATTTTGATATAGTTAATGAAATCGATTGAGTTGAAACAAAGTTCGCATCAATATTTTTCTACTTATAAATGGAAACTTATTCTAATTAAGCTGCAGGTAAATTCATTTTGTTTCTCCTTCTTTTCTTTCGTTCGTTTTGTTTCAAATTTAAAAATGATGAAAGTAATTACCTCCCTCTAAGGCAAACAATAGCTGTTTTTATTGGAACTAAACAAACTTCACTCTAAAAAATTTCTAAAACTTTTCTTTTGCAATAATATTTTTAAATGGCTTCAAGAGCATCCAGTTTTCCTGCAAATTAAATGTTCTCTTCAATACATTTAAGCATACGTTAAAAAATGTTTTGTTATTGGCTGCGCAATTCATTAAAATTTATTCAAAAGAAGTTTTTCGTTAAACTGTGACCTAAGCGGTTATTATTATTTTACTTAAAATGGTTTATTTATGAATAAATTACTAATTAACAATATTTTAATTAATTTTCTTAAGTAAGTAAGTCTTAAGTAAGTTTTGTCTTAAAATGAAACGTCAACATTTGAAAACACATATTTATCAGATTTTTTTTTCTTTTTTTTTCCATAAGGAATGTTTCAGATTCTATTCTGATAAATTTTTATAATATAACCTTAATGTTTTTTGAATATTCAATTATTTCACTTTAATCTGATACATAATTGTTGCTTGAAATCATCACAGAAAAATGGATGTTGTAAGAGAATTTAAAATATGCAGTTAAATTTTTGCCTATTTCTAATAACTTTACTGTATGATTTTTTACAGCTGCAATAAATTTGAATGAGATAAACTTGCCGATTTTCACTACCTAAAATCACCATTTAATCATTCGCAAAAATTCAACACATGTTGTAAATCAGAATGCATTATATAATGGCAATATTTTATTCTCAATTGATAACGTCAAATGTACAGAAGCAACTTAATTTTGGAATGCACTATGTACTTTTCAGAGAAGGATCGTAACATCACAGACAGAGTAAGACAGCATTAAATATTAAAAGTCATCCATAGCATTTGATTCATGTGGCACTGGCATTGTGTTTATTTGTACTCATTATGTGCTGCTTTCGTTGGGATGGTGTTGTAGGTTGCTTTTATCATTCAAGCAAAGTTTTCTTGAAAATAAAAGCTAACTTTTTTTTTTTTCAAAATGTTTGTATAATATTCTTCTGGTGGCTGCTATATTTTAGCGGGGACCTGCATATTTACTTTGTGTTGTTATATAATGTAAGCACATTCTGACATTGCTGTTGTCTATATATTTAAAATAGTTGGTAAAACCATAGAAACAGTCCTCCAGCCTGAATGCACATCCGTTATTGTCAATTTTTATTTTTTATGTAAGCTCATGCTCCCTAGAAGAATTTTTAATGGCCAACTGCCCCCACCATTTTCGAGAGAAATATCAAAAACATTACTTCACGATACATTACATCTATAGGTGAAAAGCAAGTCGTAAATACTCTACTTATTTTGTCAAGCTTCATTTCATATTGTTAAGAAAATCATCCGATGAATTGACGGTGAATGTATTCCAATAAACTGAATAATAGAAAAAGACATTTTATTTCACGAATATTAAAAATCACGATGCATAAGTAACAAAAACACAACCAAAATTCATACAAAAGACAGCACTTTTAGATATTAACCACATAAAGCAGACAGAAGATTACAAATTATAACAGCGTTATGAATCTAATAGCTGTTTTACCTTGCTCTACAAAAAAATTCAGGGAAAGATTAATTCCCTTGAATTCTTCTTCGTATTTATAAAGCTTCCCGACCAAGAAAACCATAAAAAGGAATTCTCCAGAAGATTCTCTGGATCTTAGGTCCTATAATAAATAGAGCCATAATTCCTGCATTTGCCAGAATCTTCATTTCTGTTGTCAAGTCGTCAAGATCAAGATTTATTGGATCGGCATCCATTAAGAATCTCTGTAATTCTCTCTTTCCAATCACAAAACTTATATGGCGGAGAAACGATATTGCAGATTCCTAATGGAAACTCCTGGCGACTTGATGCATCATCTACGGTAATATGCCCACACCGCCATCCGTTTTCAAAGATATCGCAAAATATGTTTTTGTCCAGTCTCAACAATTAAAACGATTTCTTCAATTTTATTGCCAGTTTATTTCATCGCTCTGAACTAATCAGAATACTCTATGTTTCCTGTGTAAATGTAATTTAAAATTATTATTCTTTTGTTGTCATGAAACTAAATAACTAAAATAATACTATTAATATGGTATATGAACAGCGGGTTTCCAAAATTGCTTGTCATGTGTATGTTCCGTCTCAAAACAACACGAAGGTTATTTTGGGACAAACCTCGCAATTTTGAACCCTAGTCAGATGGTGTGGATAACACCAGAGCTTGCACTCTCCTCTCCATGCTTCCGTTTCACACCAACGAGTGCACAATAAAATCGTCGTAAGCTACTAGTTTAATCATAAAAATTAAGTTTTTTAAACCTGATGTTATTAACGTACTATAAATTGTTGAAACTAATATTTTGGTACAAAAAATATGAACGTCGAAAAATATTGTGAAAGCGCGAAGTTCTAACAGAAATTCGTTGAATTGAAGTGATTTGATTTTACTGCACTTTTGGCACAAATTCTCTAAATTCCTCTGCAAAAAAACTCTCTTCTGATAGTAATTGGGAGTTTATTCCTTTCTTATAAGGTCACCAACGTGTCATGCATTTATGATTTTGTCTTGACTTCCAGACTATTTTCAGTTTTTCAATACATTAATTCTAGCATGATTTTTTTTTTTAATTTCCTTATTTTCTCATTTTTTTTGTCTAACCATTTGCGCTCAGATGGTGGCTCTCACTCACCATTTTGATGTTTTATTTACTTAATTTTAATTGATAAAAATACCTATAGAATAATAAAAAGATGTAGATTCATTTTTCAGGGAAACTCAACTTAAAACAATTGTATGCATTTGTTTTTTGTATAATAAACAAGTTCATGTATTAGATAAATAATTATGCATTGAATTACTTTTCCGATGCAAAGGGTTAGTATATTTCAGAATACATTATTAAAATATTATTACGGAAAATATCTGGTAAGTGTACGGTGAAAGATCACGCTGAATTTGGAAAACGATGCTTTATTCGACAAAAAAGCAAAAACACGAAGGTAAAACAAAGAATGTATAGTTAAAATCTCACCGAAGGTGTACACAAAGAAACAGCACTTGCAGAAAATCACACCACAAGCAGATAACAAATAGATTATTCAAAACAGTGATAAAGTTCAGAAAACACAACTAGCACTCCAAACAGAGAATCAGTACTCCAAACAGAGAATTGACTCCTTATGTGATCTTTTCACCTTTTATATTTTCTCATATGGATATAAAAATTTTCAGAAGGATCTCAAATTTTGGCTCTTAATAGAGATTTCATCATAATTCTTGTATTTCCTTTTATTTCATTTTGGTCACCAAATCCGCTAAACTCTTCGCCAAGTCTCAAAGACCAGGACCCACTGACCAGGATCAATTCAGAATCCATTAAAAATATCTGCAAAAATCTCTTCTTTACTATGAGACTAACTACGCAAGGAAGGTATGTCACTGATTTGTAGTAGTGTTATGAAATCTCAATTAACTATCAGAATTCTCCATTTATATGGAATCAAAAAATGAATTCATAAACTGATAAGTAGGCTTTGAAAACATTAAAATATTTTATTGTCACCGAGTGCGTACGAGTATATAAAATTGTATTCACAAGTATATAGAAGTTAAGAACCTAGATATATCAGGAAATAAGTGAATCACCAAAGCAATCACCAAATTTCATACAAAAGCGAGAAAACTCAAGTTAAATAAAAAAAACGCGTACAAACGCCCCAAAAATTATATGTTTTTAAAACACAACAAAAGAAGGAATTCAACGAATATTTTTATGATTCGTTTATATTAATAAAATCTATTCAACAAATACGAATGTTGATAATTTACTTGTTATCAGCATCTTGAAATCAGTATACTATCTCCTGAAACATTAAATCCAAAAATTAAAAAATATATATATCCAATACTCTTCTCAAAAGGAATAATTTATTTTGGTATCACAGAAAAAAGATAATTATATCTTATAGCACCGAATTTTGCGTAAAATTTGTTTTTAGGAAATAACGGCATCCGTTGCTTTTGAGATAGTTCAACTGTGAACAGGACTATCTGCAATGACTCAAGAAAAAGAAAAAAAGAAAAATTATCTTTGTGCAGTCATTAAGATAATTGAGTATTTTAAAAATGCTGTTTAGGTATTAAAGAATTTTTATCTTCTCTTCATTATTGTGCATAAGCGATTCGGATTCATTACAGATAGGAGTTCGGATTCATATACATCATCTGTAACTATAATAAAGTTCATTTGATTATAATAAGGCATACAATTTCATGCCGTAACAAGCCGTTAAAAATAAAACCCTACTCTGAAATTTACTGAAAAAATGATAACCGTTTTATTTAAGCTAATGATCCATGACATTTCTAGCCTCTTTCTTCTATTATTTGAGTGAGAAATTATTTTTTCAGACAATCTTGTAGGAATTTAATAGGATCATTATTGATAAAAGTAATTTAAATTTTTCTGTAACAATTCTAATTCTGATATTTTAACTCATAAAAA
Organism: Argiope bruennichi; assembly: GCF_947563725.1. NCBI lineage: Eukaryota > Metazoa > Arthropoda > Arachnida > Araneae > Araneidae > Argiope > Argiope bruennichi. The sequence continues at coordinate 54,746,209 of NC_079162.1, forward strand.
GTACGATATTGGGCAATTATTTTTAAAAATCATTTCCCCTGTGAAGAGGTATGATGTAGTCAAATTATTCAGTTTTCGTATTCCAATTATTCATATTTTTATATAAATTTTGATTATCTATAACTCTTTTTCCGTTTCGTCTTGAATAAATACCTAAATAAATTTTCTATAGCTATTAATTAAAATTCAAGCATATAATCTATCATTGAATAAACTGTAGGTGTGAGTGTATAAAGAATCTCACACTTGCAATTTTACAGAATATCGAAGTTTTTCTAATCAAAGAGTTAATTCAGTTAGATAAACATCCATCTTAAAGTTATAGAAGATATTTATGGAATACAATTTTAACCTTTTGTCAGATGGAAGGAACGACATCAGACTCCTCTCTAAATTTCCACACCACACCGATGAAAAAACATTTAAGTAGATGCATGCTAGAGAATTCTCTTGAGGAGCAAAGAAAGGATAATTGGATAAGATAGATAACATGAATCACATAGGTGATTCAAATGACATCAGCAACAGGTAATATGTAAGAAAACATTCACATGAAAAATTAAATATACAGAGTATCCTGCTGAAACTTTAAAAACTCGAAAAAATATATAATTGTTTTAAGATCATAAAGATGTCCAAAATGGTAGCAATACAACAATTGCAACAATGTCGAAAAGATCGACAAATGTGTCATATGGTTTCCATAAGAATTGAGTCAAGACAGTCTCGATCTCACTTTTCATGGAATCCCTGTTACTTAGTTTTTTGAAACATGCAATTCCTTCAGAGTTCCAACAAAAAGAAATCTAATGGTATTAGATCAGGTGATCTGTATGAAAGTTCAGTACTTTCTCGTTGGCCTACAGCTCTCAACAAATATTTTATTCAGGAATTTCCGTACGTCTCGATGATAATAGGATAATGAGTCATCTTGTTGAAGATAAAAATTATCTTCGCCTGAGTAGAGTAACTAAACACCTGACACAATTGAGTCCCGCACCATATTCAGGTATGTCGCACTTGTAACTGTTCTTTCAAAAAAAGAATAGCCCTGCAAGTTCTGCTAATAAGACTATACTAAGAATCCAGGAGGATTAACAGCTCATTCCTCCATAACGTTGAGATTTTTCTTGCCCAGTACAAACCACTCTGCCGATTGATAGTACCATTCAATTTAAAAGTCATCTCATCAGACCAAAAAAAATCAAATCAATCAACTATTTATTATCGCAAATCCAATCACAAAATTGGAGGTGTCCATCAGTATCGTCCTCATTTATCACGTAAAGCAGCTTATGATTGTAAGGATTCTACTGCGCTTACTTTGAAATGCGTTGGACACTTGATTTTCTTACACCAGATTCATGCGAAAATTGAAGTATGGACTTCTTGGAGGATCTTGTAAAAATCTATACCACTGCTTTCTCTCCTCTTTCTTCCTATATCGATTTCATCCTGCCACATTGTCCCTTCTACCGATCCTTCCAGCCCAAACTTATTGTGTAATGCCATTATTGTTACTCGTGACTTTACACAATATTAAATTCTGCCCGTGATTGCCTTTACACTTCTTTCATGTCTTCGTATTTCCAAAAGCACTTTAAAATTCATTTACGTTGCTCAAAAGAAAGGTTCAAGGTCATTTTATGTATTACTTGTCTCTACTGGCAACTAATCTGAAAATAAAAGAAAAAAAAGCAAATGAAACCTATGAAAAATATCTGGAAAAGCTTCGACATCAGAATATAATTAGTAATATTTTAAACATCTTTGTAACATTAATGTGTATATATTTTTTTTATTTTTGTGTGTGTTATTTAAATTTTAAAATTTTAAACCCCTTTGTGGGACATTCTGTATTTATTCCCTATTTTTATAGTTTAATTCTTACTATCACCTCCCAAAAAGCGACACCATACATCTGAATTTTTCAAATTTTGCAAGAAGAAAAGTCTTGATTTTTCGCAAACAATAATAAATATTGTTGCTTTTTTTATATCTGCTATAAGCATGCGGCCTCAAGTTCCTACCAGGTTTGAAAAAAAAAATCAAAAATATTAATAAATGTTTGTAAAAAAATAAATTTTTTCTTCCTCTTGTAAAATTTGGAAAATTGAAATGAGTAAAGATCCTTATTAAGACAAGCTATTCTCTCATATTAACCCTTCAGAAACTTACCTAGTGATTTCCGAGGAAAGGTAATTTGTGACGGAAATTCGTCCAGTAATGTGGTGTATGGTAAGTCCTACAAGCTTGGATAATTACGCTTTATTCCACAAAAACGCATATGTAGAAAGAACAGCCGAAACATGTTGGGATTTAAAAAATATGAATGCTCTCCGTAAAAAGGATTAAAACCTCCTTGCTTTTAATTCCGAATCACGATGTCCAGATAAACACCGACAACAAAACTCCACATAAGATCTGTCTTGTCCCTGGTGAACGCTAACTTGGCTTTGAAAAGAGGGACCAACTCTAATATCATTCTGGTCATCTGACTATGGTTCAAAATTACGTTCCATAATAATCCTGATATAGCTTCAAAACGACATATGTGTCCAAATAAGTTACACTGTAAATATATTGTATTGTGGCGTCCCGTGACAACCATGGGAAGAGCTTTACCATAATGAGTGATTTCGATCTAATCATCTTGGGCTGTCATGATTTGTTGATAAGATGAATATTTATTATCAGTAGATAGCCAGAAATGATAGTCGAATTCATTAGAGATATTTATATACATGGATAATTTATATACATGGATCGGGATAACAGAGATGTTATAAAGGATAAAGCGAGAGAGAAGTTTGTTGACAGACTAGTGAAATGATGATGACAGCTCTATAGAGAAAATATTTGTGTAAATAATGTCCGTCATTGCCCAAATAATGGAATAATAATTTAAAATTTTAGATCGGAAATTTTTCTTTTTATTCGTTAATGCTGTTTTGTTCCACGAAATTAGATATTTTATTTAAAGGGAAATGTTTACAAACAAGAAAGATTTTATTAATATCTTGCCCAAGATTTTTTAATCAAAAGATTTCCAGTCTTTTGCTTTATATTTGGCTGCGAAATGAACTCTTACAATAAAAACGGAGATATTACAACATTAATTATCTTTATCCTCTATTATTAGACTTTATATCCGATGTGACTTTTTTATTACACTTGTACTTTCTTGCAATTTAATATAAATAAAATTATGATGATAATTTAGGAACAAAATATTAAAATTAGAAAAAGAAATATTGCTTTCATAATTTATCAGATAAATAGTGTGACTTATAAATAATTTATTACTCAATGAAAACATCTTTTCATTTCTGGTTTGTTTGTTTTTTCCCCAGAAAGTAGCTTGTTAGAAAACTTGTCCATTTCTATAAATAACGAAACTCCATTTCTAAGTTTATTTTTCTTTGGTGTTGTTTATATGTTTTCTTGACTACCATTTGTATGAAAACTGAGGAGTAATCCCAAAGCGAGGTAACAAATGTTTAAAGATCTTACGCTTCTCAAATTCTTCAATATAAACATTAATTAAGAGATCTTGATATTATTTTAAAACAACTTTTTTAATGTATCAAATTAATGTGTTCATTTAACCATAACTGAAATTAATCAATATGTTTCATTTTTTCATACAAATATTCGATTAACCCTTAACTTCAGAGGTAAAATTTTAGAACTTAACTGAGGAGGTGCGGTCTAAGCGACCGCATTTCATTTACACTCAAATTAAATTTTCTAATGAATGTATTAGTATGAAAAACTGCCAATATATTTTGCAGGTACTTTTCTTGATATATAGATATGTTTTAGAAATTTTTAAAATATATTATTATTGAAATAAGTAAATGCGTTGGAACATACATTTTCTTCTAAAATTACATGTTATAATAAATAATATTCTTGAAAAAACATATTACTTTTTACTTTTTAAATCATATTTATTTTTACAGTATATGAAGGTATATAGAAGACAACATAATGTAAAATTCAACAATTATATGAAAAATAAAAAAAATTGACAATGGGTAAAATTTGCCTTTTTTTTATCGGCTTGTGTGAATTTCATAGCACTGTTTTCTAGTGCATTTTAAAAACAGGTTAAGAATTAGTATAAAAATCAACCTATAAATTCTGTATATATATCTCTTAGTATATTAAAATATTTTATAATTTTTTCAAAATACATTATCACTAGAAAAAATTAATTATGTTTGAATATACATATCAGAATTAGTTGAATGCGAACTTTCATCGAAAAACTCTTCTGTACAATTATCCTTATCACTAAAATCACTTTCTGCTTCATTTAAGTGTCTGGAGCACTGCTTCATAATAGGATCAGTAAATTGGATGATATTTCGGAGCCCAAGTTTTAACGCCATCTGCTAAGCCTTGTTTATCACTGGGACACTAACAGGAAGCTACAGGGCCGATCCATTCAATTGAGCTAAAAATAGAATAGGGGTGACCGAAAATCCATCGCTAGCGGTCTCACAGACCGCACATCCCCAGTTAAGGGTTAAGGCTGTGACAATTTTTTTCGATTGCAAAAGAATCACGAAACTAAAACGTACGCCGAGTAATTTTTTTAAACATTTTTCAGATGTTCTGAAAAACTATGTAAGTAATTGATAAAAATGTTGAAGAAAATTTTCATGCATTTTAATTTTGAATTTACTTTTTATCAAAACTGATTTATTGTTAAAGTTTTCACTTGTTCAATTAGTATTTTTATTAAGATATTGATAAATTATCTAAAATTTAATAGGAGGAGTGGTAGTGTTCCAAATAAGATTTTGAATCACTTTTAAGAATAACCTGGAATTTTTCCTTTATATTTAATTGTATTGAATTTATCAATATACTTAAAATCTAAAATAATTTTTAATCAAATACCTGGAGGTCAAAACAAAATCGTAAATGCATGAAATGGTGATAGTAATATTTTAAGGAAAATGAAATTTTTCCCATTATTCAAATTTTCAATATATTTTGATTTAATAGAAATGCCTAGGATTTTTCATTTCTTACGATATTCATAGTGGCTTAATTTCTTTATAATGCTCTTTCAGCCCCTACGCATTTATAATTTTGTGCAGACATCCAGAACTTACAGTACATTAATGAAAATTTATTTTTACGCAACTTTCTATGGCCACTTTTATTTTGATAAATAGAACCGGTTCTCGCCAGAAGTTGTTTCTATTGTTATGGAAATCGTCCAATGGGTGTATGGAAGAAGAAGTCCAAAAAGTTAGATAGTGAAAGGGACGTTTTATTTCATAAGAAAACATGAAACATTATTAGCAAAAACACAGCTGAGGTTAACACAAAGAACATCGTTTTGTAGAAACTAAAAAATACAAGCAGACGGAAAGCAGCAATAGCATACAGAGTACAGCTAGAGAGCTCGCTCCACGATCAATACTCCAAAGAGAATGTTTTATGCTCTTGTAGACGTATCCGCTTATGTAATCTCCAAAAAAGGTATCGAATTTTCTAGAAATATTTTCAAATCTCGGATCCTTATAGAGATAGCACCAAAATTCCTACGTTTTCTAGAACCTCCATTTTTGCCTCCAAAGAGCCAAATAGTCTCTAATGTCAATGATCAATGAAATGACATACATTATCTGTAAATATCTCTTTTATGAGATGATACTAACATTGAAAAAAAGCATTACTGATTCGTAACAGTATGTTGAGGTACAAGCATCAACAAAAAAAATGGAACACCTCTGTTACTACGTTATTTATTATCGCATCTTCACAAAATTGGTATCGATGGAAATGGCTTAAAAGGACAAATTTGTTGAAACAGAAAAACTGATAAACGGAATTAGTTAATATGGTTAACTACTATCTCGATATTTTTCCCATTATTTAAATCGAGATTTTTTTTTTATAATTCGCTTTCAGCAGGCCTTTTTATATGTGTATATCAAATGTCGCTCCAAAATTCGAAGTAGTTCTTGAAATATACTTAATTTTGCTTTCTGAAACCTCCGCCAAAAAAGAGACAACCTACCGGAAACCGTATATTAAGTAAATTTCAACTTTATTAACAGCAAACAGGTTTTTTCACGTTTTTACTTACAAGAATTTCGGAGGAACAAACAACACAATTCAGATTTATCTTTAATATGTGTATGATTTTTCAAAAAATAAATATTTTTTTTCTTTTTACTTAAATATTGAAGCAATTCCATTACTTTTTAAATAAATTCATCATTTACTCTCTTTTAATTGATCCCACCCTAAGAAATCGATACAAATCGTCAATCTAAGTCGTTACAAATCGAGTGCGGGAATTTAACAATTTTCTTAAATATTTCGAAAACTACTTGGGGTATGTGCACTGTTTTTTTTTTTTTTTTTTTTTTTTTTTAATTCTGGCATATTAGCATGTCAGTTTTGCTCCATCCAAAAATCTTACTATGTTACAATTCACTTTTTTCCCACATTAATCTTTAAAAATTCATTAAAAAAAGGTTAAATTTGCGTTTTTAATGCATTTAATTCGTGAATTTAAGAAAAATTATAATTTTTTTAGGTGACTGGAAATATTTTTTGAGAAATATATAAGTGCTTCCGAGATATTACCGAAAATTCATAAGACTCATTTAACATTGGATTTGACATTTTTCAAAACCCTATAACTCTCGAAATTAGAATTAGAATTCCATGAAATTTCATTGAGAGGTTAATTTCATTACGAAAAATCGATTCAGTAAAAAATTGATAGACGTAAGGAAAAATTTCGTGAGTGTAGTTAATTAACTATGTTAATTAACTCGGCTAATCAGCTTGCCTGTCTCAAGAAACCTGTTCCCTCGAAATATTTCCATCAAATTTTTGAAGACGCTATAATAACTAATATAGTTTCAAAAGTTTTCCTTTTTGTTGTTGTTGTTCTTGACGACTCTATCTAATTTGGCCTTCCTTCCTTCTCCAGCTGATCCAGCAACTATTGTTATTTGTTTTAATTCAAATTAGAACTGCATCTCGAATATCGATTATACAAGTATTCTTCTGAACTTAAGAATGGATTTTATTTATATAATTAATGCTATTTCTTTCTGAATAATAAGTGTCTATAAATATCTATAATATTATTTCTTCTGTTTTCTTTTTGACTTATATAAGTCATATCACTGACTCTCCGACCCACCCGAAGGCACACGGATAATAAATACTGAATGATCGGACCGCCGCAACAGCAAAACTGGCGGGAACTGTGGTTGAATCCTAAGCGTCATCACCGGCTACGGTACAACCCTTCCCTAAGGAAATAGGTCCCGTCATCGACAGAAGGAGCCAAACCCCCACCTTTTCGTGTACCTTCCAGGGTAACGAGAACCAACCACCATGCCGGAAGCTTCTCATCCTCATTTCGAGGTGCCTACCGGGGGGGATTGTTGGATTATTTAAGATATACGCCGTTCAACAGAACAACTTTAGATTGTAGTCAAATATACTAAAATCTTTGATTCGAAAGATCTGAAGCCTGAAGATATCAATAAAGTTATAAAATATTTAAACAACTTTTAAATATCTTATTATTTTATGATAATAAAAAGTTATTCAAATACGTGTATATTTTTCACCACTGTCATTGAATGACGATACATTGAGCTCCTGTATAAGAAAATTATCGTGAATAAAATTCCCCTTAATAGAGAAAAGATCAAATCTATTTAAAATAATTTGTTGGAAAAATACACTTTTTAATATTTCTTTAATGTTACATAATTAATTCTTTAATCTTACGTAATTAATAGTTTCAAAAGTCTGCGAAAGGTATTATGAAAACCCTTATGATGTTTAATACGTTAAATCTATGTTTAAAAAATCTTAAAATATCATAAAGTAAAAAATTAAAGCGTGTTATTTATTCATACAGAAAAAAATGTATTGTTCACAGTACACTAATAATTTAGAGCTCTTATGCTTTTTTATTATTTTGACGGCTTCCTGATAAATTCCCTAATAAGCAATATTTGAATTACAAAAAAAATGCAAGACTGTTTACTTTTTAACGCTTCTTGATCTGAATGCTTTTTAATTATTATTACTATTATTATTATTATTATTACTCGTCAAGATTTTAATCATCCGAAATGGACATTGAAATGCAAAAACAAATACAAGCTGCGAAACAAACTTAGTTTTTTTTCTATGCGAAAATCCTCCAACATTTTTAAATGAAATATTTAAAAATTATGACAGAGAAATATTTCGTTACGACGAGAGACACGTTTTTATAGCTTTGTAGTGCTAAAAGACTTCTTTTTTTTTTAACGTTTGAAAAAGTAACAGTTCCAAAAATAAATTTAAATTGTTATTTCACTGAAAGAATATAGCATAGAAATAAGCAATATTTATAAAAAGTGCATTATTTTAATCACTGACTTTTTTTAGAAGAAACAGGCATTAGAAAATCATTGTTTTATATATTTCTATTAAAGTTTGAATTGAAATGAATTCTATTAAATTTTCATTCCATAAAACTAACTGACTTTTAAATTTCAGTGAATTAGGATGCAAATAGTCAGTTAGAAGCAATCATTTTTGGGGAGTCAGGTTCAATTACCAATTCAAATTAGATTCCAATCAGTGGCGTAACTTGGGTGGGACAAACAGAGCAAATACCCTGGCGCCATTACCAGCAGTCGTAAAATTGCGAAATAAATTGGTTGAATTTTATAAAAATCACTTTTTTAAACTCTTATTCTTCAGAACTGAAATAAATTTTTTAAAAAATGAAATGAAGGTGAATTTTTTTTTCTTTTCATTTCAATATTTCTATGTACTCGATTAAATTCCCAAATTCGGATCACTATATAAATTCCGTACGCTAACATCGTTTCTGTCAGCGTCCTGGCCTAGAAGTAGCGCCTAGGGGCGTCCCGGATTCTTGGGTTCGAGTCTTGGTTCGGGCATGGGTGTTTTTTACCTTGTGTTCTATCTGTGAGGTGTGTGAAAGAGCCCCAGTGTAAAAAGGGATTGTGCAAGCGAGTGTGTGAGTGTCATCTTCATATGAGCTAGAAGTCAGACTTCTGCCCACAGGTGCTCAGAGGCCTTTACCCTGGAAAGCTACTGCACAAATTCAGCTTGGGCTTGTGTGTGTCAATTGCCATAAGTAACAACAACATCATTTCTGACATAGACAAGCGATTCATGAAATTTAAAAATACTTTTAATAAGCAAAGGCAAATGCATCTCTATGAGTGAACTATGCGAGTAACATTTCATAAATTAATATTCAAAATGAAATCAGACTTAATATAAATAAGTTCGGAAGGTTACGTTTCTATTCCCTATACTTTCTTATCAATCAGTAAAAAGCCGGTTATATTTAAAATGCCTAAAAGTTTTAATTTACTATGAACTAAATTAAACGTGAAATATCGGGAATAAATATCATTCATAATAAAAGTGTCAATAAGATAAATTACAACAAAAAAAATATTTTATGTGATGGAAGAGCTCTAGATAGACTGGAATGAATTGATTTTATTTTAAATTCGAATTTGAACAACCAAACAAACATTTGCCTTATATTTCAGCCCATAATTTTAGTTTGCGCTTGAGATCGAATTCATTGAAGGTCTTAAGCCCTATTATACAAATTAATTCGATTTCAGAAGTTCTTATAATCAACATTCATTTAATTGCAGAAGAGTACTTGACGTTTAATGATTAATTAAACTATTCCTCTACATCTATATAATTTGATTAAATTCCAGAGTAAAGTTCATAAAAATTCAAAATGTTTTCAATTTTAAAAGCTTAGTATCGGATTCTAAGTTTTAATTTTTTTTTTATTACAATGTAATTTTAAAGTAATATTTTGCTTTTTTTTTAATTCAGTTAATTTTTTATATAAGAATAAAGATTTTAACCAGTATTATATTCTTATTTTTTATATTTTCAATGATTGTGACATCGACTGCTGAATAGTTTTCTTAAATTTAATTCGATGAAAAACAAGTTTCCAAATATTGAAAGTATACTTTTTAAGACAACGCATCTCAGACTTTTTTTGAAAGCTTATCCCAATGAAATCTTCAACTCAGCATTAAAATATATATAAAAAAATCTAAATTAATAATCAGATTAAATTTTGTTTACAACTGCCGATTCTAATTTGATGAAAAGAATTATGTTAATTATTTTTAAAAATATACTTTTGGATTAGATTTTTATATTTTTCAATTTCGTATATTACCATTTTTAAAATTAATACCAGAGTTATCTTTTGCTTTGTTAAAAAATATTTTATTAATTTCGACTTACGACAAATATCTATTTATTTCAATTTAAATTTATGGCATTAAATTCATGCATTTTTATTCCCAAAATTCTTTTTAAAAAATGTACCATGACATCAGAATCTCTTTAAAAGAGTGGATAATGGAATTTATCAGGGTTTATAAATTATATAATTAATCGAATTGTAATTTTCAAATAAATGAATAACAAAAATTAATAACTACATATTTTTAAGTGTCAAAATAAGTAGCATTGCCATTTTCTTATGCAATACAAAGTTGAATATATCCGTAGCAATAGAAGTTATAAAAGCTAAACGATTCATGTACATTTATAAAACATGACATGAAAGAAATAAAAGTTACATTATGCTTAAGATCACAGAGAGAAAGAATTTCATATTAATTAGCTATAAAATCACTTGCCGCCTTTTCATCGCCGTAAGAGTAAAGTAAAGCTTTGGATTTGTAAAATTATCTGAGATACCATTATCTTTTTCATCAAAAAAAGAGCTAATGATTTAAAGGGTTTTATGAATCAAGGAATTAGGTCTCATTAAAATTTTTAAAAATGAAACATCTGCTGCAAATCATACCTAGAAAATTAATTTAAAATATTTTTAAATTGAGTAAAAATTTCATAACTAAATATGTCATTGAGAAAACGATTATTTAAATTTTATGTTAATAATCGTTGAATTTTTTGAATGAAATTTTGAAATTTAAGATGTTAACTAACTTTGAGTGAGACAAAATTTTCATGAATTATCAATAAAGCCATCAAAATTCGGCTTTTTTTATCATCCTTCAAAATATATTTGTGTCAAGTTTAATAACGTTAATTCTAACATTTTGGTCTGTAATGTGCCAACCAACATATAGCTAAGAGTCACATTTCCGCTGTCAGAATAATAGATATATCTGCATAATGACCATTAAATATCAATAGGGATTGCAATATCGGACCAAAAGTTCAATACCGGTATTCGGTATTTTTTAGATCTTAATACCGGGATACCGGTTTTAATACTGGTATTCGGTATTTTTTAGATCTCAATACCGGGATACCGGTTTCAATACCGGTATTCGGTATTTTTTTAGATCTTAATACCGGGATACCGGTTTCAATACCGGTAGTAGAAAAAGAAAGAAAACACAGGTGTTCCTTTGTTTTTATTTGCCAGTCTTATTAGAGAGTGTAAATATCACAAAAAATAATTTGTAACTTTTAAATTATAACAATATATAAAGAATCACAAAAAAGTAAAGGAATATCATATTTATTTAAATCACAAAAAAGTGTAAATATCATTATTCAGTCTGTGGCACTGTTACAAATTTTTGAAATGTGATCTTAAAAAACATAATGCATCAATTGTACTGTCATTAAACCTGGAATGTAATTTTGTGCAAAAATTGCCAGCTGTCGAAAGCACTCTTTCGACATCTACGCTAATTGGTGATGCTATTAGCAATGCGCGATATACTTTTTCCAAGTATTTTCCTCTAATTCCCTCATCTTCAAATAAATCGATTTCTCGTCGGATGGTTTTGGATATAGCTGATCTCTGTATTGTATTTTGGTTTGTTGAATTTTTTTTATTTATCGCTAATTCTAATTTCTGTTCAAGAGACAATCCCTTTTCACTATCGACATTAGTGTCATCATAATTTCGATAACTGTACCGAATTCTTCGGAATGTGGATAGGTTTGTGAGTAAAAAATTTTAAGAAAATTTACTAAAAACTTGATCAGATTTGAATTGGTTAGTCTCTTTCCTTCTTTTTCATTTTCATTTTTAAAATCATTATAATTATGTAAATACCGTAATATATTTTCTATTTCGGTATGCCTTTCTTCTGTGCAATTTTTCGATGTAATATAATGATGTGTGCTGTTCTTTCAGTGAGTTCAACATGAAATTTATTGTTGCATTAGCTGTTAATAAATTAGAATCTCTCCGACATAATGCCTCAACAGCCAGTTTTATTGGAAGTAGAGCTGATACAGTTCTGGATATTAAGTCGAATTCACTATCTGAAAAATTAATTTGCAGGTTTAAGTCGATTATTGCTTTTTAGATTGGATTTCTGAGTTTTCAAAAATCGTTCCATCATTAGGAGTAAACTGTTCCAACGTACTTTAAAATCTAATATTAACATATATTCTGTTTTATTTTCAGTTAGTATATATTTTTGTAATATGGCATTTTTTGTAGGGAAACGTTTAAATATCTTTAAAAATTTTCAAACTTTATAAATTATAGGAAGCAATTCTTGATGGGTTAAGCGCATTTCCAGTATTCACCTTTGACCTTGGATTTCCCCCATTAGATACTTTTTAGTTCAATTTTTTTTCACGTGTATGTGAGTGTTGTGTTATTTCTGATAGCATTTTATTTTAACTCAAACTTTCGTATTGATATGTGTAGCTAAAAGTGATAAAAAAGCTTTCAGGAATGGTTCGAAGAAGAGTTTACATAATATCATTGATTGTTGTGACCAAGAAGCAGAAAACGGGGAATTAAAATATTCCTGAAAAAATTTAATAACATATAAAAAAGAAACATTTTAATATAAAAAGGATCATTAGTATTTTGTAAAAAAGTAATTACCAAATTTTAAGAACAGAAATTTTTCATTTATTCTTCATAATTTAATGTTTCTGTCCCTTATATTAAATAAAAACTGCTCTGAAATATTTTACTGTGCATTAGTACCTTTTTCCTTCTGTATTACTAATTATCTGTAATGTTTACGTCTCATAAAACTGCGAGTCTTCATTGTTTAATGTAAACATCTCCTCCTTTCATCTTTCCTCTCATCTATTTTGTCGAATTAAAGCCATCCTAACGCATGCGCAAAAGCGCGGAGGGTTTTACAATCCGTTGTCAAACAGTATTTTATCACTTCTCTTGATTGCACGATGCAACTTTGTATTCACAGTCGAATTTATTTCGTCCGTTAGTGAGACATAAAAACAAAAACGCATACTATTTTGCTATTTTGGAGATCCCTGAACATATAATGGAGACAATTTAAAAAATTTCTTGTAAATACCAAAAAAACGGTATTTAAACTTGTGAATATCGGTATCCCGGTATACCGGTATTGCAATCCCTAAATACCAACGCCTCTTTCATCTAAAACACGTCATAACGATGATCATATTTTTTTTTTAATATTTTCAAATCGCTTTCCTCATTCATTATAAGTTCATTCGTAATTTAATATGATCTATTCCTTTTCGCAAAGAATGTGGTTCCTGTAGATCCTGAATCAAAATGACTTTTTAATAAACACAAACAATAGCTGAACATATTTATTTCAGTATCAAATACAGTCAAATAAATGATATTGTATGGAAAATTTAATATTTCTGCTGTTCGCTACTTTTTTTACAAAGCTATTCTCATAAAATGTCTTCTCCCAATATATTTATTTAACAAAGCGTGACGAAAATTCTCATAAACAACATTTTATTCTTTCCATATGTTTACTTATATTTGGCTATTTTAATATCAAAATTGATACCTTCCACTATCTATCACACATTGAAAATAGAGTTCGATAGAAAAATGTATCTTTTTCTATATATCATGTATTGAAAAAGATGCACGGTTTTATTTTTGCAGAAAACAGTGGCATTCTCTTTGATATTAAATTCCTTGTCTTTTCTAATAATGCGTGCAGAGTAGTTGAAGATTTTCGCCCAAAGATTTTACTCTGGATAAATATTTATCTTTAGGAATTTATTGCACCTATATAGACCTCATCGAAGTCGTTTTTGTAATAAATATTTATTCTTATACATAGAAAATTATTTTCTATTTCTTACAACTATGTTATAGATCTTCGATATGCTTTAATATCTAATTGAAACTTTTTATCTAACACTTTATTTAGCTTTCTACTTCGTTTGAAGCGAATTGCAATTCTAAACAAAACTACAGATCATATTTTGTATTTGAGAATGAAACATTCTAATCCGATGATTTTCTGACATCCTATTATTACAAAGCAGTAGCAGATGTACCCGTTCTTAATGGAGATTAAAATGCCTTCATGCCTAATATTTTTAATTTAAAAACTATTTATGCATCAAATACAACTTTAATACTTAAAATCCTCTTATCGTTTGAAGCATTTTGTAATTAAGATGAAAATATGAACTGAACCAGATGATTTTTAAACACTGCGAATAAATAATTTTCTTCATAATATTTGTTAAATAAGAACTCCAAATTTCCCTCTGAAATTCTGAAATTTAAGAAAGGTTTTAATGAATGCTTTGATACAGTTAATTAAACAATTAATTTCTCATCGTTAAAAAATATGAACCAAACCTATAGTTGTTAACCATCTGCTTTATATAATTGTTATAAATTGTTAACCATCTGCTTTTAAAATTTTTCATATAGTGTTTCTCCAAATTTCTGCTAATATCGTCTTATGCCTTCTTTTAGGCATCTTTAAATCACTTTTTTATATTTCTCACTATTCAAAGATTTTTACTTTTCTCACTTATAATAATATTATTTATTTATCATATCGTAGAACACGCAGGTAGAAATCACAAGTGTGGGTGGGTGGTGCTTTACAGGCCAGACGTTTGCGTTTGACCTGTATATATATATAAAATATACCTTGGATGATAGAAACGCACACTTCAGAGCGTTTTTTAGAAATTTTAAATATAATTTTACTTAATTAAAAATTAAGCTGAATTTTGGCTTTTTTTCGCAATGACTTCAGATAATATTATCGCGTAAAAATAAATTTTACGCCTTTAAAATTTAAAAATGGGTTCTATGGGATTCATGCCGGGCGATCTAAGTAACTAAATCATTCGCTGGAACTCTCCAGAATGTTCTTCAAACCAGTCGCGATTAATTGTAATCCAGCGACATGGCATATTGCCATCAATAAAAATTCCATCTTTTTGGGGGTACATGAAATTCCTGAATGGCTGCAAGCGGTCTCCAAATAGCTGAACATAACCTTTTCCAGTCAATGATCGGTTTAGTTTGACCAGAGGATCCAGTCATTTCCATGTAAAAACAGCACACACCGTTATGGAGCCACCACCAGCTTGCACAAATGCCTTGTTGACAACTTGTGTCCATGGCTTCGTAGGGTCTGTGTCACACTCGGACCCTACCATTAGCTTTTAACAGTTGAAATCGTAACTCATCTGACTAAACCATGGTGCTCCAGTCATCTAGAATCCAACCGATAAAGTCACGAGCCCAGGAGAGGCGCTTCAGCCGATGTCGCGCTGTTAGTAACGATATTCGAGTCGGTCTTCTGCTGCTATAACCCATTAAAGCGAAATTTCGTCTCACTGTCCAAACAGATAAGTCGGTCGAACGTCCTTTGTTATTCCCTATGGTTATTTCATGCAGCATTACATATCTGTTAGCTCTTACAGTTCTAAGCACACGTCGTTCTTCTCGATCACTAAATGAAGGCGGTCGTCCACACCTTTGTCCATGGTAGGACGATATGCTTGAAGTTAGGTAATCTCGGCCACTCTTAACACTGTGGATCACAAAATGTTGAATTCCCTAATGATTTTCGGAATGGAATGCCCCATGCGTCTAGCTCCAACTACCATCCCGCATTTAAAGTCTGTTAATTCCCATCGTGTCTGTTAAAAGTCTAAATTCCTATAATCACGTCAGAAACCTTTTCACATGAATCACTTGTATACAAATTGAAAGCTCTGCCAATGCACTTCCCAGTTACATATTTTGTACGTGATACTTCTGGTATCAATATATTTGCATATTGCTATACCATGACATTTATCACCTCAGAGTATATCTAAACGATTTAACTAAGATTAAAGATAACCAACAACTCCGACGAACCAGCTGATCGCCAAAAACAGCTAGTTTATATTATTATATAGCATCATATGTTTTAATTTTTAATTAATGTTTAAGAATTTTTTTTCTTCCGGTATTCGTTGTGATTCAAATTCTTTACCATATTGTTTTCAGCGCTTCAAGCTTTTATGATTTTTGTTTTGTCCTGTAGGGTTTTGGTTTTTTAAAAATGTATTTTCGACATTTTGGAATTTTAACAAATGCTTAGCTATTTAAAATCTTTTTATTTTTTATTATTTTCCATTTTTTAGTATTCATTATCATAGCTATTAGGAAATCTTGCAATCCATTTATTTCCTCCAACTCAGATGATGATTCTTTTATTGAACGTAAGTAATGTCAATAAAATTTCTGTACTTGATTAGTAATTTCTGCAAATGTATTAATATGTTCTGTTGCAATAGAGAAAGTAGAAATATATACATTTTCTGAACTCTATCTTAACAGGAAGTGAGTGAAAAATCGATTTCAAGATTCCATTTTTAAGTCAAGTTAAATAAAAGTGTGCATTAATGTTTAAAAACTTTAAGTATGAGAAAAATTGATAGCAGTTGAATGCATCTCTAATTAAATTCCGAACTGTTGCTAATAATATATTTGGAATAAGTAAATAATGAAGAAACAATTCAATCATTCTTAGCAATTTCAATAGCTTCTCTTATTCTTTTTCTTAATCTGAAAAACATTATTTCTCTTCTGTATCAGATTATTGATTCATATTGCATCTGAGATATTCTGTTTGAAATAAGGACAAGGTGGCAGAATGTGTATGTGTATAGAAATGTCTTGTCTCTTTGCTGGTTTCATGAATCATTGCAAGCATTCGTTCTTCCTCCGATAGCAAAATTCCCTGGGGTGACTCGTCACTAAATGAAGTATTGCAGCATTTTCACAAAAGCTTTAATATCTATGAAAATTTAGTTTCATCTCAGAGGGAAAAGAGAAAACATTCATGACAAACGGAAATGGACAAATGTTTGAGATTGGAGAACAATGAAAAAATTTTTGCTGATTTCTATTTTGATTTTTAAATTTATATTCGTTATTTTTAGTTAGAAATTTTACTCTTACTTTCGAATATAGCAGGAAAATGAACAAACGTAGTTTTTGATTGTCAAATTTAAGTTTTTCTTTTAACTGTGCATAAAAATTAGGAAATCGTATTTTTGAACAGGTCCGATAAAGAGGACGACACTAAAGCTGGAACCGCACTTTCCAAAGTTTCACCTCACATTACAACGTTTGGCTCATAGCGACATTTTTTATATACAAGCGCAATGGAGTCGGAATGTGAACCCTCGTTCTTCAAAACTTGATATCGAAAACCTACCAAAAGTCTATTTCGATCTAGAAGAAATTAAGAGGGTAATGAAGAAGCAAATAGAGGGTTTTGAATTCAGGAGTAAAACTTGAATGCTATAATGTCTTCTAATGGTAAAGTCCTGTTTATATGTTTCAAAAAACAGAGTTGTGGTCAAATATCTGAAAAAAAAACGCAAGAGCCATTCTTACGATACCAACGTCTGTGCTATCTTTATCACATTTAAAATGTACCAGAAACACATACAAATTGATCTTAAGGAATATGATCACAAACCTGTAATTTTACAGTTGCAAGGTCAAGGTTTTGCTGCTAGATGACCTATACAAGAATATAATTGTTTGCTAAAAATAAAAGAAATAGATGAATGTATCATAATTTTAAAGTTTCAAGTAAAGTTAAATGTTTAAAATGCAGTTCTTAAATTTGTTGCTAAGCGAAAAAAAAGAGTTAAGATAAAAACTGCTATTCCAAAGGTCTAACATTTCATTTTTTTCCAAGAATCTTATTGTAACTTTTTATAACACAGAAAAGGCTTGTTCAAGTCATAAATTCTCAAGTTGCCCCACTTTTCTACCATGGATTTCATTATAGCGTCACACAAAAAGTAGAAGTACTTTCTCGAGGCATAATATTCATGTTGGAGAAGAAAATTTTTTCCTTCAGAAGTAAAAGCAGACTTCGAAAATTCAAAAAAGTAATAAGCTGTTACACAGAAAATCTTGACTTCCAATCTTAGATATGAGCATTATTCTTGACAGAAAATGGTAAAGTCTACAGACAGCAATGAAGTGTTTGTATAGGTCACAAAAATTACAAGCTGTGTCTGTTGAACAGGATAGTTCTATTTACGCTGTTCGATAAAAAAAAATATTATAAATTAATAAAGAAATAATTACCGATACCTATATTCCACATTTTGTGAGTCTTTCGAACATTATTCCCCATTATATGCAATTTATTTTCTCAAATTTTTCCTAATCTTCTGAAGCCGAAAGTCATTTTTGACAGGTTTCTCAAATTCGTCTCGGGAGCTATCACCATTTTCTCTGATGATATTCAGCCCGGAGATGTTTCTTCAAATTCATGGAAAAAAGAAAATTGCATGCTGCTAAATCAAAACTATAAGGAGGATAGGGAACGCATGTGGCGTTGATTTTTGAAAGAAAATGGGCAGTCTCGGAACGTCAACAAAATAAATGCACCAGCATGTGCCGTATGTGTTTTCTGTAAACAAATTGTGAGTGTGACACAATGAAATATACGGTCTTACTAATAGGTATCTTATCCGTCTGACATCCAACGGAGCGGCATGAGAGTTTTGACTTAACATTAGAGAAGGCCAGTTTCGTGCGACTGGATTCTTTGTAGAGGAAGTCGGTATACAGAATCGGCTAATGTGTTAAGTTCCATATGAAGTCTAATTATTCCTGGCGGTAGCTTCTATTTCATAGCCCATTCCCATATGCCTTAAGGTAGAAGGGAACAGAAATGGATAGGGAAACATTCTCTAAATATTTCGTTTTTTTTTTTCGCTTAGAATTCTATCTGCATGCGATAGCGCAAAATAGGAAAGATTCTACAGCTATTTACTATAAGAAATTTTCCCCACTAGAGTGCTGTCTTAATAATAAGGAAATATACTGGTACCAACACACTCTTTATTTTTCCAGCAAATATCACACTCTTTTCTATATAAAGGTTAATGTAATGATATAAAACTACTGCATTATCACTGCGGCCTGTTTATACGGCGATTTTCTTACGAAATGTATAATGAATCTTGTTATTACGGAACGAAATCATTTCGGATTTCCAGTGTCTTATTTTGTCATCAAATGATTATCGGAGTTTTTGATGCTGAAGAGAAACTGCCGCTTTCAAATATCACTCAAAACCCTGAAAAACTTCAGACTGCAGAGTATTCTTTTCTTCATAGAGTGGTATAAACCATATAAATACTGAGATCCTTGTTTAAGTGCCATTCTGAAATCTTTCCTTCAGTCGTGAATTACTTCGTTTTATTTTACTTATTTTGTATCATTTTTTGCATTTAATCGCTTATTATTTCTTTATAAACCTTTTTTCCTTAAGAAAATATTATCTATTTTTAATCTTTTTTTCATTTTTTGAATACAGGATTTGTATTTTCATGTAATACAAAAATATTCTATCTATTTTTCATGAAATAATTTAAATTTAAGCTATTATAAAATTATTATCTTGTAACGAGGGAATTATTGTTTCTTTTTATCTCACTTTACTTTGAAATGTGTTTTTCAAGTTAAAAAATCTCAGGTTTATTTATGCATTGATTGAATTCTTTGTTATATATAAAGTGTTTCTAGAACTGTCAATATATTTAGAACTGAATTTATTAACATATATTTCTTCATAAAATTTCTAAAATGTCTCTTTGGTTAAAAGTATGTCAATTAAATTTCGATAAAATTGTATTCATTGTTTTCATAATGCTTTCTGTTTGTGACATTTTCTCACATTTCATTAATTTTTTATTTATTATTATTATCATTTATTTTTCAGTATAAAAGGAAATTTTAAAAACATCTCTATTCCCGCATTGTTTCGATAGAAAAAAAAATTAACCAGTGATATAAGGCGTATTATTCATGATTGGCAAAAGATTATTTAATAACATTTTAAAAGTGTAATTAAAATAAGATAAAAAAATAAGGATGTTTTTGATGTAGGTATTTGTCCCAAGTTTTATTTCAATGAATACAAAAATGATTTAGTTATTAATCAAAAATTTACGAATGATTCACTATGCGTAAATGTTTGGAAACTTGATATGAGAATTAAATTTAAAAAATTTATCTTGTTTTAATAATACGATAGAAAACTTCAAATAACATTTTAAAATCAGAATTTAATTTTGAAAAACCAATAAGCATAACGGTTTATACTAAGAAAGTAATAATGAAGTAAAGCAAAATTTTTCAGCTGGAAGCTGAAGAATTCATTTTCGTAATATATATCGATAAGTAAAGTTTTCCCGAACTTTATACAACAAATTTTATTATTTTATTATTTAATGAAGCTTTAAAACCTTGCTATTTCATAGATCGAACTGCTTCAATACAAAAAAAAATTAAGTAATATATGACGCATTATCTAAGAGTAGCAAGATTTTAAAAGCTATAATTATACCGGGTGTCCCATAAATTTGTAAATACTTTAAAAATTCATAAAAATTGAAGGAATGAGTATATTTTAATGCGGTTTACGAAACTGTTATTCTCATGAAGGGGGATTTTTTTTCATACAAAAAAAAAAGAAATAGTTCAAAAATTTGTCCATAGAGGGCGCTAAACACAAGCAAAACATACAATTCTACGGGAAAAATACTTTTATTTGCATGCAAGCAATTGTTAACATGCATATCACACCAGTACTACAGTACTTGTTCTATGTGTCCGCCATCACCACAAATAACAGCTTGGAAGTGGGAGACAGCACTGGTAACTGCATCATACAGCATATCCGGATGAATGCATGAGATTTCGTGGAGAATGGCTTCCCTTAGCTGCACTAACGAAGTTGGCCTATGGCGGTACACCCGAGACTTAAGGTAACCCCATAGCCAAAAATCAAGGGGTGTTAAATCTGGTGAGCGTGGGGGCCATTCATGTGTAAAGTGACAATTGATTATCCGTTCTTCAGTAAAAGTTCTTCTCAAAAATGCCTTCACTTCGGTGTCGATGTGAGGAGGTGCCCCGTCTTGCATGAATGTCACTGTGTTAATGACATCGTGTTCCAATAAGGACGGTATCACTTCCTTCTGTAACATTTCCAAGTAACTTGTTCCATTAAATGAACATGTCTTCCATCCTGCTTTTTTACATGGCTTTTGAAAGAAAAAAGGGCCTACAATAATGGATGCAGTGAAACCACACCAAACAGTAACCCGTGGTGAATGCAGGGGCTTCTCAGTGTAAGCATGTGGATTCTCATGTGCCCATATTCTACAGTTATGGGTATTAACTGCTCCATACAAAGCAAAATGAGCCTCATCTGTCCACAATATTTTCAGCAGCCATCATCTTCAATTTTCGCCAAAGCCCAATTTGAGAATTCCAATCTCCTAGCTGTAAAATTTGGTAAGAGCTGATGTAGCGATTGCAATTTGTATGGGTACAATTGCAATACACCATGAAGGATACGCTACACCGAAGTCTTTGGTATACCAGTTATTCGTGCCACTTCTCGTGCGCTACTGACTGCACTTGTAGACTGTTCCCTTAGCGTGTCCATCTGCGAAGAGACATCGGGGGTACGGACTGTTGTCAAACGAGGTGCACCACTGCGTGGCCGATGACACAAACTTCCAGTTTCTTCGAAACGGCGTACTAGGGAAACAAGTCCAGCAGGAGTGATCGGACCTGAACCTTTCTTCAATCTTTTCTGGGTCCTAAACTTTTGTAAGGCTTCAGTCGCCGATTCGTTGCTGACATAAAACAACTTTACCAATAGTGCTTTATCCACCAGTGTCAACATCTTAATACAAACCTTTAGAAATGATGTGTCAATCGCTCACTCTGCCTTTCATAAGACTTTAATTTGCATATTTCCACTGATTTGCTTGTGTGCAGCGCCTTCTATTGACGATTTTTTTTTTCTGTATCAAAAAAAAAAATCCCCCTTCATGAGAATAATAGTTTCGCAAACCGCATTCAAATATACCCAGTCTTTCAATTTTTATGAATTTTTAAAGTGTTTACAAATTTATGGGACACCCGGTATTTTAAAAGTTTATTTATAAGGAGTTACAAAATCAGAAATTTTTAAGTTGCATTTTTATCTCAATTTCTTTTTTGTTAATTTAGTGCAAAACAAGAATACATCAGTTTTTTAAAACATAATGCGCAAACATCTGTAAACGCTTTATTAAACTTATCGAAAATTCTAAATAATGTTTTATAATTTAAAAAAATTTAATCAACGTATACTATATCTTGTTTATACTAAAAAATGTAATACTGAACGTAACTAAAGTAAAATTTTTAGCTCGACGCAGAAAGAAAATATTATTTTCTGTGTTTCAATAAGTCCTGTTTTCCCAATTTTTAAAAAATTCATTCATTTATTTAACAGATTTTATCATTTCGGTTTTAAAAGAGTGCACCTTGAAAACTGCTTCGATGTTAAAAAAAATTTAATAACATTTTGAACCTTAAATAATTTTAACTTGAGCTGCATCAGTCACACGCAAAAGATCCGGTCGCAATTCAGTCTCACTCATGTGTTACAGGCATTTCTGTCATTGTTCTACAGGTGATCACAGCGATTCCTCATTCTAGAAAATAAGCACCGTAAGCTGTTGCATCTAACTAGAGCTCTTTTCTTCCCTTCGGAATCGGAAATGGATTTGCCATCCTCTTTGGCGCGCATGCGCTTAGCGAAGGAAGAGGAGCTAGAAACAAGTACGCTGTTTTTTTTTTTTTTTTTAGTTAATAATATTGAGTGAGCGAATGAAAAGAGTTTTTTTTTAATGTCTTGTTGGAGTTTTAATAAATAGTTTTTTTTTTTTTTTTTTTTTGAGCAACTTGAAGAGCCCATTTATTTATGCATCCTGGTAGAGGTGGTTAAGGAGATTTAAATATTCACCACATAAGCTTTTACTATATATGCATCGCCTTTGATAAACTTTCTATTACAAATCTAAAGGATAATCTCGGGAAATTGTGCAGACCAAAGAATTAATTTTTCTTTACGAATTCATTATTCAAGAATTCTTCCTTGAAGATAGTCTCGGATAGTAGAATCCCAATAAGGTAAAATCTACGAAACCTGTCCCTACATATTAAACAATAATGATCGTTACATCATTCTATTCTTTGATTAAATCTTAAAATGTCTTGAATAATCACTCCATTTCAACGTTATATATTACTTAATACCATTTGCCAAATGGTGGAGTAAGCATAATTTCAATTTTTAAATCGCACAAACTAAATTTTTATGCTTAAGAAACATAAGACATAATTTTAAAAAATCATCAAAATTTCACGTCGTTTCTTACTTGGCGAATTTCTTGAAACAAGCGGCGTCCCTATCAACGCCTTCGTCCACCAATTTCATTTTATTGGAAACAGGGCTTAGCAGTATATCATTATTGTTGTAAAAAAAACTATTCCATCTGCCATAAAAATTATCAATTAATTCTCTACTTCAAGCCTGATAATACTAAGCGATGCAGCAATGTTTTACGAAGGTCGTGAGCGAACACACGAATATTTTACGAGCGGTTATTACGTAGCCAATATAAAAAAGTCACAAATACCAGCGATTAATACTTTTCAAAGAGGGGTGTGATTCAAATCCTTGATACCATCTTACTGGTGATATTCCGATTACAGGTCTTGGATCACGATAGAAAGTAACAATCGATACGATCTGTCCAATAGAAGATCTCGAACAAGAGTTCAATTATGCATAGGGAAAATCCCTTACCCACTAAAGTGAGCGGACCGGTTATTCTTGGAATTATCGTATCATTGAATTGCATATCACTGAAACTTATCGGACCGGTGACTTCACTGGAAAGTGTGAGGCTTCACTGCAAAGTGCGAAGTCACCGCTCCACTTCATGGAAGTGACCTTGACTTTCCGATATTCGCATTTGGCGATGCACTATTCCATAAAGATGATTTTTAATTGCTTGTGAAATGACTGTGATTGCATATATTCTGTTTATTGCAGGCGCCATCTATTGGTGGAATAAGGAACTAAACATTTTAAAGAAATGACATATATTTAATTCAAATTTTTCAGAAAATGGTTTACTCTTATAAAGAAATTAAATAAATAGTTCTGAAAAAATCAAATTTAAGAAATAAGCTGAAATAGATAAATTAATTCAATCACACGTTACTTACATTAAGTATTAATTACAATTAATTGTATATTAATACTTATTAATAATTTTTAATTAATATGATTGAAATAAGATATTTGGAACAAATATTTAAAAATAACAATAGCAAAATTATTTGTTATTCAAAACATCGTGGATTATGCATATCTAGAGATCGACTATTTGTATGTCAACCTTTTTGAGTCCAATCATAGGCTTTCTTTCTCCGTCTATGTGGTTTGTTGCTTCCTGGATTGTGATTGGTTAGAGGATTACGTGTTTATTTACATTATAGATGAAGATAAAAAGGGAATTTGTATTATTAAATTACTGTTTACCTATATAAGTTTGAGATGAGACATGTAAATGTTTTTTCCCTCATACTTTCAAACATTTAATGCCGTAACAGGCATTTTTAAAAATTATTTTTATATTGTCTATAACATTTTTAGAAATCTTTTAGTGAATATAAACAATAATAAGTCCAGAATAAGTTATGAATGCTACCGTATTCCTAGCTATCAAAAAGGTTTTAAGAAAACTATTACAATCATTTATTAAGTAATAATTGTGTAGTAATTAAAAAAATTTCCCATTAAATTTGTGCCTATTTTAAATAGTTATTTAATTTGTGGATTTTTTTTACGAATAATTCACTCTAATTAATTATCTTAACTTCCTTTTGACCAATACTCATGGTTTTATGTATTTTTATTTTATTTAAATTAATGTTCATCTAATCTTAGTGCTGAATTTAGATATTCATTAATAATAGTTTAATTTATAATCAATAAATGATTTTAATTAATGCTAACAAAAAGAAATGGTGAATTTTTGTTTTTAATAATTTTTAAAGGATTTTTAATTTTGAAATTATTAAAACCAAAAAGAAATTCAGTGAACAAAAAGAGAAAATAATTGCTGTAACTTCTAAATGCTCAAAATTTTCATGAAATAAATATTGGCCAGTAGAATATAGAAATAGTAGTTCCTGTTTCATATCATTCATTAAAAAAATTAACTAAAGTTTACATAAACATCCTGCAGTATTTACTTTTCAAGTTTGCTTCATAATGAAGTTAGTATGTGCACTATAGGACATAATTATTATTAAACTGAATTTTTAAAAAAAAGAAATTATTTTTCCTCAGTATTTTGAAGTTATTTTAACAATAATTTTCTGATAAAAGAAATTATTTCTGAATATAATATTTATTTTTAGTATTTTTATGTAATAATTTTTTATTATTATTATGGAAGTCACTGAAATATGTCAGTTGTATTAAAAATAATGCTTTTATAAGTTATCTTGCTAAATAATAATTTGAACAATTATCAAAAAAGAAAATAAATACTATCCATAAAAGAAAATTACTACATGTTTGAAAGCAACATCACAATAATTATGATTTGTGTAAAATATTGCTTGTAGTATTAAATCAAAATAGAAATAAACTTTACACTTTCTTTTTGTTTCTTTTATTATATCCTATATGTAGATTAATAAAATTAATGCATAAATGTATTTTTTTATCAGCTCAAATAAAGGGTTTGTACTATAATAATTAATAGTATTCTATATAGATATCCTATTCTTTCTTCTACTGACTAATGTTCTGTAGAATTCTTCTTGTGACTAATTTTCTGTAGAATTCTTTCTTCTAGGGACTAATTTTTTAAATACTGTAGAATTCATTTTAAGTCATTTTTTTTCTAGTTAAATTAGCTGATAATCAATGTAGTCTTGAAAAAACATTCAATATTGATATAAATTTTCTATATTTATGTTCATTTTATAAATAATCAATATGTGTATGTGCAAAAACATTTGTATTATAAATTACACTAATAAACTAACCTGATCTTTTCAAATATCCAGATAATGCTCTGGACAAATTTTAAACAAATAATATTTTTAAGTAAATTTCTTGTAGAAACCCTTAACAATTCTATATTGGTATAATTTTAAACAGAATCATTGGTCCTCTTAATTCAAATAAAGCTCTTTGAGGTTACAGCTTATGTATTAACATCATTTTTAATAAAATTATAAATATATAACTTTTTCTTATATAAAAGATGAGATTATAATTTCAATAAATCATATCAAAGTCATTTCTCAGAAGAATCAGTGGTATTCCTTAAATCAGGTATTATAGTATTTTCACATTGGTACTAAAAAAATAATCATATTATGACAAAGAAATCAATAACTTCTTTCACAATATAACATTCAGAATATTTGGAATTCTAAAATATGATAGTTTTTGTTAAAATGATGATTGTCAATGCTTTTTTTTTTTTAAATTATTGATACAAAAATATTTTATACAAATGGGATTTTTTCTATCCAATTTTTTTCCCCCTCAAGGGAGTATATAAGAAATTGTGTATGACAATCTATAGTAAATTTTAGACTTATCTATATTATTGTCATTCAAAAAGATGAGAAATTACATTACTAGGAAACATAACTGAGGGAAAAACTTCCTATTGAAATTTCCAGCTTCCTAACTTTAAAAAGCTGTTGAGATTCCAGTTTATCAATATGAATTATTTTTTTAAGGAGAATTGTTTGAAGCAAACGGTTATATAGATATAAGATGTATAATTGTTTATAATTTTTTTAAAAAATTTTATAATTTTTAAAAGCAGTTTTATAAAAAATATTTATGTATTTAAATATTGAAACTTTTTTTTTGTAGTAATAAAATAACTTTGAAACTTATATATTAATAATATAGCTTTATAAATTAAATGCCCCCCTCCCCCATAAAGTATCCTTCCTTCTTCTATGTCAGGGAGTTTATAAAACATTGAAAACAGTTTGAACTTCAGGACAACAATGTAATCTATTGTTGGAAATTAGAAAAAATTTCAAAGCTTGGTGCCTAATAAATTTGCAGGTTTAGCCAAAATATTGTGCATACTTGAAATTTCTTGAATTAGTTTCTAATAAATCAAACAATTACATTTCTGTCTTCTCTTGCAAATAAAACAGAATACACAGATAAACATGTCAATAATTGATTTTTTTTTTTTTACAGATATTTGTAGGGAGGAGTATTAACAGTCTTAATTCAAAATTAAGAGCAATATTACACTATGTATCTGAATAATTTACTGGCATATCCATTCAAGAAGATCTATCACAACTGTGATGCAAGCAAATAACTGGTATCGCAGATGAACAGATTATCTAGTCTGCCACAGCTCTGGCTGATTTTCTTTTGTCTCTATAACAAATTTTCCAGTTTCTTATCTAGTATTCCCAAGCTGAACAATATTAAACATAAATACATGTATCAATTTTTGCAGAAAACACGAGATATTTAGAAAATATAGATACAATCCCAGGAGAAATACAAATAAAATGATATAATAATAGAAAACATGAAAACTAAATATGTGGTTCAAAATCTAAAGACAGTAGAAAACTTTTTAATATAATTATAGTAAATCAAGTAACTATTATATATTATATTTTGTTGAATTTAAAAGAGTTTTGCATAATAAATTTATTTTAAAAGATTGAAGAAAACAAAACAATAAATATTGCTCTTTATAAATATTACACAATATTATGTATAAATAGTTACAGGGGGAAAAGTGCGTTATTACTGCTGAAGTAAATACAAATAGAACATGAAAACTTAACAATAGAATATTTTTTTATTAAAATCATTAGAAAACAAGCTGATGACAATACATTATGCTTGATAAAGCAAGAGCAAATAATACACAGTAAAAATCTTTCAAAAAAAAGAGATAAAATAAAAACAAAAATGATAAATACTGTATTTTATGTCTTGCAATATTATGCGAAAGTAAACTTAGGATTTATTAAAAAGACATAATTACTATTTAAATTAATGTAAAAGCAGATAGATTCATCAAAAGTTTTAGTCGGAGCTATTTTAAAGATTCATAAATAACTCAGTTGGCAAATATAGTTGATTGATAATACTGATTCTAAAATGTACTTATGTAAAATAAGCAGCAGTAAATTAGCTATTTCCTATTGTGCTTACTTTGAGTTTCTAATAACTTACTTTAAACTTTATTCATTTTAGAAAATTTAGTAACAAATTGTTATAAAAAATCATGCCATGTGCATTATACAGCAAAAAAAAAAAAATAATAATAATAATAATGTTCAAAATTGATAATAATTCTTAATCTTATTTATTACACACATGTGATAAATATGTTAAACAGTCATATTTAACGTACATTTGCCATAAATCTTTCTTCTTGAGAACTATTGCAAATTTTCATATACCTTACTTTTTCTTTTATCCAGTTCACAGGATATTATTTTATATACATTATAACTTTTACAAATGGATACTCACAATTTTCATTATATATGTGTTCGCTTCAATCATACTTCTTTCTTTCAGGCATTTTCCTGTTCGGCAGAAGGCATTAACATGAACTCATGTTTAGCAAAATAATTTTTTCAAAATGAAATTTTTCAAGTTTTTTATTCACATTTTTACTATAACACACAGGCCTATATATGTCATAAACAATCTTTCCTGACTGACTTAAATTTATTATTCATTAAAATATAAGATGTAGTCTTTTTAAATAAGTCTCAAACAATTTTAAGATGAAATAAATTATAACTATAGCATAAAACTGCATATTACATAAAAGTATTAATTTATTTACCAATTATTGAGTAAATTGTACATACAATATAGAGTATTTGCATATCAATTGTATACAATTAGAAAATATAGTCAAGTTTTATTTACAAAATAATTTATTAGAATCTTACGAAATAATTTATTAGTGATCTTTGGTGGTTAATTTTTAGCATGCAGTTGATACACAAATATCTAATTACAAATGAGCTTCTTCTTTTTGCATATGTTTCAAAACAAAGAATTGCAATAATAGTTGATCTTGTCTCTCATTGCTTCTTACATCATTATTACACTGAAATATGTATAACAATTTGATATTTTCAAAGTCTTTCCACCCCCTTTTTTTTAATTCAGTCTACTTATATTGTGTTGAGTATGTAAATTTTGTTAATTTAACAAAAAGTTAAGACTTATTAACATACCAATTATGTAAAAGTCGTAAATTATAAATGCAAATGGTTAATTTCTCCAAATGAAAGTAAGCATAAAAGTGAATTCAAAAAAATAAAGAATTTAAAGCAAAAGAAAGAAATCTGAATATCTGCACAATCTGACTGAAAAAAAGAGGGTAAACGTAACTATAAAGTTTACACAATTAAAATGACTATTAAAGAAAATGTAGGTGATAGATGAAAGTGGCAAACATTTCTGTAGATAGAATCTTGTAAGAGAACGTACTTTGCAGGCTCTGAACGTGAATTCAGTCCCGACTACAGAGATATCAAGAAAATCTATCCTTAGTTAACAAAAAGATAAAACAAACACAATTAGTTTTCCTTTTTAAAATAAAAAGGCAATATTTTGATACATATTTAATATAAAGAATCTGCTATCATGAGTAAACAAAAAAATAAAATGTATGTAATAAATATTCGCCTTAAATATAACAATGAAAGACATTCTTTTCATACTCATCCATTATAATGAATGTATAAGCATTTGTTCAGAAAGTATATTTAGGGTCATTATAAACGTTATATATATGAACATTAGTACCTGTTTCAAAACATTATCAAAAAGTCGTGTTTCATATTTGTTCATTCTCACGACCTTATATATTTTTCATTAATTTCATAATAAATTTTACATCTTCCAAACTATTAAGTAAACTAATTTTCTTGGTTTTACTAACAAATTCTTAGAATATTTAGAAAATATTTTAGTTTAGAAAGTTTTGTGCACTTAACAATATATTAAAAACTTGCATTTAGAATATTGGAGGAAGAGAAATCTTGTTTATAAATCAAATCAACTTTTATGACAGCAAATTGTTTTCACAAAAACTATCTCAACTTTTTTTCTCCTGTCAGTTTTCCAATATCATTTTCATTTATTTCTTTCAAATAGAGACATTTTATTTCATATGACTTTGCACAAATAAAACAATTATATTTCAAATCCTGTTACTTCATGAATGTGTTTGTGAAATATTTATTTTCTGACTTTTAATTTAAGTTACTTTTAATTAATATAGGGAATTTTTTAAATTGTCTGTTGTTGAAAACTTTTGCTCATGCATTTGTATTGTTGTAACTAAACTCTAATTTATTACTTTCTTTTAAAAAAGTAATATGCAATTAAAAAATATAAAACATGCATTTGTTAAATTTCATAATGAGATACTAACTTTCGATATTTTTTGACAAATTTTGAAACATATCTTTGTACACTTAAAACTGTGAATCAAATTCTGATCCCAATTATTAAGTCCCGAGAGACAACAAATGATCATAGTTTGATTCCATAGAATAGCTATGAAAATTTACATTACACGAGTACAATTTCTATCTGAATTTTTTAAATCCCAATGCAAATATGTTTGCAATTCAGCTTTATAAAAAATAAATTTGCGAAAGCTTATTGATTAAAAAAATTTACAATTAAGCATACTGACAAAATTACCACATAAAATTTAATTTTTACTACATCTTTTCTACTCTAATACATATCAAAATATTTTGTTAATGGTTCACATCTAATGACAATGCAACATTGGTAAATGAAGGGTTTAAAATATCAATATAAGCTAAAAATAAAAGTCTTTAGTACTGTAAAAAATGACCATTTTAAAAACAATAATAAATAGATAGTGATGTACTTGGATATTTATTTGTAATGAGTTTATTTATCAATTTATTATATAAAATGCCTACATTGGTATGTAATATGATATTCTTATATACACTGAGCCTGAAAATGAGATAAGGAAAAAATAAGCAGCTATACAATTTTGATTTCATGAAAAATTTTACAAAATTAAAAAGAAAAAATGAATGCAACTATGCATATAAAATTTAATTTATATATTAATTATCTTTGTTTACAAAGGTTAAATGAATAATAATGTATTTGCTGATTTTTGTAAAGAAATGAATCATTTGAACTAAATTAAAAAAAGAAAATGTTAAGTTTGATTTTAACATAATACAGACCTTATGATGAAAACTAAAATTAAAGAATTGTTCATAATTTCTTTTTGGGTTCTTAGGTTATGGTTTACGTATTAATCTGAAAAATGCACATCTCACAATCAACCATCAAGACTTTGAATTTCAGATGACTTACATGAAT
The DNA here is from genome assembly GCF_947563725.1 of Argiope bruennichi. NCBI lineage: Eukaryota > Metazoa > Arthropoda > Arachnida > Araneae > Araneidae > Argiope > Argiope bruennichi. The sequence goes on from NC_079162.1 coordinate 54,777,813, forward strand.
TAAATTTTCCTACGATATCTTTTTTACTTGTAAATGATTGCACACTTTCTTGAGTTGTATCTTTATCTTTTTAGTTCATCAAATTTGAATTTTTTCCCCCCCTTTGAATTTGTCTCCTCATCCCACGGTAGAAGCTTTTAATTATGTGATCTGTATTCGAGCATAGCTGCTTTATCAGATCTCAGACTTATTCCTTTTCTTTTGCATATTCAAATTTTTATAATAAGCATATTTTTAATTTATAATAAGCATATTATTATTTGCATAGTAAATAATAGGGATATTTTTTTCCTCTGAAGCAACAATCAAAAAGTCAAATTAATTCCCACAACAAAGAGTATAAGGAATACGATATATTTAATATATGATGAAACAGTACACAAAAGTAATAAGTCACAGAAAAAAGCTTTGTTAAAATATCCATGTAGCACCAAAGTTGAAAATAAAAAATTCCTGCAATTTTATAAGAAAAGAAAATGAAAAATACATAATAAAGCTGATACAGAAATTGGTTTGCCATAAAATTACCTATATAATTTTTTAAAACACTAATCAATAAAATGTACTATGATGTAACATGATATTTAATTCAAAGAACTTATTCATGAATGTCAGAAAAATTGTAATTAGAGGTAGCCATGGAAACAGATCATATAGGAAAGTTTTTATAGTGCAAAAATCAATCCTGCAAGCCCATCACCAGAGAAATTCATTTAACGCTTCCAAAACAATGGAAATTCACAAAATTTGCTATTCATAAACTAAAAATTATATTGAAAGCAATATAATTATTTAATAAATTTTATAGCTGAAGTATACATTATACAAAATAATTTTTAAAATTTTGAATAAACACATATAATTTCATGTTTTGTTCATATATAGCAATTGATGATTTGTTTTTATATAACTACAATACTTTATAACACATACATAATTCAAAAATATCAAATTCTACCTTTGTGATAGATAATTAGATTAATTTTAAATAAAACCTAACAGCATAATTTTGTAGAATTGAACAAAACTTTCAAACATTTTTATGGACCAATCTTACTTTAAAATTAAATTTCTGGATTTCCCTTCAAAGCAAGAATGTTTAATAGATTACCTTAGATAAAATACAAACATTGTAAATATAATTTAATACTTTTCTTGTAATGAACAAAAATGATCAATTTCAGCTTAAATACAGGGAAACAATGATATTAGATTCTTTATTATTCTAAATAATACTAACTTCTCCATCTCTAAATCATCACAAGTCGAGAACTGCGTCCGAAACACAGTTGATCAGAATGTGATCATCTGTTGTCGGATGATCAAAAAATGGCGCAAAACAACAAGAGAAATTTGACAACCGGTTTGGCCTGGATAATACCTAATTGATCGCTAAGCAGTGAATAATCATCAGCTGATATTTAACTACGGTTGGTGAATATGGCCGTAAATGTTATACATTTGACTAGTGATTATAAAAAAGAAAATATTGCCTCTAGACAAGCACTTTTGAGTTTTTGAAAATATCATGAATTCTATGTGAAATTACTGCACATGGAAAGAAAAAAAAAGGATAAATATTTGATTAATTTAAATTTTCAAAACACACACACACACACATACATACATATATATATTGCAAATAACAACAAATTTTGCACAATAAATATTAACAGTACTAAATAATAATAAATTAACTATCCCAAAAATTTCTATAAAATTATATTCATCAATAGTATTAAAATTTTTTATCAATTATTTCATAGAATTCTGTTTCATAATTAATGTATAAATGTTATAATTACACAAATACCTAAAAAAATAATTAAAAATATAAAAGTTATATTAAAAATTACATTATAAAAATTATATTAAATATACTTATACAATAAAATATGTTTGTACAGTGGGCTGCACTAAATCCAACTAGGTTCTCCGATTTTGTTTTTAGGCAATAACAATTGGGTGTTTCATTAAAATAATTTAAACATGGCAGCCATTAGAAATGAATAAAAGGTAACATACCATTAAAAAATATTAGTTTCCTAAGATGAATAACTACATTATGGAACATTTTCTGCAAGAAATACTTTAAAAGCCTATGAATATATCACTACAAAAATGCAGAGAAAACGCTCTTTGAAGGAACAATAAATAGTTGAATAAATATGTAATCAACAGTTGTAGGAAAATCTACTCGATTGTGAGATCGCAAAAGGAAGAAATGAACTAAAAATATACGAATGGTTTTTTTTTTTTTTTTTTTTTTTTTTTTTTTACAGTATCAATATTTCATCCTTCCTGTTTTCTATCCCATTTCAATCAATCAATCTTTCTTGTTCTGGAACATATGTTGGAAAATAAACCTTGATCCATTAATCTTTCCTTCATTTTAAAATATTTTTTCTCGGTAAATTTAAGGTAGAATGATTTCACAAATTCAATATTTGCAAAAGTTTTGACTGCTTGCTTTTGATATTAAGACTGGGGAGGGGAGGGGTTCTCTCTTTTTCAAAATTTGTTTTTCTAAAGATAGTTTCATTACACTCTAGAAAGATATTTCTTCTAAGTAATGTTTCTACAACATTTTCAACATGTTTTTCCTTTGTGATTCTTTAAAAGAAATTTCAAATTGAAAGTGTTTTAATTTGACACAAACATGCATGATAAATGTTAGTATACTTAGTTTTTATTTTGTTATTAAAAATATGCTTCATATTTATATAAATACCATATAAATCTTGTCTCAATCTGATGCATGTGAACAGATAATCTAAATTTGACAAAATTTAACTTCAGAATGAAGTTTTTTTTTTTTTGAAGAATTATTGTAAAAACTATTTACACGTAATTGCTACCTCTCTTTCTGGCCATCAAAAATTATTTGCAATGTTTCAATGTTTTCCCAACAGTGCTATAATAAGACTAATAGGGGAACAAGGTATAATATAATTTTTTTTCACTCCATGATCATCATCAGTGATTTAATAATTTTAAAAAGTGAATGTGCCATTCCCTTATATTTTCACCTCTTCATGATAGTTCATTTCAAAAATGATATAAGCACATTAAAGTTTAAATCACCTTTTACATCTACACTGCACTTCATTATCCTGTTGTACCACCACTGTTTGGCAGATGAACAATAACCTGGTCACATAAATAGAGGGAGTCTATTTTTATTTTTCATGGTCTTTTTTATGATGTTCTTTTTCTTTAATAATAAAATTGTACTAATTTTTAGATGTCCTCTTACATAAAAAATGAGAAATAATTTACATGAATTTTAAATTATACTTCCTGTTTTCAACTGTCATTTTTTTCCCCTTTATTATTCATATTCTGTTTATTGATGCTAGCTTTGATAATTTTCTTTAAACTGATATTTTTCTGTTTTGATTTATTAGTCATTGTATAGTTTCTTATTTAACATATTTTGTTTAACAGATCTTTCAACATGAAAACAAAATGAATAATTTTCTTTTAAATATATGATATCTTCAAATAGAATCCTTGTTATTGTTACCTCCATTCTTTTTTTTTTTTTTTACTGAGAGTTTACTTTTTTGGTTTTTTCTTACCTGAAGTTTCTACTAAACATAAAATTTAGTAATATCTTACTCTTTCAGTTTCTTTTTTTAATAGTAAGATATTTGAACAGAAATCAAAAGTTTGTAAAATACAAAAAACTCAGAATTTCGTTTGTTCTTTAAGCATTTCTTATTTGACACTGAAATTAAATTTCTGATGAATTGCCATTATTTATTTATCGGCAGATTGTTACATCAGATACAACATAAAGAGCATCTGCTTATGAATAAACTATGCAATTTCGAATCTCATATGCCTTCGTATCAAGGCAGGGAAGTCACGCTTATTTTTTATATAACTTATATTCTGAATTTAATTTTAGGATGTATGATAGCCACAAACTCTATAAAGCATTTATGAAATGTTCACACAAATTTTCCACAACTAAAAGAATATAATGCAAATATAGTATTTAAATCAATGATTGAAAAATGAAAATGTATGTTCAAAATCAAATATTATTCCAAGTTCAAATGAATGCATAATTCGACAACCAAAAGGACAATAAATGAAGAAAAACACAATTGCCATTTTAAGACAAAATTTTGACTCCAAACAATAAAAATCAGACTAATTCCGATATTAATAAAATGAAATAATAATAATCTGCATGTAATTAATGGCTTTTAACACAAGATTAAGTAATAACTGAGTGAAAAAAAGTGAAAGTACGAAATTTCAATCAATAATTACACCCAGAAAATGTGTGTTCAACATTAGTTATTATTCAAAGTTCAAGAATATACACCCGCTTAAACATTATATTTAAATGGAATAATGTTGAATTCTAATGAAATTAAAATCTAAAAAAGATTTGACACCCAATGGCCAGTAACTGAAAACATAGTGAGGATGTGCAAAAACATAAAATTACGTAAGTTATCCTTGATGTATGGTACCAAGCAAAATGTAACAAACAAACAAGCTTATTCTGCAATAAAATAAATATTCCAAATAATTATAGCAAATCAAAACAAATATGATAAAACGTCAGGTGAATGTACTGGCCTAAGAGCAAAATCAATTAGATTGCTGAAGTTATCAATATCAGTAAGTCCAATATTAACTTATAACTCATTTCTAAAGTATAATATAATAATAAAAGAAAATACAAAAAACTCGTATACAACTCAAGAATAATTTTAGAACAAAAATTATACAAACCTTCAATTTTTATGAAAAGCATATTCCTCAGGTAAAATGACTCAGAAATTTCATGCTCTAAACAAAGAAATAATAAGAACTTGCAAATAAATAATTAAACATTCATACAACTACTAAGCAATTCTGTCGAAATAATGTCATAATATAAATTTAAATCAATAAATAGAAAATATAATTATATGTTCAATATCAGTTATTAGTACAATATCATAAGAACATATAGTATAAACAGAGAAAAAAAACTGCATATTACAGTGAAATAAAGCAGAGTTATAGTGAAATTAAAACCTAAACATGATCTGGCATGAAATGGACCATACATAAAAATTTCAATGAGGATGTGTGATATAATAACTACTTTTCTTTAATATGTGCTAGCAAGAAAAATATATCAAAGAAACAAGATTATTGTACAAGAAAATAAGTATTTCAAATACTACCTAAATCAAAACCAAAAAAAAAGTTTTAAATAACAGGTTAAACTGTTGGATAATGGGCAAAATCAGTCATTCTGTTTAAGCTATGAATTACATAAAGTAATATTTATTTTTCATGTGAATCATTTACGATCCTTCGTATCATATAAAACATAACAAATAATAATATAAATTAAAAAAACAGATGAAATCTTCCTAATTATTTAACAAGAAAAACACAATGAAACACAATTGCTTTTTTAAGAGAAAATTTTGACTCCAAACAAAAAAAATCAGACTCATCACGATATTAATAAAATGAAATAATGATAATCTGCATGTAATCAATAGTTACACAAAGAAAATGTGTGTTGAACATTAAATATTATTCAAAGTTCATATGAATATATAAGCCACACACAGATAAAACATTATATTTAAATGGAATAATGTTATATTCTAATGAAATTAAATTCTAAACATGATTCAACAACAAATAGACAATAACTGAAAGGATAGTGAGGTGTGCAATATAATATCATGTAAGTTATCCTTGATGAGTGGTATCAAGCAAAATGTAACCAAGAAAAAACTTTATTGTGCAATGAAATAACTATTCCAAATAATTAGTAAATCAAAACTAAACAAATATTACAAAAAGGTAGGTGAATGTACTGGCCAAAGAGAGATATCAATCATATTGTTGAAGTTTTCAATAACATAAAGTCCAATATTAATTTGAAACTCATAGGTGATGTATTGCATAATATTAAAAGTAAATACAAAAAACTATTACACAACTTCAGGATAAATAAGAAGAAAAAATATACAAAAGTTAAATTTTTATAAAAAACACTCTCCTCAGATAAAATGACTCAGAAATTTTATGCTCTAAACAAAGAAATAATAAAAATTTGCAAATAAATAATTAAACATTCATACAACTACTAATATCATAATATAAATTTAAATCAATAAATACAAAATATAATTATATGTCCAATATCAGTTATTAGTACAATAACATAAGAACATATAGTATAAATAGAGAAAAAGACTTAGATTACAATGGAATAAAGCAGACTTATAGTGGAATTAAAACCTAAACATGATCTCGAATGAAATGGACCATACATCAAATTATCAATGAGAATGAGTGATATAATAATTACTTATTTTTTCTTTAATACCTGCAACCAAGCAGAATATATCAAAGAAACAAGCTTATTGTGCAAGAGAATAGGTATTCCAAATACTAACAAAATCAAAGCTCTAAAGATATTTTAAATAATAGGTTAAACTTTTGGAAAATGGGCAAAATCAATCATTCTGTATAAGCTATCAATTACATAAAATCCAATTTATTTTCCATGTGAATCATTTATGATCCTAGGTACAATAATAAACATAACACATAATAAAATCCATAATAAAACAAAAGAAATCTTCCTCATAATTTAACAAAAAAAAAAAAAAAAATTGCCATTTTAAGAGAAAATTTTGACTCCAAACAAAAAAAAATCAGACTCATCACGATATTAATAAAATGAAATAATGATAATCTGCATGTAATCAATAGCTTTTAACACAAGATTAAGTAACTGAGTGGAAAAAAAAGTGATAAAATGAAATTTAAATCAATAATTATACAAAGAAAATGTGTGTTGAACATTAGTTATTATTCAAAGTTCATATGAATATATAAGCCACACACTGATAAAACATTATAATTAAATGGAATGATGATATATTCTAATGAAATTAAATTCTAAACATGATTTGAAAACAAATGGACAATAACTGAAAGGATAGTGACGTGTGCAATATAATGCCATGTAAGTTATAGTTGATGTGTGGTATCAAGCAAAATGTAAAAAAGAAAAAAGCTTATTGTGCAATAAAATAACTATTCCAAATAATTAGTAAATCAAAACTAAACAAATATTACAAAAAGGTAGCTGAATGTAATGGCCAAAGAGAAATATCAATCATATTGTTGAAGTTATCAATAACATAAAGTGTAATATTAATTTGAAACTCATTGATGATGTCTTGCATAATATTAAAGGTAAATACAAAAAACTATTACACAACTTCAGGATAAATAAGAAGAAAAAATATACAAAAGTTAAATTTTTATGAAAAACACTCTCCTCAGATAAAATGACTCAGAAATTTTATGCTCTAAACAAAGAAATAATAAAAATTTGCAAATAAATAATTAAACATTCATACAACTACTAATATTATAATATAAATTTAAATCAATAAATAGAAAATATAATTATATGTTCAATATCAGTTATTAGTACAATATCATAAGAACATATAGTATCAATAGAATAAAAGATTACAATGGAATAAAGCAGACTTATAGTGAATAAAGCAGACTTATAGTGAAATTAAAACCTAAACATGATCTCGAATGAAATGGACCATACATCAAATTTTCAATGAGGATGTGTCATATAATAACTACTTATTTTTTCTTTAAAAACCTGCTACCAAGCAAAATATACCAAAGAAACAAGCTTATGGTGCAAGAAAATAGGTATTCCAAATACTAACAACAAAATAAAAACTATAAAGATGTTTTAAATAATAGGTTAAACTGTTTGAAAATGGGCAAAATCAATCATTCTGTTTAAGCTATCAATTACATAAAATCCAATTTATTTTCCATGTGAATCATTTATGATCCTAGGTATAATAATAAACATAACAAATAATAAAATCCATAATAAAACAAAAGAAATCTTCCTCATAATTTAACAAAATCAATTGCCATTTTAGGAGAAAATTTTGACTCCAAACAAAAAAAATCAGACTCATCACGATATTAGTAAAATGAAATAATGATAATCTGCATGTAATCAATGGCTTTTAAAACAAGATTAAGAAACTAAGTAAAAAAAAAGTGATAAAATGAAATGTAAATCAATAATTACACAAAGAAAATGTGTGTTGAACATTAGTTATTATTCAAAGTTCATTTGAATATATAAGCCACACACAGATAAAACATTATATTTAAATGGAATGATGTTATATTCTAATGAAATTAAATTCTAAACATGATTCGACAACAAATGGACAATAACTGAAAAGATAGTGAGGTGTGCAATATAATATCATGTAAGTTATAGTTGATGTGTGGTATCAAGCAAAATGTAACAAAGAAAAAAGCTTATTGTGCAATAAAATAATTATTCCAAATAATTAGTAAATCAAAACTAAACAAATATTACAAAAAGGTAGCTGAATGTAATGGCAAAGAGAGATATCAATCATATTGTTATAGTTATCAATAACATAAAGTGCAATATTAATTTGAAACTCATTGGTGATGTATGGTATAATATTAAAAGTAAATACAAAAAACTACTACACAACTGCAGAATGATTTAAAAGAAAAAATATACAAAATTTAAATTTTTATAAAAAACACTCTCCTCAGATAAAATGACTCAGAAATTTTATGCTCTAAACAAAGAAATAATAAAAATTTGCAAATAAATAATTAAACATTCATACAACTACTAATATCATAATATAAATTTAAATCAATAAAAAGAAAATATAATTATATGTTCAATATCAGTTATTAGTACAATATCATAAGAACATATAGTATAAATAGAGAAAAAAAACTTAGATTACAATGGAATAAAGCAGACTTATAGTGAAATTTAAACCTAAACATGATCTCGAATGAAATGGACCATACATCAAATTTTCAATGAGGATGTGTGATATAATAACTACTTATTTAAATTAATTAAACATTCATACAACTACTAAGCAATTCTGTCAAAATAATACACTACTTATTTATATTAATTAAACATTCATACAACTACTAAGCAATTCTGTCAAAATAATGTCATAATACAAATTTAAATCAATAAATAAAAAATATAATTATATGTTCAATATCAGTTATTAGTACAATATCATTAGAACATATAGTATAAATAGAGTAAAAAACTTAGATTAGAATGGAATAAAGCAGACTTTTAGTGAAATTAAAACCTAAACATGATCTCGAATGAAATGGACCATACATCAAATTTTCAATGAGGATGTGTGATATAATAACTACTTATTTTTTCTTTAATACTTGCTACCACGCAAAATATACCAAAGAAACAAGCTTATTGTGCAAGAAAATATGTATTCCAAATACTAACCAAATCAAAACTATAAAGATGTTTTAAATAATAGGTAAAACTGTTGGAAAATGGGCAAAATCAATCATTCTGCTTAAGCTATCAATTACATAAAGTCTAATTTACTTTCCATGTGAATCATTTATGATCCTTGGTATAATAATAAACATAACACATAATAAAATCCATAATAAAATAAATGAAATCTTCCTCATAATTTAACAAAAAAAAAAAAACACAATTGCCATTTTACGAGAAAATTTTGACTCCAAACAAAAAAAAAATCCGACTCATCACGATATTAATAAAATGAAATAATGTTAATCTGCATGTAATCAATAGCTTTTAACACAAGATTAAGTAACTGAGTGAAAAAAAAGTGATAAAATAAAATTTAAATCAATAATTACACATAGAAAATGTGTGTTGAACATTAGTTATTATTCAAAGTTCATATGAATATATAAGCCACACAGAGATAAAACATTATAATTAAATGGAATGATGATATATTCTAATGAAATTAAATTCTAAACATGATTTGAAAACAAATGGACAATAACTGAAAGGATAGTGAGGTGTGCAATATAATATCATGTAAGTTATCCTTGATGAGTAGTATCAAGCAAAATGTAACAAAGAAACAAGTTTATTGTGCAATAAAATATCTACTCCAAATAATTAGTAAATCAAAACTAAACAAATATTACAAAAAGGTAGGTGAATGTACTGGCCAAAGAGAGATATCAATCATATTGTTGAAGTTATCACTAACATAAAGTTCAATATTAATTTCAAACTTATTGGTGATGTATGGTATAATATTAAAATTAATACAAAAATCTATGATATAATAACTACTTATTTAAATTAATTAAACATTCATACAACTACTAAGCAATTCTGTCAAAATAATACACTACTTATTTATATTAATTAAACATTCATACAACTACTAAGCAATTCTGTCAAAATAATGTCATATTACAAATTTAAATCAATAAATAGAAAATAGAATTATATGTTCAATATCAGTTATTAGTACAATATCATAAGTACATATAGTATAAATAGAGTAAAAAACTTAGATTAGAATGGAATAAAGCAGACTTTTAGTGAAATTAAAACCTAAACATGATCTCGAATGAAATGGACCATACATCAAATTTTCAATGAGGATGTGTGATATAATAACTACTTATTTTTTCTTTAATACCTGCTACCAAGCAAAATATACCAAAGAAAAATGCTTATTGTGCAAGAAAATATGTATTCCAAATACTAACAAAATCAAAACTATAAAGATGTTTTAAATAATAGGTAAAACTGTTGGAAAATGGGCAAAATCAATCATTCTGTTTAAGCTATCAATTACATAAAGTCTAATTTACTTTCCATGTGAATCATTTATGATCCTGGGTATAATAATAAACATAACACATAATAAAATACATAATAAATAAATGAAATCTTCCTCATAATTTAACCAAAAAAAAACACAATTGCCATTTTAAGAGAAAATTTTGACTCCAAACAAAAAAAAATCCGACTCATCACGATATTAATAAAATGAAATAATGTTAATCTGCATGTAATCAATAGCTTTTAACACAAGATTAAGTAACTGAGTGAAAAAAAAGTGATAAAATAAAATTTAAATCAATAATTACACATAGAAAATGTGTGTTGAACATTAGTTATTATTCAAAGTTCATATGAATATATAAGCCACACAGAGATAAAACCTTATAATTAAATGGAATGATGATATATTCTAATGAAATTAAATTCTAAACATGATTTGAAAACGGACAATAACTGAAAGGATAGTGAGGTGTGCAATATAATATCATGTAAGTTATCCTTGATGAGTAGTATCAAGCAAAATGTAACAAAGAAACATTGTTTATTATGCAATAAAATATCTACTCCAAATAATTAGTAAATCAAAACTAAACAAATATTACAAAAAGGTAGGTGAATGTACTGGCCAAAGAGAGATATCAATCATATTGTTGAAGTTATCACTAACATAAAGTTCAATATTAATTTCAAACTTATTGGTGATGTATGGTATAATATTAAAATTAATACAAAAAACTTGTACACAACTAAACAATAATTTAAAAGAAAAAATATACAAACCTTAAATTTTTATGAAAAACATTCTCCTCAGATAATATGACCAATAAATTTCACGCTCTAAACAAAGAAATAATAAAAATTTGCAAATAAATAATTAAACATTCATGCAACTACTAAGCAATTCTGTCAAAATAATGTCATAATATAAATTTAAATCAATTAATAGAAAATAGAATTATATGTTCAATATCAGTTATTAGTACAATATCATAAGAACATATAGTATAAATAGAGAAAAAAACTTAGATTACAAGGAAATAAAGCAGACTTATAGTGAAATTATAACCTAAACATGATCTGGCATGAAATGGACCATACATCAAATTTTCAATGAGGATGTGTGATATAATAATTACTTATGTTTTCTTTAATACCTGCTACAAAGTAAAATAAATCAAAGAAACAAGCTTATTGTGCAAGAGAATAGGTATTAAAAATACTAACAAAATCAAAGCTCTAAAGATGTTTTAAATAATAGGTTAAACTGTTCGAAAATGGGCAAAATCAATCATTCTGTTTAAGCTATCAATTACATAAAGTCTAATTTACTTTCCATGTGAATCATTTATGATCCTTGTAATAATAATAAACATAACACATAATAAAATCCATAATAAAATAAATGAAATCTTCCTCATAATTTAACAAAAAAAAACACAATTGCCATTTTAAGAGAAAATTTTGACTCCAGACATAAAAAATCCGACTCATCACGATATTAATGAAATGAAATAATGATAATCTGCATGTAATCAATGGCTTTTAAAACAAGATTAAGAAACTAAGTAAAAAAAAAGTGATAAAATGAAATGTAAATCAATAATTACACAAAGAAAATGTGTGTTGAACATTAGTTATTATTCAAAGTTCATTTGAATATATAAGCCACACACAGATAAAACATTATATTTAAATGGAATGATGTTATATTCTAATGAAATTAAATTCTAAACATGATTCGACAACAAATGGACAATAACTGAAAGGATAGTGAGGTGTGCAATATAATATCATGTAAGTTATAGTTGATGTGTGGTATCAAGCAAAATGTAACAAAGAAAAAAGCTTATTGTGCAATAAAATAACTATTCCAAATAATTAGTAAATCAAAACTAAACAAATATTACAAAAAGGTAGCTGAATGTAACGGCTAAGAGAGATATCAATCATATTGTTGTAGTTATCAATAACATAAAGTGCAATATTAATTTGAAACTCATTGGTGATGTATGGTATAATATTAAAAGTAAATACAAAAAACTACTACACAACTGCAGAATGATTTAAAAGAAAAAATATACAAAATTTTAATTTTTATAAAAAACACTCTCCTCAGATAAAATGACTCAGAAATTTTATGCTCTAAACAAAGAAATAATAAAAATTTGCAAATAAATAATTAAACATTCATACAACTACTAATATCATAATATAAATTTAAATCAATAAATAGAAAATATAATTATATGTTCAATATCAGTTATTAGTACAATATCATATGAACATATAGTATAAATAGAGAAAAAAACTTAGATTACAATGGAATAAAGCAGACTTATAGTGAAATTAAAACCTAAACATTATCTCGAATGAAATGGACCATACATCAAATTTTCAATGAGGATGTGTGATATAATAACTACTTATTTAAATTAATTAAACATTCATACAACTACTAAGCAATTATGTCAAAATAATACACTACTTATTTATATTAATTAAACATTCATACAACTACTAAGCAATTCTGTCAAAATAATGTCATATTACAAATTTAAATCAATAAATAGAAAATAGAATTATATGTTCAATATCAGTTATTAGTACAATATCATAAGTACATATAGTATAAATAGAGTAAAAAACTTAGATTACAATGGAATAAAGCAGACTTATAGTGAAATTAAAACCTAAACATGGTCTCGAATGAAATGGACCATACATCAAATTTTCAATGAGGATGTGTCATATAATAACTACTTATTTTTTCTTTTATACCTGCAATCAAGCAAAATATATCAAAGAAACAAGCTTATTCCGCAAGAGAATAGGTATTCCAAATACTAACAAAATCAAAGCTCTAAAGATGTTTTAAATAATAGGTTAAACTGTTGGAAAATGGGCAAAATCAATCATTCTGTTTAAGCTATCAATTACATAAAGTCTAATTTATTTTCCATGTGAATCATTTATCATCCTTGGTATAATAATAAACATAACAGATCATAAAATCCATAATAAAACAAAAGAAATCTTCCTCATAATTTAACAAACAAAAAAAAAAAAAAAACAATTGCCATTTTAAGAGAAAATTTTGACTCCAAACAAAAAAAAATCCGACTCATCACGATATTAATAAAATGAAATAATGATAATCTGCAAGTAATCAATAGCTTTTATCACAAGATTAAGTAACTGAGTTTAAAAAAAGTGATAAAATAAAATTTAAATCAATAATTACACATAGAAAATGTGTGTTGAACATTGGTTATTATTCAAAGTTCATATGAATATATAAGCGACACAGAGATAAAACATTATATTTAAATGGAATAATGTTATATACTAATGAAATTAAATTCTAAACATGATTCAACAACAAATGGACAAGAACTAAAAGGATAGTGAGGTGTGCAATATAAAATCATGTATGTTATCCTTGATGTGTTGTATCAAGCAAAATGTAACAAAGAAAAAAGCTTATTGTGCAATAAAATAACTATTCCAAATAATTAGTAAATCAAAACTAAACAAATATTACAAAAAGGTAGCTGAATGTACTGGCCAAAGAGAGATATCAATCATATAGTTGAAGTTATCAATAACATAAAGTCCAATATTAATTTGAAACTCATTGGTGATGTATGGTTTAATATTAAAAGTAAATACAAAAAACTACTACACAACTCCAGGATAAATTAGAAGAAAAAATATACAAAAGTTAAATTTTTATGAAAAACACTCTGCTCAGATAAAGTGACTCAGAAATTTTATGCTCTAAACAAAGAAATAATAAAAATTTGCAAATAAATAATTAAACATTCATACAACTACTAATATCATAATATAAATTTAAATCAATAAATAGAAAATATAATTATATGTTCAATATCAGTTATTAGTACAATATCATATGAACATATAGTATAAATAGAGAAAAAAACTTAGATTACAATGGAATAAAGCAGACTTATAGTGAAATTAAAACCTAAACATGGTCTCGAATGAAATGGACCATACATCAAATTTTCAATGAGGATGTGTCATATAATAACTACTTATTTTTTCTTTAATACCTGCTACCAAGCAAAATATACCAAAGAAACAAGCTTATTGTGCAAGAAAATATGTATTCCAAATACTAACAAAATCAAAACTATAAAGATGTTTTAAATAATAGGTAAAACTGTTGGAAAATGGGCAAAATAAATCATTCTGTTTAAGCTATCAATTACATAAAGTCTAATTTACTTTCCATGTGAATCATTTATGATCCTTGGTATAATAATAAACATAACACATAATAAAATCCATAATAAAATAAATGAAATCTTCCTCATAATTTAACAAAAAAAAAAACACAATTGCCATTTTACGAGAAAATTTTGACTCCAAACAAAAAAAAAAATCCGACTCATCACGATATTAATAAAATGAAATAATGTTAATCTGCATGTAATCAATAGCTTTTAACACAAGATTAAGTAACTGAGTGAAAAAAAAGTGATAAAATAAAATTTAAATCAATAATTACACATAGAAAATGTGTGTTGAACATTAGTTATTATTCAAAGTTCATATGAATATATAAGCCACACAGAGATAAAACATTATAATTAAATGGAATGATGATATATTCTAATGAAATTAAATTCTAAACATGATTTGAAAACGGACAATAACTGAAAGGATAGTGAGGTGTGCAATATAATATCATGTAAGTTATCCTTGATGAGTAGTATCAAGCAAAATGTAACAAAGAAACATTGTTTATTATGCAATAAAATATCTACTCCAAATAATTAGTAAATCAAAACTAAACAAATATTACAAAAAGGTAGGTGAATGTACTGGCCAAAGAGAGATATCAATCATATTGTTGAAGTTATCACTAACATAAAGTTCAATATTAATTTCAAACTTATTGGTGATGTATGGTATAATATTAAAATTAATACAAAAATATATGATATAATAACTACTTATTTAAATTAATTAAACATTCATACAACTACTAAGCAATTCTGTCAAAATAATACACTACTTATTTATATTAATTAAACATTCATACAACTACTAAGCAATTCTGTCAAAATAATGTCATATTACAAATTTAAATCAATAAATAGAAAATAGAATTATATGTTCAATATCAGTTATTAGTACAATATCATAAGTACATATAGTATAAATAGAGTAAAAAACTTAGATTAGAATGGAATAAAGCAGACTTTTAGTGAAATTAAAACCTAAACATGATCTCGAATGAAATGGACCATACATCAAATTTTCAATGAGGATGTGTGATATAATAACTACTTATTTTTTCTTTAATACCTGCTACCAAGCAAAATATACCAAAGAAAAATGCTTATTGTGCAAGAAAATATGTATTCCAAATACTAACAAAATCAAAACTATAAAGATGTTTTAAATAATAGGTAAAACTGTTGGAAAATGGGCAAAATCAATCATTATGTTTAAGCTATCAATTACATAAAGTCTAATTTACTTTCCATGTGAATCATTTATGATCCTTGGTATAATAATAAACATAACACATAATAAAATCCATAATAAAATAAATGAAATCTTCCTCATAATTTAACAAAAAAAAAACACAATTGCCATTTTAAGAGAAAATTTTGACTCCAAACAAAAAAAAAATTCCGACTCATCACGATATTAATAAAATAAAATAATGTTAATCTGCATGTAATCAATAGCTTTAACACAAGATTAAGTAACTGAGTGAAAAAAAAGTGATAAAATAAAATTTAAATCAATAATTACACATAGAAAATGTGTGTTGAACATTAGTTATTATTCAAAGTTCATATGAATATATAAGCCACACAGAGATAAAACATTATAATTAAATGGAATGATGATATATTCTAATGAAATTAAATTCTAAACATGATTTGAAAACAAATGGACAATAACTGAAAGGATAGTGAGGTGTGCAATATAATATCATGTAAGTTATCCTTGATGAGTAGTATCAAGCAAAATGTAACAAAGAAACAAGTTTGTTATGCAATAAAATATCTACTCCAAATAATTAGTAAATCAAAACTAAACAAATATTACAAAAAGGTAGGTGAATGTACTGGCCAAAGAGAGATATCAATCATATTGTTGAAGTTATCACTAACATAAAGTCCAATATTAATTTCAAACTCATTGGTGATGTATGGTATAATATTAAAAATAATACAAAAAACTTGTACACAACTAAACAATAATTTAAAAGAAAAAATATACAAACCTTAAATTTTTATGAAAAACATTCTCCTCAGATAATATGACCAACAAATTTCACGCTCTAAACAAAGAAATAATAAAAATTTGCAAATAACTAATTAAACATTCATACAACTACTAAGCAATTTTGACCAAATAATGTCATAATATAAATTTAAATCAATTAATAGAAAATAGAATTATATGTTCAATATCAGTTATTAGTACAATATCATAAGAACATATAGTATAAATAGAGAAAAAAACTTAGATTACAAGGAAATAAAGCAGACTTATAGTGAAATTATAACCTAAACATGATCTGGCATGAAATGGACCATACATCAAATTTTCAATGAGGATGTGTGATATAATAATTACTTATTTTTTCTTTAATACCTGCTACAAAGCAAAATATATCAAAGAAACAAGCTTATTCTGCAAGAAAATAGGTATTCCAAATACTAACAAAATCAAAGCTCTAAAGATGTTTTAAATAATAGGTTAAACTGTTGGGTAAAATCAATCATTCTGTTTAAGCTATCAATTACATAAAGTCTAATTTATTTTCCATGTGAATCATTTATCATCCTTGGTATAATAATAAACATAACAAATCATAAAATCCATAATAAAACAAAAGAAATCTTCCTCATAATTTAACAAAAAAAAAACACAATTGCCATTTTAAGAGAAATTTTTGACTCCAAACAAAAAAAAATCAGACTCATCACGATATTAATAAAATGAAATAATAATAATCTGCATGTAATCAATAGCTTTTAACACAAGATTAACTAACTGAGTGAAAAAAAAGTGATAAAATGAAATTTAAATCAATAATTACACAAAGAAAATGTGTGTTGAACATTAGTTATTATTCAAAGTTCATTTGAATATATAAGCCACACACAGATAAAACATTATATTTAAATGGAATGATGTTATATTCTAATGAAATTATATTCTAAACATGATTCAACAACAAATGGACAAGAACTAAAAGGATAGTGAGGTGTGCAATATAATATCATGTATGTTATCCTTGATGTGTGGTATCAAGCAAAATGTAAAAAAGAAAAAAGCTTATTGTGCAATAAAATAACTATTCCAAATTATTTGTAAATCAAAACTAAACACATATTACAAAAAGGTAGCTGAATGTACTGGCCAAAGAGAGATATCAATCATATAGTTGAAGTTATCAATAACATAAAGTCCAATATTAATTTGAAACTCATTGGTGATGTATGGTATAATATTAAAAGTAAATACAAAAAACTACTACACAACTCCAGGATAAATTTGAAGAAAAAATATACAAAAGTTAAATTTTTATGAAAAACACTCTCCTCAGATAAAGTGACTCAGAAATTTTATGCTCTAAACAAAGAAATAATATAAATTTGCAATTAAATAATTAAACATTCATACAACTACTAATATCAAAATATAAATTTAAATCAATAAATAGAAAATACAATTATATGTTCAATATCAGTTATTAGTACAATATCATAAGAACATATAGTATAAATAGAGAAAAAAACTTAGATTACAATGGAATAAAGCAGACTTATAGTGAAATTAAAACCTAAACATGATCTCGAATGAAATGGACCATACATCAAATTTTCAATGAGGAAGTGTGATATAATAACTACTTATTTAAATTAATTAAACATTCATACAACTACTAAGCAATTCTGTCAAAATAATACACTACTTATTTATATTAATTAAACATTCATACAACTACTAAGCAATTCTGTCAAAATAATGTCATATTACAAATTTAAATCAATAAATAGAAAATAGAATTATATGTTCAATATCAGTTATTAGTACAATATCATATGAACATATAGTATAAATAGAGAAAAAAACTTAGATTACAATGGAATAAAGCAGACTTATAGTGAAATTAAAACCTAAACATGGTCTCGAATGAAATGGACCATACATCAAATTTTGAATGAGGATGTGTGATATAATAACTACTTATTTAAATTAATTAAACATACATACAACTACTAAGCAATTCGGTCAAAATAATACACTACTTATTTATATTAATTAAACATTCATACAACTACTAAGCAATTCTGTCAAAATAATACACTACTTATTTATATTAATTAAACATTCATACAACTACTAAGCAATTCTGTCAAAATAATGTCATAATACAAATTTAAATCAATAAATAGAAAATAGAATTATATGTTCAATATCAGTTATTAGTACAATATCATAAGTACATATAGTATAAATAGAGTAAAAAACTTAGATTAGAATGGAATAAAGCAGACTTTTAGTGAAATTCAAACCTAAACATGATCTCGAATGAAATGGACCATAAATCAAATTTTCAATGAGGATGTGTGATATAATAACTACTTATTTTTTCTTTAATACCTGCTACCAAGCAAAATATATCAAAGAAACAAGCTTATTGTGCAAGAAAATAGGTATTCCAAATACTAACAAAATCAAAACTATAAAGATTTTTAAATAATAGGTTAAACTGTACGAAAATGGGCAAAATCAATCATTCTGTTTAAGCTATCAATTACATAAAGTCTAATTTACTTTCCATGTGAATCATTTATGATCCTTGGTATAATAATAAACATAACACATAATAAAATCCATAATAAAATAAATGAAATCTTCCTCATAATTTAACAAAAAAAAACACAATTGCCATTTTAAGAGAAAATTTTGACTCCAGACATAAAAAATCCGACTCATCACGATATTAATGAAATGAAATAATGATAATCTGCATGTAATAAATGGCTTTTAAAACAAGATTAAGAAACTAAGTAAAAAAAAAGTGATAAAATGAAATGTAAATCAATAATTACACAAAGAAAATGTGTGTTGAACATTAGTTATTATTCAAAGTTCATTTGAATATATAAGCCACACACAGATAAAACATTATATTTAAATGGAATGATGTTATATTCTAATGAAATTAAATTCTAAACATGATTCGACAACAAATGGACAATAACTGAAAGGATAGTGAGGTGTGCAATATAATATCATGTAAGTTATAGTTGATGTGTGGTATCAAGCAAAATGTATCAAAGAAAAAAGCTTATTGTGCAATAAAATAACTATTCCAAATAATTAGTAAATCAAAACTAAACAAATATTACAAAAAGGTAGCTGAATGTAACGGCAAAGAGAGATATCAATCATATTGTTGTAGTTATCAATAACATAAAGTGCAATATTAATTTGAAACTCATTGGTGATGTATGGTATAATATTAAAAGTAAATACAAAAAACTACTACACAACTCCAGGATAAATTAGAAGAAAAAATATACAAAAGTTAAATTTTTATGAAAAACACTCTGCTCAGATAAAGTGACTCAGAAATTTTATGCTCTAAACAAAGAAATAATAAAAATTTGCAAATAAATAATTAAACATTCATACAAGTACTAATATAATAAATTAAATTTAAATCAATAAATAGAAAATATAATTATGCGTTCAATATCAGTTATTAGTACAATATCATAAGAACATATAGTATAAATAGAGAAAAAAACTTAGATTAGAATGGAATAAAGCAGACTTTTAGTGAAATTAAAACCTAAACATGATCTCGAATGAAATGGACCATACATAAAATTTTCAATGAGGATGTGTGATATAATAACTACTTAATTTTTCTTTAATACCTGCTACCAAGCAAAATATACCAAAGAAACAAGCTTATTGTGCAAGAAAATATGTATTCCAAATACTAACAAAATCAAAACTATAAAGATGTTTTAAATAATAGGTAAAACTGTTGGAAAATGGGCAAAATCAATCATTCTGTTTAAGCTATCAATTACATAAAGTCTAATTTACTTTCCATGTGAATCATTTATCATCCTTGGTATAATAATAAACATAACACATAATAAAATCCATAATAAAATAAATGAAATCTTCCTCATAATTTAACAAAAAAAAAACACAATTGCCATTTTAAGAGAAAATTTTGACTCCAAACAAAAAAAATCCGACTCATCACGATATTAATAAAATGAAATAATGTTAATCTGCATGTAATCAATAGCTTTTAACACAAGATTAAGTAACTGAGTGAAAAAAAAAGTGATAAAATGAAATTTAAATCAATAATTACACATAGAAAATGTGTGTTGAACATTAGTTATTATTCAAAGTTCATATGAATATATAAGCCACACAGAGATAAAACATTATAATTAAATGGAATGATGATATATTCTAATGAAATTAAATTCTAAACATGATTTGAAAACAAATGGACAATAACTGAAAGGATAGTGAGGTGTGCAATATAATATCATGTAAGTTATCCTTGATGAGTAGTATCAAGCAAAATGTAACAAAGAAACAAGTTTATTGTGCAATAAAATATCTACTCCAAATAATTAGTAAATCAAAACTAAACAAATATTACAAAAAGGTAGGTGAATGTACTGGCCAAAGAGAGATATCAATCATATTGTTGAAGTTATCACTAACATAAAGTCCAATATTAATTTCAAACTCATTGGTGATGTATGGTATAATATTAAAATTAATACAAAAAACTTGTACACAACTCCAGAATAATTTAAAACAAAAAATATACAAACCTTAAATTTTTATGAAAAACATTCTCCTCAGATAATATGACCCACAAATTTCACACTCTAAACAAAGAAATAATAAAAATTTGCAAATAACTAATTAAACATTCATACAACTACTAAGCAATTTTGACCAAATAATGTCATAATATGAATTTAAATCAATTAATAGAAAATAGAATTATATGTTGAATATCAGTTATTAGTACAATATCATAAGAACATATAGTATAAATAGAGAAAAAAACTTAGATTACAATGGAATAAAGCAGACTTATAGTGAAATTTAAACCTAAACATGATCTCGAATAAAATGGACCATACATCAAATTTTCAATGAGGATGTGTGATATAATAACTACTTATTTAAATTAATTAAACATTCATACAACTACTAAGCAATTCTGTCAAAATAATACACTACTTATTTATATTAATTAAACATTCATACAACTACTAAGCAATTCTGTCAAAATAATGTCATAATACAAATTTAAATCAATAAATAGAAAATAGAATTATATGTTCAATATCAGTTATTATTACAATATCATAAGTACATATAGTATAAATAGAGTAAAAAACTTAGATTAGAATGGAATAAAGCAGACTTTTAGTGAAATTAAAACCTAAACATGATCTCGAATGAAATGGACCATAAATCAAATTTTCAATGAGGATGTGTGATATAATAACTACTTATTTTTTCTTTAATACCTGCTATCAAGCAAAATATATCAAAGAAACAAGCTTATTCTGCAAGAGAATAGGTATTCCAAATACTAACAAAATCAAAGCTCTAAAGATGTTTTAAATAATAGGTTAAACTGTTGGGTAAAATCAATCATTCTGTTTAAGCTATCAATTACATAAAGTCTAATTTATTTTCCATGTGAATCATTTATCATCCTTGGTATAATAATAAACATAACAAATCATAAAATCCATAATAAAACAAAAGAAATCTTCCTCATAATTTAACAAAAAAAAAAAAAAAAAAAAAACACAATTCCCATTTTAAGAGAAAATTTTGACTCCAAACAAAAAAAAATCAGACTCATCACGATATTAATAAAATGAAATAATAATAATCTGCATGTAATCAATAGCTTTTAACACAAGATTAACTAACTGAGTGAAAAAAAAGGGATAAAATGAAATTTAAATCAATAATTACACAAAGAAAATGTGTGTTGAACATTAGTTATTATTCAAAGTTCATATGAATATATAAGCCACACAGAGATAAAACATTATAATTAAATGGAATGATGATATATTCTAATGAAATTAAATTCTAAACATGATTTGAAAACAAATGGACAATAACTGAAAGGATAGTGAGGTGTGCAATATAATATCATGTAAGTTATCCTTGATGAGTAGTATCAAGCAAAATGTAACAAAGAAACAAGTTTGTTATGCAATAAAATATCTACTCCAAATAATTAGTAAATCAAAACTAAACAAATATTACAAAAAGGTAGGTGAATGTACTGGCCAAAGAGAGATATCAATCATATTGTTGAAGTTATCACTAACATAAAGTCCAATATTAATTTCAAACTCATTGGTGATGTATGGTATAATATTAAAAATAATACAAAAAACTTGTACACAACTAAACAATAATTTAAAAGAAAAAATATACAAACCTTAAATTTTTATGAAAAACATTCTCCTCAGATAATATGACCAACAAATTTCACGCTCTAAACAAAGAAATAATAAAAATTTGCAAATAAATAATTAAACATTCATACAACTACTAAGCAATTCTGTGAAAATAATGTCATAATATAAATTTAAATCAATTAATAGAAAATAGAATTATATGTTCAATATCAGTTATTAGTACAATATCATAAGAACATATAGTATAAATAGAGAAAAAAACTTAGATTACAAGGAAATAAAGCAGACTTATAGTGAAATTATAACCTAAACATGATCTGGCATGAAATGGACCATACATCAAATTTTCAATGAGGATGTGTGATATAATAATTACTTATTTTTTCTTTAATACCTGCTACAAAGCAAAATATATCAAAGAAACAAGCTTATTGTGCAAGAGAATAGGTATTAAAAATACTAACAAAATCAAAGCTCTAAAGATGTTTTAAATAATAGGTTAAACTGTTGGGTAAAATCAATCATTCTGTTTAAGCTATCAATTACATAAAGTCTAATTTATTTTCCATGTGAATCATTTATCATCCTTGGTATAATAATAAACATAACAAATCATAAAATCCATAATAAAACAAAAGAAATCTTCCTCATAATTTAACAAAAAAAAAACACAATTGCCATTTTAAGAGAAAATTTTGACTCCAAACAAAAAAAAATCAGACTCATCACGATATTAATAAAATGAAATAATAATAATCTCATGTAATCAATAGCTTTTAACACAAGATTAACTAACTGAGTGAAAAAAAAGGGATAAAATGAAATTTAAATCAATAATTACACAAAGAAAATGTGTGTTGAACATTAGTTATTATTCAAAGTTCATATGAATATATAAGCCACACAGAGATAAAACATTATAATTAAATGGAATGATGATATATTCTAATGAAATTAAATTCTAAACATGATTTGAAAACAAATGGACAATAACTGAAAGGATAGTGAGGTGTGCAATATAATATCATGTAAGTTATCCTTGATGAGTAGTATCAAGCAAAATGTAACAAAGAAACAAGTTTGTTATGCAATAAAATATCTACTCCAAATAATTAGTAAATCAAAACTAAACAAATATTACAAAAAGGTAGGTGAATGTACTGGCCAAAGAGAGATATCAATCATATTGTTGAAGTTATCACTAACATAAAGTCCAATATTAATTTCAAACTCATTGGTGATGTATGGTATAATATTAAAAATAATACAAAAAACTTGTACACAACTAAACAATAATTTAAAAGAAAAAATATACAAACCTTAAATTTTTATGAAAAACATTCTCCTCAGATAATATGACCAACAAATTTCACGCTCTAAACAAAGAAATAATAAAAATTTGCAAATAAATAATTAAACATTCATACAACTACTAAGCAATTCTGTGAAAATAATGTCATAATATAAATTTAAATCAATTAATAGAAAATAGAATTATATGTTCAATATCAGTTATTAGTACAATATCATAAGAACATATAGTATAAATAGAGAAAAAAACTTAGATTACAAGGAAATAAAGCAGACTTATAGTGAAATTATAACCTAAACATGATCTGGCATGAAATGGACCATACATCAAATTTTCAATGAGGATGTGTGATATAATAATTACTTATTTTTTCTTTAATACCTGCTACAAAGCAAAATATATCAAAGAAACAAGCTTATTGTGCAAGAGAATAGGTATTAAAAATACTAACAAAATCAAAGCTCTAAAGATGTTTTAAATAATAGGTTAAACTGTTGGGTAAAATCAATCATTCTGTTTAAGCTATCAATTACATAAAGTCTAATTTATTTTCCATGTGAATCATTTATCATCCTTGGTATAATAATAAACATAACAAATCATAAAATCCATAATAAAACAAAAGAAATCTTCCTCATAATTTAACAAAAAAAAAACACAATTGCCATTTTAAGAGAAAATTTTGACTCCAAACAAAAAAAAATCAGACTCATCACGATATTAATAAAATGAAATAATAATAATCTGCATGTAATCAATAGCTTTTAATACAATATTAACTAACTGAGTGAAAAAAAAGGGATAAAATGAAATTTAAATCAATAATTACACAAAGAAAATGTGTGTTGAACATTAGTTATTATTCAAAGTTCATTTGAATATATAAGCCACACACAGATAAAACATTATATTTAAATGGAATGATGTTATATTCTAATGAAATTAAATTCTAAACATGATTCAACAACAAATGGACAAGAACTAAAAGGATAGTGAGGTGTGCAATATAATATCATGTATGTTATCCTTGATGTGTGGTATCAAGCAAAATGTAAAAAAGAAAAAAGCTTATTGTGCAATAAAATAACTATTCCAAATTATTTGTAAATCAAAACTAAACACATATTACAAAAAGGTAGCTGAATGTACTGGCCAAAGAGAGATATCAATCATATAGTTGAAGTTATCAATAACATAAAGTCCAATATTAATTTGAAACTCATTGGTGATGTATGGTATAATATTAAAAGTAAATACAAAAAACTACTACACAACTCCAGGATAAATTTGTAGAAAAAATATACAAAAGTTAAATTTTTATGAAAAACACTCTCCTCGGATAAAGTGACTCAGAAATTTTATGCTCTAAACAAAGAAATAATATAAATTTGCAATTAAATAATTAAACATTCATACAACTACTAATATCAAAATATAAATTTAAATCAATAAATAGAAAATGCAATTATATGTTCAATATCAGTTATTAGTACAATATCATAAGAACATATAGTATAAATAGAGAAAAAAACTTAGATTACAATGGAATAAAGCAGACTTATAGTGAAATTAAAACCTAAACATGATCTCGAATGAAATGGACCATACATCAAATTTTCAATGAGGATGTGTGATATAATAACTACTTATTTAAATTAATTAAACATTCATACAACTACTAAGCAATTCTGTCAAAATAATACACTACTTATTTATATTAATTAAACATTCATACAACTACTAAGCAATTCTGTCAAAATAATGTCATATTACAAATTTAAATCAATAAATAGAAAATAGAATTATATGTTCAATATCAGTTATTAGTACAATATCATAAGTACATATAGTATAAATAGAGTAAAAAACTTAGATTAGAATGGAATAAAGCAGACTTTTAGTGAAATTAAAACCTAAACATGATCTCGAATGAAATGGACCATACATCAAATTTTCAATGAGGATGTGTGATATAATAACTACTTATTTTTTCTTTAATACCTGCTACCAAGCAAAATATACCAAAGAAAAATGCTTATTGTGCAAGAAAATATGTATTCCAAATACTAACAAAATCAAAACTATAAAGATGTTTTAAATAATAGGTAAAACTGTTGGAAAATGGGCAAAATCAATCATTCTGTTTAAGCTATCAATTACATAAAGTCTAATTTACTTTCCATGTGAATCATTTATGATCCTTGGTATAATAATAAACATAACACATAATAAAATCCATAATAAAATAAATGAAATCTTCCTCATAATTTAACAAAAAAAAAACACAATTGCCATTTTAAGAGAAAATTTTGACACCAAACAAAAAAAAAAATCCGACTCATCACGATATTAATAAAATGAAATAATGTTAATCTGCATGTAATCAATAGCTTTTAACACAAGATTAAGTAACTGAGTGAAAAAAAAGTGATAAAATAAAATTTAAATCAATAATTACACATAGAAAATGTGTGTTGAACATTAGTTATTATTCAAAGTTCATATGAATATATAAGCCACACAGAGATAAAACATTATAATTAAATGGAATGATGATATATTCTAATGAAATTAAATTCTAAACATGATTTGAAAACAAATGGACAATAACTGAAAGGATAGTGAGGTGTGCAATATAATATCATGTAAGTTATCCTTGATGAGTAGTATCAAGCAAAATGTAACAAAGAAACAAGTTTATTATGCAATAAAATATCTACTCCAAATAATAAGTAAATCGAAACTAAACAAATATTACAAAAAGGTAGGTGAATGTACTGGCCAAAGAGAGATATCAATCATATTGTTGAAGTTATCACTAACATAAAGTCCAATATTAATTTCAAACTCATTGGTGATGTATGGTATAATATTAAAATTAATACAAAAAACTTGTACACAACTAAACAAATAATTTAAAAGAAAAAATATACAAACCTTAAATTTTTATGAAAAACATTCTCCTCAGATAATATGACCCACAAATTTCACGCTCTAAATAAAGAAATAATAAAAATTTGCAAATAAATAATTAAACATTCATACAACTACTAAGCAATTCTGTCAAAATAATGTCATAATATAAATTTAAATCAATTAATAGAAAATAGAATTATATGTTCAATATCAGTAATTAGTACAATATCATAAGAACATATAGTATAAATAGAGAAAAAAACTTAGATTACAAGGAAATAAAGCAGACTTATAGTGAAATTATAACCTAAACATGATCTGGCATGAAATGGACCATACATCAAATTTTCAATGAGGATGTGTGATATAATAATTACTTATTTTTTCTTTAATACCTGCTACAAAGCAAAATATATCAAAGAAACAAGCTTATTGTGCAAGAGAATAGGTATTAAAAATACTAACAAAATCAAAGCTCTAAAGATGTTTTAAATAATAGGTTAAACTGTTGGGTAAAATCAATCATTCTGTTTAAGCTATCAATTACATAAAGTCTAATTTATTTTCCATGTGAATCATTTATCATCCTTGGTATAATAATAAACATAACAAATCATAAAATCCATAATAAAACAAAAGAAATCTTCCTCATAATTTAACAAAAAAAAACACAATTGCCATTTTAAGAGAAAATTTTGACTCCAAACAAAAAAAAATCAGACTCATCACGATATTAATAAAATGAAATAATAATAATCTGCATGTAATCAATAGCTTTTAACACAAGATTAACTAACTGAGTGAAAAAAAAGGGATAAAATGAAATTTAAATCAATAATTACACAAAGAAAATGTGTGTTGAACATTAGTTATTATTCAAAGTTCATTTGAATATATAAGCCACACACAGATAAAACATTATATTTAAATGGAATGATGTTATATTCTAATGAAATTAAATTCTAAACATGATTCAACAACAAATGGACAAGAACTAAAAGGATAGTGAGGTGTGCAATATAATATCATGTATGTTATCCTTGATGTGTGGTATCAAGCAAAATGTAAAAAAGAAAAAAGCTTATTGTGCAATAAAATAACTATTCCAAATTATTTGTAAATCAAAACTAAACACATATTACAAAAAGGTAGCTGAATGTACTGGCCAAAGAGAGATATCAATCATATAGTTGAAGTTATCAATAACATAAAGTCCAATATTAATTTGAAACTCATTGGTGATATATGGTATAATATTAAAAGTAAATACAAAAAACTACTACACAACTCCAGGATAAATTTGTAGAAAAAATATACAAAAGTTAAATTTTTATGAAAAACACTCTCCTCGGATAAAGTGACTCAGAAATTTTATGCTCTAAACAAAGAAATAATATAAATTTGCAATTAAATAATTAAACATTCATACAACTACTAATATCAAAATATAAATTTAAATCAATAAATAGAAAATACAATTATATGTTCAGTATCAGTTATTAGTACAATATCATAAGAACATATAGTATAAATAGAGAAAAAAACTTAGATTACAATGGAATAAAGCAGACTTATAGTGAAATTAAAACCTAAACATGATCTCGAATGAAATGGACCATACATCAAATTTTCAATGAGGATGTGTGATATAATAACTACTTATTTAAATTAATTAAACATTCATACAACTACTAAGCAATTCTGTCAAAATAATACACTACTTATTTATATTAATTAAACATTCATACAACTACTAAGCAATTCTGTCAAAATAATGTCATATTACAAATTTAAATCAATAAATAGAAAATAGAATTATATGTTCATTATCAGTTATTAGTACAATATCATAAGTACATATAGTATAAATAGAGTAAAAAACTTAGATTAGAATGGAATAAAGCAGACTTTTAGTGAAATTAAAACCTAAACATGATCTCGAATGAAATGGACCATACATCAAATTTTCAATGAGGATGTGTGATATAATAACTACTTATTTTTTCTTTAATACCTGCTACCAAGCAAAATATACCAAAGAAATATGCTTATTGTGCAAGAAAATATGTATTCCAAATACTAACAAAATCAAAACTATAAAGATGTTTTAAATAATAGGTAAAACTGTTGGAAAATGGGCAAAATCAATCATTCTGTTTAAGCTATCAATTACATAAAGTCTAATTTACTTTCCATGTGAATCATTTATGATCCTTGGTATAATAATAAACATAACAGATCATAAAATCCATAATAAAACAAAAGAAATCTTCCTAATAATTTAACAAAAAAAAACACAATTGCCATTTTAAGAGAAAATTTTGACTCCAAACAAACAAAAATCCGACTCATCACGATATTAATAAAATGAAATAATGATAATCTGCATGTAATCAATAGCTTTTAACACAAGATTAAGTAACTGAGTGAAAAAAAAGTGATAAAATAAAATTTAAATCAATAATTACACATAGAAAATGTGTGTTGAACATTAGTTATTATTCAAAGTTCATATGAATATATCAGCCACACAGAGATAAAACATTATATTTAAATGGAATAATGTTATATACTAATGAAATTAAATTCTAAACATGATTCAACAACAAATGGACAAGAACTAAAAGGATAGTGAGGTGTGCAATATAATATCATGTATGTTATCCTTGATGTGTGGTATGAAGCAAAATGTAACAAAGAAAAAAGCTTATTGTGCAATAAAATAACTATTCCAAATAATTAGTAAATCAAAACTAAACAAATATTACAAAAAGGTAGCTGAATGTACTGGCCAAAGAGAGATATCAATCATATAGTTGAAGTTATCAATAACATAAAGTCCAATATTAATTTGAAACTCATTGGTGATGTATGGTATAATATTAAAAGTAAATACAAAAAACTACTACACAACTCCAGGATAAATTAGAAGAAAAAATATACAAAAGTTAAATTTTTATAAAAAACACTCTGCTCAGATAAAGTGACTCAGAAATTTTATGCTCTAAACAAAGAAATAATAAAAAATTGCAAATAAATAATTAAACATTCATACAACTACTAATATCATAATATAAATTTAAATCAATAAATAGAAAATATAATTATATGTTCAATATCAGTTATTAGTACAATATCATATGAACATATAGTATAAATAGAGAAAAAAACTTAGATTACAATGGAATAAAGCAGACTTATAGTGAAATTAAAACCTAAACATGGTCTCGAATGAAATGGACCATACATCAAATTTTCAATGAGGATGTGTCATATAATAACTACTTATTTTTTCTTTAATACCTGGTACCAAGCAAAATATACCAAAGAAACAAGCTTATTGTGCAAGAAAAAATGTATTCCAAATACTAACAAAATCAAAACTATAAAGATGTTTTAAATAATAGGTAAAACTGTTGGAAAATGGGCAAAATCAATCATTCTGTTTAAGCTATCAATTACATAAAGTCTAATTTACTTTCCATGTGAATCATTTATGATCCTTGGTATAATAATAAACATAACACATAATAAAATCCATAATAAAATAAATGAAATCTTCCTCATAATTTAACAAAAAAAAAAACACACAATTGCCATTTTAAGAGAAAATTTTGACTCCAAACAAAAAAAAAATCCGACTCATCACGATATTAATATAATGAAATAATGTTAATCTGCATGTAATCAATAGCTTTTAACACAAGATTAAGTAACTGAGTGAAAAAAAAGTGATAAAATAAAATTTAAATCAATAATTACACATAGAAAATGTGTGTTGAACATTAGTTATTATTCAAAGTTCATATGAATATATAAGCCACACAGAGATAAAACATTATATTTAAATGGAATAATGTTATATACTAATGAAATTAAATTCTAAACATGATTCAACAACAAATGGACAAGAACTAAAAGGATAGTGAGGTGTGCAATATAATATCATGTATGTTATCCTTGATGTGTGGTATCAAGCAAAATGTAAAAAAGAAAAAAGCTTATTGTGCAATAAAATAACTATTCCAAATTATTTGTAAATCAAAACTAAACACATATTACAAAAAGGTAGCTGAATGTACTGGCCAAAGAGAGATATCAATCATATAGTTGAAGTTATCAATAACATAAAGTCCAATATTAATTTGAAACTCATTGGTGATGTATGGTATAATATTAAAAGTAAATACAAAAAACTACTACACAACTCCAGGATAAATTTGTAGAAAAAATATACAAAAGTTAAATTTTTATGAAAAACACTCTCCTCGGATAAAGTGACTCAGAAATTTTATGCTCTAAACAAAGAAATAATATAAATTTGCAATTAAATAATTAAACATTCATACAACTACTAATATCAAAATATAAATTTAAATCAATAAATAGAAAATACAATTATATGTTCAGTATCAGTTATTAGTACAATATCATAAGAACATATAGTATAAATAGAGAAAAAAACTTAGATTACAATGGAATAAAGCAGACTTATAGTGAAATTAAAACCTAAACATGATCTCGAATGAAATGGACCATACATCAAATTTTCAATGAGGATGTGTGATATAATAACTACTTATTTAAATTAATTAAACATTCATACAACTACTAAGCAATTCTGTCAAAATAATACACTACTTATTTATATTAATTAAACATTCATACAACTACTAAGCAATTCTGTCAAAATAATGTCATATTACAAATTTAAATCAATAAATAGAAAATAGAATTATATGTTCAATATCAGTTATTAGTACAATATCATAAGTACATATAGTATAAATAGAGTAAAAAACTTAGATTAGAATGGAATAAAGCAGACTTTTAGTGAAATTAAAACCTAAACATGATCTCGAATGAAATGGACCATACATCAAATTTTCAATGAGGATGTGTGATATAATAACTACTTATTTTTTCTTTAATACCTGCTACCAAGCAAAATATACCAAAGAAATATGCTTATTGTGCAAGAAAATATGTATTCCAAATACTAACAAAATCAAAACTATAAAGATGTTTTAAATAATAGGTAAAACTGTTGGAAAATGGGCAAAATCAATCATTCTGTTTAAGCTATCAATTACATAAAGTCTAATTTACTTTCCATGTGAATCATTTATGATCCTTGGTATAATAATAAACATAACACATAATAAAATCCATAATAAAATAAATGAAATCTTCCTCATAATTTAACAAAAAAAAAAACACAATTGCCATTTTAAGAGAAAATTTTGACACCAAACACAAAAAAAATCCGACTCATCACGATATTAATAAAATGAAATAATGTTAATCTGCATGTAATCAATAGCTTTTAACACAAGATTAAGTAACTGAGTGAAAAAAAAGTGATAAAATAAAATTTAAATCAATAATTACACATAGAAAATGTGTGTTGAACATTAGTTATTATTCAAAGTTCATATGAATATATAAGCCACACAGAGATAAAACATTATATTTAAATGGAATGATGTTATATTCTAATGAAATTAAATTCTAAACATGATTCAACAACAAATGGACAAGAACTAAAAGGATAGTGAGGTGTGCAATATAATATCATGTATGTTATCCTTGATGTGTGGTATCAAGCAAAATGTAAAAAAGAAAAAAGCTTATTGTGCAATAAAATAACTATTCCAAATTATTTGTAAATCAAAACTAAACACATATTACAAAAAGGTAGCTGAATGTACTGGCCAAAGAGAGATATCAATCATATAGTTGAAGTTATCAATAACATAAAGTCCAATATTAATTTGAAACTCATTGGTGATATATGGTATAATATTAAAAGTAAATACAAAAAACTACTACACAACTCCAGGATAAATTTGTAGAAAAAATATACAAAAGTTAAATTTTTATGAAAAACACTCTCCTCGGATAAAGTGACTCAGAAATTTTATGCTCTAAACAAAGAAATAATATAAATTTGCAATTAAATAATTAAACATTCATACAACTACTAATATCAAAATATAAATTTAAATCAATAAATAGAAAATACAATTATATGTTCAGTATCAGTTATTAGTACAATATCATAAGAACATATAGTATAAATAGAGAAAAAAACTTAGATTACAATGGAATAAAGCAGACTTATAGTGAAATTAAAACCTAAACATGATCTCGAATGAAATGGACCATACATCAAATTTTCAATGAGGATGTGTGATATAATAACTACTTATTTAAATTAATTAAACATTCATACAACTACTAAGCAATTCTGTCAAAATAATACACTACTTATTTATATTAATTAAACATTCATACAACTACTAAGCAATTCTGTCAAAATAATGTCATATTACAAATTTAAATCAATAAATAGAAAATAGAATTATATGTTCATTATCAGTTATTAGTACAATATCATAAGTACATATAGTATAAATAGAGTAAAAAACTTAGATTAGAATGGAATAAAGCAGACTTTTAGTGAAATTAAAACCTAAACATGATCTCGAATGAAATGGACCATACATCAAATTTTCAATGAGGATGTGTGATATAATAACTACTTATTTTTTCTTTAATACCTGCTACCAAGCAAAATATACCAAAGAAATATGCTTATTGTGCAAGAAAATATGTATTCCAAATACTAACAAAATCAAAACTATAAAGATGTTTTAAATAATAGGTAAAACTGTTGGAAAATGGGCAAAATCAATCATTCTGTTTAAGCTATCAATTACATAAAGTCTAATTTACTTTCCATGTGAATCATTTATGATCCTTGGTATAATAATAAACATAACAGATCATAAAATCCATAATAAAACAAAAGAAATCTTCCTCATAATTTAACAAAAAAAAAAACACACAATTGCCATTTTAAGAGAAAATTTTGACTCCAAACAAAAAAAAAATCCGACTCATCACGATATTAATATAATGAAATAATGTTAATCTGCATGTAATCAATAGCTTTTAACACAAGATTAAGTAACTGAGTGAAAAAAAAGTGATAAAATAAAATTTAAATCAATAATTACACATAGAAAATGTGTGTTGAACATTAGTTATTATTCAAAGTTCATATGAATATATAAGCCACACAGAGATAAAACATTATATTTAAATGGAATAATGTTATATACTAATGAAATTAAATTCTAAACATGATTCAACAACAAATGGACAAGAACTAAAAGGATAGTGAGGTGTGCAATATAATATCATGTATGTTATCCTTGATGTGTGGTATCAAGCAAAATGTAAAAAAGAAAAAAGCTTATTGTGCAATAAAATAACTATTCCAAATTATTTGTAAATCAAAACTAAACACATATTACAAAAAGGTAGCTGAATGTACTGGCCAAAGAGAGATATCAATCATATAGTTGAAGTTATCAATAACATAAAGTCCAATATTAATTTGAAACTCATTGGTGATGTATGGTATAATATTAAAAGTAAATACAAAAAACTACTACACAACTCCAGGATAAATTTGTAGAAAAAATATACAAAAGTTAAATTTTTATGAAAAACACTCTCCTCGGATAAAGTGACTCAGAAATTTTATGCTCTAAACAAAGAAATAATATAAATTTGCAATTAAATAATTAAACATTCATACAACTACTAATATCAAAATATAAATTTAAATCAATAAATAGAAAATACAATTATATGTTCAGTATCAGTTATTAGTACAATATCATAAGAACATATAGTATAAATAGAGAAAAAAACTTAGATTACAATGGAATAAAGCAGACTTATAGTGAAATTAAAACCTAAACATGATCTCGAATGAAATGGACCATACATCAAATTTTCAATGAGGATGTGTGATATAATAACTACTTATTTAAATTAATTAAACATTCATACAACTACTAAGCAATTCTGTCAAAATAATACACTAC
This sequence comes from Argiope bruennichi, assembly GCF_947563725.1. Classification (NCBI taxonomy): domain Eukaryota; kingdom Metazoa; phylum Arthropoda; class Arachnida; order Araneae; family Araneidae; genus Argiope; species Argiope bruennichi. The sequence goes on from NC_079162.1 coordinate 54,813,159, forward strand.
TTATTTATATTAATTAAACATTCATACAACTACTAAGCAATTCTGTCAAAATAATGTCATATTACAAATTTAAATCAATAAATAGAAAATAGAATTATATGTTCAATATCAGTTATTAGTACAATATCATAAGTACATATAGTATAAATAGAGTAAAAAACTTAGATTAGAATGGAATAAAGCAGACTTTTAGTGAAATTAAAACCTAAACATGATCTCGAATGAAATGGACCATACATCAAATTTTCAATGAGGATGTGTGATATAATAACTACTTATTTTTTCTTTAATACCTGCTACCAAGCAAAATATACCAAAGAAATATGCTTATTGTGCAAGAAAATATGTATTCCAAATACTAACAAAATCAAAACTATAAAGATGTTTTAAATAATAGGTAAAACTGTTGGAAAATGGGCAAAATCAATCATTCTGTTTAAGCTATCAATTACATAAAGTCTAATTTACTTTCCATGTGAATCATTTATGATCCTTGGTATAATAATAAACATAACACATAATAAAATCCATAATAAAATAAATGAAATCTTCCTCATAATTTAACAAAAAAAAAAAACACAATTGCCATTTTAAGAGAAAATTTTGACACCAAACACAAAAAAAATCCGACTCATCACGATATTAATAAAATGAAATAATGTTAATCTGCATGTAATCAATAGCTTTTAACACAAGATTAAGTAACTGAGTGAAAAAAAAGTGATAAAATAAAATTTAAATCAATAATTACACATAGAAAATGTGTGTTGAACATTAGTTATTATTCAAAGTTCATATGAATATATAAGCCACACAGAGATAAAACATTATAATTAAATGGAATGATGATATATTCTAATGAAATTAAATTCTAAACATGATTTGAAAACAAATGGACAATAACTGAAAGGATAGTGAGGTGTGCAATATAATATCATGTAAGTTAACCTTGATGAGTAGTATCAAGCAAAATGTAACAAAGAAACAAGTTTATTATGCAATAAAATATCTACTCCAAATAATTAGTAAATCAAAACTAAACAAATATTACAAAAAGGTAGGTGAATGTACTGGCCAAAGAGAGATATCAATCATATTGTTGAAGTTATCACTAACATAAAGTCCAATATTAATTTCAAACTCATTGGTGATGTATGGTATAATATTAAAATTAATACAAAAAACTTGTACACAACTAAACAATAATTTAAAAGAAAAAATATACAAACCTTAAATTTTTATGAAAAACATTCTCCTCAGATAATATGACCCACAAATTTCACGCTCTAAATAAAGAAATAATAAAAATTTGCAAATAAATAATTAAACATTCATACAACTACTAAGCAATTCTGTCAAAATAATGTCATAATATAAATTTAAATCAATTAATAGAAAATAGAATTATATGTTCAATATCAGTTATTAGTACAATATCATAAGAACATATAGTATAAATAGAGAAAAAAACTTAGATTACAAGGAAATAAAGCAGACTTATAGTGAAATTATAACCTAAACATGATCTGGCATGAAATGGATATACATCAAATTTTCAATGAGGATGTGTGATATAATAATTACTTATTTTTTCTTTAATACCTGCTACAAAGCAAAATATATCAAAGAAACAAGCTTATTGTGCAAGAGAATAGGTATTAAAAATACTAACAAAATCAAAGCTCTAAAGATGTTTTAAATAATAGGTTAAACTGTTGGGTAAAATCAATCATTCTGTTTAAGCTATCAATTACATAAAGTCTAATTTATTTTCCATGTGAATCATTTATCATCCTTGGTATAATAATAAACATAACAAATCATAAAATCCATAATAAAACAAAAGAAATCTTCCTCATAATTTAACAAAAAAAAAAAAAACACAATTCCCATTTTAAGAGAAAATTTTGACTCCAAACAAAAAAAAATCAGACTCATCACGATATTAATAAAATGAAATAATAATAATCTGCATGTAATCAATAGCTTTTAACACAAGATTAACTAACTGAGTGAAAAAAAAGGGATAAAATGAAATTTAAATCAATAATTACACAAAGAAAATGTGTGTTGAACATTAGTTATTATTCAAAGTTCATTTGAATATATAAGCCACACACAGATAAAACATTATATTTAAATGGAATGATGTTATATTCTAATGAAATTAAATTCTAAACATGATTCAACAACAAATGGACAAGAACTAAAAGGATAGTGAGGTGTGCAATATAATATCATGTATGTTATCCTTGATGTGTGGTATCAAGCAAAATGTAAAAAAGAAAAAAGCTTATTGTGCAATAAAATAACTATTCCAAATTATTTGTAAATCAAAACTAAGCACATATTACAAAAAGGTAGCTGAATGTACTGGCCAAAGAGAGATATCAATCATATAGTTGAAGTTATCAATAACATAAAGTCCAATATTAATTTGAAACTCATTGGTGATGTATGGTATAATATTAAAAGTAAATACAAAAAACTACTACACAACTCCAGGATAAATTTGTAGAAAAAATATACAAAAGTTAAATTTTTATGAAAAACACTCTCCTCGGATAAAGTGACTCAGAAATTTTATGCTCTAAACAAAGAAATAATATAAATTTGCAATTAAATAATTAAACATTCATACAACTACTAATATCAAAATATAAATTTAAATCAATAAATAGAAAATACAATTATATGTTCAGTATCAGTTATTAGTACAATATCATAAGAACATATAGTATAAATAGAGAAAAAAACTTAGATTACAATGGAAAAAAGCAGACTTATAGTGAAATTAAAACCTAAACATGATCTCGAATGAAATGGACCATACATCAAATTTTCAATGAGGATGTGTGATATAATAACTACTTATTTAAATTAATTAAACATTCATACAACTACTAAGCAATTCTGTCAAAATAATACACTACTTATTTATATTAATTAAACATTCATACAACTACTAAGCAATTCTGTCAAAATAATGTCATATTACAAATTTAAATCAATAAATAGAAAATAGAATTATATGTTCAATATCAGTTATTAGTACAATATCATAAGTACATATAGTATAAATAGAGTAAAAAACTTAGATTAGAATGGAATAAAGCAGACTTTTAGTGAAATTAAAACCTAAACATGATCTCGAATGAAATGGACCATACATCAAATTTTCAATGAGGATGTGTGATATAATAACTACTTATTTTTTCTTTAATACCTGCTACCAAGCAAAATATACCAAAGAAATATGCTTATTGTGCAAGAAAATATGTATTCCAAATACTAACAAAATCAAAACTATAAAGATGTTTTAAATAATAGGTAAAACTGTTGGAAAATGGGCAAAATCTATCATTCTGTTTAAGCTATCAATTACATAAAGTCTAATTTACTTTCCATGTGAATCATTTATGATCCTTGGTATAATAATAAACATAACACATAATAAAATCCATAATAAAATAAATGAAATCTTCCTCATAATTTAACAAAAAAAAAACACAATTGCCATTTTAAGAGAAAATTTTGACACCAAACAAAAAAAAAATCCGACTCATCACGATATTAATAAAATGAAATAATGTTAATCTGCATGTAATCAATAGCTTTTAACACAAGATTAAGTAACTGAGTGAAAAAAAAGTGATAAAATAAAATTTAAATCAATAATTACACATAGAAAATGTGTGTTGAACATTAGTTATTATTCAAAGTTCATATGAATATATAAGCCACACAGAGATAAAACATTATAATTAAATGGAATGATGATATATTCTAATGAAATTAAATTCTAAACATGATTTGAAAACAAATGGACAATAACTGAAAGGATAGTGAGGTGTGCAATATAATATCATGTAAGTTATCCTTGATGAGTAGTATCAAGCAAAATGTAACAAAGAAACAAGTTTATTATGCAATAAAATATCTACTCCAAATAATTAGTAAATCAAAACTAAACAAATATTACAAAAAGGTAGGTGAATGTACTGGCCAAAGAGAGATATCAATCATATTGTTGAAGTTATCACTAACATAAAGTCCAATATTAATTTCAAACTCATTGGTGATGTATGGTATAATATTAAAATTAATACAAAAAACTTGTACACAACTAAACAATAATTTAAAAGAAAAAATATACAAACCTTAAATTTTTATGAAAAACATTCTCCTCAGATAATATGACCCACAAATTTCACGCTCTAAATAAAGAAATAATAAAAATTTGCAAATAAATAATTAAACATTCATACAACTACTAAGCAATTCTGTCAAAATAATGTCATAATATAAATTTAAATCAATTAATAGAAAATAGAATTATATGTTCAATATCAGTTATTAGTACAATATCATAAGAACATATAGTATAAATAGAGAAAAAAACTTAGATTACAAGGAAATAAAGCAGACTTATAGTGAAATTATAACCTAAACATGATCTGGCATGAAATGGACCATACATCAAATTTTCAATGAGGATGTGTGATATAATAATTACTTATTTTTTCTTTAATACCTGCTACAAAGCAAAATATATCAAAGAAACAAGCTTATTGTGCAAGAGAATAGGTATTAAAAATACTAACAAAATCAAAGCTCTAAAGATGTTTTAAATAATAGGTTAAACTGTTGGGTAAAATCAATCATTCTGTTTAAGCTATCAATTACATAAAGTCTAATTTATTTTCCATGTGAATCATTTATCATCCTTGGTATAATAATAAACATAACAAATCATAAAATCCATAATAAAACAAAAGAAATCTTCCTCATAATTTAACAAAAAAAAAAAAACACAATTCCCATTTTAAGAAAAAATTTTGACTCCAAACAAAAAAAAATCAGACTCATCACGATATTAATAAAATGAAATAATAATAATCTGCATGTAATCAATAGCTTTTAACACAAGATTAACTAACTGAGTGAAAAAAAAGGGATAAAATGAAATTTAAATCAATAATTACACAAAGAAAATGTGTGTTGAACATTAGTTATTATTCAAAGTTCATTTGAATATATAAGCCACACACAGATAAAACATTATATTTAAATGGAATGATGTTATATTCTAATGAAATTAAATTCTAAACATGATTCGACAACAAATGGACAATAACTGAAAGGATAGTGAGGTGTGCAATATAATATCATGTAAGTTATAGTTGATGTGTGGTATCAAGCAAAATGTAACAAAGAAAAAAGCTTATTGTGCAATAAAATAACTATTCCAAATTATTTGTAAATCAAAACTAAACACATATTACAAAAAGGTAGCTGAATGTACTGGCCAAAGAGAGATATCAATCATATAGTTAAAGTTATCAATAACATAAAGTCCAATATTAATCTGAAACTCATTGGTGATGTATGGTATAATATTAAAAGTAAATACAAAAAACTACTACACAACTCCAGGATAAATTTGAAGAAAAAATATACAAAAGTTAAATTTTTATGAAAAACACTCTCCTCGGATAAAGTGACTCAGAAATTTTATGCTCTAAACAAAGAAATAATATAAATTTGCAATTAAATAATTAAACATTCATACAACTACTAATATCAAAATATAAATTTAAATCAATAAATAGAAAATACAATTATATGTTCAATATCAGTTATTAGTACAATATCATAAGAACATATAGTATAAATAGAGAAAAAAACTTAGATTACAATGGAATAAAGCAGACTTATAGTGAAATTAAAACCTAAACATGATCTCGAATGAAATGGACCATACATCAAATTTTCAATGAGGATGTGTGATATAATAACTACTTATTTAAATTAATTAAACATTCATACAACTACTAAGCAATTCTGTCAAAATAATACACTACTTATTTATATTAATTAAACATTCATACAACTACTAAGCAATTCTGTCAAAATAATGTCATATTACAAATTTAAATCAATAAATAGAAAATAGAATTATATGTTCAATATCAGTTATTAGTACAATATCATAAGTACATATAGTATAAATAGAGTAAAAAACTTAGATTAGAATGGAATAAAGCAGACTTTTAGTGAAATTAAAACCTAAACATGATCTCGAATGAAATGGACCATACATCAAATTTTCAATGAGGATGTGTGATATAATAACTACTTATTTTTTCTTTAATACCTGCTACCAAGCAAAATATACCAAAGAAAAATGCTTATTATGCAAGAAAATATGTATTCCAAATACTAACAAAATCAAAACTATAAAGATGTTTTAAATAATAGGTAAAACTGTTGGAAAATGGGCAAAATCAATCATTCTGTTTAAGCTATCAATTACATAAAGTCTAATTTACTTTCCATGTGAATCATTTATGATCCTTGGTATAATAATAAACATAACAGATCATAAAATCCATAATAAAACAAAAGAAATCTTCCTAATAATTTAACAAAAAAAAACACAATTGCCATTTTAAGAGAAAATTTTGACTCCAAACAAACAAAAATCCGACTCATCACGATATTAATAAAATGAAATAATGATAATCTGCATGTAATCAATAGCTTTTAACACAAGATTAAGTAACTGAGTGAAAAAAAAGTGATAAAATAAAATTTAAATCAATAATTACACATAGAAAATGTGTGTTGAACATTAGTTATTATTCAAAGTTCATATGAATATATCAGCCACACAGAGATAAAACATTATATTTAAATGGAATAATGTTATATACTAATGAAATTAAATTCTAAACATGATTCAACAACAAATGGACAAGAACTAAAAGGATAGTGAGGTGTGCAATATAATATCATGTATGTTATCCTTGATGTGTGGTATGAAGCAAAATGTAACAAAGAAAAAAGCTTATTGTGCAATAAAATAACTATTCCAAATAATTAGTAAATCAAAACTAAACAAATATTACAAAAAGGTAGCTGAATGTACTGGCCAAAGAGAGATATCAATCATATAGTTGAAGTTATCAATAACATAAAGTCCAATATTAATTTGAAACTCATTGGTGATGTATGGTATAATATTAAAAGTAAATACAAAAAACTACTACACAACTCCAGGATAAATTAGAAGAAAAAATATACAAAAGTTAAATTTTTATAAAAAACACTCTGCTCAGATAAAGTGACTCAGAAATTTTATGCTCTAAACAAAGAAATAATAAAAAATTGCAAATAAATAATTAAACATTCATACAACTACTAATATCATAATATAAATTTAAATCAATAAATAGAAAATATAATTATATGTTCAATATCAGTTATTAGTACAATATCATATGAACATATAGTATAAATAGAGAAAAAAACTTAGATTACAATGGAATAAAGCAGACTTATAGTGAAATTAAAACCTAAACATGGTCTCGAATGAAATGGACCATACATCAAATTTTCAATGAGGATGTGTCATATAATAACTACTTATTTTTTCTTTAATACCTGGTACCAAGCAAAATATACCAAAGAAACAAGCTTATTGTGCAAGAAAAAATGTATTCCAAATACTAACAAAATCAAAACTATAAAGATGTTTTAAATAATAGGTAAAACTGTTGGAAAATGGGCAAAATCAATCATTCTGTTTAAGCTATCAATTACATAAAGTCTAATTTACTTTCCATGTGAATCATTTATGATCCTTGGTATAATAATAAACATAACACATAATAAAATCCATAATAAAATAAATGAAATCTTCCTCATAATTTAACAAAAAAAAAACACACAATTGCCATTTTAAGAGAAAATTTTGACTCCAAACAAAAAAAAAATCCGACTCATCACGATATTAATATAATGAAATAATGTTAATCTGCATGTAATCAATAGCTTTTAACACAAGATTAAGTAACTGAGTGAAAAAAAAGTGATAAAATAAAATTTAAATCAATAATTACACATAGAAAATGTGTGTTGAACATTAGTTATTATTCAAAGTTCATATGAATATATAAGCCACACAGAGATAAAACATTATATTTAAATGGAATAATGTTATATACTAATGAAATTAAATTCTAAACATGATTCAACAACAAATGGACAAGAACTAAAAGGATAGTGAGGTGTGCAATATAATATCATGTATGTTATCCTTGATGTGTGGTATCAAGCAAAATGTAACAAAGAAAAAAGCTTATTGTGCAATAAAATAACTATTCCAAATAATTAGTAAATCAAAACTAAACAAATATTACAAAAAGGTAGCTGAATGTACTGGCCAAAGAGAGATATCAATCATATAGTTGAAGTTATCAATAACATAAAGTCCAATATTAATTTGAAACTCATTGGTGATGTATGGTATAATATTAAAAGTAAATACAAAAAACTACTACACAACTCCAGGATAAATTTGTAGAAAAAATATACAAAAGTTAAATTTTTATGAAAAACACTCTCCTCGGATAAAGTGACTCAGAAATTTTATGCTCTAAACAAAGAAATAATATAAATTTGCAATTAAATAATTAAACATTCATACAACTACTAATATCAAAATATAAATTTAAATCAATAAATAGAAAATACAATTATATGTTCAGTATCAGTTATTAGTACAATATCATGAAAACATATAGTATAAATAGAGAAAAAAACTTAGATTACAATGGAATAAAGCAGACTTATAGTGAAATTAAAACCTAAACATGATCTCGAATGAAATGGACCATACATCAAATTTTCAATGAGGATGTGTGATATAATAACTACTTATTTAAATTAATTAAACATTCATACAACTACTAAGCAATTCTGTCAAAATAATACACTACTTATTTATATTAATTAAACATTCATACAACTACTAAGCAATTCTGTCAAAATAATGTCATACTACAAATTTAAATCAATAAATAGAAAATAGAATTATATGTTCAATATCAGTTATTAGTACAATATCATAAGTACATATAGTATAAATAGAGTAAAAAACTTAGATTAGAATGGAATAAAGCAGACTTTTAGTGAAATTAAAACCTAAACATGATCTCGAATGAAATGGACCATACATCAAATTTTCAATGAGGATGTGTGATATAATAACTACTTATTTTTTCTTTAATACCTGCTACCAAGCAAAATATACCAAAGAAATATGCTTATTGTGCAAGAAAATATGTATTCCAAATACTAACAAAATCAAAACTATAAAGATGTTTTAAATAATAGGTAAAACTGTTGGAAAATGGGCAAAATCAATCATTCTGTTTAAGCTATCAATTACATAAAGTCTAATTTACTTTCCATGTGAATCATTTATGATCCTTGGTATAATAATAAACATAACACATAATAAAATCCATAATAAAATAAATGAAATCTTCCTCATAATTTAACAAAAAAAAAACACAATTGCCATTTTAAGAGAAAATTTTGACACCAAACAAAAAAAAAATCCGACTCATCACGATATTAATAAAATGAAATAATGTTAATCTGCATGTAATCAATAGCTTTTAACACAAGATTAAGTAACTGAGTGAAAAAAAAGTGATAAAATAAAATTTAAACCAATAATTACACATAGAAAATGTGTGTTGAACATTAGTTATTATTCAAAGTTCATATGAATATATAAGCCACACAGAGATAAAACATTATAATTAAATGGAATGATGATATATTCTAATGAAATTAAATTCTAAACATGATTTGAAAACAAATGGACAATAACTGAAAGGATAGTGAGGTGTGCAATATAATATCATGTAAGTTATCCTTGATGAGTAGTATCAAGCAAAATGTAACAAAGAAACAAGTTTATTATGCAATAAAATATCTACTCCAAATAATTAGTAAATCAAAACTAAACAAATATTACAAAAAGGTAGGTGAATGTACTGGCCAAAGAGAGATATCAATCATATTGTTGAAGTTATCACTAACATAAAGTCCAATATTAATTTCAAACTCATTGGTGATGTATGGTATAATATTAAAATTAATACAAAAAACTTGTACACAACTAAACAATAATTTAAAAGAAAAAATATACAAACCTTAAATTTTTATGAAAAACATTCTCCTCAGATAATATGACCCACAAATTTCACGCTCTAAATAAAGAAATAATAAAAATTTGCAAATAAATAATTAAACATTCATACAACTACTAAGCAATTCTGTCAAAATAATGTCATAATATAAATTTAAATCAATTAATAGAAAATAGAATTATATGTTCAATATCAGTTATTAGTACAATATCATAAGAACATATAGTATAAATAGAGAAAAAAACTTAGATTACAAGGAAATAAAGCAGACTTATAGTGAAATTATAACCTAAACATGATCTGGCATGAAATGGACCGTACATCAAATTTTCAATGAGGATGTGTGATATAATAATTACTTATTTTTTCTTTAATACCTGCTACAAAGCAAAATATATCAATGAAACAAGCTTATTGTGCAAGAGAATAGGTATTAAAAATACTAACAAAATCAAAGCTCTAAAGATGTTTTAAATAATAGGTTAAACTGTTGGGTAAAATCAATCATTCTGTTTAAGCTATCAATTACATAAAGTCTAATTTATTTTCCATGTGAATCATTTATCATCCTTGGTAAAATAATAAACATAACAAATCATAAAATCCATAATAAAACAAAAGAAATCTTCCTCATAATTTAACAAAAAAAAAAAAACACAATTCCCATTTTAAGAGAAAATTTTGACTCCAAACAAAAAAAAAATCAGACTCATCACGATATTAATAAAATGAAATAATAATAATCTGCATGTAATCAATAGCTTTTAACACATGATTAAGTAACTGAGTGAAAAAAAAGTGATAAAATGAAATTTAAATCAATAATTACACAAAGAAAATGTGTGTTGAACATTAGTTATTATTCAAAGTTCATTTGAATATATAAGCCACACACAGATAAAACATTATATTTAAATGGAATGATGTTATATTCTAATGAAATTAAATTCTAAACATGATTCAACAACAAATGGACAAGAACTAAAAGGATAGTGAGGTGTGCAATATAATATCATGTATGTTATCCTTGATGTGTGGTATCAAGCAAAATGTAAAAAAGAAAAAAGCTTATTGTGCAATAAAATAACTATTCCAAATTATTTGTAAATCAAAACTAAACACATATTACAAAAAGGTAGCTGAATGTACTGGCCAAAGAGAGATATCAATCATATAGTTGAAGTTATCAATAACATAAAGTCCAATATTAATTTGAAACTCATTGGTGATGTATGGTATAATATTAAAAGTAAATACAAAAAACTACTACACAACTCCAGGATAAATTAGAAGAAAAAATATACAAAAGTTAAATTTTTATAAAAAACACTCTGCTCAGATAAAGTGACTCAGAAATTTTATGCTCTAAACAAAGAAATAATAAAAATTTGCAAATAAATAATTAAACATTCATACAACTACTAATATCATAATATAAATTTAAATCAATAAATAGAAAATATAATTATATGTTCAATATCAGTTATTAGTACAATATCATATGAACATATAGTATAAATAGAGAAAAAAACTTAGATTACAATGGAATAAAGCAGACTTATAGTGAAATTAAAACCTAAACATGGTCTCGAATGAAATGGACCATACATCAAATTTTCAATGAGGATGTGTCATATAATAACTACTTATTTTTTCTTTAATACCTGGTACCAAGCAAAATATACCAAAGAAACAAGCTTATTGTGCAAGAAAAAATGTATTCCAAATACTAACAAAATCAAAACTATAAAGATGTTTTAAATAATAGGTAAAACTGTTGGAAAATGGGCAAAATCAATCATTCTGTTTAAGCTATCAATTACATAAAGTCTAATTTACTTTCCATGTGAATCATTTATGATCCTTGGTATAATAATAAACATAACACATAATAAAATCCATAATAAAATAAATGAAATCTTCCTCATAATTTAACAAAAAAAAAAAAACACAATTGCCATTTTAAGAGAAAATTTTGACTCCAAACAAAAAAAAAATCCGACTCATCACGATATTAATATAATGAAATAATGTTAATCTGCATGTAATCAATAGCTTTTAACACAAGATTAAGTAACTGAGTGAAAAAAAAGTGATAAAATAAAATTTAAATCAATAATTACACATAGAAAATGTGTGTTGAACATTAGTTATTATTCAAAGTTCATATGAATATATAAGCCACACAGAGATAAAACATTATATTTAAATGGAATAATGTTATATACTAATGAAATTAAATTCTAAACATGATTCAACAACAAATGGACAAGAACTAAAAGGATAGTGAGGTGTGCAATATAATATCATGTATGTTATCCTTGATGTGTGGTATCAAGCAAAATGTAAAAAAGAAAAAAGCTTATTGTGCAATAAAATAACTATTCCAAATTATTTGTAAATCAAAACTAAACACATATTACAAAAAGGTAGCTGAATGTACTGGCCAAAGAGAGATATCAATCATATAGTTGAAGTTATCAATAACATAAAGTCCAATATTAATTTGAAACTCATTGGTGATGTATGGTATAATATTAAAAGTAAATACAAAAAACTACTACACAACTCCAGGATAAATTTGTAGAAAAAATATACAAAAGTTAAATTTTTATGAAAAACACTCTCCTCGGATAAAGTGACTCAGAAATTTTATGCTCTAAACAAAGAAATAATATAAATTTGCAATTAAATAATTAAACATTCATACAACTACTAATATCAAAATATAAATTTAAATCAATAAATAGAAAATACAATTATATGTTCAGTATCAGTTATTAGTACAATATCATAAGTACATATAGTATAAATAGAGTAAAAAACTTAGATTAGAATGGAATAAAGCAGACTTTTAGTGAAATTAAAACCTAAACATGATCTCGAATGAAATGGACCATACATCAAATTTTCAATGAGGATGTGTGATATAATAACTACTTATTTTTTCTTTAATAAATGCTACCAAGCAAAATATACCAAAGAAATATGCTTATTGTGCAAGAAAATATGTATTCCAAATACTAACAAAATCAAAACTATAAAGATGTTTTAAATAATAGGTAAAACTGTTGGAAAATGGGCAAAATCAATCATTCTGTTTAAGCTATCAATTACATAAAGTCTAATTTACTTTCCATGTGAATCATTTATGATCCTTGGTATAATAATAAACATAACACATAATAAAATCCATAATAAAATAAATGAAATCTTCCTCATAATTTAACAAAAAAAAAAACACAATTGCCATTTTAAGAGAAAATTTTGACACCAAACACAAAAAAAATCCGACTCATCACGATATTAATAAAATGAAATAATGTTAATCTGCATGTAATCAATAGCTTTTAACACAAGATTAAGTAACTGAGTGAAAAAAAAGTGATAAAATAAAATTTAAATCAATAATTACACATAGAAAATGTGTGTTGAACATTAGTTATTATTCAAAGTTCATATGAATATATAAGCCACACAGAGATAAAACATTATAATTAAATGGAATGATGATATATTCTAATGAAATTAAATTCTAAACATGATTTGAAAACAAATGGACAATAACTGAAAGGATAGTGAGGTGTGCAATATAATATCATGTAAGTTATCCTTGATGAGTAGTATCAAGCAAAATGTAACAAAGAAACAAGTTTATTATGCAATAAAATATCTACTCCAAATAATTAGTAAATCAAAACTAAACAAATATTACAAAAAGGTAGGTGAATGTACTGGCCAAAGAGAGATATCAATCATATTGTTGAAGTTATCACTAACATAAAGTCCAATATTAATTTCAAACTCATTGGTGATGTATGGTATAATATTAAAATTAATACAAAAAACTTGTACACAACTAAACAATAATTTAAAAGAAAAAATATACAAACCTTAAATTTTTATGAAAAACATTCTCCTCAGATAATATGACCCACAAATTTCACGCTCTAAATAAAGAAATAATAAAAATTTGCAAATAAATAATTAAACATTCATACAACTACTAAGCAATTCTGTCAAAATAATGTCATAATATAAATTTAAATCAATTAATAGAAAATAGAATTATATGTTCAATATCAGTTATTAGTACAATATCATAAGAACATATAGTATAAATAGAGAAAAAAACTTAGATTACAAGGAAATAAAGCAGACTTATAGTGAAATTATAACCTAAACATGATCTGGCATGAAATGGACCGTACATCAAATTTTCAATGAGGATGTGTGATATAATAATTACTTATTTTTTCTTTAATACCTGCTACAAAGCAAAATATATCAATGAAACAAGCTTATTGTGCAAGAGAATAGGTATTAAAAATACTAACAAAATCAAAGCTCTAAAGATGTTTTAAATAATAGGTTAAACTGTTGGGTAAAATCAATCATTCTGTTTAAGCTATCAATTACATAAAGTCTAATTTATTTTCCATGTGAATCATTTATCATCCTTGGTAAAATAATAAACATAACAAATCATAAAATCCATAATAAAACAAAAGAAATCTTCCTCATAATTTAACAAAAAAAAAAAACACAATTCCCATTTTAAGAGAAAATTTTGACTCCAAACAAAAAAAAAATCAGACTCATCACGATATTAATAAAATGAAATAATAATAATCTGCATGTAATCAATAGCTTTTAACACATGATTAAGTAACTGAGTGAAAAAAAAGTGATAAAATGAAATTTAAATCAATAATTACACAAAGAAAATGTGTGTTGAACATTAGTTATTATTCAAAGTTCATTTGAATATATAAGCCACACACAGATAAAACATTATATTTAAATGGAATGATGTTATATTCTAATGAAATTAAATTCTAAACATGATTCAACAACAAATGGACAAGAACTAAAAGGATAGTGAGGTGTGCAATATAATATCATGTATGTTATCCTTGATGTGTGGTATCAAGCAAAATGTAAAAAAGAAAAAAGCTTATTGTGCAATAAAATAACTATTCCAAATTATTTGTAAATCAAAACTAAACACATATTACAAAAAGGTAGCTGAATGTACTGGCCAAAGAGAGATATCAATCATATAGTTGAAGTTATCAATAACATAAAGTCCAATATTAATTTGAAACTCATTGGTGATGTATGGTATAATATTAAAAGTAAATACAAAAAACTACTACACAACTCCAGGATAAATTAGAAGAAAAAATATACAAAAGTTAAATTTTTATAAAAAACACTCTGCTCAGATAAAGTGACTCAGAAATTTTATGCTCTAAACAAAGAAATAATAAAAATTTGCAAATAAATAATTAAACATTCATACAACTACTAATATCATAATATAAATTTAAATCAATAAATAGAAATATAATTATATGTTCAATATCAGTTATTAGTACAATATCATATGAACATATAGTATAAATAGAGAAAAAAACTTAGATTACAATGGAATAAAGCAGACTTATAGTGAAATTAAAACCTAAACATGGTCTCGAATGAAATGGACCATACATCAAATTTTCAATGAGGATGTGTCATATAATAACTACTTATTTTTTCTTTAATACCTGGTACCAAGCAAAATATACCAAAGAAACAAGCTTATTGTGCAAGAAAAAATGTATTCCAAATACTAACAAAATCAAAACTATAAAGATGTTTTAAATAATAGGTAAAACTGTTGGAAAATGGGCAAAATCAATCATTCTGTTTAAGCTATCAATTACATAAAGTCTAATTTACTTTCCATGTGAATCATTTATGATCCTTGGTATAATAATAAACATAACACATAATAAAATCCATAATAAAATAAATGAAATCTTCCTCATAATTTAACAAAAAAAAAAAAAAAAACACAATTGCCATTTTAAGAGAAAATTTTGACTCCAAACAAAAAAAAAATCCGACTCATCACGATATTAATATAATGAAATAATGTTAATCTGCATGTAATCAATAGCTTTTAACACAAGATTAAGTAACTGAGTGAAAAAAAAGTGATAAAATAAAATTTAAATCAATAATTACACATAGAAAATGTGTGTTGAACATTAGTTATTATTCAAAGTTCATATGAATATATAAGCCACACAGAGATAAAACATTATATTTAAATGGAATAATGTTATATACTAATGAAATTAAATTCTAAACATGATTCAACAACAAATGGACAAGAACTAAAAGGATAGTGAGGTGTGCAATATAATATCATGTATGTTATCCTTGATGTGTGGTATCAAGCAAAATGTAAAAAAGAAAAAAGCTTATTGTGCAATAAAATAACTATTCCAAATTATTTGTAAATCAAAACTAAACACATATTACAAAAAGGTAGCTGAATGTACTGGCCAAAGAGAGATATCAATCATATAGTTGAAGTTATCAATAACATAAAGTCCAATATTAATTTGAAACTCATTGGTGATGTATGGTATAATATTAAAAGTAAATACAAAAAACTACTACACAACTCCAGGATAAATTTGTAGAAAAAATATACAAAAGTTAAATTTTTATGAAAAACACTCTCCTCGGATAAAGTGACTCAGAAATTTTATGCTCTAAACAAAGAAATAATATAAATTTGCAATTAAATAATTAAACATTCATACAACTACTAATATCAAAATATAAATTTAAATCAATAAATAGAAAATACAATTATATGTTCAGTATCAGTTATTAGTACAATATCATAAGAACATATAGTATAAATAGAGAAAAAAACTTAGATTACAATGGAATAAAGCAGACTTATAGTGAAATTAAAACCTAAACATGATCTCGAATGAAATGGACCATACATCAAATTTTCAATGAGGATGTGTGATATAATAACTACTTATTTAAATTAATTAAACATTCATACAACTACTAAGCAATTCTGTCAAAATAATACACTACTTATTTATATTAATTAAACATTCATACAACTACTAAGCAATTCTGTCAAAATAATGTCATATTACAAATTTAAATCAATAAATAGAAAATAGAATTATATGTTCAATATCAGTTATTAGTACAATATCATAAGTACATATAGTATAAATAGAGTAAAAAACTTAGATTAGAATGGAATAAAGCAGACTTTTAGTGAAATTAAAACCTAAACATGATCTCGAATGAAATGGACCATACATCAAATTTTCAATGAGGATGTGTGATATAATAACTACTTATTTTTTCTTTAATACCTGCTACCAAGCAAAATATACCAAAGAAATATGCTTATTGTGCAAGAAAATATGTATTCCAAATACTAACAAAATCAAAACTATAAAGATGTTTTAAATAATAGGTAAAACTGTTGGAAAATGGGCAAAATCAATCATTCTGTTTAAGCTATCAATTACATAAAGTCTAATTTACTTTCCATGTGAATCATTTATGATCCTTGGTATAATAATAAACATAACACATAATAAAATCCATAATAAAATAAATGAAATCTTCCTCATAATTTAACAAAAAAAAAAAACACAATTGCCATTTTAAGAGAAAATTTTGACACCAAACACAAAAAAAATCCGACTCATCACGATATTAATAAAATGAAATAATGTTAATCTGCATGTAATCAATAGCTTTTAACACAAGATTAAGTAACTGAGTGAAAAAAAAGTGATAAAATAAAATTTAAATCAATAATTACACATAGAAAATGTGTGTTGAACATTAGTTATTATTCAAAGTTCATATGAATATATAAGCCACACAGAGATAAAACATTATAATTAAATGGAATGATGATATATTCTAATGAAATTAAATTCTAAACATGATTTGAAAACAAATGGACAATAACTGAAAGGATAGTGAGGTGTGCAATATAATATCATGTAAGTTATCCTTGATGAGTAGTATCAAGCAAAATGTAACAAAGAAACAAGTTTATTATGCAATAAAATATCTACTCCAAATAATTAGTAAATCAAAACTAAACAAATATTACAAAAAGGTAGGTGAATGTACTGGCCAAAGAGAGATATCAATCATATTGTTGAAGTTATCACTAACATAAAGTCCAATATTAATTTCAAACTCATTGGTGATGTATGGTATAATATTAAAATTAATACAAAAAACTTGTACACAACTAAACAATAATTTAAAAGAAAAAATATACAAACCTTAAATTTTTATGAAAAACATTCTCCTCAGATAATATGACCCACAAATTTCACGCTCTAAATAAAGAAATAATAAAAATTTGCAAATAAATAATTAAACATTCATACAACTACTAAGCAATTCTGTCAAAATAATGTCATAATATAAATTTAAATCAATTAATAGAAAATAGAATTATATGTTCAATATCAGTTATTAGTACAATATCATAAGAACATATAGTATAAATAGAGAAAAAAACTTAGATTACAAGGAAATAAAGCAGACTTATAGTGAAATTATAACCTAAACATGATCTGGCATGAAATGGACCATACATCAAATTTTCAATGAGGATGTGTGATATAATAATTACTTATTTTTTCTTTAATACCTGCTACAAAGCAAAATATATCAAAGAAACAAGCTTATTGTGCAAGAGAATAGGTATTAAAAATACTAACAAAATCAAAGCTCTAAAGATGTTTTAAATAATAGGTTAAACTGTTGGGTAAAATCAATCATTCTGTTTAAGCTATCAATTACATAAAGTCTAATTTATTTTCCATGTGAATCATTTATCATCCTTGGTATAATAATAAACATAACAAATCATAAAATCCATAATAAAACAAAAGAAATCTTCCTCATAATTTAACAAAAAAAAAAAAAAAAAACACAATTCCCATTTTAAGAGAAAATTTTGACTCCAAACAAAAAAAAATCAGACTCATCACGATATTAATAAAATGAAATAATAATAATCTGCATGTAATCAATAGCTTTTAACACAAGATTAACTAACTGAGTGAAAAAAAAGGGATAAAATGAAATTTAAATCAATAATTACACAAAGAAAATGTGTGTTGAACATTAGTTATTATTCAAAGTTCATTTGAATATATAAGCCACACACAGATAAAACATTATATTTAAATGGAATGATGTTATATTCTAATGAAATTAAATTCTAAACATGATTCAACAACAAATGGACAAGAACTAAAAGGATAGTGAGGTGTGCAATATAATATCATGTATGTTATCCTTGATGTGTGGTATCAAGCAAAATGTAAAAAAGAAACAAGTTTATTGTGCAATAAAATAACTATTCCAAATTATTTGTAAATCAAAACTAAACACATATTACAAAAAGGTAGCTGAATGTACTGGCCAAAGAGAGATATCAATCATATAGTTGAAGTTATCAATAACATAAAGTCCAATATTAATTTGAAACTCATTGGTGATGTATGGTATAATATTAAAAGTAAATACAAAAAACTACTACACAACTCCAGGATAAATTTGTAGAAAAAATATACAAAAGTTAAATTTTTATGAAAAACACTCTCCTCGGATAAAGTGACTCAGAAATTTTATGCTCTAAACAAAGAAATAATATAAATTTGCAATTAAATAATTAAACATTCATACAACTACTAATATCAAAATATAAATTTAAATCAATAAATAGAAAATACAATTATATGTTCAGTATCAGTTATTAGTACAATATCATAAGAACATATAGTATAAATAGAGAAAAAAACTTAGATTACAATGGAATAAAGCAGACTTATAGTGAAATTAAAACCTAAACATGATCTCGAATGAAATGGACCATACATCAAATTTTCAATGAGGATGTGTGATATAATAACTACTTATTTAAATTAATTAAACATTCATACAACTACTAAGCAATTCTGTCAAAATAATACACTACTTATTTATATTAATTAAACATTCATACAACTACTAAGCAATTCTGTCAAAATAATGTCATATTACAAATTTAAATCAATAAATAGAAAATAGAATTATATGTTCAATATCAGTTATTAGTACAATATCATAAGTACATATAGTATAAATAGAGTAAAAAACTTAGATTAGAATGGAATAAAGCAGACTTTTAGTGAAATTAAAACCTAAACATGATCTCGAATGAAATGGACCATACATCAAATTTTCAATGAGGATGTGTGATATAATAACTACTTATTTTTTCTTTAATACCTGCTACCAAGCAAAATATACCAAAGAAATATGCTTATTGTGCAAGAAAATATGTATTCCAAATACTAACAAAATCAAAACTATAAAGATGTTTTAAATAATAGGTAAAACTGTTGGAAAATGGGCAAAATCAATCATTCTGTTTAAGCTATCAATTACATAAAGTCTAATTTACTTTCCATGTGAATCATTTATGATCCTTGGTATAATAATAAACATAACACATAATAAAATCCATAATAAAATAAATGAAATCTTCCTCATAATTTAACAAAAAAAAAAAACACAATTGCCATTTTAAGAGAAAATTTTGACACCAAACACAAAAAAAATCCGACTCATCACGATATTAATAAAATGAAATAATGTTAATCTGCATGTAATCAATAGCTTTTAACACAAGATTAAGTAACTGAGTGAAAAAAAAGTGATAAAATAAAATTTAAATCAATAATTACACATAGAAAATGTGTGTTGAACATTAGTTATTATTCAAAGTTCATATGAATATATAAGCCACACAGAGATAAAACATTATAATTAAATGGAATGATGATATATTCTAATGAAATTAAATTCTAAACATGATTTGAAAACAAATGGACAATAACTGAAAGGATAGTGAGGTGTGCAATATAATATCATGTAAGTTATCCTTGATGAGTAGTATCAAGCAAAATGTAACAAAGAAACAAGTTTATTATGCAATAAAATATCTACTCCAAATAATTAGTAAATCAAAACTAAACAAATATTACAAAAAGGTAGGTGAATGTACTGGCCAAAGAGAGATATCAATCATATTGTTGAAGTTATCACTAACATAAAGTCCAATATTAATTTCAAACTCATTGGTGATGTATGGTATAATATTAAAATTAATACAAAAAACTTGTACACAACTAAACAATAATTTAAAAGAAAAAATATACAAACCTTAAATTTTTATGAAAAACATTCTCCTCAGATAATATGACCCACAAATTTCACGCTCTAAATAAAGAAATAATAAAAATTTGCAAATAAATAATTAAACATTCATACAACTACTAAGCAATTCTGTCAAAATAATGTCATAATATAAATTTAAATCAATTAATAGAAAATAGAATTATATGTTCAATATCAGTTATTAGTACAATATCATAAGAACATATAGTATAAATAGAGAAAAAAACTTAGATTACAAGGAAATAAAGCAGACTTATAGTGAAATTATAACCTAAACATGATCTGGCATGAAATGGACCATACATCAAATTTTCAATGAGGATGTGTGATATAATAATTACTTATTTTTTCTTTAATACCTGCTACAAAGCAAAATATATCAAAGAAACAAGCTTATTGTGCAAGAGAATAGGTATTAAAAATACTAACAAAATCAAAGCTCTAAAGATGTTTTAAATAATAGGTTAAACTGTTGGGTAAAATCAATCATTCTGTTTAAGCTATCAATTACATAAAGTCTAATTTATTTTCCATGTGAATCATTTATCATCCTTGGTATAATAATAAACATAACAAATCATAAAATCCATAATAAAACAAAAGAAATCTTCCTCATAATTTAACAAAAAAAAAAAAAAAAACACAATTCCCATTTTAAGAGAAAATTTTGACTCCAAACAAAAAAAAATCAGACTCATCACGATATTAATAAAATGAAATAATAATAATCTGCATGTAATCAATAGCTTTTAACACAAGATTAACTAACTGAGTGAAAAAAAATGGATAAAATGAAATTTAAATCAATAATTACACAAAGAAAATGTGTGTTGAACATTAGTTATTATTCAAAGTTCATATGAATATATAAGCCACACAGAGATAAAACATTATATTTAAATGGAATAATGATATATTCTAATGAAATTAAATTCTAAACATGATTTGAAAACAAATGGACAATAACTGAAAGGATAGTGAGGTGTGCAATATAATATCATGTAAGTTATCCTTGATGTGTGGTATGAAGCAAAATGTAACAAAGAAAAAAGCTTATTGTGCAATAAAATAACTATTCCAAATAATTAGTAAATCAAAACTAAACAAATATTACAAAAAGGTAGCTGAATGTACTGGCCAAAGAGAGATATCAATCATATAGTTGAAGTTATCAATAACATAAAGTCCAATATTAATTTGAAACTCATTGGTGATGTATGGTATAATATTAAAAGTAAATACAAAAAACTACTACACAACTCCAGGATAAATTAGAAGAAAAAATATACAAAAGTTAAATTTTTATAAAAAACACTCTGCTCAGATAAAGTGACTCAGAAATTTTATGCTCTAAACAAAGAAATAATAAAAAATTGCAAATAAATAATTAAACATTTATACAACTACTAATATCATAATATAAATTTAAATCAATAAATAGAAAATATAATTATATGTTCAATATCAGTTATTAGTACAATATCATATGAACATATAGTATAAATAGAGAAAAAAACTTAGATTACAATGGAATAAAGCAGACTTATAGTGAAATTAAAACCTAAACATGGTCTCGAATGAAATGGACCATACATCAAATTCTCAATGAGGATGTGTCATATAATAACTACTTATTTTTTCTTTAATACCTGGTACCAAGCAAAATATACCAAAGAAACAAGCTTATTGTGCAAGAAAAAATGTATTCCAAATACTAACAAAATCAAAACTATAAAGATGTTTTAAATAATAGGTAAAACTGTTGTAAAATGGGCAAAATCAATCATTCTGTTTAAGCTATCAATTACATAAAGTCTAATTTACTTTCCATGTGAATCATTTATGATCCTTGGTATAATAATAAACATAACACATAATAAAATCCATAATAAAATAAATGAAATCTTCCTCATAATTTAACAAAAAAAAAAAAACACACAATTGCCATTTTAAGAGAAAATTTTGACTCCAAACAAAAAAAAAATCCGACTCATCACGATAATAATATAATGAAATAATGTTAATCTGCATGTAATCAATAGCTTTTAACACAAGATTAAGTAACTGAGTGAAAAAAAAGTGATAAAATAAAATTTAAATCAATAATTACACATAGAAAATGTGTGTTGAACATTAGTTATTATTCAAAGTTCATATGAATATATAAGCCACACAGAGATAAAACATTATATTTAAATGGAATAATGTTATATACTAATGAAATTAAATTCTAAACATGATTCAACAACAAATGGACAAGAACTAAAAGGATAGTGAGGTGTGCAATATAATATCATGTATGTTATCCTTGATGTGTGGTATGAAGCAAAATGTAACAAAGAAAAAAGCTTATTGTGCAATAAAATAACTATTCCAAATAATTAGTAAATCAAAACTAAACAAATATTACAAAAAGGTAGCTGAATGTACTGGCCAAAGAGAGATATCAATCATATAGTTGAAGTTATCAATAACATAAAGTCCAATATTAATTTGAAACTCATTGGTGATGTATGGTATAATATTAAAAGTAAATACAAAAAACTACTACACAACTCCAGGATAAATTTGTAGAAAAAATATACAAAAGTTAAATTTTTATGAAAAACACTCTCCTCGGATAAAGTGACTCAGAAATTTTATGCTCTAAACAAAGAAATAATATAAATTTGCAATTAAATAATTAAACATTCATACATTTACTAATATCAAAATATAAATTTAAATCAATAAATAGAAAATACAATTATATGTTCAGTATCAGTTATTAGTACAATATCATGAAAACATATAGTATAAATAGAGAAAAAAACTTAGATTACAATGGAATAAAGCAGACTTATAGTGAAATTAAAACCTAAACATGATCTCGAATGAAATGGACCATACATCAAATTTTCAATGAGGATGTGTGATATAATAACTACTTATTTAAATTAATTAAACATTCATACAACTACTAAGCAATTCTGTCAAAATAATACACTACTTATTTATATTAATTAAACATTCATACAACTACTAAGCAATTCTGTCAAAATAATGTCATACTACAAATTTAAATCAATAAATAGAAAATAGAATTATATGTTCAATATCAGTTATCAGTACAATATCATAAGTACATATAGTATAAATAGAGTAAAAAACTTAGATTAGAATGGAATAAAGCAGACTTTTAGTGAAATTAAAACCTAAACATGATCTCGAATGAAATGGACCATACATCAAATTTTCAATGAGGATGTGTGATATAATAACTACTTATTTTTTCTTTAATACCTGCTACCAAGCAAAATATACCAAAGAAATATGCTTATTGTGCAAGAAAATATGTATTCCAAATACTAGCAAAATCAAAACTATAAAGATGTTTTAAATAATAGGTAAAACTGTTGGAAAATGGGCAAAATCAATCATTCTGTTTAAGCTATCAATTACATAAAGTCTAATTTACTTTCCATGTGAATCATTTATGATCCTTGGTATAATAATAAACATAACACATAATAAAATCCATAATAAAATAAATGAAATCTTCCTCATAATTTAACAAAAAAAAAACACAATTGCCATTTTAAGAGAAAATTTTGACACCAAACAAAAAAAAAATCCGACTCATCACGATATTAATAAAATGAAATAATGTTAATCTGCATGTAATCAATAGCTTTTAACACAAGATTAAGTAACTGAGTGAAAAAAAAGTGATAAAATAAAATTTAAATCAATAATTACACATAGAAAATGTGTGTTGAACATTAGTTATTATTCAAAGTTCATATGAATATATAAGCCACACAGAGATAAAACATTATAATTAAATGGAATGATGATATATTCTAATGAAATTAAATTCTAAACATGATTTGAAAACAAATGGACAATAACTGAAAGGATAGTGAGGTGTGCAATATAATATCATGTAAGTTATCCTTGATGAGTAGTATCAAGCAAAATGTAACAAAGAAACAAGTTTATTATGCAATAAAATATCTACTCCAAATAATTAGTAAATCAAAACTAAACAAATATTACAAAAAGGTAGGTGAATGTACTGGCCAAAGAGAGATATCAATCATATTGTTGAAGTTATCACTAACATAAAGTCCAATATTAATTTCAAACTCATTGGTGATGTATGGTATAATATTAAAATTAATACAAAAAACTTGTACACAACTAAACAATAATTTAAAAGAAAAAATATACAAACCTTAAATTTTTATGAAAAACATTCTCCTCAGATAATATGACCCACAAATTTCACGCTCTAAATAAAGAAATAATAAAAATTTGCAAATAAATAATTAAACATTCATACAACTACTAAGCAATTCTGTCAAAATAATGTCATAATATAAATTTAAATCAATTAATAGAAAATAGAATTATATGTTCAATATCAGTTATTAGTACAATATCATAAGAACATATAGTATAAATAGAGAAAAAAACTTAGATTACAAGGAAATAAAGCAGACTTATAGTGAAATTATAACCTAAACATGATCTGGCATGAAATGGACCGTACATCAAATTTTCAATGAGGATGTGTGATATAATAATTACTTATTTTTTCTTTAATACCTGCTACAAAGCAAAATATATCAATGAAACAAGCTTATTGTGCAAGAGAATAGGTATTAAAAATACTAACAAAATCAAAGCTCTAAAGATGTTTTAAATAATAGGTTAAACTGTTGGGTAAAATCAATCATTCTGTTTAAGCTATCAATTACATAAAGTCTAATTTATTTTCCATGTGAATCATTTATCATCCTTGGTAAAATAATAAACATAACAAATCATAAAATCCATAATAAAACAAAAGAAATCTTCCTCATAATTTAACAAAAAAAAAAAAAAAAACACAATTCCCATTTTAAGAGAAAATTTTGACTCCAAACAAAAAAAAAATCAGACTCATCACGATATTAATAAAATGAAATAATAATAATCTGCATGTAATCAATAGCTTTTAACACATGATTAAGTAACTGAGTGAAAAAAAAGTGATAAAATGAAATTTAAATCAATAATTACACAAAGAAAATGTGTGTTGAACATTAGTTATTATTCAAAGTTCATTTGAATATATAAGCCACACACAGATAAAACATTATATTTAAATGGAATGATGTTATATTCTAATGAAATTAAATTCTAAACATGATTCAACAACAAATGGACAAGAACTAAAAGGATAGTGAGGTGTGCAATATAATATCATGTATGTTATCCTTGATGTGTGGTATCAAGCAAAATGTAAAAAAGAAAAAAGCTTATTGTGCAATAAAATAACTATTCCAAATTATTTGTAAATCAAAACTAAACACATATTACAAAAAGGTAGCTGAATGTACTGGCCAAAGAGAGATATCAATCATATAGTTGAAGTTATCAATAACATAAAGTCCAATATTAATTTGAAACTCATTGGTGATGTATGGTATAATATTAAAAGTAAATACAAAAAACTACTACACAACTCCAGGATAAATTAGAAGAAAAAATATACAAAAGTTAAATTTTTATAAAAAACACTCTGCTCAGATAAAGTGACTCAGAAATTTTATGCTCTAAACAAAGAAATAATAAAAATTTGCAAATAAATAATTAAACATTCATACAACTACTAATATCATAATATAAATTTAAATCAATAAATAGAAAATATAATTATATGTTCAATATCAGTTATTAGTACAATATCATATGAACATATAGTATAAATAGAGAAAAAAACTTAGATTACAATGGAATAAAGCAGACTTATAGTGAAATTAAAGCCTAAACATGGTCTCGAATGAAATGGACCATACATCAAATTTTCAATGAGGATGTGTCATATAATAACTACTTATTTTTTCTTTAATACCTGGTACCAAGCAAAATATACCAAAGAAACAAGCTTATTGTGCAAGAAAAAATGTATTCCAAATACTAACAAAATCAAAACTATAAAGATGTTTTAAATAATAGGTAAAACTGTTGGAAAATGGGCAAAATCAATCATTCTGTTTAAGCTATCAATTACATAAAGTCTAATTTACTTTCCATGTGAATCATTTATGATCCTTGGTATAATAATAAACATAACACATAATAAAATCCATAATAAAATAAATGAAATCTTCCTCATAATTTAACAAAAAAAAAAAAAAAAAAACACAATTGCCATTTTAAGAGAAAATTTTGACTCCAAACAAAAAAAAAATCCGACTCATCACGATATTAATAAAATGAAATAATGTTAATCTGCATGTAATCAATAGCTTTTAACACAAGATTAAGTAACTGAGTGAAAAAAAAGTGATAAAATAAAATTTAAATCAATAATTACACATAGAAAATGTGTGTTGAACATTAGTTATTATTCAAATTTCATATGAATATATAAGCCACACAGAGATAAAACATTATATTTAAATGGAATAATGTTATATACTAATGAAATTAAATTCTAAACATGATTCAACAACAAATGGACAAGAACTAAAAGGATAGTGAGGTGTGCAATATAATATCATGTATGTTATCCTTGATGTGTGGTATAAAGCAAAATGTAAAAAAGAAAAAAGCTTATTGTGCAATAAAATAACTATTCCAAATTATTTGTAAATCAAAACTAAACACATATTACAAAAAGGTAGCTGAATGTACTGGCCAAAGAGAGATATCAATCATATAGTTGAAGTTATCAATAACATAAAGTCCAATATTAATTTGAAACTCATTGGTGATGTATGGTATAATATTAAAAGTAAATACAAAAAACTACTACACAACTCCAGGATAAATTTGTAGAAAAAATATACAAAAGTTAAATTTTTATGAAAAACACTCTCCTCGGATAAAGTGACTCAGAAATTTTATGCTCTAAACAAAGAAATAATATAAATTTGCAATTAAATAATTAAACATTCATACAACTACTAATATCAAAATATAAATTTAAATCAATAAATAGAAAATACAATTATATGTTCAGTATCAGTTATTAGTACAATATCATAAGAACATATAGTATAAATAGAGAAAAAAACTTAGATTACAATGGAATAAAGCAGACTTATAGTGAAATTAAAACCTAAACATGATCTCGAATGAAATGGACCATACATCAAATTTTCAATGAGGATGTGTGATATAATAACTACTTATTTAAATTAATTAAACATTCATACAACTACTAAGCAATTCTGTCAAAATAATACACTACTTATTTATATTAATTAAACATTCATACAACTACTAAGCAATTCTGTCAAAATAATGTCATATTACAAATTTAAATCAATAAATAGAAAATAGAATTATATGTTCAATATCAGTTATTAGTACAATATCATAAGTACATATAGTATAAATAGAGTAAAAAACTTAGATTAGAATGGAATAAAGCAGACTTTTAGTGAAATTAAAACCTAAACATGATCTCGAATGAAATGGACCATACATCAAATTTTCAATGAGGATGTGTGATATAATAACTACTTATTTTTTCTTTAATACCTGCTACCAAGCAAAATATACCAAAGAAATATGCTTATTGTGCAAGAAAATATGTATTCCAAATACTAACAAAATCAAAACTATAAAGATGTTTTAAATAATAGGTAAAACTGTTGGAAAATGGGCAAAATCAATCATTCTGTTTAAGCTATCAATTACATAAAGTCTAATTTACTTTCCATGTGAATCATTTATGATCCTTGGTATAATAATAAACATAACACATAATAAAATCCATAATAAAATAAATGAAATCTTCCTCATAATTTAACAAAAAAAAAACACAATTGCCATTTTAAGAGAAAATTTTGACACCAAACAAAAAAAAAAATCCGACTCATCACGATATTAATAAAATGAAATAATGTTAATCTGCATGTAATCAATAGCTTTTAACACAAGATTAAGTAACTGAGTGAAAAAAAAGTGATAAAATAAAATTTAAATCAATAATTACACATAGAAAATGTGTGTTGAACATTAGTTATTATTCAAAGTTCATATGAATATATAAGCCACACAGAGATAAAACATTATAATTAAATGGAATGATGATATATTCTAATGAAATTAAATTCTAAACATGATTTGAAAACAAATGGACAATAACTGAAAGGATAGTGAGGTGTGCAATATAATATCATGTAAGTTATCCTTGATGAGTAGTATCAAGCAAAATGTAACAAAGAAACAAGTTTATTATGCAATAAAATATCTACACCAAATAATTAGTAAATCAAAACTAAACAAATATTACAAAAAGGTAGGTGAATGTACTGGCCAAAGAGAGATATCAATCATATTGTTGAAGTTATCACTAACATAAAGTCCAATATTAATTTCAAACTCATTGGTGATGTATGGTATAATATTAAAATTAATACAAAAAACTTGTACACAACTAAACAATAATTTAAAAGAAAAAATATACAAACCTTAAATTTTTATGAAAAACATTCTCCTCAGATAATATGACCCACAAATTTCACGCTCTAAATAAAGAAATAATAAAAATTTGCAAATAAATAATTAAACATTCATACAACTACTAAGCAATTCTGTCAAAATAATGTCATAATATAAATTTAAATCAATTAATAGAAAATAGAATTATATGTTCAATATCAGTTATTAGTACAATATCATAAGAACATATAGTATAAATAGAGAAAAAAACTTAGATTACAAGGAAATAAAGCAGACTTATAGTGAAATTATAACCTAAACATGATCGGGCATGAAATGGACCATACATCAAATTTTCAATGAGGATGTGTGATATAATAATTACTTATTTTTTCTTTAATACCTGCTACAAAGCAAAATATATCAAAGAAACAAGCTTATTGTGCAAGAGAATAGGTATTAAAAATACTAACAAAATCAAAGCTCTAAAGATGTTTTAAATAATAGGTTAAACTGTTGGGTAAAATCAATCATTCTGTTTAAGCTATCAATTACATAAAGTCTAATTTATTTTCCATGTGAATCATTTATCATCCTTGGTATAATAATAAACATAACAAATCATAAAATCCATAATAAAACAAAAAAAATCTTCCTCATAATTTAACAAAAAAAAAAAAAAAAAACACAATTCCCATTTTAAGAGAAAATTTTGACTCCAAACAAAAAAAATCAGACTCATCACGATATTAATAAAATGAAATAATAATAATCTGCATGTAATCAATAGCTTTTAACACAAGATTAACTAACTGAGTGAAAAAAAAGGGATAAAATGAAATTTAAATCAATAATTACACAAAGAAAATGTGTGTTGAACATTAGTTATTATTCAAAGTTCATATGAATATATAAGCCACACAGAGATAAAACATTATATTTAAATGGAATAATGATATATTCTAATGAAATTAAATTCTAAACATGATTTGAAAACAAATGGACAATAACTGAAAGGATAGTGAGGTGTGCAATATAATATCATGTAAGTTATCCTTGATGTGTGGTATGAAGCAAAATGTAACAAAGAAAAAAGCTTATTGTGCAATAAAATAACTATTCCAAATAATTAGTAAATCAAAACTAAACAAATATTACAAAAAGGTAGCTGAATGTACTGGCCAAAGAGAGATATCAATCATATAGTTGAAGTTATCAATAACATAAAGTCCAATATTAATTTGAAACTCATTGGTGATGTATGGTATAATATTAAAAGTAAATACAAAAAACTACTACACAACTCCAGGATAAATTAGAAGAAAAAATATACAAAAGTTAAATTTTTATAAAAAACACTCTGCTCAGATAAAGTGACTCAGAAATTTTATGCTCTAAACAAAGAAATAATAAAAAATTGCAAATAAATAATTAAACATTTATACAACTACTAATATCATAATATAAATTTAAATCAATAAATAGAAAATATAATTATATGTTCAATATCAGTTATTAGTACAATATCATATGAACATATAGTATAAATAGAGAAAAAAACTTAGATTACAATGGAATAAAGCAGACTTATAGTGAAATTAAAACCTAAACATGGTCTCGAATGAAATGGACCATACATCAAATTTTCAATGAGGATGTGTCATATAATAACTACTTATTTTTTCTTTAATACCTGGTACCAAGCAAAATATACCAAAGAAACAAGCTTATTGTGCAAGAAAAAATGTATTCCAAATACTAACAAAATCAAAACTATAAAGATGTTTTAAATAATAGGTAAAACTGTTGTAAAATGGGCAAAATCAATCATTCTGTTTAAGCTATCAATTACATAAAGTCTAATTTACTTTCCATGTGAATCATTTATGATCCTTGGTATAATAATAAACATAACACATAATAAAATCCATAATAAAATAAATGAAATCTTCCTCATAATTTAACAAAAAAAAAAACACACAATTGCCATTTTAAGAGAAAATTTTGACTCCAAACAAAAAAAAAATCCGACTCATCACGATAATAATATAATGAAATAATGTTAATCTGCATGTAATCAATAGCTTTTAACACAAGATTAAGTAACTGAGTGAAAAAAAAGTGATAAAATAAAATTTAAATCAATAATTACACATAGAAAATGTGTGTTGAACATTAGTTATTATTCAAAGTTCATATGAATATATAAGCCACACAGAGATAAAACATTATATTTAAATGGAATAATGTTATATACTAATGAAATTAAATTCTAAACATGATTCAACAACAAATGGACAAGAACTAAAAGGATAGTGAGGTGTGCAATATAATATCATGTATGTTATCCTTGATGTGTGGTATGAAGCAAAATGTAACAAAGAAAAAAGCTTATTGTGCAATAAAATAACTATTCCAAATAATTAGTAAATCAAAACTAAACAAATATTACAAAAAGGTAGCTGAATGTACTGGCCAAAGAGAGATATCAATCATATAGTTGAAGTTATCAATAACATAAAGTCCAATATTAATTTGAAACTGATTGGTGATGTATGGTATAATATTAAAAGTAAATACAAAAAACTACTACACAACTCCAGGATAAATTTGTAGAAAAAATATACAAAAGTTAAATTTTTATGAAAAACACTCTCCTCGGATAAAGTGACTCAGAAATTTTATGCTCTAAACAAAGAAATAATATAAATTTGCAATTAAATAATTAAACATTCATACATTTACTAATATCAAAATATAAATTTAAATCAATAAATAGAAAATACAATTATATGTTCAGTATCAGTTATTAGTACAATATCATGAAAACATATAGTATAAATAGAGAAAAAAACTTAGATTACAATGGAATAAAGCAGACTTATAGTGAAATTAAAACCTAAACATGATCTCGAATGAAATGGACCATACATCAAATTTTCAATGAGGATGTGTGATATAATAACTACTTATTTAAATTAATTAAACATTCATACAACTACTAAGCAATTCTGTCAAAATAATACACTACTTATTTATATTAATTAAACATTCATACAACTACTAAGCAATTCTGTCAAAATAATGTCATACTACAAATTTAAATCAATAAATAGAAAATAGAATTATATGTTCAATATCAGTTATTAGTACAATATCATAAGTACATATAGTATAAATAGAGTAAAAAACTTAGATTAGAATGGAATAAAGCAGACTTTTAGTGAAATTAAAACCTAAACATGATCTCGAATGAAATGGACCATACATCAAATTTTCAATGAGGATGTGTGATATAATAACTACTTATTTTTTCTTTAATACCTGCTACCAAGCAAAATATACCAAAGAAATATGCTTATTGTGCAAGAAAATATGTATTCCAAATACTAGCAAAATCAAAACTATAAAGATGTTTTAAATAATAGGTAAAACTGTTGGAAAATGGGCAAAATCAATCATTCTGTTTAAGCTATCAATTACATAAAGTCTAATTTACTTTCCATGTGAATCATTTATGATCCTTGGTATAATAATAAACATAACACATAATAAAATCCATAATAAAATAAATGAAATCTTCCTCATAATTTAACAAAAAAAAAACACAATTGCCATTTTAAGAGAAAATTTTGACACCAAACAAAAAAAAAAATCCGACTCATCACGATATTAATAAAATGAAATAATGTTAATCTGCATGTAATCAATAGCTTTTAACACAAGATTAAGTAACTGAGTGAAAAAAAAGTGATAAAATAAAATTTAAATCAATAATTACACATAGAAAATGTGTGTTGAACATTAGTTATTATTCAAAGTTCATATGAATATATAAGCCACACAGAGATAAAACATTATAATTAAATGGAATGATGATATATTCTAATGAAATTAAATTCTAAACATGATTTGAAAACAAATGGACAATAACTGAAAGGATAGTGAGGTGTGCAATATAATATCATGTAAGTTATCCTTGATGAGTAGTATCAAGCAAAATGTAACAAAGAAACAAGTTTATTATGCAATAAAATATCTACTCCAAATAATTAGTAAATCAAAACTAAACAAATATTACAAAAAGGTAGGTGAATGTACTGGCCAAAGAGAGATATCAATCATATTGTTGAAGTTATCACTAACATAAAGTCCAATATTAATTTCAAACTCATTGGTGATGTATGGTATAATATTAAAATTAATACAAAAAACTTGTACACAACTAAACAATAATTTAAAAGAAAAAATATACAAACCTTAAATTTTTATGAAAAACATTCTCCTCAGATAATATGACCCACAAATTTCACGCTCTAAATAAAGAAATAATAAAAATTTGCAAATAAATAATTAAACATTCATACAACTACTAAGCAATTCTGTCAAAATAATGTCATAATATAAATTTAAATCAATTAATAGAAAATAGAATTATATGTTCAATATCAGTTATTAGTACAATATCATAAGAACATATAGTATAAATAGAGAAAAAAACTTAGATTACAAGGAAATAAAGCAGACTTATAGTGAAATTATAACCTAAACATGATCTGGCATGAAATGGACCGTACATCAAATTTTCAATGAGGATGTGTGATATAATAATTACTTATTTTTTCTTTAATACCTGCTACAAAGCAAAATATATCAATGAAACAAGCTTATTGTGCAAGAGAATAGGTATTAAAAATACTAACAAAATCAAAGCTCTAAAGATGTTTTAAATAATAGGTTAAACTGTTGGGTAAAATCAATCATTCTGTTTAAGCTATCAATTACATAAAGTCTAATTTATTTTCCATGAGAATCATTTATCATCCTTGGTATAATAATAAACATAACAAATCATAAAATCCATAATAAAACAAAAGAAATCTTCCTCATAATTTAACAAAAAAAAAAAAACACAATTCCCATTTTAAGAGAAAATTTTGACTCCAAACAAAAAAAATCAGACTCATCACGATATTAATAAAATGAAATAATAATAATCTGCATGTAATCAATAGCTTTTAACACAAGATTAAGTAACTGAGTGAAAAAAAAGTGATAAAATGAAATTTAAATCAATAATTACACAAAGAAAATGTGTGTTGAACATTAGTTATTATTCAAAGTTCATATGAATATATAAGCCACACACAGATAAAACATTATATTTAAATGGAATAATGTTATATACTAATGAAATTAAATTCTAAACATGATTCAACAACAAATGGACAAGAACTAAAAGGATAGTGAGGTGTGCAATATAATATCATGTATGTTATCCTTGATGTGTGGTATCAAGCAAAATGTAACAAAGAAAAAAGCTTATTGTGCAATAAAATAACTATTCCAAATATATTGTAAATCAAAACTAAACAAATATTACAAAAAGGTAGCTGAATGTACTGGCCAAAGAGAAAAACACTCTCCTCAAATAAAACGACTCAGAAATTTCATGCTCTAAACAAAGATTTGCAAATAGATAATTAAACATCCATACAACTACTAAGCAATTCTGTCAAAATAATGTCATAATATAAATTTAAATCAATAAATAGAAAATAAAATTATATGTTCAATATCAGTTATTAGTACAATTATGCTTTGGTGTTAAGCAAGCAAAACAACATTGTTTCTCCCTTAAAATATTATACCTTTCAGCCAAACTCATCTGAGGTTGAAAACAGTCTGGGCTCGAGTGTTTCCCAGTACAGAAAACACATTTATTCTTCACTTCTTTTGAAGCTGTAGTCAATAAATTGGCAGCTGTAGGTACCTTTTTCATTGGAAAATCTCTTACTTTTTTGTTAAATGATTGGCGATTTTCATCTGCAGCCAAGCCAAAACCAGCCATAGCCAAATTAATTCTTTTTTCGCCTTCCGTTCCGCTTTAAGGAAAGTCATTAAATTGGTTAAACGTTCATTAGCATCAGTTGAGGC
Source organism: Argiope bruennichi (assembly GCF_947563725.1). Taxonomy (NCBI): domain Eukaryota; kingdom Metazoa; phylum Arthropoda; class Arachnida; order Araneae; family Araneidae; genus Argiope; species Argiope bruennichi. Next base: position 54,848,603 of record NC_079162.1, read on the forward strand.
TGTTAAAGAAGCACTTCTATTCCATGCTTTCAGAAAATCCTCTTGAAAACAAGACTCCGCCATGGGATAAAGAATTGAAGCACATTTATCAGTAGTCACTCCTAAAGTCTCTAAGGCTCTCAGATGAGATTCAAGTTTATCACAGAGGGATGTCATCGATATTCTCTCATGTTTTTGAACCGAAATTATCAGCTTTAAAACTTCCCGAACATAAACCTCTACTAATAGTTCATCTCTACCAAATCGCGCTTTTAAACTTTTAACTGCTTTGGCATAATTGGCTGCTGTTGCCGAGAAGCTTTCTAATACTTCTCGGGCTCGAGATCCATTTACAGTAGCTTGCACAAGATATTGAAATTTGTTCTCAGGCGCGATTTCATCATCGTCATGAATATGTTGAAATTGGCTCCAAAATTATAGCCAATCTTTAATATCGCCATTAAACTGTCTAAATTCTAATTTTGGCAGATAAAATTTCTTTTTAGTGCCAGATATAACAATATTTTGAGACTCGCATGTAATTGGCAATGTTGCTCTGATTCTCGAAAATTCCAGTTGGTGTTCTCTTATTTTTCCACTTCGTATTCCAGCTGTTTTAATCTTTCCGCTTTTTCAAATTATGTTCGCTTTTGTTCTTTTAGTTTTCGCTGGCTCTCGGCCGTCACAAAAAATATTTGTCACAAAGTCTGGATCATCCAAATACTCTTTGCTTTTCAAAATATCTTTCAGTTCAGAAATTTTTACCTTATCAGGCAGTGCCTCCCCAATTTCTTCTGCTATAAAAAAAAAAAGTCCTCTTTCAAGAAGCCCTTAGCTGTTTAAACATGTTTGTATTCAAAAACAGTATCCTGTCGCCTAAAGCCAGGAATGTAAACAATGTCAGTAAAAATATCGTTGCGGACGCCTTTTCTATTAAACAAATGATCAAAAGATCCCCAGATGAGTGATATACTCACAAAAAAGTGTATTAATCAGTGTCCTTAATTACAATTAATGACCTTGATTTCATATCATAGCTCTTTTATTAACGGAAAAGAACATTCAAAAGAAACTATACTATCTACAAGATGTTGCCATACAGCTTAAGCTAAATCAAAATAAAACAAATAATTCCTAGATTATAGGGGGACAGTTTAAATTCAAATATTGAAAATAATATTGCACAATCATAAATTGAACACATACATAAAACAAAAAATAAACTGAATGAAATATTTTACATGTTACAAGTACATAGACCTTGCCCGATCCTCCTGGATTGAAAAATTAATAAACACAATTATTGTTAAAAATTAAAGTTGTGTCAAACGAAAAACTATAAATACTGAATTATTCGCTTACTCCATCTAAATTACAGGATTCTCTAATATTAATTAACATAATTATGAAGAGCAATGAAATGTCCAAAAATCGAAGTGCTTCAATAATTAATCAGTTCTATGTTCTAAGAGTGCTTCTAACATTCACGTGGCGCTCAGTACGATTTTTTGCGCAAGCAGAAAAAATCTAAAATATCAAACTGAAAGAGTATCTTTTCTAAACAAGTTTGGATGGCTCATTAACCTCACCCCTCTCGTGATGTTCGAACTAAAGGCAGTGTCGGTTTTCGAAAGACTTCTTCAAAGAGTAAGGGAAAGTTTTATTGTGGGTAATTCGGTGCGTCGGTTGCCCTTCTGAATTTCACTCTCCCTTACAGCAATATTTCCCGGGGACTAGGAATTCTTTTCTTGTTGGGTGTTATTCGGCTTGTCAATCAAACCTTTTAAGCCTCTTCCTTTGATAATTTGGTTAACGTCTTAACCCCCATCACTAGGAGGTGCTTTCGTCGACATCGGGTTTCTTTCTCTGTATATGGCACTCTTAATGACCAGATGAAGAGAGTCTCCCATTTCACAAAGAAATAGGCTGAAGTTCTTCCAATCCGACTATCGCTGGAAGTAATAAGCTGCTTATCTCACTGTACACAAACAAGATTTCTTTCGCATTCATGTTTCCACATAATTTTTTCCTCCTTAAAGAGATTTCTCCAGGCATTCAATGCGGCAAATAAATTCCACATATATCTTTTAAATGGATATAAGGCCATAATTACTGTCGTATATTTAATATTTTCTATTTCTAAAACGATTTGATATTCACATGATTAAATTGTCTGTGCCCAGTTAGATTGAGAATTCCGCTGCCGCCAAAGAATGCCTAGTTTTTAAAACAGGTGTATGATTTATTTTTAAGTTCTTTTTAAAAAAAGATAATAAAATACCTACTTTTGATCTGTGTTTGGAATTCCTAGAAAGAAGATGCCAGATTTTAAGCAGTATTAATAGTAACATTCCTGCGAAATCAAAGTGTGAAAGATCAAAATTCCTTTTTATTAAATCTAATAAATCATGTTTCGTCTGTAAGAAAAAAAATCATACATTGCTTCATATAACGCCGGAAAATAACTCCAGCGCTGATCGGATATTCAACCGAATATCCTGCACCAGAAGTAGCAAACAACTCAGAATTAATTGATTTTCTTCGAAAAATGCTCGCTTTGCATTTTACACAAATGGAAATAAAATATTTTGATAAATCAATAATTTACATAAAAGATGCCACAAATATTAAACGACCTTTTCGCGCGATTTTGGATAGTGCTTGAGAATCTTCCTTTATTAGTTGGAGTGCAGTAGAAGCATTAGGATTAAAAAACATTCCGATTAGCGGTTTGAATAACTCGGCTATTAATGTAAAAAGAAAAATTTCTTCTCAAATATGAAATGAGAAAAATGATACGCAATAGGAATTTGATTTATTATTCGTTCTAAGAATTTTTCGCCTGCTAAAAAAAATTAATATTCCGCATTTGAATATTCCTAGAAATATACATCTTGCAGATCCAACATTTTCTATTTCTCAAAAGGTAGATTTGTTGATAGGGACAGAGTTATTTTTCGCATTCTTAGAGTAAGATAAAATTAAAATAGGGAATAACTTATTCCTACAAGCTAGCTATTTCGGCTATCTTGTTTCCGGTAGCATTTCTGACGATAATTTGGATACTTTAACAAATGTTGGTTGGTTGATGGAGTTTATTGGCGCAAGAACCATTTTTGATTAAACTGCGCCAAACATACGGTAAGATTAATCCTATTTTAAAGGTTTAAAAATTTCTTTCTAAATTTGCGTCATTTTCCTGAACTTGTCAACCTGTAAAATCTACAAAACGTAAGAGCATGGTATAACAGAATCTAAGAGTTATTTAAATCGAAAAGTAAAAGCCAATCATTTTTAAAAAGGTGGGGATGGGGTACTTTATGAAGAATATCTTTTAATTTAATTTGAGGAGAGTGAAAGTATCGAATTCATTCATTGTTAAATTGTGGACATTCTATTAAAATGTGAAGAACCGTCATAGGACACTGGCATGCTGTACATCGGGGTGCGGGTTCCCCCAACAGCAAATGTTTATGTGTGAGCCGTGTATGGCCAATTCTTAATCTGGTAAGAATGGTATCAAATTTTCTACTAGGCAAATAAGGCCAACAATCGATTATATGTTTTATTGTTTTAAGTTTATTTGCCTCTGTAATATCCCACTGGATTTGCCATTTGAAATGCACACTGGATTTAACGTGGTTTTTTATATCTTTTAATAGAATAGGAGATTTTAATATACTGGTAGCAGATTTCGCTAGATTGTCTGCTAATTCATTTCCCCGTATACCAACGTGAGAAGGAACCCAGCAGAAAAGAACTTTGAACCCCTTGCAAGTGAGATTATCATGTAGTTCAAGTATGTTAAAAGTCAATGGATGAGAGAAACGGTGGAGTGATGTCAACGATTCTAAGACACTTTTTGAGTCTGAATAAATGATATAGTTATCAGGTGGACTATTTGAAATGTGATATAATGCATGAAGGATGGCAGTAATTTCTGCAGTAAAAATAGAACATGAAGGGTGAAGTTGAAATGAGATTGCATCATTGATAAAAACACAAGCAAATGAAGCACATGAAAAACTTTTCGAACCGTCTGTAAATATTGGAATGAAATTTTTATATGATTCACGATGATGAGCAAAAAGTTGGAGGTAAATCTCAGGGGCCGTATTAGTTTTATCAAAAGTTGTAAATGGATTTAAGTATTTTAGTCCATGTGATTTCCACGGAGTGAGGTAATATTTTACGTTTGATACAACGTGGATATTGTCTATGTTTAAACTGTTTAGAATGTTTGTTGCTCTGTTAAAGAATGAAGGAATGACGGATGGTCTGGCATTTTGTAAGCGAAGTATGAATTGATTTTGCTTGTAATTAAAAAACGGATGTGATGGAAGGGATAAAAGTTTAAAATAGTAATGGAGAGTTAGCATTTTTCTTCTCTGATCGAGAGAGGGCTCACAATATTCGACATACAGGCTTTCGACAGGAGAAGTACGAAAGGCGTCACTGCAAAGTCTGAGAGCTGAGTTATGAATAGGATCTAATTTTTTTAACACACTCTGTCTTGCAGAACCGTATATTACATAATACTTTATACTTTACTTTGCTACTTTAACAAAACGTTGCTTTTGTCTAGGGGCTTAGAAGCTCTAGACAAAACTCTTATAAAATTCTGGAAAATAGAGACAATTTCTGAATCTGAGAATTTGTTGAGTGAAGAGGAAGTGATGAAATAGGCAGGTATATTGCCAGATGCCAATAAAGGATATTGAAAGTTTAGGAGAATCCAAAACTATTGCACTAAAAAGATTAGATCAACTTTGGAAAAGGCTTTCAATGATGAGGCAATGGAAAAGCTGTACCCGGATTTCGTGTAAGAATACTTAGATCTTGGTCACATGGAGAAAGTGAATGCTGTAACGTCAGTCTCGCCTTTTTGCCACTACCTTCCTCCTCATGGAGTCTTTCGACTGGAAAAGACAACAACAAAGCTTCGAGTTGTATTTAACGCCTCTTCTCTAACAACATCCGGCAGTAGTCTCAATTATATCTTTTGAAAGGACTTGTCAAGAAAGACATATCTGAAATCATGACAAGATTCAGAAAGCATAATTTTTTTTTACTGTGTACATTCAAAAGATGTACCGCCAGATACTCATAGATCCAACACAATGTGACATATTAAGAATCATTTGGAAAGACAGAGAGGATGCAGACCCAATTGAATATAGGCTCAAAACAGTGACATATGGCACAACCAGTGCTCCTTTCTTAGCAATAAGAACTCTGAAACAATTAGCTTTGGGCGAATCTTCAAGATTTCCATTGGCTTCGGATGTCATTCAGCAAGATGCTTATGTGGATGATATAGTTTCTGGAACACCAAGCTTAGATTAAGCAAATGAACTTCAATCCCAGCTTCGAAACATGCTGAAAGCTGGTAGAATGACTCTACACAAGCGGAGTTCCAATTCAAAGGAATTATGGAATAGTGGTATATCTAGTGATCAGGAACACAAATTTTTATCTACAGCCGAACCATCAGTAAAAACATTACAAATTGCAAGGAAACCTACAGATGATATCTTCACATTTAAATGTCAATTCCTGAGAAAGCATCTTATACAAAATGAGATGTCTTGAGTGTGATAGCTAGGTTGTATGATCCCTTAGGCTTCATTGGACATGTTGTAACGACAGTAAAAATGTTTCTTCAAAAGTTATGACGGCTAAAGGTGATCTGAAATGAACTTTTTGCAACGCAATGCAAATATTTTATGGATTCTTTGAAATTCATTGAAGAACTACATATCGAAATAAACATTTTTGCAGATGTTATCAAGAAAACAATCTTGGTCGGATTTGCTGACGCTTTGCAAGCTGCATATGGAGCTATTGTCTACATGAAAAGCAACAGTGAAACCAACTCAGTTGTCATGAAGCTTATCGCCAGTAAATCCAGAGTAGCTCCGATGAAAACAGTTTCTATTCCACGTTTGAAGTTGTCAGCTTGTCTTCTACTATCGCAATTAGTGGAAAAGATAGTTCATGCTTTCAAGTTGGAAATGCCAACGGCCATACCATGCTGAATTCTCGTCTGATCACCGCAGTTAAGCAGCATCGGACGCGGTCAGTACTTGGGAGGGTGACCACCTGGGAACACCGCGTGCTGCTGGTTTCTTTAATGGGCTGGGATAGCCTGGTTGGTAAAGCGTTGGATTCGCGTCCCTCAGGTTGCGAGTTCGAACACCGCCGGGCGAAGATCCCCCACGTGCTTGGTGGCTGACGCGCGTAAAAATCTGTCGTGGTCACATAATCCTCCATGTCGAGAGTAATACCACTGGGGGTACTGGATCAGGGGTGATCGTTCTCTGATTCAGGTCTATATTACGATCTGTGAATGAAGTCCGCCCCGTAAAAAGGGTTGTGACGTGTGTGTAGCTAAGTCGTTCTCTTGGCCCTAGATGGCGCTACTATAAAAACAAGAGACGCTCCCCCGCCGGCTTAAAATTGCTATCCTCGTAACAGCGGGCTTGTCCATGGCAAGTGCCATAAGAAACAAGATGGAAATAGATGATGTCATTCTTCATACAGACTCTACTATAGCTTTTGCATGGATAATACCCTTCCAAACAGTCTCAATACCTTCGTCAGCAATAGCATGTCCCAAACCCAGCAGTTATCCAAGGATTTCCAGTGGCAGCACATCCCATCAAAATGCAATCCAGCAGATTTCATTTCCCGAGGACTGGATGTGAAGACACTTGCAACTAATGAGCTGTGGTGGAAGACACCAGATTTTGAGAACTTAAGTGCAGTTATTCCTGGGAATTAACAAGTGTCCAGTATTAAGACTGACAAGTGCTATAACAAAAAAAAAAAAAAAAAAAAAAAAAAAAAATTAAACCTATTTCAAAATTAACTTTGAATTTATTTATAACTTTGTTGATGAATTGCTTAACCTTTCTTAATTTTCAGAAACTAATTAGAATCCTAGCCTTTATATTTAGATTCATTAGTAATTGTAAAGCTCCTGTAAAACTGAAGGATTCACTCACCTTTGAGGAATATGGTAAAGTTGAACATTTTCTTATAAAGCATTTTCAGGTAAGGTATTTTTCACCAGAGATGTCTGCTCTAAAAAAAAGGATTTTCAATTCTTCATTCAAGTTAGCTAAAATTTCTTAATAGCTTTAATAATAAGGATGGTTCGTTAAGGGTAGGTGGGAGAATTTCCCATTCTAATGTAAGTTTAGTGAAAAACACCCAATTGTTCTGCCTGCTGGCAATAATGTAGATGTAATGGAGATTTTCATGTAGCTCAACAAGCCCTATTAAATACTGTTCGAATAATATATTGGCCTCTTGATGGCAGAAGCATAGCACGAAAAGTCGTCAATGAGTGCGTAGAATGCTTCAAAATATAACCCAAGTATCGCCACTCAGATTATGGGAAATCTTTCTCCTGAAAGAGTATCACACAATTCATCCTTTCTAAATGCAGGACTTCACTTATGTGGTTCGTTTCTAATAAAATATAAGGGACAGAGAAAGAGTACATTTCAGAAATTCTATGTAGTCATATTTGTCTGTATGGCAACTAGAGCAGTTCACCTAGACTTTGTTTCGGATTTAACGTCAGAAGCTTTGATTGCCGCGTTCAAGTAAAAGTAATTGGTAAAAGTTCAATTCTTTTTAGCGATAATGCTACGAATTTCACAGGTGCTTCAAGAGAACCAAAGCGTCTGCATAAACTGGTGTTAAAGAGTGAAAACATTGCAACCCTGTTAACTTCAGAAGGTATTAGGTGGAAATTTCTGCTGCCCAGTGTATCGAATTTTGGTGGCCTTTGGGAGGATGGTGTGAAATCCTTTAAGTATCATTTGAAAAGAGTGTTAGGTTCCTTTCTGTGAACGGTAACATAATTTTTAACTGTTATAGTTCATATTGAGGGCATCCTCAATTCACGACCACTCACTCCCCTATCAACTGATACAGACGATTTTAACTCCAGGCCATTTCCCGATAGGAAAACCTATAAATTCTATTCTTGAACCTGACATTACTGATAAAAGGTGATAACTTGTAATAGATGGCAAAAATCTCAGAAATTATTTCAAACCATATAGAAACGCTGATAAAACAGCTACTTGAGTCATTTACAGCAGCGTAACTAATAGTTGTTTAAACAACTAGACATAATTCATGGTATGATGGTTTTAATTAAAGATTTGCCACCTGTCATTGGGTAGGATTACATAGACTATTCTGGGCCCTGATGGAAATGTCAGTTGTAAATATACGCACGCCAAAGGGCTTCAGAAGATCTATTTTAAATATTAGTATTTTACTAATTGTGGATAATTTATATCTGCTGTAAAATTATTAATTGCATTCAAGTGTTAATTGTAATTTGTTTGTGTAGTTTTCAATTTGTTTATACATGTTTAATTTTCCTTCAGGCAGCTGTCATTCACCGTCAGGCAGGATGTTCCGTAGTGTGCTTCTAATTCGCCTTGGCGAAGGAACTCTCGCCAATTGGCACGACTTTTTGTGACGCTCTCGGTAACGGAAGTGGAGTAGACTTCGACGCTGTAACGCTTCTTCGCAATAGAACTATTTCAAGAAATTACAGTCCGCTAATTTTGCTTATAATTAAGCACACCCGCACACAAGGTATACTTGTCAAAGAATGCTTCCCACTTTACGCAATCTCAAATCCTACAACACACGATGCTGAAGCTATAATTATAAAAAAAAATCCAAAACCTACCGCCAATTGACTTATATCTATTTACAAACCTCACCGATATTTCATACAACTTAGAAAAAATTGCTTTTAACTCGTCCACCTCTTCATGGTGGAAGTTTTTTTATGCCAAAAGCAACGAATGGAGCCGCCGGAGAACAAGCTAACTAGGTAAGCAACTGTCCAACAAAGGAAAAAATCCTAGGCCTTGAGCAATCCACTAGATATGGCAAGAGAGGGGCAATAATTATCGATTTGGCTATGATAAGAAATATTCCTTCCAAAATCAATGTAAAATCAGAGAATGAACCCTTAAGTGACCATCTACCAGTTAGATTCTGGGTGACACTAGCACGGTGCTTTGCGAGCTCAAAAATTTCGCCCCGCATTGAAAAAATTTCCAGAGACAATTAATCAAAATACTGAAGCAAGACTTTAATTAGTAGTAGTAGTATCAGCTTCGGAAAAAAAAAAAAAAAAAAAAAAAAAAAACTGTAATTGTTAAAGTTTTAAAAAAATGTAGAAAATTGCAAGCGAAGTTATCACGGTTTTGACAAAATCGCAAGAACCCAAGTTCAAATGAGAATGTCGTAAGAAAAACTAAAGCAAGAAATAGAGACAAGATGAATTCTGTGTATGAAAAAATACAACGTTTTAAAAAAGATAAAGCATATTGTCGACTTTAGTATTATTAGAGCCACACGGAAGACTGAAATTTGAATAAAGATAAATGTTATATTATGAACGAAATAATAAAATACTTAAGTATATTTAAATCAATTACTGAAGAAATGAGCATTGATAAGACCATTTCTATCAGTAAAATTGCACACTCTTATCAAGATACCTTGTCAAAGACGAGAAAAAAAAATATTTGGGAGATAAAACTATTTCTCAACCTCTGAAAGGGATGGGTGGAATGTTAAAAGATGAGCTGACTAAAAAATTTCAAAACATCGAAAAGAGAGATCTTAGATCTTATTGATTTTAGATCCAAGATTTAAAAGAAAAAAAAATGTTTTCACGATGAAAGTGATTTTTTTAACAATTTATGATCAAATAAAAGAAAATTAAAGGAATATGAAAACTGGTATCTAATAAATCAGACCAACACAGGCCCAATAATAAACCACCTCACAGGTTGAATTTGATGAAGATGTACTTAAAAATGCCTCATCTAATAATCCAAAAGAATCAGCAATAACAGATACAGATAAGTATTTGAATGAGTGACTTATACTGAACGATAATGACCCTTTTAAATGGTGGAATGATAGAAAGGTTCTTTACTCGAAGCTCTACGAATTAATACTTACAAGTCTATGCACACCGGCAAATTTAGTTCCATGCGAGATAATATTTTCAAAAGCTGGAGTTATCTTAACAGAAAGAAGTCGTTTGTGTCCAAGAAAAGTTAATTAAATTCTTTCTCTAAATCATAATTTATAATTCAAGAATAAAAAAGAAAGTGTGACTAGATGCTTCCAAAATGGCAAGAAATTGAAGGAATTATATTTCATCTATAAGAATTTAGTATTAAACAAATTTCATCATCTTTCAATGCATTTAAAAAAAAAAAAAAATTCAAAGCTATAGCTCCTTTGGAGAAATATTTCAAAATATTTTATTTCACACTGTCAGGAAGGAGAAAATGATAATATTTTAACAGGTAAAAATGATAATATTTTAACAGGTAAAAATGATAATATTTTAACAGGTAAAAATGATTTTTAAGCACAGCATTCAGCTTCCACCTCTCACGTTTTTAAAATGTTTCTAATTACATTATGCAATTTTTAGGTAATCTTTAAGCCATCATAGAAAACGTTGTTAAAAACTGAATCCTACTAATGATATTGCAAACATTAAAGATAAAATTTCGAATGCATGAATTTGAATGAAATACTATTAATTTCTTTGAAGAACTTTTTAGATAACAAGTTCTTTTTTATAACCCTACAATTAATTTTTTAATATTTTAATTTTCAGCTGATCTTTCACAAAACTGCTTATTAAAAATTAAAATTAATAAAGCAGCTTTTATGATCAGTAATTAAATCTTATTAGAATATGAAAAATTAAACATGTCATTTCTCAGAATAGGTCTTTTAAAAAAAATTATGGCTTGAAAAGAAAACCAATATCTCCTACAGCTAAAAGTAAGGATAGAAATTGAAATTTATTACTCTACAAGTATTTTTTTCATTTTTAAATAATATCTTACAATTTATGTATGTTTTTACAGTAGGACTTCAAAAAGGTTATGACAATTATTGAAACAACAAACCACCTTGTGAAGAGTAAAGATTAGAAAAATGAAAAATATCACTCAAGTATTTTTTCAGTGTAAAATATTTTAATTTTCTTTACTTTTTTTCAGTTGGTTTTTAAAAGAATTGTATATTAATTAAAAACGAAATACTGCAAAAAGTAAGAATAAATTGAAACATACCAATGAGTAATCTGGATGTTTTTATTTACAATATTTTTCTTTTTTATTTTACAATATGTATCTTTTCATCCCCCGCTGGTCTTAACACAGAATGGCTTATATTTAAAAATGAGACATAAAAATAAACACACTGTAAAAGATAAAATTATTTTTATAAGATTGAGTACTATTTTCTAAAATAATTGCTAAATAGTTTTTGAACATTATTTTTAAAATGCTACATTACTTATTGTTCATATAAAATAAAATTCTTGGAAGGAGAGAATTTTCAACAGATCATTCAATAATTATTTTTAAAGACATACTCCGATATATCAAATACTTGTTCTTAGAACTTGCAGTATTTCAATTCTGTTTTTTCTTAAATTTAGGGGGATGTCACAAAAAAAAAATACATAATATAATTGACAGAAGTTGAACATAACAGATCGCATGCTATATCTCTAAGATATGACTACAAGTGAAGCTACTACAAGTCTAAGATATGATGACAAGTGAAGATACTACAAGTCTAAGATATGATTACAAGTGAAGCTACTACAAGTCTAAGATATGATTACAAGTGAAGCTACTACAAGTCTAAGATATTACTACTAAGCTACTACAAGTCTAAGATATGACAAGTCAAAAAACAGTTTAGAAATTGTTTTGACATTTCAATCAGCACAGAAAGAAGTACAAGGAATGGCAAAGATAAAGAATTATTAATGGAAAGCATTACTTGATGATGCCACAGAATATTATAAAACCTTATTTGCAGGTATTTTATACTCTGAACCATTTAATATTTCTTCATTAGGATATAACAAAATGAAAATTTATACCTTTTACTATAAAACACTTAAGTGCATGCAATTTAAGTCAATGTATGATTTTCTAACATTTTCTAGGGTTGGTTAGAAACAAAAGGCTATTAAAATGTGTTTTATGGAAAAAATTTTAAAAAATGTCTGCAATTTAAATTCTCAAAAAGATTAATCATACTGTAGAGAGTGGCGAAAGTAAAGTGGCAAGGTTCGAACCAGCTACTTTTTAGTTAAGAGTTGCAGTGTTCTGCCAACCAAGCATCGTTAGCTTAATGTTTGAAATATAAGATTTATCAAAGCTAACTCGTGCTTAAATTTTATGATTGTATTTTAAATGAAAGAACTGAAAATAATATAAAGAATAAATTGGCTCCAAAAATAAAAAAATTCTTAGAAAAGCTGAATTCCAAACCTTGCAATAAAAATTTAAAGCCTCACATGTCTTCGTCAAAATACCGAGAACTGTAGTAAAAATAAAAGATTTCAACTTTTAAAACAAATTACAATATAAAAAACATTTCATAATCAAAAGTACAAAAACCGAATATAACTTATTTTTGAGAAAATTGTTAATTAACAGTATTTTCAATAATAAAAAATTAAGTAAAATTTGTGAATAGAAATAATAATATAATTAATCTGATAAAAATTATATTATTTTTAATTTATTATTCATTTAATTATTAAAATTTCAATAATTAAAGTAATTTTGGGCTACATTTCCATTTGTATTTGGGATATGGACCTCTTAACAAGTTCGCGTCTCTGGAGTCAAGAAGTTAACGAGTGAAACATATTGGCATACACATTTTCCAAGCTCATTTTTTTCTCTTTGGTATTAAGTATCAGAATAAAAAGAAGTTTTATTTTAAGTTCCACTTTATGAAATGTTATTTCATAGTCTGATTTAACTGAAATAACCACATGCTATAACTATTTACAAATGTGCAGTTCTTCATTTCCAGTTTTCCCAAGTTTATACAACTTCTTCATTCTGAATCACATTGCATGTCCATGACTTCTAAATTATCTTGACTGTAAACTTCAGAAGAAAAGAAGAGAGATTTTGAGGGAGGGGGAAGGGAGAAGACTCGAGGGACTATAGCTATTAGTATATTTTGTATTTAAAAAAAAAAAAGATCTCAGTGCAAGGTACATATTCAGGCAGTTTTCAAAAGATACAGGTGTGACCTCCAATGCATTGTTACTATCAGAAACAAAAAGACTTTTAGTACAGATACCCACTAAAGGATTTTGGTTTGAAGTAAATTAGGCTTACCATCTGCCTTTCCATTTTTTAAATGCATATATGAAATTGGTGACCTCATTTTTTTTTTGCCACCTAGTTTTGCTAATTTAGTACCAAAGAATAGAATTTCTGGCTCACTAATGTTTGACTGATCTGAATCTTTCGAATTCAGGGTTGGATTTTTTATCATAATCTCATAATCTACACTTTCTGGAAGTTTCTCAGCTTCAATGGAATGTTTTATTGCTGAAGTATCAGTCACATAATTATCTTCAGCATTCTGAGATGGAATGCTTTTACTTTTCCCAAGAAATTTTTTTTCAGAAATTCAGTAGATATAGATGATATGGAAGAAAATAATGAAGAATCAAAGTTTGGTGATGGAGTTAACAGTGAAAAATTACTTTCTGAATTGAATTCAGGGATAATAGTTGTATCATTTCTTCTATTATTTTCTCTAGAAGTTTTATTATTAATTGATGATGAATCTTGGGCGTCATTTCTATTATTTAAGAAGTCCATTTCTTTGCACTTTTTTTATTACTTTAGAAGAATGCAAAAAGATATCACTAGCATTTTGAATTATTTTTTCTAAAGATAAACTTCTTTAAACATGAGATTTTGCATTCTTTAAAATAGAAATAACATCAGACATATTTTTAGAACTTACTGTTAATTTTGAAATGGTATATATGGTAATTTCGTTCCAATAAATTCTAGTGTTACTAGAATTGTTTAGTTCATTGTTTCTTCTTCTATCATGTCTTCTGAAGATTTTTTTTCATCTTCCACGCAAATATTCGAAGGTTGTTTGCTGTCAGAATGTCTTTCTTCAGAAACATCTGTGCAAATATGTCGCCCTTTGGACTGAAGGGGAAGTTCCATCTTTCTTTTAACAACAATATTTGATTTAGCTTTCTTCGTATCATAAGATTCTTCCAGTAAAAATTCTATTTCATTATCGCTTTCTGTTTCTTCTTTTTCATTTAAGCAATCCAATATGCTTGTTCCCTGATTAGAAGATTTTTCTGCAGAACTGAGATCTATATTTCTTGGTACTTTATTTTGCTGGTCAGCTGTTATCTGTAAATCAGCAATATTCTCATTTTGTATATTTGGGCTTCTTAAACTTTTCAGATCAGATGTTCCAGTAAGAGCTGATTCAAGACTCATTTGTTTTTCAGAATCTGATTTTGTTTCTGCAAATAATTCTGCTAATTTACTGAATTTTGGTTTAGGTGATTGCTCTAATCTTTTCTTGATTGAACCAGGTGATACTTTTGAAGATGTTCCAGATACACTTGCATTATCAGGATCAAAGGAAGCAGTACCAACAGCTACAAAATAATAATAATAATGAACAATAATAAAACAGACAGAAACCAAGATATTCTCAAAAGAAATGCAATAAATTAATGGAATTTCCCCAAGACTTAAAAAGCATCTAAGATACTTGCTAAGTTCTGCTATCTTGCATTGCAAAATTAGCCATTTTCACAAACTTCATGCATAAATTATTGAACCTGACATATATGTACACTTTGGAGTTACTACTTTAACAGAAAAGTGATATTTTAGGCCTCAAATTCATGTTTAATAATAACTAAAGTTGAGCCAATGAAAAAATACACTTAAATATAAAGGGTGTACACTCTAATCATGTTCCAAAAGCCAATTTCAAATAATTAGAATAAGGCAATTACTTCCAAATGGAGAAAAAAGCTATAAATGATGTAAAGAATTATATTTCTTTATGTTCTTTCAGTTAATAGATATATTGTCCAAAAATTACAAAATTCAAATTTTTATACAAACTCTGAATTACATACATTTGAATATAATTTTATTAGTTATAAATAAAAAAAAATATGATTGAAACACTGACATTTTAAACAAAAAAAGTTCCACATTTTTTAGACAAACAGATTGAGGTTATGAAGCACTGGATATTATATTATTTTAGATAATTTCAACTGTTACCTTCAGACAGATCAATCGAACAATAGTTCTTTTTTAATGATTTGCTTAAAATAATGAAATTCAAAGCTTTATAACCTAGTTTCAATCTTAGAAATGTGAAGCTTTTTTTTTTTTTTTTTTTTAAGTTTAAAATGTTAATTAGCCAAACTTAATGTGTTAAATACAATTAACAGGACAAACAGATTTTTTATATAATTTAAATTTCGTAATTTTTTCCATTAATACAGTTACACTCAAACAACAAACAGTATGATTCTTTACTTTGATTAGAGCATATTCAACATTGGATGTATTTGTCTTCTTCTAATGATATTAAAATTAACATTAGTTATTAAGCCTGAATTAAAATGGACACCCTGAATGTAGAATAAATTATCAAACTATATTATTTGCATTCAACTTTAAAAGAAAACTGTGCATTTAAATAAACCGTATGTTCCATTCAAGCACAAATACAATGAAGTTCCATTACCTTCCAAAGGTTTTAAAGTTAGGCATCAATGCTAGGAATAGTTTTGGTAATGTGCATTTAGTGCTTTTGAACAAGTAGTTTATCAACTTTAAATCTTTTTATGTTAAATCTTTTGTAATAATTAACGTAACTTCAAGCTAAAATAATTCAGTAGCATTATTTTCATAAAAACTTTTACCAAGATGATTTTTTATAAACAGAAGAGTATCAAAACAAAATAAAACAAAAAAAAAATATACTTATTACACAGTTTCCCATGATCAAAATAATTATTGGCCTTTCAAAATTTTAAGCTACAGAATACTATCAATTAAATACAGTTACAAACTGCATTATTAAAATATGATCAGTAATTTTTCCTATGAGAGAAAGCATTTTTAAAAAAGAATACGCCTCATTACTTGAAATCTTATTTCAAAAAAAAAAAAAAAAAAAAAAAAAATTACATTTTATTTTATTTTTCTAAATCAATGCTATCTTCTTATTATTAATCACAAATGAAAAGACAGACACATTTTTTATTTTTGCAAAAATGAGTATATACCTTATTTAATGCTTGAATCTTTCTTAAGCTTTACCCTCTTTCTTATATCATTATTTTAATTATTCCATTAACATTCATTTTAATTTAAAACACAGATTTCAGTAAATTTCTTTTACACTATATTACAAATATCAAGAACAAACAAAAAAAAATTATTTTAAAGAAAAGTAATTGTAAAATTGGTAAAAAAAAGATCATTTAAATAAATTCACAGATATATTAAACAATTTTTTTAAATATAAAATCTTATCAGAAAAATTAAAATTAATTTCAAGTTCCTTTCATTATGTCAAAAATAAATGCAAGCAAAAATAAATAAATAAATAAATTTTTTAAAAAAGTGATGACATTTTTTCACTTAAATCTCACTAAGAGGTGTTGATTACCAGTTGAAAATAATTTAGGAGTTTGAGAATACATATCGATTTCTTAAATAAAGCAAAAAGAAAAAGAAAAGAAAGAAAGAAAAAAGAATATGTTTAGTTTAGCCACAGCAGTAACATATAACTTACACTACAAGTAGCATGCATTAATAATTGATCACCTATTTGTTCACCATCCATATACTTAATGTCAAAAAAATTAGCCCTCAAGCAAAAACCATTGTACTGAATTTAATATCTTTTTAGCTTATATAAAATTTCATGACAAATACAATATCAATGTGCCCACGCTCACAAAGCTTGTCAATTTTGGAGAAAATACCCAAAATTCTACTTAAGAGTATATTTTCTCTATAATGGGGGGGGGGGCTTGACAGAATTCTTAACCCCAGCCACTAAATAAAATATAACTCCATTAACTTTTATTTCATATAAAAACTCCTGGAGTCATCCCTGCACCTATATATTTGAGAGATATAGAAATACAGAACTTGGATAGAGTTTCTAACCTCAACAATTGAATTATATTGCAAATATATCTAACTAATGAGAATGATCTGCATTATTATGCAATTACAATTTAAAATAATACTTTCTTTTGTTTTGATTACATGTATGACATCAAAGTAAGTCCACGTGACTATATTAACTGATCACCATTTCTACATTGGTCACAGAAAATGCATTATAATTATCACAACAAAAGTATAACTAAATACAAAAGTATAAGTAAAAATAATTATACTTGTTATTTTAAATCATATATGAATATTAATGCATACTGCATTCTGATTGATTAGCCATATTTTAAAGTGGTGAAACTGTTAAGATAAAAATGGAAGTTGGCTAAATCAATTCAACTGCTTAGGCTGAGGGCATAGTCAAAATTTTATTTAGCAATATCTCACAAAATGGAGAGGCAGAAAGTAGATGTCCATTGGATAAGGTAAAGGCTGTAAGCATTCATAGAAAACAAAACATTTCAAAATTGTAATTTGGACCAGGCTTTTTCTTCATAGAGAGAAAGTGTACAGTAAAGAATGTTTTCTCACTTTCTTTCAAAAACGGAGAACCATGAACAGTAAGTGATAATTAATGATGTATTTGATAACCATAAGCTTTCATATAAAATTAAAGCATTTGAAATTGGTCCAGCAGTTGGGGCAGGCAAACTCTGTCATAGGTTTTCCATGTAGATACTGTACAGAAAGAGCAATGTACATATAAGTCTGCATATTTTCAAAGCAAATAATATTTTCTGTTTTATAATAATGCATAGTTTTTATTGAACAAAATTTTTTAAGTTAATTTTAAATGTGTATTATTTAAATTTTAATATTTCTTTCTATATCAGCATAATGTTTGCACAACATCTACTGTAAAACAAATGTCTTTTTTGTTTTGACACAAACAATAAAGATAATAAAAATGAAAAAAATATCAATAGTAAGAAATTAAGTCAACTTTTATAAGATTAACAATAAAAACGATTTTTTTCTTCATTTTTTTTAATTAACAAATTGCCAGTTTATTTAGATGTTTACAGAATTTCTGAAAATGCAACATTGATGTCAGCACAGCATGATCAAGAGTCTGTATTTGATTATTATATACATAACAAATGCGGTTCAACATTGCTGGAATGGAAAGTGTAAATTTTCTTCTGTACTAACTTGCTATATTAAGAAACTTGAACTGCAGTCTTATAAAGCTATCATAAGACTGGCAAAACTGCCATGAAACTGAGGAGAGAACAATGCCATGTCCTAAATAAACTTTAAGTCATTTTTTTTAATAGAAAAGGACAGCAGCGTTCAGAAATAGTCAAGACTCTAAAATATCGCTTCTTGCTTCTTAAGTTTAGTAAAGGCCCCTTTTTTTTAATGTTTTGAATTCCAAAAATTTAATAAAAATTTGCTTTTTAACTTGTACATAAAAAAAAATGCAGAAAAATGCGATTATATATTTTGTGAAAAAATGAAAATGCTTTAACAACTTCTAGTTCCCATAAATAACAGAAACAAATTTGTGAAGTTAAAAAGAGTCAGTTCTGTAGTTAAAAGTTTACTTAAAATAAAAAATGTTATGTGAAACATTTTTTAAAAATATTTTTCTACCACAAAATAATATTAAAATATAACAATATTTACAAGTAAACAACTTTAAAATTTTGATTTTTAAATTAAAGCAAAAAAAAAACATTTTTCATCACAATATTAACATGTTTAACTTGACTCAACGATTCGATGAAGCAACAGTATTGTTTTGAATTTCATTACAATAAAATTCTTTGTTACAAAATGTGTTCAAAAATTACTAAAACTAAAAGCATTTATTCGAACAAAACTGGTATAATTGAAAAGCCACTTTTTAAAATAATTTTTGAGTGATAATAAGCTTGAATGTTATAGTAACAACCCATTAAAATTATTTTTTTAAATATTTTTTTATTCTTAGTGGACCTCTAATACCCAAGAAGTAACTTTCCAAATTTCATATTCGTAACTTCCAATATTTTAGGCTGCACACTGCTCTCTCAATCAGAACAAACTTTTACGTGTAAAGGAAAAAATCATTATGAAATGACAGTATCTAAACCCTAAAGAACAAAAGTTTTTCAAAATTTATTTAATTTACAATTTTAAGCAGCAAATCTAGCAGTTTTTTTTTTTTTTTTTTTAATGTATGAAAACTAAAATTTGTCAAGATTGATTCAGCAAATAATAATTTTCAAATGGATGCTATTCCATGGATACATTGTGAAAGAAATAACGAAAATTAAAAACTTTCTACAACTTTAAGTTAAATGTCATTATACTAGATTTTCCACAATGGTGTAACATAATTACATACTGCAATTAATTACCATTCAGTATAGTACATAAAACAATCTAATAAGCTGTTTAAGGAATTAATCCAAAACAACATATTAATCAGAATGATATGCAATGTGTAATGTCATAAAGACGCTTCACTGAAAGTGTTTTTACAACAGCTTCTACCATGTTCAATATCACTTTGGAGTACAAAATGCCTCCTGTTGTACTTTTGTTTTCCATCAATCCGACCAATATGAATATTCTTCTTTAACAACAACACATAAACACACTCTTATCAGGCATAACTTAAATTAATTCTTCAACATCTCAAAATTTAAAAAATTTAGTTTTTGAGAAATGTTTAAACACATTTTTCAAGATGCAGCAAGTATGGCACAGTATGTATTGCACCTTCATGATAATTATTCCAGTATTTCGATAAATGACAATGCACATTGTTGAAGAAAGAGGCAGTGAAAAAAAAAAAAAAAAAACCTCATTAGGTGCTATTGTAATAGGTATTGGAATCCTCGGATCTATTTCCAACTGGATTCCTTGTTCAAATTCTTCCCTATTCTTGGTTATCTTTCTTGATATATCTGATAAATGAGCCTTCATGATTATGTTTTCGATTTATTGTATTCAGTGCATGAGGAAACAAAACAAAATTCTGTCTTTGCATTTCTCAAGAAAATCAAGTACTTTTTAAGATTTTTTTTTTTTTTTTTGCAAGATGAAGCACTTTTAAGGTGCTTAAAAATGGTTTTCAAATTTAAGTACTTTTCATCATGCTCTGATAAAAATTCTTCAATCGTGGATTTTGGTATGATAGTAACAACTAATAGACATTCTAATTTAACATACATAAGCTCAAATTTGATCACTGTTGAAAATATTAAAAATTACAGATATTTTATTTATTATTCAAGAGAAAGTACCACAACAATTCCATCCATACTGATTTTATTTCAGCAATAAGCATGATCAATAGTTTGTTTGAAATATTAAAGACATTAATATGGATTTAAACTTTTAAAAATATATATTCAAACATCTCTTTTTATTTCTGGTGTAAATCATAACCTCTTGTCTAAAAATTCTTATTTTGAAACAGCATTATATAATTAGCTTGCTACAATTTTAAAATAAGTATGCTTACCTGATGATGCACAT
Source organism: Argiope bruennichi (assembly GCF_947563725.1). Lineage (NCBI taxonomy): Eukaryota > Metazoa > Arthropoda > Arachnida > Araneae > Araneidae > Argiope > Argiope bruennichi. Next base: position 54,869,158 of record NC_079162.1, read on the forward strand.
GAATTGCTTTCAGAAAAACCTTCAGAACTGTTTTCATTTTGAGATGGAAGTACCGACATCTTTTCAGATAATGCTCTTTCCACATTCTTTAGCCTTTTTCCATATATTTGATATGCCTGGAAAAGGATATATGAATTGAAAAGGATATTGAATTAAAGATAATTCCTAATGATTTTAAATTGCTATAGCTAAAATGTAATATCAAAAGATTTGAAGAATAAGATTTAAATCAAATCAAGAATTAATTTTAGGGCTTTTAATTTTAATTAATTTTAGGGCTTCATAAATTAAATTCAAAAAGTGCGTCAACCTGAAGTTAAGAAGAGAGAGAAATATAAAAAATGGTGTGTTAACTCAGTTATTCTTCTGATCAACTGATAAAATTATTACTATTCTAATTAACTAGCCATCAGTCAAATTTTATTACATTGATTTTTTTATATTAAGACTTTGCTAAAAAATGCAGATAAAAAAACAGATTTTCAAAGCATGAAGTTTAATAAAACTAGCAAATCACATGTTAACAAAATTCTGTACAACCCTAAAAATTTATTAAACTTAATTTTTCCTTTTTAATTCAGCAACTATATTATATTAAACACATATATGTACATATGTATAAAAATAAAATAACATCCCCAAATGAGATTAAAAAAGAACGATAAATCTTAAATGTGGATTTTGAAAAGATGCATAGACAGAATTGAATTAGAATACATAAAGAATTAAAAAAAAAAAAAAGGATAGTATTATAATTTCATGTGCATCTAAATTCTCCAAGTGGCTTATTACTTTGATTTCATAACATTCATTTCAGACAACTCAATTGCATGAACTGTATTATTAGTTATACTATCAAATATTAGTGATCTGATAAAATACCTTATGCCTGAAGTTTGAATAAAATAATCTTAGATTAACCACTTTACAACTTAACATGAAAGACAATAAATAAAGACAATTTAATCACTTCAAGAGTTGAAAAATAAAAAATAATTTATGCATACTCACATTGGCAACTTTCTTAACATCTTTATACTGAGCATCATAAAAAACACGGCTGTTGTCCAATTCTTTTACAGCATTCCTCCTAGCTTTGATTTCATTGGTAGCAGCTTTGAGGAAGTCTTCAATAAGACTTTGATAGGAATCAAATTTTTTCATCATATCCGCACAATTACCCCGCTCTAAAAGAAAAGAAAAAAAAAATGAATATTGACAAAAAAAAAAGCCTTTAATAGGTAGTAATTTTTAAAGAAAACACAATTATAAGGTTATATTAATGGATACTATAGTATCCAACAATGTAATGCAGTAATGATTATAGTCATTACAGCACAAATTCATCTAATACCTTTCATTTAGCTACAATGTTTAAAAACATATATTTTAATACAAATGATTTTTTATAAAATAATTTATAGACTATTTATTACATTATTATTACTTTGACTTATCTACTTCAACTTACACTTCCCTATTTCGGAATTTGTAACAAATGAAAATCTCAAAAATAAAAACAAATACAAAGATTTGTCCATATTTTTCAAAAATAGGTCATAAACAATGCCTAAACAGGGATGCTAATGTTTAAGTTGTTCATGTAAGAGAAAATAATAATAAACTTATCAAGCCGTGACTTTAGAAAATGATAGGAAAGATGTCAATGAGCTGTTGGACTTGAAATATCAAAGGGCTGATATTTATTGAATTTACATAAACGAGTGAATAAATCGCTACTGCACAACAAATCTTCATTCATTTGAAAAAAAATTGCACATTTTGAAGACAACAGATTGCTTTTATTTAATATGGAAATATAAATAAATACAATTGTGCATTGCTGCAATGCAAAATTTATTTTATCAGCTGTACTTTTAAAATACTGCAATCATATATATGCATAGAATGCAAGCCTTCCATAGTAACACTAGCCTTCAAAACAACCAATTATGATTACTGAATAATAAAACATTAATTTTCAGTTAATAGATTATATAAATATAAATATATACAGTGGCTCAAACAATTAAGAGTACACCTTACTTTCACTCGATAAATCCGACTTTCATTAACTTTCATTATAAATAACACATTACCGAGAAGAGCAAACATGTTCTTATTTTTACTCATAACAAATGGTTTAATTTAGAGTAAAAATAAAGATGAATCAACAAAAAAAACTTCTAAATTGAAAAAATTTCAGAAGCATTTTAAATAAACATACTCAGATTTTTGCTTCAAAAAATTGAGAGTACACCAATTAAATTTTTGCCATATCTCGCACAGAAACAAAGTATCACTGTTAAATTGCATGTCTTTTGGCTCCTATAATGGCCTCTAAACGTCATGGTACCGATTCGACCAATTTTTGGAGGTATCTGAAGATATTTTATCCCATTCTTCTTGCAATACTTGTTTTAAATAGGTTTTGTTTTTAATTTTGTGTTTTTGAACCACTTTTTCGAGTATGGCCCACAAATATTTTATATTATTGATGTTGGGGTACTCTGGTGGTGTGTGTAATTGCTGTTTACAATGAAAAACACGCCACATTTTGACGTTACGTGCATTCTGTTTGGGGTCGTTGACCTGCCGAAAAATGGAATTTCCATCTAAACCCAAAATTTTAACACTTTCCTTTAGATTGCTGCAACAATATGGTTCATCCATCTTGCTGTAGAAATTTCACAAATCATGGGCAAAAGTGTAAGTGCTGAAATTGTGCGAAATTACATTAAACAAGCTGGATATATATGCCACATTGTTAGAGAGAAATCGTTCATCAGCTTGCAAATTCAAATAACGCATTTAAAGTTTGCAAAAACTCATTATTTGAAGACCAATAACTTTTGAAAGAAAGTTATATTTAGTAATGAAAGGAAATTCAACATTTCTGGCAGTAACAGCCATCGCACTGTATGGAGAAAGCCTAATACAGCTTTGGATCCAAAAAATTTACGTCCTACAGGTAAACGTGGTGACCAAGTCATGATTTCAGATTGCATGGCTTATAGATGGCATATAAATCATTTAACTCTTATAGATGACATAAATCATATGGTTTACTTGGATAAACTTAGCAGCAATGTAAAGGAAAATGCTAAAATTTTAGGTTTAGATGGAAATTTCATTTTCCAGTAGACTCCAAATAAAATGCTCGTAAAATCAAAATAAAGTTTTTTTCATTGTAAACAGCAGTTACACACACTATCACAGTACTTCGACATCAATGCCATAAAATATTCGTGGGCCATACTCGGAAAAGTGGTTCAAAAACACAAAATTTAAAACAAAACCTATTTAAAACAAGTATTGCAAGAAGAATGGGATAAAATATCTTCAGATACCGCCAAAAATTGGTCGAATTAGTACCACAACGTTTAGAGGCTATTATAGGAGCCAAAAGACATGCAACTTAACAGTAACACTTTGTTTCTATGCGAGATATTGCAAAAATTTCATTGGTGTACTCTTACTTTTTTTGAGGCAAAAATCTGAGTATGTTTATTTAAAATGCTTCTGAAAATTTTCAATTTAGAAGTTTTTCGTTGATTTTTCGTTATTTTTACTCTAAATTAAACCATTTGTTATGGGTAAAAATAAAAACATATTTGCTCTTCTCGGTAATTTGTTATTTATATTAAAAGTGATATTTATCAAATAAAAGTAACGTGTATTCTCAATTTTTTGAGCCACTGTATATGTTTACATACATGCTGCAAATTCTTCCTCTAAGCGCAAGTAATCATTTAATATTTCTTTTAATATTAACTTCAGTTTCTGACCCTCTATTCTTTATGTCAGGAGTAATTTAAAATTATTCCTAGTGAATATAAAAGTCTCCCTTATAGGAAATACATTAAATTTCTGGCACTTTTTTCTTATACAGGGATGGTGGTTGTGGGGAAGGGGGAGGGAAAAGCTCATAGGAGAAATTTGCTTCAAGATTAAATTTTTGTCATTTAAAAAGTTTAATCAGAGACATTAAGAGATTTACTGTTAACACAAGAATAGCTGAATCTGTATTCTCTTAAGCATCAAAGCCTTGATGCCATAGTAACCAACAATTTTGAAAACAGAATTTATCGTTACTTTTAGTCACCTGAATTGCAGTAAATCACAAGGCTTACAAATCAATATGAAGAATAGGTGTTTGTTTATGCAAGATGGATTTATATTAAAAGCATTATTATATCAATACATTTCTTGAGTTGCTGACACATTTTACAAAATGAATAAATTGATAAAAATTACATGCAATCTACCAGTGTTAAACATGTGTATGTGAAAGAAATTCCAATACATTTTAAATTGTTAAATGCTATATGCACAATACCATTATATTAGACTTCAAAACCTCATAATCTTCAGAGTGCAAAGTAAATAAATTAGATTTGCCTCATATAATAAAACTTGATAAAATATCTCTAAAAAGAAAAATACTGCAGCACTAATATCATTAAAAATTATTATCACCTTGAGTTAGTTCATCATATTTTCCAATAAAACATAACAAGTTTGCCTATTTATGTTTATGTCTCTTTCGTAATATTGTAACTTAAAGTTTTTGTAATATAGTAAAGAATACAAAACTGCACTACCTATTTGTAAATATTTACATTATATGTGTTTATCTTGTTTAAAGATATCACATATGTCCTAATATTCTTACACGTCAAACCCTTGAAGAATGTAATAAGAAAAATGTTACTTTTATATCTCAACATCCTATTATACATAACACATACCATCTCAATTGAATTCTAAGATTTATAATTTTTCACCATCAGATTTTATTTTTGTATTTTGCTAGGGCCCAGGTTAAATTTAAATTAGCTCTAGTTAAGTAAATAGAATTATGTGATTTGAGGCTAACTTTATCAATGATGGGAGTAATTAGTTCTCATGAAAAGTGTACCCAGGTATAATTAGATAATTTTTATGCAGATTTTTTTCTTTTTTTACCCAGCTGATTCAATGGGTTATTTAATTAAAATATAAACATCTGGTGAAAAATTTCAGATCATATTACTCTTTCCTCAGTGTAGCAGGCTGAGCCCTATCACACAGACCATTTGGCAGATAATGACCCCTATGGGGAGGATTCTAACGCCCCTAATCTTAAATTCCTTAAAATTGAAGGAAATGAATAATTTTAGTAAATTCAAATGTACTCCACTAATAATAAAATCAAATATCAAAAATGCTTTCTTTTTAAGATGTCCATCAAATTCTATGGGGAGGGGAAAAATCATGACATTTTCTGTACCTATTCTGAGAATGGCAACTAAAAATTTTCAAAACTTTTACTGTAATTCAAGAACAATTATTGAAATTTTATAATTAAAATACCACTAAAAAACACAATTTTTTCCCTCACAAATGCCAATCAGAGTACGTTAATTGTATTTTCGACTAGTTGTAAATGCAATGCATATTCTGCAGTTGATAAGCAACAAATCAATATAAGAATATGTTAAGACACACATGAAAAAAAAAAAAAATATCACAAATCTTTTACATAACAGTTTACCAATTAAAATACAGGGTAGAATTGTATTCTTGGAGGATTTTTTTCTGAAATCGTAATCAGGATTTTAATTAATTAGAAAATAAATGAAAAGTTGGCATTTTTCTGCAATAACTTCCAAAAGATATTACAGCATAAAAATTAATTTTTTTTATCATCATAACAGTTAAAAAATTTTCTTTTCAACAATACCAATATTTTAAACATATAAATTAAGTTTTTATTCATAATTGATTCGTAAAAGTACTTTGAACATATTTTTCCAACAATTTATTTTGCACAAAACAAAACTTAACTCCTCACCAACACAGTATGCATGCATGAGAAAAATTAACCTTTATCAATGTGTTATCATTCAGTTGACAAAAGCTCAAATTAAAAGATTAACTCTTACTATGAAGCAAACTTAGAAATGCATAATTTTTATTATGTGTCAGTAAGAAATGAAATATGATATTTTCTAGAAAAGTGTTAGAAAAGCTTTGAAGTTTTAAAATATCTATATTATTAATTCAATCCATTCTATTTTTTAAAAGGAAAACATGGTTTGTATATATACTGGATGTTCACTCTTATATGTTCCAACATTTAATTTGTGAGCAGTTAGTATTAGGCATATACAGTACTGGCACAATTATTATGGATTTTTGAAAAAAACCTAATTTTTGAGCAAAAATGTCTTGTAAATAATTTTAAGTAACCCTTTATTTACTATACCACACCAGTACCTAACAAATATTTATTAGTTATTTTAAGTGGGTTTTACAGTCTTATATGGGAGTGTCTGGCAATACAGAGAAAAAATATCTGAGAATACAGAAACAATTACTGTATTGTCTGGACGGAGTTCAGTAATAGTCTGGAATTTGCGAGGAGACGTGTGTGTTTATTGCGTTTCCTACCTGTCATTTGGATGTGATCACTTTAGTTCTGTAAACTTGTGCATCTAATTTTAATGCCAACTTTGTTTTTTCTCAGATTGTCTAATTTGTTTATGTAATTGAGCAGACATAAGTCAAGTTCATGATTTGAGTACTCGCAAGGTTGGACAGATTAGTGTTTTATTGCAAGAAACCACATTAAAACAGAAAGAAATAGCAAAGAAACAATGTCTCAACTCAAACAATCAGTAATATCAAGAAGAAATTGGAAAATGGCCACAGCTTGGCATCAAATAGAGTTGGAAAATGTGGCAGACCCAAGAAAACAACGCCGAGAATGGACAGAAAAATAATTAAAATGGCAATTAAGAACAGAAGAGCATCTTGAAGAATGATTTCAAACCAACTTGCAGCAGAAGGCATTACCATTGCTCACAGAACAGTAAATAAGAGACTGTTGGAAGGTGGACTAAAAGCATATCGCCCCCGAAAAAAGCCTCGCCTTACTGACAAGATGAAACAGGCACGTAAGGCCTGGGCAGAGGCTACCATTGCAGTGCTTGACGATTGTGTGCAGAGTGTAAGAAGGCAATCAGGTGAGGAATTTACACCGGAATGTTTAAAGAAGACTGTAAAATTCCCACAGAAGGTCATGGTCTGGGGAGCCATTTCTGTGCATGGAACAAGTCGTTTGAAGATTGTCCATGGCAGCATGGACCAGTATAAGTACATAGAAGTACTACAAAGAGGTTTGCTACATCAAACACAGCATTGGTTTGCGGATAGACCTTGGATTTTTCAACAGGACTCAGCCCCGTGTCACACGGCAAGATCAGTGAAGACCTGGTTTGAAGAAAATGGAGTAGAGGTGCTCTCATGGCCTGGAAATTCCCTGGATATGAATCCAATTGAGAGTTTATGGTCTGTATTGAAATAATATGAAGTTCCCATAACGACCAAAACAGAACTCGTACAACGTCTTATCAAAGTGTGGTTTCATTCAAGTAGAATCAAGGAATTGTGCAGAAAGCTGATCACTGGAATGCCCAGACGTGTTAAAGCGCTTGTTAATGCAAAGGGCGGACAAACTAAATATTAAAATAGTTGTTTACTATTGACATACTCACTATCTGTGAATAAAATTGATTTGCATCACTTTTGTTTGATTAAATGTCGTTTTTGTAGAAAAATTGTTTTTTTCAAAAATCCATAATAATTGTGCCAGTATTGTACATCTACGAAAAATGTCCAAATGACAAAGAATACTATTTTATGCTAGAATATAAAAGAAATTGCGCAAACAACACTCCTGCTTTAGTTATAATGCAGTAACAATACTCCACAGTTTTAATGAGTGGAAAAAGTAAGGAAAAGAAGCTACCATTAATATATTAGAGCAGCAATTTCAGCAGATTTTTCAGAAACCAATTCCCCCCCCCCTAAACATGAATTTCAACAACATGCAGCTTTTAAAACAGCAAACATTTTGGCCATTTGTTTAAATATTTTTCTACAGTTATCTTCACAAATGTAAAAAACTCTATTAAAAAAGCTTCTTTTTTCTCTTTCAGTAGCTATACTAGTAATCAAATTGCTTGTAGTCACTATTCCAATATTTATTTCTCAGTATTAGATTTTAAGGATTATGAAATTCTATCAAATATAAGCTGTCTAATTGTTTTGCTTTTTTTAGACAATACTTTTGATTAACTGTTGAACCATTGGTTCAAATGTCTGAATTTTTTTCAGAAATGGCTGCAGAATAATAGAAATATAAAACTAATTTTAGACAATCAATTTATCCTGGGAAGCATTTATATCACCATCGCTCGTGACAGATCTAGGCAAAGCTTTTTTTACTGAAATCTATGTATTTCCTCATGCTTCCTTTACAATTATGTTATCAAACACACATGCGAGCGACTAAACACCACCACGATGCTTCTGCAGATTAAACGTAGTTATTCTCAGCACAGAAATGTATTCTATTCTTTCATGCAGCTACTGCAGTTCTATTCATGCTCAATACTGCAGTCTAGGAGTCTCAAAAAAAATAAAAAAAATAAAAGAACAACTCACTCTCAGATGGAAAGTGGACTACAGATTAAAAAAAAAAATTAGAGCAAGTAGAAAAGGGATGAGTTTCCACGATCACACAATTGTAAATGGTGCTTCATTTTTTGAAGCTATAACAACTATGTTTATAGATTGTCAATTTTTTTAAATGAAAAAAAAAAGGGGGGGGGGGACAATGAAAATAAAAAATTTCTAGTAGTTTCTCAGTTTTTATGGAAATTTTCCTGATTTTTAGAAGATTTTTTTAATTATCTATATTTACTCAGTGCCATGGCAACTCTGATACACCCTCAACCCTATGAAAATTTGAATAGTAATATATTATAAAAACGGCGTATTTGGACCACACCATTAATTTGTCTCAAACAAGATGCACGAATCAACAACGGGAGTTTCCCCAAGACTGATTTGGCCTAAAATTATGAAAATATTAATTTTTCTTTAGCATTCAAAACTCCAAAATTCAGTAAAATTTCACGGCAAAACAGAGAAACATTTTTTTTTTTTTTTAATTTAAAAGTTGGAATGTTTAGAGTATTTCCCGAATATGATCCCTAAGGAGTAAAGGACTATATAAAATTCAGACTATAATTTTTGCAGAATTATCTTTATTGATTGAAGCAAAATGAAATATTACATGATTTAAATCCTTTTGAAAATAAAACTGAGAACTGAATTTGAAACGAATCAGAGAAATTTTTATTGAATAATTCTTTAAGATAATGCACAAATCATACCTCTTGTTAGATAAGACATAAAACATTATTTGTCTTCTACCACCATTAATTTTTATCATTGAACAGAAGGATTAAAAGATAATACAGAAGCATCGCAACTAAATTAAGGCTGCCAGTCATGAGCAACAATTCTGATTTTAAGTGAATATTAAATTTCATCAAAAAGTATATAAGAACAAGTTTAAAAAAATAACATTGAAAATAATATACCAGGTATTTTATCCACATCAGGTAATATTGGTTTTGAAAGACATAACATTTGTTGTTTACGTCTTGTCTCAGCTTCTACAGCCTTCAGTTTTGCCAAACTGTCAAAAAGGTTTTGAGACTAAAATAAAATTTTAAAAAATTCAATAAAAAATACAACAAAAATTTGTATTAAGAAAATATGAAATAGTAAGTCCATATCATTTAATAATTATAACAATAATAAATTATATATACAAAAGGAATTAGTAAAATATAGAAAGACACATGCATAGATATAGCATATTCTATCATGCATATAATTAAACATAAACAGAAAAGGATATGTGGAAAGCAGCAATCAAACATGTTAATGTAATGACACATTGAGAATAAGAGTAATCAATTTACATCATGAAATACAGCAAAATTATATTTTTTTCCCATATTTTAATAAGGCAACAGTAAATATGTAACATTCTCAGAAATCCTTGCAGAAACGTTTGAAATTTGCAAATGTGTATTCATAGGATATCTTTTTTGCATAAGATGCCAAAAACAAATTTATATCTGAAAAACAGTATATAAATATTCTGGATTTCTCTCCTTAACAGTGTTGTTTGAGAAATACAGACCCATTCTTCATCAATCTACAATGGTTTTTCACATGAACCCTTATTTTCTCAATTATTTAAATCTTTTTTCTGATACACAAATATTTTAGTAGTTTTAAGCAACTCTAAATATTTAAGTTACATCCACCTCCAAACAAACAAACAAAAAAAAAAATACTCAAGCAGTAGGAAATTTTACATTGGATGCTGTTGTTGTTAATGATGTTATTTGAAAGTAATTGTTTTTAAAAATTCTACACTTCTGTCATGCAGTGATTGCTTTCCACACAAGTGTTAGAGGCAGCCTTGTGAATCAAATTCTAGGAGGGGGGGGGCATCAAAATTTATATTACAATGCTGAGATGGCAGCAAAAAAAAAAAAAAAAAAAAAAATTTTTTTCGTCATTTGTAAACTAGTTAACATAAATTTCCAAGATCTAATCTGCTTTCATTTGCTGACTCACAAGTCAAAAATTCTCAGCTATCATAAAATAAAGAAAGAAAATCTTTTATAAGAAATATCTATGTCATACCCATTTTTCTTTCGACCTCCTCCCCTCAACCTTATGCCAAGGAGTTACCATTGTTTTGTAGAGATTTCTGTATAATTTGGCCCTGACTGACTACATTTCCATTAAAGCTTCATATTCTCACAAGATAATGCCAATTTTTTTCTGAGTTTAGAAGATAGCCAGTTTCTTGGCATTTTTTGAAGTGTAGAAACAAACAAAAGCAATTATTTTAAAAATTAAAAACACAATCATAAATATTTATTAATTTACATTTTTGAATTATTTAAAGGGAATTCATTCAATAGTTACCTGTATACCGTAAAAAACATTTTTTTAAAGAAAATTTTACATAACTTATAATAAAATACATCTAAAAGCTGAAACAATAATTATAATTTTAATGTTTGTAATTTATTTTCATATTAATTTAACATTTTTTTTTAAAAAAAATATGATTTTTAAAAAATTTTAAAATACGCAAGGAATATATAATTATTCAATTCCTCCTAGAGAGATTTCGCCAATAATGTTTTTGAAAAAGTCAAAGGCTGGCAATCTTAAGACATATTATTCTTTGAACTTATTTCATGAATTTTTAAAATTATTTCCAATATAAAAAAAACATTAGAAAAATTTATTTAGTGCAACAGCTTTCATCAAAGTATATATTATAAAAAAACTCATGATAATTTTATTATTTTGACATAAAAATCCTATGGATGTATTTACTATTCAACAGAGAAGCATAACTAATATCAAAATCACGTGTTTTTATTAAAATGAAACTATTTATGGGAATATTAACATTCATTAAAGCAAATTATTGACACTACAAAGCAGCTCATTTAACCTTTTCTCTCTTGTGCATGTGTATATGTCTTGAATGCTTTAGTTTCCTTCGTTCTTTCCAGCTAGAATATGAATTTTTATTTTCAATCAATAGTAGTTAGATTCAGATTAAAAAAAGAGAAGCTTTTAAGTTTTGGTGAATTACATTTAAACAGAGAAACAACTGAATTGAAGAAATTTTGAAATATTAGACATCTTACATATAGATAGGTATTATAAATGAATACATGTTATGTATAACATATTAATAACTACAATATTCAAATCATAAACTGTTTCAGTAAATTTAAGAACTGTCACATAACTTAACATGAACCCTTAATTCCTTGAGAAAAAAAGTTTGGAATTTTTTTAATGTTTTTTTTTGTAGTGAAAAATATGTGGTTTTTTAGTTTTATCAGGATCAAATAGTTTGAAAGAACATTGAATGCTTCATAAAAAAATCACATCTCTAAAAAGGAAAGTTTAAATATTTAAAGAACTATATATATATATTTTTCAATCATTCTCCGTCAAAATTTAATCTTTTTTTGCTATGTATAATGCTAGGGGGGGGGGGAAAAATAGCTCCGACTTTTCTGGGGTATTCATCCTTTTAAGTAAAATACCCACATTTCGCAAATAAAATCTTGATAGTTATATTCATAGCCATTGACAGTCAGCTATATAGAAAACAAGAACAACTTCTGGACTGGAACAAACTAGAAGGGTCTTGCAATTTAATGATCTTTCCACATCTGAGGAAAAAGGGGGTTGAAATTTACCCTCAAAATGTACATACAAGAAGAATGCAATCATTGTTATATCATTCTATTCCTTTAGAGATATTGGACCAACAGGAGTTAAATGATACCAATAATTCAAAAAAGGAATTTAAAAAAAAAAAGTTTTTTTTTTTTTTTTTTTTTTTTTTAATCAAAGCAGTTGCGAACTTGTATAGCAAAACTAAACCTGCTTTAAAAGATGTGAGCAAAATTATTAGTGTACTTATTATATTGTGCTTATTATTTTATCACATATTTTGTATTAATTATTTACTTATAAAAAATTATTTCTTAACAATTTCTAAGAAATTACAGCAAATATATTTAAAATATAATTATATAAATTGAATATATAAATGTTTACTATCTTTTATATTTATAAATACATCCTAAATTTTTTGGTGTTAAAACTTTAGTTAAAATAAAACATTGATGCTTTTTATTATTCATCCGGTAATTATAACAGGGTGAGTAGTCAAATTTTATTTTAAAGACAAATAGTTTATAAGTACCTTTGAGAAAAAAATTAAGGACCACCATCAGTACAGTAGTTTTGATTACAAAACTAAGTTACAATGAAATTCACTAAGATGACCATAATTGACCTATTCAGTTTTAAAAAATAGAAACAAAGAATAGTACCCGTAACTACTGCATATTTTTCATGAACATTAAAACTAGATTAGATAAATGTTTTTCTGCAAGTTTCTTATGGAAATGTAATTCAAGCATTTTTAATCCACATCTGAAATACTTTATTTACATTACAGTCTATATTAAGAAGAAAAATATTATATTGCCACTTCATTAAAATTTTAATTTTTTAATAGAGAAAAAGATTAAGAATGCAGGTAAACGAAATCTGGAATTAAAGAAAACACATCATTTTATCAACTATGTAAAAAAAGTTTTCCATTTCTTTTTAGAAATTTGACTATCAAATGCTTTCAACTGTTTAATTTTTTCATTAATTTTTCGTAACTCATTAAATTTTTTTAGCTGTGAAAAGTTTCTAGTTTAATGAACTTGTAGAGCAAGTTCAGTAATATTACATTCAATTTCATCAATTTCCTTTTCTAAGAGACATTTATTTTCTGTAAAGAGACTGATGAATCAGATTCCTTTTTTTCTTTATAAAAATGGTAGCAATTTCTTTTTGTCTCTCCAAAAATAGGTGATAATTTGAATAGGCTGCCAATGCTGCTATTCCTAATTCTTTATTAATAAAATTCACCAAAAATTTCTTTCATAAAAATATATTTATAAATTAGCAGAACAATCTTTTCAAATAATTTTTAATTTATCTTTAAATCTGTTGGTTAAAATAAAAGAATAGTGTATATGTATTGACACCTCTTAATTTAATTTAAATCTTAATTTTCAAATTTTTATCCAAATTTAACTGATATTAACTTCATTTAAAAATAGTTTATTTCCTAATCCATTTCTGCTTTTTTATTTAATTAATTTCACACGCGCTCTACAAAACTGCTCATTTCAGCATTTTCTCACAGGTCAAAGAAATCTATCAAAATTTCAAAATAAAGCCACCCTAGGGAAAAATTTCAGTCCCTTTTGCTCTTGCAGCGCATTGTAAGCAGAGGTCAGTTTTATGATTACTTCTTGCCTTCCATGCCTAAAATGCCTTCCATGGTGAAATAAATCAAAATTAAAAATTCATTCGGACAAGAATCTGCTAATTGTATGCGAGCGTGTACAAAAAAAAAAAAGCTCGAATCTTTGTGAAATGTCTATAACAAAACTCATTATATATATAAAATATTAATAGAATGATTTTTAAGGACAAGACATGATGGGATTATTTGAATTATTAGCTTAAATCTTATAATGTTTATTTGGATTTCATTCTAATATCATTGTAATACTCATAATGCATATTACACAAAACAGGAAATATGCTTCGATAATTAGATTTGCTCAAAATTTAAATACACACATATGGTGTCTGAAAAAGACGTGCATCCTATTTCAACATTTATTCCTTAATCATTGCAGTAGGGACACTTTCAGTTGCTAAATTTCTTTAAATAAGATACATAATTATAAAAAATACTTTGGTTTCTGTAGATGTTGATAATAAGTAAAACGCATTAAATTTTCATAGAGAAAAAAAATGCCAATAATTAATATATTTTCTTAAATATATCTGTAAGCTCAAAGCTTCATGCTTCTTTTTCTACAAAATATGCCTGATTACGATTATTTCCCAAATTTATAGAATCTTATCACAAATTTAGATGGTGACAATTATTTCAGAAAGGCAAATTTATTCAAATTATTAAATGCAAAATAAAACTTATTTGCCACCTTCTTCTAAGCTGTCCATAATGAAAGGCAAACATATGCATTATGCTTCAGAGGCACAGACATCTTTTTCTTAATATGGGAAAATGAGGAAATCTCTCAAATATCTATAATCAGTTCCAAGTCACCTTGGATGCAACTTCTATAAAAATGAAATTTTTCCATTGGAAACCCGATATTTATTATAATGATAATTATATTATATAAATGATATTTATTAAAATGATATTCCCGGGTTAACACTGATTCAGATATATTGCACTCAATTTATGTATACTTTTTTAAAAGCAAAATAGTGTCAAATGCATAAAAATGATAAATTATGAATCCAAAGAAGAGTTTAAGTTTCTGAACAGAATCCATAAGAATAGTTTTCTAATTTGAATTATGACGCTGAAAAGAAAGGATTAAAATAAAATTGGCAACATCGTGATGTTTCGGAGTTTCGTGGTGTGACAAAGTAGTCACGAGCACCTCCACATCATAATTTGGAATAGTAATTATAATTTGTAAGTTTAGAGATAGATTAAAATTTATTGAAACTAGTTTAGATGAGTTATCTTTCATATGTGCTTTTACAGCTGCTTTTCCCATATTAGAAAAGTCAAATTCTTTAGAACACCATAAAAATTTCGATTCATATTTATTTTTGGAAGCCTTCAACCATTCAGTGTATTCACTTTTGTATGTCCACAGTGAATTGAGTACACATTTTTACAGCACAAAGTAAAAAAAAAACAAAAACACTTTTGCATTAAAATTACATGCAGAAAAAATATTTATATAATGTATTGATAAAAATGTTAAAATATAATAAATATTCTGCAAAGAAGTAACTACAGAACAAAAGTGCAAGAATGAGTTTAAGTCATAGCTATACCAACTTTACATACATATTTCAGGCCAAACATTAAATTATTCCTGGAGATAAACTTTTTTTTTTTTTTTTTTTTTTGCTTACCAATAGAAGCAAAGAAGATTATAAAAAAAGTTAAGACAATGAAAGAGAAAATTTTTTTCTCTATGCATACATATATACTGTAATAGAAAAAAGTTTTTTCAACCATTGAACTTATTAATGCAATTAAATCAGCAACCAGCATCATTTCCTTCTTTATGGCCAGCACTTTTCATTGAACATTGAGACAAAACAAAGAAAATTTATTCCTATTGTATGGCAAATCTAACCTTCCAAAAAATTTTATCTTCAGAAAGAAAAACAAGCACCTTTGCAAAAAATAAGCACTTCTAAGGTTATTATAAAAAAAAATTTATACTCCTAGAAAAAAAATTAATGTCATTATTCAAAGCTCTGATTCTGAGACTCGTACTTTAGACGAAAGAAAGGATCAAAACTCGGCATTTCAGTCCAATGATACATTGTCCATAAAACACTAAACTGCAGGAGCATGTATAGTATACCATTCATATCAAAAACACACTTTATTTAAAATTTCACATATTTTAATATATTAATTTAAATATTTTAATATTACCTTGTAATTTGCAATTATTTCCATTTCAGAAACTTCACCTCCTTCTGCAGAAGGGGTACTCTCACTGTCAGTACTCTTTACTGTAAATAAAATAGCTTAAATGTTAATCAAGACATTATTTGAACATATAAGTGAATAAAGAAATTCTTAGTAAATGATCAGTATTGTAAATTTCAAGATATTCTATTTTGTTTCATCCTTGTCAATACTTACAGACGCTTACCTTGTAAAGTGCAATTTCTTTCTTCTCTAAACCAATGGGAATATCTCCTTGCCTTTCTAAAATACTTGTACAATATGTACTTCACAGTACACTGAATAAAACCAAATATATATTTTGAATATCTTACTTTTGACTGATTGGATCCAACATTTGATGGCCAATTCCACTTGACAATGACAAAGAAAAACATGAAGTATTTTGTAACACACTGCACAAAATATAGATTCTTTAAAAAATTTCTTCCCTGATTCATTGTCTTTTTTTTTTTTTTTTTTTTTCTAAATCAAATGGTACATATGAATTTTCAAAGTTTCATTAAACAAATGAAAATCAACTGTCATGAATACAACTAGGGATTGCAATATCGGACCAAAATTTCAATACCAGTATTCGGTATATTTTAGACCTTAATACTGGGATACCGGTTTTAATACCGGTATTAGAAATTTTAGAAAAAGAAAGAAAACACAGGTGTTTCTTTGTTTTATTTGCCAGTTTTATAAGAGAGTGAAAATATCCCAAAAAATAATATGTAACTTATAAATTATAACAGTATATAAAGAATCACAAGAAAGTAAAGGAACAACTTAGTTATTTAAATCTTAAAAAAAAGTGTAAATATCACTATTCAGTCTGTGGTACTATTACAAATTTTTGAAATATGATCTTAAAAAACATAATGCATCAATTATACTGTCATTAAGCCTGGAACACAATTTTGTGTAAAAATTACCAGCTTCAAAAACACTCTTTCGGCATCTACGCTAGTTAGTGATACTGTTAGCAATGCGCAATATACTTTTGTCAAGTATTTATCTATAAATCCCTCATCTTCAAATAAATCAATTTCTCGTCGGATGGATTTGAATATAGCTGATTTCTGTATTGCATTTTGGCTTGTGGAATCTTTTTTTATTTATCGCTAATTCTAATTTTTGTTCAAGAGACAATTCCTTTTCACTATCGACATTAAGGTCATCATAATCTTCGATAACCGAACCGAATTCTTCTGAATGTGGATAGATTTGTGGGTAAAAAATTTTTAAAAATTTAGTATAAACTTAATCAGATTTGAATTGATTATTTTCTTTTATTCTTTTTAATTTTCATTTTTAAATCATTATAATTATGTAAATACCATAAGACATTTTCAATTTTGGTATGCCTTTCTTCTGTGCGATTTTTCAATGTAATATACAATTCTTCAGATACTGATGTGTGCTGTTCTTTCATGATTGAAACATGAAATTTATTGTTGCATTAGCTATTAATAAATCAAAATCTCTCCGACATAATGCCTCTATAGTCAGTTTTATTGAAAGTAGAACTGATATAGTTCTGGATATTAAGTCGAATTCACTATCTGAAAAATTAATTTACAGGTTTAAGTCAATTATTGCTTTTTGGATTGGATTTCTAAATTTCAAAAATCGTTCCATCATTAGGAGTAAACTGTTCCAATGTGTCTTAGAATCTATTATTAACATATATTCTGTTTTATTTTCAGTTAGTATACATTCTTGTAATATGGCATTTTTTGTAGGGGAACGTTTAAATATCTTAACAATTTTTCAAACTTTATAAATTATAGGAAGCAATTCTTGATGGGTTAATATTTCATCCTCATTAGCAATATCTTCTCCAACAATTACATTGTCATTATCTTAATTGTCAATATCACTCTCACTCTTACTTTCTTCAATGTCGGGATCTGAAGTTTCTATATCCACAGTATTTGGATTCTTGTGTTCTTTATTTTTTTAATATAATGCATCTATTACTCCAAACTGAATTCCATGAGTATAGCACAATTGCTGATTTGTACCAATCAACTTTCCAACTTGTTTCATAACTGTTGCTCCATTAGTCGTTATGGATACAATATTTTCTTTCAGGGATAATCCATGTTTCATTAATTTAGATTTTAGCAATTAATTAGCTTGTTAATCTCGCCCGTTAGGGAGACATAAGAACAAAAGCGTATACTATTTTGCTATATTGGCGATCCCTGAACATAAAGTGGAGACAATTTTTAAAATGTCTAGTAAATACAGAAAAACCGGTATTTAAACTTGTGAATACCGGTATTACAAAATTGTAAAATGGCCCAAAATACCGGTATTCGGTATCCCGGTATTGCAATCCCTAAATACAACCTATATGAAAAGTGATACTAATTTAATAAGAGAATCTTCTGAAATTAAAATGAATTTTAAATAAAGTTATATTAAAATTTTGCAGAACAACTAATAAGCTTTCAGCATACAACATTTAAGTTCCAAAATATTATTACAATAAAGAATGATAGTAATTACATCAAACTGGTAATTGACTGACATTCCTAAATCTTCTGAACATTCTAGGGCAAAAAATTTAAAACATTATAGTAAAATGCAGTAAATATTTTAATCGCTAGAGCTGAACAATTAAATTCAGATTTTTATTAGTTTGATTCTATTCATAGCTCCCTTGAAATCAGAAGGGGCAAAAAAATGCCACTCAACTTCATGGATTTGAAAGTCCTTACAAAAATATGTTTAGCTGCATAGGATGCAATGCTGTTTAAAGTGACTTGCTGGAATATTGCAAAATCAATTTGCAATATTGGCTTTTCAGAATCTAAACCACCCCATTTTGCACTAAACTCTAGTGACTGCTTTTATTTCACAAGAACATGTTAAAGGAATGCAGGTAATTTAATATTTAAATCATTTACGCAACTCTGAGCAGTATCTTCACTTCAGTGGTTATTAAAAGATATTGAGGTATGTTGATACATTCCTGCCAGGTGAATGGCTCATGAAGTAGAAAATCATTTGTATATATTCCATTTAACATAGGGCAGCTTTTAAATTTTCTATTCACACACATTTCTTTTCCTTCATCACAGACTAGTTTTCACAAAATATTTTAATTTGGATTCCAAATTGAATCCATTATCTTTCAGGGTTTCTAAAAGAAATCTCTATATTTTCTGTCTATTTTTCCAGCAAAAAATAAAATCTTTTAAGCCTAGTGCTTGAGATAATAAGATGATATTCTATCAATATAAAAATCCTTAAGATTTTGTGATAATCCGATATAATTGAGGACACACTAGTAACTGAAAAACTAGTAATATTGTTTAAAATGCCTTTTTTCTTTGCAAATTCAAATACCAGTAATTTCATTTTATTTGAAGAGTTTGGAAGTGCAGATGTTCCACACTTCTTTCAGAACATCTTTCATGCAGAAGGTGAAAAAATGGCTTCTGATATTGGAACATAACCTATCAAGGAGTAAATCGCTGTTTCTCTATTTCTTTCATTCTTTTTATAAGTCTTGTCCTATTCCTTTAAATTTTTATCTTCCAGATTTGCTCAAACTTCATCGTTTAACTGCTTAGAGCTCTTTATTTTTTGCTTTATATATTTCATGCTCTCCTTTCTCTGCCATTTCTGATTTTAAGCAGCAGTTAAAAGGCAGTTTTTGTTTAGAAATACAATGTTTGAACTCTGAAATATTTAAAATATGGCATCAATTACATGGGACAAAACAATGAAGTCTTTTTTTATATAAAGGCAAGTTGTTTTAAGCTAACTTTTAAAAATAAAATTAAAATCAACAAAAGTAATTAAACTGAACCCTAAAATATTTATATATGGAATCAAGCACATGGAAAAGTATATATCGATTATTTTAAAGTTACAAAAAATGTCAGTCAGTTACCAAGGCATTTTCTGCTTTTCAGATACCAACTTCCACTTCTATTTGTTAAGTATTTAAATACTCTTAACATTAACAAAAAATATGAATTTTGGAAGTTTCCAGCAAAGCTTTTCATGCAGAGAGCAAAAAGTCAATATCTTTCAGTAACTGACTGACATTCATGAACTGAATTTAAAATTGCTTCTAAATAAAATACAATACATATAAATATTTTTTTTAAATAAGCTTATAGCAAGAAAGTACTATGTGTATTTAAAAATATATGAACCATATTTTTAATTAGAAATTTTATTTTTTTGAAAAATTGATTACTGTATATACTAATTTATCACACAAAATTTCTAAAGAGATTTGGTAAAAGTGAATTTTAGTGTGCACCCAGCTGCGCCAACAATGCCAAATCGCCAATAAAGAAGGTGGACAAAATAAACAAATACTTCCGCGGAACAGTTACGGTTACCATTTCCCGCCATCTAATTAGGACTTTTTACTGATAAGTATTGTTTTTTTTTCATACTGCATCTGTAGAAGGCACCGGGCAGAATTTTTTAACTTAAAAAAACATCCTACGGCTTCGCTAGCAGCGGGAGCGGGAACCTAGTAGCTTTGCTAGCACATTGAACATAAAGACTGTGTGGATAACAGAAATAATACATAACCACAATAAAAGAAAAAACGGAGAAATAAGCAATTGGAACATTCTCAATACAAAACTTTAAACAAACATACTTTTCCCAACTTCATCAACTCGTAAAAAAATATATTCCCCTCACCCTTCATCCATTCTGATGGTTCGATATCAAACCATTCTCAATACAAAATTTCAAACAAGCATCCTTTCCTAACTTCATCAACTCGTAAAATATGTATATATGCATATTTAACTCACCCTTCATCCATTCTACAGGTTCAAAATACACCCGACATAACAAATTATGAAGGGAACCAACCGTTATAACACCAAAAGAATTACGAGAACTGCGAAGAATTCCACTGCAGCTGTCTTTTAAAGTGAGAATGCAGACGATTTTTTTAAAGAGCATATTGACAATTAAAAATTGCAAAAGAATAAATATTTTCTGTTCGTATTCACATTAAATAAAAGTAAGAAGAAAATAACTTTTAATTATAAGCTTTAATTATAAGCAGGCAACTTTAAGCATGAATATACAAACCATGAAATAGTAAACTTGTCAAGATTTGATTCAAAATTTTATAAATATCTACATTTTGAAAGAAAAAAAAATAGGTTAAATTTCATCCACTTACCTGGAAACATCTTCAGTTAATGTGCATCTATTGACATTCACTCAGACAGAATTCTAATAAACAGAAAAAAAAATTCATCCTAAATTTGATGAAGATCCAAAATTTTTGGGATAAAGACTACATTCTTAATTTTATCACTCTTGCTCATTGCATTAATTTATCTATTACATTCATATACACAAATAACTTTTTTTAAGTCAAAGAAGCTTAAAATATAGAGATACAATAAAATCTAAAAAATTATTGACGATTAGAAAATTTCAGTACATTTTCTCACACTTTTTAAAATACAGTTATCAGCATTCAATATTATGATTTTTAAAATAACTCACAGAACAGTTAACAATATCTGTCAATCATATAAAAGAAATGCTAGTTCGATATCCCATAAAAGGAAAATAACAAAACATTTCTCTTTATTTACATTCCTTGCAGCAAATACCATATTCCAGCATATGTTATTTACATTTATATTATACTTGCACACATTTCTATGTGATGAAAAGAATATTAAATTCTATAAATTATCTTTCAAAAAAAGTAATCAAGCAGTACACAAATTTTCCTGGAATAAAATACTGTAAAATCTAGTGAATAGCAAGTTTTCACCTTAAATTGTAAAAACTGGAAATCATTTAAAGAATAAAATATAATGAAGATGAATTTCGGCCTCTTCTTTACGTTAATAATGCTTTAGGCTCAACGCTATTACTTCACATAATTATAAACAAAATGATTCTGTTATTATGTAAACTTCATGTTTTGAGTGATAAATAATAATGTGTTAAATACATGCCTTAACTTACATAAATGTTTGAAAAAATTTCCTGGATGAGGAAATTTCTAATACTTGACCTTTTGATTGCTAATGGGATAAGTATGTCTCACAAAAATTTTATAATTATCAATTGAAGTAGATGCCATACAACAGACTTGCGTTCATGGCGGCGAGATTGTTATGTCTAATCCAGATTGTTCTAGAGGCGATTCGTCAGGCGAAAGAACGGATCGACAAGAACGGATCATCTAAGTGAAGGAACTGGTCCAGGTCGGCGTACTGTGTGGATCCAGCTAATTCCCATTCACGAACTACTGTGCGAACCCAGCTATTCTCGTTTGCGAGCGATTGTGTTGACCCTACTACTACCATTCTCGAACTGTGTGGGTGTTCTCTATTGCGGTTTGTACAGAGGAAGGGTGAGAAAGAAGAGAGTGTTGGAGGGGTCGCAATGTCGCTTGACAAAAGAAGGGCAGTTGACCTTGATAGATAAAACGGCATGGTAGAAAGGTTTTTTTCAGTGATTTATGTTTCTTCCCCTCATTTAATCGATGGATTGGAGAGTTGCATGGGGGGAAGGGGTGTTGAGCTCCATTAAGGTTAAAGCATTTTTGCTTTGATATTATCGTTTCTAAACAAGGGATTTCACTGTTTTGATTGCAAGGAGATTTATTGAACTGGGGGGGGGGGCATATGTGCGCTTTTATAGATTGATGAAATTCATTTTCAGAATATATGTTTGTAGATATATTGCATTTGCAGAGTAAAAATAATGTTTGCAAAAATGTGAGATTAATGGAAAAAAGTAGTTTAAAAGAACTCAAATATTGCTATTGTAAATTTATTATTTGCTTTAGGAACATTTCATATAAGAGTGTTACAATAAAATATATTAAATCAAAATATTTTTTATATAGTTTTAAATATTCTTTGATTTTTAAGGAAATCGGTCGATGGATTTTTTTTACGTTACAAGCATTGTAAGCAGAATATATTATTTATTAGGCAAGTAAAAATATGCTATATCACTTTTTCTGCAGACAGAGAGTGAGATGAATTGATTCGTTCGCTTTAATAAAATATCTGTAAGCTAACTTTACAACGAAATAATAATATTGAAGCATTTCCTAGTAGCACAGATATATTGTACGATATTAAACAATATTTTATAATATTGTTAAATATTAAATGATATATATCACACAATATTGTATAATATTGTGCAACAGGATGTGATACCTGGGTTGCCCTTTTACTCTCAAATCAGTAACATATATATTTTTCCTAATCTTTTTATTTCAATAAAGAAGTTATGCTTTCTATAAAAAGTGCTATGTATTTAATTTGTGGATATTAGGAAATAGGTCAATTTTTTGAGTAATTATCTTTTCGATATGATATTTATTTTTTATGCAAATATTACATCAAATTATAGACTTAGAAGCCGATGAACAATTTTCATTATTTCATACTGAAAAGGAAAAATGCAGAATGTCAAATGCTGACTTAATCTCATTTTTATAGAGGGCATCTAATATCTGCTGGATATATCTATTAGCGGTTATCATTTGTATAAATAGTCTCAATCTGTTTGTAAATAATTTCTGTAGGGAAAGGACAATTTTTTGTTGTTCTTATTGTTGAATACGCTTAGAAAAAGTAGCTCAGAGAGTTTATTTTTACCAAGTTTCTTTTTACGAAAGAAACATGAAAAGAAAAAAGAAAATGATATAGTTATTATTTTCTCGCGTATCAAATTTTAAAAAATGGATTTGCCAAAAAATATAACTCTGCCAAATTTTTTGACGATTGAACTTTTTAAAAACTTTTAAAGAGTTTAAGGAATCTCTTTATTTTATACCTCATCAAATCCTCCCCCGCAAAAATAAATAAATAAATAAAAATCACTTCGAAATTATTTCTGGCTCTTTTTCTACATACATAATAACTACAAAAAAGAGAAAAGCTAGATGAATGAAAAGTTTGTAAGGTACAAGTTCAAACTCGTATCGAAAGACGAACTGTCAAACATATTAAAGGACCATATCAACGAAACGCATAAACTGATTCAAACCGCAATTTTAGATCAAACCAAGCTTTTCAACTCTATGTTCGAGAACTTCACTAAAAGTATTTTTTCGGCCATTTCTATAATGTTTCAAAATAATTCGGAGGTTTGGTCTCAGTAATGAAAGGGCAATAAGCATGAAAGATTTAAAAAAAAAAAAAAAAAGCTTAAAAAGGCCAAAACTTCGACAACTCCTCAATAATTTGATATCAGAATTTTAAATGAAGCATTTGTTTTTAAAGAAAAGTTTCCTTCAGTGTCTAATGTTTTGGACAAACCTGGCGAAATGAATGTCTCAAGTGGAAATTAGTCCTTTCTATTTATAGGTTGGGGCGTTTCTTTTTTGTTTCCCCTTTTCTTTCATTTATGGTTTTTTGTGTCTTCGTCAGTCAATGCCCTGGTTAAAAAAAATTCTTCTTTTATAAAGACATTCTTGTTTTTCCAAGAAACTTTCTTGAAACAAACTGATTCTTTACATTTTTCAAAAAAAAAAAAAGTTTTTCGAAAAGATAGGCCTATCAATCTTGGTAAAGGTGTTGGACTTCTCATCGCAATTAACTCTAATAGTCCCATGTCAGACTGTTGGCTTGAGCTATTTACCGGCAACAGATATAGAAGCCATGGCAGTTAAAGTTTTTCTTCAAAAATCCTCATTAATAATAGTTATCTACTCGCCAAAATATTCTTTTATCGAGGAATGGCTTGACAAACTTTTTTCCTTATTATGAGGACCTTTCTTAATTCTAGAAGATTTCACTATCAAGCATCCAGCATTTGGATCGAACATGACTTCTGTATCTGCAAATCTAGTTTTAGATTGGATCACAAACAATCAAATGGTATTATTGAGTACTAAAACCCCAACCCACTTTACTGCGACGTCTAATTATCTTCTTGATCTCAGCATATCATCTGATATTTTTCTCATGACGACTCTTCAAGTTCATTAGGACCCCTTTGATGGTGATCATTTTCCCATCAAAGATATAAATAAAAAAACTAGAATGCAAAAAATCGATTCTTTGGGTGAATGCTGTCAAAACACTTAACTGTTCTTTAGACCCACAAATTTTCAAGTCCTACTCCAACTTTAAATTTTGTTCTGATTTGATAAATAATAATTCAATTGTTCAATAGTTTAAAAGCAAAGAATCAACTCCCTGGTGGAATAATAAATGCCAAATGTTTTTGGTCAAAAGACTTTATTTACGTCTTGCTAGGGCAAACTTCCAAAGATTACTGGATTAAATACAAAAAATGGTCATCAAAACTACGATTAGTTAAAAATTGACAAGTTACTATTGGGATCAAACCTGCGAACATGCAGAGGATGCAAGAAAAATCTACAAGATAACTAAAAGATCTCCAATAGGCCAATGGCTCTAGATAATTTCCATGGCATTCTAATTTCATCTTGTTACAGATTCAACCGCCCAGGCAAATCTTTTTGCAGACTTTTATCAAACGATGGTTATTAATCATTTTGATTTTTCAACAAAAGAAAACGAAAGTTATAATGCTTTACTTTTAACTGCTCCCTTAACTTTTAAAGAATGGCCTAATTCAATATATCCCCTGGTCCAGATGGTATCAGTGCAAAACTTCTGAAATCCTCGAGTTTTTATTGAAATACTTGTTGTCAATCTTTAATGACAGTTGGTTGAATCAAGAGATCCCAGCTCATTGGAAAATTGCAAAACAAATTTCCCATTGCAAAACTTAATAAACCAAGAAAAGAAATGTCGTCCTTTCGTCCGATTTCACTGACATCTGTGATGTGTAAAGTATTTGAACGCATAGTGCTCAATCGAGTTATCAAATACTCTCAATCAAGATTTCACCCCAATCATGCTGGGTTTATACATCACAAAGATTGCAACTATATACAATCTATTATTCATTATATCATTAATGTCAAAAATGATATAAAATTTATTGTAATAGTTAAACTTGATATTACAGCAGCATATAATCCAGTGTGGGGAGACAGCCTTATATCAAAACTTATACATCTTGGTTTCCGAGGTAACCTTGTTACATGGATATATAATTTTGTTAATGACAGAATTTTTTTCGTCTCTTAGAAAAATGTTACATCCTACCAAAAAAACTCTTACCTGTGGAATCCCTCTGGGAAGCGTTTTGAGGGCTTTCCATTTTACTGTTTACATGCATGATATTTTTGAAATAACACCGTCCGATATTTCTTGGTATGTGTATGCAGATGACATTTTTCTATTAAGTTTCTATCATAATATGGATAGTGCAATTGACAACATCCAGAATTCCTTATGTAAAATTTAATATTGGTGCAAGACATGGAATCTTGCAATTAAACCAGAAAAATGCTCAGCTATCAATTTTTCAAATGAAAAGGAATTTCGGAATAGACATTTCCATATTGGTGATGAATTAATACCTTGGGACGATAAGATCAATATTTTTGGAATTCATTTTGCCTCAAATCTTTCTTTTAAACATCACTTTGATTTCCTGAAAAAGAAAACCTTACGTCAATTGAACGCCATTAAAGCAATAGTTGGTAACTCTTGCGGAGCCAGATTCCACCATCTTTTAAAAGTAGTAAACGCATCAACTAGAATATGATAGTCACGTTTTCTGTACTTCCTCAAACTCAAGTTTACTCCATCTGGAAATTTTATATTGTTCGGTGCTTCGACTTGCCACTGGATTACCAAAGTGGACTCCAATCTCTCTTCTTTATCGAAAGACTGATCAAATTGGTTTAAATCACAGATTCAAAATTCTAGCTTCACAATTTTACATTAAACATTCCACATTTAGAGAGAATTCAGCCTTAACCTCTCTCCTCCAATCTCCAGTTGTTCGACCTAGATTAAAGAAACTCGTTTCACTTCAATTTTTCTTCGGTATTCTTTTTTCGAATCTTAAAATTTTCCGTTCTTTTATCATACTTTTTATTCCTTTCCAAGAAGATCTGGTCAAAATCACTTTTCACTTACCTGATTTACCATTTCAAACTAAAAACTTGCCGAATGAAGTCATAAGAAATCTTTTTCGAGCTCATAAAACATATGCGTGGATTAATAAAGTTTTAATTGCAACTGATGCAGCAAAAAACAAGGAATTATCTATGCTGACAATTTTCAATACAACAACAGGACGCCAAATTTCCGGATCAGTCTCTAATCTTAACAGTATTTTTACATGCGAAGGTCTAGCAATTTTTCTCGTAATTTCCCAGTTTTGTCTAGACATGCAAGATCTTAAGAACATTAATAATAAATCCCCTAGACTAATTGCACTGATTCAGCAAAATTTGTTTCTTTCTCAAAGTAAAATTAAATCTCTAGAACTTGTTTGGATGGTCGCGCTGGTATCCCAGAAAACGAATAAGCGGATAGTTTAACTCCAAAAGCTGAAACTTCTGAAGTTGTGAAATGAATATCTCCAGAAGATATCTTTCGGCAAATCAAAAATGAAATTCTGAGGATTGAATTTAATGAATGGAAAGAAAATAACTATAGTAAATCCTTTTCTCGCTTGGAAAACATCAAACCTAGTAATCGTCGATATCCTCCCAATCGAAAGATGGATGCTTTTGCACTGGAACCTTTCCATCTCATGAAAAGCTTTATAGATCTGGTCTTACTAGTTCACTCCTGCTTGTAATGAGATTGAAGATATAGAACATATTCTATTTCGTTGTAAAAAAATATCATGAACAATTCCGAAAGTGAATGGAACTTGGATCACTTTATTTCTCTTGGCTCTTTGATTTAATGGAAGATGCAACGAGGAAAACAAATGTCATC
The DNA here is from genome assembly GCF_947563725.1 of Argiope bruennichi. Taxonomy (NCBI): domain Eukaryota; kingdom Metazoa; phylum Arthropoda; class Arachnida; order Araneae; family Araneidae; genus Argiope; species Argiope bruennichi. The sequence goes on from NC_079162.1 coordinate 54,896,974, forward strand.
ATCAAATTTCTTCAGCAATTCTCTGATTCTTAAACTTCTTTTGTCAAGTTTTACTCTTTGTATTCTTGTATTGTCACGTATTGCATGAATTTATTTTCCCGTGCCATCTCTTACCTGTTTGTCGTTTTCTGTTTAATTTCGAGGCGTCATTATGCGATAATGGTCAAGCTTTTTCTCAACACAGCATCATTTAATAGGAAGAGGGGGAAATGGAGATACGGCCGTATTCACCAAACCGGTTGCTAAACATCGGATCGTTCAACCCATGATCAACGATTAATCATCAACCAATGATCATTGGTATTCACGAACGGTAATTTCACGACTAAGCATCAAGGTTACGACAATCAGCTTTTTCTGCCTTTTTCAACCGGAAATGGATCTTCATTGGTCTATATATATCACATGATTATCAGCTGATGGGTGGCGCTGTTTCGTGTTTTTGTTGTTATTTTGTTTCTTTCCCAGATGTGTACAAGGATCAAACGAGAAAACGAAGGTGATATTGCCTAGTGATAATCTCACCGATTTGCTTACATGATATTATAGCTTTTCGTAGGATTGTTTCTCTGACTATACATTATTAACCAAGTATATTTTAAATTTCCACTCTATTATTATGTAATAAAACATTTGAGCATTTGCTCTCTTTTGAATTGAGAATATGCATATTAGCTGTGCTTTGAATAGTTTTCCAATGAATTAAACTTTTACAAAAGGTCTATCTGAATTAAATTTTTGAAAAAAATGCATATTAACCTTAAATTAGTTCATTTACTTATGGAAATATTTAAACATTTTTTATATAATTATAGAGTATATACATAAACAATAGAAATAACAAACTGCTGCAAACTGATTTCGCAAGTGAGGAGTTCATTGAAGTTTCTTCTAAATAATGAATTTAACAAAAATTGTAGTATCCTGTATTTTTAATATAATAAAAGAGGAGAAAATGTAGTGTATAAAATCTTGCTTACAAGTATTATGACTTTCATATTAGTAAATAATTTTCATTTACACAAAATATTTCAATTTCCAAAGGTTATTTAAATTGCAATGATATCTCTGGCAATCCCATATAATTGTTTGCATGAAGTTTATAGCATATATTACAAACTTCTCTTTAAGATTGTTATTAGACTTTCAGCATTTATTTTTAAACAAATAGGTTTTAAACTTCCACAATATATTATATTTAAAAAAAAATACTAAGATTGTTTTTGGTGTCAATATTTAAATATGTATTAGCTGTCTACATATTCAGTAGTGTTTGAGATAATTTTTTTTCCCTCAAAGCGGAATAAAAGTAAAAAATACTTATTCTGTGGTATGCTTTTATTTCCATCGAAAAGCAAATATGGAAAAATTTTCTTTTATTAACTATCAGAATATTAAATTTTTACATATATTTTGTTAAAAAAGATATAAATTTATTGTTATAAATGTCAGAATATATACATATAAGAAGAATATATACATTCAGAATGTATGCTGCAAATCAGAAAATTCAAATTATAAACAAAAGTCAGTGAAAATTGTATATGAATATTGAAGAATTCTTATGAAAAACAAGAGCCTTTTTTGCCAAAATAAATATTCATGCAATAATTTTTTATAATATTTTATTATTGGGGAAGTGAATTAGCTCATTTGTATCTCATATCTAAAACTTTTTATAAACAATGAATTTAACAACTCTTTAAATTTGAATGAGTTAATTGTCAGTTTGACAACATGTACTTCACAATCTTGCCATTACAAATCTGCATAAAAATAATATAAATATTGATGAAAACCATACTTATTTTAGAATTGATATCCCTGAATGAAATAAATGATTAATTTGCACATCATAAGCATTCACTTTTGTTCAAATAAATTGAGTGGCAAAACATCTACAATTAACAATACATTTTTTAACACTTTCTGCTTGATGATTCAAACTTAATCAAAAAGCAACACAGTTTAACTTGATTAGCCTGTCAGAAACTAGTAATGATATTTTAATTCTTTCAAGTTAATGTGAAATTGCATTTGTTTCAACAAGTTTTTGCCTTTTTTTTTTTTATTTTTTTTTTATTCCCAGGATTTTGTACCAAAAAAGTTATTAATTTTTTGATATTTTAACATTTAGTTTCTACTCATACTTGAATAATATCTGTCACTTTATTATATTAATTTCCAACGATGTTTTTAATTATTCATATCTTCATGACAATCATTACTTCCTGAAATCATAAACCTATGAGCACAACATCTAACTAAATACTGTTAAGTCAGCATAATTTCCTTTGTTTAATTGTCAAATTTTTCAACTCAGGATCTTGTGTATTTAAACAAGGAATCTCTTTCTATATTTAAATTTGATGAAAGATGATCCAAATTGAAATGTTTCAAAAAAGTAAAAGAATTTTTCACAAAATTTTTTTTCTTGAAATCATCTTAAATATTATTCTAATAGGTTACATTAAACTGTCAGTTAAATTAAGTTGAATTTTTAAAATAAAAACCTCTTTTTTAAAATTTTATATTTGCATCATAATTTGTAGAAATTTGAATTAACTCGGATAAGTTATTATCTATACTTGTTTTTCAAATTCCAAAATTTTCAAATCACAATTAATCTGTTTTCTTTGTTTTTCACACACTTCTCAGAATGTCTTAAAATATGCAAAATTAAAAAAGGACTTCTGTATACAAAAATCTATTTTATTCAAATTTGACTCGAAAAGTAACATATATGAATTACAAAAGAAAATTCTGACAGAGAAGTTACAGCTTCTACAAGCATTAAAACAAAGTTCCATTAAAGGTACTTTAAAATATAACATTCATGCTGATTATTAATTCAAAATTCTTCTACAAGAATTACAAGAAAGTGTCAATAGAGGTGCAACATTAATGCTGATTCTTAATACAAAATTCTTCTATATGTGTCTTTTTATTTCTCTAATACATATACATATTGTAATAAGATAATGAGCACATAAAACCACTAAAAAATAACTACACTGATATGAGTCATACATGCATGTCATTTTCTAAAAATCATAAAAAGAACAACATCAAATTAAAAATACATTTGATTTTCAAAGATGGGAATAAGGAATTATTTAGTCATTTCTATACAGATAAATTCAAAAAATAATCAGGTAGAGAATACATTAGAAATAATGTTAAAATTTGTTATGTAATGAGAAGGAAAACATTAATAAAAATTGGTAATCATTTTCAGCAGATAACAAAGGTCAAAATTTGATTTCTTTAAAAAATGTTAATTTTATACACATTGTTGAAGATTAAAGCTGAAGTAAACTGATATTGTAAAAGAGATTAGCTATATTGAGTAACTAAGCACATTATTATATCACACAATTTATAAGTAACAAAAGTAATTTCTTTAAATTTCTAATTATTAATCATAATAAAAACTGCAATAATTCTTTTTCTATAAAATAAATAATAACATAAAAAATCAATTTACTAAAAAAAAAAAAAAAACTTATATACCCATGTGAAAACAGTGTACAATCATGGAAATGAGTCATACAGGAAAGTTTCAAAAATACAAAAAGCAATCCTGTATAATCATCACCAGACAGATGAAAAAGATTTTTTTGTTTGTTGCTTTTCTTTCTTTCTTTCTTTTTTTTTTTTTTTTCAGGAGGAAAAGGCTGTTCCTTATTTCTTCCATATCTTTGCAAGTCTTTAATCTGAGAAATGTGAAATAAGAATTAATTATATTATAAATAACTAATGAAAAAAATTGCTAATTTAACAATAATACTTACATGACATACTTAAAAATTGATAGTATAAACACAAATATTATAATTTATTTGATTATAATATTAAATTTTTTAAATATTATAATATTTGATATAAGACAAAAATTCCATTTTTTGTAACTAAATTTAGAATTCATTTATACAGTACTTTTTAAAACTTTTTTATATATATAAAAAAAAGACATAAGATATTCTATTCTCAATCACTAGAAATGTGCATTCTAAAATATTTGTAAGTGATTGCAGATAACTTTGGAAATATTCTACAGAAAGAATATTTTTTTTCCTAATCTTTTATTATTTAGGTGGTTGTTTCTCAAAAACCCTTCTTGCTTTATTCATACAAAAATCTGCCGTAATCTTTGATATACAGTGGTATAATGGTAGGGATAGAAGAATAAGATTTTTCAATATGGAATAAAGCATAATTAAAATGTTAAGTTTATATTGCAAATAATCTTTAATACTTGAATTCTTTATTATATTTTTACAGATTTACAAAATTGAAAAATAAAAGGAGCAAGGTTAAAATTGATTAACATGTACACTGTCTATGTAAAGAATGGGAAAATTTTCTTATAGCATAACAAATGCAAAAACTGTTACAGATGAATTCTAGTTATAAAAGTAATATTAAAAGTTAATTAAAAATGATTTGAAAAAATATTACATACATACATTATCAATTTTTAATAACTTATATCGCCATAATAACATAATTAAAAAAACTATAAGACTACACAAATGATATGAATATGTATAGATATGAAATAACATTTTATTAGCAAGTCATTAGATTAACCAGATAGAAAATATGCAATAAAATGTTTTTAATGGAAGTATTTTAAGGAACAAAAAACTGTAAAACAGTATTGACAAAAAACAGTATAATCGTACTAAACTTGATGAGTTTTCTAAAAGGTATTAATAAGTTTAGAAAATTCTTTTAATTATAATTCCTTTGCTTCAAAAATTTGAATGTTCACGGAATTATACAAATGACAGATTCTAATTTTAATTCCAGAAAATAATAATCAAAAATCAACTCGGATATAATAACAATAAAAAGGGATTCCCATATGAACGATGTAAAAGGGATAAATGTAAACATACCTCAAGTCGCTCAGATTCATTATTTGGTAGGTAAATGAATCTTGGCCTCATTTCAGCTATACATCTAGATACTTCATTTATAGCCCGGCAACATGATGACTGGATAGTTTGATTGAAATCACCAATTATTTGTTGATGACTTCCTGAAGCAAAAAAACGTAAGGCAATACACAATTTCTCTTCAGTAGTTACAGCACTGTTTCGTAAAATATTGATGCTTAATTTCTCCTTCTCAAATATAAAATGCATTGGAAACAAAATCACATTCATCTAACAAATCCAAATCAGAAACTCTGTCAGTGTAAATTATTCACCTCCTATCTGATATCAACTGCAATAGTTCCAATGTATCTAAATCCTCCATGTTTGTTTGAAAACTAATGTAACAGTTGTCCTTCTTGAGAACTGCGCATGCGGAAAACCGTTGATCAAATGTGATCATCGGAAGTCCATGAATCAAAAAATGGGGGAAAACAGGGGGAAATTGACAACGGGTTTGGTGTGGTGAATACCGATTTGACTGCTGAACAGCGTTTAATCATCAGCCGATGTTTAACAACGGTTGGTGAATACGGCCGAAAGCTGCCGAATGGCAAGTACAAATCTCAAAGCACTACCGAACTGAACTGAACTGAATCAGGTACAGACGCTTGTTTGTATAACAGCCTTTGTCGCTATATTTCAAGTGGATAATTCGTATTGATATTTTGTATTTGGAAACCCATTATTAGTGATCATTTTAAACATGTCTCTCGGGGTACCTGTTAAAATACTCCATGAAGCAGAAGGGCACATAATTACTTTGGAAACGGTCACCGGCGAGGTGTATCGCGGTAAACTGATAGAAGCCGAAGATAATATGAACTGTCATATGGCTGATATTACAGTTACATATAGAGACGGAAAAGTTGGCAAGTTGGAAAATATGTACATCAGAGGTAGTAAAATCAGGTTCTTTATTTTGCCGGACATGTTGAAAAACGCACCCATGTTCAAAAAAGCTGGTACCAGAGTCGGTGCTGGAAATCGTGGAAAGTCCGCCATTCTTCGAGCACAAGGTAGGCACTTTGTCTTTCTATATGTAAGGCTTAACCAAAGATCGTTTTTAATTATACTTTTAATTCCATGGCGTTCGAGGTAGTTGATCCTAGCTAAACTAAGGTGAATTAATTGTGCGTGTGAAATTCGTTTTGATATGTACGTTAAATTTATAAATGATTATTTAATTTTGTTAACTGATTTTATAGCATTCAGGCTAACTAATTTGGTGGTTTGCGCATATTGTAGTAAATTTCGCACAACTAAGATATCAAATTCTGACTATGATTGGTTGATGGAAGTAATCCATTTCAAGTGAAACTTTTTTTTCTCAAGGAATATATATGTATATTTGACATGTATATACTTTGAATAATTAATTTCAAAGGCGATTAAAACATTAATACCTGGTATAAATTTTTACTATGTTTATGTAATAATATATATTCTTTGTTTTGAGTAGTTGTGGATATTTACAGTCCCTGGTTTACTTGGCGATTTCAGATTGTGCCAATGATGCTAAGCTTCTTTATATATAATGTAACTCTCTCGGCGATAAAACCTGGTTTCTGTAAATATCTGAAGTACTTATTTTTTGTTTAGATGTTTTTTGAATGCTTTTTTTTTTTTTTTTAGTTATGTAAAGCTCTTGTTACTTGCTTGTATGTGTCTTAAACTAGACAATCCTATTTGTTGCAATTCTTTTCTGGAGTTTATGAGAATTACTTGGAGGAAAAAAATTAGTTAGGGACAGCTCAATATTTTGTATTTCATTTAATATACTTAGTGGTATTGGATATTGGATTTTTTTTATTATTAATATAAACTGCAAAAATAACACATACAGTTGTCATATCTTGTTTGTGTGTTTTTTAAAGAGGAGGATTTACAGGAAATTTGCACCTCCCTTTTGATTATTCATGAAAGAATTTTATCTTTTTTTTTTTCTGCTTTTGTCTCAATTTTATTATACTTTATTAAGATTTGTAATACCCAAAAATGGATTATCTTTGGGGAAAATTGAATTATTACTTTGAATCAAATTTTATGCAATTAATGTATTTTCCCCAAAAGAGAAAAAAAAACAATTTTAAATATTTTTAGCATGAAAGAGTAAACTGAAAGTATGTAGTGGAAAAATTTAATAAGCAAACTATAAGTTTATTTAATATAATTATAGGATACTAAGCTTATGTTTATAAAAATGAAAGTGGAAAAATTAGAAAATAAGTATGTTATGTATATAATAATATCAATTTATCCTTGTTTTAGTAATTTAATTTTTAATTGCTTGAATTCAGGCTTCACTTGAACTTTTAAGTTGTGCTGACTTTTGTTTTCCCATAATGAGACTATATTTAGTGAAATCAAAATACTATCTAATTCTATTTCTGAATTCCTTTCTAAAATTATGCAGGCTGAACTAAAAAAAGTGGAATGACTGTTTATTCCCTTAATTATTGCATCTAGTTATATCCTTATAGTTGCAAAGTTTCATTATATAAAGTAGGTATTCATACAAATATACTTTGTGTTGGCTGATTATTAAAAATTGTTCAAAACTGTTTATATAGTCTTCATTGTTTAAAAGTGTTAATTAACGAAATTTTTTTGCGTTCATCTATGCAAAAGGATTCGTGCTTCTATCTGCGAACCTCACAAATGCAAGGCAAATTTATTGACTTAACCCACTTTTTTATATTCCTCTCTGGTATTTGAATGAACCTTTCGTTGTACATTTCAGGGGTAATAAACACATTACAATAATTTATTAAAAGGGCAGGGTCAGTAAATGATCTGTTTATTAACGCATTTAAAAATGTGGGCAAATACATTAATTGAAGTGTTTACAAATCATCTTCAAAACTGACACTTTTAATATCTTGCTGAAAGTTTTATTCCTGTATTAATACTTTCATGTATATACAGCTGCAATACGATTACATAGAGCATAAGTCGTCAAAATTTCTGAATATTCCTCATTACTGAAGTGTACCATGTTTTTAAGGAAACTTGATATCATGCTTTTAATTTCAAACAAATATTATGATTATTTTTAGTTCAGAATTGCATTACTTTTCTGTAATACTATAAGTGTTCAATTTCTCTTTATTAAGTCTAAATTACAGATGTTGACTAATGGAAGTGAATTACGGCATGGAAGAAAAGTAAATTTGTGAAATCATGATGACTGAATGATGTGCTACAAAATAGAAATTTGCATTTCTAAAATATTTCCATCTAAGTTTGTTAGTAGCCTCTTTAAATTTAAAACTGAACATAATTTTTCAAATATGTTCAATTCTAAATTTTTCTTTACATATAGAACCACGAATCTTTTTGGGGCAATCTATATATGTATGAAATGTTTTCTCAGTTTCTTTTCTCTGCTATGTGCATTCTTGTTTGGATGCATCTCTAACAGGTCAGGATTTTAACAAAGAAATTTAATGGTTAAAAAAAAATGAACTCTTCTGATAATTATGAAAGAATAAAGTATATTGTTTTGTGAAGCCATGTTTGCTTTTTTTATTATAGAAAGAGCTTATCATATTTATGTATACATGAAGAAATGTTTCTAGACTTACTTAACTGTTTATTATTTCAGCTGCTCGAGGACGTGGACGGGCCAGGACAATTTTTCCAAGACGTAATTGAACTGTTTCCTCATTTGTACCGCTTCTCATCATTCAGCATTTTTTCCAAACAACTGTATTTCCATTATTTAATTAATGTATTATTTTTATTGTAAATAAATACACTCGATTCATTTTATTGTGTAGTAAACGGTGCATTATTTAACAAATAAACTGAACAATTGATAATCATTGTCTCAATAGTTTAAAATACTACATTATGCAGTATACATTTATTGATAAGAAATACTTTTTTATTGGAGTAAATTTTTTTATATGCAATTTGAATATTTGTAAATCGTGATATGAATTAAAAATTTTATATTCATGGAATGTGTTTTTCAATTATGTAATATTGTTTTGGTGGTATTTACCTAAACTAATTAACAGTAAAATTATCAAAGTGCATATAATTATTTTGGAATTTGATGCATTAGTTTAGACGGAAAATGTGACCATTTGATATAATTGTTTTACATGTTCAAATGACTGGACCCAAGATTCTCAAAATATCCAGCTAAATTATAGGTGCTTAATTTTTATTCATCATGCTGATTATTTTAATTGGAGTAAAATTATTCAATATCTATATCTGATAATCAATTTTTGTTTTAAAAAAACTCATGTTATTGATATTTTATTTTGAAGGTGTCGACAAATTAAAAATGAAATTATTCATATAGAAAAAGAGAGTGGACATATTAAGTCCCCCCCTTCCTCTTGGAGGTCTTGAAATTATATTTATTAATGTCAGAATTTCATTTTCAATAATATCAATGAAGAATTACAGTGTAGCTGTTATATTGCCTAATTTGAAAATAAGCAAGAGCTCATTATTAATTTCTGCAGTTCATAAAATAGTTGGGGCATTTTGAGTTTTCGGTAGTAAGGAGCAGATGTTACTTTTTAATTAGAAATGTTTATTTTTAGTATGGTAATTAGCTTATTCATAGATTGATTTGCATATAATTTTTTTGTCTTTGATGATAAATTATATGAAAACCAATACAAGTATATATAAAGTAATAAGTAAATTCAATTAATTAATTTTAACTACTGCATAAACGTGTGTGAAATATTTTGTGGTGATTTAAAATGATTGCAGTCATATTTTAATTGTATAATTGAATAGAAATTATATTGCCCTTTGCATCTTCTAACTCATTTGCTACATTCATTACCTTGAGACAGCATTTTTAATTGCTTCTGAGTAATTTTGCTTTGTATTGTTTTTTAAGTAATCATTAAACAATTTGCATCATGATGACAAAAATGTCTTATTTCAAATGAATCCTTTATTTAGTGACTTACAATTAAAATGCATGAGAGGTAATATACCCTCCCTTCCCTCTTAATATATAAAGAATAGATAATAAGGGTGAAAAAAAATTCTGTATGTAAATATAAATCTTTTTAATATGCTATTTTGAATAATGTTAAATTTTTTTTTCCTTACCTTGCTTTTCCACTTCTTAAAACCACATTTCATTTTAGCTAGCACATGAGTGTTATTTGCGAATTTTCTCGTATCTTGAATATATGTACAGAGAATTTTTTTTCCAGATTTGAGTGGCAACCCTGTGTAATATTTTAGATATAGGTATTTATGGACCATATAATTCATTGAGTATTTCAGTATGAACATAAATCTACTTAATGGAAAATAGATATTATTCTGTGAGTAATGTATAGAATATTTGATGATAGTCAAGCTAGATGTGCCAATTTCCTGGATGTTATTGATTCTTCTGAATTTTTATTGAAGTTTTTTCTTTCAATTGGAAAGGAAATATCAGCGTTTGCGAAAGTATTCTAAAAGTTTTTGACAACATAAGAAATTACATAGATTACAATTTAAATTTTTTTTCTTGGATCTGCCACATGCTTTAATATAATAAATGCTTGTCAGGATAAATTGAATCCAACTAAAATTAGCTTCTTTTATATTGCTAATATTTTTCAGTCATTTCTTTAAAACATTCAGACATCTAAACCACTGGTAAATTTCTTATGTGAAAATCTTTTCATTTTTGTTAAAAAAATTAATGAAAAACATAATCAAAAGAAGCAAAAGTGCTTGCTTGATTACTTAGTGCTTGATTACTAGTGATGTTACCAAAACTGAAAGAGAAAGAGGCTTTTTAGTAGATTATTTTATATTTGTAAAGAATGCTATAAAAATATTTGAATACACAAACAAACAATTTAATGTTTTAAAAACTGCATCTTGTTTCAATCCATATTTGTTGAAGAAGAAGATATATTTGTTTCAATAAAACTGGAATATTGTTATTGCATTATAAAAGACACATGAATGCTTTTTGCACATATCCTCTAATATTGCATATATATATAGGGAAAATACAAGGATTTTTTTTTTCCAGATTTGACAGGCAATCCTGCTAATTTTTCTTAATATATCCAAAATAACCTAACTATCAAAAGAAATTAACTGCAAATCATTTTTAGAAAAAAGTTTATCTAATTTATTAAGTTTAATTAAAAGTTTGATTTAATATATTAAAAGCAAAAATTAGTCAATTTAAATTCATTTTCAGTGCACATGAGGACAGCATGGTTCAAACATTTATATTTAGAAGCATAACGAATTTGAAATATGTACGTGTATTAATTGTTTTCAGCGCAGACAGAGAAAAAAATAGTTTATTTTTTATTTATAATACCAAGGTTAAAAAAAAAAAAAAAAAAAACTGACTTATCACATAACAGTAAGCATGAAAGAGAGACATGCTTGGAAAGAAACATATGTGCAGAGCCGAGCTACTCGACAAAGAAGCCTGGATGCAAGAAATCCTTCGGGTCCGTAAATTTTTTGTAAAGTAAAAATAAAAAATTAGAAGCACGAACATATATTAATATTGCACATTTATTTAATGTGTCGTTTTGCTTTTGTTATTAATTACTCCAGAATAATTGCAATTTTTTTTTGCACTTGTTTTTCGAGCTTAATATAGCAAGCGCATTTAAGCATACTTGACCAAAGACAATCCTTTATTAATTTCAATTTGCTGAAAGAGCGCTCAGCACTCTTTGTAATAACTGGCAACATAAAGTTTAAAAGTTAAAGTTTAAACACCGTTAATACATTTAGAAATAATTCATTATAATTATTATTTAGTATGTATTACAATACGTCTTGCGTGTTATTTGCATCCTTTTTATTCGAAATCATATCCCGTAGCAAAACAATTTCCTGGATTAGGTTTTCATCCACATCTTTGTTATAAAACTTTACAAAGTTTTTGTTACATTTTTTAAGTCATGTTTTTTTTCTTTAATTTTTATATCACTAATTAATTTGAAATGCTTTTAAATACATCTTCTATCTGTACAATAACTGTGTTAAAAAATAATATATAAATTTCTCTACCGGGTTTTCTATAACTTCATCTTTTGCTATTTCAGAATATATACATATATATTTTTCTTTTCCGAATTCGTGTTTCAGGAGAATGTTCTGAAATATTCAAACTGAGTGCGATCACATTTGCTTCGTCTAAAATGTGTTAAATTTTGGATTTCAATATTTATTTTATTGATTAAATGAAATCAAATCAATCGAGAACAATTATTTTTGATGGAAATATTTTGTTGATAGTGTTAATTTTGGACATTATTGGAAACCATACTATTAAAAATAAAATAAATTGCATTTCTTGTATTGAACCAATAGAGTTTTAGTTTCAGATACCGCTGTATTGTTATTTGTATCAAATTCTTCTACGGCATTACAAGTTTGTTCAAACTGTGAATACATTGCTTTATTCGAATCTATTTTGGTTTCCTCACGAGTGTCACATAATGGTTTAAGACTAATTTTTAAATGTTTTTGTAGAATTTCCTATCTTTTGTAGATACTGAAAATAAGCAATATAAACATTGCAGTATTCAAAAAAAATTTCCTATTTATATTGCTGGAAGCGGTATCACAAATTAAAAAATTAAAAGAGTGTGATAAGCAAGATGCATAAATTATTGCGTGAGGGTTTAGAGCAATTATTCTAGATTCTGCGCCTTTATATTTCCTTTTTTTGTTCATATCTTTTAAATATTCTTGTCCTCTACAGTTCATAATATCTAAATCAAGATCACTTAATCTTTTCAATTGAGTTTTTGCTAGTCCTTCAGTCACACCAATAAAACTTAGAAATGACTCATTTATAGTTAATCATTTCTTTTCAAAATCTGCATACCTAGTAATGACTGAAGTTTGTTCCTTATGGAAAATATCAAGAGTACAATCCATTTGGATACTATAGTACGATGCTGCTTTTAAAATTTTGTTAAGGACTTCATTTCCAAAAGCAAAAATAATTTGTTCTTGTAATCTATGTGCTAATTGATGCACAATCCTATTTTCCGAATTTTTTATTCTTTTTGATCTATTAGCAGAGAGTCGTATTTACTAAATAATTAGATTAAACTTTAAAAAATTCCATTATTAGACGTTTCTACGATATCATGGTTTCTCAAAGTGGAAGATTATTATATGCTAAAAAAAGAAACCAATCTATAATTCTTTGAAACAGTAATTTAAGTCGTTCTCTTTCCTTATTTATGGCAACTTGATTTTTTTTTATCAATAGTCGAACATAAATTAAGTCATTTTAACAATTCTTTCTAAGCAAAAAATGAATTAAAGTGACAATTAGAACGCTCTTGATCTTGAATTACAGTTGACAGTGGTAGAGTTTACCATACATTTAAGCTGGTTCATTTCAATTTTTTAATAAGTGGACTATAATCTTATTTAAAATCAAACGACAATTCGAATTCCAACTTTTTATTTGGTTAAGGTTCAACCGACCCAGCAACGATTCAATACGAATACTTTTTTTAAGAGTTGATCCCATGTCAGCAGGGTTACAATAAATTTAATCGCTGAAGCCAAGTCAGCGCATGGTTACAACATTTTAACAAAGAGCGCCAACGAAGCGGTAACAGACAGCTTTCTCCAGTTAGCCACCTATAAATCATATCAATTATTCATTTCCTCTTCTTTTGGAAAACAGTATACAACAAAAACAAAATACGGAGTCTAGAGCTTTTGAATAAATTAAACAGCTGCGAAGCTAAATTTCACCATTTGACATTTTCTTTAAGTAGTGCGTAGTGGAAAATGATCTATCCTCAGCATTCTTAATAAAAACTCCTTTGTGTTGTATAGGTTCAGTTTTAATATAAAACATTCTAAAATTATAATTTATAATACTTTACCATAAACCAAGATCACTTACACTCACTTGATCATATTTTTTATTATAATTTTCGTCGGTATTTTCTGGGTTGATCATGTAATATGAACATATGGTTCTTCAGCGATTTTACAGTTTCTATATTTCCATTGCAAGATTGTGTAGACTGAACTTTCTTCTCCAGTTGAAGCAATTTCATTGTCAGAACTACTTCGTAAACAAGAAAACAGATCTACTTGTGAATTCCTGAAAGTGAACTTTTTGAAACCCAGAGAGATATTTCCTTGGAATGGTCATGATTAGATCTAACAATATTAAACATTTTATAGCATGATTTTTCAAAATACTATATGCAATCTGACTTAGTTGGTGATGTAAACGACTGTAAATATACTTACCTTATGTTTATAATATGTAGCACACTTGCACTAGACAATAATATATCTGTAAACTTCATATACTTCCAAACCCGTTGATTTTTCCAATTAATTTCTTTCCACCTCGCTATTATTGTTCAGAACATTATTTTAATCCTTGATCATGTTGGGGCTCCGGTGCATAGCATCCTCCCCCCACCCCCTAGATAGCCGGCCCTGCATCTGTTGACATTTGGGCAGATGATACACAATATTTTATAAGGAGAATATGATGGCAGGGTATCTTTGAAAAGTGAATGTAATTTCTTGAGACTGCTTGCTGGCGTCGCACATGTGTATTCAGGACTTAAAAATAAAAGGCGGGGGCGGGGCAATTAATTTGTTGTGTTAGCGGTAGTTTTTGCTTATAAATAAATAAAAACTACCGCTATCTACAAGTAAAAAAAATTCAAGTATTTGAAAAGTCAAGTTCATGCAATTGTGCAATATTGGTGCTACAACTGTTATTTAGTAAAATTCATGCATTCATCAGTAACAATATAGAAGAAGCCTTGAAAGGTTGGTTTGGTAAATTTATTGCATCACTGTGTTTAATGATACTCTTTGGATTTTTGGAATCTTGGGTAAAAATCTATAGAATAGTGTCTATTTCGTAATTATAGTTTTGTGAATGTCATTTCTCAATGAAAAAAAAATTGCTAAATCAATGTATAAATCAATTTTCAAGTGCAAGCAAATTATATATGAAACTTACTTTAAGTAAACAAAATCTCTTATTAAATGATAAAAATGAATTATTTCAGAATCATTCATAATCGCGATATTTGGTTATGATGCCCTTAAGATTTGTCTAAAGCTTATTTCTTTGAAGCGTTTTCTATTGAGTGTTATGATTAACATATTTTCAGCCTAGGCAAATTAAATGCATTTCAGTCGCTCACAGAGTAAATAGTTTTGTAATACTCTCAACTAAAGCCAGTGCGCTAACCTCCTCGCTAATCAAAAGCAACGGCGGCAGTAGAAGACTAGCCGCAAGACTGTAAGCATGTGAAACCTGCCGACCGCGAGATTTACTTAAGCTTGTAAATATAAATATTGACTAAATGTGTATAATTGTAAGTGTAGTGTTTTGTGTAAGTGGTTGTGTATTAAATTCTTTTTAAATTGTTAGAGTCTGTTTTTATTGCATATCTTACAATTTTATATAAATTTTCAAAAAATTATTAGTTGTTTTGATTAACATTACTTTAACATTACTTTGAACAGTTTAAACATTTACTTTGATCTCTATGAAGTATTTTCTAGCTTTAATATTTTATTATTACTTTATTATTAATAGTATTATTGGCAGATTTAATTTAAATATGCACAAGAATTTTAACAATAGGTATGTTATATAACTAAAATTAATCATTCAATTTACTATTTTAAAATTCAAAAAGAGACGAGAAACAGTAATTTCGAAATGAGTAAAACATTAATAACAAATATTATGCAGGGTAAATTTATTTACGGACGAACAAAGTAATACATTAAAATATTTTTAAAAAGGTCTTGTTCATGATCATATAAAAGAAAAAATGCCATTATATAACATCATTAATATAAACTCAATGAAAAAATACCCAAACTTAAATACAATGCTATGTTTCTGAATATCAAAATTTTAGCTATTTATCTATTATTTTTGATTATTTTTTTCAACGTTTTGGCATATAGTATGAAATTCGAAATGAAATAAAAAAAATTAAAATAAAATATGAAAAATTAAAATGAAGGGGGAAAATGAAAAAACGATTATATAAAAAAACAGTTAAAAGATTGAAAAATTACCGCTAAAAGATCCTTACATTAAAAACAGAGAAATAATAATTTCACAAAAAATGTTTTACGTCAATTGAATGCAGGAATTTTCAAATCAATTCAAAGTACTGCATATTTGGGAAAAAAAAAAAAAAAAAAAAAGCAAATGAATAAAAAAGGAAAAGAAAAGAAAATTTGAAAAATATCGCATATAATCCAATCATATAAAGGGAAATAAATCGGAGTAATAAAAAGTATCCATTAAAAATAATCTTTATCTTAAATACAAAATAAAATATTGTAATAAAAAATATACTATGAAATTGGAAAAAGAGCATTTTTGAAAGATATAGAATAAGAAAAATTATACACCTTTAGAAATATAAAAGCGCATGCTACAGAAAAGCAAGCGGATTAAAAAGATAAGAAAAGAACAACACATATTTTCCATCAATATACAAAACAATGCCTTAAAAATCGTAAAATAGTGCCAGGACTGATTTTCAATAGGCATGCAAATTCGATCATTATCGAAATCGTGAAATTACAGGAAACTGGGTATGTATCAAAAATGTGGTAAGTATGGGAAATTCGACAAGTGTCAGAAATCAGATATGTATAGAAAATTTGATAAATATCAGATCTTAGATCAAAACCGATCGAGCACTCAAACTAGTTTTGAAAGGAGTTGGAATTTCTATGAATCCTAATGGTCAATGTTTTAGGAGGTCATTTCATTTAATGGTCATTGTTCATTTCTTTTCCATTGTCTATTTTTATGCCTTTTAAGGCTGAAGGGAAAAGGAATTCCCATTCATAAAAGGATATTTACACAAAGTTTCACTTCACACGTGTTGTTACAATTATACAACCCCCCCCCCCTCCATATTAGGACAAGTACATAACATATGTTATATGTGTAGAAAGCATTTTATGTTTGATGATTAAGCTTTCTCACTTTAATTAACACTGGCATTAAAAACACTGATACTAATCTCTCTTAAATGTATTATTGTAGAATGTGTATTACGATCTGAAGGACTTCAAATGCCGATGCACTTTCTACTCCAGATTGTTTGAGATCACGTATAGAAAATTTCAATTTCGTGCTGTTGCTTTTATATTTGAGACAGAACTTGAAAATTATCAGCTATACTAATTTTGAGCAAAGCTTTTTTTTCTCTCTCGTGGAATAATCACTATGCATATCTCGGCTGTATTTAGTTAATGGTTGACTGTTAATGTCTATTATCTTACAGTGAGATATAATATTTATATTCGTTTCTAAAAGAAGTTGCATTTTAATTTTAAGTTTATTTAATGATAATATTTATTTATTAAGTTGTAACCTCCGCACCCTTGGCTGCTTAGAGCAATAATACAAAGATTTTGAAAATGCCCCTTTTGTCAGTAAAAGTAAAAAAAATTATTATAGTAAATTAAAATCGGAGTTTTAGAAAATTAATATATTAAAAAAAAACCGAACTTTTGTTTCAATGAAATTTATATATTTTTTTTTCTTTGCAATGTAGATATATAATTAAATTTATGAAATGTATTACAAAATTCAGACTTATAAAAGCTTATATAGAAATAATTAAAAAAAAAAAAAAAAAAAAAGGGAATAGAATTTATAAAATTTTTAGTTTTTTTGCTTCGCAATGTGTATACATAACTAAATTTATGAAACGTATTACAAAATTCAGACTTATAAAAACATGTATAGAAAGAATTAAACAAAACAACAACAAAAAAAAGATACTTGGAAAACGACGGCAATGCTCGAATTAAATATATTTGCTCTGAAATTCAAAATAAAATTAATGTATTTTTAATGAAATAATAATATATAATTTAATGTTTTAATTGGACCGTAATTTCTTAATTGGATAAATGCTATAAGTTTTTTTTCAAATTAAATAATTTTTAGCATCTGTTTCTAAACAGATACATCTGAAGTTCAATTATTTGTATGATTTTAAAACTTATTTCTAAAAGGTATTGAAAATTATTACAGAACTTCTTTACCATTATTTCTGGAAGATATTTCGCATGTTATGAATGAATAGAGCATTAATTGTTCTTGAATTGTAAATATATATAAAAATAAAAGATACATAATACTTTTATTATATTTAAATAGAAATTTATTGGTGTTATCATTCAGTTAGGGAACAGAAAACAATTTATTGCAAAATGACATATTTAAAACAAGTATTTTTATCTATTAGAATATGACGATATTTATAGAAATATTAACAAAAATTAAGTACGAAGGTAAAAAACAATGAAGAGCAATAAAAAATAAACACTAATCGGAAACTAAAATGAATTCGAAAACGAAAATTAATTGTGAATATCGATTTATTGTATCGCGATTCATCGTGAACTATGATTCATGATATCGATATTTTTTAAAAACTGACACCGTAAAATCGATTTTTTTTCGATAAGTCGAAAATTGGCACTACCTTAATATATACCACCGAAGAATCCTTCGCCTTCTATTATACTAACTATATCAACAAAGACTTTCCTTTCCTCATCTCAACCCCTCATCCATCACTGTTAAAACCAAGGACACCACAACTTTCAAAGAAACGAAATCTCACTATAAAATTATATTTGTATCAAATTCGGCTAGATTTTTATATATTATATTAACATGATACAAAGTATCAAGGTAATTGTGAAAAGCTTGAAATGGCTTTTGTAGTGATTCCATCTGACTTCCTAATTTACCTCACTTCAAGTATGACAGAAATGTATCAATATTTGTTTTCGCTTTGAATTTAGTTACGCAGAAATAGCTTTTTAGCAATTAGATTGTTTACAACTGTGTAAATTATTATGTGGTATAAAAAGAAGAGATAAATAAATTGGAGTATAGTTATATATTATTGTCCCGTTTTGAAGCAATATGAGATCTTTTTTTGAACTCTGACCGACTCGCAATTCTGAAACATGTTCACATGACAAATATGGTACTCCTCCTTTCCAATTTCTACACCAGGGGTAGGACATTAGGTCCATGATACTGAATATAATGTAAATTAGGTCCACTTATACAATGGATCTTTAACGAAATTGGGTTTGGAACCTTACCAATAGGTTGCTACAGCGTTGAATGACGTGGAAGATAACAGCATAAAAATGATCGATTAATTGACTAAGAAAGATATCTTAGTTATACTTTATTATAAGAATGTAGAAAGTTCCATGCAGAGCAGATATGCTGTTTATCATGGAGTGCGAGACGATAAAGGATTAATGACTTGTTCTACACTGACAAAAATGATTGAAAAAAATCTCTACTTTGTACAACATATTTGTTAATATAACTTCATTCCAAATCAGAACTGCTGGTCAAAAACCTATGGATCTAAATGAATTTATTTTTGGTGGAGAGGATATAAATAAATGCACAGTCGATTCTTTAATAAATTTACTCTCAGGATTAAATATTATTCTCTTAAATGATCTCTTCTCTTGAGTATGTACCTTCAAGTAGTTCTTCATGATAAAAAATTATAAAATAAACTAAAATAATTTTTTTTTTCAAAATGACTTAATAGATGTAGTGGATGCAACTGATCTTTCAAATAATTCTTGAAAAGAATAAGATATAATTTTAAATTTTCAATATGTATAATAACATAACATCATCAGTGAAATTGTAATTTCTTTGTTATATGTCAATTGTATGACATATATTTATGTTTATTTATCAGTTTATTATCAAAGAGTAGTTCCAATACCTAGGATGGTTCAGAAGCAATAGCAACACCCCCTTCCCCTCTTCATCTGTTGTGCGCTCATCATTGCTATTAAAATTAAAAGGCTAATAAAAATTGTACATTTCTGATTATAAGTAATTTCACCAAAGTGTTTAGTTGTTTATTTAAACACAGAAAATAAGCAGATTATTAATTAATAGTACAAAATAATAAATCCACATGGTTTTAGTATTTAATAGAGAGAAAAAAGGGTCTAATAATAATAATATATTTTTAAATAAATAGATATATCAGTTTATTCAGAACATGGAATAAAATAATGAATAATAATTAATAAAAAAATTTCCAACAATGCTTAAATTTATTCTCTAAATTGAAAAAAAAAAAAAAGAATATAAAAAAAACCTAGGGAACTCTAAGTAATAAATTCCTATTATTAAAGTGATCTTGTTCAATGGGAAAAGTTAATTATTTTCTTAAGGTTGCATTACTGGTTATAGTTTTGAAAAACATATGATTAAGCTAAAATTAAATTATATAACTTATAATATATATTACTAAAAGAGTGGAGATTAATATATGGCAATAGTCAATTACTCTATAGAAAGAATTTGTTATTAGTTGAAATGTAATTATAGTTTTTTAAAAGAAAAATGTGAATTGTTTTTAATTCGTATAAATAAAGAGCTTTTAGAAAGGGACAAAAAACCTAATTAATCTCTCTCTCCATCTTTAAAAGATACAAGATGCATACAAAAGAAAAACTAATAACTCTTGTCTATTTCAAAGTTTTGAAACAAACTCATTTTGATATTGCAAAAAAAAAAAAAAAAAAAAAAAAAGATATTAATTTATAGAGGTTTTGGATGACATAGAATTGTTTCAAACCTAAAGGTTCTTTTGAGAGTAACAATTAAAGTTTTATTTTTGTCCCAATAATCAAAAAAAGCAAATTTAAAATCCAGAAAATGGAACCATTAATTTTGAAATGAAAAGAACTCATAAAATTTCAAAATTGTAACTCATTATAATTATAAAGTTTTGATATTTTGTTATATTATTTTAAAACAAGTCAAAAGTATTAATTTTGAATGTTTGCATAATAAATGCGCAAAGAAAAAAAAATTAGATCGCAAAGAAAAATTAGATTTTTATATGACAGATAACATATCATATATATATATAAATGTAATGATATTTTAAAATTTAATTTAAACTTAACCAATTTCCTAATTTTTAGCTCAATTTAGTCCATATTAACTTCATTCTAGAATATTCTCTTATTTCCTGATCCGATTCCACTTTTTCTATCTAATTAATTCAAAAGAAGCTTTGTAAAATTGCTGAATCGGCTAAAAGCCTAAATGTTCCCACACCTCGAGTGAAGGGACAAAATACTGCTGACTTGCCAAATTCTTCTAAAAGATCCTTGTGATTCCCTTGCTTTTTGATTGACATGCGATGGAAATCCATATTAAAACATCACATTATTTAAGACATGGGATAAAAGGTTTATCAGCTTTTCACTCATTTTTTCAGTGTCGTTTGTGTACTCGTCGCTCCTGCTTGGACATGTGTGCCTCCCTCAGATGAAATAAAACGACGTCAAAAAAATCGAAAGTTTCTTTGCTGACTTTGAAACTGCCTGCTGATTAAAAAATTATATGCTTACATATATATGTATATATATACATCAATTAGACATTTTTACATATTCAAAGTATTTGATCAAATATTGTAATTCTTCATGCTAAGTCTATTCACAAAACATTTTTTAATCAGTCACTTTTACAACACTCACCATGTATGCATTTCAGTTACAAATTTATAAAACATCAGAAGTGTCAAAATGCTCTATTAAATAAGATAAATTTATAGATGATATTTATAAATACACATTTTTTACTTCATGATAATTTTGTCATTCTATACAAGCATTATTAATCTCTTGTGACTGCTTACAGTTCTTTTGAAATTGCATAAATAAATTATGGCACAACTGTCACCATATTTAAGATTACAAAGATGGATGTTCATATTTGTAATAATGATGCCGACTTATACATAGCAATGTATCAAATAATAAATTTCTTAGATTATTAAAAAGAGATCAGCATAGATAAGAGTGTTGAAAATATACCCTTTTAAACTCATCTCAGAAAGTGATCTTTAATAAATACCCTTGACTGATTCTTGTCAGGGTTTAAGCTATAATACTTGCAAAAGTTTTAAATTCACTCAAGGTTCAAATTATTCTGTAGTAAATTAGATGAAACATAATTCTAGCAAACAATATAAAAGTCATCTTGAAGTTAAATATTGACAGTTCTTCATGTAATGTTTTTAAGTATACATATTTATATCACATTCTTTTTATTTAATGGTGATAGCCATTTTTCCATCTTATACTAGCCAGAATCATTTGTTGAAGAACTAAACTAGCAAATTGACTGATTTAGTTAATTCATGGTTGTGAACTTTTCATTTTTAAAATGTAAAAATACAAATATTTATATTTGCTTAATGAGTTT
Organism: Argiope bruennichi; assembly: GCF_947563725.1. Taxonomy (NCBI): domain Eukaryota; kingdom Metazoa; phylum Arthropoda; class Arachnida; order Araneae; family Araneidae; genus Argiope; species Argiope bruennichi. The sequence continues at coordinate 54,919,216 of NC_079162.1, forward strand.
GAAATCATAAGAGAAATTATTTTTAAAATTTACTGGAAAAAAATCAAAACTGCTGAGTATATATGGTTTACTGAGTATATATAAAACAAATATATATATATATGGTTTTAGCAGTACACAATGATTGAAGTCCTTCAGAATTTAAAATTTTGTTGATTATATATATTTTTTGTATGCTTCTCAAAAACTTAAAAAGTCAATTTGAAGTATATCTTTTTAACTAAAAAATGATTAATTTGTAAACAAAAACGCATGAATTTTGCATTCATGAAAAAGTTGGATCAAATACAGATGAATGTTTGCTCCTACCATATATCAAAACTTCCCATTGCTTTTGCTTTTGAAAAATATGTATCCCCCCCATAAAAAAAATTAAATTTCACTTATGAAATATTAAATATGCTAACTGTTTTTTTTTTGTTATAATGTTGCATTGATCAAATGTTTTAGGCATTGATGTAAATTTTATGATAATATATATTTTATTGAAAATATTTATATCAGCTTTTTTCTGTTAAATATATTCTAATTTTTCATATATTTTTAGAATAGAGTTTATTTAAATCAAAAGATAACAAATAATGTGGTAAAACTTAGACGAATTCTAAATATCAAACTGGTGTATTTTCATACAAATTTAGATAATTAAAGAAGAAAGTGTTTAGAAATTTCTACTGCCTAAATTAGTAAACTAAAGAACATGCAGATTGAATTCAATGATATATCTAATTAATAACATCGAAATATCCATGTAGGAGGTTTTATTGCTTTCATTCTCTGCAAGGCGAGTTCGGAGAAAGTATAAGATTATGCATATTGATGTGAAAAACTAACAGGTACTCTGCATGTGTCGTATAAATGCTTTGATGCTTCAATGGAATTAAAAACAATATTTAGTTCATAATTATGCAAAATAAAAACATTGCGTTCCCTGTCAATGTTAAAAAAATAAATTGTATGATAAACAAATTTATTAATAACAAAATATATAATTACATCATTTCTTCATATGAAAAGTAATTTGAATGCTGAAATAAAATCATCTTCAAACTTATCTGCAGAAAAGCGTGATACAGAGTTACGAGCATTTGTTCTTATTTCATCTAAATCTTTAGGATCCATTTTCCATACATATTCCATAGCATCTGCAAAGGTGTTTATGTCATTTGCTAAGAAGCCAGTTTTTTTACCATTATAATCAACAATAATGTCCATCTTTGGGCCACCAGTATTATGAGCGATCATAATTAAACCTGCAGACATGCACTCAACAATTCCTGTAAAAATATTTTTATTGTATTAATCAAACAGGAAGAAATTGCTCAATTAAATGCTTTATATTCAGTCTAATAGAACGACTAAATAAATTACAATCTTGTAAATATTTTACTTTTTACACAGCCCTTGAATAGTTTTAAAATGCATTAAATGTAAATGTAGGTGCCCACATTTACCTACATTGTATAAGCCATTAAATATAGACTTAAATATAAATAAAAGAAAAGAATTACATCAAGTCATTTATTTATATTATATAGTTTATCACTGAGATGAAAAATACCACTTTTTATATCTTTCAGTTATAAACAATGACATGGTGAGCATCTCACTTTTAGGGTGAGGTAGTAAAAAATCATCTTCTAGACATGATCATCACTACCTTCAATCAAACATTTTTATGGTTAAAAAATAAACATGTTTATACTATGAAATATATCACTTTTAATTTTGAAGATTGTATAGCATACCAGATTTATTGTTATACCATATATAATAATAATAGAATAGGATAGGATAAATGGAAAAACTTGAAATGTACTCAGAAAAGTAAATGAGGTAAAAATAAAGTAAATTTTCCTGAATGAAAATAAACACAAAAAATTCAATCATAATACACTTATTTTTATGCAAGGGAAAAAAAAAAAAAATGCAAATATTTTCTTCTAAACAAATTTTGATCTGCAGTTGTAACCATATATATACTTCATAGATACCATTTGTTTATAGTATCACAATATATAAAACATAAAAATAACATTAAAACTTTAAAAATGGAAGGAAGAAACATTTCACAATTTAAATGCTACTAGAAATATCTACAAAGTGTCAAGCATTTTTCTGTGAATTTATTTACATTTGTGATTCGAGTTATAAACATTCCTATTCATCTAAAAAAATTTTTGAGCTACATAGATTTGATGATTCAGTTGAACAATTATTTCTCTTTCCTGAAGTAGCAACAATTTTTTGAAAGGGTTTGTATGCTGAAGAGTACAAATAAAAATGGATTTTAGAGATTAACATATAATTTTCCACAATTATTTGAACATACATTAATTATGAGAATGATACTAAAAAAATAATAAAATTCAGAAAAGTTTAACTAATTATTGCTGCTGACCAGAAAAAAATATGGCCTTATAGATAAAAACTAATATAAGAAAAAAAGAATGAAAGTGAGTGTACAATTATTTTGTTTTCAAGTGATAGCTTGGCATGCACTCTGATTATAGATTTGATCACCACAATGAGAGTAATCATTTGATAATTTTAAAATTACTTGATTTAATAGAGCTTTAGCCCTTTGTGTCTCTTTGTTTCACTATGCGGAACACCTAACTTCAATTGCTTTATCATTAAATTCAAATATAAATGGGGGAAAAATAGATTTAGGATTCACTTAAAATTTTTTTTAAATAAGAGATGATGACAGTTTAAATCAAACAAATACATAATTTTCAGCCCTTATGCACTTTGTAAAAGCCTGTATTTTCAAGGAATTTTGTTTTTATATATTTTTTTAGACAAAAATAACTATTGGAAAAAAATTCACCATAATTTAGTTGTCTGTATTTTAAACTATTTATTATATATTTTAAAAGGAAAAGCATGCATGTAACTGTCAAATAAAATTGGATGCTTCATTAGTTGGAATACTGCACCAATTGTGCTATGTGGCAAAACATTATGGCAGAAAGAGAACATCTGTGTCTTCATTCCTTTCTTTCCTTCATTCTTTTCGTGGAAACTAAACTCTATCCAAGGAAAGTTTTGGGGGAGGGTAAGAGAGTCTATGATTTTTTTTTTCCTTAAACAGTAGCTTTCATCATCTTTGCTTAAAGCTGTATGTTACGAGCGCCTTTGGCTAAAAACTAATTTTAACTTTAATCATACTAGAGCTATAACTTGCTTTTACAACTCTAAAATCAGAATTAACTGCGCGCGAAACCAATGTATGTTTTTGTATATGGCAACTAAATATAAATATAGCATGTAAATAGAATTGTAATTTAGATAGATAATAAAATGGAGTCAGATTAATAACGAGTGGATTATTTCACATTACGATCCCACATCTTTGAATCTTATTAGCGGAGAAACGACTGAATGAAATGAAATTCAGGTAGAGTCTCAACATTGTGGTGAACCCGGACGTGATTGCTAAAAATACGGTACGTCTGTTTTTATTTGCAATAAGAATTAAGTAGTGAAATAAAAATGGAGATGTCCGTTAAGAAGCGAATACCTATTAGATCTAACTTTACGAAAACGTATAATGTTTTAATTGAAAGATTAAAGGTCGATGAACCTCAGGAAAAAGAGATTAAATCACTTTTCGGCAATTTGGAACGAATTTATTCGGATTTGGCCAAATTAGATAATGAAATATGTAGTTTTCTTCTGGAAAATTCTGATACCGAAAAGTATGAAGATGAGTATATGAAAATCGAAGAATACAGCACAAAAATGATTGAAGCGAAAGTAAATGTGGACATATATTTGACTAAACTTTCTTACGCTGAAAAGGAAAGCGTTGGTTCTGTTTCTCCTAGAATTAAACGAAAACTTAAGTTACCTAAAATAGAACTCGTTAAATTTAACGGTGAAATTAAGAATTGGCTGGCTTTCTGGAGTCAATTTAAGCGTATTCATGATGATGATAAATTAGAGAATGAAGACAAATTTCAATATTTGATCCAATGTGTAAGTGAAGGAACTAGAGCTCGGGAAATTATAGACAGTTATCCTCCAACAAATGCGAATTATTGCAAGGCAATAGAAAGTTTAAAATCGCGTTTCGGAAAGGATGAGTTGCTTATTGAATACTACGTTCGTGAGCTACTAAAATTAGTTATAATAAATGCTTCAGAAGCTAAAAGGAAATTAAGCACGTCGCAAATTTATGATAAATTAGAAACTTACTTAAGAGCTCTAGAATCAATTGGTTTAACATCAGACAAGTATTCAGCAATGCTTTTCCCCCTGGTGGAATCCTGCATACCTGAAGATATATTCAGGGTATGGCTGCGTAATCCAATTATAATAGCAAATCATGACCCGGAAAGCAATGCTTATTCAGAAAAACTGAAAAATTTATTACTCTTTCTGAAAACAGAAATAGAAGGTGAGGAAAGAATTCGCTTAGCGAGATCAGGATTTGCGCCTAAGGTGTGTAAGGAGAGGAATTCTGATTCTGTGGCTACTGCTACAGATTTGTTTTCAGGAGGTACAGAAAAAAGAAAACATAATGCAATATGCGTTTTTTGTGAAAAACCTCACGAAAGCAAAGAATGTTACAATGCCAAAAAATTTGATTTTGAAAAGAAACAAAAGATTTTGAAAAATAAAAAATGCTGCTTCACTTGTTTAAAGCCTGGCCATAGGTCAAGAATTTGCAAGTCAAATGTACAGTGCCTGCTTTGTAATAAGAGGCATTGGACTTTGATGTGTCCAGATCTGCCAACAAACAAACCAAAAGTCAAAACACCTGAGGTGGAAGAGAATCTAAATGTCAATTTATCCAATCAGTGTGCTGCTGAAGAAGTTCTCCTTCAAACATTGCAAGTTAATATTAAAGCAGAAGGAAAAACACGCAGAGTACGAGCTCTTATTGACAGTGGTTCGCAGCGATCATACTTATTAGAGAAAACAATTAAAGAAATGAATCTGAGGCCCATTGAAGTTAAAAATATCATACATTCGGTATTTGGTGGATCTACGTTAGAAAAACAAGATCATGGACTATATGAAATAACCCTTCAGAATTTGAATACGGGATTCACTTACGATATGCAAGTCCTCGATCAACCAATTATATGCGGAAAAATACCTCGGATCCACAAAGGAAATTGGCAAAAGGAGTTGAAGAAAAAGAATATAATACTCTCTGATCAAGGCAAAGATTGTCCGAACATTGAATTGCTGATAGGAGCTGACTTTTGCGGACAGTTATTCTCAGGAAATATATATGCTCTGAAATGTGGATTAGTAGCATATGAAACAAAATTAGGCTGGCTGATCATGGGTAAAGTTTTTGGAGGAAAAGAGGAAAATACTTCCGCTCAACTGGTGACTTCAATGCTAATACAAAATAGCTCTATCTCTGATCTTTGGAAATTAGAAACTTTAGGTATTATGGATCCAGTTGAAACTAAATCTAAAGAAGAAATGAAAAGAAACGCAATGGATCATTTTATGAAAGCAGTGGATAGAGATGAAAATGGCAGATACATAGTTAAGCTACCTTGGATAGAAGCAAAAGAAATTCTACAAGACAATAGATCCACAGCTGAACAACGTTGTATCCGTACTTCACAAAAGTTAAAAGATGAAAAGAAATATGCAGAATATGAGGCTGTTTTTGAAGAATGGCTTGAGGAAAATATAATAGAGAAAGTGCCCAAAATGGAGGAGGGAAATCCAAGTTATTATTTGCCGCACCGAGGTGTTTTTAAGGAAAACTCATCAACCAAAGTACGTCCAGTGTTTGACGCTTCTTGTCGAGTTAAGAAAGTTCCGTCCTTAAATGACTGTCTGGAAAAGGGACCAAATTTAATAGAGCAAATTCCACCCATTTTAAGAAAATTCAGACAAAATAACATTGGGGTAATTTCTGATATTAAAAAAGCCTTTCTTCAAATCTCAATTGCAAAAGAGGATCAAGATGTTTTGCGATTTCTTTGGTGGAAAGATTACGAAACAAGAAAATTTGAGATACTTCGTCACCGCCGTCTTGTTTTTGGCCTCACTTGTAGTCCTTTCCTCTTGGCAGCGGTTTTGATGAATCATCTAGAGGAAAGTAAAGAGTGCTTTCCTGAAACCTCCGAAATATTGAAGAATTCCTTTTATGTAGATAACTGTGTGACATCCGTGCGCAATGAAGATGATCTTACCCGATTCATTCAAGAAGCAAAGCTGTTGCTTTCCAAGGCTTGTTTTGATCTTCGAGGTTGGGAATATACAAGGGACCTAAGTCGGGACGAGCCAACTGTTCCAACCTCAGTACTTGGACTGTTATGGAATACAAATGAAGATTTCCTTTTCTGTGATTTACAAAATACAGAATTTAATTTTGATGTTTGCAGTAAAAGAAATATTCTGTCAACGTCTCAAAAGATATTTGATCCACTTGGATTTTTATGTCCTGTGACAATATGTTTAAAACTCTTAGTGCAAAATATTTGGAAAAGAAACTTAGGGTGGGATGAAATTCTACCAGATGACATTCAGAAAAAATTCAAAACTTTGATTGTTGATTTGAAATTGCTGTCTGAAGTTAAGATCCCTAGATGTGTAAAGATCAATGGCTGCACCGAAGGACTAAGTCTTCATACCTTTTGTGATGCCAGCAAAGTTGCATACAGTACTGTCGTATTTTTGAGAAATACCTTGGGAGAGGAAGTCAAAATATATTTTATAGAGGCAAAAAGTAGAGTAGCACCTTTAAAGGTTATTACAATACCTCGTCTAGAATTATTGGCATGCTGCATTGGAGCTAGGTTAACTTCAGACATTAAAAATTCTATGTCTTTGAGAGACGTACCTACTTTTTATTGGACAGATTCTTCTGTTGCTCTTCATTGGATTCAAAAAGAAGATCATTGGGGTACGTTCGTGAATAACAGAGTAGAAGAAATAAGAAGTCTTTCTTCAAAGGATGCTTGGAAGCATCTCCCAGGCACTTGCAATCCTGCTGATCTCCCTTCCCGTGGTTGTTCAATCCAAGGATTTTTGAAATCGAGATGGTGGGAGGGCCCACAGTGGTTGAAACTTCCAGAAGAAGAATGGCCAGCGACAGACTCTGAATACAATTTTGAAGAGGTTTTCCGGGAAAGGAAAAAGAGGGTCGTAACTTTAGTCAACTCTACAGATCTGAATAAATCCTGGTATTTGTACAAGTTCTCAAGATATTCCAAAATTGTGCGAATGATAGCATGGATGCTACGATTTGTACAAAATTGCCGAAATCCAATTAACAAGATGAAAGATCTTTTAACTGTTGCAGAACTAGATGCCGCCGAAAGAAAGGTGATACAAATCGTGCAACAAGAAACCTTTAATAACGAAGATGCAAGATCAAAACTTAAATCACTCTGTGTGTTTAATGATTCTGATGGACTAATTAGATTGAAAACTAAAATTACTAGACGAGATGATGAAGAAAATTTTAGATACCCTCTAGTATTGCCTTGTAAGCACCCATTAGTGGAGAGATTGATTTTCGAACATCATTTGATCTCTTCCCATGCTGGAGTTCAAGTTGTCCTAACAGATATCCGTCAAAAATTTTGGATTCTGCAGGGCCGAAAAACTGTCCAGAAAGTGCTCTCAAGGTGTATAAGATGCAAAAGATATACGAGCAAGAAAATTGAATCAATTCCTGCGCCACTACCGGAAGATCGTGTACGGGAAGCCTTGATATTCGAAGTCACTGGAGTGGATTTAGCAGGGCCGCTTCATTTAAAGGATGGGAAAAAGGCCTGGATCTTGCTTTTTACTTGCGCTGTATATAGGGCCATTCATTTGGAATTAATACAGAGTCTTTCAACTAATGGATTCCTTCTAGGTTTTAGAAGATTCGTCGCAAGACGAGGGCGACCTAGGACTATATACAGCGATAACGGAACAAATTTTACTGGAACAAATAATTTGATGGGTTCTCTTGATTGGGACAAGATTGTCAATGACGCCTCCGTCTTAAGAATTCAGTGGAAATTTAACCCCCCAACAGCTGCTTGGTGGGGCGGATTTTTTGAGAGCATGATTAAGATGGTGAAGAAGCTTTTAAGAAGAGTTTTAGGAAAGGCATCGCTTCATTACGAAGAAATGTTCACTATTCTTTGTGACGTAGAAGCCAACATCAATTCTAGACCTTTGAATTATCTATCGGAAGATCCGAATGATTTAATTCCACTGACTCCCTCAATGTTCATTCAAGAGACTACAAAGGTAGGAGTTCCCGATTTGGATACTTTGGATAAAGTAAATATCTCCAAACGATATCAGTATCAACAAAAATTACGAGAGGACTTGAGGAAAAGATTTCGAAAAGAATATCTAAGCTTGTTAATCCAGAAGCCAAAAGGAAAGGAATCTAGACAAGTGCAAGTGGGAGATATTGTTATAATTGAAAGTGATATCAAAAAGCGACTAGACTGGCCTTTGGGATTGGTAATCGAAGTGTTTCCTGGGAAAGATGGCTGCATCCGAGTAGTGAAGCTAAAAACAGCGAGTGGGGAACTTGTGCGTCCAGTGCAACGTTTATACCCCTTGGAATTAGACCATGACGATCCTGTGGGTGCGAGAAAAAACGAACCGGTTGCTTCGTATGAAGAAATCGAAATCCCGAGCTCGGAAAATAACGACTATGAAACAAAAACTAGAAGTGGAAGAAAAGTGGTTAAACCTTCACGTTTTAACTAACTTTTAAACTTTATTATGTACTTTTCAAATATGTGCATTTCATGTTTTGATTTCTAAATATTTTGAATGCAATATTTTGTTAATTTTGATTTTGTAACCTCCTAATTTAAAAATCAAAAGGTGGGAGGATGTTACGAGCGCCTTTGGCTAAAAACTAATTTTAACTTTAATCATACTAGAGCTATAACTTGCTTTTACAACTCTAAAATCAGAATTAACTGCGCGCGAAACCAATGTATGTTTTTGTATATGGCAACTAAATATAAATATAGCATGTAAATAGAATTGTAATTTAGATAGATAATAAAATGGAGTCAGATTAATAACGAGTGGATTATTTCACATTACGATCCCACATCTTTGAATCTTATTAGCGGAGAAACGACTGAATGAAATGAAATTCAGGTAGAGTCTCAACACTGTATGTTCTTGATTTTGAGTTTCGCTAATGCTTGTTTTATATAACCATGCAATTATCTTCTAATATATATAACAGCTTATTTTTTATTTTAAATATAATCGTAGTTAATTTCTTATTGTAAATTAATTGTATAGGAAATGGCATGTAGGCGTCCATTAAGTCTTTTTGAAAGATAGAAAAGACGATGTGAGAGAGAACTGAAAATGCTACAAGAATTGCTCTTGGATAACAAATCTGAGCAAGCATTCTTGTAATGCAAATTAGGTCATGCTAATTCTGCTACACAGATATAAATTAGTAGTGTTTTATTCATATTCAAGAGATTTTAATCATTTTTGCACTTTGTTGCAATGCTTGCTAAATCATAATTTTCATAGCTCTAGTGGCACAGTGTTTTACCAGATAGAACACTTACAGAATGAAAAAGGGAAGTACATGAAATTTAATTTGCATACTTCTTTAGGCCTAAATAGACTTACCTTCAACCTTTTTTTTTTCCTACTTGAATTTAAGTTTTAAAGGGTTGCGTGTCATAAAGGATCAAATATTTTCTATTTAAAAATAAATTTAAAAGAAATATTTCATACAACATTAATATTATATAATAATCTTCATTTTCATCACATCTCATAAATATTTAAAATTAATGTAAACTGCTGCCAATGAGTAGCTTCTAAATGAACCATGCTAGTCTCTTTGGGATTTCATACTATTCTGAAAACCTAGATATCAACAGTTATACAACAAATACAAATTTTATAATATTTAAATAAAATATAGTGATCTACAAATCAATGGTGTACAATGTATTTTACCCTAACATTATTGAATAAGTTTGAAAGAGGATTATAAACTAAAATCACATTCAGTATAGATCTAATAATACTGGCATAATCCATAAAAAAATTTTCAGTTAAAAAAATAAGAAGTATAATGATTAGGATTTTGAATCCGAAACTCATTTTCAAAACCCGACCTATCTTGCCTATGATTGTCTACTGAAAATGATTTAACAAATACAAAATGCATATAGTTGTTATGTGCCTAGTTTTTAGAATTTATAAACTTAAAGATAAAAAAATATTTACTCTTACCAATACCAAAATGTTCATCTCTCATAGTATGAAGTGCCATAATAGATTTCTTCATTTCTTGAACAATTTCTTGAAATGTCAAGTTAACTTTGAATTCCACTTTTTCAGATATCTTCAGTTCATTGCACAAGTTTCTTAACATTTGGACCCTTTGATAATCTTCCTCATGTCTGCAACTTCCAATAAGCACCAAAATAGTGGTATTCATAAGACATTCTAATCTTTCAAGAAAGTTATGGAAAGCTCTAATTTGAAGTTCATGATTTTTTTCTGGACGAAATTGGGCAATAGACATAATTCTTGTTTTACCATTATGTATTTCCAATGGAATGCAATTAAATGCAGAAACATCACATGGTGGATAAACAGTAAAAGTCAAATGAGGTTTTTGCCACAGTTCCAATATGTGATTTCTTGTCCATGATGAATTCACCATAATAATATCAGCCTGCCTACCAACTACACGATAAAAAAATGCAAAAAGATGGTAATAAATAAGTTTGCACTGTGAAAATAATTTACTGTTTGAAATATATTTGCGGTTATTTACAGCAGTTGTTCTAATCTGAACATTTTTCAACATATCTGTACTAATAGTGGGGAAATGTACATAAGCAGCTACAGAAGAAGATCCTAAAAATTTGAAAATTGGGAATGTCCAAGCATATCCCATAGTATCAATATATATATCAGGGGCATATTTAAGTAGAGCTTCTAATCCTAAAACAACAGATCCCAAGCTTTGCATAAGTAAAGTGAAAACTGGATAATATTTTGCTTCAACTAAGAAACGAGTTTTTAAGTATATGATATCAATGCTTCGAAGAAGTTTTATATTGAAACGCACTTCAACATTCTTTAAAATGTCTGCAGCTGGGACATGATCTCCTGAATAAACGATACAATGTGCATCTTTATACCTAAAAATATAAACAGAAATTCCTTAAATAGAAACTTTACTTCCACAAATACACACAGCATAAACAATTAGAGTATTTAACTATAAAATACAGTTCTGCATAAAGGAATAAATATTTATAGATTATAAATTAGGATAAGAAGTAAATTAGGATTACATTTATACTAGACAATTTTAGCTTACAATTCATATTTTTCATTAAAAAATGTTAAAATACATACACACGTCTTTCAAGAGGAAGAAGGTGAATAAAATTAAAAAAAATAATAATAAAAAGGAAGTCCAAAACAAGACCCAAAGCTGCTTATATAACCATTTCTTATTTATATTAAGGTATTTTCAGCTTTGCATTTTAAGGTCTCTTTTCAAGGCAACAATTTATCAGCAGCTCTATTTTCATATAAAATTATTTCCGCATCTAATATTTAATGCAGAAAATAATAAAGTATAAAGTGAAGATTTTTCATAAATTGTGAAGGAAATTCATTAGTATAATAAGGAGTAGAGCTTAATTTTATTTACAATTTACAATAGCTTAATTTTTTGTTTCCAATACATTACTTACACTATAAATAGTCAATTATTTTGATGCAAATACGTACTGCTCTTAAAAAAAATAACTTAAACTGGAAGAAGAGATTAAAAATTAAAGCTTTCAAGAAGTAAAATAAGTTAAAATTGAGCATTAAAGCATGGGAAGGAATTTAATACTTTAGCCTCCTTGAGTATTACGAAGCATACCCAATGAGAGTGAAAGTTTTTAGGAAATCTAGCACTGAACTTACAATTGACATTTGATTTGATAGTCTTGAAACAGAATTTTTTGAAACTCGTATACTAATGTATTAAAAAATTAAAAGAAATTTTGAAATAGCTTTTAGGAAATTTTGTCAATGATTTAAAAAAACAATATATATCTTCATTGGCAAAAAGTACCATCAAAATATAAAAAACTAGAGCCTGTAGGAATTAACTGTGTGTACACCATGAGAACACTTTCCGCCAAATGTCTTTATTTACAATTGTTGCTAAAGAAACAGGTTGCTGAAGGAAAAGTTCATTTTGCATAGATAGAAGCTCATTCAAGTTCCTTACACTGACACATTTAGTGCCAAATTGGTGATATATGGTATTATTACATCTAATTTTTGAAAATAATTCACAAATTTCAAATTATTTGAATACTCAGAATCTTGAAAACATCTGATATTCCAGTCATATATATACAAAGAAAAACACATTAAATAGAGAAACTGATAATTATTTGTATGTCTAACAAATGCACAATAAGAAGAAAAAAAAATCCATTAAGAAATCTAAAGTGCAATCATGCATGACAAAAAATTATTAATCTGCATTTCATTCGTTTTAAATTTATGTAATTAATAATCAACAAATTCTTAGGAGTAAATGCAAGGAAATCTAACATAAAAACAATAGTTCGCAAATTTTTATAAAAGGTTGTTTATATCTAATACAATGTAAAATGTTCATCATTAAGTACACTTGAAACCTTTTTGAAATTTATTTACTTCCTCTGAAGTATATATATTTTCTGAAACAAAATTAATAATTATCATACTACTAATATTTAGTTTTTTAAAAATCTAGATTTGATCTGTGACTTATTTTTAATATGTACAAGATTTCTAAAATATAATTAACTTAACAAAATGTATATGTAAAAATATTCTGAATCTTTAAATAATTAAAATATTTATTCGAGCGTGTGTCAGAGGTCCTGCACTTAAAGGGAAACACAAATAAAGCCTTTAAAAATAATTTGAAATCCCTTTACATTATCTCTATCAAAAAAAGATGCAAAAGTTCATTTTAATGTTTTATTCCAGATGATCAAATGTTCACTTTCCCAGGCTTGAAAAAGAAAATCATTTTAAAGAAAATATTTCATGAAAACTGGCACACACTTTAGGGCTGAAAAATAAGTCCTTCATTTCATTGAATATCAGTAGTCATTAGAATAATAGCAATAAAGGATCCCAATACTCCTGCATTCATTTTAACATTCAGGGTTGAAAATTCTTCTCTGCTAATGTCCTTCAGTTTCTATTAGACATTTTTGTTTGAAGCCCATCAATGTCATTTAGGAATACCCATCAGTTTTGTAAACTACCATTCTATTATTACAATCAGGCTACAGGATTAGAAGAAATCTCATTAAATATTCTAATTCTTCTAGCTCACATTAACATGTGTAAGTTTTTAGCTTTCTTGAATCACATTTGAGAAATTCAAACAACAAGCTGTGAAAATAAGCCTGCACAGATTTTTTTATTCATAAAAGAAGTGTAATGTATTTCCTATAATGTAATGTAATCGTCATATCATTATAATGTTGGACAATGTTTGGCAGTAAATATATTTTTTTACAATTGCATAAACTCAAATTTTAGAAAAGTAATAAATTGTACTAACCTAAATATTTTCAAATACCATAACAGAATTATTATTTTTAAATTCAAAGTAATTCCTTTTTCTTTTAAAGGTGTAAATTCAATTTCTTATAATTGTTATTTAACATTAAGAACAAAAGCATAAATCAATTTTTAAAAAAATCTTGACAACAATTGTGACAGGAGATAACTGAATTATATCTATAAATTTAACAGAAATAATTAAACAATTTTGATGAAAATAAAGTACTGAATTCATAAAATATATTTCCTTTAAAAATAATGAAATTCAAAGTACCCTGCAAAACTTATTTTAACTAAAATCTTCAATAGAATTTCAAAAGAAAAAGTATTCAAAATCAATAACCAGTTTAATTTTTCTAATGCAAACAGCCTAATTTGCTTAAAAAGTTTCAAATTCTTATTTTAAAAATATGTTCATCAAAATGGATTTCTGCGGTTTCCATTTCCAAATATCTATGAATTAAAAGGGTGATCTTATTTAATCTCTTAAAAAGTTATATAACTTTTGGTTTACGACAACCATTTCATTAAATGTCAGTTTAAGGCATTATATAAAAGTTTTCTATTTAGAAAAAATCATAAAAAATGTATGCGATATAATTTTTTTTAACTAAAGAAAGGGTCTTTAGTTTTAGTTGAAAGTCATATGAAAAATACTTTTATATTTTATGGCACTTAATGCAAATCATTAAAAATTCCTAAAACATTAAAAAGAAAAGCAAAACAGCATTTCCTGAATATAAATGAAACCATTGATTTCGTAATTTGTTCGTTTATAAAAGCAATAATAACACTTTAGAAACAGATTTATTTTGGAACATTTTGTCTGATATAATTATTTATTATTATTTAACACACTTCAAATATTATTTATGTTGAGTTTTAGCCACAAGTTTAAAAAAAATAGAAAAGAAAAAAAAAACCTTTAAAAATTTTGAAAACAATTTATTTGTATTGTAAATATATGAAGTTTTTAAGAGAAATGGTTCAAGTATGTAAAAATATTTATAAATGTTAGAATCTATTGCTTTTCCATCATTTCACTTTCGACAACTTAAATTATTAATCATAACAAATATAAAAAACAATTATCCAGGAATTAACTAACCAAATACTTTTATGTTTTATTTTTAGTCAATTCTGCCAGAAAAAGTATAACAAAATTACTCAGGAACAAAAAAAAAAAAAAAACTTAAAGAATAAAGACAATCAAAAGAACGTAAAGCTGAAGTGTGACTATATGGAAGAACACATTACTAATAAAAAAATAATAAAAATGTACCAGAAATAGATTTTATAGCTGCAGAAAATTAAATAAAAATCCAAAATCTTCTACAAGCAGTAATTAAACTAAATGAAATGAAACAAAGAAGCAACTATGAAATTCAACTTTATAAAATAGATTAATTATGATTAAAATAATGCCAAAATTATCTCATTTCAAAATGCTAAAACTATTTTCCAAAGATCAAGTTACAGTTGTGTAATTTCTTTAAAAAAAATCTAAGTCACTATCACAAGATTCCATCTCTTCTGAATCTGAATCGCTGCTCCCAATTTTAATTACCAGTTTATTCACTAGCTCTTCCAAAATTGCATCCTTTCTTCAAAAATTGTTTACATGTTTTTCCATGTAATGGTGATGCACTTCCCATTCTTAGGAAGCCACTCCGCCCATAACTTGGTACAATAGACATTGTAAATTCTTCAAACTTATTCCAGTGACATCTTTTTCTTTGGTAAGCCTTTTAATTGTAGACTGAATCAAAAAATAATCAAATGCAACTAATATTAACCAGAGAAAAGGTTAATAAAATATAACAGAAGCAACTTAAGCGAATATAAAGACATATGCAAATACGGCAAAAGCGAGAAAACGAGTGATCTACAGCTTTTTCATTGCTTCCAATTAATGCCAAGGGAAAAAATCCAATCCAATACTCCCTATTCAAAATGGATCTTCCTAACCAAAACCTATTTCTATATTGGCTGTTGTAAACAAAGTCATTTGGTAGGAAATGTTCTCGTGGTAGACACACTGTACTTAATCCCATGAAAGTATCTTTTTTCAATTCTTAAAAAAATAATAAAAAAACAACAACCCATCAATCTTTACAGGAAGAAGGCTTATGACTAAGATTAGATTCTAAACAACAGACCTAATGAGAAAGAAATTTGGTAAGAAGATAAATACATCCATATTTTGAAAACAATTTATTTGTATTGTAAATATATGAATGGAACAATTTTAATTGCTCTGTGATAATATTTAATGTAACTGAATTGTTAATAGCATTTTAAAAGTAACATTTCAAAGTAGCTGACGTCTTTAAAATATGTTACTGAACAGAAAAATGTAAAGTAATAATAAATTATGTAGATATGTTTGTTGAAATAATACATTATTAATAATCATGATATATCAGTTCCTGAATGTTAACCACATCCCAATGGCGAACATAGTCAATAGACTAACATAACATCGTTGGCATATTTTTTGGGGAGATTTATCGCTATTTGCAATAAACATAACAATTTTGTATTTTTTTTAGAGGGCGGAGATTAATACAGTAACAAGGTACCTTTAACAATAGTGTTGAATTATATTGTTATAACATAAAATGATACATTGAGGATGCAATGAAAAGAAGTAAGAATGAACATACTGTTTTTGAACTGCTCGTACTGCTGCCCATAAGACTCGTTCTCCTCCTCCGCCAGCATTGCAATAAGGATGAAAAAAACCAACAGTAAATTCTCTTTTCCTTTCTTTCAAAATACGTTTTCTAAAAACTATATATACTTTAAAAGAAAATAATCCAAAAGATACAAAAAGAAAACAAAACAGCAACGCACTAAAAATCATTTTTTTAAAACTTAAAAATAGTCAGCTTAGTTGATAAACTGATGACATCAATTTACTGTAAGAAGCGGCAATTTTAATGCCAAATGAAGTGAATTTATTTCATGATATTCTATAATAAAGCGGATCCAGCTTGAATGTCCAAAAAACACCGTATTACCTTATATTCACAGTTGTTTCAAACAGTTTAAGGTGAGGTTAACAGTTAACTTTAAAATATGCTTAACGGACAGATTAGAAATTTCGAAAGCAATAAATGATTCCCACAGAAAACATTGTATCAACATATTTAATCTTTTTCATAATTTTCTGCATGTATGCAGAGGAAAAGAGAACTAAGAGCTGTTTTATATAATGGACACAAATCGTTCAATTTACTTTTAAGTAACAGTTGTGTGAAAGCTTACTCAATTTCGCCACAGTGAGCTGAACTGAAAAAGAAAATATAAGAATTTTTTCACATCATATCAGCAAAGTGAGCTTAAAGTATAAGAATGGTTTATTATATGTTTCAGTACCAGACGTTCAACAATTATGTCATCTATCGAAAGCAGCAAGTCTTCTTAAGACGCCAGGGGCGATATTAGTTAATTATTGAAACCGTCAATTAACAACTGAAGACGGTAGAGTAGATAATAGCCATTGTTGCTATATACTTCCCAATCTCATATTGTCAAGTTTACATATGTATATATAAAGCTTCTAGATGCTTTTAATTTATTTTCTTGAAGGTATTTTCTATGGTCCTTAACAACTGACATGAATATGTCACTTCAATTTTTTTTTTTTTTTTTTTTTTTTCAAATTTAGAAGTGCAAGGTACTGTTATGACGGTTATAAATCCTACCGTCATTTTTTGTTCTGCGATGTTAAAATTTAATTAGCTTGATGTTTCCTTATACCAAAGCTGTGTTAATCCGTCACAATTAGTGTAGCAGATTTTAGGCGAATTCTACGTCATTTGACTCACTTTTGGCGTGCTGAGTGAGCAACCAAAAAATGTATTTAAACCTCATCAAAGTTTGGAATAATTTGGTTTTATAAGTCTTTGCATCCTAATCAATTTTTATCTTAAACTAACCTATATACACTTCATTCTAAAATGTTCTCTTATTTCTTCACCCGAATCCTACCTTTTAATTATTTCTAACACACTCTCTAAAAAATTGTTGACAATTGTTTAAAAAAATAAAAATCCTCAACACTTGGGTGTCTTTTTCAGATACCCAAGATTTCCTTGTGTAAGCTGACACATGTCGGGATCTCATAGTAAAATAGCTCATGATGTAAACTGGTGTGTCATCTTATCACTTCTTCCTTGTATATAATATAATACCTGTGTAAAATAAATTGAAGTAAATTTCAAATGTTTCTTCTTTTTAACCATGCAGTTGCAAAATTATATGTGCATATATATCTTCCTATCTTTGTTTTAATTTTCATTATTAGTCTTAAATGCATGTACATGTCCCCCCCCCATAAAAATAAAGGTAAGCATGATTGTAAATTATTAAGTCAGTTCTTTAATTTCATAAACATTCTACTATATTTTGGCCAAAGGCACATGAGTTCTTAGAAAATCAATGAAGTTTGTAATTTTTTTTTCAATTTTCTTTTTCTTGAGTAATTGTTGATAATTTTTTAATTTGTCTTTTTGCTTTCACTTTTGAATCTGCCTTGAAAGCTCTTATTTTATTAGAAGATAGGCTGTTATCCTTTTAATATTTGAAATGGAAACAAAAAAACTTTATTTGTAATGTACTTTAGATATAAATATATAAAAACATAAAAAGTTTTTTTACTTTCAGTATGATCTTCTCTATCCATGATATTTATGAACATTCAGACCAAAGATAATCATTAAAATTGATTTGAAACTAATAGTGATCCTCCAACAGAAAGAAATCGGACGTAACACAAGTGTAAAACATCCAAAAGAAGTTGAATTGTAAAAGTAATGAATTCTGCCAAATATAAACACCAAGCAGTAGAATTATTATGATTAAATATATAAAATGAATAAATTAATATAAAAAATGCTAGTATTGAAAATATTTCAGATTTATTACATGAAAGAAAATTGATATCAAGAATGCTAAAATTAAATCCCAAAAATACAGAAATCTACTTTTCTTCAGAAATCAATGCCAAATACAAAATAAATGTAATGCTGAAAGAAAATATTAGCAGAACTCAGCCTATTAACCTTTGTTACAATCCAATGTAAAAAAAAGTCCTATTAAAATGGGAAATTTGTAATCCCATTCTACATCATGTTAAGAAACGCACAAATTAAAACTAATCGTTAAAATCGGATTGAAACAAGAAATATTAACAGAAAAAGAAGTAAATAACTCTGTGCTATCTATATGCTTGTTTATAAATATATCTGGCTTTTGAATACAAGCTTGCATAATAAAAGCTAGTTATTATTTATGCTTGCATTCATAATTAGTAATTCATATACATATACATAAAAAGAGCTATACCAAAATAGAAGTTGGCTAGACACTAAAAGAGCTTTACCATACTCTCAGAGATACTACTATATATCTTCTTAATTGAGCATATTGTTTATTCCCCCTTTTTAAACGATTCTCTGCATTCTTTCTTTTCAATTTTATTAAGTTGACGAATATTGAAGTTTAAATAGTATTAAATTGTGTAGATGAAATAGTGCAAAATATTTATTTTTACTTTTTATTTCCTACCGCTTTCAAATCTGTTATAATTATGTGTTCATGTCTTCTTCCCCCTCACTTATCCTGAAAGAAAATATTCACTCATATTTTGCTTGTATTGTACCTTCTATTGGAAATATAAATGTTCTGTCAATGAAATCTCTACCAAATAGAATAATATTTGCCATCACTTTTGACCTCCTATTGAGTTTTTAATTTTCTTTTGGAAAAATTTTCTGATATAAATAAATAATTAGTAATGATTTAAAAAGCCTAGAATTTTGAATGTACTTTAATTGTTTCTAATGAGATATTTACATTAAATCCTCTAATTTTCATAATTTATTTTTCTGAAGATAGTCTCATCAATCTCTCAAAGAAATTCTGTGCTAAGAACACTTCTACATGTTTTCAAATCTAACTTGCTTTATTCTGAAGCCAAAGCATACATGATAAATGTTATTACACAGTTTTATTTTTTATTGAAACTCCTTGTTTTATATTAAAATTAATGCACTATAAATCTTGTCTGATTCAGAAGCATGTGCAGAATTAACTTGAATTTGGAAAAATTAGAATTCAGAATGGGCTTTTTTTTATATATATATTTTAAAACTTTGATTTTATTTTTTTTAATGATTATTTATACACATTTTTTAAAATTGTAATTATTTTGTAGAAGTATTATAGGAACTATTTACATATTTTTGATATTTCTCTTCATAGGCATCAAGAGTAATTTGGATGTTTTATCCAGATGAAAAAAATATATATCAAGTAAGATTAACAATATATGCATAGTTTTGTTTCTCTTAGTTTTTTTAATGATACCTATTTTTTACATACTTGTATGCAGAATCTACAAAAATTATTGCAATCTTCAAAGAATCTGACTTGAGAATTTGAGAAATCTCTATGTTTGTCTTTCCTAAGTAAAAAAAAAAAAAAAAAGATTTATGATATCTGTCTGTGAGGACAATAGCTGGAAAATGCTTCAAGCTAAATAGATGAAATTTCATATGTATTTTTGGTATATATTGTTATATTTTGTATATAATCTTTCCACCAGATTGATAGATTTCTACCATATTTTCAATGAAATCCATTCAGAGAAAGTATCTGCACAGCTGTTTGAATACAAGTAAACACAGTTAAAAAATGAAAAGAGTTAGATAGATAAAATTTGGTATACAGGTTTAACATCTAAAATGCCAAATTTGGAACTAAATCTTACAAGATATTGATAATCTATACATTTGCATACATGTTAACATGATAACTAAAAATCATAATTTAAGTAAATGAAATTTAGTATGCAAGTTAAGCATCAGAAATGCATATCCTTGTGAAATTGGGAGCCAAAGCCCTCAAACTGTTATTTGTCAATCTGTACTTTCGCATGTTTATAAACATTATAACTCAAAAATGCAATAAATTAAATAAAGGAAATTTAGTAGTGATCTTGAGACTTTAATTTTGGTGTTGTATCAAATTTCGGTTTCATTTGGTCAAAAAAAAAAAAAATGTTTTAAGTATATATTTATATTGATTGATTTATATTACACCACAAAACATTACTTTTTTTCTATTTAAAAATAACTTTCCAAAAGCATGATCATTTTTAAACATTGTTATTTTAATGATATTTTTTATTCTTCTGCCATTCACAGTTTACCTAAAATTATCGAGACAAAGATTATATATGATTTTTAGAGGTTGTGCTACTCCTCTTCAAAGCAGTATTGTTGCTGTTCGAAGAGAAAAGTAACTGTCAATATTATGTGAATACTTACATTAGAATAAAATACATAAATGCTGTTTACTAAATATTTATAATCATTAAATCTAAAATTAGGATACAACAGTAAATGCTTATATAATCTTGATTATGTGTAATTCTTCTACCACTACATGTTATTTTAAATTTTGAATCCTTCATCTTTCCATTTTCATCCTTGTTTAATGGGGTATTTATTTTGTTTTCTTTTATTTTTTAAGTTTTGAGAATCATCTTCACCTGAGGCTATCAAATAAGTTTGTTTCAGCTGATTAACATAAAAATTGTCTTATTCTTTAATTCTCACTGCAAAATACTTGTCATTTCTGGCATTTGCAGGAAAAGGTGCTTCATTATTGGATTCTAATGCTTTATTGATACAATCTACTCTGACCAATGTTTGTGAACACAAAACATGTGTGCCGAGAAATTTTATTTTTCTGGCAACTAATGCAAGTTTTAGCTTACTCTCTAACTACTTTTTTAATATTCTTTAAAATGAATTATGGTATTACTTGTTTCACTGATAATTTGATGCCAGACAGGTCATGCATTTTGTGGAAAACATTCATTCTGAGGCATAAATGGTCAAATATTTGGAATTAAAGCATACACCAGATTATTTTTCTAAAGCTTAATGGATACTTAAAATTTAAATTAATTATTTTTTTAGTTCTTCATAAGTGATTTCTTAATCCAAATTTTTGTCATAATCGATGTTCGAAAATGATTCAATTTTGTACATCGAGTCTGCAATAAAACTATCTTTCTCAATTATTTATTTTATATTTCTCAAAAGTTAAAAAATTTGTTTGAGGTGTCTCAGTTGTCTGTGTGATACTTTATCATTTTTCTTTATAAATGCATATATAGTTGGCTTGTAATCTGTGAATATCATAAAACCTTGTATGATGTTTAATTTTTGTTTGCTTAACATATGTTCAAATTTTTGGTAGAAAGATAGATACTTAAAAGTTCTTGATCTTATATGCTATAAACCTTTGAGTGCTATTTAACTTTTTGCGATAAAATGTTATTGGTTTCCAATCTCCATCTTCATATTGTTGTAGAATAGAATCAATTGTAAAATTAGAGGCATCTATACATAAAGCTAATGCGGGGTGGCCAGCCAACTGGGAAACAGGGAATGGTCAGGAAATTCCAAAAGATTGGGAAAAGTCAGGGAAATTAGATTTTTTTCTTTTTATTTTGATAATTATTATGGTAGTCGACAATCAGCTGTTCCCCTCTCCTCCCATTAGTGGAATGGAACATTATTGGCATCCAATGACAATCAATTGTTTACTGAAGTCAGAAATGGAGGCCATTGTCATTTCTGCCTTATTTAATACACTTTCTTTGAAGGCAATAGATATTAATTTTCAACCTAATCAGTTATTATCTCTCAAATAATGCCTGTATATTTAGGTTCCATTTTTGAGTTAATGTTGTTAAATTTGATATCTTCATTAGTTATATCATTAATTTGAAATTGTGCTTCTATCTAATGAAACCAAATGTCTAGTTTATCTAATTCCATAAAGGTGGAATTTTTATATTGACCTTCATGGTTTTGTGGTGACGCTTTATAAGCCAGATAACAGCTACGAGACAAGAGAAATTTCTTTTGTCTAGTGGTCTTGTTACTCGGCTACGAACCCAAAGGTTGCGAGTTCGATCCTCGCCTATCGCTAGTAGTAAGATTGGTGACCCGATGACGTGATACGCAAAAAACCTTCATACAACTGTTGTAGCGCCCTCTACCAGAAATAAATAAAAATCAAAGCTGATAAATAATCAGCCAATAAAAAATGAAGCTGATAAACAATCGGCCAATAAATAAAAATGAAGCTGATAAATAATCAGCCAATAAGAAAAAAAAAAAAATGCAGCTGATAAATAATCAACCAATAAATAAATTAATAAAGCTGATAAATAATCAGCCAAAAAAAAAAAATGGATAAGACGCTACAGCCAATACATCACCACTAATAACAACAAAAACAGGACAAAAAATCGTTCGTCTCACCTCCGACGCACTGAAGGGGGAGTAATGTGGTGACGCTTTATAAGCCAGATAACAGCTACGAGACAAGAGAAATTTCTTTTGTCTAGTGGTCTTGTTACTCGGCTACGAACCCAAAGGTTGCGAGTTCGATCCTCGCCTATCGCTAGTAGTAAGAGTTTCCAAAGAATTAGCATCATCTAACAGGTTTTCTGTCTTCTCATTATTTTCCATAATATATTTTTGTTAAGAAAAAGATAATTTAATCGTAATTATTATTACCTTTTTCGGTTAGTTTTCCTAGCCAAAGTTCGAAATGTACGCGAAAATGCCTACATAAACAAAAGCATAGTTTGCTTCTGTTCTTTCTTGAGAAATTGTTTCTTTTAATCTTTAAACATATTCATCTCGTAAATAATAAATTATCATAATCTCGTGCTAATTTAATATTGTCTAAGATTAAACTATTTAGATGCAATCATCTGACTAATTAGCATAAGATTTCGGTATTTCTGATTCGAGTCGTAACTACTGTGCAATATGCAAATGTAAATCTGTATGTACATGTAAACAATCACGTGATCGCCATGAGATCATATAAAAGCAGATGCCAGCTTTTGTAAGGGGATATCCGAATCCATTCTCCCGCTCTCTGGCTTGCTTTTCGCTGTAGCGACGTTTGTTTGCTACGAGTTTCTGAAATGTCTGAGAATTGACAATATAATATTTTCTGTGCTTTTAAAATTTTGTAAAGTAACTTCTTGATTTTATATTTTCTGTTGAACCTTAATGAATAAATCCCGTTGATGTTTTTAAAAGGATGTTGATCTCCAACTTTTGAATCCTTTGCATCGTAAATAGTATTAGTATGCGATTAGATGAACTTTTAGACCACTGCGTGATATTAGAGTTTCTTCATAATTAGATGCAGCCAATGCTACTCGTCATTTCATAAGAAGAAATTTTAACAATTTTAATATTAGGCTTGGGCCCACTTTAAGAATGCTACATCACAAAACATCATTTTTTTCAATTAAAAAGTAAGTTTTCAAAAGCATGCTTCTTTTTAAATATTATTATTCTGATAATATTTTTTATTCTACTGTTGCCATTTGCAATCTACATAAAGTTATTGCAACAAAGATTAAATATCATTTGTAAAGGTTACATATTCATTTTACTTTACAGTGCTATGAAACGCATAACTCTCATAGATGGAAGTCTGAATTTAAAAATTGGAGGTCTTGTGATGATTACAACCATAGAGCTGATATATAAATGGAGGAAGCTAGTCACTTGTTTCTAGTCTAAACAAGTGTATGCAACATGAGCCATGTGACTTGTGAGAAATCTGGCTTTTTTTGGCGCCATATCGCAAATCTTGGCATACTCAAAAACTGCTGCGCAACATTTTGCTTCCCGACATTGGGGCCGATCGGTTTTCATTTCTAGTTAACATTTCCTAAATAATATATATATATATATATATATATATATATATATATATATTCATTCTTTGAAAACTAAGCAAACTGGTTTCGAAAATAATACATAATTTTTTACATCAGTAGGCGAGTTTGTTGATTTAAATTATGTTTACTTTTTTACTTTGTTTTTGTGCTTTAATTTAAAGTGAGTATTTTTCTTCTTTAAGTAAACATTTTATTTCTTTTCTTTACCTAAAAGCATCTTTTAATTTTACATTACATGTTCAAATACATTTATCATTATCTCATACAGATAAAAAAAACTTTTTATAATAAAAGCAGATTATAAAAGTAAAGATTAAAAAAGTCATTTTTTTTCTTGAATATTCTGAATAATATTTATTTTTGCATAAAAAATGAAAAAGATATCAATTAAAACTGTTAAATTATTTTGAAATAAATTAGAAAGAAAAAAAACTCTATCTCAGAATCTAACCCAAGTATCCTGAATGCTACGCCAGTGCCCTAACCACTACACTACTCGAGCGCTCGTTCGGGTAACATATTATTAGTATATAAGCTAATTTGAAAGTTTTAAGGTTGACTATTGAGTCTTAATATTTTCATTAATAAACATTCTAAATGCATACTATCATTATACAAAATCTCACTCTGAAAGTTTTAAACCTCGTGCCTTCTCCTTGTTAATATCAGTTTTAAATATTTTGATTCTGGTTTATAGTGTTGGCAGTAACTTTGCTTCTAACTACCGCAGAAACAAAATTAAATCATTTTTGGAATTTTAAATGCATTTATTTAATACAAAATAATAGGGAAATTCGAAATTTTTACGAAAACAGTGATTTTAGGGTATGTGCATATCGCAAGTTATTAATAAATGTTAACATTCAGACAAAATTTTTATCTGTAAAGATAGCATTTCTTTCTTTAATAGTTTATCTTTAGAATATCCATTAGTTTCTTTTTAGATTTTAATTATAATTTATAAAAACATGCAATTACTGCTAGCACATTTATAAAATTTTACTATTTAACATTTTCAATAAAACATACGTTTTAGTTTCACTATTTCATTCACAATGATGATTTAATATCTTTTACGGTATAATACGATTCAAATATTTATGGTAATAAAGAAGCAACATATTGGAAATAATAAGGAATTTTATTTGCACTAAAATAAATACACAATTATTAATCGGTCAATAATGTTTATGTAAACACTTGTATTAGCGAGAAAAAATCACGCCAATCTTGCAGCCAAGCACTTGCAACACATTCGAGATTAAAATAAAGCAAGTAACAAAATATAATGCAGTTACATCAGTTTAAATGAAGCTTAATAACAAATTAAATAAATTTAATACAATAACTAAACCAAACTACGAAATATTATTCAGTTTTAACACCAAAATCACTGAATGAGGGAGGTTACGAAATTTTAAATTGACTTAAAATGGATATAAACAGAATATGTTTATTGTACATACCTGTGAAATGATACAGGACTATCCTTAGAAGCTTTTTCTTTGCATCCAATTGCACAGCAATAATTAACCATGGCTTAAATAAGTTTTAAAATCCAACAATTAAAAGTGATTAAAAAATCTGCCATTGAAATATAATGGGGAACGGAGAATGCGGTTACAGTGAACACAAATTCTGTCCACTTGTCACGTGATTTTATCTTGTCCTACACCAAAGTAGGGTTGCACACCTTCTATTAGTATCTCAGCTCTATGATTACAACCTTGCCTCAAAGCCCGACAATTTTAATCTGGGAGAGGAGAGAGAAAATCTTTATTAGAGAGTATGTGAAAAACTTTTTGGCTGACCACTTCCACTGATTTAATAATAAAATAGTGTAAATTTTCATTCTTATAGCAAAGATGGAAAATAATTTTTATGAATTTTAAATTAGACTTTCTCTTTCGATTTGTCATTTCTATCTCAATTTTTTTAATTTATTCTCAGGAGTGGGGTTTTTTATATCTACAGTTTTTTTTAATGCTCTGTATTAGTGTTTATTGTATGCTATTTTTTCTATTTTATCTAAGAACTCTATTAAAAATGATTCTGACTGTGACAAATGGAGGATGTTTTACAAAAACATTATTGCTATTTTCCCCATTTCTTACCAATTTCAATAAAATGTTTGATAGACAGTAACATTTAGTCTGTATTTTTCTTCATTAGAAATTTCTTCCAAACAGCTTTGCCATCATTTTGCTGCTTTTATTTATTTTTAAATATTCCTTTTCTCCAAAATTTCTGACAAGAATTAAAAAAAAAAAAATGCTTTAGAACAAAACATTCTGACTTATTTTGTTCTTCCTCTATATCTTATGTGTCAATCTTGTTAGATTTGTCTCAAACTTTCATAGTTCTTCTGCAGGTTGTTTCATCAGACCTAATAAAAAAATTATATGCATACAACACTTCTACATATTTTCAAATCTAATATGTCTTTGTTTCAAACTAAAGCATGCATTGGGCATTTTGTGACTGATCATATTTATTTTGAGCTTAAACTTTTAACCACTATTATTTTAATGTATTATAAACTTTTTGCACTATTTAGTATATATATGCTTCATCTGAATTGGGAATACTTTGATTTTAGAATTTACTTCATTTTAGAATTTACTTATTTATTCTTTTTCCTACTTTTACTATAATTTTTATAACAGCTTTATATACAAACACACATTTTTTATTTATAGGAATATTGAAAACATGACTATTATTTCATTTTTTATTTTGTATCATGAACAGTTTGTTTTTAGTTAAAATTTTTAATTTTGCCTATGTGATATTAAGATAGGATTTGTTTCTCCTTTTCAAAATTTATTTATCTAAAGTTTGTTTTAATAAACACGCAAAAAACAAACAAACTTGCAAAGTAATAAAATGCTTGTACTCTTCTTTTAAAAAAAATCTCAAATCTTACTTGTTTTAATCTGAAATTAAAACATACATGATAAATGTTACTACAGGAGTTGTGTTCATTATTAAAAGCCTGTTTCATATTTATATTAATGCATTAGAAATCTTATCTTACTCTAAAGCATGTAAATAGCTTATTTAAATATGGAGAAGTTCTCATCAGAATGGAGTTTGACATATCTATATCTGTTATTTAATTTTTATAATAGCTATTTATATATATGGTACTGTTTTCTGTAGAAATAATATAAAAACTATTTACATACTTTTACAATTTATCTTTATAAGCATCAAAAATAATTTGTGGTTCTTTATCCAGCTGGAAAAAAGAAGGAATAAAAGTCTGGTTACTTTATTTAGGTATGTCTATTTTTTCTATTAATTTTTGTAAATACTTTTTTTTTTAATAAATTATAAGGATCTTTTAATTGTGTATGTCTATATATATAAATGAGAAATAAGTTACTAGAATTTTTAAATTAGACTTCCTGTTTTGATCCAGCATTTTTTGTCTCAAGGTTTTTTTTTTTTTTTTTTTAATGTATAACTTTGATGTAGTCTCATTCTTCTCATTGACTTTTCTGAGCTTTTTATTTGAGGATTCTTTCTTTTCAATTATTTTTGTGTGAGTACAAAGAACTTTTAATAACATTAATTTGGTTTTTAGACTAAGTGTATGATATGATGTAAAATAATTTATTTTTTCTTTGATTTCCTGCCAATTTCTATTTGAATTTTTCATTGACCACAGAATAAAGATATATTTTCTTGCCCCCCATCTTCTAAACAGAATAACTTAATTCATTTTGCACCTTGTATTTATTACCTTCTTCAATGTTCCATTCATTTTCAAACTTAACTTTCTAATTTGAATAAAATATTTTGAAATCCACATGACTATGTCTTTCCTGTTAAAATTGTAATAATTATATGATCTTTTGACTGGGTTTGGTTTTAATTTTATACTTTACTTTTCTTAAGTCTGTTTCATCAAATGGTAGAAAAAAAATTTCTTGATTGTGACACTTCTTTATCACATCAAAAACACTGTGAAGATAAACCATGCATAATAAATGTTGTTACAAATAAGTTTTGTTTATTATTGAAAGTCTTACTTCATTATTTATATTTATGCAGTAAAAATCTTATCTCTCTCTTAAGCATATGAATTGTTAATTTGCATTTGGAAAAGTGTGACTTCAAAATGGGCTTTTACACACGCACACACATATATATAATGTGTTTTTTTTATTTTAATATATCAATGATTATTTACACACTAAAATGTGTTTTTTTTTCCCTTTAGAAATACTGTAAAAACATTGTTGCTATTTCTCTTTATTGGCATCAAAAATAATTTTTTGTGTGCTTATTAAGACGTAAAAATAACAATAATATTCGGGTCACATAAATAAGGTGGTTATATCTTTGTTTTGTATGCTCTTTTTTTATTTATTTATTTTCATATATAATAAGGTTGTATTAATTTTTAAATGTGTTCTCATTTCATAGATGAGAAATAATATACATGAATTTTAAATTTGACTTCCTGCTTTGACTTGTCCAGTTTTTGGTATTTTATATTCTGAAACAAGACTGTTTTTTTTTTTTTTTTTTTTTTTTTTTTCCCCAATGTCAGTTATGTGTCAGTCTTTCCTTTCAATGTATTCTTCTTCATTTTAGAGATCCTTTAAAAAATGATTTTGACTTGCTGAGAGATGGAAGGTATAATAGCAAGCATGTTATTTTTGTTTAATATCTCCCCAATTTGAATTAAATTTTTTAACTGACAGTAAACTTTATTCTTTATTTTTCCTCACCTCAAACCTCATCCAAACATTTCCATCATTTTGCTACTTTTATTCATTTTTAATATTCATTTTAGCCAAATTTTAGAACATAATTCAAAAAATTGTAGCAATGCATTTTTTTTTTCTTTTGCCTTAACAGTTTCTTACATGATATTTAAATTAGATTTTCACCAAATTTTCATTGCAGGTTATTTAAAAATAAAAAGAGAAAAAAAAGTGTGCATGTAGAATGTATTAGTTTTAAAATTATGTAGAAGAATTCTTGTGTCAAATCATAGCATTTGTTGACTGTTCATACATAATTTTTATTTCAAATTAAATTCGTGTTTAATTTATTACAATATATATATTTTTCTCTATATATGACATATTTTGGGTTCAACAGAATTAGAAATAACTATAATTAGCTTTATCTTATACATAATCTTATTTTCTGTCACTGAATTGTGTTTATTGTATTATTTTTATTTGCATGCAAAACTGTTATAGGAATACTGAAAGCGATTTGTATGCGATTGTTATTTCATTTTATGTATATCATGAACAGTAGGATTGGTTTATTTTTCGACAAAGATTCTTGTAATAATATTGATATCTATGTATTTTTTTTAAAAAAATTACTACTTTGATTTTTTTTTCTTTGAATAACAGTCTCTATATTTGTTACATGTGAACTGATATTAAAGATAAAAAATAATTTAAATTCAGACTTTCTCACTTAATCAGTTTTTTTTCTGTCTTGAATTTTCTTATTTTATAATTTTGATTGGTGTTTATTATTTTTTTTAGCTTTTCTGGATTCTTGGTTTTTATTTAATGCATTCTTTTTTTTTTAATTATTTCTGTTTTAATTTAAAGAAATATTCAATAAAATTTATTTTTTCTGTGGAGAAAAAGTAAAAGAATGAGATATGGTATAAAGTCGTTTTTATCCTTTAATTTGCTACCACTTTCTGTATGAATTTTTCATTGGCAATCCTGAATGAGGACTCTAATAATTTTTTTTTCCTCCTTTTCAAACAGAATTTTCAGTCTCATCCCCCCTTTATTTATTAACTTCTTAATGTTTCCATGTAATGTAATATTTTGTAAGTAAAAGATAAATAATGTCTGAAGAACTATCTGTTTTCAGTTAGAATTTTTAATAGTTTCTAAATGATAAAGATTTGCCCTATATTGGGGCATGTTGTAATTCTAAATGGAGTTAGTTGAGATTTACAATATTATAGCAATGAAAATATATATAATATGTTTGCCATTTTTGTAGAATAACAATAGGTCTGTGAACTTTATTCATAAGGTGCTTAATTTCATAGGCTATTCTTTTGAGTAATCATCATAGTTATTTTCTAAATCGAAGTTTTTACAAATATGAAATTTATGAAGCCTAGCAGTGTGGTTGTGAGCGCATTCCAAATTGTTACTTTAAAGCCAACTTGCATTTGACAAGAGTTCAGAAATCTTTATACAATATAGTTTATTATGTTCTTTGTCCAAAGACACTTGTTAAGGAGATTTTTTAGTTTTTCGATTTTTTTTTTCCATATGTGGTAGTTTTTTCTTCATAGTTAGTTGTCTTATGGTTTCAGTTTGCAAAGCAGTTCTTTTTTTACTAATGAATGAAAAATGAAGCTGATAATGATAATTTTACTGATAATGAAATACTAATTTATTAAAATGAAGCTTCTTTTTGAATACCACTTTGACAACTTTCCTGTTTTCAGTTTCTGAAATCAACCTTATTTCTTGTGGACTGACATGAACCTCCTGTCTGTCCTTATGTCAAAGTAGAGAGATTTATTTTTAATAAAATATTAGTTAGTGATGTAGATGAACTTCCTTCGATACCTAAGAAGTTCATTATTTTGGATAACTGTTGTCATGCGTGTTCTGCAATGTTTCAGACCTCAGGTAAATATGTCGATCATGGCCATTGGCAAGAAGTCTTTATCGCCATATAATTATGCTGACACTAAAACTAACCTAGTTAAATGGATTGTTCAAATTGCAAGGAAACATATTGCTATTTTTACCAGTATTATACCATTTAGCCAGATTATTTCACTATAGAAGAAATGTCATATGTGGGTCATTTTCAAAATTCGGTGCCATTTGTTGTCCATGTGAAACACATTTTTTTTACAAGATATTATAAAGTTTAAATGATTTTTCTTTTTACCATGCTTTTTAGCAGGCAATTTCCAGTGGAGAAACAATAAAATTAAAATAATTCATTTGATTTTTTATTTTTTTTTCTAATAAAGAAGTTGATAGGAAACAAAAATTCAGCTGTCCAAATCATAAAACTCAAAATGTTTTTTGTTGCATTACTTTCCAAAAATTAAAATTTTTATTCTGATATATTTTTTTATTGTGAAATATACTTTTAATTATGTTATAAAGAAGGTTTTAATAACCTTTTAAGAAGAATAGATGATTTTTACCAATTAAATACAGCTGTCCAGACATTAAGTCATGTCTGTTACCATACAATATTTTCAACATTTTAAGCAACAAGATTGAAATTTTGAAATGACAACACTTGTATACCAGTGAAACATGTTCTAAGAAAGAAATGCAAGCAGCCATCTTGAATGTTTGATGTTTGATTGAAGAAGCTGAAGTCTTTTTGTGGTAAGTATTTTTATTGCATCTCATGTCTGTTACCTTAATATTTTGTATAAAATATATTTATTTATTAATTTATTCAACTGATTAATTTAGATTTTTAGGTTTTTAATTGTAATTAAAATTTATTTTCATGTTTTTATGGAATTATTTAGTTTCCTTAATTTTTGTACTTTGAAATGTCATGTCTGTTACTCTATATAGTAACAGACATGACAATCTTGGTAACAGACTTGACATGTTTCAAGATTTGAAATATGGTTCAATTTTTGGGTTTGTTTTGTTTAAATTTTAGTTGATATTTTTGGAAGAATTTTTTAAGCGTGGTGGTGGTGGGGGGGAGGGAATAAATGTAAGTTCTTACTTTTTAAAAGTACATATTTGTTACAGTTTTCATTTTTTCTCTTATCTTCTTTGTTTTTTATTATCACATTGTATTTACTGAATTGATTAATGTTTGCAATGTTATCAAATCATTTGCTTTATTAAACTTTATTTCTGAAAATTACGTGTGCAAACATGCTACAGAAGTGCAGGCATTTAATTTCGGAGGATCGAGAAAGCAGGCAACTCTGCATACTGGCGTTTTATATCTAAGAAACCAGCATGAACCAATTTCGTTCTGCTCAATTTCCGAATGTTACGACCATGGCCCTGCAGCAATTTGGGCTCACCTTCAGCCAATATTCAACGAGCTTAAGAGAATTTCCCCCGAAGTTGAAATTATCCACTTTTTTTCTGATGGCCCTACCACGCAATATCAGCAGAAGAAAAATTTCTTCCTTTTGAATGAGCATATAGCAAATAATGGTTATAAGTATGGATCATGGTCTTTTTTTGAGGCTGGTCACGGCAAGAGTGCTGCTGATGGAATAGGGGGAGCCATTAAGAGAGCTGCTGACAAAATAGTTGCACAGGGGACAGATATACCTGATGCAAAAACTCTGTTTAATGTTTTAATAAATAAAACAAACATTCAGCTTCATTATATCTGTGAAACAGATGTAGAAATGTTTAAAAAAATAATTCCATCTGATATTCCGGTTTTAAAAGGAACGATGAGCGTACATCAAATTTTTTCTTTTGGGAACGACTCAATGTTTTGTAGGGATTTAAGCTGTTTCTGCAGACAGAAAAATGTCTGTGATTGTTTTACAGTTAATGTATTTGCATTAAAAGAAAATGAACAAGAAAGCACAGCCATGACAATAAATAACGCAGAAAATAATTGTAAATCTTTTTCTTCTCCTTTATCCAACAATTTTCAACAAGATATTCAAGAAGGAAGCTTCGTACTTGTAAAATTGGAGGGTAAGCGATCGATAAAATATTTCGTTTCAGAAATAATCGACATTCAGGACGACAATTTTACAGTTAAGTATTTAAAAAAAGTCAGGAATCATGCAAAGTTCTTTTGAGAGGATGATAAAGAATATAATATTGAAGCAGAGGATATTGTAATGAAACTTCCAAATCCAAATCTAACTGGATGCTCTTTTCGCCAATTACAATGTTTGATGTGGATCTCTCCAAATATGATGTTGAATAAATAGCATTGTAACTCAAGAAAATACTAAAAAATAAAATGTGTACGCATGTTCCAATTCTGTATCTGTGAATTTCAAATAATATATACATATTTGTTTTTGTTTTTTTAATTTTATAGTAAAAAGTTATGTACTAAAAGAGAAACATATTTTAGCTTCATTCTACCTTTCAAGCTTTACATCAAAATTTGGCTCCTGAATTTATGTCATGTCTGTTACTCAGTGTCACGTCTGTTACTTTGTGTCATGTCTGTTACCATTTCAAAATTTTCCTTGAAAAGTTGAAATTGACATAATATTACTACAATTAGAGTTACATATTAATTGACTCTGCCTAGTATATATAAGAACGACAGACATTTTGCATTAATTGTTTTTTATAGTATTTTATATTTAAAAAATCCTTGTAAGAATTCTATATTAGTAACAGACATGACAAACGAAAGTATAAAAATACCATAAGAAATATGTTTTTATTCGAAAGTCTTTATTATATGGGTAAAATGACTCTATAGTTATATTAAATATAGCTTTACGTTATTGTACACTGAACTTAAATACAAAAATTACAAGAAAAATGTCCGGTAACAGACATGACAATTTTCATCATATCTGACCAAAAAAACATCAATTAAAAATATATAAAAGAAAAAAATGTATCAAAAATATTCAAGTAATCTACAGAAATAATGTGTGTTTAATAATATTAAAAAAAATTTACTAATTAAAATTTTTTTTATTTTTGTCTTTTCAATTTCCAAATGGCACCGAATTTTGAAAATGACCCATGTAGTCATTGTCTTTTCAGAGCTGTTCCTCATTCTTAATGAATCTACTATTGAATTTTTTTAAATACCTAATCACATACCAGTAATGTTTGTTGAATTCGATTCTTCTATTAATGAGTGTTGTCAAATATGAGGCAATACAATGTATTCACTTGTGCTAGCGTTAGTCATTTATTTTATCGGTTATTTTTATATCAAGGGAAAAGGTGAATAAAAGGCACTTACTCCAGTCATATCTATGATTTCCCTTCAAATTTCAAAAAGACCAAATGAACTATTAATTGTTATTTATTCACAATTATTCCTTAACGGTTCATTTCAATATTGCTCATACTTGTATTGTTTTTGTTTTTTTTGTTTGCTTTGGAATTAATTTGCTGAATAATGATGCTGGGACTCCAAATATCAAAAACGTGGTTCATTTAGACATTCATTTGAAATTTTTTTCAATACATTCATTTCTGTGGGATCACAAACGTTTATTGCTTTATCTTGCTCGCTAAAACTTTTTTTAATTCTTTTCTTTCAAAATTATACAGAGATACTTCTCTGCATAATCAACTGCGAACCCAACTGCGGTTACCGAAATTTTCGACTATGCTATTGTGTTGCATTAATTAATTTTAGAAAAACTTTCATACTTAATAAGAATTTTAATTTTATTTTTAACATTCCAGTGAGTTCTTTTTTTATCCATCTGCTTTCATCATTCATTCACAGACAACAATGGTTTATAGTTGTTTAGTAGATTTTAACACAGATCTGACAGCATAACTATTGGTTTAAACACATTAGAACTGCTCCTGACAATAGAATGTTAACCTCCATCTCATGGAAAAAATGACTTCCAGATATTTTCTTGAAAAGAAGCAAGAATGTCAATAAACGCCAATCATTAATGAATGATTGGCGTTTGTTGAAGAATTTGTCAATTCTCTACTTAGAAAATGATAGCATTAAATGATTCCCTGATTACCTTAAATGAATATTTTTGCATGCATTTAAATACATTGGTTCGGGACTAGAAGATTTTTGATAATATAAAGTAGATGATGACATTAATCGTGATCGTATTAAGTGACGTTTACTGTACTAATGTCTGTTTTTCGCAGAAACAGATAGTGCTTAAAAACAATTCTCTAGAAAAGACACACACACAAAGTAAGCTTTGCCTCTAAATAGCTCAAAATTTGTGATTGTAATTATTTGTATTGTATTTTAGAAATTTTCCGTTATATTTACGTTTGATAAACGTCTTCTAACAAAAGAAGACGAATAACATATATTAAACCAAATAGTTTCCTACAAAGCAACATGAAGGTGAAAATGAAACCTAAAAAATTAGATAAATAAGAAATCAAGAGATTGAAGGTGAAACTTTGTTTGAGTAAGGGATTGAAAAGAGAATTAGTTGGCTGATTTTCTTTCCCTGGTATGCCACTCAATTATTTACATTTAGTTACAGCCAGCCACCTCGTTGCCATACAACAAAGCAGAGTGAACAGGTTTTTTTTTTGTGACTGACAGGTATGTTCATTCCCATACTTTATCCATCTATGCCGCCAGTCAATTTTGTGTGACTGGGGTGGAGACCAATCAGTGGCTTCAGAAAGCTCGCCAATAGAATGCGAAAGCGTCAGCCAAAGGAGCAGTTCTCCTGGTGGTGGCGAAGCAGAGCCATCTATTGGTAGCTGTAGAAAACTCGCCACTGGAATGCGGAGGCGTCAGCCAAAGAAAGGAGCAGTTCTCGTGAAGTGACGTGGTGGATGCGGTAGAAAGGAGACCAATCAGATCGAGGCATTTCGGAATTAATTATAAGAGAGGAGTATGGTTATGACCTCGCGGAGTTTTTTTTTTTTCCCCGACTCGGCAACATTTGTAAGAATAATCAAAAGAAATATCTTATGTGAAATTTTATTTTTGAAGTCAGTAATATTCTAAATATTTACTGACATATTTATTACATTTTATGTAATTTAGTTATTAAAGGAAAAACTTGTCTCTATGAAATCCTCGAAACTAAGAATGCCACTCGGAGAAAATATCGATTCAGCTTCTTGTAAACGTAATATTCTGATTCATTAAGATAGACTGTTTATCTATAGTTACAAATGTTAGCATTTTTTCACAAATAAGCAGATAGTTAATAGTGTTGTTTTAAATATTTATCGATTCTCTTTAATCGACATCACATGACCTAATCAATGCGATTAGTCTACAAATAATAGAAATCAGTTGCAAGAAAATTTTTATCTTTACGAGGAAACGAATGCCAACTGAGAAAAATCAATCGAGGAATTTTTCAAATATATCATGCATAGTTTTCAGTTAACAAATGTTTTTATTGTCTTTAGACTGCAAAAGTTTGTCGAATTCTATATATATCGATTGATGCCACGAAAAAGAAATCGAACAGTTTTTTTTAAAATTTAAATTGGTATATAACATAAAATGATTAATTTGCACTGATGCAAAACAAATTAATCCTAGAAATATCAGAAGATTTTGCAGTGACTTATATGGGTTCATGGTACCCTGGATAGAAATCTTGGCAGACAAAGTAATGGAAAATGTTTATTTAATATTAAAAAACAAAAATGTCATAGGTATTTTATTCACCAGATTCCTAAAAGTTATCCAAAGATTCTATTTACTTCAATATTTGGCTAATTAGAGAGTTTTTAATTCAAATTTAGCGATAAACCGAATTTTTTCACTCGCGCTTGCATTTTTTATTTATTAAGATATTTTCGATAGTTCGAATATATTTTGACTAGTTCATTATATAAACAAAATATTGTATTTATTTTTGAACTGTTTTTATTTAAATTTATCAGTATATTGTTGTTTTTCTTCATTGTAAGGGAAAAAAAAATTCTCTTAATCGCAGAATGTCTTATTTTCGATTACCGAAAAAGAAAATTGCTGATTAGAAACCCAGTTACTGTTAAACTTCAAAGAATTTTTCTTCCTCAACCTTAACTTTTCATATTTTCACTTATGGAGTTTAATATTGAGAATCTGATTTTATTGAATCAATCCAGCATCTAAACTAAAATTCTGGTATGCTTATGGAAATCATTTTCTTGTATATTTTCCTACATTCAATGTTTACATAAGAATTTTACTGTAGTTGTTATACCCTATAGAGTTGCATAATTTATGAAATGAAATTTTTAGAGAAATTTATAATTGGAATGAGTTCCAGCTTTGGAGAATTAGTTACTATTAAAACAGTTAAATAATAAAAATGTGTGTGCTAAAATTTCTTGAATTGATTTTTTTTATAAAATTGTAAACAATTTTATTTCTATCTACTGTTGCAGAAAGGGAATAATTTTATATGAAGTGCAATAATACCACTGAATTTTAATGTTATTTGATTTTTTTCCTTAATTTCAATATTCCAAAATGGTCGATACCTTTAAAACATACAATTGAAAAAAAAACAACAAAAAAACCCCTAAAATTATAACAAGTTAATTAAATAATACATCATTAAGTAATACTCATGATGTATGTGTAACAATAAATATATATTGTTATAATTTGCAATTCAAAGAAGCAAGATTGAGTGTACTGTTTTCAAACTGCCCATAACACTCACTTTTCTCTACTGACATTGCAATAAAGTTGAGGGGGGGGGATGATAGTAAATTATTTTCCCCCTTTTTCTCGAAATTTCTTTTCTAAAAACTATATATAGTTGAAAAGTAAATAAGGGTCGTTCTTTTGAGGCACATGTAAATAAACTGCAGATAACATTAGAGGAAAGACAAGTGAGAAGGTAATGTTCCTCTTTAAATGTTAATCCTAAGTCTGTAAATGTGTGGATGAATAAGTTAATGGAATTGGGCCCTATTCATTCATACCACCATTTATTTACACTACCAGTTTTATAGTTTCAGCACACTGCAGTAGAATTTTTTTTCGTGTCTTTAGCTTTATTTTGATTTGGATGAAAAACAAAAGAAAGTTCAGATGTATTCATAAAAATGCAAGAAACGTAACCCTTTGCACTCGGAAAAGTAAATCGATGCAAAATTATTCACCTAATACAAGAGCTTGTTTATTATTTCGAAATATAAATATAATTGTTTCAAGTTGAATTTCTCCGAAAAATTAATTTACATGTCTTTATCATTCTGAAGGTATTTCAAGGTATAATCAAAGTTGAAAATAAAACGTCAAAATAATGCACCGTCTTGAATGGTGACCATGAGTCACCTCTTGAGTGCAAAGGGTTAAACCTAGGCTTTGCACTCAAATTAAATGGCATACAATCCATATACCTGCTGTCTCTATCATGGGTATTGAATTAAATGTGACTAAGACATTAGAAAAAATGAGTATTTTCTTATTGTTTTAAAATGCCATTTGTTACAGATTTTTTTTTTAACATAATATATAAACAGATCATATATACAGACATGTGCAATTTTTCCTATAACAAAGATGACATTTTAAAATAGCAAGAATAAAACATACTTTTTTTTCTTTTGACTTAGTCATTTTTAGCTCAGTACAGATAATTGCAACTTCATTACTTTTTTGTAAACTGATTAAATTTTTTATGCTTGAAATGCACAACTCAGATAAACAAATATATGTAAGAATTTTATTCATTTACGAATTACACTTATGTACTCAAAAATGTAACATTTTAATGGAATTTACAGGATAGATTTAATGCCACAAACAAAACAATATAAATACAATAACATATAGTTAAATCAAAAACAACTACAAAGTCATCATTGAGGGAAAAAGATTAATTTAAAATGAATACCTTAATATTTCAATAAAATGCTGATACATAATAATTCAAAACTTTTTAATTAAACTTTCACAAAGAAATAAAATGCAGTCATCCATTATAGATATGTCCATTAATCAAAATAGAATGTCTCCAAGTTCTTAAAAGGTCCAAATTTTATAAAAACAACAACAACAACATACATAAATCTATTCATTTAATAACAATTTAACAGAAAGAAAATAAATAATTTTTTCTTAGCTACGATTTAATTTTCAGTAAAATAAAATTATGTATATTTCACTTAAAATTCATCACTAAAAATCTAATTTTTATCTATACTAAAAAGAAACAGGTGTCGCTATCTATAAAATAACACCAAATTATGAACTGTCTTAGGTTCCAATACATTATATAAAAACAATTTAAAGTACATCCAAATACATTAAAAAGTTATAAGCCATTTTTTTCGTGGCCATTTAATGTTGATACAATTGTTAAAAGCTTTTCAAATACATATGCATACTATTTTTTTTTTTTATCACACAACAGAATTATGATGTGAAAATATGAGTTGCAACTAAGAAACATATTTTAATGAATAAATGTAATTTCAACACTGAACGTATATATTAACAGTTAAGCTACAATTAAGATTATGTTTTATAATAGATATATCTCTTAAGAAACATGCAATCA
Organism: Argiope bruennichi; assembly: GCF_947563725.1. NCBI lineage: Eukaryota > Metazoa > Arthropoda > Arachnida > Araneae > Araneidae > Argiope > Argiope bruennichi. The sequence goes on from NC_079162.1 coordinate 54,958,740, forward strand.
ACTATTTATTGGATCCGAACACTCCATATATATTACACTATATATAATTTGCTAAATTAAACAGGAAACACTAAACTAAGAGATATTCTAAACAGAATAAAAAACCCATTAAGATTTCACAATTAATAATATCTACTGTATACTAGTCCCTTTTAAATATATGCAATATGCTTTAAAACATTTATTAGGTTAAAACTGTAAGAAAATATCATTACTTTAACAGAATTCAGTAACTTTCATCAATAAAAAACAAAGTTCCTCTTTTAAACAAAATTAAGTACATGAACTGTTTCATAATAAAACAGATGTTCATGACAAATTATAATCTTTAAGCATTTATTTAAATTACAAGAATTAATATAAAATAATTAGTAGCAAATACCTAACACCATACTTAGGAAACTAGAATAGAAGGATTGACATCTTCTATTACCTTTAAAAATGTGTATTTGTATCACATCACTGATATTCACACAGAAATGAATAGTTAAATATAGAAATCTGAAAACTATATGCGAATAAATCGATTTCTCATATATTAACAGATATTCAAATATAAATACAACCATATACATATATCAAAGGAAAGCAATGGTAAATCAATTCTTGAAACAATACTAGATAAAATGGAAAGTACATATACCTCTATGGCTTTAGTTACTATTTAATACCACTAAAACTAATTTTATAAAAAAAAGTCATTCTATTTAAACTTTCATAATTACATACTACATATTTATGTTAGTAACACGTTACGGAAAGAGTTTGAAAAATAACTTTGTAAAATTAATAATATATATTATTAAATCCATCACACACTTATTAAGGGCGAAAAATAATCAAGAACTTGATCGTTTATTTTTATTGAAGCTCTGCTCTTACATTTCATTATAACACATAGCTATATAATGAAATAGTATAATAGTAAAACATTTAATTTGTTATCACACATAAAAAGATGACTAAATAATTCACATCATACAACTTTCAACTCAAGTTTCTCAAGCTGCCTCAAAAAGTTGAATCTGCTAGAAGAATCATTGATTTTATAGTTTTAATAATGTGATTTCCCAGATTATATATGAGAGAATAAATATATCACTGCAAGAACGTATATGGAATATATTCCCTTTATTTACCTTAAAATTACCAAAAACTTTATAGAACTTCAAATCCATTTCCCAAAATTAAAGAAAAATATATTACCAATAGAATAAAACACTAATAAATACATATTAAGTACAGGATAGGCGAGGGGGGAAAAATAAATAGATAAGAGAAAATTATAGATAAATCAAATGTTTCACCTTAACCTGCCATTTGTCACTTGCATATAATTACATGTCATATTTTATTTTTAAAACATTTATAAAATTAAGCATATATATAGCATATTTTAGGTGCTTGAAGAATTCCTTTTTAAAAAACTTAATGCTGTAACTGGATATATGATCAATATTACCTAAAGTTTCTACGCAACTAGCCTGACTGGATAAAAGCAATAAGTTAATTTGTTTTACAAAATAAATAGCTTTAAAAACAAACACAAAACTTTCCCATTTTTTTTACTCAAATTTGTTCACATTTAGGAATGTAAATCAGACAGATTAATTATTAAGTAATTTTGAACAATGTGAAGCACTAATTATTTTAAAACATGGTAAAATTAAATATACAAATTAAAGCTGCGATTTTTCTAGTAGGTTGAAAACGGTAAAAAGATGGGGAAACTAGGGCGTTTTTTTTTTAATTTTAAAAAATACAACATAAATTAATTTTATTTTTAATTCTTAATAAAATGGGGGAGGGAGGGGGGCTAAAGGACGGAGTTCAATGAGTTACAAGAATTTTCAAAAAAGAAAATATAGATCATATACAAAAAGATACATTATAGAATAATCTTTTTTATATGCAATAAAATATTTCCTCTTTCTTCTAATAATGAAAATTTGAGCATATAGTCTTTGTGCGCTAATATCAAAATATATTTATTAGAGAATATCTGATCAGATGTTAGATAATTTTGTATATTGTATATCAATGATTTTCAAATCCAATGACCATTCTCTTCCAATAAATCTTTGATAAACTACAATAATTAATACATATTTACCAACAGTATATTCTATACATGGAAATAAAAATTTTATAAAGTGAATTGATTGTAAAAACATCTAAGTGAATGAATTATAAGTACAATACGATTTGCACTTCTGATTTAAATATTACCTCCTTTTCTCGGTCTCTATATACTTCATATATAAAGTGAGAAAAGTGCACAGTTCCTTGCAAAAATTCAAAGAATAAAAATAAAATATTAATAATATATATTAAAAATCTTAATCAGTATCATTTCCAGATATTAGAATTTTGTTATTTATAAATTCATTTTAAGATACAGAAGCTTATATAAGGAAAATTGATTATTTAAAAGTATGATAGCAGTAACAAAAATAATATAAAATAATTGCACAAGCAATAAACAAAAGAATTTTTGTGTACTTAAAGCATTTCATGCATTTTAAAATTTTATAGTATCATCAAATGTTACAACTTTATGTATATGTAAAAGAGAATAAAAATAAACAGACAAAACCAGAATGTATAAAATAATAATGAAAAATAACAATTAAGCACAATCTTGAATTGCAAATATGATAAAATATATAAAAGCAATGAACAAGAATGGTAGCTTTTTGTATATACAGTTTTGAAATGATAAAATGATTGCACTAAACAACAAATGATTTTTTTTTTTTTACTATTGCTTTTATACAGTTTTGAAAAATCACATTCATTAAAAAATAAAGAAATTTTTTAAAATGTACAAAGGCTGGAATGTTATATAGATACTGATTAAAGAGTAACTTGTGTATTCATTTGAATCCAGTCAGAAGTGTCTGAAATGATGAATGCTTCTCAGGTTTTTACACAGTAATGTCCTAAAAAAATAGGAACATAGATTTTGTTGAAAATATCAAGCTGTCACTTAAAATAAATAAATAATTTTCATAGTATCAGCTTATATTAATTATTCATAAATTATTGAAATTGAATACAAAACCAAGAATATTTAGAAACTCAAATAAATAAATACATAAATTTGCCATTACTTCAGTATTACAATAAAAACTGTTAGTCATATACTTACAAAAAAAATTGTTAAAATGCTTTTACAGTAATATAATCACATGATAAATGTAAAGAGTAATGCTTCATTACAAATTCTACTGACAAAAAAAAAAAAAAAATGTTTTTTATATTTTTTTTGATAGTATAATTCCAATTCATATATTAAAGCCTAAATTAATTTTTTGATAATTTTTCAAATTTCGTATAATTTACTTGACCAGTATTCTATTTACAGATTAGTTTCATCATACTTCTGTGGTTAGAATAAAATTAACATTATTTATACCACAGACAAATGGCAAATTGCTGAATACATAATAGTAACAGCCCTATCAATAGTATCCAAAGTCTATAACTGCTAACTAGTATCAAGTCTACAACTTACTAGCTAGTATTATGAACAAAACTCCAGGGTTAGATTAACTTATTTCAGTGCCTCAGGTTTATACAGAATTTTCAGATCTCGGATCCTAAGAGAAATAGGGTCACAATTCTTGCATTTTTAAAACCTTCCATTTGGTCACTAAGATTGGAGGTCATTAGCTTAATATATATTGAGCTTATCGGTAAACCTCCCTTTTTTACAGTAAGGCTTACAGAGCAAGAAAATGATATTACAAAATTGTAACAATATTTTGGTAAATGCATTTAAGCTAATATGTAATTTAATTTTGTCCTCCTTAAAATGTATTTGAAACTTTTATTAAAAAAATGTAAGACATAATATTTAAAATACTCCTTATAGAACACAGAAACATCTGAAACTAAAAAAAACTCATTTTTCTACAAAATATTTTACAATCCAAATAGTAATCCAAACATAACTGAACATTTATTCACAAGAAATATCATGTTTTCTGTAATATCTGTCAGTTTACAAAAAACTGTTTTAAATCTTTCATTCCAATTTTAAAATTTTATCCTATTGTTAATGACTGTACATTCCTTAAAATCAAAAAATTATAACAGTTATATCTCTTCACTCAATAAATAAATTTTAATGTATTACAAGTACATATTAAATTATTACTTACAATGAGTACTGAAAAAGCTCAAACTTCACACGGAAGATAGGATGGTTTCGAATGCTGATTCTGAAATTTAAAAAATAAGGGATATCAAAACCAATGAGAAACTTGACAAGCAATCTATAGACCAGTTACCAAGGAGTTGAATTTAGAAATAATTTATGGTAAATGTTTAATTGCTTTAAACATTTCAGTTACAGTAAGTTTTCCTCATCTGGCAAAAATTTTATTGCTAGTTGGGGGAAAAAAATAAATGATATTTTCTCCCATCATTTTGAAAACAACACATTCAATCTTAATAACAATAAAATTAAAATTTGTAGAGCACACAATTCTACATAAAATGAAAATAAACATCACATATTTGGTGCTGTGGTATTAGATGATTTTCCAACTTTTGAAATAGTCTTATGCAAATACATTTACTTTTATACACGTGTATATAAAATGTTGGTGCACCAGTAGCAAAATGCCTATAGCTGGAAATTTGGAGGAGTCTTGCCAGCTAAGCTGATGTCCTTGTAAACTGTAAACAGTTCAAAATTATGAGGATCATCTCATATAAGCTTTCATATATCTTCAAAATGTGACCTATATTTTACTAAATGTAACCAATAGGCAAGCTTATCAATTTTGTTGTATTTTTTTTTCTCAGGACAAGGGAAAACAACAAGAACAAAAAAGCATGGTATTGTGGCATTTGAAACTTTGCATCCAATTTATATTATGATTGCATTTCAAGAATTCACAAGGTAAGGATATATATATATATATATATATATATATATATATATATATATATATATATATATATATATATATTTAATTATAAGAAATTCTCCTCCACCCACTAAATATGAAAATTTTACTGAATATGAGAAAATATCTTTAAAAAAAGTAAAGTATAATTTAAATTAAATACAATAATAAAGTAAAATCAAGGTGTTGGTTGCAATACATTTGATCCACCATGTCTAGTTGCTTCCAAATCTGCTGATCTTGATCTAAGTAAACAATTACAATGGGAAAAAATATATTTTCTCATATCCTTACAAGGATTTATTGAATAATCATGAAAGGTAGCCTTGCAAGATGCACTATTGCTGCACCTACTTTTATTTCAAATGAAAAAAATGTTATCAGGAAACACTTTTTCAGTTTCCATAAGAGCCCATATTCTCTCTAATTTGGCTCTTTCATATATAATCCTAGCAAGAATGGAGGCGACTAAGGAAGAAATAGCATACGTAGTACACACACTTGAAGCTAGCATTCATGAAGAAAGCAGCTCTACCCTTCAAAATAGCATCCAGATTTGGAAGCAAACATGAAAGAACTTTGTGCAATGGATATAGCGCCAAATTGCAGATCCAATATTTTCATATCACAACTCTGATGAAACAGCACATTTAAAGTATAGGTAGCTTACACATCAGCTATTTATAGGTATTGTTTCATTCGAGATTTTTTTAATGAAAAGTTGATGCAACTTTATCTGCAGAATACTTTAAAGTAACATTATATTAAAAGAGTATGAGTGGTTGTCTGTGAATGGCTGGTTTACAAACAGATAATTATACAAATATCTGAATATAATCTGGATCACCTGATAATTAAAAAAAGCATTAATGCAATCACTAAACAGGACTGGCAGTCTTAGCCATTGATGCAGTAATTTTGACAGTACGCTAACAAAGTAGATCTTCATCATACCTAATGCTATAGTTTCACAAGCAGAAGCCATCTTGATTTTTCATTTACTAATTCTTAAAAGTACAATGATGCATGGAATGCAAGAATACTGAATGGTAATGATGTTCAAAAGCTTGTGGACTGGTTTGAATTCCACCATGCATTTCTTATTTCCTATGAGGCCCATTTCACTCACTGGGAATTTTTTTTTTTTGTATGAGACCCATATAAAAATTGAAATGTTGTATTTTTTGAAGTTTAATGCCCTGAAAATTTTAATCGATTTCATAACATTTTACACCTTTTTTAACACAACTTTGTAATTTACAGTATATGTCTATGATCAATATTTAAGGGATAAAAGCCATGGTCAAGGTTTTTGAGACACCCTGTACATATTATATATATAAAGAAAAGGCATCCTTATATCAAATCACAAAACATAATATAATTTTAGCCAAACATACAAAAGAATTCTTTTTAAATTGTAGTTTCAGTCCTTCATGATTAAGAAAAGGGCTAATTTTTTAACAGCTTTTAAAAGTTCTTTGTTTATTCCATGGACAAGAACTCAAATTTCACTCTCACCATTGCAAAACAGATATATGAAAATGAGACATAAAAAAAGGAGGCATTTAGAGCTTAAATAATTTCTAGAAGAGGATTTTATTGAAATATAGCAGAACAAATATTTATTTTAGGCATGAGATTTTCATTTAATACTGTAACTTCATGCTTGGCAGTTACAGAAATTAGAATTAGAATTAGAGAAGCATGAGAAACCAGAGCTTAATGCAATTTAGAAGCTAAGTGATTGGAAAATTTTAAGAAACCACATCCGTTACATATACATAAACTTTCGCATAAGGGATGACTATGGAATCTAGGTACCATGATCAGTGAAGACCAGCAAAGCAAACACATTGTGGAAGTCATTCAATGAGAACAATAGCAATAAATAAATTCAAAAAAGAAAAAAAAAAGAAAGAAAGAAAGAATTTACATAATGTATTATATTATAAACAATATGTCATGAAAGGAAATATCAAAATTATGGATTGAAGCAGTAAAATCTATTAATTCTGCTGCAAAGTATTTATTAGAAATTAATTAAAAATAAAACAAGTTTGCTTTAAAAATTATACCTCATAAACGGCATTCAAGTTATAAAGAACTCTCAACAACAAAATAAAGAAATAATTTCTTTTTTGTTACAGAATAATTGGTAATGTACTTTCTAGCAAACTTTTCTTTCTATACATTTACATATTTTCTTCCTTTAGGATTCATTTTTTTAAATAATCAACAATAACTTCATTAATTCCATTACAGAGCATTTACATATTAAAATTTTGTTATCTTATTCATTGTGTCTTGCCTTTCATCTTTATGTCCTGTTTTAGAGTAAACAAAACATGGACCTTCAAAAACCTTGAAACATTTCCTTGCAAACTCAAATTATGACATTAAAAACCAAACAATGCCTTATAAGATTTTCATGAACACTGGGAATATTTTAAATTTCATGAAATTGTACATATAATTGATTAGAAATATAATATATAAAAAAATTAACACCAAAAATTAAAACATCCACCTCTTCCACTGGCGACGGATGCACTGTATGCTTTGATAAAACAATTGTAGTTGTCTTTTTTTTCTTTAAAGATGATGGTGGATGAAGAAATACACGAGGTGAGGGAGTAACTAACATCTCTGCAGCACGAACAACATCTAAAACTTTTTCATCTACAGACTTTTCATGAGCCACAACATCCTGATTTGACTAAAAAGAAATAATTAAGCAAACATTTCAATATAAAAAAAAGAAGAATAACAATGCATTTTACAATAAATAAATAAACAGTATTAATAAATTTTGGAAGTATCTTTATAAAGAATAAAGCACCCTTTAATCACTGAGCTCACAAATTTTAAAGAAGAAATAAACAAATGTAAAATTTGGCATTCAACACAAAAACTAATCACAAATAAATCATCATCGTTCAAAGAAATAAAAAACTATTCTCCAAAGCATAATAAAAATTAAACTTTTCTTTTGGCTATGTAACTGATTTCTTCATAACAATCCTAAAAATGTTAGAAAATCAAAGAGATCTGTAATTCACATCTCAGAAAAAAGAATAACCAAGAAATATTTTTTCCATGTAATATTTAGAAGAAAAGAAGAAAGAATTTAAAGCTTTTCAGTCTTATGAATTCTTATAACATGGGAGAAAAAAATGCAAAATTTTTAAATTTCTGTTTACGTATGTAAATGCTTTGGGAGTGTACAGAGGTGTAACAAAATAATTTATATGTAAGGAATCATAATTAATGTAGCTGTGTGAGGGAAAAAATTGTTCAATACAACTTCATGAAAGAATTTTTTTTTAAAAAACCATTATAGGCTCTTTTCTTCGATTAAAGTTAATGCAATGATTTTTTCTATAATATTCACTAACCAATCCTGCTCGTCCAGTAATGCAATTTTTTCAGAAGGGGGAAGGCAAGCAGAAAACACTAAAGGATAAACAAGTCATTGCATGTGGATGTCAGAAATATGGGCACAATGTAGATAAACTCTGCTCAGATGTAGACTGAGCAGTTATTTATTATATACAGTGCAACTTTTACATTTTGTACAATAAACAGAGGTCTTATTATTAAATGTGGGTTTTTTTTGTTAAAATGGTGAAAGAAAAGTATTTATTTAGTTTAAAATGGGATTTTCTTAATACAAGCACTTAATTGTGCCAAAATGTTCTAGTCAACAACATGCAGACTGTATTACACATATTATTTTATAATAATTGAATGAATGAAATAACAAGAGTTTATGTTAAAATGATCTGAAAGGCCACTTTGTTTACATGGACCAAAATGCAGTAACAATACAGACTTCATTCGCTGCATTATTGAGTGCTAAAATATCCAACTTTTGACAAAATTGAGAGAAATAGTACAGCAAAGCTAACAACTCAAATGAAAAATACAAATAAATGAGAGTGATGATGAAGCGAGAGATTATTAGAAGTAAAATGCATTGCTTGTCCAAAATGTTCACAGAGAAACCCTATAGTGACATTTAATTAATAAATCTCACATATATTAGTCAATTTGCATAAGCATTGCATTCTTCTTTCTCTATATAATCAATGGTGAAAGTTAAGAGTAAGAATGAGATTAGATCTGAAATATCTCACTAAGAAATATGAAAAAAGGACCAGGAAAGAACATAGCATTAACTTTTCATGAATAAAAAAGGAAACCAATAAAAGTAAAATCTTTATTAGAAATCATTTAACCTGACTAAAAACAAGATTTCATTTTACATTCAAAGTAGAATGTCAATAATTTTGACATTCATAATTTAGCTAGCTGAAAATTTAAAGACTATTTCAAAATCTGGTAGCCAAAAGCAAAATATAAATTTGTCCATAAATATAACTAGATTTATACATCAGATGTTCCACACATATTTTATATCTAAATATTAAAATAGAAAAACTGGAATGAAGCAGCCACATATGTACAACATGAATAGTTTATAACTATTAATACAATATGGTCTTCAACTATTTTTAAATTGTTTAGTGCAGAAAAGTAGATGTACATCTTAGTTCTTTTCAGATTAACATATCTTTTAGGTTTTTCAGAAAACACAATAATCATTTGTATTATTCTAATATTAACAGAAAATTATAAATTAAAATGGATGATAAAATTAAAATTTTAAATAAATCAATAAACTCTACTTATTAAACCCATCCACTATGGATCTATAACATATTAAGTTACTCATATATATCTTATCTTTCCAAATGATACCTATCATGCTATAGAATAAATTTTCCAGAATATGGAAATAAAATAATAGTACTCTTACTAATACATAAAAAAATCTAGAATTTGAATAGGTCATCATTAAGTACTCACTGGACGGAAAACATCAATGCAATCATCGTCACTATCAATGCATGGTACAGAATCAATTGTAGCAGAATTCGACTCAGGAAGACAGCTATATGAAGTGTTTGTTGGCAAATTACTGTTGAATCCATTACACACTATGATGTACACAGAGTCGCGACAAGAACTGATGGCACGGTTAGCCTCTTCTAAGCACACACCAAGAAATGATATATTACAAACCTAAAATAGTAATAATACATTATGCAGCAAAATTCATTTCAGTTTACTAGTATACCCAAAACAAATTTACAAAAGATTTTACCTCAATAACTCTCATTCCCACTTTCAGTCTTCCATCTTTATCAGCAGCTGAGTTGGGCAAAATCTAAATTTAAAAAGGATTCATTAAAACATAAGTTTGCCAAACTTATTGAAATAAAATTAAGTTTTATATTACACAAATTTTTTAATAAAATATTTGAAAAAAAAAAAAAACAACAACAACTACCAATCGGTGAAGTAAGGCAAAGCTAAATATTGAGTTAACTAATCATTATTTAATTTTATGTTTATAGGGTACAAAGGTGCCCAGAAATTTACTGATTTATTTCATGGAAAACATGGAAAGCAATGGTAAAGTTGTATCATTTATCACAAAATGGAAAAATTTGATAATTTTAATATCCAGAAATAATATGACAGTTCAGATTGCAATATATAAGTATTACTTTTGTAATAAAAATTCCTTCATCATAGTAGTCAAAAGGATTGGCATGTGTTCCATCAATACCTCCTCCAATCACAATACCCAATGGCTCATTTTCAGATAGAGTCAAAGTGAATTCCTAAAAGGAAACAAAATGTTTTCCCTAATTAACTATGGAATGCTGCATTCAAAATTTGATTAATGAAAATAACATTTAAAAAAAACAGTCTCAGAAGCATTTTTAAGTTCACAGATTCATTATTCTATTCAATTTGAATTTCGATTTATTTACAAAATTTGACTATTAAAACAAGTTTTCAGAAAATAAAGTGGATAATAATCATGCTTTTAGGAGAGATAATGAAGTAGTAAAAGAATTAATTAAAAAGATATGAATTTCTTCAAGTGTTTGTTAATAATACCTTGTTAAAAGAAATCACAACAGTCATAGGTACTTACTGTTAGGATAGAAATAATCAAATAATTTTGTGCATGCTCTTTTTTCAAATTCAGCTGCCTCAATATTGTCATATATTTTACTTATAATATTATGACTGATAAAACTATACTTCTAGTAACATGTAATTATTCTTACCTGCCATCCATCAGGAAGTGGATCATGTTGAATAGTTAATTTTACTTCATCTCCTGCAGCACATAAAGCAGTAACTGCTTCAGAATGCATAGAATTACTTAAATCAATATTATTCACCTGAAAAAAATATCGAAAGTATACAGCCTTCATATTTCTTACTTTGAAAATTTAGCATATAAAAATCTTTAAACATGCAAATACCAGTATAATTATTAATAAACAACAGCAACAACAAAACGTTTCCCAGTTACTCATACTTTTAACTGTTCTTTTAATGTGTAAGAGTTAATACTATATCTTCATCTGGTTATACAAATAATTCTAATTACTTTTCATTCTATTTGTAAACAAGAAAGAATTTCCTTAATCTTAAAAACAACACATGTTGCAAGATTATGGAAAACTGATTTGTGTTATTTTAAATACAAAGCAAGCATAATTATTAACACATTTGATTAAAATTCAAGTTGAATCCACTACAACTTACACATTAATGGACCTATATATTTATATAAAAAAAATACTAACTTTGAGAATACGATCACCAACTCTGATTTTCCTAGTTTTTGCTGCAGTACCATTGCGTGCAACCTATAATTAATAAAGCAATTACACACAATATTCCTATTAAAAAATTTTATATAAAAAACCCCTGAAACATAGTTATAAGCAAGTAATAAGAGGCAGTGTCTATATTTATCATCACAGGACCAATTCAACAATAACAATAAAAAAAAATCAATAATGAAAAATTAATAAAACAACTAATATAATGAATACATTCAATTCACATTTGGATGTGTGTATAAGGTCTAAGGCTAACCAAAATAAGAAGTGTTTTGCATTTTCTAATGAACCTGATACTTTTAAAAGTATTTACTTATTGCAATACCTTTAGACTAATTAAGAAATGTGCAATTTTCTGTTAAAATAGCCCATTTTTATTCAGGTTCACTAAAAAAAAAAGCCTCCTCTTAAACCAGTATATTAATAAGATAAAAAGATATCGCTTTGGTATTAATTCCTTTCTTTACAATTTGATTTAGTTATCAATTATTTAGGTAAGGAAAAGAGCATTTAAAAATTCTGTTAACAAGTTGCTAAAATGAAAATTATGATAGAATTGCACACTAAACATAGAATGCCAATCATATAATAAGAAACAACATTCAGCATTTTTGTATGGTCATAAATATTAATTCAAATCAAATTCATGTGGTTGATTTCCAATCAACTTCCTATGGAGAATATAAATTTTTAACAAACTACCAAGGGCTCAATACATAACTGCTTTTTTAACTTTTGGAAACAAAGAAAGTGGCTGAAGTTCATTGGAATTGTAGTTGGTATTTTTATAGTTTGTGATTAGAAATTGTGAAGTGTACCAATCTAGTTTAAATTTCTATGAAACTGCAGCTAACATGATCAAGGAATGTTCAGATTTATGGACAGATTGCAAAGTAGGATATTAAAGAGTGTGATAGACACAATCACAGGACAGTACTGCAACTACAATATTATAAACATGTTACAACCTTGGATAAATAGAATCCAAGACAGGGTAATAAGGCACAGATTTGGGGAATGTCATAAAATCTCCTTCAAACACAAAAAATGTAAGAAAGTTTGTATAAAATCCTTTTTAGAAGGAAACGAAATCTAAGAATGAGAGCTACACCAATATTAGAAACAACTTTAGAGTAAGAAGATTTGGAATGACATAGAAAGAGCAAAGGATGGTACAGATAATCAAATTGTTGCAATGACTTTAAACTGTTTAGTGTTCTGATAGCAAATTTTGATCTTATAGATAAATGAATTTAACTGGGAACTTACTATAAAAAATATTGCTATTACATATGAATAAAAAGATGCATTATTAAAATATGGTTTGCTAGATATGAATTCCAGAATTCCAACACATAAATCCTTGAAGATAACCAAGAAAAATATCAATTTATTCTTTAAGTTATAGTGAACTGAAACCAGAAAAACAGGTACAGCAACTGCCAGCACTCAGTGTCAAACAAAAGAGTATGGTATGCATGTCAGAAAGCAAAATAATGTTGTTCATCAAAATATAGTAACATGTCGAAATAAAGATTAAGCTGGAGTTGGTAAATGTAACAATCACAAGAGAAGTATCAAAAGTTGGTTTAATTTGTTAAAATTTTAACAATTTGTTATTATGAACAACAGCAATGAATAAATAATTATAGTTTAAACGAAAAAATTCCTTAAATAAGAATGATTATTTAACTGTAAAAATTCTTCCAACAAATATGATTGTTCAACAGTCTTAATTGACAATTATTTAATAACAAAAATCAATAAACTTAAAAGATCATTAAAATGAGGAATCAATAATATAAATGCTGATATGAGGTGAACCTTATGCAATAAAACTGGATAAAATCAAATCAGTTCAGCAAAAAATGCTTATTTTTCTAATTACTTAAATAGTATATGTGCTCATTGCAAAAAGTTAAAAGAGTTCCAGGCTGAATAGAAAATACTAGATTTAAAGTTTCCAAACTGCGTGTCAAGAACGTATATGCATTTTCCCACAATTTGCAAAAACATGATGTAGTCTTAAAATCCTCATCAAGTTAAGACATTATTATTAAAAATTTTACAAAAAAATATTTCTATTTTTTTCCCCTTTAAAAAAAAGTTATTTTTTTGGCCTACAATTTTTTTTTTTTTTTGAAAGAATGTGCACTGGACATCTCTGAAAAAATTCAATACATTGAGGATGAAGATAGTTGCCATAGATTCAGTTTCTAAAAAGTGAGTCAAAATATTTAAAAGTTTAGTCGCTTGTGCACTCGATTTTAGAATAAGCTGAGTGCATGGCAAAATGATATTACCGTAATGAGATTATATACATATAAATTTTACAACAAGATATGCAATGGAAATATTTATCATATCAAAATTTTGACTAATACAATATTATCAAATGTTTTACAGTTAATTTTATTTCAATTATATGCAATATGATATAATTTTTATTTGTAATTGTGAATAAACAGAAAAGTTCTAAACTGGCTTCCAATAGTTGACTTTAATGAGTTTAGGTTAAGAAGGTATAACATTGCAACTTAACAACAAAGTACAGGGATATTGAATTCCAAATGACTGGGTGATAACGGATTTGGATATGTTGCCAGAAAAAGATTAATAAGCATTGTCAGTTAAAATAATTTTACTTTTAAAAAAGTTAATCTGCATGACTATATATACTAAAAAAATTCATATTAACTTCCTGAAAAATTAACTTTTTCTGTTAATTTTTACAAAATAAATATCTATTTAAATTACATCCATTTTTCATAGTCTACTAACATGTATTTAATGTTCAATCAATCAATCAATAGAAATCAATTTTTTATGGATAACTGAGCACAAAAAAAAAGTAATTACTAGCTTGGATGAAAAATTAAACAAAAAATAAGTTAAGAACAGATACTTTGTAAGATATATATGAAAAGTTTTTAGACAAAAATAAGAATGCATTAAATAAACTAACAGAATATAAAACAAGATCTTCTCACCCTTGAAACATAAATTCCTGGTCTGCCATTTCCAAAAGGGAAACAAGTTTGATCACAGCCTCCCATAATGCTTAAACCTAAAGAACCATTCAATCTAGCAACTGTTACTTCCTAGAAAAATAATAAACATATATTCACTAAAAGAACAACATGAAAATATAATTTCTCACCACAAAAATCATTTGCTTATATAGCACATGGCACCAATGCTTACAATTTTGTATACAGGAACAGATACTGAGATGTATTTCCATCCTGCATTTCATTTATATACAACTACTTTCTTGTACAAAAATGAAGTACTTAAAGAAATTTTTTAATTTATTTCACTTTAAATTTTATTCAATAAAAATCAGTGGATTTTCAATCAACAGAATAAAGTGAGCAAATTATCAACAGTTATCTGCACAAATTAAGAAATTAAAATATTATGTAAAATGATAACATTTATACTTAACAAATCAAAAAATGCAAACTAAATCTACATATTTTCATTAAAAATATAATAAAGGATAAGAGAGAAAAAATTAAAGTATCTGATGATAAAAGTTAGTTTTTAAAATATTACAAAAATTCTTTCAGTTTCTGATAAGTGGTAGACATCTTCACACACATTAAAACCAATTTGATTATATTATACACATATATTTTAGGTATAAGAACTGTGCCCAGATTTATATACTATAACAAGCTTTTACAAAGATCTGTTAGAATTTGTACCAAAATATTTGCTTTAAATTTAAAATGTCACTGTCTTTAAAAAATAAATGTTTATTTGTAACTAATGTAAATAAAATTATTTCTGCTATAAAGCATTATTCAACTTTAATAATATTTGCACAGTCACCATTGGGTAAAAGGTTAATGCAGTGATTGCCTTTAGTAAATTTGGTGATCTCAAATCAAATACAAGATTATTTCTCATAAAAGAAAAGTTTACAAAATTTGAAGAGCACATCAGTAATTCTAGCCATTATCAAAACTATCATGCCTATATGAAAATTCAGGCAATATCCTTGTTTCCAACATTGAAGTAAAATAGAGGAGGGAGTGCATAATTATATGTCTTTTTCCATATGGGTGTAGAAATGTGCAAATCTGGTCATGAAATAAACAGCTCTTTAATAGATTAAAATACTAGCATGCTAAGAATATTTGGACACTTGTTCACATTTCAAATCATTTAAGATCTTAAGAAGAAAAGAAAGGAATATTATATATATATATATATAATGCAATTATAAAATAAAATTCCAAACAAACCTCACAAATAGGCCCATTAGATAATTGAGAATTATTTGTAAATCTGGTCAGAGTTGTTTCACTATATGAAGATCTTGTAAGAACTTCAGAGGTACTTCCAGGAGCTTTAGTTGGTGGAGGCAAATCAGGTGATAAAGGTACATAAGGTCTTGGATTCTGAATTGTTACTTTTACTATAGGCCCTTCATATCTATCTTTGGAATCATATGAGGCAGATTGAACCAGAGAATTTAATGCTGATGATTGAACAACATCTGGGCTATTTTTACATGATGCACGAGACAGACTCATTGGAGTTGATGTCATATCAGGTTCAAAAGTAGACAATTTGTTTTGATGATGAAAGATATTTGGTAAAGTAACAGCAGTTTGTTGAGAAGATTGAGGTTGAAATTCGTTTCTTTTAACTTGTAATGTATCATTTAGAGGCCTATAGCTAATTCTTGAATTACAGTTGGTGGCTCCAGCTGGATTGAAGGATCTTAATTCTGCATTTGAAGTTGACTCTGGATTTCTTATAGCATTTTCTGGCTTAGGCAAAACTGATACTTGTTGCCCTTGAGCAATTAATTGAGGAACAGGACTTGATACTGAGTCTGGCTTCTAAATAAATAGAAAGTGAGCGTTTGAAATTACATAGTAAAACACACACACACGCACATTAAACATTAAAGGAAATATACGGTTTTCTGAAATTTATGATGTTAAAATGTGTAAAAAGGAAAAACTGAGAAGAAGCAAATTTCAGATTTCATCGTAAGCTTTCCAAGAATTACTCTTCAAAGTGGTTTCAAATGATGCTATTTTTATGAAATTTCAATTTTAAGCATGAAAATATTCCTTTTCCGTCACATCTCCATTTAAATTAAAAAAGAGAATATTTGCAATTGGCAAAGAGAAGAGAAAGACAAGACTTGCAAAAGATCAAAACACCTTTCTGATAACTGCATCAACATAACTGTATTTAAACATAAATTATCATGCAAAAATAAACCCTGCTTGATTTTGGTCTTCATGAAATAACATTTTTTTTATTAGCTCTCCTAGCTTATCATTGAAAAAATGTAAACCATATATTACAGCATGTTTATGTGATTTCATTATTTGTAATTTTTGTATTTTATTAATGAACATAGATGGCGCAGTATGCTCTAAACCATATGTATGTTTGGAATGTGAGGGAAGCACACTTAAGCTTTTTTATTGTAAACAATTGAACCAGAGAGTTGGTGTGAAACTGGTGCAAGCAGGCACCGCTCGCTCTTTTGTAAACGGCAAAAAGAATTATTTGTTCACTCTTTGTTAGCTGCAATTTCTACTTTTAAATGTATATATTATGTGTTTCCTTATATATGTGTGTGATGATCGTCCATGTGCGTTGTTACATGTGTGTGTGTGTGTGAGAAAAAAAACATCTTTCCTTGGATTAAATACACAAACCCAGCTAAATAGCACACCTCAGTTTAAAAAAGAATTGTTTGTTTACAGTAAAATTATCAATATACAAAAGTATATAAAACAAAATGGCCTAGTAGAGAAGGTAACATGCAAGCACTGAAATTAACAGTTTCAAATGCAGTTAAGTTAACATAATCTACAATATATGATGAATACTGAAATTTATATTTAGAATGTTGCAAAATAGTCCATTTCAACCAAATTATTATAACAACAGAAGAAAAATTTGCATAATAAAAGTACTTGCGTAAATATATTGCTAAAATATTCAAATGTTTTCATTTTTTTAAATACCTTTTTCATTATTTAAAATTTTTATAATATCACGGCAATGAATTTTTGTTGGAAGGCAAAAGAAATACAATGAATAGCTATAATACAGTTGCCCATTAAAGATAAAAATTACTTTGATCAGATATCAAATAAATAAATAAAATTAATTAATTAATTAAATAATAATAATTTTCATTGATTACACTTTTAACAATAAACAACCTGTTTTGAAATATTTGGTCTTTCTCTCAGCACAGTAAACTTGATCGTATTGCCTGCATTTCTCAGTATTTGGACAGCACTGTGATGGTCAATATCCAGCATAGGAATGTCATTCACCTAAAGAAATCAATATGAATGCTTACTTTACTTAGGAAACTCAAAATGACGTTCTCTTCTAATAAATCTTTTTAAAAGTTACGAAAATATGGTATATTAAAACAAAGCAATGTGATTTACCTTCAAAATCTTATCCTCGATTCTTAAACCACCTTTATCTGATGGACCACCTTCTGTTACTTTAGATACGAATATGCCCTGAAATATTAAATCAGTTGTAAAATAACAAAGTTTGTAATGATACAAAATGATCCAGTTTTTATAAAAGAGGTCACGAGACTTTTGCAAACAAAGAAAAAAATTGGTAGAGGGAGAAAATAATAATAATAATAATAAAAGATTCAAACCCAGAGGCAATATCACATGCCAAAATTTATTTCTAAGACAGTGTAGGTTAAAATTAATAGAATAATGGCAATTTAACAATTAAAAAGCTGACAAAGGAAAAGAATACTAGAATTAAAAAAGAAAAGACTATTAATTCAAATACTAGTTAGACACAGAATATTGGAAAGCATCATAAAAGTATTACCTCATCATCCCCCTTATATGGAGTGGATTCTTTTCCACCAGCAATGCTTAACCCCAGGCCACTTGGTTCTCGTTGCACATAAATATTAAAAATGTCATATGCAAATGGTTGAACCACTAAAATATAATAGTTTAAAATCATATTAATTAAACTTTGTTCTTCCAGGTTTTAATAAGACAAATATTACCCATTTTTATACACAGCTACAGAAACGTTGATTTTTAATTAAAAACTAAAATTTCTACTTAAATCAGTTTTATGTTGCTAAAAACTTTTAATGATAACACATAGATTTTTATTAAACAAGAACACTGTTTTATTAAACATTTTGCAATTGGCACAAAAGAGTCAGCATCCAATCAATTGGACAATAAATGACATTTTCTTTAAATGGTGTGAAATATTTATGTACTAGTACAGACATTTGTGCAGACTGTGTTCAAACTCAAATCATTATTTTTAAACAAATTTGTAGTTTTTCGTAATTTCAAAACAGAATTTGTCCAAATACGAAAGATATAAGATTCTTATTAAAATAAAACTATTTTTACACGGACAGACTCAAAATAATATTATTCTTGCAAATGTTTTCAAATTCTAATCTTTCTAGCAAAGGTTAATTATTTTAAGCAAATAACCAATAATTTTGAACAGATATAATTTATTTGCAAATAAAGTCAAATAAAAAAAAAAAGTTCATATTTAAAGTAACAAATTCAAGCAAATATATAGATGCATTTTCAATTTTTCCAACAATGGGGGAAAATCCAAGACTTATAGTAAACACACACAAACACTATGCATGATTTTCAAAACAAGTAAATTTCATTTATGAAATCCAACCAAAAATATCAAAATTTTTTTGTGAAATCGAAATTAAAACTGCCTTTTACATATGAGTTTGAAACACATAAGAATTAAAACTCTGGATTACTTTTAATTCCATCTACAGTTTAAAGGATAAAATTTAACTTTTAATCATGAAAAGAATATTTATGTAGCATCTATAAAAACAACATCCATTTTAAATCATTATATTTGTCTACGAAATTTAAGAAATATTAATTACATCAGATATGTAAGAAATCATAATTTAACAATCTTAAAAACTTACACGTCTGAGCCTGGAACTCTGTTGGACCCTCAGATTCAAAAGAAGCACTTATTTTGCCATCAAAAAGACAATTGTCACTAGAATTTTCATCCTAAAGTAGAATAAAAGAATATTAAAATAAATTTAAAAAAAAAAAAGATAGCAACTACATACAATTCTAAATAAAAAAATGCAAAGTGTTAGTTCAATTTATTATGAAGCAGATATTTTCACGTTATATTTAGTTAATTTATATTTTACAAAAACACAGCGAATATGAATAGCTATTATCAACAACAGCTTTCAAACTTTTATAATTGTTAGCATTTAGTTAGTAACTATCATCAGCTTTTAAAATCTCACAAACTAGAAAGAATATATTTAAATATTTAATTAATCAAAGACTAAGGCATTATTAAGATTTATTCACTGAAGTATTTCCAGATGGAATATGAGAACATGAAATAAAATGAGACAACACATTGGTAATTTTAAACATAAAATACAAACCAGATCATCTAAGCTGTGATCTGTGCTCTCAGCAGACTTCAACTTTTGAACCGATTCTAATGAAGCAATGCCATTATGTTGTGAAGGAATACCACATTCATACTCAATTTTATCAGCAGTTGTATTAACTAAAAGAGAAATATTGATATACAGAATGCAAAAGAAAAGTTTGACATTGTTTTATTTTAACTCTACTGACAGCAAATTATATTAATATGGTTTATTGTTAAAGAACAGATTCTGGATGCTTCACTATATTCTTCCAAAATAATGACAAAGCTACAATTCATATTTGCTACATATTTATTCAAAGATATGTTATCAGTATGAATATTGGAAAAGTAATAGATAAACATTTTCCAGAGGACTTCAATTAGACATAATATTGAAAATCAACAATATTGATACTCAGTTCAAATATATCAGCGATTTCAAATTATTTATTCATGCATGTGCATGAATAAATAATTTGTGCACTAAAAACTACAGACTAAAATACTGCTAAGACTACAAAAATCAAATGCTGGCATAGTAGCAAATAATAAATTTTTACATTTGTATTGACAATAATAGCAAAGTAGTATATTAAGTAAAAGTTTATATTTTCAAACATATAAATATTTTTAATAATTTAATATTATTAAATGCAATGAAAAGACATACTTAAAAGCAAAAATACAAAATTTCAGAACTATAAATACATGAATGAGAGAACAAAGATAATAGAAAAACATGATTTTATCATAAGAAATAAGATGCAAGCAAAGAGAATAAATAAATACTAGGTGAAGCTGCGCTGGATACACCCGAATCAACAACAGGAGATACGCATTGAAGTTGCGCCTTGTCTTCATATGACTTCCAAACATCAAGCTTTTGCCTTCTACCATTTTCAGACTGAGGAATTATGAAATGAAAACAAAAAAGTTACAATGACAACAATATATTTTTAAAATATCAACAATCTATCAATAAACATTAAAAATTAAGATAAAACGAAATCGGAAGTCACCTTTCTCAAAATGAAACAATTTTCCCTCTTTGTTAAGAAACTACATATATAATAAGTTTTGTTTTTCCTCTCTGCCCATCCTCCAAAAACTTAAAATCAGTTACGAAACAAGCAAAGTAATTAGTTCTGATAAATAATCTGAATTTAATTATAATCAAGAAAACTGAAAAAATTATAATTAAGAAAGAACTGTATTACATCTAAAAAATTAATTTTAGAATATGAAGTGTATAAGGTAAAAACAATGAAATAACCAGGATTTTTTAGTAAAATTTTTAGAATAATTTTTTTGGGTTTTAACATTTTCATTGTCTTCAAAGAAATCCATAATTTTTTCCAATAAACAAAGACAAACTCCGTGCCATGAAAATTTCAATAGAAAACGATATTATCTAGTTTATTATGAAACAAAGAGATTTTAATATCAATTTTCTCTTTTAACATATCTTTTTATTTGATTCAATTTCGATTATCTTCTTTGTTATACTTTTTAATTTGTGGTAAAAAGTTATACAACAAGAAAGCATGTTTTCAAAGTTGTTTATATGTTTATCCACGAACCAAGTATCAAATTAAATTTCAAAAAGTCTCATATCAAGTGCTTCAGTCAAACTCCCCACAAGAATAAGTAAATATGATACAGAGAATATTCTTAGTTTGAAACTTCATGTTTAAATTTACTACTAATTAACTATACAAAACAAAATTTACTTTTAATTATTTTCACTAAATATTTCATCCGCATTAATTCATATTCTTATGGATATTTTCTCTATCATATGATGTTAAAAGGTGAATATCATATGGTATGAAGCTAAAAATTTGACTATAAAAATTTGATAAAGATATATAAAAAAATTTTAAAAAATAAAACTTAGAAATTTGATTAAAAACCTTTAGAAGGAGAGAAATATTTGCCACATAAATCTTAACACATTATAATTTTTACTAATAATAAAGGAGAATATGTGTGTGTGTGCACTCTATAGGACAGACTGTCAGATCTAGAGCTTCCTACGGCACAGATGTACTCTTGGAAGGATGGGAATGTACATCTCAAGAGTGATTTTTTAGAACTTTAATTAATTAAAAATCAAATAAAATTTTGAGGTTTTTCCACAATAACAGTAAAAAATATTAAAGCATAAAAATAAAATTTTTTTAGCATCTTAAAGTCAAAAAAAAAATTATCTTTTCAATAATTTCACTTTTGTTGCTGCACATTTTTTTTTGTCCATTTATAGTAAATTTTTAAGTTCATTTTACAGCAACATATTTCAGTACTGACATGACACTCAAATCAATTTTATTGTTGCTACAAATATTTCATCAGGGATTTTTCTTTCCTTGTTAATGAAAATTTGAAGATATACCATTTCCTTTTCCCCATGTTTCTGATTAAATTATACTTTAAATAAAATTTTGTTGCACTTATTGATAAAGTTTAACTTCACAGAAAAGCAATGGCCAAAAGTTTTTAAAATGTATGAATTTTTAAAAACTGGAGCTCTGTCATGCAATATTAATTAGGTATATAAAAATATATTATCATTCTTACTGTTTCAAAATTACTTTTTTAATATAGCGAAATGAATTTTTGTTGAATCAGATAAATTTCCATTGAATTATAAAATAATATAATTTCCATTGAGATATAAAATAAATTAAGAATTATTTTTTATATGATGTTATAATGCACACAAATTTGTTTTTACTCTACTCTTTATCCTTATATTTTTAATTATATGTTTAATTTCAGTAAAAATTTATTGTATTAGTTAATTAACTTCCATATCAAATTAATGTTCAAATTTTAAGCATGACAGAAAATTAGAGAAATTCAGAGCATAATAACATAAAGGTGAAAGGCTTCTAAAAAAAGATAAGGTTCAATGTATATCAAAATTTAATGTTTAAAAATACTTTGCAAAGGACACCATTCAGCACAAGTTACATAAAATAATTCATTGAAAAATTTAGCAATCACTGATCTTGGGAAATCAGCTGGTCACTAAAAATAGATAATCAGAACAAAATATTAATGATGCCTAATATTATTTAATCCTAAAAATGTATTATGAAATGAATGAATTTTGCAGTAATGAAAAAAGAGCTTATGAACTTAAGATTTATAAACTATCAAAATGAAATGTAATTAAATTAGATTATTAACAGACAGAGAAATACAATTTCACAAACCATATCTTCGTTTTTTAAAGCTTTATTTCTTGCAGGCAGCAACTTAATAACCTTGGACTTTAAATCTTTTGGATAAGGTGTTCCATGACGGACAAGCTCAGCCTTAAAAAATAAATAACAAAACTTTAAATAGATTTCATTTTTAAGTACAAATATCGACCTTCTAAAGATAGACAATCTAATTAAACTCACATTTTTATCTAGTTCATCTTCACTTTCAACCTCAAAGTCAACACGTGGATTATTGCAGTAAGTCTTTTCATGATTATCAGTACATGATGCTACAAGTAAAAATTTGTTAAAATATAGAAACATCTATTCAGGAAGAAAAACTCTTCATAGCTAAATGAAATATAGAAAATACCTGAATAATCAGTAGTATATTCTTGCTGCTCTTGTTGAGGAAGCATGTAACATGTGATAATTTCTCTTTGGGCCTTCCAATCATAATCTCTTTGAAATTTCAAGAGAGGTTGATGCTGGAAGATTTTATTAATTTTCACACATAGGAAAAATACTTTAAAAATTATAAGTTCATTAAATTAAAATATCGTTTCACAATAGTATCTGTAGAGTTAAGTATAAATTTCAAACCTAGTTCTATTCTTTAAATAAACATAAAGGGTCTTTCAGTGTCTCTTAACAGACAGCAGAGTAATCTAAGAGAGTAGAATCTAAGTAGTTCAGAAAACAATTTTCATATTATATATAAACACGTTGAGAAAGAATCAAAATAAGCATATTTCATATATAATTTAAATATAGCAATATAATAATCAATAAAACTAAGCACCAAAAAAAGAAAAATAAATCAAATGTTTAAACATCAATGGATAGAAACAGATTATTCAAATAAAATACTTTTTATGTAATGGATATGTCACTACACATATGTAAACATTATGACCTTGAATTGAAATGCCTAATCAAGTTACAGAATTTACCTGATTTTCAGATAACCAAAGAGCTTTCAGATTAAGAAACATGATGCTGGTAGGTAAATACTGAATCCTATGGAGGAATTAAAAATTGTGGAATTAAAAACAAATAGCTATAAAAGTAACAAGAATGCTTCATAATTTATTAAACAGCAATAAAAATCTTAATTCAATTAATAAATCACCTCCAAATTATAAGCAATTTATTCCTAAAGACATGAAAAACTTACTTTTTAAAATTTTATTTTGAAGAGTTAAATTTTCTATGGATAAAAAGCTTTAAAACATAGGCTTATAAATATAAAAGTTAATACAACTAGGTTCAACAGATTTTATAATTAAGTAACTTAATTCGATATTACCCTCCTAAAATTGCTTATTTAACATAAAAGAAAAACAAGCGATTTTATAATATTTTAAAGGATTTTAAAGTAACAAGTATAAAATCTGTGAGTTTCAGAATAATAATTTTTAAAAATAGAATTATTACATAAAAATTATTAATGAAATTTAAAAAAAAAACTTTTTATACAGTCTGTCTCAAAAAGATCGAAATGTATTTTAATTTTTTACTAGTTGAAAACATATAGGCATTAAACATTTTGAAAGAGCCATTCGCCAGGATTATATAAATTAAAAAGCCTTACTATGAATTTCAAATTTTTACATAATCCTCTAGACAAATAAGTCATTTAGAAAACCTTCATTAGCAACAACTAGATTATTACAAAGAACTGCCCAACTGTAACTTTAAAATTGACTGAGTTAGAATGAATGTAAAAGGACGACTTACACCACTTTTCCCAAACATTTAAGATACTATTTTTATTGGTAAAAACAAGGACCATATACAAATGACATCCCCTGAGTAATATGTCATTAAGTACAAAAAAATAATGCATCACAAATATATTTAAACAAAGAATTTACAGGCAGTAATTGTGCAGAGCAGATGAAGATTAAAATCTAGAATTAGGTCATTTTGAATTCATAGAAACTAATTCACAGAAAGCAATGTTTAAAATATTCTCAAAATGTTTGCACTTGATTTAACGATATACTTCAGCTTTTTTAATACTATGATTGTATATATATTGGAACTCATTGCCACTGATATTACTGAAAATATGGATTATTTTTTATTTACTATCAACAAATTTAGTGAGCAAGAAGTATAATGAGTATTTGAGGTTCCTGCTTTAATAAAAACGAAGCAGAATAAAATTATGAGAATCCAGAGGATCACACTGCTACCTCTTTCAGAGTGGCCCAAACTCTTGCTCGATTATTTTGTTACAATTATAATCCAGGAAGCAGATCTACTATTATGTTCAAATTCAAATAAAATTTTAAAATGACAATTGCATCACCACAAAAAAATCAGTCAGAGGGCAGATTTCTTCATTGAAGTTTTAGTGTACAAGACAAAATTAAGTGACCAAAGAAAATATTTAAAAAATAAAGAAACGTTTCAATCTTTGAATTATTATTTTTGTTATTATTATGAGTATACAACAACACATTACACATTATAAATGAAATTTAAATGCTTTCAGATTATTTTATGTTTATCATGTGACTATGAATTGACTCCAATGCAATGAGGGAGGAAAAAAAAATTAGTCATTCCTTTAAAAATGCAGCTGACTGAAATTGTAATGGTTTTTAAAATCACACAAAAATATGGATTTTTTTTAAATAAAAAAAAGAGGCATGATTTGAGATAGAAAGTACATAAAATACATATATGCAGGCCCAGGCGAAATTTACAAAATCTTCCTTTATGTTATTATTGTCTCAGTTTCCTGCTCTTGTGATATCTTGATTCATATGCCTAATCTGATATATGGTCCCCATTCAAAATGGTTAATTTTCAATTCAGCATAACTTAGTCAAATGATAAGATATAAGAGTACAATTTTTTTATAATGATTTAATAGCAGAAAGAAAGAAATTCAAATTGATTAATCTTAATTGACCAATTTTTTTGTTACGGATAATGTATAAAAATTTTTTAAATGTAACTTTTTGAAAATTAATATCAGGACCAATCGTTAAGCAACCTTATTTGCCAATTAATGCTGAATATTTCTGGAATTTAGAGTAAGTACTTATTACTAACCGGTAAAAGATTAAAACATGTTTCAAACATTTTTGAATACCTTGTATATTAACTGAAAATGAAAACATTTTTTACCTGTTACCACAGAGATCTAGAACTTGCAAATTTTTTAGAATGCCAGTGTCTTCAGGAAGATAATATAAGCAGTTGTCACGAAGAGACAAAACAGACAATTGAATTAAGTTACATATTTCAGATGGCAGACTGCTCAGTTTATTGCAGTCAGCGATTAGAGTCCTAAGATTTCTCAGTTGACCAATAGATTCTGGGAAAGAAGATATTTCGTTTTCCTTCAACACCAATTCCTGTAAATTGGTGCACTTCCCCAAACTCATTGGTAATGACAATAACCTGTTGCTGTCAACCTGCAACAAATATGCAAATTAATAAAATCAAAAGTAAGTATTACAAACAGCAGGTTAAATTCTGGATAATATTGAGGCAAACAAAAGTGTTTCAAATAAAGATAATAAAATTTTAATGTATTAATTATATACAAAAAATGCATTTGAACAAATTTTGATAACCAATTTATATATGTATCACCTTGCATATGAATTTCAAGTAGAGGAGGGAAAATAAATAATGAAATTGGCAGTCTTCAAATGGCAATCTGAAATACTGAGCAATATTAAGATGCTAAATACTAGAACAAGCAAAACAGAAAAAATTGTTATGCATAATAATTCTAATTCTTTTTTGAAATAATAAAAAATATTACATTTGTAAATGGCAAAGAAATAAACTAATTAATAGTTAATTATTATTTTAATAAAATGTTAAATTGAAATCATATGTAAACAAAAAACATATGCCATCTCCCAAATATAGATTACAATATGATTCATATTCAGGAAGAAATTATTCAATCCATAAATCAATAACAATTCATTAATTTAAAAATCATTTCCTAATAAATATATATACTGACCATTTCTAATTTGAAAGAACATTTTAATCACGGTTTTCTCTTGGACATTATTTTTTTTAAAGTATTATATTAACAATTCTAAATACTATAAGTTTTTTGTCACTTTTAAAGCTTTAGAACAACTAAATATGTTATAGAATGATTACATAGTGTTTTTATAATTTCATCGTAATGCTGAGTACTAAAGAGATTTCAAAATAGGAGATTATCAAAATATTAGATCGAAAAGACAAACGAAACATCTGAAGCATACATAATATTTCAAACTGATCTAATGAGAAGAATTTATAGAATAATTACAAATAAATGCCAAATAGTCTAATAAGATTATATACGGAAGATAAAAGAAAACATCTTTGCAGTCTGAATTAGTGAATAGTATCCAGGAATATATATATATATAAATCTAAAAATATGATTCATAGAAGAACTTTCAAGAAAATGAACATAAGAAGAATTAAAATGTAAAAAAGCAATATTTGAAAGCATACCAACAAGCAGCAAGGCTTAATCAGACAGTAATTTCTTATGGTAATTTTTTCTTAACATATTTAAAGAAAAGAAAAACAAGAATTTAGACAAATTAAATAGGTATAAATTTTACTGGTAAGATTTTTAAAAAAAAAAAAAAAAAAAAAAACACCTAGAAAGATTTTTTATTTTTTTTCATAGATAACAATGTGGAGGATCAATAACAATTTGGTAATGGTTAGATTTAACAGTTGAATGTAGTTTGCCCTTTGCAATTAAAAAAAATGAATACTAAGAATTTTTTCAGTAAATATTAGATCATAATTTAAATGTAAAACTAGATTTGTTGGCATAGCCAAATGCATTTTTCAATAAGAAGGAGCAATGATTCATGCCTCTAACTTAATAAGAAATATGGCATTTCCAGAATAAAATTAATGCCATGGAATGCCTGTCTCTGCCTATATTATAATCTAAGAATGCATAGGGAAAGCTAACACGTAAAATATATGTAAATGAATAACAATATTTTTCAAGCAAGATGATAAAAATAGTAATCTAACAAGTAAGGTATGAACTACTGCAAGAATTTATGCAGAACTTGCTAATTTCAATGGAACATTGTTTATTTAGTTATTAATCTATGATAGAAACACTATTAAGAATTAACATTTGTAAATATGTTGCCCAATTTTAAAATTTAACCATGAAGAATATTAAAGAGTATAATTTTGTGACACCCTATCATGTGATATTATATTTATTTAGTTTTGCAATAAATTATATTTACAGTACATTTTCTATAGCTTTTTTAACAGGTTGAGTTTTAGAGGCAAAGCAACTGTAGTACCATTTAATTTCAACTTATAATATTCTCAGTTGTTTCCTTAACCTGTGATTTAAAAAAAATCTTGTTTCCTTAAACTAAAAAGGATTTAAAAAAAAAATTCAAATAGAAGAAAACTTTCTTTATGCATTTAATTAATTAGTGACAAGCTTAGTAAATTTATAAAAAAATCTTGAATATAAAGCAAATACCTATTATAGAATGAGTTTTATGATTAAACATCCTTTTCAAGACTTGCAAAATTCAGCAAAAGTCTATTTCTTTAAAGTATTAACCTGAGGAAAATTTAGCGACAGACACTCCCATCCTCCTCAAGGGGTCTGAGGATATTTAGAGGGAAACAACATATGCATATACATATAAAGTAAAATAATTTGAAATGTAAGCTTTTATTATTGAATTATATATCATTATTCCACTAAATGAAATATTCATTCAAAATTACACTTTCTTTGCTTTTTTATATGCATGCTCACTTAAATTCACATGTGATGACTTGTCCAATTTTCTTCAGAGTTTTAAGTTGCTAACAACTGATTGTAAAAAACGAATCAATCTTTTGTCAAGGTCTGATGCAACTGTCTTTTATGTTCTGCACAGAAGACTTCATTTACAATCCAACACATCACAATTTATTCTTAATATTTTTTGCAAATGATATTTTATGCTTGTCCCTTAATTCTTGGGACAAGGTTTATACGTAACAATTGAACAGAATGGAACATAATTCAAAATATAGTAACAGGTGTGTGTGTGTGTGTGTGTATTAGTAGAAATTATTATTTTGAAAGACATCACTCATATATGAATAGAACATAAAACATGCTTGCACACCGTGATGAATGCACTAAAAGGACTGAAAAAAGTACTTCTGGATTACTATTATTAATAGAAGGCATTTGAATTTTTCTTAAATATCAACTCTCATCACTATTTCCAACTGACTAATTTTTAATGACCCATAATATGAGGAAAATTTAGCAACTATTCACGGTTCTCAGTATGTTAAAACGAAAATACCCCATTGAGAGCATGCACTTATTAGGAGTTTCTATTTATTTTGCACACAAGAGAATCAATACATGCAATAAAGTACATGATTTCATTATAAACACATATAGGCAAACTTTGTCATGAGTGAGCTGCAAAATATATATGCAGGTATAATAATCAACTTATTTTTAAACTAAATAATTACTAAACAAATTTTTTTTTAAATTCCTTAATCATTATACAATGAAGGAAGTTGTGACAACATTTCTAAAAGCTTTTATTTTGCAATAAAATTTTATACTTTTAACTTTAGAATTTGCGGGAAGGCTGGATAAGACTTGAAGTGAGCTTATAAAATGTCTATACTATTATTTTAGAATTTGAGGCAAGATCTTTATATGGGCCATAGCTGATATGTGGGCTATATTAGCTCACCACTGGCTTAAGATTTAAAAAATTAAATCTGATATATATTGCATGCAACATATTTGATCCATACAGCTTCATTTTACAACAATAATTTTCTATAATTACAGACATAAATTTTTTTAATAAAGAAGTTTAGAGAATTCAAAATGTAAGCAGTAGTTATAGTGTCTGTAAATACAGGTTAACTTTTTTAGCCTTAAAAAAGTCCACGAAATTATACAGTGAAATGATTTTTTAGGTTATTTTTGGAATATCTTATTCTGAAGCCATGGAAATATCAATTACAATTTCAGTCAAATAAATCTATCTCTAAATGGCCAACAATGGAAATAAACCAAAGGTCATGAACAATATTTTTGAAAATAAAGAATAAATTTATATAATTATACAGTTTAAAAAACTTAAATAACAATCTTAGTTGTACAAAAAAAAAAATAATAATAATAATAATAATAAATAAAAATAATTATTATTTGAAGTCATCCAGATTTTTACCATGTTAACATAGAGATGCAGATTTAAATTTTTAAAAAATGACTGAGTTTTCAAAAAGACACACACACACACACAAAACTATACCTAAATATCAATACATAATATTATTTTATTAAGTTTTAATAACATGATTAAATTATAGTTCATTACATTAAAAAATGTGCTTACTTTAAAAACGGTAAGCTCACTAAGGTTACCAATTCCATTCGGAAGTAGCTGGAGGTAATTTTGAGAAATGTAAAAGTCTGTAAGACTTTCTAATCCAGATATTTCTTCAGGAAGAAACTCCAAATCATTTTCAGAAATATCAAAACATTTCAAATTTTTCAATTTTTTTATATCCTAAAAAAAGTAAGATTTCTTCAAAATTTAACAATAATAACTGAAATACAAAGCTGTGAGACAACACAAATCACTATGATAAAAACAACAGATATTAAAGCATACAAAGTAATTCAGAAAACAACTTACTGACACAAAAAATTAAAAGGCAATTTTCCATTATGTTCTAAGTTTTTGGCATAATATATATATAAACCCAATTTTATTCTTTTTGAGATGTTTAGAACAAAACTCATAATACATATAAAATATTAATAGGACGATTTTCAAGGACAAGACAAGATGAACTATTCAAATTATTAGCTTAAATCTAATAAGGTTTATTTGGATTTAACTCTATTATCATTATATTATTCATAATACATCAAGCAATAGGGAAAATATGCTTCAATAACTTTAGATTTGCTTGCCAAAATCTTAATATTCACACAGGATGTCCCCAAAAGTAGTGCATCCTATTTCATCATTTATTTCTTTAAATATTGCAGTAGGGACACTTTCAGTTGTTAAATTTCTTTGAATAAGATAGGAAAATATAAAAACTTCTTCGGTTTCTGTATATATTGATAATAAGTAAAAAACATTAAATTTTCATAGAGGAAAAAAGACTAATGAATAAAATATTTTCAAAGTTTCAAGTTTCTATCTGAAAAATTCGCTTGAATATGGTTATTTCCAAATTTAGACAGTCTTGTCATAAATTTAGTTGGTGACATTTATTTTAGAAATACAAATTTATTCCAATACGAAATAAACTTATTTGCCACCTCCTTCTAAGCCATCCAGTAATGAAAGGCAAACATGTGCATTGTGCTTCAGAGGTGCAGATCTCTTTTTCTTAAATAAGAAAATTTTTTGAAATATCTGTAATCAGCTTCCCACATTAGAAATGTCAAATTCTGTGGAGCACCATGAACATTACGTTTTATATTTATTTTTGGAAGCCTTCAAGAAATCAGTGTACTCACATTTGCAAGTCCACAGTGAATTGAGTAAACAAACATACATAAACATAATATTGTTTTTTTTAAAAAAAAACTTTGGCATTAAAATTACATGCAGAAAAATTATTGAAATAATTTATTGATAAAATTACTAAAATATAATAAATATTCTGTATAGAAGTAACCACAAAACAAAAGTGTAACAATGAGGTTAAGTGACAGCTAAACCAACTTTATATATGTATTTCTGGCCAAAATATAAAATTATCCCTGACAATAAATTCTCTCTCTCTCTTTCTTTTTGCTTACCAATGCAAGCAATAAAAAATTAAAAAAATATTGAAGTCAATGAAAGATATATTTTTTCTACACCCAAGCATACATACTATATACTATCATAGGGGAAATTTTCAACCTATGAACTCAGTAAGGCAAACGAATCAGCAACTAGCATCACTTCCTTCTTTATGGTCAACATTTTTCACTGAAGGATGAGATAAAACAAAGAAAATTTATTTTTATATTAGGGCAAATCAAACTTCCCCAAAATATTATTTCATCTTCAGAAAAAAAAAAAAAAAAAAGCACTTTTAAAGCCCTTATATAAAGACCATAAAAAAAGCAGTTTTTAATGACAATGCACACCTTGTTATATAATGGAAAACAATGAATACAGTCCAATACTATACTTATTATTTAAATCAACCAGACTTGTTACTTACACTCAAAAGAGAAGATATTTCATTAGAATCTAACCATAGCTCTCTTAATTGTACAAGCTGGCACAAACAAGAAGGCTGTAAAAAAAAAAAAAAAAGAGTTCTTGAATAATAATAATTTTGCTGATCATAAAATCAGAAAAACATTAAAATAACAGATTTTAATGTTAAAATTAAAATGACTGAACTGAAATGAATGACTGAAATGAAATGAATTACTATGAGCATTTAATTACATAATGAATCAGTAACAAAAATAATTACCATTTCTTCAAACATATTACTAGCTAGATCAATACATTCTAAATTCTTCAAAGATACAAATGATGATGGCAAATCTTTTAACATATTGTCACGTAACTCCAAGGTCTGCAGATTAACAAGTCTGTAAATTAAAATTGTTCGTTTCAGCCAAACATGAATAATTTTGAAAGTGAATAACTCTTGAATTAATAATGCTGATGATAATCAAAATCTAACATTTATAGTAAAATTATAGATTTCATCAAAATTCAGACACAATGATTACTGTTTGCAATATTTAATATGGAAAAATGCAAGAGAACTATAAAAACAGACAATGCATATCAGCTATCTTGTAAATTGGTATTATTTCTTTCACAAACAGAATTAAAGAATTTTTCACCTTGATTGTTCAACACATTAAAATTAAGTTTTCAAATTCAGTACCTTATATACCTTAAATTCAGTACCTTAAACACAAAATTTTCACCCTAAACACAAAATTTTCAATAAAGCAGTTTAAAATAAAGCATAATTCACAGCTGAATGGTAGAAAAAATCCTGCATGAATTACTGAAAAAATTCAGTATACAAACTGAAGTTGAAATCATGCAGATATTTCAAAAATTATTTTAGAATAAGCAATTAAAAAATTATAGATGTGCAATAACTGAATTTCCTACATACAACAAATAGATGGCACTTAAGCCATAACTTGATTGAAAGGCATAAAAAAAAATTACACCTTAAAAATTAATGGCAAAAAAAAAAAAAAAAAAGGCCAAGTAAACATTTATTTCAAAAGAAAAAAATTATTATAATTTTTTAATTGCTGGAAAATTTTAAATATATGAATACATTTTTTAAATATTTAATAAAATGACCCAATTCTTCTGCAGAACATCTAATGTTGAAAAAATATAAAAACTGAATAGCATTTATTCATTTATATGATATTCTATAATAGTTATTCATTATTTTAAAAGTCAAATATGTAAAACTGATTGTCTTTAGTGAGTAGCTGGTTCTACAGGGATATTGGTTATATTTATTTTCAGTTAAATCATTCTAATATAACAACATGTTCATGATTCCATCAAATTATCAAATATTCAAGTTATGTTATTTTAATTATATGGCAATTATTCTGTTCATATCATATACGAACCTTTCTAATGGAAACCAATCTGAAGATATCATAAAGCAATTAAAAAGGTAAATGTCCAGTTTATC
Organism: Argiope bruennichi; assembly: GCF_947563725.1. NCBI lineage: Eukaryota > Metazoa > Arthropoda > Arachnida > Araneae > Araneidae > Argiope > Argiope bruennichi. The sequence goes on from NC_079162.1 coordinate 54,992,751, forward strand.
ACTCTTCTAATTTTTGCGAGATTGTAATTTCAATTTTTTATTTATTGTAAACTACATGCATATTAAACATAATTCTTTTTCTTTAACTTTCAACAATGGAATAAAACCGTACGAACAGATATTTGATGAAACAATAAAAAAAAAATCTTGAATTTCTGGGCAACAATGTAATCTAATTTTGGAAATGAAGTAAAAAAAAATTTGAAAAAAATTTGCATGATTGGTATCGTCAAAAAGACAATGTTTTAAAATTTTTAAATGGTGTGAAATTAATTTTTTTACAATGGAAGTTATCACAAAAATATTCCATCATTCAGCTTAAAATTTTAATAACATTTGAAAAAATTCTCTCTGAAAGGCATATTCCCACACTCTAAAACACATTTATGCCAAATTTGGCAGTTGTAGATCAAATGATCAAGCTTGTAGCGTATCACGGTGAGACAGAAAGAGACGGAGAATCACATATTTGTCTTTATTATAAGTAGAGACGAATGAAAAAATTGGACAAACAGCATTGTAGTAAGCAAATATTTTTAAGCTTCTTAGGAATTTAACAAAGATTTAGTTAAAAATTCAAACCACAGTTAAAACTAGAATTAAAAATATGCAGATATATGTTAATGAAACTGAACTGAAAATTAACTAAAGTAAAAATTGTATGTACTCAGTTGCTTAATATTTTAAATTTAATCATTTGGTCTCTTCTTCACCTATAAATGTATAAGAAAAATTTTCAATATAATAGCAGCAAATAAATTAAAAAAGTATATCAATAAATAAAATTTCTAATTCAAATTTTCACTCAATACAAAAATTTCAAAATATTGAAATAAAACAATTGTTGTTGAATTATATTCTATATAAATGAACAAATGTTTTTACCTTCCAAAATCTGAAGGAAGTTCAGTCAAATTAACATCATTTAACTTCAGGTCAGTTAAATTTTGAAGATAAACGATGCTAAATGGAACTCTAAAAAAGAAAAGCGACAATTTTTCCAATTTTGAAAGGAGTAAAAGGTAACAAAATAAATTTTCAGACTTCAAACATTGTATACATAAGGTTACATAAGAAATAATTTTTTGATAATGAAAGAAACAAAAGCTTAGAAAAACAACGCATGATGCATTATATCACAACATATTCTGCATAACACACACACAAAATTATATTTGAAAAAAATTCAGACTGAAGAAACAAAAAATCGCATTCAACATGAGGTGTAACAAATCTGATTAGATAAACATTAGTTCTCTGAGATCAAATGACAGAGTAGAGTGAAAAAAGTTTAGAATGCTCAAATTCTAATAGGACTCATAAGTTGCATATATGCATAATATTCAACAGAAAAATATTGGAAAAAAATTATACTTTTTACCTTTAGTTTATATAAAAAAACCTAAAGTTTTTTTTTTTTTAAATCACCTTTTAGATAACATAATTCAGCCTATGGTTTTTGCTTCTAATAGTATCAATTCAGATACCTGATGACAGAAAATTTATATTTAAAAATCATGTGCTATATCAAACTTAAAACAAAGGATGTGATTAAAAAAAAAATTTTTTTTTTATAACTAAGCATTAAAAAAAAAAAAAAATGTAGAATTTAGAAACTAGTAGATAACAAAAAAATTATAGGTACACTTTTAGATTTCTTTCCAGCCATTTCTTTTAGGGCCTTTGTACAAATTGAAGAATTAAAAGAAAATTTAATTGAAGAAAAAGAAGTCATTCTTTTATTATATTTTTTTTTCTATGCAAATACACAGTTTTAGAGTCATATTGAAAATTTAAAAAAAAAAAAAAAAATCATTCATTCTATTTTATTAAGTCATCTTGGCAGAACTACAAAAAACAAATTACTTCACACCTTTTATTAAAAAAAAAAAATAACCATTACTTTTCCCTCCATAAAATTTAGAGCAAAACTTGTTTCAGGTCAACAGTTTTTATACAAAGGTTAATTTATAGAAATTCTCTTAAAATTTTTATATGAATTTATTTTTATTTACAATGTAATTAATAATATTTTTAACTAATGGAGTGCAACTATATATGAAACTGGATTAAACTGTAGTCAATAGTCTAGAAAGACAATCTTTATTTTTGTCTTTAATATCTTATCAAATTCCTATTTTATCTATTATTAATTAAAATCCTCCAACTTCAAAATGTATGCAATATGCACTTCGCATCATAAATTCTTCCAATGTCTTGCTTTTATCATCTTTCCCTCAAAAGGAAGCATTTGAAATAGCATATCATCGCATTATTAATCATTTTGTTATTAATGAGTATTTTTCACAGCATCCTCAACATTGGTAAAAAATTCTTCTATATAACAAGAACATCTCATATTTATAATTCATATAAAAAATTTAAAAATAAAACTAGTAATTTCTTTTACAGTTCAAGTAACAATACTTAGTATAATTATTTTACATATGACAAAAACTCGAAGAAAGCAATATGTTTTTCAGATATTATAAATCTAATTCCATACTTAAAAATCATAAACAAATGTAATTTCATTTTGCTTCAATATAATATTCAGAATTACTAAAAACTACAAATTGAATGCATCTATTGCTTTTAATAAATAGGGAAAGATTTCAATTTAATTCAGAGTAAGTAATAGAATTTTTTGGATTCATTAATGATGATCATCTGAGCAAATGAAAGCTTGAAATTAATTTCGATAAAAACACAGTTTTAGGTAGTTTTTAGCATACAGGAAGAAAGTGGAGTAAAAAAAAACAATTAAGTAAAAGATTTTATGACTTCTTCATAAAATTTACTTTATTTAATAAAAATGCATAGTTTGAGAAAAATCAATGAAAAACAAGTAGTAATTCCTATTTAGTCTTTCCTTGTTGTTCTAGAAACCAAATTTATTCACTAACTTTTTAAAAGCTTTTACCAGAGTTTATAAAATATATATTATAAATGTAAAGGTATTTTTTTCATCATAAAAATGTTTAAATTTATTAGTAAAATGCATGCTACACATACCATTTGATGCATACCATACATGTTCTTGAAATACATCAAGAACATACCATTTGATAAAATTTCAACATAATAATTAAATAAGACTTTTTTAACAATATACAAATATTCTATAATATGAGTTCATGTACAATACTGACCTTTTCAGAGGATTGGAACTAAAATCTGCAACTTGCAACTGTTTTAAGCTCTTGATGTTTTCAGGTATATCATATATTTCTAAAGAAATTCAAAGTAAGCCAATTTAAACTTTTACCTCTGTATGCAAAAAGAGAAGCTCATACTAAAGGAATTTACACTATCTATATGAAATTTGTGTTTGAATCAAAATAATTAAAATTCTTTTGAATCATTTACTTAACACATTTTCAGTAAAGTTGATTATCTACAATACTGAAATGAATTAAAAAGACTGCTTAAAATGAAAAAGAAGTCACACCTTAATAACTATATTAATTTTCATCTGATTTATGATGATAAATGCAGTAAATCTGAATGAAATTGAAATTACTTGAAAATTTATAAGTATAAATATAACAATTTTAAACTGAAAAGGAGGAAAAAGTTGAGAAATCAAATTTGTTCAGTTTTTTAAAAATCATCAAACAATACACTGACAAAATTAACCATATTTGTTCATATTTTAATACAGATTTCAAAATTTACATCTTCTAAGTTCAGCTAATGACTGAATTTAAGCTACAGAGTTGAAATAAATATAGCTAAAAGAAAATAAGGTTTTTTTACAGTTTAAAACTAGCTTTTTGAATTTTCTTACTATGTCCGAAATTTTTTTGAATGGGAGGATAATAGGAGAAAAATGCATCAGAAAGCAACTTTTTAATTCATTTAAGCATATAGGGATAACAACTAAAAACATAATTTCTTTAAAAAAAAAATTACCATTTTTACTAATATCAAGTTCCACAAGGGTAGTAAGATTTCCAATCTCTGGTTGTAAACGAAAAATTTCATTCTCACTAAGAGTAAGTTTCCTAATTTTTGGCAATCGAAACAAGCCCTGTAAAAGATTTTTAACATCTTAAATATAAAATTTCAATAAAGTAAATTAATTTCAATTTTTACAGATCAAATTGTACATTATAGAGAAAAATTACTCACTTTAAACAAGCTTCTAACAAATTTATTTTTTATTTAATGATTAATTTTTAAATATCCTCACATTTTCAAATCTTTTTTACTGTTCATTCTCAATAAGAATGTAAACATCAAATTTAAATAAAACAGCAGAGATTTAACAGGTAAAAAAAAAAAAAATAGCATAAATAAGTAATAACAGAATAAAAATGTTGAAGTGAAAATACATTTTGCTACCAATTATTTTTAAGCAATGGTATGTTAAAATTATAACTTTTTTTTTTTTTTTTGTATTAAAACAGTACAAAAAAGTTATTCTGATTTCACATCGCAAATTTAAAAATTTATTTAAATACAGATATATTATTCTGATGTATTAGACAACTATATAACAAATATAAGAAACTATGTAGCATTTAAATAATTGATAGAATAATATAAGATATTCATAGAAATATGCGCATAAGCTTGGAATAATAATCACAGAAAGGAAAAACAAATATTCCGACTCAATAAGCTTTCATATTTCACGGTTACTTTTTCTCCTACAAAAGTATATATACTTCACTTTTTTCCCTTTCTTATTTCTAGAAGGTCAGTCCATTAGTATTTTACAATACATTTTTAACAAAATAGAAATAGTCAGAAACCACTGATCATAGAGTATGGAATTGTTAGTATTATTTGATAAACCTGCTTCATTTTGATTAACTATGCAAAAGAGTTTTTAAAAAAATGTGCTAACATTGGTTGTTTTTCGGAAGCGAAACCAAACATTTTCAAATATGCTACGATATTTCCCCATCAAAATATATTTTAAAAATAGCAAATAATATATACACTTATTCGTTGTTCAAAATATTAAACTGATGAAATTATGAAAACATATTAGAAACCATTCAAATCATAATTTTCGAAACATATTTTACCTTAGGTAAGAGTCTTATATGATTTGAATCCAGGAGAAGTTCTTCCAGTGTTTTCGAAGACAAAACTTCATCAGGAACCTCTTTAAGGTTATTATTTCTTCTATCAACATATTGTAAATTCTGGTTTAAACCACGTAACAGAGTAAACATATTTATAACAATGTATAACAACAATCATCACGAAATAAACATCTTAACAACATTTCACTCAGCCAGGGAAAAAACGAAAAACAGAAGTTTCGAAACTGTTGCCAACTTAGTGCCTAAATAGGATTCTCCAAATTTCTGTTCGAAATACAGGATTCGTTTCAAAAAATGAAAACAATAAAAATTGATGCAATTGTTTGGAGATTAAAACTTTATTTAACTAAAGAATATGCATATTTTTTCAATAATAAAGTAATTAAATTTAACATCGCGTATTGCAAAATGTTTCAAATTCATCAGAATTCTGTAGAAAATTTTTAAGAGTAAAATCAATCTTTGTCATCGTTTCCAAAGTTAAACAAATTAATCGTTCTGGTTCTCTTGAGTTACACATGGCTAATAATATGGGTAAAGGACCCTCACTCTCTTATATTGAAAATGAAGTGTTCTGATTCTAAGAAAAATCAATATGAATATCAGTAAAATTTCGCAATAATCGCAAACCGCCAAACCATTTAGCTTGAAAGTATGCTGTTCTATCAATTAATAAGCCACATTCGGTTATCTGGTTATTCACATGTTGCTCCGGGAGAGACATCTGAACTTTTCTTTGGTGACTTTTGCTTACTTGAGCTACCAATTCATTGCTGGAATTGAAAATTCCTTGCCAAAGATTTGTTGTATGAGACTCCGTTGATTTTTCTTACACCTTTAGCCAATGATTAAAGCTGTTAATCAGCTTTTCTGTTGGGATTTCCATAAAAGTCATGGTGCCTTCTCTCCAATTTCAGTCATAATTCAATTAGAAAGATGAAGATTCGCTAAGATTAAGTTTCCAATATATTATTCTTAGGAACTATTTTTATTTAAACATTATTAATTTGTTTACTAATTTTACCTACACTTAACTAATACTATTTACTAACTACATTAGGGAAGATTTATTCAAAGTATTCTTCCATATTATTAGCTCTCACAATCTGAAACTGCGGTAAAAAGTGGCTCAGCAGAGTAGTAGTTATAGGTAGTTTTAGTTATTCACGAGATAAAACATTAAATAACTAATAAATGTTGACAGTATATAAAATTAATAAGTGTTTCGGTATTAAAAAATAATGAAAACCATTTAGAATAAATTTAATGCTAGTTAAATTAATTTTCACCAAGAAATATATTTCAATGTATAAATTCATTTCGGAAAACAATTACAAAAAATAACTTTCCCGGATATTCCATTCGGTCAACATTTTAAAAGGTTAATTAAATCAGAAAATTTTAAAATAATTTTATTAAGTTTATTAATTATCTTAATAATATTATTAGAAACTTAATGTGCACTTTCAGGAGGCAATTTGGAATTTTTAGAAATCTTTTGCTGTGCAATTTTTCTTTTACGAAAAAAATTCATCTTAGTAACAGATATTGGATCAACCTAAAATAAATATTTATTTGTTATTATTGTTGACGTGAAACGTAACATCACTGTAAGACTTTCAGAAGTGAAAGTATGAGCATTTATTGTTTTAATTTTTAATATACTTGCAAGATTTTTTGTAACGTTTTATGAAAAAGGAAGTGAATCTGGGACAGGGTCTTGTTTCTTACTAGAAAACTCAACAGCAAACAACAAAACTGCCACATGTCAGCACACTTCACAGTATGAAACAATGAGGGAAGAGTAAACAAATCATTAGATAACAATCTAAAACAGTAACCAATAATTAATCTTTCAATTAAATGCTTCAGTATGTAATAACAGATATTTAACATCAATATGGATTTTTTATATGAAATGTATTTCGGATTTTAGTTTATATTACTAAATACAAATTTATAATAACAGATTTAACAAAATTGGTTTCCTTCATGTTCTTTAAAATTTAGATACGTAGTAATAAAAACATAAATGCACTTTACATTGATATGATAAAAAAAAATTGTTAAAGGAGCAAATCTAATTCATTACCAGTCATCCAAATACTGTTGCCACTTTTGGTAGTAGCTGCAATACAACAATGATGATGCTTTTAAATATTTTGGCCACCGTGCACTTTGCAAATTAATAAGCAGCATTAATTCTGTAAGCTGAAATTATAAGGCCGTGGCCTAACTTTTCACTGAGAAACTTGAAGGGCGTTATAATTTTTCATTTTCTGCTTTGAGCAAAATGATTCTTTGTCAGTGATTATATACCTTCGAAACAAATTTCTGGTCATACTTTTTTATAGTTAATAAAAACATATTCAAAAATTTGATCATCAAACGGTCCAGGAAGTTTCTGGTTGGTAAAATGAGCTTTTCACAGTATTTTCTTTGAGAAGCAGCATAAAATGCGCTGAAGTATTCAATATAATGCAAAAATAAATAAATTAAACAATGATCAGGAATCAATAATAAACAATCAATTAATTGCAACATTTCAATTGTATTTCAAATGAAATAATAAAAGGAAATTAAAAACTAGAAATATAAACTGAGAAAATTCTATTTCAAGCAGAAAAATCAGAGTTCGTGCGATAAAAAAAACGATTTAAACGACTGTAATTAGCTTCATTGTTTGGATAAATTTTTCTACTGCCAAAGAAGCCTTTGAAATCGCCAGCAAAATCGATAACCAGAAGTTATGGCAACCTTTTAACAAAACGATACTTTTTTTTTTTGGAATAACAGTTGGAGCTACAGTAATTAAAACATCAAATTTAATATTTACAAAGTAACAACATTAACAAAATTCCATTAAAATTTTGATGAAGCATTCCATTGACAAAGCATTGTATCGGAAATAAATAAATTTTTTCAAATAATTAAAACAGAAAACTTGTCCATTCGAATAGTCGTTGGATTTTAGCAGTATGGTACAATTTTACTCATTTTCTAGTTGCATCTATGGGATTCTCTACAATGTTTCGCTATTAAGATAGCACAAACTGTCCAAAGATATTGTTACGATTTCTTCATGATATTATACAACATTCAGAATACTGAAAAACTTCGTGGGCATATCGTACAATATCTTGTGCAAATATGAATTGAATAAGCATATTTGTCTAAGCATATTAATCAGCTTCTTTTGCATTTTCCTTTATTTTAAGAATATCCTTTATTCAACACGAAACTCGGAAAGAATTATAAATGTGAAATTTGAAATAATTTAGTAATAATGATTTTAATATCTTATGAAAAGGGATACAAGTTAACTCAACATAGAACAATTAACAAATGAATTGGAATGCAATATTAGTTAGTATTCTGCTTGTACGAACAAAATCAAGTTTATTCTTAACTTATCTTTGAAAGTCGTTTTTCAGTATAAATGTGGCAACTCTGAAATATATCATAAAATCATAAATTTTTCATCATTTAAGGTTGCTAGAATAATGAAACTGAAAAGCTCAGTCAAAAAACATTCCCTATTAAGAGAAAAAAGTATTATACGTTATTCTTAATGCTGTACAGTATAGTGAAGATACCATAGTATGATATTTGGGCTTTATGATAAATTGTTTTTTGAAAGAATGTCATGCTTTAAACGCCCTTTTAGTTCGAATTGCATATCAAGTACTTTAGTTCCGATCAAAAAAAATATTAAAGCTGGAAAAAATTTTCATTTTTCTGTAATATTTTTCATTTCATCTGTCTGTTATTAACATGAGATATAAGTGAAACAAATGTTTCTGAAAAATCAAAGTAAAATACAATTTACTTTGTACATCTGTACTTAAATAAAACTTTTATATTCCGCAAATATTTCCATTTTCAATTCTGATCTTCAGATTTTTATTGCATTAGATATCCTTATACAATATTTTAATTCTATTCCAAATATGAAAAATTGTTCAATGTTTAGATTTAAAGGAATTTAAGTGATATCGAATATGCTCATGTTGAAATAGAATTGGTCAACATTAATTATTAAAAGGATTGCCGATTAATTGATTTTCGAGAAATTTACCTTTTATTTTGGGGGAAAATTTGAATTTAAGTAAACTTTTTTACCAAGATAACATGTAATGCGTACTGGCTTGTGAACTATTTAATTGTCTCCAAAAGAAAATCTTGAATTTAAAATATATTTTGATTCAAAGTTGCTTAGAATAGTTGTTCTACATGTAGTATACAAATTGCCATTTTTAGTTAGTTTCGTAAAATTATTTGGTAAAACGCAATCAGAGCTATTAAGATTGATTCTTAAGAATATTGCAGTGTACGTTTTATTCGTCGAATTCGAATTATTTAAAGAATCTGATTCAATTTATTGAGCCCATATTTAAAGAAATTGTTTCTCAGATTTTGTTTTCAGCTTTTACTAGTGATACAGACACAACCATGTGGTGAGCTCTGGACTACAACGGTCTGATTTAGCAGGTTAGTATAAGAGATGAACTGCTCATTTTTAAAATCAAATGTGATTTATATTTTCCGAAAAGCCACTTGACGAGATGTATGCCATGGCTGCTTATTGTCAATGGTGACGAATAGAACCAGCTGCCTTTAAACAGAAACAAAATAATCCTCAAAATCTTTCCTTTTATTCATATGTAATGCCTATCAACATGCAGCAGATATTTGTTTATTTCAGCCCTCTTTTGTCTGTTACACTTATTTATTAGAGGTTTTATTATTCCTTATATCACCTGTTGCCTACTCTGTCGAATTTCAAGAAAACTTGGATTTAAAAAAAATCTTTAAAATCACTGAATTAATTGGTGTTGTGAGGCTACTTCAAAGCAACAAGTCAAATGAATTTTGTAAAAAGTACCGTTCACAAAATAACTGATCTTTTATCGAAGCTCAACAAAATTAACCATAAGCAGTTTATGAAAGTGATGCTTTTTACTTTCTGGATTACGAAGTAATCAGAATGATTTTGATGAATTTTCATGTTCTAGACTTCCAGGAAGCTGAAAAGTGAATTTTTGAATATCTTGTTTCGGTATGTAAATACAAAAACTAAAGAAAAAAGTGCAAGCCGCACTGCTGAACAGTAGGTGGTCTTTATATGAAAATTATAATCTATTAAATTTTGAATCAAGCCATAGAACACTATTCATGTGTCGATCTTTTATAAATGAAGACAACCCCACGAAACGCAAGCTAGGTAAATCGGATTAGATATGTGGTCTTCATTGACATAATGCGATTATTGCATCCCCAGTGCTCATTAGCGGTACAGCTTAGGTAAACCGGTATTATACATTCGCTCTCTCATCATATTTGACTTTAAAAAGTGGCATAAGCATGCTAATATCTTGTCTCCATGATGTCCCCTTAAAAGGGCGCCTATGGGATACATACTCTCTTTGTCTCCCATTCATTTCGTCCCTGGTGGTCTTTACCTAAATAATTTTTCAATGGGCAAACGTGAGAATGGGAAGCTGAATATCAATAAGTGAAATCTCAGTTCTCGTGATCAACTGTTAAAGACAATGTAGTTGGAAATAATGGAAAATTATCGGGAGTGGAATTTTCTGTTCGTTATCCATAATGTTCCTTATTGGTACTTATAATCTATTTCTAATTAAATCCAGGAACTCAGTTTTTTTTACAATGAAATTTATCAGAACTTTAATAAACTAAATTTTATATGAGCTAGTATCCATACTGTATGACTTTGGTAGTTCACTGACTTTGATTACTTTTAAAAATGAATTCTAATTTAAAAATTCTATTGTTAACTTATAAGCTGAAAATTATTTTTTCAATATCTAGAAATGCGACCAACAATTCAAGAGATATAATAGACTCCTTCTAAATGTTGCTAAATAAACAGGAAAGTGTTTGAAAAATCTCAATCTGTAAATGGGTTAAAATACAAAATAACTTTTCAGAATAATTGGAATAATGTAGTCTGTTGAGTTTTATCGCTAATGTACTGCCGCTCCTGAAAGCAGTCTTTATTTAATTTTTGTATTAGGTTGTGAGATACCAAGGGTATAAAATTGAACAATATACTATTACTATTTGAAAACAATATTAACGAAAGTAATCTATAGATCAATCCATATAACTGGAAAATTTTTAACTATGCAATTGAATGCATATACCAAACTCATTAACAACAATGGATATTTTTCATGTCCGATCAATACAATTTATATATATAAAACTGAGCGTCCATTTATTTGTTTGAGCTTTATACAATTCCACATCCCTTGACTGAACCGAACAAAATTTGGTGCACATGTTCTTCAGCATTTAAAAGGATTCTAAACTATATTAAAAAATTTCCACGGTCTCCAAAAGGGTTTGAAATGTTGATAGAATGATTTTACTTTTCCCCGCAATAATTGCGGGAGCCTTCAATATATATTGTATATAGTACCAAATATATAGTATATGTATTTGAATTTTATTATCTATAGACACGTCTCATAATCTTAGAAACCGGAAGAAGTATTTCCGAAATTTTCTTGCATTCTCTCTAAATAAAAATTATATTTCTCCCCTTCTTACGTAAAATTGCGAACCTTGGGTATGAATGCGAAATACCACGAGTGCTCAGATTTTTATTTTCAAAGTCCGCACATGAGAATTTTGTGTTTTGTTATTAGTAAGGTCGAATATACATTTTGTAAGCCTTTTTACCAATCGATTGAAACCAAAATTCGAACTACAATTTTAGTAACTAGATCACACAACAAATTTCATTTATTTGAAACATTGGGTTTTTGAATGATCCTGTTTACATATATGCGAAAGTAAAGACTGGCATATGGACAACTCTTTGACAATATTGTTTCAAAATTTATTAAAGATCTATAGATGCTGAAACTATGTACCAAGTTTTACCTACCTAAATCGTCGAATTTTGTACTATCGTGTTTACATGCATGTGAAAGTGCAGATGATAAGACGATCAATTCCTTGTTGGATTCGATTCAAACTTTGATACTAAGCTACACTGTAGATGCTGAATCTGTGTGCCATATTTTACGTATCTAGACTTTTTTTGTTTTGAAGTTATCAAGTTTCCTTGTACTCAAATAACCAGAAAGACAGACTTTTTGGAATTTGTTCGAAATTTAACAGAAATTTATAATTCTGATGTCAAGACAATGTATCAAATTTTATTTTACATTGTTTTTATTATTTTATTATTTTTTCTCGTCTTTTTTTATTTTTTTTTTTTTTTTTTTTTTACAGTTTCAAACCATTGGGAGTGCTTTTCCCAAAACTTTCTCTCATATATTCTAATTAAGGTGTACAAAAATTATTTTTATACCATTTTAAAATTAAAACCTAAATTAGTCTAAATTTTATTCCTATACGACTTCTAAATTAATCAATTTTTCAAAATTTTTGTGTAGTGATATTATTTAAACTAGGATTGACGATTTTAAAGCATCTTAGTGGTTTGAATGCAAAAATTCAAAAATTGTACGATGTAAAATCACAAGACCTTTTCTTTTTCTTGTATATATACGAACAAATAAACGCAGACAAAGCAAACTCAAATATAGGTTCTAATCTGATAATCTATTTATTTATATGATTTATCTATCTATTTATAATGATATGGTTATTTTATGAAATGAATGATAGCAATTCGATGATGCTACGAAAGATAATTCAACGTGACAAAGTTTTAACTGAACCATTTTTTATTCACTACTATTAGGCAATTGGGAATTTTAAGCATTTTGCGTCCTTAGCAGTGCATAATATAAGGCTCGTCTTTTAACAACCTGGTCAGTTTAGGTCCACATTTCAACACACTTTTAATTTAAACAACATGTTAATTTTTGATTAATTAGGTAGGTCTTAATTTCAAGATTATTTTAGGCTAATTTTTTTTATTTGAATTATTCCCTGTAAATATATATACTTTTTTATTTATCATAATTCATGACTCTCGGCACCCGCGCTTGTATTACAATTGTATTTAAGTATATGTCTAGTATTTATAAATGCTGTAATAAATAAATGAACATATTTAAACAGATAAAACCAGATTTATTTATATAAAAAAAGGACAATATCATTTTAATATTTTATAATTCATAGAATTTGCTTTTTCTACAAATTTATTTATTTGGCAACTAGGCGAATAGCACTTTTGTTATCGGTCTGCTGCAGGCCCTAGGCAGCTGCCTTGTCGGAAATCGGCCACTGCTGTTAGGTGAAAATTTAATTTGAATGCTTTAAGCTAAATGCCTGAGAAAAACTTTACTTTTCTTCTAAACACAGGGGAAAATACATAAGGAAAAATGTAATAAAAAACGGAAAGCAAACATTTCGCTGATTAAACTCTGAAGAAACATAATTATTCTTTGGTTGTCAAATACATTTCTTAGCACGTGTTCGAATCTGATGCGAGATAACAATGTTTGTTCACATACTTTGGATTGACGAGAAGAAGAAAAATATGTTTGAGTTACTATCGTCGTATCATAAATGGTGTAATAATATTTCAAATAAAACTCGATAACAGCAAAAGATAGAACTTATTGGTTGCCGAAATTGAATCCGGAATAAATGAAATAGTGATGCTCGGAGTTCTATGTTTTCAGTTCTAGCTTACCTTAATAAAAACTGTATTTTCTATCGAATTATTTATTGCGAGTAAACTAACTTTGAATTAATTATATCAAATTTATGATCACGACTGTTGCTAAAATAAACGTGAAATCTTGATAATACTCTTTCTTATGATATAGAACTGATTGCCATTATTTTAATTGTAAATATGATTCAATTTGTTTTGTTTTTTAAATTCCACTTAAAGTTATTTAGAAGAGAGAGAAGAATTTCGCAATTTTCAGTCTAGTAAAGTGGCGATTTCCACACAAGAGCCAGCATTTCTATTCCAACTTTCACATCAGAGCGCAATATTTCAGCCATATTCTAAGTAACATTTTACCATTATAGCACAGTATTTCAAGTGCATAATTCTTCTCATTATAAATTTTCGAATCATTTCTCGAATACTATGCAATGAAAGCCCAAATAAAAATGAATAAATAAATAAATAAAAAATCTCGAATTGTCATAAAAACAAATATGGTTGAAATAAGCTAACTATTCCACAAATATAACCCCAAAATACTCTGGTGTACTTTATTGAATGCATTACAGCTTATATCAATGAGATTTACATTAAAGACAAATAATCCGATTGTTATTAAATTATCATTGTGAAATAAATACTGTTACGGATTATTCCTCACAGCCGGGTTCTTTTGCTAGTGGGTGTATGGTGTGAAAACACAATCAGCAGGCGACAGTAGAAAACAGCGACGAAGTTTATTTACAAGAAGACACGAGTACACAAAGACGACAAATATTTACAACCGAGATGAAAGCAGGACAGCACACAGCAGCACATTACAGACGAAAGTAGCCACAAGTAGTAATCGTCCACAGCACACGAAGCGGCTAGACAGAATCCAGCAAGAGAGGTGATCCTCGGAGCTTCGCTCTACGGTTTCTCCAAAGGCTGAACTTCTCGTTTTAGCTGCCGACTCACTACTCCTCACAATTGGCTACTACACAAAAGATACGAAGCTGCTTCCACAGTAGACAACAAGATTCGGCACACAACAGTTCAACACTCGCTCCACACAACGCTGGCACTCTGCTGTTTCTTCGCTATCCTCTCGAAGACTCGTTACTTGTCGGCGACTCCGACTACAATTCACGACGACACCACAGCTTGAAAGTGGCGGCCTTTTATAGTTTCCGGGAGGCGGGGCTAGAAGCTTCTAGACCAATCAGGCGTATCTCGGTTCCTAATGGACGGATCGACAAAATTCTCGAAGTTTCGAGCGTAATCCATTTTGTCCCCAAATGGTCGCCAAGTTTATCACCAAGCCCTGAGATAACTGGCTCGACATCCGAAAGCATCCAATACAGATGACTGTGAAACGATCTTTCTTATGATGACGCTATTCGTGCTTGCAAGCTAAATTACAGGTTTGTAACAATACTACAGAAAGGAAATTCATGTAAAATTATATTAATAGTTTAAAAAAATATACTTATTCTGTTCAAATCTGTAGCCAAATTTAGTAACTTGATTGTAATCAATTCATTGTGATATCAATGAAAATTCGCTCAAAATAAGCTGATAAGAGAATCACCCATGCTTATACAAATCAAGGGCGTTTTAAGATTTGATTTTTATGAACATTGCAAAATATGCAGTGGAACTTATAGGAGTGCATGCAAGTAATGATAAAGAAAAATATCTTGAATATTTGAATTCAATCAATAGACGGAGACTGAACAGTTCCAATATGAAATTTGCTTTAAAATTTTAGAAATTGGCGCTAATTAACAATACTTAACAATGCTATTGGCACTATGGAGACTGAATAGATTTAAACAAATTAAAAAATCATGCCAAACAAGAAAGGGGATTGCAAAATGGCATTTATCATGATTTTTAATGGAAGTTAAATATAATATGGAATTAAAATTAATATTATAATACCTTTAACACTATCTAGTTAAGTCATTCTAACGACCAATGATAACTGGCAGATGAATGTTTCATAAAATTTCCTTAGAACAATCGAAAATATCTGTTTCTGAACTTGGATCTTACTTTTTAGAGTGAGCTTTCATTTGCAAACTCCTATTAATTTGGTACTATTTTCAGTTTCTAAAACCATTTTGTTACTTTTTTGAATTAAAAGAAATCGAATCACAATAAGAGTATTTTTAAAATTTTTTTTATCTTATCGAGACTACAAATATAAATTTTTTACAGATATAGTTATTTTATTTTTATTCATGTTTGATGTAAATATTCGTAATAAATAAAATAAACTCATGTAATAAGTATTACGTTTCATTTACTAATATGCATAACTATTAGATTCCTTTTTATTATTAGATGCTTAAATATTTATTCAATTGTGTTTTAGAAACTATAAGAAATATTAAATGTTAGACTTCATGTAGCTTCAGATGAATTTTTAGCAAGAGTAATGACAGATCAAATGACATGACAAATTCTTTTCCTGATTTATATGTTTGAACTATAAAAAAATTATTTAAAATGTGCAGCAGATATGTATTTCTGGTATTTATTTAAAATTTTATATTAAATTCGGACTGTGACATTAAATTAAATGCTTGAATTTTTCTGTTTAATCAATGATGATTTTTAATGCAGTTGACTCGAAGAATTGTATGAAAATGATGATGATGATGTCGTGTCCGCGTTACCACGGAAAGGGGATGCAGTAGCTTCTGAGAGTAAAGACCCCTGAGCACCCGAGTGCGGAGGTCTGACTTCTAGCTCATGAAGATGACACTCACATCCTCGCCTGTACAACCCCTTTTTACAGGGGGGCTCTTTCATACACCTCACAGATAGAGCACAGGGTGAAGAACAACCATGCCCGAACCATGATTCGAACCGGGACGTCCAGATCACGGGGAAGACGCGCTACTCTTAGGCCAGAACAGTGCCATTGCATAGCAATGATGATATAAATACATAAACACGTGTTTACGTATGATATCAATTTCTAACCAATAAAAAAAGTGAGTTATTGTTACATTTATTTCGCTTTTTCTGCAGCAAATACATGTACTTTTTCCTTTCTCGTATGCGAAATATATGTAAAAAATATCATTATTGTCAAAAAATTGAATTCAAGATTTTGATTCTCCACGATTCAGATCCCTCTGAGCCCGTAAAACGCATTTTTTAAAAAAATTATGTGTGTTTAGCGTAAACGCGATAATTCAAAAAGGTTTTAAGCTAGATGAATGACATTTGACGCGTGATCTTCGTGCTGTTTTAGACTTGAAAGACTTAGTGGGCGAAAGACCCCACCCAAAATTGCTCCTTTTCCTTAGAAATATAGGTATCTTATATCTAACTTAGGTTTTAACCCATGTTTTTACTGATTTTTGGGATTCTGACTGTCTTTTACGCTTTGTAACCGTATGTTTTCATTTGATTTTTTAAAAATAAAGCTACAACATTTTTTAAAATTTTCGACTAATAGTAATTGATATTACTTATTTTAGTCTTTTTACGTTGTTTCATATTTTAATCTTGTGTTTGGTGCTGCATAGTCGACACCAGTTTTTGTGCCATAAAACGCCAAACTCCAATCCAATTCAATTCATGCCATATTTGCTGACTGAGCGAAATATATTCTCAAGAACTCTATCTATCTGTTTCTCCGAATATAGGTGAACGTGATAACTATAAAACTTAAAGAGCGAGATGAATAAAATTTGGATCACAGTTTTAGCACATAAACTGTAGATCTGATTCAAATTTTGAACGAAATCTATGTAAGGTTTGACTCTCAATTGGTCTGCATTTTCACATGCATGTAAACGCATGAAATTTAGTTAATACAGTTTTAGCATCCAAAGTATAGTTCGTAATCAAAGTTTGAGCTAAATCTGTCGAAGGACTGACCTCAATCGAACTGTACTTTCGTATGCGCATAAGCACGGTGACTTAAAAAAGCAGCGATTTAAATAGACGAAATTTTGTACGTTATCCTGTTACTAAAATTATAGCTCTGTTTGAAATTTTGGTTCAATCAACTGTAGGAAGCACAATCAAAATGTATATTGGAGTTTCGAATCATAAAACCCTCATGTGCAGGGCTCTGAAAATAAAAATCTGAGTATTCTTGGTATTTCACATTCATACCCACTGTTCACAATTTTATTCACTCGGGAGGGGAGAATAACATTTTTCTTATTGAATATTTGACAAACTTTTAGGACTACCCCATCTGCTGTTTTTCTAAGATGATCAGAAATGTCTAAAGATTGAAATGGATCCTTAAACTTTAAATGCGATTGAACTTTTCTTTAAGTTCATCTGAATGAGTTCTCTTTCCGAGACTACATTCCCTCATTTTTTAAATACTAGAAAATGAACTTTTAAATTTGAAATCTTTGTATGAGATAATAAAAATTATACATTATATTTTTGTTATTTTTGTGATATCGATTGAAGGCTTCCTCAAATTTATAAACCTTTTTAAAAAGCTAAAAAAATTCTTTCAAGTGTTTATTTTCACATAATGTTTACCTTTGTCAACTAATCTCTTTATCCAGCCTTCCGTCTTAATTGACAGCGGTGCTGAATTATCTTAAAGTTATAAAATGTAATACGTATTTCTTTAAGGCTCATCATTACTATAAATCCGATTATTAGGTTTAATTTTATTTCTTTGTTTCAATACTGTAAAGTTCAGACGGACACGTAACACACGATCGGCTATACAGCCTCCTAGCCGAATAGATCTCTGTGGTTGTGAAAATTGTTGTTAATCTTCCATTATTTTTTGGTCATATTTTTGTACTTTAATTATTAATTCTTTGAAATGTTATCGTGTGAATCATGCATTTTCTATACCAGGCAACTGAAAACAAAAGAGACTGTTTCAACTGACAAACCTAAAGAACAGCCAAAGAAAATCAGTGATGTTAAAGTGATTCGTAAGGGTAGTTTAAATATTGTTGAATTAACCTTGAAGTACACTGAACAGCTGAAGGAAGCCTCAAGTGTAGTTCATACTCATAGTATGAATACGACTATTTTTCAACGCAAGATATGTTGCAGTAAATAGAAAGACTGCTACCACATTAAATAAACATACAATCGTTGTTTTGTTTTGTCAACAAGGTTTCATTTTCATACCATTTTACTTTTTATTTTAAGATAGTCCGAGATGATTAGCCGGATTCTTATATCATTTCTTTTTTTATGTTTTCAATGCAGCATACCATGGAAAATAAAACATTTAATGCACGGTACAGGCTTATTAAATAAAAAAGTATTTCCGATTTTTTTTTCTAATTATTTGACATTTCCATTCATCCGATATCAGAAATCCCCATTTCTGCCAGATAATTGAGACTTTACTGTACTGGCAGATATCTGACTTTGCTATAGTTCTTAGACTTACATCGTCGGTATGATTATAGGACGTAATATATACAATATTCCTGAAAATCTATGAATTAGAGTCTTAGACACTACATGACAGTGATAAGCCCATATCCTCAAGTGGCTCTATTGATATAATACAAAACATTTTTTTTTTTCAAATAGTCTTCCTTGAAATTAATTTTCATCCTGAGTAAAGAAATTCCCAAGTTTTCAAGTACATTTAACATATTTAAAGAAATTTAAATAATTATAAGAGCATTTTAAGATGTAATAAGGTACGTTAGAGTGTAGAATTAAAAATTCCTGGATTTTAAGTATTATTTAATGCTAAGAAATGAAGCCTTGTTTAGTTATTCTGAAATGTATTAATTGATGCAAAATTACGCTATTATAATAATGTTATTGAAACAAGTTTTCTATTGATTTTTATGTAGTTTAGAGTGTTTATCTCTGAATAACAGAATTTTCTAGGTAGATCAATAGCATCTAGTATGATCTCCTAAGCGGTATTTATGATCTTAAAAATTTCCGGTGTAGGCTCATAATTCAAAAAAACGTAACAGGAACTTCGTTTCCTGTTGTAGATGTAGAAGAAACATAAAAAAAGACATGTCAATAAAATTTCAAGATAATAAATGGTTTCGAAACTGTGAGATCGAGTGTTTTTCTTTCGAAACAAATGCTGCTGGGAAAAAGAGCTTATTAACCAGTGAATTTTCGATTGCAGATAACAATATTTCTCAGCATGGTGTACAAGTTACAGTCATTATGATTAATCTACTATTAGTATATATATAATCATACCCCTCTATCTCTAATGTTGGGGGGATTTAAAAATATCTCCGTTCTTTCGGTCTGAGCCATTAATGGATGGGAAATTCTAAACCTGTTTTTTCATTTAGTAAGGAAAAAACTTTTTTTGTCTACATTGATTGATCTATCAGTGTGTCAGTAAACCTAAACATGAATAAGCAGCAAAAGTTAATGAACTGAGGCTTGTAATTCTTATTATTCAAGATTTATGTTGATTCATTGTATCATTCCTTCAAGGATCAAATTGAAGATTATAGCTAATATTTTCTTCCGGTATTAAAAAAAAAAAAAATTGTATTCGGCATTACATTTTTTTCTGTTAATGGGTCACTATTTGTTTCAATCCGATTTTAGTATTTAGTTTTGGTTTGAGTATCCGTAAACATTATGGGTACAGAAGATCCCATTGCAAGGAAGAAAAACTTTTAATCTCATTATATATTTACATCTAAAGTGTTATACAAAATGTGCATTCCAATTCAACTTACACAGACACACACACACTAATTCTTTGGCACTACTTTGCCTATGTGCGTGATTTTTTCTATTATAACTTTCATTAATTAATCTGTGACAATCAGATTTGAGATATTATTAACAGGATAACAGCCTGTCTAGAAGCACATCTTTTGTTATTAAAAAATAACCGATAATTATTAATACTAATCGAGCTTGTAAATCGGTTATTAACCACGGTTAGTATTTATTACAACCGATTAATAGCATTGATTGTAATATAAATAGTTATCGAAAGAGAGTGAAATATCATTAAGTAATTTAAAATGCATCAAGCATAAAAAAAGAACAATATATTCCTGTACAGAATATATGCAAAATGTAATATACAGTATGTATGCAAAATGTTATCTTTTGTTAAGATTTTATAACTATTTCAAATGTTAATCTTGAAAATACACACTTTTTACAAACATCCGCTGAGAACAATAAAATAATGTAGGAAGCAGCGTTTCATTCATAATAAGGTGGAAGAATTGGAAGAGTGCCGGTTACTGTTTATTACATGTAATTACCTTTTTGAGTATGTGGTAAATAAATATTAGGAGGTTAATATAATTTCTGGGCATTTGGAGAAAATTAATTCAACAATTAATAAATTAGCAAGAAAAAAAAGAGTCGTAATGAAGTGATAAATTCAAAATACCAACAACTGAAAGCATCAGAATCACTATTAGAAAAAGGGGGGGGGGAGTCCTCAAGTTTAAACTTTCTCTCCTTATGGACATAATATAATATTAAGAATGGATTAATGCCTGGATTTAATATAATTTGGAAATCCTGTATTATTTTTGGCTTATTTCTAAACATTGTACCTTTTTTTTTATATGAATTTAACCTTTATATTTTACGAGTTTTATTCATGGGGAGAGATTTTACCTGGACAGATTGTAATTCATTTTCTATTGATCCTGCCCTTTGAAATTTATTTCAAGATTTGGTTATATATGATATTTTTAGTCTCTTATAGATTTCATCGTTCCATCATGCTTCTAAATGCGCGTACACATTTGCGAACTGAATAGCTCACAAAACATTCATTTGATATTCAAGCAAATTATTTTCAAGGCGAATCCAACGCAAACCATGGGAACAAGGTGAATGCAAAGCGACCCATCAATCATTCCTTATCAGTCCCCAATGGAGGAGGAAGACGAAGGAGACTTCGGATGTGTTTGGTTTGCAGATTTGCAGGGGCGGCGACACTAGGGGGGGAAGGGGGGCAAGTTGTTGGAGACCACTCCCTTCTTCCCCCTCCACCCGTTGGGAGAAATCAAGAGTCTTGTCAGGAAAATCTTTATCATTTCAGAAGGAGATGTAGAAATCTGCACATCAAAGAATTTGACAATTTAAATCTCACTTTCATGCTGTTATATAATAAACACTCGAAACATGCAAATTTCCCCTGAATTTGACAACCCGGTTGACAACGGTTAAGTAAGAGAAATGTTGGTATCTGATTCAGCTGCCATTCATTTAGCCTGTAGTTTGCACTACAGTGGCAGAATAACAGGTAAAACAAATGAATCTCATGTTGTATTTTGTCGATTATTCTTAGTTGCTTGACAAAGAAATCAATGCGATGGATATCAAAGACGATAAGTCGGCAGAATGGCGAACATATGAATCAGTTTTTATTCATTCAACTAACTAATCAGAATGCTCTATAATTATTGTGCAGTTTTAACTTTTATTATAACTTTATTATGGCAATATGTAGTTCATAAAAGTTGTTTGACTTGACTAAATTAAAACACATTTCTGATATCATATCTATTCATCTATCTGTGAACTCGATAGCTCAAAAACACATTGAGCTAGAAGGATGAAATTTAGCATATGCATTTTAAACCAAATTTTTATATTTCTATCAAGTTCTGAATGAAGGCCAGAAACGTTTGCCTGACTGGGTGTTTGAGTACAAGTAAACTCGATAAGTGCAAACCGTAAAGAGCTAGACAGCTAAAATTTGGTACAAAGGTTTAGGTTCTTAAATGTAGATTCTTACCCAATTTTGAATCAAATCCGACTAAAGGTCAACCGTCTGTCGATCTGTACTTTCACATACATGTAAATGCAATAACTAAATCAATGAAATTCGGTATGGAATATTGTCACCACAACTGTAGTTCCATGTAAAATTTTGATTCCAATCGAAAAAAGGCGTCCGAAATTCATATTCGCATGTTATATTCAGTTAAAATGCAGATTCACGTCTAAGATCTATATTTGGCAACTACTGTTCACCAATACTATACAAGGCATTTACGGCCTTACCCAAGGGTAGCAATTTTACGTGGGGTGGGGGAGGAGAAGATAAGATCTTTATTGGAGAGTATGTGACAAATAACAGGAAGACCATTCCCGATAATTTTTTTATGCTAAAGATTGCATTTATGCTATTATTTAATGTCTTTTGCGATGTAAAAGAAAAAAAATTTCAACCCAGTGTTTGATGATGTTTCAATGTTTAGCCAATATAAGAAGTCAATTTTATTAAGTGTAAACATTTTTAAATGAAGATTTTGGTTCGTCGAACAGACTTTATACTAATACTAAGAATCTGTTCGACTCTGTTAATAGGCACAACTCATTCGAATTTTAAATGTTTGGCAAAGAAAAACGAATAAATGAGTTGGGCAGACAGATATTTAGTGCAGTGAGGAACAAGATAAAGCAGATCAAATTGCATTGAACTTGCACGCACGCTTCCGATGTTTACGTGAACTTCTTTCACAGGCAACAATAGCTACCCTTCGAAAACATGTTTGGAGAATAATAAGCAGGTCTTTTTATCTCCCTTACAATCTTGTGACCAAACCTGCAGATGACCGCGATACTGCTATTCAAAGAAGAAGATTTCTTCTCAAGCTATTATAATGCACTTGTGAATAAATAATAAAAAAAAATATAAGCACAAATCAAAGAAAGGTACTGTTTTTAGAATACGTGCGGTGGGTAATAGGTTTTATTTCTTTTTTCCTTTTCATTCTTTGTTGCTAAGGTGAATTTTGCAGTGCAACTTAATCTATTTGATCAGGAAATGCTTATTTTCAAAGTACTCACCTTTCCGCAAAAATTTGAAGGTTTTAACAGGCCAGCACGTTTAGAATTTGATATTTTGACAAATATTTCATTATTAGTAACTATAATAATTTATGAAATCATATTTAAGTTGAATTATTATTAATGTACGTTTATTTGTGGCTAGAGTTTTTGAGATCTGCAAATTACTTTAGAAGCATTATAAAATTCTAAGAGGAGAGATCATTTTTATCATAAGAATTAGTTTTAGTTTTTTTAAATCACTCCTGTAACAGTAAAAAAAATATTTTAAGAAAAAGAGTAATTGTGGTTTATAATATGAAAGCCACGTGTTTGGTTAAATATAGTTATTCCGTTTTTTATTTCAGATATATATTAAATGAATATTTAAATGAACTAAAGATTATGCACTTAATGATTTTTTGATAGTTTCATTAGATGAATAATAATAATAAAAAATAATGTTTCATAGAAAAAAGTCTAATTACAGCGTAAATATAATTGCCACAGCTCAAAATTAGCTCATACTTTATATTTTTATATGATAATTTATCTTATAAATGTGTAACTAACAAGGGTAGACCCGGGGGTGGAGCGAGATTTATTCCAGCCTTGGATTCAGATTGAGGATGAGATATAAAAATGTCATTAAAAATGTTTAAGTATTATATTTGTGCAATATGTTCATAAAAAAATTAGGAATAAGCAATTTGTAGTTTATTAAAAATCACGGATAAATCAGAATGTTTTTTTAGAAAACCTATACAATTTGTTATTTATTTTCTGCAGTGAAACATTTTGTTTATTGTGTATAGCATTTTTCAGAAATATAACTAATTTAAGTATTATTTTTTTAAGAATACATAATTTTTACAAAACCTACTTACAATATTATAAAATCTACTACATTTGCCTAGAAAAAAAAATTGTAGACAAGTATTTTTTTTTATTTATTTGGAGGTTGGAGGAATTAAATAGAGGATGAGAAATATAAGCAAAGTAGCTTTGGGAAGGGGGGTGGGGGGGTGGCGCAGGATCACGGTACGATCTGGCTTCTGGACAAACTGAATATGAGAAAACCTCTAACTGTGAAGTCAATCAGATTTGTGATTACAATAGATTTATCAAATTTGACATTCGCTTACTTTTGAGACATTTTCTTAAAATTTTCGATTCTAAGGTCTCAGCAAATAAATTCGTTTTAAAAAGTTAAATTAATTATCCATTACATCACACATATATGAAAAAATGAAGACAATTTAATTTGAGAGATGAAGTTATTGCGTTGTTGAAATGAGACTGTTGCCAAGTTGTCTTGGCATCTTTTTGAAGTTCAAAGTTTTACTCTCTGCATGACGATGCGATTTTTCGCGTACTAATTAATTCATCCTTTTATTCATAATTCGCAGTTTGCTCATGCACTCAGGATGGTAATAATAAGCTGAACAGCATAAATTTTACTAACATGTTAATTTAATAAAAACTAACTGATTGCAAATTTTGAATGCAATTAGCTCATCAGCGGAACTACGTGGCATAGTAACCGCAGATCATCTGTAAAATTAAACTAACCAAATCTATAATAAATACACAGGTTTCTACTTAAAATAAAATAGTACGTACAGTTCCAAATGGCAAACGGAAAAAAGAATGAAAGAAAACACATCTAACGGGACGAAGGTTAAGGCCTAGCAAAGAACTCTCGAAATGCGCTTATCTTAATCATTCCAGAAACGACTCTTCTGAGTAAAATAATCTAAAAGTATTACATAGGTTCCAAACAAACGTTATTGATTATCAATCAACCCAACGACAGATTTAATTCAAAGTTGATACTCATCTGCAATTCTAGAGATAAAATTACATACCAAATTTTATCTTTCTAACTTGTTGCGGTTTTTACACTGAAGGATGCTTAAAAAGGTTGAGATTTTTTAACATTTAGAATGTTAATCTTTTCATTGATTGCAATGCTTTCACTTCCTATCCATTTGCAAGAAAGAAAAAAAAAAAACAAAAACATATTCATCATTTATGAATATTAAAAAGTTTCTATTCGTAACGTGACGATTTCTTTCTTTAAAAATAAGTGATTCTAACTAAGACTTGCTCACCACATTATAATTTCAACCAGTGGTGTTGAAATTTACCAATGCTCAAATGAAAAACATCATTCATTAGAAATAATTCTCGCTTTGCTACACTACATAGTCTTTAATAGCACATGCATTCAGACTTTGTGTTCTCAGTATCTTTCATTCGATGCTTTTTTTTAATGAGAAATCGTTTCCTTGCATGAATTTGAGTAAATCAAAGAATCGTGTTAATTGATGACAACTTCGAAGGATGTCGTAAAATGAAATAACTTCTATTTAAAAGGATTGTCGAAACCATATTAATGCGTCAAATATATGCGAACTTCCTAAAAGGCATACAAAACTAACAATGGGTTAATCATTTTAAAATGATAGAACTGCAAGCGAATTTGAACTTTCAGTTGTTCGTGAGTTCGTTAGAAACGTCGCTGAACCTTTTGCTGATGTAGAGATTAAATCCCGTTTCGCAATGCAGCGGAAGTAACAAAACATAATAGCCATCGTAGCGTAAAATTTGTCAAGGGCGATGGAAATGGGGATTTTTTGCGTAACTTTCAAGGAATCATCTGAAAATATATTTTAGATGAAATTATTTCGAAATTTTCTTTCTAAAACAAAAGGAATGGAATAATTTTATCAGTCTTGCATGTAAATGTGAATTTTCGCATGTTAATTTAAACCGAGATGAAAGGAATAAATCACTTAATTTTCCGAGAATCTATTTTAACGTATAATTTATAATTAACTTTCGAGGATATATTATAGATGAAATTCTTTCGAATTTCCTTTCTAAAACAAATGCATTGGATTAATTTTGTCAGTTGCGTGTGAAAATGTAAATTACAAGGTAATTTACAGCCGAAACGAAAAGAAAATGAATTTAATAAAGTTTCATTTTATTGAATTTTGAAAAAAGTTTTACAAATGAAGAATTTCGAAGTGTCAGTTTCATTAAATACATTTATTGTTTTACAGCATTATTCACATTTAATAAAAGCTTTTCATTAATATATGACTTTCAATTCCCCATTTTTAATGCTCCATTCAGATGGAAACATTTCTCTAAATTAAAGAAGATTGAGAGAAAGCATTTATTTCTGTTTGAATGTCACTGGAATGGCATGTTAATTGAATAGCTAAAAATAGTTAATAAATTTTCCGATGACAGCACATTTTATTAATATAATACAGATATGAAGAATATATAAAAAAATAAAGATATAAAAATAATCCACTCACTTCTTACGTCATTGAGGTAAAAAGTAGCATAGTTGCTGATTATCTACGAAAAAGAAAGAAAAAAAATAATAAAAGGAATGAAATTTTGGAAGCAAGTTTGAGCAAAATATTGAATTTGTCTTTTCTTTTTGAGCTTTAATCTTGATTATTTTTTTATTATCATGTTTCACAAAAATATATTTGCGCATAGATCATCAAGCTTAATTTAATGTATTTAATGGACTCCAATGTATTCTAGTGAATATTTTAAATCCAAATCTAGAATATGAAAGCACTTTTTTCTATTAGTTACAATCATCTATATAAAATGAAGTAAATTCATACTCACCTGATACAATCGAATTAGCCATTTCAGTTTGATTTTGCAGATCACTGTACATCTTGATGGTGGAAAAAGTATTTGATGTAACAACGCAAGATAGCGAAAGTTACATTATTTAGTGACGGTGTTATCACTTCATTACATTGATTTCCCATTCGAAAATTACAATTTTACAGGAAAAAAAATTCTTTTTCTTTTACAAAATGTGTAATATCTGTTTTATTTAACACCTTAATCGGGTCGTACGAACATAGCGTATGCTTGGATTTATCGCCTTTTTACACTTTTAAATAGAAACTAAACCATTCACAAATATTATGATTCAGTACAAAAATTACTGGGAATACATAATTACCTCAAATATTCTATGGATTCTTATTTGAATCAAAACGATGAAATATTCCCAAAACAAAAGGTGTCGTTTATAAGAAAGCAGAGAAAATAAATTAATTATGGGATTAAAGAAGAAAACGGACATCCATATTAAAATCATTGTGATCCCAAAGTTATTTCAAACTTCTATTATAGTTATCTAATTACATCATTTAAGTTGGAGGATCATATGCATAAGCATCAGTTTTTGAAATTTCAAATTTAAATCAATGCAATCCATCAATGTAACTCTAGGAATGTAATCAAACTTGGGAGTTTTTTTTTAAAATAAAATATTCTTAGTTGTTATTTAGATGCAGCACAAAAGAATGAATTTATTCTGGCTCTTTAACTAATTTGGGGCAATAGTTTCCTCCCTTTTGCTTCTTATTTTTTTACGTATTATTCTTAGTAACCATATTTTATGTATTCTAATGATAATTATTTAAAATGCGCTTTTTTCGAAGTATTTTTTATCGTGTTTAATCTTAATTTAAAATGAGCTTAAAGGATATTTCAGAAATACTTGTGGCAAAATTCTTTACAATTCCATTTAAGAATCTAATTTAATTAGCTTAATCTTCATACAACTCTTCGACAAAAAAAAATTCGTTGCCATGATCATCCTGTCTTTATTCCTAATCTAGCATTTTAATGCAACAGATTTCCAAGAATAAAAATATTTTGTAAAGAAATTGTTGATTAAAACTATCATTGCAAAAAGAAAATGAATTTAATGCTGAAATGGATTCTAATGTATTAAAAAATGAATTTTGTATTTTTAGATTTATAAAATAATAATAAAAAACAATTTAAAACATTAATTGCATTTTGACGACTTAATTGGAAATGTAACTTAAATTTAGCCGTTTCCACTTTTTGAAAATGTTCAAGGTTTATTTAGAAAATTAAAATAGATTTCATTTTTGTGAATGAAGATTGTTAGCGTTATCAAATATGAATGAGAAAAGTTTTCCATTTGTTTCTAATTTACTCCAATGAGTAACAACTCTTCAGCTGGAGTTTTTCCTTAGAGAATTAGCAATCACTTAAAAATGGTTGCAAAATTTCTCAGCCTCTCAAAACAAGAGTGTAAATATTTTTCACTATCTCCTGTGCTTATTAAACGCTTAGCGTCAATTCTAACTAGAGACAAGAAAGATTATTGTGCCTTGGACAAAGGTCCCTAACCTCAATCTCTGTATGTGCTGCAATCTAATAGCGAACATTTGAACTATCTAAAGCGATATTTACTAATACCTAACTGAAACCTGTTGTTGTTTACCATTCAGATATTTTTTATGAGTGGTGCTATAATATCATTTTTTTCTTTGTAAAAATAAAAATTTTGAAAAATATTTCTTTATTTATAAACTTCAAGATTTGCAAATTTTCATCATATTCCAGTTTTGTGCAATATAAATTGCCAAGAAAACTTTCATTTCGTTTGTAAGTTCGAAGTTAAATTCGTAAGAAACTGTTTTTCTTAACTGGACATCAAAGTGACGAGAGGTAAATAGTTCAAAAGTTTCACAACGCTTCTTCAAATGAGGTTAGAAGTATCATAATTAGATTCTTCACATCAAGTTTTCGTATGCTTTTTTTTCTGCCATTACTCCTTTCAGTAGCAAAATATTTTCCTCACTACACTTTGGAAAAATTTTGTCATCTTTCAAGAATCGAGAAATAATTAAAACAAAAAATAAAAATTTAATTAATGATAAATAAAAATTAATTTATAAACAATTTTTTAAAAAAAAAGTGAAAAAAAATCGTTATTATGAAAAGTTAGAATTGATTTTGCTCATTACATTAGCATTTTCTTTTAGATGCAATGTTAATTTGGGATTTAATGGCACACATTGCAGTTAAAATTTATGAGCATTTTCATAGGAATAATTTAGTCTTCATCAAATTCTTTTATGAGTAAACATTAAGCTTCTCGGTATTTTTTAATAAAAAATAAATGTTGGAAACAATTATTTTTTTCCTCTCTAGCTTTCTAAATTAAAGCTTTTACATCGTCGATTTTGAATGTTCTCACCTAATTCAGAAGATTCGAACAAAGGAATCTCTTTATGAAAACGATTTTTAGTACCTTAAACTTCTCTATATTAATACTGTTAAAAAAGAAAACAGAATAATGTATTTATTATATGAATATAATTATATCGAACCTAAGAGGAGAAAGTGAAGTTAAACAAGGATAAATATTTTTCAGTGGATTTATTTATGATAGTTAAACTTCTTGAAATCCTTTTTTTATTTTAATAAAATAGATTTTAATTAGATATATTTTTAAAATAGGAAAATGTCGCTGATATTTTAAGGAATTTCTTCTCCATGAAAAATCATACTCCAGAAGGCTAATACTTTTGATATCGGTAATGAATTATATAGTAAAAATATTATGATATATATCACCAAAAATAATTGAATGAATTATTTTTGGAAAAAACTAACTCTTCTTTATAACGTACTTTTATTTAATTTGACTTGATTCAGGTTTATGAATTACATGCTTCTCTTATTTCCTATCTTCCTTACAATTCTGAAATGTTATGCAGTTGTGTGTTACCGATAGTAATACTATGTTTTAATGTCTTTCGAACTAAAGACATGCTCAGCGATTAATTTTGATTAAGATCTGATTTCATAGGAGAGGCACCATCTCATAGAGAATTTTAAAAAATGTTGTTTACAAGATTAAATAATATTAAATATATATCAAGCAATTATGAAATATTTTGAAGAATTAAGGATGAAAATGGCACTACAAAGCTTTCAAAACAACTTTTCTAGTAGTGTATACAAATTTAGATAACAGAAGTTTAATCAAAAATACATAGGCCAAAGTAAAATCTTAACAGCGTAAAGCGCTGTGTTGAACGTTAAATTCCAAAAAATTGATAAGAAAAAAAATTAATCAACCATTCATTCATAAATTAAAATGTTATGCTAATGCGACAAAAACCATACTACGCTTAGAATATTTTTATCAGCGCTTCGCACTTATAAGATTTTGTTTTGATATCCATATTTTTACCAATTAATCTCTTTACTACGTTTGAGTACGCTGCCAAAATCTTATTTTTTTTAATTTAAAATTTTTATTTTCAATTAGCTTTTTAGCTTAATTTTTGCGATATCAATCACGGCATTGTGAGTTTCATTTATATCAAGCTTCTCATAATCAGTTTGAGAAATTTCGTGAAATGGAAATTTCAGAATCTGATTTTTGGTAAAAAAATTACTAAAGTGATATTACGATGCCTTATTTTTAAACAGAGGAGCTTTATTAAATTATTCTCTGCTTTAACTTCTCCTTTCATACCTTCATGTTTTCGATATGTTTTAATGTTTTTTGTTGACAGTTAATTTCATCCACAATCGAAGTTTTACTATAGCCCCTTTATTATATATTTTGAAATTAGTCGCTCACCGAAGCTCGAAATCCGTTACTTACATTGTATTGTATGATAATAATGATATTTAATCACAACAGGACAGAAAGGTTGAATAAAGTTTTACGAAACTGGTTGAGAATTCCTTTGCACAATAAAGTGTAGTCTCTTCCCTTCCGAAACTGATACCTGTAATAGATTTCTTAAAATCATTTTTATGAACACAAGTGAAGCTGTTCTTTTAAAATAATTACATAATTATTGTTTTCATTTAAGGTATCCGTCTCTAAGAATTTCAAGAATAATCCAGCTTCATAACCGAAGATTTGAGACTAATTCCAGCAAGCGTTAACCTTATATGTAAGCTTGGTTACAGTTATTAAATCTGTTGTCGTAGGTACAATATCCTCTCAGAATATCACACTAATTACGTGACGTAGAAGTTTAAAGCGAAGATTGCTAGCTGATTGGGTTTTCGCGTCACTTGACCACAAAGTTTTAAAATAGCTATCGGGTTCCTTCAAATTGAGATTTTTATCTAGGAGATAAATTGAAATCAATTTCCACATTAGTCTTGTGTGAAGGCATTCGATACATGCAAAGCATAATATTTTCTTTCCATATGAATGACGATGAATGAACTACGGCACACAAAAGTCAAAAAATCGTGATTCCCTGAACCTTGCTACCAATTAGCAGGGACTTGTAATATAGACAGAAAGAAAATGTGAGCATTATTAGGATGGTATTTTGGTATGGTATGGTATTTTGAGATTTAATGGCGCAAGAGCCAAATATGGCTATACTGCGCCAAACAAATGGTATTAAAAATGTCACGTATAATTCAGTCAGTTTAAATTTTTAATTTCTCGTGATAAAAAGAAATACATTCAATAATGAATAGTATCAGCGTTTATAAAAATGCGAATTACATCCCGTAAAGAAAATTTTCCAAAAATGTTAAAAGATTAAAATATCGATGAAATTTTAAAAAGGTGAAAATGCATCTCCCATAACATAAAAAAAAGGTACAATAAATTACAAAACGAAGTGAAAAGAAAAAAATCATTGCAATCTTTTTATTCGGTGTTTCTTCAAGTATTTGCTATGTATAGGGGTACTTGATGTTTCACTGTAAAAATTTTTAAGATTAATCCATTTAACTTGACATTCTTGGGGACTTTGTTTAAAAACAGTTTTATCAACTGTGGTGGAATCGGTAGAAGGTTCCGCAGCAAGTGGTGTTTGGTCAATTGTTTCATGAGAGTTGTATTCTATTGCATTATCCGATTCTATTTCGCTGTCAGTGTTTGGGTTGGGTTTATTTGTGGTCATGAATTCAAGCTCAGACTTGGCTTCATCCATTTTATCTGCTGATTTAGAATTAATGGAAGAGCTCACATTTGAGACTGGCATAGGTTGGAAGACTTGTCGAGGTGAAATCTTCCAGAATTTAGAATATGATATATTTTCAGAATTTTGCTTGTGATCTTTTTTATATTTTTTCTTATAAGTGACAGTTTTAAATTTATTCAGGTCCTGTGACATTTCATTAGATGGGACATGAAGCGTTTCATGTTCATGACCAGTTGGCTGATTAACATTATTACTATTGAGATCTACTGGCAATGACGTTACAATAGCTGACTCGGGACTATCAGTAAGTATATTGTTTCTTTTGTTTTGAATACGATCAGTTGCAGGTGGTTTTTTGATCATAGAAGAGTAGCTGGTTCCAGATACAGGAGTTTGAGATTTTACAAGTTTACGAACTTCGGAGTAAGAAATTTGTTTTTTAATTTTTGTACTAATTATTTCCTTTTCTAACTGCCATGCTGGACAGTTTCGAGAAAAGGAAGTATGTGTACCTTGACAATTAAAGCATTTCTCCCTAGATGAACATTCCGAACTATCGTGACCTACTTCTTCACAGCGGACGCAAGTTAATGTCCCTCGGCAAGAAGTTCTTGAATGTCCGAACCGTTGGCACTTAAAACAACGAAGCGGATTCGGTATATATGGTCGAACCAACAGGCGTATGTACCCCACCTTAATGTACTCGGGTAATTTGTTGAAACCAAAAGTAAGAACCAGATGTTTGGTATTTAGGAGCTGGCCATCTCTCCGTATAGATATACGCCGTACATGGCTAACCCCTTGTCCTTTCAACTCTTTAGTTATTTCATCTATCGGTTCATTGAATAGCTCCCCACAGGAAAGGACACCTTTGGAGGAATTCAGTGAAAAATGTGGAGAAACAACAACTGGTATATTTTCGAATGATTTTAATTTCATAATTTGTACAGATTGTTTACGAGATTGTACTTCGACCAGCAAATCGCCAGATCGAAGTTTTTTAGTACTTTTAACCTCACCAATATTGCCAGTTATACATCTTTCAACAAGAAACGGAGAGACAGAATGAAATGTATCATTAGTAGCAGATGATCTTTTGAAAATGAAAAAGGTTGGAAAATTAGGTACTGTTGGAAAGGTAGAAACATTTTGTTGCCCACTGAAGGGATCAGATTTGCGTTTGCCCATACGACATTGGTACAAATTCAGGCCCGACGGCACCGCCCACCACGGAGCCCAACAAGGGAAGGCAGCCACCGGCTCTGACCATTCCCAGCCTTGGCACTTACCTTGGTGCTAGCCGGTACCTATACGCTCGGAGTTACCCCCGGGAACAGTGACCACCCTTAACGCCAAGCCCAAGGAGTAACCCCTTCGCTTGATCCCTAGCAGACTAGCCACTCACGTGACTAGGTACCAGCCGATTGATACACCGGGGACCACAGTGCACCACCCGTCTTTCAAATGGGTTGCCACGCACGGCCAACATGTGGGGTTTTGGCTGTCCATGAGAAGCAAGAAGCAAACAGAGCGGCGACAGCTTCTCATGGAGAGCTCACTCGCTTGCCGTCGAGGGAAGGAAGAAATTAAGCAGATAGCAGAAGGCGTAGGGGAGTGGAAACATAAAGGGAGTATAGATCCCTGGGTACCTCGGGATTGGGACACCCGTACTCACCCATAGTTGGTGAGCCCCTGAGGGGGAGCATTATTAGGAATAAAAAGTTTTAATTTTAGTGATATATTGATAGTCAGGAAGTAAAGGCATCCCGAATGTCAGTTTTAGAAGTTACATGGAAGAAAAACTTAATGCATTTATGCCACTTTTTATCGACAATTCTTATAAAAGAGGGGGGAAATAAAGCCCTTCTTCGTGGTGCCATTTATATTTGCTAAATCATTGATGAAGACTAAAAGTGAAAATATCATATTATGCCATGGAAGCCAATTACTCTCTCTACACCACGATCCAACACTTTCCATTATGATTAAAAGTAAATAAAAATTTTTAATGCTGGCTCATAATTATTAGTATTTGTTATAAAATATTTAATTTTTTAGTGCAATTCAGTTATTATGATTTTAACTGTTACCTTTCAATCTTTCAGTACCCCCACCCCCCATTGGAATTTTTTTAAAATTCGATCATGATACTTTATCCTATTGTTGTATATAAAGTTTTAATGTTTATGGATGAATGATCTGAAAATGTATTGCATATTCCAGATCAAAAATAACAGATAAGAATATGTAAATATTGTGCAGAGAAGGAAAATTCCATGAAGATTAATGTTTCGAAGTTACTAAATCATTTAAAGGTAGAAAATGTAAAGTAATAAAAGTTTTCCCAGAGATTCAAACAATATTAGTTTATAATTTGAAAACTCTATATTTGTCATGCGGCAAAAATAATCTACAAACTTGAATAAGGTGTCAGTGTTCATGAGATAATTTTTTGAAGACTGTAAACGACTCCTTATTTCAGAATTTTTAACTTATGCTGGCGATGAATTTTAAATTTAATTCAAAAATCTATTAAAATATAGTTGAGCTATAGAACTTAAATTATAGTAGATTTCATAAAACATTTAACTTTTATATTTTTAATCGTTTTTTTTAATAATAATTCCTAGCCAGCATTGATGGAATGAATAAAAATGTAAGTTACGAGATCAAGATTCTTAAAAGAGCTCTGTGGTTTTTCTAAGAAAAATGTACTTGTGAATAAAGTGTGATATCGTAAGCAAGTATTCCATTATCTTCTACTAGATAACAACAGAAGCAACGAATGTAGCCACTGATCTATTAGCAGCATTTTATTCCTAGTTTTTAACATTTCCCCCTTATCTGTTGCTTCAGTTATGTTGAAATAACTCTTTAATAAAAAGAATCTTTAAAAACTTAGTTTATAGAAAGATTAATAGCGCATTTGGTATATAGAATAAATCACCATTAATACGACTTTCAAGGGTTTGATGTATAACGACCTATAAATAAAAAAAGATATATAATTGAAATTAAAAAAAATTCTTCATAATAAATTTAGTGCTTGCAACAAATTTACATCACTAAATAATGCCTTAGCTTTAAATCGAATCGGAATATGAAACTGGAATCAGAAAATTATTTCAAATTTACTGTTTCCCTGCAGAACATTTCAAGCCTTAGAATGTTTTTGTTTATGTATAAACGTGGCAGATAGAAGTAATTCAATCTCCAATTCACTTGTTCAAAAATGTAGTAGTATGATTAAACAATAAACGCAAAGGATAATACAGTATATATTCTCACCTTATTTATTACGTCACGTTATCTATTTTTAATGAATAATCTTATATAGAATCATAAACACTTATTGAAAATAACTATTATATACATTCTCACACATGAAAATAATACTCTCATATGTTTTATTTAGCTTTTAATTCAAAAAAGGGGCTAGAATTTAAGATTATTTCCCATTTTATTTCATTTCTTATTTTGCACATAAAAACGTATCGAAGCATTATGAAGATAGTATCGTACCAATTCTTAAGTTTGTATTATGTATCAGCATAAAATGAGAAACTAACTTTTCCTCTTCTTATCAAATTCATTATCACATTGAAAAAAAAAACTGTTCAGCTATAAATAGTTAATTTTTCTTGAAGACAGAAAAGATCCTTCAGCTGTGCGAAAAAAAAAAAGTTTTAAGAGGAAAGCACTTTGTTGCAAGTTTGACAGACGTTACAATACAAATATTAAATCATATATCATTATTTTTATCATCTTTACTTTCATCATATAAAATTAATTTACTAAAAAATATGAGAAATTATTATTAAATTGTTTAAAAGTGGTTATTGTGTTCTTCGTGAGTTGCATTTGAGTGACAGGTTTCATAATTATCTACCGTTGAAATTTCGCGTCTTCTGAATACGAGGGTATGATCGTGGCCATCTGATGCCACTTCCCTTGTAGGAACAGATTGTGAGTAACGCAACTCATCATCGCAAGTTATTGTGGTTCACACGTAACTAAATATTATAAATAATTATTAATGTTTTGTATTTGTTTAATTGTTATAATTGTTTATGTTTGTTTTTGAAGTAATTGCATCAAAAATATTTTATATATTATTTTTGTGTTAAATGAAACTATTTTTCTGCTGTTGCATCTGGCAACGAGATTCATATTGTAAAAATAAATAGAACGAGTGAGTTGCTCGCCGTTGCTTGGATTTGACGTAGTTTGTGTTTTTATTTTAATTTCTTTTAAATACTTTAAATCGTTGGTCGTAATATCCTAAAATAAGAAATGTTTATTTTATGTATCGAGCGTTTACAATCTGCAAATTAAAACGCAGAGTCATACGCCGATAAAGTGGTGACCCGGAAACAGAACTGCAATGGCGACCAGCGAAAAAGACGAACCGAAACTAAGTGCAGCGGATACAGCATCTAATGGTGAAGTAGCCAAGGTTAGTGTAAAAATTCCTCCATTTTGGACAGAAAAGCCAGAAATTTGGTTTTACCAAGTGGAGGCGCAATTTTCCATTAGTGGTATTAAATCAGAGGAAACAAAATTTCATTATCTAATTGCGCAGATGGAACCAAAATTTGTTGAAAATTTATGGGATATAGTCACTGATGCTAATGAAAATAAATATACCGCTGCGAAGGAGAGATTGCTGAATACCTTTAAAGAAAGTGAAAATCGACGTATTCAGCGTCTCGTGTCAGAAATGGAGTTAGGCGATTTACGGCCAACTCAACTACTTCAAAAAATGCGTAGTTTGGCGACAGATGGGATTTCGGATAATGTGTTGAAAACTCTATTTCTTCAAAAAATGCCGGATTCCATCCGAAATATCCTAATCGTCAGCAATGAAGATATCCGGAAACTTGCCGAAATGGCTGACCGTATTGTAGAAATGCATCCGAATCGGGAAATATATGCTACATCTAGAGATGATATGCAGCAGGATAGTGAAATAAATAGTTTACGTTCGCAGATTGTTTCTTTAGAGCGTAAAATCAACCGCTTACAACTTGAACGCAGTCGTTCAAGGAGCAGAGCTGCTAATCAAAACAATCGGGGGTGCAGCGCGTCTCGTAAACGATTTAATCCTGCTGGTAAGTACTGTTTTTATCATTATAAATTTGGAGCAAAATGTCATCCCGATAAATGCAAGAAACCTTGCGAGTGGAAAAATGCAAATTCGGAAAACTAGCATCAGCAGCAGACTTAACGGCGAGTTCTGCTGCGGAAGTAAATCAAGATTGCCGTAAATACCGTCTATTTGTCTTTGACAAAACAACGGGTTTGCGTTTTCTTGTGGACAGTGGAGCTGATGTTAGTATTATTCCCAATACCGCAAAAAAAAATTTCAACTAGTGACTATAAATTATATGCTGCAAATGGAACTGAAATTGAAACATATGGAACGAAAGTATTAACCCTTGATTTGGGATTACGTCGTGAATTCCAATGGTCTTTTGTCATAGCAAATATCAAACAGCCAATTTTAGGAGCAGATTTCCTAAATCGTTTCCATTTGTTAGTTGACGTTAAGAATAAAACATTAATTGATGGAATAACTAACCTCTATACTCAAGGTAAAGTTGCACCTGCCTTAAACGTCAGTGTAAATACAATGTACAGTGCCTGTAAATATTCAGATTTATTGTATTTGTACCCATCTATTACAAAACCTAATTTTTTTATTTCTGATGTAAAGCATACTGTAAAACACCACATAGAAACTAGGGGACCACCAGTGTACTCTAAAGCAAGGCGATTAGATCCAAAGAAATTAGAAACTGCCAAACAGGAATTTAAGTTTATGCTGGACAATAATATTATTCGTCCATCTAAATCAGAGTGGGCCAGTCCACTGCATATGGTCTCGAAGAAAGATGGATCTTTCCGACCATGCGGAGACTACAGAAGGTTGAATGACCAAACACTCCCAGATAGATATCCAATTCCTAGACTCGAAGATTTTCAGCACATTTTGCCAAACAAAGTCATATTTTCTAAAATTGACCTTTTCAAGGCCTATTTTCATATTCCTGTTGCAGATGAGGACAAGAAAAAAACAGCTATTATTACACCATTTGGACTTTACGAATTTAACAGAATGAGTTTTGGTTTGCGGAATGCTCCGGCAACATTCCAAAGATTTATTCACGAAGTATTTTGAAATTTAGACTTTGTGTTCCCTTATTTAGATGATGTATTGATTGCCTCTTCTAGTGCAGAAGAACATCGTTCACATCTCAAAATAGTTTTTCAACGCTTAAATGATTACGGGCTTCGCATAAATGTCAGCAAATCAGTTTTCGGAGTTGATTCACTAGAATTTTTGGGCTATAAAATTTCGGCTAAAGGATCAAGGCCTCTGCCTGAAAAAGTAAAGGCCATATTAGAGTATCCATTGCCAAATACCCTCCAAAAATTGCGTACATTTTTGGGTATGCTAAACTTCTATCGTCCATACATAAAAAATGCTGCGGAAACTCAAGCCCCTCTTCATGAATTTTTAAAAGGTGCCAAAAAGAAAGATCAGAGAAAAGTGCCTTTTAGTGAGGCAACCATAAAATTATTTGAAAAATGCAAAATGGATATATCAGAAGTTGCAATGTTGACATATCCAAATTCCGATTATCCTCTGTCTCTTCACACAGACGCATCGGATTTGGCTATAGGAGCAGTTTTGCAACAACACGAACCTGATGGGTTGAAACCTATCGCATTTTTTTCAAAAAAGTTAAATGAGGCACAAACCAATTATTCGACGTACGATCGTGAACCTTTGGCTATTTATTTGTCCGTAAAACATTTTAAGCATTATTTGGAAGGTAGAGATTTCCAAATCTTCACTGATCATAAACCTTTAGTTTTTGCTTTTAAGCAAAAGAACGACAAAGCGTCGCCAAGACAGTTGAGACATTTACAGTATATTTCTCAATTTACCACAAATATATGTCATGTAAATGGTCAGGAAAATATTGTCGCAGATACATTATCGAGAATTGCTAATGTTAACCTGCCATCTATAGACTATGATCAAATTGCTGATGCCCAAATTGATGATGACGAACTGAAACAACTGCGACTTTACAGTAAATCCTTGAAATTTAAGCAGTGTCAACTTCCATCCGGAAAATCTTTATGGTGCGCCACATCTACATCAAAGGTTAGACCTTTTATTCCAAAGCCTTTTCGCATGCGTATGTTTCAACAAATCCATTGTTTAGCTCACCCCGGAATTCGTACAACAGTTAAAGAAATGTCATCACGATTCATTTGGTCTTCACTGAAACAGGAAGTTCGTAACTGGACACGGGCATGTCTACATTGCCAAAAAAATAAAATTTCGCGGCATACAAAATCCGAATTTGGAACTTTTAAACCGCCAGATGATCGTTTTAGTGTAATTCATATTGATTTGATTGGGCCGTATTCTCCATCGGATGGATACATCTATTGTTTGACATGCATCGATAGACACACATCTTGGATGGAAGTGGTTCCTTTACGACAGATCACTGCTGAAGTTTTTGCACAAGCCTTTTACGAATGCTGGATAACACGATTTGGAGTACCTTCCCTCGTGGTTACGGATCGAGGAACTCAGTTTACTTCAGAATTATTCAGAAAATTAGCAATCATTTGTGGTGTAAAATTACGGCATACGACGTCTTATCATCCCCAAAGTAATGGAAAGATAGAACGCCTACATCGCACGCTAAAAGCAGCCATTAGATGCCACAACTGTATTCGATGGACTGAGTCGTTGCCTACGGTTCTCATGGGTTTACGAGCTTCTCTTCGAGACGATTGTAGTTTTACAATAGCCGAAATGGTATTTGGTAAATCTATCAAATTACCTGGTGAGTTTTTTGAAGATTCGAAAACTGTGTCCATTACAGATTCTTTTGTTGATAATCTGCGAAAACAGATGCAGTTAGTAAAACCAAGAATACCCAAGCAAAAATGTAAACAACACATTTTTGTTCCACAAGATTTAAATACAACTACTCACGTATTTCTTAGAATTGATCGCGTAAAAAAACCCTTAGAACCGCCATATGAGGGACCATTTTTAGTATTACAACGAACGCAAAAATTTTTCACGTTGTTAATCAAAGGTGAACATGTAAATATTTCTATTGATCGAATTAAACCAGCCTATAAGTTAACACATTTTGACACTTCTGATGCTCCATTGCCATCAACTGTTAACAGTCCTGCATCTTGTGAACCCAAAAGAAGTGACTCAACTGAAAGGATGCAACATAAGAGTGCATTAAGTGATTCAATAAAGGACGAGAAACTGCCTGCTTTAACCACACAAACACGTTGTGGAAGGAAAATAAAACGACCTGTGCGTTTTACAGACGATGCATAAAATGTTGTTCTAGTGCATTATATTCATATTAAATTTAAATGTCATTTTCATTTTTTTTTTCTAATTAGCGTAACTTCGTTACTGGTAAGGGAGTGATGTAGGAACAGATTGTGAGTAACGCAACTCATCATCGCAAGTTATTGTGGTTCACACGTAACTAAATATTATAAATAATTATTAATGTTTTGTATTTGTTTAATTGTTATAATTGTTCATGTTTGTTTTTGAAGTAATTGCATCAAAAATATTTTATATATTATTTTTGTGTTAAATGAAACTATTTTTCTGCTGTTGCATCTGGCAACGAGATTCATATTGTAAAAATAAATAGAACGAGTGAGTTGCTCGCCGTTGCTTGGATTTGACGTAGTTTTTGTTTTTATTTTAATTTCTTTTAAATACTTTAAATCGTTGGTCGTAATATCCTAAAATAAGAAATGTTTATTTTATGTATCGAGCGTTTACAATCTGCACATTAAAACGCAGAGTCATACGCCGATACCCTCCTTACAACGGAACTCCCACGGATGTACACATCTAAATAGATTATTCATATTATCCTTAACTTACGATTTCCTTATTTAACAGATTTCCTACCAAGACGAAACCAAGATGGCCTTCCGAAAGCATGTTTTTTTTTTCTTTTTCTTTTGCTGTTTCTTTTATTTCTGTCTGTCTGAAGGCGAAAGTGAAAGTAATGAAAACAGGATGAATGTTACGTTCGTTCGAAACTGATCTCATTGAGTGGCACGCTTTCTGCGCATATGGTTACGCTGCGCATTAGGCAGAGATATTCTAAAATTGCGTTAATACAGTGGTAGAAGTGGTAAGCATATTTTTTCAGGGTCGAGCACTATCAGAGAATTGAAGAGAAGATCAAAGCTCAGCTTTCGGTTTGATCTCATTTATTTGTTATAACCTGTTGGTGATGCTCAGGCGTTGAGTTCGATTTTAAAACCCATCAACAAAATACATAATTGAACATAAGGAGAAATAAAGAAATATTGATTTTTGAAAATTCGTTTTGATAGTAGATATGGGAGATTATAAATTACGAAAAATTATTGAAAAAAAGAAAATCGGAGAAGAGTTGACTAGCGAAGACATTGATTACTTCGTATTGGCAGTGACGAAGACTATTAAAAAAACATCAGACAACAATGAAGAAGAAATTGCTGATCGATGTCAAATAGGTAAGTTTAATTTTTTTTTTTTTTTTGCTTTAATAAGTGTAGTAAACGAGCAATTCAAAGGTCAGAAGAAAAGTCCTAATAATTTCTCACGTTTAAAGGGATAAATCAATACAGAAAACACGAGAGGAAAACTTTCTTAAGAATTATCTCTTGTTCTAAAAAACGAACAAAAAACACTGATAAAGAAGCACATATCAGTTAAAAGAAATAGGAATGATCTAGTCTGGCCAACATGCCGAGTTATCATACCAATAAAAAAAAAATACAATAACGTTCCGTGCTCACGTTTATTTACTGAACAGCTGTCTTTATCACCTGTCAAAGGTTTTCATTTAATTTCCGTATTTGAGTACCATCTTACGTGGAAATAAAATGAACGATGCAGACTGATGGAGAAAAGTATACTGCTTTATGAAAATAGAATGACTTGCATATAGCACAGAAAAATATCACTCCGGAATTTAAAAAACTATTATTAGTTTAAAAATAAAAATATGTGCATAATTTTTTTTTCTGTTTGGCTTACAGGAAAGGAAATTCGTGGGCGATGAATGAGTAAAAAAATTTCAA
The DNA here is from genome assembly GCF_947563725.1 of Argiope bruennichi. Lineage (NCBI taxonomy): Eukaryota > Metazoa > Arthropoda > Arachnida > Araneae > Araneidae > Argiope > Argiope bruennichi. Next base: position 55,035,134 of record NC_079162.1, read on the forward strand.
AATATTGCATCGAAATTCTGCTTTAGCATTTCGTCTTCCCTTTTTAAAGCAACAGAAAAATAAATTAAGAATCTATGAATGTCTTTTCTAATACTTAGGAATTTTAACATGTATATCTTATTCTTCAAGTACGAACAAACAACGATTCTTCATTTTTTCTTTTTTTATCTCAAAAAGAAAGAAACATCTTTACATGTTGTTTTTCTGATAGAAATACAAATAAATAAGTTGAAAGTCTACAAATTTAATGAAATATGATTAACATTTCTAATTGATTTAATTTCATTAAATTATTCTGATTATTTACATATTTAAATAATGATCGCATTTCTCATAACTTTGATCGGAAACTTATGTGCATTCAAAGCGTTAGATTTCGATAATTAATCCTTATAGAAAAAATTACACAAGCTTGCTAATGCAGAAGAATATATAATTTTCTTTAAAAGCCTTTCATTTCAGACCGATGTATTAAAAGTGAGAAGTTTGTATAAACAATTATATTAATAATAACTTTCAAACTTACGTGCAAGTTCATATCTCAGGTTATTAAAATACGTCACCTTAACGTTGGCCTTAATAAATTACCTCTCAATTTAATTTATTTTGCTTCATTTTTTCCCCATTTTTTTTAATAATCATGTTAGATGCCAATTGTTTTTGCTGCCTAGTTTTATGGGGTATTAAAATAAAAAATATATAATATTAAAAAAATAATTTATATTAAAATATTTAAAGTAACTGATTTTTATGTTTTGTGCTTTTTGTTCAGTTTTGTAAATATTATCCACTCTGTCATAAATTTTTCCACTATCAAATCAGATATTTAAATTTTATGCCAAAGTTTATTTCTTGAAATAAAAATATTTTTGTTGTAAGATATAGGTTTGATTTATTTGAATGTCTTTATTTGTAATTCGTAACATTTGGTTTAAATGAAAATATTACTGAAGCGTTTATGTTACCTAAAGAGTTAAAATTTTCACCACTGTAAGAAAAAAAAAAGCAGTATATTCATAAAATATAGCGTTTCAATCTTATAACAAAAAGTAGAAGATTTAAATTAATATTTTCATTTATTTAATCTATCTATATTAACTATATCAAAGTTAAAATTAATTTAATAAAAAATAAAGACATCTTTCCAATATTCCATTGTTCATTTTTGAACTCAATGTGGTATCATTTTTTCCATTTTATTTTTCTAGAAACAGATAGACAGACAACTTTATTTTTATAGAAATAGTTTGGGAGTGAACTATATACTATCAGTATTCACATCTTAAAGTTATTGCCAAATAGCAATATATAAATATATAATTGAATAAACGGTTGTTGTGTTGTAGAATAATAGTAACAGTCGTTGATAAAAAGCTATATTATTTATTTGAGGATTAAAAGTGAAACCTAAATCTAGTTCCAATATTATCGTCCGAGGCAGATATATAGGAGTAAACTGAGACACAGTTTCGCCGCTAAGATTATGTTGCAAAAAAAGACGGCGGGAGAACAAGTTTAGCAGTTCAGAAAGGTGATTCCCCGTTTTTGAGAAAGGGGATTCCCCGTTTTTGGGAGTGAAATTCTAGCCAAAACTAAAGAATTTTTGGACATCACTATAAGACAATTCATATATTCATTTTAAGACGGCTAATATATGCTGCTGTTATATTCCTACAAGTGTAGGAAACTCATGCGATTAAGAAATGTTTTTTAAATTGAATTTAAATAAGTAGGAGATAATTTTATTATCGTTGAAATTTTTAAAATATATATACATATAGTGGCTCAAACAATTGAGAATACACCTTACTTTTACCTGATCAATCCAGCTTTCACTATAAACAATACGTTACCGAGAAGCGCAATCATGTTTTTATTTTTACTCATAACAAATGGTTTAATTTAAAGTAAAAATAAAGAACAATAGACGAAAAACTTCTAAATTGAAAATTTTCAGAAGCATTTTAAATAAACATATTCATATTTTTGCTTCAAAAAATTGAGAATACACCAATGAAATTTTTATAATATCTCGCATGCAAAGAAAGTGTTAATATTTAGTTGCATGCCTTTTGGCTTTTATAATGAATGGCCTTTAAACGTCGTGTTACCAATTCGACCAACTTTTTGTTGTATCTGAAGACATTTTACCCCATTCTTCTTGCAAATCTTGTTTTAAATGGATTTTATTTCTAACTTTGTGTTTTTGGACCACTTTTACAATTGTTGCCTACAGATTTTCAATGACATTGATGTCGGAGGACAGTGGTGGTGTGTGTAACTGCTGTTACAATGAAAAAGGCACTACACTTTGACGTTACGTGCAGCGTGTTGGGGTCGTTGCTGAAGAATGAAATTTCCATCTAAACCCAAATTTTTAGCAATTTCCTTGATATTGCTGCGGAGTATAGCCAAGTAAACAATATGGTTCTTGCTTCCGAAACTTCTCAAATCATAGGCAGAATTGTAAGTGCTGAAACTGTGCGAAATGTAATTAGACAAGCTGGATATAAAAATCGAGTTATTAGAAAGAACCCGTTCATCAGCTTGCAAAATCAGATAAAGCGTTTGGAGTTTGCAAAAAATCATGAGTTGAAGATCAATAACTTTTGGAAGAAAGATATATTTAAGGAAGAAAATAAATTCAACATTTTTGGCAGTGACAACCGTCGCACCGTATGTAGAAAGCCCAATACTATTATGGATCCAAAAAATTTACGCCCTACAGTCAAACTTGGTGGTGACTCCGTCATGCTTTGGGGTTGTATGGCTTCATCAAGGGTAGGGAATTTAGTTTTGAAAGATGGCATAATGAACTATATGGTTTACTTGAATATATTCCGCAGCAATCTAAAGGAAAGTGCTAAAAATTTGGGTTTAGATGGACATTTCATTTTCCAACATGACAACAACCTCAAACACATGCACGTAACGCCAAAATGTGATGTCGTTTTCATTGCAAACAACAGTTACACACCACCACCACAGTGCCCCGATATCATTGTCATCGAAAATTTGTGGGTAACACTCGAAACAGCGGTCCAAAAACACAAAATTAGAAACGAAACCTATTTAAAACAAGTTTTTACAAGAAGAATGGGGTAAAATATCTTCAGATATCACAAAAAGGTGGTCGAATCGGCCAAAAGATATGCAACTAAATCTTGACACTTTTTTTATTTGCGAAATATTACAAAAATTTCATTGGTGTATTCTCAATTTTTTGAAACAAAAATCTATATATGTTTATTTAAAATGCTTCTGAAACTTTTCGCTTCAAAAGTTTTTCGTTAATTGTTCTTTATTTTTACTTTAAATTAAACCATGTGTTATGTGTAAAAATAAAAACATGTTTACACTTCTCGATAATGAGCTATTTATATTGAAAGTTGGATTTATCAAATAAAAGTAATGTGTACTCTCAATTGTTTGAGCCACTGTATATACATTTTCTTATTTGAAAATAAGAGTATTTGCATGAATACATGCAATGATTAGAAATTGAAAGTGGAGATAAATAATAATTACATATTTCCTTCATTTTGGTAGTATTTTTATTCTTGGTAACGATTATTTCCTTAGATAAATTGCGTTTAAAATGACCATACATAGCATACTATTCGACATTTTTGCATTAGGCCCGGTTGAAAATATAGATTAGAATTTATCTTGGTTTTCAATAAAATATTTCAAGTCATTCGTTTTTAATATATAAGTGAATTACTCGCATAAAAATATTAATAAAGAACCTTTTATATGAACCACTGCTATAAATAATAATCATATTTTGGTATTTTAGTGGCCGCTCATTTAATTTCATATTATTAATTTTTGTTACATGGAGGCTCATAGTATTATTAGTACGAATGCAAAGTGATCAAGTACTCCGAAAGAGCTCTATGCGTCCCTGGGATCCTTCGACCCATTTTATCCCGATCCCCTCCCCCTCAATAACTAGAACTTTTCAAATTCTGAAGTTCAGAGAATTAATACATTTCAGTATCAATTCTTAGATTTGAATTTCATCAAAAAGTTTTGGTAAATCCTAACCCAGGATCCAGATCAACACCTGGATGAACGTGGATCTACAGGATGGAGTAAACCAATTTGTTCTCTAAATTTTTTCCCCCAAAATGTGTTGTTTGTGGATCTCACTGAAAAAATGATTTGTCATATTTATTCAAAATCTGCTAAGAAATTACGAGTAGAACTATTTTGTTTCTTTGAGATTGAATTTATTTGCAAACTAATTAAGAAATATTTCCCCACAATCTTTTTTCTTTTCTGGAAAAATAGGAAGCATCATTTTAAACAATTTGAACTAGAAATAACTAAGAAAAAGTGTAATAATTCAGGATATTAAAAGGTACGTAAGTATATTTAGCACCTAAAATTTTCATTTATTAACTCATAAAATAGTTTTTATATATCTCTTCATTTGCCATTTTCTGTTGCAACAGAAAAAAAAACATTAAGTAAAAAGTGGAAGATTGAAAAATTTCCAAAACAACGGTAATAGCGAAATAAGATAAAAATTAGCCCATTGAATGATTGTTTTCTCTCAGCGAGACAGCATGAATATTTTGAACTTTCTGTTTCAGAATTTTTTTTGTTTTGTTTAAGGAGAGAAAAGAATCAACTTTATGTAATATAAACATCATTCAAACTGGTTCAATATAAACATCATTAAAAGTCAATATCTCGATCAGCATAACTAATCCTTTGTTAACAATCAAAAGGGCTTAAATAATAACTGCAGTTTGTTGACAACATTTTATATCAGCTAGCTACAGGGGGAGATAATCTCAAATTATTTTTATTATGTTGCGAAAGACGCAGATTCTTAACTAACCTGTAATTTCCAGAACTAACTAATTTATTAAAAGGTGTGATAAATATATCTAAACATTCTTTTCAGGTGCTATGCTTATGGCCATTTATCTCAAAGGCTTCAGTGACTTCGAAACAAATCAACTCACTCTAAAAATGCGTGACTCCGGGCATATGTTTCAGTGGCCAGATGAACTGAAAAATCGAATTGTTGACAAGCATAGTACCGGAGGAGTAGGTGACAAGATAAGTTTGATTTTAGTTCCTGCTCTTGCTGCGTGCGGATTACTGGTAAGCCATATCGCATTTTGACGATTGTGATAGGTATTAAGTGAATTTAAAGTTTGATAAATTTTATGGATAGTCTTGAATACAGGTATTGCTTTTCGGTAACTAAGTTATTACATGAATATTTAAGTGACATATACAGGACGTTTAAAAAAATGGAATAAGTTTTTATTTACATTAAATATTGCAAACAAATGTATATTTCCAATTATAAGTTTTAGAAAATAAAGTAGGCAATTGCATTAACACATTTAGGCTTCTGATGATTGTAAATAAAAAGTTTTAAAAAATTAAATTCATATATAGCTCTATAATGCAAAAGTGACAATTAATATATATATATATATATATATAATATAGATTCAGCAATTTTAGAACTCGTGTTGAATTAATTAATTAGAAAAAGAGCAATGGAATCAGGAAATAAGAAAATATTTTAGAATGAAGTTGATATAGGCTGAATTACAATAAAACTTTGGAAATTAATTAGGGTTTACTTTAGAATTTAAAATATCATTACACACGCACACATATACAGGGTAGCAAGAAATAAGTTACCACCCACTTCAGAGGACTCTAAAATGCGTTCTATTGGTCCAAATAAGATAAAATTTGAACTACAGATTATTCAGATAATGTGCTTTACATTTATTAATTTAAAAAAAATGTACAAAAATTCATCAATAGATGGCGTTGTAACACAAATGACATTTATTTGCATATATTAAAAATGTGAAACATAATTTTCGTTACAGTGCATGTCGATTACCATTTTTCTTTGGATAACAAGAAGGCAGATTCTGCACGAACATTAGTTTCTTTTCTGTTCGCCATGCCTACGTTGCAAGAAAAAGCACTACTGGTGAAACTGTTCTACCAGAACCACCAAAACACTGTTGCAGCTCTAAAAGAATTTCGTCGTATGAAGCAGATACGAAGAGGTCCAATGTCTCCAGGTGCCCTACGCAAGATGATGCAGAAATCTGGAAAAAAAACACACAAAAAACTGGGAAACTTGGCATTTTACCAGATAGAGGACGAAAAAAACTCCCGTCTTCCAGCGTCGAAAATGTTGCGACCGCACTCGTTGAATCCAGCAGTCAGTCGCCGCATAATAGTGTGAGTTTGTTGCCAGTTTTTTCCCGTGTTCTGGATATGCCGTATTCAACTGTACGAAAATTCTTAAGGCAGATTTTGCATTTTTATCCATACAAAATCAAGTCTGTGCACCTGTTGCAGGACGGGGACTTAGAGGACCGTAAAACTTTTGCACTTCAGTTCCTTGCTCGAATGGTGGTTGACACAACTTGGCCATGGAAAATTCTGTGGAGTGATGAGGCCTACTTTTGCCCAATGGTCCAGTTAACACTCACAACTGTCCATTCTGGGCAGAGAAAAACCCTCACGTTATCCTGGAACAACCCTTGCATCCTGAAAAAGTGACAATAGGTGTGGTTTCATAGTTACCTTTATCAATGGACCGTATTTCTATGAAGATATAACCTCAAATGGAATTAAAACCTATTCCGTCACCGGACAACGGTACCATGATATGCTGAGGGATTTTTTAATGCAGCGTGGATGCCTTCAAGACATCATTTTCATGCAGGATGGTGCACCATCTCATATTGATCGACGTGTAAAGCGATTGTTAATACAGCATTTCACAGAAGCACGAGTTATCAGCCGTCATTTTCCAACTGCATGGCCTTCTCGCTCGACGGACATCACCCCTTGCGACTTTTGGTTGTAGGGTTATTTGAAGGACAATATCTACCGATAAAGGTCATCATCTCTACAAGATCTGAATGTCAACATTCGACACCATATTCTTAATATTCTGACAGACTCACTTCGATCATCTATAGACAATATGGTTATCCGATTAGAGCATATTGTTGAAATTGAAGGAGGACATACTGAGCAATTTTAATTTTACTTTCTGTAACAATTATAAACCATATTAAATGGTTTTATGTGTATTATAACGCCACCTAAAGGTGAATTTTTGTACTAATTTTTTTAATTCAATAAATATAAAGTGCATGAATTCTTTGTACTAATTTTTTAATTTAATAAATGTAAAGCGCCTTATCTTAATAATCTATAGTTCAAATTTTATTCTCATTTGGATCAATAGAATGCATTTTAGAGCCCTCTGAAGTGAGTAATTTACTTCTTGCTAACCCTGCATATATATATATATATATATATATATATATATATATATATATATATATATATATATATATATATACATTCTCTTATGTCTACACAAAATTGCTTGCTTCTACTTACAAAATTTGCACTTTACTTAGATCACTTTTTCATGCCTTAGTTTGGTGTTTAAATGAGTCTTACGTTGTATATTTCAGGGATAATGCATATATTACAAGAGGAATCAGAAAAGGGAGGAATCAGAAAATAATAATGTAACTAACTATTACTAGAATAACTATTTTAAAGAATCATCGAATAATTCATTATTTGAAAGGTTTATAAAACTTGTTCAAAATAAATTTCTTCGATACCTATGCGAAGTTGCATTCTTGTAACTACATTTGAATATAGTGCAGTTACATTACGGATGCAGCATAAATCGTCAGCATTTCAAAATATTCCTTGTTATTGATATATGGCATTTTTTAAGAAAGCTTAATATCCTTTATACAATTGTGAACAAAGAATCCTATTTTCTTGTTTGGTAATTCCACCATTTTTCGCAAATACCATTTTTCAAGGTTTTTTTGCGTTCCTTCTTTATGAAGCCGAAGTTTCAACTTTCGACCAATGAAAATGAACAAAGGTATGCTGATTAGTTAATTTATTTCAAGTTGTGTTAATGGAACATACTTTTGGATAAATATTTTCATATGACACTTTTACTGTATTGAGACCGTATAAATTTTTTTCCATTTTTTATCATTAATTTCCACAGCAGATAATTATATATATATATATATATATATATATATATATATATATATATATATATATAACTGACCACCTTACTTAACAAAATTTTGCAAGTGGAAATATGCATCTGAGGGCAATATTTAGAAAGATAACCGCCTATTTCTCTCTTTTGAGACATTCTGTATATTTTTTTTACGATTAATTAGCTTCATTTTATAATCTGAGCATTCTTAAAATATTTTTTAAAAGAATGTTGCAGTTTTGCCTGAATAATATTTATGCAATTATTGCACTGAATTTTTTTCTCCATATTTTAGATTCCAATGATATCTGGGCGAAGTCTTGATCATACTGGAGGAACCTTAGACAAACTCGAAGCTATAAAAAATTTCTCATCCTCCCTTGAAGAAAAAGAAATTCAAGACTCGATTGCCTCGATTGGATGCTGCATAGCTGGTCAAACTGACAACTGTATACCTGCTGACAAAGTACTTTATGCATGCCGAGATATGACTTCAACTGTTGATTATCCTCCCCTTATTATTTGTAAGTTGATTAATGATAAACTTATGAATCCAAGCAAAGTTTTAAAGCTCATATCTATCTTTCTATATATAATATATATCTAAATCTATCTAATATCTAATATAATAAAGGGTGTCCCAAAATTAACACAAGATTTGAATTGCCACCATTCGTGCAATAAAGTGTTGACAATCCTATCAAAAACCATTTGACAGCTTATGCTTTAGGGTTAGTAAAAATGGAGCGTTATACGATAGAACAACGTGTGAATGCAAGATTTGAATTAAACAAAAAAGACATTTTTTTTTGTCTTTAAATAGTTATATTTTTAATGAATCGTAAAGTACACAGGATAGGGTTATGTATGGAATAACACAGAGGGCAAATGGTCTCCACGGCTTTGCTGTCACATACGCATTCTTTTGTCGAAATTTTCCATGGCCATTTTACATAAATTTGGCTGAATTTCGTTGATGCAGCGTTGAATTTTTTCCTTCAATGATTATGGGCTTGTTGGCATAGACATTTGACTTGAAATAACCCCATAAAAAGGAATCCAATAGTTTTAAATCACCCGATCTAAGGGTCCAATCTCAAATTTTCGAACTGTGGCCGCCAGACTTTCATTATTTCTGAAATATTGTTCACCAATGAAAACACATTGTTCTATCTTGTAACGCACCATTTTTACCAACCCTAAACTATCAGCTGTCAATTGGTTTTTTTAATAGGGTTGCAACATCTTTTTGCACGAATGGTGGCAAATTCAAACCTTGAGTTAATTTTGGGACACCCTTTACAAAGACTTTTTAAATGTTCTATAGTAAAATCCATTATGGGCAAGATATTTGTTCTATCCAAATTTCCAAAACTTGATCTCGTTTCAAACTCAAAATATTTTTGAGTAGCCGGCGAGATCCCCATTCGGATTTAACAGGCTGTCTTATTCAAAGATGTATAAGACTTATCAAACTAAAAAGTATTATAATTTTTATTTAATGGGGAAGATTTACGAAAAATCCATCATTAAAAATAATTACACTTTACTCCTGTTCCGGAATAAAGTATGTAAAGATTTGTCTCGTATCAGTCCAACCGAATACATGGCAATAAATATAAATGAATGCAAAACCTGTGCACCCAATTTAGCAAGTAATGCTATTTGTGTTAGCTGTTATGAGATGCTATGTGGAAATACGTGAGTTTATTGTTCAAATGATTTGAAATCATTTATTGGATATTTAAGTAAATTTATAATAAAAGCTGTATTTATTGAAAGTTGTAATAACCGTATGAATGAAACAATGTCAGTCACTTCTATTTTTATCATTTATAACTCCAATATATTGTAATATACTCATGTCCATAAATTAAGGATAATTCGGAGTCACACTAAAATCAAACTCTAAAATACATATATCACCCGTAAAATGACTACACACATCTTCAAAAATCATATGCAAATTGCAGGAAGCCACCAGATGACACCGATAGTACGTCTCAATGACGAGAGTGATGTATAAGGAATACAGGCAAAGAAGTAAAATTGTTCTCAAGCGCTTTATAAGCCTTTCAGTGTAATAACCGCAGTTATGACACAAAGGACGCATTTGGATTTTTTACGTGGTAGAATTATCGGCCGTCTGGAATATGGGCGTACCCAGCTGGAAGGATCCGGGGAACTTGGAATCGCCCAGAGTGTCATCTCCAGGCTTTGGCAACGATTCCAAGATGATGGTAATGTGAGTAGACGTTACAGCACAGGTCGCCCCCGAGTTACAACGCCAAATGAGGACCGGTATTTGGCAGTTACTGCCAAAAGAAACAGACGGAGCACAGCAATAGACCTGTCTCGTCAGCTCTCTTCAGCCACTGGTACGACAGTTTCAAGGCATACAGTGTACAGACGCTAAGGGCAGATTGGTCTATATGTTCATAGGCCTGTCAGATGTGTTCCACTTACTTCAACTCACTGTCGCCTGCGGATAGCCTGGAGTAGAGAGCATGCATTGTGGACACCGCAACAATGGGATTGTGTGATGTTTTCCGACAAGTCCAGATTTAGCTTGCAGTCTGATTCTCGCCGGACTTTCATATGGAGAGCGCCAGGTGCTCGTTGCCACCAAGAGAACATCATTGAACGACACCGTTACGGTGGTGCAGGCTTGCTCGTTTAGGGAGGAATTATTCTGGGTTCCAGAACTGACTTGAATGTTCAAATTGGAACCATGACAGGCCAAATCTATCGGGACGTCATTCTAAAACACCAAGTACGTTTGTTTCGGGGCGCCATGGCCGCAGAATTCGTGTTTTTGGATGACAATGCCCGTCCTCAATGTGAAAACATGGTAAACGAATGCCTTCGATAGGAGGATATCATCCTTATGGACTGTCCAGCATTCTCACCGAACTTGAATCCAGTAGAGCATGTGTGGGACATGATTGGCCGACGAGTTGCAGCCCGCCAACCACCTCCTACAAGTCTACCAGAACTTTGGAGAGCATTGCTTGATGAGTGGTGTAATATTTCCCAAGATCAGATCGATATTTTGATACTCCGCATGCCTAGGCGTTATACGGACTGTATTGCATCGTCTGGGAGACATATTATGTATTAACCATAATACCAACCTTATAATATTGGTTTCTGTAAATAGGGGTTTTTTTTTGTAATTTGCTCCAGGGAGAAAAAAACCCTTTTTTTATTAATGATATCAAACATATAGCATCTTTTTTGCTCTTTACCTTTTGTTTAATAAATAGGCTTTACAAATAAGTCATATTTGTTTTGCTTCTGACTCTTTCTTTTCCTGAACTTGCATTATCCTTAATTTATGGACATGAGTGTAATTACAATTCGCTAGATTATACATCTCGAAATACTACCTGTACTAGCTAGAAATCAACGTATCTCGTCTAAATTTAGTATTTAAAGCATACGAATAACAGATTTATTTTTCTGTGAATTTATCTCTCTTCACAAATTTATTCTGCAGAATACTCTTAAAAAAAATCTGATTTTTTAAAAAAGAATTTTAATTATTTAAAAATCTGTCCTTTACAATTTTTTTCAGTTCTAGGAAACGAGAAAAGGGATAAAATGTTTTTTTTTTGTTGTTTTAATAATATCTAAGTAAGAAACAATTAAAAGGAGCAATCGTTAAAATTATAAGGGATTCTTCATGTTACTAGAAAAGTTAACTAATAAAATTGTTTCAACTAAGACAATATAACTGATGAAATTTTCAAGAACAAATTCCGTTAATATTTAAAATAATAGCAGTCAAATCTGTGGATCGTCTCTGTTTATTTGATCTATAAGTAATAAGAACAGGAGCTAGATGTATCATTATAGTAAAAATTCATTTTATTTTGCTTGTAGGAAAACAACGGCATTCTATATTTTCTTCCACATCCTATTCAATTTATGGTTACTCAGCCATTTTATTATATAGGGCATATTCATTTGAATATTTTCGGTTATAAACTGAATAAATTCACCCACCTTGTCTTTTATATATTTTATTTGACAGTTAATAATACGCGTTAAGAATATAATTTTTACTTGTTTCGACACATAGAAATAACTAATTATTTAACATTATAGTGCTTTATTTTTTATACATTATTTGAAAGATATATGTTTTGTAAATAATTTATTTATTCAAACAAAGCCTCCATTGTATCTAAGAAGCTCAGTGAGAATCCGCAGGTCATTGTGTATGATGTGAAGTTTGGCAAAGGAGCAATCTTCAAGACAAAGGAAGATGCTTTAGAAACAGCAAAAGGATTAGTAAGAATCGTTTTTAAATTTCAATTTTAGTTATATTTACTTACTTATTCATTGAAATATTTTTCAGAAATTGCTAGAAAGAACAAATGAATGCTTTGACCTTTGAATAAATACTCGAATAAATAATATATAAAACAAATAAATACACACAGTGAGTAATATAAATACGGTAATAAATAATTAAAAAAATGGATAAATGCAAAAAGGTGAAAATATTTATATGCAAAAGTAGATTTTAAACAAAAAATCCTGCTTAATGTTTAGTAAATTGATCTTTTTTTAAAACTTTAAACTATAATATTTTTCGGAATTCAAGAAAAAGAATTAGAAAGCAATAATGGGATTTATTAAGTGCATTCACTGAATAATAATTAAAACAAAAAATACTCGTAATTATTAATAAATAACGCTAATGAATTGATTAAGAAAAGATTAAATGCAAATCGATAAAAATGTTTATATATAATGAAAATTTTAAGTGAAAAAATTCTGCTAAATACAATGATTTTTCTTAAAAAATTCACTGCTATTTCTCAGCATTTTTCATCAGTATTTTATTTTCATGACTGTGTCTAGTTTTGTTGTTGTATTAGTTCAGTCTTAACGTTTTATCCCTTTTCAGAAATTTGCAGTAAGCATTCTTTACCGAAAATAAGGTTTTTTGGAGTTTTCTTCGTATTATTTTCACTTAAATTAAAAAAAGAAGAAAACGATTCGTGAATCCTACCCTCAATCACCAGCATGCACGTGACTTTCATTAGATTTACGACTAACGATTTGACAACAGAAAAGAGACGACGTTGCTTTTGTAACTCATTACTTATATCAAACGGTATTTTTTTCTCTTGAATGAGCCTCGTACTTGTCAAAGAACAAAGTAAGTCATTTAATTGTAGTAAACTCACATATTTCTACTTTGGGAACAAATACATATGGTTACTGTATCTTTAAGAAAGAAGAAACTTTTAAAAAACGTACAAACCAATTTTAATATATATATTTATTTATTTATTGAAGCAAAAAAGGCTAGAAATAACTACTCAATTTAATCAAAATGATTCTAGTATGGTAGTCGAATAGGGAAAACCATGTACTTAAAAGTTTCAATGTAATTTTTAAATGTTATTCTGTCCTCTTTTAAGAGAAAATTAAACTCAAGCTTATCTCTTAAAACCTGTACTTTATTTGATTTGACCATCTGGTTATCAAATGAAGTAATCTTTACTATGGCTATTCTTTAGAATTGTATCGGATACACTTTTTTTTAATTTAATCAAGTTCACCGTTACTTCGCTACTTTAACAACAAATAACAGCAGTTGTATACTTCATAATAGTACAAAATACGGAAAATTAAACCAAGTATTCTGTAGCTAAGAAATGGTTTTCAAAACTTATGTTTAAAAACATCAAAATTAGTAATAAACCATTAAAAAATAGTTGCTAGTACAAAATTTCAATGTATTGTAAAATAAAACGTGATTTACAAAATAATATACAAACAATAATATACAAAATAGTATGACTGCATGAACTACAATTTGCAAAACAGTAACACTGCACGAACTACAATTTGAAAAACAGTATCACTGCATAATCTACAAATAGAAAAACAATTCTTGCATGAGAGTAATCTTTAATAGATTACTCCCATAGATTTCATAGGTTATAGATTTCATTAGGATGATTAAATAAAAAATCTGGAATTGTCAATACTTTACGAAATGACATTAAAACATACAAGAACTGCGACGTAAGTTTATTGGGAAAATTAGTGTCATGTCATGATGGTCAGATGTTTGACAGATTTTAGCAGCAATCTGAAACAACATATTTAGCATCCGGAATATTCAGATATGGGTGAGAGGGATGTAAATCGAGTGTTGATGCCAGATATTTACAAGAAAAGGTGGAACTAAAAACCTCAACAAGCCAAACTAGTTCTTGTTTTGTTACAGATACTGGAAAAAAGAAGGGTTAACCTTCCAAAAAGCCTAGTGCGAGGCAATTTGCAAATAGTTTGTAGCTCATCTTGCGTCACAATCATGCGAATTGGAAATATCAGCATGTCACCAGCTCACAGACAAATTCAGGCTTGGCTTATAAAGGGACTGCAGATGTTACTCGATTTAGAGAAACTGGAATCCATTATTATGCATTAAACATCTTCAAAACTTATACCTATTGCGATAACATCGGGTCGTATTTCATTATGTCTATGCACAGTCTCCATGCCTTCCCACGTGTAAAAGTGACCTGATATATATATGTGTTCCCGTATTCTAAAGAAATAGGTGATACCGGAAGAAAACACTTGCCCACACAAAACAAATCTCTTGAAATATAATTTTAATTGATGAGAGATTCAACACATGGACTGGCTTGTTTAATCTCTGACCTTGAACCCTAATAAGTATGCTTGATACTCTATGGTGAAGCGTGTTACTACTTTTATTCCTATTTCTGATACTTCAGTGAAGTTTACAGCGTCTTAGCAAAAGCAATGACTACAACTTTTTACAGACAACAAAATCGCAAACAGCTTTGACATATAGTGTACATGTTATATTACTATTCGAGGTGGTCACATTCCATATTGAAAATTCTTTTATTATCAAGCTGGCACACCCAAAGATATATCCCGCATACATAAAAGATATTTTCTAAAACAAGTTGTTTACCTAATAATTTGTTTTCATGTTGGTTCATGTCTTACTATATCTCAATTACCTTGAAGTCAACATATAGTTCTTTTTTAGTTATAGCAATTTCCTGTTTTTCTTAATTTTTGGAAACAAAGTAGTAGAAAATAATCTCAAAATGGTTAACTGAAATGAAAAGAGAAAATGTGTTAAAAATAGAAATTAATTAATTAATTTCATTTTTCCATTCTTTTAATGCGAAACACTTTTTTAGCTCTTCTCCTTTCACGTTTTCGTCCTCCTTTTAACAGCTCTTTTCATATTGCATATTCATATTTGTATAAAATAAGATAAAAAATTATTTAAATATTGTTAAAAGACCTGAGATGGCAGAAAAGGAACTGGAGGCATCATTTTTTCTATGAGTTATTTTTTGTATATTTTTTTTTCTAGGTAAAAGCATCAAGGCCTGTAAAAGCTGTTGCTCTATTAACATCTATGGAAGGCCCATTAGGTATGGGTATTGGAGACTCCCTGGAAGTTTTAGAAGCTGTCGATTGTTTAAAAGGAGGTGGGCCAAAAGATATAATTGAACTCGTGGAAGCCTTAGGTACGTTTATCCCATATTAAAAAATACAGTAAAACACCACTCATGCGTCTTTCAAGTGACTGACGTGAAATGATGTGCTATAAATGAAAAGACGTATAATCAAAATTTTTATAAATAGATAATCGTACATTTAATGCTACTAATGCAATTCATTTAAAAATAAATATTTTACAGTTTATAAAAAAAAACGATAGAGCTATTAGATTATTTCCTAATACTGAAAACAGTAACTAAAGTACTATACGTAAATATAAAAATAAAGTATTTATAAGGAAATATTTATCTTCAAACGGCAAATAATCTTATCTTTTGTACTAATTATATATTACTTATTTTATACAATTTAAATGCCTGTACATAAGAATTCAATAAAAAAAAAGCCATTATTCACCGTCGGAAGTGTGAGTATTAACACGTTAATAACCACAAAACAAAAAATTGTTTGAGCCTGCAGGGTTATCACTGTTGTTTTATATACAAAAACATAAAAATATTGACATAATAATTACTGACAGAGCTGTAGTTTTTTGGAAGTGAAGAAGCAAATGCGTCTCATACAGATTCTGAGATCAAAATAGTGAGGCAGACAGGGTGAGGCGTATATAATTCCAAACACGAATGTAAACAAAGTAAAATAGATTTTAAAATATGATTGAACTAAAAAGGATTAACCATGAATTTTTAAAAAAATATTCTAGGATTTATTTGATTAGGCAGCTTTTGATTTTTTTTATCTGAGTAAGAAGTACGAGGAATAAGAGGAAGATAAGAAGTTTTTATCAGAGTAATAAGTAAGAAAAACTATTACCTATCTCTTTTTAACGTTTTATTTTTATAGCACTTAAACGTTCCACATCGATGCTTGTCAGTTATGGCAGCCTTGTCTAAATTACTAACATTCAATTTCTATCTGTCATATATTATCGTGCTTTTCAAAAATTATTTGTATTATCCATGATTTTTTTTTCTTTTTGCTACTCAAAAGTTCATAGAAAGTGATGTAAATTAGTTCATTGATTTTTCATAGGTTCTTTTAATGGATATTTTAATATGTTATGTGAATATCCAATTTCACATTAAAACAGTACGTGCCCTTTTTAAAGGAAAGTTAAAACAAAACTTATTAGGTCTTAGATGTTCAAATCAGAAGAAGTATAGAATAGTTAATTCCCAACCACATGATATCAGTAAAAACACTTTTGGATTTTAAAAATCAATAGATTCCAAAAGAAAGAGGATGCAAGGCGTTAGGAAAAAGGATGCGACGTTATAGCACACTGTGATTACTAACAAGTCATTCCGGTCCTGTATTAATGTCTAAATAATTATCGTCGTGGCAGCGGGAGCGAGAAACTAAGGTTGGAGTCTTAAGGGCCATCATCGACCATGGCTGAATCCCTCTCGTAGAAAATACTTTCCATGATTGGAGTGGAGACAACTCGAATGCACAGCATTACTATGTAATGTTTGGAAGCTAGAACTACCCACTGGGCCGGCGGCTTCTCATCCATATATTGGTAGCGCTGCCCGGTCGAGGAGACATATAATAGTGATATTATGTGTAGCGTTTTCTTTTGGAATGGAGTGTTATTTTTATTCAACGTACAACTAATATTAGAAATAATATGTAGTGATTTCATCTGTTTTTATTTTGTTCTTTTTAATTGTTACTGCTTAATCTAATTATTCATGTATATTTAACGTGCCTTATTATTATGGGAAATTATAATACTGCTTTGTTCATGCACAAGTTGCTCGAATTATTTGACTTTGTATTTAATTCCTTAAATATCGATTCAGATGAGTTAGATTACAAAATTGCATTAAAAATGTAATAATTTCTAAAGAGCTGCTTTATTTAAATTTATAAAAAAGTATTTTTGTACAATTCCCATACATGTAAATTTCCATCGAATAAAAGGTTTCTTATAGATTTCTGAGATGATGTACAAAATTTCAATATTCTATCAAAATATTCCAGAAATATCAAAATACAAAAATTGTGATTTAGAACATCTTTTCGGTACCTCCGCAATAGTGAAACTCCTATTAGTAACTTAATTTTGGGGTTCATGCATCAATTATGAAAAGGAAGAATGATTATGTCTAGAAATAAAAATTCTGCTATAGTTAATAATTCAAACTGATATGCTGAAATCTATGTGCGGTTGTATTATCATTGAAGGGCAAAATGAGTCCTTCTAGATGTTTTAAGGTCGTAGAAACAATATCACGAATTAAAAAAATTCCGTCCCTTCCCATTCCTTTGAATGACGTAATGACTGAAGGCATAATTTGAAATCTGTTCAATTATATCAATGTTTTTTTTGAATAAATTAGAATCAAAATGAGGTCTACATTTATTTTATATTAACGAAATAACCATGATATAATATTTCAAAAAGTTACCCTTTTTAATTTTTTTATAACATTCACTTGACAAAATTGGCCCATTATAAACGTTTTCCTTTTCCTTTAACTATATCATTCAAAAAATACTGCATACTTGTATCTTTAAAATCGACTGATTTTACTTAATTTATGATCCTGGTCATTTTTAATTAAGTCCGAAAATTATCCGAAAAACTGGAAACAAAGGTAGTAGAGCACAAAACTGTAATTAATTTTTTTTAATAATGATCTAGTTGCAGCAAAAGAAAAAATTCTAATCCGCCAATTTTTTCTACAATACAATTCTTATACGATTAAGGGATCGTATAAAAATTTAAAATGTTTAACTTATAAAAAATTAATAGTTGGGTTGTTTCATTAAATTTCCTACCTTAATTTGGTCATTTTGTAAATTGCAGTGTATATATATATATATATATATATATATATATATATATATATATATATATAATAAGTAAAAAGATGAAACGTGCTCAATCTCTTTGAAACACCCTGTATATCCAGGGTCAATATTTAAAAAAATCAGACATGTGTTCAACCTGATTCAGATGTTTGGCACACAGATGAATGCTGTTTAATCTATGCTTTGTTATTTAAATTGGAAATATTTTTCATAAAGATCTGGAAAAGAAGATAATTTTAATACTTTTGAATGTCATTGCTGTTAACCCACAGATTGTTGTTGACCTACAGAGAACAATGAGGAATGTTTTTAAGTATATCTGCTATTGTGAATAAAATGTATATTTTAGCTAATTTTTCATCTCTATTTAAGGAACATGTGATATCTGATATAAAAGGTTCTTCATTACTTAAAATCACTTGTTAAATTTGCTTTCAGGAGGCGAACTTTTACGGCTTACCATTGGAGGTAACAGAGAAAAGATTTCTGAAAGTCTTAAAAATGGAACAGCTCTTCGGAAATTCCATGATATGGTAATTAATCAGCATGCAGATCCAGAAACAGCGAGAGAATTGTGCTATGGTGATGCAAACAAAGCTTTAAGGGGCGAAACGCCACATATAACTAATTTCATACACTCTGGCGAAAATGGTAAGCTAGGAGCAGAATTCGTATTAGTTATTGATTGGATTGTAGGTTAATGATGCTTTCAACATTTGTCATTATATGCGATATATATATATATATATATATATATATAACCAAATTAATAAAAATAAAAAGAAATAAAAATAGAATGAAAAAGTACAATCAAAAATAAAATAAGAAAATAAGAATCCGGCCTGAAGACTTTTTCAAGTGTCACCCTCAGGCAGGGATTCAAAACAAGAGATTTTTTCTGTGAGAGGTTGACTTTTTCTCCAACAATATTGACTCCTAGTAACCCGAAAATCCCCTGAAATTGAGGCCTAAGAGATGCACCATTTTTTACAGAAATAAAACACTAAATTACAAAAAATACATCTCCAATTTAAGCGAAAATAACAATAACATAATATAAATTATAAAAGAACACTCACAACTAATTATTCAAACAAAAAGGAAAGCCCATACCAGTAGCAGGTAAAACATCTACAAACAAAGTGTTCCATCGTGTTTCCCGCGGCTTATTCTGTTCCTGCTGCTTAGAAATGTCACGTCATTCAAAGTAATAAATAATTGGAGGGTCTCAACGCTATATTATAAACATAATTTTGCCGATGCATATCTGGAAAGAAGAAACTTTTGAAGTTAACTTCAATTTATTATGCAAGTAGTCATAATACGTACAGAGGAGAATCGACGATAAAAAGACGCCTATTTACATTGCGATAGACGATTAAAGTGACAGAAAATTTTCCCTTCAGTGGTTTTTTTAATTGAATCTGATAAGGACTTTTTTGCTTCGTGTCGATTTAGGTAAGGGAATCTTAGGTATCTTTGAAAAGTATGTGAGAGTTTTAGGGATTTTTATCCCTTTGTTCATAGCATGAGAACGACGGAGTCAGAAATTTTGTTAAGCGCATGTTACAAATAATTAAATAAAAAAGTGGGAATTGGATAACGAAATAAGAGAACATTTTAAAATGAAATTGACATAGGCTACTTCAAGAAAAAAATTAGAAAATTAACTAGAATCTAAATTAAATTAAGAAATACCATTGCTCGCGCGCGCACACACACACACACATATTATAACTGACATTAACTTTCTTATTTGTGTCATTGTTCTCTAGAAAAAAGTATGTTACTAGATATAAGGGTATCAGCTTCATTTCTGAGCCATTATGCCTTTAACTTCAGAATGGCAATTTGTTGTGGCCATTAAAGTAGTGCATAAATATAGGGAAGTGGCTATATGATTGGGACCGCTTATTGCTCTACCTTACGATTTAATTCGCATTTCGTTTTTATCTCGAAAACGTTGGAAGGTACAGAAAAAAATCATTGTTGTAAAAAGCCGAACACATAAAACGCACATTTGCTTGATTATGATTTCCAAAACTGTGCTGTAGATCTTAACATTTTGCAAATAGAATGTCAACTTTGAATTTCATCGTTAGATGATGGAATAAGAGGTCTCATCACGTAGTGCATAGACACTTTTTTAAATCTCAAGACCATTTTTAAGACTAAATTGGCTTTTATGGATCTCTTCAGGACTTTAATAAGTACCTTGTTTAGACGCGCATCAAGGAATTTTGCTTAATATTTTCATGCTATATTGAAAATAACGAATAACTATTAGGGTTAGTTAATCTATAATCAATGTTAGGTCCTACATATTTTTTTCTTTTTCAAAAATATTTACACTTTATCTAAATTGTAACTTTTTATAATGGGTTTTAATAAATTAAAGAAAAATTTGAGTAATTAAAATTTTCAGTATGAGCGGAGGATGCAAGAAAATCAGTCACTCTGCTCATTCACTTAAAATATTCTAGTAGTTATAACATTTCTGGAAAAAAATCTTATTTAAAATATATTTTTAAACAAAATGCACTAGTATTAATTTTGGAACTCATTTCCTTTATCGCGTCCATTTTTTTATTTATAATATGAACACAATTATACAGTTTTAATTTTCACCATTTCTTCATATTCATCTATAAAAGGGTTTTTGATATGAAAGAAAATTATATTTACTGCATAGCTATTAGGAAGGTATTAGAAAGGAATTAAAGAGAAAAAAAATTTATTTTTTTAGGTTTTATTGAAGACATTGATCCACTCGTCCTGGGAAAAGTGTGGAAAGAAGAATATAGCTATAGCAATCGCAACCCCAGGGTGGGGTTTCTTCTTAAGAAAAGTTTAGGGGATGAAATTAAACAAGGTAAGAAAATATTTTCAAGGGATAAATTAAAAGATTTTTAAAAATTTCGAAGATGTTCTTAACTAATCTGTTTATTTAAAATTTTAAAAAATAATGAAAGGTGCCTTGTTTTACCAGCTATTTCTTGATTTTGATCACATTATCTATTTTTGGTCTATTAATATTGCACATTGTGGATCCTCATTAAAAAATGTGTATCTTTCAAATTTCGATTAATGTTGCTATTAAGGGATTTATTCAAAAACGTATTCTCTTTGAGAGCTCACCTTATAATAATAATGCTTATCAAAATGAAACGTTATTGTTGCCACTTTCATTTCTATTCATACTGCAAAAGCCCACTGATGAAATAGGACGGTTAAGATGTCGGTTAATTTAGATTAGACGATCTTTATTGTTTAAAAAGATTGCAATTTTGGGGGGCTATCACAGCGAATGACCATATACAACGAGTAATCGCAGAAAATATACTTTACAACTGTATTTGCAATTTGTTCAACGGACACTTTACAATAAGTGTAATCTATTAAACTTTTTTTTTTCTTTTTATCGTATTTTACACTTCGAAAGTAAACACTCGAATGATGTATTGAAGCAGATATGCAGTGTGTCAAAAAATATCACAAAATAGTGTTGGGTAATTTTATGACATTTCTTATCTTTTAAATCATTTCATTCAATGTGCAATATATTGATGCATGTATGCATTTACGAACTGAATGGTCCACGAAATGCTCGTGAGCCGTTTGAAGAAATTATTTTTAGGACCGATCCAAAACATTCCACGAGAACGAGGCGAATAGAACGCGAGCCATTAATCGTCCCTTTTAATTTACCAAAGGTGGAGAGCCTTCGGAAGCCTTTGGTTTCCAGATTTAACTTTGCAGATTCGTATGAGGTTAACGGGAAACGGGAAACGGTAAACTACTCGCGAATACATCCACGCTTTCGCTACACGCGAAACATTTTAAGTTCGCCGAAAGACTGACAAGAACTTAGTTCACGACAAATCCTCCCCCCCCCCAGAAAAAAAACCTGTACACACTCAAGAATTGCTGCTTGTGAAGCTTGTATGCGCCTTCACAGAGAATCTTCGAGAAAAACTATTTTGCAAATAACTCCACATAATTATAAAATATTTCAAACAAGACAAAAATTAGGAAATATATGAAAATAACAATACTTTTACTGAAGCAGATGGCGTGCTGTGGAATATTTTTTTAATCTTTAACTGCATAATCGAGCAGACTAAAATGAAACTTGTTGAATAAGCTTTGTTACATAATTTTTATTGATTCCTAAAAGGAAATTTTGAGCCCACTTTATCAAATTAATTTCGTCGATTGTTAATGCAATCAATTTTTAATAATATGCATGATTCATCAGAACTTTAAAAAATTTGAATGATCTCCCTAATATATTTTCTTTTCTAATTACTATGTTTAATGTGATTCAATTTCCTGAATTCATTCTTATACTCTTTTTGAAGTCAATTTTTTCTTTCATACTCTGATGTACACGAGTTTTGAAATTTTGTACACCTACGAGTCCTCGATGCTAAGACACTATTTTATTATATAGAATTATATATATTTTGATTTCTTGTTTCTGACGCCATCAGGTAATGAATCCGAGAAAAACATTCAAATTCCATAACATTCAACATAATGACGAATCATAAATTAAAGACGAGAGAAAAAAAAAATCAACACAAAAAATTTCTTTTTAGTAGTACAGCAATAAATGACCTTCTGTTTTATTATGAAAATTATTTACAGGTGATGTCTGGATGGAATTTCACCACCAACGAGATGAAATAATGCCAGATCAGCGAACCCTATTAAGCAATGCCATAACAGTACGTTATGGCATTGCTCCTCAACGAGTACAAAGAAAACTGACTGACAAAATAATTTACATGAAAAATGACTCTCTAATGATTGAAGATTATTGAAATTCAAAATAGAATAGCGATTTTTGCTAATTTCCTAACTGAACAGTAATACGAAACGCTTTAATGTGAAATTCTGTCTTAATTTTGTTGAAAAATTGGATAATGTCTGAAGGCTTATTAACTATTAATAGTATAAATATTATGGTATAGGGATTGAAATCCTTATAAATGGATCTGTATGAGAAGTATTATGCTGACGATATACAGCAGATATTAATTTTCGCTTTTACACTGACTATGTATAAAAAACATTACATTTTTTTTTTGTTGTAATAAATTTTTCTTACTTTTTTTCAAAATGTCTTATGTATTCTCTTTTTTGCTTCATTTAATTCTAAAACATGAACAAATAATGCTATTATTCAGGGAAAAAAATCTAAATTCTACCCCTTTGTTTTTCATCAATTTTTATTGTTTCTGATAATTTTTCAAAATAATGATCTTAGAAATTTGGATTCATCAAAATATTAACTGATGAAAAATTAGAAAGACGTTAAAGGCCGGAAAATGACATATTTTAAGAAAATATATTTTTTAACTTCCTTCAGCTCATTTCAGAGAAATTCAATTAGAAAATCACTGAAATTTTGCAGTAACTTTGAAAAAAATTCTTATAAAAATTATATTAATATCATAAAATTCAAATTCAACCTCAAGAGCAGTGAATGAAGAGGTGTGTTACAATAGTTTATACAAAATTAATTTTTACATAAAAATTATACATAAAAGTACTTTAATTTTGAACAGTTCTGAGTACATCATATAGTATTATTACAAATGAATTGGATTAAAGTTTCTAAACTTAAAAATTTTATATTTTCTCTAAAAATCTCAAATAATTCTTCGGGTATTAAGAGGTGAAATTACAAGGATAGTATACACTCACACATTCAGAGAATTTTTGTGAACACGTTAAGGACGATGCATGTAATTCTCTTGATAAATTTTAATCACACAATTCTGTACCTAAATGCAAGCAGTCTCATCGGAACTTTACATAGTTTTCTGATTGTCAGCAGACGATTAAGATGATCTTTTGTTTTATATAATTTCACAGTCAGCACAGAGAATCACATAAAATTATAATTGTGCAGCTGATAAACAAAATTATTGATTGGCAGATTAGTAAGGCTCTTACTCCCCCCTCTCTCAGCACATACACACATAGCAAGACATATGCACCGGTAACGAAAAAACCGATAGCTTTCTAATTTCCCCACTTCTATTTCCATCCAGATTACCCATTTTGTAAGAACTTATCTATGATGTCAGATTTTAGCAGGCTAATAACTGATCCTGTAGTTAACACACCTTCGAGATCTAGATGTTAGCAATATACAAAATGATCAGTTGTTATCATGCCTTTGAAGTGATCCATTTATTAGCAAACTTGCAATTGGCCCAACTATTAATATACATTTGAAGTGATATAGTTATTATCAAGCTAACAACAGTTCCAGTTGTAAACACTCCTTCGAGGTGATGCAGTTATTAGCAAGGTAACAACTGATCGATCCAGTTGTTAAAACATCTTCTAGGCGATCTAGTTATTAGTAAGGTTACGACTGATCCAAATATTAGCATGGAAAGACTACTACAAAAGACAATAAATAACACTAGTAAGTACATTTTAAAAACTTTATTTGATATTTCTTCAAAACCTTAATCTTTCAAAATAGACCAGTATATATTTATCATGTGCTTTAAATAAGCTTTATTGTCACATTGCTTTCTTTAGAAACTTTTGGAAGAAAATGAAGCTACCACATTACAAAGGCAACTTATAAATGGACATGAACAATACATGTAGCTTATAATCGTTTGCTTTTTCATATCCTTATATTTTCATACAATATCGAGTTTCAGATCATATAATTTTAATCTACATTTTCTAATCAATGTAAAACTCACAATGAATAAACATGAAGATGATAAAATGCTATTCATGTACTTATAAATAATGTCAAGATTTTTTTTACAAAAACTGATAAACTGAAAGAATTTTTAAAACTAAGCAATAATTTTATTTATATATCCTTTTTCTTTGTCACACATAAATTATGAAAATAAAATTTTAAAAACTTAAATGCAGAAAGAAAAGGTTAATAATAATTATCATAGACAATAAAAATTAAATATGTTTTTTAAAAATTGGATAGAAATGAAATGTTTATTGGATAGAAATGAAATGACAAATTTATTTATAGTTCAACATTAAAGGACAGTCATGGCATAAAATAACGAATATATTAAAACATTATTAAAGATTACAGCAACAGTAAAAAAAAAAGCCTCATATATTGTGCATAAGTGAATTGTGCATTTTAGAAGTTAAAAACTAACTATATTAACACTAAAAAATAAAAAAGAAATCAACCTGACATAACTATTTTAAATTTAAATGCAAAGAAACTCGCAATCTTTTTCAGGGAGCATGTTTGGCAGAATTTTGATGGGGATGTTACATACAAAGAGTTTTCATTTATGTTTGATATACGACAGAAAACATTTATTTACAATAAATATTAAAAATCAGCAAATTAATAGATCAATAAATAACATTTCGTCTTATTTTATTGCAAGTAACAATAATTTTCATATTATCTGCCTATCATGCATACAAGTATTTGCATTAATTCAAACTGTACTGTTATTTACTACATGAATAAATATTTTATATGTTTTAAATACTGCAAATCGATCATTTTCTGATTCATAACGCTGAAAAAAATTGTAATATTTAAGATTAAATTATAATAAATATGATGCAGGACACCATTTTCTTCTAAATAAATTTATAGTGGAGAATTTTTGAAATTACTCTTATAATCCTGGAAAATCAATAAAAACCACTCAATATGAAAGCAAAGCATTGTGCACTGCGATGATACAATAATCTAAATTTCATCAAATTTTGTAATCAATCCATTTACATAACGAGAAGGAAATAAATTTATTGATTTTATGACAATCAAGAATGATAATCTTTTTATGGATCCATGGTATGGATCTTTATGGTATTTCAGACTCAAATCTCTTTATGGTTTATAACACTATAAAGAGATTTTGGGTTAAAGAAAATTAACCAGAATAATTCAAAAAGTAATTTTATGAAATACCAAACTTATTAGGATATGCTAAAAAATTTAGGAAAATTTTAGTTATGATGATATTTTCTTTTAAGAAATTCACTTTTCGCAAGCATGTATAACTGACAACAGATGGAGTATACAAAATGAATCGCAAAAATTGGATCATTTTCTGACTGAAAATCCTTCTTATATAATGAAGTGACAACAAATGTGCTTTACACACAAATATTTAACATCAGGGAAGAACTACTTAACATTAAATAACTATCAGGAATGGTATTAAAATGATCCGGAGGACCAAAATTAAATACAAACATAGTACCATTTTAGTTCTTTATATATTCATATAAATACTTTTTACATATTAATTTTCAAACAGATTTGGGTGACAACCAAATCACCTCACTTTCATAAATTTCATTTAAAGTATAAACAAGTTCTTTTGTTAAAAATACTGTATTTTAGAAATATTTAGATTACAATATTCAAAAGAAAATTAATTATCTTACTAAATTAATGAATAAAGTTCTGTATAATTTGCTTGAAATGATAAAATAAATTGATCTCAAAACTTGCTTAAGAAGATCAATGGTTTTCAATACTAGATAAAAATCTAAGTATAAATGCAAATTTTAAGAAATGCGGGTTTTAGAGTCAATCTTTGGATACACATTGGTTATAAAAGATTAAAATTTTGTTTAAATCATATTTAATTCTAGTGATATTTTTGTTCAAACTATCATAACTAAGCAGAGAAATTGAAATTTGTAAATTGGTAACATGCTATAAAGCTATTAATATTTAAATCCAGCGGAATTTTTTTCAAATTATAGAAATGAAAATTTGTGAAGTGATAATAAACTTTAAAAGAATCAAAGAAAAAGAAAGAATAACATAGAAATTGATTTTATTATCTAGAATTTTGGATATAAATTGATTTTTCAAAAATAATATTAACAAATCAATAACTAAGTGAAAATCTTAAGACATATTTTCAATTAGTAAGCAAAAAATGTTATTTATATTTTCGTGCCTTTTGAGAATCAACGTCATGAGATTTTCTTTGAAATGAAATATGGAACAAAGTTTTTATGTCTAGTAATTTAAAAAAACAACAACAACAAAGTTTTTATGTCTGGTAATTAAAAAACTCTTAAAAAATAGTATAATTCAAAAATATATTTCGTCTATCGTTTTCCTCAACAGCTGCTTTGCATTTTATGATTCACAGCAAAAAAATGCTACACTGCAACAGGTAATACAGCAATGCTAAATTTTAGACCTAAACCGTTTTTTGCAAAATGAATATTGCTTGTCAATATTGTAAACTTGATTCAAGAAAGGATTTACAAATTTAATCTATTCTTAAATCTAGTATTTCAAAAATTTTACTGAAGTATTGAAGTGTAGTAACATTAAATCTAATTTAATAATTGATACTTTAACAATAAAAATTCAAAATAAATTTGCATTTATATTTTAGTATGAAGTACCATTGAAAAAAGTGCAAGAAAATAAGGCGTGAGCACCAAGTATATAAGAAAATATTTCATGGATTCATCAATGATGCTTTTGAAATTGTTCATGAAAATAGAAAATGTATTTTTAACTTCACTTAAAAATTTTAAAGCTTTGACGAAAATAAATTAAAAACAGAATCACGTTAGCTTGCATGTTTAATTTATTCTTCTGCAAATCTCAACTTTGAATAAGAGACATTGTATCCTACCGATTTTAATTAATGTCAAACCCACCCATTCCCTGTCATAAGTAAAGATCTGTGCTTATTTGAAAAAGATGAAACACTGGTCCTGACAAAATTGCTGGTAGATTTTCGGTGACTTGATGCATGAGCCAAGGCAATACTGGAATTCGCTGCCAAAGCTTGCGTTCTGGCTTTCACTAAAGGTTGGTTACTGCAAGGACGTAAAATACCAATAGTTTTGTTCGTTTGGCCACTGTCGGAAAGATTCTTGGGAGAATCATTTTGCTTTCCAAAAAGGCGAACTACAATACTCTGAAAGTAGAAAAGAGCAATTTTTTTATGATGGTTCATATCAAACAAAAGAAGTACACACCGAAAAGGATATATTTTCAAAAATAAATACATAAAAATAAAGAAAAATCTTCTGAAATCAATCAATTCATTTTGCCAAAAATATGTATCGTATTCAATATATGAAAGAAAAAAATATTTAAAACACATAATTTGCAAAACAGTATTTCAAATCAGTTGACTGAACTCCCATTAGAAAATAAAAAGCATTTCTCTCACTAAACAGAATCCCACTTTACTACTGATAACAACAAACTGCCATTTTTTCCCTCTTTCATACATACATATATACATAATCAAATTTTTGGCAGTGAAGTCTTAGGCTGATAAAATTTATAAGAAGTTAGGACATTGCTTCATATGGATTGCATAAAATAAAGAAATTGAAGAAAAAAATTAATTAAGTCAGAATTTACACTTTTTTTTGGTAAAACTAATAAAACGAAACTTATTTTACGTATCTGACTCATTAAAACATTGACTGCCAACTACGAAATAATTCTTAGCTTCCATTTCCTAAAGTGTTTACTAATAATTTTAAATGCCATTTCTAGTCATGATAGTTTATTACATTTTTGACTATACGAAAAATATAACATTCATTGAATCAAATAGGCTTCCAGTACTGCAATTTGACTTGGCAGCAAAAATTACAATCAGTTACAAATACAATATTTTTTTATATATTTATCAGTACGGCAAAATTAAAAATAAAACTCACCATGCATATAACAATACTAAGTCCTAGAAGTACAGCAACCCACCAGTGCAGAAGAATCCATCGTTTTACAGACGCCATGCTTTCGTTAGACAAAAAAAGTTTTCGGAGTGTTGCTAAAGGACCAGATGGATCTACCTGAAAGTTCTACATTTGATTAAATGACAGAAAAAGATCCAGTAAGAGCATTTAAAAAAAAATAGTAGAACTTTTTTATTTAAAGGAAGTGATTTTTTTTATTTAAAGGAAGAATTAATGAAACTGTATTATTAAAAATAAAATAAAAACAAATATTGAATAACGTTTTACCAGTATTCACACTACTGACTAATAGTGAGCATGCCCATGATATTTAACAAAGGTTTCAACAAATAATTTTAGAGTATGTTGATAAACAGTAAAGAAATGCAACATGATGTCTTTTAAAACATTGAAACAACACATTTAAAACGTATTTGTAAAAACATGGCAATTTGAATAATAGTTTATTTTGATTTTTTTATCTTTTAATGATTGACTAAATTATAAAATATAAGAGTTAACATGTATATAAAAAGTTTATGTTTAGATAAATTATTTGATCAGTTTATTCATTAATTAAATTTAATCTTTAAAAGCTAATAGTAAAAAAAAATTATATAAAATGTTTCGATATAGACATTTTTATTCATTTTAAAACCGTTATTAATCTAATATTTTTAATATTTCTTGAAACTTTATTTTTAGTCTTGAGTACTTTAAATAAAGATTTAAAAGACTTCTCTCCTTTATACAAGAGAACAATAATTTAAATGACTCACTTCTCTGCATTTTTGGAAAACATCACAATAACCATTATAATTATCACATGGTGTTCCAGGTTTGGCATAAAGATCGGGAACATCATAAGGAGAAGAGTTCCATTCAAAAGAGGATCTAAAAATATTAATTACTGTAATAACTGCGTTTCTTAGTTTTTACATGCATGGATCTAACATTTGTCGGATGAAATCAATTTAAAATTGCCCCAAAATAAGCAGTATAACTTTTCTTATGATACATCAACATTTTTATAAGTAAAAAGTAATCAAATTTCGGGAAACTGGCTAAAGACATCGAAATAAATCATGATATTAATATACAAAGTGTTCAAGAATTCTTGGATACATAACAAAATTATGTAAAAGAATAATTAGTAATAATGTTGTTTCTTTGATGCTACGTATTACTAATACGGCCCATAAAGTCTTATTTCACAACATTGTTATTTCTCAGAATCCGACAGATGGAGCTACGAAAGGTTAGATGATGCTTTAATAAGAAAATTTCACTGGGTAGTCGTATCGTTTGATTTTCAAAATTAAATTCCTTTTAATTTTTTCATGTGGGGTTATCAAAAGAATGTGCATCAAATGCCTTGCAATAATTTGCAGGGCTTAAAGGAGCGTTCCATGGCTGCTATTCAATCTACAGCTCCTTACACACTTGCAAATACAAAGTGTGGAATTGAGACATATTACGCACAGTTAAAAAATATCACATTGAGATTTATCAGCCTTAACGTTTCTAGTGTAAGTAATGCCAGATATTCTATTTATATACATACATTCTATTATTTTATTTTAGATTATTTTGCAATATGCCCAAGATTCCTCGGACACCTTGCATAAAGTAAAAAAAGTTAATAAAAATTATCAATAGCTATACATATTTTGTGACAAAGAGGTCATTCCTCATTATGCATTTATCGTATGCTTTCACTTTAAAGTAATACACAAATACAAATAAGTAAATAAAACATTATGAATATGTTGTTTAAATACAAACAAGTAACATATCGAAATTATTTATACAATGAATATCTTTTGAAATATTGATTTTTTAAACGCTTTTCGATTTAAGAAAGAATTTTCATCTTGTGAATAATATAAAAAGCACATACATAAATATTTTAAATACTTGAAGCTTGTCTAGTACTACAAATTTGAAGCTTGCCTAATACTACAAGCATCTTGCTGAAAATATCCAAGTGAAATATCCCTCTCTGTTTATATTGTTAAATACGAGAAGCTATAGGATTTAAAAACAATATTAGCTAAATCGTGAACTCTTAAAATTTCCATTACTGTTTCCATGGTTGCACAAATCATCACAATGAAAAGACGAAATTCTGTTGTATGATGAATAAACGTACACCAGAAATTTACCTAGAAATTAAAGTGAAATGAGTTTATTTATTACATTAAAGAAATTAATATTTTTTTGTCTTATATTTTTATGCAGTTCATTTTCATTTTTTCTTCTCTTTCCTGAATATTTAGTTAAATAATTCACTTTGTCACGAAAAATTTAGCTCAAATAATCCTATAAAAGTGAAACAGAATAATTAAAAAAAATGAAGATAACTATAACTCAGCAAATACTTTTTGGGAATACATAATACGTTCATTCAAGTTTTAACTTTTGAGAATTCGTTACATTTTTTCGAAATGGAGGGATATTATTAATAGCATTTCTGTTTTTAAACAGTATTCAATCAATATTCACATCTAATGCACTATTAAAGAATATATAAATATATCAGAAACATCAATATAGAAAATATTTTGCATTGATATCATTAAAAAATTAGAATCTCATTTCATCCATTCGCTACAGAGTTGACCACACAAAAGACGAAACCTTGATTTTTTTATAAAATGAAAAAATTTGAATGAAAATGAAAATCTTTGATGAATTCAGGAAGGATATTTTAGAAAATTCATTTCTGAGATTCTACAGAAAATCAGAAAAAAAAAAAATATTTATTTCCTAGAGTTCCTACGGGCAAAAGACGTTTTTAAAATTATGGTAAATATACCAGTAGTATTTTTGTCTGGTAATAATAATCCTCGGTTTTCTTCCCTTTTTCACAAATATCCAGTGCCTATACTTAAATCTTCAAGGAAAGAAGCACCACAGATTTTAAGAGTCATTAAGGATTATTTTTGAATTATTTTTCTAAAACATGTACTCAAAAATGAAACTATCTTGCGATTTTCAGTGTTTACCGTAGAACATTGAGAACCGGGCTAGATTCATCTACAGGTCCATACAAGAAAGTTCAGTTTTTATATTATTATACATACGTAACCAGAAAGTGTGAAATCGATTATTTCATAGATTATAATCAATTTTTTTTCATGAAATAGCTAATTATTATAGGAAATAACTGAAAAAAATTTAAGGTGACTGTGTTACAAATATATGCAACTACAATGAAATATTCAGTATATATTAAAATAGAAATTACCTACACTAAAAAATAAAAAAATATTTTTACACCAGATAACACAGCATGCTGCACACTATTGAGCGATAGTAAATCTTTTTATCGAATATTCAATAATATTACACAATATTCGAATATTGTTTAAAATCAAACAATATTGTACAATACATGTGCTACTGGGCATCATAGGAAAATAATTTTTATTGCGAATGAGAATATAATTAATTCTTAATTTAATACTCATTCTTGAATTTGAATGCCAATATAACTCAATGAAGAAAAATTATAAAAGAAATAAATACTTTTGTTTGCTTATTTAGAAAGACGTTTTAATAAAATAAATATAAAGAACTTCTTACTTGCAACTGTAATCATCTCCTGGCAATTTACAACAAAGTTCACAAGCTTTAGTTGGAGGATCGTTAGGGCCGCGCCGACATTGGCAAGATTCTAAGCCATAAGCTACGCATATTGAACCTGTGCATTCCTACACAAAGAAAATTCCTTTAAAATTGCATATTTATGCAAAAGTAGAAGTCAAATATTGTAGGAAATTCAGTGATATTATAAAACAAGGGAATACATAAGTATACCAGTTTAATATATACATCAAATATAAAACTTATAGACAACACATTTATACTTACTCCCATGTAACACACAAATTCTTCATTACAAACTGTTTTATTTGGCTTGTTAGTTGAAGGAGGACATTGCGGACCTTTACCAGTACGAGATGTTAAGGATTATAAACAATTTCTATCCAGAAAAGCGATTATTTTAGGTTATAAAAATTTTAGTGATAGAGATAAAACTATGCAATCATTATTTGGGTGTCTGCAAGAGAAGATACATAAGGGAAGAAATTGTTCAAGAATAACTTTTCTTTCTTTTCTAAAAACAAAAACATCTTCAAATAGAGCACATTTGACAAAGCAAGCTTTCAGAATTAAAGTGCTAGTACAAGAGATATATAGCAATAATTTTAACTTTAATAACTGAACTAATATCCCGACTTTATAAAAGAATTTACTGATTTAATTGGAAACACACAAACAACAACAAAAAAATTGATTTGTTGAATTAGGTTATATTTTACCTTGGCAAAGTGAAAAGTACTAATTATCAATTAACAAATTACTTGAGGAAGAAAAAAAAAAAGAGTAAAAACGTTTGGTTATTTGAAATATTTTTCAAGAGACTAGGATAAATCATCTAATGAGATATTTTGAAGAATAAACCATTGTTTATCTTCGAATATTTAGAAAAAATATAACTGTTTAAAAGTATTAAAATCTTGCGAAAAATACAAAGAAAGGTTGTGAAATTTGACCAATTGCTAATTGAAATTTTTGATCAGCAATCTCACAGAATATTTAGAGTATTGAGATTGAAAAATGACATAAAACAAATTATGAAAATGAAGATATTAAAAATTAAGATCTAATATTGAATATTTTTCATGTAATATTTTATAAAATAATTCTAGATTTAATCAATAAATATGCAAAATAACTTTTATAATGTATAAAAAAGTAATATAATTAAGATTTCTTGAACATTAAAGGATATTCACAATAGCTTGGACTTCTGCAACCATTATCACCTCGGCATTCTTCTCCAACCTTGAGACTACAGTCTTGAGAGCAACACGGACCTTGACTAGGACTGAAAAAACAATGCAATCTTATCAATTTCTTAAAATGCATTGAGGAAAAAGAAATCTTAAATCTTCAGTGTAACATTCAGAGATCTCCTTTGTGTATTTTAAACCAGTGAATTGCTATAAAAACTAATGCAATACATTTTTCTTTTATTGTTTCTATTTTCGCTTCTTATAATTTTTAAAAAATTCAGTTTTCGATTAATAAAAGAAACAAAAATACACACACACACACAAATAACATGATTTCAAAATAATACACGATTATCAAAATCTTCAAGAATAACTTGAATACTCAGTTTAAAGGTTTGCATTTCAAGTTCAATTTTACCTGCAAATAACATTTGGCCTGAGCATACAAGGAGGTTCGTCTCGAGGAGGATTAGTTCTCATAGGAAAGCAACAGCTTTCTTCGCAATCTTCTTCCCATCCACAGTCACACTGCTCATTCTTTTCCACAACTCCATTACCACAAATGGAGTCCTGAATTTCTGGTAGAAAATGAAATTATATATGTTAATCTGTAAAATATATGTAAATGGATATATAAAAACATAATTTTTGAGCAGTTTTATGGAGGAAGAGAGAGAAGACACTTTCGAATTTTAAACTTCGCTTTGATCCATCCCGGGAGGTATAATTTATGTACAAGAAGTGCGGACAAAACTGGCGTCCGCTCACAAACAACACAAGAGCAGAAGAGAGCGAAAAAGGACAGAAATATTTATCCCGATGATTATATACTGTCAGATTCCGATAGTTTTTTTTTTTTTTTTTTACACATGTCGATTTAGGTATAGGGAAATACGTATCTTTTAAAAAGAATTTGTTTAGGTTTGCAGATTTTTATCCCTTCACTCGGAGTGTGGGAGCTTGTTGATTTCAGAGCTCGTGTTGATTTAATTAAACAGCTAAAGGTAGAATTGGATCAGGAAATAAGAGAACATTTTAGACTTAAGTTAACATGGGCTCAAAATAAAGCCATACTATTAAGTAAAACTTTGGAAATTAATTAGGGTTTAATTTAGATTTTAAAATATCATTACATATATATGTTTCTTTTATTTCTCAGCTTCCTAAAAGGTGTAAAGCATGACAGGAATCGGCGGGAATAGGGTGAGGTAAACTACAACCGTGGCTAATGTGCTTTATCAAGTGGGTCAAAACTGCGTTTGAAAAATTCTACTTTTTTTTTTTTCCAAGATAATCTTTAATTCTCTGCTCAGAATTATATGAATTGATCTTTGATAATCGTGGAGCTGGATTCACTTTTACTGAACTACCTTCGACATTTTAGAAATAATATGTTTTATGGAATAGCACGCGTTATTCTAATTCATAAGTTATTTTAAATTGAATTTTAAACATAATTTGTTTCACTACTTCTCAATTTTTTATACTTATTTTTTATACTGGCTCTAAATAAATGCCATAAAATTAAAATTTTTTTGATAAAAGAGTATAAGTAGTGGCGGAATGATGGTGAGGAGGTAAAGAAGATATACATAATCCTGCCGCCAGTTTTAAAGAACAAAACATTAGTGCCTTTGCATCACTTTTTAAATCAAAATGTGATGAGTGAGCGAAAAATAAAGTCATACTCAGGCGCTATTTGCACTTGCTACGCTACTGCTGATACCTGTGGCAAAAAAATAATGCTATTTCCGAGGGGTAACTTACCCTTGGTAAGTCACCGAATATATGTTCAATAGATCAGACAAAAGTAGATCTGTAAGTATTTTAAAAAATGGCTGTGACTTGCATTAAATGAGCATAATTAAAATATTTGAAACTTCATTTAAATTGAAATAAATATAACGTATCCTAAAGTAAGAGCAGTGAATTTCGGAATAAAAAAAAAAGGAATAGAGCGGGATTGCGAGGTTTGTTTGCCTTAGGGGAATATCTGATGTCTGAGCATTAGTCATCCCATTCATGTTTATCATTCATTCCCCATGAATGAAATAATCGAAATATTACCCATTTAAATGTTTGCTGAACAATGGAACAATTAAATGAATCTGGACAAGCTGAATTATTTGCCTTTCAAACTTTTATATTACTATATAACAAAACCCAAAAGCATAAAATTTTTACATAAAAAAATCATACTGAAGGAATTTTAATTGAACAGATATTTAAAAACAAGATCTGTTTCATAATCTTAAACTACTAACCTGTAAAGCAACCTTTAAGGCTCCTTGCTTTTGTATTTAAGACCGCATTAATACTACGTACACTGCACGGTGAAAATTTATTATTGTTTCTTTTGTCACCAGATGTTGCGCGAGCAAACATTATATAATTTCCATTATCACCTCCTGGTGTACAAACTACATCATCTTCAGGATCATGCTAAAAGGAAAGAAGAGGTAGAAAAAATCCTCAGTAATAATTTATTAATAATTTGCACAAATATTTTTAATTTATAAAAGAAAAGAGAAAAATTTCAGCAACAAATAAATACTCAGATTAAAAAAAAAATGAAAAAAATTTGCAATAAATGCATTGATTTAAAATAAATTAAAACTTTATAGTAGATGTACTACCAATGGAATGAAATTTTTTATTAGAATTTAAAATATTACATTCAAAAAATTAAATATATTATACTTTATATTAAATTAATATTATATTAATAACATATATTAAATATATATTATTATACCAAGCAAAAAAACATCGGTGAAAATAATAAATAAAATTTGAAGTATGAAATTTAAAAACAAGCATTTCAAGGGTTTAATTCTTAACAAAAACTTCATTATTTTTCATAAATGTTTTCAAGAAAAATAGCAATTTAGTGCTTTACTTTATGAAAATGCAAATGCACCTTCCAAAATGATATAGTTTGTAAAATGTTTAAAAATTTGATACTGAACAAAACTTACAGGGGATCCAAAATTATGTCCAATCTCATGAGCCAAAGTGACATGAGAAACAATTGGCGGAACGTACTTCCCATAATTAAGAAGAGTTACAATACCAGTATTTAGACTTTTTAAGCTACCTCTATAGTGCTGAAAAGAAAGAGAAATCGAACAAAATTACATTCTTAAATTACGAAATATCCGTTTAAATTACATAAATTATATATATATATATTCTAGAGTAAATCTTCGAACTTTAGTCCTAATAGAGTTATAGCCAAGATTCTCGAATATACTGGATCCATCATTTTTGATACGTAAAACATCTTCTTTAATAGGACATTTACTGCGTAGGGAAGTAATTTCAAAAATTCCTAACAATATATAATAAAAAAATATTAATAAACTGATTGCAAATGATCTTGTGAAACGCTACTAAGACTTAAAAGACTTTGCAAAGCGATATTAATTTGCACATGTTTATTCAATGAAATAAAAATTTATCGACCTGTATTCATAGATATTTTATATATAAATAATTCATTTGAAATATATTTATGTGTTATTACTATTCTAAAAATTATATTGCCCTACCACTTACAGTTGATGTAAAGAAAAATCATTATCAATATTAATTCAAAATATTAATTTTATAAATTATTAATTATTAATTTTTTTCTCATTCAAAATATTAATTTTATAAAAATAATTTAATTATTATCATCTTCATGCATTCCTCATATTTTAACTATACTAGCTTATGCATTGTGTTAAATAGTAAAAGTAAGTAATATCTTGCTGTACAAAATTTGTTTCAAAGCTCCGGAAATCATCTTTGCAGGAGGCCCCGCTGTTGTTTGGGCCATCCCTGTATGCACATTTAATATCCGAGGATAATTACTGCCAATTAAAGAAAAAGGAAATTTTACCACACACTAAAGATTTGTAAATATAAAAAAAATGCACAATGGGGAAACTTAAAATGACAAATTTTGCTTTGCTCGAAATTTTCTTTCTTCTCCTTATATAATATTAATATATTATTATTTGAATAAAATTTCAGATTCTTCAATTGAATACTGCAATAGGAATTTTATTTTAAGCTTAAAAAAAACTATAATATTCTATATATTGGATTGTTTTATATACGATAAACATAAATAATTCAATTTTTTATGTTAATTGTATCTAGTTTTATAATTTTTATCTTCTCCCAATAAAATAACATTAAATTAATAACTAAGAAAAATTCTGAATTATTTAGTTGAATACATTTCCGGGAATATAATTTTGAGCTAAAAATTAATAACGTTTTTTTTTTTTTTTTTTTTTTTTTTTTTTTTTGTATACTAAGCTTAAATTACATAAAATAAGCGTATGTTTTAATTTTTTTTCTTCAGCTCAATAAATTAGTTTTACATTAATATTTCAACAAAATTGCAAATCATTTATCTAAAACATAGTTCTAGGAGTTAGAATTAATAATTATAAACTTTGGCAAACTTCGACTGCAATAGAAAAGATAATTCAACGAAATATTTAAATGCATGATAAATTAGTTGAAGAATGAATAGTTGCACGCATACAAAACGAATAATTTATTGCAAAAATACTTTTGCGTGCAGTGTGTTTTATGCTATAGATTTGAACTCACGAGCTGCTAGAACGAGGCAGCATACACGAGCAAGTGCATAATCAGCCAGCCGCTACTGCGGAAATACGGTTACTAGTCAAATTAGTCTTTCCCAAATATTTGTTTTGAAAAGTTAATGGAAAGGAAAGATATGCAAAGTTCACATCATGAACAGCAGAATTCATAAGACTAAAAATTTTTATACCCTGCACAATGCTTAAAAAATTTTTTTTATCAGATAATCGGTGGCAAAAGCATAAAATCTTACAAACGAATTCAAAAAACCGAAAGTGAATGTCCTGATTTACTCCCTTCAGAAACCAACCACATATGATCGAAACTTAGAATGGCCAAGTCACGATTTTATGGATCGATAAAAGCCAGACATTATGACAAATCATTTCCCATTTGAACAAGGGTTTCAACTGAATAGTCTGTGCACGAAGCGTGCTACATTTATTGCACTTTCTCAGCTCTCGAGCTGTCAGTTTGTTAGAACCATACTTCCAGTGACATGAAATCACGTTCAAAGCTTCATTTAGGACATATAAAATTAAATAAAACCAAAATTCTAGAAATGGTACATCAAAGAGTTTATTCTGAGGTCTTTTTTTTTAAAAAAAATCATTGAACTTTTGAAAATATGTAATTCAAATGAAGAAATTATAAACGAGTTTTTCTACAAAGAAAATATTTTCAATCTGAAGTACCTCGAGTTAATTTCTTTGATCTAAAGAGCATTTAATTTGAATAAGAAAGTTGATGAATTATAATAAAACCTAATTTGTTTGATCAAAGACTTATTATTCCAGTAAGACGACGTTAATCAATAAAATAATTTCATTTTTAAAACTTAGGTTGATTGCTGTTTGAATCCAATAACATTATATTTAGGTTATTGGGTTTCAAAGAGTTTCGATTAAAACTGCATTAAAATTTCAGTAATGTCACAAATTATTGCTTAGCTTATAAATGTTATTTCTGGTAACGTACAGTACATTGTGATATCATAATTAATGAAATAAAGACGATATGAGGGATAAAATACGAGTATGCTTATTATTATTATTATTTTGTACCGAAATTCTGTAAACACTAACAGTAAAAATGCTTATAAGTAAATTTTTATTCGGAACTTTTTTCAACTTCGAGTATACATACGCGTAGTTAAAACAAGTAATGCAATTACTTTGTTATTGAATTTAAAGCTTACTACTTTTTATTGAAGCAACTGCAAATCTAGAAAGAAACAGAAGACATGGATTAGTCTCTGTTTGAGTAATGTATTCTGTGTTGAGTTCTGTTTGAGTAATGTACTGTCTATAATTAAAGTGCTCTTATTCAGAACTGACTACAGATGTTACCATTCAACAGAATAGTGGTACATCGTGGGTGACTGGGACTGGAAAAATATTCAACGAATAATAACAAATTCAAATATAGCCACCAGAGGGCGTATTATTGTTTAAGTCTTAGTGCACATGCAGTTTTTTTGAGACGTGGCTTTTGACAGTTGCTCTTCCAGTAGAAGAGGAATGATTTCTCCGCAAGTGCTCCAATGTTTTTCAGTTATTGCATGACATCGAAAATAACTTGTATTCATATTACCGATTTGCAAGGTAATACACTCTTTGGTGGCCATATCTAGAACTTTTTTTTAATTCGCAAAATGTTTTTCCCATTCCTGTATTAAGATATCTATAAAATTTCACACTTTTCTGATGAAAGATTTTACGCTGAGATGAATATAGTGAGACTAATTATATACAGGCTGTATTATAACATACAATATAGAATTTTTCCGATTCAAATGGCAACTGAATTTAGTGTGAAAATTCCAGATAAAATATGGCGAGACAAAACAACGAAAATTGAAACATAAGTATTACGGCTCAGTTTATTAATGACCTGTTAGTTATTCTGATAAATGAATTCATATTCATAAGACATATGTCAAATACGCTTTGACAATTTAATTTGGGATCTAATTCAAATTCTACTGGAAAGAAAATAACATGCTATTACATGACAGTATAAGACAACGAAAAGCCAAATATCTGATATGAGCAGCTATATTTGTCACGTGACATTATATATTATCAGCGTAGAACAGGAAAACATATGCAACTTTTGCCAGTATATGTGATAATTTTAAGTTGTTAGTTCAGCCTTTAAAAAAAGTTGACTATTTACTGATTTTAATATATTTGAGACGAAAAGTGATAGCGATTCTTCTAAAATTCAACACAGGATTTGTTTTTCTGAAAGAATTACAAGCTGCTATTTGTAAATTTATTTTGCTTTAGTTCTGCCACATCACACGATGGATTGACCGAGGTTTAATCATTGATAAAAAAGCGTATAACACCTTCAAACTTTGGATTTTTATAACAGCATTATAAAATTTTTGTCCTTTTTAAAATTGATTACGAAATCTAGTTCGTTTAGCAAAAAATAAGTATTTTTGATTAAGTTATGGAATTTAGAGAATAACTGGGTTTCCAAGTTATCCAATTTTTTTTGTGAACATGATTTTAAGCAAAAATATTTTACGTTATCTACTAAAAGATAATAAGGCGAACTATTCACCGATTCTTTTTCTCCATTCTCTGTTGTAAAGGGATTATAACTTTACATATGACAAAAATGTTTACTTTATAGTTTAGAATGCCTTTAAGCTCATAGAAACTATAATGGAATTTGGAAGGAAGATTATATGAATTCGGATTCTATCTTACTTGTAGTTAAACATTTGTTACTTTGCGATTTCCTGTATCGTTATTTACTTAGGTAAACAGGTTGTATTCTTTAAATAAATAAATCCTAAAATACCGGCTTAGAGAGAATTGACACTGTTTTATATCAGAATATAGCTTTGTAAAGATATGTACTTTGATTTTGAAAAAAATATTTAAAAATGAAAAATTATTATAAAAATGAAATCGCTTCTGGGTATACATATAATAGAAAATAATTATTTCTGATCCCTCCTTAATTCTTAGAATATTGAGGTTTAAGTTGTGCTCCAACGGCTAATGGATAAATCAAATTTCAATAATTCGGCATGCTTGACTAAAAAAATGTTCTCGCCCATGCTATTGAAACCATGAAGACAATAATATATACTACTGGATTCTGCTCTCATTGCAAAATTGATTTTACCATGACTACCGTTTAATGTTAAGAACCGTCATCGGAGATATCATTTAACTATGTTCCTCTTATCAGATTGCATATTGCCAAAGTACTAGGCATCCTGATTTTCTATTCGTATTTTTGTGTGTCATTTTTATTTTGTAAAGCTTTATTGGTTAAGAGTAAGAACAAATACAAAAGCCGAAAATTCAACAAAAATAAACATATCTTTAGCATGAGTTTCCTGTGTGCCTTAGCAAAGCTTTATAAATTACGTTAATTAAAATTTATTTAAATTCTTACTCCATTTTTCTCACAAACTCCTCCAGCATTCTTTAAATCTCCAGTCCATGCTAATCCTAGAGTACCGCCTTCAAAGTCCCGATAAGTAAACATGTAGGCTAAGCAGAATGCATCGTAATCTTCTTCTGAAAATAATTCCAAGAATTTCTCTACACCGTAATTTGCTGGAAATCTATACACAGGATCTTTCAGAGCATCTAATGTATGGACTTTGATTCGCTTGATGAGGAATGAAACATTGTCTGGACGTCCATCCTGGTCGAAATCTAGAAAGGACAGCAAAAAAAAAAAAAAAAAAAAAAAGTTTAATAGTAATTAATGAGAATGCTTGGCTATCTGATAATTTTTTTCCTTTTTAAAATAGAATTTTGGGCACTTGTTTATTCTACGAGACCCCATGATAAACGATAAAAAAATCACGCCAATCACCTTGACATTTAAGTATAATGGAACTTGACGATTTTCGAATGAAATGAAGATCGTCAAGTAAACAGGGAATACAACCATCTTAGGGAAATATTGACATTTCATGCATAATAGAAATTGGCTATTTTGGCGTAATCTAAAGACGCTAAGTAAATCCGGAAATGTACCCATCTTGGCATGGAGCTGGCGATTTTAGCATAATTTGAAAATCCTTAAGTAAACCAACCATCTTGGCGTAATCTAAAAATCGTTAAGTAAACCTGGAAATGCAACCACCTAGACGAATATTAGCAACCTAAGTATAATGGAACTTGGCGGAATCTGAAAATAGACAAGTTAACCGCGAGGCCATAAAAATAAGCAATTACCGAGGTTCGAGAATAAATATTATTCAGAAGATTGCACCGATTACAAGCGGCTTTCTTGTAAACAAATGAAAGGAAAAAACATTTTTTTTGAACGCAATGTAGAAAGAAACAGCAAGTATTGTTTCGGTAACATAATAATTACCTTAAGTGGATTTTCTTGGTTACATGGTCATCATCCGTCTATTTCATGTCAAATATAGTGATGCATTTATTGATGCACGTTCGATAGTCACACGCAGAAGAGGCATCAGAATTGAAAGTACGCATAGAGAAGACTTCACACGGTAGTAAAGTGGGCTGCTGCCCTTGTGACCAAAGGAAGTTATATAAGGAACTGATTGCTCACGCGCACAAACTTTCTTCTGAATTTTGTTCCAATTTTTTTTTTCTAAGTATCGTAATTTACAAGGAGGTTATATATACTTGTAAACAGTACAATTGTCTTGAATAAACCTGCACGTAGGGTTATCAGAAAGTATTTAGCATCTGTTATAATACAAGCCGAGCAAAGCTGCATCTTCTTAGCTGGAAAAGAATGTTCGATTGAATGTGACATAATTAGAATAGTTTTGCTAGCAACAAAAAGTTAATTCAGAAGAAAAAAAATTATAAATTAGAGGGAAAATGTATTGAGAAAATAAAAATGTTCGATTTGTGAAAAAGCATTTAGGATGAATCTCAAAAGTTGATGCATTTTATTTATAGAGAAAGCAAAATAAAAGGGGAAAAGCGGGGGGAGGGGTTGATGGGAGATAAATCTGAAGGAAGTATTAGGAATGCAATTTTTGAATTAAAGTTAAATTGTTTTCCATTGAGTCCTGATTTTATAAGAGTTGAACAGAAGATTCCCAACTCAAAAGTAGATGTGGAAAAAACACAAAAGGCAAAACATGCAAAGATTGACAAATTATGTAATGTATCTAGCATCAAGTTACACCTTATAACTATAACTATTAAAAGGATTTAATAAGTTTCTCTTTCCTTTATTTTTATATACCTCATAACTTTTCTAATTTGCCTTCCTATTTCTATGATACTGCCTGTTTGGTTACGATATCAAAACAATCATTACTAAGGTTTAATTATAAATAATACAATATTAAAATTTTATATAATCCTTGTCGGACCTATGATGACATTTGATATCAATGGGATA
The DNA here is from genome assembly GCF_947563725.1 of Argiope bruennichi. Taxonomy (NCBI): domain Eukaryota; kingdom Metazoa; phylum Arthropoda; class Arachnida; order Araneae; family Araneidae; genus Argiope; species Argiope bruennichi. Next base: position 55,079,048 of record NC_079162.1, read on the forward strand.
AATATTCTTTTTTCATGCATTCCCGCTTTTAATTTCTGGAAGGAATTTGATAGAGATTTAGCAAGCAACATGAAATCAATACAGATGAATAACTATAGAATATAATTAATAAGAAAATAATTAATCTGAAAGTAATTAAATTTCTAAGTTATCTTTTCAATTTTTAATTTTTTCAATAACAAATAATAATTTGATCTTTAAAGGATTAAATACTCTATTTTAGGTGTAAGCAAAAAATTAGTCAAGGAATATTGAAATATTATGGAATTATTTTACCATGAAATTTTTAATGTCAGAAAAGCATTGGCGAATTTAAAAAAAATCGGTATTTTATTTTCGGAACACTAGGTACAGTGAAAATAATCATGTTTAAATAGAATGTTTAATGGTTTTCATAAGAAACACAATTTCTCTTTACTGAGATTTTTTTTCAAATGATTTCCATACAATTATTACATACGTTACTGTTTTATGACGCTGTGAGATTACATGTGTAAATATTTGAAACTTTCATCGAATAAATATAAAAACTAATTTTGCGAAGCAACGTAGCACAGAAAATAAACAACTTAGTTCAAAATTGCGTTTTCTATCAGGTTGAAAAATTTTAAATTACATTCATTGCTTAAAAATAATATAATATGGCGCCCACAAAGATTTTATGATTAAAAAATGTTTAAATTGAGTTACGAAAAATTTCAATGAATAAATCAATGGCAAACATTGAATTAAAAAAAAACTGAAGCAAATGCTCAATAACAATTTTTTGAGGAGAGAAACAGGCAAAGTGTCTTTACCATTAAAAAGAATTTTAAATATCTGAATAACATTTAGAAATGTGCAAATATTATTCGCAATTAATAATCCTTTTAAATGGAAAGCAGAAAAAAAATATTCGTTTTAAAAACTTTTAAAACAAAAGAAGTTTTACAATGCAAATATTGATTTTATGCATATGAAAGTGATTGAAGCAATTATATTCAGACAAGTAGGGATAAAAATTGGAGGCTTCGCTATCTCCAATTAATGAGAGCAGATTATTTTCAAATAATAATATTTTTTTAACGTGAAACTTTATATAGAAACTCACAGTGAATAATAGCAATTATTTTCCAAATTCTTCGTTTTTTAAAAACTTGTTTAAGAGACTAATTGCATTTCTTTCCATTTGGGGGCTTTAATTTGTCAATGCCAGGGTGATTATATTAATTAATGTAGTTTCAAAAAAAATTCTACTGATTTTAATGTATAAACTATTTTTTTATCCATCAAACAAAAGCATTAATAAAGCCACAGGTATATAATTTTTATTATTTTGCATTTTTAATTATAATAGGGACAATATCGATTTGAAATTCTGAGTCATCAGTGATACACGACAGCTTCAAAAGTTCTCCAGGGCGAAAAGTCCTTCAGTATCATTCAGACGTAGAAAATATGCATATTGGTAGCATCCATAAAATTAAATAGATCAAAATAATTCAAAAATAAAGGCCATTTATAGTTTCTTGTAAAATTAAATTTCAAATTTGTCATTTTTTATAAAAATTTCTTTCTTACACCTAAATTATACTTGATTGATTCATATTTAATTATTTCTTTAAGTTCTTTAAAATTGTAAATTCTTTACAAAGGGAACATTCTTAGGGTCCAGGAATATTATTAGACACTTCTTGAGAATTCTAATAATTTTTTTTTCAAACGGTTTCTCAGTTTATTATTTAAAATCATGTAATTGGAGACATTTTCTTCAATATTTAATTCAGATAGTAAATTACTAGACAAAATACAACACACAAAAATTATTAAATTTCAAAGAGAAGAGAGCTTATCACAATTTTACCATAACAGAACAGCCTGATGTTTTCGTTCGTTAAAATTACCTCGAGAAAGTAAACAAAAATATTTAAAATTTTATGTGCCTTTAAAATCATGAATATTGTACGAAAATATGAAAATCGATGACTTCAAGAAACATCATTTTTGATATTATTTAATGCCAAATAAAAATACAAGTAAAACGGCAACATGTAATCGATAAAAATTCCCTTACAACATGGATGACATTTCTATGGAACTTATCTAACATCCATGATAATTTCACATTTGAAATTTCGAAAGTATAGCAGGACATATGAAGTATAAGCTAACAAGCTGATATCGAAAGAACCTCAGAAGCAATCAAAGTTTCTTCATCCAAAAAGGCAACTAAATTTTCTCTATAGCATTTCGGTACGATATTTATAACCAGCAACGACGCGCCGTCTGGCAAGAAGTAATAACAACTGTCTCCAAGTGTATTCTGAAAAGTATATCAAACATACAATCATCTACATTTTTTAAATTTGTATTTCTATACGCACCAAAGGGAGTTTTCCCTTTTAGGATCAAAACTATTGAGGTCATTATTGGTAAAGTATTTTGAAAGCGGCCTCAGAGGTTTGATTTTGAGGTGGCTATTCGCCAAAAAGGATATCGTTGGTAAAAAAAAAAAAAAAAAAAAAAAAAAAACCCGTAAATGATTGTGCAAAAGAAAAAAAAAAACCTTTTGTCTAAGAAAACAACGTCCTAGTATCCCAAGGAAGGTGGATATCGCCTAGCTGCTTGTTTTTTCAAATAAACTTCTGCGTACGTTTTATAAGGTTTCCACTCAAATTCTTTTGAATACTCTGTATAGATCAAATAAAAAAAAAATTCAGAATTAAAATGGTTTGCTTTTGATTGCTGCTCGTTTCAAAGAATAAATTCGCTTACAGTTTTTGTGATGAGTCCATACACTATGGTACATAGATGAAGATTTATTGAGTTAAGATAAGATTTATTGTAACACATCAGATTCAAGATGTATTTTTAGGTTTTCTCAACGCTCTAAAGAAGCTTACAGTTTCCCTCTACCTAAAAAGCAAACTGAAGTTTTCTCTTCATGATTTTTCTACATATTTCAACACCATGTGTTGAGCTTCATCATGTAAATAAAAGAAACGAGTAAGAATTTTGGATTTTTTTTTTTCCGTACATAGAATGTGTCCACAATTTCATACAGATTTACTATTATGGTGCTAACTACACAGATCTAGTATTAAAATCATATAATGATTGTCAGCTTACCGATTAATTTAATTAAATTTTGATTCTAGATGTGTAGCGCACCTGTTAGCGAACATGTTATATAGCATGCAGAGTTTTGAGTTATCGGTTTCATACATAGATAGATCGACAGAAAGATAATTAGTGGACGGATTACCATAATTTCCTGAGTATTATCCGCGGCGGCATATAATTCGCAGGTACAACATTTAGCCTGATAAAAAAATTTTCAGCAGATTATCCACGGATTATATGGCAGATTATTCGCGGCGGCAGATTATTAGCGACGATTTTCAAGCTTTTTTTTTTACAGATAATCCGCGGATTATACGCAGGAAATTACGGTATTTACAAACTTTAATATAGATCTAAAACTGTAGCGAGAATATCTTATGACGAATTTCACTTACTTAGCTAGATGCGTTTTTTGAACTATTGTGCTCAATATTCAGACTTCAATAAATATATTTCGACCAAAAATTTATTCATATCTACAATTTTGATGAAAAGACTACAAAACAACTTTCATTCATTTATATTTTTTTCTTGACCTGACAAAAGTAATTCCAAAAAAATTAATAAAATAACAAAAGAACCAAACTTTATTAAATTATTAAAAAGAGAATTTTTTTTTAATTTCTCCTTTAATCTGTAATTTATATTATAACAACTATAAAATTTTGATAGCAATTTTTTCTCATATTCAATAATAGGTTGTGCTACGAGTCTGGAGTCAAAATTAAATTTAATTAGTCGATAAACTGAAAATCAGGTTTTATAAATATCAAAACAGTGTGCTGTCATAAAGAATGGGTTTCACCTACAAATTTCACAAGTTTTCACCTACAGAATACACGAAGAATTTTGAAACTAGTTCCAGAAAATGAGTGAAAAATCGATTACAAAATACCATTTTTATAAACATGATTTTAAAAACAGTTAGATAAATGCATATAAAAACTATTTTTTCAATATCAGAAAGTCTAAAATATACAAATTCATCAGAATGCCAAGCTCCAGTTTTTTGAGATTACAGTATTTTTTTTTCATTTACTTATTTATTTCTTCATAAACTTCAATACAAAAAAGTAGCTCGAATTTGTATACAAACAAGTAAGAATCAGTTGGTCATTTGAAACGATTTTCTTTTACATAAAAGATTTTTAAATCCCTAAGATTTCATTACTTAATGAACTTGCAAACAAACAACTTTGCGGTATGTCTTTTTCCTTTTTTTATTGGAAAACTAATAACCAATGTGGGTAAAAGTAATAATTCAACTGAACGTGAATCATTCATAAATAAACAAAACTGTGTTTACCTTTTAAACTGCAAATGCACAGGCAGAAGTTCCTCGTTTAATGAAGGATAATGAACTAAACGAAATTCCTTGTTTACAATGAGAAACCTTCATGATTTAAAGAATATCATGCAACTTGTTTCTATAAAAATAAAAAAGCTTAACAAAAACAAAAGTGAAAGTAAAACAAAAGAAAAATAACAGTAAATAAAAATTAATCGGAAGTGCAATAATATTCATCGAATAATTCATTTTATTTTTATTGAATAAATATTACTGCATTCAAAATAATCAACAAGCAAACAAAAACTGAAAAAAAAATTTAAAACATAAATATATCATGCAGTTTAAATGTTAATAAATGAAACAACAGAAAAGGATAAATTTTATGATGTTTGCATAAAACAAATGATAGCGATAATTAAGAAAATATTTGTTTACAGTTTAAATAATTCCTTAAAATGGAACACAAAGAACTCTTTTGACGCAATTTTCATGAAGTTAAAAAAAAGTTTTTTTTTTTTTAATGAAAGAAGAATATGACAAGATTTATAGAAAAGGAATAATAAACAAAATTATCGTTTTATTTAACAAGCTAAACTTTTGAAATAATAAATAAATGAATTTTAAACATACATATACTCCTGAAGTCAACTGAAAATGATTAAAATTTTTATATTAACATTTGTTTTATAAATTAAAATTGCATGAACTGTATCTACTGTTTTACTTATGAATCACAAATTTATGTTACTTTCATAGTCTGGCTTGGATCTATGTGTTCAGTGAAGAAATCTTGTAAATATTTTTTGTCCAGCACAAAGTTTCAAATTAGCTGCATAGAAAAAATTCGAGCCTTCTATTAAACAATTTCGACTTCAATCATGTTGAAATTAGCATTTAACTCAATCTGACCTTTGAATCTTTTAATGCACAAATTCAGTCTCGAACCTTTTAGGAATTGCTGTTTTAATCTAATTATTTGAAATGTGTTGAGCTTTAGCATATAAACTTTCAATTTTTTTTTCTTTTTAACTATTTAAAAAATAATCGTGTCTGAAAAAGAAAGAATTACTTAAAAAGAATGATTAGATGATTCTGTCATGTTGATTCTTAAAAAAATCTTTCATTTGAAGAACAAGATTTTGTTTAACTTTCGTAAACTCGTATTCAAAAGAATCTTCAAAGAATTTAATATATTAACGATAGTATTTTAACACGCTCGTGGCTGATGACATTATAATAGCCAACCACATGCCTGGCACGAGATGTCCAGCAAGGGATTTTGTTGCAAAATATTTGCATAGACACATTCTGAATAAACTGGAATTTTTTATATTATTTTTAATTTTTAAAAAAAATGTTTAGGAATTTTAAGAAAACCACTGTTACTTAAAATTCTCATAGCATTCTTTACAGCACCTCACGATTTTACGATTTCGCTTTGACTTCTATATTTTGATCAAAATTACATTAAGTTCGTATACATTATTATGTTAAATTTTATTTTTAAATATACTTCATAATTCATTTAAACATTATTAAGATTTAACATTTTTTTAGCAATTTCATTAATGGATGGCATTTTTAAAAATTTAACTTTACTGTACTGTTATCGTGAGCATACAGCAGCGGAAGATTTCAGATCTCCAACATATTAGGAAATGACTGAAAACTCCATTACAACTTTCCACTTCTACAAATAAGAGAGAAGTTGTCTCTGCTTATAATAAATGTGTGCATGTGTGTTGCGATTCTACAGGTCATACCGTTTGACCTTAGAGCTATCAAATTTGCACTTTGAAGCGTTTTTTTTTTCTTAATGTTAACTAAAATTAAGATAATAGTTGATGTCTTTTCATGAAAACGGCTGAAAATATTCCTTCAGAAAAGTGCTTTGTACATAGTTTTAAAGAACAAAAAATTATTTTTTCAATGATACCAATTTATAGTTGGTGTAAAATTCTCTAGGCTAGATTTATTTAACTTTTAAACATATTTTTAAATATATTTCACAGCAATATTTCCAATGTGAATGAAACACAAATCGTTTATATTTGAATATGGAGAATCGTTGATATGTGAATATTTGATGAATCAAAACCATTGTTTCACCAACTATTTGAAAGCGTAATTTTTCTTCCAATGTTGTAAGCTAAAGAAGGACTCTTTTAATAGCTATGTAGTTTAGAAGATGAATAAAAAAGTGAAGATACTATACCACCAAATTTAAAAGATAGCCGAATCGGACATTTATGATTTTAATAATGCAATGGCGTCTTGGAACTGGTCTCCATTAGAAAAATTCCTACACGCAATAAACAGATCGTATGTAAGCCAATTAAAGTAACACGGCTTGATCATTGTTATCAAGTTTATTTGACAATTTGACGGAATTCTGGACATGGAATTACGTTTAAGCAATCTAACTAAAATTAAATATAACCAATATCTCCCGCGACCCCGCTAGTCTCCAAATATGACTAGTATTAAAGAAACATGTAAAATTTAAAACAATTTTAGGCGAATTAATTTAGAGAGGCTTTAGCTGAAAACGTACGGCAGGAACAAACATTTGAAAGAATCTCACATCTTCCAGTTAGAAACATATCACTACAACTAACCTAATTTTACAAACCTATTCTTGAAAGACAGTCGCATACACTGAATGATACGGCACAAATCGAATTACTGAAGGAAAGCATTTAGAAGAGTACAAAAATTTTGTTGGATTAAAGTATATATATTTGAAAATACTTACCAGTATTCTTATATATACCATTCACTTTTTGCACGTGGCGAGTCATAGTCTCTATACAGGCTTCTTCACTGCCCATTTTCTGGTAAAACAGATGATCAGCTTGCAAATAGAGCATACAAGTACTTTTCTGGGGATCGATGGCAACGTGTCGATCCGTTCGATCCTCGGTCCAATGAGTCCTTTGATTGGATCGAACCCCATACCGTTCCGAGTCGCCATAGCGTTCAACGTTCCGATAATGCAATGAATCTCCGTCTCTCCAATACAGAACTTCCTCGGAGGAATGCTTAGATGATGTGATGGATCTCGATTGGCGGACACGATGAAATTTATTCCTGCGATGAAAATAACGTTTTGTGAATTGTTTAAAAAATAACGGGTCATCTGAGGAACTCTGGTCCTTCAGGAGTGGATGTTTATTTACAGGCTGATGAGTTGCCTCAATAGCATGCTGGTGCGAAGATGGATGATTTTTATGTACAGATGAAAGTGATCTGTGGGTAATGTTTCCAAGAGGAAAATGGACGTCTGATAACCGATAGATGACAGAATGAAAAGGTTGATTTGATGTTGGAAAGTATCGCGATGATGGCTCAATAAAATACTGCTCGATTTTTGTCTTCACCACAGCATCCAACAATCCGTTTGATGTTATTACTCCCTCGACGGATGATTCTTCATCATCTGTAAAATTAATCATAAAATGCTTCAACAACAATGCAAAGTAAGATAATGCAAAGATGTAAACTAACAATAATTCTTTAAAAATATTGAGCTTGTCCATACATTTTATTAATCCCTGTTAACGAGATATGTAAACAATCGTTTCTTTATAAATAGGTTTTATTTTTCAATAATTATATTTTCAGACTTTAAGTCATCATCTGGTATTGCAAAATTTTTCATTAAATAGAAATTTTTGCTTGTAAATGTATAGAAATAAGAATAAGTTTTCGTTTGTTTGAAGAGAAATATCCCTGCTCTTATAACAAGAGGCCAAAATGGTTTAGTGGTGAATCTGATTTTAATGTGGTTTTTGATACCTGATTTCACTAAAAGTTTCGTCGTGTATGCAAACCTAGTGCAGATTAAATTGGAGATTGCGGGACAAATATCTTCCCACCGGCAAGGTGCGGAAACTTGGAGAGAGAATGCTGTTATTGTCTTCATCATCTGATCATGGTTTAAAATCATGAAATCTGTCCCAAAACAATAACTTTCATATTGCTTTCAAACGAAAGATTAATATAGTTGAATGCCAAATGAAGCCGGCATGTACGAAAGCTGTAAGCATCATAAAGGAAGATAGATAAGAAATTGAAGACTACTGGAAAAAGTGTCATGTGAATTTATCCAAGCGGAAAAATCAATCTTTTGCAAACTATTCCTCACTTTATTTATTTTTTTGTGAGATATCTTAATTCTTATTTTTAAAACTTTTTCACATGCACTTTAGTGCATTTGATGTGAGCAATGAACTAACGAAGATCTAAAATCATTAAGGCAAGAAAAAATTTATGGAAGAAGCGAGGGGGAAAATTACCTAAATTAATTTTACAAGTAATATTAATATAGTAACTGTAACATTAATCATAACGGATATAAAATGTAGAATGGCAGTTAAGAAAATGGCAATCAAATAAAACATTTGAAATGCATTAATTTTATGCAAAAATTTGATTTACATTATACCAAAATCGTCAACATTAAAAAAGGAATGGTTTCCTATAAATAACAAACGTTATATATTAGTTTGTTTAATAAATTATAATTAACTGCATCATAAGCAAAATATAAGAAAACTTAAGTTAAAAGAAGCATTCGATGTGAAAATTATAGCTCTATAAATGAGTAAAAATATTAATTGTAATCTATTTAACATTTTGCATTTAATAAAAGATAATTAAGATCCATGAAAGATATATAAATAAAATTGATATAAAAATAAGAGACAATACGAGCAAAAAAAAATTATAAAAAAAAAGCATTTCTTTTTCTTTTTTTTACAGTTAGGAAGATGATTCTTTAAATGAGAGTCGTGATCTTTGTGGTGGAACAGTGGAAACAATGTCATATGGCGTAGCAGATTTTCACATCTTCTAAACTCATAATAAATTTTGGTTAGAAAAAATGTTTTTTTTTTATATCTACAAGAAATATTATATATAAGCGAAGGAAATATTGCAATTATTAATTCCAATTTATACATGAGATTAGTAAGTTTCATATTAAATAACAAAGTAAATAACATATTGCAGATTCAGAAGAATATTCGAAAATAAAACTAAATACTAAAAAGGGAAATTTATGAGAAGCTTTAAAATGCTGCAACTGAAAAAGCTCTTCATGGCTGGCTGCTTTTCAAATTTTCTTCACAACATTTAAAGATATAGTTTATAGTTAGGTTTAGAAATCATACTTCGCCGCTTTTTCACACTTATTGACTTCAAAACAGTAACATTTCTTCTGACTGTATCGTTTTTCTGAGTTTTTAATTTTTTTTTTTTTTTTGCATATTGTTTTTTTTAAACAGAGAAAGATATTTCTGCACGAATTAAAATTAATTAATTAAACAGATTAGTGTTTTTATCCTTATTTTTTTCGTCCGATTTTTTTTTTATTTAGAAAAAATAACGAAATACATTTCTTGCATTTTGGTTACTTGTTAACCATGTGTTTCAAACAAAATGTATAATACGAATTTTTTTAAATGTATTTAGTAGCTGATGTTTTTTTTATTCTTTGCTTTCGTAGAACAAAAAGGAATTACACTTACTTCACTGAAATAAATAAAATTTAATGTCCAGTCATTATTATCGTCGGTAGTAAGTAGTCGGTAGTAAATAAAATTAATGGACAAATAGACAGGTTTCGAAAATACTTATATGAACAAAAAGATAGATTGAGGAATTTTTTAGCGTGAATTTTTATACACAGAGATTATTCATTTATAACTAACAACAATAAATTCCAGTGACAAATATAAAATGTAAATACTATAAATTTTATTCCTAACAACAAAGAAGCCAGAAATAAATAAAAATATTCAATACTCTTTCGGGAATGTTTTTCAAACATTTGCACATTTTTTTTTTTGGTTGTTGAATGTAATAAGTACATGAAATATTATCTTCTAGATCTTGATTTGGAAAAAAAGCGATACACCTATGCAGAAAAAGCAAGTATACACTAAGCATTTGTTATACATTTATAATTACAGAAGCAAAAGAAAAGCGAAGAAAGACTTATTTGCAGAATTTCGTTGATTCCCCATTTCATGTTTAGGGATACATATCCCCCTGAATAAAAATAAAATGCTTTTTTTTTAGTATACAGATAATATAGCTAACTTGAAACACATATCCAAAAAAGGTGGATTGCCGTATTCGTTTTGGTTGTTCGTTTAAAATATTTGTCTTGAAGGAAAGTTTCACTAAAGGTATTGAACTGTTTCATTAAAAATGAAAAAGGAAGAATTAAGAGTAAATAATAAAAAAAATGTGAAGGAAAGGTTACTGATATTAAAAGTGGATTCAAATGTATTTTTTTAAATTCATAGCAGCAAAATTACAGAAGTCATGCACATAAATATTTTTAAAAAAATGAACAATTATATGTGGTAGAGCTGATTAAATCTGTCCTAAATAAAACATTTATTTGGGATATAACTGGAGGTTCCAAATGAATGAATGATGTGCTCAAATATTTCAAAGATAGCTTCTAAACTGATACTTCTTGAAAGATAAAAATATTTTATTTTAGGAGAATGTATTATTTTCATTATTATAAGTTTACTTTTCTTAATCCTGGTTTAGTACATCATTTTGAATATTCTTGTTTTTGCAATCATTTTAGCTACAAAGCAGTTCATTAAAATTACATGTATCATTTGGCTATATCATGTATCAATCGCAAAATAATGTCTCATTTTCATTGATATGGATTTAATTTTCGATCACTTTTCTGAATGTTGGTTCAGTAGATCGTTTTGAATATCCTTGTTTTTGTAATCATTGTAAACATCCATTAAACTGTCATGTATCAAATGGCTTTCATTGTCTTGTAATGCTATCTTTGTATTAAAGCAATTACCGATGCTATCTTGGACTTTCGCGTTTTCAGTATTTTGAGATGTTTTATTTAGGAAGTTGAAGTCTCTTCAAATATATAACTTTACCAATATAAAAAAAAAATACATTATCAGTATCATAAAATATAAAGAATGATTATTCATTTGAAAATTTTATATCGTTATATAACTCAAACAAAAAATATGAGTAGTGAAAAAAGTAATTTAATTAACTACTACTGCACTTCATAATAGAATACAATCCTACACATTTAAAAGCACAGCAAAGTAACTGAATTTAAAATATCTCTTGTAGAAGCTATAAAAATTTCTCGATTGTCGGTTTAAAGACAAACGATATTATCATCAACAAATAATTTTTTGATAATATTTCTATTTTATTTGAAAAGCTAAAGCTCCTTTAATATCAAACGGATGAAATTTTACTGCTCTTATTATTTAAATTCTGTTTTTATGTTTTCAAATATTAAGCGGACGCGTTGCTTATGTAATTTCAAACTAACTCAGAAATTTTTTTTCATACAAATGATATTGATCAGTCATCACAACAGCATATAAAACGGGTATTGAAATCAAACGAATCTATGGGTATTGAAAACTACGAATATATGATTTCGCTATGAAATCACAGTGGCAAAAATGATCTTTCTTTTTATTCGTAAATTTTTAAGAAAAGTTCCCAATCTAGTCGCTTTAATTATCTAACCAGAATAACAGACATTATGACCACTGAAGTATATGGATATTCGAAGGATGTTACTGTTAGAGTGTTAACTTCATGATGATAAATATTGTTAATATAAAACTTGCTATTATCAATCATAAAGAATAAAAATCAAAATATTACCATCTAAATGTCCTTTTACAACTTTGGAAACATCATAATCAAATCTCCCTCTGCTTGAAGATTCGAATACTATATCAGGTGCAAATAAAGATGTTTCAGACTTCATTCTAAGCTTAAAAACCCTAAAAGGAAGACACATTAATTTTACCAAATAAGTCTTGCATTAAACACAATATGTGCATACAATTTTATTGAATACGATTAATGAAAAGACAAAGGCTCTTATTAGTAGACCTTTTAAATAGAAAACCAAGATATTTATTCGTTAAATAATAGATTTTTAAAAAGTTAAATGAACACTACTATGATGTCAAATTATGAAAATAATGATACGAATGCTATATCATGTGCAAATAAAAGGAAAGCACATTAATTTTTCGAAATAAATTTTACATTAAAAACAATATTTACATGCAGCTTCATTGAATAAAATTACTGAAAATGAAAGGGCTCTTATTAGAGTCCTTTAAAGATCAAGGTATTTATTCGTTAAATGACTTTTTTTCAGTGTTAATGGAACACCGCTATGAAATTAAATTATGAAAATAATACTGACATGAAAGCTATATCAGAAACCTTAAAAGGGAAATGCAGATTTATCCTTGAATTTATAAGGTAGGAGTGCACCCCAAATTCAATGTAAAAAAAAAAAAACTTGGCAAACCTGCCAATATATCTACCTATCCACACACACACGACAGAGACAGAGAGAGAGAGAAACCATGTATTTTTAAATAAAAGCAATTTAATTTATTTTTAATTCTCGTGTGATTCAGTTTTTTTAAATCTCCGATTGAATTAACTGAAATCCAAGTATGCAATAAATAATAGCTTTTACATTTCACCCTAATTGCCTGTCAAACTTTTGACATTTAAGAGTTAGATATATTTCAAACTCTTTTTTCCAAATAAATATTACATTGCAAACAAAATATTAAAAGAATTGTTACATTCAATTTGAGAACTGAAATAAATTTGCAGCTTTTCATTCTTTTTGACATCGCCTTTTTAAAACGAAACTCAAGATATCGATTCTCTAAATACTTAGGCTGTCGAAGAGTATTAATGAACTCCCACTATGAAATTACGTTATCAAGCTGACACCCATTCATTCTCCGTCATTAGCACGCACATTCATAAGGAGAGAACCCTTTCTGTAAAAGTTCTTTCTTCACGCGAAGCATTTGAATGCGGGGTAAGAAACCGCACTCTGTCATTAGCAGTCACGATTAGGAGAATCTGACTTCAGAATAACAATTCACAGCATTTGTTTATTTCTCCATAAGGGATAATGATAAGACAGGCTTTAGAAGAAATCTTTCATTACCAGTAATTCATGCAACTCATTTGTTCAATTTACTTTCCTAATTACAGTAAATGGAAATGTGTATCGATTTACAATAATTCTGAAAAAAGAAAGTGAAAAACACTAGAAATATAACAGGAAAATCGCGAATTTCAGCTTTCGAAAACTGTGAAAAGTTAGGAAAATTTCAATTTAGAATGAAGGGAGAAATTGCGAATAGTAGGAAAAAAAGGGATTTTGAATTATGAAAAATTATGAATAATAAATCAAATTGGTATTATGAATTATGGAAAATTGTAACGAGTTGAGAAAATTGAGATTCTGAATTCTGAAAAATATGGATGCAAAAATTGCGAATAGTTAGAAAAATGGAATTTCTGAATTGTGAAAAATTGTGAGACGTCAGAAAAATTTCGTTTCTAAATTCTGGAGAACTGTGATTCTGAATTCTAGAAAGCTCTGAATAATTATTAAAGTTATGATTTTGAAAAGTTGTGGTCCTAAATTCTAGGAAGTTGTTACTATGTATGAAAGTTTATTTCTATACATAAAATGAAAGAAATTTAAATGCACAAGAAACAAAAAAAAAAAAAAAAAATTCACACTGATTCGTGATAAACACTGAGCACACAGAATCACTTTTTATCCAAAGTGCTTTTTTTAAGAGAGGGAGGAAGCGCTGTTACAGTGAAATGTAAGACAATTTGCAGTGGCGCTTACCACTTGAATATGACATCCGTTGAACTAATGCAATGTATTATTCACCAACTCTACATATTACCAAAAAACCGAATAATTTTTAGATACGATTCTATAAATTTATAGCCAGAAGATTTTTTTGTACAATTAAGTTTTTTTATATACTACCAAGCGTGACGCATACTCTTAGAGAGAAAACCAGTTTAGAATATTTCAATCAGCAAGTTTTCTAAAATTTGTATCATTTGAAACAAGGGATTACCTAAGTTAGATAAAGAGAATTTGTAAATGTTCTAAAAAAATAGATGTTTAAGATTTTTTATTTCATTTTCTCGCGCATGAAATGTGTAAAGACAAAATTCTGCAATAATTGAAAAGTCCCTCACCTATAGTTTGATCTCCAAGTTCTTCCTGAATCTAATAATTTTTTTTAAAATTCTGTGTAGGTCGGTGAAAATGATTACTTACTTGTATCCAAATTTGAGTGGAATCTGTTTCTGAAATAGCCAGATGAATGAAATTAATTTTGGAACCAATACATCAGAGGATCGATCAACTGTTAATCTGTGTATTGGCGATTGTGCGATCTAGCCATATGAAGTTTCGTACGTGATCAACAACAAGTATAATTTGACCAGCATTGTAGATTTGTAATAAATTTATTTCCATAAATTCACAAAATTTGAAAATTTGTATCAAATTTTGAATGGAATCCGTTTATGGAAATAGCCATATAAATGAAAATAATTTTGAACCCAGAAGAACCACCAGCTGTCAATTCATCACAGCAACCACCAACTGTCAGTCTGTGTATATTGGCGATTGTGTGAACGCGATGAGTTATCCCCAGGAAATTTCATACGTGGTCTTGTAACAAGCACTGTCGATTTGCAATAAATTTCTTTCCTACAATCCACAATTAATTTTGAATGGAATCCGAGTTAATTTGACATCAACCTCTCGTATAGGGTGGACAGGCCACAAACGAATTGTCGGTTTAATTGGATGTAATTTGTTATGGATCTGCAGATCCCATGATTGCTGTCAGTTAGTAAAGAGCGAAAAAGTGAAGGACCTTTTGGCATCAGAATAGGCAAGTAAATGTGTTAGAAAGGTTAATGCAGATTTAGCAGCAAAATCTGCCCTTTCAATGCCGTAAATACCTACATGCCCCGGAACCAAGCAAAAAATGACTTTAAAACCTCTATTTTGTAGGATTCTCAATATGAATAAAATCTGGACAACAACTGGGTGCATCTGAATCTGATAATTAGGAAGTGTTTCAAAAGCACTCATACTGTAAGTATAAATGACGAAATTAAACTGAGTAGAAGAGGAGATTTTTTGTAGAGCACAGAAAATTGCTACTAACTCAGCCGTAAACACAGAGCTACTGTTGTGCAAACGATAGCTCAGTGTATCAGATGGAGTTATAATGGCACAACCAACGTGTCCATCTGATTTCGAGCCATCTGTAAAAACTGGTGTAAAAGAAGAATACTGACAGCAGTGCTGATGAAAAAGTTGCTGGAAATGTTGAAGGATTAGTTGAAGATTTATCGAATCCCCAAAGAGAGTTCAGAAAAGAAAATTGCGGGGTATCCCAAGAGGGAAAGGAATAAAAATCAAATGACTTAATGGCAACACTATAAAGGTCCGAACCATGTAGGAAACTTTTGACTCTCTCCCAAAAAGGAAGAAAATGGGAGGGTCGCGACTCGTAAATCCTTCGAAGAGAAACAGGAAGAACCATGTGACAAATAGGATGATTTGGGATAGATTTTGCGCGAAAATAAAGTAATGTAGACAATTTCTGACGCCGCAAATGAAGTGGCAACTGGTGACAAATAACATGTAAGCTCTCTATACTGGAGAGGTTCGAAATGCTCCGGAGCAGATCCGCAGAGCAGTGTGATGAATGGTGTCCAGTCGCCGTAAAACTGTAGGACGTGCGAAGCCATACACCATGCAGCCGTAATCAATACGGGACAAGATGACTACTTGGTAAATTTGGAGTAGGGAAGTTCGATCAGCACCCCATTATGTTTCGGAGAGCACTTTCAATATATTTAATGTTTTTTCACATTTCCTCCGCAAGTGTAAAATATGCGGAAGGAAGGTAAGCTTTCGATCGAATATCACTCCCTAAAACCGAATTTCATTCACCACAGGAATAAGTATGTTTCGAATGTAAATATTCGAATATGGATGAATGATTCTCTTCCGGCAGAAGTTAACACACCTACTCTTCTCGGGAGAGATTGCGTGCCCATTATTGTAACACCAAATTACCACTTTATTGACTGCATTTTGTAACTGCCACTCTATGAGATTCATATTGCTACCTTGGCATGAGATCTTCAGATCATCAACATAAAGAGTTCCATGAACAGATGATGGCAAAACAGATAAAATTTGACTCGGATGAATTATAAAAAGTGCGACACTGAGGACACTTCCCTGTGGAACACCCTTAGCTTGTATAAAATTATTTGAGTAATAATCACCAACACGAACACGAAAAGTACGAAGTGATAAAAAGTTTTGTAAAATATGGGCAAGTTTCCTCTAAAACCAAAAAAGTGTGGATAGTAAACCATAGCAACATGCACAGTCATGCGCTTTCTCTATGTCGAAAAATATGGAGACAAGGTGGTTCCTCCTAACAAATGTGTTGCGTTCCTGAGTTTCCAATAAAACGTTCCTGAGTTTCCGCAGAGGTTATCAAAAGTAGATCTACCTCTGCGGAAACCACTTTGCAAATGGGAGATGCATTCTTGTTTCTCCAATTCATACACAAGGCGAGCATTGACCATGCGCTCAAAGATCTTACAAAGACAATTTGTCAAAGCAATCGGTCTGTAATTCAGAGGGTTCGATGACTCTTTAGCGTGTTTTAAGATTGGAATCACAATAGCTTCACGCCATTGTGAAAGGTACATTTACTCAATATAAATTCTGTTAAATAACAGTAAAAGATTTGAAAAAGAAGTTCTATTCAAATGGCGAAGCATATTATATGTGATTCCATCTGGCTCGGGACTGGTATCAAGTGTCTTGGATAATGCTGCTTTCAATTCGTACATCCTAAATTCACAGTTGTATGAGTGAGTGCTTCGATCATTAAAACGCAAAGGCAACCGTTCCGCGGGATTCTTAAATGCCAGAAACTCAGGACTATAAGAATCTATTGCGGAAATTTGTGCGAATGCTTGTCCTAGAATATTAGCTTCGTCTAATGGGGCAGAGTGCATCTCACTTCCTATTTTTAATACGATGGACGATTCACTATAAATACCATTAGTGGCCTTTACTTTCCTCCATAAATGTTTACTAGATGTAGAGGATGTAATGGATGATACCAATTTTATCCACGATTCCCTTTGACTACGACGGCGAATGCGACGAGCTAACGTTTTGGCTCTTTTAAAAGTGACAAAGTTCTCAATAATTGGGTACCTTCGAAAGATGTTCCATAATTTTTTTCTACTGTTTGTGATTGTCACGGCAAAGCTTCATTCCACCATGGTCTGCAACATTTTTTGGGGCGAGGGGAGCTGCTTAGGATGGTGGTATTTACGGCATTTATTAGTGTATTAACTACAATTTGCATTGCTTCCGATATGTCTGATGTACTGACAATTGGCACATATCACTTAGGCTATGGTATGAATGCAACACAGTCTTCTCGCTGGAAAATGTAACGAGGAGGGGCATGCAGTCGCATTTCCTCTATCAGCATATGAGACGATAACTAGGAACAACTCAACAATTTCTCAACGAAAAATGTCATCAATGGCAAGAGTGCAGAAGTGCATATGGCCAGATCAAGACTATGGAAGGTACGTGTGGGTTCATGGAAGTAAGTCTTCTCTTCACTATTGAAGAAGCAGAGACAGTTATCAGAAATAAACTGCTCAATCTGCCACCCACGAGAAATTGTACTATCCGAACCCCACAACCTACTATGGCCGTTGAATCTGCCAAGCTGAATAAAAGGTGGAGGAAGCTGGTCCACTAAATTGTCAAGTTCTTGTTGAGGTATGATATCATTAGGCGGTAAATAAATACAGCAGACTGTGACCGACGTTCGTAGATGAACTTGTACAGCCACAGCCTGAAGAGAAGTACGCAAACTGAGAGGCGTGCTCGGATACAGATTGGATGTGAAGATGCAGACACCACCAAAACTGTGAGAAGCTGTGTCTGCATCTTTCCAAACACAGTTATATCCACGTAATTTAATGGTAATATTGGATGTCAAGAAAGTTTCTTGGACGCTAATACAAATGGGATGAAACTGGTTGATCATGGTCTTTAAATCAAAAAGTTTGGAACGAATGCCGCGACAATTCCAGGAGACGAAAGTACCCATTAAGAAAGAGATTTTGATGATGAAAGAGAACGTACATTTGTTGGAGTTGCAAGGTCTTCGCAACTCATAACAAGTGAATCTCCATCCTCAGATGGATGGAGCTTAAATCTGGGCTGGTTAGCATGTCACCAAAAATGGTGGTTAGATCCTTAAGAACAATATTCCGATTCGCTAATCCCAAAGCGACTGGGATTAAGATCCCTGGGAACCTCGGGTTTGGGACACCCGTACTCACCTAGAGTAGGTGAGCCCCTGAGGGGTGCGCAAAGCGAGTCTTATTCTATAGTATATGAGAAAGTCAAAGAGCGCACTGTCGCACACTGATACAGTTGACAGAAAAACAAAACACTTAAAATTTCAAATTATTCTAAAATTTAACTCTTATGGGGAGTCCTATTTAACTGCTATGTGCTCTGGAGAATATTCAAATTTGCCATCGACTTTTAACAACAGAAAAAAATCTGGGAAATCACAAATTTAAGGATACTTCTATTTTCTGAGATAATTTGAATATCTCGCTTAAAATCATAAATGCTTCATTAATTTATTAATCAAACTGTGAATATTAAATTGCATTTGTAGTATTAGCAAAAGATGTCAAATAT
The DNA here is from genome assembly GCF_947563725.1 of Argiope bruennichi. Taxonomy (NCBI): domain Eukaryota; kingdom Metazoa; phylum Arthropoda; class Arachnida; order Araneae; family Araneidae; genus Argiope; species Argiope bruennichi. Next base: position 55,098,118 of record NC_079162.1, read on the forward strand.
TATACGATGAGCCTGCATAAGACAAATGCAAAGAAATTCGATGCATCGATTGTAACAAAAATAATCGTTACTGTTTGCTTAAATGTCTGAAAGTGATTTAAATCAAATAACACAGAAGATAATACAACTTATATCGAGGATAATCAATTTTTTTTCATTGCTTCACTTCTCAGAAATTACATTAAATTTTAATTATAATCATTTGGCGATTCTTTGGAAATCTATTCTGTTCTCTACTAAAAATTGGAAATGATTGTAAAACTAAATCAGCAGGACTGTTTTCCATTCGACTTTGTCGTATTCTAACACAATATGGCGCGTTTTGAACTTCATTTAATAGAAATGAAAACTGATTATAAGTCTCGGATATCTTCCTTTCCACATCGATTAAGTTCAAAATTCGATAACCATCTTCAATGTTGGTGGAAAGACCAGTTATCAAATTTCATTCGTCTAAGTAATTGTATTTTTGGATTATTATGTTCGCATATTCGGAAAATAATTACATCATCAGACGGTCTGTTTTTTTGAGGGACTTGGCCCAAACTTTGATACGGATTTACAACTGTGATGAGAAATTTATATGCTCAAATTCATCTATTTAGTCTTCTGTGTTTTTGAGCTATCGGCACATGAGAATAGGTGGAAAAAGAACAGAAGAAATAAAGAGATTCCATCCAACATTCGACAGAAATTTCAAAATTTTGCGAAGAGACTACGTACTAAATGTCTGCCTGCAGCTTGTTGCAATATTGAGTTATCGTGTTCACAGCACGCACAAAAAGACATCATTCCAACAATGTATTTTCCAACAATCCCGTTTCAGGGAGATCTAAAGCGGGGAGATTCATGAAAATTTCAAGGTTGAATATTTTGGGGTTTACAATACTTTCTTTTTGTATATTTCGTATAGTATAAAAGAAGTTAAAAGCCTCCACCTTGGGATGGAAAATTTTAATCTTAAAGTAAGTAAATAAAAAATTTAAACAAATTAAGATGACATGCAAGCAAAAAATACATTCCTGATATTTCATTAGTCAATCTTTCAATTTTGAAACGCTGGGAGAATTTATGATCTAAAACAATTCTTTTTTTGGATCAAGTATAACAAAATCCATACTAACTCGTCCTTCCAGTAAAAAAAGTAAGTCCAATTCAATTAGTATTAAATTAAATTACAAAAATGTTCTAAGTGCAATCACATGTTCTAACTAAATTTTAGGCAGACTAAAATTTTTTCGGTTCAGAAGTGCTCCAATGGCTTTTAAACGCTTCATTCAACTTCGTGTTTGAACGATCATTAAAGTAGACATTTATTAAAAGACTATTCTGATGTACTTAAGGCAAATACAAATCACATTATGAGTACTTAGTAAAAGCATTGCTCTTCGATAACATCTATATTCTTGAGAATAGTTCTTTTTCTTTTCATTTTGTGTATAATTTTATTACTTTAAATGAAAGCTTTTAGCGTGTAATGAGACTTCTGCAAATCATCAATAATTCGATCAAGAAAATGTCAAAAAAGAGCAGGCAAACCACTAATCAAGAAACATTTTAAAAGAATCACTTAAATTAATGGTTCGTAAAATTGTATACTTACCTATTATGCGCAATGAACTGTAACTTTATTTCCGACTTTGGAGAACGTTTAGTGCGGTAATTTTGTTCATTCAGTGATTTTTGGCTGTAAAATAAAGGCTCGAAGTGCAAAATAAATGGGTTTAATTCAAGCCCTGAAAGAAAAAGAAAGCATTTTTTTAAAAAAACATGATCAATTTAAAAGAAAGAAAATAACTACAATGAATAATTTGCTAAAGAAATCAATCCGTTCAAAGACAGTGCTCGTTATCCGAATGGTTCGTTGAACAACAATTGATTTACTACATATATTTATGGGAATTAATAAGCAAATTCTTTGAGACCCCAAAAAATGAATAAATAATACAATTTTTTTTTTTGAATTTTTTCGATGTAGTAATAGTAATTCGAATCGACACTGCATAAAAGAAAATATTCTTTTAAAAAAGTGGTTACTTTTAGAATCAGAAGAGCAAATGAAAAGAAAACTATAATTCATGATCGGTGAACGTTTCCTCAGAGAAATTCTCAGACTATTCTATAAACCACAATTGATTTACGAATTTATATATGGGAAACCTCATATGTGAATTCTGGAGACCCTAAAAATGAATAATTACAAGCCTTCTTTCAATGTAACAGTAATGCTAATTTTTGTTACTAAGGCAGTACATAAGAGCAAACATTCGTTTTAAAAGGTTACTCTCAGAATCAGAGCAACTAATGAAAATAACTATGGTGAGTGACTTGTTAATTAACGATACCTTTTCAAAGACAAAGCTAGCTACCCGAATTGTTCGTTAAACAATCATTGATTTACTGCTAACATTTATATGAATTTGATAAATGAACAAGGATATCCTAATAATCAACAAATTACAAAATCTTTCAAAGTTTACTTCCATGTATTAACATTAACGCAAATTTTTGTTAAAAAGATATTACTGGATAAGCATAAAGACTTTTCCAGATTAAAAACTTTACCAGGAAATTTTACATCATGGAAATGTAAAATTTTCATCACTGCATAGTTCTGTTTGTAAGTATTTTATTTTTCGTTGAATAACTGAAAAAAATTGATTCATAAACATAGGCGGTAAATCAGAATTTAATTTTAAATTAAAAGCTTCGACAAAGGCAACAGATTTTGGGTTTCCATGAAGTCCAATAGGCCATTTCTGTTAACTAGTTGAGATTAGAGGTTGTTATGGATGTTTGATACACCAAGTTGAGATATTAAAACATTGACAGTATAAAGCATGATGGGTTTGATTATACAGAACAAATGTTAATCCAGACTTGACGAAAACTGCTCACGACATTTTTCGGATTGCAAACAGACAACATATTGACATTCATGTAATGTCTTGAGATAATTGATCTCGCAAAGTTTAATAGCTTTTGTGCAATGTATTCTTTGTAATCAAGGAAAGGCTTTATGTCCAACCTAAATTTTCAATGTGAGTAGATAATGAATACTAATGTTGAAAGAAATCTATGATGTTAGTAAACAGGAATCGCACAAAAATGATGTTCGTTAATTTATCGCCAGTATGCATTTGGTTTCAATGGAAATTTAATAAAATAAAAAATTACAAAGTTTCTTTCTAAGTTCATTTACTTGTTATAAAAATAATGTCCATTTCTTACTTGGTTCCTGTGATGAACGCATTTTTCGACACTGCACAATTTTTAGGTTGTAGTTTTTAAATCAGCGAATCAAAAGAGCACTTACAAAAATATTTATAAAAAGAAAAAAAAAATGGCTCAGAGAATAGAGATCAATTATGCACTGCATTAACAGGTTACGTATGCTGTTGTCAGAATCCTGTCACAGAAGCCGTTCATTGATGAGCAAAAGTTAAAACTTGTCATTTTCGATTTCCATTTTTGTATATTAACCTAGCAACCCTTTTGTATCCCACTTTCATTTATTCATCTCTTCTGTAGTGGCACCAACAAATGATAGTAAAATGCAGATAACAAATTTTACACTTTTATTCTGCTACTTGTTATGTGGTATTAACTTAAGATGCGTTTATTGTCCGAAAGTAAAAATCTTTCGTGAAATAAATTGATATCCGATTATTTTTCGTTCATTAATTTGGTAACAAAATTTAGCATTCGAAAAGATTTACATGCTTCGTGACATATTAATGGTTACTATAAAAATTTTAAAAGATTTAAATATCACTTGCAATCTGTAGGCAATTTTTTGCTTTGAAAGCTTTTGAATTTTGTGATAAGTTTCAAATTTTTTTTTTTTAGCGCAAAGAAAAATTATTTCAAGGACAGACAATAGAAGGGTGTGACAAAGTTTTGCCTTCAGAACATTTTTACTTGGAATTCATTTTTCTCACCAGCCCAGATCATTTGAAAAAACAAAAAGAGTTTAACTTTTTTGCAGATAAAATAGAAAAGACGTCAGGTTATTTTAATATTATCCAAATTTATCAATTCCGAATCATTTAATTAATTTCATCCAGATAATACTTGGAAACATTGCTGTAACCAAACGCTTATATCTTCCGGATATAACAAATTTTCTTGACAGCACTCAAAAAGACAAGAAGATCGTAGTTACGATAGTAGGCAATAGATGGCAGCTATAGGCGGAAATTAATTATTAATTTGTTTAAAGTAATTAATAAGCATGCTCCTCTGCTCCTCTTTACTTGGGTTATTCTGCAGCAAAACTAATCTAACTAACAGCAAAAGTAATAATCCAATGTAGCAAAAATGCAATAAAAATTTGTTGGCAAGTTAATTCAGTTTATAAAGGGATACAAAAGGCGGATAGAAATTAGACCTTTTAAATTCGTCATTTTTTAACAAAATATTTATAATGGAAGTGAAAAAGGAAAAATATTTTAATTTGACTTATATTAAAATTTTATCTCAAGCGAATAATAATAAAAAAAGACGAAACGTTGTGCCTGAATACCGCGACAGTTCATTATACGAGTAAAAACTCTAATGAAAACGAGACACAAACACGACTGGCCAAGTTTAAAAAAAAAAAAAAATGTGCCATTTATTTTTGAAGACAAGAAGACTAATGTTGGTGAAAAGTAAAACCAATGTAAATTTTTGAAAATTTTTTTTTTGTTTATCTTAATGCCATCTCTTTACAAATATGGATAAGTTGCATACCACTGAATAAATGAAAAAGAAACCCATTTAAGGAGATAAAAGCAAATACATTGGAACTCAAATTTATAGAACTTCCATATATTGAACGTTTTCAGGAATCTTGGGTTTTAACAGAAAAATAGCTTCTGTTTATCGAAAAAATTTTAACATATCCGAAAACAACTGTCGCGTAAAAAGTTATGCATATATACATTTCATTAAAAATTTACCCATGGATTTCACTGATAAGAAGGAATATAAATTAAAAATTAAAAAAAAAAACTTTTATATATGTTATTCTTAGCTTTTGTTCTACGAATTCCTTTCCTAATTTAAAGTGAGATTTTACTTTAAATACAGTTTAACTTTCTTATATTGAGTAAGATCCTTAAAGGGAAAGTTAATTCCGGCTTAGTTAAAAATGTAGGAAGTAGGATGAAAAATAAAAATGAAGCAAAAAAAATAAAAAAAATATGGAATTTAGACAAGAATGGGATTAGAAAATTAAAAAATATATATCATTATCATTTGTACATTTTTTAGAATACATTTCTTTGACGTTTTATTTCTTTTAAATTTTCATATTTTTAACCATTTATGGCATTTTATTTCCTTTAACACAAAAATATGAATTTAAAAATTTCATTGTTTTTAAAATATTAATTATACATTGTAATTAACTCTAAAACATCAATTTGAAATTTTCACTAAACCTAAAATATTGACTATGCAGAGTTGTTTTTAGTAAGAAAATGATGAAGCTTTTATCATATGCATTTCTATATACCGAATTCCCCCCCCCCCAAGATCTTCTAAATCGGTATTCAGAAATTTGAATGTACATGGAATGTTTTCTAAAACCGAACTCCCTCTTTCTAAGCATCCACAATAACAAATTATTAGCACTTGAAGAAAATATACTTTTTCAACTAAAAGAACACTTTTAACCAGCCAGTTCTTTCGACCAAGAAACTGTTTCCTTAACCAACCACTAACTGATTATTTACTGATAATTTACGACACGTTCAAGTCAAGTTTTAGACCGAAAAGAAATGGCCAGGGTTTTTCTCTCAATGAATTGACAGAGAAGGAAAGGGAGGGAAGGGGAAAAAAGAGCTTTTCAGAGAAGCTTTAATTTCGACCTCCCCACGAGGTCCTGAGAGAAGAGCTTTTTCCATGCCAAGATCGATGCGATGGTCCTTAGGGCGCTGTCTTTGAAAAGCTTTTTCCATTAAGTAAATGCTGTTCTTGTCAGAGCTATTTATTTATGCTTCTTTTGCCAATGATAGCCTAACTCTAGAGCCAATCCACTAGATAAATGATCGAAGCACGGAATTAATGTTTACAACCACAAAGACTTTCGATGGAGCAAAGATTGCATATTCAACTGTTGCTTCCCTTAAGAAAATATGCTCTTAAAGGAAACAAAGGAAATTTATAGATACAATGTTGTTTTTCGAGGAACAATAAATAATTCCGTTTGATCTCGAAATTGCTTATTTATCTGAGTTTCAGAAGAAGCGAATGCGGAATTATTTGTTGACGTTTATTTGGGAGGAAAAATATATTTGAAACAGGGCAAATTATTGATTTAAAAAGAATGTTTTCATGTGATTTATTTTCTCAGTTTAAAGCGTGAAAAAATTCTTACAAACTAATTTATTAAAGTAGAAAAAAGGTACTTTGTGACATAATACCGAGATGTAATGAATACATTAATTTTAAAGTTTTTAAAAGCAAAAACTTTGTTTTTAATGCAGATTTCGTGTGTTCTCGTTTTTACTAATATGGTTAGGTACAGTAATGGTACAAATTAAGAGAATCGTTATTGGTATGTACTGTAAATGTGGATGAAATGTTATTTGCAAGTATTGTGCAATATATAACACCTTGAAATAGTCGTTAATGGTTACGAAAAATGCAGTATTTTCTTCTTGTTTTGGAAAAATTAGGAAAAATGAGACAGGTGGTATACATTGCTAAGCGACGACGTTATTTGTAGGTACTGTATCTGCGGATGAAACGTCATACAGATATTGTAGGTAATATAAAATAATTAGAGACATTTTACCCTCTGTTAGATTTAATACATCTTCAAAGGTGTAATTTTTAAATCTCTGGAGCGAATATTTATATTCTTTAATTTAAAGCATTTGTAAGCATGGGGAACGGAAAAGAAATTAGTTCAGAATTTATTTCAAATTTGTTTGGTAATAAACTGGGTTTTCAAAATGGAGAAAAAGAAATTACAATTTTGATGTTAAGACCGCATGCTAAATCTCAGTTATATAGCTTGTTACTGCATTTTCATACACACAACAGACAGATCAAGAAACAGTCCAGAATATATACATATAAAGACAGGGGGGATTTTGGTGTAAAGATTTTGGTGTATGGAACTTCATGCATTTAATTCATTACAATTTTGAGTTTTTGTTTTCACACAAAGACAATGGAGAGACAGACAGAGAATCATAGTTCTAAAAAGAGTTTCAATGGACTCGATGAGACCTAAAACTGGGAGATTTATCAAAATTTCTAAACCGAATTATTTCAAAATTACAAAAAAATTTTGTTATAAAGAGAAAGCAAAAATAAATCAAACGCCAAGTAAATACTAGTATCTTTAGGTTTAATACAACTATGGGTAAATTTTTCCAATAAACTACTTTTAAATCAGAAAAGCAAACAGAAATGGTCCCCCATTATTCTTTTGAAATGAATAATAAATATTAGTTTCATTATTTTTAATACTTTTCACAAGAATACACTAAATTACTGAATATTTGACACATTTGCATTCTTTCCTCATAGTTTAGTTTAGTTGTATTAACGTCCCGTTGTAAAGCAACACTAGGACTATTTTGGGACGGATCTCGCAATTCTGACCTGCGGTCAGATGACGAGAACGACACCCGAGCTGGCACCCCCCTTCATAGAAACACATTATAAAATGTTGCAAAATGAGCAGTGCAATGTGATATGTAAAAAAGACAACCACGTATAAAAAAATTATTAATAAGATTAATTATAATGAATGAAGAATGTTCAAATCTATCCAAGACGAAGACAGAAAATGAAGCTAATGTATTAATTGAGTATACTTTGTGTAAATTAAAGTCATCTACTTTCTTTTCATTTCTTCTATTTCAGAAAGACTGCAGCTATAGTCATAAAAGTGGTGTCAAAGTATAGTAAAATGGCTATGCTCGTCACGTTGAGGTAATTCATAGAGCAACCTGGCGACAAATTGCGTAGTTAACGTTCTTTTCTCGAAAACGTGCAAGGTAAAGAAAAAAAAAATTAAATTACAGAATTGTAGAGGGCAGTTGACTTAATACAAAGAATAAATACCTTGTGAAAATCAATGTTCAGAAAAGACCACTTAAAATGCATATTCGCTTGTTCGCGACTTCCGAGACTGTGACCCATAAAATGTAAAATAAAGACAGAAAAAAAAAAAACAACATTATTTTTTATTATTATTATTATTATTAACGCATGGTTCCAAGATTGCAGAGCACATTCACATAAGACTTCAAACGTAAAAAAAAATACCTGGGAAAGCATTTCCGCAACAAATAATTAAGTACGGTGGTTTCAACGAGTGGTCCCCGAAATCATCTGATCTGAATTCAATGAATTTTTTTCCTGTAGAAATGCCATTAACAGCAAGTATATAAGATCTCTCTGCCAACAATGAAGGACCTTCAACGACGTATTATAGGTTATGCTAGAATATCAACTGGCATGCTGGAAAAATGGTTTGCAAGGTGAAATTCCGACAAGGATCCAAATGTGTACTAAAGTTGATGGATAACAGTTTGAATACCAAAATAAGAATTATTGTGATAATTAGTTGTTTTTCTTAAAACATTTTATCAAATAACAGTGTTAGAAATAGTTAACAAATGGATGTGTGTTGTAAGCGTTCTGCTCTGAACATTAACAGCCACAATATGCTTCTCTGAACTAAATTGATGATTTTCAATTTTCAAAAACTTTCTGTTTCCATCTCTAACCATTTTCGAGGAAGGAACGCTAACTTTGTAGGCAGCTTTCAAGTGGAACAAGCGGAAGTTTTATCACGTAGCGCATAGTCACTTTACAATATTTAGACACCACTTTTATGCCTATAACTGCAACCATTCAGTTCGCGCATTAAAATTTAAAGGATGATCTGCGTATTATTTACACATTGATTTTCATACTGATATACAAAATGCAAGACTTTAACACTATACTACAAATTGTTAATATTTTTTGAAATTTTCCCGCTCATGTTCGCTTATTTTCCCTTTCTCTTGTTAAATAATTTAGCCATTCCTTCTCCAGTTTGGCCCTCAAACAGATCGAGAGAATCCAACTTGGTCATTAGCTAAAATCTTCAGTGTCGAGCGTCTTGACTGAATTAATTAACCAGTCGAGAGCAGAACTTTTAAAGTGTCGTCCTCAGATTTCCTTATTGATTGAAGATCTCCCTGCTCTCTTTTGGTGCTTGGGGAGATGAAGTGATCGTGTATAAATTCAATAGAGATCGCATTCATTGACTGCGCGTCGTCATGGTGACCCAAAAGTGCTTCATCCCCCACCACCCGTCCGCCCATCTTTGATAGGAGTAAGAATCTTATATTTTATAACAAGATGAAGGATCGTCGTATCCTCCTCTGTCTACGTCATTTTAGCCGCGAAAAAATATATTGCTTTTCATGCAAAGGCTTTAAAAAAAAAAAAAAACTTCCCTTTCTTCTATCTCGGAAGTGCGAGATCTTTGGTAAACCGGGAAAGCAACTATTCGTTAAAAATGCATTGAAGGGTCGTCGAGGATTTAAAAAGATAGGATTTGCTAAATGTAAATTTCGTTTTTTAAGTAACCAATTTAGAAAGTTTATTCTATTTCATGAGACTTACTATTTAGAATACAAGTTTCAGATTTTTCCACCGTTTAATTTTGTAATTATAACGACTCGTTTTAAAGAAACGCGCGGGCTATTTTGGGATGTTCCTGGTAATTTTAAACCAAATCTATTCATCACAAGAAAAATCCAAAAGTTCTTAGATTTTTTTGAAATAAAAAAATTCTAACGCTAAAGAAAAATAATCGAACTATAACCGACTGGGTTCACAATTTGATTGAATTGGTGAATAGTGTTTGCATTTGGGAAATGGATTTCTTACTAAAGGCTGACTAGGGTCCAAAATTTTATACTGATTAATAATTTTGGTGTAAAGACCACATACTAAATTTTATTCATTTCAGTCGTTAAGTTTTATACATTTAGGTATTTTTGTGTGATGCGTACACATACACGCGGGCAGATACACGCATACAGTCTACCGACGTCAGATTTTATTAAAAATTAGATGCAAATCTGCAATTTTGATATACATATCAAATATAATTACTTTGTCTCACTGTGCTGTTGAGATACAGTTCAAATATACACAGATGGACAGATAGATATTCCCAAAATGTATTTTTCAAACTCAAAGATATCTCAACGTAGAAATTCACTACAAACTCGAAATCGATTAAAATACTTTCGTAAACGAGAAAGTATTAAGATAAGAAGAGATAATAATAATAGATAGAAATGACAATAATAAAAAAATATGCAAGTCATTTCATGAAAATTCCTTCAATAGTTGATTTAGCACGAGACTGAAAGATTTCATTTGTGTGATCGAGTCCATATCTCTGTATGAATCGAAATGATGGAAAGTCCATTAACAGATACCATGTATTGCATTAAAAGAAGGTCTTATACGTAGTTTAGGATGGTGTTCATAATGCTTTTAGTGCTCTGAAGATTTGGTGGATATATGACACTATCTTTCATTATATCTTTATGAGAAGTAACTGCAGAGGAGATTTTCGTTATATCTATAAGGAATTTTATTATCTGTCTGGTCTTTATTCTGGACATTTACTAGACATTTTCATAGAAATTTACTAGTTTTATGATTGTAACGATGGAATTTCTCAAATGACTTTATACTCCATGATAGACCAGAGTTTTGAAATTTCTTACAACATTTTCAAAACGGAATTATCAGTTTTTCTGTAAATTTAATTAAAATTTGTTTTTGTAGTAGTAGTGTCACCTGGTACTGAATTTAATAAAACACTAATAACAAGATTTTTAAAAATAATTATAAAAATGCATTATAAATTTCAGTACTATTAAGAAAAAAAAACACAATTAAAAGGAAAAAACTTTTTTGTATGCTGATAAGAGTGTATTTTTAAAAACTGATTTTATTAAATTTATTGCCGAGAAATCAATCTTCTCACCAAGTAAATTGCATGTAATCAGAAAAATTTAGTGAAGTTAACATAAAAGATTAAACGAAAAAATATCATTGGAAATTGAATGTGCTTTCAGGACAATGGACATTGATTTTAATAACGAAAAATTCAGGTTAAAGGTTTCAATTTAATTAGGAATACCAAAGGAAAAAATTATTATTCATTCTTATTTTCTTTTTAAAAAACCATCGATAACATTTCTCTATAACTTTCCTCTTAAAATACAATTTATGTCAAGAGATGTTATTAAAACAGGATACAAATGCATTTACAAAAATCTTAAGTCACACGTGAAGAAGATATTGATAATCTCATGAGCCTTAGCCTGAGTATCGATTAAAAGAATTTTGAAAGCACATATTATTCATAAGAATATAAAGCTGAAAAAATAAATTAGAGTGTAGTGATTCAGATACTGAATTTCGATGCAGTTTTCGACTGCTGTATAGCAGTCGTAAATTGCTATACAGCTGTATATAATTGTGATTTTTAACTAATTATGGATGTGTAGTAATATTTATTTCTTATGTATTTTATATTTAAGTTGTCTCAAGAAAACAGCATGTGCCATTTTTGAAATAATACCAACATATCAAAAATATGATTTAGTATACATATGAAAGAAGATCAAAATATATATATAGAATCCATGAACACTTCTCATAAAAGCATCTAGAAATTTAAAATATGTACTTAATCTTGCTCTGCATTGGACAGTGATGGACACTAGATATTTAATTTGTTCGCAAATACAGTAACATTTAATTAATGAATTAGATTAAAATTACCAAAATGCCATTTTCAACTAACATGACTTTAAAAAAAATCAGGATATGTATTGGATAAAATTAAAGCATGCACTTAATAGCGTTGTGCATTGGACAATGAAATGCACTGGATATTTATATAAATCGCGAAGAAAATATTTAATTAGAGCTCAGATAAAATCACCAAAATATTATTTCCAAACATACATTGGTTTTAAGAAGCTTAAAATAGTTACTTGATGAATTTGAAACAAACGCTTAATCTTGTACTTTGGCCAGTGAAGTGCACTAACTGGTTACTTTGTTCGTGGAAACAATAAAGTTTAATTAATGAGTTTAGTTACCATTAAAAAACTATTATAAAACACCGTTACAAAATACTATTTCCAATTATATATGGCTTTAAAACGCTCAAGAAAATTACAGGGTAAATTTAAAATAGGCTCAAAATCTTGTGCATTAGGCAGTGAAACTCACTAACTATTTATTTTGTTCGTGAAGACAATAATGTTTAATTAATAAGATCAATTAAAATTACCAAAATATCTTTTCCAACCATACATTGCTTTAAAACGCTCAAGATAATTACAGGATAAATTTAAAACAGGTTCTTAATCTTGTTGTGCATCGGGCAGTGAAGTGCACAAGCTATTTACTTTGTTTGCGCAAACAATAATGTTTAATTAATGAGTTCAGTTAAAATAGCCAAAATACCATTTCTAACCATACATGGCTTTAAAAAGCTCAGAATAATTACTGGATAAATTTAATTCTCTCATGAACTCTGAATATAAAGTAGCACAGAATAACAGCAAATTATGACTTTCAAGTAAAAAAAAAAAAATCATAATTATTTATACTTTGCGAGTCATTAAAAGTGAGCATAAAAGAGGCAGCAGTTGGTGGCTATAACGAAAGAAAAGTTTAAAAAAAATTACCCATGAAATCACCTGGTGGAAAAAAAAAATCTGGACCATTATTCACCATCGTGGTAGTAAAATGTTTTAAAACTTTCTAGAGAAAAAGAGAAAAAGGCAGAGAAAAAAAAATTGTATACTGCTTTAATGAAGGAAAGCATAGAGGAAAAGGGGAGTCACCTTTGCGTTTATTAGAAAAGAATGTTAAGAAAATATTTAAAGCTCTCTCTTAAGACCCTTATTCTGATACAAAGTAATTAAAAGAGCTTGCGCTTCAAAAGAAATTGGAAGTGCTTTACTTATATGTAAAAGGTGTAATAAAAATCCTTTTAATTACGCTTGCTATAAAATTAGAAGCAATAAAAGCGGAGCAATTGCGAATGGCATACGGAACGTACATGAAATTTTGTTTATGCAGAGAATCCTTAAGCACAGAGGAATCTACGGAGAGGTAGGGAATGGAATTCGTTGATTAAGACTGTAGAATTTAAATGAGCTTGGTAGAGCTTTATTAACAGACAATAAAACCATCATAAGCCAAATCGTAAATTACTACATACTGATTTACGCAGGATCATTTCGACAATAAATGATTCTGTCAATTTAGAAATAATTAGGCATTCGTAAATCTGAAGAATCATATTTAAATCGCAAACTATCTAAATGCTGCAAATATTCATAAAATGGCTATGTTCTTTTAGAAGACATTGTACCATATTTTAATAACATTTGTTATTAAACTCAGATTAGGTGAATCAGAACCAATAGATTACGTGATTCAGAATAAGCTACGGAGAATTTCGAAAAAAGTTATGGGATAAAAGTGCATTTGATTTAAACCTAAATTAGAAATAACTATGTTTAATAGAGACTCCTACAGTAGCGAGCTCTAAATAATGTAAAATTGTATAACATATCCAAAACAGAAATGTGAGATAAACTGCGACTCGTCTCTTTACGCGAAAGAGCTAACTAACTTTGATATAGAAATATTCAATGATTAAGACTTAAAAGCTAAACATTTTAGAAACAGTATAATGAAATTTAATTATTTATAAAGTTTCAAAGTTAAAAAAAATTACAGGGCAAAAAAGCAAGTACAGTAGATTCCTGTCATACAGTTTCATAAACTGTTCTAATATTACGCAAAAGATAAATTTAGTATTTTCACGTCTTTCTTTTTTTTGTTTGTTTAGAAAAGCAAACGTGTACACTTGCTTTTTGTTTACATACAAATAATAAAACTGACTTAAAAAAGTAAGATCTCACAAGCAATATGTGTAGGTTACAATTTAAAAGCATACTTGAGCTTTAATAAATTCATCTGATAACGCATGATAATTCGATTTCAAACTACACGAAAAGTATCCGCAGCGTTGTTTGAGGGTTCACAGTATTTTATTTCTCATCCACTGAACGAAGAGCAATCAATACTATTGAAACGTCTTTATCTATTATATCCTCAATGACTTTATAGATATTGAATAAGAAAACCGCATTAAGAACATAAATTAATTCCCCAAGAGTCACTAGAGTATTACATTATTGTATTTTTTCAGTTATAAACTAAATCGATTAATACGAGTTTATTTTTAAAGTTTATACCTTTAAAAATACTATTATTGTTATAAATAAGTACCGTATTGTTATAGTTATAAACTAAAATTGTCATTTTTAGAATTTAAAAATTCGGAACAAATTATTGTGGAATCAACAGGCATTATAAATATTCTATTGATACATAGTTGATCAAAAATATAATATATTCCTAATACAGAATTTACTATCTAATTAGAAAACAGAGAAAACTGAATTATCAAGGTATTCAATAAAATATTACTGAATAAAGTATTTTATGTAAACGCTTGTTATATAAGCATGATAAAACTGTATTTTATATTTCAGCCAATAGAGTTTTGAGTACGGATATTAAATTCAGTTACAATCATAAATGAATAATATTTTAATGTCCACAGCTATTAGTTCAGCTGCATTTATTTCATTCATCTACTCGTTTAAAAATATGCCATAAACTATTCTATCGCAATAGTTTACGAGCAAACTGAAATGAAAAATTCAAAAGGAAAGGCGCTGACTTAAATTCAAAATTCTATACTAAGCTCTTTAAAAGAAGCGTTAATTGAAAAAAAAAAAAAAAAAAAAAAAAAAGGACGGAATTTGTTCGGTTTTATTTTTAACAAGATCTTTTTTCTTTTTGAAATCACCAAGATTTCTTGCGAGAGAAACACTCAGTTGCTGTTAGAATTCATTTCCTTTTTACAAGCCACAAGAAATCCAATCATTCATTCAACATGGAAGGGGGGGGGAGGGATAAGATGAAAGTCTATTCCTAAAGCATCAACCACCTTTTTTTTTTTTTTTTTTCCCCAACGACTGCACGGGGAAAAAAAACCACTTAATTTTCAACCCAAATCAGAAGTTTTCTTTTGCTTTTCAATCCAATTCCCTAAGGTATGAGACAGAATGAGAGAAGAGCAGAAACTGTCACAATTCGTTAGAGGGCCAAATCTGATCCGTTTTTTTTTTTTTTTTTTTTTTTTTTTCTATTCTTCAAAATTTAGAATCATAGAATTTTTTTCCATTTATTTATTTAATGCACTTCTTTGTGTAGGAAAATAAGAGCAAAACCTCAGCGCATTCCACTTTTTCCTTGCTCAGTCAGGTCAGAGCTCATTTATTTTTCAATACGTTTTCAAAATGTTGAATAAAATTATTCGTTTTGACAAAGTTTCTTTTAGTTTAGAAATACAGGAAATTATATATACCGCCCAGGAAAAGATTTTTAATTTATGAAAAGGCGACATGGAAACCTATTTCGAAAAACCTATTTTCATTACAGTACTAAACAACAACAACAACAACAACAACAAAAAACTGATCAAAAAATCATTTATATGGTTTTCCAGATTTTAAGTTCTGAAAAAAAAATTAAATGATGCATTATCATTAAGAAATTAAGTGTACTTAAAGAAATGGCTTATAAAAGAGCTTAAAATATATTGCGCTTATGAATGAATTCTAAAACCAGCAAAAGCAATCGCACACTTTCCAGAATTCAATTTGTTTTCATTTATAAGTCATTGACCCCGTTTGGGTGAACTTGATAATTTCGAATCATTGTTGGATACCATCTCATTTTCCAAATTCCCATGCCATCCCTGTCGAAAAATTGTCCGCATGCGCGCTCTGTGTTGGTCTGGTTTCTGTATTCTGGATTCCTATGGAAAAGTTGATAATAGCAAACTTTTTATTATTTATGCTTCTTAATTTTTTCATGCTTTTATTTTTTTATTTCTTTTAATAATAAAGTTTTTTACTGTTCATAGAAAGTTTTCCCTCTACAGGTTCTTATTATTATTGATATATTTATTGATTCGATATTTTCAATATTTTTTTTTCTCATTACCCGTTACCCTCCTCATATCAGCTCTCAAACTGAAATTCAGAAAATATGGTCATATTATTTTAGTAAATCATTAAGTTTTATTTGAATCACGAATAATTATTAATCAAGACTGTACTCTGAATTTCTTTACAAATTCATTTTATTAATTTCTTACGAGACAAAGAAACATTTATGTTTAACAACTATCATTATTATTTGCTCCATTACTCTCCAATTTTCGTAAAACCTTCTCAAACTGCAAAGCCAACTGATAAGGTATACACAAATCGGAGATTACAATTTCTTACTGAGAAAACCATTATTTTCTGAGCATTCTACTGAATTACAGAGAATAGAACTGATAGAAACAGACTCGAACTCCGATTAACTCAATGGCAAAATTTTGTTGGGTGATTATAAGAGTATGCTAGCATCTAAATCTGGGGGAGGGAATCTGTTTGCAATATTTATTACCCACAGCAATTGGCCATAACAGTAAATTAACTTCATCGATTCATTTTTTTTTAAAGCGGGAATGTTTTGCCTATGACTTTTTCAAGTAATTCAAGATGTTCTCGCAGTTATAATAAAAAAGTCGTAGATCGAAAACTACACCCAGCAAAATATACGAAATTAGCAATTTGTGCTCAGATACAACAATTTGAGAGCTGACATATTCACTTATGCAAGTTTTTTGAAACCATAAGATGCTTCGGCAAATTTAACATACGACATTTTGATATGATAACTATGATACGACGTATTTTGTGTTTAGCTTCGTGGAATAACTCAGCGAGTTGAGTATGTATTTTGGACTTCCCGTCGTTGACAGACTGGGTTAAAAATTTGGTATAGAAATACTATTTTTATGTCAAGAGCACATGTGATATATCTAGCAAGCTGCATTCTGAATTTCCGAATACTAATAATCGAATACTACTACTAATATTTTTTTTTCTCCAAAATTCGACACAGATATATAATTTCGGACTAACTATCGTATACAAAAATTCATGCCTCTAGCTTCCCGTGTTTCTTGAGTTTGTGAGGCTAATCTAAAACGTGAAGAGGCATCAAAATCTATAGATTAAATTTTTTTTTGTTATTGTTTACAATACCTTCGCTTTTTATACTTTATACACAAGAAAACAACGGGAATCCTAAAGAGCAAAACCTGATAAATTGTATTCATTTATCAAAACTCTTTAATACACGTTAAATCAATATTTGTTTTAAAAGACTTCACTCGGCAATAAGACGAATATAGGGATAAAAGCCCGAAATGGGCATATCTTCAAGCAACCTAAAAGCTACAATTACTAATCCCCAAAAGACGGAGATCGTTTAAAAGTCTATCATTAGCAAAAGTTGGGGAACAAGCGATATGAAAGATTCCTCATTTCAATCGATAACAACCGCAGAAGCGTTTTATTAATTTGTATGTTTCCGAGTCACTGAATCAGTTGGCTAATAAGACCCCATCGATGCTCTTTTGCCCATTCGTAAAATCCATTTCCTAGACAGCTGGAGTCAATAGCCTCCCTCTCCTCCGGCAAAAGCTATTCATTAAGAGACGCCCCCCTCCAAAACAGGGCAAAGAAAGTGAGGGGGGGGGACGAGTAAAAACTAGATTTACACGCGAAGTGAAACAGAGTCATTTTCTTCAGTGGTTCGTATCGGATATTGACAATGACTGCGGACAAACACTCATTACGTCATATAAAACACGCAGAGGGAGGGAGGAAGTTCCAGTACACGATTTCTCTGTATGCTGGTCATTGATTTATTGACGTCGGGGGTGAAAAAAAGAACTTTCTTTCCACAAATTACGTTGTTTAAACTGAAATAATAATCTTCGCTGGGGAGAATGAAAAGGGAATGATGAATAAATAAAGACTGTAAATAAATAAAAAAAAAAGGGGGACAAAAGTTTTTTTTTTCCTTTTGTGTAAAAAGAAATCATTGGTATCGAAATATCAGTACCGACGTTTTTAAACCAAGTTTTTCACCCAAACCGTGATAAAAAGAGAGAGAGAGAGAGGAAAAAAAAAACTTTATTTTCCGTTTTCTATAAAAAAAATTTTAGTTTCTGTGTTAAGCAAATATCCCTATTGCAACATGAACACAGAAGCTAATAGGAGCTAACATGTAATGATATATATTCTTTTTTAATTTCTCAATGTACAAATCAGAACTTAAGGTTTCGTCCCAATGTTAATGACAAAAGAAACGGTTTAAATACTTTGACATTACTCAAGAATACTTAGGGAAAAACAAATGTCTACTTAATTTTTCTCTCAAGAGAAAGAAAAAATTTCACCGAGTTTTTTTTCCCCTCCAAGTTTGAGTAACTTAATCAAGAGTAATGCTTCGATTCTGCGAGAAGACTTGTTCGAATACTGCTTGTTTTTTTCAATCGAAGGCACATTTTGTAAAAAAGAACTGGATAACATTAAATTAAGCTGCATTTCTGTCGAAAAAATTTGAGGAATTCTTTTCATTCGTCATGATTTTTTTCTTTTTCTTTCTGCTTCATGCAAATTCAGAGCATATCATCATGGTGCAACAAATTAGAACAAAAATGAAACATGGTGTTTTTTTTACTGCAAATACGCCTACATTTTCCTATTTATCAGCTTTTGAGAATAACAAATTTGTTGACTAAAATCTCCTGAACGCAAGCAATTCATTTAATGAAATGTGAAAATATTGTTTCTAAAACCTGAAGCAATCGCGTTAGAGACCAACGAATTATTTGATTCGGTCTGATTTGGCTTATTTTTATGGCACAAGGGCAAGAATAAGTTATATTGCACCAAAATCAATCTTGCGATAAAATGTGATTAGTTTAAAAGTGCACCGACATCGTTAAAATTTAAATTTTGATTATCAGGCGAATATCCTTTAAAAATGCAAGCATGTCTGAATGAAGACTGTCTCTTAAAGTTTGATTAAGCTTACAGTATCGCTCTAAAGCAAGTAAGCCGTTGAATATTTAAAAATCAGTAATTAATTTTAATTTTGTAATTAAAATACAGTTGTATTATTGCACATAGGAACCATGCGGTAAAATAAAAAAATTTACTTATTTTATTAAGAATGATTTTTCTTAAGTCTTTAAAAAAATAATATACTTATTTATATGAGAATCTTAAAAAAACAGACAGTTCCATTTTCCACAGTTAATAAATAGCTTTTCCACAACTGGTTTCCATATTTCCAATATATTTGTAATATTCTATTGGCTTAAAATGCATCAACTACACATATAAACACGGAAGTAACAACAACCCTCCATTACCATTCATTTTTTTTTGGTTTTATTTATTTATTTAGTTTTTGTTTTATTTACCTCTTTTTTATCTTTCAGCATTCGCTTCGTAATATAAAAATCTTCAAAATTACATGAATTAGAAAATTACATTCAAAAATTTTCCGGTAAGAAAGTTTCAATACAAATTACAAACTAAAAATGCATTTCAGCTTAAATACACCAAAATGAATAAACACTTAAGATAGGCAAATTATTTAATGATGTACTTGAAAATAATGCTTCGACTCATAACATGCCATCAAAAGATGAAGTTGAAGTTGAAGTGGATTCATCAGTTAATTTGACTTTCAATAATTTATTAGTTTCACATTTGATGAAAAATGATTTCAAATCTTAGACTTGTGAGATCTTGGGTACGTGAGTTTCAGTGATGACAATAAGTGTAATATTAATAGCCTACGTTGAATTCTAACACATCTTTTTAAATTTTATTTATAAATTCTTATTATTTGGTGGGTGATTGTAACTGAAAACCAAGAGTTTCGAGAGTTTTTAGATTAATTAAAAAATTCTGTGAATATTAAAAGTACGCTGGTAGTTTTTGAAGAAATAGAAAAAAGGGTTTTCCATGGAGAAAATGTACTGTCCTTTTTTCCAAACATGGCAACTCTTTATATTTTGCGCATGTTGCGCATGAGAGGGTTGAGTTCAACAAAACAGGGGCGAAAAGTAGGAAAACAGGCATGTGTAACAAGGAACTCCGATAACGTCTATTCCTTACTTAATTCATGTCACCTCTCTATGGAACAAAATCCTCTATTGGTGAAAATATATAAAGTTCGGGCTACTATATAAAACATGTCTACATGAATATGGTCACCGGTTGTGCTGATAACTTATCTTAATGAATGCCTTATAAGTCAAAGAAAACAACTCATAAAGTATAATTTCGATGCTCCTATGCTGTAAAGATTTAATACATTTTCATTGAATATTTACTGGTATTAATTTTATAAAATGCAACATTTCCCACTGCATTAACCGTGCTTTTAATCAAGAGACAGATTGCATTCCTAATAACGTTATATTATTATAAATCATGCTATTTGTTAATTTCATACATTTATTCTACTATGACTTAGCAGGTAAAAGACAGCACAGAATTGCATTTGTTTTCACTAGAAATCGAATGCAATTCTGTGCTTTCCAAGCAATGGTTTAGAAAATTAAATTTCAGTGACGTAATAAATTTTAAGAATGATTGTAATTCAGGTGGTGTCGTATATCTAGAGGAAATTAGATTATCCACTCGGTTGTCGCCCTCGTCAAGCAATGGGCGACATTTGAGAAATTATACTCAAAATTAGGGACTTTCGCTCCTGATAAATGATAGCGTTGACTCAAGTTGAAGGATAAATGGTTATTCAGTACAAACAACTAGTGAAGGAGATGGATATTAATTTAATGATGCTTTCCAAAGGGTTTTATCTTGGATTTTCATCATTAAGTACACAGATAAAAATATTCGATCATAAATATGCAATGAAAAATCTAAACATCTTACGGCATAACTGTTTTGGTGGGGGGAAAAAACAATCCTCTAATGTTGTTTTCGCAATGTTGATTATAGCTTCATAAACAGTCTCTCGTGCAACGAAATGCAATCGTTCCGATTTTGGATAGCAAATTACATACATTGAGGCCCAAACTCAATCAATCTGAAATCCATAAAATGGCGCTACGCTTGAAATTACATTACTATGTTCATTTTACTATGTTACAAGAATTCTTTTATTTTAAATTTTATATAATTATGAATATTATATTTGAAACCTTTTTCTTTATACCTTCATCGCACTGACAAAATAATGCAGTAATTTACTGCACAAAAGTTGTCAAATAAATGCAATATATATAATGTTATATATTTTAAAGATGGGTTTGTCTATTTATAACTATTTTTGTTGGAGAAGAGCACAGTGAGAAAATAAAGTATTTATTTATAAATACCCAAACACATAAACTATTTAGAAACACATAAATATATAATAAGAATATGTCTGGCTTACAGGTTATTTCACAATTATAATAATATTTTTTTCTGTTCTAAAGACAACATAAATATTTCAAAAAAGTAGGTACTCCTAAATTTAAAAAGCCTTCCAAATAATAAGCCACTCTGATAATTTGTTAAAGGATTCTTTTTATTTAATGCATTAAAATAAGTATTCCAGTTATTGATAACATACAATAGTTAAAATATTTTCTGACCAATAATAAAAGGAATGTTTATTCATATCACTCGGGAAGTTTCACGAACATAAATCTAAAAATACAATGCACTCCCTTTTAATCAATTAAATATATAAACGGAAACCAATTTAGACTAAAAAGAAGATAAAGTTGTGCGACACAGGAAGCAAACATTATATTGCATTCCATTTATATTTAAAACATATTTACAAAATATTAAGATAATTTAATTTTGTGAGCTTTAATTTTTAATATCTGGTTGAGCAATGGTGAATGTAAAAAAAGTTTTGCTCAAAACTATTAAAAAATACTAAATTATTTGCAATGTTCATTGCACTTACCTAGGACTGTGCATTTGCATATTTTCCCCCTTTATTTAACACTTATGTTCATTTTGTATAGTATACCATACATACAACTTTATAAAAATATACTACCACTATAAAATAATTTTTAACTTAATTATTTTAATAATAATTAATTATATTATTATAATTACTATTAATAATTAATTATTATTATAATTAATAATTTTGCTTTTCTTCAAAAAAGCAATCTTGCCACGATAAGGGTTAATAACCTGGTGAAAAGAAATATAGATAAAATTTGACATATGATTTTTTACAATTTTAGGTAAGATTCAAATTTCATATTAAAGCCACCAACTGGTTAACTTTTAATCGATGTATCTACCTTCGTATATACGAACGAATTAAAAACTAAGATTTGTACCAATGAAATATGTTATGTGATTTTACACCAAAATTCTAAATATGTATTAAATTTTAGTTACAATCTTTTAAACGGAAAATATACAAAATATATACTTTATTTTCATCACTCTTATACGAAATTTAATATAAAATGCGTCATGTCGAGGAAGGGGAAACAATAGCATTGATTATAATAGAGTATCATTCTTAAGTGTTAGAGCAATGAGATAGCTGAAACAATTTATTTCACTAAAACGGCTATCGTATGGTTACACTCTCTGGATTTTGACGTTGAAGGCCTGCAAAATAAAGGCCTGAATTCACACACGATCTCATTGCTTGTAGGTCTGATGCCGATAAATCTAGTTCAATGGGTCACAATAGGTGTCGATTTCACCCATGATCTGCCACGTATTCGGATCTGATGAACGATAAATATATCGTAGTGGGTCTTAATTCCATCACTGATCCATCTTGTATGAAGTCAGTTAACTTATCTCCGTGAGTAAAAAAATCCCGAATCTAACCATGAATGTAGATCTAACGGCCAATAAATCTATCTTCGTGGGCCAAAGTAGATACTGATTCCACCCATAATCTGCCGTGTCTGTAGATGCGAAACTAGATAAATTTATTTCCATGGGTGAAGGAACGTTCCAGATTTCATCTATGTATGTGGATTGATGTCGGATAAATCTACCTTCGTGGGTCATATTACTTTCTAATTTCATATATGATTCCCCGTGTATATGGATCTGATGCACGATACATTTACTTTAGAGGACCAAGCCTGCTAGTGTTGGTGTGCCGTTGAAGTTTGGAAGCAGAATGCCAACTAGGGTGTCATTGCCTTGATAATCTGAAATGGACCAACTTTAGTCCAAAACAACCCTTTTTTTAACTTCAAACCAGAGAGTTAGTCTAACTAAAAGAAATTAATATCACTACATCTTCTTTTCCGGAAATAAACAAGTGCAAAAGCACCGAAAAAATGCAGATACAAACTTCAAGAAAATATTATAGATCGCAAAATCTATCCGATCTATAAAGAGCGAAAAGGAACTTTAAAAAAAGTCAGTAAAGGAAAAACTGTATTTACCCTGAAAACTCAGAGTCAAAAATGTTTGCAGAAACAACCTATGCCATTTTTCAAGCCCTTTGTCCTACTTCTTAGGTTTTCATAATACTCGCTCCTATACCCATGCTACGATCCAATAAAGAAAAACCCTGTCAGCTCTGCAGATGCCGTTGGTCTCAGTTATATTTCATGATGACACCATCCCGAAACGCAAACATTCTTCGCTGAAAAACGAATTTTTAGATAACGAAAGCGACTGAAAGATCACTTTTTTTTTTTTTTTCCTCCTTCCAGAAGTTTTCGTAAGAGAAATTTGAAAGGATATAAATATTTCTCCATCTTTTCTGTACGTAAAAGCACTCATTATTTTTACTGTACTTCGAAGAGATTTAAAAAAATAAAGCTGTTTAGGAGAGAGAATGCTTAAGGCGGAATGGCTTTAACTCTCTGCACCGTAAATGCGAAATGTTGCTACTAAAAAGATTAACAAATGCTATGATGGGAGAAAAAAACATTTTTGAAATAGAAATGCTCTTTTTTATTTAAAGAATCCAATCGAAAATGCGCAGAAAGGATTTTTTTTAATGGGTATAAAAAATTGTTTGAAAACGTAAAGATAAATAGATCTCGAGCTAAAATTTAAAGGAGAAATAGATGAGAAAATAAAGTGAATTTCGCTCGACTCGTTTTTAAGAATTTAATCTCTAAAAAAAGATACACATTTTTTCATAAAAAGTGCAATATTTTTAATTTATCTTCAACTAGAATGAAGTATCGATGGGATTTAAATTATCACAAGGGCTGTTTGTCGATGTGATTTGAAATAAAAAGGAATTCAGAAGGAAAACTAAAAAACAGAAGATTACTTTAACTCTTATTTTAAAAAATATGACAGGTGATCATAAATTTAAAATCTTTCTTTAAATCTTTACTTTTGAATTGATTTCTAATAATGCCTTTTTTTTTCTGTTTCCATTAAAATACTATCCATATACATCGTTCCTTTTTACTCGAAATGAAGAAAAACTCACGTACAGCAGAGATAAATTATAATTGTCAATATAAATAAAATATCAAATCATTTTATTTGAATTAGTAATAATAACTCAGCATATCATTTAACTTTTAACTGCACGTACACTTACGCTGCGTTTCCATGTCAAGTCCTTTTTCCCTCCTGCATATTATACAATAGATCCCAAAATTAAATTTGACATATAACAAGTGAATATATATTCAATCCAATATATACATTTCGCTTTCATTTTAAAGTATAGCATATGAGGTTGGCTGGTTGACGAGTAATGTTTTATGTCCTAAGAGTCAAATTTGGCCATACTGTACCAAATATACGATTTATTATGTATGAAGACTTTTATTGACGACAAATATTTTGTGAAATATTACTGAATAAAATATTAATTTATATAATTCTCAAATGATTTATCACAAGGATAAAAATAAATTTAACCAGGATATTCCCTGCTAAAATTCTTTGCAAATTATTCCTTGAAATTAATGTCTATATTTCGAAACATTGCAACATAATTTTATAAGATTACAATTCAAAAATAAGATTGAGTCGATTAATTTTGGGGCCATGGAAATTTTGATTACCATATATGGTTTTATATGATTCTTCGCCGCTAGTAACAAAAAGATTAAATTATTTCATTAAAAATTTTTAACAACTTGAAAACCAGTTCTCTTTATTTATTAACCCCCCCCCAAAAAAAAAAATGTTTTACTTTCTTAAATTATTTTATTGTTTATAAGTAAATCCACTTTAATTTTTTTTTCCGATTGAGTTAAGACCAGATATGCAAAAAATTTTAAGAAATATCAATAAAAAAACCTTTCTACAAAATATAATATGCAATTCAATATATAATTTGCATATGTGTCCCAAAAATATGATATTAAAATAAATTAAGATACAAGTTTATACTTAACTTATATAATAAATTTAAAAAAATTATTAAATTTTAGTTCATTTAAAATTAGTTATACTCTAAGGGCCAATTCTGTTATTTACATAGATATCCGACCTTCAATCGTTCGTTACGAGTGTCAGAAACAATATTTTTTAACCACCAATGTTATATGATATAACGGTAAACATTATATATGCATTCCCAAAGCAGCTGTCTGTCGTGGTCGTAATTCCCACAATTCTGTCCAGCGATATAATCAACGGGTTAATTGACACCAATGTAAACGGGTAATTCAATTAATAAACAAGCTATGAGAAAGTAGGATGCGAAGTAGTTTCGAAAAAATAGAGAAGCCATATATTTCACCATATAGATTTAATTATTAAAAATATTCATTATCGTTGACAACATCAATATGTTTTTGTTTATTCTCGAGATAGTAGTCTCCATGTTTGACACACAAGCGCTTTTTCTTACCTTATGGTACGCGTAGTCTTCACAAATTATTCTATGTAAGTCAGTTCTCAGGGAAAGAGGAAGGTTGTAGTGCTATTGACAGAGATAGCGAATCAACGTTGTTAATTTATTCGCAAAATAAATCTGAACAATGAGATTTTTTAAATTACATCTGAAATAAACATATTGTCAGCCAATGAGTTAAAATGTATACCTGAATTGTTGTCAGTAGCCTTATAATGTTGTCAGAAAATGCATCCGTTAATGATATTTGTTTAGGAGATAACTTATCTATCTATACACTTATAATAAAGCTCAATGTGTGTGTGTGTGTGTGTGTTGGCGCTCTACAGGCCAGGTCATTTGACATACAGCTATCAAATTTGGTACATGTATACCTTAGAGGTCGGGAATGTGCACCTGGGGTCCCTTTTTTTGAAATTTTAATTAGAATTTTAATTATTAATTAAAAACTAACTTTCCCGCCAAAAAAATCTTCCATTTTCCCCACCGCCAACTTTTCCGCCAAAAAAATCTTCCATTTTCGCCACCGCCAAAAGAGTAAGGCTTCCGGATTTTTTTTCTCCCAACAGTAATGAGGCTAGGGTTAGTATTTTTCGGCGGATTATTTCAAACGATTCTGTTTATTTTCTTAATGTTCGATGCATTTAAAATTAAACATTGTTAATTAATCGATCCTTCAGATTCATTCTGAAGAACTTTTGAATAAAAATAAAACAGAATAAAGGAAATTAAAAATTTCTAATCCGCATAGCGTTACCCCAACTGGCGTAGAAAAAAAATCACGTATTTGCGTTACGTAACTGGCGTTGAAAATTCACGCATGCGCTTTGTGTTCTGAATTCCGCATTGTGTTGACGAATTATTATCAACCGATGCGGACTGGATTTAAATTTTTTTTAGGTTCGTTGCATGTTTTTGTAATTAAAATGTATTTATGTTAGTTATATATTTTTTGTATATGCTTATAGTTTTAAGTGCATCGTTTTTTAAGTAGTTTTTTTAAAACCTGTTTTAAACCGTCTATTTTAAACGATTCGTTTCATTTTCTTAGTGTTTGATGCATTAAAAAGTAAACATTGTTAATGAATCGATCTGCTCATGATGAATCTAAGAAAATTTTGCTGACAAATTCTTGAGATAATACGTAAATTGAAAAGGATATTCTTTAGTGCCCATAAAGTTTAAACGCTGAGTGACTCTATTTTCATTAATCAGATTATAAAAAAATTCTTTGTTTCAGTAAAAAATATTATTATATTAATTGCAGATTAATTCTTTCCACTTTAATTTAAAACATAAATTCTACGGGTGCTAACAGAAAATTAGAGAGATACATATTACGTTATGACTGAAGGCCTTTATAATATTATGAGTGAATTATATGACTATCAAAATTTGAAGTTTTAAAATATTTTGATGAAGAAGCTATTAAAGTAGGAATTGCATAAAATATTTAAATATAAAAATTTTAACGAGCATTAAGATTGGCGAACCGGTTGGTCTACAAATTCTTGAGATATTACATAAATTAAGAAAGATATTTTTTAGTTCCCATAAGGTTTAAATGCTCAGTGACTCTGTTTTCGTTAACCATGTTATTAAAAAAATTAACATTTATTGACGAACACGAACACACTGATATTCACCGTTACTCTAATTAGATATTATAAAATCTGAATAGATAAACATAAACGTGTAAACAGCTGTGCGCCGGTTTCTATGGCAACACAGCTGGAAAGGGAAAAGAAGTTTCCGAAGAAAATTCACGCATGCGCATTGTTCTGATTGTTGTCATGACAACCACTTTCAACAGACGATTTAAATTATTTTTAGGTGAGTTACATGCTTTTGTAAGTAAATTGTATTTATGTTAGTTATATATTTTTTGTATATGCTTATAGTTTTAAGTACATCGTTTTTTAAGTAGTTTTTTTAAACCTGTTTTAGACCGATTATTTTAAACGATTCATTTTATTTTATTAGTGTTTAATGCATTTAAAATGAAACATTGTTCATTAATCGATCTGTTCATGATGAATCTGCGAAAATTTTGTTGACAAATTCTTGAGATATTACATAAATTAAGAAAGATATTCTTTAGTGCCCATAAAGTTTAAACGCTCAGTGACTCTATTATCAGTAATCATATTATTAAAAAAATGCTTTGTTTCAGTAAAAAATATTATTATATTAATTGCAGATGAATCATTTACACTTTAATTTAAAGCATAAATTCTACGAGGGGTAACAGAAAATTAGAGATATACATATCACGTTATGACTGAAGGCCTTTATAATATTATGAGTGAATTATATGACTATCAAAATTTGAAGTTTTAAAATATTTTGCTGAAGAATCTATTAAAGTTGGAATTGCATAAAATATTTAATTTTTAAAATTTTAACGAACATTAAGATTGGCGAACCGGCTGGTCGCCAAAGGCGGCTAGTACTTATAATAAAGCTCAATGTGTGTGTGTGTGTGTGTGTGTGTGTGTGTGTTGACGCTCTACAGGACAGGTCATTTGACATAAAGCTACCAAATTTGGTACATGTATACCTTAGAGGTCGGGAATGTGCACCTGGGGTCCCTTTTTTTGAAATTTTAATTAGAATTTTAATTATTAATTAAAAACTAACTTTCCCGCCAAAAAAATCTTCCATTTTCCCCATCGCCAAATTTTCCGCCAAAATAATCTTCCATTTTCCCCACCGCCAAATGAGTAAGGCTCAGTTGTTTTTTTCTCCCAACAGTAATGAGGCTAGGGTTAATATTTTTCGGCGGATTATTTCAAACGATTCTGTTTATTTTCTTAATGTTTGATGCATTTAAAATTAAACATTGTTAATTAATCCATGTTTCATATTCATTCTGAAGTACTTTTGAATTAAAATAACACAGAATAAAGGAAATTAAAAATGTATAATCTGCATAGCGTTACCCCAACTGGCGTAGAAAAATTCACGCATTTGCGTTACCTAACTGGCGAAGAAAAATTCACGCATGCGCATTGTTCTGATTGTTGTTATGACAACCACTATCAACGGATGATTTAAATTATTTTTAAGTTAGTTGCATGCTTTTGTAAGTAAATTGTATTTATGTTCGTTATATATTTTTTTGTATATGCTTATAGTTTTAAGTACATCGTTTTTAAGTAGTTTTTTTAAACCTGTTTTCGACCGATTATTTTAAACGATTCATTTTATTTTCTTAGTGTTTGATGCATTTAAAATTAAACATTGTTAATGAATCGATCTGTTCATGATGAATCTGAGAAAGTTTTGTTGACAAATTCTTGAGATATTACATAAATTAAGAAAGATATTCTTTAGTGCCCATAAAGTTTAAACGCTCAGTGACTCTATTATCAGTAATCATATTATTAAAAAAAATGCTTTGTTTCAGTAAAAAATATTATTATATTAATTGCAGATTAATCATTTACACTTTAATTTAAAGCATAATTTCTACGAGGGGTAACAGAAAATTAGAGAGATACATATCACGTTATGACTGAAGGTCTTTATAATATTATGAGTGAATTATATGACTATCAAAATTTGAAGTTTTAAAATATTTTGCTTAAGAATCTATTAAAGTTGGAATTGCATAAAATATTTAATTATTAAAATTTTAACAAACATTAAGATTGGCGAACCGGCTGGTCGCCAAAGGCGGCTAGTACTTATATAAAGCTCAATGTGTGTGTGTGTGTGTGTGTGTGTGTGTGTGTGTGTGTGTGTGTGTGTGTGTGTGTGTGTGTGTGTGTGTGTGTGTATGTATTGGCGCTCTACAGGCCAGACTGTTTGACCTACAGCTACCAAAATTGGTACATGTATACCTTGGAGGTCGGGAATGTGCACCTGGGGTCCCTTTTTTGATTTTTTAATTAGAATTTTAATTATTAATTAAAAACTAACTTTCCCGCCAAAAAAATCTTCATTCCCCTACCGCCAAATGAGTAAGGCTTCAGATTTTCCCCCCACGCTAATGAGGATAGGCTTAACATTTTTTGACTGATTATTTCAAACGAGTCTGTTTATTTTCTTAATGTTTGATGCATTTAAAATTAAACATTGTTAATTAATCGATCTTTCAGATTCATACTTTAGAATTAAACAGAATAAAGGAAATTAAAAATTTCTAATCTGCATAGCGTTACCCCAACTGGCGTAGAAAAATTCACGCATTTGCGTTACCATAACTGGCGTTGAAAATTCACGCATGCGCTTTGTGTTCTGATTGTTAACAACTATTTTCGACGGATGCGCACTTGATTTAAATTATTTTTAGGTTAGTTGTATGCTTTTGTAATTAAATTGTATTTATGTTAGTTATATATTTTTTGTATATGCTTATAGTTTTAAGTATATCGTTTTTTAAGTAGTTTTTTTAAAATCTGTTTTTGACCGATTATTTTAAATGATTCTGTTTATTTTCTTAGTGTTTGTTGCATTTGAAATTAAACACTGTTAATTAATCGATCTGCCCATGGTGAATCTGAGAAAATTTTGTTGACAAATTCTTGAGATATTACATAAATTAAGAAAGATATTCTTCAGTGCCCATAAGGTTTAAATGCTCAGTGGCTCTGTTTTCAGTAATCACATTATAAAAAAAATGCTTTGTTTCAGTTAAAAAAAAAGTATTGTATTAATTGTAGATACATCATTTCCACTTTAATTTAAAGCATAAATTCTACGGGAGCTAACAGAAAATAAGAGAGATACATTACATTATGACTGAAGGCCTTTATAATATTATGAGTGAATTATATGACTATCAAAATTTGAAGTCTTGAAATATTTTGATGAAGAAGCTATTAAAGTAGGAATTACATAAAATATTTAATTACTAAAATTTTAACCAGCATTAAGATTAGCGAACCGGCTGGTCGCCAAAGGCGGCTAATCTAAAATAAATTTATAGACAGATTTTCTGAGGCATAACGATCGGGACGCAAAAGAAACATAAATGCACCGGACATCATTTTAAAGATGCGCCAAAAAATTAGTGCTTTTATATTACTTTTTAAAGTAAAATATCACAAAGTGATGAAAGAATAATGCTACGCTCCAGGCGCCATTTAGTCTTTCTAAACCACTGATGACGGAGGCAAAAATTCATACTATGCATCGGGTTCTTGCTCTGCCACTGCAAATTTTATCAGTAAAACTGAATTTTCAAGAACAGAGATTCTACGGAGATTTTATTTCAAGCGACATACTTCAAATTGTTTGGGAAACTTAATAATAAAAAGAAAATGCTATCCTACACTGAGTACTGGGAACAACATAAACTGAATACAAAAAAAGCTTTCGGCAATAAATAAGACAATTATAAATTTATTTAAAGATTTAAATTTGAATTTTCATTCTATTCTAAGAGACAATTTTAGAATAGTAAGCAAATCCCCTTTATTATTGAAATGATCGAAATCAAAATATTCATCTTTCGAGAGAAAAACAATTAACCTCATTATCTGCGTTTCTCTGCTCCTTTCATTTTTTAAATGAGGTTTCTGCCCGAATAATAATGAACCCTTATGGAAATGCGGATTCTTAGAAACTTGAAGAATTCATATAAAAAAAGGGAAAAAAAGGGAGAAAAGAAAAATCACAATGTCTTTAAATGAGTGAAACAATTAATTCTTTCTCACTTTCCGTTTTTTTAATCATCCGCATATCCAATGCATTAAAAGGTGACCATTTCATTTCACTGATTTTTCTGAGCGATTAATTTTATTGTCACTTAAATGGATTCTCAACTGTCTAGCACTGAATCCTTGAACAGTGCCTGTCATCGTGACTTTTTCTTTGGCAATCTATCAATGTCTGACATTTAGCCCCTCCTTCCTGATTTCAGTACACTATCAATGATCTGTTCTCCACCCTAATCTATTATACAGCGAGGCTGAAGATTTTGTAGACCATGTATACCAATCAATCCACATATATTTTGTAACGTTTGGGCAACTTTTGATACTGTAATACAAATCGAAGCAGACAGGACTATTATAAAGATTCGATTTATCTAAAAAATTAGAATTAAAATAATATGAGTAAAAATCGAGAACAAAGTTTTGTGCTAAAAATGGCTATCAAAATTCGTTTTTAATAATTGAGAGCTTTAATAAACAATTAATATTTTAATTAATAAAGCAAAAATAATTAAAAATTTAATTATTTTTGAAAGATAATTTCATTAAATAAGAATGTAACATTAATAAAAAATAGAAGAAACACTTCAAATATCTTAATTGTCCAACAAAGCTAGAGGATAAACAGTAATCCTCTAATTCAGATCTAACATTTCAAAAAAATTTTAATTAGAAGGAAAAGGGATTTTTTTTGTTTTAGAAAGTGTAATCAGAGGCTTAGAGTAAATTAGAGGCCTTAAAAACTATCCCCATACGATCATTGGAGACTCAAGGTAAAAATGTATTTAGAGAACAAAAACAGTACAAAACTTTTTGAACAATTTTTAGTTTTGTCCTCTAATTAAAGAAAATAAATTCGAATAAAAAACATTCCATTCACGAAGTTCCATTATATCAGATACATCTATGCAATGATGCAAACACAATTATATAAATAGAAAATATTAGATTTGACATTTAATTAACAAACAAAAGGCTCAGGATAGTAAATCTGTAATAAACATGCCGATTAAGAATAAAGAGTATCTAATCAATGCAAAAATAATCCTTTATTTACAAAACACGAAAAAAAAATGATGAATAATAAACTTTAAATTACTCTGTTTATAATATCGCAGTTAGGAAATTTTGTAATAAATTTAAAGTATTTTGAAAGTTAATGATATTAAGTCAACATGCAATTTTGTCTACAATAATTTTGATGAATTACTTTGTATTTACTTGAAGAGAAGGATTCCTTAACATCCTACAGTTAATAACTCTACTTATACTAACAATTAGATTTCGTTCTTTGATAACAAATAGAATAGAACAGTTAGATAAAAAGGAATCCTCCGCTTTTAAGTAAAAAAATAGACCAATAAAAGAAGAATCATAATAATTTTTTTAAGAATCATAATCATTTTTATCATCGTTTTGACATTAAGTCTACGTTACATAAGCGACAAACATCATTTCTTACTTTGAAAAGATTATCAGGATTAGATACTATAAGTTTTTCCTAAGCATGGAGTTCTATCAATCATTGTCATGTATGCGGGAGAAGGCGCACATTAAATCTAGAATATTTATAAAATAGAAGTCATTTGACATTGAGCACGCGGGTGCATCACCCTCTTTGAAACAATTTTTCGGTAATTATTTTATTTTTAAAAAAGTGCAATTTTTTGTTATTTTTGAAAAATGTTTTAAGAAATACATTTGAAAAATCAGTGCACTCAACCACAGTTTACTAAATTTTTCAACCCGGAAACCATTGAGAGAAAAACCTTTTTTTTAACCCCAAAGTTTAAAAAATAATACGATGATTAAATATTAACTCTCATTTCGAAAAGTAATAAAATGTATAATTATACATATGCGAGTATAAGGATTCCTGGATTCATTTTAGGGCTTAGGAAGTTAAAAAAATTGTTAAAAATTTATTATAGCTTCTAAAATTTAATGTGAGAATTTTTACTATCATACGGTTATTATAATAATAATTATATGACAAGAATGTGAGAATGATGCATGTTTCAACAAGGAGAATCCAACTTGACATAGGAATGCAAATAGCTAATAAATGTTAAATAAAAGGAAATTTGAGATAAATATTTACTCGGCGAGTTTTACTGATATATAAGTCGATAAGTTTCACCATTCATTTTACAAATATTGAAAAATCTGAAACAAGAAGGTAATATGAAATTTTCCCCGATTCCACATAGGGTCATGACCTACAGTTTAAGAAACTTGGTGCAAGAGAAACAGGTGACAAAAATCTGGAATATTCGCAAAAGAATGACTTCAGTGCTAAGTAATGAATTAAGTTTGTCAAAAATTAAGCTTTTGCGTGTATATTAACATATTAAAGTTTTTTACAATTTAGCAGAGCCTAATTCTAAATTACAACTTTCATATTCTAACTAAATAGCTTTTAAAAATAAAAAGAATAATAACTCCGTTGAAAATAAAATAAACATATAATGATGCTTACTATATATTATTCAATACTTGGGTGTGGTTATGTTATCTGTTAAACAAGTTTGTTAGAAATTAATCTACTATTTAGTTTATGCATGAAATGTAACTTATTACAGCAATTTCAGAATTACAAAAGCTTATTTTTTAATTATTGTTTTCATATCTAATTGTTATAACATATATAACTGTTTCATATCTAACAGCGTTCAAGGATACAAAAAATTCCAACTCTGATTAAAGTAAAAACATATCAAGATGCTTATAATACTGTCTTTGAATAAGTTTGTATAATTTACCAATTACAAATGTATGCAAAACATAAAAAAATTCGCCTATTACAAATTTATGCAGAATTTAAATAAATACGGAAGTTGCAAATTTATGCAAAACCCAAACAAATGCACAAATCATAAATTTATGCAAAACCTAAACAAATGCACAAATCATAAATTTATGCAAAACCTAAACAAATGGCTGTAACATCTTAGCACATAATGATAGGAAGATACATTTTAGATGCAATTCAGAAGATAGTCGAACGTTTTATTTGTGCTATAATTGTGCGATGTAATTCCTCTTGGTAACACTTGCAGCATCCGTGTGATCAACGATACACACTGTGAAGAATGCTTGAAGTCATTGATGCGCATTTGATACTCGTATGCGTAACATGAAAAGACTGTCTTCTGAAATTGCTTCTCGAATCTTTATTTCTTTAAAAATAAGCCATAATTCCCCAATAATATAGTCTTTATGCGTGCAACGATGAACGAATTGAAGATACACTTAAAGAATGCTACCCTAGAAATGCTGCCAGTGTAACAAAAGATGAAGCGTAATAATTGCTTAACAAATCACAGGGCGATTATAACATACACAAGTAAAATAAAAACTTCCGTCTGCACTGTGTTCAAATTTTTTCGTCCTATCATAGTTTAAGAGGCAATTACGGCCATTTGTAGTCGGAACAATTGTTTTGAATATTCCTACATAGGAGAATATATTATATAGAATACAATTAAAAATACATGTGTCACAATATAGGTTTTTTCCTTGCTCGAAGCATACATGATTCCTAGGACACCTACTAAATAGGAGCCACTTAGTACGTGAAAGTTAAAAGAATGGAATGACAACTCAGGTATAGTCTTCATCATTTAACCGTGACTTAAAGAAAATCGATCATTAATAGTCGATCACTGCCATGGATCGAGTAATAAATGATTAAGTGAGTGAGCTCTATCAGTAAAAATATACAATGTTTCATTCTTTTTTCGTCCATTAAATGGCGACGACATAAAAGAAATTCCCATTTATTTTTCATTTACAAACCGTCTTTCGATTGCTATTGCATTTCAAAATAAACTTGTAAAAATGAAATTAAGTAAATTAATATGCATAGAAAGAGAGATTATCCATAGATTTTGCATTACAGTTCAATATTTTTGGGAAAAAATTTGCAAGGATAATTTGATTTTAAGTAATGCTGAAATTCAAACAAAATAAATTTAATTAAAAATGTTTAAAAGAGAAGGACACTCTTATTAGTGCACTAAACAGAAAACTTTATTTTAATCATTTTTTTTTTAAATATTTTGAAGTGGATTGTTTCTGAAACTCATTACCAAATAGTGCAACTGATATGAAATAAAATAATAACTTAAGATTTGAAAACATTAAAAAGAATATTCTCATGAGTGAATATACAAAGAATTTTCGCTTAAATATATAGTATAAACAAAAAGTATAAATTTCATTCCTGAAATACATCAGGAAAGAAGTGAAAAATCGATAATAAAATTTCATCTTTACAAGCATGAGACATGTCCAGATAAATAATAATGCTCAATGTATTAAAAGAAAATCTCACCAAATCAGAGCTCAGCATTAATGTATTATTAGAACAAAATTTTACGAACACAACATTAAATGATTTTATTAAGTCTTTAAAGAAAAAGTTATCGGGATCGATATAGTGTAATAAAAAACTCTTTAGAAAGTCGTTCAAGAGATAGTTCCAAAACGACGTATTAACGATGATGTTCTGACGAATCATATTTCAAAACGATAACTTGTTTTACTGTTGCTATGCAATATAACGGCCGAAGCCTACTTTTGAATAAGATGTCATAATTATTTTAACCCATTATTAAACATATAAAATCAAAAAATATTACAATATTTAAAATTTGTTCAAATATTTCAAATATTTGAACATTTTAAACGATTAAAAATAATGATTTGCTATTAGTGATTAATGTCCATTGTCTATCCTTAACTGTAACCACTGATGACCCTCACCTTGAAAGAGGCCAATAAATCATTCTAAACTTCGCTGTTAACAGAGATCAACGGCATTTTAGCACTATCAAAGGACAAGATACGGTAATTATTCATTCACAGATGGGTCGAAAAATATACATCCGAATCCTTGAGTTGTATGTTATAACATCCCCTATTCTTTCTGTCAATCGGTTAATTATTCTATATAAAGCAGAGAAGACCCCAAGTCGCCTAATACAAGAATTTGTCTTTGGTCCAACTTTGTTGCGTATAAGGGAAGAGAGGATAAAATAGAAATGAAAAAGACTGATGGTTGATAATTCAACTTAGGTAAAGCTTTATCAGAAATTTGCGACGTTTAAAAATTTTTTCAATGATTAGGAATGAATCTGAACTAAGTCAAAACGACTCATTTAAAGAGGACGTGTGACAGATTTTATTATTGATCAATTCTTATTTATTTCTTAAATACCTGATTTTTTTAAAAATTGATATAAAAATATTTCTTGAATAAATCATACGAAAAATAGTTTTAAAAATCATTGTTTTAAATGCAGTTTACGGCTAAGAAACAGCTCATTGTCACACTGAGTTTTAATTCGCCATAAAAATAATTTGAACAGTGATAAATGTAGACTAAAATGCCTTAATTTACAAATAGGAATTTTTAATTCAACATTGCAAAATAAAATATGGTATTCTCAGATCTGCAAGCAAAACATAAAGGACATGCGATCACAAAATAAAAAAAATATCAATTTATAATTATTTTTTCTTCATCAGCACTCGTACAACCATGTGCATGTTGTAAATTAATTACATATTCAGTATGTATCCTATTAGCAATAACAGGTATAAGAGTTTTAATATTATTCCCATAATATTTTAAAAGATAAAACTGGTTATGTTGTTTAAAGGCAACACTGGGCATTTAAGTATAAAAAAAAATTGATGAAATATGCATGTAAAATCCAATTTGAAACATGCCATATATATGGAGTGATAAAGTATTAAGACATATTTACGAAATATAACGTAGGCATAAATTACCTTCATTGATCCCAAACAACAGCTTATGGATACATACATGATTTTTATTCGAATTTATGGATGATTCATAGGCAGACAGGATGGATGATCCATTAGTAGCAGATGTCTGTATTGCAAAAGAAGAAATGTTGGAGCACCTTTCCAGTGTCATCATCAGTCAGCTCATCAGATAGCACTAGACCATTAAGAAGGGCTCAGACAAAGATAAAGGATACTTCCAAAGACGGTAAGAAGGACGCTCAACAAGTGAGAAAGAACTTCAATCAATCGATACGAAGGATTAACGTTGATCACCAGAAAGGATAGCTTACTCTTTCACTGGGACTTTCTTGCGAAGGTTGCCTTTACGAAAAGATGTTATTTAACCTTGCAATTATATGTCTAGCAACTTAACGCGGGTTTAAAGTTAGGCCATTTTCTGCACCATGCAGAGCTCTCATAGTATATATAAAGCATAGTATTATCGAAGTGTTGTTAATAAATACTAATTCATTTTGTTTTAAAAACAGTTGAACGAATTTGCTTTAAAAGTCACGCGTTGTGGTAACACGCTTTATAGAAAATAACGTAATGCGGGATATTTATTTACAGCGGATTCCTATAAAGTGTTATTTTTTAACCACGTGATATATGAATCTATTGCTTGTCTTGCAAGACGGATCAGGGAAAGGCTAACAAACACTGATTGTTATTACTACAGAATGATGTTTGTCAACTTTACAGTATGTTTTTTTTGTTTTTTTTTAGTTCTGCTGGTCTGTGGTAGCCAAATAGTGTGCTTCAAACTTACAAACGGGGACTTTCAGCTTTGAAACCAGTTTTCACTAAAAGATTTATCTTGTAAGAAGGCCTACAGCACATTAAATATGACGTTGAAGATTAAAGGTTCTTTTGCTGGCGTGGTGTGGTGTGGAAGTTCAGGGAGAGGATGCTGCATCATTTTGTTGTACTTTTAATCTAGTAACGACTCAAAATTATGAGACCTGTCCCAAAATAGTGTCTGCGTTGCTTTAGAGTGAAACGTCAATATAATTAAATAAGCAAACTAACTACGCTAATATAATTAACCCTTTGCACGCGGAAAAGTAATTCGATGCATAATTATTCACTTAATGTAAGGGCTTGTTTATTGCTTCAAAACATAATTGTTTTAAGTTGAATTTCCCCGAAAAATGAATCTACGTCTTTTTACCATTCTGTAGGTATTTTTAACAATCAAAATTGAAAAATAAATAAATAAAGCGTCAAAATGATGCACCGTCTTGAATGGTGCCCAAGAGGCACCATTCAAGACAAGCGCAAAGGTTTAAACTAAATAGCTATATAAAACCTAAAAATTTTGGAAAATACAATTGGAGGAATATTGAAATCTTTCAAGGCACCCATTATGGAATTTGCTAGAATAAACCCTCATTCACTAAGTTACGAAAACAAATTTAGATCAGATACGTATCTCTAACTGGCCTTTCTTTCACTAAACAGTTTCTGAGAAGAGGGAACTTTCATTTTCAGTTGTCAACCTCTATCAGCATTTATCCGATCCGAAATCTGCCTTTTATTTTATAAAAATGTCCCTGATAGATTAAAAAAAAAGTCTATCGCATCGATGCTTTTTCCCCTCTTGAAATGAAGTTGGAGGGCTAATAATTTCATAGTAATGAAAATGTATACCCAAGACTAAGTCATCCCAAAAGGCTTTTTTCCGAAATGCCTTCCCTCTGATTGGATTCTTCCATGCCCATTTCTTTCTAGTTCCATGCTATTAGAGGAATCCATTTAACGAAATTTCGCGTATGAAGAAAAACAAATTACGAATTCCTTTCGGTTGAAGATCTCTTTTAAAGAAGACAGATCGCTTTCGAAAATAAGCTGGAAGTCTGTTTTTCAGTTTCGCTTTCGCCTAACTTAATTTCAGGCTCTTCTGCACTAAGCCAAGCCGCCTGTAGAAGGGTTCCATTGCATTTTTTGCAGGAAGGAAGTTGGACGAAACAAAGATTAATGCTCCCACTATCGACCGAAATACCGCATTTTGGTTTCAAACCCTTTCCTGTGCTATTACGATGATATTTATAAATATCGCAAAAATATTGGGGAGCTGCAGCCGTTGCTATCCCATCTTTGGGGTAAAATAGGAAGACATATGAATGATGATGCTATCTGTTTTGAAAAATTGAAGTTTTTGGCTTATATATCACTATTCTATTTTCATATCCGAGTGAATTATTTATATTTTTTACAACACTTCTATATTTGAAATCTAATAAAAATTGGTAATAATGCCAGTATTTAAAAATTTCGGAACATTTTTTTTTATTGCAATATTTGCTTTTAAGTCAAAAGAAAATATGTAATAATGTTGGTATTTAAAATAAAAAGCGCCTGCATTTCTACATTTAGCATATAAATTAATACATTGTAGACCGCTTACAAGTTAACGAGAGTTTTTATAATTCACTATCGTTCTCAACTGCAAAATCATAGACGGTGACATGATATAACTTTTGTATCAAATTGCCGTTAAATAATGCGTTAAGTATGAAAACGGTAAATGGTAAATAAATTAAGAGTCTCAGTACATTACTTAAATCAGAAATTTCAGTACTGATAGAAGAATTTAAAAAAAAATTGAGTCAGAGGGAAAAAAATCATGAAACTTTCAATTCTAAAATTTAATTTCTAAACATCACTTCTGAGATTTCGACAATATCGAATTCAAAGTTCATATTTTTATAAGCTAGGGTATATTGTTAAAAAGGTCTGTATAAAATTAGGTGTAAGAAATATTTCAAATTTTAGTTCCTTAGTGATTAAATGGTACCTACAATCTACAATAGGTTGCTGTCTAGTAATTATAGACGATTCATCACTTATAGAGTATAACTGCCTCACGATAAAGAATTTTAAAAAAAATCCGACTAATTTTTTTTAACCGCTTAATGACTTTGCAGTCAGAATTGTGTTGCTCCATACTTCTCCCACTCCTCCTTCTCCATAGAAATGATCCGAATTCCACAGCACAATCATTTTTATGGAGCCCAAAGCCCTTTTTCACTTTATAAAAAATGGTCTGCTCCATCGTGGTTTTTTATATTTTTTTCGATAATCTCTGTATTATGTTTTTCTTAATAATAATTGAGAGAACAAAACGCTAAAGATGGTTAACCTTGTTTTTACCTTCTTTTTTTTTTTTTAATTTTCATAGAGAGCCACGGAAAAATACCTTATTAATTTCTGTGAATCTTGAACGGTGATAAAATTTAAATGTATTTATTTTCAACCTCTAAATTTCGACTGCTTTTTTAACCTAAACTTGTGACCTCATTTGCATCGTTTCCATCCTCTTTCACATTAATAGCTCCAATCAGTATTTATATCCGTTCACTGCTGTTTGTAACGATGGGAGGAGTTTTAAAATATCCTCGCCCCTTTTATCTGCACCATTATCAGATGCTCAAATCCCAACTTTTGTTTTGGCGTCAAGCAATTCAGCGACGTTTTTTCAATGTTTAAAATGACCGATTTATCAGTGTGCAAATAAATCTTAACATAAATAAACAGTATTTATGCTGATTCATTATCTCCCTTTACTGACCAAATTGCAGGTTATATTGCTAATATTTCCCTTCGGCATTTTTTTAAAAATTTTGTATTACACTTTTTTTTTTTTAAAGATCACAATTTGTTTCAATCCTATTTCAGGAACTTAGTGGATAGAGAAGATCTCATTGCAAGGAAACAAAACTTTTAATTTTATTATATATTTTTATCTAAAGGAAAATACGAAAAATATTATTATTATTATTTCTAAAGCGCTCTGTCAGTGTAATAAGAGACTTTCCAAAACAACTTTCGTTAGTTAATCTGTGACTATTAGTTCTGAGATATCACTAACGGGGCAATATTCTGTCTAGACGGACACATCTTCTAAATTATGAGAAAAGGGCGAAAGGGCGTAGGATTATATGGAAACGGCGGAAAAGGAAGATTAGGAGAAGACGGATAAAATCTATTTTCGGCATATATTCGGGCAAAAAACTTTTTTCGACTTCTTGTTTTGTTGATATTTTTTTAAGGTCTTGATTGTGTATAATGCAATACAATTTTGACGTAAGTGTCAGCAAATAGTTATCAATAAAACGAATTCATTTCAAAATTAAAATAGTGCTACGTTAAATTTAAATCGTATTAGTCTAAATAAAACATTTCCTTTATTGCTCCTTTAAGGTTACAGTTCTACCAACCAAAAGAGCTAAACTTCCCAATTTACAGTCCCTTCAGTTAAACCGAGACTAAAACGAAGGTTTTAAATGGATATAACTTTCGGAAAATGATTTAATAACTTTTCTCTGCATAACT
Organism: Argiope bruennichi; assembly: GCF_947563725.1. Lineage (NCBI taxonomy): Eukaryota > Metazoa > Arthropoda > Arachnida > Araneae > Araneidae > Argiope > Argiope bruennichi. The sequence continues at coordinate 55,139,781 of NC_079162.1, forward strand.
CACTGTTCATTTTCAGCAAACTGATAATATTTTTTCATCTTTTACCGTTTCTACTTCACTTTAGTTCTATAAATATGCTCTTCCTTTATTTTCTTATCTTGTATCTAAATGTGTTTAACCGAAAATATTTTTTGCATATTAAATGGCATTTTAACGATACTTATATACTGATATACAAAAGATTACTCCACAAAATATTAGGGACAAAAATTCATTCGAAACAATAGCTATTGAACATAATCAGAGAGTTCTTAACATTTATTTAAAAAAATTACAATCTCAGACATCTCCGAATGAAATGTTATAGCAATATTTTCTAGTCCTTACCCTTAAACATTTCATGAGAATTTTGGATTTAAATGAGTGAATTTCTTAAGTTTAAAAACTAGCATTTATTTAAAATATTAATTAATGATTTCTTAAATTTATTTTATTCCATATGTCCCTTAAGGAAGATGGGTATTCTGTTTTAAAGAATTACAATTTACATATTAAGAAATACATTGCAAAAAAAAAAAATGCATATTTCGTGGACAGTACCGTATTTCGTATACTAGCTGCCATTTTTATGTGTTCGTGTAGCAGTTACGAAATTATGTGTTTAGTTAAATTTAGAAAAATTGCTTAGTATAGAATTCGTATAGTAAAATCTAGAATAACCTTTACAAACATTTCTGATGGATGGAAAAATATGAATGAAGGTCTGTTTTATAAAGATGAATGGTTCGATTGCGGAGCTTCAACCTTTCAAAAGCCTACAAACGTGAAGGTTGAGTAATTTGATATTTTTATATTCAATGAACTCTCTTGCTTTTATTAGTGTTAATTTCATTGTCTTCTTTCTATAATCATCAAAATAACGCTTTCTTCAAGGGTAATATGAAATAGAGTCAACTCTTTTTTGCAAACCCTATTAGTACAAAATATCCAACAATATTAGTACAATATCGCACCGCATTCAGAGTACTGGAAACATTTTGGTGACATCGTATAAAATCTTGAAATAACAGGAGATCCTGGGACCAAAGAATTGCTGAGGCCGATTCCAAGGAGGATTCTCAATGTGTATAGCCTTGGTGCACATTAAATTCGTGGAGGATTAAACATTCTCTTATTAGTGAGGCAAGGAAGATTGGAGAGGTAATGCCTGTTCAGTTGTATTCCTAATTGTCTGATACAAAATAACTAGAAAATGATTTCTTAATATTGTATTATATTGCTTGAAGACGGAAAGCTAATCTAGCTAAACTTCGTTAATCATGAAAAACGACAAAGCGTGCTTAATAATAGATGCAAATTTAACTCTTTTTAGCTACGTGAATTGTAAGTGCTTCGAAGCTTCATCAAATATCAATAGATATAATTTAAAGAAATAGAAACTGTAGCATTTCATTTTTTTCGATTCATACAGGCGTAATTTAAAAAAAAATTAACTTAGGGGTTATCAAATTAATTATTTGGAACGTCATTCGAAACTTTTTCAATAAATATTTTTATTCGTTATAAAACACCCTATCTCCGCCCGTTCATCTGCAGCGGTTCAACCACTATAGTAGCCGTACTGAAACGATGTTCCAAGAGTATTATATTAAAGATGGGTAAATTATGAAATGAATAGCATAAAAGACAAACTTACGAGGTATTTAAAGTTAGCCCATACCATTAGTTGTATTAAAAGGGAACTAATTGCCCCCCCTTTTTTTTATGGTATATTCACTTGTTATTGAAGGATTTATAAATCACATATCAATAAGTATGATCTTTTCTACATATACAGTGCGTAAGATATTTTCCTTTATAGGTATATATGATATCTTCCTAACTAGGCGGTACCTATGTTGGCGGTTGCTTACTAAAAAGTGAATAAGGCTATTACTCTACCGGTTCAAACACTTCTATTTCGAATATTTTTTGTGCATTCAGCTTGTGTTAAACGATTCAACAGAAATACATTTCACAAAAAAAAAAAAACAATGATCTTATAGCGCTTTGCCACTGTTTACGTTATTTAAAAATTCTGCTCCATTACAGAGACCACGACCAGAGAAAATTCTGCTCCATTACTGCTTACAGAGACCACGACCGTACTCAAGAAATTTACACTGAAAATAATCCAACCATTATCACAATTGAGACATTCGATAATGGGAAAAAAAATCAATTCAAAACAAACGAATATGACATTTTGAAATCCTTTTTTAAAAATAAGTATACCATAAAATATATAAACTAAGTTCTTCAGTTTTATAATGTAACGTAAAATAGGAGAGGGGAGACAAACCCTTTTTTGTATCTGGAAAGATGCACTCAAATAAAGAAGAAAAAAATATTAGGAAACTTTCCGTAAGGTTTGGGTAAGTAAACCCTGGCGAACATCTTATGCAAAGTTCTGCACTATGTAAATTGATTTTTCAAATTATATAATGAATAACTCGATGAAAAATTAGACCCACCTCCGATTAGCCGGAAAATTTCATATAGAATTATATGAAAATTTCCATGATGTTTAAATAAATCCTGACAAGGATCTTAAAATATGAAAACCTTAACTTTATTCGAAATAACAGTTTTTCATTTATTAATTATTTTATTGTTTTTGGAGATAGAATGCTATAGCATAAAGTCAATGTAATCGAAAAAATGCATATATTTTTATTAAAATTTACAAAACATGCGCTATAATTTCAAAAACTTGCTAATACTATAATTTTTAAACTTGCGAAAAAATTGAAGGACTTTATTATTTCTCTCAACATTATTTAAATTGCGGTGCTTTAAAACTAATATAAGTAAATAAAATTAATTACAAGAGACGTTAAATAATAGTAAAAATACTTTTTTTTATATTTTAAAGATTAAATCTTAAATGTTTACATATCATTTATTGCCAAATAATAAATAGGACATCTGTTTCAAAAAGTTTCATGTAACATTCAAGTATATCTTTTTTTTAATAGTAACATTTTCTAATAACGATAATTAGAATATTACACAAGGTTTTGTTATCTGTTGAGGACACAATGAAAACAAAAGAATAGTTAATGATACAATCTGATGAATAAAACAGTAATATAGCCAAAGAAAATGAATATCATAAAATGGATTTTAGTGTTTTTAATAAAATTAATAAGAATGTTGGACTGAATAAATTAATCGAAAATGAAATTTTTTAAAATATGAAAATTTGCGATAATTAAAACATTTTTATACAAAAAATGTAAATATTAATTCATTGTGTCAAATATTCATCACTACTGATGTAAAAAGTTTTGAAAGCTTAATAAGAAAATGAAACTTGCAATTTAAATGCGATATATATTCAGTTTTTAATAAAGATATTTATTAAAAATTACTTCTTGTAAATAAAACATCTAAAATTCAATTAAATATAGCAAAATTCATGTATTTATTTCTGTAAAATTAAGCTGAATGTAAAATTCACATTATATATATGATAAATTTTTAATACTCAAGAAATATATTTCAGGAAAATATAAAATAATTTATTCAACAATAACAGAGTAAATCATCTTTAATTACCTGGTTTGACACCTTGACAGACCGTTACGAGGATGGTTAGAAGCACAAGAGGAACGTAGAGCCACGGCCCCGTGTTCAACATTGTTCTTTCTCAGCTGTTGGGATGTCAACACTACAGCTGAGGCGATTTCACCGTCACAGCTGTCAGTAGCCAACTATCCATAATAAACAGTCGTTCATGAACGAGAAGTCAAACTCATCCTGATTCAACATCCGAAACAAGTTTTTATAGTCACCGCTTGTCCATAGAGAGACCGCGAGCGAAAACGTACACAAACACAGTCAGCTGGGAAAGTAATTCCAGGAAGTACGTAATCATGCCTTACTTCCCAGGTGTAAATAAGCCAATCGAACGGAATCGATTCAGCTCACAGAATTCCCGCCACAAATGAAAAAACGTTAAGATGTTGAGGGAAAAAAAATTTACAGTATCTGTCTAGCAGTCTATTCCACTAACAATTTCTTCAATGGAATTCTCAAGAAAATATTTCCTTGAGTGAGTTGTCACTATATCTAAGCAACATAGGACAATAGAGGGCTTTGGATGATAAATATTGAAGAATGAAAACAAAAATTGGAATACCTGGAAGGTAAGAAGAAACATCAGTCACGAGTTCTGACTCACTCCTTTTCGAGAAATCATTGTTTTCATTCATTTCGCCGAAACGATGTTTCTCCTAGTGGCCGCTTCACCACTAGCTGCAATTCACAGAATCGGCGGATCGCAACAACATTTGTCAACGATTTAACAACATCCCTTTCATTCTAAATGAATGGTATCGCCCATTCACACGAATTTCGGTTTCTAGGTGAATCGCGTTTTAGGAAGTGGATTGTTCAAGGAATTCTCAGATTGATTAATGATCTTCGATTTCGAGGCTTTCGTTTCCTGGAATGATAGCGACGGAATGGCTCGTGGTTGATATACAACACGGGAAGGGAGGCTGCGCGGCTATAATAATAGCGAAACTCTCTGTGGAAGTGGGTTGGTGGAACAGCAGCGACAAGTTCATTGTCGTGCCGCTTTGTTTACATTTCGGATCAATTTATACACAATTTAAAATCAAACTTTCATTAAAAATTAAAAAAGGTACCTGAATGAATAATCTATAAGCTTTTTTATATCTCGTTGCAAATTTTTTTTGGAAATAATTTAAAATTTAATTTTTCTGTCAAAAAAGTGAATTTACTTTTCTAGAATTTCTTTTATTACATATTATTTTGGGTTCCATTAATTTTTTATCAGAAATTGATAATAACATTCCTGTATTTTAATTATTTACCTTCAATTAGGTTAGAATTATACAATAACGTTTTTTTAATAAATTGGATTTCACAAATAGGATGTCTACATAAATGGTAAAGATACTTTCGTTGAACAATCTTGTGGCGCCATCTATAGTGTAATATCATAAACAGTCCGAAGAAATTGCTTGAATTGCATATCAGGCAGGATCTCCACCGAGGTAAAGCGGGGGTTCGCATTGACTTAGTAACACCTGTTGTTAAGGCGATGGTTTATTGATTTTAAATTATAGTTTCCAAGAGAAGTCCTTAGTGATGACGGGTACAGGCGAGCTAGCCCGTCATCGCTGCAGGGTAGATGAAACTGGTGGGTTGAAGTTAACCGGTTTGAAATATAACTTTTAATCTGGACTGTAATCCGGATTTCATTCAATATTTTTACATTTAAGTAAAAGAATTCACCGATATTTTTCAAAGATATGTTATTATATATACCACCTTTTCTAAGTGTACAGAGAATGAAGAAATAAGGAATCTCAGATACGAGCTAACATTATAAGAGTAATAAAACAAATAAATAATGACATATTTTACATATTTTTCTAAAAGCGAACGAACGATAAAACATAATTTAACTATTATGAACATTCATCAAATTATTTTCACAATTTAAATATTAAGTGATTCATGAATATTCCCCCAACATAAATTAAACTTGATACTCATCTATAAATAATCTTGTAAAATATTACTTTGAATGAAACTCATCCAAAAAGACAATTTTAAAATAAAAATAATTAAAAGTGTATTCAGATTAGCGATGTATACTTCTTGAATCATTAACTCTTTCTTTATTAAAATTTGGTATGTAAGATTTTATGGGATACGCCACTAAATGGAAGTCTAGATCAACTCATAAAAGGTATGGCATTCAGTTTAAAACTTACGGCATCATAAGAATCAAATATAAGACTTTTTCGCTTTTACTGATTTTACCTGATCGGGGGAGGGGGGGTTATTCCCCCCCCCCCCGAGTTAGGAAGAAATGGGAGGGTGTCGAACTAAGAGAGTGAGTGTTCTTTCACACTTAACCTTCTGCTAAACGGCAGGTGATCTTTTGCTTTTCACATAACCATCTGTGCGACTGAAAATCGGTTTATGTTTTGTCGTCCCGGTTGAAACAGATAGGTGTGAGTGAGGCTTGAGGGATAAGCAGGGACGGCTGCTATATTTAGCATTAAAAGGAATGAATTCACCAGACTTTACAATTTTTTTAATAGAATTAGAAAATAACTTTTATCCGTGACAAAAAGAAAGATTGGTATATTATATAATTTTAATTAAAATCCAGAAGACTTTTCACGTCGATTTGATAAATTATGCTTCCATTTTTAACGAGGCAAAAACTTATAATTTTTATAAAGAACCTCACTCAAAATTATTTTTATCGTATATCTGTACGTAACCGAATTTTTCTTCAAAGAAAGAAGGAAAGAAACAAGAAATGAGAGGAAAAAGAGGAGTTGTAAAGGAGAGGAAACAGAAGTTGGATACGTAGAATAGAATTCTTTGAGGAATAGAAGTTATGAGTTCTTAAGATAGTTTATAATCTGAACTATTTTAAAAAAGAGGAAAGATATTTCAGATCACACAATTTGATTACTTTCGAATCATAAGTGCCAGATGTCAATGTTTATTTTTGAGAGTTAATGTTTGAGAGTAACGAAACGCTTTTATTAGACATTTATTAATGTTTCAATCTTCATTTCCGCCTTAAACAATTTCTATCATTTTACATCCAAATCACAAGATGATTTTAATATTCGCCCATTCAACGCAAAGCATGCATTTTTTTATTTCAGTTTCAAGTCATAAGGAGATAATCAATATCCATCAAGGTTTTACAACAAATTATGAAAACAACACAGCACTTTGCAGCAAACTTAACTATTGCTATACAATGGCTCTGAATAATAGAAATGAAAATAAATAATAAGATTTGTATACTTACAAATAAATGGCTCTTTTTAGATTGAGTCAACTTTTGTAAGAAAATTTTATTTGATAATATTTTATTAACAACTTCACAAATGGACATGGGATGCGATTATAATCAGTTACTGAGCTTTCTGAAAAGACAACATGCATTTAAAATTTTGTCTGTGAAACCTTATCAAGGTAGATTTGAAAAAAATGCCAGACATATGATTTATGATTAATAACTTTCAAATTTACATAATAAAAGGGTTCTCTATTTCAGATTTTGTTATTTTTTTTTCAAAGATCTAGTACTACATAAGTATTTTAAAAATAATTTTTGCCTGAACGAAAATAAGATATTTGCCTAAACTCGTATCATTCTATAAGTTAGGAGTTTTTGTTAAAAGTATCAAATCATTTCACTTCAAATGACACTACTGCAGTGATTATCTGGATTCCGAATCCATATGTTACAAAAAGTAGAAATTTTCGGATCCAAGTAGAAAAGTCTGAATTTAGTTTGTAGAAAGTAAAAATAATGAATCTAATTAAAGCAGAAAATACAGAATCTAAAAAGAAGACAAATTATTTGTCTACACTGATATAAATTAATAGTAGATTTTATCAAAAGATAAATGCTTGGCTTGGCGCAGATTTTCATTTTGAAGAACATTAAAGTGACTGTTTGGATTCCAAATTCAGCTCTAGTCTTTTAATGCATCTTTCCAAATTTGTTATAATATAAATGGAAATATTTAAATTACATTCTGATCATAATATCTCAGAATAATAGCATTAAAACGGATAGCTTGTATTTTAATCATTTTTGCGGAAGGATTAATCAGCAGAAAATTAGGATTTTAATAAATCTGCAAAAATGTTCTCCCCTTTATTTTCTCATATTCTTCCATGGTGTGATTTTCATTTTGTGTTTAGCTTCGTTGTATTATGAAATAATAATTATAATCAAGTATGCATTTTGAATCTCTTCCCATTAACGGTAATTTGATACAAAATCTACAATTTTGATGTTAAGGCTATGTACCAAATTTTATTTATCTAATTTATTGCGTTTTAAAATTGTCGTGTTCATATATGCACGAATGTACAGATTGAAAGACAATCAACTAATTGACAGAATTGGTTCAATATTTGATAAAGATCTATAATTTTGATGATAAACTATATGCCAAATTTCATCCATGTAACTAGCTGCATTTTTGAGATACCGTTCTCACATGCATATGAATAAATAATTAAACATTTGGCTTTTCGGCTTTCGGCTTTTGGCTTAAAAATACACATATTCCCGATCTCTTTGCGTTTTAATTATTGTTTCCTTACAGACTTAATCCCAAATATATGCTGACTCAGAAAGCTTTACAAAAGAAGATATTCATCTAGATCTCAAAGTTGAAATTTTCGATGATTATAATACTTTCACTTTGACATTTCATGCTTGGAAAATCGAAAATAATAGTATAATTTAATAGTGCCATTTTCCTTGCATTAATTCGTTTTGTATGAAAAATATGCTAATTTTTTTTTCCACTTCCATGCTATTTAAGTCGATCAAAAGAATCAATCGAGGCAGGAAAAAAAACGAGTGGAAATATTTCTTTTACTTATTTCTCTTTCTTTCTTCCTTACTTTTTTTTGTGCGGTTGCTCAGCGACTTGTGTGTTTCTGACACATAGCTGAATGAATTGTGACATTTCCCTTAAATGGAATACAACAAGCATTCCTGTAGAGAAAGTTTTAAAAATTGTCTCTGTCAGTTATTTATAACGTTTGAATCTTGGATTAAAAAATGAAGATTTTGTGATCTTTGGGATGGTTAAGATCTCATTTAGTTGCGTAAGGATTAAAAATTTATACTTTATTATTAGGGAAAAGTCAGGTAGGACGGGAGTCTAATATTGTAAGTAGTTATAAAATCAACATTTACCCTTAATTTTGAAGCTATAATTCATTGTGCAGTAATTATGCTTATAAATATGTAAAATTGAAGTTATTTTCTATTTTTGTTAATTAAAAATTAGTCACATGTTTTTTCCGTTGAAAAATAAAACTTTATCATGCTCTATCGGGTGAGGTAAAGTGGACTAATCTTCTAACAACGACGGACTGATTTCTTATTTTTGGTTTTTTTTTTATACGCATTATTTAAATTAAGCCCATCACTTACACTTTTAGCACTGAATCAAATCCTCAGTAGACTATCAGAGTAATCACAGTAAATACAGCCGTCATCATCCCCCTCTAAATTTCTTCAAACTTAACTCCGGAGGCATTAGCATTTTCATCGATTTTGGATCCCACCTTCCCCTACCAGTTTTCCTTGTATATCCGTTATCCATTTTTCTATATCCATTAATCTGAAAAGGGGGGCGGGAGATTTATCAAGGTGGGGAGAAGAAGGATTATTGTCCCACAAAATATCCTCCTCTTGTCCCACCCACACAATAATGGAGTGGGGGTGGGGATTAATGCTCTTTGTTGGTTGAGTCTACCTATAAAATATATAAATTAATCACTAAGGACCACAATTTTTATTAGAATATGTGAAGTTATAATTAGATACGTATAAGTTGCTTATTTCAGCTCGAAGCTGAAACGATGCAAATAATATGTTCGAAAGAAACTGCATTACTGCTTCGAAAAGAGAAAGGATTCAATAGAAATAGCTGTTACTTAGATAATGACTTCTTTACCACTAGTGCAAGCATTGTCAGTTTGATTGCATCTCAGAGTCAATCAGTAGCTAAGCTACCTCGTCTTGTTCCACTCTTTCCAACAGTTTTGTATTTAATCTCGAATGGCTAGATTTTCTGAGTTTCAATCTGAAATAAAAGATATTTGGTGGAATGGCAGAAGGAATTCAAAAGAATTGCTTTCAAAACAATAAAAAAAGTAATTTATTATTGGTGAAAAAGTAAAAGATAAAAGAAGCGGGAAAAAAGCTAACAATATGCTTTACAATTACTTTTATGACTTTTTTCGTCAGATTAGGTAATCCTTATTGGTTATATTGGGTATAATATATTCTACATACAATAGAAGCTGAGAAGACGAATTCTTGAGAAATTTTTTTAAATATGCTTTTTAAATTTTTCTAACATTCTTTTAATATTCTCAGTTGATATATTTGTTAAAATTGAGAAAATATGGGACAAACAGTCAACAAAAAACCGGAACTGTACCAGTTAATCCACAGCATCTATTTACGTCATTCCAAACTCATAAAGGTAATTATATTCTATGCAGTGCAAAAGTTGTAAAGGACAATTATTCAAGAGCTAACGTTTTAAAAATTAAATCAAAATAATCTTTATTTAATCCTTTTGTAGTATCTATTTATATTTCAATAAAAATCTTTTTTGATCTTCGATCGTTTTTGCCTAGAAATAATTATGAAATAGCATGTTATGAATAGAGAAAGTCTGGTTACTTTAATTTAACATAATCACATGCTCTGGATGTGATTATATTTTATAGTTACCCGAATCAATTGACATCAAATCAGCCAAGTAAGGAATTCAGTTTTTAATATCGAAATTTTCAGTTTATACATAAATTTATTTTTTCTGATTCAATATACTAGAATTAGGAGCACGTAATTTACATAATTGGAATAGAATTATTTGAGAATACTATTTAAATTTGTTACTAAGACGTATTTTTTGCAAGGCAATAACCACAAATCTTTATGCGTTATGAATTACCAAACAAATACCATAACACCTTGCCTCTGGATATGACTTTATTTTTTAGCTGCACAAATCAAGTAAAATCATATAAATCAAGCAATACGTTCAATATTCGGTGCTCAGTTTTTTATTTATATTTTAATTTTCTGTACGTTTCAGCATATTAGAGTTTGTGACGTACATTGCGCAATTAGAATCGAATTATTTCTGAAATCTATTAGAATTTATAACAGATAGACTCTTTTACATGAAAGTAGCCATAAAACTCTATGTGCTATATAAAGTTCAGATATTCATGAAAGAGTTTTCAATGCTTTAGCTCTTAAAAAAATTGAAACTATGGTGGATCCATTCAGGTAAACGATAACTTAAAAAGTTTTTTCCATGTCTACAGCTCAAGTTGATGAAATATCCAATTAATAATTAACATTATATCAGCATCAGCTAACCATAACGCATTCAAAATTACAAGGTAAGTATCAAGATAACCCTCTTTCTACTTCAAAAAGGAAGTAACTCTCCTTCTCCTTCTACTTCTCCTTCTTTTATTAAATTAAATTATTTTAAATATAACAATTTTAATAGTGTTTCAATATGCCAAGAATAATGTTATTTTAGTCCAATAAAAATATGCCTAGATTAAATGCTTTTTATTTATATTAGAATATATATTTTCTTCATTTATAATTAATTAATTAATTATTAATTAATAATAATTAATTAAGTGCTTCAACAAATAAAGTAATTTAGACTGAAAACTAATTTTTTAGCGTAAAAACATCCGCATAATTCATTGTAAACATTGTTTAAAACTACAAATATGAATCCTTTCAATGATTTTCTATATATCCATGATGTTATTAAAAGCCTTTAAAGTATGTTAAATTTTCCAAATTAAAATCAAATATATCAGTATATTTCTCTTGAGCGATTTTACATCTCCTACATTACATTATATCCATCATTACTCACTCTTATATAATCCGTTAAAAAAGAATGCAAATGCTACTTTTTAATTAGGAGCTAATTATCGCAAATCAGAAACATACCTACGAATAGAAATTGCTATTATTTAAAGCCATTGTTTTGATAGCGATTCTTTCACAAAAAATTTCTCAAGTGATATTAATTTTTGTTTGTTTAAACTTTATCACGACAATTATTTTTTGAAGATAATGATGCCTTCAAAATCAATATCCAATTTATTGTTTTCCAAATACTATAAAAATAATTATGATGAAAGATTTTTGTTTTATGTCAGCCAATTAAGTTTGTCATGATGTTTGATTATTTTTTTTAACTTGAACAACAGAAAAAAAAGATAGTGAATGTCAAATAATCGATCTTTGTAAATCTGTTTTATATATCGAGAATACAGAATAGAACTTTTGTTCATATAAATTTCATTTATAGTAAGAATATAAGTATAAAGAATTTTCGTTAATCTTACTTTTTTTGCTTATCTTATCTTAATGTTCGTTCCAAAAGCGAACATGAAAACAAAAATGAATAATTCTAGATTCGTATTCGAACATATATTTTGGATAATTTCTTTCGATACATATATTTTTAAGGACAGTTAAAAGGTCCAGTGTTAAATGAACAAATCAATTAATAAAATGTAAAAAGCAGAGGAAAAAGTTATAAAAATAATTAATTTCTATATTTTATATAGTGAAATGGCCTACTAGAAATTTTTAATATATTTATGATTGTTTTGTGGCAAATAACATAAAATTTCGTATCCAGAGAATTATCAGTGCGAGAAATCGTTTAAAAAGAAAGGGTAATTTTTCTTCTTTTACACGTAACAAACGTTTTAACGTAGGAAACGAAAAAAATCAGGGTTTACCTTGGAAAATTTAAATAAATATACAAAGACAGACCTCTACGCTTATATAATTTACATGTATTTGAAGAAGGTACATTACAAAAATTAAATGACACCTTTTGCTTCTTTTTAACATTTTTAGAATGCTAATAATAAGAAGTATTCGGTTATTTTTGTTTTTCGTCGGTTTATACTATTACAATCTATCAATATACCTACCTGGGGCGCTGCTGTCGGGTAAATTTACTGTGATGCAAACCCTTAACATTCTTCTTTAAGTTCCATTTATGAGTGAGAATTGAGAAGGAATAAATTCAGTTTATTCCCAAATTAATTTGTGTAAACGATCTAAACATCTAGTGAGGCCACATAAGAAAAGCAGTATTTTTTTAACAAGTATTGCCTACATTACAGAACGACTTCTTTAAGAGAAACAAATTTCTTCCATAGAGATTGAATAAAAATACAAAAACTAGAAAATTAATTTTTTTAGTGTGTACAAAATTATCGGTGTATTGCAAGGCATATTGTTTTTATTAAAATGTATATTATTTTACGTAATGTATGCACCCCTACAAAGATCGAGGAAATGCTTGTTTTTCGAAGCTCATATGAAGGGAAAAAATGGTATAAAAAGCAACAAGGATGGTATATATGAAAAATTTAGTTACCTTCATTAAAAGGAATGAATAAAAATGACGTAAAAAATATCACGATTTTTTTATTAAAATTGGACAGTACGTCAATTATGTCCCTGATTTTCACGTTAAGTCCATACTGATTAAAATGTGTGCGCTTCTAAATAGTGTTTGTTGGTCCTTGATTATGATCGCAAAAATGTGGTTGTTAACTTCTAAAAAATATTTTTTTTTTCTGATTCATTAAGGTGGAGGCTAGTCAGTAGGACGATAGAAATGAATTTTCACATGTTGATACTATAAGACGTCTCGAAAACTCTCGTAGTGTAGTCCACCAATTTTGAAACCAATTTCAGCACTCAGAAACTTTTCCACGGTAAAAATTCTACTTGATGGTCAATATCTCCTTCCTTCATTCTGAAGTAGGAGGTACACAACTGCACCTCACCTTATTTTTGGTCATATTTCAGCATTAGAAAAAAGAATATCTTCCATTATAATGTGAAAAAGTCTTCTTAATAGAGGTAAGTATGAATGATTATTTATGTGTTTCTTCTTACCAAACAACAGAAATATGTTTCGATTCGAAAATGTGATTTGGCAGAGAAAAGTGGATGTCAGTATTCTTTACAGATGAAATCAGGTATAATTCAGAAAATGATTCCGGACATTTGATTTGGAAAGAATAGATGGTTAAGAACAACCAGCCTCACAATATAGAGACAATAATAGAGTAGATGGTATAATGTTTTACCCTGGAATCTCTTTGGGTTGATTTCCATTTACTCCATAGAAAAATTCTGAATACAGCGAGATATCGAGTTGATATTCTTGATAATATGTAAGATGTCTTCATACTAATGGATATCTTTCCACGCTGTCATTGTTTCCAAAATATCAATCGTATCAAGCAACTATGAGATAATATAGGGAGGCAGTAGCTCATCAAAGTTATCCTTCTACAACTATAAATGAAGAAGGATTGTTCCGGATATGGTCTTTCCCCATTCAGGTAAAAAAGCAAAATAACTTCAAAGATAGAAAGGGGATATAGTGAGAGAAAGCGAACATACCTCTGGCTGAAGGCCATTTATTCAGCCCTTTCTGGAACAGCATTAATTTTTACTTATATTTTAATTATTCCTTTCTGAAAAAGTGTTACTTATGTTTAAATTACTCCTTTGGAAGAGCATCCAAAAACGTATTGTGGTTGGATTTCGCTTCCCTGGTGGGTAAAGTAATGGTGTGGGGATGGTCACCTACCAATGCGGGTCATTAAGTTTACCTTGCATGCTACGGCAGGGTGGGGATAGCTCTTTTGGGATTGAAGGTTTGCTTTATTTACACAGCTGAAAATTTTATTCATAAATGAATAAGAAATAACTCATCCTAATTCAAGCGTTTATATTAATTTTTTATAAGTTGGGACTAGAAAATTGGTTTTTTCTTAGATTTTACACATGACTGTATATTATTCTTCAATGTAAATGAAGTATTCAATAGAAAAGGGGTTAAGCTTTCAACAAAGTAAGAAGCATGCTGATAAGTAGTTGTGTATCATAGCATCTTCTAGAAGGCATATGATTTCACATCTGCGCCTTACAGCGAAAATTGTGGCCTGTTTCTGCTGAACGTGGTGATATTTATGCACTTACATTTCAATTAAAAATGTATGTATTTTTGTCTTCTGTCCTTTATATTCTTCGTAAATATTTTAAGATCACCCCAATATATTTAACTGAAAAATATAAATAAATTTAGACCTTTTTATGAATTACAAAAAAGGGATTAGAAAAAGATATTCAGACGACATTTCAAACCAAAGGTAATTTCAGGTATACAACTTTCAACGTATTAACGAGGAACAAAGCTAGCGTTATATGTTAGGACGCGTTCCTGTGCAAAATAAATTAGATAAAATTATTACTTCTGTTATGATATCACAGTAAATGATAAACGTGTTATGAAAAAATCCATCCAAAGCAGGTAATTTTCCAAAGGAAACGAGGACATATAATATAGACGAATGATAGAGGGATTATTATTTTCCCAAGAAGAAACTATTGAATTACCATTTTCTAAACGAGAAGAGAAGACCTAGCTTAAATGTATAGTTTGTGATTTTTCATTATGAAAGGCAAATTAAGTCATCTAAACTATGATTTTTTAAAGACTGAAATGCATCCTTTCCTTTCTCGTTTTACTGGAATGCAAGCTTTATAAACACTGCAGACGAAAATTGCGTATTTATTTTCTATTATTTTCCTAAGATAAATTTTTCTAGAAACGAAAAAGAGTCAGATTATTTTCTGAGAATCGAACACTGCTCGAATCTCCATTTATTAAAAGAAGCTTCATTAAAAGAACTTTCAATTTTATTGCTGTTCAACTTGGTCATTTTACACATGTTTGAACGCATATATTTTTAAAAATTAAAGTAAAACTTATATAAAGAGCGTAATTTTAGCATAAAAGTATGAGTTTACTCGCGAAGTGCAATTAAATTTAAGCGAAAGATAATTTTCTGTAAGATTTTGCTTCTCATTTGAAACATCATCTATCATTTAAAATTAGATATAACGCATTTATTTCGGTATGTTTGTTGAATTATGCACTGTTTTATATTTGTGAAATTATTTTCATCCTGCTTGGAGGAAGATAAAACTTTCAGATTTTAAAAGTTCAAAATGTATTATTACATAATTACTTGATGGATCAACGCGTGCTGGCCTGAAAGCAAGAGCCTTGCCAATTTAAATTAGAGATCCAAAGCATACTTTCTAGAACGGAAAGCTTAAGATAATAGCTAGAAGATAGATAACATATGTAATTATAGTTGACATGCGGGCATGACTAGACCGAAGCAATGAGCAGATTTCATCGCTATCATAAATCGCATGAGATAAACGATATTTCCCAATATGGTGTGATTTTATTAATTATTTATTGTAATTATATAGCGTCAATCCCTTCTCAGAATACTGACTAAGCGAAATGAATCTGAATAAAAATAATTTTCAATTTATTTACAAATAATTTGCATTCCATTTAATAAAAATACTTTGCTCTAAATCTCCATGTAATATTATATATATATATATATATATATATATATATATATATATATATATATATATATATATATATATATATATATATATATATATATATATATATATATATATATATATATATATAGTGAATAATGTTGGAATTTCCACCATCAAAACATTTCACTTGAGTAAAGTGGGAAATTTCCAGTGTTTCCTGATCTTAATCATTCTTTGTTTCAATACGAAAAATATTAAGGCGCCAAAGTGACCTAGGTTAGAGATACAAGGCCGAAGAGTTCCAAGTTCGAAACCCGATTCAACAAAAACATCCATTATGCTTGTGAGTCTGGTTCACCCTAAATTTGATGTTGTGGGGTTAACGGTCAACACTGGTGTGGCGTGGAAGCTTGGAAAAGAGGATGCTAGCTCAGGGTTGTTCCAGGTCATCGTTCAAAATTACGAAGTCCGCCAAAAAACAACCCTCTTGAGGCTTTTGAAGGGGGTATTAAGATAATTAAATTAAACTTACGAGCAGCCAGCTGATTTTTAAAATTTTAGTTTTATATATTCTCTATATTGTTATTAATTTATTGATAGATATTTAGTTTTACTGATTGATTATAAAATTCTTTAATCTTTTACAAAAGAATAAAAAGCACCAGAACCTTTTGTGTTGTTAATTAAGTAGTTTGCTGTTTAAGCTCAGAATTTCAATGCTGAGGCCTAATGTTATAGAATGTTTTAAATAAAATAACTTTTTCTATTTCTGATATATTAGTTGAAGATTTTAGAATTTAAATATGCAAAAAGAATTTTAGCTTTTCGTATTTCAGTTTTTTATCTACAAAATTATTAATATGGTTTTAGAAAACAAAAAGAGATTTGGAACTGTGCAAGATATAAACCACAAGTACAATAAATTATAAGCATAGCAAAGGAAGAATACTGCAATACATTAAAGCAACAAGATGGAATTAAACTTTCTTCAAGTCTCACAATATCTAGGACTATAAATAAGCAAATACACGGTTTGAAAAATTACGTAAAAAATGTATGAAAGAACGAAAGGCCTTCATTTCATTTTGGTTTTTCCAAATTACAGTGTTTAACGGTTTTCGCATTTCTGAATAACAACACCAAGAAAAGAAGCAGCAACAGAGGCGTGTCGTTCAACTTGAAGAGAAACCATAACAACATGCCAAATGTGTTTCATTGACTAGATGAGTCTCTACAGCTGTGCAAATGCTTGAATTTTGTACTTCAGGAACACGAAAAAGAAATCGCAATACTTCCATCACCCTACAGCCCAGACCATTCACACTGCAATTTCTAGATGCTCCCAGTTTTATAAAGAGTAATATGCACTCTACATTTTTCAGTTAATGTTGAAAATACCGCTGAGGAAATATGAATTTAAAATCATATGGAATTCAGATTTGATTAAATTAATCGATTGATTGATAATTAAGCTAAATCAACGTATCACCATCTAAGCGCCAGTAAGCGTAGAAAACGTCAAAACTCTAACAAATCAGGAAATCTGAGAGCAAATGTTCATCTTTTTAAACATGGAACAACTCAAATTAAATAAAAATTTCTAAAAAAGTGTTTTTTCCTAGAATGTATGAAAGATTTTCACTAAATTGTGTAAATTCATATTGACATTATTTCACATCACAGATTAAACTTTTTTCTTTAAACAAAGAAACTTAAAAAATTCTTTCAAATATCAATAGAACGTTTACTCGTAAATAATGTAAGATATGTATAAAAATAATTTTAAGCTGTCTTTTATTTGCTATTGCAACACTTTTCAAACCAGAAAATTTCCAAGACTTTTGTAATGAAAATTCTAAATTAATAAGAAGTAGAAATTTATTTATTCATGATGCAGAAGTAGTAAGTTTTTTTTGTGTGTGTGTGTCTGAAAAAAATTATTAATTTTTCCACTATAAAACATGATTCATTAAAATAAATATTAAAAGTGAATGAAAAATGCGAGAAGAATTTTTTAAAATTTTCATCCGGACGAGATGCATTGGAGACATCGCATGGCGCACATGATGTTTACGTCAGAGATTCCTCAGGATAATGAGTGCTACAAAATTAAATCTCCTACAATTGAAAAAAATATTTCTCATATTTACGCATGCCTTTTTAGAAACTTTTAATTTATTACCATCTTTGTTACGTTTTATGACTTATTTTATGTTTGCATAGACGGAATTTTATAATTTTTTTTCATTCGATTTCTTATATGCAAGAGTATTGAAATTTTGCATGAAATTTCTCGACGATTATAAGCCATTTTATATTTTTATAATGATCAATTAATTGATCAATATAATTTCATTTTGATTCTATACCCATGGCATCGTGTAGTTGTAAATATGAGAATAAATTAAAAGATTCCACAATACACATAATAATGAATCATAAATTAGAGTTTAAAATACAGAAAACAATTTTGAAACTTCTATTTTTATTTATCATCAATAATAAGCATTCTTATAAAATAACTAAAATTAAATTTATGTCTGTTCCCAATCCAAATTTTCCATTTTCCTTTTAATATCAGTATGCCCTAATCTATATAGAAAAAAAATTTACGAAGTGCGAGTTCCGTAATTTACAAACAAAATCACTCGAAAGAGGCTATTTTAAATCCCTTAAATTTTTCCTTTTACTTGGAGTGGGAATTAGATTTATTTTTAGCCCAATGAGTATATGACATCGATGAATAAGTAACAGCGTCCCCAGTTAATCGACAATTTTTTTTTTATTTGATCCCATACCCATGGTATCGCTAGGAGTGAATATGAGAAAAAAAATGAACTAAAAAATTACATGATGTTTCAAACAATGAATTATAAATTAGGGATGAAAAAGAAGAAATTAAATAAAATATACTTTTATAGCACTAATAAAAGAATATTTAAAAAAATCATTAAATTTATTTTTGTCTTTATTGTAAATTTATTAATAGGAATTTAATTTATTAATCTGAAGAAAACTACTAAGCGTTCAAGTTCTATAATTCACCAACTAATTCACCCAAAAGATATTATTACACCTAATAAATTTCTTCTAGAACAGGAATTCGAATTTTAGATTTATTCCTAACTTAGTGGGTAAACCTCGATGAATAAGAAATGCCAACCACATTTTGTCAATTAATATCATTACATTTTGATTTCATACCTATGACATCGTCTTTTAGTGAATATAAAAAAATTAATTAAAAGATTCCATAATGTTCGAAATGGTGAATTATAAATAGGGGAAAAAAAAATAACATTTTATGAGATTCACAAATGCGCGTTTCTAAAAACTATTTTCTTTCCGAACTTTTTATTTCGCTTTTAACATCAATATGTCCTAATCAATGCTGAAGAAAACTAACACGTGCGAGCAAATAATTCACTAACAAACCCACCCGAAAAAGACTATTTCAGTCCAATAAATTTCCCCTTTGACCTAGAGCGGGAAGTCGAATTTTGGATTTATTTCTAGCCCAATGGGTAAACTCAATGAATAGGTAACACCGTTCCCTATTCGCTAAAAGTGTAACAAAAGATCGTGCATGCTCGTTGGAAAGTGAACTAGAAAACAAACTGGACAGTATTCACCGTTGTGGTCAGTTAGGTGTTAAAGGCCAAACATTTTGCGCATCGCATTCATTTGGATGTTCTTGCCTATTGCGTCGGAGCATACATCACGGATGTTTACTTTAAAAATAAATGATCCATCTCTTACTGTTTATTTTATCGCGGAATTACATCAGAATTTCTGAGAAAAGGTATGAAAATATAAACTCTAGAAGGTATTATTCTTCATTATTTTATAATTTCTGATTTGTCTCCCGTGCAGGTAGGTTGTCTCGATATTCCAAGCAAATTTTCTCTTGCTAATGTTTCATTATTGTTTTTAAATATAATGTAAATAGGCTGATGGGAAAGTAGCTAATGTAATATTTATTTTATTATTGTTGTGGTTAATTAAGTGTTAAAGACGAAACATTTTGCACATCGCATTAATTTGGATGTTCTTGCCTATTGTGTCGGAGCATACATCACGGATGTTTACTTTAAAAATAAACGATCCATCTCTTACTGTTATTTTTTCGCGGAATTACATCAGAATTTCTGAGTAAAGGTATGAAAATATAAACTCTAGAAGGTATTATTCTTCATTATTTTATCATTTCTGATTTGTCTCCCGTGCAGGTAGGTTGTCTCGATATTCCAAGCAAATTTTCTCTTGCTAATGTTTCATTATTGTTTTTAAATATAATGTAAATAGGCTGATGGGAAAGTAGCTAATGTAATATTTATTTTATTATTGTTGTGGTTAATTAAGTGTTAAAGACGAAACATTTTGCACATCGCATTAATTTGGATGTTCTTGCCTATTGTGTCGGAGCATACATCACGGATGTTTACTTTAAAAATAAACGATCCATCTCTTACTGTTATTTTTTCGCGGAATTACATCAGAATTTCTGAGTAAAGGTATGAAAATATAAACTCTAGAAGGTATTATTCTTCATTATTTTATCATTTCTGATTTGTCTCCCGTGCAGGTAGGTTGTTTCGATATTCCAAGCAAATTTTCTCTTGCTAATGTTTCATTATTATTTTTAAATATAATGTGAATAGGCTGATGGGAAAGTAGCTAATGTAAAATTTATTTTATTATCTTTGTGGTCAATTAAGTGTTAAAGACCAAACATTTTGCGCATCGCATTCATTTGGATGTTCTTGCCTATTGCGTCGGAGCATACATCACGGATGTTTACTTTAAAAATAAACGATCCATCTCTTACTGTTATTTTTTCGCGGAATTACATCAGAATTTCTGAGTAAAGGTATGAAAATATAAACTCTAGAAGGTATTATTCTTCATTATTTTATAATTTCTGATTTGTCTCCCGTGCAGGTAGGTTGTTTCGATATTCCAAGCAAATTTTCTCTTGCTAATGTTTCATTATTATTTTTAAATATATTGTGATTAGGCTGATGGGAAAGTAGCTAATGTAAAATTTATTTTATTATCGTTGTGGTCAATTAAGTGTTAAAGACCAAACATTTTGCGCATCGCATTCATTTGGATGTTCTTGCCTATTGCGTCGGAGCACACATCACGGATGTTTACTTTAAAAATAAACGATCCATCTCTTACTGTTATTTTTTCGAGGAATTACATCAGAATTTCTGAGTAAAGGTATGAAAATATAAACTCTAGAAGGTATTATTCTTCATTATTTTATCATTTCTGATTTGTCTCCCGTGCAGGTAGGTTGTTTCGATATTCCAAGCAAATTTTCTCTTGCTAATTTTTCATTATTGTTTTTAAATATTATGTGAATAGGCTGATGGGAAAGTAGCTAATGTAAAATTTATTTTATTATAACACCATTGTTCTAAAATCGCTTAAAAAATATTTTAGATTTATTTATTTATTTTTTTTTTCTGTTTTGCTAATGAGTTATTTCCTTAATTCTAAGAGATTTTCTCTTAAAAATTTTTTTATTATTGTATTTAAATATTCTAATTATATGCTTAGATTGCCGTAAAATATAAAATATATATAAAAAAATTTAGTATGACATCATTATCCTAAAATAGTTTTATAAAAGTATTTTGGAGTTAATTAAATTATTTTCGTCATTTGAGAGCGATAAAATAATTTTGAAATTTTTTTACCATTAAATGATTTTTAAATGAAGTTAAACCAAGCAATTGGAATTCAAATAGATTATCAAAAAATTTAATTGATTTTTAACTATAGATATTTAAGATCGGATGAATAGTTACTTACCCAATTCAATCTACATAGGGAAATGTGTCTTTGTGGTCAGTAGGCTACTAGTTCGATTCCTTTTTAAGTACCGTTTTTAAAAATAAAATTTATATGAAAAGAAATCCCATATTCATTCATGTCATCTATCATATAGAAGATCTAAGAGTTTTCAATGATTAACATCAGTTTTAGAGTATTTTTTCGCATAAAAATTAGTACAAATTCTTTTGATTAGATTTTTAATGGCTGGAAAATACATCTCACGCAACTGATTAAGACATATTAATATCATTAAACAAATGGAATTCAAATTTACTGTTTTTAACTAACATTATCTAAAACTGAACGAAGAAGTAGTGGTTTCTCCTGCTCGTTCCTAATATGGAAAACATCTCTTTACGACCAGAGGGCTTTGAGCTCGATTCTTTTTCAAGCAGTTTCCGTAATAAGATCTTAATTATATAAGGTGGAAATCCCGTATTAATTCATACCATCCATCATACAGATCTTAAAGCTTTTATTGGTTACCTTCAACTATCGAATACTTTTTCTTATAAAAATTCGTTACATTTTCTTTTTGAATTATTGGAAAACGTTTCTTATGAAACTGATTACTATATTTTAATATAATTAATAAATAAGAATTTAAATACATAACTATCGTTATCTGAAACTGAACGAACAAGCAGTGGCTTCCCCTGTTTAATCCTAAGATAAATGCGTGTTTGCTAGGAGGCTTTCTGTTCGATTCCTGTTTAAGTGCTTTTCGCAATAAGATCATATTAAAATTTTGCATTAATTAGTAACATTCATTATGTAGATATTAGAGTTTTCGGTATTCATCTTTAACTAACAAACATTGTTTCGCATAAAAATTAGTACACATTTTCTTTTGTATGGATTTTTGATGGGTTGAAAACTTCCTTGAGGTTACTGGCCAACGAATACTTTTTAGTGTTAATGCTTAGATTTGGCTTGTTTGCCATTTTTTTCCATGTTGAGTCGCATTAATTTTTAGAAAAATGACACTAGGTAATTACTCTTTACAGCAGATACCGTTTTTTGTTGGACTTGACAATCGTTTAGCATTTAAAATCGCTTAAAATTTCTTTAAAAAATCATCTTTTTCCTTCAGTTTGAAGAATGTTTACGTTTATGTTTATCGCATTAGTCTATATTTTTTCCGAAAAGTATTAAAATTTATAATTAGTTCTTTCACGGGAAAATGCTTAAAAAGGCAATCCTTTAAACAATTTTGTTCTAACAGTATTTTCTCCGTTTTAACATCGGGTTTTTTTAAAAATACTTTTTATCCTAAACCATATTGCATATCGTATATTCCCTCAAAATAGAAATTCCTATGATTGGTTCTAACAATAAAACGTTTACATATTGGCATATAGTATAAAGAATGTTTTACTGATTAAAGAAACAACCATGCCATATAGGTTTTCTTTCAAAAATAGAATAATAAAATTTTAGTTTTAAACATATTATTTTAATAGAATAATTTTACCATTGTAAATATTTATTAATATAGCTTTCATTTTTCCCTGTCGACTTTCATATGTCAAAATAAATTGATGTAGTCTGAGTATTAGAGTTGCAAGTTTTTAACGTAAATAAAAATCAATAAATTCATAAAGAAGGTTTGTTGAAAGGCGATTTGTAAGATAAGTATCTTGATTTGAAACTATATCTTGCGCAATATAGATTCCTACCTATTAATTTTTAAATACCTCCTTTATGAATGAGGCGATATTTGATTAATCACTGTACTCATCATATTATATATATATATATATATAGCGCTATACCTATGAGTCTCTATGGATTTAATTTATATCATACCTACATATAGGGCAAATTTCAACAGAGTATTCCGAGGTGAAACTTAAGTGATAAATAAATGTTAACTATGACTTCTAGAAATGAACTACTAGAAATAAATTAAATTTACTGCGTTTAAGCTCCGGAATTATCAGCTTTATAATATGTCAAGAAGCCAGTGTTGTAACTCAGTTGTAAATTAAATACAAAGCAAAAATAATGTTCTGGATATGTTAAAAAAATTTTAAATGATAAAAACATATCATAGAAGGTTATTCTAAAAGTATTTAAAAGTTTTCTTAACAGTTCCATTATTAGAATAAAAAATGAATATGAAGCAGATGAAATTGTTCTAGGTGTTTGAAACGAGCAGGAAAATAGAAGTATCGACAAATAGCATGAAGTGAAAAAATTTGATAAGAATGTATCATTTAAATTCAAATAAATTTTTTCGGCGTTCTATGTAGGATGCTGTAATAAGAATTTTGAAAATAACTGTACATCACATTTCTTCACAAATTTTTCTGGAAAAGTGGTGAAATGTAATCTATACTCATCTTGAAGATTACTCTGATTGGATACCAGCTTTGAAAGTTGTGTATAAGGTATATTGTGTCCAAGAAAAATTGTTGAAAGAATATTGGTGACAACACTTCAGCAAGTATAAATAGTAATATTCAAATATGGGAGCTAGACCTTGGCTCGTTATTAACGCGCTAACGGAATCAGACGTCGGAAAAGCTAAAATACTGGTGACAACATTGCAATCTTCGAAACAAATATTAAATCTTGTCGCATTAACACTGGTACCACGCTAAAGAAACAGCATAACTTTTTTGGTTTTGTTAATGTCTCAGTTTGGTTACATGAGATCTGTTGTGGGAAAACCTATATAATTTTCATCCTTGGTCAGTTGATAGGAAAGGCGAAGTATATTAAACTGAACTTGCATAAAGTCCACAAACATGGCAAATCTTTAGCTGAATAGGATCTTCAGGCCATGAGGCAACAAGCCACCGATATCCCTATTAGAATGTACGTGAAGATATAACATTATATTTGAATGAAATGTCTCAAATAAGTATCAAAATGTGCAAGAACCGTCAACAATTGATGAACCGAGGAGAAACAATTCAACAAGAATAAGTATACCTAGCGAAGCGATTTTTCATATCTAATATCCCAAGCCTTACGTTATCACCAATGCCTGGATCGGAGAGATCATAACTCTGAAAAAAAAAGTGAAAAGAAAATTGTTCTTTTCTAGAGACTTGTTTAATGAACTATGGATGTTAAAAAAGAGATTTATTAGTTATTATTGACGTAAAAACCAACTTTTTAATAGGTAAGAATATTTAATTTGTATCTCTTCAAATTTTTCTAATTATTAGCAAAGCTATTGAAATGAAACAAATTAGATAAAAGTTTCTCTCATAAATGAATCTTTATATTGCTAAACCGATAATTAGTAATGGGCAATAAATCAGTTTTGAAGTCAATCATAATTAACAGGAGATGGAATTCAATATTCTTGAGCACCTATCGAGCTACTCACATACACTTTCTCTATTCTTCATTAAATAAACAGTGTCAATTGAAAATTAGAAATTCTTAAAATAAATAGAGAATCCTCAACAGGAATTTTTTCAAATATAATCCTTTTTCACTTATTAGACAATATTAAAGTAAGACAACAAAATATATGGTATGAGTTGTTGAATTAATATTTTTTAGAAGTCATATAGCTGTAATTAGAGATAAACATTCTAATTTTGAGTCCTCCTTCTCCAAGCATTTAAATGACACCCAAGTGAGAATTTAAAGTCGTCACTCTGAGCGGTCACTAAATAAAGAAACTACTGAGTTTTAAAAGAATGGATAATTAAATCTGATTTTTCCTAATAGTATGCTGATTGTGTTTGAAATTATTATGAAATTTCTATCTTGAGCAAGACTGCCTTGGCCTTCAAGTAATGGAAGAGAAAACATTTTAAATGTCACTCGAAATTAAAAACAGAAGTGCTAGATTTTGTAATCTTTTTATTCTAGAAAATATTTTCATTGCAAAAACATTTTTCTTTACAGAATTATGATTTTGGGAAATATTTCTCAAAGATCTTACATGCGGATATATTTGGGATTCGGCAGAATGCTTTCTATCTACTTATTAAAAAGCTTATACTTGAAATAAATAATTATTTTACGAGTATTTTATAATTTAACTTTCTAAGTAAGAATTTTAAATTTTTTTTAAAACTCTAAATATTTTTTGTTTTGTCAAGGAAGGACGTAGAGCGATAGCATTTGGGCCAAGTTGTGACAAATCCATCGAGAGAGCTAATAATAATTAAAATGATAACAACAATAAAATAAAGAATAAAGAACAGAAACGACGATTACTAACAAATATATTCTGGTAGCAAAAATGTCTATTCTTGAAATAGTCTGAAATTTTGAAACATATATTTGTCTCTCCAAAAACATGATCATTAAAGTTTCCTTGGGTATATGGATATTGAATTTTCTCCAATTCATTAATTTAAAAAAATAATCCCAATTTAATGATATGTCTAGACGTTAGCTAAAACACGTGACTTTTATAATCTGTTTTCAACAATAGCTAATGAATCCGTCTTTGTAAAATGAAGAAGAGATTACGAAATTAAATCATTTTCAGGTAACAACAAAGGAAAACAGTCAACAAAAAGAAATAAGGAGAGCAAAAATTTTTAAGTAAAAAGAAGAGAAAGTGTTTTCCAACACAAAAGTATACCGAAGAATTAAAAGGATCTGTTCTTTAAATTGAAGAGCGCTTTCACTTTTCTGCGTTTAAACATAGTTAAGACATTTCATTAATGTTATTTTCAAACTTTCATTCTGGGAAAAAGACTAGGCATGAAAAGGAATGAAAAATGGTTAATTAATTCATAAAGAAAGTAAACCGATCTTTTAATACAATTTATAGAGAATTTAATTCTAAAATTGTATATAAAATTACCCTTCGATTTCGAAAATCATTTCTTAAATACGGTGTATTTTATTTAAAAATTGTAGTAATCTATATTTGTAAAATATATCCTTTCCTAATTTTGTTTGTAAACAATGTCAAGTGTCTGTATTATTTGACATAGGAATTTTTATTATTGGTTTTAATATCCAATTCTAATTAAAATATTTACAAATCAAATGAACTTTCTAAGAATATTTATTAGAATATCTAAGAAAATTATATTTTAATGCACCAGCCAAACAAAATTGTTTCCTTTACATTATGATTTAAATGTTATAGAGATGGCTTAAAATTTTTTAATATCACCCTATTTTTAGTATTAAACAATTTGAAATATGATTATGAAATAAGGTTGTGAGTCTTCGAAAATCTAGAGGATTTAAAAATAACATTTATTTTTCAAGCTCGCTATTTTTTGCTTCACTGGTTATTTGTTTAAATCGGGTATTTGATTGTGTAAGCTAATTTAAATAATTTTGTATTTCAATCTAAACACAAATCATTCTTATTGTTTTCACAATTTTTTGTAAGCTTTAACTTCGCAATTTCATACTTTTTACGGACATATTTCTAACTTATATACTGCACTATTTTTTAAACAACTACGCAATTTCCCATTTTTTTCTTTACATACTTTTAAAATCCGGTTTTGTGTTATTTTAATGTACATTATGCAATTTCAAATTAATGCCAGGAATATAGAAAAAAATTAAAAATAACTTTACTCTTATGTGTATAAATTTTTAAAAGTAATGCATGATTTATTAGTGCAACTAATGGCTATGTAAGTAAAAAATCACGAATATAAATCATGAATATATAAAACATGAACCTTAGGAACTAATAAATATTTTTAAACTTTTAGATAATAACTTTCTATATTCTATAAATATCTTTCACAAAAACGAAGATACAAAATTTCCTTAACTCAATAAGAGAAATAACCAGAGGCACAAAACCGTTTGAAATATAGTGTCCGTTATTTTTCTTTTATATTTGTTAATAATTGCTATATAAAAAAAAATCAATTATATGAAGCAAATTATACTGCAATGAAATTGGAGTAACTGGAACCGTCCTAAATATAGAACAGAGAATTTATTTTTAGCTCATACTTTAAAGTATTGCTTTATCTTAAAATATGAATTTTTTATATACATTTATGGATGCATAATTTTGACGTAAATTTAAAGTTATAAAGTCGTAAAATTTATATTAAATAAATTAATTGAATGGAAGAATGAAATAATATATTAATATTAGTTGAAAATCACATTTAACCCCGCTAACTACGAATTTATTGGATGCCACATTTTTTTGGAAATGACATTTATTGTTACATCCATATATCCATATTACATCCATATAAGAAAGGGAAGGACACTTAAAATATTTAAGTGTCTTTAAATGATTTTTATCTTTTAAATTGAATTTTGCTTCAACTTGGATACAAATTTAAATAACAAAATATTAATTTATTCTGACTGAGTTAATTAATTTTGAATATAATTCTATAAATGAATTCAATGCGAAGTTCATTTCAATGCAAAGATTAAAATAGGTATTTGCAATATTTTAATTAAAATAAATTTTACTAGGATTGGCTCTTTTTTTTGTTTTAATTGTATAATTTTAAATTAGAGATAAAATGGCCGTATTCACTACACACAAGAGTACTGACTACAAGTTCAAATAACTCTTCCGGTTGCAATCCCTTCGCAAATTAAAATGCCATCAAAATTATCACACTGACAATATGTTAGGGGAGGGGGGGGGGAGAGAAAGGAACACCGTTACGGTAGCATTGCTCAGTTATTCTATATCAGTATCCCATCCCGTTACGCAAGGGCAATCTAAAACTAGAGTTGTGTGCAATTAATTGGTCAGTTTTTCGCCCGAACCCTGGCAATTAGAAAAGTTGACCAAATTTCATTATTTTGTCTGATGGCTCTTTCCTTCGAGTTCAGCGGCTTCTGCGGATTTCCATAACTATGGCATAATGCAATGTCCGATTACATTGTATCCATCAGGGAACCTAGAGCACGCACAATCACAGAGGCAGAACATTGACCTACATCACGCAGTATTGTTGCGAATTTCTATCAATCCTTTCGGAAAATTGATTTTTGAAGTTGGAGTAAGGGTCAAAGATCACACTATTACGGTATTTTAATGTTTGAAGTATAACTTTTTGAATAGCTAGATCATCTACTTACATAATTAAATCGTATTTGAATTGCATTGAAGTCAAATCGATTTAATGTATTCTGTAGATTATAGGATTTTTGGGGCCGGTGTTTTAGTTATTTCTGATGAATAGAAACAGAAAATTTACTGAGAATAAATAACATTTGGAACAATATTATAAATAACGAGTTGAATCAATGGAATTTATTCTGTTATATTCTCAGCCGTTATCTAAAATGTATCTACAGAGTTTTTCAGTTTCCACTAATGTCTATAAAAGTTATTTTTTTTCTCTGGTTAGAAGACAAATTATCATTATAAGAAACTTAACTCCTTTTTTCAGCTTATTTTACATGAAGTTATTTATGAGTTTAGATAAGTTAATTTTATAAATAACAAGTGAAATTAATTCTATTACCAGTCGGTATTCGAAACTCCATTCGTTTTATTACTGCGATTGTAGAATTTGTCATTATTTTTGTTTGACTGATAAGAAAATGAGAAACGAAACTTAATTCATTCGCTACTTTTTTTTTTTCAATTTGCTCTAGATGAAAAAGAAAATACCTTTTTCGGAACTCACTTGAGGAAATATTTCCTATTAATAAAAATAGTTTATAAACTGGGGAAAAAATAAATTTCGCCTAATACCTCATTCATTTTTTTTTTTTTTTTTTTTTTTTTTTTTGCTGACATTCCAAATGAGCAGCACTAAAATTTAGAATATTAATACTGATGGATTATTAAATTTCGAGACTGACTGGTATTATTGCACATCTGATCTAAAAAACTCAAATTACTTCTTTAATCGAAAGATTGGATGATATTAAATAACTTATTTATTTATATATATATTTATTACTATAGATTAGATGAGAGTTCGTGGAGAATTCGGGTGCTTTTTTTCTCCTCATCTAAGAAAATGTTATTTTCAATATGTAAAACTGTTTTTGTATATTTTAATCCTCGACTAGATGAGTTTATATATCCAGAAAATATTCTATTATTAAATATATCGATTGTTTCATTTCAATAACAGTTAGTGTCCTGTTTACAGAGTAGTACCATTTCATTTTCATGACTAAACTGAGAGCACCCTTTTGCTTCCATTTTCCTCTTCTAAAAAGTCCATATTTATTTCAAAATTTTTAAACAATTTTCATTTGGCATATACCGCCTATTAGCCAGATTTTTAAGTCAAAGCGTCATTGTTTTTTTTTCTTTGATTTATTTTCGAGATAATTCGAAAATAATTTTTAGGAACGATATTTTACTACATTTAAAAATAATTATACATATGCATAAACAACTTATTAAAATGAATTTGTACCAATTTTTCTCTTGTTTTTGTTTTTAAAAATGAAGAAACAAAATTTATTTCTACTTCAATTATTTTAATTATGGTGTCTTATAATTTAAAAGAAATTTACTGAAAATTTATGTTTTAAATAAATTTTGCCGTGAATATCCCATTTTGAAGCTGCTTTATCCTTTAACCCCTTAACGTCACACGGCACTAACTATTGCTTCTTAAACTTATAAGCTAAAATTAAATCCTTCATTGACGCTTTAAATGAATTCAAAAATTTCACATGAACCACCAACATCTCAAGTATTCTAAGCAGTTTTAATTGAATCAATAAGACAATACATTCCTGCAATGGAAAGTGTCATTTAATTCGATAACAAAAATAAAGCAATTACGGTATTAAATGAAGGGAGAGAGTAGAGTTCTTTTACACATTTTCCAATGTATTATTTTTACTAATAAGTGTGCTTTTATTTCAACTGACGCATACTATCTATTTCCATTTTCTTCGATAAACATTTTATATGAATACTTATAAACTTTGAACTGTTATTGTTATAATTTCTTTTATTGAAATCCATTTTAAAATTATTAATAATAAAATAATAGAACAAAGTGCTAATAGATAACCATGTGACTTAAAGCATTTTCACATCGCAGTCATGAGATATATTTCTTGCTTTAATATAATTTATTCATATTAAAGAAAAAAGAAAATATCTGAAAAGGAATTTCACAATTTTAAATTGCAAAATGCAAACTGGCTTGCGACTATGAAATAAGACTAAAAGTGATTTTTCATTAAAAAGCGAAGTTCCACCCACATATTCTATTACATTTCAATTATTTTATGATAAACGATATCAAAAGTATATGTGATTGAAAATATCGATCCTATAAATTTTTATTTTACTTAAAATTTAAACTTGATTTTAAAATCTAAATTGAATTCTGATTTTTTTTAAACCAAAATTAATTTATTTTATTATTGTAAGTTATTCTCCCTTTCTCTGAAAAGATACCAATTGGTATTTGATATTCAATAAGTTTTAATCAAAGGCTTAGAAAATTATTGCAGTGGGTAGAATAGAATTGCAAATGTTCATACGATCACAGTTTGGGAAGGAAAAGTAAGTAAAGTTTGGGAAAAGTAGGCGTTTAATTTAATCTAAAACCAATTTTTTGGAAGCATTTCGTTTAAAATTTCATTTCATTATAAAAAGACAATGAATATTACTCTGACATAAAGGTAAAAAAGCATAAAAATAAACAAAAAAAATAATAATGAACATATTTTTTAAAAAGATTTTTGGTACTACAAAAAAATTAAACAAGTTGTAGGTGGAGGTAAAGTATTTCAAAAATAACTTAATATGAATTCTAATTATTAAATTCTATATCTCTAGTATTATTTCCATTTTGTGAAAGATATCTTTCGAAATCTTCTTGTAATTTAAGCATTTAAATTAAAACTTGAAGAAAGGGATTCGATTTTTATAATTCTATATAAATTAAATTTCGTAAGAAAATACGTTGGAAAGTAATAAATTCATCCTTTTAATATGTGCTTTGTTTTTGAATTAAAATTTAAAAGATAAAACAAAATCAGGAAACAGCGTTTCAATGAGTTGAGTCAAGTTACGTGACGTCACAGTCACAGAACTTATCACGTCTTTTCCCTCCTGCAAAACGAGCATTGGATTTCAAAATCAAAATCATGTGTTATGATTGATGTGTGTCAAGTAAAATTGAATCCAACGCATTATCTTTTTGTGTTAAACATATGTTTTATGCGTATTTTATTTACGATAAGAAAAAAAAACTCTTTAATAAATGGTGATGAGTGTGTTGATAAATTAGTTGATCATCATTGTGCTTCCAACTACAATATAGATTGTCTAATCATCTAGGTGTTGAATCATTCGTGTTGAGAGGGGGATGGAGGGAGTTTTTTTGGGGATGCTTTGACAATGATTGCGTTTATTTTACGTTTTCAAAGCCGTAAATTGAAGAATTAGATTGAAAGATGAGCGAAAAATGAATACTAAGCCCTTTGCGCCGTTTACTTTCGCTGCGTCATGATGCAATGCCCCTCCTTTATGGACTTAACAATTAGAGATAAAGAGGATCAGAAAGCCTGTACACTAACTTTCTGAAGTAGGGTTCGAAGGCACACTGCCTTTCTAGATATACACCTAGAATATAGTGCTTTAGACCACTCGGTCAACCTAATAATGTTTGATTTTCTCTATTTCTCGAAATTATTCCGCGCTGCTTGATTCGAAATTTTCGGGAGAGGAAGATTCAGCATGTTTGAACCCAACTTTCTCTTTCGAGAACCTAAGCTTAAGAAAAGGTACTTTACACAGCTCGCTCAGCCTAACGACATTTTGTTGCTTCCACTTGACGTATGGTTAGAGCTAAGGGGCAAAATAAAGCTGTTATATTCATTATTAGGAGTTGAATTTTAACCCATGCTCTCATTTGGGAGAGCAATTCTTAAACCTGGCTCCTTAAACCGCTCAGCCATCTTGATGAGGCTTTGTTATTTCTACTTCCCAAGATCGTTCCGTATTATTTGATTCGAAATTTCGTAAGTAAAAATAATATAAAGATCTATGGAGTTTACTACGGAATTAAAACTAAAGGGGGAAATACACTTATTGTCAGGAATTGGGTTCAAACCCACTCTCTCAATCGAGAACCAGTGGTGAACTTTACAGCGCTCGGTGACCCTATGGAAGCTTGGTTGTTCCTACTTTTCGAGATCGTTCCATGCTGTTTGATTCGAAATTTCGAAAGAGAGAGTAATTTAGCGTAAGTGAAAGGAATATCAAACTTCTCCACAGATTTTGGATTAAAAGTAAGAGAAAAAATAAAGCTGTTGTATTTATGTCAAGATTCGGGTTCGAACCCATTCTCCCATTCTAGAATCAGCGGTGAAATTTACACCGCTCGATCATCCAAAAAACGCTTGGGTATCGAGATCATTCCATGCTATTTGATTCGAAATCTGAATGGAATAGGTTATCGAATTCCAGGAAAAATTATTCTAAGCTCCTTTTTCATAATTAGAGCTAAAGAAAGAAATCAGAGCTCGTCGCTAAGACTAGCGCTTGGATTCATACTCGTTTTCGACATCCAGAGTTTTAAATCTGTGTATAAGACCACGCGACTATCCTGATGATGGGTGAGTGTCTCTATTTTACGAGATCTTTCAGTATTGTTCTATTCGAAATTTCAAAAGAGTGAAAATTTAGATGTAAGTAAAAAACGCATTATGCAGTGATGTAACGAAGGGCGGACAGTGAAGATACAGATACCTCGATTGCCATACTGTTTGGGAGTTTCGAAATTAAAACTTTTGCATTTATTTTACCTTTTCAATGCATTTCATTATTTCGAATTTGGCAAAAACTTCTGGAAGCGGGTGAAAAATAAGAACATAATACTATACTGACTGAGACATTTATCTTATTTGGAAGCATAATATGGAAAGAAATAGCAATATATTAAATTTCATGATGCTTTCTTTACTTTGCAAAATCACCATTTAACAGTAAGAAAAATCTGTAATATTTCTAATACTTTTACTAAATTTTAACGTTTGAAACACCTGGTAGTTTTTTTTTCTTCGAAAAAATCGAATAAATGATTGAAATTGTGACAAAATTCTAATTTGACTGAAGTAGTTATTTTATGCAATAATCTGAAACTATTTCCGAAAAGAGAAATCTAATTCATATATTTATGTCCTATCTTTCAAAAAGTTGGACATATCTCCTAAATATAGATTAAAATCCATGATTCTCGGTTCAATTTAATTCAAAAATATTAAAATGTATAACACATCCGAATTGTTTCAAATGCTTATAGGTTATTTCTGTTTTCTAAGATACTCGGCTGCTTGAAAATTCTGATCGAAACGGTTATTTTTACTTTGGCTTTGTTAACAGTAAAAACATACAAATCGTCGAAATAGATCTAAAACAGATTATCATTAACGTTCTTTTTGAGAGACTGTCATTTATTTTGTGAAAATCTACAATTCAAAAATTAGAATTTCATAAAGAGGGTCGATGATGAACTAACATGGTGTCTGTAAAATATCAAATTCAGCTTTAATTCTTTAGTTATTGATTGTAAATATATATATATGAAATAATAAACAATAATTAATACATATATATATATTTGCATAAACCTGAATTTATGCGTTCTGTTATTTGTACTCTATTAGAAATATTTATATTTTTATTTCAATTAATCCCTCAAAACCTTTTGATTAAACATGAACTTTCTTGAGATAATTACAAAATTTTGCAATTTTTTTTTCAAAAGGGTTACTATATTTTACTTTCTTGAATACGAAGTGTAGAAAAAGTATTCGAATCGTCAAAAAAATTCGGATTCGATATTTTGAGGAATCTCCACATTTTTGTCCTATCTGAGTTCGAAAAACACATTTTTTGGCATTATGTCTGTTTGTAGATTTGTTTGTTACAAAGGTAACCCAAAAAATACTTAGCTCAAAAACAATTTGAGCTAAATAAATGAAATTTGGAATATGATCACTACTTCTAATTTGTAGATTTCTATTAAATTTTGACCAAAATCCACTTCGAGAAAGTTTGCCCAGCTGTCCGAATATAAGTTAACACAATAACCACAAAATGGAACTAAGTGGTCAAAATTTGATATAAAACTACAACTGACATACCAAATTTCATATATTTAAGTCATTGCATTTTGAGTTACCGCGTTTACATGTTTGGGAAAGTACAGATCGACAGATGATCATAACCTTGACGGATTCCATTCCAAATTTGATATATATCTGCACTTTATATGTTAAATATGTGTAAAGTTTATTAATCTAGCTCACTTCGTTTTGTATTTATCATGTTAATTTAGATTCAGCAACCAGATAAAAAGACTTCCTCTGAATGGATTTCACTAAAAATTTAATAGACATTTACAAATTTGGAGTAGAGATCATATACCAAATTTCATCTGTCTAGCTTAAGAGTTTGAATGATCGTTTTTTGAGTTATCGATTTCACAGACAGACAGAAATAAAATAAAATAAATGTGTATTTTGGACCGAAAAGGTCTGAAACATGGAATGTCGTGAAAATCTCGAGTTTTTCGACGATCACAATATTTTCTCTTTGTATACTTCATATATGAAAAAAGTAAAAGTGGTCTAAATCTTTGTGTATTAACTCGTCAAAATTTTATACAATGCAAATTTTGCTATGTTTATTTCCAAAAAGGGTTTCAGTAGATCTTTTTTTTAAATAAAAGAAGTAAACTCCAGAAGTACATGAATAATATATAGCAAAGAGATGATAATGGCCAAAATCTTTTTTCATTTTTTAAAGCTAAAAATCTTGCTTACTTTCTTTGATTTCTTTAAAATTGTGAAAAATGTAACCCCGTACTGAAAATGAGAGCGCACAATTTAAGCTGTAAATCTCTCGAGAGTCTTTATATTGAATGATTTATAGAAAACATTTTAGATTTTAGAAAATGAATTGCGACATTTGTAACCGATGATTTACCGGTTTGCGCTTTTTCTCAGGTAAAACCAAAGCTTTACTAGCAACCAACCGTCACGTATCACATGAAATAAATCGCCGATATTTTTTAAGAATCTTATTTATATTTAAGTCCCGTCGCTCGGTAACTTGGGAAATATTTGTCCCGTCACGATTCCATGCCTTAATCTTCTTCTTTTCTGTCAATTCAAAATATTCACTGGGATTTTATTCGCCTTTAGATTATTTGAGAGTCTAATATATTAATGAGAATGGAATACAAAACCAGTGGGCGTGGTCTCCTCGAAACTTTCTCGCGCACTCTTCAATAAAAATCTTATCCCCTTTCCTCTGCATAAAATTGGAGATCATGGGTAAGGCCGCGATCACCTTGTATGACATTGATCAACGATAGTAACGAAACATAGATATGTAGATTTAAACTATCGTGAGAGTATGTATTTTGGAGTCATTTTTTGCCGTACGATTGACACCAAATTTTGTCACCGAACTACAATTGTAATCACAAAATAACATATCGAATTTCATTGATTTATGTCATTGTGTTTGCATTTATGCGAAATTACCGGCCGACGGACAATCAATCGTTTGATAGATTTGGTTCAAAATTGGATAAATATCAATATTTTAGATGCTAAACCTGTGTATCAAATTTTATCTGCCTAGCACTTTGCGTTTTATAGTCATTGTGTTCGGTTGTATTCGGGCAGCCAGACCTATAAATTTCCTCTGAATGGATTTCATTCATAATTTGACAGAAATCTACCAGTTTGGTCTTAATTATCAAATTTCAACCATTTTCCGCAAAGAGTTTTTGAGTTATCGTGTTCCCAGACTTGACATAATGCCAAAAATGTGTTTTTCGAACTCAGGTAAATTTGAAACGAGGGTATTCGTCAATATCTCCTGTTTGAATTTTTTAAAGATTAAAATACTTCTTCTATATTTCATATTTGCGAGAAAACTGAAAACCAAAATCGATTTCTGTTATTCGAATTAAAATTGAGTCTCTATTTTTATCAACCAAATATTTATTTTTCTTCAAGTGATCTTCATATAAAAGTTTTTATTGGTTATTTAATTAATAAAGTACCTTGATAATATTTCTTTGCGTGTTTTTTCCTAAATTTGGAAACGCATGGTTTAAATATCTTTTCTGTGTTCTGACACCGAAAGAGTTGAAAATTCCATTTTTCATATGAAAAGAATGCTAAATATTTTAATCATGTCTCTCTAACTTTCTTTCTTAAAGTGAAATAAATTCTGAAAACAGTACGACTGAAATAAAGCTTGTATGGAAGTTTAGAATTCTGAAAGAGTATTTTGCCGTTATCGTAATTAAAATAAAAAAATCCTTTTGAAGTGAAACATCATATATTCAAAAAATCAACGGTGTCTTGTTAAATATATATATGAAACTTAAACAATTGAATTAATAAATGAGACGTAATTAGAAATAATTAAATTCCAAAAGTGAATTTAATAAAAATATTCTTTTTTGAAACTTATAAAATTTTGGGTTTACTTTACCTTTTCTAAGGCAGAAATAAATATATTTATCAACAAATTAATTTGTAAATGTACATTTTAAGCAATTTCATCGCGTCTCATTAGAGCTACTATCTATTTATAAATTTAAAAAAAACTTCAAAAATTATTAATAAAAACTTTGACCACATAATATAGCCTTCGCAATCAAATTAATTAATTCTATTATTTAGAGATAGTAATCTATTAATATCTGAAGCTGAAAAGGAATGACAATCATGTTAATGGCAAATTTTTGATAAAATTAAAATCTAGATAACTCATTTTCTACATTATCTAGATTCCTATTCATTTCCCAAACGGCAACAAGTATTATGATTTGTTAATTAAATATTTATTAGTCTAATTAAGAAGTAATATTAATTTTATATAATAAGTTTTCCTTAATTCTTTTCTTAAGTCAATTTGCAGTGAGTATGTGGACACGGTAACTAAATGAACAAAATGATAGATAAATGAAATCGAAAATTTTACCTTTTCATCAAAACTGAAGTTTTCTATCAAATTCTTCAAAATTGTTGATTGTTTTTCCGACTGTATGTGAAAGCAATTATCCAAAAAGGCATTAAAAAAACTGCACGAGTTTTTGTATGTGATTATCAAAATTGGAGATCGGTTTTGGACCAAATAAATTAAAGGGAAAAGGTACTATTAAAATACATATTGATTCACTTCACTAAATTTAAACTCAAAAGGCAAAATTTGTATGTTTTTTATGACATACAATTTTTTACTTTCAGTGACGATAGGGGATTTTAATGACATGACCAAGGCAAAACTTCTCATGGTATAGAAGCGTGCAAGAAAGGAAAGGGGTGATGAATGCAGATTTCATCCCTGTCGTCGGTTAAAATTGCTAAGAGGGTTTCTAAATAGGCATTGTGTGATCTCAAGTCGGAAGTTTGACCTAACAATTCGATCAAAACAAAATGATATTTCCACTTCGAGATGAAATTTTAAGTAAATTAATTAAATTAGCTATTTTATAAAATAACAATTTTGAAGAAATTTGCCTTGAAACTAAACCAAATTTATATTCTAGACTGCATTTACTACATAAATTTACCTTAATGCAGTTAACAATTATTTGTCTAATCATGATACCCAGGGTGGGAGGATCACAGCAAACACGTAAATGTGGAAAAAGGAACCTTAGTGCTTTGTTTCCTGGTCAATAGGAGGGATGACAAGAGGGTTATTGTTAACAGCTACTTCCCCTAACGAGTCGTACTGCACTATGACAGACGAGAACGCTACACTGGGTTCGTTATCATAGGTCATATTTTGCAGGGAGTAAACCGTAAAGCCCAGTTTCAGAATGATTGATCGTTTGTAGTATCTCAAACGGGTTTTTAATACTAAACCTGAGTTAGTGGTTCTGTTGTGGAATTTTATAATACCTATGCAACACGTTTAAAAAAATTTCAATCAAATCTCTTGCTCTTTAATAAGAATGTTAACGAGAAAAAAATATATCAGTGAATTAATTTTTTTTTCTTTGTCAGCTTTTATATGAAATAAAAAAAGTTAATATTTTCAGTAAAGTAATACGAAAACTCTAAATGGTTTTTATTACAATGAAAAAATTAATATTTAAATTTGAAATATAGAATTAAATTTTATGAGTTTTTGGAAATTTTCCAAAATTTTAAATGCTTAAATTCTTATAGGGTAAGGGTATATTTCATGAACATGCTTTCAGAATATTTCAGAACTGTAAAAATATTAACGTTTACATTTTCTTAGTATATGTTTCTTGTCCAGCATCACTCAATGACTCGAGTTCGTTTTTTATTGTGAATAATTGCAATTCTCAATTAGACAACTAATTTATGTGTATATAGATGTGAACGATAAAAAATAAACAGTGTATATTTTTCTTTGAATTTAAAACTAAAAACTGTTAAACGTAATGTTCCCTTTATGAATGCAAGCTCAGTAGCAAATAGGATTATTTTGAATCACAATCATATTAAGCACGGAATATTTTAAAGATAAGTATTCTATTAAATCTGTTGAGTACTTTATAAAATAGACCATTGATTCTGAAAGGATAAAGTGTTAGAGATTTTTTTTAAGAATACGTTGTTAATTTTTGTTTAATTAATATATATTTAAGATTTTTCCATTAAAATTTTAATAATATCTTGAATAAGTAAGAATCATAAGAAAGTAACTTAAATTGTAACCTTAAAAATAATTTTTTTATAACTTTTCAACTTTTACGTTGCAAATTTAAATAGCAAAAAGAAATTCAAATATATAAATAATATGAGCTATTCAAGCATTAGAGTGAAAGGTTTTCTAAAATTGGATCTGTCAAATTACCATGCATTAAGTTTGAGTAGGTACTCGTGTATTTCTACAGCATTATGTAAAATTATCACAAATTATTTATATGCCCATTTTACAAAGCCTTGTTTATTTATTTAATTTTTTTATTTTTTATCTTTAGCTTAGCATATGACGTTTCTACCTTAAACGTTTCAAAAACAGTGTTGAGTTCGAAATACCTGAAATGCGTTTTCTTTTATTTATTTAATTTATGAAGTTATTTTAAATGATCAAACTTTTAACATCATTAATTGTACCAGGAAAGACTTAAAATACTTTTCACAGAAAGATCTATTTTTGTATTTTGTTAGAATCTAGATAAAAATAGAATATTTTTAATGAGAAAAATATATGAAAGTTTATTTATCGATTCGAGAGAATATTTTTCTTTCCTTTAAAGATGTTTAAGAAATTCTAAGAAAAGTTAATCTTTAAAGAATAAGAACAAATTCTAAAAAAAGTGCTCAGATATATTTGAGAGTAATTGTTTTTCTCCTATTAGATTTTTAGCAGAAAAAGTTTTAGTTTTTTTAAACTATTTTTGTATTAATTTCCCGTTTTCAAGCAACATTAAAGTTATTTTGAGAGGAGCTTTACAATTTTAACCGAAAGAGTTGAAGCGAAATAAATCAAATTTTTAAACAATAAAATCATAATCTGAAATTCTTAGAATTATTATTTCTTAAAATACAAAGAGTGAAAAAGGTAAG
The DNA here is from genome assembly GCF_947563725.1 of Argiope bruennichi. Lineage (NCBI taxonomy): Eukaryota > Metazoa > Arthropoda > Arachnida > Araneae > Araneidae > Argiope > Argiope bruennichi. Next base: position 55,180,069 of record NC_079162.1, read on the forward strand.
AATATTCCTGATAAAAATGTTTTTGCTTTGGCTTCCAAGGAAAATCTTGTGGAGTGCAAAATTATTGTTCAAGTTTGTAAAGCCCCCCCCTTTTTTTTCCTTTTTTCCCTATTTTCTTTGTTTTATCTTCATTCGAAATTCGAATCTTAATTAAATTATTTTGTTAGTAAGACAATAAATTGAATATGAAATATGATTTCATATAAAATGGATGTAGTATATCTATTTTTTGACATAAATTTCGGAAGCATTCGTCCAATTAGAAAAAGATGGAAATTAAAAACGAAAGTAATGAATTTTGTCTAGACTAACAAGGGGAGGGCATGAGGTTGAAAATTGAGTTTGGGATGAGATTTAGTGTAATGGTAGTATACATTTACAATGTTCGTTCATGAAAATATTAAAGCGCAATAGCCAGCTAGTTTCGAGAAAATGGCCCTCAAATTTACCTTACTATACCTTAATAAAGTGCCACTGTTGCTGAGATCCGAATAGTATAATGTATAAAGCGCTGGCATAGCATTCACGAGCCCGAGTTCGGTCCTGGGCTAGTGTTTTGCTTTTTTCCCATTTATTTTCTTTTTAAATTACTTCAAAATTTACAAAAAGTTTTTATTAATATTTTTAAAAAAATTATGCGAAAATAAATATTTATTCTCAATAAATAAATTATAATCCACGAATTGGGAGAATAAATATTTTTTGTATAAAATATGAAGAACATATTATATAAACTTTTTTGCAAATTGATAAATTAATTTGAAATAATTTGAAAAGAAAAACGATATTAGCTCAGAACCGAATTCTGGTCTCGTGAATGCTACGCCAGCGCTTTATACACTATACTATTCGGATTTTTGCAACAACAGTACTTTATTAAAGTATAAGCTATGCTGAAAGTTTGAGGGCCATTCTATCGAAATTGGCTGGCAATTGCGCTTTAATATTTTCATGAATGAACATTCTAAATGTATACTACCATTACACTAAATCTTATCCCGAACTCAATTTTCAACCTTGTAAGCAAATGTAGTATATTATGATGCAACAGAAAAGACTAGAATTCGACAGAAATAAATGAAAATAAACATACAACCAATTTGAGTATTTCTGTTAACGTTATATATTTGTTAAATCGGTCACTCAAAATCATTAATGTCATTTTAATGATTTTGAGTTTCGTTAAAAGTTTTTCGTTTTTGAGTGAGTTTTTTTAATCGTTTCGTTCTTTTGACATGGATGCAAACCTTAAACTGAAATGTTCCCTTAGAATTATTATCTTCATAAAATACATCAGCATAAAAGCCATTTTTCTGTTTAAGTGTAAGCAAACTATTCACATGGTTTTTAAATTTTTACGCACTTTTCTTTCACTTGATTTACTTCATTTTTGTAAAGGTCAAATAGTGTTATCGAGTTTTCGCCTATTTTCTTATGTTCCTGAATATTGAAATTTTGTTAATTTTGCGTTTTTAATGAAGATAGACTATTCTAATACTTTCTGAACTTCAACATCATTTGATCTTTAATTTAACTAAAGTTTGACTCCATCAGCACAGATGCCACCTGGTGATGACTTTAAGAAACAGTACATCTTAAGATTAAAAAAATAGAAAATAATTAAAATAAAAAATGTAATGTTTAGTGCAATAATAAAATATTTTTAAACAGTTTTTAATTAAGTTATATTTATTATTAATTTATTTTTTCTTATAAATGCTTTTTAAATATTAAATATATTCGTCTTACTGGCTTATTTCGAAATTCGAATTTATTAAATTTATTAGAGGAAGAATTTATATTTCTTTTCAATAGAAAATCAAAGCAAATGAATGAATCTGATAATTTAAAACATCCTATCTTATAGATGTGGTTAATTTTACATTTAAGTACAGTACAATTATCTTTATACTTTTTTATTCATACTTGCTACTGCTTATTAAAACAAGTAATAACATCAAATATTAGGATATCAGGTAGTCATTACATTAAGGTTTAATATTTTGGTTAGTGACGTTTATTTACACACTGGGGCCGCGGTGGCCTGGTGGTAAGGTCTCGTCCTTGGAGCCTGAGGGTTTCAGTTTCGAGACCTAATTCCAACGAAAGACCGTCGTGTAAGCGGGTCTGATGGACGTTAAATCTGTCAGGGCCAAATGTCCTCCTACTGGTGTGGTGTGGACTTTTGGAGAGGGGGTTGCTAGCCCAGGTGTTGTCCTCGTCATCTGACCTCCGTTCAAAATTACGAGGTCCGTCCCAAAAATAGCCCTAGTATTGCTTTAATACGGGACGTTAATATAACGAAACTAACTAAATTCTCTGCGCTCTAATTAAATGGTTAATTTGATCGTGGAAATCCAGAATGTCGTGAAAAAGGAAACAAACATTTCGATTGATTTATTATTTATGAATTAATATTTAACATTCAATTGTAGTTTTATATGAAATTTCAATTTATCGCAACTTTGGAAATATTAAGTTGTTTTTACACAAATATGCCATCCGAAATACGGCAAATTCAATTTTATAGTATTTTAAATTTTATTACTTTGTGAAAGTTTGTTAGCTGACTAATAATTCCTAAAAGATACAGAATCCTGACAATTTCAAATGCTAAGAAAATATACCATACAGGCTTTGATGAAGGTAAAACTGAACTGCTGAACTAAAATTTCTGAATGAATAGAGTCAGCTAAAAAATATATAAATTAAACCGAAATTTGAAAACCATTTCAGCATATAAGTAATCTGTTAAGTATTTATTTAATTATGACTATTTTTTATTTGACAATAATTGTTCTGGAAGATTGGAATTTGACTGAAGCAAATAGCAGTAATTAAATAAATAATACTGTACTCTGGCTCTGATGAGGTGGCGGATATGACGTTAATTACATGAAAATCAGACGAGATTGTTTTGATAAGTTGAGAGAAGAACATGAATCAAAGTTTGTCATATATGGCTGTGTTTCGTCCTGCATAACACGGCAATAAAGAAATGTCAACAATGTGGAGTAGGAGTTTCCAGTAGCACCGATTTAAATACTATCTCACATACGCACGCCACACACACACACACACAAAACGTACACAAGGACAGTAATTGCAGTAAATCAGTAAGAAACAATCTTGATAGCTCAAAGCACACTGAGGGAATTCACTTGATTACTCACGTCTCTATATTGATTGACTCTCAGTTCTATCGCTCGGCTCTTTAGAAATATAACAGGACTAAGAAGCTCTTAGAACAATCGCCAAAATTCCAGTCCTAATGGAGCTATCGCCAAGCTTCTCGAATATTGTAGGTCCTCCATTTTTATCGTCAAAGTGATCTTTTTTTGCCGAGGTCTGGGTAAATGACTCATTCAATGGCCATTAAATATCTGTTAAACTATCTTCCTTACCAGTAGAGTTATTGCTCAGGAAAGCAGCATTACAATTTCGTAAAAATATATTTATAACAGTCCTATTATTTATCCACGACCTATTTTTTTTTTTTTGCTTAATATTTTCTTTTCCTTTCGGCAAATGCACTCATTTGTTTGCTGTCGCAAGTGAGCTGCCAACTCCTCAGAATACGTTATATTATATTTTACACTGAAATGTTATTTTCAATAATCGAATAAATACAAATAAATTTTCTTCATGTATACCGCAAAAGAATTTTTTCTTTCCTTAAAGAAAAAAAAAATATCTAATAATTTATCTGTCTATCATGGTGGTTTGATCAATGAATATATGTCACCAAAAATATATTTTTCCATATTCATCCATTAAGACAATGAAAGATCATTAAATATGGTTTGCATACAAATGGAGGTAATTAAGGAATCCATTATCATTAAAATCCTAAAAGACCCAACAATGCGTTTCCATTCGCAAGTCGTGCAACTTGTCCGTAGTCATGCATGCGTTATCAGTCTGATGTTAATATATTTTTTTTTCTGAAAATGTTATAGTATTTTTAGCAAGGAAAAGCCCGGAAAGTTTTGATCAATGGCAGATTAAACTCAATACTCGTGACAAAAATTGTTTTAAAGATAATATATTGTCGTATTTACATGTAAAACGAAAGGTCTTTGTATATCAAACAGATGTTTATGTATTTCTGTAATTAAAACAGACCGAAAATTATTAACAGAATAGAGTTTCTACTATTTGACATAATGAAATACGCCACTTTTCAAATAAACATAGAATAACACCTCCAAAATATCTATTTGAAGATATTTTTCTTTTCACATTAAGCTGAAGCAACCTAACCTGCAAACATTAATTTTTCCTCTAAAAGGTGATTAGACTTGGCTGCTAGAAAAGTTTCCACTTTTCAAAGAAAAAAATTGCGGTCCCCATTCTAAGTTACACCAATTATTTTCATATATGTGGGCATGGTGCCCATTAATAAGGTAAGCGCTCAAGTGTACACATAATAACGCGACATAGAAGCTGTTTGGTATTTGGTACTGAACAATTTAAGCAAGCTGTTGTAAAAATTACAAAAATGACCTAACCGTCCATCAGTTTAATGACAAACAACACTACCTATTAAAATTGCTTCTGAGATAATGTTCTGTACGTGCTTGAAAAAAGAAATAACCAGGCAAAGTGATAACTGTTTTATATAATGAAACCTTTCATTTTTCAAGTAAACGTAGTATAATATCCCAAAAATAATTTTGTAGATGGTTTAATTTGACAATAAGTCGACGGGTTTTAGATGCAAATAATTCGAACTGAAAATGTTCAAAAATATAATTCTGACGTAAAGTTTTTAAAAATATACTTTTATTTGTATAAAAAGTATTATTTCTGGAAAATTTCATTTTCTACTTTTCATTCTTCAATTTTTTTATTGAATCTTGATGAATGACTTTTTTTAATTCCATACCGGCTGGCGCCATTAGTACAGAATAAAAATTTAGTTAAATTGATCGATTAACTGTTAATCAAGTTATGAGAATTTTAAAATAGCATATTATCATCGAGAATATACGAATGTAATACATATAAAATTTGACAGCTCTAGCACACCAGGAAACTGAATGAAAAATCAGTTGAAAATTTCCTTCTTTACAATTATGAAACAAGTCAAGTTAAATGAATGTAAGTAAAAATGGTTAAAGCATGAGAATAAGACATTTTGTTATTATGCTTAACATATGAAATATCTGTATTTTGAATGCATTTTAGAAACTTAAAAATTATAATTTAACAACCAAATTCATATATTTCTTTGCAGAATAACAAACTGCTATCTTAAATTAAGTTTAGAAATTTCTTTTTATTGAAAATCTGTTTACTTGTAGCATAAAACAAACACGGAAAAAAAATATTTAGAACGTGCTACTTTATTCCATTGAATTCATAAAGCACCTATTATGAAGCAAAGATGAAACGGAATGTAAAATCATCCCGAAGCATATGATAGGGTTATAAACATTGAAGAAGCTCAAGTTGTTTATCCTGTAACTGGAAGTTATCTTCTATTGTGAAGGGGAAAAGTGAGAAACTGATCTCATTTCAGCTTTTGCCAGTATTGATTTCAACTCCCGCAGTTGTGTTAATGTTCCATCAGTCTTCACTCTCCCTGCTTTTCTCCCCCCTTTTTTTCCGTTTACTCCATGGTCGCCTATTCTTTGACGTTGATATCGATTTTGAAAAGTACAAAGATTTTTGGTGAGGGAGACTGACTTTTTGTAATGTTAGGAACATCCCGCATAATGATTGTACAGAGGGCTTTATAGTTTGGATAAAATATTACAATTTTACATTAAATAAATTACTTGTGTTATAGCCGAGAAAATTTTAAATGACGTATTTTAGTAAAATTTGTTTGTACTTTAGTAAAATTTCAAAACCTTTTAATAATTCTTTATTAGATGGCATAATTTTTATTTAACAATCAGGGTATCGTAAATTTTTCTTGATTAAATCTATGATATCCTGATTGTTTCGATTATTTTCTGATTAGATATCTGATTGTTTTGACTTGATATCCTTTAAAAATCATTGGAAATGCGATATTTTTGAGCTTCAGGAAATTGTTGACAGGACATCTTACATACATTTTTTTAAACCTTGATTGTTATAAAATCAAAAATAAGATCAGTTCAAAATAGTTATAAATTTACAATTATATCAACTATCTTCAATGGAGGTATATATTTATATGTATGGTGACATACGATTTAATATCAAAAATCAAGACTCCATAAGTGAAACAGCATCCAAAGTAACTGTAACATTGGTAATCCTTTCTGTAAAGGTTATTTTCATATTTAAAAAAAATGCCGTTTTGTTGATGTTGTTGTTGCTGCTATTGTTGTTAGGAAATATTCGTAAAAATACTCTTAAGAAATTCTTTCTCAATATGTAATATGTGAGTGGAAATTTTGAGACAATTTCAAATAGCTACCCAATGAAAATTCTATCACTTATTCATAATCATTTTTTCCCTTTTAAATCGCGATTTTTACGTATTCGATTTCTGTATTTTGTCGGCATTTTCACAACAAATCTTGTTGTTAACAGCCGTAACAATTATAATACTTTTTTAATAGTAGCTGCTCATTTATTATAGGAATAATTCATTTTGGGTTACAATAACATTTAAGTGAATTGCACAACAAAAAAGATTGTTTCGGCTAGAGAAAAATTAAATTGTAAAGCACTTAGAATCTATTAATAGAACAACGAAAGCTATTTCTATAAAGATGTATGTGTAACATATATCACGAAATAAAAATATTATTTCTTATTAGCAACTTTATAAATGAAATTATTGAACTGCAAGCATTCTTTTCGTTGCAAAAAAAATTTTAAAAAAAGTTCTGCTTTAAAAACAGTTTTATTAGTTTTTTTAATAAATAAGAATAAAATGTCTTCTGTAAACGAATTATTTAAATAATTTTAACTTTAAAATCTATAAAGAATGCCTATCTTTATTTATCGAAAAACTGGAAATAATAATACTAAAATTTAAAATCAGAAAAAAAAAAAAAAAAATCCTACTTTCCTCGACTTTTTTTAAAGTCTTTTTTTATTAATTTTTTCAAACGAGACTTTCTAAAGAATGCACATTAGGAAATATTACATACATATTCTGAAAGAAGATTCATATATATTATTTTAAGTCCATCTAACTAATGTTAAGTTACTAATCGAAATACTTTAAAATCACCTCGAAGATAAAATTAATAACAAATATTCTGATCTAACACTTAGAACACTTGATTCTATTTTGTTCCAGATTTCTTTATCAAATGATTTCGAGTTACAAATTTCTGAAGATCTTGGAAAGCATTTACTGTACTCAGTATCAACATACAGATTTAAGATCCATGTATTCAAATCGGATTCTTTATTTTTCTTGCTCATATCCGTTTGTTTCTATGCATATAAAATCAACTGGAAAATAAGTTGAAGATCTTTTCTTTAAATTATATCTTGCCTTACGAGGAAGAAGCGAAAGTAAATTAATTTTATCTTTCAGGGAGATTTTACAAATTCTTTTGGCGACCCATGCCCAGGAATCTTATTGGCGTGCTAATAGTACCTGCTAATGACATGAAAAAAAAAGAAAAAAAAAAAAAAAAAGAGCGGTGAAAAAAGAGCATTCAAAGCGTTTTTGCGATTTAGAGATTTTTCTTTAAAAATAGCTGACCTAGTATTTCTTATAAATGCGTGATCTTCACGCGATACGGTAGTTCTACTTGAGACAGTTAAAGTTGTAAAAATTAGACCCTAATGAGAGTAAGAAGAACCAAATGCCAATGCAAGTCAGAATTTAAATTTAAATTTAAATTGTCAGAAAACATTGATTTCAAAAACACTAATAATTGAACTTATTAAATATATATATATATATATATATATATATATATATATATATATATATATATATATATATATATATATATATATATATATATATATATATATATATATATATATATATATATATATATATATATATATATATATATATATATATATATATATATATATATATATATATATATAATATATTAATTTCATGTAAAAAAATTTTGGGCACTTCAGATTCAATTACATTTTTAAAAGTGCGATTTATCCATTTTAAAAGTTTATTACTTGCAGGTGAATATTTCAGATTACGCCGTTCGGTATTCTAGTTTAATTCGGTACTTAATAAAAAAAATTAATAGATGTGGTGAAAAGCTTATAAGCAAGTTAACAGCTACGCTACATGAGCAGTTGCTTTTGTATTGTAGTCATGTTACTGGGCTGCGAACCACAAGGTCCGCGGTTCTATCCTTGCTCATACTAATCGCTACATAGTCATACTTACTTTTACATTTCATTTTAATCAGCTAGAATGTTTTTTTCTCGAATTTCTTTTACATTTCCATAATATAGCGCTTTTTTAGCTTCGTGAAAATGGGGAGAATCGATGTGAAGGAAATCGAGTATTTTTTTACTCTTTCCTTTGACAGAATATGTCCAATAAACTTATTACAGATCTATTGTTCTGATGGCAAGGTCGTTTTTATCAAAGTCATTTATCTACTTCTTAGCGTTTGTAAATTATCGTGTGCACACGAATGGACAAATAGGCAGTCCGACTGTGTCTTTTGACGTACTTGTTCCCGAATTTGACACAAATCTACAGTTTGGGGCAAAAAATATCTCAGCAGAATTCATACCTTAAAAGCTTGTTGCATTTTTTGCTTCTAAATACTCAGGATTGGTCGGACCTATAGATATTCAACTTTTTGAAAAAAGGGTTTAAAATTCGAAACAGATCTTTTGTTTTAGCATTAAAGTAATATACAGGACCGCCAAGGGCCGCGCTGGACTCCAGAGTAAAGTTTGCTGGATCTCATAACTCGAATACTTCCTCATAAACTCCCCTTCTGCTCTCTCAAAATATCCCGAAGAGGCACCTCTCCTCCTTTCTAGGCAAGCATAATCTATCTACCTTCTTGCATTTTTTAAAATTATTTTGTTCTTATACTTAAGGATAATCAATATTTCTATTTTAAGTATTTCGTCTAATATCTGATAAAATGCACAATTTTAATGTAACTACAACAAATTTTATTTGTATAGATTATTAAATTTTTAAGATATCGTGTTCATAGGCAGATCGTCTATCCGATAACCAGACAGACAAAAATTTAAAAAAATTGCTTTTATGGACTCAAGGAGACCTGAAACATGAAGATACAGCACAATTTTCAGGTCGAATTTTTGACGATTACAATGCTTTCTCTTTATGTCAGATATTGCATATGAGAAATAAAAAGAATCAGTTATCTAGTTTCAGTTATTGCATATTAAAAATATTTTACGGACATTTTGAATTTTATTCACAGAAACAAAAATTGCATTCATAAAGATGCCTGAAATGAACTCCTACGGCGATACTTAATAGGACAAAATAAATATATATCGCAAAGAATCACTCGACATTTTCTGTCCAGATCGTTCCAGAAAGACATACTTATTAACGCTGGGATCACAGCTCTCTGTCATTGTTCCTTATTTTTATAGCCTAATGTCACGGTATTTTCTCGGCACATTTGTGGGATATGGGGTATTAAATGTCATATCTATTAATGATTTTCGTGATTCTTTGAAGGTTTTTTTCTTATGAATTGATAGTTACCTTTCAAATGTTTGCGTTTGTTCACCACAATCGCATGCGGGAGATGTGCTATTTGTCATATACATATTGTGTTCTAAATTAGAGCTCTCAGCAGAGTTCTGGAAAGAGCAGGATTCAGAGAGGCGTCGTTCGTGCCACACAGCCATTTTGCGTGCGTTCTAGAGAAACGGTCTCACCGAAAGTAAATCGGTTATTCCAAAACTGGAGCAGTTCAAAAGTGTTATTCATGTTCTCAATCTGCTTGCATCCAAGGCTGCTCTTGAAAGCATAGGGCTGAATATTCGAATTTGGAATAGGAGCGGCACCTTTTTTCTCAATTTCTTTTTTTTTCTACGAAGAATCAAAAATAATATTTAAATAATATTTGACATGCTAATGATATAACCTCAATTAGCTATAAAGAAAATTCCTGCTCATTGTATACTCCTCAGCTCTTCAAATTTAATTTTAGAAGCAGAGCATCAAGTCACAAGCAACATAATACTAATTTCAGCTAAGCTCATTATGCTACTGTGATATCAGTCATTTCTACTATATGATTGAGTCTCAAAATGTATTTTTTTCAAAATTGCATTCGGCGTTTTCAAGAATGAATTAAAGGAACTTGGAATATTTGTATCTTCAAGAAATTGATTTTTCACTTTTACAAAATGGTGATTACAGAAATGTTAAATGTTTAACCCACTGATTACAAAAAAGTTTAAAGTGCATAGGGCATCAAGTCACAAGCATAAGACTTGATATCAAACATTATGATCAGTTTATATGATTAAGTCTAAGAAAGTATTTTTTCAAAATTGTGTTTTGCTCTTTCAAAAATGAATTAACCCTTTCGACGTTCTCTCCTGTCCACGAAAATTTCTGTTTTTCCTCTGTTTTTCGCCGCATAAGAAGAAACAAAAATAAAAAAATCAAACAAGTAAACATTTACAAAGCGTTTTAAACGTTTAAAAATTTTAAAATGTAGAATAACGCTTGAAGCGCGTTACTATCGCCCTACAGACGTTTCACTTGAATGCGCTAGACGCGTTACGGACGACGAAGAGGTTAAAGGAACTTGGAATATTTGTATCTTCAAGAAATTGATTTTGAACTTTTGCAAAATGGGGCATATTTCACTGATTACAGAAATATTTCATATGTATATGTATTTAATATAATAAAACCAGAAACTTAAAAAGTTAACTTGTAAAAAGGAAGCTAACAGGCACCGTAGAAATATATATTTTCAAAATAATGTTTAGAATTTTTTTTTACTGCATTCGTATGAAATCTTATATTACAATATTTACAAATATAATACCTAACCTAATTTTATTAATTTTTGCTTATTAATATTTATTAGTTTAACAATCTATTAAGAGTGAAAAATCATGAATTATTTTAGATTTTCAAGTTACATGTCCTTCGACATTCATTAACAATTTGTATTAGAGTAAATTAAAACAAAACTCACAAGAATTATTTTACCTGTATTATACTAACTTTGAAGTGATTGATGTACTGATTTGTACTTATGAACTTGAAAATTATCACATATCAGTATATATTGAATGTGTTATTAGAAAGCAAATATAGTAAAACAATTTTTTTCTGTTGATTTATAATGAAAACAGCTCATTCTTTCTATAAATACTAAATTCCACTATATATAAAACTTAGTTGCAAAAAATCCACTTTATTCATAACTGAAATTCGATAATTTTCATTGGTGAAAACGCCCCAGTTCCATATCCATTAATGAATTAAATAGCATTAAAATTATATAAGATTGAAATAGTATTAAATTCCATTAAAAATTAAGTCCCATTAAGAATTCGATAAATTCAATTAAATAATTTCATTAAACTCATTTTAAGAATTATGTCAAATTCTATTAAATTACTCCATTAAATTGAATTAAAGACTTCCATTAAATATGTTAAACTTTTCCATTTAACTCAATTTAAGAATTCCTTTGCATTTCATTAAAAATTTAAATTCTACATCTATTTCCATTTGCCTCAAAGGAGATCTTGAAAGCGTAGGATTGAGTATTCGAGTTTGGAATAGGAATGTATTTTCTTTCAAAATGTCGATTTTTCTGTAAAGAAAAATTAGAAATTCTATTATAATGTTTCAAACATAAATGAAGTAGCCAAAAATGATATTAGAGTAAATTAATGCTTATACTAACGCCTCAAATGCGCCACAAATTTAATTTTGAAATCCATTGCTCAGGGTGAGCCATCTTTTACAGAACAAAACAACTTGCATTTAAATGCTAGATGATATAAGCAGCTATGTTTGTCGCGTTACTGTGACGTCACGTGTATTGATTCCTTTGTGATAGATTTTTCGTTATTTTTGTATATTTTATCAGGAGAAAAAGAAAATGTAACGCAAATCTCATATTCAGAAATTCTGTTGAAATTGAAAAAGTGAGATATATTTCAGAATTGCAATCGCGCCATTTTATTTCAATAGCAGTGTTTTAATAAATGTGGTGGTGATAGAAGTGATAGAAGCAAATAATCGCAAAGCTTCTTCATTTGGACTTTCATTAGATCTAGTTATATCAAAATGTATCCTGACTTTACTACAGTGAAGGTGGATAAGAAATGAAGATTTGGAGATAGGTATTTTTCGGAGTTTAGAAATGCAAATTTCACTCTGATTAAACCCTTGAGTAACTTTGATATGGGACGAAAATCTAATAAAACAAATTATCAATAGTTATTATGAAATAGAAAAAGAATCAATCTATCGTCTTTGCCTTTTTCCTTTTTTAGGATCACATGTTATTAAATACTTTTAATTAACTCAACTTGCTTCATATTTGTGACGATGAATTTTCCAATCAATTTTTTCCCTTCTCCTAATGTACTAGAGCTTTAATATTTTGAATACTTGCGCACATTCGATGATAATACACTATTTTGATATTTTCAAAGTTTCTTTATCAGTTAATCAATTATTTTAATTAAATCTATATTCATACATGTGGTGCCTGCTGATAGAGAATTGGTGAAAAATGGATATTATAAAATTTATAATCAAGAATTTTAAGATGTACTAAAGACTAAAAAGTAGAAAATAATGTGTATAAAAAATTTATACTTTTTAGTGCATTAATAAGTGTTTTTTTCAAACGGTTTTTATTAAATTCATTTCTTATATTCAACAATTCATTATCATAATAAATATTTCTTTAATTTTTTAAACATGACTTGAACATGACAAAAACTTAGTAAAAATGACAGTCGAGATGTATGGAGGTAAAGGGAAGGGGCTCTTTAATTTTCGTTTCATTATTCAGTTGATTGAAAAACTGTATTCGACATTCTTTAATAATGTTATAATGACTTATGTTTATAAATAAATAATAATAAAAAAATTTTTTTAAAGCTACTTTTTTGTGCTTTTAAGAAAGAGGATTTTTAAAACTGCTTTTATTATAGCTATAACTCCTGCCATATATACGCTTGTTAGGGAATATTGGCGATATATTTGAGCAGGATACCTTGCGCCAGATCATTAAATTTGAGGATTCATTTCTGGCCCCTAATTATTTAAATTATTGCATAATTAAGATAAGTTGGATAATTAGGTTTAATTGTTTCAAGATTACGAATATTGCAGGCAGGGTAAAAGATTAATAACTCCCATTAATTGTTCAAACACTCCCATTAATTTTTCAAACTACCAAATATATTTTTGAAATAGGATGCCATTTGAGTGCTAATGATAATATTGCTCTTTATATTTCTATTATTAGAAAAACATATTAAAGCTTTTATTAATAATTTTGAATCTCGATATTGACTGCATGGAATGACAGCAATTTAGAATATTGTTAGAAATTAAGAATTTAAAGCAATATGTTATATTTTAGGTAGAATATGGGACCAAATTTGGTGATTTTTCTCTTCAGAGCGTTGCTGCTCTTTACTATATGTGTGCATGCAGCAGTTTCAGACGAGCTGACTGGGCCTCATGTGTGCACCAGACTTGAAAAGTAAGTAACTTTTTTTTATTTATTTCCGGAATAATTTCATAAATTTTATAAATAAACAGATATGTAAAATATATGGCGATAAATCCTGAAAAGTTGTATCATGAAAAAACTATTGGGTTGGCAACTAAGTCATTGCGGATTTTGTCAATAGATAGTTTTAGCACATTCTTTTGTTTTGTCAGCGTGTTCAAAGCACCTAATTTATATTGTTTTCTTATTTTTTGGACTTTTACCTTTAATTTAATTTTAAAAAATTGCATCGATTAGTTATTTAGTTTCGCTTTTATTCCAATTTAAATATAAAAAGAACAAGACGCGCATTTCAGACATATTTTATTGCATTATTTCCGAAAAGGCAAGAACCCATCGCAAGCACACAAGGAGCCATATGTGGGAATGAAGACATTTCCATATGTGCCGTTCCATCTTTCTTTCCCATATATGCAGTATATGGGATTGAAGACTTGAAAGAAAGGCAGTGTCAAAACTGGTTTGCCAAATTTCGTTCCGGTGATTTTTCACTGAAAAATGAGCTACGATCTGGCCTCCCAGTTGAAGTTTATGAGACCCATATCAGGCCTATTATCGATTCATATCGTTATAGGACAACACGTGAGATAGCAGAAAATCTCGATGTATTGCACACATGTATTTAAAAAAAATATTAAAACAGCCTGACTGCGTCAAGAAACTTGATTTATGGATGCCTCATAAGCTTAAGAAAATTCATTTGATATAACGCAATAGCATCTGCGATTCGCTTCTGAAACTTCATTTTATTTATTTCTTCTTCTTTTATTTAAACTTCTTTATTTTATTTATTTGCTTCTTCTTTTATTCAAACTTCTTTATTTTATTTATTTGCTTCTTCTTTTATTTATTTCTGAAACAACTAATGACTGGTGACGGAAAGTGGATAGTTTATAACAACGTAAATCAGAAAAGATCATGGATCGGAGACGAACCAGCCGAGACGATACCAAAAGCTGAGATTCACCAAAAAAAGATTATACTGTCAGTTTGATGGGATTATAAAGGAATTTTGCACTTTGAACTTTTATCAAGAAACCAAATGATTAATTCAAACGTTGCAATTCAATAACTCACCAAACTAAGCGACGCAGTTTAAGAAAAGCAGGTAGAATTGGCAAATCTTAAAGATGTTTTCCAATATGATAATGCAAAGCCTCACACATCTTTGGTCACTCGCCAAAAAATTATTGGAACTGTGTTAGGATGTGTTGTCACTTCTACCATATAGCCCTGACCTTGGGCCTTCAGATTACCATTTATTTTGTTACAATCAGAACTCCTTAAAAGGCAAAATTTTTAATGACGCTCATTATGTAAAATCACATTTAATTCGCTTTTTTGTTTGCAAAAATCAGAAGTTTTATGAACATTGAATTATGACACTGCCTGAGAGGTGGCAAAAGGTCATCGACAAAGACGGATAATGCCTAACTGAATAAAGTTATATTTTTAAGCAAAAAAAAAAAAAAAAAAAAAAAAAATCCTTCTCATTTGAAATCCGCAATCGCTTAGTTGCCAACCCAATATTTTATTAAGCAGCAGTTCATTTTCACACGTTTCCTTTGTAGAGGGAAATGCTTAAAAGAAAAGAAGCTTGATCGAATCAAACACACATAGAAGGAAAACAAAAAGCCCTTGATTGTAATAGATTTTTTATTAATTGATTCTCTATTTTTAGGTAGCGATAAAGTTTGACTCAGTAGAATATTTTTAGTCAAAATATTTTTAAAAAAGCAAAAGGGGCTGTATTAAAATTCAAAACATTTGTGAAAAAGAAAGTTTTTTTCACATAAATGAGGTAAATTTTAGGATAGTAACTGGCAATGAGTTCTTTGAGTGATTTCCATGATCTTTAATTCAGAATTTCAATTCGTAGAAGAGTTTTTAAGTTCTTATGCTAAATCCACGATAAGTATGAAAGCAACACAATGTAAAAGCAGAAAAAAGAGAAAAATGAAACGTATTCAGAATTTATGCAGCTTCATAAAAGAATTTTCCTTAAATTTAATTGAGATAGCATTTAATTTAAGCCTGTGTAGACGGGTGTGTGTGTGTGTGTGTGTGTGTGTGTGTGTGTGTGTGTGTGTGTGTGTGTGTGTGCATGCGTGTCTTAGCAGTTGTGTTGCCGAATAGAAGAAACTTTTGAAATTTTAAAACATCGATTCATTTCAGTACGGAAGACATAGTTTGCATACAAAGAATAAGTGGTGGTCAGAAATACGTCAGTCTACATCGCGACACAAGAGCAGAAGAGACCAAAATTTTTCTCTTCGGTGGTTTAACTATGAGATTTGGATAGAAATTTCTTTGGCACGTGTCGGGGCAATGGGGATTAAAATGAAGAGTTTTTGTTACGAAGCTAAGATTTATTGGTAGCAAAATTTGCGATTTAAACACTCAAGTGGTTCTGTAGTTGATGAACTGATACTTCTTTTTAGTATAAGACATTCATCGTAGCACCTTATAAATGGATGAAGATATGGACCTTTTTCAGGGACAGAGCTGTTAGATTTGGAATTCCACATTTTACCAGCTTTAAATGTCATTTTTGACTGTATAAAGAATACGAAAAAAGAAATGCTTAATGCTGAGAAAAATTGTAATTCTTCATGAGAGCGAAACTCCTAGGCAGAGGAAAACATGTTTAGCATTTGTAAATCATTACTCCAACTAATATCTATTTAACCTATGAATTACCAACTACTCAACTATCTGAAGGTATTGCAATTACAGCAGAAAAATATAAGGGAATTTGGTGGTAAAATAAAATATAGAAAAGAGCTATGATGTAACGTAGAATGTATGCCATCATTAAAAAATTTTAGAAATATTGAGATAGACATCGGAAAGTGCTTCGAACATTTGTTACTAAGGAAAGGGTACTCCTCAAATATCATTAGTGAAATCAATTCATATTCACGTAATATATGCAATAATTTTTTTAATCTAATGAGCAAATTACTGGAAGAAAAGTGTTTAGATTTTAGAGAGAGGTTTTAGAGCTGATAGTCCCTTTTTGCTTTGAAAAAATTATATGCTAGGTTTTTTTTCCTTCAATGATGCATTCTGCACATATTGAATCATATGCACAATAAATTTAATGCTTGGAATAACAGTTTATTTTGCAGAAACGCGAAGCTTTCTGCACGCTTGCATTTTTGTGAATGATGGCTTTAAAACTCGCTTATTCATTTATTGGTCCATAATTATAAAATTTACTTCTCACAAAGAAAATATTATTGCTTTATAAGCGAATATCATAAGTTCAATGATTGGTATTATATTCTTGGGACAATTTCAGAGTCAACTATACAGCATGGATTACTTATGCTCGTCCCTATCAAATTAGAACAACGACTTGGTGTTTCAGCGTCCCTCCCAGATGCTCTACGTACAGGTAAGGTACAAGCATTAAAACTATACTATATTGAGTAGTTTTATATCAGATATATGTATCTTAAGCGTGTTAAATGCATCATTTTGTAAAATAATTATTGAATGAATGAAGTATTTGGAATTAACTTTTTATTTAATCTCATACCCAGAAAGTATAAATGTAGTGCACCTGCCTATTCACTTTTTCGAATCTTGTTTTGTTTGTAATTTGTTTTGCGCAGATTGGATAGCAGCTGAGGAGGATTTCTTTCAATGTCTAAATGAAATTTAATGACGTGGCACATCTTCAAAACAGCATTTAGCAAACAATCAGATGTAATAAAAGTGTTTTTAGCTATTGTTATTAAATTTATTTCGTTTGAATCCTGATTCTAAAGTATGAGAAATTCAGACATATAATTCACATTTAGGATACTTTCTGCATTTGTTAAATTCAGAGCTAAATGATCACAATTGCACCAATTCGATTTTCTCTTCATTGTATAGATGAAATAATTAATGTAAAAAGATATTTTCATGTATAAAGATATGTTTCATCTTTTATTTAAGAAATCTGCTCATCAGTGAGAATATAGTGACCTTCAAAAACAATTAAATATCTAGAAGAATGAAATCCTTTTAAAAATAAGACTTTTATTGTGAGTTATTTTCCTGCCATTTTTAAAAAGCGATGGCTTAGGGTGTTTCAATAAAAGTTTGATGGATATTTAGAAAGGGTTGTATTCTGTTGATGAATCAAAAATGGATTTAAAAAAAAGATTGAAATACGACTGAAAATTAAAATCATATAATTTCCATATTTTTTTCCTTGACATCGGAACTTTTGTATATGAATTAATATTCAATTTATTAAAAGATTATTAACAGCGGTCATGAAATAGTAGAATTAAATTTAGATTTATATTAAAATTAGATGCATGTTTTTAATTATATGAACATCCCGTTTTTAAAGTAACACTAGGACTATTTTGGGACGGACCTCGTAATTTTGAACCGCGGTCAGATGACGAGGACGACACCTGAGCTGGCACCCCCTCTTCACACTACACCGCACCAGCGGGAGGACGTTTGGCCCGGACGTGCACCCGCTTACACGACGGTTCTTTGGTCGAATCGGGTCTCGAATCTGAAACCCTCCGGTTCCGAAACCGAGATCTTGTCACCAGGCCA
The DNA here is from genome assembly GCF_947563725.1 of Argiope bruennichi. NCBI lineage: Eukaryota > Metazoa > Arthropoda > Arachnida > Araneae > Araneidae > Argiope > Argiope bruennichi. Next base: position 55,198,314 of record NC_079162.1, read on the forward strand.
CCGCGGCCCTTTTTAAATATAAAGCAAAAGCAATACAAAGACAACATACGAAGGAAATTGAAGGATTATTTCCTCAACTGACTTTTATTTCCTCGAGTCTTTCTTATTTCACATTTAAATTAATATCTGAATAATACATTCCGGTATTAACAAACAGAAATTTTTGTTGTTGTTATTGTTTCTTATGGCACTTGCCATGGACAAACCCGCTGTTACGAAGACAGCGATTTTAAGCCGGTGGGGGAGCGTCTCTTGTTTTTTAGTAGCGCCAACTAGGGCCAATAGGACAACTTTGCTAATCACGCATCACTCATTCGCTTGCACAACCCCTTTTTATAGGAGGGCACATTCACACGTCTCACAGATAGAACAACGGAAGAACAACCATGCCCAAACTGGGACTCGAACCCAGGACGCCCAGATCACGGGAAAAACGCTCTTTCCCTATGCCAGGACGCCGGCACAGAAATTTTTAAAACACATGTAATGGAATATTGCAAACAGGAACATTCAGAGCACATGTGACTTTGTCGGTGAGCCATGGGTCTCACTGCTTGAGGATACACAGTCGATCCCAGATTTTCCTAGAAGTGCAGCTGTGGCACTTTTCCACCTTACTACAGTCCATGATTGTTTGCCCGTATACTTTTATTAGTTTGAGCTTTGTGACTCTTCCTTATGTCCTTTGTGCAGACAACATCAAATTTTTGATGCTACTCGTCTTGACTCGTGCTCTGCACTTGTGTTTTTAAAGTGTAAATTTCAGAAATATTGAAAGATTAGAGATCTAATGGCGTCATAGCCAATTTTCTGGGCATTTGAAATAAATAGATTCAGAGCACCTTAAGTGGGCCGAGGTGGCATGGTGACAAGGTCTGGGCCTCAGAACCGGAGTGTTTCACATTCGAATCCAATTCCACCGAAAAGCCGTCGTGTGAAGGGGTCTGGTGCATGTTAAATTCGTCAAGGTCAAACGTCCTCCCGCTGGTGTGGTGTGGAATTGGAGAGGGGAATACCAGTTCAGATGTCGTCCTCGTCATCTGACCGCGGTTCAAAATTACGATGTACGTAGCAAAATAGCCCTATTGTTGCTGTAAATTGGGTCGCTAATTTAACTAAACGTGATGTTAATATAACTAAACCAAACCAAACTCAAAGCACATTAAATGTAACACAGCACAAATAGCAGTATTTAGAACATATTAAATGAAATACAGCAAATCGGAATATTTAGAACACATTGAATAATATCTAAAAAATTTCAGTGTCATATTTTGTAAATTAAGATTTTTTCAATTAATTCAGATAAAGTGCTTTGGAACAGGTTTTCTATGATTGCAAATGTTTCTCATGAAATTAAAACTAATTTCTAACATGCAAATTTTTAGGACAATGTATGGTGTGTCGCATAAAACAGAAGTTCGGGAGAAGACACAAACCATACAATATTGCTGCAAAGGATACGAAGAAAAAAATAGTACTTGTGTCCGTAAGTATTAAAAGCATTAAAATATTGAGTCAAATATTTTGATTTCTCTTCAACAAAGATTTTATTGTATTTACCTGGAAGTTTTTACATTAGTAATCAATTATTGTATTTCATGCATTTCTCAATATAATCAATTATTTATTTTTTAGTAATTTTCCGTTGTAATATGAAATCCTCTGAATATTTTGATTCGAAATCAAATTAGTTGTTAGATTTTTCATAAGCGACTTCCGATCATTGAAAAATTTTTTTAAAAAAAAATTCTAATCACATTTTTTAAAAAATTATTTTTAGACGATAATATAATATCAAAAACAGAGGATTGCCAGAAGCTTATATAAATAGTGAAAATATTTCATAGAAGTTTGAAAACGATTTTTAATACTTTCCCTTTAATTTTTGATCGCAGCAGTATACTTTAAATGTCTACTATTAAAATTTTCAGGAAAGATAAAATAATCTTTTTTACAATTTTGCAGCCCAGGGAGATCGTTTAGAAATTTTTTAAAAAAAGTTTGAATCTTTATGCTTCGAGAATAAAGAAAGCTCTTTACTCAGTAATTTTTTTACTAGTTTACAAGGAGCTAAGTAAATCAACTCAAAGATAAAAGAAATCCGGATATTTTTCCGATTCTTTCATCTGACCACGTTTAATTCAGAAACTTCTCATTCTAAACTCATGCTTAAGGTAGGCTTCTCTTATTTTCTTTAAATTGCTCTTATTTGAAATATTTTTGTTAAATAGATGAAAAAGATTATAAGGCAAAAATAATGGGAAAAATACATTATATTTTTCAAAAAATTATCTATATTTCCCTCCTATATGATACGCCATTTTAACCATTGTCTTCAACTATGTGATGATCGCCTCACCTTTTTTTTATTAATATTTTTCCTATCATATGCCTTTTTTAACAATGCGTGATAACAGATAGTTCGAAAAAATAATACGTTTTTAATCATTCAACTCGATTTATAACGATGTAATTGAATTCGCAGTTTTTTTCGAAGGTTTATTTCAATTATATTGAGTATTACTCCAATTTCAAGGATCTTGAATAAATAAAAATAACAGTGTCATATCTAAACCATTTAATAGCAACTGAATTTTCAAAATTTTTTAATTTCTTTTCCAGGGGCTATCTTTTGTGAAAATAATGGAACACTGACAGAAAGCGGCACTTGCGTATGCCCTGCAGGTAAAATAAATTCTATTTAACTGTTTCGTTTTCGCAGCCCTTTCATCTTTTCAATTGCTTCTTTTTAGTTTTAAATTCGCTTATGTGTGTAATATATCCTCAAAGGCTTATTATTCGAAATTCAAATTATTCTCCGTTCTTATAACAAAAATTATTATATTTTCCTTCTTCTCGGCTTGAATTATAATCTCATTACAACAAATTTGAAGATTAAAAAAGACTGAACAAAATGTAATTGAAATTGATTAAAATGTGAAATTTTATCATTCTACGTTCTGTCTTTGAGAATGAATTCAATTTATATACTAATAAGCTGCTATATTCGTTTTAAAGAATTGTCTTTACTCTTTCTTTCTAGAAAGCTCTTTATTCGCTTTCTGAGCATATGTTCTTTATGAGCGACGTTATTATTTATTCCCGAGATCATGTCATCACACTTTATTAAGATGTATGGTTCTATGAATGACAATCTTTAACATGCCTCTACGGAACGCCGCTTATTTACCAATTACCTTCACAACAGAACGCGAGCAGTTCGCAATCCCACGGGTATAGCAGATTTACCTTTCGAAATCGGGGGGCTTGTCGCTGATCTATTATTTTTTCTGAGCTTGTCTCTCCGCAGAAAATGCACCCTGTTACTTTAATAACCAATAGATTATTTTCTCTTGAAAAATAGATGGCGCTCCTCCAAAAAGTGTTACATTTACGCCCTGATTCTAAATGCAACAAAACATATGTTGTCCATGAATCCAACACAAATGCTAATCAGTGCTCATGTCTTCACAGTACAATTAAATGCGCAGCCTTCTTTTTCTGATTCTCTTTTTATAATCAGGCCAATTGTGTGAGTCAAGGACGCATAATAAAAGTCACAAATAGCAATTTCTTTTGATTAAAGTGACCTAATTATTATCCGAGATAGAGGTCTAAATGAACTTTAGTATAAGGGAATTTTCAGTTAATCAGTTTCATTCACACTCATCTGTATATCGCTTTGAAGAAAACTTAACGTTGCGGGCAATTCGTTACTAAGATGGACATTAATCTGCTATTTTTTAATAATGCTGGTAAAAGTACAGTCGGAGTATACAGAAACTTTTGATTCATGCTCCTCAGCCATGTCACGCTTTAACTTAACCATCTTTTATATGAAACGCTGCTTCATATAAAACTATTGTTCATTGCTTTATTCATGTATTATAGAATTTATAATTGTTTAATCAAAACAAAAATATCAGACATATTTTATTATCATGTTTGTTTAACACTGAATGCGAAAAATAAAGATAATAGTCAAATATATATATATATATATATATATATATATATATATATATATATATATATATATATATATATATATATATATATATATTCCTATTTCAGGTTACATAGGTGAATTCTGCGAAAATAAATGTCCTCCAGGTTATTTTGGTTTGAACTGTACTCAAAAGTGTTACTGCGAAAATGGAGCTTGCAATGGCGTTACAGGATCCTGTGAATGCTTTGCAGGTTTTACTGGTCAAAAGTGTGACACGGAATGTCCAAGAGATAAATTTGGTGTAGATTGTCAGTATCAATGCAACTGTAGCAGTCGAGCCAAATGCAATCCAGAAGATGGCTCCTGTTTCTGTTCTCCTGGATTCATGGGTGACAAGTTAGTATCTCTAAATTAGATAATTGTTGTTTTCATGTTTTATTTAAAATAACGCAGATTTGTTTAAAAAAAATCGGCTCATTTTAACATAATAATATTTCTAGACAGGCATGCTATTTGTAAACTGCATATGCAAAGATCTTTAAAACAAAATTAAATTTTCCTTTTAATCCAAGGATACCAAATTTGACTCATAATTATTTCTTGAGTAATAGGTTCTCAGTACGAAAGTGTTTTTGAAGTCCAATTAGGTTTTTAATTAATTAAATACTCGTCGAAATAAGTTTTTCCTCAATAACCGGAACATATAATCACATAAAAAAGACCCCCATTTTTACACCACTTAAAGATTTTTAATAAAAGCTTTTCATTAATTCAGTTTATTTCTGTTTAGCTATTTTTTTCTTTAATTTTAATAAATTTCTCAAAATTAATTTCAAACTTAATTTGTAACAATATTTACTTTCTCATAAAGGAAGAGTACAAAATAAAAATATTATAATCCTCAAAAAATTCGAACTCGGAATTTTGACGAATTCTCCTTTTCAGACTCTCCTGAATTTGAAAACTACATTTTTGGAATTATATTTGTCTGTCTGTCCGTCCGTTTGTCTGTGAGCGCGAAAACTCAAAAACGCTTTGAGTTAGACGGATAAAATTTGGTATACGGTCTCTACTCCAAATTTGACGATTTCTATCAAATTTTGAACGAAATCCATTCAAAAAGAGTCTGTCTGTCTTCCTCTTCGAATATAAGTTAACATAACAGCAAAATGAAGAGAACCAGATGAACCAGAGAACCAAATTTTGAATAAAATCCGTCAACAAGTTAATTATTTGTCATGCTGCATATTTGCATTCGTGTTAATGCAATAATTAAAAAAGGCAACAGTTTAGATGAGTGAAATTTTACATGTGATTCTGTTACTACAATTGCAGTTCTATGTCAAATTTTAGTTTTAATCGGTCAGAAAAAAGACGTCGAAAATATACAATCGGTTTTATGGTATTAGTGTACTAAACGCGTCCCAGAGATTGATCACTAAAATAATCGTACTGTAATAGGCTCTTTCGTAACTATTGTTCGCCAATGCATACGGTTACTAAAAACACAAGTAAATTTATTAAAGAGTATGGGAGAAAGTTTTGGGGAAACCACTCCCATAATAAGCGCTTTTAACAATTATTGCCATTACAATAATAAAAGAAGAAAAAACTCCTTTCTTTGGACATTAACTTCAAAGGAAAATTTTCACTTCCACTTTTATAAATAAGGCTCTGAGGCTGACATTCTTTCGTTAAATTATTTGATATAAAAATTTTAACGCGCAGAATTTAACGCTTAATGTAGCCAAACCGAGCAATGAAAATGCAGACGAATCAATCTTAAAGCATTATCATTGAGCGATGTTCCAAACTAAAAGTTCCACATTTAGAGAGATTTTTATTTTGCTTAAAAATAATATGGATGTGAAAAATAATTCTTTTTTCCCAAGATGCGACGAAGAATGCCCTCATGGGAGATACGGAATGCGTTGCTCCAACCCGTGCATATGCCAAAACGGAGCTACGTGCCAGCCGGTTACTGGTGCCTGCACGTGCCCTCCTGGTGAGTTTTTAACTATTTCCTTGTATTAAATTTACTCCTCGCGTCCCAGTGGAAGTGAAAAAAAAAATCACTTCGTTCTACCATAATAAAATATTTTAGGGAAATGGAACATTTTTGCATATATATTTCAAAATTTTATTACCAAAATGATTTTTTAAAATTTCATTTCGAATAAATTATCGATAACAGCATTTAATAATTTTTCAACATTAATAAATATTAATAAGCTTGGGGAATATTGCATTCATGTTTTTTTTTGTTGTTATTTAGTAACAGAATAAGCAAATGGAAAAAATTAAGCCATGATAAATATCATATGTAGCATTTAATAGTTCGTAAGCATTACAAAATCTGAATAAACTTGCGGGTTATTTTGTTTATATTTTTTATTGTGCTTGTAAAAAAAAAAAATGGTGCATTGAAAAAAAATATGGTAACGAAATTAATCCAAGACGAATATCACATGAAAAAAAAATCCTAAATATTCATTACAAATTTAAATATGCATGAATAAGGTCAAAATTTAAACTTAGAGTATTTCAGAGCGTTAATCTTTTTGGATTTTTTCTTCTGATTTTTATTAAAAATTACTTATTTCTTCTTAGCACACTAATAAAAGCTTGCTTTTGAAATTTTTAATTTTATTCATAGTTATTAGAAAGCGCACTTTTCTTAAAAATGTAGCCCACTTAAAAAAAAAATTATTTGAGCGCATTTTTTTTTTCAAATGATGACAATAAATGTTTAAAAAGAAGTCCTTTACATTATTGAAATTTTTTTTTATTTATTATTTCTTTTCAGGCTACACGGGTGAATTTTGTGAACAACTTTGTCCACCCGACTTCCACGGCGCTAATTGCAGCAACAAATGTGAATGTGAAAAAATAGCCAACTGCAATCCTTTCACTGGAGACTGCGAATGCCCTCCTGGTTATACAGGACTCTATTGCGAATTTCAGTGTCCAAAGATGACTTATGGAATAGATTGTCAACAGAAATGCAACTGCAAAAATGATGCCTCATGTGATCCAGTAAATGGGACATGCACCTGTGGACCCGGTTACTTTGGAGAGTTGTAAGGAAAAAAATTTTAAAATTCGGTTTACATCTGTGTAATAAGTTTCTCGCCTCAATTCTGCCTTGTGATAGTCATTATAAAGTGACTGATTTAGGAGTGAGATTATAGAAGTGTTATTTTTCGTTGATTCGGGGTGCTGTCTATAAGGATGCTAATTTCATACATAATGAGAATAAGGATACTAATTTCTTCATCAACCATAGGTGATGCTGAATATCAGCTACGGTTAATAAAAGAATTATCCTTATTCACCTGCTATGTATCCCGAAATTCCTCGAGTTGGAAAATAGTCTATTTTCTAACCCGCGATTTCCACTGGCTAGAATGTTTCTTTTATTGTTGTGTATTATAAATATGACGATCCTTTTTTAAATTAAAAAACTGACATTGGTTTGTTACAAATATTAAAGATTGATTTACTCGAGATATTCCCCTTCATAAACTACAGCATTTGTCTATTTTTCGGGCAACAAACGAATTCTACGAAGAAACAAATCTGGGTATTAAGATGCTATCCAATTATCAAGCCAATTTTTGATATCTATGTGGGAATTAAGCCCCTCTCCGGAAAGGGACCAGCATAAAATGAAAAAAAAATAGTAGTCTGAAGGAACAACACCTGGTGAATACGGAGGATAGGTACATCTCAGCGAAGTAATTCTAAATATTTTTCACTGGTCTGGCAACATATGGGCGAGCATTGTTGTGTTGGAAAATTATCGTGTTGTATATTTGACCATATTCTGGACAAGTCTCCTTCGACGCTTCGTTCAAATTAATTAACGGTTACTTGCATTATTTACTATTGAGGATTTCGTCAAGTAATGCTTTTAAATCTGTTTCTTTGATTTTTTATGACTTAATATACTCTTTATGATCTACATTGATATCCTCATTTTTAAATCACCGAAACCAGTCTTTGCAAATGGGACTTACTCTCCGTAAATGTCTTATAGCAACCTATGTGTTTTTGCTGCAGTTTTCTTTGAAATGAACTTATGTAACATAACTTCTCGAAACTGTTGTTTATTTGGCACAAAATCTAACATGTTTTCTAAGCTATATATATATCAGTAAAGTCCCTTTAGGCCATATAAATCCAAAACAGCGTCTCGTATAGCTGAAGTAAGCTGAAGCTCTGGAAGTAACGTGTACCTATAGTAAAGTAACTATGCTGAATTTATTGAGACAAGTTACAGTGCACCTAGCGACGAAATAATGAAGTCATAAAAATAAATAAATAAATGGATATCGGCCAAACAAAGTTCAATCAGAAAATGTATGGTATACCATAACAAAAAAGCAGGAATAAGTTTCATGGAGTTATCTGTAAAGTTTGCAAAAATATTTTCGATTTATCCACCAATCTTACAAATTACTCCATGAAATTTTTCCTGTGCTTTTATTATGGCATAACACATATTTTTTTAACTGGACTTTTTGCCCGATCTGTTTATTTTATACCTATTTTTGTGACATTCTTATTTCACCGCTAGAAGTGTTGCAACCCCTCTCAATAAATGCAGCACAGTCAATTTACTTTAAGTACATGTTACTTCCCTGGCTATAGATTAATACATTAGAGTTGCATTATATTATTACCACGGCTTGATTATCAAAAAATCAAAGTAGGCAACTCTCTAGCTACCCTGCAACTTAGGGGAGTACTAAGACCTCAAAATTTTTTTTGTAGTATTATCGGGTAATTTTACGCTTTCATTTGATTTATAAGGGACGTATACTATAAATTTTTCAAATTAAGATTAAAGAATATTTAAATTTAAAATAATTATTTTTAGGGTTTTTTTTTCGTGTTTTCAAACCCAGTTGTGGCTTCATGGTAGTTTTTTTATGCAGTTAAGTGATTGACTCACAAGCCCACATTCATGGTAAACTCTGTATTAAAGAGCTTTGTAATTTTCCATATTTTTTTACTTTCTTGTATAGGAAGTATAGAGAAAGTACTTAAATCCTCTGAAAGTTCACACTCGAGATTTTGACGAATCCTCATGTTTCAGACTTTTCTGAGTTTGAAAAACACATTTTTAACATTCACTCTGTCTATCTGTGACAAAGATACCTTAAAACCGATATGAGCTACAGGTCTGTAATTTGGTATACTGTCTTTACACCACATTTGTAGATTTCTATCAAATAATGAATGAAATCCATTCAGAAAAAGTCTTTATATTCTGCTGTCCGATTATGAGCTAACACGATAACTACAAAATGAAATAAGCTAGATGGATAAAATTTGGTACACAGATTTAATATCTAACCTTTTGATACCTGTTAAATGTGATACCAAATCCGTCAAGGGTTTGACCATCTGTCAGTATGTACTCTCAAAAGCATTTAAATGCGTTCATTCAACCATTCAAAAATTTAAATATATAAAATTTGGTAACTGATTTTGTGACTAAAGTTGTAGTTCTGCGTCAAATTCTCATTTCAGTCGGATGAAGAAAAAAAACACACGTCTAAAATACAAATTCGATTTTCGAGTACCATTAATCACATGCCAGTCATTAATCGTCAAAAAACCGCTAAATATCACCCCATAGATTCAATAAAAATGTTAAATTCACGACAAGATCAATATTTTGTAACAAATGTTCGTCAATGCCATACAAATCATTTGCGGCCTTTTCTTGTATCCGCCATTTCATACAGGGGAAGAGGAATAACATTTTTACTAGATAATATGCGAGAAAATTTTGGGAAGACAACCTCTGCTTTTTTTAAAATTATATTTAAATTTGCAAATGTTTCACTAGCAATATGCTGGAAATATTCACACTTGAATATTGCCACTATTTCATGTTTTTTTTTACTTCAGTTTCTTATAATATTTACTTCTTAAATGCTGCTTACCTAGAGATTAAATTGAAATCAACAAAAAAATTGTACGATGTAGAGGGGATATAAAATGGAATGATCCCTCTAAATTTGTATTGTTAAATAGCCACTTCTAGATTTAACCCTGTGCTGACTATTATAATATTGCATACAAATAATTTATAAGATATTTTTAAGAAATTATCGGCATTTAAATTATTTGCTACTTAGATTTCATGCAGAATTTTTGGCATAGCAGAATTTTTGGTATATAAATGTGTAATGAAATCAAAGTACCAAATGATTTAAAAGAGGGAAAATACTTCTATAATAATGAATGCTCCAAATGAATGGTATGTCATCTAGTAAGGAATTTAAACAAACATCAAGGGGATTGTGTAAAATTGCTACCAACTGATGTAACTAATACCTAGAATGATACTTCATTTTCCAAGCTTTCATAATATAAATCTAGTTCGAGGACAACTAAGCAATAAAGGGATCTAAAATGCAATGACGTACATGCGTTGAAGATATTATTTGACAAGGAAACTTTGAATCTAAACTTAAATCAGCTATTCTGAATCACAAGGCCAAGATTTAAATGAGTCACCAAGATTATTTTGTGATCACGAGCTTAAACCGCCAGTATCTTGAAATGACAATTATTCAAAACTTAATCATGTTTATGAGGTATAAAGGTTTAGAGGGCTTTTGGTTATCAGATATTGATAACTGTTCTCGTGTTGTCTTTAGTATCAGATATTGATTTAAATTTAAATATACATATCTATTTGTCTAAATTAACTTAGAGAATTCTGGGTTGAATAGAAAAAAATCATTCTTTAATTGGTTTTATTCTATTTCCGGATTTGTAATTAAATCTGCAACTAATGGAAGAAATAAAACAGATGTGTAAAAATTTCGTATAAATTTCAAAAATAAGTTGTGATGTAATTAAGACTTCTTTCTTTCTTACAGATGTGATCAAATTTGTCCTCCCGGAACATATGGAGAGAACTGCTCAAATCTGTGTTCTTGCGTGAATAATGCTGATTGTGTTCATACGAATGGAAAATGCATTTGTGCTCCAGGTAAGAGACGAGTTATAGAATTACTTGATATTATCTAAATTCAGAAAGATTCAAAGAACATATTTTGAAATATTCTTTCAATTTTCTCCTTATTTTATTGGTTTGCCAGTATGAGTCGTAAAATTCCTTCATAAGAAAAGAAAAAAAATGAAATATCGCTTTAAAATCTTCTCTTTAAATAAAAATTTGAAGGAAAAAAAACTCGTATATGCATTCAACGAATCCATATTCATATATGTTCAGTATGAATAAGACTTAACACAGTAATAGGCTGCTTAAATTTTCCTGCTTACTATACTATCATAATTCCTGTGCATTACGATAAAAAAAAAAAAAAAAAAAAAAAAAAAAACCTGCTTTGAAAGGTCCTCTCAAGGTTTCTTTTTTATTTTCTTTATAATGTTCTGATATAATTCTATCAAATATTTCAATCCGTATCGAAACTTCGTTTATTTGTCAAAAATTTCGATGACTTAAATTTAACTTTTAATTCCCAATGCACCTTTTTTTTTATTAGAGCATATACACACTAGAAAACTGTCCCTGACCTGCCTTAGCCTATAAGAGATCTGAATGACTGAGTTGCCACGCCACACGCCATTTAAAACGGGCACTATAATAACCACAAAACAGCTCCCATTACGACCTAGTCTATGCTTCCAGTTATCACACAAATGAACGATCAATCAGTCTTCTTAATGATGGTAGTTCACTCCCCCATCATCCACATTGTATCAATCAAGGAAGCGGTTTATTTTTAAAGTAACTTCTCATCCCCATACTCAAAGTGGATTGTTAGAATATATACAGGGTGATCTAAAAGCATTGCAATAAATTTCTAGTGCAAATCATTTTATTCTAAAAAGATATATTTTACATAGAAACATATAAAATTGACATATATACTATCGTAATTCCAGTTAATGTCATAGCGGAATTCGGATTGATATGTATAGCGATGCTGGAATGACAGGCTTGAATTTAATGTATAGGACAATTATTAGAAATCAGCAAGTAGTCTGTTTCATGAAAGATTTCCAAAAATACATATATACAAACAACGAACTGTTTTCGTGTTTATACTTGACTGTGTAAATTGGGTCTCTCACAATTAGTATTTGCTGTGGACGAGTATTCATGTACTCCGATTATGTTTTGTAACATTATGCAGGCATTATTTACTATAACTATTATGCAAATCATATCTGTGTACATTTATGATCCATTTATTGTGTCACAAGCGTAAATATATTATAGTAATTTCTTTGTAAAGCATATTTGTTTTGGTATACCCGATCTATGCTTGAATTTTTTCGGTCTCTTTCGAATCCCCTGTATATTTAAAAAGTAGTACCGAATTCGATATCTCTAAACTATACATTTTTTGTTATGAAAATAGACTAATATAGTTATAAAACAAATACAAAATGCAAAACTCAGTAAAATTAAACTTTTATCTATACATAATTGCACTAAGAGAGACAAATCCCACTTTTCTCCGGAAGCATAATTTCACCGTTTCGGAGAAATGCAGATAAATTGAAAACATCTTCAATAAAAAAAATCGATTTTTGATTTAAAAAAAATATGAAAAAAGAGAGAAAAAAAAAAAAGAAGGAAGGTATGTCAAACTCGAAAGGATTTTTCCCTCCTTTTAAACTCTTTGTAATGAGATATAAGAAATTCCACGAAACGCCATTCATTAATTTTTTCAGAACAAAGACATTTTCCAAAAAATATGTTCTAATGTATTCGGGATTAATTCCTATTAGAGATAACATTTTAAAAGAAAGAGATAAAGCGAAAAAAATTAAATTCTCAAGCAATAAAATCTTAATTTATAATTCCTTGAATTTATCTTCGAATACGAATGTGTTCTTTTAAATAGAAAATTCTTGGTAAAAACATTTGCTTTGGTTTCTGAGAAAATTTCATGGAATAGACTGAAATAAATATTAGGCTTATTTAATTATGTTTTTTACTTTTTCTGTTTTTTTATCGTCAAAGTTAAAAATTCTTTTGTAAACGGGAAACTAAATTTGATATGAATTATCATTTAACATTAAAATAGATAACGAAATATTCATTTTCAGACATACATTTTAAAAAAATCGCACAGTTAAATTTTTTTTTCTAATACCGTTGAACCTCGATTATTTGAACTGAACGGGACAGTAATCCTCTCATCGATTATCGAAAATGCGGTTAACATTGACTAAATTTTAAGGGGCAACTTCTTTCCTTTCTACAAAATTTTCCAGAATTATTTATTCAAAAATATGAATCTAAATCCTCACATACTACGACATATTAATATTTTAGCATTTTTTTAGCTACTAGACTTTTTATTATACGAAAGAATGTTACTCATTTTCGACTGTTCCTTTCCTTTTTCTCAATGATTCAATTAACAAGGACTTCGGTCGATAGGGACCCGGATAATAAAGGCTCTTCTGCAATCGAGAAAAGAAAAACATAAAAATTCTTTTTCAAAAATATTAATTTTGTCTAAACTTGGTGAATGGAATGCTTTATAATGTAAAAGGAAGGGCTAGAATTTAGCAGAAATAAGTTAATAAATAAAAATGAATAATAAGACCATATTGTAGCCTTATGGTAACAATATATATTTTAGTGTAACATAGCATCAGATCTAAAATAAAAACATTCGATCAGGATGATACTCATACACGAAATACATCAGGATGAGATCCATTTTAACTCACTTTTAGTTAACGTTTCATATTTGTAAAGATGAAATTCTGTAATTGATTTTCCACTCGCTTCCTTATGAGTAAGAGAATTGAACTTTTGAATACTTGAGTATTCTGGATTATAATATACTATTTTAATATTTTTAAAAGTTAATAATTAAATTAAAATTTTGTTTCATAAAAGTGGCGCTACCAAGTAGTGAGTTTGAGGCATAATATATTCCAAAATTATAAAGTAGCAAATAATTAAAATAGAAGAAATTTACTGTTTAGTGCATTAATAAATGTATGATTTAAAACTTTTTTGTATTAAATGCATTCACTTTAGTTTCAAGCAGATCACTCACATAACTTTTAAATTTTCACTTTCTCCACTCTTAATTTATGAGTTTACTATTTATTTGCTTTATTTTAATCTATAAATATTTTTTTTTAAAAATAGACCTGGTCCTATTTAATCCCAGTCTCTACTGCAACCTTATAAAGGGTGTCACGAAATTAATGCAAGATTTGAAATACCACCATTCTTGCAGTAACCTTGCAACCTTATTAAAAACATTGGGCAACTGATAGTTTAGAGTTAGTAAAAATGGAGTGGTACACGATAGAACAATGCGTTTTCATTGTTGAATAGTATTACAAAAATAATGAAAGTCTGGCTGCCACATTCAGAAATTTGAGAATTGGCCCCCTAGATCGTGTGATTTAACACCATTCGATTTCTGTTTATGAGGATATTTGAAGTCAAAGATCTATGCCAATAATCTTACAAGCATGCATGCATTAACGGAGTAAAATGCAACGCTGTTTCAATGGAATTCAGGCACATTTATATGAAATGGTCATGAAAAATTTCGACAAAAGAGTGCGTATGTGCCAGCAAAGCCGTGGAGGGCTTGTGTTATTCCATACATAGCCCTATCCTGTGTACTTTACAATAAAAATAAAAAAATTTAAAGAAAAAACTGTCTCTTATTTAATTTAAATCTTGCGTTAATACGTTGTTCTATCGTGTAACACTTTCTTTTTACTAACCCAAAGTTATAGGCTGTCAAATGGAATTTTTTAATATGATTGCCAACTCTTTACTGCACGAATGGTGGCAAATTAAAATCTTGCGGTAATTTTGGGACACCTTTTAGTTACAATTTATTGTTACCGTGTCTCTTATAATTATTATTACTTGGAAGCAGATAAGTAATTGAATCTAGTTACTCTTAGCATTGATTACCAAAGCTATCTTGAATTTTTATTTCATGTTCCTCAATATTTTAAAGTAAGTAAAGACTTAAAATTGCCTTTATCGTTTCATATAGGATATTCTGGTCATCACTGTGAAGAAACCTGCCCTTTCGATACTTATGGATTCAACTGCACCCATCAATGTGATTGCAAAAATGGTGCGAACTGCAATCCTTTCACCGGTGAATGCGAATGCCCTCCGGGATATATTGGATACTTGTGTGAGGAAAAATGTCCAAATTCTTCTCATGGTCCAAATTGCCAATACAAATGTAACTGCAGTAATGATGCTGAATGCGACCCCGCCAACGGAACTTGCATTTGTAAACCTGGGTTTTCTGGAGAGCAGTGAGTTATTTTTCAGATTTTTTTTTAATTCACATGTTAGCTATTTTATTCACACGTTTTTTGCCTACATTTAAGCATCGTAGAGGAGGAGTAATTGTTTGGAGGTATATGGCAGCCAATGTCGTAGGTGGTTTAACCTTTATAGATTCAACATTCATTTATCATATGGAGTATGTAAGCATTTTAAAAGGAAATTTAAAATACAGAGCACAGAATTTGAATTTTGGAGATGACTTTTGGTTTATACAGAAAAATTCTCCTAAGCACACTGCTCACATTATGAAGCCTTAGCCGCTACACAATATCAAAAATGAGTTGCATTCTTTTCTACAAACGCTGAGTTTAAACACGATCGAACATGGGACTTAATGGAGATCAAAATTCACCAACATGGCATAAACTTGAAAAATATGTTGAAAACAGTGATTATCACATAGTGGAATAACGTTTCTTCTGAAGAAACATTCAAACTAATCTAATCTATGCCCATGCGATTGACAGTGTTTCTTAGACGTAAGGACTAACCAACTAGATAATAAAATTTAATTTGTAGTCCAAGGCAATTAATTTTCTAAGCTTTTTTTATGTGTACGCAGACTTTTTTTGGTTGCCATGTATGTTTTTTAAATGTAATTAATCTCTTTAAAAAACCATATTGTTATATTCCCGCAATTTTTGTTAAAAAGGAATTGTTTGAAAAATATGATAAAAAAAATTTAAATTCGTATCATTATTGAAACGTGTTTTTTATTCTTGAATACTTGCTTTGCCCTCAGATTTTTTTTTCAACATTTGAAATAAATAAAAAAGTGGTTAGAGTGAGATTCATTTGTAGTGCCATTTTTTTTTTCTTTCTGTGTGCTAATTTTAATTTTCTCGATTGGTATTAGGACGCTATTTTAATTACTTTTGAAGAAATAATTTAACATAAAATCAATATAGCTCCATCAAAATCGCAGATGCAATTCATAAACCTAGTATTTTATGAGCAATTTCCATTTCCATTCGAGTAATATGAAATCTAAACTGCTTCAAATGTAATTGCACATCAAAAGTAATGATTACTTTTAGTCTCTGATTTTTTTTATAAACACATTTAAAGTTTAGTTTCCATAAGAAATGAATGTTAACTAAATATTTTATGTATGCAGGTGTAATGAATTATGTAGCCCAGGATTCTACGGACCAAACTGCGCTTCCAAATGCCAGTGTTCAAATGGTGCAGATTGTATATCAACAACAGGAGAATGTGTGTGCCAACCAGGTAATTTTTATTACTTCTCAATCGCATATTTACAGATTTTATTGCATGAATCTAATATAAGTTATAGATGAATAATTTGTTATAGTATGACTAAAAATTACTATAAGTAAAATACAACTGAGAGATTTAAATTTCATCCAAAATTATAGGTAATGGCTACCGATGATGATATTTTGCTTAATAGTAACTCTTGTTGTCTACCTTTTCAGATAAGATTTGCATTTCCGCAAAATTATTATATTGATACCTTAAAATCTTCACATAATTTGTACTATCATCTCCACAAATAAACTTCGGCTTTATTTTATAATTTTTTTTAAAATTTATTCCAAGAAAATAAGATTTGCATCTCCAGAGAGTAAACTTGCTGAAAGTATATTCCCACAAAGAGATGTGGTCTTTATTTTGTAATTTTTAAGACTACTCACAGAATTTATAACAAATAACTGAATAAACGTGATAAATATTCATCATTTCATTTTATCATGGTCGTTAAACGATTTTTGATACTATGACCATCTCAGAAGTTTTCTAAAAAGGCTGCTTCATTTTTACTCTTATATTCAGGGTTCGATGAATGATGATAAAAGTTTTCTTTAAAATTTCTGTAACAAAATATAATTGACAAACTATTTATATACATTTGTTTCAGATAATTCGATAATGATGATAAAAGTTTGCTTTAAAATTTCTGTAACAAAATATAATTGACAAACTACTTATATACATTTGTTTCAGATAATTCGATTGCAAACCGTGAAATACATCCACATTTTAAGAAAATGAGAAAAAAAAAGTCATTGAATTAATTGAAGATTAAATTTCAAGTTTACATTCCCAGTAAATGAGCTTCCATTACTTTATGGACATACCTATATTTGACAGTAAACAGAAACAAAAACAAAATTTCAACATATTAAAAATACATTTCAAAGTCATAATCAAACATTTCCATTTGATTTATCACAATTTTATTCCATTTTTCCTATTTATAACTTTTATTTCAGGTTATACAGGAAAGCAATGTGAGAACGAATGCCCTAATGGAACTTATGGCCCAGATTGCACTAATATTTGTGAATGTAGAAATTTTGCAAAATGTGATCCAATCACTGGGGGTTGTGAATGTCTTCCAGGCTATTCCGGTCCCCACTGTGATCGGCGATGTCCCAATCTCACCTATGGGTTAAACTGTAGATATAGCTGTAATTGCACAAACGGAGCTTCTTGTGACCCTGTGAATGGAACATGTTTATGCCTTCCCGGTCATACTGGTAAACAGTAAGTTGTTTCAACTGCTACTGATTTTCTCTAAAATTATTGTTAAGTTTCCAAATGGAATAGGAGTAATTGTCCATTCATATTACACAAAATTATTCCTAGTTTTGTAGAAAAACTAAAGAATTATTACTTCCTTAGAACGAAGTTTTACTCAAATTTGAAAAAAAAGTTCATATAGAACATTGGTTTGATAAAGCAGATAATCTAAAAAAGATTATTGAAAATGTAGCAGAAGATTGCTAACGAACACTTTATGTTACAGTTGTGAAGCAACTTGTCCACCAGGTTGGTATGGTAGAGAGTGCGCTTATAAATGCCAATGTCTCAATGGGGGCGGATGTCTTCATACTACTGGAGCATGTGTCTGTCCTCCAGGTAAATTAAACAAAGCACTATTTCATGCATTAAAAGCATTATTCATAGATTTTATTAAAAGTGAAATGTCAAGCAAAGAACTAAAGATTATTTTTTTAATCGTTATTTTAGGTTTCTTTGGTGAATATTGTGAAGAACGATGTCCACAAGGATATTATGGCCGAAACTGCTCTCAGCAGTGTGATTGCCTTCATGCAAGTGGCTGCAACGCATTTACTGGTCAATGTGAATGTCTCCCCGGTTATGTTGGTCCTCAGTGCAAAGAAATGTGCAAGGTAAACAAAAATTAAGTTTATAAATAGTTATTCAGACTCACTATACCAACAAATGTGTTCAAGAGGAATACTTTATTAGCATAACACTGAATTATCCATTGTTTGAAAGAAGTCGTGTAAAATTAAACACAGCATTAGCAAAGCATAAAACATACATATAAATGAAAAAAAAACCCTCATCTATCAATAAAAATGACTGATCGATATTTTTGAAGGAAAAATGTATTCCTAAAATTGCGGGCATCTTAAATATAATAAGTTGAACTGTAAGTAATTCAATTGAATAATAAGTCTTTGTACCATCAGCCATCATGTTATCGTACAAATCGAAGACCTGAAATAAGAAAAATAGACCATTGAACAGAATCAAATGGAATAGATACACTGTATCTGTGAAGAATTTTAAATATTCTCCAGATGTAAATTAAATATGAAGATAAGGAATTCAAAATTTCATGTCAAAGTAGCCACAGCGTTTATTAGCGAAGTGAAACGAATCTGGGTGTAATTTTGTGCAATAAAGGCATGTCATTTTGATTGATGCATTTCAGTACTCTCCTTGACAATCAACTTGCCAGGCCCTGAATGAGAAAAATTGCCCAGTGAATGTTACCAACTAAACTATATTGAAATTGAAGCCAAGTTTGGGGTACAAATTATTACACGCACCTTTCTTTTTTTTTTAATTCTGGAACTTTCTGATTTCTGTCACACAATCTATGTAAAAGATGATTATCTCATTTTAGATAGTTCAAAAATGTGCTTATTATGAAAAAATCGCATGGAGACCTCTTTTTTAAAATGAATGAATGAATGAAACACAACAGGTATCTACAGTCATAGAGCTGTTGAAAAAATGGAATGATCTCCTCAAATCCTTGATCAAAATCTTACCAAATATTCGTGATGAATATTCGAGTAGCTGGTGAGAACTAGTTCATATCTGCCTATATCCATGTTAAAATAGTAATGATTCTACTGTAATAATATCCAAATAATTGCTTTGTAATGATGATATCCAGATAATTGTTTGTCAGCGATAATATCCAGCAGAATTTGAGATCAGATAGTGTAATCAATCACCGAAACAGTATACAAATTGCATACTGTTAGTGTAATTTTCATTTTGCTCATTTACTAATTTAAGATCCACATTTTTCTCACAGTGGATCGTAGATAACATGAAACGTACTTTCTTCTAATTTTATAATTATTTGAAGCTTTAAAATAAAGTAAACTTCACAAACTAAGTAATCATTTAAGCTACAGAAACCAAAAGAACTTCTTGCCTATCATTGACTTTTCAATATGGCTGCCTTTATCAGAACAAGGATAGGTGTTTCCAGAAAACGCATTACTTGCTTAGCATCAAATGAATGGGCTGAACCAAACAGTTTCGCTAAAATTGTGTAGGACAATGTTAATTGTGGTCATCATAATTGTCTAAAATAATATCTTTTTTTAAATAATACTTTTCTTTGTTCTTTCCCTTATTCTCCTGTTTTTCTTGTTTATTTTCTCGTGACTAACAGACGATGTTTTATTGTCCAACTACTTGAAAATAATTTTTGTACAATGATATATTTTATATCCTTTTTCAGGTTGGATACTTCGGTCATAATTGCAGTTACTCTTGTAACTGCAATAAACATACCACTGCTGGTTGCAATCCTATCACCGGTGAATGTACTTGTATTTCAGGATGGCAAGGAAAGTTTCATTTTTTAGTAAATTTGAACGAAATAACCAAAAACAGGGTCTGAAAATCCACATACAAATTTCTGAGGGCCATAGGCGAGGATGAACAAAAACGCACCTCTCAGAAAAAGATACACAACAAGAACATAATTTAGGGTGTAGTGTAAGCTGTTCTATTATTCGAAACTTAGCAGTAATTGGTAAGATCTGATTTATGCTGACAGTTTTGCCAGCGCACTTAAAGTTCCATTATTCGCAATTGTGTAAAACTGAGATCACGAGATCTCTATAGCATTTGAAAACTTTCAGCAATTCATATGGTATCAGATTGAAGCGTGCATCAATGAGAATAATTGGAAATGATTGGCGAAACCGTATTCTATATCTATCAAAGTTATTCTGTTAATTTTCTTCTATTAAACTGTCTAAACTACGACCTATATTTCTTTTTTAATATGTTTTTGTGTTTCTTCTCTAGCCAGTCTTTTCGGTAGTGTTTTTCCGATATAAATATAGTTCATTTAGATGACCTCTACTCTTCCTCAAAATCTGTATGTGGAGTTATAAGAAACCCTGTAAAAATAACTTCAATCGTTTGATTTAAATTGTTTAATATAAAAACCTGTTTCTTGTATAATTAAAAATCAGAGAAATAGAAATTGCCATTGAAAGTCAAACAAATTTAGTAAACATAGTAAATTAATGGGACTGTAGAAATATAATTAGTTGCTTAACCAAATAAAACTGTTTAAGAATTCTCAATGTCAAACTAGAATTCTATGCTATAGTAACAAAAAATGAATGCATCAGATTTTCGTAAGACTCTCATTATGTAAAACGGACTTCACGGATTTTAATTTTTCAACTAAATTTAATCATTTTTTAAGTAGTTTCCGATATTTATATTTTCTTATTTATTTCTAAAGTTACATAAGAAGAATGTTAAAAATAATTCTGAATTGTTCTTACACTATAAAAAATATTTTTTATAATAAGCAAAGAACTACCTTTCTAATATTATTATCATTTATTGAATGGAAATGAAATTTTTTTTATACAAATTAGAACTAGAAATATTAGAGACTTTATCTTTGACCTTTGGAAATGCACTCTCGAAAGCAAAAATTTTATCAGTCGATTCAGCAACAAAAATTTCCTATATGTATTACTTGGACACATAATAAAAAAAATTATAATATGAAAAAATCTAGAAAATAATTATCCGTTCAGTTTTTAAGGATTATTTAATCTTTTCTGTACAGCTTCATAAAAAGTTTTATGAGATAAAGATGAACTTTCTTTTTAAAAAACTATGCTCTTCAATAAACCAATTACTTAAATTCTTAAAATTCATTGCATAACTTTTTCAAGCAAAATTTATTAGAAGTATTAAAACACAACCTTTGGAGACTCATTATAAAATAATAATAATTCAATTAAAAATCTTCGGCATAGTTTTTTTTAAAGTTCTACTAATAAAATCTTTATAAATGAATTTCACGGAAGTGATTGCAAGAAAATTTACTTAATGCAAGCTAGAATTTGTTGATTAAATGTTTCATAAAATATTAATAAATATTTATTATTGATAACAAAAAAAGTTTAAAAATCTGATCTTAACCAAGTTTGTTAGGATACAGATACTAACTGAATTCAAAATTTGTTAATCGAACAATAATTATTAAAATATGTAGAATATTAATGAGCTCTCATTATAATAATTACTTTTCAGAAAAACTAATTCCAATACAATAAACCCATCTTATTACATCTCTTTTGACACAGAACTCTGTAGAATATTAAAAACAATTTTTTTTTAACAAAAGGAGTATTTATGAAAATAAATTATGAATGTTTAGTATTATTTTAAAAATAGTTTAATTTTATAACATGTAATGCTTAAATTTTTCAACATATAGAGAATTCTAGAATGACAAGTTGAATAATTCCCTCGTCTAAAAAATTTAAAATTTCTCAATTTGTCGAAATAATGGCAGTCAGAAAATTGGCTGGCTGACCTGGATCGATATATGCAAAACTATCATCCAATTCTCCTGTATAATGATTCGATTTCTAAATTGCAAAAATAATCGAAAGTTTAAATAAGAAATTAAAGAAAGTTTTAAAATACATTTCTTGGTAATAAATGTCATCTAGAATAATTTAGTTGAAGTTTGATCATTCGTAATTATCTTGCCAATTGCATGAAATTTCACACATTTATGGAGTGATATCAACGAAGTATTTCATTGCGAAGGCTAACATGTTATACACTGCAGACATCCTTTAATTTCTATTTAAAGGATGTTGGTCTCTATTAAAGAAATTTTTATTTAAAGAATGGAAAATTTATAATTAATATTCACTTCAAATTTCGTTTTCTTTGTTAAATGAATAGATATCAAACTTCATTTATAATTCATGAAGCAAAATAAAACAAATAAGTGTACAGCATTTTCGTTTATAGATGATTTCATAACTTATGAATTTCGATTATATATAATCCGAAATTGATAGCATCGAAAAATTAATTCAAGTTCTCTTTGGAGCGAATATAACAGATTGTGAATCTTTCATTACTTGGTTTGTAATGATTAACTGCACATAGAATGTAAACGCCTTTAACGGAAAAGTGAATGAAGCGACCGTCTTTGAACGGGATCAGATGTACGTAAAGCTTAATAAGCTAGGCAATTAATTAAACATCTCCCTCCGCTCTTCAAGCATCCATGGAAAAGCTGAATATTATTCAGACACCGACTAGATGTTATGCAAATTTAATTCAAATCAGAATGCATTAAGGATCATGATATTTCGACCTTTATATGATGATGTATTCAAAGGCATTAATTATTTAATCAAAAATTATTCAAATCATGTATTATAGATAGTTTGTTTTCAGTGGTTTTTATTTAACAAAACAATTTCTGTCTGAGTTATTTAATATTGCTTGTATAACAGATTTAATGTTTATTTTCTAACCTTCTTTCAGTCGACATTTTATCTTGAGAAACTTATTTAAAGTACATATAATGAAAACTTCAAATAACGAGCAGACTGAATTAATAAAGCCTGAATATATTTTTTATGGAATGATATCTTATTCGTAATGCTTTATTTTTGAACAGTTTAATAATTTTACAGGTTCGAGGTGTGAATCTCAATGCTCGCCAAATACTTGGGGCCAAAACTGCCAACGAGAATGTCGGTGTATGAATAATAATACATGTCATCATTTAACTGGCAAATGTATGTGTGCCAGAGGATGGACAGGAGTCGACTGCTCCCAGAGTAAGTTACTGTTATTTCGCCTTTAATATAATACAACATCTTCTGAGACAATATTTAATCAGATAAATATTTTTAGATTCGAAAAAGTTAAAAAAAAATCACGAAAACAGTTGCATTTAATTTACATAAAAAAATACAAAGAGAAAGACGCCTGAAAATAAAATTTTTCTTTCTAATTTTCATAGATTTTTCTCTTGTTATTTATTTGTAAAGAGAAAGTAGTGTAATCGTCTATAATGTTGACCACGAAATTTTGACAAATTCCTCATATGAGGCCGTAAAACATATTTTCGACAGACATAATAACGTTTCAGTATGATGTCTGTCAGTCTGTTAAATCGATAAATAAGAAACAAATTGAGCTTAACTGCTGAAAATTAGTAGTAGTTTTAACATCAATTTTTTAAAGATTTCTAGCAAAGTATTTACGAAACCTATTGAAGGAACGTCTGTCTGAACGAACGTCATATCTTTCCACATGCCTGTGATTACAATAAATAAAAATGCAAAGATTTATATAAATGAATCTGGTATACGAATTTATCATCGACATTGTACATGTAAATTAAATTTTGGTAAAGTTTAACCGTCATTCTGTATATCTACGTATATGCAGACGCAATAACTCTTAAACATAACAACTTAAATGAATCGTCTAATGATGATCTAATCTTATATGAATCTATTCATCGTCTGAACTAACTAGATAATACTTTTTACCACGCTGGAAATTTGATTTGAAATTATTTTTTAGAGTGTCCACCGGGTACTTTCGGATTGGGATGTGAAGAACAATGTCCTTATTGTATGTACGGAGATGGAACCTGTAACCACATTACTGGTCAATGCAACTGCTTACCTGGATACATTGGGAGTCGATGTGAGAAAAGTAAGATTAAAACATAAGTTGTTAAATTTTGGTTAAAACAACCGATAGTTATTTAAGTATCGTGTACTAAACAATGCGTCTTTCTCATGTATGCTTCTCTATTCAATGTAAAAAATGTTACTCACTGAAAATCGCTATTTTTTTATTCTAAATATTTCCTGATTCCATAAAACGATTTCTAGTTTCAGTGCTATAATTAAACTCTGTTTTAAATTTAAAAAATGGCTTACTTCAAATCAACCAAGACAAAGCTATACATATTGTTCCGAAAATCGTTTGATGAAGGAACGGTGAAAGTGCAATAGGCCAGATAAGGGTAAACGACTCTTTATCTCGCTCAAAAAAGGCTATACAGGTAGGAAAAACACAGCAGAGGATATACAAAGAAAAGCACTTTTAGAAACTCGCACCACAAACAGACAGGATGCAGAAATCGCTCTCAGATAACAGCGAGATCTCGCTCTGTAATCGACATTCTAAAGAGAGAACTGAACCTCGTGTGCATGTCTCCACTTATATAGTTCTCGTATCAGGCTATAGAACTTTGCTGCAGGATGTTTTGGATCTCGCTTTTTAATAGAGGTATAACCATAATTCATGTATTTTCGAGATCTTTTTTCTCTCGAAAGTCGACAAATGGTCTCCAACGTTGTGTGGCATCAACTAAACATCCATTAAAATACATTAACTGTCATTACTATGTAACTATCTTTGCAGGGAAACAATATCGCATATTTCTAACAAAAAATATTTTTTTTATATTGTTAATGCAGCAAGTAACCTACAGTATTTCAGAAAATATAATACAAATTTTCCATTTTTTAAAATTATAACTCATATAAATTTCTTCAAACGATATTTGTCTAAGTAAGGAAAAAGCAATTTGCAATTAATTTTTTTCTCAGTTATAATTGATAATACAAATATCTTTTGAATTTGAGTTTAATCATTTAAAAGAAACAGCATTTATTTATAAATCATTATTTGTGTTTACGGCCACCATCATAATTCGTTTGAGATTTGTAAGCTACCTCAAATACATCTTGAAATCAAATCCTATACATAAAATAATGTAAATAATTCAGCCTAATAAATTAGGTATTTAAATATTCTTATTGAGCATAAGAAAGTCGTGAAAAATTTATTATAACCACAAATAAAGAGATTTTTGCTTCTTTGTACAGTTGGCATTTAGGTGAATGACAATATACTTTTTGACTAAAAATATTCTTAACATACTGAGATAATATTTATCATATTAAGAATTATCAATCTTTTAAAAATATAAGACTTTTTAATAAAATCAGTTATTAAATTAAAATGACTGTTCTTATTTTTAAATTTAATGTAATTTGTGGCCAAATATTTTTAGTAACATCGTTTACACACACATTATCACGAAGTTTAGTTTTAGTAATATCGTTTACACACCTTTATCACAAAGTTTTCCCCAAATACCTATATCTACTCAGTTTATGAACGAAAAATAGTATTTATTTATATATTTGAAAAAGGTACTTATGCTCTAAATTTTTAAGTTCAGAAATTCATATAAAAGTAATTTTTGCTTTCAGCGTTTGAATGAAAGATGTGAAGAGGAGTTTTAAATCCTTCTTCATTCTTAAAACATAGAAAAGCTTTCGTGGTATCATTTCCTGTGAAAAGAATTGTGTCAGTCTACAGAATTGTCTCTTTGGCCTTAAGCGAAATGAATTTTAATGATCTTTTCATTAAGAACCCTAGTGAGCAGTTTCACGCTTGGAGAAATTCCATCTGATGGTTCGCATTGCTTAAAATTGTAATTATCTTCATTTCAAGGGAGTGATCCGTGTAGAATGGCGATTCTATCTTCAAAAGAATTAAATGGGGGAAATGGGACAGAGAACTGTTCTAACCTCCTCTAATTCTAACCATGAACGTAGGGATGCATTTTTTTCCTAGCAAATTCGAATGATAATCTTATTTTAAGGCTGCTTCATCCTTAGACTGTTAAAAGAAAATATTTTTATTTTCTTATAATTCTTAATTTTTTCCAAGAACTGTTTTTTTTAAAACTACATTGATGGAATTATTAAGCTGCAGCATTCCCTGAAATTATTTTAAAAGCTTATTTTCTCCTTCGGAATTCAGCTTGGATATCTTTCAACATGGAAAGTTTGATGAACAACCAATTAATAATAATAAACAAAGAAAGAAGACAGAAAATTAATTAATAAATAGGAGATTGACCAATTGATGCTATTCGAAGGATGGTCCTAGAAAGCCTCGAAATCACCCCTGAACCCTGAGAGATATCTTTTAACATAGAAAGTGACCCCCGAGAGATATCTTTTATCATAGAAAGTGACCCCCGAGAGATTCCCGAATTAGCTCAATAAGTAACAGATGCGCAATAGTTGAAAGCGAAAACCAAGGATTGCTCCCATAGCGATTGGTGGTGACTGGGTTGCTCATGTTGCAGAGCAGATTTGGAACAAGGCCAACTGTGCGAAACTTCTTTTATTTTTTCCCCCGCTCATGTAAGATCACCTTTGTTCTCATGACTTCTTTTCCTTTGTTTTTTCTCTTTGGTTCTTATTCTATCAATACATAGAAGATAGATCATGTTGTCCTACGGAAACTTATCTGTTTTGCTATGCATTCATTTTCTTTATTTAGAAGCCCATTCATTGGGAAAAAGATATGCCAATATTTTTTAAAAATTCAATTTATATTATTATAATTTAAAATTTGGGATGTTTAGAAAAAAAGCTGCTGTTTAAGAACTGTTAAACAATTGCCTTTTCTTGTATAATATTTTTTGCAGCTCTGTTATTTCCTGGACTGGTTATATTGTAGCAATTCTATATTTACCTATTATTAAAGTAAAAATAGATTTTTTCTTATGATACATACGAATACCATTAGAGGGCGCCTCAGATATAGAAATTAGAAGCAGACGTAGAAGTAAGCAGGTTTTCACTTCCTGATGGGTAAAATAATGGTGATGTTGCTCTGGACTCATAGCCATTGACCAGTCGTCACTATAGTTGGGTAGGTGCATGAACTACTATACTGCGGGCATTTCTGACATTATTTATCGCAGAGACTCAGTCATGCAGTTCACCCAGGCTCAACAGCAGGGAGTGGTTATGATATGTTTATGGTTATGATACATGTGAACATTTATTTAACTATATGGATATTTTTTTTATTACGAATTGATAACTAAATGAGTAATGTGTTCATTTTTTATAAATCATTTAAGTTGCACGTTTTGCAAATAAGTCAACTTAAATTAAGTTCTGAAAATATTGAAATTTGATACGTTTTTATTTATGAAAAAATATGAATATAATGAACTAAAAATCACGGCAGTTTGTATATTATTAATTTTTTATTTGTTGTATAAGTCTTGTTTTCCTGATAACTTTTGAAATCTTTTCCATATTTTTAACTATTTTTCAACTAATTAGAAAACGATTTTACGTAACTTAATTATAAAAAATGTATTTAAATGTTTAAGTTTTACATATGTTTAAGAAGCACTATGATTTTATTGCTATGAAGAATGTTTTATGGAATTATTTCTCAAATACGTAACTACCCGTATCTTATAATGTTGATGCCTTATAAGGTAAAAAAAAAAAAAAAAAAACATTACTGAAAACTGTTTAGAATAGCAGGTGAACTTTCTTGTATATTAGTAAGAAATATCAATAATTCAGTAATTTTAACCTTCTCAAGAAGGATTTGCTGCAACTAAGTAATGAAAAGTTAAAAATCTTCATTAAGCTCAAAAAGAATAATCAGTGTTCAGTATTTCAAAGTAAGAAATAAAAATGACATATTTTAGAAAAATAAATAAATGTTACATATTTTCTTTCTTCGTTTTCTCTCTATATTTATAACCCCCTCCCCAGTGTGCAGCGGAAGCTTGAAAATGAAGTACCTGTTCAAGCATCATTTTCGCCATCTGACTCAAAATTATGAGCTCAGTCCCAAAATAGTCCTAGAATAGTTTCAAAATATATTTTACATATAACTAAGCTAAACTCCATGTTAATAGATTAATAATAAAAGCTAATAATATAATTTTAACAAATATATCATCATTTAAAATTTTAAACACAAAAATGATTTTTGAAATATCGAAACAAGACTATTTCTGAACTCGCAACTCAAGTGTGTTAGTGAATTTTAATAATCAAAAAATAAGCAATTGGCATTAGTATTCCAATTCTAAAGTGTGTACTTACGAAATTGCAGTAAAAAAACTTAACACATTAACCATGAATCGAATTAAAAGACTTTAATGAATGAACAAAATAATTTTTGTTTAGATAATTGGGAAGATAACCGTTTATTCTCAGGTAGTCACTTGAGGTTTTTCGATTTCCGGAAACGCCCAGTTGAAATTGATTGGGCTCTACGGTTCCATTTCGTTTACCCTAGTATTTTGTTCTGCCACATAGCAACGTAGAGTGAATCATTTTTCCTAAAAGGTATTACGTTGATCAGTCAAATGATCAAAATGTAATGCTGTGATTTGCACATTCCAAAGATTCCAAAGTTCAAGTTCTGTGTTTTCAGCATTTTTTTGGAGTGATTGCAATTTATGTTGCAACAAGCTGTTAAATTTATATATATATATATATATATATATTCTCATTTACAAAATGATAATGGTGTGATTCACAAATTTTAAAGATTCAGAATTTCTCAGGGTTTTGTTTTCTTCCCCTTTACTTCGAAAGGTTTATGCTTTGTAATAAATCTGAATGATTTTCCTCATACAGTACAAGGCTAAAATATAGTACCTGGAAATTCACTAAACTACCATATTTTTTCTCGGTGAAATCTTAAAAGTTATCATAAAAAATCTTTTTATTATTTAAAGTAAAAGAAAATAGAAACTAATCGCAAAAAATCAAATAAAGAAAAATTTAAAAAGTTGTAAGATCAATGTAAAATCAATAAAACTACTTAATGAAATAGATATTAAAATATTAAATGTTAAACAACAGTTGACTTTTTCATTATAAAACTAAAACGTATAACTAATATAAACGAGGTAGTGAAATGAAAATAAAATTTAATGCCTTTGCTCACAATTGTTAAGCAAAATTATTTTATTTTCCTATGTTTACTTTGTCTACAGAAATAATGGCCGGACAACTAAATCCTGTTATTTTAATCTTGTTCTCAGCTTGACAGCTATCATGGTTTTTAGTCTTTAAGTTACTACTTTTTATTAATAATTTAAAAAGTTAACAAAATTTAATTAAAAAAGTAATCGCTACTGGAAAATTCGTCTTTTCAACTTTTATTGTATATAGATTACGATTACTAAATTTTAGTGAATAAATCAATTCAGTATTATATTTCCATTGAGTACAATTCACTTCTGTTGAGGTTCTTCTCATTTACTAAAAAAAATTAGATTGTCAACGAAAGCACCCCTTTATGGGAGAAGGTTAGGATAGGTGTTTATAAAATTTGATTGATAAGCCGAATAACATTAAACAAGGAAAGAGTTTTTAAAGGACAAACACTCATCCGTCTCTTGAAAGGATTTCTCAAAAGTTGAAGTTTCTCGAAATCTGACAGCCTCTTAATTTGAAGATCATAAATAGAAAATTATTTATATTTTACAGTTTCAAGTTATCATTGGTTTCAACGAGGGGAAATGCGTAGAGATTCTGGATTAACCGAGAAAGTACCGATTTTTTCATCTTTATTCCCGTTTGAATACCTATTCTCAACCGTAATATCTGCGAGGAAGTTCAAGCTGAAAATTGTTCTGATATCCACGTTTAATGAACATAACAATACTGTCATAGATTCTTTACCGTTCGAAAAACTGGGAACTTAAAGAGATAAACGTAGTAAGAATCAAAGGCAAACATTTTGGGAAATCTCATGGTCTGTCAGCAGAGACGTCACATTAGTTCCGCTTTTCAGGCTCTTATGAATTACTTAGATGACTACCAAGCATGTTTGATGTTTACCACTTTATAAAACATTGTTCCTTGCAAAAAAATTGTTTATTTTTGGTAGGTACTCAAATCATTTATCACTTTCAATCCAATTACTTCCAACCTTGGAAATAGTGATACAAGTTTCTTATCAAGAAAGAAACTTTATCATTACACCAAGTAAAGTCGCACGGAACATCCCGAGCTGTCATATGGATACCCGGCAATTATAGACTGATAGCAATACGAGAGCCCATTACAGGGATATCATGCCTGAAACCTACAGAAGGATGTAGTTCCGTCATCGTCGATGGTACCATCATCCAGCCACATCATCATTTCTGCATCAAGGAAAACGAGAATCTGCTTACATTTACAGCAATTTCTCATTCTGATACTCGAGATTGACAAGTGTCATATTATATTGAACATAATAACTTTGTCAATTAATTTACTAAAATATTATAACAATCAAATCTTCTTTTCCCCCCATAGGATGTCCTAAAGGTCGTTGGGGAGTCGAGTGCAAAGAGAGGTGTGTATGTGAACATGGAGCGGCATGCAATCAAACCGATGGTCATTGCTTGTGTTTACCTGGGTGGACAGGAGATGATTGTTCTATTCGTAAGGATTTTTTTAAATTCCTTTTTGATACGAATTTCTAAAAATAAATTAACTAATTTATGTTTATATTATACCAGAAAAAGTTTACAAATTTTTTTAAAAATTGATATTTTTAGAACAACTCGTTGTAAAATTTCCCTGATGATTTAGCAAAAAACATGTTGGGGGGGGCTACTCTTGAAATCTGTTAGATAGAATATGGAACATTAAGTATTCGCATTATTCGCTTAAGATATCCAACTAGATTGTTAAGTTGTTGTTGATTGCTGTGCTTTTTCCGGAAAATTTCGAAAACTTTTTTTTATAATGCAAAAAAAGCCTACAACCTAGATTTAAAAGTCGTAAAAAAGTAAAATCGTAATGTCTACCTAGATTTAAAAGTCGTAAAAAAACTATATATTTTAAAACAGACTTTGTTTTTAATATGTGTTTGGTAGAACTACAGATACAGCTATTTCAGTAATACGCAAAGGATAAAAGTAAAACTTGTAATTGTGATATTTTCATCCGGAAGTTAATGATATGTTTTATTTTTAATAAAAATTAAAATGTTTATTTTAACTCTTTTTTTTTTTTTACCCATTCACAATATACTTATTTCAGGCATTCTGTTAAAAAGAAATTTCGAAATGGTATTTGTTTCTAATGTATTTAGATTATCTAATATGCAAGAGGACATTTTTAAAAGTGTTTTTCTGAAGAATGAATATTTCACTATGATTGAATCACAGAAAACATGATACCTCAAAAGCAATTCAATAAAATTTCAGGAAATTCGGTATGCATGTATTTAGCACCTTCCAGGACGTAATAGATCGTGCATTTTAAAATGATTTTTTTAATCATGTTTACGGAGACATTCAGTTCAGAACGCCAAAAAATTTGGCAAAAAAAAAATCATTAACCACAAGTTAAATGTTTATAAAATATTTATTTATAAAAACAATTTTTATTTTGTGGTCTATTACATTCTAGGTAGTTTGAGAAATATTTATTTGAAAAAAAATTAAATATTTCCCTTATGTTGTTTTTCCTAACACTAAAAAATTGCTAACATTTCATTAACTAACTAGATTTTTTCAAAAACTAATGGTAATATATACTTTTCTTCCTTCAAATTTTAACCTTTTAAGACTGTTTCTGTAAACTGGTATTATAAAAAACTTTATGCATTTTTTAAAAAGTTCGTCTTTGAGCCTAGGCGGATACCATAAATAAAGAAATTAAAAAGAAAACAGAGTTTCATTAC
Source organism: Argiope bruennichi (assembly GCF_947563725.1). Taxonomy (NCBI): domain Eukaryota; kingdom Metazoa; phylum Arthropoda; class Arachnida; order Araneae; family Araneidae; genus Argiope; species Argiope bruennichi. The sequence goes on from NC_079162.1 coordinate 55,230,488, forward strand.
AAAAGTTTTTATAACTACATATGCACTTACAATACTTTTAATTATGTGATAATTTAAGAAAAGATAATTAAATCTAAAATGAACTCTAAAAGGTGCATTGTTTTGTTTATTTCTAATATTTTCTTTCTTTCTCTTCAGAATAAAAACGCAATTATTCAAATGACTTGATATTTAGTAAAAACGGTAGTTAAAAATATTAACTCAGATGAAAATAAAAATACAATAAAGTATTGTTTTTACGTCTTTCCAGAGACTGACTGAAAATGATGTATAAATGAAAAGACGTACTACCGGCATTGTAATAAGTAATAAGGATTATTATAAATTTAATGCAACTTATGCATTTAAAAAGAAATGATTTTAAAGGTTTTATTGCAGTAATAGTATATTACAGCATAATAGATATATTATTACAATCTTAAAAAATTACATTGAGAACCAAAATTAAATTTTTATTATAAAATTGAGAAAAATCATATTTTTACTGAATTATGCATGTCTAATTTTAACCGAAAGATATGCACGTAGATAGGTGTATTTTTAAAAATATTTTTTATTGTTGTATGACATGCCGATTTTCTGTAGGTATTAAGCACAATATTATGAATCGAATTTCCACTGAATTTTTTTCATTAGTTTTTGGCTTCAAAGGGTTCCATTACATTCTTAAAAGAAGGGAAGACTAATAACCTTTTTTTATCATTACTTACATCTTTTATCATTAGCATCTGACAATTTCTTTTCTATGTAAGTTAATGCGGAAATCAGAACATCAGTATCATATTTCACTTACTCCTCGAAAGTGATATATAAACCAATGGGGAAAACCTCCTTCATTTTAACGAAATTATTCTTGACTAGCTGCATTTGGTAACCAATTGGTTCGCCGGGATTAATAGTTGCTGATGATTATAATTCTTTCTTTACCAAAATATTTTTAAGCTTCAAATTTTTCATTACTTCAAAAGCCTTACACAGTTCTTTTCATTGTGCTTTGTATTCCTCTAATTTCCTGTCTACATCTTCATACATCCCATTATACCAAAGGAAACGGCGACTGTGTTTAAAAATTGACTTTAAAAACTTTTCACCATTGCTTGAATCGGAAGTTGAATTTTAATTTTAAGTACAACAAAATGTCCAAAAAATTATTAAAAGCCTGCATTAAATTTAAACATGCTCATTATAGAAAAATAAGCTGAATCTTCATATCTTGGTCATCAACAAAGGAGGAAAAGGCACGATGAAAATTCAGTAGCAACAATGCGAACGGTTTGAGTTTCACTTCAGCAATGAAATCTATTGTAGTAAAATACGCTTAAAATATTTTAAAAATAAAATAAAACTGAAAGAAAAATTATATCGCAACAATTTGGTAACATTTAAAAAATATGCTGTATTTTAAAATTCTATAAAAATTATTTTTTTATTGAAACATGTTCGGAAGCTATCGAGGGGAAATGCCAAAATTTTATTTAACTTTTAATCAAAATTTCAAAAAATAGCTCCAAAGTACACATTGCTGCTCTCCAAAGTATATATGTACTAAAGGTGGGAGCTCTAGATCAAACGGCCTGGCCTGTAGTGCATCAACAAAAACCACGGAAACACAACCACATTCATCTCTGATATAAAAAAAAGATTACCATTTTAAACTTTTGTTTCAAGATTTTTGTTTCCCTTTTTCAATAGCTTGTATGAATGGAACATACGGATTTTACTGTCAACACACTTGTAATTGCCACAATGGCGCATCCTGCCAACCCAACAATGGCCTTTGTCGATGTCAACCAGGATGGATGGGATCAAGATGTGCAGATGGTAAACTTCATTTCCTTTCTAGCATTTAAACCTCTAGGATTGTAAAACTTTTAAATAATTAACAACTTATTTTTGAAACAACATAATTTTAATGTTTTAATTTCATTTAATGCTTTTCATTTTATCCTAATAACTTTGCTATTCAGATAAATTATGTAAGAAAATAAATGCATTTTTTCTTTATAAAATGCAATTTTTCAGGACATTTATAAAAATTGTTTAATCCTCTCTAGCGCTACTTATTATTTGTTAGTAAAATGAAATGAAAAGATTTAGATATTTTTTATGTTTAAAATTATTTATTTCCTCGAAATTAATCAATTAACTGAATTCGCCTAGGTTTATTAAGATAATTCATTCCTTATTCATTTCTCTCTTCATCGTGCAGCGAAACATAAGAATATAAGCGCAATATGAAGGCAAGTGATGACATCTGTTGACTATTAAAAGCAAATTACTCCGGTAATGGCAAACTGCTTCATCGGACAGGAAAGAATGAAACAAAAAAACTCTATAAAATACTAGATTCTAAAATTGAAACTTCCTTCACAGAAATTAGAATCATAGTGAATTTAAAAACTCATTTTTAGTATCTTCATTTCTAGTAATCCTTACTTTTATTAAATAATTTTTCAGAATCGTATACCTTACTTAAAATTGCATAAAAATAATTTCTTTTCAGTTGCGCTAATTTTGTTGCCTTTCTAATTTATTACTTAGTAAGTTGGAAATACTCTTAAAACAATAAACTTATTAAGTTAATTATTACCGTTAATTATAGATTACAGTAAACAAAACAAAACGCAAAAATAAATTATTGCAGTTTTCATATTAAATCAATTCATTTATGTTAATTGTAGGTATTAAAATCTGATGTTTACTTTATCATGCTTTTAGAATTAATTTTAAAGTACTCTAGAGCTTAGTCCAAGAACTGTATATAATTTTGACAAAATGTTACATGTTTATAGTTTTCTTAAAGCTTATATCCAACAATTCTAAACACTACTTTTATCACGTACCTCATAAAAGTGAGAAAGAATTCTTGAGTATAAAATTTTCATTGACTTTCATACTGCTAACCCTTTAAAGAAATAGAAAAAAAAAATGAATATTTTTAAAAAATGAAAAAGGAAACTACAAGAGTTGTATGTATGTGCCATTGATTGGATTCTTTTGTAACAATAAATCTGGGACTTGATCCAAAAATGCTGTAAAGTGATTTATCAATAAAAGCATGTATATTTCTTTGTTGTAAAAAATGGTCGAATTCAAGTAAGAATATTTTTCTCTTGCCAAACATTTTTGTGTTCGATTTTATAACATATATTCGTTCAAAAATAATATATTCTAGTTATCGATAAACTTTATCAAAATCTCTTGTCTGATTATTTGAATTCCATTTCAAGAATAGCAAGAATTTCAAGAATCAACAATAATTACAGTTGTTAATATTTTAGAATGTTGAAAAAATTTATTTTTTATTGTCTCTCTTTTTACGCATCATAATAAATTTCGTAATGAAGACTTTAGATATGAGTGTATATAACGTGTTGAAATATTTTTTTAAATAAACCTCCCTGATACAGTAAAATATAAGATGGTGAGATGATATCCAATAATATAGAAAATGATCAAATTTTATTTAATAGATAAAAATAACAAAGAAAATGGATCATTCTGGATCTCGGTCAAATTGAAATATGAGAAAAAGTTGCTATTATGTGCTAGTACGCTTATCAGTACATGAAGTGCAATGTTTTTTTTTTATTGTGTTGAACGGTTTGCCTCGTTTCAGAATATTCTTGCGGTGATTTTAATTTTTTTTAGTTTTATTGACTTTATTTGTCTGGATTTGAGTCTTAAGGAATTGGTAAACTTTTTGCATCTATTTACTAATGTGAAATAGTTTATTACGGTTCTAAATTGCAACGACAAGTATATTGACTTAATTTTATTTAATAACTCATCTGTTATTACAGTTTTACATAGTGACTGTACTCTGGTTGTGGAGAAAAATTATTAGCCTGCAATATCTATTGTTATTCTATTTTTACCTACACATTCCTATAAGCGTTCTGGTCATGTTTTGAAATATAATTTTTAAAAAGGTGACTTTTTGTCATTATGGTACTTGATTAATAAGATTATGATACTCGATCTGGGATTAAAGAATAAAAATTTTATAAGACTTTTAACAAGATCGCTTCAAAACGACATTCGTCATATGACTCCTAGTTTTTTTTTATCCCCTAGTTCTCAACTCTTATCTAAATGACCTTACTTTTTTATAGACTTAACTATATTATTTTTTCATGTCTGACGACTCGTTATTTTTAGCTATACATATTGAGATGTTTATAGATACTCGTGTTTCTGTCTTGGTATTGTGTTTGTGTCTGTTTTATTTTTTGACCCTTACTAGGTGTTTGCATTTTATTCATATGTGATTTTGAACTTTGTAATTCTGCATTTTCTGCTATTACATTTTTACGCGTGCTGTAAGATTTGTGTTCTCTGTGTATTTTTGGCTCATGCACTAAATTGAGTCATCTCTGCTGTGTGCTTTTTTAAGTAAGCAAATTTCTCTTGTATATTATTAAGGGAAACTCGAAATAAATCCGATGGATGTACGGTGAAAAGTCCAATTTGCTCAATGTGATTTTCGACACTTTATTCTGCACACGGAAAAAAATTATAAAACACAAAAAAATAACACGGAAAAAAATTATAAAACAGAAAAAAATAACACGGAAAAAAATTATAAAACACAGACGAAACGTACAGAAAACAGAAATAACGAATCGGTTTATAAACGAATATATAAACCGATAGACAGTCAACTCCTTGAAAGATCTAACTCAAAATCTGACACATTTCTACAAGTTTAACGATAAAATTATAAATCAAATTTCATTCATTTAACTTGTTGCATTTTTGAGTTATAGTATTTACATATTCACCAACAAATAGACATACAATTTTTTCTTCGACGATTTCAGACAAAAATTGATAGAAGTCTAAAATTTTGGTACGGAGATTACATACCAAATTTTACGCGTTTGGCTTATTGTGTTTTGAAGATATCTTGATCACAGATGGATGAAATTCCAAGAATAGCTTTTTCGTATTCACGGGATTTGAAACTCGGTGACCTATTAAAATTTCTGGTTTGAATTCTTTTACTAGTGCAGTATTTTCTCTTTGTGTATTTCTTGTTCAAAAAGTTAAAAAAAAAAAAAATTTTTTTCAAAATTTTTTTATCTTTGTCATATTAATTATCATCATAGGATTCTCATATAAAAAGTAGTTATCACACATCCATCAAAATGATGATTATAAACTTTTCTCACATGTGGAAAGTTTTTAGCGAACTCGCATAACTTAGCTTAATTATTTTCATTTATGCAATATTAACCAATTAAGTTTTTGGCGAGTATATTAGTCATGGAAAAAGTACAACATTTTATGTTATGACGAATTTATTTAATGACAGTTATTAGATTTATATAATAATTGTTTAATTATTATATTTATTATTAATTATTTATTATATTTATATGTTTATGACAAGTTAGATGCATATTTTCCGAAGAGGTAAGGAACAGTTAACAGTTTAACTTGAATTGTCTTATGTTTACGAACAAGTTGCTTCTGCTTTTTCCACGATTTTTTAAATGCTTCTGATTAATTATTTTCTTTTAAGATTTTAATTTAATCTGATTTTTACAGCATGCCCAGAAGGCTTTTACGGCGATCATTGTATGCAAGTTTGTGATTGCTCTCATGGTATGGTTTGTGATCCCAAAGTTGGATGTATTGATCAAGATATCAGTAAGTACTTCGTAAAAATATCAATTGAACATATTTACTTGTCCTTAATTCATGCTCAATTATATCATGAAACATAATTTTAAATGAAATTTTGCAAATGTCCACAATAAAAAAAATTAAATAGCCTAAATTATAAATATAAAGATATTGACATACATTTGTAAACAAGCCATATATAAAACTCACAACGTTATTTAGGCTGCTAAATTATATTATATAGTAAATAATTAAAATGTTCAGTTGAATTTTCTTATAGTATGGTACCGGACTAAATGAATATTCCTGAACGTTTTTCAATTTCAACTTAAATTTTAATTTATTTATTTTGCAAAATTTTACCGGATATTAAATGGAGAAGTTTGCTCAATTGCTTTTCATTTTTAAATTTAATTTGATTATTTATTTGAAGCTAAAAAATTAAGGGCAGGAGGGCACACTGAGCTATTGTTCATCATGCAAAGTTATACAAAATACAAATCTCGCGAGTAACTTCGGAGTTCTTGTTTTTAATACCTCCATTAAATGCCAAAAATGGGGATGGAAATGCTCAGTTTTGTCGAACCGACATTCTATTGTAAGGATCCAAAAATTTAGAAAAAATCGATAAAGTTTTTATAAAATTCAAAAAATATCATTTTGTGTAGAGTATTAAATTCTCTTTTAGCCTATATAAAGCATAATCCCAATGTATTTTATTTCTTCTTGTATTTTTAAATTTGAAAACACACACTAGAATTATTATTTAATACAATAATTGACTAATATGTCCGCAGATTAGATCTGTAAAACAAGAAAGCTTGAAAATACACATAATTAAATGATTAATTAGTTGAAATCGATAAAAGCAACTCTCTAAATTCCAAAAACAGACTCGTTTTACTTCTATAAATAAACAGTATAAAAACCTATAGACAATAGAATTATTGATTTAATCAAAAAGCTATCATGATTGAAGTAAATTATACCAAATTTTAGATGCAGCAGAGCTGAGCACGGATTTATCGACATTTAATCCGTGGTTTATTACTGGAGTGAGCATCGTTGTTTTCCTTGTTATTTTAATAATAATTTGCATCGCTACACATTACAAAAAGAAAATGGAGCAACTGAGCACTGATTTATCATCTGTGTAAGTATCAAATGGTAATTATTTTATCTTCTAATACTGAAATCTTGAAAAGTTTGTAGCATGATATTAATTTTTGTTTTTGTAATTCTGCAGACAATTAACATTTCTATTAAATTTTAACTAACAATCTTAAAGAATTTTTAAAAAATCCTTGTATAGTGAGCACTTACAACCTAAGAAGTAATTATGTACTAAACTTGTTAGCCTTAGATCCAATAGTTTGCCCTGTCTAAAATGTTTTTTTTTTTTGTATCATACATGTCGTATTCATTTCATTCGTATTCATTATTCATTTACAACCAGCATCCAGCCTATAAACCTTATTAAACTAAAAAAAATAACCCTAGATTTAAATTTCAGACCATGCAGTGATAATCAAAGTTAACGAATTGCATCAGTTTTCATTCTGAAAGATATTAGTATATTGACCAAATTAATCATTCAAACCAAATTAATTAATTAATGACCAATTATTTCGAATTTTTTTTCCGAAATTCTACCATAATTCTCAGTATCATGCGTGGCTAATTAGTCGTTGCAGCATTATCACTCATTTTATAGTGTTTTTATTAGTTACGTTATTTTTATGTTTTGTTCTAATCCGAAAAAGAACTTTAAAAAAAATAAGATCATATGAGATAAAAAAAAAAATCATTCACATTCACTTTTATATGTCTGAACTAAATCACTGCGAGTAAAATTTCATGGAAGAGGAGAGATGATAGAAAAGAGATGTTGAGTCTTATATTTCCTTTTTATTTTCTAAATTTTGAATTAAGACTATATTTCTATAAATATTGAGGTGGTGTTTTTTTGTTTTTTGTTTTATATTTTTGTATTATAAAACCATTATAAAAATATAATAAAATCTTACATTCCCTTATTCTTCTGAGACGGGAATCTGTGTTATTATGACTCATGTTCATCACTAATAAATATTCTTGAATTCATATTCAATTTTAAATTATGTACTTCTTGTGAAAAATTATCATTTATAGATTTATTTAACTATTATAAAATTTAATTTAAGAGTTTTTAGTATGATACATTATACGTGACTCTAAAATAAATCTAGTTAATGTTCCGTTGCTGAAAGTTGCAATATTAAACAGACTAAGAATAAAACAAACTACGATTAATATCGTGGGTCAATATACTTATTAAAGAGAATAAAAACGATCGATGGTATTTCCCTTTAGCACAACTGTTAATTATATGTATTATGAATAACAGATATGATCTTTTATTTTTTTTTTTATCAACACGCACGTAAAAAGGGTTTAGTTAAATTATCAAACTAAAATAAAAAGAATGTTATCAGGAAAACTTTAAAAAATGGTTTCAATCTTTTTTTTTAAAAAAAGTTCATTTGTATTTATATTTTTACTGTGAAAAGAAACATCAATATATTTTTGTAATTCTACAGATACCAAGGGGAACGCAGAGATGCTTTAGGTAAGTTGCCATCTTTATAAACCATTAATTTGGAGTTAAATTTACTTTCTTTGGAATCAAGAATATATAAAACATTTCCAGTTAGCTTTAATAATCTACAATAACAAAATTTGAAATTTTTTCAGTACTTTATCAAATTATATTTTAACACTGAAGTTTAAAATTAAAATTATTCTATTTTCAAGAATGAAATATTTTCTATTGTATTTTTCTATTTGTTCATAAAGTTTTAACAGATTAAAAAATAAAATAATTAAAATTAATAATAAAATTAAAAAATAACATGATTTCTTTTTAATGATTTAAAAGAAATTGCCCATTTACCAGTTTTTCTATGATTTGAAATGTCTGTTTTCACAGATGTTCAGCATTTCAACAATCCAATTTACTCCAGCGTGCCCTGGATGAATGATTCACCCGAAAACAATGTATCTCAGGTGAACAATGAAATTTCGAATCACATCGAATATGACAAATCTAATTTGAAAGATGTCATTCCGGTGTCAAAAGAAGCTGACATGGATTGCGTGAGCGAAATAGGTAAGAGAATCTGTTGATTTCTTCATTCTTCTCAGAAAGTAAATGGACCTCGAATCAATCGATAAAATATCTTAGATATGTTTGTAGAAAGATGAGAAAATTAACGCAGACAAATATAGAATATTTCTTTTTCTTCTATTAAATAAGAGGTTATTCACGAGTTTTTTTAAGCTGATTGTAATGAAAGCTGTTGGAAGAAAGTAATAGTATTAAAAATGAAAACAATATGGATGCGAAGTTTATTGGCTTCAAAAAATATATAGTAGAGAATGCATCTATTCACGCTCACGTGACATATACTCACCAATATAATTTTAGAATCCACTGCAGATCTTGTAAGGAAAAAATGGCCATAATACAGTGTGTAATATAATGTCAAATGACACGTGCAATAATATTCTTTGTGTGATTAATGTCACTTGAATTGGCTTTATTGTCAGTCTAAACCTTACCAAAAAAACACATTCTGCAAAATATATTCATTTTTGATCCGATAAAAGGTGACATACTCAAATGCGTCTCGCCAATCTAATTTTAGAATCGGCGATTAGAATTGCGGCGAGTTAAAAGCGTCTAGCCCAGAGGTCAGCAACCTGCGGCTCGCGAGCCACATACGGCTCTTTTGATGTAAAGTTGTGGTTCTCCAGTTCCACACGAAAAATTAATAATTTATTATCAAAACCCTTAAAAAATAAGAGAATATATTTTTAAGTACGTAATCTCTTAACAGCTTCTATTAACATAATCGTTAATTACAAATCGCTACGATTAACATAACCGTAATGAGATAAATGTGAACTATTTTTTGTTCTTAGAGATGAGACTCCGTGACCATGTTTATCTTTCATCCAATTGCATTTCATTTCTGTCTCACCCAAACAGCCACCGTCTAGAGTCTAGACAACAAGTCTAGACTAAACGTGTTGTCAATCAGTTATCGTCGGATAACACGGTCGACCTTACATTGCATGTGTGTTAATTTAATCGCTTGTGGTTTTTGCGTGTCTATTCGCTTGTTGTTTCAAGAAGAATATGATTTAGAAGCGAATTATCTTCTCAAAGGTATGTACGCGTATAATATAATAAAATCAGTAACAGATTATCTGTTACTGATTTTGTATGTATATCTCCTCAGTATGTATATCTGAGGAGGCAGGCTTTGCAGTATCATTAGAAATTGAAAAAATGGAAAACCATTCACAGAAGGTGAGTACGCCAAAGATCATTTTATACGTGCATCTAAAGAACTGCTTCGTGATTTAAAAAACAAAGCAGAAATTATGAAAAAAAAAATCAAAGATTTGGCATTACCTGCTAAAACAGTACGAGAAAACTACTATAATGCCTTCAAATGTAACACATATGCAAGTGGAAGACATTCAACTGGCTTCTGTCTTATCACTTGCTATAGATGAGTCTTGCGACATAAAAGACACGGCACAAGTTACTCTTTTCGTCAGGTATATGTCGTCTGAAAGTCCAAAAGAAGAATTGCTAGGATTGCTACTGCACTCAGAGCAAACTCGAGGAGAAGATATAGCAAATACTCTGCAAAAATGCTTGGAAGACAATGGAATCGATATAAATAAAATCGTTTCTATATCAACTGATGCAGCGAGAAGTATGACAGGAAGACATAGAGAGGTAACATCAATCAGAAAAAATAAACCACAAAATTCTAACGTTTCACTAGATAATTCATCAAGAAGCGTTTTGTGCCCAAACATTTCCGGCCGATATAGTTGAGGTCACGAACTTGGTAATTCAGATTATTAACAGCATCTTGAAAAAAGCACTCTACCATCGTCAGTTTAAAGATTTCCTTGAAGAAATAGATAGCCAGTTTTCTGACCTTCTTCTAGACAATAAAATGCTATGGTTTTTCAGAGATAACGTATTGCAATGTTTTTCTTTGTGTTTGAGTGAAATAAAAACATTCCTCAATGGAAAAAAAACATTGAAGATGCCGAATTGGAAGAAGACAAATGGCTGCAAAAATTCAACTTCATGGTAGATACCACAATGAAACTAAATGAACTAAATCTAAAACTGCAAGGAAAGGGCAACTCGGCCTAGGCCTTGCTTGAAGAAGTAATTTGTTTCGAAAAAAATTACTTCTTTTTGTTGAAGACATGGAGAGCGTTAAATTGCTTCATTTTAAAAATCTGAAGCAATATCGCGATGAGACCAATGCAACTATTGACACGAATTACTTCAGCATAACTTTAAAAAACATGAAGGATCGATTCGCTGAGAGATTCAAGCAATTCGGAACAAACAAAAGTAATCTCGTGTTCATAGTAAATCCTCTCAACACAAATACAAATTAGATCAACATTGAGCCATTTGGAATTGTTGCTGGATCGCTTCAAATGCAATTGCTAGATTTGAAAACCAAAGACTTGCGGAGTGGCAAGTTCACAGAACTTAAGAGCAAGTTGGAAGTCCAGAAATGCATGCACATCGCGAGCACAAATGGACAGCTCTAAAAGAAATTCCGCGAATTGAGGCCCTCATATTCGACGCATGGAATAGTCTTCTGGAATACTACAGTGAGGTGAAGAAGTTGGCATATGAAGTGCTGATGATCTTCGGGTCGACATATTCGTGTTAGCCAGCGTTCTCTTGCATGAATATAATTAAAAGTAAATTTAGAAGTCAACTAACCAATAAAAATTTAGAGTCGTGCTTGAAACTTAAAACAACAAGCTGTAAGCCAGATTTAATCAAACTTTCAAAAGGCATGCAAAGCCAATGCTCCCATTGATGTAACTATCTATATCTGTGTTTTTATATGAATAAAGATATTCCATATTTAAAGCCGTTTATTTTAAATCAAAAATCAAATATATATAAGCAAATACTATAAAATTAAATTGAAAAATTTTAGAGGCTCTTTAAAAACAGGAAAATATTGTAAATCGTTGCTTTTGGCTCTTCCGTTTCAATAGGTTGCCGACTCCTGGTCTAGCCAATCTAATTTAGAATTTGTAGGAAGAAAATGATCGAATCAGCATAATAAAATGTAAGACAAAGAGCAGTATAATTTCATGCACACTGCTATTTTTCATGTGAATGTGCAAGGCATTATACTGCACTCAGCTTTTAGTCTAAATCTTACCAAAATCAAATTCTGAAAAATATTCTCATTTTCAATTACCGAAAGATAAGTGGTTATATTTAACTCAAAGGATCGTCATCTAACTGGGGTTCAAAATTACGAAGTCCATCCCAAAATAGCACTAGTGTTGCTTCCAAATGGAGCGATAACATAATTAAACCAAACCAAACTAAACGCAAAGGATTTTCTCTGTATTTATAAGCTTCTTCTCAACCACTAAATCTTGACTTCAATACAATTGAGAAACGCTGGAACATTTTGTTCATATAAAATATCACAACAGTAATTATCAATGGTTATTGCAGAAAAGTAAATAATGGAAATTTGAATCTTACTTAACACTTATTTGCCTTTGTCTTCTCAATTTTTTATAATGTAATTTTTTGCTTCTATAAAATGCTTGATGAATTTCCGATATTTAAAATATTAAGTATTTCTTCAATTTTTTTTTAAAAAATTATGAATAAGTGTCAAAACTCACTTTATAAATTACATTAAATCTGATATATAACGTTGTTATAAGCCAATATAATTGTTTTCTTGAAATCTTTATGCAGGAACTAGCTGTGCATCTGGATACAGTAGTCTAAACTCAGCGCAAGACTTTTGCTACAACAGCAATATATATAATGAAGGAGGAAGCAAAGCAATGTGCCTGGTAAAACCGAATATTTGTATTGAAGAAGAAAATGACATAAAACCAACGCTCTAAGAGTTGATCTGTCAAATCTTTTCAATGCTGAAAATGAAATAAAGCAAGGATTAAAAAAGAATTGGATAAAGCAAAAGAAATAAATAAAGCAATGTGAAATGCATACCATTGAGCAGGTTTTTCTTATTTACACACTCCCAACGAAGAAAATGGCGGGAAGCATAAATTTAAATTAATTTTTTTCAGTCTGCCTTTTTAATACTCTTACTGGAAGAATAAAAGATTGCTAAATCGAAAACGTCAATACCAAAGAAAAATTCTTGATATATAATGAAAAGATTTTTTAATGTTTTAGAGGATGGATTAATCTCAATCTGCGAAATACATTTAATCCTTTTTAACTTAAAATTGGGGATTCTTTTAATCTTTTTCTTTTTATGCTCAATGCTAACAAACAAGTCAAAATTGAAAAGATGTTGATCACTTACGTCATGCTTTGTAATTTAAATTCACAAAAAATTGCGATCTCGGGTGAAATAAAACAGAAAATAACTATCATGACACAAACTTACTTAACAAAAAACAAAGCTTTTTTTTTTTTTTTTTTTCGATTTATATATTTGAGAATCAATTTCTGCAGAGTCATCAGTTTCATTTTTTCTTTCTCTTCCAACAATTTGATTTGATTTACGTTTGTAGGGTTCTCTCTTTTTTCCCCTAATTTTTTTTCTATATTTCTACAACTTCATAATCTCTAGCATGCGCAAATTTTGCATACTGTAGCAAATCTCTTGAAATCGAAATAGTTGAGACACCTCCAAAAAAGTTTAAGGCATCATACACAGTTCCTAGACTAATTAAAGAACCTTCTTTCAGAATTTCTCCAAGCATATCCTTTTTGATTCTAACTCCACTTTAAACAGCGACACTGCTATGTGATAATATAAGAATCATTTTTACGATTACTTAAAAATTCTTTATATCTCAAAAGATTCGAATAGAAATCATCTAAACGAAATTCTTCATTAAATGAATGAAGCTGGAATTTGTATTCATTTTTTAGTTTTCTTCAGGCAAATTTCAAACTGGATTCTAAATTCTAATTCTGGCACATTCTAAATATGCAGTGGAAATTTGTGCTTTGGAATAAAAAAGCAAATCAACTATTCGCTTTTCACATGATACTGCATTGTTTTTTAATATACGTAGATTTAAACAAGATGTAGTTTTTAAACTAGCAACATTTTTGAACATATATATATATATATATATATATATATATATATATATATATATATATATATATATATATATATATATATATATATATATATATTGCAGTATTCTTCACAAGCCTAAAACACACTGCTAAAAAAGTTCTTTTTTCAGTTTCAATATCTCCACTAATATTAAAATATCTTGTAATCATAATTTTAATATCGGTATTTTTCTCGGTCTTGAAAATTGAACTGATCAATGCAGAAGAAAAGGGGAGTGAGTAGAAAAGAGATGAGCTTCCGCAGTTTAACAGTCCGAATGGTGTTGTTTAATTTGCAGCGTCATGTCTAGAATCTAGTTTAAATTCCGCTATGTTTTCTCGATTTTCCGGTTCTCTGGCCATCTTGAAAACAAACACCCATTAACAAATAAGGGAATATATACAGCAATAAATGGCCTTTTATGAAATCCGGCAGAATATAACGACAGTTCATTTTAAATGCCATTTCAAAATTTATATTCCAGTATAAATAAGATGTGGGCTCAAATATATACACAAAATCACTTGACATTAATTCACATCACACATCAAGTTTATTCGTTGTCTCTGTGCAATTATATAAAGGACTAGAAGAGAACAACAAATAAAATATATATAGAAATGTAATAATGCATATGCACTTCAAAAATAATTAAACTAAATTTTAGTAATGCGAGAGGAATTTAAGACAGTACACAAAAAAAAAAAAAAAAAAAAAAAAAAAATGTTTGATACACTTCCTTATATGCAAATACTGCAGACTCCTTTTAACACTTTTTTAAGACATACTTTTGTCGTACTTCCTAATGCATTAAAAATATATTATCAAACAGAAGGAAGATATAGGAATATAAATTGACTAAAATTGTAATTTAGCTCGATAATTTTATCAGAACCTTCAGATATTAAGTATTCTTAGAAAATGTAATTTATATTGGATAATAATGAAAAATCATTCATGCCCGCCTTCCATATTTGAGTTACTCATTAAATTTCTATAAAACAACAAATGTAATTGCCATTATCACTTTAATGTTAAATACGAAGGAATTATATCGTGCTAAGGCAAACAATCAAATGAAACACTGATCTTCGATTACAATAAAGATTTAATTTTTTTCAATAAAATAGGAAAGCATTCATTATCAAATACAGAATTGTATTTGATAATGAATCATATTCTAATATATTTTACAGTGTTACCTTTAATGATAATTGAGTTTTTTTCTAATAGGTTTAAATTTTTGCACCTCTCATTAGATATACTGAATTTATACAGCTGTTAAAATTTTATAAGCCACTCAAATTAAAAGCGGAATTTCTAATAAAAAACTAATAAAATTCTCAAATAATCTATGGTGTCTAACAGCCATAGTTTGTACTTATTTATTTCGCTTGATTTAGGCAATAGTCATCACATGATTTTTTTAGTGTAAAGATTATTTCCGGGAACAAACATTTCAATAGACCATAAATAATCAGTCGGGTAGATAGCATCATAAAGTTTCATGAGGCTAGCTTGGAAGAAAACTACATAAAATATGACTCAACTAATAAATATTTGAAATGATGTGATGACAACAAAAGCAGTAATTCTGATTAAAACATGCACCAGTGAAAAAATAAATTCGGCTCTAGCTGAAATAACCGACAACTATAAACAAATTATTAAATATATATTATCAGATAGTCTTCATACTAAATGATGCAAAGGTCTTCTATCCAAATAGCATTGTTTAATTAGTAATGACGCGACATTGATACTGTGTTTGTATATATTCGGCATGAAAGTATACACAAACACTTTAAACTAAGCAACCAAGATACCTGAAACAAAAAAGGTTGAGTTAATTGTACGAAAAATTCAATAATAAACAGCTAATAAAGGAAAAAAAAAATAGTTTCATTATGCAACTTTTCAAATTCTTGGTGAAATAAAAGAATGCTTGTATAACGATCTATAAAAACAATAAAATACCTGATTAATACTTGATTTTAATAAATTTTTATCGAGGAATGTTGAAAATTTCACACTAAAATAATAAAAGATGTCGCCTTTCGTTACATGAAGGGAAATGAAATATAATTTCATGTAATTCAACAAATCTATTACAACTCATTTCAAGACTATACTTTTTATTGCAATAAAGACAATTCCTTTCACAAAATCTCATTCAAAGTTAACAACAATCATAACAACACAAATTACGATTGATCAGAAAGTAGCAAAATATTAATTTAAAATAAACATTTGAAAGAAAAATATAAAATATGATAAATGTCCTATATTTCACAACATAATAAAATTTCACCAAATACACAAAATGACATTAATTAAAAGTAACAGTTAACAGAATTTATTGAAAATAAACTTTACTTTTCCGATATTTCAAACATTTCATAACTTGACTTAACTTCTTTAAAAACTGAGCCATCAGCATATAAAAATCACACTACAGAATAGAAGCAGGTATAAATTCTAGAATAATTTGCTACAATAGCAATACAAAAGTTAAAAATATTAAATCTATCTTAAATATCTAGAAAAATTATTCTTTCCATTCCAAGTCATAACTAGAGATACATGGCAGGCAATTCTTTTGTATTTTGTACATATCAATGAGTACAACCATAGAAAAACACTTCATATTTAACATCTGCATTGAGAAAATATAAAAGTCATAATCAGAATATGTAATGCAAAATTTTAAAATGTATGACTGAATATGGTATTCATTTTTTTTTTTCAATAGCAAAAACTGACAGATGATTTTTTTTTTTTTTTTAAATTTCCATTCGGCTTATTTTTCTAAAGCCTTGGAATATGTATAATTCTGAGATTTACATGTATATATATAAAAGCAACGAATATTGAAACTATCTATCTAACATCAGAAAAAAGTATTTTTATGTGCCATTACATAAACTGCTTTCTTTAGAAATATGTGATAAGTATACTTAAAGTTTATAAAGAGTATTTATGTAATTTAATGCAAAACTACAACGATCATAAAAGCACATCATGTGTGCATTCAACATAAATTTAATAGAATTTATAATATTTTATTTGATGTCAAAAGAGATATTATGTCTAAGTATAAACAGAAGAAAACATTACTATACAATACAGTTTTATCTATCGCAAGAATATTAGCATGAAACAGTTTATACAATACAATATGTTATTCCTCTCTCTGTACATATTCTGCTGAATTAAAAACAGCGATTCCCATGCCAAAATCAAATTTAATTAAGAAATAAATTATTTTTTGTAGTTTCAGATTTACAAAAGTCATAACAAAGCTACTTTTATCACAAAATGCATACTGAAAGTTGAAAGCTGTTAAAAAACTAAGTATTAAAAAAAATTAAGATTTTTCAAATTTAGGTGATAACACAATGGAAGTTTAAAGATATAAAATTTAATACTAAAGATATATACTAAAAATAAAACCGAATCTTTAAGTAATTTTATATTTTTAATAACACAAATAAAAACTACAATAGTTAAAATATGTTAACCCAAGCAAAAAACATTACAGCAAATAAAAAAATTCTCTCAATTTCAAAGACAGATCTGGTAACTTTTAACCCTATGAGTGATCTAAATTGGCTGCATGAGTTCAAAACTTAGAATGTAAATTTTTCAATGCAAAAAGTTAAAATCAAGGATAAGTTAATTAAAATAGAGAGAGAGGATGAAAATTTGGGCTGAGAGAGAAGTAACTGATATACAAAAAGGGGGAAAAATTGAGAATAATAAGAATACTATCTAGCAATAATGTTATGGCGTTTGTGATATGAAATTCACTTAAATGCGATGTGGGCGTTCAAAACTAGTAGAAATAAAATACTATTTATCTATTTATTCTTTAAATATATTTAAATTTTAAATTGAGAAGCATTAAAATTTCCTTTTATTTCTCCTCCACTCCCTATTAATCTCTGTGTTTGAATAACATGTTATTAAAATATATTAAATATTTTTTAATATTATTAAACATTCATTTTATTTTAGAACTACTCTCCTGTATAATGAAATTGGCACAGAGTACAATATGTTTGCACAATGTTGCAATGACCATATGAAGCCTAAATTTATTTTTTTTAAAAACTAAAGGTGAGCAAATAGTCTTTTATAAGTTTATTCATTTTATTTAAAAATAAAAATGTCACTTCAAATTCAATCAAAACTAGAAAATTCTAAATAACTTTAAAAAATATCATTGAAATGTATGCAAAAGATAAATACACCAGTACTAAAGAAAGAAAATTTCTATTTTATACAGGTATCATTACATCAGACTGACTTTTTTTTCAAAAGAAATAACTATGCAGAAAATCAATATATGTTTCAGAGGCAAAAAAAAAAAAAAAAAAAAAAAAAAAAAAACTAATAGTATAAATATAATGACAGCTTGAATATTGATATGCATAACTTGTAGTTATTTATGGTATTTATATCAAATCTATTTTATGATTTTAAGATAAATACAATGGTGGGAAAAAGTTAGAATGAAAAAAATGTCACCTACCAAACGAGTGTTCTTCCATAATGGGAATACAGATATTATAAAATAATCATTTTCCAAATTTCTTTTTAAAAATTATAAACTAACTTAGAAGATAAATATTTCCACTCAAATAAAAGAAATCAGAAGGCGGAAAATGCATCTATTAAGAAGCAAATAAATAGATAAAAGATTTTTTTAAATAAAATAATTTTACTTCGAAACATGTTAACCTTCATAAAAACATGTGCACTAGTTAAGCATACAATAATGAACATTATAAAATGGTAAGAAGATTCATTACTTACTTCAACTACAAAAATGCAATTAAAAACGAAATTTAATTGTGAAGCAAGAAGAGCGAGGGAAAAATAACCAAATATATTCCTTAGTTCACAAAATGTCATTGACCCATTAGCTTTTAGAAGAGAAACGTTTTATTTAAAAGTACAGTCAAAGCGTATATTGATTCCAAGTATCTTGAGATTTTACATTATAATACAATTAATTCTTGCTGTTTCCTGTATAGATATACAGATAGATTTATAATATTACTGTGAAAAATTACTTATTAATTTTTTTATTTAAATGAAGACAGCCTAGATAAATCCAAAGAGTTTATGATTAGAAGTATATATTGTTCTCACCCCACCCCCTCTCTTAAAAGAACACATTTTAAAAATCAAACATGTAGAAATGATGGGTTTTAATATGAGATGCAATTCTGGCACATAATAAACAAAAAGATTTAAACAAAGAAAATTTATTAGAAACATTTGTATAACGTGCCTTAATCTTTAAAAATCTAAAAAACCTAAGGTATTGATTGCAGCGACATATTGTTGATATTCTCTTTAAAAAAAGGCTGTCATCTATAGTAAAAGATTAATAAAAGAATAAAAGCATTTTTTCTAATAATCAGAATTCAAAGTAAAATGCACATATACTTTTTAAATTTAATATCAAAATATATCAATAAGTTTTGGTTGTTACTTTTCGCTCTGTAAATTATTAACACATAGAATAAAGATTATAATTATAACTTAATTCAAATCTCTTTGTTTCTATGTTTATGAAATTTGAATTTCAAAAAAAGAAAAGAAAGAAATATACCAAATTTTACTATCAAAAATTAAATTTTGGAAATATAAATATTTAAAAATCTGAGAAAGCACAGAGAATATTGGACAATTAAGACATTTTATGACAAAGAATATATTAGATAACTAAATTCGCCCTCAGTGATAGCACATTATGCACTAGTGAGGACTTATAGTTCATATTACAAATAACAATTTCCTTAATAAACATTTTCTTGAAAATAAGAGACATAAGATGTCTTCAAAATTCTCTTTCTGTATATTTAATGTTAAATAAATTATATTTCTCAACAGATAGGAACGTCAAGTTAATTCGGATTCTTTACCAAAGTTTCATATTAGAATTATAGAGCTAAAGATTCACATTTCTTTCTAGACAACAGATTAGATCAGATATATAACTCAAGAAAACCTACTTTATTCCCTTATTGGATGGTAAGATGAATTGGAATATAAGATACTAAATCTCAAATATTTAAAGGGAACTTGAATTTCTGCTAAAATAGAACTGTTTTAGAAAAATTTAGTAAGACTAATATACCTACATTAATTTTAAAAATTTAGGAATTGCTTTATATTACAAAATATATATATTCCCAGTTGCCTATAATAATTTGACAAAAAATACTATCAGTGTTCTCTGTACACCGTTTTATACAAGTTGTATATTAATACATAAAATATGTTATGTTAATCTATGTTAAGGAAGAAATTGTCATTATATGCATAATTATACTTTTACATCGCCTTTTTCCCACCAGTGCTTACATGAGAGTAATTTTTAATAAAAAGTATAACTTGATTAAAATTGCCAACAGCCAAAATATAATATTCCTCCAACTAACTGATGTTCACGTTTTACTAACAGAAAATTAAAAACATGGATGATTCTTCAAAGAAACCAATCACTAATACAGGTATTTGAAAATTTCCTATCAATTAAAAATAATTTGTAATAAATATGCATGTCTAAAATAAAAAAAAAATGGAAAACATATCATAACATCTTTCTATAAAGATTTAATTTTTTTAAATTATACAAAACAGAAATTTATTTCAATTAATTACTATGTGCACATTTAAACATTTGCATTTGAAGCATTTAAATCATCAGTATAGCACAGATACTTACATGTAATTTTAAGATAATATCACATTACAGA
This sequence comes from Argiope bruennichi, assembly GCF_947563725.1. NCBI lineage: Eukaryota > Metazoa > Arthropoda > Arachnida > Araneae > Araneidae > Argiope > Argiope bruennichi. The sequence continues at coordinate 55,251,072 of NC_079162.1, forward strand.
TGCATCAGAAATAAATTGTTTTGAAAAAAAATTAAATTTTATAAATATTTCATACATTTCGTAAAATTACAGTAAGAGAGGAAATTAAATTTAAATAGCACTTTTCTTATACTGAAAATATATTTTTAATAAAGAAAAAAGAAGCTCAAGATCAATGGCATATTTCGAAATTTACTTCGAACTTCACGAGAGTTCCAGAATAAAATATGTAATATTTCTAAAATCTAATGCTTAAAATTTTTTTGATAAATAGAAAATTCATGAAAAAATAAGATTAATGCTTGTTTATAATATAGATCAAGTAAAAACTATACCCGTAACAGACATATGAATGGAAATCTAAGTATCATACATTAAAACTAAGTTACATATTAAAAGCAGAGTTGTAAAACCTCATTTAATTTTAGAAATTAATTCTTTTGTTTTCGCATATCCATACTGTCTTCATTAATAAAATCAAACTAATAACGAAAAATCGAATGAAAATGCATACGAAAAAAATTACTTTATTCAAGTTACGTTGTACCAAGTCTGTATCAGATTTATTATCTTCACTGTGTAATATGAACAATAGATAATATAATCAACTGTCGTTCACAAATAATTTTAAAAATGACAAAATTTTTGAATTTAATATTTTAGGTTAAACAAATGAAATAGCAAATATGCAATTAAATGATAAAGAATACTTCACAAAAAGATTATTTTAATATGAGACATGTCGTGAATGGTTAAATTTTGATAGTAACATTTTTTAAAACGCAAAATTTTATTATTTTAAATAACAGTAGTAATTTTTCAGAAATTAGTGTTATCGCTATTACATGTTACAGCTATCGTTTTAAACATTAATACACATATTACATAAAAAATAATTTAAAAATTTTCACATGTAATTACACTGACAAGAAATAAGTCATAAAATTACGTTGCATGCACATGGCAGCAACAAATAAAATTAAATTCTTATTTGAAAATAGAAATTTCATAAACATCCTCCTAAGTAAATTATTTACAACGATGGAAATGTGTCCATAATTTGACATGAAATGTATTTCTAGATTAATGACACCAGTTATCATAATAACTATTTCCTTTTGAAAGACAATTTTTTTTTTTAAGCAAATAAAACTACACTTTGTTATTATATGAGTAGAATATATAACAGTTGTCTTATTTTTTTCAAGTTGAATTGATGATCGTAGCTGTATAAATGACTTTTCAAAATAGAATCTTCTAATTAGGAAATAGGATATCAATTTCAAAGCGTGTAGTTTAAATTTTAAAATCCTCAAATAGTTGTTTTGCTTGAAACCAGTAAATCTAAACTCAAATAATAATGTTCTAACATCATGAGTTTTACTTCTTTAAATGATATTTTAACAAAACATCCACAAAAATAAGTACAATATATTTTTCTTTCTGGTCTATTGATGATTATTAAAAAAAAGCTACACATACCAACTTAATTTTCCGATTCATTGGCAATTTTTTTATATATTTTAAACTTTGTACACTACATAATTGATCAAAATTTGCAATACAAACAGTTTGGTACAAAAAATTAAAAGATTTTAACAAACAAAAAAGGTTTTTAAACGCCAATATTTTGAATTTTACATAATTGTTCACTGGGACATTTTTTAACAGAATGTTTGAATAAATTTATTCAAAGATCATGTGTATGATACTTGTCAATGTATATGAGTTTTAAAATTTCATAATAATAGACAGTATGCACATGTTTATCTGTTGTAAATCATATGTTTGGATGAATATGAATAAACATATCCGAAGTAAACAAAAGAAACAATAAAATATCATTAAAATAATAATTCAGAATGCAGCTTTAAATAAGTATGAACGGATACAGACAAGAAGGCACTCATGAAATATCCAGACATCAACAAATTTATAATATGTAGGGCTTGAAATTTATGTCACATTTCAAGTACCTCTATCTAAGGCTTTCATAAACTCTTCTTCTGAAAATTGAACAGCTGTAGCGGCTTCAATATGCATCTGCAAAATAATAAAATGCATTTTGTTATTCATAAAAAGGACCAGCTTTAAAAATCCCAATAATAATACGCAATAAAAATAGTTTAAATTTAAACACAGAAGATAATTCTAATATAAAAATTATTATTATTTAACAATAAGATGTGCATTATAGGAGTATTTGTAAAGCAAAAAAAGTGTCTGTACATAATAGCTAATATTTGAAAGTTACATAAATTTATTGCACTTTTCAATCAAATTTTAAATTAGAAAAAATCTACTTTAATTTTATTAGCAATAATCTAGAATTTTTAAAAATTTTACAATGTAATTTAAATATAAAAGCTTTACAAAGGAAGTTTTAAAAAATCACTTCCCATACACAATAAAATACTTTTCCAAACTTAGTATGCTTAAAATAAGCAATCTTGAGAATCACTACACAAATTTGCTATATTGTATAGAAACACTGAGGGAGATTTTGGCAGAATACGTCCCAAGAGGATCCAATGACAATTATTAGCACTAACCAAACTAGGAAATAAAATTCTCTACAATAAATGATAGAATTTAATCCAAATTCATTTATAACATTGAGTTAGTTGGCTCACTATCATTTATTAAAAATAAAAAATAAAATTGTTTTTTTTTTGTTGTTTTTTGTTTTTGTTTTTGTTGTTGTTTTTTTTAGCATGAAATAAAAATAATACATAATACTAGAAAAATTACAAGGATGAAATAATTGAGCATAATTTATATATAAAAATGCTTAAAGTGGAAGCTTGATGATTTTGAGAAATTAATAAAATATTCAACTTCCCAATCGAAAGTAAATTTTAATTTATTTATCACTCAGACATAAGAGAAATTTAACTATACTGCCAACAAACCACTATCTTGAAACTGGATTTTCAAAACCAAAAATAAATACATTTTAAAGAATAAAGAATTTGAAACGTTACTTTTTAGGAAAAGATTGAAATTCAGATTATGATATTTACAACATCATTCAATAAGCAAATTGATGTAACTAAACTTTGAAGACATAAAAATAGTTTATTGATATATGATTTTGATAAACAGCGGAATAAAGAAAGACAGAAATAAATATAGAAAAGGAAGCACTGTACAAAATACGAAGAGGAGAAGAGACTCAAAGTCATGTAATAAATGCAATTATTCAGAAAAGGATCTGCCTATCGCGTTTTTAAATTCACTATTTTCATTCTTTTTCCATTTTACAGCAATAGGCAGTCGCTAAAAATGATTGAATATTATAGCTATTATTTTGAACATGAACATTAATTTGGGTTTTAAATATCGCCTTTTGTACTAAACATACAATAGTAAAGTTACCTTTTGTCTTTTTAAATTGTTAATAAGTTGCATCTGCTTTTTAATAGCATTATGTAATTCAGCGTTTTGTTTGTCAATTCTTCTATTTTCAGTTGACAGTTCTTCCATTTTTCTTTGGTAGTTTTCTTGAGCTTCCTAGTAAAAACAGTGAAGTGTAAGGTGAGAAAATACAAGTAAAAATAAAGTTCATATAATAAAATACGGAATTATTTGTTATACTATTTAATGCAATGTGCTGTCTTCTCACAACATAAAAGCGGAGCATATTATTATAAATTATCATGTGAGTGATGGTGTGTGATGTGAAAAGACGAAATTATGTCATAAAATTAATGCTGTTTACATAATCATTAATAAAATATTTCAGCTTTAGAGGTTAACATTAAAAAATCTTTAAGTACATTATTTAAAACGAAAACGAATAAACAATTACGAGGTTAACAAAAACCACATTTTCAAAATTTAGATACAGAGAAAATTTATCAATAATTACTTAGATAAAAATATTTTCTTTGATTTTTTTAATTAATTAACAGTGGCACTTATTTTTTTATAATATCACTATGAAAAACAACGTTTAAAATCTAAAAATTAACGAGTTAGTTATTAAATGTTTTGTTTTAAATTAGGTACTAAATAAAAAAAAGATAATTTCTATAATTGTTTAATACGTCTGTAACAATAACAACATGAATCTAAAAATTCTGCAACAGTTGTACCCTTTGAAATATGGCGTTTTAAAATGTAAGTCAGTTAACATTTTTGATGCAATGGTTTAGAAATATTTATTCAAAAAATTCAGAATTATTCATTTCAAAATAAAAATGCTAAGCTTCTGAGAGAAACGTCACTTTCATTTATCTTTCATCATTGTTCAAAAATCATTATTTTACTAGGAAAAAAAATCTATGATCATCAAGAATAATAAACTTTAACATAAAATTATCTGCCTCATAAAATTAACAAAAAAAAAAGTTATACTGACTTTCGCAGCCTGTTTGGCTTGACGTAATTCAGTTTTAATTCTTTCATTTTCTTCTAAAGCTCGAGAAAGTTTGGTCTCGAGGCTGGATTTGATAGAAGCTGCTTGCCTTTGGCCCTGCTTTAAAATGTCAGTTTCCTTTAAAAATAAATAAATGTTTTAGAATATGCCATAACAGTGTATATTTAATAGGAAAAATAATAGCAAATAATGCTATGTTATATTTTATTAATTTCTCATATTAAACATTAACAGTATTTAAATGTATATAAAAACTGCAGCAAAACTTTAAAATATTCAAGACAGCCTTTTATATATTTCTTATCTTTCTTCATAAAATATACTATAAAGCAATTCAGAAAAATGGACGTTTTTCAACGATAATACTTATTATATATATATATAAAACTAAAAGTGTTTAAAGCTGTCAAAAGAAAAAAAAAATTGCAATTGTAAAAGATTTTTATTTTGTTAAAGTTCACAATATTTAAGTTTCATAAGGAATTTATTCATTTGTTTATAACTAATACATATTTATATTAAATTTACAACTCGCACTTATTTAATATGTTAATAATACAAAGTAGTGTAGAAACAGAAAAGGTGAAAAATTTATGAAATTTCATATTTTATGTCTACTTCCATAGGAAACTAAAGTAAATGATATAAATGAAAATTGTTCCTCATCATAATTATTACAGAAAATGCTAAAGTAAGCGTTGTTTAACATCTGTTTTATTTAATTACTTATAGGTTTACTTGTCATAAGAATTTCAAGTGGGACAAGCAGAAGCATAATTAAAGGTAAATTTCGATTAATATTATTTTGAAAAACAGCAATAAAAATACACTTCTGCTGGAAAAATAAGCAACAAATGCAAAACTCGGAATAAAACAAAAATTATTTAATGGATATGCGTGAAAAGTGCAACATTACTAGACCACATATCAAGGAATAAAGCAAAGATAAACAAAAATACATATATTACGATCGTTGCGGTGAGGTAGAGAGTGCCTGGCGGCACGCTGCGAATTGCAATTCGTCTTTCGAACGTGTCCCACATATGTTTTATGGCTTTCAGGTCCGGTGATCTAACAGGCCACGCCATCTGTGGAATGGTTTCACTCACCAAATAACTCCGCACCGATCGCGTTCTATACGGCCGGACGTTGTCCGGCCGTATAGAACAAGGCCTTATAGAAACCGCACCGTTGTCCGGCCGTATAGAATCCGCACAAGAAGTTGTAGGATTTCGTCGAGTTATTGTACACCTGTGACGGATCCCCCAGCCAATACGTGGAGGTTGGTTCAGGCATTCATTGCTATGTATTTCCAGATAAGTAAACCGCCACCTTTGTAATGGTCTCTTTCAACTATGTTTGGAGCTCGATGACGTGTCTCTGGCTTATGCCATATCATTGGCCTTCTTGATACGTTCTGGATGTTAAATCGAGACTCATCCGTAAAGAGTACGTAGTAGCTCCACTACACATTGCAACAGACAGCGATCATCTGACAATGTGGTGATTCTCCTGCGTCCAAAATCATGTCTTCTGGCGTTTTGATACCTTTGATAATGGTTTCACAGTCTATGGATGGTATTACGAGACACATTCTGCTCTCTGACAACAGTAGATTGTCTTATACCAACTTTCAACATAGCGACAGCCTTCCAACGTATGTTATCGTGTAAATGGTTTCTTCGACGCATGCTTTGCGCTTTAGTTACCACAGACTTCGCAGAATTATCATTGCTTACGAACTGAAGCGTACGTCCAGTAAGCGCCTTTTTAAGGTGTTATTGTGTGACAGCGGGATTGCATTTTATGCTAATTTAACCATTTGCATTCGGCGATGATACCTCTGTCTCATATGTAAACTGTATGCTTTAATTCACCATACCTCGTCTTTTCGTATTTGTTGCTTATTTTTTAAACAAGAGTGTATCTAAAAAAGTGCAGCGAAATACAGAACAACAGATACATCAAGTGATGAAATGTGTTTATGAAGCAAACTAAAATCTTATGAAAATTTGAGAATCTTTAAGATGTATTAAACGATTCAAATGAGACTTTTCTACAACAAAAATTTGTAGACAAAATTGTTCAATTGAAAATGTTTAAATTATGGAAGGATGAAAGCCATGTAATTTAATATAACATGATGAAACGCCAACAGATCCCCAAATCACCAATGAGGGGGGAGGGGAAAATGATAAAACCTCTAAATAATAAATATTCCGATTATTATCTTATTTTAATAAATAAATAAATAATCTTATATTAATAACTAAATAATAAGTAGAATTTCTAAATAATAAATATTTATGCCTGAGGTGTATGTGACTAAGTTGAAACCTATTTCAGATGATATTACAACACCAAGTAATGAAGAAGTAATGATTATATACGGTTTAATAATGAGCACTTTCTTGTTAATTTTCTGTTCTAATTTTTCAATAGGTACAGAAATAAATAAGAAAATAAATAAAGGTTTCTTAGATCTTAAAAAACTTTTGCTGAGCAAATATATTACCATACTACTATTCATAAATAAGTTGCTTGTGAAGATTATATTACTAATTAGAATCTAAAAATACATATTAATTTCATAAATCATTTGTCAACTTTGAAGGAAGTGCACAACCCGAGAGTATAAATAGATTTTTAATAAAAAAAAAATTATAAACTTTTAAATGCCGATTGTTTATTATAACTTTTGTTGTTAAGCAAAGAGAAATTCTAAAATTCCAAACATTAATGAAAACGCAATTCATTTTCGCCATTTGTTACTTACTACATGTAAACTCATGTCAGAGTGGATGATCTATCAATCAATTTTATTACTTTTTTTCCGTTTCATTTCTCACCAAGCAGCAATTTTTTCGTGGTATACCTACTTAACGTAATTTTGATTATTTCCCAGTCCATCCTGTTGTTTAAAGTCTGAAACAAATTCCTACAGACTATATGTATAATATATTTCAAATCTGATGTTACCTTAGGTGATCAAGTGCAAACGAAAAACTGTTGTTTCAAAGCCCAATGTTTAAAGTTATAATTGATGATGATACCATTACAAGTAAATGCGCATTCTATATTATTGAAAGATCTTGATCCGCTTTTTAAAATTGATATGTATGATATATATTTCGATCGTGGTTAGAAAGTAGATAAAAAATTTATATGCCTGCATCAAACTTTGAAATTTTTTGAAAGAATTATCTTATTTTTTTAGCTATAGAGAATGAACAAGATATATGCCATTAACATAGATGCCTATATTGCAAAATACCTGTCATTAGTACAGATGATTATATTGCAAAATCATGCCATTAGCATAGATATTTACACTGAGGTGACAACAGTTATGTAATACCTTCTAGTAACGTGTCGGACCTCCTTTTCCCTGAAAAGTGCAGCATCTCGATGTTACATGGACTCGTTGGAAGTCTATTGCAGAAATATTGAGCCATACTCCTCTACAAAAGTCCATATTTGCGAAAATGTTGCGAGTACAGGATATTGTGAACGAACTGAGATCTCGATCATGTTCCGTAATGTTGGATGGATTCTTTTGGGGCGATCAGTTTGGCCAAATCATTTGCTGGAATTATCCAGAATGTTCTTCAGACCAACCACGAACTGTTGTGGTCCAAAAACATGGCGCATTTTCACCCATAAAAATTCCATCATTGTTTGGGTACATGAATGGCAGCAAGGGGTCTCCAGTTATTTGAACATAATCATTCCCAGTCAATGATCGATTCATTTGGACCAGAGGATCCAGTTCACTACATGTTAAAACAGCCCACGTCAGCACGGAGTCCCATTAACTTACACAGAACCTTTTGACAAATGGGGTACATGGCTTCATGGTGTTTGCGCCACACTCGAACCCTACCATCAGTTCTTATCAACTGAAATACTGAAATCGCGACTCATCTGACCAGGCAACGGTTTTCCTGTCGTTTAGGATCCAGCCGATATGGTCACGAACCCAGGAGAGGCGCTGCAGGCGATATAGTGCTGTAAGTAGAGACATTCGAGTCAGTCTTCTGCTGCCATAGCCAATTAGAGAAATTTCGTCTCACTGTCCAAACGGATAAGTCAATCGAACGTCCCACATTGTTCCCTAAGGTTATTTCACGCAGTGTTACATATCTGTTGGCACTCACAATTCAACGCACACGTCGCTCTTTTCGATCACTGAGTGCAGGCAGTCGGCCACAGCTTTGTCCATGGTAGGACGATATACCTGAAATTAGGTATTCTCGGCATACTCTTAACACTGTGGATCACAGAATGTTGTATTTCCTAACGATTTTCGAAATGGAATGTCTCATGCTTCAAGCTTCAACTACCAATCAGCGTTTAAAGTCTGTTAATTCCCATCGCGTCTGTTAAAAGTCCTAATTCCCATAATCACGCCAGAAACCTTTTCACAAGAATCATTTGAATGCAAATGAATGCCTTGTCAATGCACTGCCCATTTATATATTTTGTAAGCGATGTTACGGCTATTTGCATATTGCTATCCCATGACTTTTGTCACCTCAGTGTATATTGCATTCGGAAGAATTCTGTATATATGCAAATCAAAATAGAGAAAACCTGAATGACGATCATCAACAAACGCTTACTCCTTACATTTAAAACATCCAGCAGTAAGAGATGATGCCGTCTGAATAGAACATAAAGCAACAGAAATGTGTACGTTTAACCTTTTGTACATGCCAATAATTTTTCAAGAGTTTCGGCATGTAAAATGAAAGCGTGAGATGTTCGAAATGCTCCAGAGCATAGTTCAAGGGCCCAATTCAAGAGTTAACTAATTTGCAAAAAATTCAAGTAAGAAAGCCTAGCTGGACCATAAACTACACTTGACCGAATAATGTTATATCCGAAGCAAACATGCACTATCAAGCTCTCTAAAGTAACAATATTATTCTTTTAAGAAAATGGGCTTTTTGGGCTAGTTTAATTTTTCCTTTTGTTGTGAATAATTTCACTTTTTATTTGAATACAAGAATATAACTTCTAGATTCCCAACCCTAATAATCGTTTAATCGAAATTAAAATCATGGTAAATAAGATACATATAGAAATGAATAATGTGGATATGTTCCGACATAAATTTAATACAGTTCTTAGTAAAAAATTTTGTTTCAACAAAACAAAAAAAAATCACTATGGCATCGGATGCTGTATAAACGGAAAATCTAAAACGCATATAATAGAAAAGAGTATCAAAAATTTAAAACATTCATAAAATCAAATACTTTAAATTAAACTAGTTTCTTAATGTAGATTTTAACAAAACAAACAAAAAAACTTTTTAAACAGAAAAATTATAAAAACTTGAACGTAGAATTAGTGAAGTAAAGGGCTATGAACTAAAAATTATGCATTTTAAAAATATTACGCTGCTAAATAACTACATTTAAAAAATGTAGGTTTAAAAAGTAAAATGCACACAGACTGAAAATAATAAAATGCAAATGCACTTACTTTATTCACAAAACTTAATTCTTTTTTTATCCTGTCACATTTATCCTTCGTTTCATCTAACGCTTTTTGCAATTTTTCTATTTGCTGTTCTTTGTTAGAATTCTCACGTTGTAACTTGCTTCGGTCTATTTCAGTGTCTTTTAATCGCTGTTCTAGCAAAATAATCATTTCGTCCTAAAAAATTTCATCATAATCATTGTTTGATTTAAAAAGGGAAATCAAAGAACTATTTATTGCAATAAATAGAAAAAATACAAAAGGCAAACAAAATGTTAATATTGAAATCTTTTGAAGTCTAATTTGGCTGGAGAGCTTTATAACGCATTAAATTACTGTTGAAAAAACAAAGGTCTTCTAAAGTAAATAAAAAATGAAAAATAACGATTTTGTTTTCAGTTATTTATTTTCCACATTTTTTTTTTTTTTGTTTGTTTAAATACAGATAACTTATTTTCTGATAAAATATTTAGCAGGAAGAATTCTGAAGATTTTTGACCATCATTTATTTTAATATCCAATCTTGTATATTAAGATTCATTAGATTTCAAGAAAATAATTTAATTTAATTTTCTATATGTTAAAAAAAACAAATATAATAAAATTACAGATAAATATGTTTCTTTCCATAAATTATGCTTTCATCATTCAAAAAAATTCAGTTTTATTAAATATAATTTAAGTATACATTGAAACTAAATGAAGTTCCAGACTGGTTAAAATTTACTAATTCAAATATCATTCATTTATTAGCAATCCAAGCAGAGCCTACCTAAAAAAAATTTTTAAGTCCTGCCACAATTATGCACAGTTATACCTAAGTGATTAATACTTTTGGAACTATCTGACAGAAAAGACCAAAAATTTGAAAGCATTTCCTAAAAAAATAAACTTCTTGTCAATCTTTAAACAAATAAATCTAATTCCTCTAAGCACTTTAAAAGTTTTCATTTTTATTAATCAACCGCTATTATTTAATATTACATAAACAGATTCATAAGAATTTAATAGATGACTTGAGTAACATAAATACAGGTAATTAGAATAATTTATTGATAGAAATCTCGATCATATCAAATATAACAGGGTTTTAATGCTCAGTTTGACTCCTAAGATATCAATAACTTGAAATACGAATAAGTAATCCAAAGATAACTTCAATAAGTTACACAAACTGATAACTGAAGGCAGCGTGAATATGAAAACATATTTTTAAGATACATGCAACTGATAAATTAGGTAAAAATTGTATTCCTTCTGTAACTAGATAAAGAATGATATACAAATTAAATAGCTTTTTATGTTCTACTCTAAATATAGGGGAAACATTGCTTTCACTATATACATATAACAAAACTATAATTCTATTGCAAATTAAAATTGATCAGTTAAAGAAAACTCAAAGAAAGCACATTATTACATTTCTGAAATAAGGAAGATTATAAGATCTTCAAAAACTAAATTAAAGCATCAAATTCAAAGCTTTCATCTTCATTTTGGAACAAAATATTCTCAGCAAATTTTTTGACAATTTGATTAGCAGCATACCATACTGCAGTAAAAAACTCTATCATAATTCAACAAAACTTTTGTTTCAAGGACTAATTTATGCTACAATGTAGTCCACTGCTACAGTGTAATTTAAATATACAATGTAGCACATTGTGGATTTAAAACGCACAGAATGCCAACTGCATGAAAAAAAAAAATCCGTACAATTAGTATTTATTTACTACTCATTTCTTAAAAATTAATCGATATTTGAATCATAAATTAAGCAAGTGATTTTTTAAACATATCTACCAATGTTACAGCCATAGTTTTTACAAATATAAGTATTTATTCTTAAGAATATAATTATCACTTACAAATTTAATTATTTCAAATTTGGGAACCAAAAGCAAATAACTAGAGATGGCAGTTATGTATCATATTTAAACAAAAATAGAAATAACAGTTAACATATTTAAATCACTTGATTTGCAATTAATAAGCTCAAATAAAAGATCTCAAAACTAAAAAAACTGTATTAACGATTTGTTGATATGAAAAAATATTAATAAATCTTATACGAAACATTTAAAACTTTTTAATGCTTATGTTCTTATCTTTTGAGCTTTTCAGCCTTTCACAACTATTGTATATTTTCACTCTTTAATCTTAAAAAATTTCACTGAATTATTTAACTCTGACATTCTGCTGGCCAAAGAATTCATATAATAATTCATCCCATACAAGTTAGGAAATGATAATTAATAACACTTCTAACAAGAAATTTTAATAAAAAATTACTTTCTTTAGTAGCTCTGCTGATTTGCATCACATAATGCTTGCCACAGCATAATATATTTAAACATTTGAACCTACCTTATCAACACATTCCCGTATTAAAGTCTCTAATTCTTCTTTCAAACTTCTAACTTGAGCATTTAAAAATTGCACAGTCACCTCTACAAAAAAGAAAAAATCATAAGGCGAAATCTCAAAACAGATAAAACCTTAATGTCAATGCTTTCAGAAAGTGGGTAGCAATTTAAATAAATGAAATGATCTCAATAAGATATTAGCTATACAAAATAGGAAGAGAAGAAATTAAAATGCATTTTTAGCAAGAGAAGAGCTTTATGAGCAAAGTTCATAGAAGAAGAAAAAAATACAGGAAAAAAATTAAAGGAGCTTTATTTTGTTACAATTATTAATGCTACAAGAGCAACATGTATTATTTCCAAATATATACTTCAAAAACTTGTTTATCATTAGATTCCAATTGATGCATTATAGATCTGTAATTTTGATTGCCATGATAAATATCTATTAATTATGTTATAATAATATCTTAATAAATATTATAACAATATATGATTTTTTAGAATTACATACTAAACATCAATATTATTCAGTTTTATAAATAGTATTCATGAAATTTTAAATAAGAAAAATTAAAAGTTCTCAGATAATATGTAATGATAAATGATGAAATGTTTTGTGATAATAAGACTTTTTTCGGGGGTTGGAGGAAATCTCAATTTAATAAAAAGTTCCATCTTAAACAGATTATTTATATCATTCATTTATAAAAGAAAAATCATAATTTTGCATCACAATACAAAGCAAACTACTCAAACTATCAGAATAACAACAAAAAAAAAAAAAGTGAACTACCTTGCAAAATGCAGTGCAAAAGTTGTGCAGAGAAGAAAATTTGCCAAAATACCAATACTGCACAGCGGTTTCTAGCAAACACTATCTATACTCTTGCCTGTAAAAATTGTTTCCCCACCGTCAGTATAATAATCCGGAATGTCTCCCAGTATTCCTCCCAAGCCACCTCCTTCTCGCAATAAAGGAGCCAAAGATGAGTTGCGGGTAACCGTTGAAGCCAATAGCCTTTTGTTTTCTTGACTTAAGTCTCTGTGTCTGTTTAATAACGAATCACGATTAGGATATCTCCTAGGTGGCTTATAGCTAGAAGTACTTGTAGTCTAAAATTAAATGATTAAATTAGCAAAAGATAAATGTGTATTAATTCAGCTTTCAAAAAGGATAAAATTTTAATAAAATAAATTCGATAGTTCAAAACCTTGATAAGAATAAAATATTCACAATTTATGATGAGCAAAAAAAGTAATTTGATATCAATAATAACTTGACATACAGGAGAAAATGTTAACCAGCAATTATAATAAATAAATATTTTATGGAAATGCCTAATTCAATAGTGAATATTTATAATAAATTTTAAAGAATAAAGATACTTCAATTAGAAAAATAAACACAAATTATCTTACATAAAAGCTGAAAAAGCAAACATTACAATAAATATTCATTTAATTAATAAAAATTAAATTAACTCCCAGAAATAAAGCAAAAATTCTTTCAAAAAATTTACATCAAAATGAAAATGAGAAAAAAATACTGAAATTAAATAAACCATAATATGCATAACTTTGAAATTAAGCCATTACTTTTCATCATTCAAAATATTTTTCAGTTACCAGAAAAATAATTTCAAAAACAAAAAAATATCCAGATTATGGAAAATTTATTTTAAAAATAAAAAAATTCGTAGCTCCTAATAAAACACCAACAAATTAATAAAATATATTAAGCTGAATCATAGGTAATATGTACAGGGTATATCCTCCCTAAAACAAATATTTTATGCAAAACACACATACAGAAATGAAATAAAAATGTAATCACTTGTGCTTATCAACATATTAAAACAATGGATATTTCATTTTAAAATAGCAGTGTTTAAAAAATGTTTAAAGCATCATTATATATGAAGTTTTAATTTAGTTTTCAAAAGAGATTTAAAAACAATGCTTTTTCCTAGAGGCATGTTTATAAATCACTTTACGATAACAAAATAGGTTCCAGATTTATAGTTCATAATGGGATGTGCTAAATGCACAATAATTTAAAAGGACCTATGGTTGTAATAAAATTTGTCTTAATGTAATTAACAACTATCATACCATTAATGTAATGCAGTAAATTTCATTTTTCACAATTTTTTTTAAATAAAGATTGAGTCTTTTTCCACAGCTGATTCATTTTTTAATGGATAAACATGATGCATTAAACAGACTATAGAATAATATGTTTATTTTGTTGACAAAATGACAAGCTGCTTATCAGTTATTCTTTTTGTAACACTTTATGCTTTTTGTATGCAATTACAAAATGTCTACTCATACCTTTTTGGGCTCTCTTTCTTCAAAATGAACTGGACTCATTCTAAAAAGAAAAAAACATTGTTCATTGTGAGGTGTGAGAATTTTTTCTATGATAAAACAATTGCTTCAATACAATTAAGCATACAAGGAGTTTTTGGTAAGATTGTTAAAATATTACTTCATTTAATTTTGACAAATGTAATGATGTAAAAAATATTAATATGCAACAATAAACTTTTCAGAATACTCCATCTTATATAAGGGAAAAGGGTAATTCATATATCTATGTTACCAAAAAGAAACCTCTTTATATCTCATTACAAAATGATCAGTTGCTTTTAATTTTGTTGTTTATGCATTTAATAATGATAATTAAATAATATCACATGATTGATGATTAACAAAGACATTTCTAAATCATTTTAAACTGATGATTAATGTCGTTATAAATCATCATAACCTAAATTTCAGTAATACTAAAGACAATTCTTTCTACATTAATCCAATATTTTCTATAAATTGAACATAAACCTTCTCCTCATCTTAATCTCACTTTTAAAAAATAAGTGTTTACATATCTGCGTGTTTGCTGTGTTCAAACGAATTTATTGCACTTCAGGCAAATCATTTGGCAAACAAATAATCGCAACAGTGACTCAATGCACCTTGAAATACAAACTTTAAAATTTAATGTAGAAAATTATTTATTTAATATTTTTGTGCATATTTGCGACCACAATCGTATCTGATTATCGTAAGAGAAAAAATCAATGCTCTGTTGGTTAGAACTAACGATTTTCATTTAAATGCAAATTGTTTTGAATGGCTAACACAATTTATTGAATTTTGAGATTTTTTTAAAAACGTAGTCAGTTTATCTACAAGAATGTTAAGAATAAAAACCCTTTTTTCAGCCCAACTTTCAAATTTCGTTACATTTTTCAAATTTCCTGAGGTAAAAATTAGAACATCCCCCCCCCAAATTTAAAATATGATCAAAATACTTATTTTTACTGACTTTATTTAATTGTTTTCTTGATGAGTTCAAAGATTTTCCTCATAGATCTATTGTAATGACAGGGAGAGAGATATTGGCAATGCATAAAATGAGAATTAATGTTCCAAGAATCATGAAAACATTTTTTACACAATCTAAATTTAATAATTTATAGCAGAGTCCATTAGGTGTTTTTTTTTTTTTTTATCGTGTCTGCGTTTTGAATTACATGCTTTGACTTTTTCAGTCAAAATTTTTGCATGCTTATATATCATTAAAATTTGTCTTACTGTCATTTTGACTTCACTAATATTCATGCTGCACAGGTGTTGATTGTGAACAAATAATTTAAAAGTACTTTTGATAAATAAGAAAGGGGTGTATTTATAATTTTATTTAAATTTTGTAAGGAGATATCCTAAAGCCAGTATTTGGATAAACATAGCTTCAATGAGGTCAACAAAAAACAATCAAATATATTTAACAGTATATGCCACTATGAAACTTGAAATAACAATAATTAAGATTAACTAGAATCATTCACATTTATAAATACACTGCATTGCTTTAGAAATACATGCTAGAATGCAGTAGATAACTCCACATATTTCCCCTTATATAATACAGTTTGTTCTGTCTTTTCAAATTAAAACTTCTAATTATGAACATTTAAGCTAAAATTCTAAAAATTAATTAAAACTTTCAATTTATATTCCCTTTTATAAGGTTTTTACAAATTTCTATAAATAGCTTAATAATGAAAATTAATTTCACAATGTTTAAAAATAAATTTACATTCCTAAGTTTTCAAAATTTATAAATTAAAAAAAAGAAACAATGCATATTTTTCCAGAACAAACAAAACTACTTAACAACTGAAATATCTTAGTAGTACAATTAATAATAAAGTACCTTCAAGTAGAAAAATTCTAAAATACTAAAGTTTACAAAAAAAAAATGTATTTTAAGAGATTTTTAAAAAAATCACTACTAGAATCTCAACATATGTTTATACATAGTCATATAAAAATATTAGATAATAATTGGAAGCATTATATCTATAATAGACAAAATTAATAAAGGACTAACCACGATTAATCAGTATATAAAATCATTATTAAAACACCAGAGTTAAAATTTTAAAAAACTGATCATGGAATAGGAAAAAATAAATACTAAGTTCAAAATAAGTTAAAGAAGGCCTTCACAAGGGAAATTTAATATTTCCTTGTTCTATTTTAATGTATGAAGCAGTAAATAGAAAGAAATTCTAATAAATAAAAATATTACACATCAACTCTTTCTATAATTATACAGAAAACAATAAAATTAAATAAGATTACTTTTATGCATAAAGAATGAATAATTAAGCCTATCTGCATAAAAAAAAAATCATAACAAAAAAAAATTACCCCCAAAGCAAAAAAATATACACTTTACAAAAAGCATTAGTATTTTATTACTGAAAAATAAACCTCAAAATTACAAATTGAAGTTTGATATAAATGCTACAACATACTTATTTCTTAGAAAATGAAATAAATTTAAGCTAATTCATTACCGTTTAGATCCATCACTGCTGGCACTCTCCTTATTCTGAGTATCATTTTGCTCATTATGAGAAGACCCATCAGGGGGATCAGGAAACTTTTAAAAAAATAATTAACTTCTGTTATGAAAAAAATCATTAGCTTCAAAATAATTTCATTTGGATACAAAATTTTGTGTAAATGATTCAATCTTTTTAAGTTATATAAAAAGACACATAAAGAAAAGGTTAATTTCATCATTTTTTAAATAAAATGAAGTTTAATAATTTACTAAATTGATATTTTTGCATCAAAATAATTATTATAACAAAATAGTTTAAAGAGTTTTACAGAATTTCATAACACAATTTAGGTATAAACATTCAATTTCACTCAAAGTGGCCAAATGGGTATTCATTAAAAAATTTTATTCATTAGACATGCTTTGATAATTACTCATGCAAATAAGTTTAGAAAATATAAAAGCTATACAATTCAGAGAGTTAGTTTAAAATATCACAATTAATGTATATAAAATAATTATCATCAAAGCTTTACAAATATTTAATTGTAAATATAAAAACAATAGGAAAAAAGCAACTTATACATGAAAAAAAAAAGATATTATAAATTAAATACTTTGCTGTTTATTAAACAAGATGTATGCATAAAAACAGAAAATTATAGGACAGAAAACAAATGATTTAAAATCTTATTAATGTAAAAAAAAAAATTAATAAAGGTTGAGATTTCAAAAATCCAATAAATTAATGGGAAATTTCTATTTATAGAATTATTGAATGGTCAGTAAGCAAAAAAATAATGCAATACATCTTCTCATTAAAGTTGGAAAACCTCCTGGCATTTTAAAAGATTAAAAAAATAATGCAAAAAATAAAGCTTATAAAGGAATCCTAAAAATTTTAACTTGATCAATTAATCGAAAAAAAAAAAAAAAGAAGAAGAAGAAGAGCTTATACACTTTACCAAATCATTTTCATCCCTTTGTTCAGAATTTTCATTTTCTTGTTCATTACTTCTAGAAAAACATGCAGAAGTAAAATATAAATTATACTAAAATTATGTTCAACATGTACTTTCTAGTAACAAAAAATTAATATAAATAATACCAAAACTACACATGTTTAAAATATTTCTGAAGTGTACATAGATTGATATTTTTCAGTGATATTTTCAGGAACAATTTTATGCTTAGATCACAGAATATTTCGTAAATCCTATTTCACAAATACTGCTATGTATGTATTTACAATGCAGCACAATGTAAACATTTTTATACCATTCAAATGGCAAACAACTTTCCTAATACTCCACCCTTCAACATATTGTACTTTTAAAAATGATAACCTAAATTTTATTCACTGAAAGAATACAAATTTAAAAAATTCTAATTATTCAATATTTAAAAGAAAGTTAAAATGCTGAAACAATTTACAATAGACATTAAATGTTATATTTAGAGGTTAAATAACATAGTTTTTAATATTGTTATTCAGTGCACACAAATGTTGATTACTCTTAACTTGTATAAAACTAGAATTAAAAACAAAACTATTTTAACAATATTTTACACTGTGAAGAACAAGAGGATTCTGACAACTTAGAATCTCAGTTTAATAAAGAGCAGATAATCTGAACTAATTGAAAATGATGAAAAAATAATTTTAAAATCTATATAAATTAGATTCTATAAAATACCTTTAGATGATCATTTAGGGTAAAGGATAATCTAAAGATAGATAGATAAATATTAGGATATCTTTATATATATTAGTATGACGATATATTAGGATATCATTAGGATTATCATAAAGTGAAGAATGGAAGTACAATGACTTTAATAAAAAAATTAAAGACAAATTTTATTACACTGAAACTGGATTTTTTTAGAATTCTATTCTGTGCCAATCACACATAAAATTATGGACAGTAAGGAAAATCTGAGATTATTTTCAATGGAAATTTATATTTCAATTTCTTGCTCGTCAAGCTTAAATGGTAATCTAGATTTAAATAACAGGCACTTCACAGATAGTAATGCTATTTTATACGCATTAAAATATTACTAAAAATATCTCAAAAATCCAACAAGCCCCACTAGTTAGAATGTAACATTCGAAAAATCTACAAACAAAAAGATTAAAGAAATAAATGATAATCTGTCACAAGAATGAAACATTTAACTGAAAACTTACCTGCAAGTATTAGCAATTCAAATAAATAATAGTTATAAACATATTATAAACATACGTGAAATGATTAAGTTGAGGAGAACATACAGAAATAATCATGACATTCTTTTGTTTACATCATAAAACATGAATTTATAAACAGTATTGAATTTTATAAGTTATTCAGTTATTTTGTCTACTATGCAAATTATATATAAAGTTTGGCTTTTTAAAGAAATTCCGTTTTTAAAAATTACTTTGAATTAATATTTTTAAGACAGTTACATACTTCAAATTATTTAATTAAAAAATAGCACAGAAGACAACTGAACCTATTTCGATCTTCATCTTTTCCATCGGAGCCTTCATTACCATCACTCTGTTGATTTTCATCATTTCTGGCATGCCTGTTTTTTGGTCGTGCTCCAGTAGAATTCATGATGGCTATAATTTGTATTATATAAAACATTTTCATTCAATTTTGTAAAAAAAAAAATATTTAACTTTAATTTCTTTAGATTTTAAATACCATAACTACATTTTTAAAAATAAAAAAAAATGCCATAATACAAGAAATATGAAATTTTAATTGAAAGAAGTGAAACTGTTAAATAGGACAGTTAGTAATTTTTAAATAAAATGTCACATTCTACATATTTATTTCTATTCCTTTCTACCTCTTATCTAAAATTTACATGCATGTGATCAAATTTTTCTTTAAAGCATTTTTAAAGAAAAAAAACTAAAGAATTGAAATGAAAATCAGATTTAAATTGAATTTAACATTAATAAGAAATTTGAATTCATTTCTCATTACAATTTAAAATTATATGCATTAATACTAAAAGAATTTGATACGCTTGTTAATATTCAGAGTACAAAAATAACTACATCATTCTTGTATAAATAATAAATAAATTGAAAATTACAAGAGTAAAAGAAAAATATTAAAAATTCAGAATAAACTGAAAAATGGAATTTTATTTTCTTATTTTTATTTTTATGCATTTTCAGGTTTGATTACAGAACACAAAACTCTCTCTCAAAATTACTTTTAAAAGGGTTTTTTTTTTAGTTATTATTAATATTAGCTCCAGAAATTTAATTTTGATACAATCACAAAGAAAACTGAAAGACAAACATTATAATAATATGCTACAGCAATTGAAAGTTATTAACAGACATAAGATTCAAAGATTAAAGTAAAAATTGATATTTATTATAATAAAATATTATTTACCAAAGAGGACAAATATAAACAAATAGAATTAAGACTAAATTAGCTGAAACCTGGCCAACTAGCCTTTTCCCTATTTAACTCAAAAATATGTTATTCAAACTAATTAAAAATATTTTCTCAAATTTATCAAACTTCCTTATGATTTCAGAGATTACATAATTTCAATTTTAATTTCATAAAAATATTACACTTTATTTATAATAAAAGCACATTTATAAGAGCTTAAAGCAAATTAATTAAAATAATTAGTTACTTGGAGTGTTAAAGCTGAAAAGCAATCTACTTCTTTGCTTGCTTGATGGACAATGGAATTTGCAAATTTCAACATTCCCTGATTCTTTTAAACAATTAGTAAATAAAAATAGATAACTCTAGAGTGATAAGTTAAAGGGACACAAAAGTGTAGGTTAACAGATTTGTGTTTGCTATGAAAATAAGGAATATTTTTATTCATATTCAATACTAGAAATTCATATAATGTCAACCTTTTGAATTTTTTTTAATTGTCATTAGTTCCAGTTTCTTTAGTTTCATGATTACCTTTTAAAATTATATCAATAGACTTATTTTAACCAGAAAAAAATAAGCAAAGCTTTCATTTTTAGTTCAAACTTGTTAAAACTGCTGGTGTTTTTATTTATTTAATTAAAAGTAACTATTCAGTATAATTAGTATGATAAAGTAAATATATGAAAGAATAATTTTCTATAATATATTAAAAAACGTTTAAAGTTTTATTGATATATTGCAAAACATAAGTATCGATACCTCTAAAATTACAGAGGGAATTATATGACAACACACTGATTCTAAACAAGACAAAATGTTTTTTTTTTGTTTTTTTTGATAACATTAAGAGCAACTTAGATTTTTTTTTAAATTATTTCATCGTCTAAAATAATATTTCTTCAGAAAATAAAATGGAGAAAAATTGATATAGTGTGTGAAAACTACAAGAGAACAAGAGGAGAAAAGTAGGTGTGATCATTTAAGGGGTACATTACATGAAGTTCCAACTCTCAGAAATAATTATAGACACAATATAATCTATTTGCTTACTAAGTCTTTTAAAAATGCTTTTACAGCAATATTTCATTGTGAAATCATACAAAAATAACAGATACAAATATAGGCGAGGTTTAAAATGGTATATGACATTGTATAACATTAATGCACATTTAAATATCAAGTAATTTAGTAATGTCTTTTTATACATGTTTCAGTAATATGTAAAACATGTTTATTTTTTAAAGATAAATAGTTTTTATGCATCAATAATATGTCAAACTTAAAAAGTAAAGTAGATTTAAGAGTAAATTATTCAGTTCTTTACACACTGAATAATATATTTAAAAAAAATCATTAGCTCTCACATGGTAAAAACAACAGCTAACTTGAAAGCTTTACTTTTCATCAAACAGAAAGAATATCTATACATGAATAAAATAATGATAATATTCAGTGCTCTCACAGTAAGCAGAATTAATATAAACAGAACAAAATTTTATCATGGATCAATTAAGAAAAATCAACAGCTAACCAAAAAAAAAAATACTATTTGTATGTACAAAGTTAAAATGATAATGAATTGAAAAAAAAAAAAAGGTAAAGCTAGAAATTAACTTTTTTTTTTTTTTTTTTTTTTCAAATGCAAGATACAATAAATTTCGAAATTTTATCTAAAGAAGCGCGCAAAAATAGATCCTTTTAATTGTCATTACTTTAAATGACATTTAAAGTTGCAAAATTTTACTAAATTTAAGAATGTTATAACATGATTCAATATTAAAAAAACAGAAAGAATTATGAAAAACTTTGTCGTGCAATGATTAAAGAGAAAAGGTTTTGGGAAAATATTTTTACTTACGTCAGGTAAATTCAGCCTTCAGTATTTTTCTGGTGATTTATAACTTGCTATTAATCTATCACAAATTTACACACTCTTTAAAAAATGGAGTAAGCATCAACTATCTATTTTTTTATTCAAAAATGCTAATTTTGGGTAAATTGTCTTTAATAATTTAATCAATCAGGAAAGAATTGCTTTAACCTGTCGTACCGATGTTTGTAAAATTCTCCGAGCTTCAGTTCCCATAGAAACGCAGACGAACTTCTAGTTGCCAATATCCTGGCACAAAATTTATGTAGAATGGATTATGAACTCTTAGCTTCACACCAGATACTTGTAAATTTATAAGTGAATATAGTATTAATTTCAAAATTAAAAAAATGATCACAGAAAATTTGCACATGGATGCATCTTCAGGTAGAACAAAATTTCTGCTTTACCTGCATGGGCAATCACAAGCAACTGAAGGATTTCACGAACTGCTATTCAATAAAAATGTTCACTGAGCTGTGCGCGGCAGCACCCACACACCTGAACAATACGCATTCTCTCAGCGCCTCGACCATTGAGATTTCGCGCATTTGTTTCGAAGTACGTCCCACCTCCACAAGCAGTGGTGGATTGCCGCACAGGCGCACCAAGAAATTCATCTGGGGAGTCGGAGACCCCACAACTTGCTACACACATAAAGAGAAATAAAATTTACTCTTATAAAACAAGACCATAAACCATTAGAAAATTTGTTATCCGTACTTTTTGTTTAGCCTGGGATACATTTAAGGGCTGTAAACAATAACTTTATTTTTATTTCAATTTATTGCTGTATTTTATTTTTATTTAAACTTTTTTGACTTGAATAACAGAATGAAATAAACTGCAAAATAAATCTATTCTTTTGATTAAAATGTGTAATAACATGTAAGAGAAAAAAGTAAATCTTTATGCATATTGCAATAGTTTTACTTTTGGTCATTTTTAGAGTAATTCCCAATTATAAAGATAGAAAAACAGGAGGTTAATAAATTGAACTAAATTTTAAGTTTGTTATCTTCACGAAAAGAAATATTGTTATTCACACTTGAATAAATTTGTCTTGAACTCTGGATTACCACGTAATATAAAGAAGTAAACCTAAATAAAATATAACAACAATAAGGTAAATAAAATTTTTACCCCGATAATGAATTTTTTCAATTGCATAAGTGAAATTTAATTTTTTTTTTAATCAATATAAAAACTCTTGATATTGAAAATACTCATGCTAAAAGAATATAAATTGAAAGACAAGTTTGAATCCCTATTATTTCTATATCTAAAATGCAATATAATTGATTACAAAATATTCCTAAAAGTTTAAATCTATTTACAGTAGCCGCTTCCGCTGGGAGCAAAATTTTCTGAAAATTAAATTTTTAAATAACTTTTTTATTATTTTTACATGCATTGTAAATTATAAATAAAAAAAGCCAAATAATTAAGCTATATATAATAATTTCTAATTACATACGGTCTAAAAATTATTTTTTAATCACTCAGTTCCGACTTTTCTAACTTCCAAGTTGTGATGGCTTTTGTTTTCCCACTGTATATACTTTACACAAAATTAATTTTCTTTGCACGCAAGTTCTAAAGGATAGGAATCTATGCAGTGATTCGAAATCAAAGAAAAATTTTGAAATGCTTGTAAATTAGAGGTAAAAATATAGAGGTATAAATATGCTTAATTTATACCTTTATTAATATTAATTATAGTAATAAATATAATTAACTTATTTTTTCTAAAAATACGTATAAATGAAAAAGCATTTCGCCGACGCCAAAACCTTTAACCTATCCCAACCACATATTATTTGAAATATTCGCTGAAACTTTCATGCAAACACCTCTATTAATTTTTGAAATATATTTATTGTGGGAAATTTTAGTCAAAAACTAAATGTTGAGATAACTACAGTTAAAAGATTAATTTTCATTGAAAAGCATAGCTCCTGTGGTCAAAGAAATCTAAAATTTTCTAGGATAATGAGTCAGACCAGCTTTTCAGCTTTTTGTAATTATTTCTTCGTTAATCTGTCGTTATTTCCGTCGTTAATCAGAATTTTTTCCCCTTAGTTTTTGTTTTTGGAAGGCAATTTGTTTTGAAGTCATTAATGTCATTCATGTTCATTTAATGTCAACCCAGTAAATATGTAAATTCCAATAATTTAAATTTAAATAATTTAAAATTGACAATACACCTCTAATACCATCATTCATCTAAAGCAGAAATAACAGACAACCACAGACGCATTGCTTGTAACTTTTCAAAATGCTGCTAGGCCGCGGTGACCTGGCGATAAGGTCTCGACTTCAAAACGGGAGGTTATAGTTCGAGTCCCGATTCCATCCAAGCACCGTTGTGTATGTGGGTCTGGGAGCGATTGTCGGGGGCAATCGTCCTCCCACTGGTGAAGTGTGGTTTAGAAGTTTGGAGAGAAGGGTGACAGCTCAAGTGTCGTCATCGTCATCTGACAGAGATTCAAAATTACGAAGTCCTTCCCAAAATAGCCATAGTGTTTCTTTAAATCTGGACGTTAATATAACCAAACTTCAAAATACTGCTTCTGAACAAAATTCCTTGACGTACCATTAAGATTATATTTTGAATTTCTTCTCTTCCACGGTAATTGCTGACTGCGCGATTTCTTTTTAGCATATTTTATTATGTTGCCGATTTATCCTTAAATGGCTTGACTAAAGCCTTGCTCGTTGATACTTGCACCAAAATCTTTAAGACACCGGCCATGCATAATGAGAGCTAGAGAGATAAAACACAGCACTAACAGTACTTTGTATATCCTATAAATTGCCTTTGTTACTACGAATTATAATTCCACAGTAATTTTACAGTTTATAGATGAAGTAGTTTATTGAAAAGTTAGAATGCCCAATGCATTCTTTTTCACTGAATTCATATCATAAACAGCATCATAGACAAAATTGCAGAAAAAGAGTAAAGGGGCCTTTTTTTCCCTTTTCTTACTTCTGTGTGTGCCGCGCTGCGTTTTCTTGTATATAATCATGCCTGCCACTCGAAATAGAATAAAACGTAATTAAAAATACCAAGTCTCTTCACTGTTTCGAACCTGCATTCTACTTCAATCAAAATATGTTACATATTATTTCAGGATAAATTATATATAATAGATTTTTAATCCTGTCGGCTAAATAATGTGTAACATATTTTGATTGAAGTAGAATGCAGGTTCGAAACAGTGAAGAGACTTGGTATTTTTAATTACGTTTTATTCTATTCAGAGTGGCAGGCATGATTATATACAAGAAAACGCAGCGCGGCACACTCAGAAATAAGAAAAGGGGGAAAAAGGCCAAACAGATGATCACTAGCCTTATATAACATTGGATTTCTGGCCAGGCGTCAATTCAATACACGTGTGACCTTTGACACCTTTTGAAGGGTAAAAGTATCACTTTCATTTAATACGTAGTACTGAAGGCGCATTATTTTTACAAAGGGATTAATTAAACCGAAAGTGGAATTGGATCACGAAATAAGAGAATATTTTAGAATGAAGTTACTATGGGCTAAATTAAGATAAAATCTTGGAAATTAATTAAATTGAAATTAGAATTAAAATATTATTACACACACACACACACACACACACACACACACACACACACACACACACACACACACACACACACACACACACACACACACATATATATATATATATAAACGATTTTGGAAGACGGAAAAGTTAAACTACAAACAGAGGTTTAAAAAAAAATCGTCGTTGACGTCGGAAATCAGAGTTTTCTACGTTCATGAATATCTTAAAGCAGTTTAATTTTCTGTAATAAGGGAAATCGATTGCACCAAAAGGTGATAAAATACCTCCAAAATGCGAAGATAATTCAAGAAACAAGAGCTTCTACATTTTAGAGCAACAACAGGAGCTTCTACAAAAAAATATTTAAAAAATTCTATGCAACGTAAATTTGGTAACTGAAAGAAATAGTTCCTAATTATATTTCATTTTTAGGAATACTTTGCACAATCAATCAACAAAGTGAAATACTGCTTATTAATCCTTGGCATATAATGACAAGTTCTCGCGCATTAAATTACTGAATTTTTAATCTGCAATTAAGTGAAAGAATTAAGAAATTTAAAATGAAAAAAAATCACTTAAAATCGCTTAAATATCTCAAATGCTCTTATATTATTATAGAAATTAAAATAATAATAAATCTCATACAAATAAGATGTTCATCCGATTAGGACATAAATCAAGGGGTTAAAATATGTCTTAGATTTCAGAAGAAGAAAGCAGGCCTTTCTTTAAAAATGCATTTATTTTGTTTCTAAATATTTTTAATTAAAATTTTAAACCGAAAATATGTTTTTCTTTCCGCTTTATACTTTTTTAAATAAATGCTATTCCAAAGTCTGCATAAAACAATGAAAAAAGATATCACTTTAATTTTGAAACTGCAAAAAAATTATTCCTCCATGTTATGCACGAGATTTTTTTGTTTACCTGAAATTTAAACATTGCAATGTTTAAAGAGTTTCCGGAACTGTATGTCTAGCCGGATCGGTACAGAAAAGATTACAATCAATTCCCGAAGCCAGTTACACATTTTCATAAACAAATTATGCAAAAAAATGCACAAAAACTGCATTAAAAAATCTGTGGTTTAGTGATGTATAGTAATAAGAAAATAAGAATAGATAAAGGATTATAAATGAGTATAGATCTAGAATTATCCTCTAATTCTTACTGCCCGGTAAAGTACTTTCACATCAACCAATATAAATACAATTAGTCTTAGCCTAGGAAAAAATGCATATCTTTAACAGTAACTTATATTCTTCAGATTATTATCTTAGCTAAATAAGCTATGAATCATAATATCTAATTCAAACATACAATCTGTTTTCGTCTGTTGCCGTAGAAACCAGGATTAACGGATATTTGAAGAAGTTTATTCGACACAGCTTATTAGAAATTATACTCTAGTCAATCACTTTTTCTTGAAGTAGATTAAAACGCATTTCTAAAACTAATATTACAATTCAGGTTTTGTTTTTCTGCTTGTTTGTTTTTCTGACCAACATTAGCATTCATAAGACCAAATTTAGCAATCCCAGGAAGTATTTCTTTTGAATAAATTACTTGATAAAAGTTCAATTCTGATGAGTTGTGGTGTAGAGAAACATCATATTTGAGAATTTACTGTTTATTAGAAAAATATAACCGTCATACCAGACCTATTTAGTAAATTTTAATTGTTTGACTAGTTAGAGTTACATCTTGCTTTGATGCAATTTGAGATCTACTGGGAATTGGTTATGTAATTTTGAAACACAAAGAATCGTGGTTAGTTCTGATGAGCGAGGGTGAACAGAATGACTTGATGGATGATAAAACATTCTAGCTTAATAAATAAAACTGGAATGAAACTGAAGGACAGTGAGGAACTATTAGTCAGCTTGAGGTCAGTAAAATTAAAATAAACGGTACAGATTCTCTAAATGCTATTGAAGTAGACTTAACATACACTGAAGAACACGAGTTAGTTCAGTTTAGTTCTATTAACGTTCCATTTCAAAGCAAGGCTGGGCTATTTTGGGACAGATCTCGTAATTCTGAACAGCAGTCAGATGACGAGGAGGACACCTGCGCTAGTACACCCTTTCTAAACATTTACACCACACCAGCGGAAAAACGTTTGGCCCCTATGGATTTAACAAGCACCAGACCCGCTTACACAACGGTTCTTCGGTGGAATCGGGTCTCGAATGTGAAACCCTCCAGTTCCGACACCAAGACTTTACCACCAGACTACCGCAGCCCGAACATCACATCGAAACCTCTAGTCTGGACGATACGCTTTTCGTAAGATGGCTTGATAATAAAGCTAGAAAACATTGATAAACCCGGAAGCTACTTGTTATCATATACAGGGTTTTATGGCTCCCTTGACACACCAAATATACCCAATCTCTTCATTATCTCGGAGTAGCAGGCCCAAAGAATTTCACTCAACTTTTGTTAGGTTTAATCATACATACGCGCGCACACACATATATGTCAATAATAAGTGCTATTTAGTATAAAAGAATGAAAAATGTATTGTTTATAAAGCAAAGAACCTTATTGTTATTATTTAGATATCACATTTTAAGAAAACTCAAAAACACACGATTAAAACATAAAATAAACTCAGTGGGATTTTTGACATTGTTTAGCCCCTATGAAAAGGTCAATATTTGGAATAAAACTCACGTTACTTTCCACATTCTGTTTGTTTTTGTACTTATATATCAAAAATACTAAATTTGGAAAAGCGCACATTCACACGCGTAAGTGGTCAAGAACTCCATTAAAGTTTAATTTTAACTATTATTGCCAAAGCTGATATTGTTGCTGAACATTTATTCTAAAATGGGATCAATGATTTAAAAAAAAATGATTTTAGAACGTAATCTCATGATAGTTCAACATGATATTGTAGTTGAACATTTATTCTAAAATGGGAATAACGAGGTTCTAAGAAACTATTTTAGAGCCTAGTGTCATGATAGTACAATTAATGGATCTTCTTCAATCGGTGGTACTTTCCTCCTTTTTTTTAAATGTAATCTTTAAAAATATATCTGCTCCATTAGTTTTCATCTTTGATTTTCAGAAAGCAGTCCTAAAATAAACATGAAAAGAGTCATTGGGTCTATAGTTCGGAACCTCTGGATTAAACTATTACTTTTCATGAATTCCATTTTGCAAAAGTTTACATGGGCATACTTCGCCACGCACACAGTTTAGAAATTTCTAAATATTAAGAGCTTTGTTTAAAAGAAGTTTAATATAGCTTCAAAATTTTTCCTAACTAGCAATAACTTTTCATCTAAAATATAGTTTTCAAAGACATCTTTTTTTTCTTTTAATGTTTTTACATTCCCTAAGAGAATGCAGTTTTTTTTTTTTTTTTTGTTTGTTTGCTTTTTTTTTTTTTTTTTTTTTTTTTTTTTTTTTTTGTTCCTAGATGAAAAATAATTAAATTTCTTCAAAAATTGAGCATTGCTCTTTGTATACTTTTTTAGTAATTTCTTTTAAACTTACTCAGTTCTAATTTTAATAAACCAGTGGCTTAAAGATTCCAATTGTCAATTCAATGATTGTGACCAATTACATACTTATTTACATTGATGTAGGATTTAAATATGGACATATAATTGTAAATAAACGAAATTCAACAGTCAAATCGTACTTTTTCAATCAAAGTACTTTGAATCAAATTCTTTTTCAAAGTTTGAGAGAGTATATATTTCTTAAGTTGAAATGCCTGGTTTGCTTTTATTTGGCAATTCAGTATCGTAATTCCATATACCAAATTTGAACCGTTTAACTCAAAGCTTTTTTTTAGTTTTCGTGTTCCAGACAGGCTGATAGATATACATAATGCCAAAATTGTGTTTTTCCAACTTAGGGAGGCCTGACACGTAAAGATTCGTCAAAATCTCACGCTCGAATTTTTAACGATTACAGTATACCTCATATACCAGAAAGTAAAAATGAATAAATGAGACAAAAGAGAGAAAAGAAAAGTAATTTAATCTTTTTTAAAAAGTAAGAATGAGAAAATTGAGGGCCGAATAGTAATTTCTAATCTGCATTACTACCAACTCCAGGGAATTGCCCACCCCCATCCCCCCAAAAAACATTCTCCTATAATGCGCCGTTTTGCCATACAAACTATGCGATATTTTTTCATCGTTTAGAACTAATGTGTGTGCTGAACAAACGGCATTGTTTATTCTCACCCTCCATTTGTTATATTTTGTCGTAAATTAATAATCGATTTTCGTCCTCAAATTTTGATAGTTAGATGCGATTCACTAAGAAGATTATAGTTATCTGCATGGGATCATCGAAAATATTACTACGGAAAAGCAGCTAAATTCGTAAAAAAGGAAGACTCCAAGTTATTGAAATAATTACAAAGAACATAGCATTGCTATAGGTCCGGTGGAAAAATCGCTACCAGTGGTGGATTTCCTATCAGGATAGCTGTCTGGGAACGCTGGCGAAGGGGTCCGACAGCAGATCAATTATAAATGTATTATTTGTATTTGTATTTGTATGTATAAATGTACTAGTGTATTTGTCAAATAAATAAAGTTGTTAAAAATAAAAATTCTATAAATTACAAATAGTACGATAACATTAAAACTTTGTCAGATAATAATGTCAATATAAATGATCATTATTCACTTAGTAATGAGAGTCTTTTAAATAATATGATGTACAAAAGAAGATGCCACACAGTCATGAGTCATTATCAATAAAAACAAACGCATTCTCGAAAGGTTTTTATAAGGAAAGGTGAATTATTAAAATGCTCTGATTAAGTTAAAGATGATTATTTTATTAAAATAGAGGTCTTAAAAAGTGTACCGCTTAGGACAGCATACTGCCTAAATCCACCACCAATCATCATTGCAAATATCTATAAATTGCACTTATATGCCCAGAGTAAAAATGGTAACCACGAAAGGCTACTCTGCTCCACTTTAAGGTATTCAGGTAAATCTAAATGACTAAAACACTGTTTCAGCATTGACGGGGACTATGTTTGAGTCCTAAGAGCTATCACCGGCCACGGTACAGTCCCTCTAGTAGGAGGCACGTCCCGTCATCGTTAGAGGGTAGACAATCCCATAATATTTCTGTATCCACAAGGGCGGAGGGAATCAACCACCATGTCATAAGCTTCTCATCCTCAATTTTGAGGTGCTCCCTATGAAGTAAAAAAAAAAAAAAAAAATTGGTGAGTTATATCATCAAGTTATATTTTTCTTTATCCGTGTGCCTCTCCGACCTGGTCAAAGGCACATGGATAAAAAAAAAAAAAAAAAAAAAAAAAAACTCAATGCCCAGACCGCCGGTACAGCAACACTGGCGGACTAGACACACACTGGACACACTAGTTGAGTCCTAATGGCCATCAACGGCCTTGGTACAACCCTTCCCTAAGGAAGTACGTCCCGTCATCGATGGGAGGAGCTAGACCGCCACCTTTTCGTTTACCCCCCCAGGGTGGCGAGAACCAACCACCATGCCGGAAGACTCTCATCCTCATTTCGAGGTGCCCCTCGGGGGGATCGAAAAAAAAATGATAAACAATATTTATGAAGCTTTATTCTAGAAGGTCAGAATAAGGCATTTTGCTTGCGTAGTATAACCAAGCTTGACTCTTGCGCCAATAAACAGCGTAAACCAGTCAACCAACAGGAATAAAGCAATCATTCTTTATTTTTTGTGATTTATCCATCATTATTTTTCCTTCTGAAAATAAAGTAGAAAATTTTAATGAAGACACGCCCCTCCTCGCTCTTCTTAATTTTTTCCAAATAATATCAAGAATTTCTTCTCTCGATATTTTAATCTTAGATATTTTTTAAAAAAACCAGCTTCAGAATTCTCCATTTGCAACCAACCCAAACTGTTCAAGGGCAATCTAAGCTATAGGAATAGGAAATTAACATGACCTAGTAACGTTAGTAACTTTTAATTGAAAAATGTATCATCTTGGAGTTATGAAATTACCAAAAAATTGAATTTTCACTGTTCATCTTAATTTGTATGTGTGAAGGTTAAAACAGCCAAAACAATTATAATAAAACGGGACATAGCTCCTAACTAATTGTAATACATGTGAGACTCTGAATTTTTTTTTTTTTTTTACATCTTATTTGAGTTTAATCGCAAAATATGTATTATATTTTACATCATCTGATTTTTCCTTAAATTTTAAGCTTTTTCTAGTTTTTTATTGAATTTTTCTTCGGAAACTGCATTTTAGTAATAAAGAATTGCGATATGAATTTTTAGCGTTAGAGTACTCATTGCTTAAGTTTACTTCAAAATAAAAGAGTTCGTAAACCGTTTTTCTCAATGTAATAGTTAAATTTTTCCTGAACAAGTAAATAATAATATTTAAAATGAATTTTACCATAAATAATCCTTTCGCATAGCACAATGATATTCAGTCCCTCTAAAAATACTTTTAGCTTTGAATATTTTTATAATAATATTTGCCTTTTATAAAAAAATAATTACCCTCCAGAACAGGCACTTTGAATATGAGAATGAAATGCTAACTTATAAGTAAAAATGCTTTCGACATCCTTTGAGGCTTTCCCGATGGCATTGAAAAACTCAGTGATGGATGATCTAACTGCCTGGGGATTACTTTGAAGGCAGCTGAGAGCTTGATGTTATAATGTGTAATAAATGGTTATTCCAGGGCACATATGTGGTCAAAATCTTAAGCATGATTTCCAATTTTGGCTAAGAAAATTTTAAAAATTCTTGTATATTAAATAAGCATAAAAATTTCAGCCAGAATAAAAACAGCGAAAAGAGATCCGGTCTGTAATTATTGACTCTTTAAACTGTCTGTACTCCATAAGGCCTTCTTTTAAAGGTTACCCCATAAGGATAAGTTGGTTGCAGCGTTTATTGTGTAGTGCGCAAATATATCATCTTGTTGCTTCCTGTTTAATGAAATTCTTAACTTAAAAATATTTAAGTCTTAACATGTCAAAATCTAGCTCGTGAACAACAATATATATATATATATATATATATATATATATATATATATATATATATATATATATATATATATATATATATATATATATATATATATATATATATATATATATATATATATATATATATATATATAAACAATTTAAAGGAGTGTTCTATTTACAGTCATTACATTTCTTGGAACTAAGCCATTCCTGAGACGGGGCACTTTTTCCCGACACTGACCATTTACTATCATTACCATGATTTAGATTCACATCTTGCTTCATTAAAAACGGAAAGCCTTGTTCTCATGCAGATTAAAGTTAGATCAATATCTTAATAAAATTCTATGCCCTATCCATTTTGAAAAAAAAAATAATTCTGAGTTATAGTCAAATGTAATAAGAAAGAAACTTTAACTGACCCTCCAATCTTCTGACTTTCATACCTCATCAGTAGCGATAAAGTTTGAGTAAGAAAGAATTATCACGTGCTTAATTTTTTCTTACATACAGGTTGAGAATTATGTTAGTTTTGATCCAAAATTCATCGAGAAAATATCGTTTCAAAGGTTATTTTTGTCTTATAACATAAAAGCGTATACCTCCTTCTTGAGACAAAGAGTTGAGATATCCTTCCGTCTCTTTTTCAAGTGAAAGCTGATTAATTTAGATGTCATTTCATGGTCTTAATTCGAAAATCAATGATTTGAAGTTTCATTAAAGTGATTTGCAACAGGCCTTAACTTTTATACAACCGAGACACTAACATCGAACTGTGGAAGATAAAATTGAAACAAATTGATATCACGTCACTCTATTTGTAAATAAAGAACAACATGCGAACTTACGTTTTTATTGTTGATATATCTTTTTAAGCCTATCATATATGCGAGGTATATTGTATGTAAAGAATAACTTCTGAAAACAATCATGAACATTTTAAACAAGGATAAATTCTCTCTGTATGTTTTGTTTTTTCATTTATGTTATAATGAATATAAACAATAATTTTAAAAAATAATTATTGAATATATTTTATTGATTTCTGAGTAGAAATATTTCTTTAACATAAAATGTTTTTAGCTGTTTCAACATAATCGACAAATTTTTCAGGGTGACATTTTATCTATTGCTAAAATTTTTTTAAAAACTTGGTGTTACAGCTTCACGCCGATAGATGGCGTATCAATTGAGTAAGAAATTTTGTTAATTTTTATTGTATCAAAAAGTTTAGTGTAAGAACGATTCTGTGACGTAGACGTTTCACCCAATTGTGAGAGGTGTCCTAATCTGTAACAGTCTACCTGAAGGGGCACGAAAAATGTGCCCGAAAATAAAATGGTGTTCACCAGACAGAAATGAGTTTTATTTGAAGAGATTTATACTTGGTGTATTGAAAAAAAGTAGCATGTTATTAAAATTTGATTTCATTTATAATGCCACTTTTCGTTTATTTAAATGAAACGATAAGAAGCTTTTTATCAGTTAGGCATGAGTATTTTCGCTCAGCCCCCATTGATAATCGTATTATGAAAAATGTTGATAAGATCACTGATTGAAAATAAATTCATGCTATAAATAGAACTAACGCTATCACTAAACACATAACTTTTCTCACACGCTGATACACATGTTAAAAATTGGTTGAAAAGAAGATACTTTTTGAGTACAAAGGGACAAATGTATCTTTCATTCTCTTAATTAAAAACGTCTTTTAACATAAAGTAATATATTTCTTTTGCAGACTCATTTTTAATGAGTAAGGTAACATCCCCCCCTCACAAGCTAAAATAAAGATGATAAACATAGA
The DNA here is from genome assembly GCF_947563725.1 of Argiope bruennichi. Taxonomy (NCBI): domain Eukaryota; kingdom Metazoa; phylum Arthropoda; class Arachnida; order Araneae; family Araneidae; genus Argiope; species Argiope bruennichi. Next base: position 55,285,833 of record NC_079162.1, read on the forward strand.
TTTTTGGGGAAACATTTCCATTGATTTTGAAATTTAAAAAATATTATCAGAACCAATTTATTCGCTTCTCATTTCGAAACTCATCTATTAATGACCATGCTTTCAGGCAAAAAAATAATTAAAACGAAATTACGGGTACCAAGAAAGATAAATTTTTATTTATTCATCTCTTTTAAAATGATGTCCAAAGTATATTAGATATGCATGCATGCAGTTTTATGCCTGGAATATATTTTCTTGATCAAAGTTCACACACACACTTATAAAATTAAAATAATGTATTAACTGAAGGGGAAGAATTTAGACACCTGTGAACTTTGAGGATAATGGAAATATGTATAATGGTTGATACCTGTTTTATTCTCCTCAATTATTAAAAAGTTTCCATCGGGAAAAATAGAATTTTACCCAATCTCTGATTTGATTTCTTAGCCTGAATTCTCAGTGAAAATTCACAATTAACATAATGAATGTTAGTGGCACTTACTTTGCTAAATTTTTAGTCTTTAATAAACTATATGACCTAGAAACTGAATTTAAAGTACATAAGCTTCCTATTAAATCAATAATTTTAACATTTAAGGAATTTAATTAATCATTCATTGTATTTATCTCTCTCATTAACTGGCAAATCACCAAAGAAATTCCATTCGAAATTCATCAAGAAATGAAAAATTATTGTAAATTATCTGATGGATTAACGTGTGACCACTTAGAAAAGGGAATATATTTAAGTATAAAAATTATATTACAATGAAATATAACCCGCTTGTCAGAAATTTCCTTGTCCTATAAAAGATGAAGTTGTAGAATTCTCCCTTCAACCTCTTCATATGCGTACATAAAATGACGTGGTTTCTGTTAAGTTTTGCAATCATTTTTGCTTTTTGACTCCATCGCTTTGGTCGCCCGAGTCCACAATTTAAAGTATATTTATAATTATGTTGTCAAGATTACATTCGAGTTTACTACATACTGCAAGTTTCATTTCGAGTGCATGCTATGCTTTTGAGCTATCGTGTTCATAAGAATTCACAAACAGACAATCAGTCAATTCTATGACGAATTGGGACCAATTTTGGTGAACATCTACAGTTATGTGTCTAATTTCTTCTATCTATTCATTGCTAATTACTGTGTTGACATCCATATAGATAGACTTCTTGCTGTTGGATTTCGTCCAAAACTTGATAGAAATCTATATTTTGGTGTATAGATCCTGCAACTTTTCACTTCTTGCTGTTGCATTTTTAATCTATCCTTTGTAAAATCGTGTTGAATAATCGACGAGTTTGCTTAACTGTTGTGTTTTGAATTTGGTTTGCAATTTTTTTTTTTTTTTTTTTTTTTTTGCTCAAGAAAATTTCGGAATCGAATTTTTTGACAATTATAATACTTTATCTTTCTATACTTTGCATACAAGAAAATTAAAAACCTGAGATTGAATAATGTGAATTATGTCGATTGGCTATTCCCCCCAATAAAAAAACAAATTATGGACTGTGTGTGTGGCAAAAACTATGTGTGAAATCCTGTTTCCTTTTCATCTATTAATATTATTAGAAGTAACGCTAACTGATTTGTGTCAATTCAATTTTAAAGATAATTTTAAATCCGTTATTTCACGGAGAGTTTTTTTTTGTTGCCTTTTTTAATTAGGGATTGGGGAACTTTTGATTGGCACACGATTTAAATCTCATTAAAAAAGTGTTTCTGTTACAAAGACCATACTAAAAAAATAATATTCTTACTACATAATATAACTAATGATTAAATTATTTACGATTCTAATCTTCAAAGATGACATTCAAATTTGGTAACGCCACAGTTAATGATTTTATTTATATACTTTGTATCCTCATCACAATGAGTTAACCTAAATCGGAAAATGTTCTTCTGAAACAAGAATCAAAAAGGAGAAACATATCTAATATATAAAAAAATGTCAGTCAATACATGTTAGAAGGTTCGGTTGAAAACGCTTTTACCACCCTAACATAAAGGTTTTGTAATAGCCATTTTATTTTACTTCTCTTAACGATTTGTTCAATTTTTTTTCTTACCCAAATCTCCCCCTTTCCCATCCGAAGAGAATTTTGCTTTAGCGTGCTGTGGGTCGAATCTCGGTCAGATAGAACTTTTTAACCATGTCGACCACTTGAAAAAGACTAAAAAAGATCGGCATTTAATTATATCTTATAAAAGAAAAAAAAATCGACTACCTCCAACATGATTACTACAGCAGTAAATGGAACTGTCGTAAAATGCGTCAACGTTCAAGTTCCACCACACTCTAGCCAATAGAAACTACTTAAAAAGCTCATTTTGTCTTCGCGATCGATAGCGACTTCCTTACCACTCGGACAGAATGGTAATTACTCGAATATTCGTGGAAAACTCGTGGTCAGTCTTTTTTTTTTTTTTTTTTTTTTTTTTTTTTTCTATACCAACCTTCTCTCAACTAGGTCACAGGTTAGGAGAAAATGCGTAGCCCCACAATTGTCCATCTTAATGAGAGTATAGCGTGTACAAACCGTCATATGCGAATATCCGGAGCTTGCAATGAGCCTTATCTGCATTACCTAGATATAGAGAAAGGGACGCCCTATAGTGATATCCACTTGGTGGTATGGAATTGATTTCCTCACACTCTCAAGGATGTTAGCTCGGGGACGAAACAAGGCCAGACTGGTTCAGCTCAATGAAAGAAATGCGTGCAATACGCAGATTTCGTTTCCCCGCCTTTCTTTATTTCATTCCGCTGAAAGGAAATTTGCGATTTCACTGCTCGAAAGACATAATGTTTGATCGAAGCTGTGTGAATGCGAGATGAAAAAAGTATTTGCACGCATTTTATGCATGATTCAGAAAATTCGAGTTAAAAGATGAAATTAAGGTGAATATAGTTAGGTAGTGATCAGTTAAACGAAAAAGATATTTTTAAGCATCTGTCCTAAAATTTTAAGAAACATATTGCAACTGCAAAAGTGTTGATAGAAATCAGTGTAAAAAAATAGCTAAAAAAATTTAACATTTAATACATTATTATCATATAATAATACATATACCTTTTGACAATACAGTATTTTAATATTTTCAAAACTTAATCATCGGCTAATTAATAAATTTAATTTAAATTCTGATTTAATATGAGAGGTCCATCTGGTTGTAGAATTAAGAAAAACTTATCGTAAAGTTCCCTAATATAATAATGAATTATGAACTATATGCAAGAGTAAAAAATAATAAAGATCAAAATATTTTGAAAGACACGTTTTTGTCAGCGTATTATAAAGTAGAAATGCAATTATTTTATCAAATATTTGAAGGTCAAAACTTAATCATAAAAGCATGAGATTTTATTAATTTATTATAAGAAAATGAAATCATAATGAATATCATAAGAAAAAAAATTGGTAAGCATACATAAAATATTGACATAGTTTATAAATTTGTTTTTCTTTCCCATATAAATTGAGAATTTTTATCAGTACTCCATGTTTTTATGACCTAAATACGGTTACGGTAATTACAATTTTGACCTAAATATGTTTGATAAAATGAAAATATGGTTTCCTTTATAATGCGCTAATGAAAGTGTGTTTTTTTAATATTTTATTTTATCTATAATTTGGTCACTTAAACACGCTCACTGAACGAGTCAAACAAGCTTAGCACTCAGTTAATTAATCTAACAAATTTGATATTATTTATATGTGTTATTGATTTTTTTCTAACTGTAAAATCTGATGCAATTAGTTCATTACTTTCAATGGTTTGAAGTTTATTAATTTATTTTAATTTTCAATTTCATTTCCATCGAAAGCATTTTTCGCTAACCCAAATAAGAGTAATGCAAAATCACAAAAAGCGGATTAATCCAAGGCTAATAAAACAAAAATGAAAGAGATTAGTTTTTAATTAGCTTTAACTAAGTTAGTTTAGTTAGTTTTAGCTAAGAAATTATTCAGTGGAAATATTTTCATTTAATTTATAATTTTCCCTTTTTTTACTATTATAAAGAATTCGACTTAGCACTTTATGCCCGACATTCAAAAGCCAAAAATTCTGCAAGGCAACTTCATGTGAGGTTACAATCCTCTGATCCAGAATCCTTGTTGCATGAAATTGTGTGTTAAATTGGCTGGTCGTTAAAGTATTATTCGATTATTTAATTCAAATTTTAGTAATGTGATAAACTTACTTTAAATGCTTTAACAGACATTTTTAATTCGTAATTATTTTTTCTTATTAATACTGATGACAGATTTTTGCAAGTAAAAAATGTTTCACAGTGACACTATGTGAGATAGCTACCAAATGTTTAAGAAGTGTCGCTCTGAGCTATTTTGCATAAATTTGATTCATTAAAAAATATAAGTTATAAATTAAAAAAATGGTTTTAAAAACACACACTTTTAGTAATATTTAAAAGGTAGAAATTATTTTTATTTTAATTATTTTCTCCTGTTTAGTTAGTTTAATTGTCTTCTTCCTCTAAATTAGTTTCTGATTTAGAATTCATTATAAAGATTAGGTATTCTTGAAATCATTTTTTTCAATCAGACGGCTCCCCTGGTATTTAAAAATAATTTAACTATATGAATCTATAGACTGATAAATAATTGCAGGAAATATTTAGACCTTGTACTGTAATCAAGAATATATGAATGTACAAAAGTTCAAAGCACAAAAACAGAAAGTGAAAAATTTCTAACAAATTTCCTCATTACTAATATGAAACAATTAAATAAAAATATGTAATGCTAGAATTACCTAACCACCGATATAATGTCCTCTGCTCTCCTCCTCCTCTAAGCATTAGACATTTTCTTAGATATTGTGCCAATTGATGTTCTTGATTCTCTTCAATTTTTCTAATACGTTCGAACAAATCGTTTTTTCGAAAAATGACAACTCTTTTTAAATGAATTTTTCCTACTAAAGTTAGCAGATTTTTAATGATTTACTTTTAATACTAGTCTGGTATACATTAAATTTGTTCAATCAAGACATCAATTTCCGAAGACATCAACTGCTTACTTTCAGCTAAGTATCTTTTAAGAAATCTGATACGATTTTGAAAAATTTTGTTGAATAGAAAGTCAATTTGTCTTCTTTTACACTAGTATTTTTATCATTTTCGTATATATTTTAAAATGAATATTTTGGAATTGTATTATTGCTCATTTTTTAGCTTCTTTTGAAATTTTACATAATTTACAATTTACATATGAGATATTTCTTTACAAAAATAATTGCAATTCTCATACAACTAAAAGAAACTTTAAGTATTAATGTAAACTTTAGCGAAATGAAAAAGATTATTCAAAATTTTGGCCTTCTTTTTGCTTTTTAGGTATAATATTATGATTAGCATACCTCACATAATAACCTCAAGCACACAATTCGCTGATTTTAAAATTAAGAATAAATTATTCAAACTTTGATAATCAACTATACTAATTCTAAATATAGATAATAAAATTTAAATTAAAAAATAAAAACAGTTCTGATTAATCAGTTTCTTTTAACTGTAATACTCGGAGAAATAAAACTCTTATTTTTACCATTTACTTTTTGAATAGACCGTACTGAGCTCAAGTTATCAGTTGTCTAAGTTAACTTGCATCCACTGAAGTGCTTCCTTTCTCTATATAAAAATTTTAAATTCGGTAAGAACAATCGCTCATATATTGGCTGCGTCCCCAAAAATAAGCAAAAATCAAAAAGTTTTTGATACAATTACTGGAAATATATCATGCTATTATATGGGTTATGTAATAGATAAATCATTATGGATTATATGATAGATGGATTATTATGGATTATATAATAAATGGATTATTATGGATTATGTAATACAGCGGGAGTATATTAACTAATAAAATAGATTGATTTGTTAAGAGGAGTAATAGGGAATAAGAAGTATATTTGACTGACAGGCAGACAGTTTAAGATATACATGCTTTTAATAATATCATATAATTGATAAACGAACAAAATAATTAAATAAATAGAATTTTTCATTACAGTAATTCAAATCAAAATGCCTAACTTTGTTTTTATTTATACTATTTTGTAGTAAATTCAGCTTTCATTTTGAAAATAAAGTTTTATTATTAGAACAGACCCCACCGGGAGGACACCAAGAGTACAAGAATGAGAATCTACTGAATAACTCAGCATGTTTCGCTTCCCTTGTTGGTAAATTAATATTGTGGGGGCAAGTTACTGCCATTACAATGATGGGCATACTACTGAAGGGAAGAATTAGACTATGGCAATGAAAAAGGCTGTTTAATTAGTAGCTCCGACTATTTATACTGAGTTTCCAGCCTCCTGCTGTCGCGAGAACTGTAGATCAGATCTCTCCGGACATTTAAGCTGAACGGAAGTGCTTAGCTGTAATTATTATAACTATATTGTTTTTGTTTCAATGATACTTTGAATTACTGTGTTTTATTAAGGCCATTATTATTATATTATTATTTATTATAACTTACAGCTATTTTGACTATAAAGTCAACTTGCTAATATTCAGATCGTTTTTTAATGCTAACAATTTGCATTAAAATTTCTCATAAAGTAAAAAAATAGTTATTAGCAATAATAAGGAATGAAATCAATTACATTTATTGTAATTCAATTTATCATAGAAACAAAATTCGACAGTTTTAAGAAAATTATATATAAATAAACAAAAGATGAGATTGATTGTTCATGAAACGGTCAATGAAAACTTCATAAGTTAAAAGGAGATCAATAATTTTAAAGATGAATAAATATTTAACTGCAAGTTTTTTTTAATAATAATTAGCCGAGAATATTCCACTGCACATTATAAAGCGAAGATAAATTATAATCATTATTCATCGGTCAAGAATAGAAAAGACTGAAAAAACACGACATCCAAATGAAACTGGCTGAATAAACAGGAGAAAACAAATGTTGGTTGCGAGTTCACCTATTTCGGAACCTGTTACTCATTTCACCGGATTCAAGTACAATCAAAAGAATAGCCGAAAGACTAGATTGAAATAAAGTAGGTAGACAGAAGAAGAATAGCGATGCCGAAGTAATCTGAACATAGCTGAAAATGAATAATGAGGGGATACTTGTTTGAAACCGGAAGATTGCAAGTATTTCACTGGATTCTGAAAGAACAGGAAATAATGAAGTGCTACCAAAACTTTTTATGATAAATAAGACTAAAATACGATGATCAGTTGATTGAACATATTTCCATTTTTTATCAATTTTAATCATATTAATTTTAAACTTAGGAGATTAATTTATGTAATTTAACCAGTTAAAATAATTAAATTAATTAGAAATATGAAATTTTTTTAGGAAATAATATGTAAAAAAATTAATTCAATTCAAATTATTTATTATAATTTTGTTAATTTTTTGAATATTTATTTTAATATCACAAATAAATTAACATTATGTCTAATTTATCAGTGAATAATGTACAAGAAAACATGAAGAAAATTAAGGCATCCTATACCACATGTAGGAATCATAAGATTATGATTATATTCAGGAATAATAAGTTATATTTGTCTTATTTTGATATGTTTTTTTTAAAGTCTATCATGTTTAACTCTTTATAAAAACTAGCCTCCATTTAAAAATGAAATCAATGTTGTAACTGAAATATTGTAATTCGGAATTTTTTTTAATAAAATTACTAATGGTTGAATAATTTTTAATTTTGTAATTTAATTTTTTTCACTTGCAAAAAAAATTACGTTATTAAAGCTATCTACGATAATGTTATACAGTTTACTGATATGTTAATGTATTAACCCTAGCAGTTAAATTTTACGTAACATTTAAACAATGTAGTATTGATTTTATTATTTTCTTTCAAAGGTCCAGTGAGTGAATTTATTATAAATATGTAAACAAAAGGGTTTGTGAAATAAAAATATTTGACTAAAGTATAAAAACACTCGAATTTTTCGAAACATAATTTAAGATTTTGTTTCATTTTTATAGGTTTTACTTAAAAGTATCTGAAAATGAACTGTCAGTATTTTCTTTTTATACAATGGCATAAACAGGATCAAAAGTAGACCATAAAAAGTTTAATCCATGTTAGAATATTTATACGGTGTGTTGGCTAATTCAAATGCATCTAATTCTAATCCGTCGATAATTTTAATTTTTCTATGATCTCTTGAATTTCTTATTTACATAATGTTAATATATTGGTGATGATTGGAGTTTTGTTTGGTTAATTCGAAGTCAAAAGTAAAAATTGTAAAAGAAAATATATTTTATTACTGAATTGATTTTATTAGTTAAATTCTTCCTTGTATCTATCTCTTGCATTTACTAGGCAGTGTATTCAACTGCAAAAGTAATAAATAAATGTCTTACTTTATTTAAAGAGTTTTGAACACATGATATATGAATTGTGCTATTTATTTTGAAGCTCTTTTCTTTAACTGTTATATTAAGAGGTTTGTATTTTGAATGCAACAAACCTAATATGAACTAGCCACCTTTGGCGATTAGTTGATTCACCGGGATTGATGCTCATTAAAAGTTTCAATTAAATATTTCACATAACTCAATCTGTTAATAGTAAAGTATTTTAAGCTTCAAATTTTTGTAGTCATATAACTCGTATTATAGAAATCTTAAGCCATCATGTTCATTTTACTAAGTACCTCTAATTTTCTGCTTGTAAATATGAACTTTAAATTAAAGTGGAAGTGATTAAATTTCATTTAATACAAAAAACATTTTTTGGTAAAACCAAGCACATTTTTTTGAAATACGCATACAGAAAACAGAATCGTTCGGCTTATTTGCACTACAGAATAATTTTCATAATTTATGCAATATCTCAAAGAATTGTTCAATAAAAATTTCTCTGCTTCATCATAAAATTCAGTTTTACTTTCAAAAAGATTTAAATGACGTAAATAATAATATTTTATTTTGTTTTGGTCAATAAATATACTTCAAGTAATTATGAAGTTGGAATTTTATATAGACCGGGGCGCTGATAGACATATCTTCTTTGAAACGTGAGATAGAGTGATCTAAAATCGCACGTTTTCATAAGATGGTAATATTCAAATTTTCATAACTCACTCAGTTTTAGTCTCAATAGAGTAGACCTTTCTTTTTTATTTAAAACAATTAGCCTTTAGCGACTAACTGGTTAGCTAGGAATATTGGTTATATTTAATTTTCTTGTAGATATAGCTTCATGTCCATGATTTCGCTAAATTGTCAGACATTAAAGCCATGTTATTTTAATTGTCTCTTACGTATGCTCTGTTTGCACACGAGCAATAAAGGCTCGTGTGCATTGTGCACACGAGCCTTTCTAATTGAACTCATGCTGTTATGACTCATGCTGTTATCCCATGCTGTTATGACGCTCTAAACAACATAAATATCCGGTTTATCTAGCTTCTACATTTCACGATAATGTAACTTTTTTGTACGTCTTTTAAACTGCGCAGATATTATAAAACACGCAGATATTTTATAAATAGGAACCTTTTTCTTTATCTTTCAAAAATGGAAAAACGCACGTGGTCACATAATTGATGAAACAGTGAAAACGATTTGAACTTTCGGTTCGATATCAGGGGAAAAATATATATTTTTTAGAAAATCGCCAAAATTCGGCAAAAATTTGAAGGACTATTAAATTTGTATCACGAAAGGGATAATTTTTTAAATTTTGAAACGGTGTAAAATTTACTTTTTTGAGATAGTATTTCCGGAAGTTATTGGGGGGAAACGTCAAAATTCAGCTTAATTTCTAATTAATTAAACTTATTATTAAAATTTCAAAAAAATCACGTTTAGGTATACCTTTCCGACCTTCAAAGAGCACCAACACTCACGCACACATATATACATTCAATATAAGCATATATATTCAATCCAATTAATTAGAAATTAAAAGCAATTCAACGTTTTTAATTTTTAATTTTACGTTTACTTTACGTAACTTCGGAATAAATGATCTTACAAGAAACATTTTAATACCGTCTTAAAAGTCAAAATTTTACCACTTTAATTGTATCAATTTCATTTTCAAACAATATTTCTTTCAATTTTAATTTATTTTTGAAAAAAATTAAACGCATTAAAATTAATATTAATTCTCAATTATTATATCTCTATTTTCTTAATTTCTATCTTATTTTAATACATGATTTTTCCCCAGGTCTTCAGCTGTTTCCACATATTGATTTAGCAATGCTTTCAAGTAAGCTTAAGTCAATCGCTGGAACGGAGGCAAGAATTATAAAAACCGTCCGTGCAAATGAAAAAGAGTGCTTTGATAGCAGCTGCGTCACTCTTTGAGAAATTATCTATTGATTTGTCTTTCTACTACAGAAATTTCATGGGAAATTAATCCGAAAAAAATTTATACCATCATAAAATTAAAAGATTTTACTTTTTCAACGAAACCAATTTCATTTTTGTGTAACTTTTCTTCAATTTTTATCAAATCTTTAGAAAATTTAATGTAGATGCACTCTCCTTACTGGACCGCGTTAAGACTTTGAACTAAACCACAATCCGTATTTTTAAAATTTTCTCTTTTATTTCAATACATACGTTTAAAAAAGGAATATCTTGTATCTTTATTAAAAACGTTTGGAATTTATAACTTTATTGAACGTAAAAAATAAATTTGTTTCTATATTAAAAGCGTTGCACAACAAATTATTTTAATTCTAAAAAAAGTCAGGGATATCAGTTTGCTGCAAATAAAATTATTCATATTTATTTGAATAATTAGTTTTAAAATATATGTTTGATAAATTTTAATTATCATCAATCGGTTGGATAAAAATATTTTCCCTTATATAATTATGATGTATTGTTTATTAAATTTAGTAAATATTTACTACCAAATTTAAGTAAAAGCTTCTGTATTTTCTCCTGTTGTACTCATTTTCAACCAAAACTTTTCTTGATTCGAATTTTTAAATAAAACATATTTTTACTGTGATCTTTCCAGTTTCTAAATAAACAAGTTCTACTTTGTATATAATAACATGAGCAAGAAACTTTTGCTACTAAAATTAGCATCTAAAATGTGTGGTTATTCAGTTTTAATATTGTTTTTAAACTGACACTTGATAAAGAACATGTTACAGAAGTTTAATAAGGGCTTATATTGAACAAGAGTCTAAATTAGAACATTAAAAATGATTATTAAAACCACATATTCTTAAGTGATAAATCAAAATAATAGCCTGAAAAAGTATTGCAAAGAAAAAAGAAAGTTAAAAAAAAAACAGGTAGTTAAAATTCATACACGAGAAAAGGAAGAGGTAGGTTTTTAACTACCTACCTCTTCTTTTTCTCGTGTATGAATTTTCTCCTGCTCTCATTAAAAAAAGCACCATCACAAATTTATCAAAAATAAAACTAAAATAGACTCCCGTAATTGGTACTTCGGCTCTAAGAATGACTATTTAAAGACTGCTTATAATTATTAAAAAGAACCAGAAATATAAAGAGGTCATTTCCTCCTGTGGAGGTGCTATTTAAGTCATATATTCAGCAGAAAGTAATTTCAGACTTTTGTATATTTGATAAGATGTAGTGACAGATTGATTGTCCTCGAGAGTTTTTTGCTTATTACAGCTGATGCATGTTAAACTAGGGTATTTTTGCAAAAGAAAGTTTTTTTGATGACTTTTTATGAATTTCACAATTTTCATCGAATCACTAATGCTAAAAATTGCATATTTTAAACATTATTTTATGGATATAACAACGACCAAGTTTTATAATTTTTGCTTTGTTTTGGAAGGGGGATATTTTTAATTTTTATAAATTTATCACCATTTTCTAACTTGTGCTGAAACCAGAGTAAAACTTAGTTCGTAACATTTTACTTCACTTACAAATAAATTGTTAAATCTCCAATTTTAGCCCAACGCTTCAAGATTTTTTTTTTTATTTTTAAAGATAAATTTAAGTAATTGTGAAAAAAAATGCTGGAAAAATAATTTGAAAATCCACTGTCAGTTTAATTTTTTATGAAATTAATTAATTAAAACATTAATTGCATTATTAGAATTTCTTTGCTAAAAGCTTGCTAAAACTTTCTTATTATTTCTTATTTACTTAGTTATTAAATTATTCAAAATCAAACGAAAGAAAGAAAAAAATGTTGCTATGAAAATATCAATCACTACTCAATATCAAGTTAATATCATTAAAATTATTATGCAATTTTTTTAAATAGATGATATATATATATATATATATATATCATCTCTCTCTCTCTCTCTCTATATATATATATATATATATAGAGAGAGAGAGAGAGAGAGAGAAAGGAGAGAGAGTTTTGTAATCATTAAAAAATTTGAATCTCTTCGTTTCAAATCTTCTTTTCGCATTATGTCTGTCTATCTGTGTACGAGATAACTCAAAAATACTTCGAGCTAGAAATTTGGTATGGGAATTTTAGATCACATTTTTAAATTTGTGTCAAATTTTGAACTCAATCCATTCAGTGGAAGTCTGTCTGTATGGCTATTCGAATGTAAGTGAGCTCAATAGCTACAAAACGTAAAGAGCTAGATAAACAAAATTTGGTACTCAGGATTAGTAACTAAAATGTAGATTCTTATCAAAATTTGAACTAAATCCGTCAGAGGGTTGACCGTTTGTCAGCCTGTATTTTCACATGCTTGTAGCGCATGCATGTAATCTGTACTTTTCCATTCAACTTCGATTTACCTCGGTAAACTCAGATTCTAGTAATGCTTGAAAATCTAAGATTATCTAATAAGAAATCTAATTAGATATTCAACCGTCGTAAGACTTTATATTATCGGCTGAATCCCGAATCAAAGAAAAATTTCAATGAACTAGAAGTGAAATTGCAAAAGCGGCTTATTAGAATCACAGTACTGAAATTATGTAGAAGGTAACCACAATTTCTGAATTTTTCTCGTCAATTTATCAATTCGTTCATATGAACTGTCTTAAATAGATTATTTAATAAGAAATCTAATTAGATATTCAACCATCAGGAGACTTTATATTAATGGCTGAATCTTGAACCAAAGACAAATTTGGGTGAAATAAAAGCGAAATTGCAAAAGTGGCATATTAGAATCGCAGTACCAAAATAAAGCACAAGGAAACCACGATTTCTGAATTTTTCTCCTCAGTTTATTAATTCGTTCATATGAACTGTCATAGAACATAATTTTTTGATGCCAATGTCATAAATTTTTGAGAACTTACATCGTTTGAAAAAGCAGAAAATCATTATCGGATTGTGGGAAACCTTTCCGAGATCGATGAACGAAATTTTCCTTTCATTATTTTCAATGTGATGATGATGAAGCAGTAACTTTCACTGAAGTTTTGTAGCAGAGAAAAGTACTTAAACCGATGTGATGATGAAAAATTATTTTAACTGATTTCACAACCAAATAAAAACCATGAACTTTTAAAGAGAAGTTAGTATATTAGGTTAAATTTCAATGGCATAAAAGACAGTCTTGTTATACTGCGCCATTATTATGGTGAAACAAAATGTAAATGCAGAACTTTTACAGGAGTAATAAGTATTTTGTGAAATGGCAGATTTTTGTGTGATAACAGCAGATTATGTAATTACAACTTTCGAAGTTTATAAACAATGCAAAGTCGATTGAAAGATACACAAAAAAAGCTTGGCTTTAACTTACCAATACATGTGAATGAATTATTTAAACAAACTGTATTTACAACATAAAGAATTCTGCCATTTCTGCGATATATTATCTGATAAAAACGAGTGTTTGCCTAATAGCAAAAGGGGACGAAAAAGCTTTGTAAAACTAAACAATAAAAAAATGCATTCTTTCCATTTTTGATATCCAGTGATTCGAAAACATTATTAAAACATTTGTACCAATTTTTGTTTTCAATAATTTAAATTTTACTCCATTTCATGAATTTATCAATTACCATATTAGGTACTGGTATGTTATTATTTATCTCTCTAACGTGATAATGAAAAATTATCACTGTTAGAGAGATAAATAATAACAACACTGTTGCATCTAGCTATGAAGAAAAATAATGAAATTACACTTGTTTCTTATCATCGTTTCAAATAAAACGCACAATTTGTATTTAGAAGAAAATACAGAATAGACAGTTGGATAAGCTTTAGTTTTCCTAGATCAAAATACTTTATAAGAAGACAAAATTTAATTCTGAATTACATAAACACACAATTTGTACGAGTATAATTTGATTCAAGAATAAGGTTACAAAAAATAAAAAGCGTAAAAAAAGAGAGAATTTAAGGTGAAAAATAATAAAGGCCGAACTGTAAAGAACTCATCTATTTTATTATCACTGAGTATTATTAGTTAAAATTACACACATTTGAATCCGTTTTGCTTAAATGTTTGTAAAATTACTGATAAATTTATAAAGATAATAGATAATTATCAATACCTAATCAAATATTTATTTTAAAAGTATGAATGACATTTGCTTCAAATCCGTATCTTTTAATTAATTGTTCTTTGACACCGATCCAAAACAGCCACTTAAAGTAAATGAATAAAATTACTATGGTAATATCTGTTTTATAAATCAATAGCATTCAAGTCCTAATTCTGCGATTCGTTTATGCAGAATGTAGTCTTAACTGTACTTAAATCTAATCTTTACTAATAATAAAGGAAAATATGTGCGTTCATATGCGAATTGATCCTTTACAGGACAAAAGGTTAGATGCAGTGCAACCAAATATAGCACATATAATTTGTAGGGTGAGGATGTGCAACTCAGAGTGATTTTTTGAAATTATAAGTAGAATTTTAACTAACTAAAAAAAACGAAATTCTTGCATTTTCTCACCATTACCAGCTTAAAATATTATATGATAAAAATGGATTTTACATATATTAAAATTCGAAAAAATTGTTTTCTCACTTTTACCAATTTTTTGTTTATTTTTAATTTATTTTTAAAAATATTTTAAATCTTGTTTTACAACAATACAATTCTATGTTGTATTGAAATTCAAATCGCTTCCTTTGTTGATACTAATTTTTCATTCTGAATTTTTCTTTCATCGTTGATGTGAGAGATATGATGATGGGCTTATTTTTCCATATGTTGAATATGTTTCTCTTTAAAATATCTCCAAAATTTTGTAAGTATAATAATTTTATATTTAATATTAAATCTTTAAAATAAAAATATAATATTTTGAAATTTTGTGAAAATTTTGATGAAACAAATTTTTAATGTACATCATTTTTAAACATTGCTGCTGCTTCTTGTAATATTATTGAATGTATAAAAATATTTTACTGTGGAAGTCGTTAAGACACAGTTACATAGAATATTAAACTAAAATTTTCAGCAATCATTAATACCAGCTAATTAGCTGGTTTGAGGAGTATTAAAGCGATCTAATAGCATGCGAAAAACAACATGCTATTAAAAAGGTTAACCGATAGTTAAGTTTCTAATGGTATTGTTACTTCATGACACTTGATTGCATTAAGAAGATTGACGTGCAAAATAAACAGACCAGTCGTAAAGTTATTAAAATAATGTAGTTTTAATGTATTTTGACGCTTTAAAGAATTTATTGGGGAAATCATGAACATTTAGTTTCGCAAAAAATTTAATGGAAATTAAACACACCTAAAACACCTGGGGAACCAACTGGTCATCAAAGGCGGCTACTATGTAATAGGTTGACCATTAAGATAAATCGAAACTAGCTAAAACTATTCTAATTTGCTATCAGAATAGGGCAACATATTCACGAATAGTAGTTTCAAAAAGAGATAAGAAGTATTCGATTCAAAATGTAGCAAAATGATTTTAAAATTATTTCTTCAGGCAGATCAACTATATTTTAAATATAAAATGACCATATGTTTTTAATAATTAACCCCCGCTTTAATGCCAGATCTATATTTTCTATTTAGCTACTTGAGAATCAACCGAATATCTAATAAAAAATCTCAAAAACATTGTGCCGTATTTCTTGTAACAAAATTCATTAATTTCATATGAATTTATAGAGTTACCAACATGATTTGCTTTGTGATTAAATCATAAAATTTGCTTAGGTTTTAACGTTTTCAAATCGAAATTAATTAATTACGAAATACTGTTGTTCAAATAACCAAACTGTCTTTATTGCAGTTTATTTAAAATTTGTTCTTCATATGAACCACTGTAATTATTTTTTTTCTCATTTTAAACATTTTCTTTGTCTGTTTTTTGTTCTCCATAATCCTCGGTAGGGCCTCAGTGGCCTGGTGGTAAGATATCAATACCGGAACCAGAGGGTTTCAGGTTCGATACCCGAGGTCACCAAAGAACCGCCGTGTGAGTAGACCTGGTGCGTGTTAAATCCGCCGGGGCCTAACATTCTCCGTCCGGTGTGCTGTAGCGTGGAACTTTGGAGAGAGGGTGGAAGCGCAGGTGTAATCCTCGTTATCTGACAGCGATTCAAAATTGCGTAAGCCTTCCTAAAATAATCCTAGCGTTGATTTAAAAACGGGGCGTTAATATAATTAATCTAAACAAAAACTACGAATTCGTGCAGCTCTTTTTTAAAAGAATAAAATACTGTTAAAATTTGTATGTGAAATATGCATAAATCATTTATTGATTTCAAATTATTATTGAAGTGGACTATCAAAAGCTACTGTATCCGAATAACTTCTGTCTCACACAAAAAGCCAAAATACCATTATTTTTTAATAATCTGACTTGTTATTCATATAAATGACTTCAACTACGTGTTCGCTTTAAATGCGTCTTCTTTCCGCCCTTTAATCACTAAAATTCTTTCTAAAATAATTTGCAAAGAACGTGCGTGGCTTCAAAGTAGCAAAGAATTCTATTATCTTTTCAATTAATGTCATATGTTGTCTTCTTTAAAGTCGTTAAGTTTTTATTAATGCTCTGTCTTTTACAATATGCAGGAGAAAGATTGTAGGAATAAATAAAAGACACCAAAGGGAAATTAACTTAAAAACATTTTTTTCAAAAATATGCATATAGCCATTAAAAGACTTAGATGCTTGCTTAATGTCAATTATTTAGTTTGCAATTGCTATCATTTTAACTTGATTAGACATTTAACTGTCTGAAATAGCATTAAAGATAGTTATAACGACAACTAAAGAGAATTAATAGCTTTAAAACCTCTATTACTATAATTTAAGTTACTTGGTATTTTTACTAATAGTAGTATAACTACTATTATTAAAAATGGCATGAATATTTCAATGTTTTTAAAAAATCATTAGAAATCTTTGTTTTTTTCTCTGAAACAAATAGTGAGCAAGAACTACCAGACATTTATCCGAAATAAAAATAAAGTACAAATCTATGATTAATACATCATCAAAAAACGCCACTTCTTAGTTCATTAAAGAACCAGAATTATTTTTATTTTAGCTTTAATAAGTTCTCATAATGAGCTTAAGAAATATTTCGTTCAATCAGACCAGAGACGAAAGTCATTAAATAATAGCTAAGCCACACTAACCAGTTTTGAGATAAATAAATTACAAATTTATAAACGAGAAATTAACAGCAAAATTCTCTCTGCATGATAGGAATAGGCTTTTATACACTGTAAATTATTTTTTGAGCTAATATAATATATAAGAACCAGAAAAATCACTAGAAACATTTCTAAATTAAAATTTTTATACCTGAGCTGAGGAAACATACTTTTTTTTATATTTCTTCTGACAAATTTGATTCAAAATAATGATGACTCAATTAGTGATTCAATATGGAAGTACAAGAAAAGGAATGCTGTTTGTAGTATCTTCCGGTCATGGATAAATAGCCAATTTATAGATTTATTTTTAGTAACTTATTATTAGCATATTATTATAAATATATTATTACTAAAGGGTGTCCCAAAATTAACGCAAGATTTGAATCTGCCACCATTCGTGCAGTAAAGTGTTGGTAACTCTATTAAAAAAATCATTTGGCAGCTGATAGGTTAGGGTTAGTAAAAATGGAGCGTTACACGATAGAACAACGTGTTAATGCAAGATTTGAATTAAATAAAAAGCACAGTTCTTTTCTCTTTAAATAGTTATATTTTTATTGAATCGTAAAGTGCACAGGATAGGGTTATGT
Source organism: Argiope bruennichi (assembly GCF_947563725.1). Lineage (NCBI taxonomy): Eukaryota > Metazoa > Arthropoda > Arachnida > Araneae > Araneidae > Argiope > Argiope bruennichi. The sequence continues at coordinate 55,303,989 of NC_079162.1, forward strand.
ACGGAATAACACATAGGGCAAATGGCCTCCACGGCTTTGCTGGCACATACGCAATCTTTATCGAAATTTTCCATGGACATTTTACATAAATGTGGCTGCATTTCGTTGACGCCGCATTGAATTTCTACATTATTAATAATATAATCCATGCTTTTATAGATAGATCTTTATTAAATATTTTCATAATTTTATTATTTATTACTACTAACCAATAATAATAACATTAATAGGACGATTCTATTAATAGCTTGTATATAATTTATTACCTGTTTGTTACCTATTCATATACAAAAAGAAGAAATAGAGTATAGTTTTCATATGGAAATCAAATTCAATAAAATGAGAAGTTTGTATTTTATAAATATTTGTCGGCCAGATTAGTAAAGTTTTAAAACTTGTAATTGTATAATTAACTTAATGATTATATTTCAAAATTAAGATTATTACAAATATTTTATGAATGTCTCTTTTAATAAATACTAATTTAAGTTGAAATAAATAATAATTTAATAAATAATAATTTCACTAAATAATAATTTAAGTGATATTTGTTCATTTTATATATTTAGGTGCATAATATTTGTTTCCTTTTAATCGGTACACTTTCATCTGATTCATTACGCACATAAATGCAAATTACAAATTCATTTTTCAGTAACCTCTGATATATTTTACAAAATGATTAGTAATTAACTAGTAACGTCATTAGTAATTAAATCTACATCTAAATTTAAGAATGAGAGCAAAATAGTATCAATTGAAACGAATTGATATAAATATAACATCCGATATTATAAAGCATCAATATATAATGAAGCAGAATGAATACCTCGTTTATATATTCAATGTAGAGTTTAATGATAAAACACTTAACAAAACCTGCGACTCGAAACATTTGGAAATTGTCTGGAAATTATATCAGAATTGGTTCTTTAATTGGAAATTGTCTGGAAACTATGCAGTAGAAATCACGAGCAATTGCCTACATTTCCATCAATTGGATTAGAAACGCTTTTACTAGAAACTGTTAGGAATTGTCAGGAAAACAATAACTGTTAGGAATTGTTTTAACACTTTTAATGAAACAGTTTAAGTTCTGTTATAATTATTTTCTCAGATTTTAAGACGTCGCCAGTAACTATAAAACTTTCTTCGATTAGAAAATGGCGTCTATAACTAAACAATGGAGTTTCCGCTATTTCCGAAAAGAAATATTTCTATCCTGTTATTCAACATAAACATAACAATACTGTTATTCACGGCATAGCAATGGCGTTATTCACCATTCATCAGCATATTCGAAAGCTAAGTAAATATAATTATTATAAATAAAGGAAAATTGCTCAAAAGGTGAAATTCTACTGAAAACAAATATTCAGAATAAGAATCATGCTTCTGTTAATATTTCTTAAGTAAGATGTTTGATTTCAGGAGGAAATTTACAAGCAAAATTCTTTTGTGAAGTAATTAAATCGTTCTGATAAAAATATAAATGAAATAATCAATACGAGTTTAAATGTTAAAAATTACTTCTTAAATACTTACATAAAAAATACTCATCAGCTTTTTCCTGCGAATGTGGAAGAACATAAAGCTTAAGGCAAATTTCTGTATGAGATGCAAATATTTTTTTAAAAAAATGGGGAAATGTAAAATTAAACAAAGCATATTAAAAGTTTAAGCAACTGCGATCAAATTAAAAATATGCATAAATATAAGAAAAATATGCGATAAAAATCTATTTATTACAGTAAAGCGAAAGAAGATTTGAAATTTTAGTGCAAAGAATTTGAAAATACTTTTAGTGAAAAAAATAATGATAATAACCAGTTTTTCATGTGCTGGAAAGTTAAATCTAAGAAGATAATAAAAAAAGACAAAAATAAAATCTTTATACTATCAAAGAATATTTAAGAAAGAAATGCATATTTTTACCTATGCATTTCTTTAGGAACGGGATGTAAATATAACCAAGAGTTTAGTTATATTTACATCCAGTTTTTAAAGCACCACTAGGGCTATATTGGGGTGGACCTCATAATTTTGAACCGCGGTTAGATGACGAGGAAGACATCTGAGCTGATACCCCCCTCTCCAAGCTTCCACACTATACAGGCGGGAGGACGTTTGGTCCCGATGGATTTTACGTACACCAGCCCCGCTTACGCAACGGTTCTTAGGTAGAATCAGGTATCGAACATGAAACCCTCCAGTTAGAACGCTGAACCCTTAACATCCCTGCACATCCATGAATCAGTAGAATTAAACATGATAAAGCAAGCAGTCGTACATCTAAATCCATTGTTAAATTATTGAAAAAAATTAAATAAGATGCTGGTATCTATCCAATATTTTTTACTCACATTACTTTTAAGTCACCAAAAGTATCATGCATGGACTTTTGCGAGTTTGGACTGTATATAGTGAACAAACTTAAACCTAAATCTATTAATTTTCAACGCAGAAGAGGAATGGTAAAAAGATCTATGTTTATTTTTTAAAAAGCATTTTTAAAAGCATAAGAGCAAAGTTTGAATAAAGCAAGAAAACACGGGAATTTTATGCAAGAATCAGATTGATATTATACCTAATCTTGCTTAAAAATGTACGAATTCTTCTCCATAATTTCATACTTTGTTACAAAACAAGAATGGTATCTGCACCCAACTTAAATCTTATTTTAGTTGCCTCCACTTTCAGAATGGCAAACGGTTTATCCGACACAGCTTTGATGGTAATGAGAATAAATTAGCGAACGAATAGAAGTAATGAATATAAATACAATAGAAGTTCCAAGTAGTGAATTAAAAATATCCTATAAGGAACATTAGTAAATTTACTGATGGTTTTTTTTAATTATGAAGGTACTGAAATATGAGTTTCTTTCAAAGTTTTGAATAACAATTTTCTAGCATGTTTTACAGATGTTCTTTTGAATTTCATGTTTATTCGCAACTACTTTATTGATTAAAGACGGTAACGCTACACAGGTACCATTTTTCTCCCTTTTGTACTCTGACCAAAGGTACCAGAAATCCGGAAACAGATAAAAATAGCTCACGAAATAGGAAGTACCGAAAATGGGCCTTTCGTAATCTAAATATCAAATAACTTTTTATCTTAATGGCATCTTTTATTCTGATCACGAGCGAGCTGAGTAATTACGTTTTACTAATAACGTTTTGAAATGCATATCATGTAGAAATATGGATAGAGGATGTCCAGCTTTTACAGAAACGCAAGCCCTCAGTAATGTTGACAATTTCCCTGGGAGTTCCCACTGTGGTAACACACCTTTTCTTTCTTTCTTTCTTGTTATATATAACCACAAAGAGACAGCCAGATTTTTTCACTGTCATATGAGACAAAACAAATACAAATAAAATATGAAAGATTAAAAGCAGTGGAATTAAATGAGGTTTTAAGGATAGCGTGCGAATATCATACTAAAAAAATGTAAGTGTATAAGGTAGCACAAAATATTTTTAATAATTAAGAAGGGGTGAGGAGATGCTGTTGACTTTAATTGTTAACATGATTAAATGCTGGTTCTTATTTGTTAAAAGACGCATTTCTTTATGAATTAAGAGCACTTTTTGTGAAACATTGTTCATTTTGCAAATTAGAATGTTAGCCTCAATTAGAGAATGAGAAATAAAATGAAGGAAACCTTAATCCTAAATTTGACTGATTTAGTATGCAATGAATTCATCACACTTGTTTATCACATTTATTTTAAAGGTTTATAACAACGGTTTTTAACTTTTTACTCCTTTAATTAACTTTGGATCACTAGGATTTATGAATGAAATTTAATTGAATAATACTTTTTTTTTAAATTTGAACAATAATTAAGAATGAAGAATAATTCATGAAAAATCTGGAAGTAATGGCGAAAATTGTCAAAACTTAAATAACTTAAATAAATTGGAATTTCAACGACATTAATAAAATATTTGAATGTCAATGAATGTTCTTCATTTTGAAATTCACTGTCATTGAACTTCCTAATAGCATTTTTTTAAAACTTTATGCTTTTATAATTTCATTGGCCTCCAAATTTTTGATACAAATTTTTTTTTATATACAGTGGAACCTCGCTTAACGAACATAATTCGCGCCCGAATATTACTCGTTTTGCAAAACTCTCGTAAAGCGGGATAAATTTTTTCCATAGGAATCCGTGTAAAATAGGACAATTCCTTCGATTGAGAAAGAAGAAGAAAAAATATTTGTGACTTTGATAAAATTGGAGTCTGTTATTTCTTCATCTACGGACCAAATCTCCTTCGCGGTTTTTTTGTTGTGACAATGCAATTCCATATGTTTTCTGGTTTTCTGACTATATTCTTACACCAGAAAATACATTGCTGCTGTGCACCTGTCACCCCATAGCCTTTGCCGGGGATTTTTGATAGCAGAAAATATCGTCGTTTAAGATTCCACATGTATTTGCTGAAACCCCTCGGGGTTTGCGCGTTTGACCGCGCTGTCCAGCGAGAACTTCTTTAATTGACTAAGGACACTCTTAAAACAAGCGCTCAGCACAGACTGTTTTAAACCAATCCAGCATGTGACAGCATGGTTTCTCCTCACCGCTTGTTAAACGAGTCACATTTTTACGTTTTAAAGGAGAGAGAGAGGTAAAGACAGTATAAAAATTAATTCCTCATATTACGAAATAATATTGTATTAACAATATTTAAGGGAGAAATACAATGTCTTTCCAAACGTACCATCAGGGCAGTAGTAGTAGTCCATCACGACGAAGTAAGCAATCATGCATTTAAATTCACAATTAAATCCTTGGGAAAAAGTGAAATTAAAAACATAATCAATCCGACACCTTCTACTTATAATCTTTCTAAGGCACCAGATGTATTAAGCATGAAATGTTTTGAACTTTGACTATTGAAAATCGTAGATGTAAAATTATTAATATAGTAAGGAGAGTTGTGAAAGACAAAAGTAAAAATCCCCATTATTTTAGTTTTTCAAAATAATTTTAACTAAATATTAAATGTGCAAGAACTGGTCAGCATTCTCACAGGACTTGAATCCAGTAGAGTATGTGTGGGATATGCTTGGCTGACGAATTGCAGCTCGTCAACCACCTTCTACATGTCTACCGGAACTTCGAAGAGCATTGCTTGATGAGACGTTGTACGGACTGTATTGCATCGTCTATGTCTTAACCATGATACCAACCATGTAATATTGGTTTTTGTAAGTAGGTTTTTTTTTTTTTTTTTTTTTTTTTTAGTAATTTGCTCCAGGGAGCAAAAGATCGCAATTTTTACTAATGATATCAAACATATAGCCTCTTTTTTGCTCTTTACTTTTCGTTTAATAAATAGGCTATTACAAATAAGTCACATTTGTTTTGCTTCTGACTTTTTCTTTCCCTGAACTTGCATTATCCTTAATTTATGGACATGAGTGTAGTATCAAGGGTTTCAAAAGGATTTGATACTTCAAACCCTTTTGAATCAAGACATTTTTTCCCCTTCTTTTCAGTGCAGCAGTGACTAATTTGGCTGTCTGGAAATTCCGTTTCACTCGACCAGATTTCTTCTAAAAATTGTTGACAGTCACGTAATTCGGTAAGTTTAATCTTTCCGGAGACAAGGTGCGAAATTACTTTGCAATTCTTCTTCTTACCATTTTGCGTAGCCTTCTTGCAGCTTTAAAATAATCTTACATTTAAGAAATTAAATCTAGCAGTCAACTTCTTTGCAATCGTTTTTTTTTAATGTTTTTTTTTTTCCAATTCTCTTTTTTTTCTCTGGTTTTTTAAATATTTATGCATTCGACAATAAATTTTTAAGAAATGTTTAACCAATTATTTTAGTTTAGTTTAGTTTCTTTAGTTGCACTAATATCCTATTTTCAAACAAGTAGAGGTTTATTTTGAACAGATCTACTAACTTTGAGCTATTATCAGATGGCGAGGACTACTCCCTAAAACTTCATTCTTCTTTCCAATTTCCATGATTCATCGACTGAACAGCGAATGACTTCAGCGTTCGAATTAACGTGTACTAAGTCCATATTTACTATAGAATTGAATTTCGAAAGTGGAACCCCTCGGACCTGAAACGCTGATTGTATGCATCATGAGCAATTCTAATATTTATAATCAGCAATCCTAATATTTGAGCAAATAATATGAGTAAAGTAATAAAAATTATTGATATTTATAATACTTCATTTACTACAATTTAAATTATCTATTATTTATAAATATGCAATGATATTTATAACATTTCTAACCTTAATATATTTCAATACCATTATTCGCTATGAAAAATATCAATTTGAGGGAGGAAATTCCCATTATTTAGCATCTCTTATAGAGCAACTGAAATTCAGCTTTGTGCAATGCCGATATCTTATAACTTTAAACTTGCAATTCTTGAATATATATAAATTTATTTCGTGTATCCCGGAAACGGCTCTAACGATTTGGATTAAATTTTATATTAGATAAAGTTTTGCTTTTTAAGTTTATCTATGTAGATGTCTCCTCTGAAAAACTGCAACGTTACACACAGACACACACAAATCCTTTATAACTAAATATTGACATGTGGCTTTATATGGCATGCGTATGCATGTCAGTGATGGAGTAGTGGTTAGAACTTCGAACTCCCAATCACTTTTATCATGTTGAATCCCGCATCTGCAATTCAATTGGATTTCGCTTAAAAATTTAAGCGGGCCCTGGGATGGGTATTTATTTAACATTTTACAAAAAAAAAAAAAAAAAAAAAAAAAAAAAAAAATGCCGCGTGAAAATTGGTTGCTCAGGTACTTTATATAAAACTAAAAGGTGTTCAAATAGAATATTTTATAAGCTGACCCATATGTCTGACTTCGAAATTATGAAAGAAAAAATGTACAGGTAAAAATTAATTATTATAATTATTCATATTTTAAGATATTCAAAATATTTACTATGGATTTTAATATCATGCTACTCTGACATATAATCACCTATTCTGTAAGTTTCGTATAGTTTGATTGAAAACATATCATGCTATAAGCAGCAAATATGTAGAAAATTTTGGGATTTTTCAAAACTTTTATTATTTCCATAATATACTAGCTATTATTACAAAAACACATGCAAGTATTGCGCGCAATAAATATTGATGAAATTTCCAAAGACTATCAACTTTCTATGAAAAGAGTCGAAATTATTTTCTTCTTCACCAATTTCTAGTAGCTTCCTTAAGCCTCTGACTGCCGATTAATTCAAAATCATTATTTAGATGCAACATTTTCTATCAAGTTTAGATGCTTTTAAAACGAAGAGAAATGTTATTTAGGCTATATTATATCAGCTTTATATAATTCAAATCTGTGATAGTAAAAGATAAATACATTAGCCCATGAAAAGGGCTAGATGCAGGGAAAAATAAACTAACAACCAATGTGTGGAAATCATGGGATAAGTAGTTGAAGGGATAAATTCCTTCATGTAACTCCTTCATCTTCACAGTAAAATATGAGTTCAATATATTTTTGCATGATAGAATTTCAAAGAAAATTCATCTAATCTTTCAGGCTATATTTGAAAAAAAAAAAAAAAATGTGCAAATCTAAAAGTTTTTCAAACTCATGGGCACTTGTGCAGTAGCTGGAAATGAAGCCTAAATTTAATAATCCTAATTTTATTTTACAACAAAGTCAAATCATAATACGTTATTTTCCTTGCAAAAAAAAAAAAAAAAATACTATTGAATGTGTTTTAAAAACGTGTTGTGAATTCTTTATCCTCTATATTCAAGCCATTGCGTTTTATAAGGCTAAATCTCGATTCCATTTGTATTTTTCGACTACTGATTTTTTTATTCCACTACATTTCTTATCCTTCCTTTAAAATAATTTCTCTCATTCTTGCTGCCTAAATTTAGAAATGTGAGCTGTTCCTGGGTGAAAAGTAGCCTTCTTTTTACTAACTTGAAAAATCAAATACAGAGAAATTTTCACGCTGGAAATTCAACCAAAAACAAATAAAACTGCAACAAAACATAACAGTGAATATTACATTTATACAAAAGAATTTCTAGTTCTAACGTCTAAAGATCAACTTCTTATCTTCTTTTCTCTGGTTAGTCTGCCTTTCATTGATTTCTGAGCACAGAAATAGGCTCTATATATCATACGAAATCTTTCAATACTAAATAAAACTGAATATAATGCAACAATTTTTATTGATTCAACAACATTTGGGAAATGTTTGAAAAGTTACCTCAAATGAAAATAAATATGTGAGCATTTTTAAAATATAAGTGAGTATAAAATATCTAAATTGCTAAAAATAAATAAAAATGATATGTTAATTTAACTTTATTTAGGTACTGCGTTCCGCGGTGGCCTTGTGGCGAGTTTCCTGTTTCCAAAATTCGCTTTCATTGAATATTCAGCTCGTGTGGAGAACAGAATGGAAGTAAAATGCAACGTAGACGGCCAATCATCCCCCCCCGTCGTTGTAACACGTGTTTTGAGAGGGGGTGTCAACACAGAAATGAGCAACGTCCTAAAACCCCGATTAAAAAATTATGTTTATCACCAAATAGCCCTAATATTGTTTCAAAATGGGTTCTTATTCAAATTAAAAAGATACTATTTAACTCTTTGGGGACAGGTGGGTTAAAAATTAACCCCCCCCCCCTTTTACCTTATTTTTTATGCCTGGTAGAATATATTTTAACCCACCTCGAAAAGTTGAAGTTACTCATAGTCATGCAGTCTAATGTTTTATTTTAAGTTTTTCATTCAATTGGCAATACTATACACCAACATTAAATCCTTAAATAAATGGAAAAATTCATACAAATAAAAATACATCATTAAGTTGTGAGTATTGTTGAGATTAAGATTGGCGCATTGTGTGCTGCAGTGACTTTTTGTCACACGTAATGTTGTTTTATTTTGAGTAAATAAATTGTTTTACAGTAATATATATATATATTTGATATATTATACTAATTTCAAAGTTGTGAAATGAGGGGATTACATATGTTTCACGCTGTAAAAAGGAATTTAACGAATGAAATGTTATTATTATTATTTTTTCTTTTTTTACTTATTATGAGTAATTTTTTATGTTAAATAGTCGAAATGAACAGTTTTTTAAAAAATTATAATTAAAAAATTTTATGCAACAAAGGTTTCTATTTCCTTTAAAATTATGTGTCTCTAAGAGTTAACTAAAAACTTGCTTGCAACCACTTATTTCAATTAATCGCTGCCATTTTCATTTTTAAATCATAGTAATGAGCTCGCAAATGTAAATTCAATTACATTATGTTTTCATTGGTTTGATAAATGTTCCTTTATAACTATAATTATAAGTTCTAATGGGAATATTAATGAATATTCTGCAAAAAGAAAAAGATCCAGATTGCAATGCTTTGAAAATAACTAATAGATGTAGATGAATATGTATCTGTAAGATATTGTAACTAACAGAGGGTTTAAGCGATAAAAGAGAAAGAAAACACTATGATGCATTACTTAAGAATGGGTTATTATTTTTTCTTTTTATGTAATAAATGTAAGAAAGTTAAAATGAATTGAAATAATCCTTTCATGATATTTGACTTGTGATAAAGTGGAACAATGAGAACAATTTAAAAACTGAAAAAAAAGGATGACTTATAATTAGGTTATTTTGTATCCATTTAAGTGTATGTTAACGCCAACAATAAATTATCCTCAAGTCATTACGAACATCAAGAAATCACTTTTTTTATCTGCTTGATTGAAATCAAACCGATTATTTGATTTAGAATTTTCCTTCCGTTCAGCAAATTAATATAACAAAAGCTTGTAAAAGGTCATAACTCATAATGCAATCATATTCGAACAATTTTAAGATAAAAGCATGCGGGAATGCAGGTGCAGTTTGTTTTCTTCATTAGGAAACGCATTATTCGCCTGCGGGCACTTAAATATTTACTAAATTATGTAATGCGGGTGTTTTACTCGATGCTTTACTCGATGAGGGTGTTTTTTTCCAATAAAATTGCATTGTTATCCAAAATACTTCTTAAATAATAAGAAAATCATCACATCCATTATTTTTAACATTTAAAAATATTTATTTTATTGCAATAATTTCACATGATCGAGTAGGCTGGCAGCCATAACCTTACAAGTTTAAAACATAGTCAGAACAAAATCATCATTGTTCTCCTTTTGAATATGAGCATATAAGAGTCTCTTCATTTTCTCGTATAAAAATATATAATGTATTGTAATGGTTAAAAAATTAAATCTGAAGATTTTGATGAATTTCTGCATTCAGATGTGTCAGACCTTGGACACAGTTTTGAAATTACATCTGCTACTTTATCTGAGAATACGACGCCTCAAAAAAGCAGCAAAATACGACATTAAATTTATTATGTAGCCTTCTGATGAAATTTGAAATTGTCTTACAAATTTTAGACGAAATCAGTTTATGAAAAGTTTATTTTGTCTGTCTACCCATGTACATGTTGCCTCGATAACTAAAAATGCAAATAGCTAGATATGTAGATGAAGTTAAATGTACAGATTTATCGTAAATACTCTAAATCTGCATCAGAGATTGGATCCATTTGTCAAAGGCTCAACTTTCTGTATAACAAAGATATATGATCGCAATAACTTTCAAAAACACAGCGACTTGGACGAGTGAAATTCGGTTTGCGGTCTCATTATCAATATTGCAGATGCGTATAAAATTTTGAATCTAATCGGTAGTAAGGAAGATACACAAAATCCATACTCACTTTCAAGTATTAAGTATGTGCTTCATAGTTTTTCACTATATTATGAAGAACAGAACGTACCATATTGTGTTGTGCTAGTGTAAGAGAAAGTTGAAGGAAGAATACTGCCTCTCGTTTTAAAAACAACCATTCTGTTCGGATTATGATTCAACCACTTTAAAAGTTTAATATAATATTGCTAATCAATCAAATATCAAGGGTATTATTTTTGCACTATGTTGCACTTAATTGTTGTAAAATCAACGGAATGCGATCTGGACTAATATAGTTAACTTACAGTTGGTGATACAGTACTGAAATTTTCTCATGCGGCCCTTTAACTCGATAATGGTGGTTCGGGTGGTTTTGAGTGATTGAATACTTTTCATGATACGGTAAAGAAAATTGTTCTGTTGTTAAAGTGTTGAAAAGCACTTTTTGAGCCCATCCTCTCCATTTATTCCGACATAATCAGTGACCGTTCATACACTACAGAGTCATACTGCCTTTTGCAGTTATTTAAAAAAACCTTATTTATTCACTTATTCAAAACTTATTTATTCACATTTCTTGACATTTTCTTTCTTATATTTCGATTATCTTAAAGATAATAAAGTCATTTTAAAACGCATTCTAAAATCATAGTTTAGTAATTAAAAGCTATCATTGAGTAGCGAAGCTTTAATATGTGTCAAAATAGTGCTTAGAACAGTGGGTTTTCTATCTCTTTCCCTCTCTCTCTCTCTTTTCAAATTCAGATCTGAATTCCATCAAAAATTTGCAAGTATACTATAGTACATTTTACACTCAAATAAGGAAATACTAGAGAAAAATGATGTCATTGGAGTTGTAATGTTCTTCATTTATTAATAGAAAATTCGGAAATCGACAATCTTCCCACAAATTTCTACTTTTTTATTTCATTTCTGTCTACAAATTAATTATTATTAATTCTTTAATTAAGTAATCATCTCTCGTCAATATTCGGGTGATTTTCTGATTCCAATATATTATTTAAATTTTATCTTATTTCTTTTGTTATAAATAAATTACTCAAATAACGAAAATTGTTTTCTGGTCAGAGAGAACATTTTTAAGCAAGCCTTCAGAGAGAACAGATTAAACAGACAGTAAAATCTACTCGTTTAATACTGTTAAAATACAGATAGTTTTAAATTAGCTTTTGAAATCTTTAAAAGCTTAAAAAAATCTTTAAATACTTTCTTTATTAAGTGTTTTAAAAACTGAAACCACCCTGCATAAATACTTTGTTTGAAAAAACTTAAGAGTTTTCATGTTTTCAAAAATATAACTTTTTTTAATTAGAGTAGTTGTTGTTAGGAAATTTTTCTTTGAATTAAAACTTTTGCAACACAAAAATTCCCTATTTTTAAGAATTTGTTTGTGCAATTATAATATTTCGACATAAATTGATTTCAACTCTATATAAAACACTAGTAGTGATTATATTTAAATTATATGCATGCACTGGCATGCAGATATATTTTTTTTTTATTTTACATTGGCGATTTTTTGTTCGTTTAAATGCGTATTATTAATTATAAATAAAATTTCTTAAAGATATTCTCCCCCTCCTCCACCTTTTTTTTTTTTTTTTTTTTTGACTGGTGGTACAATTTCTGATAGTGGAGTTTGTGGTCCAATAACACTAAAAGTACTCTTTGTATATGGTCCTGGATTTATAAATAAATTGGGAATCAAACGTTCTCATTACACTCTCTCACACAGGTATGGCATGGAATTGTGGAGAGTAATATACTGGATCGGGTAGCCCTCTCATCATCTGATTACATCTAATATTAAAAGTCTCTCTAGAATAGCTCTCGTATAACTTCAAAATAATACTCTAATCGTGCATTTTTTTTTTTTTTTGAATCAGTACCTGTTTAAAATTGAGGGCAGGGATTTTGATTGCTTTCATATTTTCATATTTTTAATTTTATATTTTATTTAACAATTAATAAATTTATTTTCTCCATTTATATAAAATAAAAAAAATGGTAGAACCATATCTCGGATGTCATTTTAAAAAATTTCTTTTACTTCATATTGAATGTAGCGATTTCTTTCTATGCAAGATGCAAGTAAAAAACAACGCGACTCTGGTCGTAGCAAGAGAGCAGTGAATAAAAAGAGAAATGTGAATTTAGAGGGAATGCAATATTGAGTGATATTTACTATATTACTCTCCACAATTTAATAATTTATTAGTAAACTAAAAGTATTAATTTAGTAATTCTAGTAAGTAATATACTTACATTTTATAGAGGCTCTTCATAAAGTTCAACTCAGGCGAGCATTTTCAGGATCAAAAAAAAAAAAAAAAAGTAAATCAAAATTAATTTGAAGGGAGAAATACATATCACAGTTATGTTTTACACCCTTATAGGTTGACTTGAATACAAATATATTTGATATATTTAACTGCATATCTGTATGTTTCTGAATTGTTATTGAAAAAGTATTATAAATATTAAAATCGAATAACAAATAATTATATTTTGCAGCATATTCCACTTTTTTTAGCAAAACAACTGCTTCAATGAAAGCTTCTGTGTCCCATTTCCACAAAAGTTCTAATTACTTTAAAATCCCGCTTAATAGAATTTGCATGGCACAGGTAACCACCCTTTCCCTTTATTTACAGATATGTGGAACGCATTCATTAACTCCCGCTTGTTGAAAACTTCCATTCTTCGACAAAAGCTGAATGAGTTAGCAAATACGACGTGAGGTCGAAACGCGTTCTTTCAAACAATTTAATTAAACTGAAATACAAGAAGCACTAGCAGCTTTGTGAAATACGCCGCTTTTTTCTTTCACAAAGGAAATGTGAAAGCAAGAAAAATAAAAGCACCATGCGAGAGAAGGATATCAGTTTCAAAAATCGAGAATTAACCTCATCCTTATAATCGCGTGACCATCAAGCCCAAGTTATGTTCAGACACTTCGCGTGCGACTGGTCATTGTACCGCCCTCACGGAAATACCCAAGTGAATGCTCGATATGATTGGTTTTCTAAGAGAAACATTTTTCGGAAATTTCTTGAGCCTCTTCAGCAATAGTTAATATTTCAGAAGAATTGTATTTTCGGGGCGTTTTACAAAATCTCCTCCCCCCCCCCTTTTTTTTTTTTTTTTACTCTTTCCATGTTGCGTTTTCTTAAGAATTTATTCTTCGTGATTCCGTGGTGATGGTGGCGTCTGTTCTTCTTTTTTTTTTTTTTTTTTTTTTGTGGTGCAACGTACTAAAAGGATTAATTGAAAGAACACTAGCCAAACTGCCAGCGTATCATGATACAGCTGATACCGTTCGTGAAAGGGAACTCCCTTTTCAGAGAAAAGCACGAAATTTTCCGAGGCATTGCCCTCTGGAATGAAATAACTTTCGATGTAAAAATCAAAATTAGTTATTACGTTCATCACGAACACGACTATAATTATTTCAGCGCTCAAATCAACACAATTTTTAACCGGATATTTGCGATGAGGTTAATATCAGCTCATTTCTAACTTGAAATAAAAAAATTTAATTTTTTTTTTATAATAACTCATTACGAAATTCCCTCCTCCCCTCGACAAAAATAACTGTTATTAGTTTCATATAAACCAAAACTTAATTTATTTTGGTTTCAGAGTTTTAAAAATTTTTTTATTTATTATACTATTGAACAAAGACTAGGGAAAAAAAAGAAATTACTAACAAAAAGAACATAAGAATAAACAGGAACAGTTGAAAATACATACACATTTTTGAAATGATATTAAATTTGAATAATTTAGCATAAAACCTACGATAAAAGAAATTCTATCAAAATTTATTAAATTAATGGCGATAGACGAATATTTTGATTTTGAAGTGTAAAATAGATTTAGCAGTTAATTAATAGCAGACTTAGTTAATTTACACAATAGATCGATTCAGCAGAAATACCGTGAAAATTGAAATCTTGCTGCTCGAAATCTCATTTCACTTTGAAATCGAAACCCCAAATTTGACAATTAATTTTCCCATAATGCTGTATTATGTATTTTTTAAGAATATTTGAGAACTATACTTAAATATATATTTATTAATTTAAGTAAAATTGTGCACACCATTTTTAATTTACGACTTATGTGACTTACGACCACATAAAAAATATAAATAAAGCATAATTGCATGTTGTATATTCGTGTACAGTACATACAAATAAATGCATACTATGTATTTTTCACATTACGTACAAAAATTATGCATGTATGATTAAATTTTTGTGTTTTAGGAGAGTTCAGGGGAATCATGCCTCCTTAAGAAAAGATTTTTTTTTTTCGGTATTGTATAAAAGATAAAATTTAAATAAAGTGACTTTTTAGATTTATAGTTTACAGTTAATATGTTAATAAGGATTAAAATTATTTAAAATATTATTTTAAAAGTATATTTCAAGAACGTGACATAGTGGTGTGATTACCCCGGTACCCCGGGTTAATTCCACCACACTTTTGGTCTCAGATGCCCTCCTCTTGCAAATTATAAATGTTGAATTTCAAATAAAATTTGAAGAGATTAAAAAGTCTAAACAAAATTATGTTCCCTAAAATATCAGTTAAACGTACATTGATTTATATAACATTTTTTTTAATAAATTTAGCAAAAAATCGAATGTTTTTCAGATCCCTTAAATATTCCAAATTTATTTCGGGGATCTACTTATTTTCTATAGCCGTCGAGAAAACATTACCCTGACAGAAGTCGCATTTATAATTTCTGCAGACTCAATCACATAGCAATCTGATTTTGCCTATTTGCCACAAAAAGTTCATTCTACGTTTCTTCAAATACCACACTTTATCCATGCCATACTCTATTCAAATTATGCAAATCTTCATGTCTTTTGATAAAACATCAAATATGTTACCCCCTGAGCTATCATTACACGAGTCTTTTTTATCTAAATCATCTTAATCAGTAGAAAATATAGTAAGAATTAATCGACGTCTATAGGTCTCTTTTTTTAAAAAATTCATCTCTCAAAATGATTATTGGAATAATAAACCATAAAGCTATACTTTTTATTAACTTTCAATCCAGCATTTTTCTTATAGCTGCTTTAAGTTCATCATCTATCCATTTTGCCTTTTCAGTGGTTCTTTTTCTAATATGAGATATGTGAAAAAATAATTATCAGATATTTCAGGTAAATAGTTATTGGGTTGTACCTTTGGAGTATAGCCCACTAATTTTGATGGAGCTATTACGTCTGTAGAAGAATATGACGGACGATCTTAATTCATGACGCTTTATTCATAAAAAAATATAATATAGTAATACAAATGATTTATTAGTAGAAGGCACACATGTATTAGTTACATCTATGAATTAACATAGAAAAACCCTTATCCCCATTTCTGCATAAACCAGAAATCATAAGGAGGCAGTAAAAAACATTATTTTCCGCAATAATGAATACACTTCCCCACTGAGCGATCTAATGATACTGGACAATTTCTCCAGTTTCCTAGTACAATGCAACATAGTACATCAGGACCTTTCTGCTAGCTTGGCGTGTACATAGCATTGCGGCATTACCTTGTATGGCGTCGTTTCTCCGGTCTCCCCAATATAAAATTTTTATGACTGCTTTGAATGAAAATAGTAGTGGAAAACATGAATCAGACTTACCACTTATCAGTCGGAATTGAACTCAGTTCAAAGTCGAGGATACCCAAATGTAAAATTCGCACATAATTTTTTAAAAAAAACTTCTAATTTAAATCATCTTAATTTGCTAATACTATAGAAGCAATTGACGATCATATATAGAAATCGATTGGAATGTTTTTCTCGAATGTAAGAGGCTACGAGCACATAATAATAAAAAAATATCGCATAATTTTCTCACATAATCGGAAAAGAAACCCTCACACGCATTCAGAAAGACCAGTAAATGGACCGAATCTCTAACATTCTCATAGTAAAAACAAACTCTTAACAAGGTACAAACATTAACTACCGTTCAAAAGATTTAAAATTCACCATTATTTTTATCTAGAAATTGAACAACTTACTTAAAATGCAATTATTAGTTTTGAAACAACATTGCATCAGGGCCTTTTCCTGCCATGCTTTACGAACACATATAACTCAGAATATGTGCTTTGAAGGTCGCAAGGCGAACGGCAATACATTTCGTAGCTTGAGAAACATTTTTTCTATGATTTTTTTTTTAAAACTTTACTCATTTCATGTCAATAAAAATGAAATTTTGTAAGCGATTTCTCACTCACTTTCTAGGTACTAGAGGGCTGAAATATTGTATAGTCATGTATTTTTGATAATAGTACAATATTTTAATATTCACAGAGCTTAACTATCAGTTAACAATAGGTTAACTTAAATTTAATTCCATACTAATAGTGTCACCGGGTAAGGAATTACTCTCAAAAACGGCGATTAAAAAAGAATTAAAAAATCTCATGTTTAATTCTATAATGAAAGTGTTATTTAAAAACTATTTTTGTTAAATTTATTTTTATATTCATCTTGTGTATGTGAATATGCTTTGAGTTAATTACTTCTTATAAAAATAATTCACACAGAATTTTAACAGCGATAAAAAAATTTAACAATAAAAATATATTCATTTCAATATCTATAAACTTTTATCCACTTATTTCTATAAAGGAAAAAGTGCGTAATTCATGCGCATTTCTTTTAACTCTTTTCCTTATTCACGTTTTCTGTGCTTATTCGTTTTTACTCTAACTCATTTACTAGTAGTTCAATGCTAAAAGTTACTCATTACCAATTAAGCGAGGCAACACTGTACTAATGCCATGCTGATAAGAATGCGGAAAGTGGTGGCACTTGAGAAGAATCTCTAATTAGTCAGATTTTTTAATAAAATGCCTGCTCATTTATTTTTGGCGTATCTTGCACTATAACTGATGCTACTAATTAGCCGATAATCAAGATTTTTTTTTATTTCAACTCCTACTTCTGTATGTCCTTCATGTATATTTATGCCCCCTATATGTCTTTCAAGGTTATAAAGATTCTAGAAATTATTTTCGGCCTTCTTTACTGATGACTTCTTAGTAATCCGAAACGTTTCTGGTTGATATTGAAGCCATTTTACTTTGATTTTTGTCTACTTATACTCTCTGGCGTGATATAAATGGTGTTTAAGTTTAGTCGTATTAACGTTCCGTTTTAAAGCAATACTGGAGCTATTTCGGGACGGACCTCCTAATTTTGAGCCGTTGTTAGATGACCAGGACGGCGCCTGTGCTGGTACCCTATCTCCAAGCTTCCACACCACACCAGCGGGAGGACGTTTTGCCCCGGCGGATTTAGTATGCACTAGACCCACTTTCACGGCAGTTCTTCGGTAGAATTGAGTCTCGAAACTGAAACCCTCCGGTTCTGAAACCAAGACCTTACCACCAGGCCACTGCCACCTCATGTAAGCGGTGGGAAGCATAAATTTGAGAATTTTAATACATTATGGATATAGGAAAATCTGAGAGGTCAATAAAAAGCGTTAAAGGCGGAAGAACGTTAAAAATGGAAGCGTAAAAGCGGAGTAATACTCTATATTGATTATTCCGTTACATAACTTTTTGTAAGATTCTTAATCAAATAATTTTAGAAGCTGAAACTATTAACAATTAAAATGCACTTTCTAATGGACATAAAAGGATGTTCTTTCAAAAAGAATTTTTTTAAACTTCATCTGTGTGAATACACGTTTTAAGATCCAGTCTTTTATTCAAACAAAAATAGATGCATTTGAGTTAGCAAGAAAAAATACATCATATATATTATTTCAAAGATGTTGCTTTTGTGACTGAAAGAAATTCTACATTGATACATTAACTTTTCTAGAATAACAATTGTCTATTTTTTCTCTGTAATTTTTTACATTCACTTTGGTTTCCCAGTACACATATGCCCCATTTAATTTAATTAGAAATATTATGTCGCAAATTCTAAAATTGCAAAATTTTATAAGCAAGACAATACTTGTTTACAAAATAAAAAGTTTGATTTGAAGATCAGCTGCCGGGGAAATTATAATGCAACTGCTTAAATATAATAAATATTCTTTCCATAGAAAATACCTAAGGCATCATAATTTCTGATTTATAGAGCTGTTTTCGCTTATTTTATTTATTCAGTTTTCAACTTCAAGATATTTATGTGGTTAAGAAGGGATTTTTTTTTTCCAGAAGTAAATATTTTGGAGTCTGAACAAGCATTTCATTGAATATTTTTTCTTACAATCGAGTTCAA
This sequence comes from Argiope bruennichi, assembly GCF_947563725.1. Taxonomy (NCBI): domain Eukaryota; kingdom Metazoa; phylum Arthropoda; class Arachnida; order Araneae; family Araneidae; genus Argiope; species Argiope bruennichi. Next base: position 55,323,053 of record NC_079162.1, read on the forward strand.
TTTTAATAAAATTTTATCTTCTAAAACATGCACTAAATATCTGATAATTGTGGAAAAAGAAACCACAACGGAACATTTCAACATTCAATTACAAAAGATTATATACCCATGAAAACAAAGTTTAAAAATGAAAAGTAAAAAAAAAAAAGTAAAAACTCTTACAAAACAACGTAAAATTGGAAAAAAAATCAGTAATTTCCTCTATTCATCATGATACAATTTATAAAGTTGAAATCACTGATAACAAAAAAAGTATTAAAAACTTAAAATATTTATCTTTAAACTTTATTAATGAACCTTAGGTGCGATACTCATTTGATAATAAGATTTTAATGAAGTCTAATACATCAGGTTATAAATAAGGAACGATTCATAGCACATAAAGATTTTTCTATTCTTTATAATTCGATTTCTTCAATAACTTATCACTAATATTTAAAAATCTATTTCTTCTAACCTGAAAATATCTCTCTTAAAATTTCACTAACAGTTCTCAAGAATTAAGACTTTTAATCTCAGAACTATTTATATTACTCAATGATATCTGCAAGAGACTTCGTGTTTTTTAAATTTTATTTTGTTTGTTTGAAAATATGATAGCTAATTTTGTATAGTCAGGCAATGCATGTTTATAAGCATTGCATTTCTTGATATATATATATATATATATATATATATATATATATATATATACCATTACAGATATGAAATAATAATCGCAAGGAAAGATTCCGACCTGTTGCAGAGATATCCGTTTATTGGGTAAGCTCACCTCTACATATAATGACTCTAAGAACCACGCAAAACGTACCCGATTACGAACATCTCGCGCACAGATGCTCATAAAGAGGAACGCCCTGTTATTTACAAAGGGTTCGTTAAGCTGTCACAACACTCTTAGTGTACCACCAAGCGAAACGGGGTTTTATTTAGTTACACGATAACTTTTCATCCTCGTACTCGAGTCCCCCCCCCGCGAACTAGTGTATGCAATGAGTAATTTATATGTACACACATGCATTGAAATGTTAACATTGTTTCTTCTTTTTTCCTTATTATATATGTTACGGCCAAAGCCCGAAATCTGCCAATTCGCGTTTTGGCCAACGTTGCTGTAAACTTACCGGCCAATGTCCGATCTTTTCTTGATTTCGGGCTTTGGCGGCCAATTCGCGAAGTGGTTTGGGATGATCGGCCAAAGTAGGAAGAAAGAAATCAAAAGCAGATTTTTTTACACACTTTTAAAAAAGAAGTATTTAAAAATGAGTATTTCTTTGTACTTTTTTTTTAGTACAATTGTTTCAGAAACGAGCTCAATTATAAATAACACCTCTGAGTTAAAAATAAGCTTGTAATATATAAAAATATGATTTCGTATTATTCTGTTCTCATATTAAAGCCATAATAGAAATTATTCAGTGAACGTACATGCTGTAACAACGTGATAGCGTGAAGAATCTTAGATTTGAGCTCTTCAAAATGACGAATTATATCTTGAGCAAATGCGGTGCGCATCGTGTATGAATACAAAGTCAAATTGAGTACTCAATTTGTCAACTACCTTTAAGGGTGATCCTTAGACTTTTTCTGCTCCATAGGCCTAATGTTAAAGATCCCAGTTCACAGTGTCTCCCGAAATATCACTTCAAAAAATCTGAAATTTTTTGCAAAGGTAAATAGCAAATATAAGGGCTAATTAAAACAAATATGAAGGAAAAATAGTTTTATGCTAAAATTATTTGAAGACATTTCTTTGATGGCGCCCTGTGTCGAATTTCATCTACGACATGTCCTTATTTATATTTTATACATCGAATAACTATTGGCAGGACCTTCTCAGGAACGTGGCACCCTCCTTTCTACCACGTGCACGCGGTCACACCGGAGGTGACAGATCTACTGCCTATCTGTCAATCTACCATCATCACATCGGGCTTTGACCAAGGATTCCCAGCCACTTCGCGAAATGGCCAGCCAAAGTAGAATATACAATATTAATTGCAAGTACTTCGGACTTTGGCTGAACCTCTTGGCCAAAACGCGAATTCGGCAGCCAATTCGCGAAATTGCCGAACTTCGGACTTTGGCCGTAACATATACACATATATACATACCGTCAATCTTTCAAAGACTTAAAAGCAAAAGCCACATTTTACTTTATCCATATGTAGTAAATATATGGAAATTATAATTTGTCCCTTTTATAAATATACCAATATTTCTGATCACAAATGCATGAAAGGGATAAATTGTAATTTCTCATTAATAAATAAGATTAGGACAGTGTGTGTGTGTGTGTGTGTGAGAGAGAGAGAGAGAGAGCGTGGAGGTAGTAGAGATTATTTTGAACTTTTAGTCCGTTTCAAATATGTGGTTTATTATAAAAAATATATTTAATTAATTATTTTTCTGCTTTTTAGTCTTGTGTGCGGAAAATTTTGCAATCGATTTCAAACTAATTTCCCGGTGAGTTAAGGATTTAGCAGGACACCATTTGTCGATAGTGAAAGTTTTTAATCGATTACAAAATTTGTACCAAACAGATAAACAAACGGACAAATAAGCAGTGATAGTAAGGTCTCGGCTTCGGAACTGGAGGGTTTCAGGTTTGAGACCCGATTCCACCTGAGAGGGGGGTACCAGCTCAGGTGTCGTCCTCGTCATCTGGTCGCGGTTCAAAGTTACGAGGTCCCTCCGAAATTAGCCCTAGTGTTGCTTTAAAACGGGACGTTAATATAACTAAAAAAAGAAAAGAAAAAAATCGAGAGTGCTACGAGTTCATATTCCCAAAAGAAGAATAGTTTTATCAGGTTCGCGAACATTTTTGAAGTCTCTTTCACTTCTTTAACTGCTTTTCATTAGAAAGCATTAGAGATAATGTTTTACTATAAAACTTCATTTTGCTGTGTAAAAACTTTTTTTTTTCCATATTGCAAAAACAAGCGGCTTTAAAGCTTACATTATAAACTGATATTAAAATTCAAATGATAAGTCACTCGAAAAATAATAGTAGCACCGTCTGTTGAAAAATTTAACATTCTTATCTAAGCTGGAATCACCGAAATTTCGGAAAATTTGGGTTGCGTGATTGGCGGATCACTCGGCACTAAAATTATAATGTTTGAAGAAAGAAAATACTTTCAAATATTTCATGTCTACTTTAAATAAAAATCTCCTTAGTACTCGTGATATACACTGCATTCTTTCTTTACACTAAATTCATGAATACACAAACAATCTCTAAATGAAAGGTAAATATCAATCTCTACAACTATGTAGCTCGTTGTTTCGCATATTCCTTTGTTTGCACAATTATTCTTCTTTCAATCATTTATCAACCATTTTGCATGCAACTTCTAACACAATCGTGAAGAAGGACAACCAAAATTCCATTGTGTGAAGAAAGCTATACCCATTCAGTTTCCTTCTGAACAGCTGTAAAAATATTTCACAAGGAATAACGAGCTGTTTCAATAGCTTCTGTAGACTATAAAGAAAATATTAACAACACTTTCGCCGTGAATTATTACTGGAACTTTCTCTAAAAGCAGAGAGAATTGTAAATTCCTTCCTGCGAGTCATGATTTTTCGTATTGTCTCATTCTAACATTTTCGTAGCATAGAAAAGGAACATATCGCTTCAGACGAAATTTTTCTGTGCGAATTTGAAATTAAAGTATTTTGAAATGAAATTATAATCGAAAATGTGCAAGTTTATTCATAATGACAAAAGTCTCATTACTTAATTCAATTTTCAATTTTTTCTGAAATACAGAAAGGTGTCATAAATTATTATTTTAACTCTCAAATTCTAGTGACTAAGAAATAAAAATTTTTTAAGTCTTTTCATTAATATTTTAATTTCTTCAAATTGTAGCCTTTCATATATAAGTCAATTTTAATATATGCCACTTAATTCAAAGTTAGTAGACAGTATAAAAATATACTAACATCCTTAATTACATCGTTTCATATAAATTATTTTACAAATATTTAAGGATGAATATGAGTTTTAAATTAGTATTTTTTCAATAAGGAAAATACTTACGTTGGAGTATTTATAAGAGGCATTAAAAATTTTCAAATAGTATAGATATTTGTGGTAAATGAATATATATGTATATTGGGATTTATTTCATTTAGATCATTTATTCGACGATATCTCATGTTAGCTTAGTTTTTGTTGAATCCTAAAACTGTGATTATTCAATTTTAATTTGAGCTTTCTTTTTCACATGTTGAGAAGGAAGAGGGGGAGGGGGGTCGCTGCCCCTCAAGGTAGCTGAACCTATGGCCAATCGGATTTAAAATTTGCAAGGGTGTGCAAGAAAAGAGCTTGAGATTTCAATAAGTGTAAATTATTCAACGACAATTGAATAATTCAATTTTCCGAACTCAATTGCCTGTTTCAGTTCGGAAAAATTCTCTCAAAAGATAAAGAGACTAATTATGCTGATCAGAATAACATGCATATATGTACCGCTGAAATTGATTAATCCCATAAAATAGAAAGTATAGAAAATTAATAAGATTTTGAAATATAAATTCAAATAAATATTGTAGAATATCTTATTGCAAATGTAGTTTTTGTTGAACAGATTATAAAATATATAAAATAACATATTTTTAGAATAATCGTTGTTATTAAAATCTTGGAATGACTGTTAGAGTTAATCGATATGGTAAGTCAAAAAATGCAATAACATCAAATTCAGTTTTTCATCATATTCAGTTTTTCATCATATTCATCATTTCTCGCATCCAAATAGTCATTTTTAGTCTTAGCCATCTTAATATAGCTGAATAATTTTACCTTTATCTAAAATCAATTGCAACTAAATTTAAAATAATTGTTAATAATTTTCGAGTATGCTTACTTATGTGGCAGTTGAACTGTAAGTAGATAATTTCTTTCACTTGCTTATTGTGATAAGAATGTTAAAAATTTTACTGTATCTACAAGGTACTTGTCAGCACACAGCACTTTGCGGCATAGATTGAAATACAATGCACACCTTGTGGAATTTATATAAAAATATGAAAATAAGTAAAAAGTATTTCTTAAACAATATTTTTTCGATTGCCATTAATTTTTTTATTAAGTGGTCTTGATCCTTATTGTTTTTTGTTTTGTTTTGTTTTTTCGCCACTAGGAATTGCAATATCGGACCAAAAGTTCAATACCGGTATTCGGTATTTTTTAGATCTTAATACCGGGATACCGGTTTTAATAACGATAGAAGAAATTTTACAAAAAGAAAGAAAACACAGGTGTTTCTTTGTTTTATTTACCAGTTTTATTAGCGAGTGTAAATATCACAAAAAATAATTTTTAACTTGTAAATTATAACAGTATATAAAGAATCACAAAACAAATAAAGAAACATCTTAATTTTTTAAATCACAAAAAAGTGTAAATATCACTATTCAGTCTGTGGTACTACTACAAATTTTTGAAATGTGATCTTAAAAAACATAATGCATCATTTGTACTGTCATTAAGCCTGTAACTTAATTTTGTGCAAAAATTACCAGCTGTCGAAAACGCTCTTCCGGCATCTACGCTAGTTGTGGTACTGTTAGCAATGCGCGATATACTTTTTCCAAGTATTTACCTCTAAATACCTCATCTTCAAATAAATCGATTTCTCGTCAGATGGTTTTGGATAAAGCTGATTTCTGTATTGTATTTTGGTTTGTTGAACTTTTTTTTATTTATCGCTAATTCTAATTTTTATTCAAGAGACAATTCCTTTTCACTATCGACATTAGTGTCATCATAATCTTCGATAACTATACCGAATTCTTCTGAATGTGAATAGGTTTGTGGGTAAAAAATTTTAAGAAAATTTTCTATAAACTTGATCAGATTTGAATTGGTTAGTCTCTTTTCTTCTTTTTCATTTTCATTTTTAAAATCATTATAATTATGTAAATACCGTAAGACATTTTCTATTTCGGTATGCCTTTCTTCTGCGCGATTTTTCATTGTAATATATAATTCTTCAGATAGTGATGTGTGATGTTCTTTCAGTGACTGCAACATGAAATTTATTGTTACATTAGCTGTTAATAAATTAGAATCTTTCTGACATAATGCCTCAATAGCCAATTTTATTAGAAGTAGAGCAGTTATAGTTCTGCAAATGAAGTCGAATTCTTTATCTAAAAAATTAATTTTCAGGTTTAAGTCGATTATTGCTTTTTGGATTGGATTTCTCAGTTTCAAAAATCGTTCCATCATTAGGAGTGAACTGTTCCAACGTGTTTTAGAATCTAATATTAACATGTATTCTGTTTTATTTTCAGTTAATATATATTTTTGTAATATGGCATTTTTTGTAGGGGAACGTTTAAATATCTTAACAATTTTTCGTACTTTATAAATTATAGGAAGCAATTCTTGATGGGTTAATATTTCATCCTCATTAGCAATATCTTCTTCAAAAATTACATTGTCATTATCTTCATTGTCAATATCACTCTCACTTTCTTCAAAGTCGGAAACCAAAATTTATTCAGGTCTTGGCTCTGGGGAGATCAATTCTTTGTAAAATCTTGCACAACCCCCCCGTGATTTCTTATTTTGATTTTGGACATCTTGTTTTCCATAACGTTGATCCACCAGACTCGTTCAAGGGCCGCGGTGGCCTGGTGGTAAGGTCTCGGCTTCGGAATCGGAGGATTTCATGTTCGTGATCCGATTCCACCGAAGAACCGTCGTGTAAGAGGACCTGTTGCACGTTAAATCCGTCATGACCAAACGTCCTCCAGCTGGTGTGGTGTGGTGTGGAGAGGGGGGGTGCCAGCTCAGGTGTCGTCCTCGTCATCTGACCGCGGTTCAAAATTATGAGGTCCGTCCCAAAATAGCCCTAGTGTTGCTTCAAAACGGGACGTTAATATAACTAAATCAAACCAAAACCAGACTCGTTCAAGGCCGTGGATGGATTCTTTAAGATGAAAAGATGTGGTGAGAGGGCAGTTAGTTTCATAATGAGGTAAATTATCCACTTCACCACTGCCATAGTTATCCGATCCTTTCATATGAAAACATTTGAAGTACGAAGGGAAAGATCCATGGCCGGTTGCAAAGATTTTACCTAGCTTGTTCCAAGATGCTGGGTTAAAGGAGACTTTGGAGATAATTTGGTAAATATTTCTACCAATTGAGCCATTATCCTTTTCTTCTTGCCATCTCTGTAAGCTCAAATTATTTAATATTTATATATTATATATCATTTATTCTGTATTACTTATAAGACTTAAAGCCAAACGATTCTGCTTCTGTACTCATATTTTTTTTTTTTTTTTAATTGCTTGGTTTCAGCAAAAAAGTTTCAATTTTTGTATTAATTGAATTACTTCCACTTTAATTTAAAGTTCAAATTTTATAGCAGCTAATTACTGCTGACAGAAAATTAGAGATGCATACTACAATAGTCTTCTATAATATTACAAGATATATAACTATCAAAATTTGAAGCTTAAAAATATTTTGCTATTAACAGATCAAGTTACATAAAATATTTTATTAAAAATTTTCGAGAGCATTATTTCCGACGAACCTACTGATCGCAAATGCAGTCAGGGCCTAACTTAGCCTAAATGGGGCCCAGGGTAAAAACTTCTTTGGGGGCCTCTCTCTGTCTTTTTTGTCTTTGAAAAGCAATGTTATTTTAACTAATATATTATTTTCTTTTCATTAACTGAAATAAAGATACATAAAAAGATCAACAACGGATTTTACACTGAACCGATATTTTGTTTAAAAAAAGTTATTTAAAGAAGGAAACGTAGAATATACTTTCTATTCGATTTGGGGCCCCTCTAATGTGGGGGCCCGGGGCAACTGAGCTTAGTCAGGCTCTGGAAGTAGCTAATAGCAAAATAAAATGACAGCCAAAACAATAGAAAATATTTATTAACTTATTATTAAACTTGATTATTGAACGATGTTTTAAGCTAAACGAATTAAACTTATACTAACTGAATTATGCGTTATATGAAATGAAATCAATCAAATCAGATGTTAAAAAACTTTTCAAGTCAAATTTGGATTTTTTACCAAGGTACAATAACTCAATTAACTTCTTCAAAAATATTAGTCATAAGTATAAGAAATAATTTTTTAAAATAAAGTTACTATTTAATAAAAATTGTGAAAATTTTAAATTCTGTTATTCTAAGTTGGTATTGTTAAAAAGTTAAATTTTTAATTTTATAGTCGTGTAATTTTTTCGGATTAATTTCCTCCGAAGTTACTGTGGAAGAAAGGCAACATACTGAATAAATTCTCACAGCTTGAAGCGGCTGCTGTCGACGTACGCTGTTTCATTTGCTCGCAAGATTCTCCGTTTCAGTAATTGACATATGCCTATTTTTAGGCACTGTTAAACCAATACTTTGCAACAAATGAAAACCTGGCAAAAAGAATAAAAATTTAAAAAAATAGTGGTAGAATAATTCAAAGTTAACAATTTTAGTGTGTACAATTTTTTAAAATTGTTTTTAAGTTTTAAAAAAAATTAGTAACCGAAAGAAATACTTTGCAAAAATAAAATTGATATCACTGAAATGGTAAAATTTTATCTTTTAAGGGGGAATTAAAACATTCCTTTTAAAATTATTTCTGAAGTTATTATAGAAAAACGGTGAAATTTTGGTTAATTCTTAATTAATTGAACATTGAATTAACTTTTGCATTTCGGAAAATTGACAGCACTGTCAGTCTTGTCTTAACGAATAAGTGTGCAAAGTTTGGTTTAAATTGGCTCAGTCGTTTAAGAGGAGATGTGGAATATATATACATACTTGCATACATAGACACAATGACTTTTACTTATATTAAAAAGGAATCTTAAAATGATTTTTTTTCCCTAAATTCACTGCCAGTCGGTATCATGCGAGTCGAATAAAAAATTAAATAATCTGACAGATCCATTAATAAATAAATTCTGAAAAGATTAAAATTTTGTATAATCATAAAAAATATAAACGTGTGTACAGTTTCAAAACTCTTCTATATAAAGATGAGAGTAAAAAATTCCATTACAGTTTTTTTTTTCTTTAATTACATCTATTCAGAATTCCATTACAAAGTATTACATTAGAAAGAAAAATACGTAATTTACATCAGATACGTTATTTATAAAAATAAATAATTTCCAGATTTAAATCAAATTTTTTATCATTATTTAAATGAATCTGTAAAAAAATCGCATTATTCTATACTAACAAAATTGCTACGGAATTTAGAAAATAATATTCTAGATGTTTTCAAAAAAATTGTATCAGAATTCAACTCAGATTAAATTTCCATTCATTATTATGATGTGGCATTCAAGAGAGAAAAAGAAAATCTTATTTCTACTCGGATTATTTTAAAAATCTTCCTTTATTTTTTGATTTATTTATTTTATCATGCTTATATATATTTACAGAACTAACTTAGATCTTTTAAAACAAATCATGTTCTTGTAAGCAAGTAATGCGAAAAAAATCGATGCAAAATAATGAAAATAGTGGAACTTGACCAATTTAAAACTGTTACAAAAACTCGATTTATCCAAAAATCTGAACTTCTAAAACTAGAAAAAATGCGGCAAAAGAAAAAAATTTTTTTTAAAAAAATTATGAGTGAATCAATCTTTTTAAATTAAAATTTACAAAGATTGATTCCCTCATAATATTCATCATATAGTATAATGAAAAAATGACCTGTGAAATTTAAAAAATAATTATAAAATTACATTTTTATATCATTATTAAGAAATACTGGTCTTCCTGAACGAGGCGACGAGTCACAAATATTAAAATTATTCATTCTGAAGCAACAAAATAATGTTTGGGAATTACGTGCCTCTAATGTGCGAAGATAAACTGCACAAATGTTCTTATAACATTTGTTGCGTCAATACTTTTGCAAAACTTGATTAAAACGCAATTTCGAATATGTAATTTGTTTAGATTTCAAATCGGAAAGATATATATAAAAAAAAGCACTTTAATTTGAAAAACGCCTTGTGGAACTTCAGTACTTATAAAAAATGATTAGTATTAAACAAATGTTTATATGCACAAATATGAAATTACTTTCCGGTACCACCCCAATAAAAAGAAATTACATTGGAATCTGTATGACTTTTAGGATTTAATAATTAAGTTATTTTCTGTTTATTTCGAGTTCTGAATTTCAATAATCGAGTTCTGTTTATTTCGAGTTCTGAATTCAAATTAAGTCTGTTTACTGTCTAATCATTAGAGAATTTCTGAATATGGTTTAGTCCTAGTTATGTTATGAGATATCGTACGAAAACTCAAGGGAAGATTACTTCTGATGAAACTCTGCGTTAAAAGATTATATTGAATCGTTATTTTGTGCTGTGAATAATTTGAAAGAAGGAATTTTGTAAAAAGGTAACTAAAACGAAAAATAGATATTCCTTATCGAACATAATTTTAAAAAATGTATCATGTTTTCGGATGCTCGAAACCTTTCAGTCTACGTGTATTTCAAGCGCGTTGCCATCCTGAATTGTTTGAACCAATATCCTCTACGTCACTACCGTGAGCTGGTACTTCAGTTATTTGAAGTTGTGTTTGGTTCTTCTGAAAGATGTACTTATAACTAACTATGCAAGTTTAGGTGATGGGTGAAATGTTTTTTTAGTAACTTTTTCTTGTGATCTTCAGCTTCAAAATTTTTTTGTCATAATGTTTAGGTTTAGACTAGGGACATCCGTCTTTCAATTTCGTAAACATTCTATTTCTCTTAGCATTTTCAGAGGATCTTTAATTCTTGGGATCCTGTACCTCCTCTATAGGACGATGTATTCTACATTTCCGGACGGAAAGAACACTGTTAAGGGAACTGAATTAAATAAGGTGCCGAGATTGTTTTCTTCTTATTTGTATTCTTAAGTTATTTTTAAAAATAAATTGGAGCGAATTTTGTGCTTGCATGCTTTACTTGTCATGTATGAATAATCTAGCATGAAGTGTTTTGAATAAAATATGCAAAAAACAAAATTGTTCTTAATAAATATCATCATATTTCTATGTATTAATTAATTTTAGATACCTATTTAGGAACATATTTCGTAATTTTCCATCAGTAGAAATTCTAAACAGTGTACTGATTTTTGTTTTGTTTTTCATCTGTCATTTGTTGATTTTTTTTCATATTCCTTTTCGGTAGGCTGAAGTCATAATGCAGCTAACTAAAAAAAATTTTTTTAATATATTTAGTTGTAACATGAAAATAAAGCGCATAGACTATCTTTGCAAAATGCATTTATTCTGGAAAAATTGGATTTTTTCTTGCAATAATGCTGTTAAAGATAAAATTAATGTTAAAAATAAAATTCAAAATCTATGAGGACTGACATAAACTCTTTCTGTGTCAGCTTTATTATGAATACTTGTTCTGTGTTAGATTCCTTTGTTAGTCCTGTAAAATATAGTCACCTTCAATGAATTTTGATCTATATGATGGAATTTTTCTCTTTTAGTGTTATTCTTAATTTAAGACAAATCTGTAATCTATCAGTTATTTATGTTTATAGTTGTCATAGTTTGGGGAAGGAAATGTGATGCTTGACTGTGTTTAATGTGAACTTGAGTGTAATAAATGTATTATACAGCATGATATAAAAAAAGATTAAATATCATGCGAATAGAAATTTGAAGGCTTGGAAAATTTGCATGGCCACATTCTTCATTAAATTTGATGCAATGCATAATTAATTGGTTTTATTCTTATTAAATTGAAGTATTAATCTCATATTTCAGTTTTGGGAAATGTTTAAATTTTAATCCATTGAAACAATCTAATAAGCTTTAAAGTTTATCTATTCAACATAGCCAAAATAATAGGTTTAATTTGAATGGAATTTTTGCTTTCTTGAGACGCAACAAGAATTTAACTATTTATTCATTTTAACGAATTTCAATTGATCTTTTTAATAGTTTTAAATGCTGAGATATTATATTGTCATAACAAATTATGTTATGATATATGTTTATTAGAAGTAAAAATTAACTTGATTGACTAAACTTTTACTTTATTTATTTTATTAAATTTACTCTAACTGTAAAGTTGTGTGTCAAGTCAAATACATTTCTAATTGTTAATATTTATTGTGTTTAATCATATAGTATATAAATATATCTACAAATCCTTATTTTGTAAATGTTACCAGTAATGTATGAAATTCTGGTAATCTATAGAATGGCTAAACAGTTTTAGGCAAAGTATGAAATATGAGAACTATCTGAATCTATTGTAAACTTTCCCTAGGCATTGTACATTATATCTTAGCAATTGGTTGAATGACAGATGCTATTAGGCGAAGTACAAAAAAGAATCAGTTATTTAAAATGCTATTTAGAAAAAAATAATAAAGGGATGCCATTAAACATCTTTTCAAAATACATAAAGGAAAATAAAAGTTATACGAAACAAAGTTTGCATTTTTTTTTTTTATTAAAGGAAATAAAATATGAACCTGTTTTTTGCACTAAGAAAAGTTTTATTTTTGATTGCTCTTAATTTTATTTCATATAAAATGTATTTTGTACTTTGCCTTGTATTTATTTTGTAATTTTGCTGTTAACATATATGTTACAAAACTTTCAGTTGTTTGCCTTTCATCTAATTGTGGATATAAGCTTATGTATATCATTTCTTATGCTTGTTATTTTTTGTGTGCATAAAAACTGAGCATATTAAGAATCATTACCAACTAAATCTACAATATCAATAAAATTAGCTTTTTTATAAATTTTGTTAGCAATACCTTTGAGTTTTACTATCCATTTGTTTTTTACTGAAAGGAGGTTCAGAAAACAGTTTGTTTTATTGCAATTATATCTGGCATTTTTTAATTATTACTATTAAAAGCATATAAACTGAATGGTTTTTTTCAATATTTTTCTTAATTCTTTAACAATAACTGGCCTGTATAGGTAGATTAAATGAAGAACACTTAAAAATAGAAGAAACTGTGTTTGGCACATTGTCTAATTTTAAGAGGAAATGAGCATTTATATAATAGTGCTGTGGTAAGATCTAAAGGGCAGATATTGTAACTATATGAATTAAACATTAATTTTTGTTTTATTTCTAAATGCTGACAAAATTTGAAGTTGAATGTGGATTTCACGAAGTGCAGTATCTTTTTTAAAATAACAGTAAACATTATTTTCAATTTTCATCAGTATTACTTCTCGAATAAAGGAAAAATGCCTAACCATCAATACTCTGGAAATTCTATTCAAATGCCTTTTTTTCTAATACCATCTTTCCTTTTATTAAGAAAGAGAATTTTGACCTTTCATCTTTAATGAATTTAAGATAACTATTATTTATTAATTTTTTATCTCTCTCTTCTAGAATTCTAGTAGTTTATTTCGGGTAAGTGTTCATGAACTTTGTTAGCTTGTATATGTGGTATCTTGAGAATTAATTCAATTGTAAATTTGTCTCAGGAAATATCTATTGTCATGTACATATATTTTTATTTTTGAAAAATATTTTACCCAAAATGTTCAAAATAATGTTTGTCAAACTTTTATAGAAAAAATTATATTTATTATTAGGGTAAATAATCAATATAGAAAATTTTTTTGGAAATTTTGTATTTTCTAAAATTTCTAAGAATATAATGTCAAAAATTATTTTAATTAAGTAAAAATCAAATATTGTAAAAAATATTAATATACCTTCTTTTCAAATTATTATAAAATTGATTTCATTTAGTGCTCGGAATTGTAATGTATTTCAGTAAATCGGTTAGTAAATTTTTCATGGTAGCTAAGTAATTCCCTGCAAATTAAGATCTTGTAAGCTGTATGCAAAATGATAAATCTGGTATTTTGCATTTTGAATTTAAATTACTATTATGTTTCATGTAATAAGTTTCCAGATAAATGATAATGGAAATAATGATGGATTTTGAAGAATGTTATGAATTACATGCTAAAAACAAAATCTACATATTAAATCTTAAATCATTTCATAATTTTTAGACCAAAATAATAGTTAACAATTTTGCAAATTTTTATGATTCATCACTTTTAATTTTTCACTTCTAACATTTAACTGCTTCAGTTGACCTTTTAGAAATTGAATCAAATTAATGAACCATTTCATTTTTGTTGTAAATAATGTTTTTGAGATGTACAATGCATGTTTTTTCCAAAAGAGATTTTGTGTATCCAAAAGGAACTTTTTAAAAAAGAAACATTTGTTATTAAACATAATAAATGCTTAAATAAATGATAGCAAATCAATTCGAAATGGATGCTTAAAAAATCTGATTTGAATGTTCATAGCAAAAAGTTTTTGTTTAGGTAAGGGGGGGGGGTCTGCCCTGATACATATTGCTTGTGTGTGTGTGGTGTTGCTGCCATGCTTAATAAAGATTTTAAGCTGATATCACATTTTTATAAATTATGTAAAGATGTACAGACTTCCAAGATCTATCGTGACTCACCAAGAATTGATTTGTGACTCGAGGCTCGCATTTGGGAATTCCTAGTCTGAGAGGATTATAAATCTATTTAATGGATTTGAAAATAAATAAGTAAATAAAAACAGGAAAAAAAAGAGAACTTTTTTTCCTAAAATTTTTATTTATAGAGATGACTGTAAGTTTTTTATTCCCTAATATAAAAGTTAAAAATAGCTGTATCACTGTTTAAAATTCTTTTTTATTTTAAATAATGAAACCGTCATATTTAATTATCCAAAAATTAAATTTTTTTGGGTTAATGGTTTACTTGCTTCTAACCATGTTTTCAAAATAATAAAATAAGCAATATGTGCATTGAGTTAAACATTTATAGTTAATAGTAATGATTTAAACAGGAAAAAAAAATTAAAAAGCTGGGGAGTATTTGCATACATTTATGTATATCGAAAGAAAAGATAGAGTTGTTTAAAATAAGATAATATAAGAATAAAAATGAGTTTTAAAAAATTATAATAAAGCATCTTGTAAAGGAATTAAAAAAAAGTTTAAAAAATTAGCTAATATTAGAATTTTCTCAAATTAAGTTTTATACAGAACAAATTTATTTTTCTTGCATTGTGATCATGATGTCCAAAAGAAAGAAGAAGAAAAAAAAAAAGGTTTTGATTTTGTATAATTCAAAACTACAATAAAGTAAAAATTTGTCATTCAGAAACAAAATTTGTAGCAGTGTTTTAAAATATATTAATTTAAAGTCACTGCAAAGAAATATTGCTGGATATTTTTTATTTTCAACCACTGAATAGAAATATTGCTGGATAATTTTTATTTACAACTATCTGGTTTTATTGAAAAACAGCAGGCTTTGAAATAAATAACTTTAAAATTCAAAAAAAGTAAAGCAGTGTATCAATTGCTTAATTGTTCAGTTTTTCTACGACATAATTAGTTCTGTTTTGTGGACACCTCAGTATTACCAACAATCTAAATAAACCCAATTTCAGTTTAGTATGATATACTGTTTTATATGGCATTTTTTTTTATTTATTTTGTATTCCTCTGAACTTCTAAATTGTAATTAAAATGAATATATTCAGAATTAATTTGTTTAGAAAATTATTCAAAAATCGGCACGAGTTTACTAAGTAATTAATAAATGCCTTATTTACTTTTCTTACCATGTTGTTTCATAAATTTTATGTTTCTGTTTAAATGTTATTGTGAGTCTTTCTCTTTTAGTCATGAGTTTACATCTGCGTGTAATACTGCTACGTTTAGCGATTCTTTTATTCTTAATGGAACTTGATATATGTATTTCCTTCAAAAGTATTAAGTTAGAAATGATTTTAAAATTATAAAGTGATTTTATTTTACAAATTTGTTATCTTTTCAGGAAAGAAAATGATCATAAATAATAAGCATTTATTATTAAATTTTAATATACCTGTAAAAAGCTTTAAAATTTTTTACTATTTTTGCATCAACTTAGACCCTTGGCAAAATGACTTTCTAATTAGTTCAGATTTTAAACGAACAAATTGTAAATATGCTTGAATTATTCTATATAATTCTAGCCACCTTTGTCGAACATCTGGTTCGTCGAGATTAATGCTAATTTTCCTTTATATATTTTACATAACTTGATCTATTAATAGTAAAATATATTTATATATCAAATTGTGATAGTCATAAAATTTCATACTATTATAGAAGCCTTAAGTCATTCTTTTCGTTGTACTATGTACCTGCCTAATTTCCTGTCAGCTCCCGTAAAATTTGAACTTTAAATTGAAGTTGAAGTAATCAAACTTCAGTTAATTAAAAAAAAAAAAAGCATGTTTTTGTAAAAATAAGTTTCGAAAACAGAAGCGTTCGGCGTTGAAGTCATGTGCACTACAGAATAATTTTCTCAATTTATGCAATATCTGAAAAAATCATTTAATAAAAATTTCTTTGAGTCATCATAGAACTTAGTTTTAATTTTACTTTCAGGTGAATAATAACGTAAGTTATAATATTTTATTTCCATCAGTAAATATACTTCAAATAATTATGAAGTCTAATTTTATGTAATCCCTTGGTCCTAAGGAATCGTATTCCGCGAAATATGCTTGACACTCCAACTGCTAAATAAAAAAAGAAGAAAAATATTTATCTTCTGCAATCAAATATGCCCGAATTAGGAAGTTATTAATTTTACAGTTTTGGAACTATCATCCTTTTCATAATCGTAGGCTAATCAGCCCATGAAAAAATTCTGAGCGGTGATTGCCATGTCTTCTTTGAAATGGTCGTTGGAGTGCTGTAAATAGTTTTTATTAAGATGGTAATATTCAAATTTTCATGACTCGCTCAGTTTTAGTCGCAATAGAGTAGATCTTTCTTTTTATTTAAAGCTATTGGCCTTTATCGACTAGCTGGTTAACTAAGAATATTGGATATATTTAATTCTCTTTAAATCCTGTAGATATAGCTTGAAGTCCCCGATTCCGCCAAATCATCAGGCATTAGAGCCGTATTTTTATAATTGCCTTTTACATATGCTTTATTTATTGTGTACATGAGCCTTTCTAATGGACTATTAAAAATGTAAATATCCGGTTCATCTTTCTTCTAAATTACGTGGGTATTGTGGTGACTGCTGACGTTGAAAATGACATTTTTCGATCTAGTAGGTAAAATAAATAAATAATAAATAAATCTTTATTCAAACATTTTTCTTTTCAAAACAATTTTTCCTTTTCATTTTATGTCATCTAGAAGCCAAGATGTAGGTAATTTAAAAAAAATGCTGTTTGCTGCTACAGCCGGAAGTTTCTGTATAATGCAGCTTTTAATTTTTTTTTAAACATTTTTCTTAAGTTTAATTACAAATAATATTTTAATGATGTTGTTAGTGCACATCCACAAGTTTTTGAAACTACTTTCTTAGTTTCTGGATATTAACTCGCAACATCTTCACTTTTTCAAGCATTTGTTCACAATATAGTTTTCATTTAGATTTTACAAAAATTTCTTTTCAAAACAAATACAGCCAAAGGACTGGGAAGAAACGGCATCTTAATAGATAATTTCATCGATAAATTGCAAAACTATTATAGAATTGCAATCCTGAAAACCTTAAAAGTATGCAATCTGAAGGCATTGAGCATTTTGTCACTGCATGAAACATTTTATGCTTGAGCAGCGTCCTACAGCAGCCAAAAGCTGGTGCACGTATCAACAGACAAAAAAACTTTACTTGGAAAAGTCACTGGACTTCTCAAAGTTTTATAAAGCCAGTATACATGAAACTTTGTGACCAAAAGTTTCTAAAGCATCCGTTACATAAAAATGACATAGAATGCCAATTATCTAGTCATATTAGCATCTCGTTTTAAAGCAACAGTGGTTTATATTAAGATGGATGTCATAATTTTGAACTGCAGTCAAATGATAAGGGCCGGCACCCAACTTTCCAAACTATCTCACTACCGGAAGGAAATTTGGCCCCGACCGATTTAGCGTGCTGCAGAGCACTTACATGGCAGTTCTTCGGTTGAATCGGGTCTCGAACCTAAAATCCTCCGGTCTTGAAGCTGAGATTTGACCAAAAGTTCACCTCAGTGTGCGAGTTGTCACTGAAAGCTTTGATGGCTTTTGCAATGAAATATAGTTTCGAAACAACATTTCGTTGAACTATTTTTCAGTTTAATGGAGATGGGGGCTGGTATATTAAGTGTACTAAATAATTTGCTATTGGATATTTGCAGTTATATGCCTGACAGTGTAAAGCTTATTGAGTAGGAACGTATCCGTGTTTCAAAAAGACTCATTAATTTCTATAAATGTTCACATAATAAAAATATGAGCACAGTTAGTGAAAAAAATATATGAAGAAAAAGAAGGTTTGACTTATTAGCGGGAAGAATTTGGACTATTTCCTAATGAAGAAATGTTTTTTATAGTAACTACAAACTTTAAATGCGTTTATCTCAATTTTTTTTTAAATAAATGATCAACCATTAACCTAATATCTCCAATACTAATTAAAATTTTTAATTACATTTTCAGGGAATGTTTTATATACTATTTTTAATAAATTAAACTAAAAGTTTTTATTTATAACCTTTTATATCAGAAATTAATTGGAAAATTCCGAATAACATCTGTATTCTAACATATAAACCTTCATTATATATTTACATTTCAATCAATCACTCACTTAGATTTTAGTTTTTTTTAAAAAAGATAATTTATGTGACTAGTATGTAAAGGAAATTGTGATTGTCCCATAGAACTTTTGTTAAATTTTTCTTCAAGTTAGCCAATTAAAAAAAAATCTTTTACGGAAATTTATTTTTTAGGTTTTTATTATTTCTGTGCAATTTTTAAAAAAATGCCAAATAAAACTTAAAAAATAGTTGTTTTTTAATGACCTCATTTATAGAACTTAAACAAAAAACAAACTCCACAGAACAAAAAACAATCTTGTAAATTACAAAGGTATTAAACAGAATTCTTCTTTAGCATTCAACAATGAAAGAAAGTCATGCATGAAAACTGTTTGAACTTCAGAGAAACATGCAATCTAATTTTGGGAATTAGGCAAAAAAATATTTTTTAAAAATTGCTAATATTTAGCAAAACTTTGCACATTTATTAAATTGGTATCATTAAAAATTTTTATTTTTACCAATGAAATTTTTTTCTCATAATATTTTTGGAAGTTATTGCAGAAAAAAAAATAAAGCTTAATTTTTAATTAAAATTATAATTAAAAATTAAAAAAAAATTGCTCTAAGGTGCACATTTTCATTTTCCAGGATATATATGTGCCAAATTTGGTAGCTCTAGACCAAACGGTCTGGGCTGCAGAGCACAACACACATGCACCCACATTAATCTTTATTATTAGTATATATTAATATATTTCATTTGAGATCTTAATTGCCCTTTTTTGTTTGCTATTTGTAAGTTCTGTTATTGTTTACAATCTTCTCAGTTAAGAATGAATATATTGATTATTTCTGCGACAAGTTCAAGAATGGTATTATTTCATTATATAGATTTTGCTTCAAAATTAATTTTGAGTTGATAAGTTTTTTATTTAATTACATTTCCAAAGTGAAGATGTTTCTATTGAACAGAATAATTTTTTCAAAATAAGCTTTTTTTATGCTTTTTTTTTTTATAATTTCTCCTTCTCTTCAAGTTTATTTAAGTGCATATTTACATCTGAATGTATTAAATACAAGCTTAATAAATGTTTGAAAAAATTATTGAAATTTCCAAGGATTCATATGGAATGTTTCATTATTCCAGAGGTGGAAATGGTCAGTTCCTGAAATTCTGCAAGTATTTACTTTCCTTCTCTTTTTTTATAAGTTGATTGTGTATTTTCTAAAAGAGAGTGTGCAGACAGTGTTAATATTTTTCTCTTTTGTCCAGATTGTTGCAGAATTTTAAAAACAGGGTAAGTGACTGTACCCATCTTGTTTGCATAAAATTGTATTGAATTAGTTACTTCTTGTTAGTTATCTAAATAATAATTTTTGAAAAAGCCTTCTTTCTTGTTATTTTATCAATGATTCTGTATACTGAGCACATCGCCATAAAAAAATATTGGAATTCTGCCAATGGTTTTTGATAAATTTCTTTAGCAGAAAGAAGATGGAAGTAACATTCATTCACTTTGTAGGGAAATTGTAGAAGCAGAAGAAACCTTTATTGCTAAATGGTAACTTGTCGTAAAAAATTACTACTTAAATCTTTTAAATTAAATCTTGAGGTCTCTGTAGACTAGCTAACATCATGCAAAGAAATGTGATGATCTGAAATATGTGATCAGTTAAGAAATCTGTGCAATATCTCATTAAAAGATTAAGATTTAGTGCATGGATATGCAACAACCTGAAATACTAAGGGGAAATAGTGCTATGGATTTTAAAAAATGATTTAAATAGTTTTTCTATCCTTAAGTTCTGAACTTGGGGGATATTTCACATTAATATTTGGATATATTCTTATAAATTCATTTTGCTTTTCATTATTTTTTTTTTTTTTTTTGAGTACATAATATTGCATATGTACACAGAGCCTCTTTCTCAATTACTATTGAATGAAACTATTGAAAATAATTCTTTATTAGGCAGTTTCCTGTGCAGTTTCATTTAAAAAACAAATTGCAAAATATATTAATGTTATAATATATAGAATTTCTCTTTGAAGTTATTTTCATGTATTTTGAACTATTGAAATTCTGTCAGTTATTTTGAGTTTTCTGAAAATTTATACTTAAAATTTTAATATTCTTTATTTCATAATCTATTTTATCAAATGAATTCCTCTTAATTCCTTCACTTTTGTTTTGAATAAAAATGTTGTCTCCAGGATTTTCAATTTAGATCTGTTTTTTACTGAAATGCATAAAAATGCATCATTTGACATTGCTTTTATTATTTGATAATTAATTATTACTTTTTAAAAATATTTTTATACTTAATATGTTCTCCATTCTTAATTTTTTAAAATATTTTTCTTTATTTTCCAAGAGCTATTTAATAATCTTTGTTGTTTAAGTAACAATTCAAACCAGAAATTATTAAAAAAAAAAAAAAAAAAAAAAAAAAAAAAAACCAATTGTTGCAGATTTAGGTTTATCCATCGTCTGTTGGGCACTGTTATTATAACTGTATCACCCTGTTTTATTGAATCCATTAAAACCTGTACTTTTTGGATTTGACTGACAAATTTAAAATTTTATGTGTAAGTTGTTAGTATGACATTGAGTTGACCAACTGACAACTTTTAAGAATTTACCCTTTCAGAAATTTTCTGAAAACTAGTAGAATCAGAACATCAAATGCAAAGCATGGTATTCTTTCAAAAAATCTAGTCTGAAATGATTTGCTGTTTACAAAATAGGACCTAAGAATGAGATGCTTTTGAAATGATTGCAAAAGGAAAATTTGTTGACTGATAAATGTTAGTGATTGCATAGCATTTGATGATGCTCTATAGTGGGAAGTCAGATCTTGTAAATCATATCAATTTGTATTTATGCATTAAAGTTCTGCTGGATGTCTCCTAGCAGAGTTGTAGATTTTGAAACATCACTATTCCTTCCCACATTTTCTGGACAATGTACCTAATATGAATACCAGATTTTTCATTTTTAAACCTATAGAACTAAGATTAATCCAGAGTAAGGATGTGTTATGAGAGTAAACAAGAGTTATTTAGTTTTTTTTTTTTTTTAATCTATAGTGAACTGTGGCTAAATTATGTCATCAATTCACTACTACACAAAACAAAATTGTAAGCAAATGCACACTGCTCTAATGTTCACTATTATTTGATGTCAGTTGAAATGCTAATGCCATGAACAATCTCTGGAATGAATGGAATGACCTTCTAATGTACCTGAGCATGCAGTGTTTCAACAACATCTGGTTCTAGAAAAGAGATTTATTAAAAATTAAAAAAAGAAAGTTGTTTTTGTACTTGCAATTTAGGTTTGTGAAATTTACTTTTTTCTTTTTTGGATTTGAGTTATTAAAGGTTCATATTTATTTTTTCCTGCTAATTTTAAATTTATAACTGTAAAAAATTAAGTAAACAGTAACCAGTTTGCTTCTGGCTGACGGTTCATATGTAATCATTATATCTGTATTCATACCATACTGGTAAAATTGAATTTGTTGTTCATTAAATTGATTATTAAGATGTTCCAAGATTGAAATTTGGATTTACTATCTAAAGGACTTTTAATTCAACTCTCATCAAATTTTAATGATTTTTGAAAAAAAAAATGTCATAATTAGTTATGATGCTTTTCTCTTAAATAGCAAATTGTAATTTACAGTAAATGGTTGTAGATATCAAGTGTTTCAATTTCTTTAATAACCATAACAGGAATTAATATTGCAGTTGTGGCTAGAAGTTAATATGCTGTTGTGGCTAGAAGTTAATAACATTCTGAGATAAAGACATTTACCTTTAGATTTGAACCTGAAATTCTAAGCAGTGTTATTGTATGAAAAAATGTAGTTTAATTTGATTTAGAGAAATTTTGTTATTTATTTAGTTCTAAGCTTTATTTTTCTTTAAAGGATGAATTATCTCTTCTTGAAAAGCGTTTAGAAAATCTGGAAAGAGAACTTCAGAGAAACAGAGAAATGTTATCCCAAGTTAAAGACACGGTTAGAAATGTGATTAAAGTGGAACCTAATCCTCAGTTTTCACTCTTAGGACCTGTTCAGCAAAAAGCAAATAGAAGTTTAGTAAATTTATCTGTATTTGATTGCCAATTGTGTCTTGAATCATCTGCAAGTTCTGATGAAAATGTAAGCTTCAATTCTGATTTCATTGATATTATTTTAATTCAGAGCTAAATAATAAAGTTTTCAGAGCTAAAAAACATTTTTTTTCTGTGCATTTTCACTGCTGATTTCCGTTTCTCTACTTTCTCTTACATGAGAAAAGAAAAATTGAAGCTGTTAGTTCTTTAATCAAGCAAATTTTATCTTTTTAAATTAGTACTTATATAGCAAATATCATCAGTTTTAATTCATAAACTTTAAATGCCCGGATAACTTATATAAAAGGTAAAGTTTTTGTATTATAAGGAAGAATAGGAATTTAACAACAGAAGATTATTGATAATTATGGGGAAATTATTAGTCAACTTATGAACGATTAAAAAAATTATTAATTTTTCAATTTCATTTCCTATTTTTCAGTATTATATTTGTTATAATTTTACATTCTCTGGTATACTATTTGGTGTATTTAACATAGTTAGTAATTATTTATTAAATTAAAAATAAATATTTTCTTTATCAGACATTGGATATATATGAAAAAATTGAATTTGAAAACAAAGATGGTGGAGTTTGGAAGCAAGGATGGAATATTGAATATGATCCTCGTCAATGGAATGATAAAAAAAAGCTCAAAGTTTTTGTTGTTCCTCATTCTCACAATGATCCAGGTATAATTTTGTATTTCTTTATCTGAATGATTTCTTATTTTTAAAATGTTTGTTTCAAAATATATCTCCATTTACCTATGGTTTGTTTTAATTTTTTTTTACTTGTCTTCTTTTAGGTTGGATAAAAACTTTTGAGAAATATTTCAAAGATCAAACACAGCATATTTTAAATAATATGGTTTTAAAAATGAAGGATGATAAAAGAAGAAAATTCATCTGGGCTGAAATATCTTTTTTATCATTATGGTGGGAAAAAGTTGATATGAATACACAAATTGCTGTTAAAAAGTAATATCCCTCCTTAATTTCTAATTAGGTTTCGAAAACAATTTCTTTTAATCTATACTTATGTGCTATATTTTATTTCAGACTTTTAACAGATGGACAACTTGAAATAGTAACTGGTGGTTGGGTTATGAATGATGAAGCAACTGCACATTATTTTGCTATGATAGAGCAGATGATTGAAGGTCACCAGTGGCTAGAGCACAATCTTGGTTAGATTTATTTTCTAATGTATATTTATACTTCCCAATGCTGTCTTATTCTTAAGTAACTATTGTAATAATTATTTTGCAATATCACTTGTACATTGCTGATGTGATTGTTTCAAACAATTTTAATCTCTTAAATTAATCTTTATTTACAAAAACTGCATTAACAGTTCTAAATTCTTAAAATCCTTTTATTCTTGCCTACAGATTCATATACGTTCATGTCTTACAGATTCATGTTTCCATGTATTTAGAGAGAGGGTTATTGACTCTATTGGTAAAATACAATGCATTTTTAAACATTGTTATTAAAATTTCTGCTAATTTATTCTGTTTTAATGTTGCAGATTATAAACCAAAAAATGGCTGGGCCATCGATCCATTTGGCTTATCCCCTACTATGGCATACTTATTAAGAAGAATGGGGTTGGATAATATGGTTATACAGAGAGTACATTATTCAATGAAAAAGTATCTAGCTATGAATAAGGGATTAGAATTCTTATGGAGGCAACCTTGGGGTAATGTTATACTGATTTGTTTTCCAGTGTTTGAATACTTTTTTTAAATCGTTTATTAGTTCAGTATATTTATTTTCTGTTATAAGTATCACCTTTAAGGATATTTAACTACTGTTTAAATATAAAAATTATGTAAGAAAATTCTCAGATATGTAGAGTTATAATTTTATTATTAACAATTTGCTTCAACTTCCAGTTTCTGTGGTTGTGTTCAGATTTTGAAATATCGTCAAGAATGAATGGAATTATTATTATATTTTTTTTCAGATCAAAATCATACAATGGATATTTTGTGCCACACTATGCCTTTCTATAGCTATGACATTCCTCATACTTGTGGACCAGATCCTAAAGTATGTTGTCAGTTTGATTTTAAACGTTTACCAGGAAATAAAGTAAACTGTCCGTGGCGAATTCCTCCAGTTCCCATCACCCAGGAAAATGTTGCTGACAGGTAATTATACATTTGAAAATTATTTTAATGAAACTTTCCTAGCAAGCCATTTTATTATTTTAATTATTATAAATGTTTAGTGAAAAGTTAAGAATGTATTAGCACCCTGAATTGTAATTGTAGATCTTATTTTTTAAAAAAAAATCTAATGAATGTCGAATAACTATTTTATTTATTTTTTGAATCTTTTTTTTTTTAAGTTAAATTCAGTTAATGTGTATTGATGAAACAAAGCAGCTTGTGTGTATTCAGGCATAGGCTAAAACATAAACTTTTATTTGCTGAAAATTGTTATTAATTTATTTAGAATTTTTTTGTCTGCTTTCGTCTTTAAAAAAAATCAATAATTTTCTTAGTAAAAAAAAAAAAAAAAAAGGAGAATGCAATTTATTGCTTTTTTAACATTTTAATAATTTATATGCATTTATAAGAATTCATGAAAGTAAGCTTATGCATGCCATAAATTCTTTCTCTAAAAATGTTACTACTGGAAAGCTACTAAATAGTACTGGAAAAACTATTATTTGAACCATTTTACTTTTTTTAAAAAAGTTAATATCTTTTGATTATTAAGTTAATTCATTTATGTTGAATTCAGATGTTGCATTTAATTTCAGAGCATGGATGTTATTAGATCAGTATCGAAAAAAATCGCAGCTTTTTCGTACTGATGTTGTTATGATTCAACTTGGAGACGATTTTCGATATGATAAAGCGCATGAATGGGATCAACAATTCAATAATTATCAAAAGCTATTTGATTATATTAATGGCAGAGAAGATTGGTATGCCGAGGTATGAATATTTTAAAATAATTTTATTATTAATATTCATTTGCTCGTGAAAAAATCTTGCAAAGGATATTGCAACTTTAAAAGTGTGCATGTTTAAATTTTTTTAATATATTTTTTAACAAAAAAAAAAAAAAAAAACGCTGAAATTTGAATTTAAATTTTTCCTCTTGTTTTATTTATATATTTGCAAAAAAATCTTTGTAGACATTATTTAATTTAATTCAGAATGTTCACTTTAGAAAATTCTGGCACTTTTGAATCTTTTTAAGTATTCAATTGATGGAATGCCCGCATGGAACTTAAAATAATTTTTATTACAGCAATTCTGTACTGCAGTGGCAGTAAAATTCTGAAGAGAGCTACGAGAGAGTACTAACAGCTGCTATTCACTTTAGATTCCTATTATTATTGTAGATTTTATTTTTCCCTCTGAAAGCTATGTAATCTCTAACAACTTTGTTATCTGCTTTATTCATTCATTCATTATTTCAAAAAATTATGAAATTTTATTGAAATATTATGAAATAAAGCTGATTATTGATTAACTTATCCATTTTTTTTTCGAATTCCATCTGCTTTTTTCAAAATTCCATATCGGTTTGTTAGCCGTTTTTTACTATTCAGCAGTTTTGAATAAGTGAAGTCATTCAAATAATCATTTTATTAGTTTTTGCAATTACTATGACAAAAAAATTTATGCTTCTGTTTGATTTAGGACTGGTAAAAAAAAATTATATTCTTAAGATTGAGATTTTTACGTATAAAAGTTTTAATACTTCTCCTACAAGTAAAATTACAAAAAAAATTTATTTCACATTTTAGGCTGATTATTCAAATCTTTTTTGTTGTTATTTTGTGTTTGCAATTCCAACATTGAGAAGGTAAACAGCAGAAAAATGAGTTGTGAATCAGATTAAAAAATTAAGTTTTGCTTCCTATTTTAATGCCGATTTTTTTTTTTTCTATAACAATTTATTAAATGGATCTTGGCACTAGAAAAAGCACATTCCTTTGATTTCTTTTAGTTTGCTTTTTAAATTTAGTTAAATCATTCAATTTTCTTTGCATCTTTAAAAATTAAACTTTCTCTTATTGCTTAAAAATCTTTTAAGAATATTTTTTGTCAAAATATAAGCAATTCACGTTGTCCCAGTATTTTCAATAAATGAAATTGAAATGCATGCAAAGCCCAGAGGCAATAATTTTCAAAGAATTTTTTGTAGCTTTTTTATTACATTAGTTTGGAACATTAAACATCAGTTGTAAGTTTTCATAATGTTGGCATGCCTAAATTCGTAAACAACTTATAAATAATTTGATTATACCAGATCAATGCAGAAAATAATTATTAAAGTGCACTCATTTTAATAAAATATAATAAATCTGAGGATTTATGCCTATTATGAGTCCTGTATCATCAAGTATTCTGTAAGATTATGTGCTGCCATTATTCTGCTATGTTTAATTTATGAGATATGTGAAGTGTTTATTTTGTGAATGTGTGTTTCATTTTGCAGCTGTCCTTTCAGTATATATTTGGTATATTTATATACATCAACCTTTACTTTTTTTCCCTTTTATATGTAGAAAATATTTACTAGATTTTGAAAATTTCAATTTATTTGTTCATTGTTAATGAGAGCATCTATGACCTATAATATCCCAGTGTGTTGATATTTGATGTATGCATGCTTACATTATCAAGATCAATTTTCAGTTATTTTAGTTCTGAATCAAATATAAGGCTAATAATTTTATGTATTTTCAGGTGCAATTTGGAACATTGGATGATTATTTTTCTTCTTTAAGGAAAAGTACTGGTGTTGATTATCGAAACATGCCTGTTGATTTCCCCTCTCTTGTTGGAGATTTTTTCACTTACGCAGATCGAGATGATCATTATTGGAGTGGTTATTATACTTCAAGACCATTTTATAAAAACATGGACAGAGCTTTAGAAGCTCATTTAAGGTAAAATTTTGTATCATATTTTTAAAATTTTTAGTCTTATAAAAATGCATTCGAACTAGACATGTACATCAATCCGAGTAGTGGGTGGGTTGAGTATTTCATTGACATTTTCCTTTTTAAGTATTATCTAAAATATTTAAAAGCTTAAACTTACTCTAATGATTAAAATCAGAATGTTCTTAAAATGCTTTTTTTAAAGTCATAAAAATGTGATATTAGTTTATTTATTGTTTGAAAATTACTTGAGATCATGATATATTAAAAATAATTATTTATGTTTTGTTCTGAATTTTTATTACGTCAAAGGTATACATTATATGTGCATCATTTTTTGTTTTTCTATACTGTGTCGATTTCTCTAGGTAATCATTTTAACAGCAATGCAAGATCATGAGTGAATTCAAAAATTAAATAGTTGAGACTCTTTTTATAGCACAAATTTAATTGTATTCTGCAATAAGTTAATATTTTTTTTTTTATTGAGCTGATTATTCAACTATATTAAATGCTAATCAGATTGCTTGCATTAATTTCAGGGGAGCTGAGATATTGTTCAGTTTGATGATGGCTAAAATTGATAAACAAGTAATGACTTCTATTTTGCCCTACATTTCCGTGTTGATGGGTGATCTTGTTACATCTCGGAGAACACTTGGTCTTTTCCAGCATCATGATGCCATTACAGGAACAGCTAAAGATCATGTTGTTATTGATTATGCCTCTAAGTAAATATTACATTTAAAATGTAACTTTTTTTTTCTTTCCTATTATGCATATTGCATTTACTTTTTCTTTGCAAAATTAAGATACTATTAAGTACTTCTTTTAAATCTTAAAAATCGTTAAAAGAAATTTGGCCACCTAACATAATTTTCTCTTTTATTTATATTATATGATTATGATATAAGATAATGATTTATTTATATTTATTAATTAAAATTGGGTTTACTGTGTCATGTATACCAAATAAATTCTTGAAAGTTTGATGGAACTGAATTTTTTTTTGAAGAATTAATGTTATTTAGCCAAGAGCATACATCTAAGTCTGTAGTACAATTAGACAATGAAAAGCCTTCAGCAATCCTCTTTTGCTGTCGTTTTGTGCCACTCATTGAGGAGTTGAAAATCATTTCATGAGTTGGTGTGGTGTGGGAGTTTTGAAAGGGGGGAGCCAGCTCAGGTGTCGTCCTCTACATCTGACCGCAATTAAAAATTATTATGGTCTGTCCAAAAATAGCTTTGGTGTTACTTTAAAATGGAATGCTAATTCAACTACAGTATTACACCAGTAATTTTTTTTTCTTGATGGAATATGATGCATGGTTTTTTTTCTACTTCATAGTACATTTTAAGGAATAAAGATAATTTTTGCCTAATTTTTTTTATAATATAATCAGTTATAAACTAAATGTGTGTTCTTACCCTGTCCTTTGTTTCTGAAACCTCCATTAATTGGTTTATTTTTGGTGCTTTGACATTTATTTTAAATGAATCTTAGTTTGTCTTTCTTTCTAAATTAAGAAGCATTTTGTTGTATAAATTATAGTTTTTTCATATAAAATATTTATCGTTAGATTATTAAATACTAGTTTTTATGAAAATCTGCATTTATACATGGATTTTTTTTTATTGTATGCATGCTAAAATAGTCACATTGATTCTGTTTAGGATTTTTGCTACCTTACAGAAACTTCGAAATATCATTGGCCAATGTGCGGTTTACCTCTTATCACCAAATTTCTTGGATGTTTTAGATGAACAGATAGCTTTGTTGCAGACTGTAAGCTCTTTGTTTTTATATCGTTTGTTTTCATGTAACATATCACCATATATAATGTAATATAAATTTGTCCTTTGTAGGATGAATATCGGCCTCATAATGCTTTACCACAAAAAATAGCTGTGAAGTTTTCTCATGAACGGAAAGACAGGTTTCTTAAATTATTTTTTTGTAATTTATGACTTTTGAGTTAATTGCTTAAATTTCGTTTTTGTAAATTTCTTCATTTTTCTTACAGATATATTGTTCTCTACAATTCACTTGGGCATTCTCGTAATGAACTTGTTAAAGTTGTGGTTACATCTTCATCTGTTATTGTCAAAGATAATTTGGAAAATATAGTGCCATGCCAAATTAATCCAATGTTTAAAAAGCGAAAAATTGTGGAAGGTGAATATGAGGTAAACCAACAATTCCTTAAAAATTTAATTTCCTATGCTTCTAAAGTGGTATAATATTTTATATGAAAATTTAGAGCCTTAATTTTAATGCTTCTGTGCTAAAGAAAACAGTAAATGAGAAGAATTAAATTTCATTGTGACTTTTTATTTATAAATTAAAGCTGTCATATTTCTTTAGTAATTATTTTGTTGAAGTTTTTGGAAGAGACAACTTTAAACATTGCATTATTAAGACTGTTTGCTTTATGTGGTGTTCATTGGCAACATTGCTGTATTTCCTCTCTATTTTTTAAAATTATCCTCGAAATATAGAGGACTAATAACATGAATAAAATCCAATATTGAATTATTTTAATATCCTTTTTCATTTAACCCTCTCCCCTCCGCCGTATAATTTTTTAAATTTTGTTTGCTTGTTTGTATTCTGATAATATTTTTTTCTAGGTAAATTTTTTATTAGTTATAATCACCTGCATTTATTTATTATAAATAAAAATATATTTATATACGTTGTAAAGTCATACCTCGCTTTACGAGCACCTCGCAGAATGAGTGATTCGCGTAGCGAACAAAACACCATATATAAAAAAAAAATGGCTGTCATGACAGTGATGGAGAGACTTTGTGGCGTCACATGCAGGTTTGTCCTTTATCTTGAGTTCAGTCTGTGCTGATTGCTTGTTTGAAGAAAATTCTTATTACTGCATGGAAGAAGTTTGGCTGGGCGGGACTCCCAAGGGATTTGGGAAAGGGCTCATGGAATTTAGATTCGACGAAATTATGTCTCAGGCCAAGAATATGGGGTTAGAAGTGAATAGCAACGCCTTTGATGAGTTTGTGGAAGAGCATAGCTAGAAGTACTGAAAAGTTTATGGAGCTGCATTCTGTGTCACAACAAAAGTTCATAGGAAAGTTGTTGCAGATGAGATTTGTTCTGTAGAGGAGGAGTTAGCAGTTTAAGCAGGGCAAAAACTTTCCAATGAAATAAAGGAGATGCCTATAACTTGGAAATTTATTGTATCAGGCATAGAGAAGCATTACCATAGTTAGGCAATAGCTATGCATTCTGCATATTCATGTAATGGTGTATTTTTTCGCCAAATTCTGAAGCATAGCGAAAGATAAATATCTCTAGACAGCTTTATTGTTGAGAAAACATGTATTATAAGTAATAAATTACATAATTATAATTGGGATTCCCCCCCCCCCACAAATGGGACGTATTGGCCTATTTAACATGAATTCCTATGGGAGAAAATTGTTTTGCGTTACATGTAAGATTCGGGAACGAGCTGTGCTCGTTAAATGAGGTTTCACTATAGTTACTTTATTCTATTTATGGGCTGGTCAGATTTATCGTGCAGTTACTACATACTGAGAAATACAATCTATGTTTATGTGTTTTAATAATTATAAATATAATTCTAACCCAATGCAGTTCAGTTATTTTCATTTTGTCATTATTCCTAGGACTTCATGTGACATTATATTATATTGATTTCTGTAATTTAAGTTTTATTCATCTAGCTGGAAAAGTCTACTTATTGCAATGGTATATTATAAATTATGTTTTGTTGTTGCTTCAGTCCAGTTGATGTTCAGACATGCCTTTTTGTGAATGTTACATGCCCTATAATATTATTAGCTTTCTAATTAAGTGTTGTTCATAAATGAATATTTATTATTTGTTTATTAGTATTTTTTGCATCTAAAATATTTCAGCATGTTTATTCATTTTACAGTTTTCAGTATTAACTTTGAATTTTCAGAAGAAATGGAGTACCTTCCCCCTTCTTTCATATTTTCTTCATTGATACCTCTATTTGGTAAATACAAATACCTTATTTTGTGTTCTTAGATGAAAATGCGATTTTTGAGGATTGCATTATACTCAGAATTCAGATTTAATCCATTTCAGCTATAGTTTTTGTTGTATTAAGACTTTTGTTAACTGTCCAAAGGGGAATATGTGTGCTTTAAGGTTTGATATTCTTAATGTTGGTTTTTGTGTATGTGTGTGCATTTATGGACTGTTATAATTTTTCTTTCTAGATCAGCAAAAAGAACTGCATGAATATATGTTCATTGAGTTTTGATATTGGATCACAAATATTAAAGTTAAGAAATTTGTGTTACCATGCAAATTGAATTAATCAAACTTAAGGTGTATGGGATAGATTCACAACGAACAAATTTCACTTTGTGTATCTTAAATACTTTTTTGTATATGTTGGGAATGCTGTATGAGATTTTAGATGTGGCAAACATTTTGGATATAAAATTATTTTTTTACTAATGAGATTTTTTGCAACAAAATATTGAGCACATTGCTCAGGATTTTTAAACTCAAAGCGATGCGACAAAGATAAAAATGTAAATTTTTTTCGCCATCACAAATTTACAATGAAAAACGGTATATTTAAAAAATCATTGTCTTCTGGATTATTTGATGACATTAACATTAACAAACTTTTTATTTTGTGCTGTAATTTTTCATATTAATTTGTAATTAATTTAAATTAAAGATTTAAAAAAACAATGCATTGAATGTGTTTTACAAATTTCCTAATGGAAGGTTAAAAAATGCCTGCGTTTCAGTTATTGTTCTATGCTGAGCTGCCTGCCATGAGTCTTGTTACATATTCTATTCATGTTGTGGGAACTGAGCATTCCATCTCGCATCGTGCAGTGTTAAAATTTATGAATGCTGAGGCAATACCTTCCAATCAGTAAGTTGAAATGCTGCGTTTTTTTACATTATTTTTGTCATAGGAGCCTTGTGAAAGCCCTCATTATTAATTATTGCAGAGTGTTATGCAATTTTTTAAAATTTTGTGTCAATGTTTTCACAAATTAAAACATTTAGTTTTGTTTAGTTATACTTATTCCTTTAAGCCAAACGGAATTCAGAAAGATACGTAGTGCTATGCATAGTATGTTTCTACATTTTGTTGATTGCAGAAATCTTTTGTTATGGATGCAAAAAAAAAAAAAAAAAAATCATTCTGGAATATTCCGGTTCTCAGGACTAATTAATTTTTCTTCAAGGGCGAGGAAAGGATATATAGAAAAAAAATTTTAAGGAATAGGTGGGAGGAACTAAAAAATGTTGAATATAGCAAAGTATACATTGCACTCTGCAGCAGTTAAACTATTCTAGAATACTTAACTGGAGATCTATGAAAAAGTTCACTATTTCTGTTAACTTTTAAGATTTGTTTGTTTTAAATTAAAGCAGGAGTTTGTCAATAACCATAAATCTTTCTTCAGCCATAACCAGAGCTAGAAGAGAAGTAAAATTTATTACAATTTTCCTTTGATAGCACAATAATATATTTAAGAATTTCTTAAATGAGAATAAATTTTAGAACTCCAGTTTCAAAAACAGGCTCAGTCTAGAATCAGATATGAATATTTAACTGTTATATTCCATTTTTGTTACTTATATTATTTATTTTATATATGTGCTCTGAAGAACCAGAAAAACTGGTATACTTACTTTATATCGAGTAGAGGAATCACGAGCTCGCAGAAATGCCGTAAAATGACATGTCAGGTACTCGACTAACGTCTGAAGGTATACTGGAAGCAATTTATATCTTGAATTCTACAGGACAGTCCACAAATCTGTATGGTAGAGATCTCTTCTGATCAGCACGTTGTGGCATCACAAATATGTTCAATAACACTTATGTTTGTGGATTTAAGTAATTAGAGAAATGTCTAAAGTCAAAAGTAGATAACCGGGGGAGCAATTCTCGACGTGTTGGACGGCACGTTGCCCTGCTGGAGTTTTCAAAATCTGTCGTAATGCACAATAGACGTGAATGGATGAAGGTAAACAGACCGGATGTTTACGTACCTGTCACTTGTAACATTCATCTCTTGACAACAGAGGTTTTATATCACGCTAACTGCATACCCCCATATCATACCAGATATTCTATAAGATTGAACTGTCTCTTGTTGACATGTAAAGGCCATAGATTCATGAGTTTGTCGCCGTACCCACCCGCCCGATAATGCTGGCAACGAGATTTGTCAGATACGGCAACGTGTTCCGAGTCTTCAGCTGTCCATTAACAGTATAACCTGTCCCAGGCTAGGTGGAAAGCTTTGTGCCGTGAAGTCAAAATAGTAAACGAATAGATTTTCGTCTCCACAAGCCCATATGAATGATGATCCGTTGAATAGTTCGCTCGGTGACTCGAATTTCAATACAACAGCATCAACAAGTTACAATGTGAGGAAAGGTTGTACGTCTATCTCGTATAGGGATGCTCGTCAATCGCCGATGGCTCCATTCTTCCAATCTTTTTTCCTGCCGCACAGATGTTTGAGATTTGATACCACTCGTAAAATTGTCGCATTCGAAAATTCAAATTTGATACCTACCCCATAGCTGATTCGTTCCATCTCTAGTGTATCGACATTAATCCCCGTTCTAAATCACTTAAACATTGATAACTTGCCATTATAGCCGCAAGAAATGATCTAACAGCTTTGCCAGACACCTCCTGTTTTTTATATGTGCTACCGACAACATCATATTATGTTTATTGACTGCATATCTCCTTTATTTGCATACGCATGCCTGAATCAGTTTTTCTGGCTCTTCAGTGTATTTTCAGAAATATCTAAAATCATTTCTAATACTCTTACATAAATGCCATGGACTTTTGAATGCTTAGTATGATATATTAATATCTTATTTTGACGGCAGGGTTGCTTAGTGAATGTCTTTTTGTTTCCAGCTCCGTGTATCATTTTCTTTAAACAATTTTTTTTTTGTGATATTTTTTCATTGCAGATGATTATTCCTTTCAGTGAAAATAGAATCAATAAATGGAAAAGTCCTTCAAATTCTATTCATTTATTTGAATAGAATTTGTCTCTTGCTTAAATATTTATTGTATTTTTAATGAATAACAGTTTTCTATTTAATAGGATATATTCATTTTTTGACTTCGCCATCTTTGACACCCTCCTCCTTCTGCCAATTATTGTATTTTCTGCCAGTATATGTATTTATCATTTCAAATCAAATGTTTGTTTTTATCCTAGGTCATTTTGTTGGGCCATAAACATTGAAACCATTAATAATTGCCATTTATTGAATTTTTCTAGAGCTTTATGTTAAAAGAATGAAAATAATTTAAGAAAACATAAGAACTGATATTG
The DNA here is from genome assembly GCF_947563725.1 of Argiope bruennichi. NCBI lineage: Eukaryota > Metazoa > Arthropoda > Arachnida > Araneae > Araneidae > Argiope > Argiope bruennichi. Next base: position 55,358,097 of record NC_079162.1, read on the forward strand.
TCAATATGCAGATATAAATAATCAGGCCAAAAAAAATAAATAAATAAAGGAGTTAATTTATTCTTGGTTTAAAATGTCATTTCTGTAACGAAAAAAAAAAAAGCAATATCAATATATAGTTACAATTTTGTTTTCCATGCATGCATACATATATATTTATAAAAAAATATGGCTTTATAAAAAAAGAATACATAAGCGCATTTTGACGATATATGAATTTCCATTAGTGGATAAACTTTATGAAATGCCAAGTTATCAAGAGCTAAATTCCAATAGTTTTGTTCGGTTTCCATTATTAGAAAATTTAAAGTAATAAAAAAATTTTAGATAATGATTTAGATTTATAAAAACATAATGTGAATCATATTTTGAAATATTAAATTGTTTTCATTCTTGAAGTCTGAATGGTTGATATCTTTTCTCTTCAAAATATGTTTTAATTCATGTGTTTTCTTGTAAAAACTTTTGAAATATTAATTTTTTAGCAAATCTTCAATTGAAAGTTGGAAGGTCTTGGTGACCCTTTCAGACTAATTAATGCTTATGCTTGAAAAATTATGTTTTAATGTAAGAATTTTCTTTATTCATATAAGAAAAATCTTATGAGTTTAATTTCCTTTTATTAGTTGAATTGTCTTTTATTAATGTAAGAAATGTTATCTTTAATTACCATGCAAATTTTCGCTGAATTTCTGCTGTTTTATTTTGCTTTATTCATTATATATATATATATAATATAATATATATATTTGCATAATTTTTAACAAATTCCATTGTTGAACTGAAATTCAAATAATTTTCATTGTTTCGTCAAATATTTGATTGTTTTTCTTCCATTGTTGAAAAAAAAAAAATTTTATTTAGTATCTGTGTAGTTTATATGATTAATAAAAAAGTGAAGTTTCAGTATCGCGAAAATTAGAAGATGTATGAGACAGACGGCTCCATTTTTAATTCTACCATGATGTCATGGAATTTAACGCTATTTTTTGATAGTGCATATACTCAATGGTAAGAACAGGTGTGAAACTATTAAAATAACTCGTCTTTACTATCTCACAATTTGATGCTTAAAGATATTTTCTAGGGAAGGCCATGAACATTAAGTTATGTGCAAGAGATTTAATTGAAAATAAACACATAACAGCAATCAATATTCCCAGCTAACTGGCTGAGTGCTAATTTCAAAATTATGAATATCTTCAAATGATAGATAAGCTGATCTTATTCTAAATCCAAATTTTTAGATTTAGAAATAATTCAGCTATTAAAAGCAAGAGGACTAAAGGCAAGTGGTGTTATAGTTAAAAGTTTTGAGGTTGAGACCTTAAATGAATTATCCCCAACCAAATAATTATTGTAATGAATAACATAAATAAGACATTTATCATATTATATATTGTTACGAAATTTCCGGGGGTTCGTTTGGATAGTGGGAGTTATATGGTGTGGAGAACACTCAATCAGCAGTAGAAAATGAAACAACGACGTTTATTTACACGAAGACACACAGGACAGCACAAAGGCGACAACTATATACAGCACAGAAGACGATTATCTTCAGCCGAAACGTGCAGCATACAACAGGACTCTACTGCAGACAGTAGCGCACAGCTTAGTTCAGCACTAGCTTGACTCCGTCGCTGCTCCGCTAATCCCTGGAAGACCAGTTCTTCACCGTCGATCCCGCCTACTCTCTTCTGTCGCTTCCGACTACCACTCATCGACTACTGGTTAACCACTACTCTGGCAGCTGCGGCTGCTTCCTTTTATAGGTCTCAGGAGGCGGGGCTAAGAGCCTCTCAACCAATCAGGAACGTTCGAGGCGTATCTCGGTTCCTACTGGACGGATCGGGAAAATTCTCGATATTTCGGGTATAATCTATTTTGGCGCCAAAGTCGTCAAGTTTGTCGCCAAGCTCTGGAACCTTCGACATGGCACCGGACTCCGTCCAATACAGGTGACTGTAAAACATTCTTTCCGATGGTGGAACCAACTATGCTGGGAAGCAGCATTACAGATTCGTAACATTTTATATTATATGATGATGATATTTTTTAATCTGATTTAAATTCTAATTAATTTTCTAATTTTTATCAAATTCGCTCGTGTTACTTTATTCTAAATTAAATATTTCTGATCCGAAACCTATTTTTTATTTTATTATTTCTAACAAGCGTTCTAAAAAATTGCTGACACTTAATTTTGCCACACTCCGAGTTGAAGGATAAGGATTCCTAGCGTCTACGCGTTTCTTTCAAAGATACCCAAGATTCCCTTTCTTAAGTATACTTGTCAAAGAAATTCCTGTCAGTTTCTTGGTAAAATTACCATAGGGAAAAACATTTCGCTTGTGTAGTGATGTAAATCAGGGGTGTTTGTGCTCCGGGGAAACCCCGGAATTCCGGGGATTTTGAACTTCGATCCCCGGAATTTCCGGGGATCGTCGTTCAAAAGGAAGTAGGAATAATAATGAATTATTTATTTTGATCTAGGTAATTTTGTTTGCTTTGAAAGCAGAAAACGCAAGGTCAGTGTGTGTGGTGAAAACGTTTCCTTTCTTTCTCCAAAGGCAGTGATAATGCGTAAAAAAGGGGGAAAAACTTCTGTTTTGTTCTTTCCTTATTGCGAGTTATGACTCATTCCCCCGGTTCTCGGACATTCTCTTCTGGATTCTTTTCGGCAAGTAGGCGCGGCAGAAAAAAAAGGGGGAGACTTCGTTCGACCAGATGTGCGATAACGTGACTCTGGGTTCAAAGGTCTTATCTCTCCTAGCGTGGCGCCAATAAGTAGAGAAGGGGGATTTTCCGCCGTATTAGCTACTTGTCATTGGTCGCTTCGCAACTTTTTTTTCTCCGCTGTGTAAAATTTTCGTTTCATTTATTGATGCACGTGTAAATTTTTCGTTTCGCTTATTGAAATATTTTTTTATTTATGTACGCAAGAGAATTTCATTTAGAAATTTCAGTATATGAAACAGAAATTACCCCTTAAAAATTCATATCTAATTAGTTTTACAGCATTAGATCCAGAGCTAAGAGGTAAAACCAGTACAATATTAGCTTTTGAAAAATTATCATCTTTTATGTCCCATATTTTTAGTGATAATGAAAAGTCAAAAGTAGAAGCTGAAATAAGGTTATACCAGAGTGATATTGATATCACCAAAGAAATGCTCTACACATCTGATGAAAGTGGAAATCAAGTCAAGTGTACAATTGATAAATATTGGTCTAAAGTTTTTAATTTAAAAGATGATTTCACAAATGATTATAAGTATCCTACATTGGCTAAATTGGTCAAAGCCTGCCTTAGCTGCTTCCATGGCCCATTAGTGGAAAGTGCATTCAACTTAATGGATACACTTGTCACTGACTATAGAACCTCTCTTAAGATTGATTCCCTAGATGCAGTGCAGACAATTAAATATGATTTAATGGCTTCTAAAGAAACCTCATGTGAAAAATATGGCTCAAAAAATCCAATGACTGATCCAATTCACAAAGATCTCTTACTGAATATGAACAGAAGTTGGAAAACATATCAAGAGGACTTAAAAACATGTATTTCAGATGAGTCACCTATAAAAGTCTCTGAAAAACCTTCTACATTAGCAGAAAAGCAAACTGCTTCTACCTCTGCATGTGCAGTTCTCGAGGAAATTTCTTCAACTGTAAATGAGGAAAATAAAAGTCAACCTTCCTGCAATTATGAAGTTCACCACAAAAGAAAGACAAGCCCACAAACATCAGAAAATAAAAAAAAGCAGCAGAAATTAGATAATTTTTTTTAAAAGAATTAATTCAGGTAATTTAAAATATTTGCATAAAATGTAGTAGTTTATATGTTTGAAAATTTATGGTTATTAATTTTGCAAAAAAAGTAATTCATTGAACTTTTATAATTAGGTCATTCAATACTTCATAATTGTAATTTTTCATTTCTTCCCCCCCCCCCCTCTCGAAACTCCAAAATGCCGGTAATAAGTCCGTAAAAGTTTCAGGGGATTTTTTGGGGTCCCACAAACACCCCTGTGTAAATAGACGGATCTCTTTATCATCGGTTTTCAAAATACGGCTCCTGTAGCAAAATAAATTGAAATTCATTCCAAAAATTTGTTCTTTTTGACCACGCATCTGCAAAATTATCTTTGCGCGCGCTCGCACACAATGAGTGTCTAATAATTACAATTTATCCACATTCTTAAAAAAAAATCCTGCTTCACTTTAACTTCTCAGTTATATGAGCTTTTGAAACCAAAAATGTTTTCTCTATAAAATTCTATTCTAATATGAACTCAAGATATTCCCATGGCCTCTTTTTCCTGCTTTCTGACTTCCTCTTTAGGCTGCTTCTCCCTCCGATCATGACTCTTAGAAATCTTAATTATGGATGAAAATTGAAACTCTTTCTATGACATCATGAAGAATAAAAGGTAATGTTAAAGAATATGCCTGCTATATATATATATATATTTGTAGGTAGGTAGGTAGCAAAGACATTTTTTCCAATGTTCTGAATTTTTTGCTCCATCCTTCAACCAAACTTTTTAGTTTACTGTCAAATTTAATTATAAACTGTTTTTATGTAAAAGAAAATTCTTGACAGACATGACACATTTCTACAGATTTTTGCGTTTTCATCTAAATTTATTATTCTTGAGATCAGTTAATTTTCTTTTATGTAATAATTCCACAATATTAAAAATTTCTCGTGCACTTTTGTATAAATTTATTTATTGTTCAATTAATAATATTCATTTTACTTCTGGATATTTGTTTGTCACAATTCATTTGCTTTATGAGATTCAGCTTTTTTTTTTCTAAGCCTGTGTCATGTCTGTGTTAATTAACTTGAAACATAATCTGCTAATGATTTTTAATTCTATATTTCAGAGATTTTCTGATGGTTCCTTTGGATCCTCAAGATCAATTTTCCATCAAATCTGATTATTTCACTGCTTATTTTAGTGGATCCAATGGTTTGCTGAAAGTAAGTTAAACTTCTACCATACTTTAAAGATGTCACAATTTTTCTCTGAATAATTAGGTGATTAAATATAATCTGTTGTGAATATCAAGTCAAAAACTGCAATAGATTTTTTTTTAATATATTTATTTTGTGTTAGTAAATAGCCATGGAAGGAATAGCCTAGATAAATAAGAAAAGTCTACATTTAAAAAAAAAACCAATTACTTAAAGCTTCAGGACAAAAACGGACAAATATTTTAATCTGCGATATTAAATCTAATGTATAAAATTAAAGAATATCTAAAATTAGCTTTTATGTAGTGTATATTCATGAATATGTACCTTGACCATATAGAAGATCTGATCTCTCCATACCAATTTGGATTTCGGAAAAAACTTTATTGTTGGGCAGCTTCTTAGAATGACTGAGTGGGTCAGACTAAGCTTTGGCAACCATTTAAGATACTGTTGCATTTTCCCTGGACATTGCTAAAGTATTCGACCGTGTTTGGATCGATGGGCTCATTTATAAAATGATATATTATAAAATCTCTGGCGACCTGATCAAACTACTTTTTTCATTTTTGAAATTTTCTACACATTAGTCTTAATGAAATTTTGGACTAAACATTACATTGATTTTAGCCCTAATGAAAAATTCTTTCGCAAATACTTGAATGCTTTCATTGTTCAGAAGGGAAAAATAAATTTCTTGATAAAATTTGGCAAATGCATATCACAATCCTTCTGTTAAGAATTGCTATTTTGTATAATTTCTTTATGATGTAAAATTTAAAATTGTGTCGCTTAATTTCGTCTTTCCTGAATACTTGAAGCAATTATAATTTTGAAATTCCATATAACAGTTGTTGAAGTTTGGTTATTTAGTTTTTAAACTCAATCCTTATTATTTTAAATTGTCAGCTTTTAATTATTTTTTATCATATTTATTAAAAAAGTAATATTTTATTAATGTGTTTCAGAAAATTGCATCTGTAAATCTTGGTACAGAACTGGATCTACAAATTAAATTTCTTAAATATGGAACTAAAACTAAAGGAAAGGATAAAAGTGGTGCATACCTGTTTTTGCCAGATACAGATGCAAAGGTAAATAATTTCCCTCCCCTTCAAAAATCATTTATAAAATTAACTACTGAGTATTTTCCTCCGGCCTTTTTTTTCCATCACTGTAATATTTTTTTTTTAGGAAGTGGAATACAACAAACCCGAAATAATAATTGTTGAAGGTCCTTTGATGTCTGAGGTCATAGTTATGTTGAAAGAAGTAGAACATCATGTATCTTTAAAGAACTCACCAGGTATTCATATTCTATGACTTGTGTATTAGTATTCGTTTTATTATACTAAATAACTAATTTAGTATTTTAAATTAGGTTTTGATGGAGCTGGTATTGAAATATATAATTTAATCAACATTGCATCTGAAACAAATAAAGAATTAATTATGCGCTTCATCACAAATATTACGAATGAAAGGCAAGAGTTTTATACAGATCTAAATGGCCTACAGGTAAATTTTAGAAGAATATTGTCTAACTATGATAAGATATATGTTTCTTTTTTCTTTGATGGTGTATATATATATTTCCTTAATATTATGTCAAAGGAAGCTCTTATTTATGAGAATTTATTATTCTGGGGTTTAAAAAAAACAGTATCTGATGAGCTGAAAATCTGGTATCATCGCTAAATATTCTAGATTTTTATTATTTTACTTTTAATTGTTTTTAGATGATTAAAAGACGTTATTTGAAGAAGCTGCCTATACAAGCTAATGTTTATCCTTTGACAACTATGGCTTACTTTGAAGACAATACTACAAGATTTACATTTCTTACTTCTCATTCAATTGGAGCAACTAGCTTGCAGCCAGGTATTTTTATATATATTTTGTTCATTTAAATGAAAAGTAATTTTATATTCAACTACATCTGAATGCCTAATGAGCCATTTCTGATGGAGGTTTCTTTCGAATTTTATTTTTATCGCATATGAAAAGGAATATGCGATAGAATGACATATAACTGATAAGAATAAATTTGTGAGTCTGTGTTTCTCTTCCTTATTTTCACAATGCAAACATGTGTTATTACTTATTATCATTTGATATGGATGAGAAATTTGACCACACCAAAATCTCCATAACATGAATCAGTAGAGAAAGAATCTTACGAGAGATATTTTTTCTTTGTCTTTTGACAACTTTTTCCTATTTCATAATATTCCGCTTCATTCGATTTTTCAAATTTAAATATGAAGCAAAGATTTTAAAGTTTGAACTGTCATTTGACCTTATTATTACAACATCTTTTTTTGGAAAAAGTATTAAACTGTTTAATATTTCATGGATTATATTCGAAGGCATGTTAATTTGACAGTATAGTAAAAGCTAAAAAGTGTATTATTCTATCCAAACTGATAGTTTTGATATGATCCTAATGCATTTTAGAACTAATGAAATTCGAACAATTTTTTTTAAATACTTTCTTTTCAGTATTTTTTGTTATAAAAATCTATTTTTAAAATGGATATTATTTAATTTAATTATTAGAAGACGATTGCCACTTCCCATTTGTGAAATAAAATGTGACTTTGGTGCAATCTGTTATCTCAAATTTCGATTTGTCCCTTTATTTCTCTTGGTGCTAATCATAACATATTGTTACATCAATGATTTTTCTTTTCCTTCATATTTATAATATAAAAAATTTCTGATATTTTTTTCTCTCTGTGTGTATGTGTAATGATATCTCTTAATTTAATTTAAATCCTAATTAATTTCCTAATTTTTATTTTAAATTATTCCATGTTAACTTCATTCTAAAACATTCTCTTATTTCCTTATCTAATTACCGCTTTTTATTCAATTATTTCTAACACGCGTTTAACAACATTGCATTTAATTACACGCCGGGAGTGAATAAATAAAAAAATTTATATTACATCCTTTTAAAAAGATATCTATGAATGAATCCCTTACCTAAGTCAACACATGACAAAGAAATTCCTATCAGAATCCCATAGTAAAATCATTGAAGAGACAAATATCTGTCTCTCTTTTGCTCTGGTGTCACCATGTAAACTGACGCATCATCTTATCTCTTCCCTGTGCATAATGTGTCTCCCGTGTAAAATAAATGGAAGTTAATTACAGAAGTTTCTTCTTTTCGGCCACACATTTGAAATCATACACACACACACAACAAAATGAATTTTAAGAATTTTTATGAAAAATGGAACAGAAAAACAGTGCAAGAAGCCAGAACAAATAGAAAATAGTTAAACAATACATTAAAGAGGGGGAAATGTGAGTCAGAAAGCTGTATAACTGGTATTTCATAAATTTAAATAATTTTTCCAGCATAGAAGAAAATGCTGTTGAAAATTTAAATATTAAAAAGGGGGGAAAATAAAAATGTTGCAGCAAATTTTCTCTAGCAGGAGTTCTTTATTTTCGCTTAAATTGTAACGATTTATTGAAAAAATGATTCAGAATTTATACCTTTATTTTACTTGCAATTGCGACTCTTTTGGGATGTAATATTTTTTAAATTTTGGCAAAATAAATGTGTGACCTGATTATCCACTTTCTAACACGTTTAATACGCTTTCATTATTTCAAGAAGGAGGGAAAAGTTTTTTCATAAACTTGATTTTGGTTTATTGCTGCAAAATATTTGAAACAATTCATGTATCTTTAGGTTAAGATAATAGTATAAAAGAATCTCTGTCATAGTCAATTGATTTTTTTTTTTTTTTTTTTTTTTTTTTGCTTAATTTAGTCATATAAAATTTGAAATATTGCTTAATTCTTCTGTTTAAATAGAGCCTCCTCAGGCTTCAAATTTTTATAAAGTATTGCACAAACTATGAAATTTAATTCAACATGAAAAAAAATTAAAGAAATTGAGATGTCATTTGAAAGATTTGGTGTATACCTAAAGTTTTAAATTTTCCTCTGATTGATTGTTAATGAAATCTTATGGAAAGTAATCTTAAGATGCATAAAAACATGTGAACTGCATCGTTTGTGAGTAAAGTTGTTCATTTTTTTATTGTCAATTTAACCTGTCTTGAACTAAGGAGTTATTGTCTAAAATTCTACAGCATCCAAATTGTTGAGTAACAATTTTTAATAGATAGGATTGATAACAGAAGTCAGTAAAATTCTAAATGGAAACTAATTTGAGTATTAGAATTTTACTCATCAATAATGTTAATATATATTGCTTGTGGGTATGAAACAAAGTTATACATGCAGTACCAAATTAAATTATATTTCCTTTGCAGGTTGGTTTGAAGTTTTTCTTGATAGGAGGTTAAATCAAGATGATAACCGGGGCTTACAACAGGGAATTACCGACAATAAAGACACATCAGCCTATTTCCGAATTTTGATAGAGCAACGTTCTTCAGAATTCAAAGTAATTTTTGCTCCCTCGGTTCATTTTAATATACTTTATTGTTTCATTATGGAAAAGTGTTATAAATGGCTTGCTTTTCACATAATTTCATTGAGAGTACTTAATGTTTTTGCTGAAATTGGCATTTTTACATATTTTAATGCTAATAAAAATGATTTATTATTTTCAAAATATAACTGCACTTTGTTTCAGGTTTGTCAATGAGCTTAAGTATAGATCTTTTTTTTTTTTTTTTTTTTTTTTTCCAAATTTACTTTTTTAAAAATAAATTACACTAACTATATTTTAGGCTTGCATAATTGAAAATTATTCTTTATTTTTTCTTTAGTTAACTGAGACAATTTTAATATTTACAGATATTGTACTTTTCCTCAGAAACGCGATTTCCGTTTTTTTAATTAAAATTTATCATTCTTGAGATCGATGCACATCTGCGTTAAAAGTTTTGTGAATATGTTAGGTGAGGTCAGTGCAAAAGACGTGGGTAGTATGCAAACAAAAACTGCACTTTTGTGCATGCGCCATAGGCTTTTATTTCCCCAAAATTGAGATCAGATGAAAGAAAATTGGACGGAAGTCAAGGTCATGGTCTAACAAAAAATTCCGGAAACTTGGTTTGGGGTACTGGGTATCATTCTTTTGCGAAATTACACCGACCGAAAGTGCTAGTTACGTGACCCTGAAACTAATAGTATGTACAATTTTCTGGTGAAAGAGTTTAGAATTCATAGGATTCTTCGAATAACTGCATAATGGAAGGGGAAAAAAGGGCCCTCATTTGTTAGATATTGATCCAAATTCATGTCATCATACTTACAATGCCATCAATAGAAGTTTGTTGTTGCTTTTTATTGTCAGCTTGAGAATTTATTGAGTGATATTTTTAATGATACAAGATAATCAGCTGACATTATAAAATGGCTTATTGAAATATGCTACATTTTAAACTTGAAGTGTATTTCTGCAGTAAATGCTGTTTCCTATTGATTACCATATTACGATGCTGCAATTAGCATGTTACATCTAACTGAAGCTCTAGCTCTTTTGTATTATGTATTTTTCAGTAACAGTGAGAAAACTGTATTTTTTCTACAATCTTTTCTTTTTATAAGCATAGATTTGTTAATTCAGAAGATCTCCAAAAATTATGCCTGAAGATGGAAAGGGAAGAAGAGATAGAATAACCCAGAAGTTGTTTCACTGAGGGAGGAAGACTCTTATAAATTTCAATTTTTATGTTATAAGTTTGTATCTATTAAAGAAATATGAATAAATGTATCAGTCTAAACAGCCGCTTATTTGTAATCTGTCTGAAAAAAAAAATTATTTGTTGATTCTTTATCTTGTTTTATAAACAGAAATTGCTATAAGGTAAAAGATCAAAAGAACTTTTATCTTGATGATGATGCGAATCTTATAGGTTTTTAGTAAAATGTTTATTGGCACAGGAACTCATTATAACATATTAAATTATCCTAATGATTATATAAAAGAAAAATTTCTTTATAAATTTTGTGGTAATTATTTGCAAAAGAACTTACCTCTGTTAAGTCCTTTACTGAAGTACATTTTCTTGATTGATCCAGCTGCTAAAGGTAAAGGCTGCCAGTTTTTGTAACTAATGCTTTGACAAGTATTAAGGTTAAAGAGGCTTATGTATTGGAAATTCACCTGTATAAAATTGATTTTAAAACTGACTGTTTTTTATTGTTGATGGTTCTGGTAAACTTATTCACATAGACATTTGATGATCTAAATTATTCCTTATAGAAAAATATACTTGTCTCAGGAAGATGAGAAAAGTTATAATTAGTTGTTTTCACGGTCCTCAAGTTGGAAGTGCATTAATCATTTCAGATCTAATAAATAAAATATCATGAAGAATGAATATTGAAACATATTCTTCATTTCAGACTGTAAAATATAATGGCGAATGAAGAGAAGCCTGCTGTTGATGATAACTTGTGTAAAAATTTAAAATCAGTGGCAAAGTGCTACCAGGAGGAATTTGATGGCAAGAAAATAATATTGGAGAAAAAAAAAAAATAAAGAGAAAAGTAATGATAAAATCAAAGAAGAAAGTAATGATAAAATTTTGAAAATGGAAGGAACAGCAGATTGAAGCATAAAAGAAAGTTTGCTCTTTTGATTCAGAACATAAAAACCAAAAAGATTAAAAATAATGTATAAATAAAACTTTTATCTGACCATGGTTGTTTCTTAGTGAGATGCGTCATTAGTTTTTTTTTGTGTCATACTATAATTTACCGTAATTTTACCATACCATACTTTTTACAAAAAAAAAAAAAAAAAAAAAAAAAAATATTTGTTAATTTTCTTTTAAATAATAATTTTTCAGTATTTTTAATGCCTCGAATGCTTTTTGTGTAAATTAGTTTTATTGTTAAATTGATCAAACTTCTGTATATTTAAATGCATGCATTAATCGATGAAAGAGCATATTATTCTTTGTTACTGAAAGATATTTCAGTTTTAAGATGGGGCAACAACTATCATGCATAAAATTTTTAAAGGTTTTTTTTTCCTTGAGTAATAATTTTATCATATATAGAGCATTAAACGCGTTTAAATATAAATTCGAGTTTTTTTGTACTAATGCATTTGGGAAAATTAAATTCCCTTTCCCCCGAAAAAAAAATTCTCAGAAGGCACGATTTATTTAATCAAAAAAGTTTAGTCCTCTTCCATTAATTTGATATTTGATTCAGTAGCCTTGTTAATTTTCTAATGACTGATAAGCACATATTGTAAACCTGGATTTTCTTGAATTATACGAACATTTTAATGCATTATTGTCTTTCAGCTCACAAAAATACCGTTTGTTCCATATGCTAGCCATATGAAGGCAGGAATTTTCACTTTCTTGTAGAATTAATGGAGTAATATATTTGTTTAATGTGTATTTTTAAAACTGGTTTATGCATTGTTTACTTTTGTAATTTATGCATTTCAGGTGAAAAGTGCTAAATTGTAGATTTTTTTTTTTTTTTTTTTCAGAATCTCCCATTTAAAGAAGTTTCTAGATATCCGACTTTATTAGCACATCAAGCTTCCCTATCTCTCCTTCATCCAGTCTTTGTCTTAATGAGACTTGACAAAGATGTTGAACCTAATATAGTTCTTCGTAATTCAGATGCACCTTTGAAATCAAGTTTTACTCCAATGGGTTTTGAATTACCCTGTGATGTGCATATACTAAACTTAAGAACGTTATCAAGTACATCAGGGGCATTATATTTACCTTCCAATTCTTCTGCTCTTTTCCTTCATCGTTTGGGTTTTGACTGCAATTTTAAAACATGGGGTCATTGCTCAATGCAAAATGGAACAGTAAGTGGATATTTATTTTCTTATGCACGTTTTATTACTTGGTTAAACATTTTTTTATGCATGCTTTTGAAGTAATATTAATTTCATAAATCTGGTATTAATATTCAGTGATTTTTGTCTATATTAATTCATCTTGCATTTTAAGACTAGCTTCCTAATTTTTGTTTAGTATTTTCATCAAGGAAGTTTGTTTCTAATATGAGTTTTTATACAGAATATCTACTTTAATAATTTTAAATCGTACCTACGAAATCGCTATTATTTTACCTATTAAAGCTTTGAGTATGTTTTTACTTTGAAAAGGTAATTGGTTTTGTCTTATTTTTTATTTATTTATTTTGCCTAATCCTTCTATTTGATTTATAATGCCATCAGTTCGTTATTGTGTTATCTTTTATGCAAATTTAATAATCTGATTTGAAATTTCAATCTTCTCATGGCTATGTTTGCATTCTTTTTCTAATTTTTTGTAGAAAAAAATTCTTACTCTAAAAAAATGTACTATTAAGCTATTAATATCTCGAATATGATTATCACAGATGCACTAATGAAATTGCGGAAGCTGCGTTATCAAGGGGGTACGGGGTGCAATTGGACCTCTGTCGGTAACGGCTTGCTCCCCCCCCCCGTCGGCTTGAGTTTAAGATTATCGTCGGCAAAAAATTTCATCACTTCAGGATAGATTTGGGCATTAACGAATATGATAATTAAAAAACCATAATCGATTAGGTGGCAAATCAATATGATGTCGCATTTTTCCGATAATTTTTGGTCGGATTTCGACGACGTTAAGTTCGCAGATTTTCAGATATGTGATTCAAATGTTGTTCATTTAGCTTATAATTTGCACTATTTTTGGCTGCATAACCAACAAGGTGGCTGGTGCATAAGATATCGCATTTTGCCGGCTAAAAATTCAATATGATGGATGTCGACGGTGTTAAGTCCGCGGAGTCTCAGAAATCTGGTTCAAATGACACTCGTTCAGCTTATAATTTCCACTATATTTAGCAGAATAATCAACAAACTGGTAAAGGAATAAGACGTCACATTTTTATTCACTGTTCTTTGTCTTTCAGCTAAGATTGCATCAGGGCTTAGGAAAAAATAAAAAATAAATTGTATCCACTATTTTGATCACTTGTCGATGTAATTATTAGGGAAATTGAAGCTATTATACAAGAATAGGGCGATGAATAATTCGGAAAAAAAATCGTCATTTTATTCATCTAATTGCTGCATCCTCGATAATGAATCTGTAAGCCTCATTTCACTTCTTTCACTGTGAGAATTTTTTGAATAAAATCTGGTTAATTGTTAAACTAAATTTAATAAAATACTCTTTTCTGTCAACACTCTTATGTAATATGCGTGATAAGGCGAGTTATTTTGATACAACCAAATTACGCGAATTCACTATAAATCAGCGATTATAGTAAAGTGTATAGTTGAAAATTAAGTTTATTTAACAGTAAAATATCTGTTTTTCGGAATCTAATTTATTAGGCTACAAATATTTCACTAATGAAATATTATCAATTGCAATTAACGACAAAATATAAATATATGTGATATGATAACTTTTTAGTAACGCTAAGAGAGCTTATAAAATATGCGCTAAACTTGTTAAATAACTTAGTACCTAAAATTTCCAGATTCTACCTTTAGTATTATAACTGTTCCATCGGGGAACATGTTTCTTTCTTTAATTCATTTTTTTCTTCACGGCAAAAACTATACAATTTCAAGCGCTTTTAAATTTTGTATAATCTTTTGATAAAATTGTTTGATAAAACGATGATTAAGATAGTTATTAATAGAATATTCATATACAGCATTAGTCCCTTGACATACGAATATAACTAAACTTCCTAATTAGATGACTCTTCCTATTTTAGACAATTATTATTATTTTAATTCCTTGAATGATATAAGAGTATTGGAGATGTGGAAGCGTTTTTAAGTGATTTTTACATTTTAAATTATTTAGTTCTTTCATTTAATTGCAGATTAAAAATTAAAAATTTAGTAATTCGATGTGCGAGTCAGACTCGACATTGTATGCGATAGGGTTTAGAAAAACCAGTACATGCAACTAACGGAAAAACTCACTTTTGGTGGAAGAAAATTAGCTTTTTATAGCTTCGAGGGAGAAAAGTACTCAGCGATAAAAACATGTGCGAAAATGTCAGGATAAGGGAGTTGAAATTGAAGATTCGATTGTTTATGAATAAAATGCATTAACTTTTGAATCTAAATATACACATATATAGACTTAACATGGAAAAATTAATGTTTAATTTGAATGTTTTTTATACTTTTATAAGCATTACATAAAAAATAAGCTTGTTCATAAATTTACTAAATATTTTCTCCGGCTTTCTTAAGAAACAATAATATCATATCGTTTCCGCATTCTGTATTTTTCGTGTCAGAATTATAGTAAATTTTCGTTCGTGCACGCAAGCTTATTCGCCTCGGATTCGAAATATATCTAAATTCCTGTTCGTTAATACAACCTTTATTTTAAAATTATTTTAAGTAGGTGACTATGTTAAAAAAAAAAAAGTACGGGGGCGGCGATTTTTGGCAAAAACATCGAATATTTTTTATTAATTTTTCTGGATTCAAAAAGTTTTTTTTGTGAAACATTTTGAATAGTTTCTACATTCATTTTATATGGTTTCCATTATAAGAGTCATATATAGCCTTCCATTATAATTTGGTCATTTAGCATAACATATCATTCTGGCGCAAACGGTTGACTGCGCTTTTATTTTATCTTATTTTTTCAAGAATGCTTTGACACTGGTTACGCTAAAAGACTCACGAGTGTAGAGCACCTTGAATTATTTAAACTAAATCGGGTAGCTCCAGTCTTAAATGTGGGAATGAAGAAAAGGAAGAATTCCTGGTAAATTATTTCATCAAAAGTTCCAACTTGAAACGAAGGATGCTCTAAAATTCTTAAGGATAGGATACCGCTGTCAAAGATAATTTGTTTCTGAATTGGAAGGAGTTTATCAGGATAAACATAGAATTTATTATTTTTCGTGGTTTTTCCTACGTCGATAGTGTTTTATGTATTAATTCCTTTCATATAATTATACATTATAGAGTCATTGTTCCAGAAGATTAATTAACCCAGAAACTATTTTATGAATTTTTAGTTTTATTTATTTCAGTTCATGAAGTACTATTTTGCGTTCGTTATCATAATCTAATATTAGCATTTATAAATAACTGTAGTCCTGTTCGATTAACTCTTTGTAACTGGAATATTTTATAAGTAACAAACAAAACACAGACGATTAAGATTTGTGTTAAGTCCGAATCAAATTCAAAATAGTTAAAAACATTGTTATACTTCAATTAAATATCCCCATGATCATGTTACAACAAATTTAGGCAATTTAGTGTTTCAGCTTGTGTTTCTATCTATACACTACTATCTAGAATGAAATATATATATAATATTGTTACGAATCTGTAATGTTGCTTCCCAGCATGGTTGGTTCAATCACTGGAAAGACCGTTTTACGATTAGCTCTGTTGAATGCTGATCGGGTTAAGGGTCAGTGGCCCCAGAGCATGGCTGCGATTTTGGCGACAAAATAGATAATACTGGAATCTTCCAGAATTTTAGCGATTGAGCCAATAGGAAGCGAAATATGCCTGATTGTTCCAGAACCTTCTCTGCCCGCCTCCCGGGAGCTACAAAAGACCGGCAGTCTTAAGCCGAAGTCAGTCGTGTATCGAGAAGTTGAGTATTGAGTCCTGGAGAGAGATGGCGGAGTATTTGGATCAGTCCGTCGAAGTGCAAGCGGTGTGTGGAACTCAAGTGTTTGCTGAGTTGAGCTTTGTGCCAAGTTCTGGTGTTTGTTGTAGAAGCAGCATCGAGTCGTGCTCAGAGTCTTGAAACGAATCATAATCGTGGAAAGACTCAACGACGAGTAGTTGGATCAGTTCGGCAAAGAGCAAGTGTTGTGTGGAGCTCAAGCGATTGCTGTATTGAGCTGTGTGCCTAGCCCTGGTGTTTATTGTGGAAGCAGCATCGAGTCGTGTGTGAAGTAGCCAGTCGTGTAGTATTGAGTCGGTAGTTGGATACAGTTAAAGCGAAAAAATAGTGGTGAATCGCAGACGTTTGGAGAGACCATAGAGTGATGCTACGTAGATTCCCTCCTTCTGCTGAATTCTGTCTGGCCGTTTTGTGGGCTTGTGTTGCCCGTGTTCGTCTCGGCAGCGTATTTGTCGTCTCTGTGTCTTCATGTTTAATAAAAGTCGTCGTTTTCTAATAAAGAACTGTTTATTTCATCGACCAACAAATCGCTAAAGAAACCCCAGAATTTCCTTAACAATATTATATCTTTGCAAATTTTTATCAGCGAGAGGAACGGTTAGTAACTGAACAAAAAAAAAAGCTAAATAATACTTAATTTTCTGTAATTAAACGTAAAATTAATTAAATGTAAAATTAATTATTAATTAAAAATAATTATGAGTTATTTTGAAACCAAATTAGAAAATTTGTTTTGCCCCACCGTCGGCGTACTTCTGCCGCCGCCTCTATGAAATTGTAATAGGAAATCTCATCGCATTAAAAGAGTGCTTAAGATTTATTTTTTTAAAATTATTATTTTTAGTACACTTTAGATGTAAATATGTAATAACACTAAAAATATTGTTTTCTTGCAGTGATATCTTCTCTATCCATAATGTTCATAAACATTCAAATCAAACTAATCACTAAAATCGATTTGATTCAAACAGTGATCCACTAACAGAAAGAAAAAAAAATGTAATGAATATAAAATAAAATTGCAAACCTCAGCCCATTAACTTTTACTACATTCTAGCATTAAAAAAATGCTAATAAAATGTGGGGTTAAGATCCCAGTACTAATTTTTATTCATACATAATTAGTTTTATGTTCCCATCAATAAATTAGTCATTTTAATCTTTAAAAAATGTTTTGATACGCTCTAATGTAGAAGTGGTATTTTGCATCATATAATGATACAGACCAAAAGGGCGAGAGTATTTTTAACTCCAACCTGCATTATATGTGGAGATCTGGCATAATTTCTCTTTAGCTTCAAAATAACTCATAATAATTAATTTTAAATATAATAAAAGCCTTTTAAGTAGTAATTAACTCAAAAACATTTCAGCTTCTCAAGTTTTATTATTCCAGTAATGACTCTAATTTTTCTCTCATTATTAAAAATTTGGTACAATATTTGTAAAAATAAATTTTTAAAAAATCGTTCTCAATATCTTATATTAACCATCAAAAGATTATTAGCATTTGTTTCTGTTTTATAAGTCTCTTGAGATTTAATTGCACTGTGATCTAATTCTAAAAAAAAATATTGTTATGCTTCATTCTAGATTTTAGTATATACATTTGTACTATTTTGAATTTGAATAGAATTTAATAAAAATCTTAATCTTATGGGTATTTTTTAATACTTATAAAATATTTCAATTATTAATCAAACAAGGCTACAGTAATTTATAAATGCCTTATATTGTATTATGATAACATTTGTAAAATAATACTTATTAAAAGGAAATAACTAAATCAAGAAACTCATGAAAAGTTTTCTTGATTAGTTAATTTTCTTAAAAATAAACATAGCTTCTACAGTAAATAATTTTACGAGAAGAAATAATTTATGAAACATTGTGGACACAAGAGAAACATGAAAAAAATAAATCCTGTGTTTATTTTTATGAACCTCTTCTAATTCAGAGAGAAGGGGGGGGGGTCGTTTATTTTTTACGACAGTACACTGAAGAATATTAGAGCTTCCATTGGCTTCAGGTGAAGAATTTTTGGTGAAATATTTTCCCATTGATTTTTTTTCTTTTCTTCACATCCGCTTCTATGACCAGAAGCTACTTTTGTTGTACTTATTCGGGATGCTTCATACTCATGTGTCTTTCAGCAGAATCAGTGCCAAAGTATTCTTACAAACAAAAGTACGGTGTATCGATCGCACCTAGTTGGCGTGTCATTTTAAGGAAATGAACGTATGCTTTATAATGGTGACTATATAAATGAATGTAGAAATTAAATTCAGAAGATTTTATAAAAGAAACTTTTTAGAATTCCAGAATAATTTATTAAAAAATATTAAATTGAATCAAAACTTCGATTTTTTTTTTAAAAAAAAAGTATATGTGTGTAAAAGAATTTTATTAATAAGGATTGCAACAATTGGCAGCAGTTCAGATTTGCTCTGAGTTTGAGGTAAATAAGTACGCGTGCATGAACAAAAATTTACTATTGTTCAGACACGATTAATATAGAATGCGGAAAGATATGATTTTTTTTTAAGAAGGCTGGAGAACAAATGTGCAAGTTATTCCTTCATGTAATATCTAGTAAAGTATGAAAAATGTACGACATAAACATTAGATTCTTTATATTTAGTCTAATATACATGTAATGATATCTCATAATTTAAATCTTAATTGATTTCTTAATTTTGATTTTCAGTTAGCCCATGTTACCTCATTCTTAAATGTTCTCTTATTTCCTAATTCAACCCCTCCCCCCATATTTTTTTTTATTTCATTATTTCTAACACACTCTACAAAATTGCTGACTTCTTAGTTTCCCATGCCATGAGCAAAAGGATAAGGATAACAATCCTTAACGTGTACGGCATTCTTTCAAAGATACCTATGATTTCCTTTCCTAAGATGACAGATCTCAAAGAAATCCGTATCATAATCTTATAGTAAAATCACTGAAGGGAAAATTTGTCTTTTTACTCTTGTGTTCTGGGACGAATGAACACGTTCTGCCTTTGTCCCTGTGTACAATTGATGGCTCTTTGTGCTGAAAATAAATTGAAAAAACTTATTCCAAAACTTGCTTCTTTTTGACCACGCATCTGCAAAATTGTTATATATATAGATATAAACTTAAAAACCAATGCATTTTATTCAAAAGCAGTTAAATCTTGAATTGCAATTTGAAAGGCGTATTCTTATCGTTAAGTATGTTTTTCCCTCTCAGCTATTGTAAATTAACATCTCCACACATACACACACGCAGTGTTTTTTCTTCAGTTGCATGTATTGTTTTTTCTTAATGTGTTATATATGCATATCTATTTTAATCATTTTATTAAGACGCCTTTATTCAAAATTTATTAAAAATTTAGAAGAACTTGGAATTATATAATTCTTGTCCTGAAGAGTAATTGAAAGAAGGGGGGGGAGATAACCTTCCCGATTGTATTTTTATAGTACTGAATGTGGAAACTGTAAATTTGGGGTTACTAATTTGTATAACAAGCTTAATGCATTCTTGGATATGCTGCTGTAGAGCTTAAAAGCTACTATATCACATATACTTATCTTTTGTCATCAATTGCAGTCGGTAATATTTCACTAATGAAATAATTATAGCCTCATAAATTAGATTGCCCAAAACAGATATTTTATTGTTAAATAAACTTAATTTACAATTACACTGTTTACTTCATTTATTTATAATGAATTTACATAATTTTACCACAGTAATGTGACTCTTTGCCCGCATATTACAAAAGAATGTCGACAATAGTTGCCTATGTTTTATTAAACTTATTTTAACCATTAACCAGATTTTAAACAGAGAATTAGCATAACAAAATAAACATAATGGATTAGAAAAACTTACTAATTCATTGTTGCGGAAGTAACAATTAAATTAACAAAGTGATGATTGTTATCTGAACTATTTAGTGAATTCTTAACCAGGGAAAACAAAGCTTAACTACGAATGATGTAAATGCTTCGATTTTCCTAATAATTCCGTCGATAGGTGATCAAAATAGTGATGAAATTTTTTCATATATCATAATGATATCTTAGCAGAAAGACGAAGCTGGCAAAAATGCAACATGCTATTCACTTGCCACCTAGTCGGTTATTCTGCCAAATATATTGCAATTGATAAACTGAATGGTGTTTGAATCATGCGACATCTTGTTCATTTGTCATCTCGTCGATCAGTCTGTCAAAGGTAGTGCAAATTATTGGAATAAACGATATTTGAAATTTGTCTGCTTAACGTCGACATCCATCGCGTTCATTTCTGAATCCACCAGTCAAAAATTATCAGCAAAAGGCTACATCTTAATGACTTACACTCTGTTGACTATTTTGTAAAATTGATTCGGCCGTTTTAAATTGTTACTTGGATATTTCAAATGTTAACATTATATTAAGATGGTTTATAAATTATCATATTCGTTAATGCCCAGCTCATCACATCTGCTCCGAAACAGGAAAGGCTTCTGCCGATGAAATTCTCAATCTCTAGCTGATGGGGAGGAGCGACTACCGACGAGGGGGTTAATTGCCTTCCTACTAACGCCGTCTTTTTTGTATAGTCAGCAAAGTATTGTCTACCTATAGTAGAGTGACTGCTAGATTTAGTGGGATAGATTACTGTGCCTTTAGCGACGAAATGAGGAAGTTGCAAACAATAACTAAAAAAAAAAGGATATCGGCCGAAATTTCCATTTACAAAAATGTACGCTATACCATAATGAAAACGCAAGAAAAAGTTCATAGTTATCTGTGCAATTGGCAGAGTTATTTGCGATTAGAATTATTGAACTAATTATTAAATTTGTCTAAAATTGAAAATGTATCCTCAGATTCTCTCCCCCTCCCTTTCGAGTGCGTTTATCAGATTTTTTTTTATTATTATTATTATTTCTTCATTGTTTAGATTTCATTTAGCTGTTGCTTAATCCGGAAAAATTGTTTGTTAATACCAGAGAATACATTTCTCAATTTTTGATGAATCCTTTTTCAAGTCATGGAAAGTTCATAATTTTAACCCAAATATCGCCGCCAGTTTTATTGATAACTCCATGAAACTTATTCCTGTGCTTTTATTATGTTATAGCGTATATTTTTCTTATTAGATTTTTTGGTCGATCTCTTTTGTTTTAGTTATTTTTTGCGACTTCCTAATTTAGCGGCTAGGTGCGCTGTAATTTGTTTCAATAAATGCAGTATAGTCACTTTTTTATAAGTACACGTTACTTCCCTAGTTATATGAGACACTGTTTTGAATTTAAAGGGCTTTAAAGGAGTTTACCGATCTTTCTGTATATGTGCATATAATCTTTGTATATTTATCTATGGTATGTGGTTTTATCAATTTAACTGGCTATTTGTATATGAATACTTTTATTTGAATATCGTTTTTGCTTATTTAGGAAATAATTAAAATAGGAGAAGTTTCAAATATTTCATATACATATGTACTAGGTGCCCCATTAAGACTGCGTAAATTCTACACAGCCAGATTCCGTGTTTCGAGTACATAAAAATTGCCCGAAGAACTGTACTTCTACGATCCTTTATTTTCGAAGAGAAATATTACATCATGTCCAGTGTATGAAAATAAATGCTATTGGTATCGTTTGGTTAATATCGGTAGTTGCATATGTTTACATATGAGGATGTAAAAATATGCAAAATATCCACCGGACATATCGAGGCGTACATGCAAGTGTCGAGAAATATCTGACAGCTCACGTTGTAACAACGTTATATCCACAAAAATACATGCTGCATGAAGACGAACAGCTAAGAAGTCGCTTTCTGCTGTTACAATTCCCGAACGGGAATTCCTTTAGATGGCCTATGGAGAGAAAAATGTTGAAAGTGTCAGATCTCCTTGTCCAGTCCAGGCACATCTATATCCAGCCAATCAAATCACATGCAAGAGAGCTGAAATACAGCAGAGTTCCATCATGCTGGATCCATAGGTCATATATTGTCGCTAAGGGTATGCCATCCAGGAAATCTATTAATACATCACGGTGAAATAAGTGCTTAGTGTACTGCCCTGCACATTTACAAACCAACGGGTCTCGTGTCTTTCCGAGCAGAGTGCATAAGGATTGAAATCTTATGGACCCTATATGTCTATTGTGATTGACGTGATTCCACGTGTGAAGCATACTTCATCCGTCCGCGAGATATGTGCAATGAAAACAGTATTGACTTCACGTTGTTGCCTTAATCGTTTACAAAAGTTAATGCATCGTTGAAAGCCATTTAGGTGTGTGTTTTGCATGGTTATATGTCCTTCGGCTAGTAATAGCCAGTGAACTTGTACTGTTACTCGTATTCAGTTCCCTGACGAGTGTGTGTGTGCTCATATCGGGGATTTCTTTCTCCAGCCGCAGTATTGCATCGTTCTGTGCTATCTGAAGCTCCTTGCGTGTTCTTTCACCCTTATTGTGGAAATTGTGTGTCTTATCGACGCTTCCAGTTTTCTCAATCAGTCATTCAATCTGCGGATGATTTTGGCTTCAGGAGAACGGCGCAGTGAATAGCGACCGGCATACTTCTGAGTGGTTCTTAAGGTACTAACATTATATTGACCGAAGATAAAGTACATTTCGCAATACATTATCGCCATGCGAAGAATACAGGTAGATATAAGATGTAACCTTTTAAATACGATTGAAATGGCGACATAATCATTCCACGCGCATGATTCCTCGATTTTCAGCATGGAAATTTTGAGCAAAATATACAAATATCGAGGCTCATATTTCCAATAAATTTTTTTCGTTCACCAGATATGACATTTTTCTCGAAAAATTATGAGTTATAAAAGTACAATTCTTAGGACATTTTTTGTGTACTCCCAGCGAGGAATCTTTCTATACAAAGTTTGGACGGTATGTCTTGTATACAATAGTGATTTGTCAAATCTATAAAAAGCAATACTGCAAGAAATATTTAAAATATTGCCTTCTAATTTCTAAGAACTAAAATGTTTGCATTCGATATTTGATTTTCTAGGTTTTCTAAATGAACAAGCTTGAATACTTATTTAATTTGCTTCATTCTGAGTTAATCTAGTTTTAAAAAACACGGCAAAATATATTTTTCACTCATAAGAATAATTGTCTTAATCTATTTATTATAAGCAAAGAAAAGAAATTAAAACCATAGAAAACATTTTAATTTTACACAATACAAAATCATTTGAATATAAAGGTAAAATTATTCAAAAAAGAAATTTTTTTAAAAAATGGAGGGAATTGTTAGAAAGTTTTATTTCTATAATAGAGAAGGCTGCTTATATCTGTTCTGTTGTTCCTTATTTATGTATCATTTCAACATGCTCGCTGACTATTTTTTCGGCCAAGGAACAGGTCTTTTAGTTACTTCACTTTACAAGAAGCTCTTTCGAGTTAAATTAAGGTTTTTTTCCATTACCTAATTGTGATTGTAGGGAGTGGTTTAAAAATATTTTTACGTTAAATTGCATAAGATTATCCAGATTTAACAAAAAGGAAGGAATAACTTTTTTGAAAGTGATGTGCCCAATGGTTCTTTGGGCCTTAATGAAGCATTTAATTATCATTTTTATTTTATTCTTTCCTTTTTCGTGTAAAAAAAATTTCAGCTATAAAATTTAGTCAAATTTTTCTGATTATTCTATTTTGAGTGTATATAAGACATCAGCATTATTGTTTTTGAAGTAATTATTTTCATCTTTTTTCTGCTCAAAAGTAATTAAAAGTGCTTAATGTTATGAAAGGTTTATATTTCGCAAATAAAATGAAGACATCTTTAAATGTAATGTCCTTAATTATGCATACACTTTTGCTCTAAGTACATTGTCTTTTTTATTACAATGTTTCATTGTTGCTACCCTAAATGCTAATAAGGAAATGCATTTTTAAAAAAATGTTTTTGGCCATCAAAATAAGTAGCTGTCAGGATTTTTAACTCGTATTTTTACAAATCACTTGATTTTTCCTGCTTTTAAATTCTATAGAAGTTAGTTAAAATGACTATTTAACAGTTCGAAGAAAATTGCTAAAATTATAAGACTTGAAATGCTTTGTATATAGGTATCTTATAGTTGGTGATCTGTATATTTTTAAAAGTTCATAATTTACTTAAAATGATAAACTTTTTACTACTTTAAATGATAAAGGATAACAATATAATATATTCTTATTTGTTATCCTTTTGAAATCTGAAATTTTATATTAAATGCTTTAAATCTCTAACACTAATCACTTTTATTTCTTCAAAAATATTTATATTTTTGACGTTTTGCTTAGATTTCATTAAAATATTTGCTGTTTTAAGTATTTTTGTAAGTATTTTGTAGAACCTTTTTACTCAGAATTTGATAATTTCTCTCTATTTTTTTTTAATGTAAAATTGTTCTTGCTGAAGATTGACAGTTTTGTTCATTTTCTTTTCAGGTTTCCGTGTCAAATATGTTTCCTAATTTGTTTGGAAATACTGTTGAAGAAGTGTCACTTTCTTTAATGTATACTGGCAATAAATTTTCCAGGGATGCACATATTCAACTCCCAGCAATGGAAATTGTGACTTTAAAACTAAGCCAAAGATAACCCATTCAGTGCCTTATTATACTTAGATATTAAACCATGTGATACATATAGTACTAATTTATTCGCATTTTTTTAATACTCTTGATATCTCCTTAACTGAAACTCTAACTTCTTGAGTTAGAGTTTTTAGAATTGTTTGAAAGTGCAAAGACGTTTTAAAAACTAAGTGTAATCAAACCTCTTCTTAAGATCATCTGTTCGAGAGGTCGCCGCATTTTAAAAATAGTTTTATAAAAAATTTCAATTTAAATCATGTTTAAGTATGTTTTATCAAGGCAATATGAAATCAAAATATAAATAGAAAACTTTTTTGTAAAATTATTTTGATAATTCTGAGTGCTTATAGTTAATAAGTAGGACCATTTCAATGGATTTTCTGTAATAGTTTCTGAAAATCGTGTAAACGATCCTATTTCATTCTGCACATTTAATATTTATTTTGGACTTTATTCATCCATCTGAGAAGTTATAAATTTCAACGAATTTATAGGTGGTGCTAAAATAATTAAAAGAAACAACTCTGTGTGTTTGTGTTTTATGAAAAAAAAATTCATTATTATATGTTTGTATAATAATTATTCTTAATTTTGTATAATTTTCTTTATTTATATGTATCATTTATTTATTTTAATAGAAAATGCACACTACAGAATACATCTTAAGAACAACAAATAAATAAATAAATAAAAACTAGATGAAGTGAACCTTAAAAACATATAAGATATAACATTAAAGATAAATGTTAAATATATTAATTTTTAAAAGCATTGAGAAAACACAATTGAAATTTAAACGTGGAAATATTTCATTTTATTGCTTTTAAAAAACTTGCAACACCAAAGGACATATTAAATATATCGAGTTTTTCAAAAAAAACTTATTGAATACTACTTATAAAATGAGAATTTATCTACATTATTAAATTTAGCGAACGCATTCTCAATTAAGCTGTTGATTCTAAACGTTGTGAATTGAAATAGAATTTTAGAATGTTATTGTAGTCAAACATATTATTGATAAATAAAAAAAGAAAGCAAGAATGATCATGTTGGGATTTCATACTAGGAATGTCAAATACATTATATAGATAAACTGAAAATATCTCGTGAATTAAAATTATCTTTTTTGTAAAACTAATAGAACATAGTAGAATTTCGATTTTATTTTTAAAGTAATGTTCGCAAATGAGATAGCATATCCAAGATTAAATCGGAGAATAGTGAAGTACAGAACCCTCAAATTAGCTCATTAGAAAATTCTTTAGTTTTGTATATTACTATATAAATATTTAATAATTATATCTGATGTGCACTAAAGAACTAGAGTTTGAAAGATATCAATGGAACTATAGTTACTTAGTTGAACTACAACAAAACTACATTTGTCTTCTAAAATTCGATATTAAAAAATTCAAAGCATGTTAGGAGTTTTTGTTGAACTTACATAATCTGAAAAGATTGTTGCAGAATTATTAATTTTTATTTACTTTAAGATGTTTAAAGTTATTGTTGAAATTCATGTCAGTATCATAGAATTTAAAATTGATGGCTTGGTATAATATCCTTTTTAGGCCTTCAGGTAAGATCTTACATAGAGGTTTGTGTGTACATAATGAATTTGTTTAACCAGAATCTAGTCATTAATTGGACAGACCGTATTTAAAGTTACTACTCTGAATTCTAGATACTTCCAATTCTTATAAAGAAAATTTTTTAAATTACTAAGCATTAAATTTATTCTGAAAGACCTGTAGCCAAATATTTAAACAATTGTGTGCATTTGTTGAATGAATTCCTTGAAACAGCGTTCTTCATATTTCGTTTTTTAGTAAATTAATATATTTGCTATTTGTAATAATAAAACATGAAATTGCATCATTCCTAATTCAAATTTGTGTATCTTTTTCATGTTTATTGTCAGATACTGGAGTGTTATGACTACTTATTTGATGATAAATATTAATTTTTGTAAAATAACTAAAATACTAATGAAACTAAACTTTTTGAATTTTAATATGAAGAACTCTTTTTTCGAAATTGAATTATTTTCCATTGTAAAAATGCTTATAGAACATGTTGACTTTTTTTTAATTCGTCTGTGTGAAATTCTACTGCAATACAAATTTTGTGTAGAATTTTGAATTGGTAGGTCTGAAATAGACTTACAAACATTTCCATATTTGTACAAAACTTTTAAAAATTGGATGATGTTCATAATATTTAAATGTTATATTAACATTTTTATTGTTAACTTGTTAAGACATTTTTCTTATGGTGTATATAACTATTTAACTGATTTTAGACGATAGAAATTTGAATTTCAGATGTTCTCTTAGCATGAGAATTAAAAGTGCTTCATCTAAAGATTTTTGCACTTTTTCTGTAAGCTCTGAAATCTTTACAAATATCTGGTTAGATGACCAACAAAGAATTTCTTGTGTAAAATAGGTATGTGAGAAATATATAATTCGAATATCTATGCAATAATGTCTATGCAATTATTATCTATGCAATTAATAGCTATGCAATGCACTTGATAATATAATATATGCAGATTTCAAACTGCTATAAACTAACTGTGATGAACCTGCTAAGGTTACAGATTGTACTTGAATAGCGCCTTATTTATGAAATTCGAACAAACTAAGTACTTGTTTGATTATATATGAATTTCCTGACTATTTATTGTAACTATAAATAAAATTAAATTATTTGTTTTAATGTTTTGCTTTAAGACGGTTTTTCCTTTCTGCTTTATTAAAAAATTCTATATTTGCAAATTGCACTTTAACTATCCTAATCTTTGTTGTGAAATGTATAATATTATTGACAGAAAGCTTATTTATTTATGTAATGTATGTTTTATATTAAAGTTATTCTTATTTTTTCAAAAAAAATTAACACTGTTGAATTTTTTTTTCTCAATTGCAAAATAGCATAGAGGTAAAAATCTGTTTTACCTCTACCTCAGTAAAAAGGGGTTTGGGTATTGCTTTGGACTAAGCTTAATCATGAGTGTTTTCGTTACTTAACTGCGCTGTAATTATCAAGTATAGCTGAATATCTTTTTTAACATTGTAGTTTACATGCTGCGAAATTGTATGTCTTCATTATAATGAAAATTATTCCTTTAAGGTTGCCTTAATTTTTTCCTTGGGTAAATTTCTTATATAATTTGTAAATTGGAATAACTTAGACTTTCTGCATCCGTAAAGTATCTGTCTTCAGAACTATGCCGAGTGAAGGGGGGCAAAATTGGTTAAAAAATGGCCAAATTAGAGTAGTGTGCACTTCAAAACATGGGGTTACAAATGACACAAATAAATGTTCCAAAATGAATTATTGTGGAAGAGTTGGTGCTGCGAATGCTCCTTGATGAAAACATAATTCAGTAATTTAGTTTTTCAATTCCCATTCATATTATTGGGTGATAGGATTCCCATGGTCTTTGAATTTTATTTTGCTGTTCACAAAACCGAGGGAAAGTAATTGTTCTTTTTTTTTTTTTTTTTGTGTGTGTGTGTGTGTGTGTGTGTGTCCGTCCTTGAAAAATGAGCAAAATTTATTGGGTTTCCTATAAGTTTCTCATCGCCCTAGAAATAGTTTTAGCTATCTATATTTATATGAAGCATCGATTTCAGTTGTGTTGATTTGAAACATGAATATCAGGACTTAAAATATACCTTAATTCGTAGAATTTCGGATAAGTCTTTTCTCGACTGTGCGTTTGCAAGGAGAATGAATTGTTTCGATCCGAGGAGAGAGACCGAATTAAGCCCGTTCTTGCTTTAATTAGATGACAAAGATTTCTATTCTTGTAAATCGGTAGTCAGTCCCCCCCCCCAAAAAAAAAAGAAATGTGGCTGTATTTTAATAATATTTAATAAGTTTTTAAATGATACGACTTACCAATCAGTAGAACTTTACAATTTTGAAACATCCAAGAATCGAATTGATTTTTTTTTTCAAAATGGCTAAAAAGATAAGTCTTATCTGTGTCAAGTAATTAAGATTTTGTGGAAACTAGTTCATGACCAGACAGAATGTGAAAAGAGATTTTCTATAAATATAAATATAGAGGCTGAAAACCTTGAAGAAACATGTTGCAAAACGTTTGGTTTTAAATAAATTTTAAAAAATATGATGATTCAAATTTTCAAATAGCAAAAGTAATTGAATTATTTGTCAAAAAAATTGTCTGATCTAAATATGCAGGAAGTATGAACTATAAACATTACAATTTCAAAATGATGAAAAAATATAAGAAAAGGAAATTATCGCAGATGAATTAAATGATTTAAAATTCAAAAAGGGGGTGAAAATTGGAGAGGCGATTTCAAAGTGCAGATATCTACGAATGAATTAATTGGAAGGGCAAAGAATAAAGATTTTCAATGTAGCGTAGAAACAAATAGTTTTAGGTTAAATAAGTAAGCAATAAGTTAAAAATTCTTTTAAAATTAACATTTATTAAATAAATTTTGTTTCAGCTAAAATGTGGATGTGTTTGTGAAATGATATTAGTTTTTTTGTGATAATAGTTTGCAAGACTAGCATTTAGTAGCAGCCGTATAGTGGCTAACAGTATGGATGCTTGCAATGAAGCCAACTTAGAACTGCAAGTCTTGATTAGTGAAAATTAATTTAAATTTGTCATTTTATTTTTATGTTTAAAATGTGTAATTTTATAGTTCTTGAATTTTTCCTACTTCAGTGCGTGAGAGAATCCTGGTGTGATTCAGAAAATTTCTGCCAGATTCTGATAGCTTGTGCTAATTATTGTGAAAACGCTGAATCACTGTTATCAACCTTTAGCGGTTTTCTTAAAGGTGGTACTTTCATCAGTGTTTGTCTTTTCACCATCAACATCGATTGGAGAATAAAAAGTACATTTTCGGTATTTAATGCTTTTTCTTTTACATCCGCAAAGGCAAGAATGCTTTTCAAACAGCTAAAAATATATATGATGTTAAGTGACGCTTGCCTCGAGACCTAGAATCATTTACTGTGATCGTTTATTTCTATTGTTCGTAGTTCGGTTTTTCTACAGTCACATCATCAATATAATCAACGCCTTCATTTTCATTATCGTTCAACATTATTAAAAACGGAAGTATCCGTTTTTAATAATGTTGAGTCACTTAAATGAGCAAGAATAACATCGCAATATATTTTCTAAATCAGAAAGAAAGAAGAAGGGGGGGGACGCAGCAAATACAAACAGCAGTTAAAAATAATCAAAATGAAATTCTTCAGTTACGTTTTGTTTAGTTTCTTTCAAATTGAAATCTGGTGGAAATGCGAGATGATTTGTAGTTCAAGTAGAAAGATACGTTTTCTGTTCAAAAACGCATCAAGAATTATTTGGTAATAGTATGAATCAACCACTCTTAAATAAGCGATCATTTTTATTTATTGAAAATGACGTATCGCAGGTGTTAAATTATGAAAAATTTATGGATATGTTATTCCAGTTGAAGGCAAGAAAAGTAATATTTTATTCTTTTCAAGTATTTCAATATATGTTTATATGTAATTTTTTCTTTCGTTTTTCCGCATTCACTTTTTTTTTCTTTTTTTGTCATTTTAAAAGTATCCTTTAAATTGTACTTAAAAGAACTTTTATATCCCCACTAAAATGTAATATAATTTCTATCGTATTGATCAAAAATGTTAATTTTACTTTATCAGAAATATGCTATATAAATATGATTGAATTTAAGATATCAATTATTTTATTGTATACTTTTGTTTAAATATATTAAATTGATACTCACTGTTTTGTTTTACAATTTATATTACATTATTATGTAGGGGAAAAGGATAAGTCTTCTTGAAGTGACCAAAAGATACAACAAACTTGTTCTTTTAATGGAGTTAGTAAAGGAGGGAGATGCCCGGACTTTCCTGTTTCTTGGACCGGGATCTCCATTAGTCATAATCTGAAGTTTAACCTTTACTTATTTTGTTAAAAAAGATTTCGGGGAAAACTGTGATTCAAAACAGAAACAGATTTGTGAACTAAGGATCTATCTAATGACGCTGGTTTGGTGGAGGGGAAGCAGGTAGGTCGATTAATAAATGTTATTAGCCTAATTGTCAAATAAATGAATTTTTTTTAAAAAAACTATGAATTATGAAATATTAGCATTCTGTCAAGTCTCACTGCTCAGGTTCCTATCTGTTTTAGTATTTTTATCTTGTTATTACAGTATTATTGACATCGAGCCCCTGCTTAAATAAAATTGAATATAGGCGTACTTGCTACATAGCCATTGAACAATAATAAACAAAACAAAAATGCATTTCCACAAAGTTACTAAATTAAAAAAAAATAATTTAAAATAAATCTTAATATGTAGATTAAGTTCAAAATATGTTGCAATGATTAGCTTAATTGACCAGTTGTGAAAAGAGGGGCTACATAATAAACACTGAGTAGAACTAATCCGACATTGATTCAAAAATAGCAAGGATGATTCCATAAAAAAATGACGTTTCATTTTACTCCCCAATATTCGTTCAAGGTCCCTTCTAAAGTCCTTCTAGATTGCCTCATCATGGCGGATAGATATGTTCCTCCGCGGAATAGGTGAAGGACGCCAAGAGATACGTATTCCTGGTAGGGTCTAGAGATGCATAATCCACGATTTTTTGAATAACAAATAATATTGCTATTGTTATTTTTAAATATGCGTTCCAAATATCTGCTATTTCAATCATATTATTAATTAAAAATTATTACTTAATATTAAATTTATTAATTGTAATTAATACTTAATTTGCTAATTTAATTAACGTGTGATTGAATTAATTTATCTGTTTCAGCTTACTTCTTAAATTTTAATTTTTTTTCTCAAAACTATTTATTTAATTTATTTATTAGAGTGAACCATTTTCTGGAAAAGATGAGTTAACAATATATGTCATTTCTTTAAAATGTTTACTTTAGTCCTATATTCTACCAATAGATGGCGCCAGCAGTAAACAGTGTACATGTAATTAAAGTCAATCATGTCACGAGCAATTAAAAATGATCTGTATGGAATAGTGCATCATCAAATACGAATATCGGTCACTCCCGTAAAGTGGAGCACTTTCCAGTGAAATCATCGCTCCGATAAATTTCGGTGATATGTAATTCAATGATACGATACGATACGATAATTCCAATAACCGGTCCGTTCACTTTTCAATCCAATCACAGATTACTTTCGAGAGCTTCCATTGGACAGATCGTATCGATTGTTACTTTCCAGTGAAGTCACCGCTTCGGCAAATTTCAGTGATATCGTATCGATTGTTACTTTCTATCGTGATCCAAAACCTGTAATCGAAATATCATCAGTAAGATCGTATCAAGGATTTGAATCACAACCCTCTTTGAAAAGTATTGATCACTTGTATTTGTGATTTTTTGATATCGGTTACGTAATAACCGCTCTGAAAATATTCGTCATCCCTAGTAGGGTCATCTAAGGCTTGAAGGTTATTCCACTCTGTCCAATTAAAGCGAGCAGGCATTTTGTAGCCCGTCAATAAAAACACCAAAATATCAAAGTTCGGAAATAATTAGTGGAAAGCTGAATTTATCCCATTGATACCACTACTAGAGGAGCATTTTTACAAATTTAAAGTTTACCCCCAAAACGATTCATGTGTTGTCTTATGTGAACTTATCAGTTATATATTCAACCAAAATATCGGCAAGAAAGCTTTTAGAGGTATTATTTGAGAAGTAAACCCTAAGACATTTCCCATTAATGTTATGTGGCTTGCTAGCTCAAACACTCGGCCAGGATAGAATGGGTTCATGACTTCTATAATAAATACTAGAAAAAAAGAATGAAGCGACATATTAGGAATACTCTTCGTAAACTTGAACCTAGCAATCCGTCTGTAATTTTTTCTGCTCTTATCTGTGCTTCGTAATAGTGCAAGAAGATAAGCCCCGTGGCTGTATAGTGACATTCGATCAACCATTGTTTCTAAAGTTTTCTGAAGTCTTAGCATCAGCAAAATTAATAATGATATACTAGAAGTATTGAGACTTAGTGGTTTTCAGCTAGTTAATGGCAATTTATAGAAAATTCATTTAAAAAGTTACATGAATAAGCTTATCTAAATTAATAACAACACTCAATGAAAACTACAAACAACTTATCTAAATTGGATTCGAAAGAGCCGCCCTTTCTTGAATCAAATTAACCTAGGCAGATTCATTCTCCGAAGACTAAGGATAACGTTTGGCATCCATTATAGATCTGAATTCAAAAGGGGAGTGACGTCCAAATTTCCGCGCCAGTGTTGGTGTAGATTCGATCGGAAATGATTGGTGTTACGTAAGCATGTTGCCCCGCCTCTCACTTGTAACGCCCTCTAGCGGTATATGTAAAAAACGATCAGTCCTTGTAACATCATCGACGAAGCAGCAACGCCGAAAGGCAAGGCTCAATCCAACTCCCGAAAGCGGAGAAACAATAAAATCTTTAAAATACAAAAAAGGTCCGTCCTCATTATCGAACCTCTCCATTCTGGTCCTAGCGATCCGGAGACGAATTAGCGAAACTATGGAGAAAAATAAAACTCAAAAAGCCAAAGAGTTAAATAGAATCCGTGGAAGGATAAAGGCGAAACTAACAAGTGTTAAAAAGTTTGTTGAAAGTAGTTCAACGGTTGAAGAAGAAAATAAATTCATATTAAGCTGTCGACAAAAGCTGGCAATTGTGGAAGAAATAAAACAAGAATTAGAAATTTTATTCAAGGATTATTTAGAAATCGACGAAGATGAAACACTTAGCCAGAAGTGCGATCAAGAAATATTGGATATCGAAGAAGAAAGAAACGAATTAGAGGTAAGTTTGAAATGCTTACTCTCTAATTATAATGTTAACGAAAATGTAATCCATAATATAAATGATCAAAATTCAAATTTGAAAGCCTATATCAATCATATTGAATTAAAAACGAAACTTCCAGAAATTCCCTTACCGCTGTTTTACGGAAAAATGGAAGAATTCAGTAATTTCAAAAATCAATTTATGTGTCTAATAAACTATAATACCGAATTAACGAATGATCAAAAGTTATTTTATTTAAAAGCTGCCCTCCGTGGTGAAGCTAAATTTATAGAAACAAGTGACGATACATTTGAGTCACTGTTTGCAGCTCTCGAAGAACGCTTTGAAAATAAGCGAGCAGTTGTTGATATTTACATTCGAAATATGCAAAAACTAGAAAAATTAAATTTTGAGTCTGCAAAGGGCTTACGAAATATCACAGACACAATAAATAAAAGTCTGAGAGGTTTAAAAAGTTTGAATTTAGAATGTAATGACTTAACAAATGCTATATTAGTAAATATAATATTAGAAAGACTTGACAAAGAGAGTAGAAAGGCATATGAAATGTCCATCCAATCAAAACAAATACCTTCATTGAAGCAGCTATTGCAATTTTTAGAATCAAGAGCGATGGTACTCGATCAATTAGGGAAATACCCCACAAGTAACAAATTCCACAAGGAATTTCAAGGCGCAATAAATAAGCCGAAAAACTTTCTTCTCAATGCGAATAAACTAAGTAATGTAAAGCCATGTATTTTATGTAAATTGGAACATCCTTTACAAAGATGCTCTGAATTTTTAAAATTGAGTGTTACTAAAAGAATCGAGCTTTTAGAAAAATATAACATTTGCAAGAACTGTTTGAAATTGCATAAGCCACCCTGCAAATCCACATTCCTCTGCCGAAGCTGTCAAAAATCAGGCCATAATTCTTTGATACATCTGGATCCTAAACTCTTAAGTACGCGCCTAGCAGAGGTAACGCCCCCAGACGCGGGGGAGCAACTTTATGTAAACAATGAACCGTCTGGCTCGTCGAGGTTCCCCCAAAAACTGACCCCTGAGGCTGAGTCAGCGCTTGCAAGTAACTCGAAACTATCTTCAAACCTTCTATGCACCGCGCAGTTATTTATTGAAGACGCATTTGGTCAAAAAAATAAAAATAAAGGCCCTGTTGGATTCTGGAAGTTCGGTGAACATAATAACTTCAGATTTGGCCAGTTCTTTAGATTTGAAGCGGGAAAAGGTTAATGCATCCATCTCTGGTATTAACGGAGGAGAATTCTTCGTTAAAAATAAATTAACCACTACCATTTTTAATGAAGACAATGATTTTTCCAGAACTGTATCATTTTTAATTATGCCTAAAATTACGCATTTAACTCCTTCTAAAGAAATTGATATCTCAAAAGTTAACTTCCCAAGTGAGATAAAACTTGCGGATGATACTTTTCATATTCCTAGTAAAATTAATGCATTACTCGGATGTGAGTTGTTCTTTGATTTATTGAAGGCAGAAAAATTTAGATCATATGATAATTCACTCTTCTTACAAAATAGTGTGTTTGGATATTTAGTAACGGGAACAATCAACGGCAGAAATTCTCATTTCTTTTCTGGATTAATTTTTAAAAATGATAATCTGGAGAATTCTGTTAAAAATTTCTTTAACTTAGAATCTTTTCCTGGTGATAATACAGATGATTCAGTCGAATCAAAAACATATGAACAAACTTACTGTGAGGAACATTTTCTTTCCACTCATAAGAGGGATAGTACCGGAAGGTATATGTTGTTAAATTACCAATAGTTGAAGAAAAACGTTCTACACTAGGCGATTCAAGAGAAATGGCGGAAAGACGTTTAAATTTACTTTGGAAAAGATTAGATAAAAATAAAACAATGGCAATACAATACAAGGCTTTTGTGGATGAATATTTCCAGTTGAATCATAAGGAACGAATTTTAGATTCTCCTGAAATTGTCAATAGCGAATATTATATTCCTCATCATGCTGTGTTTCGCCCAGAAAGCACATCAACACCCTTGCGTGTCGTTTTTGATGCATCTGCAAATTCTAGCAGTGGAGTTTCACTTAATTCCATTTCATTGAACGGCGGAACAGTTCAACAGGAACTATTTTGCATCATTCCAAGATTCCGAACATATCAATTTGCATTTAGTGCAGATATAAAGAAAATGTATAGCCAAATTTTGGTCGCAGAAGCAGACGCAGACCTGCAAAAAATTCTGTGGAAATCTAATACATTTGCTCCTGTGGAAACATACAGACTACGGACTGTGACATATGGAACAAAATGTGCTCCATTTTTAGCCACCAGAACACTCAAGGCATTAGCTGAGAAAGAAAAAAGTGAATTTCCTCAATTTTTTTTTTTTCAGAATGGAGAGGTTCGATAATGATGACGGACCTTTTTTGTATTTTAAAGATTTTATTGTTTCTCCGCTTTCGGGAGTTGGATTGAGCCTTGCCTTTCGGCGTTGCTGCTTCGTCGATGATGTTACAAGGACTGATCGTTTTTTACATATACCGCTAGAGGGCGTTACAAGTGAGAGGCGGGGCAACATGCTTACGTAACATACTCCCGCCTTGAAATTGCACAATTTCAATATTCAGACACTATATGAATTTCACACATAACAATAAATTCGACAGAATTGTTACAAAAAATGAATAAATGTAAAAACAAATTTAAAAAATACTGAAATAATTCTTAAATATAAATTTACACAAAATAATACTGAAATAATTCTTATATATACACATTTATACAAATGAGTTAGTCTCTATATATTATTTACAATCATATACACATATAAATCCAATTAATTTTTTGGAAGTAAACATATTTGACTAATACCTCTTTTAATAACACCATTCAAAACTCTTATTAAAACAACTCTAGACTAAACCATCTGAACCTTTTATTAATTCTTGAATTCTACCCAGTCTCCAATTGGTTCATTTTCGAGGAACAAATATTTTGACAGGCGCTTTCTGATTTACGTTAAAAATGGCCGCCATCCATTTATGCGTTAGAAAATAGCTTTCCGATTGAAAAATCTAGAGATTGCCCTTACTAATCCTTCGTAATTTTCCCAGTGTGCTAATCGCTTTACCTTTCTCCCCCCTCACCATATAATCCGGACTGTAATTTTGTATTGCCATCTATTTTGCTCTTTATAAAATTCCCTAAAGGTTAAAATTTTCAAATCACCGGAGCACACGATTTTGATGGCCATTATCACCATGGCCTGATAAATTAAGCTTAAACCTTACGAAAGTTGATATACGTGGTTCCTAATTATTGACTTCCAAGAAAATTTCGTCCAAAATATTATATAGATTTACGATTCCGATGCGAAGATCGCAAATTAAATTTAATTTGTCCTTCTTTTTATATTTATATTCAAGTAAGTAAAAATTAGTGAAGGCGCTGATAGTAAACATAATTTAACTTTCTGCACCTTGATATCAACCAATTTTAATTGTAGATCTTTTTTCTAAATCTTTCATTGAGATAAAACTGAAGAATGAAGAGGTTGATTAGCTTTTTTGAGACATTTATATTTCTGTCTGTCTATGCATTTTAGATTTAATTTCAGACGGAAAGGATTAAATAACATGCCACTGTAAGACAATGAATAAAAACAAAAATTTATTTTAAGAACAATTTATTAAAAGAACAAGTATTTTCAAGATTGAAAGAACAAAGTTAAGTAACAATTCTGTTTTTACACCACATGTTTACACTGTAGTATATATATATATGTGTGTGTGTATAGGTACTAATTTATATATAATATATATACTTTTACAAAAATCTGAGTATAACAGATTATTTAGTTCAGTATATTTAGTTTTAAAAAGGGCATGGTCATCGTCTAGCAAATCACAGCCAAGTAATAAGTTAGCCTGATCTCATGATAAATAATATATTTGAACTACGAGTCTATTTCAAGAGAATTTTCTTCGCTAAAAGAAATCAGTAGAATTGGACACAATTTTGAACATAACTACTTATTCTTGGAAATTAACAATGCCTTCAGCAATTTAACACCATAGAGAGTAACTTAATATATTACCAAATACTATTGATATCAGAAAACGCTCTATAGATGGATGACTTTTTTAGATAAATTTAAAAAAAAATTCTATTACCCCGAAATGGATATGCCATCGCTGTAATTCTTTAATGAAGATATAGAATAGATTTGACTGCTTTCCTAAAATTTCGAAAATGTCGTATTTTATGAACACATCGATCTTGACATAGTACTCAGGTTTTCATATCATTCTAAATCTTATGAAAAATACTTTACAAAAGTAATTGACAGAGCAAAGCTAATAATTCTTTTTTATTTCGCTTCTTTAGTAGAACCCCACCGGGAGGCCACAAAAATTGGGGATGAGAATCTTCTGGTATAGTGATTAGTTCTCACTTTTCTAAATTTTCAATGTTAAATTAAATGTGTGAGATTGGTTACCTCCATATCGATGATGGAAGGGTTTATACCGAGAGCAATGATTGCCATTACGATTTACCTTGGTTTCAGCCACAGTGTTATCGTGATGATGAGGGTTATTTAGCTTACACCGGAAGCTATGGCAGGGTGCAGATGGCACTTTTGCGGTTAAGACTAACTTTATCATCAAAATGGAGACAACTGACTAAGTACTCGATGGACATCGTACAGCGATACAAGGTCCTGCAGTGATTAATGTTATAGGAAGATGGTTGAAAAATTCTTCTTCCTCTTTGCAGCCACATCAATGAATATATTCATTAGTGCTATCAATTAATCTATTAGAGTCTGAAACGTATTGATTTCCTTAGTTGTGAAACTGAAGGATTTTTTCGTTAGCGTGGATTTTACTGCAAGTATCTAATCAGTCATGGAGAGAAAAATTCAAAATATACAGATAGCATAGCAGTAGTAGTGATGGAATCTCTTCTAAAAGAACTGCAATGCCCATGAAATTATTTCGCCCCCCCCCCCTTTTTTTCCGCATAGCACTTCCTCACCTCACGATATTGAAAAGTTGATAATCAGTATGTGGGGGGTGCGGGATGATCAACAGACAAGTAATACATAGGCAGGACTCAGAGGAACGCAGTTCTGCCGAAAATCAAAAGTAATTTAATGTACAAGGCACAAGTGTTAAAAGGTCTAAAGTTGACTTCATAAACAATAAAATTTGCAAGTGAAGCGCTGGAATTGATGCAATTCGAAGCTGGGCTTGGCCGAAATTAAACTTTCTCTCTTCTCTCTCTCTTGCGATATTTTTCATTATTACTTTTAATACTTATGCTTTAATATAATCAAGAAGGAAACATTTTTGATCAAATACAGCGAAACCTCGCTAAACAAACATAATTCGTTTCCGAATCTTACTCTTAATGAGACACTTTTTAAACAAAACAATTTTTTCCACAGGATAATGCGCTTCATTCCAATAATAACGATGTTGTTGTTTTTATAATACATGCTTTTTTTTACAAGAAAGTTATCTAAACACATTTATTTTTGCCAACGCTTTAAAATTTGGCGAAAATGAGGCGCCATTATAGTTAAGTAGGAGCTAAGCGCTTCAGATTTATTTATTAGGGTGATGCTTCTCAACATACAATGCAACAATTTCTCATGCTTTTCACCATCTCCCTTATTTCACTAAAAAGTTGATGCTATATTTATATCCTCCTCCACAACTCTTTGCTGTGACACTGAATGTAGTTCTTAGCTATTCTCATAATTGTGCTCGCATGTTATTGATATAGGGGGAAGTTGTAACAGGGATAAGTTGTAACATGCAGTTAATCAGAAACTTTATTAAAACATAAGTTTTGAGACTGAACCTATTAAATAAGCACAGTTAATGCCCTTCCGAAACGAGAACTGTGTAAATGTGCCCCATTTTAGCAAATTAATGAAAAAAAATATTTCTTCAGTTTTGATTTAAGGTAAATTAATTGATCTCGTAGGAAAATTTTTTACTTACTTATTTTGTCTATGTATGAGGTTATTAAAAAATTTTAAATTTTATTTTGTAAAGGCAATATTAATTTATAAATCCGTATAAATGACCGAAATCATACGATTGGGAGTAGTTGTAAAAAGCGTTTTCTTCTGTTTTGATTTGTGCAGTTA
The DNA here is from genome assembly GCF_947563725.1 of Argiope bruennichi. Classification (NCBI taxonomy): domain Eukaryota; kingdom Metazoa; phylum Arthropoda; class Arachnida; order Araneae; family Araneidae; genus Argiope; species Argiope bruennichi. The sequence goes on from NC_079162.1 coordinate 55,398,297, forward strand.
AGACTTCCTGCATTAAATGATACCATGTCAATTACTTTATTCTTGTTAAAATAATTCGTGAACAGTTGCTGATCGAAAGAAAGAAAAAAATAAATTATTATTACGAAGAGATGACAGAGTGGAAAGAAAACACACATATACAAGTGTTTATCAAAATAATGGAAACACCTGTGAATAAAAGTGACATTTTTGAATGCGCTTCGTAAGCATTAAAATATAATAATTGCCGCCAGTTTTTTTAATAAATAGTAATGTATGTATTCTGGTAGTATGTGTTATCTTTTTTTTTTTTTTTTTTTTATTCTGTAATTCTTGGATTTTTTCCAAAAGCGTAAAATGTCGTTCCTCTCAGATTTTCAGAGGCCAAATTGTAGGAGCCCGTCTAGTTGGAGCAAGTGTGACCGAAACATTCCAATTTTTCGGCGGTTCTAGAGGTAAGGTGTCTAAAGTCATGACAGCATACACACAGCACGGGAAGACAAGCTCAGCAAAGAAAAATAGTGGGCGGAAAGAGAAGCTCAGTGAAAGAGACCGACGGGCATTGAAGCGGATTGTAATGTCTAAAAAGCGAAAAACTGCAACAAAAGTGACCGCAGAGCTTAATCCCCATCTGGATTCTCCGGTATCAGCGATTAGTTAGAAGGCACCTTCATAAACAGAACATTTATGGCAGAGCAGCAATTCCCAAGCCACTTGTCACAGATGTTAATGACAAACATCGTCTATAGTGGTGTCACACTCACAGAACCTGGTCGATTGATAGAAAGAAGAAAGTAATATGGGCTGACGAATCGTATTTCACACTTTTCACTACAACAGGACGGGTGCACGTTTGGAGGACACCCACACAAGCGTATGACCGTGACTGTCTCCTTCCAACTGTCAAGCATGGAGGTGGATCTGTCATGATATGGGCAGCCATGTCGTAATTTTCCGCTGTATCAATCATAACCCTGAAAGAAAGGATCACTGGGGAGAAGTAGAGAAATTTTAGTTGACCAGTTCCATCCTATGATGCAAACTTTGTTTTCTGCAAGAGATGAAATTTTCCAGGATGATAATGGACCTATCCATGCAGCGAGACTTGTCCAATCATGGTTTTATTAACACGAGGATGAAATTAAACATCTGCCTTGGCCCACACAGTCACAGAAACTCAATATAATTGAACCGTTATGGTCTATCTTAGAGCATTCAATACGGAATCCATATCCTCTACCGGCATCTCTCCCAGAACTTTCATAATATCTCCAGGAAGAATGGTAAAATATTCCTCTAAACACTATTCAACACTTTTATGAACTGATTCCTAGGCGAATACAAGCTGTATTACATGCTAAAGGCGGTCCTATACTATACTAATAAAGGATTCTTTATAAATCTAAGGTGTTTCCATTATTTTGATAACCACCTGTACATACAAATCAAGCAAATATTATCTAATTACATTAAAACGAGCCAACAAAAGTACAGTCGCGGAAAAAAAATTCACCCAGTTTTATTCTCAAAACGTTCAACTTTACAGTCATAAAAAAGCTGTCATTTGAAAGGGATAAACGTACTCTTAGATTTATCTTGGTGGCACAGGAGAATCGCCACCACTTCATATTTTCGCAACAAGGTTTTAAAAAATGAACTTGATTTTTGAATTCAATGCATCTACATTCTTGAAGCAACAAAAGTCATTTTGGAACTTTGCATTGAAAACAAATTTACACCTTTCTGCTGAAGACATTGTTAATAAATTTAATCACTTTAATTGAGCCAAAAATACTAACACAGAAAAATACAACACGTATGTATCCAAATACTTTTTTTTGATAATGTATGCATATAGAAATGTATGCAAAGGAAATATAATCAGAGAGGTGAAAAACTTATTTTCTTTCTCATGCCAAATAAGGATGACCATATCCTGTATATAGTGAAAATTAGAAAGGAGAACTCTGGAATAAATACTTAAAAATGAAATCTAATTAACCCTTATCGTGGCAAGACTGCTTTTTTGAAGAAAAGCAAAAAACATGTATATATAAAAATTTGTAAGAATTATTTTAAATTAATTTATTAATTAAGTTAAAAATTATTTTATAGTGGTAGTATATTTTTATAAAGTTGTATGTATGGTATGCTATACAAAATGAACATAAGGGTTAATCTTTTTTAAAAATATTAATCGTTTAATTTTAGCTAAAAAATCCGAGACTCTCCAAACTAATATAAACACTAGAGCAATCATGTATTAGTTAATGATAAGATAAAACATACATATCTTTATCAAGCAAGTTTAACTTGCATATCCACAAAGAATATTTTTGTGCGCCAGCCAATGAAAGCATTACGTTAGTGAAAGATCTAAAGAAAGAATTCATCTGATAGGTTAGTCTCATGACAAATGGGATTTTGGATGATATCTAACATGCAACTACAAATTATATTGCATGATGCATAACATCTCATTATGAGAAGCTTGCAAGTTCATAATAGCTAACTTATAAAAAAATCGATCTAATAAATAATTTAAGTAAAAATCATTAAATATATTATAAATTCAAAAATATCAATGCAATTTTCATTTTTTACCGTCATAATTCTCATGAACATGGTGGATTTTAATATAAGTAGAAAATGAAATTAAACAATTCAAACAAAGTTTTAAAAGGGACAAAAAATTTTAGCATAAAAACTAGAATTATATTTTCAAAGGAAGAGAAGAAAAGTAAACTGTAAAAGTTTTGTTGAAAACAAGTCCTGTAAAAAAATTCTTTATGCTCAGATTAATCTTCTGCACAAATGTTTTTATGATACGATTTGTCTTTTCTTCAGAATCATGTTTAATTTGCATTTTAGATACTTTCTGCGTTCGTTTAGGGTAGCAAGTAGATACGTGATGCGATTCATCTAGTTAAAATTCTTTGATACGTGAATTCTGCCCTTTACTCTCATATTTATTTATTATTATTGGGATATAACTTCTTTTTTGGAGTTAAGCAAGAATATCAAGTAAATATAAAGGTAAGTTGGCATAATCTTACTTTTATGCGAATGAGATATATACTATTCATGATACTGCAAATATTAAATGGAAGATGTGCAGAGAATTCCAAATTTCAATTTGTGAGGCACAATTTACCTGAATTATTTCAGTATGAATTGACTTTGGAAAAAATATTGTACCAAAAATTTAGGTTTCAAACTATGCATATAAGTAAGTTTTGATAAAACTACGTCAAATAAAAAAAAAAAAAAAAAAATACATGGAGAATATAGTAAGCCTTAAAACTGAATTGCAGTTTATAAATTCTAAACTTTTGAAAAATAGGGATTCCCCATGATAAATATAGAACTAATCACATGCAAATGAAGGCAATTGAGATCCAGAGAGAGGGTTGAACTTTAGATAAAATTCAGCTAAGATGGGGGCACCTGAATTTTTGGAGTTATTCATTGCTTAAATTACAAAAGGGGGAAAAAAATAAAAATTTGAGTATCAAGGCATTTCAAAATTTTGACGTATTTAGACTAGTAAAAACATTGCGCTAATATCAGGTCAGTAAAAAGCTGAAATAATATCACATTGACTTGATGGATGCATCCAATAACCCAAGTCTGTGAAACTACAATATTTCCAACAAAATGAGAAAAAAAAACTTAACTAAACATACTACTCAGAGTTTTTTTTTTTTTTTTTAATTCACATGGTTCTGTTGTTACTTATGGCATTTGTCATAGCAGATTTTAAGCCGAGTTAGTGCAGCAGCCTCTGAGGGTAAAGGCCCCTGAGCACCCGAGGGCAGAAGTCTTACTTCTAGCTTATATGAAGATGACACTCACTTGTACAACCCCTTTTTGCATGGGGACTCTTTCACACGCCTCACAGATAGAACACAGGGTAAGAAACTACCATACCTGAACCAGGACTCGAACCCGAGACGTCCAGATCAAAATAAATAATGAAAATAGGAATTCTGTGATAGAAAGACTTTGAGGAATTATCAAGGATCTGAAAAGTGTGTGCAGGACACGCATAATTGATACACTATCTGAAATGAAAATTTTTCAATTTGTTATGTTTAACTATAATATATATATATTTGAAGAATGTGGCCCTCTTTTTGCAAAGGACATGTCTACTGAATAACCTAAGCAGCATCAAACGTGTTGTCTCTTTAAAACCATAATGTCTCAGTTAAAATGCACATAATCAAAGTGAGACATTTTCGTACTTTTAACAACTTTTTTTACATGCTCAAATTGATATATTTATAACTATTAAGTTAGGAATTGTATGAAAGTTAATCAAGATGCACCTCAAAATATATTCATTGACTCCTATGACAATATATATCTAGCCAAATGCCAAAATTTTAATGATCCTATGGTGCTTCAATGCTGATAGCTTTTATCTATAGCAACAAAAAAAGTTTCATTTGATATAATTTTAATTCTTTCATAATGTAATTTAGTTGAAATAAAGCTCAATTTTCCCCCAACAATAAGAATGAAAGATATCTTTTAGAAGTTAAAAACTGATCAATATCATTAAAAGACAAACATAATATTTCAATATATTTAAAATCATCGCTAAATATATAATTAACGCGCTTTCGGACAGGATTATTTTTTGTGCAATGTGATTTTTAAAAACGACTAAAATTATATAAAAAGTAGTTTAAAAATCACTGCTTATCAAATTGTTGAGAAATTTTCAATGCTGCTGGAAACAAGGAAATATTGTGCATATTACTAAGTACAACTACAACAGTACCTTTTGGTACAGAAGAAGGCTCAGGGTTCAAATGCTTACTTTTGCTATTTCTTGCTGGTACAATCAGTAGCACACTACTAGCGCCAACAGCACTTCCGGTATGATAAACACAAAATTTACTTTTGTTACAAAATTCACACTCTTGCTTTTGTAAGTGCACACTCCACCCCATTCCATAATTAGGAGCGGGTGGGACAGGTTCCCACATGGCCTCAATTGTTTTTGAATTTAGAAAACCAGGAAGTGGTTTTTGATCGACAGAATTCAAAGGTTGATCATCAGTGTTACTCTCTTCTTTATCAGTGCTGCTTTCAGCACTTTTTCCTAGTGATGAACTGATGTTGGAAAACACATTTGGACCTTTAGCCTGTAAACTATACAACATTGCATTAGCAAACTGCATTAAGTCACCAACAGTAGATAAAAATCCTCCTCCCGCCCATTTGTATGAATTGTCGACATAAGGTGCATTAATTAGGATTCCTTTCTTGTTCTTCATGTAATTTCTGAAAGTGAGAAAGTAATTTTGCATGAGATAATATTTTTTGTGCACAAAAATATAACCATAAGAACTTTTAAAATTTTACAATAAATATAGCACAACTGAAACCTACTTACATATAATTTAAAATAATATTTTGTATTGTATAAATTTAAGAAAAATTTCAATTGTAAGACGGTAAAGCAATATTAGTAAGAATCAAAATGCACGTTTATATAATAATTTTTTTCCTTCTCGGACCTCCTTCTTGAATTTATAACATAAGAATATGTCATTTTAAATGGGGGGAAAAAAAGAAAAAAAACTTTAAAGTTACTTATATGGTACTTTGAAATTTGTATTTAATACACATAATCACGAAAATTTTAACCAGCTGTACTAACAATATATTTTTTGTTCATGATTTCCTTAATTTTTCTGCTTATAAAATTATTTATCCAATTCCATCCAATTTTTTTATTTGCAGAATCATAAAATGGACCTAAACCAAGTTACAGGATTTTAATTCAAAATATAGCTAAACTGGGAAGATTAGCATACATTAACATAATTTTATGAAATTCTCTTTCTAAAAACTTATCTAAATATATTTCAGTCACATCAAATTATGATTTATGTACAAATTCACTACTTTTGCCAATATTCTTATTCTTTGCTTGTTTTTTCTCATTGTTTCACTCTATGAGCACATTTTTGTTAATAAAGTCACTATTATTCAATGCATATACATACAGATTTGCCATGACTTTATTGTATTCAACACACATAAAATAAATCCTTCTGGAAGAAACTTGAAACTACTTTATGGGTACTTTAACATACTAAATTACTGCACTAATGTAACCTGTTAGAAATTAAGTAAAAACATCATATTGAGATCTTACCTTGATCTGTTATATATCAAAACTTCATTTTCATCGAGATAAGTATTGTTTAACCCTAGCGTTTTGAACATTTTAGTGATATGAACAGTGAATTGTTCCTTAGCTACTGCTTCTACAATTGCACTGACCAGAGTCCAACCGTGAGTACTATACAAAAACTTGGTACCTGGTAAAAAGTAAGAAATAAATTTCATAGACAAGCAAACATGTAAGACAAATATTGTAAAATCATAACAAACCATATTTTTTAAATGTCAGAAAAAAATATATTTCAATAAATAATGGATGCAAGTATGTGTGTCTGCCGATGCACTATAAGACAAGTTACCAAATTTAGCAGAAATATACATAAAGGGGGATATATTTAAGATTTTTTCTGAAATTTTGATAAGAATATTAATTAATTAAAAATTAACACATTATTAGTATTACTTTGGAAAGTAGGCAATGATAAAATATTGCATGCTTATTATGATTTCTGGGTATGAGATTTACTAAACTTTCCATACCAAAAACACATATAGTAGGAGTTTATAAATAACATTTAAAGATAATAATTGTACTACTAGTGAAAAGAAATAAAAATGAAATATAGCAGATTTCAAATACATTTTAATAAAAAGGTAAAGAAGACTGAAGTGGAAGAAGGAAGTCTCTAACAGATGGAATAGAATAGAATGAAGAAGGAAAAAAATAAATTTAGAAATAAAGATAAAATTTTATCAAATCTTAAATGTTAAATATTAAGTACTTTCAGATTACAAGTTTATTTTAGAAGATTTCTCAGAATTCAAATAATCTAAATTTTAATACACTAAAAATAAAATGGTCGAATCATATTTAATTATAAAAATTTACATTTATTTAACAGATTTTGATAATAGTATCATAGCAAACTAGTTATTCTAGTAATTTATATTTTGATGATTTATATTTCTATAAAAAAATTATTCTTGAAAACGGTTAGTATTTCCTTAACACAAAAATCCCAATGCAGACTGGATGTTTGGCATTCAATATATGCTAAATGCTTCCAAACCCAAGTGGACTAAAAGGCAATTATGCATGATTAAAACCCATTCCGGCATATGAATTGGGTGCTCACTAAATACAGTTGTGAGGCAGGGGAACATGGAGGGTCTTAAACTCTAGCAAATTTGTTTACCACAGGGATTGGAGTAAGCTGAAGTACAGTGATCATGGATGATTAGCTAAAATTGATGGATAAAAAAGTGGAATGACATGGAGTACCACCACTCTACTGATATGATGTGGAACAAACTTGAATGCCCACCTTAACACACAACAGAAATTTTATTGTATCGATCATACAAATACAAATATAATAAAAGAAAACAACATTAACAGTTTTGTAAAAGATTAACCATATTTTACCAGGACTTTCAACAAGAGGATCATCTTTAAACATATCCAGGGCTGACTGTAGATCATTATGTTTTGTAGTCATATAATATTCTTTTAAATCCATTTCTTCTTTTTTTTCACTGTTGTTTGATTTCCCATCTGTTTTCTAAGAAACAGAATGCATATTATATATATATATATATATATATAATACAGTATGATGATACAATATGGCAAACATAAACCAAATTTTACAAAACTTTCAAAATAAAAATGCATACAGGTATTCAAAATTGAGAGATTTTTCATTGATTGAGAGATGTTTGAGTGAATACTAGTCCAGAACTATTAGAAATATTTTAATGGCATTAGATATAAGAATCAAAAGATAAAGAATCTTACACACATATAATTTCATGTGAAGACTTTTAGAAGAGGACAATCTAAAACTGAGATTACAAATTTTAAAAAAAAAATTAATAGGAAGAATGGTTTTCCTAGGTTCTAAGAAGTGAAAGGAAACTTCCACTTATGATAACATATCTAAAACAAAGAATTATCCACTTTTTTTCAAAGCTGTATTAATATTTTGTAGCTTTTGCAATTCATTATTTATCAAAAAAAAAATTATGCTTCCGCATTATTGTTTTGTTTCTTCTTTGGAAGATTAATGTACAATCACACTACCCTAAAGAGATTAAGACAAATTTTTAAAAATTAGGAAAATAGATAACACAATTATGAAAAATAATCGACACATGCCATATCTGAATGCATTAAAAACTTACTTTGGGTTCACTTTTATCATCAGAATAATGTCTGATCCCACCCAAATGAGAAACAAGCTGTCGACATGTTATAGTAACCTATATAAAAAATGAAAAATTTATTAGACGAGCAAACGAGGATTTTAGTTTTAAAAAAATTACAATAGCAGCATACTGCATAGTAGCTTTACAGAATATCTTAATAAAGGTACATGAAAATAAAAATATTTGTCAAAACAACAAGTTTTTACGAACAACAACTGTGTTTATCAATTTAAATGTAGTAAAGAAAGATCAATCTAAATTTAAAGCCAAAGTCTAAGAAAAGCAACATACTTTATATAAAGAAAAAAAAATTATATATATAAAATTATATATATATATAAAAAAAAGAAAAATCTCATTCTGGATTCCCCCCCCCCCTTCTTCTTCTTATAACGGATTTTGTTATTGCTTAAAGAATTTTTTTTTTAATTTAAAATTTATTAGATATTTAAAAAAAGTAAAATAAATAACACAGAATATAAAAATGTTTGTTGACAAAATCCATTCATTTTTTAAATAATAATAAATTAATTTTAACAAATGAATAATAATTTAACCAAAGAACAATAATTTTTAAATTGGATCCTTATTTTATTGGAATATTGAAACACAGATCAATATAATTTTTCTTTAATGATGAATAGCAAATTTTGATGACTATTCTATACAACATAATCATAGCATGGCCTTTTGCTAAATCACAAAACTGTAAAATTCAAAAGGAAATAATGACAAAAAATAATAAAAAATACAACCAAAAAATAGATTGATATAAACATGGATTATTTAAAGAAAAACTGCATTACCATAAATAACTGCCATTAATTAAAATAATTATAGCAAATAATCTAAAAAGAAAATCTTAATTAAGAATGAAAATTTATATTACTGGTTTTCCACCATAAAATTTTGGTGGAAAAGATGGTACATATTCTTGCACAGGTTTGTCAACATCTAGTTTCCCTTGCTCCCACAATTTAGCAACAGCAGCCATGGTAATACTTTTACTAATGCTTGCAATTCTCATAACGGTGTCAGAAGTACACAAAACTCTATTTTCGACATCAGCATATCCAAAACCTACAAAAATAATATTTTTTAAAATCTCCTTTCAATAGCATTTGGTACTTAATGATTTTTCAAAAAAGCAATAAATAAAATTATTATATTTAAAAAAATAACAGTTAACATAAAAACTAATTCATCAAAATATATCAAAACATTTATAAAGTTTATGGGTTTTAAAAGAAATTATTATCCTTTTACTTAAGTTTAACAAAGTTTCTTTCATATCATTACTATTAAAAAATTTTAATTTTTGAAAATCATTGTAACGCTCTTTCTCTCTACTTTTAAGCAATTTTTCCAAATGCAATCTTCTCTCCTATTAGAACAAATTCTATAAGCCATTATCCCAGTGTATGAAAAATAATGAGATAAATCATTATGATTTTCAGAGCTGATATTACATACTCTCTTATTCTTTGTGGAATTTAAAATACCTGTACAACAAGACTCACAAATTTTCAATTGCTATTACCAAAATTATTCTTAGCTAATACTTCAAACTTACAATGACTATAATGGAAGTTAGTTTTGTAGACATAAACAGAAAAATCTTAATTTATAGTAATAAAAATATTATTTCAGTACCATTAACTAGCCAGAGACATTTTTTCAGATCACATAATATTTTCATCAGGTATAAAATTCAGCACTGAATGCCATCATATTATTTCATGGAAAATCAAAGTTTTTTAGGAAAATTTCTTATAAAAACTTTCAGCAATAACCTTCTTTCCATACAGTTCGTCCATCAATACTGACACCAACAACAAGACCAGGAATTCCACATTCATCCTAAAAAGCATAAGCAAGAAATGAAAATAATTTTACATAAAATTTTAGTTTTTAATGTAATTTTTAGCAATTTAAAAATATTCTAAATCAAATTTTAACTTAAAATTTAACGTGGAAACTAGAATACCATAAGATATTTATAATGTATTAGTTGTTACTTCTTAAAAGAAAAGCCCAATAATTTAGTAAAAAATTCCATATAATAAAAAGAATTAATCATATTTTTCCTAACTGCTGGTAATTGAGAACTTCATTCCCCCTTCTTAAAACTCTTTTTTTTATTATTTTCTGATATATTTTCAGTCAGTGCACAGGTATCTGGCATCCTAAGTCAAAGAAAAATGATACATCCTTACCACCATATATCATTTACATACTCACAAGCATAACCAAACATCAACATAGTTATTATAAACAAATTCGATATATAATATCTCTTTTTTTTTTTTTAAATTAACAAAGCATTAAATAGTGTTAAAGTGAAAAACAAATATCAGTAATATTGATTAACTTGCATTTTAAACATCAATAATTTATTAACATGCATAATTATATATTTAGAAATAAACATATTCAACAATTCCAAATTTATTATTTGGTACAGAGTTTTATGAACAAATGACAATTTTGTGTAAAGGAAAACACTAAATTGTTGTGGCCACAAAAGGACATATAATGGTAAAATCTCTTTGTGCATTTTCTTTGCATCCTCAAACATTAGAAGTGATGTTAGAGTCAGTTTCAATAATGTTAATATCATTAAAACTTGATCGGACATATTTCGTAACAGTTTCTCCTATCAAAACATTACACTTTTCACCCCAATTCTATTCCATCATTATAATTTTTATAAAATTAACACTACATCCTAAATCTCCCAAAAATATTTATGAATTAAAGATAAGAATAATTATTCTAAGCAAAATAATGAAAACCTAACTTCATCTTAACAAATATGTCCATAATGTAATGGAGGCATTACATTATAAAATTAAATTTTCATGTAATAAGATTTTATTCACAAAAGGGGAGCAAATATTATATCTGTATTAGTTTTATTATTTCAAATTGTTGGAGCCTAATTTACATTTCATGAACAATATAAGGCAAAATTTACGCAGCTGATGAACAAATGATGAGCAGCAGACAACAAATGAAATATTTTCTTTGAAAGTTTTCTGAATGCATATTATACAGCACAATGTAAACTGAAATACTAATGCAATGAATGAACCAATCCAACTTAACAACCTTTGGTACAAATGTATTTAATTAGTAAAAATTTAGTTTAACTAGTTAATAAATAATAAAATCAAGACATCACAATTCTGGTCTCACCAATTATTCAAGTTTTATATCAAGCAGAAAATCAGTTTTTAACAGATATTTTTTTTTATGATATTTACTATACAATATCCCTTTTTAAATTTTAGTTCCATTTTATTTTATACAATCACCCAACATTTCATCATAAATTAAATGATTTTCGGACACTTTAATGTTACATTATTAGTTTCTTAGATTAAATGTATCAGTAAAATTTTTCTTAAAACTCATATTAATAGAATGCAAGAGTGTTAATGAATCAATTAAAGGCAAAACAAAAAATTACATACTAAGTAATAATCAAACTATATGACATAAATAATTAACATACTAATTACTTGGATGTTTCATAATCTTCCAAAATTTCTAAATTTTTCAAGCATATTTTTTGTTTTCTTTAAATTTCCATGATTAAAGTTAATCTTTGTCAAATTATAATTTGCCCTCTTCCCTTGGAAGTTATCACAACTAGCAATACACTTCTGTAAAATGTTTTATTTCTGATAATGTATAATGTTCTAAATAAAGCTTACATATTAAGACTTATCTTAGCATCATTTTTATTTGAGAACGCATATGAATTTTGACTCATCACAAACAGTAACAAAAAAAAAGTTGCAATAAAAAAAAACTTAATTTCAAAAACTTTCAGAATATGCAAATCTTGTTGATATCACTATTTGGAGATACAGTCATCATGTACAAACGGCATACCAGGGATGAATCTCAGGCTAATAGGTTCTTTTGTACTTAAAATTTGACTATGTTCGCTAATGGCATATGATTAACATGCAAGTACTAGAAATACTAGTTTGCAATAAGAAACTACATAATATTAATTTTTGTCTACCAGCATATAATTTGTCCTTATGATTTTATAGGAGTAAATGTTACAACAGTTAGAAAGGCATTAATTTCATTTTTCTACTTTGCAAGATTTATATAATCCTCAAAAATAGATTTTCTGTTAAAATTTCCATAACAATAAGAAGGAATCAACTAATGGACAATTTGTTTAACTAAAGGAATTTCCTTATTTAAGTAAATGATATATTAATCTTATTCAAAGCCAAGAACTGCATATTTCTTTACTATTATACAACACCATTTTAAAGAAATATAAGACATAGAATATAGAAATATATTTACATAGTACAATTATTCCAGGTATTTTGAATTGACATAGTTTAAAGTGCTATTTCACATGGAATAAGAAATGCCCATTAACCTGAATAGGGTACTACTAATTTAAGAACATTCATTATTTATTCATAGTTCAATAAATTTCATTAATGAAATTTTGATAAATGCAACAATTCACCTATTAAAAATGTAAAATTTTTATTGGAGGCAATAAATCAAGAAAGATTACTTCAACAAATCATGAGAAGAACATCTTTAAAGCAAAACAACAAAAAATTTAAAAATAAAACTCTAAAATCATAAACAACACTTTGATAATTTAAAAAACAAAATCTCAGATAAAAGAAAAATAAAAAATTACAAAAAAAAAAAACAGACCTTGACACGCTGTAGAATATCACGACTATTTTTAATAGCTTTATCATAAAGTTCATCTTCATCAATTACTTCGATGACATTTCTTGGGTTCAAGTCAAGCTCGCAAGAAATTTTATTTTTATGAGCAATGTATAGAGTTATGCCAAAGGCAGCAACAGATGCTACAAGAGTTTGTGTGAAAGGAAAAGTTTGACCATTTGTTGAATGTGAATGTTTAAAAAAAGGTCTACTTGATTTGTACCATAGTTTACTACTAACAGTTTCAACACAATAATAAATTTTCTTACGAAACATTCTTCCACAAATTTAAAGGTAAATTGACTTCTAAACTGTTGATTGAAATGTCTAATGAAGTAAGTGCATAAAGAACTTCTAGAATTGAATGCAATGACAATCAAAGCTTCTTTAATTAATTTATTACTCGCTTCCTGTACTATATAAATTACGTTACTGATTTCTATGGATAGTTATCGATGCTAATTGTTTTCTGTAATGTTATTTTATTCTCTAGGTATACTATGAAGTCAAAAATTCGGAAAGAATCAAAGTTTGCAAATTTATGATATGCAATAAAATTCGTAATTCTCACACTACAAGGAATGCAATAATTTTGTAAAATATTAAAATGATTCCAAAAATTTAAAATTTGGTCCCTCAATCAAAAAAATAACGCAGGACAGTAAGAATTCAAATATAGATGGAAAAAATATGCAGAATTAAAACTTTGAAGGTTGGAGTAAAGTCGCAAAGTATTATTCGACTTTCGTAATAAAAACTGTAATTTCTTAAATGAAATATATTATCGTTTAGGTTAATACTAAACTTTTAAGACATGCAAAAAGATTTGATAAGATAAAAAGATTTTTCTTTAATAAGCCAAACGCACGCTACTTTTATTGCGCAGTTAAAGAGTTAAAAAAGAAAATAAAAAGGACCTAATGATGCAAAGATTTTTTTTTATGCATCTGCAACATGAAAATAAAAAACAAGAATTTGGAAGCGCTCTTTTCCCGATACAAACAATAAAAATAAACATAAAGCACGCGCTTTCAATAACGATTACGATAACAGTTCAACTTCACCGACTAATTTATAGGCATCTAATTTAAAATATAAAAATCCTATAAAATTGATAGTCAAGAAGGGCAATTCGTTTAAATATTCTAATCATAAATGACTCAAGGAAACAAAAAGGAAATTCCATTTAAAAAAGAATGAAAATAAATCAAGAAATGACGCCTAGTTGGCAAAGTAAAAATAGGTCCCACGACATATAAGCATATTGCTAAATTCATCTATCATATCGAAGTAATACCTTAAAGAAAATCAAAAACATATTAAATACTCAAAGATATCAAAATGCAATATTCTGTCTGAATTCAATATCAAAGAGATGTCTTTTAAAATAGTACGCGAAATCTTACTTTTCTGACCAATCTGGGAATTGATAATAAAGAATGCGTCAATCATCGGTCAGAAAATACAGACAATTTACCAATGGGGAAACGAAAACATTGAAAATTTTCAGCAGATTATAATGCTTTTCACATAAAGGTGTACAGGCAATGAAATTTTAGCTCAATAGAGAGGGGGGAGGGGGAGAAGAATTCTTCTTCTTCCAAACATCCTACCCTGAGTATTTTTATTTTATTTTATTGTAATTTAATACTCATATAAGCTGGTTTTAGGTAACAAACATTTCAATAAACTAAAGTAACAAAACATTTAATTACGAATTACCTTTAACAGAATTTAATTCAGAATTTTGCCAAGAAGCACACAATAATATAAAATGTGGAGAAACAATATTGTACGGTATTTATTATAATATTTGAATAGTGCAAAATGTAAAATATTTGCTATATTGATGAATATTGAGGATATATTGTATAATTTCGACGGACCCTATTAGAACACAATGCCAAACAACAGTATTATGATATCTCTCTGAAATTGGACGGCATTCAAAACATCGTGGGAATATCGTACAATATTTTATTCTAATAGAAGCATTCATCAAATTAGTTTCCAGTGCTATAAATATTCTTAAAATTATCTTATTACATATTCGAGGATGAAAAAAATCCGTAATTTTTCTTAGAGAATCATTTAATTGTTTTTGAACCTAAATTTGTTATGGTTCTGTTTTTCATTTACCTCGAGATTCAAACGCTTGAGCATTTGGTTTGCAAACGATGCTTGATTCAATAAACCAGCGAGATCTTAAAATGCGTGTGTCAGGTATGGTAATCTGGCGTTTGGCTCGAAAGGAATATCTTGTAATTCTATATCTAATTTTGGATTGTCCTTTTAATTCAATATCTTTTTTAAAATGCTGAGTTGCGAATACGATTTGAAGTGGAAGCAATTTCACTTGTAACTAAGAATTAATATTAGAATAAATTATTGAAGTTAAATTCAAATATAATATGAGAAATAAAAAAAGTTACCTTTCCGAAACTAATTTCTTACTTTTTCTTAATTTATGAAAATTAAAATTTCAATTCTGAGAAATAAAATAATTTGTAAAATAAGAATTTTGGTGAATGGCCCTTATAGTCTGCTTAAATATAATAATTCTAGAAGGTTTTATTTATTTTAAAAATTGTCCTAAAGTTTTTTTTAAAAAACAGCGTTTTTTAATACTTAATTAATTACTTTTATTTTACTTCTTTTAATTTTTTTATATTTATTATTATTTCATTTTCTAATATCAATTTTGACGGTAACTAACTAAATAAATAAAAGATATAAAAAAAATGTATGCATATTGTCTGATCACATCAGGTAAAACAATAAAAATGAATACTAAACTATTATATCGTTTGTAAATACCTAATTGATAGTAGTATCTTCACAATAGCGATAATCATTGATGAATGAAGAACTACAATACAATATAGTTTCCACAATATTATTCAACGATATCAATGTTGATATTTTAATATTGCTTTCACAATATCGAATATTTTAAATACTTTAGAATAAAATCTCAAATTAAATGAGTCTCAAATTAAAATCTCAAATTAAAGGGTAACTGAATTTTTTGTACCGGAATTTTACTGCATTAATGCTTTTAAAAATTTCTGTGCCTTTTGAGTATTGTTACATATTGTACAATATTGTTTATTCGGTATTTGGTGTTTTACGGTATTCACAATATTGTTCAATATTTCCCAAACATTATTCTATATTGTGGTGGTTCTGCAGTCGTGCATAAGAAGTTTTAAACTACAATATATTTAAATCAAATGGTCAAATGCAATGTTTTCCTGGCCTGTTAACTTGGGATTCAGCAAGCTAATTTTTAAAAAAATTAAGGGCATTCATTTCCAAGTGAATCTGAAAACATGAAAAATTCAAAGAATAATGCTTTGAAGCTGAAATAGTAATTGATTTTTATTGCAATATACTCGAGCACACAGCCCTTTAAAATCAAATAAAATATAAAAATTGATTATCCTGAAGATATCACAAAAGAAAAATACTGGGGCCCCTGAAGTTGCGAGGCCCTTAGGAATTTGCCCATCTGATAATCCGACCATATTATTACTTAATAATCATATTATGGTTTTGTTTTACAATACATAAAATACAGTATTCTAGTTTTTAAAGTTACAAATTAATTATATTTTATGTAGGTCAATGATACTCTTGAAAGAATACTGCTATAAAGTCGAATACTGTTAGATTTTAGTTCTAATAGTGTGATTATTTAAAAGGCTAATTAAAGTTTTATTAAAAGTCCAATAAAAATTAATGTATTTTTATACTATTGAAAAGAAATGTAAATCTACTGATTTTCATCGTTTCTTAAAAAAATACTTTTAAGAACCGTTTCAAAATGCGCAATATTCTCATAAATAGATGTACTAATTCTGAATAAATATAAGCATAGTCAGTTGCCAATGCCCTAATCATAAATATGAAATTAAATCAAAGGAAAAAATATTGCAACTTTATTTTTTATACAGATTTCCAGACTGGAATCATTAGAAGACAATTTTATTTTATTTTAAGCGATTTATTTTCCTATACTACATGGTTAGAATATTATATAGAGTTAATGTCCATTATATAAGTTAATGTCCAGTCCCCTCCAACAATGTCCTCATTGTTGTAGGTATTTCACTGAAACGTTTTTAATTGAGTTTATGCATGAGATACTATAATTTCCTTTTGAAAAATTTAAAATGCTTTGGTATTCACACATTTTACCGTTGTATATAAAGTATTTTTAAAGAAATACATAAATGAAGAAATGGATAAATAATGCATAAAATAATATATTTTGAAGAACATAATGAATAATTATTTTGAAACACACATATTTGAGAGAAAAATAAAAAATATATATTTTAATTGAAATAATTTATTAATATTATACAGATGATAAATTATTTTAATATTATATTGTTATCCGAAACATTTTTAAACGTTCACATTTTTTTATCAATTTGAATTAATATTATTCAAAATGTTTGTACTCGTATATATTTATATTTTCATTATAAAAATATGTGCATTCAATTAAAAAGCAAAATAAATGTATAATGTAACACAAATTCACATTATTTGATTTTTTTTAAAAAAATATAAAGCAGCAATGTTTAGAAAAACTTATGCCTATCTATCTTGCGTCAGTTAATGGATATACAAAATGTTCCCAAAATGTGGAACGAGCATTTATTTCCTTGACTGTTGAAATTAGACCTACTTACAAATTTTCATTAAATAAGATACTGAAATGTATGAAATTCCTATGACTTCTGCATAGGGGAATATTAAAAAGGTACAAAATTTAATAATAGCGAAAAAAATCCTGTAGTTTGTTCACTTTGTTTTTCTTATAATTCTCTATAAGGTCAGTTTCATGCTTCTATCTACAAAATTAGCAGAGATATTGAAATGATAATAAATTAAATTAGACCATTTTTCTATATCTCTGACTGGTGTTTCAGCGAGACTTTTGCTGTAATTTTTAGAGATAATATATATTTCACGAAAGATTATTAAAAAGACAGATTCAGATAATAATAATGCATTTATTAGTATTCATTAAATTTTTAAAAAATGGGCAGATAATATTTTAATTGAATTGCTTAAAACTTGTTGAAAATGAAGCTTTTCGACACTTGTACAAAGTTGCATAATTTTAACAATTTACATATGTGATCAAGTTCATCATTTGTGAATTAAATGTAAATTATTTTTGAATTCCTCGGCAGAGATCTACAGCTATTGCCAAAGCCAATTCATCCCTTCGTTCAGACATAATGCCAATTAAAACTGATTGAATATATCGGCCACCATTCAGTATACTGCTGTACGAAATGGAAAGAAACCAAAAAATTTCAAAAACTGCTACACCAAGCATTAATAGAAAATTGCTACTGATCATGAATCTGGTATACTAAAAATAAATTTTTACAGCTCCTAAGATGATAATTTTGAAAAATCATGCTTCTATCTCCATTAAAACAATATTCATCTACCTAAATTGCATTTCTCAGAATAGAAGGATTTCATTTCAGTTAAAATAGGTCTCAAATGCAAAATTCTAGATGTCGATCGTGTAGTTGTCCAATTAATTGATGTAATAGTTTATGGACTTTATGAATACTGTATAGATGCCACTTATTACGTTGAAATATTCTTTAAATTGCCTTCTTTGAAATTTTGAGCTCTAGATTGACTGTTCGTGTATGACGATAACTTATATATCGCATGTATAAAACTTAGGGATGACGAATATTTTCAGAGCGGTTATTAAGTAACCAATATCAAAAAGTCACAAATACAAGTGATCAATACTTTTCAAAGAGGGGTGTGATTCAAATCCTTGATACGATATTACTGATGATATTTCGATTACAGGTTTTGGATCACGATAGAAACTAACAATCGATACGATATCACTGAAATTTGCCGGAGCGGTGACTTTACTGGAAAGTAACAATCGATACGATCTGTCCAATGGAAGCTCTCGAAAGTAATCTGTGATTGGATTGAAAAGTGAACGGACCGGTTATTGGAATTATCGTATCGTATCATTGAATTACATATCACCGAAATTTATCGGAGCGATGATTTCACCGGAGAGTGCGAGTCTTCACTGGAAAGTGCGAAGTCACCGCTCCACTTTACGGGAGTGACCGATATTCGTATTTGATGATGCACTATTCCATACAGATCATTTTTAATTGCTCGTGATATGATTGACTTTAATTACATGTACTATGTTTACTGCTGGCGCCATCTATTGGTAGAATATAGGACTAAAGTAAACATTTTAAAGAAATGACATATTGTTAACTCATCTTTTCCAGAAAATGGTTCACTCTAATAAATAAATTAAATAAATAGTTTTGAGAAAAAAAATAAAATTTAAGAAGTAAGCTGAAACAGATAAATTAATTCAATCACACGTTAATTAAATTAGTAAATTAAGTATTAATTACAATTAATAAATTTTATATTTAATATTAAGTAATAATTTTTAATTAATAATATGATTGAAATAAAGATATTTGGAACTCATATTTAAAAATAACAATAGCAATATTATTTGTTATTCAAAAAATCGTGGATTATGCATCTCTAATAACGCTCATCCTTACGTTCCTCTCAGAGAAAGTCAGGATCCTGTAATGGATAATCAAACTGTTCTGTAAAAATACTTCATGGAAGAATGCCAAGTATGCGGAAAACGACGTTGCATCTAGGCCGACATTACGATTACATACAATACACATCATCAACGTTTCAAAACATTTCACGCTACTGAATATGTCAGTCTTTCAGAAAGTACACAAAGGCGAACAAGGATTTTATTTTCTTGCTCACGGCAAAAATTCTTATCGGCCTTCCGGCATTTCTCCGTTTTAAATGTTCAATTTCTCAAGTTTCTCATTCCTTCTTTATAAAGTCGAAGCTACAACTGTTGACGAATCGAAGTGAGCAATATTACGCATAATTAGCAAATTTCTTTGAAGTCATGATTATTGGATGATGCACTACTCAACAAATATTTATATGGCAGCTTTTCAGTATTGCATAAATTTGCTTTTCTGAAATAATTGTTTTCATCTAAATTTGCGATTAGCCCTCTAAATTTAAAAATAAGCATATCGCTGAAGATTTTGCAGAGAGAAATGTTAAATTGTGTGTGCGTAGGTGAACGTAAATGAAACAATTTACAAATTGAAATTTTTACACTATGGAGGATGTATAATTTTTTTAAAATTTTCTATAAACCTCCATAGAATCCAAAGTGTTTTCGTAAGTCGTCCACCTTATTTAATGAAGCTCTGCAATTGGAAGTACATGCCTAGATGCAATATTTTAAAAAATAAAGGTTTTCTCAACTTTTTGGGATACCCTGTATATTTTTAAAAATTCAACACTAATGTTTAAAATTTAGAAATCATGTCATATTTGTGCTATCTATAAAAATAGCGATTACTTTTGCGGTTAGGAATTTTATTTGGCAGCTACTTATATTTTATAAGATTAAGAATAAAATTCATCAGTCGAAAAATGTTAATTTGAATTTTGGTAGCTTCTATTCAGTTTCAACTTATGTTCTGGTGTATAAATAATATTATCTATATAACACTTAGTAATTTTATTTGAGTTTATACATTTAATTTTAATCCAGTAAGTTAACTAAACTGATATATGATATTGAGAGAAAAAACCTCACTTCAGCAACTTTTTTACAAATCTAAAGCTCATGAGTCTGCAGTATTAAGTCGAATAGGAACTAGACTTCTAAGAGATAATTTTGTGATTTTTAATGGTATATAACTGAATTCGTACAAGTAAAGTTATTAAAAAACAAGCATCTTCAAAATTAATTTCGGATAATTTTTGTTCATATATATTCTGATCCCCACTTCTTCCACTACTAATTTTAATTATTAAATTTATTTCAACAAATTTATTTCAACAATATTTATTTCAATTCCAAAATTTATTTCAACATGATTAACAGAGAGTTTAAAAACACTCCCATAAATTCGTATTGGTAAAGCATATCTAAACAAATCAGCTTTACATAAAAACACAGATTTGGGAATATCATATGCATTAGATAACGATGCAAAAATAATTACTATTGTTGGAATTTACAAAACAGCTTTATTGATAAACAGTGCATCTTTAGTGTTATAAACAAGTGCTTGAGCACGATGAGCTTTGATTGAGAAGGAACCAGTTTCACATAACGTTCAGTACAAATATGCCAACAAACTATACTGGAAAGTACATCCTTTTAGAAGTGTGTCATAATACAAAGGAGTCCTTGTTCACTAATTTCCATTGAATTCCCCATATTTTGCGTTCAACATTGTTGCGTATTTCTTCCTACTTCATGTCATGAAACAGAGTAATTATGGTTTGTGTTGTCTGGAATTATCTGTTGTGTTATCTGAGTTCTTAAGGATTGGCAAAGCCATTTGTAACACATTCATGATGTCGTTTCTTCTATCTTTTCTTGAATAAAACAGATATGCTAGCAATTCTTCGCCAACATTTAAAGCATGTTGGAACCATTTCGAATCTTCCTGCACATTGATAAGAGAAGGATTGAAATATAATTAAATAAAGAATATCATAACGTATCCTTCAAGACCGTAGAAGGTCCATTTTGGGACTGCAAACAAATAAAACGTCACAGAAGTCATATAAATAAAAAAATAGGAAAACACCGAAAGAGCATATGTTGATAAAAATAAAAGAACGATGCTGAAACGAAATGTTTAGCCCCAAGAAATTTTTTTCATCCCCAGAGGAAGGCAATCAATCATAGAATGCCCTACTTCATCAACAGAAGTGATAAAAATATAACTTAGTACACATTTTCTTGTAAAAAAAAGGAGTAATTTAGTGAAAAATATTTTTACACTATAATTTTTTTTTTTTCGTCTTTTAAAAGGATGCCACATGATCAATAGTATTTCATTCTTAATTCGCAGAAAGTTCCATCGAGCTACTACACAGTTTTCGAATCCTGATTTGATTTTCAAACAACACGGTACGCTTTAGTCTCTTCTGGTTTGGAAAAGAGATATAATTCGCTATTTACTGCTAGCTTAGTAGTGTTACTATAGCACTTATGCAGCGCCTTTCCACCACAACACATCACTTATTTCTTCATAGCTAAACAATATGTTTCATAGATGGAGTGCTTCATCATAGCCAAACAATATGTTTTACATACAAAAAGGATTTTCTAATGCAGCATATACTACAGGGTATCTTTTGACTTCATCAACAACAAATAGGGCTGAGCGATGACCGAACTTCATCATCGCGATATTTCGTCTAACATAAAACGGTTTTTCTCGATATATTGTGATTTTACAATTAATTTATTGCAATTATAAATTACCAATAACTCTCTTATTATCAGAACTCCACCAAATGAAAGGAAATCTCAGTTCATTTTGATGAATTTTCCTTTTTATATAATAAAAATATTTTTTTCTTTTCTTTTTAATAAAAGAATTAAAAAAAAAAGAATCGTGTTGAAATCCTTTCAGTAAAGTATGTCGAAACAACATTTGCATTTTACAATTAATCATATTTCATTTCTTCACTAAAGGAGTGTTTTTGAAATTTTGCCTTCTGCTTTTCACAAGCAAAATTAAATAATTTTAGTGAATCTTGAAATCTTTTGTCCCAAAAAATTAATTCAGTACATGAATGATATAAATTTTGATTTTTATTTAAAAATATTAGTGGCAGATTTAATTTAAATATGCAACTTGAGTTTTGACTCAATGGTAGATTAGATTATTACAACTAATAAAATTGTAATGCAATTTGTAATTTCAGAAATAAAAAAGCGATTGAAAATATTATTCCGACATGTAAAAACATGAATAGCATGCACATTTATGGAAAAAATAATTCACTCCATTAAAAATTTTAGAAAAAATCTCATAATTTTCATGCAATCACGGAACAGCATGGATAAATGAAAGAAAATTACGCCATCGTACATTATCGTTAATATCGAAATTAGCAGCAATATTCATATAAAAAGCTTGTTTCTGAATATCAATACCATTGCTAATTTATACTTTCAACATTTAGGTATATCAAAAAATTTGAATTTTAAAACCTGAAAGTTAAAATATGAAAAAGGAATATATAAAAAATAATTATAGTTTGAAAAACTGCCAATAAAAATAAACCTTATCTTAAAAATAAAATAAAAAAAAAAAAATTCCACAAATTCCCTCAATATAGAACCAATTTCACTGCCATGCTCCGAATCAAATACGATTCATACATTCCACTCACATTCAATTTGAAATAAATCCGAATAATAAAGATTTATCATTCTATCAACAAATATACCCCTTTCCGAAACAGGTTTTAAAACAATGCTGCCGAATCAAATTGGGAGATACTACCAAGATTGATTCGTAGTTATGAAATTTGGATCAAAATCAGTCAACATCGAAAGATCGATCAGTATCGGATGATCGATTAAGAACAATGAGCATCAAAATTTCTACAGTCAACAAAAGACGGGTAAGCCATTCTAACTTTAAAAATTACATTTGTTTTAAATATAAAAAAATAAGAAATTAGTTACTCCCTTTATCCGATAATAAAAGAGGCAAGTGGATATTTAAACGGGAATTATTGGCTAATGCAGCTGTAAGTTATGTTGAATCACAAAATTGCTAAGCCTTCAATCAAAATCAATATTCCATGGTATCTATCATTTGCTTTAACACATCTTTCAATTTTTAGGTTAGCCTATTATGAATTAAAACTATTTTTATAATTTTATCTGCTGATCGAAATCATTTGTTTCAATTGACCCATTGTAAAAGAAAATGAGAAAGAGTTTTCAAGCAAAGATCCAGTTGAGATTGTTCAGTTCTTGATGCATCAAAAGAGAAGCGAAAAGTTACAGTAAGATGCAATCATATAAGTTGCAAAAATATTTTCGACATAATGACCATAACAAGAATTTAGAAACTTGCTTTCGAAAATTGTGTAGGTGAATCTTATGCTAAAAATAAGCTAAGGCGTAAGGCTAAATAAGGCGTAAATGCAAAGAGAATGGAGTAAAACTTGAAAGGCTTACACATATTCTTCTCAACAGCAGAAGTATTATAAGAGCAGTACCTCATGCCATTGAAGATCCTAAATTTACATTTATCCGAATTTTGAAAAATGGAAAAATTCATAAAACGAGTTTCAAGCGGCATTAAACCATTTTTCGCAAAAAGAAAAAAATTTCGCAGCCAAAGATTCCTACCTACAGTTAAAATTGAAGTAATAAATACCTCAATTATTGTCAGGCGATCTGAAAGAATTCATAGTCTATTCTTCTATTCCAGATAGAATGTGACCATATTCATCCTCATGCAAATAGTTTTTCACTCCAATGCGTAATGAAAATCTCAATTTTGCCCTGCTGCTTTTGTACTTGATTACATCTTGAATATAGAATAAGATAGGTAGTACCAATAATGTTTGAATATTTTTTATTTATTTTTTTTATTTTTTTTTGTGGAACAATTATTCTTCAAATATCAGCTATTCTTAGTTGTTAATAATCTATTATCTTGTAATAAGATATAATATCTGTATTCCTTGGTAAAGGAAGTTTTATTTTATTTTGAAGCTTCAACATTCGTCCCCTTGACTGCAACTATAGAAAGCAGCTATAAGCAACAATACAAAGATTACAAATGTCTAATTTAACAAAAATATTAAAAATATTTTATGATAATTTAAGTCATTACATTGGATTGAAAATCCCGGATTCTCGTTTAAATGGATTTTTATCAAGAATTTAGTTTAGTGCTTTACAAAAAATATACGTTATGTACATTTTTGAAATGAATTACGAAATTGGGAATTATACAAACTCTTATAGAGGGAATTAAACAAAAAGTGTTTTGCAAAATGAAGGCAATGTTCGAATGCTTCGTTAAGCATACTTTCTTCAAATCTCAGATTTAAATTAGTGAATTTTTTACTGACAGAAGCATCTTCTAAATGCTATAACAGGCGTTTAAAATTACATAATGTTTAATATTTGTTGCCGAAGGAAAACATTTGGAGTTCAGATATTTACATGACATTTAAGCTCAATGTATAAAAATATTGAAACTAACCTCAAACCAATATTTATTACTTTTATCATTATTTTTGGAAGATATTTCGTATATTTAAATACAATAGAACATAAATTTTTTTTCTTGAATTGTAAAAATATCCAAAAATACTATACATTTAATTATTTTCTTAATGTTTAAGTTAAGTAGCCAGTTTCTGGAATCTTTCAGTATAAGGAACAAAAAACAAGTTATTTCATAATGACTTGCTTAAAGCAAGTATTTTAATATATTAAAAGTGGCAAGATCTTTATGGAAATTTTAACAAAAATTGTTCAAAAAAAAAAAAAAAAGAAAAGAAAAGAAAAGAAATACAATAACCCCGATCTCTCACGGACAGTTACTTTCTTCTCATGCAAACATTCAATTCATATAATCTTTTTTTTTTTTTAAATCTTTTTCAAGCCTCATAAAAAGTAGGTGGTAGTCCCCCCCCCCCCTCCACACACACACACACACACACAAAAAAAAAAAAAAAAAGGAAGAGAAAAAAGATCTAAATTTTCATTAAATTAATTCCTATTTTCCGTCATTGTATCGAGGCTCATCCTGCGTTTTGATCGTCACGATATCCATAAATGAATTTTTTGTAAAAATGAATGTCCAAAATTCAATTTTTTTCAATAAATGAAAAATCGGCATAGCTCTAAAGGCGAATTATTTTAATGTTCTCATAGTCGGGGGGGGGACTACGCTTCCAGGTCCCTCTTTTGTGAGCTTTTTAATTTTTGCTAAACGAATGTACTTGTGCTTGCACAATATTTTTGGAAGTTATCCTTGAGCTGGGCGAATTGATTTAATCCTACGTATTTTTCTTATATCCGTTGGGAAAGCAAATTTTTTTGGATCCAAACACAATCGCAAAAAGATATTCTTATATCCCTCCATCTCAAAAATGAGAATAAGAAGCTTCCGGTATGGTGGTTGGCTCTTGCCGCTTTGGTGGATATAGAAAGAGGTGGGGTTTGGCTACCTCCTATCAATGACGGGACATACTTCCCTAGTGAAGAGTTGTGCAGTGGCTGGTGACGCACTTAGGACTCAACCACAGTTTCCGCCAGTGTTGCTGCAGCAGCGGTCTGGTCATTCAGTAATTTTTATCCGTGTGCCTTCGGACGGGGCGGAGAGTCAGTGATATGACTTAGTTAAGTTCAAATCAAGAAATAATTTAAATATTGATGTAATTAAAAGGGTAAAATAAAACATATGTTCAGGATTATTATTACTGCTTCACACAGTAGGTTTTTTTTCTAGAAGGCTGACAATTTTCACTTAGGTCATTCAGTTTTACCTGTGTGCCTACGGGCGGGTCAGAATATTCAGTTAGTGGTTGTATCCCTTCCCGTTCGAAAATTATATTGAATGAAGTTAAGTGAAATCCCCTCAGCAAAAACGCATTTAAAATTGTTTGATGGGTACTCACTTTCTAAGTGAGAAACATCAAAATGAGACATAGAATATGATTTACTTTTCTTCTCAATTTCATTAATCTCATTGCATATACTCTTGCACACGGTATCCATGTATAAAATGTGAGAAACATTTGTAAAATGTATCTAACAAATCGATTCTAGAATAAATTCACTTTTTTAATCCCAATGAATTTAGATAAGCTTAAACAATCATATGTAATAAACTGAGAGTTTCAACATACATTAAATTGGTTAGAAAAGAATCATAGTATGCTAACTCACCTCTTATTACGTAATTTTATTCTGCTTGATTTTTACTCATGAGACACGCTTCGGACATTGGTTTATGCTAATCGCCCGCTAAATGGAGTTGGCATAAAATAAAAGAAAATTAAAGTTAAGAACGATATTAATGGTGACGAGCTCCATAATGTTACAGACACATTTTTAATATTGTGGGACATTTATGAATTGGAATAGATGGGAAACAGTTTGAGACCGTTTTATGAATTTCTTTAAGTAACATTTCTATAATTATAGCTATTTATAGCTATTATATTATTATTATAGCTATTACTTGGAATTTTACAAGATCTCTTCCTATATAAAGTTATGTGAATATATTTGTAATACATTTTTTTTCATATAATCTCAACAAAGTTTTGAATACCTGTTAATTATTTTTTCGTTCTGTAGCATATTTTTGAGAATTATTTTAATAATCTTTTCATATTTATTAGCATATTTGTTGATTTTTTCATACGTTTGTTTGCTAAAAATTTGTCATATTTTTAAAAAAAATATATTTCTGACCTAAAGAATGTCAGCTTCAGTTTGTGTATACTCTCTATTCTCATTAATAAATTGCATTTTCAATGACAATGAAAAATATTAAAAGTTGTTCATTTACTTTTATTGTAATTCAGTTTCAAAGATGCAAGAATGTAACTTGTTTACTTTCTCGTATAAAATGTATATAAGAAGAAAATATTGCTATCTTCAAGAAAATCGAACTGGAGATTTCGAGGATCCTTACGTTTCAGATCTCCTTGAGTCCGAAAAATAAATTTTTACATTATGTCTGCCTGCCTGACCTTCCGTCTGTTTGTCTGTGAACAAGATAACTCAAAAACGCTTTGAGTTAGATAGACGAAATTCAGTTTATGGACTTGGGACCAAATTTGTAGATTTCTGTCAAATTTTGAATGAAATTCATTCAAAAGAAGTCTGTCTGTTCTAATACAATCGATTTCGGTATCTACAAAACGCTAGGTAGATAAAATTTAGTTCTCAGGTTTAGCATCTAAAATATCGATTCTTATGAAATTATAAACCAAGTCCGCCACCGATCTCTGTCAGTACTTTCGGATGCATATAAACACATTGACTCATAAGCACAATGTCTTAAATTAATGAAATTCGGTATGTTTTCTTGGGGCGATTTGCAGTTCCATGTCAAATTTTGGTTTTAATTGGTAGGCAAAAAGGCATCCAAAATACATATTCGCATGACAGATTCAATAAAAGGGTTAGATTCACGTCAAAAATTTACATTTCGTAAATTCGTATTTTTTGTGAATGTCATACAAAGCATCAGTGGCGTTATCCAAGATCCACAGTTTTATATCGAGGAGGGGGATAAGACCTTTATTGGAGAGTATGCGGGAAAGTTTCAGGAAGACCACTCCCACTGGTTTCTGTTATGATCTGTTTACAGCAAAGGAAATAATTTTCTTATTAACCAATTTTGTTCCGGGTAGAGTTGGAGGTCGTATAAAATATTAAAAAATATATAATTTTTCAAAAACTAATTGCTGATATGTTTCGTTAAAAGAATCGGATTTTCCCTGCCTTATTTTGGATACTTTTGTAATTTATAGTGTCAATACGTTAAAAAAAAAAGTCAATCTTTTTGGCATACAATGTTGATGCAACAATTATGTCTGATGATTAGACTTAAATGATTGAAGGGTAAATGAAATAATTCCTACTTTTATTAGTTACTTTTTGTACATTTGAATGTATATGAATGATTTTAAAGAAAATAAATAGATTAAAACTTTAACCTGACTTTGATATTAGACTCGTTGCCGAGTAAATGGTGCTTTAATCTTACGCTTATAAAATCGCTTATGATTCATCGTTTTTCTTTGAAAGCGTTAGTTTATTTAAAAAAAAAAAAAAGCTTTTATGACTTCAATCTGACTTTTTAAATTCTGAGAATAATTACGTAGGCCTATTTCATGATTTCAGACTGACTCCTTAACTCCGAGAGGGGGAAAATACATAGGTATGTTTTTGAGCAGATATCAATTTTTTTCTATATCCTCTGGCGTCAGTTTATAAACTGCTAATCTTAAGTACTCTCCGGCTTTCAGATTATGTGTACCTTCTAAACCAGTTTTTGTAAAGCTCAACGGGAAATTGAAACGGCCCTCAAGAGCCACGATAGTGATAAGTGGTCCGTGATTATTTACAAACACTTATAAGAATGTCTGGAGTTCACCTTTCTGCGCTCGAAACAAATACATTTTTTACCTTTTCGTGTGATTACAGCTCTCCGATTATGGCGGCCATGTTGAAAACACCTGACTATTCAACTTCCGATCAATGAAATATCATTGTTACCAGCAGATATAACTGCCTTCGCTGCTTGCGAAATATCAGGACAGTCTTCAGTAACAAAGGAACTACATATGCCTGAAAAGCAGCGTTCGAATTGATACGCGCATGGCAGCGAAATGTTTTCAAGTGCTTACGAGTATTAGCTATAAACAAAAAATTGATATGCGTCTTCATGCTGCATTAGATTGTGCGAGATCTCAATTCAAATTCTTCAAATAGTAAAAAGAGTAACAAAAATGTTTCAATAATGTTTCTTGAACAAGAATATATATATATAGAGAGAAAAATACTTTTTTTTTCTTATTTTTTGAAATTGAGATTCTGAAATAAATTTTTTCTGGCAAACCTTTAACTCTAAATTTTATAAACGTTTAGTTAATTTATAAATGGCAATCGATTTAGAAGAAACTTTTATCGACATTAATAGTAACTATTACATTTTGAAATATTTAACTACATGTAGAGCGTTTTACGATTTGATTAAATAATAATGTAATGAATATGGATTTTGGATCCTATACAATTTAAACAAATAAAAAAATTTAAGTAACAGCATCTACGAAATCCATTAAAGCTTTATTTTTGTGCAACGAAGGTGTTCATACTCTGCCAACATAAATTCAATATTTTTAATTTAAATATTTTTTTATTAAAAAATGACATTTGAGTAAATATTAGTTCCTTGTTATGTGCTATACATTGATAAGAGTATGCTATAAAAAGTATATGGTCTAAATTTACGTATTTGCAGTATGACTTGCCAAAAAGAAGAAATAGTGTCTTCCATTACTAACAGTCAGAAAATAAAAAAACATCAATTCGAAGATATAACAGTACTGTTTTCCTGTTAATAGTCTGTTAAGCAGATTAAAGTTAGTAAAAATTGTATGATGCCTAAACTTGATAAGTCTAAAAGACAGCACCAAAACTGAGTATAATCAAATTACATTGCGAGAAATCTTGTAATGTGATATATGATAAATTTCGTTTAACCCTTTGACTGCGAGTATTTAAAAATCTTTTCCTCTTCATTTTGTACTCAAGTAAAGGGAATATGTTCTGAATAAGACAAATTCATTCGAATTTTTTTCCTAAATGATTTTAAATCTAGATACTGGATATAATGATCAAATAATTTATCTTCCTCCCCAAAAAAGCTACTTTTATTAAGAACGGTTTAAAATCCTTTTACAAGGCCAGTGGGATGTATATATTCCATTAGTAGTTAAAGGGTTAAATGATCACATTAAGATCTGCATTTTTACTTTCTTATATATAAAGCATGCAATGAGAAAATATTGTAATTGTCAAAAATTTGATTTCAAAATTTTGAGGAATTTCAATGTTTTAGATCTCCCTGAATTTTAAAATCGCGACGCTTGAAACATATAAATAGGTTAAAAACATAGAATTTTGGAATTATGCTGTTTATTGCTCTGTCTAGGAACACAATAACTCAAAGGCACTTAGAGAAAGATGAATAAAATTTATTAGCTGGTCATTGCACTAAATTTGTAGATTTTCATTTTGAACAAATCTATTCACAGAAAGTTTATCCTTCTGTTCAAATGCAAATGAACTCGATAAGGTTAAGATCTAGATAGATAAAATTTGATATATAACTATAGTATCCAAAGTATAGATCCATATCGGATTTTGATTTCTAGTTTGCCAGTACGTTGACCATTTGTCTATCTTGCATCAGCATACATATAAAGTGATAACTCAAAAATGCAAAGACTTAGATAGAATTTGATATGGGATCTTTTTGCTAAATTTTTATTTAAATCGGTTAACAAAAAAGATCCAAAATGAATATACAGTTTTCTTCATTATATAATGGAGCACAAAAAGCTCTTGCGTGGGACTCTGAAAATAAAAATCAAAGTACTGGCGGCGGTCACGGTCTTGCTCAAAATCCGATCAGAAATTTTTATGGGGGGAAGGAGATAATACTTTATTAGGAAATTTCGTGGAAATCACTCCCGCTGATTTGATATTATTAACTGATTAGTATTTATTATCAAGTGGTATTAACAAAGACAATCATTGTCCTTTTAGTTGAAAACTGAGCAGTGACTCCCATGTGGATATAAGAGGCGATGGTATTTCAGTAGCAGACTAGGCTAATATTAGCTACATGCAGGTTGATTAAAAATATTTTACTAGCCGATTTGAGAAATAAAGGAATTTGTAAAAAACAAAAATTCTTTGAATTATAAAGTATTAGGATTGTACTAATACTTTGTCAAGTATAAACGGTTAAGTTCTTATCTATTTAATTTCGTTCATTTAGTTATTACATTATTTACAAATGCCGAACTTCTACTAAAATAATATTGTGTGTAAACATGGGGCATGAATTATAGTAAATACATAAATATACATTTTATCGCAAAGAAATTAAAAGAAAAATAATTAATCTAAAATAAATTATAAAAATTAAATAATAAACATGCCATACTCTTTTGCAAGCGTACTTTTATTTCTCTTCGCTTTACTTCGGTTATATTTTTAAATTCCGAAATTTAGGCATTTTTTCCCCTATTTCTTTTTTTTTCTGTTACTGCTGAATTTTAAAATTAGTTTCTAAAGAATTTAAAAACATCGAGGTCGGAACCAATAATTTAAATTTGTTCACTTCAAATAACAAGATATGAAAAGAATCCTTGCGATAAGCGTGTCTTGCAAATTAAAGGAAACGAAGGTTGAAATTTAACATTTTATATCGATTGAAAAACCGTATTCCTTTCCTTATCACCTCCTTCAAATTCTTGCAGCAACCTCCTTGAAAGAAATCATCTCCTCCTTAAGCTGAAGGAGAATATTGTTGATGTATCAGAAGAAAAATAAACTTTCATAGAACAGTTTATTTGACTTTAGAGGTGCGAATATTTGTGATTATTAGAAAAGATTTTAAAGCAAAAAAAAAAAAAAAAAAAGAAAATAAATGATCACATTTTTTTTTTTATTTTGGTACGCGAATATACTATCACCACCACCATCTACAAAAAGACCAAAATATTGATCCAGTATTTTGAAGGGTCTAAAAATGCCAAGCATTCGATATTACATAGTAAATTGTATTTCATGGTGCAAGTTAAAAGAATGAATATATGTCCATCGATTGAAAAATCACCCCCCCCACACACAAATCCATTTGCAATGTTAAAAAAAAACTTAATTTCTATTAATAGCACCATTTTTTCAACCGATTGAAATCAATATTTGACACAAAACTACAATTTTAATAATAAGATTATTATTTAATAAATTCTTCAAGGCTTTATTTCAATAATTGAAAGATTTCTGTATTATAAATTCTTGTAATGCCCGAATTCAGAATCATTTAATAATGCACAACACTGGATGAAACTAATTTATACAATAATTTATTTTCTTATCAAAATAAATTATTGCTCGATGTTCTTATTTTCTCGTTTAATGCAAAAAGAAGCAAATATAATCAAAGTTTATTTGATAATGTTCTGTTGTTATAAAACTTCAAAGTAAAAATTAAATATTTTTATAGTTGGCAGTCCTTAAGGATTGGAGAATGAATACAAAGTTATATTTCTACTTAGCTGCAATTAAGTATTACAAAATAATGTACATAAAACTTCCAATTTTATTATATTTTTTACATAATAAGTCCAGCTTAAAGAAGAGCTCAAAAAAATTCCCCATAGAATTTTAGAAAATAAGAACTTTTGAATAAAAGCTATTTAGAAGAAATATTTCATCCTGAATGAAAAGAAAATTGCTCAACAAATTTATAATTTTTCATCTCACGTTTGAATTTATACTCTTCTTTAAACTATGGTTGTTCTCCGTGCCACGGTTAACTCATGGTTTAAAAAAGACTGCTAAACGTCGCAAAACAACGCTAATGATCATTTGTTCCTTTTAATTTGACCCCATACACGTAATTGAAACTGAATTGCACAAGTGGAAAAAGTACCCCCTTCCCTCTAAAGAACAGAACGATAGATACTCCTCTTTTCAGAACTTCAAAGACTCCTGGCAGGAAGTAATTACTTGCTGAGGGCTTCCGGATTTTCTTTGTAATCGCTCTCCTTTCATTGCTAAAAGATGAATCCATAATAGCTATGCTTTTCAGAATTCCCTTCGAAGGCCATTTAGAGTTGAAAAGTCAGTGCCGCTGTCGATAGAATTGAAATATAAAGGTCGATGTAGAATTTGGGTTCAGATCAACTTAATGTTAACATCAAAAGATCAATACTTATGGACATATAGTAGAACTCTAATTATTCGAAACTTAATTATACGAATCTCCAATTATACGAATCAATTTTGGAAGAAAACAGAAACAATGAAAAATGTCGAAATTGAAATTAAAATAGTGGGAGTCAGTGAATTTGACGTGCTCTTTTAAAATGGATAAAAGTTATTTTAAGCAATTAAAATAGTTATATAATTTTAACACATGTACTGTGTAAAGAACCTTCATGCATAATTTAATGTGTTGTTTCTTTTCAGGACCGATTTTAAGATTAGCAGGGTTTTATTACTAAAATTTTTTAGTATATATATAAGTTTCATAATCAGAGGGTTTGGAATTCAGAAAAAGAAATCAATGAAAGTATTTTCTTCCCGGTTTTCTGGTGTACTTACTAATATAACATGTTATAATTATATACTTCGTAATATTGTTAAGACATACATGTAAGTAATTCTCTTCTTCCATTAAAATTCAAAATTTTATACAAATGTAGAGCTTTGGTGACTAGAATGTATAGCAAGTTTCACTTATCCAAGACTTTACATTTTTCATTTATAGTTTTCACGTACCTACGAACAAACAGACTAACACAGAGTCAAATTTTTGATAGAGTTGATTTAAAAAATGATATAGATCTGCAATTATGATGATAGAGCCATAGGCTATATTTAATCTATCTAACTCTTTTCGTTTTTAAGTTACTATGTCTACTTACTAATGGACGGGCAGACGGATTTTCTGTAAATGTATTTTATTCAAAATTTGATCGGAATTTGTAATTTTGGTGCTTGACCAAATTACATCCGTTACGTTTGAGTTACCATATTAGACTCATTTAATTCCAAAAAAGATTTTTCTGAATGAGGGAGGTCTAAAATGTGGAGATTCGTCTAACTTCCGAGATTGAATTTACTGAGGATCACAATATTTTTCTTTCATATATTTCATTTGCTAAAAAGTAACTGATAAATTCTTGAATCAAACTTTGCACCCTCTGAATATGCGTTCAGGGTATTTGCCCTGCTTAATTTTACCTTGATAACACTGTTGAAATGAGCTGAGAATCAACAGCTTTCTGGTGTGAATTCCATTAACCGCAGGACCCATTTTGAAGCAATTAGTCCAATCAACTAAAAGCCAGTCGTGTTTCTTTTCTATTACAAAATTTACTGTTTTCTGCAGCTTGCATTTATTAAACTTAATTTCATGGATTCTAGTAAAGTTTTTTTCAGTACCTGACGTTATTTTTATTTAATTTTTGAGTTTTATGGAATCATCCGAATTGATCTGACCCCATTTAATTCGAATAATTGAAGCTCTATTGTATTTATTCTGACATTTTTATATCATGATTTCGCTATATACAACAGTCTGAAGTTACTCCAAATCCTAGCTTCCTTGTCCTGATCGCTTTGTTTTTTTAGGTGCTTCCGTGCCTGGTTGGAAAAACAAATATTTGTTTCATCACACTGAAAATAATAATAATTATACTGTTATTTTGCTTTCACTTAAATAAGGACTTATATTTAAGGATTTGTTATCAGTCCTTTCGCTCACATTAATCAATAATAGAATAATTACTTTTAAAAGGACAGTGAATTCTGTTGGACATTTTTTTTCGAATTTCGAAATTAGTGTTTGAAATATTGTATATACATATATTGAAATATAGATTCGTTAAATATTTTTAAAACTGTTTTCAAATAATACATTTTTTTAATTTACTGAAATTTTAAATTTTTTTTGGATGTTTCATGTGTTTTTATTTTTATTTACTTCATTTTTTATTATTATTATATAAAAACATTTGAAATAAAACTATGTATTACTTTGTAATTTCATTTAAAAATCAATTTTCTGGAATTATTTTATGCATATTTACTGAATTTTCAACAGAATTTTGTATTTTTCAGAACTGAAATTGAATTATATCTATTTAAAAGTAGTCGGAACGTAAAATAAATATCAAGGTTTATTTTATAGTATAACGAAAATTCTTATTATAAATTTTATATAATTTTCTTAAAAATTAAGATGCCAGGACATTTCAAAGATATTGAAATTTTGAAAAAACAATGTTTTGAGAAAATGTAACAAAGGACATATTTACTCCTTTGTACCCATTAATTATTTATTTTATTTAACATTATATGTTTTAATGCTATTTCATTCGAATATAAGAATATATTTTGGCGATAAAATGTTAAAAGCCGAGTTTTACATTTGGGTCATTTTTTGCTGCTTTCAAATTCCCCATCCTTTTCAAAGCTTAACATAGAACTATCTACATGTGTGAGAATCTATCTACATATAATTTCATGGCCGTTTCTGTAGAAATCTTCAGACAGACATGTATGTTTTTTATTTTATGCTATAGTTACAATTAGTATGCTGCTAGTTGTTTTTCACAAACTTTAAACTTAAATGCATAGCATATTTTTTTAATATCCATGTTTTAACGTAGATAAGTTTATAAACAGAGTGAAATTAATATAGGAATTTGCTATCTTTGTTATTTTTGCTATTATGCACAAAATAAGGACTAATTGTCACCAGATTAAATATGGTTTCAGGATTTCGGAATTGCAACTAAGATCTAATGTAATATTTGCTAATAAAGATAATTTTTTTTTTCTTTTTACTTTTACTTTTTTGAGAACGAAGTATACAAAAAGAAAGTATTGTGATCGTTAAAAAATTCAGCCTCGAGATTTAGAATGGTCAAATCTCATTTCATTCAAAAAACACATTTTTTGGAATTATGTCTCTCTGCCTGACTGTCTATGAACACGATAACTCAAAAACGCCTTGTAGAATGATTAAAGAACTAAGTCAGATGTATTACCCTGATATTACGTAACAGCGTGCAACTACCTAATGTATCATTTCTGCACAAATATTTTTTGAATTGATATACATATTTATGTAATATTACAAAATCGAAGGCTGTTATAAGTTTATGAGCCTTAGTCATATATTTAATGAGGTCATATTTAAAATATAATTAAATATTTTCAGCTCAAAATTGATTTGAGTACACTAAATTTTTAGGTGTCCCTGGCTATAGCTCATTTAGGCCAATTGAATAAGACGATCAATACGATACTGATTACTTATCAATGAACAATAAAATAAGTTTATATAGTTTCTATTAGAAACAAGCCTAAGTTTGAAGTTTTGCTTAATTTAAATATATTAATTCTGCACAGTGTACATTTTACTTTTCTGTGCTCTATCTGTATCATTTACTGAGCACAATATTTTTATTTTTGGACTTTTTTTATTATAATTCTAAATGTACAGTAAATGATACAGACTGTACATTTCAAAAATGTACAGTACAGTCTATAGTAAGATTTCATATAGTACTGGCCTGTAGAAACAGTTGTGAAATCATGAATATAAACGGGTTTTGGCAGGACCGGTCACTCTAAAAAATATTTTCCTTTTATTTCTTAGAAATGTCCAAATTAATATATTCTGTAATATATTGATGAAAATATATTTGGATCTGTTTAGTATATTTAATATCCAATCTTATAAGATGATCATTGTTACTGATCGAATTTTTCTAACTTATTTCTTTAATAATGTTACTTAAAAGAATTAATAAATATTTATTATTAAGTATTTTTTTCAATTTCTAGGTTATTTTTCATTTTTTTTTACACTTTTATTTAACTTTACTTGTTTCATGTTTGAAAGAATGGAATTTTGTGATCAATTTTACACCTACTTCCTGATGTGCTTTAGCTTTGAAATTTTGTAAACTTAAGCATTCTCGATGAAAGTTTAGTATTTCGAGAACTCAACTTGTTATTAAAGGGTTAATCTCATTACTTTATGAATTCCTATCATTGGCATCACCTCGTTTAGAAGAAATTGATTTCAAAATTGTATAATAATTATAAAAATAAAAATAAATTACAGATTAAAAAGTAGAAAATAAATAAAATAAAAAAAATTTGCTTTTTGGCAGAATAATAAAAGAATGTTTTTATAAAATTTGTTTTTTACTTTTGATTACACAGCTTTGCAGTCAACAAATAAAAATTCGAGATCAAAATATAGACTACCAAACATCTTTGTAGATTAACTTAAATGAATGGTTGTAAAATAAAGTAAAAATAAGCTTAGGACAAAAGTAAACAGTTACAACTTGCTAAATTTTATCCTTTGTTACTGTTTACTGTTTGAATTTTGAAATTATGTTGTTTAGTTAAATGATTATAAACTTTGGTAATTGTGTATCTAGCATTTTTTGCATAATTTACAACGTTTATTTAATTTTTTTTTCAGAAAACATTTTCATAATTCCCTATGTAAACATCATAAAATGCTGTCGGCTATATCAGTTTTTTGACATTATTTTTGAAAGTATTAATAATTTGAGAGTAAAAGTGTAGAAATGGTTTGCAAGCAAGTAAATAATTCTTTAAAATGCGCAAAATATTTAAATTATTATTTGCAATAAATTGATACGGATTTTATTCACCTAGTGGATGTAAAATGCAAAACATGCATATTTGTATGGATGTTTCAAGTATACAAGAAAAATCTTTCTGTTCAAAAGTACGTATTTTATATAATAGTCCACGCGACGTGCTTTTTTTAAAAAATAAATATATATAAAAAATAAATTAGGAACTTTTTTGAAGTACTTATTTAATCCAGCTGAATAATACATTTATAATTTTTTAAACACTTCGTAATCCTATTGAACAATTTATTTATATACTTTTAAACAATTCCTAATCCGGCTAACGGTTCATTCAAAAATTTCTGAACAATTCGTAATTTAGCTGAACGTTCCATTTGTACATTTTTAAACAATTCATAATTTACCACAGCTATCAATGTCTCATAATGTGTTACATTTTGTGAAGAATCATTGTTTTTTTTCATGATGTTTTATAAAAAGCTTGACATTTCTTTCGTTCCAACCTTATGACAATAAAAGAATCCGAAACCATGAAAGGTTTCCTGCCCTCAGCTTAGCAAATTCTCCAGAGACCCCATTCTCCCCCAAACATTTAGAGCCTGCCTTTATGATTCATTGAGCAGAATTCGCTCATTCCTGGGGGTTGTTATTGAGCGTCAGGACAGTGTCTAACAAAGGCCATCTGGCGTCTTCTAATTACATCATCAAAAAGACAGGAAAAAGCTATCATCAATTCCAGTTGCATACTACACATGCCTCTCGGCATCTGTTGGAGATAGTTTTTAGAGTATAGATCTTTCATATGGTCCTGCAATAGATTAGATGACGAAACGAAGAACTCTTTTCTTGCTTTATATATAAAAATGATATATGGAGTGTTATTGAAATTTTCATGTTAAATATGAAAAATATTTTAATCTTATTGTTATAAATGTATTTAATATACTTATAACAATAAATATATTAAATATATATTTATTGTTATAACATATATCTATACTTATAATAAAGCTCAATGTGTGTGTGTGTGTGTGTGTGTGTGTGTTGGCGCTCTACAGGCCAGACCATTCAACTTACATCTACCAAATTTGGTACATGTATACCTTAGAGGTCGGGAATGTGCACCTGGGGTCCCTTTTTTTGAAATTTTAATTAGAATTTTAATTATTAATTAAAAACTAACTTTCCCGCCAAACAAATCTTCCATTTTCCCCACCGCCAACTTTTCCGCCAAAATAATCTTCCATTTTCATCAACGCCAAATGATTTAGGTTTTAGTTCTTTTTTTCTCCCAACAGTAATGAGGCTAGGGTTAAGATTTTTCGGCGGATTATTTCAAACGATTCTGTTTATTTTCTTAATGTTTTATGCATTTAAAATTAAACATTGTTAATTAATCCATGTTTCAGATTCATTCTGAAGTACTTTTGAATTAAAATAACACAGAATAAAGGAAATTAAAAATGTATAATCTGCATAGCGTTACCCCAACTGGCGTAGAAAAATTCACGCATTTGCGTTACCGTAAAAGGCGAAGAAAATTCACGCATGCGCATTGTGTTCTGATTGTTGGCATGGCAACCATATCGACGGACGATTTAAATTACTTTTAGGTTAGTTCTATGCTTTTGTAAGTAAATTGTATTTATGTTAGTTATATATTTTTTGTATATGCTTATAGTTTTAAGTACATCGTTTTTTAAGTAGTTTTTTTTAACCTGTTTTCAATAATTTAAATTATTTTTAGGCTAATTGAATGCTTTTGTAATTAAATTGTATTTATGTTAGTTATATATTTTTTGTATATGCTTATAGTTTTAAGTACATCGTTTTTTAAGTAGTTTTTTTAAACCTGTTTTCGACCGATTATTTTAAACGATTCATTTTATTATCTTAGTGTTTGATGCATTTAAAATGAAACATTGTTAATGAATCGATCCGTTCATGATGAATCTGAGAAAATTTTGTTGACAAATTCTTGAGATATTATATAAATTAAGAAAGATATTCTTTAGTGCCCATAAAGTTTAAACGCTCAGTGACTCTATTATCAGTAATCATATTATTAAAAAAAATGCTTTGTTTCAGAAGAAAATATTATTATATTAATTGCAGATTAATCCTTTACACTTTAATTTAAAGCATAAATTCTAGGAAGGGGTAACAGAAAATTAGAGAGATACATATCACGTTATGACTGAAGGCCTTTATAATATTATGAGTGAATTATATGACTATCAAAATTTGAAGTTTTAAAATATTTTGCTGAAGAATCTATTAAAGTTGGAATTGCATAAAATATTTAATTATTAAAATTTTAACGAACATTAAGATTGGCGAACCGGCTGGTCGCCAAAGGCGGCTAGTATTTAATATATATTGACATCATAATAATTTCTTTCTTCATGAAATTATTATGATGACAGAAATGAGATACAAGTGATAAAAATTTTCATGAAAATCATAGGAAACTAGTTAGATAGGTAAAAGTGTTAATTCCCCCCCCCCCCTTCCAGCTTCGAGTGAAGGATCAAATTTTTGAAAGAGAAATGCTGTCAATGACTTGATTATGATTATTATTCAACTAGAAAATAAAATGTCTGTGAAATTTTTCTCGTGTTTTGAGACAAGTAAAGGGTTTTCTGAATTTTAAAAGTAAATGTCTTTTCAGAAGTTAAAACTTCGGAATAATTATTTTGAAAGATAAATAAAAGATGATGGATTTAGTTCAGAGATCATTGCAGAAATCTAACCACAAAAATAATAGTAATAAAAAACTTCCGAATATTCAAATGAACAGAACTAATAGATACTTTCAGAATTAAATTGAAAAAAAAAAAAGAAAGTATATTCTTATTAAATTTATTTACGCATGGTTGCAGTTTATTTTACATATTTCTTGAATCATTATGAAATTTTAAATTACGCTTATCATAGATCAAAGCTTATTTAATAATTTTCCATAAATCATAAAACAGATATATTCTTTAACAGATTGTAAATGAAAATTAATCATTTATTTATAAAGTTAATATTATTCCTACTGAATTTTATACTATATTTACTATAACGTATATAAATGGCAATATTTGTTTTAATGTAAACTTATTCATACCTTTTAAATGCAAAATATTTGTGCCTTATTCTCTTAAATAAATAATTTGATCCAGCAAGATAGGAGTGAAAGTGAAGGTATAAATTATTTTAACTAAAAAATCTGAATTATTCGAAATATGTGTGATTCTTATCTCTTTCCAAGATAATAAAATCAGAATTCTTGTCACAGATAGGTGAGAATTCAGAAAATTCAAAAAATGCTTTTCTAACCTCATTAGTTAATGGAATAGGATGCCATACCAGATGAATTAAATTAATGAGGATAATTAGACGACTTCAGAATTCGAAAGTGATTGCAATAGATAGGCTGTACATTGTTCAATATAAGAACGATATTTTTAACATTCCTTATACACTCCATTTACAAAGTAACTTTTAATGGCATTCTATATAAAGGCTATATTGATATTGTTTGTACGATTTTTAAAATATATTATTAAATATATTATCTCTGTGACGTTTGACAATTTCACATTTTACGCGATTTCACAGTTCTATAAAAAGAAGCCCTTTCAGTAAATTATTTTAAGATTGATAACTGATTTTTATACGGCTTCCATTTTTTTTATCGCACAATTTTTTTATAGAAAGATTTCATATTTTGATGCAAATAACTCAAATCAAAATATTTGGACTTTTTTTTTTTATCAGAACATAATTTTATGCTTTGTATTTATACCGTAACTCCATCATAATTTAAAGAATAAACGAGCTTGTGAAAATGGTATAAGTTATTATAGAGACGTTTTCTCCTCTTTTAAATATAGGATATATAGATCTGTTTAAATATAGTTTTTAACAGGAATAGTTTCTTAAAAATTCAGCAGTAGTCAGCTATCCTACTGAAATTGCACGTTTCTTGATATCGTCTTTCTCTTTGGTGAAATCTTTCATCGTGCTCCTCTTTGACTGGATCTAAATATTTTGGAAAATAGCCCAGGTACAAAATCAGGAAATGGACTTCAAATCTCATATTACACCTTAATAATTTGAAATTTGATAGTATCTCTTCTAAGAAGTTCTATATCTTAGATTTGTATGATGAGTCTCTGGCTTTGAAGAAAGCTAGTTAGAAAGATTTTCAACTTCTTGTTTTCATTTATTTTATATTAAGAGCTAAAATTTATCTTTTTTTATTAGTTTTCTAATGTCAAATCTTACAAATATCCCTTTCTTCAGTTTTTCTTCCCATAAACCTGAGAACTGTTCACAAAGATATTTGAAACGTTCTCCTTTTTTGTCTAATATTTTAGAAGACCGGGAGAGTAAGTTCTTTTTAATTAATTAACTTTTTTACTTAATAAAACTTTCCCTTTAAATATTTTTGAGTGTCCTCTGTTTTGACTAGCCTTTGTATCACTGTGTTCTTTCGTATCACTGCTATCCCATTGATGATGATGATAGCGTGTCCGCGTTACAGAGGAAAGAGGGGTGCAGTAACTTCTGAGTGTAAAGACCCCTGAGCACCCGAGGAGAAAAATCTGACTTCTAGCTCATATGAAAATGACACTCACTTGCACAACCTTTTTTTACGGGGGGGGGGGGCTCTTTCACATACCTCACGGATACCTACGGATACGTAAACAACCATGCCCGAACAGGACTCGAACCCGGGACGCCCAGATCAAGGGGAAGACTATCCCATTCTTAAAGAGAATTGGTAACTTTGTAACTTTATGGAAATAAGACAGATATCAACTTCAAACCATCGTCAACAGCTAGAATGAGAAAATTTATGAAATATCATTTCAAAAATCGTACAACAATCCTTTTTATAACTAAGAAAGGCGTTGATGAGGGGTAGGAAAAATGATAGGAAGTGGAAGGGGATGGGATGATAACAGTACATCAACAGGCTAGTAATCCGATTTTAATGTCTTCTCTGCCTTGCTATTATGTTTACTAAACTATTATGTTTCATATTCATAAGTAAATACTAGTTAATTCTTTCTTCGATAGAAATTGTATATCGTAACGTATTTAAAATCTAAATATGCTAAGTTCATACGAATAATATTACGCTGCTTTTCAATATGCAAAATATGCGTACATTAGACTTGTGATTTTTGATAAAATTGTATGTGATGGAATGTTTTAATTATTTTTTCTGGAATCAGCATCCAAAAAGCCATATAAAATGCTAGCTATTTTTAAGGCAATTTTTTGATCGCAAGCATATATAATTTCTATAAAGGGTTTTTGAGGTATGGCACATTTGATGTTAAATATGAGCATTTTAAATATATTATTCATAGTACGCGTTTTATTTCACTGTATGAAAATAGCCTGCAATAAAACTCAATTAATAAATATTAGTCTTAATTACACTAAAATCTGATTTTGACTATTAATATGTTCTTGGTGTTATCCTGAATCTGATATTCAGAAAAAATATTTTTCAACGATTATGCAATGGAAATTAATTCCCATCTGAGTCAGAAAAATCTTCTTTCACACTGTTTTAAGTAATTACATTAAAAAATTATTTTTTTGTTGAAAGTCGCTATCAAAATAAATATAAAACCAGCTGTGCTTTCTTGTATGCAGATCAGAATTTCAACTTAATTACTTGTATCATCTGTAATTGGCAAATACAAAGCGCATGAAACTTTTAAATTATCATTGTGAAACATTATTATTATTTTACAATTTTAATTAAATAACGAAATTAAGATGTAAAGTAATTTATCTCTATTAATTTTATCACGAGTTCAAGTTTTTATTAAAATGTTATTATTTGGAAAAATTGTTACTCCTTCTTGTTGCTTGGATTCCAAGCTATTTTTAGACATGGTAAAAGAATTTAAAGTAAAATCGCGCATATGCCTCGATCCATTTAAGTATAGATAATGCACGTTCTTTGGACCGAAATTTGAGATTTTTCAAGTATGAATTTGAGAGATCGGTTCAATCATATATTGTCTTTTTTTTATTATCAATCCTGACCTTTCAAATCTTTGGAAAGCTGTCTAAACAGTATAAAAATGTATGCTATTTAGAGTACCGAATAAATATTCTTATCGAAGTTTTCCTTTCTCAGCCCCTCTCTCTTTTCTAAGTAAATACATCAATAAAATTGTATTTGTGAGATGAGCACGTGGGTTGTCTATTTGGCCCTGTTAATTTGAAGTAACTCTAGAACGGCGTCGCGATATCGGAGCTTTGAAGAGAGATAACCAGTA
The DNA here is from genome assembly GCF_947563725.1 of Argiope bruennichi. Classification (NCBI taxonomy): domain Eukaryota; kingdom Metazoa; phylum Arthropoda; class Arachnida; order Araneae; family Araneidae; genus Argiope; species Argiope bruennichi. The sequence goes on from NC_079162.1 coordinate 55,442,504, forward strand.
TCTCTCTTCAAATAGGTAAAAACCAGTGAATAAAGTTTCTTGGGTAAAAACGCTAGCAAAAATATAAGTTGCGTAGCCATCTTAAACTTGGTTGCAACAATTTTCAAAATTTGGGTGTGGTTTTTAACAGTAGTAGTATTTTCAATAAATATCTATGATATATATATTTTTTCTATTCTGATTATAAACCTTCGTTATGACCCTAAATGTTTTTCATGGAACTATGGAACAATACGAAATATAGAACTTGGGCATAAATCTAAAATTTGTACTGAATTTATCCTGTGAGTATGCATTTTGAACGCCTTTTTGCGAACCGAATGAAACCAAAATCTGATACGGAACTACAGCTATAGCTACAAGATAACACACCGAATTTTATTGATTTAAGTCATTTCGTTTTTAAGTTATTGCGTTTACATATATATGAAAGCGCAGATCAACAGACGATAACCCTTTGGCAGATGTGGTTCAAAATGAATGGATTTGATATTAAACTTGTGCGCCAAATTTTATCTACCTAGCTTTTTGCGGTGTGGAGTTATTGAATTTGCTTTTAATTGAACAGCGAGGCAGACTGACCTCCAATGAATGACTTTCGTTCAAAATCTGATAGAAATCTATACATTTTGTCGTAAATCCATATACCAAATTTTATCTTTCTAGCTTAAAGCGATTTTGAGTTATCGCGTTCACAGAGAGACTGACGGACAGTCAGACATAATGACAAAAATGTGTTTTTCGAACTGAGGGAGGTCTGAAATCTGGAGATTCTTTAAAATCTCGAGTTCGAATTTTTTTGACGATTACAATACGTTCTTTAAATTTCGCACACCAGAAAGCAAAAAGAACACTTCATCAGCTCTTATATTAATTACGGCATTATTTTCCTTTAGGAATTAAATTTAAAGTTATTGTAATTATTTTGAAATCAACGTCGTTTAAATTTTAACTATTGCTGATATAGTTAAAATTTAAACATTACACCCGATAATACGCTGATTGCCATTTGATTCACACATGTGATTCACACTTACAAGTTGATTAGGTTACGTCATATCTACTATAATAAACGGTAGTAAAAAGGAGATCCTCTAATTAGATAGAAGGTGCAAATTATAAGCTTGAGCCATAATAATAAACTAATTAAGGGATTTATCCAATCAAAATTTTTAGAAAAATCAAGTAATAAAAAACTACTAGATTTTTTTGTAGTTGAGAACTAAAAGTAATCATTTGAAATAAATATTAGCATTTAATTTTGTTTTAAAATACTTATCTCTTCATTTCACATTAGTGATAATTTTCTTAATTCGTTTTCGATAGAGCAGCCTTATGGCCTTCATTTGTTAGGTTGTCAATTGTACTCAAACAGTCTGTAGAATTCAATCCGAGGTTATTGATCTCACATTGCTGTGGTATGATATCTGAGAACGGTATGAAGATCCAATTTATTACCAGTACTTTATAACATTTGTACCTTTCTTCTGGTCCTTGTGTGACCTCTGAATGGTTGTTAACAAACTTACTGTAGGACGTCGAAAGACTTGCAATTTTATGTATATGACGACTATCAAAACTGTTATACTTTTAGACTGATTCAAAATACCACGTTTAGACATTTATAAGAGTGAAATTTTAATTCTCCGGAAAAGTAAGGCAATAATATTCGATAATTCTGAAAATGTTGCTGATAATTACTTTAGACAATAAAGATATTTATAATTAGCTTCGCTACAAAAGATTTTGTGGTAACAAATAAATACGTTATTGGAGGCGTGCTTAGTACAAAATTTATTCGGCATTAAATATAGCAGATTTTGAGTATTTAGTCCTGTCATTTGTTTTTAAATGTACGGTAAAGATCTTTCTTTTATAACAAAAATTCTTCCCGGAATAATAAATTATGCTCGTGTTAAAATAAATACTATTTTCTTTTGTTATCACCGACTGCATACTACATTTCTAGAATTAAATAATCTCAAAAAATATTCGCAAGCTTATAACATGTCAAAGATAATACCAAATGTGTCATTATGTTTCGTATACATTTATTATAGATGAACTATATTTTGTAAAAATATGTTTCCTGTTCACTTTTTATGTTCAGTTAAAAATGACTGTTAAAAAGTTTAATAAAAATAGCATGAGCCAAGAACTTTTATCAGTCCGATGTTATTGAGAAACAATAGGTTAAATTGTTAAAATTGGTATAGTCTTTTCATAAACAGAGATAATCTCAGGCACTTAAATATGATTGAATGAAATACAATTTTCTAATGTTTGTTTTATTTTTGTTTATCAGTGTTTATTACGATAGGTATCGATACGAAATCACGACTCTTAACTGTGTAGTATGCAATATATTCAAAGATCACTTAAATCCAGAATATAATACTGATAAGTAAAACGTATTGAATTCTATTTATCAGAGGTTATTTGGACTGCCCGTATCTAGAACACAACTGTGATAAAGTACCTATGATCATGAGCATTAGAGGTTATCCTGACCACTTAATTCCGAAAAACAGAGACCTGATAAATAATTTTTTTATGATCGTGTGCATCAGTTATTATTACAACCCTATATCAGTAAAAAAGATCTGGTAAATAAAATACTTATAATCATGTTCATCAGAGGTTAGTAGGATCTCGAACATCATATAAGCCGAAAAGTAAAAAGTAGGCTAGCCAGTATTATAAAATTGTGCTTTTTATAGCACTAAAGGACCATCCGGGCATATGAACACAATAATTCAAAAACGATGCAAACTAGACATATGAAATTTGCTAAATAGTTTTTACACTAAAATAGTAGATCTGTGTTAAATTCTGGATCAAATAAGTCAACTAAAAACATATTTGCATTTATGCTCGTGCGCGATTACTGAAAAATATATTTAGATATTTAAAATTCGATATGCTATTTTTGCAAAAAAAATCGTAGATATTTTTTAAATTTTGTACAAATTTAATGGAAAGATACTTTTTCTAAATATCTATGAGTATGCATATGAACACGAGAATTCACAAACGAGTCAAGCTAAATAAATAAAATTTGATACAGAATCCGCCTAACACAGTTGCAAAGAGGGGATCAAATTTTGAATATTTCTATCAACCATGGGACGAGATTTTTCTCATGATGTTTTTATGTATCTAGGTAAAGTATTTTGGGATTTGAATGTAGATGAAAAAAAAAAAGACTGTTATAGAAAATAATATTGAAACAACATTAATATATATATAAAGAAAGAGAAATTATTATCATTGATGCATTTATTTATATGCGCATGGATCCCATTAAATATTGCTTCACACGCAAGATTAAATTATAATCACTTCCAAAAATTATACTAATAAGCGTATAGTTCTATTTCGTCGAAAAAAATCATTGTTAATTGAAAAAAATGAATTATTTATTATAAAGTTAATATAAAATAAATTTTTATAAAAACATTATATATATAGCATCGAAAAACATCATGATCGGAACTGTCACACCCTTAAAAATAGTCATGGCATCACAACTTCTTTTGCTTATTCAGATGTGTTTATTTTATAAGAAGATTTCTTATCCGATTTTTTATTTAAGATTTCATCCTTTGTAGTAATCGCTAGTTTTGTGCTGTTTTACTTTCACTGATACATCACAATAGTCCTCCTTCAGTATAAGGAGGAGATGAAGCCTCTTTCAAGGAGGTTCCGGTAAAAATTTGAAGGAGGTGATAAGGAGAAGCGACGCTTTTATCCGACGAGCAATACGTTAAAATTTGGATAGTTTTTATTTTAATGTTTATTTTAATTTCATTTTTTTTTTTTTGTAAAATTGTTCAGATTTTTTATTATGAATAATAAATGGAATAAAAATAGTTTTTTAAATGCATTTTTATTTACGTACTATAAAAAGAAGGAAATCCTTTCTATAATTATTTTCTGCCTTTTGGTTTCCAATTAGTTATTATAAATATTATAAGATCTTGCATTAATCATTTGCTGTAATTCCCAACAAGGTGGCGTTACGTGTTTGAAATCAAACTTTAATTAAATTAATCAATTTATAGATAATCAAGTTCTAAAATCATAAAAATAGTTTGTTTTCACTGGTGATAAACGAGTGCACAAAATTTCAAAGTTCCAATCTGGCGTTGAGTGTAAAATCAGTTATAAATCCCATCTTTACCAACATGAAGCATTAACTAAAAATGTCTAAAAATTTTGTGTAAATTTTCAAGTGAAATTACTTTCTGTTTTGTAATTAATTTATGGCATAGAAATGAGGTCTTTTTTAACAGAATAAAATTATCACGGAGGATAAAATATAGAGAGGAAAATATTTTTCATTTTGAAGGAATATATTAGAAAATGAAGTCAATTTATCTATTATCACCTTTGTATGGTAAATGTCACTGTGTTCTACCATTCAACGCACGTCCTGCTATGTTTCTCGATGAACCTTCCTTTTTACTTAAGTAGGAAGCACACGGCAATTGAACTGTGTCACATCAGCATGAACTAGAAAGTACTAAGAAGTCAAAGTGATCCATTTTTCAGATCGTTATATTAAGAGTATTGGAGGGTTAATATTAATAAGATAAAATAAATGTTTTCTTCATATTCTTAGAAAACGTTTGATCTAAAAACGGTATTTTTTCGAACGCTTCAATGAAAATAATTGAGAAGTCAGAAATCATATATGTACTTTGCTAATAATACGTTTCCTCAACGATTTTCTGATATAAAAATATTTATTTTGTTTAACAAAATAATTTCAGTCTTATTTATTTATTACTTTGATGAGGGCTTTATTCTCTTATGACGAAGTACTTCTTAAATAAGTTTTTTTTCTTGGTGAATATTCTTTTTATATTCCCATATTATCAATTTAGAAAATACTCTTTAAACAGAATCCAGATATATGCATATTTTTTTTCAAAAAAAAAAAAAGACGTTTAAATAAAATTTTTATGACAAAATATTTCAGATTTAAATCCTGATATAAACAGGAAGGACCACAGCTTCAGTGAAAGAAATTTATTATTAAATTTACTATTGCTCACGGCATGAAATATATACGATATATTTAAAAATTATTTATCATCACTGTCTCAAGAAACTTACGATATCAGTTGAAATAATTATTTAATTAAATGTATTTTTGTGCATTTTTATACAGCCAACAAATATTTTGATTCATAATTTGAGTTTGCTTTTCCACATTTAAAAATATGGTATTATACTTTTTTATTAACTTTCTGTCTTTATTCAAATTATGAATATTGAGTAGGTATTTAGCAAAATTAATAATTTACAAACAGAAATTTCGAGCATCAATTATAAATAACATGAAAATCAAAAATACTTTGAAAAACATTCTTTCAATTGATTTCCATTCTTTTTTCAAAATCAGTGGTGCGGATTTTTCTAGATTTCTTGTGAATTTTTCTAAAATACAACATCATGATTTATTTTGATGAGATATTTATAAAGTAAAATTACTTATATATTTTTTTATTCCTTGAGTTCTTTTATTCCTTCCTATTTGATTCTTTAACCATTAAAGTTTAAACACACGTTTTCAGCATGTATTCAGATTTTGCCTGCAGACAGTAAAGCATATGACAGTTAAAATTCATAAACTGAACAAAATTTCCTTTTCATTGGATTACTAATAAAAATTTCATTTTAATGCTGCTTTTAATGTTTGTTTTTTTAATGATGGAACTTTTATTATAGTAAATATCATGTCTTTCATTTTTGGTGAAATAATGCCTTTGTGCTATTTCTGTCACACAAAATAATATATATAATAGATTTTGAATCTTGTCGGCTAAATAATATGTAACATATTTTGGTTTAAGTAGAATGCAGGTTCGAAGCAGTGAAGAGACTTTGTAGTTTTTAATTTCGTTTTATTCTCTCTCTTCTCTCCCGGGAGACAAACATGATTATTTACAAGAAGGCGCAGTGCTACACAAAAGCAGAAGTAAAGCAGAGTAAAAAGGGACGAACAAATGATCACTAACCTTATATAACATTGGATTTCTGGCCATGCACCAATTCAATAAACGTGGTGACCTTTGACACCATTTCAAGGGCACAGAAGATATTATTTTCATTTGATACGTAGTACTGATGGCGCATTATTTTTACAGAGGAATTAATTAAATTGAAAGTGGAATTGGATCACGGAATAAGACAGTATTTTAGAATGAAGTTACGATGGGCTAAATTAAGATAAAATCTTAGAAATTAATTAAATTGAAATTAGAATTAAAATTAAAATATCATTACATATATATTTATGAAAATTTAACAGATAGGGATGCATTTATCTCTGTCACATAAGAATAGTACACATCTATGAAAAATTGTCAAATAGGTTTCAATTTAGCATAGTCACTTAGGGATCACACATATAAAAATCAGATTGAACTGGATTTAGCACAGTCACTAGGAATATCCTTAAGAAAGAAAGAAAAAAAAATACTAGACAAAAATGATTAGCATCATTCCTTAGGGACCTCACATATTTAAGTGAAATTGCCAAATGGGATCACATTTAACTATTATATAATAGCACAATTGTTTATAAATCAGGATAGAAATAAAAAATCTTGGATCTTTTTTAAAAAAATCTCTGAGCCAGCACGCACACTAATCAAACACATTCTTACATTTTTTTTTTTTTTTTTTTTTTTTTACATGTACACCCCAGAAACTGCTACCTGTGGCTTAGATAAAAAAAAGTTTCAATCACTTTGCCCAGATATCTAGGAACCCTCTCCTTGGCCTATCATTTCTTCATTTAACGGATAGTAGATGAGTGGAGAAAAAGTCCAATATGTCAAGTGACACTCGTCTCTCACGCCACAAACATTATCAGCCCTAACGTTTTACATTATTTCGCGTAATGGGAGAGTGGCATAGTCACTGCAGTTTTATCTGATAACGTCGAACTAGAACAGATCAGAAAACAACTCATAGTCCATTTAAATATTGTTTCTCTAGTGAATCTAAGTTACAACACGGAAAAAAAGATGAAAATTTGAGCACGAGTCCTCTGTTTGAACTTCCTGTAACTGAGGAAGAAGTGGTTAGTTTCAACCGGTAAAGTACTTCCCCTTAGGAGGGTTTGAACACACATAAGGGAGGATGGCAAGAAATAAAAGAAAAAAAAATTGATGAGTGAGATCAAAAAGCAACTCATAGTTACGCTTAAATATATATATATATATATATATATATATTTCATAACCTATGTTACAAGTAGGGAAAAAAAAAAAAAAAAAAAAAAGGAGAATGAAAACCTTTGCATGAGTCTTCTGTTTGAATTTCCTGTAGCTCAGAAGGAAATAGTTAGGCTAAACCTAAAGGGAGTCTCCACATACAAGGACATAAACTAACAAGCGGGAAAGGAATGAAGTTTTAAAAATTGAATCACGTGATTAGGATATAACTAACAGTCACATTTAAATATAGTTTACATATCGTTAAATATTACTTAAATGATCGTTAATAGAGTTGAATAATCATGGTAGTAAATAATGACATTTTTTTTTTTTTTTTTTTTTTTTTGCATCATTGAGCTGGCTGTTCAGAAAGAAATACTTAATTTAAATCTGCAGGGCCCCTTCCTTTCCTAGAGAAATGCCCTGCTAACAAAACGGAACTGCAGCAAACGATACGAAAAGAAAAGGGCATATTTTCTAGAATTAAAATAAGAAAAGATATTTTGCGTTAATATGTAAATAAAATGAAATTTTAAAGAATAAATTAATTCATATAAGTAATATGAAAGAAGTTTTGATATTAATTCTCCGAAATTCCAAATATAATTGATGGTAAATAAGAGATTAAAAGGAAGTTATTGTAAATAAGTATTTCTTATAAATAACTATAATATTTTTCTAACATTACTTGCCATTTTTGTTTCAACTAAATAAGATTTTTTTTACTAATCAGCTAAAATAAGATTTTTTTTTACAATGCATAAAATTTGAATGCCAAATTTTTCTATCAATTCTTAAAGAATAAGGAAACCATGAAAATGATTTCCAAGGCGGACATTTATAAAAATAATTTCTCATAAAAGAATTTCAAATATGTCTGACATAGTAAAGATCGCTCGGCACTAGCAAATGTGTTTAGTTAGTCATCTTCATAAGTTTTGAAAATCACAATAATCTGTCACTTAATATAAAGAATCAGGTTGAAATTAAACAAGAACTTTACAAATACCTTCATTAGAACCTGTTTGATGATATGTTTGGTCTAATCTCTTAATTTTGGAACGTGGTCAAATGTTGCATATGGTTCAAAAAAGCACCCCTTTTTCAAACAGCTATACTGGAGGACGGCTATTTGATTTCGAAAGATTCAGCGAGTACCAAGCCATTGCACAAATTGTATATTTGGTCCTCCTCTGGATCGAAAGTCGAACCTTTTCCACCAAACTACCAAAGATCCTACTTCATGGGATAGCCATTCCCCAAACCAACATGCAGTTACCATTTTTCATAATTTGGACTTAAAGCAGACAATATGCGACTGAATTCAAAGCCAAAAACAAAACTTCTGTAGACATCGTTACATCAATGAATCAATTACATGTTTGAAAGAAGAATTGTGTTCAGTTCCTTCACAAGCAAATTATGTGACAGAAATATTGCCTATTCTGACCTTCACCAATTTGATCAAGAAATGTAAAAAAAAAACATATTTCCAATTTATAGACGAGAAATTTACAACAATACACACAAAAAAAATTCTAACTATGCAATCAGAAATCATTCATCATCCACATTTATAAATTTAAAAACATTATAAATGAGTGCCGGTTTGGTCACCCTCTGCTTTGGAAATCCAGACTCTGACGCCAAGCTACCAAAGATCCTATTTGACAGGATTTCTAAAATATGCCATCAAGCCACTGGGCGGTTGTCATTTTTGATGATTTGGTAATTTTTTTGATAATTTTGATCAAAATCTTTTATATGCGATTGATTTCAAAGCTACTAGCTGACCTGCTTCAGACATTGTCTCATCAATGTGTCGTTATTTGTCTGAAAGAAAGCGGTGAATTACATTCCTTTAGAAGCAAATCATCTGAAAGAAATTATGAACTATTCTGAGTTTCATAAGTATGACTAAAAATGTGAGATAAGTTGATTTTCAATCTATAGACTTGGAACTTACAACAACATACCAAAAAATAAGTCATGATTATGCAGTCAGAAATCACTCAACATCTTCTTTTATCAATCAAAAATATCAAATGGTTTGAAAGCTGTGATTAAAATATTGTCAAGTGAATAACAAATATTTAAAAGAATTTGATTATTTGCAAAGTTTCTGAAGGCGGAAAACAGCATTCGGGTATCAAAAACTATGGAAATTAAAAAAATCAATACGAAATTTTCCAGTGCTACCATGTTAGGAACAATATATCCTTCTTCGTAAACAGAGTTAACAGAAAACAACAAATACTATTTTCTATCATTCAATTTTTCTGACATTTCTTCGGTAGTTCCTCCAGCACGTATTGCTTACAAATATGCGCATGTATAATGCATTTGATAACTGTTTGTATTCTTTCATGATCTAGAAGAAATAAAAAGGCATTTACTGAATAATACATCATTCTCCATACATAAAGTCAGCAAAAAGCAGCAAATAATATTTTTTGGCATTCCATTTCTCTGAATGCTTCTTCGCAATTTCTCTTCGTAATGCGTGCATTCGAAATACGCTCATATAGAACGCATATGATAACTGTTTATTTTCTTTCATTATCTAAAAGAAATAAAAAGGCATTTACTGAATATGGTCAGCGACCATGAGATGGTCTGTGGTAACAGCCGATTACCATGTAGAAGTGCCTTAATCGGACCCTATTCCATTGGTCTTTTGGTTCTGGAGCTAAGTCAAAGAAAAGGCATATCAAACAATACTGCAGACCACACGATGTCACATTATCAAAATCTGTACGAACACTGATAATAAGACAGAGTAGCTCTGCTAGAGATATGAAAGTACATTGTGGCAGATAGTGGGTACAAGGAGCTCATCAAATGGTCAAAATGGCTTCTAATTTTCTTCTTATGTTCATTACTTAATGCAATATGTGATACATTTTATTTATATATACAAGCATAAGACACAAAATGGGACTTTTTTTTGTTTGCTCACTGCTTTAAGATTGCCTGATATAACGTTTTTGAGAGTCGAATGCTGATAGCGCTTCCTTTACACCTTTACTTCGAGGTTATTTGTAAACATAAAATAAATATTGGCCAAGGTTAACGTTGGATTGCTACAAACGATCTTATCTCTTAACAAAGATTTATTTTACTACAGTTACTTGATACATAAAGATCTACACTGGAAAGTTATTAGGATGGATAAGAAGTCATTTAAATGTATTCCCTGAAACCACTTATTATTACATGATTTCTGGGAAAAAAGCACTCTACATTCCTTCGCAAACTTATTTTTACTTTCTCACATGCAAAGCATCCAAAGAAAAAGTATTGTAATCATCAACAATTCCATCTCGGTATTTTGACGAAACAAAACTCCTTGAGTCCATAAAATACAATTTTTGGAATTATATCCCTCTCCCTCTCTTTCTTTGTCTTTCTGTCTGTGAATATTATAACTCAAAAGGGCCTTAAACTAGACGGATTAAATATGGTATGCAATCTTTACATCAAATTTGTAGATTTCTTTCAAATTTTGGCCATACATAGGAAATTTGTCTATCAGTCTATTTATTCATGTGAAAAAGAAACAATAACCATAAAAAAATATACAGCTAAATGGGCAAAATTTGGTACACCGTTTTAGCATCTAAAATGTAGATCAATATCAAGTTTCGAACCAAATACGTCAAGGGGTTGATTGTCTGTTGGTCTGTATATTTTTATGCATGCAGACATGATGGCTTAGATGAATGAAATTTGATATGTGTTGTTATTAAAGTTGTATTTCTATATCTTATTGTATTTCTATGTTTGGTTTCTATCGGTCGAATAAAATGCCCCAAAAAATTTCTATGTTTGGTCCAAAATGCATATTCGGCTTTCTTCGCTATACTACAAAGCACAACTTTTGTGGAACTCACAGCCTAATCCAAGCTCCATAATTTTAATGCATTAAGGGGTGGGGGAGGAGGTTGGATATTACATTTCTTACGGATTAAGCTAGAATGTTTCGAGAGACCACTTCTGCAGGCCATAAGATATTATAAAAAAGAAGAAAAATTAAAAAAACTAAAGTTTGCTAATACGGAAATTAGGATAAGTAAAAAAAAAAAACTGATAGAAACAGCAGTGTCTCAAATTATAATGATTCAGCGACAAAATTCCATATAAAAATAAAACAACCGGTTCAACGCTATTGTTTAACTTTATTTTACACTAAGCAATTTTAAATACAAGAAGATATCTTTTTTTCAGAAATTTGGCATGCTTAAAATGTAAAAATAGAAGCAATATTTAACCTTTTCTTTATTGATAATTCTTGCAATAGGCACAAAAAAGTAAAATAACTTCAAGTTAATCTAAAAATTAAATTAAATTTTTTGATGTGTGTATAACTCGGGATGTGAAAAATTTGTTTGATTTTTCTGATTCTATCGAATTTTTTGCTTGTTATGACAAATTACAGATGGTATAGTTTACCCTCAAGAATGTATATGATCAATGGAATGAAAAAAAAGCAACTGACTTTTTATTAACTGATAGTTATGTGTTTAAAGGAAAGAAAAGTTTTTAAAAGCATTGTAGCATTGAATTCTACTTGTTTAGAGCATCTGAAAGATTTCAGATGCTCTATCTCTTCTTAAACGCTGACTGGTTCAAAGGGCTTTAATTGCAGTTCATTGGCCTTGTCGTACTACAAAGTATCTGAGAAATCATTTCAATAAAGCTGATATCAACAGACTCAATGAACTCTTATATCTAAAAATAGCATACCTAGGATATTGAGAGAGATTGCCTACAATATGCTTGTGCTCATTTTAATGTTTTGCTACTTGATTCAATTAATATAATAAGAATGAAGATTTTAGTAATCAAAGTGCTTTGTGTATAAGTTAATGAGAATTCTTCAAAGCAAAAACATCAAAACTTTCACAGCACTCAAAATTGGATAAAAATTAGTAATTAAAAATTACAATGCAATAAAAATTATAAAGTAAAAGATGGGATAAAAAATGCTGATAACATGTGATTTTTTCCATGATATCTCCATGTAAACTGAGTCTTTTTCAGGCTGCAGGTTCAAATTGTCCATTCCTGTTACACAAAAATTATGTCATTGCTCGATTAACCTCTTTTTGGTAGCTACCTTGACTTCATCGTCGGAAACGAGTCATGTTCCTGATAAATGCACCTTCATTTGTCGGAAAGAAAGTAATTACAAGAAGCCAAGCCAGGTCCACATGGGCAATGGCACCACATTTCCCACTTGATGTTTAGTGTCAAATCTTGAATACGGGGGAGGGGGTATGTGTGAAACCTGGTTTTGGTAAGCAAGAAAATGAAGATTACTTAACTGTTAATCATTTGTACTATAAATTTCAGATAAGAATCTGTACTTGAAATTTCCTAATTCCTAAGAAGCGTATTAAATTTCTATGCTTTAGCGAAAGATCAATAGTCAAAGAGGCTGGGAATTCCAATTGTTGTAATTCATCTAAAGTTCAATGAATGTAGCCAAAAAAATTCAATGGGACAATTAATACCATCTATTGCTCCTCTGAAGAGAGAAATTTTTCTCCAGCATGATTTTTTTTGAAATAAAGCTCCTTGCAATCTTTATTGCCGATAGTACCTCATATTAATGGAAGGAATTTTTTTTACGAAAGAAACTGGTAAATCAATAAATATTTTTTCTAAATGCTTGAATGTAACTTGTTGATATGTATTGAATAGAAGAAATTCTTTTTCTCTGAATATCGAATTTGTTTCATTAATTGACGAATACTTGCATTAGAAATTCATAAATTAACACCAATTAGAATGCTAGAAACAATGCTTTAGTGATAGTTAACGGTACTGCTACCCAATTAGCGTGATATTCTAATCATTTAAAAAACTGAGCTAAAAACTGTTAAACATACTATCATGCTAAAAACTGAGTTCAGACGTTTTACTGCAATATTGATAAATATAATACATTAAATAAACATTCGAAAAAATAAACATTACACTTCTTTAAATGCTATTCAAGTATTATTAATATACGTTACCGTGGAATGCTATTTTGATATTTCACTTTTAATATCGTATTCGCATATTTTCAAAAATGAAAATAAAGGAATTCAGCAAATTTTAACATGAAATTTTGTTAAAAATTATAAGTGTCGGTTTATGTTTCAAAAAAGTTACACCACTTATTAGGTTATCATTTTATAAGTTTCTATTGTTTAAATTTCTTTACTCTAAAATGTCCAATTTTTCTTTCATTTTCAGAACAGCGAGCAGCTGATATGATAAATCAGTGCAAATTTTTTACTGCTTATATTGAGAAATATGAAAAATATGTAAGTATTCGGAAAAACAAACAATGTTCTTTTTTAATTGTCTTTAAAAACATATTAATGCATTTTAATGTGAAAAAACTGTATTTTGATTACTTGTTTTGAATACCATATTCTGTTTCCAGAAATTGAAAATAAGCATCTTTATCAAACCTTAACAAAAAATGGTTACTAAATATTTATTTCAATTATTAAATTTTATTCAAAGTGAAATATTAACGTTAAATCTTATTCAATGTCAATAATTGTTAAATATTAATATTTATGCCAAGAATTAGATAATTTTAAAAGAAATTTTCTAATAAGTCTTTTTTTTTAAAATTAAAGCAAGAGCTTAGACTTTTCAGTTTCTCCTTCACTTTTAGAATAATTAACAAATGATAATTCTTTTCTAATCAGAAATCTTAATGTCCGAAAATGATTTTTTGACGGAATTACTACTTATAACAGACATTAATTAATGACTTTATTTTTCAGTAAATAAAGATATCATTAGTATAACTTGACTTTATTCCTCATTACTCATTATGTACTGGAACATTTGATTCTAGGCAAGTTTTAATGATTGCAGCGATTCATATTTTAAGAAATAAGAATTCCTGGGTCCTGGATAAGTAAGAAAATAAGTGGCGGGTTTCTATCCTTACGAAAACACATGAGAATACATAATTCAGTTATGATCAAAATTTTCTCATTCTGATTTTCATAAAAATTCAGATAAACTTATTCCCGGTGATATAAAACGATCCAAAGACATTTAGTGGATTATTGGGAATTGGCTCCTTAGAAAATTCTTCATTAATCTAAGAGACCATTTAAATAAACATTTGTCAAACGTTAAATTTATGTCAAATAGATTCCGAGCAAAGCAAAATCGTGTTTCTCAAAAGACATTTTCTATAGAAAATGAATAGTACAGGTTAAAAAAAAGTATGATTTGTGTGGGTTAAAAAAGTATATATATATTAAAAAAATTGTTACATATAATACGAAAAAATTAAATTTTGACAAAAAAGATTTTGTGTTAAAGAATACAAGGGATTACAAGAAAATGTTTTCATTAAATAATTATTATTCAGAGTTTTGCTGTTTCTGCAAAATAGCAACAATGCGTTTTACAAACTTATGTAAATTTTACAAACAATGAATTTCAATATTATTTCATGTTTAATTCCTTGTTTTGCTCCCATCTAAATTCAATGGTGACCCACAAACATTTTTTCCCTCAAATGTATAGTATTATATGTTCACTAATAAAAATTTCATAAAAATAAAATAATTTCTTGATTTTCGAAAGATATTCTGCTCTAGAACGAAAATGTAATATTACCGTAGCTATTATATCAAAATGTCTTAAGTCAAGAGCCAAGTGCTTAGTAAAATATACACGAGGTTTTGATGTAACAGCTGGAACTATTTGCGATATTTGGCATTTTGTGAGGATATACAACAGTCAAATATCACAAATAACAATATCAGAGCAGGTGTTGCTAACATACGCAAATGTTTTGCATAAATAAAAAGTTTTTAACAAATTTGTCATAACAACGTTTTGTTAACAATATATCAAGAGCGAGAGATGATATGAGTCAGCATCTTGCTTTCAGAATGCTGAACAATTAAAAAATGCTGTTTTCTCCTGAAAGAAGGTCGAGAGTAAAATCAAGGTCAAACGCTCAATATGTGTAAATTTATCTTAATCAGAGCATCCATTGATGAAAGCTAATCAACCACTCATAGATTACGTTCCTTCTAGAACATAAAAGTAGAAGTGATCAGAGATTAGTAGAACTTCTTGTAGATATGGAAGCATTTTTAGAAATTGGGGGCCGTCTCTGTTAAAACTTTGAGAAACATTCGTTGTATTGTAACAATTAGTAATCAGATGAAGAATCGGTTGAAATAGCACATGGTGACAGGTATTTAGCTGGAAAGCTTTGGTTTGAGTGAATCTTTTTTAATTTTCAATAAATCTTCTACTGTTATACTCATATTTTTTCTTAGACAGTCGTATATCACATAAACTCATTTTGTATTGTGTCTGCCTTCTACGTGCGATGGAAAAGAAGTATTTTTAAGCAATCGGCGCAAAATGAATTTATCGTAAATAGAACATTATTCGCTCAATTTAGAATTTTTATTATTTGGCATCTCAATATGATTTTCGCTGTTATTAAATTTTTGCAATTAAATTAATATGTCAAACAAGTAAAAATAACAAATCTCTACTGTTAGATCAAAATGGTGTGTGCTAAATTTTTCAAAACAATTTATTAATGCAAAATGCATACATCGGTTAATTCTCAAATTATTGTATATGAATGTGATTTTTGTATGGTAACAAAATATCATTAGTCGATTATGATTATAGTTGTAGCATTAATTTTTTCTGTTTTCCGATTTTAAAATTTTTCTGTATTTTGACGTAAGGCATTTTGATATAAGGATAAATTGTAGAATTTGAAATATATCATTATATTGTAAAAACGTAATAAATTCATATTCAGAGCAACAAAAAAGCAATCCATGTCAATAGCTAATTGAAAATTTTTAATAGAACATACAGATAAAATAAATGATTATAGAAGATGTGAACAATAGCTTTTTTGTTCAGTTAACCTTGATATTCAAGATCTTGTTATTGTATCATTAATATGATGGGTAAATAAAAAAAAAGCAGAATTAAAAAAATCCCTATAGAGTTGTAACTTTGTTCTTTCTAAAAAAATATCAAAATATTTTCTGGGATATTCGAAAAACAAGTACAAAACATGTTTACTCTTCATGCTTTTTTTTTCATATTCCAGGAAATTTTTCAAAGAAAAAGAGAAACAGGTTTCAGGAGAAATAAAAATTTGCGATTGAAAAATAAAATTCAGTTATGGAAACGAATTAAATTATTATAACTGAATAATAATAACTGAATAAATAATAACTGAAAAAAGCCTTTTTTGTTTGTTAAGTAAGAAAGGTTATTAACCTACAGTCATTATTTGATTAAATGAAATTTTTGAAGTGACGATCTTTTTAAGTGACGATTAATTTTTAAAATGAGAAACATCATAAAAAATGTTTTATATAAAAACAATTAATTTTCACTTAGATATAGTTCCCGCATTCTTTTTTTTTATTATAGATTCCTCATTCGTAAATATCTGAAAAATGTAAAATTTTTGTGAAGAGTTTATTCATATACGAAGTAGAATAAGATAAAGTAAATACTCCTTTTAAATCCTAAAGAATAGCAAAATATTTTTGCTCAAAACTACAGAATATTGTACTAAAGAATACGAGAATATTAACAAAAGAGTTTGTACTTAAGACTAGTCGGTTGAATACACTTTGAAAAATGCAAGAATTGTTCATAAGAATAAAGTTTTTCATTTGACATTAATTATCATACCCATAAAAACGATTAAATAATATCAAACATTTATTGCAGTAATTAGATATTCTTATATCTTCAAAACTACTTTTGTATTATTCAAAATAGGTTTATTTTTTAAATTAATTTTAAATTACCAAAGAATGTCGGATGTACTGTGATGAGATGCTATAATTTAATGTGAAATGTTTGCGGCAATTCGCAAAACGAAATTGTCATAATGGCAACGTAGCATCCTTTGATAATTCAGATAAATCTGAAGAATGGGAAATATAATGGAATAGCAGATGCCTAAACAACATAACGTGAGTAATTATATAGAATTCTTAAAACTACCGTTCTTTCGAAAAATTTAGTCAAAAGTTTTAAGTATTTTTAAATTATATAAGTTAAAATTTATTCCAGTAGTGCTCCAAAAAATAAAACAATATTATGAAAATAGTGTAAGGTAAACTTATATAGATTTCGAGCTGCATGAACTGGCACGTCAAGAATAAGGAATTCCCTATTTATATGGAAAGAGAAAGCAATGACATTAAAAACTGTCAGACAACTTTGCCTAATATGGATATTTTTCATTGTTTTTGTATTCTTTCATTTTTTTTATTTAATTATTTCAAATTTCCTCAATAACTGTCAATTTCCAATACCAGTTAGGGGAAATGCCATTTATAACAGTGACAATATGATTAATGAATAGGAATATTGATTTCTTTACATAACAAGCATTTATACGATACGATAATGGGTTTACACGCAAAACAGGAATTTTCATACAGATGATAATTAATTTGCAGACAGTAAATTTTTCTTGAGCTTAAAGTTTCACAAATATTTAAAAGTGAACAATTGAAAAATGCTTTGACAAACAAGAAGAAAAAAGTAAATGGACAAGAGCTGATTTAACTCCTACATTGCTCAGTATAGCAATTAAAAATAGTTACTATAATTTCAATTGCTATATTCAAACTATTTATATATTAAAACTGGATATATTTTTCGATGGGATATTGGATGCGAATTTATATTAATTCCGCTGAAGAATTTTCCTAATTTGTCCAAACTTTTTTTCTATCCACAATAATTCATATATAAATCTTCCTCCGTCAACATTTTTCTGAACGAATAATGGAATAGATAAATAAAACGGATAAGTTTTATTTCAATACTTCAAAATGTTTGATAAATGAGGTAATAATTCATGCATGCATACATATCTATCGTTCAATATTCTTCTTACAATTGATAACTGTATAGATAAAAAATTTGGATAAGTTTCATATCGGTACTTCAAACCATTTGACGGATAGAGATAATATTCCTATAATTTTCACCAACGTTTAATGTAGATAATTTATTATAAAATTAATAAAATTAGCAGCACTTTGGTGCAGAAATTTTTTAATGAAATTAACAGGATATCAAAAATTGATTAAGAATATGTGTCACCTTACCATCATTTTTATGATACTTTTTAAGATATATATAATCCAAATATTGAAGACATTGATCTGCAGCATATAGACAGCCCTTTTTAAGAAAATTGTTATTAACATTTGATTGTAGGGTAAAATCTATGTAAATATCAACGAAAAACATAGTGAGAAAAATAAAATTTAAAATTATACTCCTTCATCATTTACATAATTTCATTAATTTCTATATAATTAAGATTTTCTAAGTTACACAGAAACAGTATTTTTTTGGTATTTTTTAAATAAAGGGTGATCAAGAAATAACAGGAGGTGTTCGGAGCCCTGTAGCGTGTTATGTACTGGGCGAAATATAACACAATTCGGTCACCATTTACATTAAAGTATGCGGTTTTTATTTATCAAGAAAAAAATTAGTGCCAAAAAACGCCGATAAGGGAAATCCTGGCGCTACGATTGAAAACTTTATTATGTAATTTGCTTATACGCAGGGCCGCCGAGTGGGGGTGACAAAATTGTTCACCGCACAAGGGCGCCTGTGCCAGGGGGGCACCAAAATTTATAGTACTTATTGTTTTTTAATTTTATGTAACTTAAATAAAAGTTTTCAATTACACGCTTACAATTTTGCATATTTTATATTTTCTAAGCAATAAAATGAGATTTTATTAAAATATCTTACTGATATATTTCCAAATATTGCAATACCTTTACGGATTTCTTTAACCCTGCCAGTTTCGGTGGCTACTGGAGAACGAAGTTTTTCAAAACTTAAAATTATAAAACAAACTATATGCGATCTACCATGGCACAGGAGAGATTATCGGACTTAATTATTAATACTTATAAATTAAATATAAAGGAATTGATACGAGCGTTTGTTACTGCTAAAGCTAGGAGAATCAATATTTGAATATATCTTCCAATTTTTATATTTTATTTAAAAAATGTTTTATCATTATTTTGTTTTTAAAATTTATGAAATAATAAAAAATAATAAGATAAGCGTGTTTTAATTTTATAATTTTAAAGCTTTTCAGCTCGAAAGTCAAATTTTGAATACTATAAAAGAGTATTTCACATATAATTTGCAGCACTTTATAAGAGTGCAACAGAACCCCATGAAGGAGCGCCAGATTTCAATTTGACAAGGGCGCCTAATACCCACGCGGCGGCCCTGCTTATACGGCTACTTTGTAACATGACATTGAAGATAAAGGGAAGCACTACAGGGCTCCGAACACCTCTTGTTATTTCTTGATCACCCTGCACATGAGTAGTTATCACGAATATATAGTTTTATAGAACTCCAGCTTTTCAGACGTATAAATGAAGCAAAGAGAGGGCTTTTTGAGCACTTTTAAGTACTTAATAAATTAATAACTAAAATGAGATAAAAATTCTTTACAAATTATCAGCGGCAGTTGGTAGAATTTGAGAGCCCTAGATACGAAAAAAAAAAATTTTTTTTTCAGGTCTCTGGAAAATTAAATTTTTGTCAAATTCAGATACCTATATTTGGTTTCCATAGATTTAATCGCATTCGAAAAATTAAAATTTTGTAAATATATTTAAAAAAACTATTTACATTTAAATTACATATATTACATTTAAAAAATACTGTTTTAAAATTTGTGTTCCTCAAATTTTTAAAACAGTATTGTAAAATAGATTGTGGAGCTCATTTGCGTATCAGTCAAAATTTGCCATGCTTCCTCAAGCAACTGTTAATTAGACAGTATAGTAGAAAGCGTGAAATTTGGTATTATCTTCAAAAGATATGATATATCATTATTGCTTTTATACAAAAAAAGAGAATTTGAAAAAAATTGTCCTGCTTTCTTCGCCTATGAATTATACAGCGCATTAATAAGATTTATGCTAATGTGTGAAAAGTGAATAAGTGCTTATCTGTAATTCTAAATTTCTCAGTCTTATACACTTGAAAAAGATTCAAAGATGATCACAAACGTCATTTTTCAAAATACATTCTGACTCATGAATCAAATGATGTTGTTTAAATTTTAAAGTACAGGGTGAATCAAATTAAACAAGAGGAACTTAGGCACTTTCTGTGAATTAGATCGCACACATATATGGTATATGTATTTTCCTCAGAAAGCTGTTTCGATTTCTGAAGAGGAAAAAAAATTATTGTGGCTGATAGATGGGAAATGAAGCTGATGTGCTAATAATTTATATAAAATTGAAAGTATTTAAAATTCTTCAGCCTATATATTTCAGCATGAAGCATTTAAAAAAAACCAAAATACGTTTTTAACAATTATGGTATTAACTTTAACAAATCGAGCATTACTTGTATTTTTTTATCAAGGAAATAACAATGTCTCGCTCACATTCGAAGCATTTAAACAAGCAAAAGCTTTAGGCAAGGGCGTCTTATACTAGAAATTTTTGACGAATGATTTTGCTTTTTAAAGAGACTGAAATTTTTGGAGTGAAACCTTGATGGAAACGCAAATTACTTGGAATGCAGAGAGTTGAAGAAATTACCAATGTAGTTGCTGAACTAGTAATAACGAATGTGTATAATAGCAGTACTGCATAAGCAATTTAATAATGTCCACGTTTTTTCTTATTTGAAAAATTATTGTACATACTTTCCAAAACTTATAAAAGAACATTTTCTTTTTAGAGCAGCTAAATTTCCCCTTTATTCAGTTACCAGCCAATATATGATTATTTTCTCCTTTCTTCAGAAGGGCACGTACAAAATTTGGATGTGATCAAGGTTCTAGTTTTTGAACAAAAGGTGCCTAAACAACCAATGTGCATTTGGATTACATTGTACTTTTTTCGCTAAACATAATTTTATTCTATCGGCCTAATAATTTAATGTATAGTCTTTAAGAGATGTTTGATTGTTTCGCAGAAATTAATATTAGTGCCATTTGTATGAAACCTATAAATTAAATTTCTTTCAGTTTGCTTTGTTGTATTTATCGTCCTTGTTATTCGGATAAGATGCCTTTAGACTGAACTCTCACATTCCTATTGCATTTGAAAATAGCAGGTTATTAATGAGATTAAAAAACAATGTTCAATTTGAAAAATAATCTTAAATAATTGAGACATTCCTCTGAAAAGGCGAAATAGTTAGAACGTCACATCATTCATAATTTTATAAAAATTTAAAAGATATTGATGAGTATAGAGCTGAATATATTAATTTTTGTATATGACTTTTAAAGAGATAGAGGATTCACGTCATTTTTTTTGTAATATTTCTCTGTATTTCTGGCAAACCGCATTAATAATATATATATTTGTTCCACATTTTCTAATAATACATTTCTAAAGAAAAGCAAAAACAAATGAAGAAAAATTAATTTAAAAAAAAGGGGGGCTTTCTGGTAATATTTTCGATTTCTTTTAGCAGTCTCATTCGAGACTGTCTTGTTTGAGTCTTTCTTCGTTTTTGATTTGGTCTTTTCATGTAAAGCAAGAACTCAGAGCTCCTATGGAGAAGAATCAAATTTGTAGATCATGCATTAATTGTACAAGGCATATTTTTATTGCCTTAATGCAGTTTTTTTAGTGTTGGTTTTTAAGGTTTACCTAAGACGTATGTCTCTTTAGCAGAAGATGAGCAAAATGTAATACCTCACCACCTCTAAGAGTTCAATTCATTGGTGACCTGACTCCCCTATAAAAACACCTGGATAAAAAAAAGGGGGGGGGGTTCTAGTTCATACAACTGAAGATACAACTACCCAAATGATTTAAAACTGGATAAGGTCTTTCAGAGAAACCTTATAAACACAATCATTAGGCCTCTTTGCTATCACCAGTTGAAGTTTTGTATTATATTCAAACAGTTTATCGATTGTGAAATTCCTATATTATTAAAGAAGTTGAAATTTCAAAAAATTTGACCAAGGATTTTTTTCTCCAGACAAAATTTAAAAACCGTGTATGTTTTTAACTCCGGGGCAGAAAGTTTTGTTTTTGTGAAGTAGCTGCTTTTTTGAGTTTGTAAAACATCTGCTTTTTTTTATATTTGTGGAACAGTTGATTGCTAACTAGGAAAGTACCATTAGTATTTTGAAATTTCATAATGATGAAAATTGCTTGTTTTAGTGCTTATTAACATTTTATAAAGTAATTTTTATTACGTGGGCAATTTTTTTTTTTTTTGCGTTTTCGCATAATAAGTAAACAAAGAAAAAGTATTGGCATATGATGAAGATAAAAACCATGAGAAAATCTGCAAACTTTGGAACTCTCCTTACCTGCTGTGTAAAAAAAAGAGTAATTTTTTTTTGTCTGTAAACACAGTAACTCAAAAACCCAATGACTTAGAAGGTTGAAATTTGGGCGTGTGTATTTATACCAATATCATAGTTTTCTTTAAAATGTGTGGAAGAGAAGTTTGTCTATGGTTCCGTTCGATTGCATGTGAAAACAATGATTCAAAAGCGCTAGACAGATGAAATGCGGGATGTAGTGTTATCACTTGAACTTAGATGTGTATCAAATATGTACTAAATCCTTAAAAAGATTGATTATCTGTCGGATTTCATTTATGTTAATGAGATAACTCACAAATGGAACAAGTTCGATTAGTGAAGTTTGTTATGTGCTCATGACACCAAAATTGAAGTTCTTTATCCTATTTTGGTTCCGAAGGGCGGAAGTCAAAATACCTATTCGGTCCTCTACATAGCGCTACGAGCCATATTGTGTCCTTACACTAAAAAATGGAAGGGAGAAAACACTCGTGCTGATTTAATCTAGTTATATAAGTTTTTAGAAGTTTAAAACTCCAAATTTCATTAAAATGGAATCAAAACTCAGCGAAAAGTATTGTAAGTTCTTAATGGGGTATTTCAGCTAATATAGAAAATTTAATCCCAAATATTCTAAAAAGTTAAAATTTGCTTTCCACCATTTCAGTAATTTGATATCCTGTAAATAATAAAAAAGTAAGAAATGTATGAATTTTGTTTGAAATTTTCCAAGAAATCAATGAGATTTTTCGAAACTTAGCATTAATCAAGATACATTGTCAATCTGTCTACGGCCTTATTCCGCCAAATAACTAAAATCTATTTACTTATAAACTTTAATTTCTCAATAATTAGATCAAAATAAATACAAGCTTAGCCTTATTAATGTCCTTAGCAGTTAGACAAGAGAGTAGACTGATCCTTAGTTTAGTTTAGTTGTATTAAGATCCTGTTTGAAGTTACACCATGTGTATGTCCGACTTGATAATTTAGAGCCATGGTCAGATGACACTAGTGTCAGTACTTCCTCGTCAAAGTTCCATACCAAACCATATTAAAATACGTTAAATTACAGTGATGGTTCCAGTGTACAATAGGCTCACATACCCTGAGGATATTTGATAAAATCTGTTATCTGATCCTACAATTATGAAGCCAAGACTGTAGTTTCAGGCAGCTATCTAAGCTTTATTTTCCATGGATCTCTACCATTTAATACTTTAATTACTAAATATCCCCCTATTTTATTAGATTAGGACACACAATAGAAATTTCGAGAACACAGTTTATCTGCTATTAATGTTTTTATTTGTATCATTGTCATGGTGTGACTCATTTAATGTTTTCTATTTATTTGTTTACAGACTTTATTTTGGGTTGGTCCGATTTCAGAGTGTGAACTTTCGATCTTTGCTTTTGATCATAATGAGACCCCAGCTGATTATTAATCACGAAGTTTACGAAGCATGAGATTGGTCCTAAGCACTAACTGTCCGGAATCAAGGTGTTTTTTATCTAATCTTCTCTGCGAATTAGAAACGACTAAAGTATTCCAAAGTGCCTGTTTACATAACCGTGGCCGCCAAAAGTCACCTCAGGAGGTGGTGTGGATTGGGGTGGGAAAATCAGGAGACGATCTTTGGATGGATAAAAGCACTTCAAGTGTCGTAGTATTGTTTATTTATTTTTTAACTTGTACAAGGACGGTAGTTCAAATTACAGTATTTTGCACCCAAACCTTTGTATTTTATACTGCTTCTGATTGATTCTATTTCAGTTTCTCTCGATTACGAGCAGCAGCTAGTCGACTTCTCTCTCTGCTAGAACTTAGTTGAAAGCAAAGAACTTTGTTAAACTCTACCTCAAATTCGAAGTTAATTGAACTATATCTCAGACTGAAAATAATTCAGAACAATGGGCAATATCAGCGGCCATGTTGAAGGTGAGCTAATAATTTAATCTTATAGCAATAAGATGGCCTAAAACTTAGTTGATATTACTAAATGTTACCACATATTCTGATCTTTATATTTTTTTGAATTTTTATTATATGCTTATTCTAAGCTTTGATACAAGCTTCCAACTTTCAAATAATTTCATTTATTTTTTTCATGTGACGTGAACATAAACTCACTAAATTTGCTGATTCTTTTTATTTATGCCTATTAGTTAAGTTAAATTACTGACAAAGCGTATTAATGATTAATTCCACCCATCAATATTGCAAACAAAATTAGAGATTTTTTTTTCTATTTTTATAATCAATTGATATATATTGCATAGATATACTGTAAAAAGTAATTGGGTAAAAAAAAAAAATATGCCCACTTTTTTTTAGCATAGATGACATTTTTCAACAATATGAGTGCATTACTAATTTTTTTCTTATTTTTTTTAACCTAGTCACTTTTAACAGTATATCGAAGGCTTGTTTGTTCCATTACAGGCTTATGCTGACATTTATAACATATTCGTTATGCGATTTAGGTATCGGGCACATTTAATAAAAGGAAATTTGTGGATGAACAATAAAATACATTATTTTTTTTAATGAATTGAGTTACAATTTTTTTTAAAGTTCAAACGTAGTCATTAAAAAGCTTTGTATTACTTGTGCTACTACTCTTTGAAATTGGTTGACATATTCTTCAAACGATTAGCTCTCAGATATTAATATATCAATTGACTTTAAATAAAACAAATTTTCATTTGTTACAGACCAATTTAAAATAAAATTATGTAGGAAGAAATTACACAATCGGAAGAAAAGTAAGTATCGCATTTTTATATACAAACAGTTCTAAAGACGCTCAAAGAAGAGAAATATATTTGTCTTTATATTTTGAATTGTTTTTCTGTTTGAATAAATAAAAATTTTCTTTTAAAAACAATATTTGTTATTAAAGAGTATTTAAACTAAGTTTCTTCTTTTATAGCTGATTTTAAATTCTGATCAACCAAAATTTAATACGGACAATTTTATCAGAAACCATTTATATTTTAATATTTTATGTCATATATTTCATTGGAATGTTCCAAAAAGAAACTGACACAGCATAAGTGAAAATGAAAACAGAAATAATTCTAAATTATTTACAATGTTAACGGAATAAAGTTAATGATGCTTCGTTGAATAATTCACAATATCGAAATTAGAATTTCAATTACTTGAACAAAAGTGAAATTCATGCATAATTTTTGTAACTTTTTTTCCAATATTTAGTCCAACCTAATTTGTGGAACAATTTGATAAAAAATGTTATATTTACTTACAATAGCGGCGTAAACGATCTCACATTCGTTTAAAATCTTAAATAAAAAGTATATTAGCATTCTACCACAAAATATACTTAAAGAACAAATTTTACTTTCCCCGAATTCCCTCAATGTTATTATCAGCTCAATGAATGTACATTATCACTTTCTGTTTCATGAAAGAAAGAGTTTTTTCAAAAGATAGTAACAAATCAGAAGAAAAGCTTCCGCTGATGAAAATGTAGAAAATACGTCATATAGACGTAAAAAGTATGAAGTCCATAGTGATGTCATCTGCCGTAAACTTGCGTCCTTGGTGACTTTTTTTGGTCTTATCGCTTTTCCTTGTAGAGTAGAAGTGATAAAAACTCGGTCAAGGATTGACAGCGTTTGTTTGGTTTTGAAAATTGGGAAGGAAAATTGATATATTTTATCATTTAAAATTGTAGTTAAAGGATGTATTCAGGTAAGGAAAGATTGAAAGACGAATTTCAGTTTTTTTTTATATACTTGATAAGCATTTTTTTTAAAAATGATAAAGATTTTTTTTATCATCATCTTTTATGGAGCATAATCGTTTTTAATGCTACTAAAGGAGAGCCATTTTAAACTGTCTTCAATTACTATAATAATAATAAAAATTCTTTTATTTACGAGCAAATGGTTTCAGATTTATATTGTTTTGCCAATGCACAAAATCTGAAAGTTATTTTTAAAGCATTTACTCGCTCGTTCTCAAAAACAACTTTCTATGATAAAGCTTTGATAAATTAAACTTATATATATTGATATTAAAAATAAATATATTTTAATCATTTTCTATCTCTGTCGTATCTACTACAACTTTCAATAAAAATGAACGATTTTGCACTTCAGCAGATCACTCTATCACTTATTACTTAATTACTTTTACATGTCAGCAGATCATTTTTTCACTTATTTGTTAATTATAACTTTCAGCAGATGTTGTTAATTTTAATCTACTTTTAAAAATTACGCCTAAAAATAATTCAGCAGAACTGCATCAATAAGGCGACCCTTGTTTACCATATCATTAATTATCGCACTTTTTAAGGCAATAGCTATTTATATCTTCACTAAAGAAAATTTTGATTTAACACATTTCAAAAACCTTTTTTAAAATAGAAAAAAATCTAAGAGTATAACGCGTGAAAATATTGTTCATACTTATATTTTTTTCTACCTCAAATTTCAGAACATCTAAATTCAAATTAATAAATTAAGACAATTTATTTAGAGCTCATTTTAAAAAATCAGCACTTGTTTTTAGTAATAATTATTTGTAATTAATTATACAAAAATTGCTTGATTGAAATCTACTTTCTAAACGGTACATGCAATCGGAAATGAATTTATACTCATAAGAATGCAAATGCAAGAAAATTTAAACATCAAACCACAATAACATATTTTAAAACTTTAAAATATTGAATTTGAAGCAAACAATATCCTTATTAGTAAGATTTTAAGAGGAAAAAACAAACAAACATGATCTCTAAATCATATTAGCTGACAAAATATATATTGGCATATCTAAATAAGCTTATTTATATGAAAGAAAATATGTTTTTTTATCCTGCCTTTCTCTGGGAGGGCCTAAATTTTAAATACTTTTCACTTCTTTACATCGGCAATCTAATTTTAGAGTCTCAAAACATTGAATCTAAAGAGAAATTTGAATTTGCTTTCTTTTATTTTTCATGATAAAACATCGCAATGTATATTTCTATTATTTATCCAAAGAATTTCGCGTTATATCGCACAATGAAATTTGATTGAAATAAAAGAAATTTTCCGTATCCATATGACGAAACTTAGTTGATGTATTTATTGATCATTTCATTGATACAATAGATGCTATTTCATTGAAAATATATATTAGATTCCACCCGCTTTGTCAGTCTGATTGAAAATATTTATTTTATTGAACAATACATATTATAACACTATTTTAGTTGAATATAAACATATATTTTGGTAATGAAATAATAAAAATAAAATTACGCATTTTTGTCAATTATTGCTTATTTCAAAGTCCACTGTCCCCTTAAACAAAATATGAAATGAATCTTTCATATGCAAAGACAGTAGCTTTATTGATTTCTTTATATTTGTCTCAGTGAAACATATAGTGAATTTCTTTTACTAGTTTATATCCTTAGAAATTATCAAATTTTGAATAAATATGTCAATCATAGTCAACACGATACATATTAAAGTGGAGGCAAAATTTCACAAATCTTGTCAACTGCACGAAAATTTGCATCACTAGAAAGTTACTTTTCCATTTCAAGTTTTTGGTGTATCAAAAATTCTGAATGCTCGGATGAATAGTAAAAAACACATCTCTTTGAAATGAAAACTCCGTTGACTGTCAGAGGCGACATAGACTAGGAAATGCGGCGTTAACTTTCGATTAGTGACGGCTGCCATTTAAATGTGAGTGGCAGTCGTAGCTTGTTAACTGCACGGACTTGTGCTTCCCGTCACCTAACTCTGATGACAGGAAACGTGCCGCTTGCGAACTACTCGTTCTGGCAAGACGCTTTTGGGATCGATGCCGTGTCTTTGCTGGCTACACTTCGATGCACCATTTCCTCTTTGGGGTGTTATTTTTTTCTTCCTTTTTTTTTTTACAAATGGTGTTCCAGCTAAAACTGAGAGCAGCATATTTCTCCAATGGACAAAGAAAATAGTTTAACAGCTCACCAAAGCTTTGTTATAAACTTTAAAAAAGCAGTCATTACCGATGACTGATGCACGTCTTTATTAAAAGAAAGCCTATAGAGTAAGCGGTGTTTTCGCTTTTAGAGTAATTCCAGAAGCTCCATTTGCAACCTCTATCGGGTGTGGATGATAATATATTCTCTAAAGCACTGTTGCACCTCTTCTTTACCACTTCGGGAAAGAATTTTTTTTAATGATTATATGATTTTAAATAAAATAGTAATTCTTCATTTTATTAAACTATTTTTATTTTATACCAAGTCAATGAAAAACGTTTCCAAAAATATTTTTAAAAATAGAACATAAATATCAAAAAACAAAGCAGAGTTCAGAGTCTAATCATTGCTAAGCAATAAAGTATATATAAAATTCCTTTGTTTTTTTTAAATCGTATGCATTTATTCAATTATTTATTAAATTTTGAAAAGGTGATAAAAATTAAAGAGAAAAGTACACGAAATGCAATGGATATCATTGATAAAGTAAAATTTTGGATTTTACAAAAGTATGAAAGATGAATTTAGTGGGATAATTTGCTTCATAGTTATTTCGGAAAAGCTACAAAATTTCGCATTATTTCTAATTATTTGAATATTTAATTACCTTTTCTAAAATTTTCAGTATTTTTCCACTTGTCTTAACTAATAAGTTGGCAAAGTTTGGTAGAATTCGGCCCATTTGTTTCGACGGGGATATGAAACATACAGATAATGCCGGCCATTATCATGGGCATAGCCATTATGACTTATTTATATTAAGATCGACAACAATTGAGTGAGGTAGAAAAAACTGAATTTTTCTATAATATATTTAAATTTTTTTTCTTATAGTTCCGTAGAAACTGAACGGACATATATGTATTTTTAGGAGGTAGGGGAAACTATGGGTTCGGATCCCAAATAGGATAATGTAAACGAACAAAGGAGCGGCGGAAATAATGTTAAACTTTTTGGTATTCAAAAATGCACTTGATTCATACATTGAAATGCATAATCTTTGATATTAAAGTATGCAATTAAGTCAAAAACAATGATTAATTTGAAAGATAATAAATTCTTGGATATGCATCAGTATATCTGGGGGGTCTTTTATGTTCTTGTATCGAACTGAAATAAAATTAATATGTCTCAAACAGAATATGTCATCGCAATAGGAAAATACTTAAATCTCTAGATTAGTATTAACTTTCTCGGTGGTTACTAAAATTTTTAATGAATGAGTTACAAATTTTCTTTTAAGAAGACTTTAACAAAATGCATTTTTGTTAAAGTTTTCAATATTTAAAATCATTCAAAATATATAAATCAACTTTAACAGAAGTGGGTCGTAGGAATTTTCAGATTAGTCTATTAACCCAAATTTTATTTTGTTTATTATTGGTTGGCACTTCCTTTTTCATTAATACAACGTCATTTTATCATATACATACCTTGGGTTATGACAGAATTTTACATTCATCTTTGGTGATGTAATCGAACTGATATAATGAATGGGGAAAATTTAAGAAGTGCTACTCAGTTATAAAATAACAAAATTAAATAAAAATTATTAAAAACTCGATCTTTGCTAATCTCATTCTCAGAGGAAAACGTTTCTGAATTTAATTCGCTTATAGCTGAATTTCGTAAACAGGAATCATAATTCCAAATTGAGTGAAACAGAAATTTTTTGCAGTCTCGAAAACTTTGGAGCATTCTTTATCGTAAAAAACTAAATATACTCAATAAATCAGTTTAACTTGAAATATTTTCTAGTTCCATGAAAATATATTTCTTTGGTTCTTTGTTAATAAGAAATTTAATTGCTCAGTTTATTTTTCTGCACATACATATACACGTGGGAATTGAAAACATATTTTTTTTAATCCCGAAATAGAAAAGTGGATATCTTTTTTTACTACGGACAGATAAGAAATGTAAGTTTAAAAATTTTCAGAAGCCTTATTTGATAATATAACATCCATATTTTTTAATCTTTAATCTAGTTCATAATTATTATAAATATCATTTATCAATTTCCTATTTATTGTCTTGTGTATAGTTATTGAAATCAGACAGCATTTAATTTTTAGAAGATTCAAAATCGCATTCCATTTAGATTATTATCAGAAATGATAATCATTGAGAGTAGCATGACTTTTCATTACTGATAGACAATTGAAATACAAAAAATTTCATTTTCAACAGAAGAAAGGAAAAGGTATGCTTAGAAGACCAAGAACACTGTAAACCATATTAAATTCAGATTACATGTCTATAAAACTTAGTTTTGAAAAAAATTTTAATGAAAATAAATATCTCCCAGAAAATTAACTTTGAAATAAAATAGCAAAATAATATCCAGATATGAAAAAAGGCATTTTTCACTGATAATAATGAGCTAACATATGAAGAAAATAAGCCTTAAAAGGCATGAAAAACTTAAATTTTTAAAAACTAAATTCTTAAAATAAATATTTATTCTACAAAATTTTAAAAGTTTAAAAAATATTTAATGTATATATATTTACATATGCTTACAAAATTTCTTATCTTTCGAACAGCATTTTACAAGAAAGCTTAATAGCCATTGTACCCTGAAGTCACAAAAAAGTGGTAATAAATTTATATTTTTAACAATAATCCTATAAAAGATCAATTACAAAAAACAAGAGGGTAAAAAACACGCAGAAGAATAATGTCTGAATTGTTAATAAAATATTTTCAATAAATGGTTTCATATTTAAAGCGATTGCACTTAAAATATTCGATCTATATTTAAGGCATTGAAACGTCAAAAGGTTTCAAGATTGATGCATCAAATTACAGGACTTGAATCCGGAATACTTGAATGTATTAAAGGCCACCTCTGTCGGTTGCGACTGGTTTTTCAACTGATGCGACAATCTAATATAGTCTAAATGATATAATCGATATTTTATTATTTGTCAGTATTTGAGCTATGAAACAGCATTTATGATTTGATTTATTACCCACAATTTTTTTGTTGATTAAAATTATTACTCACTCAGCATCTCGAAAATGTTATTTGAAAATGAAAGGGAGTCAAAATTTGTGCAACACTTAGCGTTTTATCCAAATCTAAACATACATTTTGATTATTGTCTCTGTTCCATCAAACTGCTGCATGTACACATACAATGATTTATGAGCTGATCTCTATAAATGTTTTACATCAATAGAATGCTTTGACAGATTTAAAATATGACATTTTGATATAACAGTGACGATAACGTTACGTTAATTAGCAAATAATCATCTTTCGATTGAACTGGCATATTCTTCTCAGCAGATAATTTAATTATTTTTGAAAGATACACACTGACAGCCAACAGAATATACTTTTTGGTTATAGTATAAGCCACCTCATTTATGAAAACCCATTATGTTTATGTATTCTAATATTACCTGAATTGAAAATGAATTTCTCTAATATTTACCCCCAAGCAAAACAAGTCGCTATAATACCGACGTCTTAATCATATATATATACCGAATGAGAAACCTAAATCGAAACAAATATGCATTTTTCGAGTGAATTCGCATAATTCTTATCTTTAGAATATTCATGAATTTTTATGAAACTTACACACTATAAATCAATAAAATGGTTACAGTGTAAGCCCATTACATGTATAAAAAGCTTATTTGAACTTTAACTTAACTAAAATAAAAATTCAAATGCTAGCTTAAATAAAAATGCCAGATTTTGCTTTCAAATGAAACAGCGGTCAAAATCATTTCAACCCTTGAACGTAAAGCAATTACACATGAAGAGTATATAACAGAATGTTCCTTTTACTAGTGAATTCACATCACTCAAATACCATTGAGTATTTTGCGAGTTACTCATTCACTGAAATTCAGCAACACGAACTTTATTTTTTGAAATGTAGGTCATCCCTTTGTTAATACCTGCTGTTTTTGAAGTATGAAAAATGGGATCTGGAAGAAAACATCCTTTGGCGTTCGCTCTCGAATTGTGTCCAGGAAATGAAAGGCGCGTTTCCCCTAACGAATTTAAGCTGCCGTTTTGCAGTCGATTCGTTTTCTATCAAGCGAGATTTTGTGGTCCGGAATTCAATGCTCTTTCTGCCGTCACACATCCGGCAACACTGACAACTCCCGCGCAAATTCTACAACCAAAGATTTATTTTCCACGTCTTTGGGGAAATGTTCTTACTGTTGTATTGTTGACAATGTTAGGAAATTGAAAGACTCGAGGAAATCGGGCTCATTATATTACGTAACAAAAAATATATATATAAATGACTTTTTGTTATATAATATTACTAACAAAACATACAAGATTACATCATGAATTTGCTACAAATGCTAGTGATGTAATATCTCGTAATAATAAAGTTATTACAATCTCTTTATTGTACTATCACAATTACAGTTCTTGTTATGTCATGGTTATTTAATAAAGAATGACTGAAAGAAAACAAGTTCCGAGTTCCCACATTATGAATGAAACAGAAGAGAATTATTTTTTATGAATGAAGGGTCTATACCAGCAATATTTCGCAATATGCTCTTACTTATCATAGTAATCTTACACCTACTTATACTAGTAATATGTTATAATAATCTTTCTTTTCATAAAAACAGTTTTATTTATAATTACAAATTAATCTTTATTGAATTGCGAAAATTAACTATTTAAAGTCTGAGGAAATCATGGACTCTCATTTCCCATTCTATTACTAGAGCAAGAAAGATTTAGAATGAATGGTATAGGAGTTACAATGAATCTTTATAGGATTATCTAGTGATATTACACAATAAATAATTTAAATATGTAATCAACAAAAAATATATCTTACTTATACCATTTATATGTCACAATAACTTCTCATTTTTCCTCTCTGAAATATTATATTTATAATTACAAAATACTTTTTGTTGAATTCTTAATATCTGGAGTTGCTTACCGTATTGAATTATGAAAATGAAATACAGAAAGAATTGGAAGAAATCGGGTTTCCTCTTTCCATTCTATTATTGTAACAAGAAAGAATAATTTTTATTGGATTATGCTAGTAATGTTACATAACTATTTATTTTCATTATAATAATTAATAATAGACTTGTAATTAATTTTATAATTTCTATACAACATAAAACTTATATTAGAAATAAAACGTAATAGACTTATAATTTTTACTTTGCACATTAATTTATACTGACAAAATATATATTTATAAAAAAGTTGATTGTTTAATAATTGTAAATTATTAATATTATTTGCAATCGTAATTCAATGTATGGAATATATTCTGAAATAATATTTTATTAGCATTACTTTGAACAAATAAATAGGTAATAGTTCTGTACAAAAACTCAAGTAGACTGGAAAATCTCAAACACATTGCTTGCATTCTATGATAAAAAAATATAAATCTATACATATGAATATATGAATCTTGAAACTCAATATAATTTACAATTTATTAATGTTAATCAGTTCATTCATTAAACTACCAATATTGAATACATTTTCTTTCAACAAAAATTATTTTCATAAATAAAAAAAATATTTAAAGTTTTCTTAAGCATGCATGAATTTCAATGAATATCAAAAAAAAAAATTAATCATTGAAAAGTTAACGTAAGATTTATATAATTTTAGATAACATTTATATCAAACGGATGAGATATCTCAATATTCTTTGGAAGAATTATCTTGACTAAACGAATTATCTTCCTATTTTTGTGAGAAAGCAAAGTAAATAATTGTCTTCTTGCCTTTCAATGAAGAAAATTAATAGCTTTCGCCCAATTTACATTGCAGTATTTTGTTTTAATGAGAAAATACTTATGACTTTTAAATAAATACACCACTAACAAAATATCTATTATGGTTTGATGACTATTATGAATTAAAATAATTAATTTAGTAGAAAAATTGCTAGTTAGTTGTTAAATTAATAAATTGCTAAAAAGTTATATGTTCGAAAATTTGATTAAATAAATTTTACCAAAAGTTTACAAATAACATTTATAAGATATCACTTCATTAATTATTATTTCAGTTGAGTGTTCAAACCTTTTGCCTTTTATTCATAAAGAAAACTTTCTATTTCTCTCTTTTTGTATTCAAAAAGCATATAAATTTAACAATTTCAGTTTTTTAGTTGCCTAATTTTTTTATTATGAGATTAGAGGATTTTAAGTAAAAAAGTAATTTAATTAGTTTTGGGAAACCAAGATTTTAAATTCTAACTGTATCCAATTTTCTCTGTTTCATGATGGAAACACTTGAAGTACCAGTTTAACTAAGGCTAAAAATCACATTAAAAAAATTCAAGGATCGATTAAAAAACTTGATTGTAATCGTTAATATTAGTCTTTCGGTAATGCATTTTATGCATTCGAAATTTTTCTGCATAGGATGTTTTTTTCATAGGAACATTTCAAATTAGTGTTAAAATGTTCGCAAGTTCAGATTAATATTAATGTGAAATCTGAACTTTAAAAATAATTGAAACTTTATTGAATATTAAAGGAATATCAGTTTTGACAATTATTATGAAAATTTTAATATTTCTGTTTCCATAAATTGAATACAATTCGTACATATTATATTCGTACATTTTAATGACATGATTTAAGGTCCTTAATATGAAATAAGATAATGTTAGTTAGTTTTTTTATTTATTTACGAGATTCTTCAAAAATTTAATA
This sequence comes from Argiope bruennichi, assembly GCF_947563725.1. Lineage (NCBI taxonomy): Eukaryota > Metazoa > Arthropoda > Arachnida > Araneae > Araneidae > Argiope > Argiope bruennichi. Next base: position 55,477,810 of record NC_079162.1, read on the forward strand.
AAAATTTTCTTTGCAATTTTCGAGCATTTAAAGAAAGAATTGTTTGCCGAAATGATACACATTATGAATTAAAATAAAAGCTATACATGGAAGGATCGCAAAATGTAATGTTGAATTGGACAGCTAAGTACACTGAAATTATATGGAACTTTTGCCCCATCTTCAGTGATGATTTAGTTGTTTTGAATCGCTGGATTTAGGTTCGAATCAAATGCTGACGTAAAACTCTAACATTTATTAAAAAAAATATCATAAAATCAAATAAAGTCAACTACACTACAACATCTGATCACTAGTTTATGAAACTACATTTACTGTAAACAAACAAAATGTAAAAAAAAAGAGCTATAAAAGACAAAATATAAAGCTCTTGCAGAGCAGTTTATACCATTTGTGAAAAACGGCTTTGTGTCAAAATTAAATTAATGCGCAAAAAAACCAAGTAAAAATAAGTTATAATGAAAGTAAACTGAAAATAAACTGTTAATGGGTAAGATTTTTTTTTTATATATATTTTTTTCGGAAAAATAATTTTGTAACTTCTGAGAAACCCTCTTTTTTCAGATATATTCTTTACTTATAAATTTTTATATTACATTTTTACGAATGAAGTGTCATATTTTGGGACATTTAAAGATGAAATGCGTTTAGTTGGTAATAGAAAAAAAAATTTCTTAAAAATTTATTATTTGGAATTTTTTTAGAAAAACAATAAACTACCTTTTTATAGCTTTTTGAGAAATTTATTATAATATTTATAAACTGTTTTCATAAATAATGCATTATTGTTAGTTTTAACATTTTCTTATTAAATATTTTTTTTAGTTTTTTTTCTTTGATAAGCAAATAATAATAATTCTTATAAATAAAAGGAAGAAGGATAATAATGAATAGCAGTGTCTATGTAAGGATATAAGGATACAACTTCTTTCCTTAAATACAAGTTCAGAAGTTTTTAAAATTCTGATTTAAGATCATAATGATTTTTCTTAAATATATATAAAAAAAATTAAACAGAGAATCTATAAAATATAAATACAATAATGCTTGCCAAGATTAAATAACTATGTTCAGCTTATTTCAGATTTATTTAATGCCCTTCATATCTTATTTGAACGTTTTATATTACCTTATTTTTCTTAGATAACATTTATGTGTAAATGTTGGGAGGAAGGCGAAGTATCGTTAAAATTAATTCAACTTCTGTTTATTAAACACCAAAAACTAAGAATAAAAAGGGGGAAAAAAGTAGAAAACATTTATGATTGACATTTTTAGTATTAGAAATGGAAATGCAATTTTAGATATGAATAGTTGAACAATATTGATACAATTAGAGAAAGAATTAAATCAAATAAAGTTATAGAGGAATGGAGAATTAGAAGAAATTAGAGTTGAATGGAATAAAAAAAGAGAGATCTAATTAAAAGAGACATAAAATTAGAGTAGAAATAGTAGAACAAACATTATCATTTGAGAAATAACTAATATAAATAACTCAAATAAAAGTTAAATTCGAAAACCAGTTATTCATTGTATAAATAAATGTAACCTTATATTAAATATATCGTTTGTATCAGGAGAAAAGCCGAACACGAGTGAAATGTAGCATTTTTAAATAATTTTATTTCAGAGGATTTCAAAACTGTTTCCTATTTATTCGAATCCACATTTGTTATGCTTTCATTAACAAATTTAATGAAAAATTATAAATTAAACATATTTGCATTTGTTAGCAAATCTGCTAAAAAAGAAGCTTCTCTTTTATCAACCTCTTTGTTAAAAATTAAATTCGAAAAATTAATTCTATCCTTTAAAATAAATGTATTTTGAAACTAAATCGCAAACTTTAAATATAATGCTGATGAGCACTTTTCGTGCAATTCAGAACTTTCAAAGAAGTACAGTTTTACAATGGTTCCAAAAAAATTTACATTCCAATCCATATGGGTTATGGATTAACATTTGAGGTGTATAAGTTTATTGACCCAATAAAAATACAAAAGAAATGCATTCGTCAACTGCATATGGATGTGTTTTAGATTTATATTTACCGAAATTTCACCAGTGACGTGGTAGACTTTAATTTAAGTTTGCCTGCATTCCAGAATACATATTAATCAAAAACCTTACTCTCCCTATGTTACGAGAAAACCCGATCCTGATAGTCATCTATCTTTTCGAGACGAATATAAACCTCCTTGCAAAGAAACTGCATTAGCTGTCGAAAAGTTCGCCACTTCCAGGCCTAAAATAAGTTTAAAAAATAAATATGGCCGCCTTATAATTTTTTTATTTGCTTTTCCCCCTTCTTGCAGTTGAGATGTCATTAGTTATACTACGACCCCTACCAATTCACCTAGCGGTGTAGCTAGTATTTCCGTAGAGATGGGATATTTCTCTTTTTTTTTTTTTGCGACGACGCAAGTTTAAAGGGGCGGGGGATGATTGGTTCATATGTTGCGTCAGAGAGCTCTCTCACAGTGAGTGCGAGAGCCCCTGGAGACAGACGACCACTTTCCCCAACTCCACGTGACAGCACGCCCTTCCGAGTAAGTACCTTACGCACGTGCATGCACGTTCGGCCGACCCCTCTCTCAAAAAGTTAGGGTGGCGTTGGAAATGAATACAGTTAACTTTCTCAAATTGTTAACTAAAATACAGGAGATGTGGTTTTTTAGAGTAATTCTGTTAGCATTATTGAGGTGCTTTTGATTTATTTTGTTCATGATTGGGAAATGGAAATAGTGAAAAAATTTTAATTTCAGGAAATGTCCCCTAAATAGTATATTTTGCTTTTAAATTCGAATTTTTTTTCTCAAATTGATTAAAATGCAATAAAAGTGTTTTATGCATAACTTTGCTATCATCATTAAGTAATTTTACTTTAGTTTTAAAACTAAATGAGTTTGCTGCCGCCATTGAGGTAATTTCATTTCTGTTTTACACTAGACAATGATGTGGAAACAGTGAATAATTTTTGAGATAGTTTTAATTCTGTTTTAAACAAAGTATCTTTTTTTTTTTTACCATCATTGAGGTAATTTTATTTATGTTTTATACTATAAAAGGGCGTGGAATCGGGGGAAGAGTTTTTGATTTCGAAAGGTCTCAAAGTTCGAATATTATGTTGTTGTGAAAATAACTGTTGAAGTAATTCAGTTTTTTTTTTAATTACCTTTCATTTTGCGTTTGATCGAAGGAAAATCGCTTGATCACTTTTGAAAAACTATTTAAAGTAATTCTTTTCGTATTGCACTAAAAATCTTCTTAATGTAACATGTTACCATTATTGAACAATTTTACTTTTATTATATTTCGTGCAATGGAAATGCAGTGATGAGAAATTTTGAATTTCAAAACTCGTACATAAACTCCAGTACTGTTACACAATGTCTATCTATAAGCCATTATTGTAAAATTACTTCAAAATGTTTTTATGTTTATCTGCCTTGAATATTTTTATTACTTAATACCCTGTTTTTGATTGATAAAAGATCTAGTTATAAAGGAAAGAAGAATCTTTTAGTACGTTATCGTACGTACGTCGAAAGAAGCAGTTCAGCTGGTTTCCTGATATTAATCAAAAGTCATAGTTATGTTTATAACATAATTTTGTTGCCATCGATGAAATAACAGCACTTTTATACTGTTACTGAAGATGAAATGAAAACAGTGAGTTTTATGAGATATTTTTCTACATGAAATTCTCTAATAAATGAAGTCAATTCATGACCCTTACAATATAATTTTATTTAAAACTTTTAAAAGCCCATAAATAGATTAATTTTCTTTTAGCTCAGGGACATTAACAAATTTAAATCAACAATGTTTCAAATTTCAAAAATATTTTGAAAGTTTAGCAAATATTTTTAGAAACTTTTGCCAAGTACTCCATTGCAGATTTGTTTAATCATATATTTCGATTCAAGAAAATTATAAATGTGAATGATAAATTTCTAAAAATTATTCAAAAGTAGTTTTTTTTAATGATTCCTAAATCTTCAAAAATTTTAAGGGATTATATTTCTAGAATTAAAATACTCTATACATTTTCAATGCATATTTAGTCAGAGAAATTCCTTTTATGTTATATCTATAAATTTTCATCGTAATGCTTTTCGTCGGCAACCATTTTACAAAAAATTATTAAATTGTAATAATGAAGTCATTACAAATATTATTATTACGCTTGATAAGAAAAAAAATGAGAAAACAATCAATCCATAAAAATAATTTGCATTTTTTTTCTTCTTTAAGAAACCATCAACAAATAAACATTGCAAAGTTTATAACTTTTTTAAAAAAATCACTGAAAATTCTTTTGAGATTCTACTGTTTTGGGTTAGAATGAAGATGAATTTCAACTTTAGGAAGTCTAATTTCGAAAAATTATTTCATAGTTCCAAATTTTGCTTTAAATCTCAGAGTCAATTCAACATAAATCAAGGAATGTCGATTCAGAAATATTTAGTCACAAAAATTAAAGTCTTGATATTGTTTGAATGTTTCGAGAATTTGTTAGATGAAATCAACATGCTTTGAGATATCTTAGTTAATCTACACTTCAGAAAAGAATAATACAGATAATACTATAAACAATATATCAAATTTACCAGTCTCAGATCATTTATGCGGTAAATTCAAAAAAATTCAAAACTTAACTACGCATTTGGATTCATATAATTCCTTTCCCCTAAATAATCTGATAATATTCCATCAAAAAATGGCTTTTCATTTTATTGGATTTTATGGATAAATTATTCTCATCAACATCGAAGACTATCGTTGTAGAAGTCTTGAGATTTTTTTTTCTTCCAAATCTTTGGATTTTTACATCTTTCTCTTGGTTCCAATTAAAACAAAGAAACTAATAGATAATTCAACCGTTTTTTCACATACATCGGATTTTGAAGAACTAAGAAAATCCAAAATTTATATTTAATTTTAAAGTAAGAAACATAACTCTAATTCGAATAATTTTCCAAAAAAACTTTCTTTCATGAAATACAGTAAAAATTCGCCATGATTCGTATTGGCCTCTTTTTTTGCTCATAATCTTCGGATATTAATAAGATTTCAGAAACTCGTTCATAAAATAACAATCATTCTCGATCCATCTTTTTCATTTTATGAATTGAAGATATCGATGTTACAAATCAAACAAAAAAGTTGATTGAATGCAGCAGATGATTTGTAGTGTGATGAATTTAATAGATAAGAATATATTTAGTTATATCCATCGTTTCTTTAATATAATATTTTAAATATAAAATTAAGATAATCAAAAAGATTTTTCAAAAAAAAAAAAAAAAAATGGACGCATATTCAGTGATAAAATTTTTGAGTCTGTAACATACCAAGCAAAATTATTAAAATGCAAATTAAATTCAATGATTCAACAGCTGGAAAACGCAATTAAATTGGTAACTATAAATCATGCAGATTAAACCATTAGCACATCATTTAATTGAATATACAGTCTTTAGATTTTGATATTATATTATATATATATAATGGAACAGAAAGAATACACTTAATTCAATTTTCTTAAGGTTATACTTTCATTAAATTTAATCTCAGAATATTCGCTTTTATAAAGTACCAGTTATATATAGAATTATAAAAAAACTACGGGTGATTTGATTAATTTCTTAAAAATCTAAAAAAACATATCTATAAAAAAATATTGTTTTCAGTTTACACTTAAAATAGTATTGTCCTTTTTATAAATCTTTACACGGTAATTTAAAATTTACGATCATATCATACTTCAATGACAGGATATTTGTAATTTTCACTCTTTAATATTGCTTTCACAATGCAATTAAAATGCTGTTGTTCTTTTTTCAAGTTACTTAGCCGGTTATTTAAAACTTGATGTCAAATATTCAATGGCAGGATATTTGCAGTCATATTTGTCGCACGAAATCCGAACGAAATTGAATAAAATGATGTAATTTAAAATTTAGATGTTTCATGTTAATATGCCTAAATTTTATATTCAAAAAAATAGATTAAGCTGTGAAACATTCGTGATAAGAATAACATTTGAAATTATAAATACTTTAAATTGACAATAAAAGTAAAATATACTTACTTTAATAAGTGTTTAATATAAAAATAAAGAAGTTTTATAAAAAAAGAAAAGTGCCCTACTTTCTTTTAAAATATTTTTACCGGTATTGCAAGAATCCACGATAAAATATTTTGATCTTTATGTTAAATTCCAAAGAGAAAAATATTTTTAAAGAAAACAGGATTTATGTATTTTAACAAAAACTCACTCTTTCATTCAGAAATGTTCCTGTCCAAGCAATGCGTTAAGAAATTATTCATAACTTTTTCAAAATCCTATAACGATTGCATAGATAATTGAAATAAAAAATTCAAGACTTATCAGAAACACAATATTTTTTCGATATCGGTATCAATTCCCCCTTGAAAATGTTCTCCAAAACACAACATGAAGAAATCAAGTTTTCTTTGTTATCTGTATGCGTCCAATTATATAAATTTCACTAATTGCAACTTTAAATTACAGTCTTTAAATTTTTCAAAAGTCAATTAAACTTCTTTCATCATAAAAGAATGCTGAAAATATACTTCACGTAATTCCTCCTTTTTTTTAATTGCTTTCTCGCATGTCAAGAAATTAAAGATATTTAGTTTAAAATGCATTTTGCAAATAAACTCCCAGCTATCATAAACAATAAATGTAGTGCTTTTATTCACATTAGATTGTTGAGATTAATTTCAGCATGAAATACCTCTCAAGGTGATTTCAGGGTTGAAAATGCAGAGAAAAAACCCCCGTTTTTCCCACTATTGTATGTCAGTGTGTAGGTTGAAGTACGCCTAATTATAACTGGGAATTACACTAACATTTGAGTTTGATATCCAAAAAAATTCACTAATAAACTATTCTTCTTTCTCTAATTAAAAGTAATATATCCTATATTGAAACCTATATTTTACATGTCAAAAGGTGGACAAAAGACGAAAAATGAACGGGTAGTTCTTTTACGGTCTTTTGCATATCTTGTTACAGAAACCATTGATTGAAGATTACATTAAAGTTTTTTGCATGATATCTAAAAATTATTTTCTCAATTACTTTTCCTTTTATAATGAAAGGTAAGAGGAATCAATGATGCTTCTTTCAATTTTTTTTTTTTTTTTTTTTTTTTGTATCTCAAATGGAAGATTGAAGGAGAGGATTCGGCGATAGGCCTTCTCCTCCGATTCTTTTATTTTGTATACCTCGCAGTTTTAAATATGTATAATATTAATTGAAAGTTACATCAAAGTTAGAGTAGAATATCTGAAAATTTTTGAATTATTTTTGTTCTTTGATGAAAGGTATGATGAGCGAATATTTCTTGCTTTGATCCACTATTTAACACAAGCCTTACAAATAATTAGTAATCTTTCTCTTATGAATGATACATGTGCAATTTTTTTTTCTCTCTGTTCAGGCTGATGCACCAATAAAAAAAATCAGATTTTCCTCTCCTCATTGAGCTAATATGTCTCTTCTTTAATCATCCAGTATATAATTTTACATCTCTGTCCTATTTACTATTTTATTAGTAATGCCTACAAGATTAATTATTAAAGAGGAAAGATAGGAATAGATAGTATCCAGTCGGTCTGATAAAGGTTGCACATACTCTCTTCTAATTGTTTGAAATAAGGCAAATACAATTATCTCTTCTTACACCCGAGTCCTTGTTTTAAGAGGATAGTTTGAGATTTGTGAAACCTTAATCTGTGAATAAATGTTAAACTTTCGTCAGTACAAATTCGTTTTTACATAAAATTAAGTAATTATTATAATTGATCATAAAAGATTTATCTAAATAATTTTATAAGTTATCTGTTTAATGTTTAAAGGAAAATGGTGGTTTAATATTATCTTCCATACAACCTACTGAAATGCAATATAATCTATGAAAAATCTAGGGGAAAATTGTGAAATATTTAAGAAAATTAGGGAAAATTTTGCAACAGTTTGAATAAATTAACATTAAAGCTTTAAAAAATAGTATATATTTGTCAAAGAGGCTTTATATTTTAAATTACATGAAGCTCTCCTTGTCAAATCGTCACATTCACTACAATATAGAAACTATTTTGAAATATTCAACAGTAAAATATTTGAAATGTTTAAATATCTATAATGTAAATCTACAGAAAGAAGGTTAATCAGCATTTTATTTTATTTGAAGCGACTATTAAATTGTGATAAATATAACATTATGAGAAAAATAATTGCAATTTTGAAATAGCTCTTAAATTCAAGATTTTATCCTTCAAAATGTTTTCGCTATTTTTCAGAATTTCTCACCATTCTTTTTCCAACTACCCACTTATATGCTTTTAATTTAATAGTAATAAAGAGTACAAAACCTTTGGATCGTAACAAATATTTAATTTCTGAGGAAAATTTATCATCCACTGTATTTCTCGTTTCTTTCTATATCATCGGGTCCGAAGGGCTGCAGTTTCGAGAAACGATTCCATCCGAGTACAGTGTGTACGCCGAACTGACGAACGCCACATCCTTTAGGATCAAGCTTTTCTCAATAATATGAAGCGGAATTTTGGAGAAGGTATACAGGCTCAGGCGTTGTCTCCGTTATCTGATTATGAGATGAGAAAATAACCACAGAATCTCAATATCTGACAATATTTTTTTAATTCACATCGGTTCTGAATTTATTAAAAATCATTTTTCGAAAAATATAACGTTTAAAAATTTAACTACATAAAAATGTAGTCTTCACTACCCTTAAGAATAAATTTTAATTTGCTGTTTACAGAGTATCAAGGTCAGGGGGACATGCGATATTCGGCAGATCGTATAACTCGTGTTGCTCGAGATTCCAAGCCGATTATATCGCTATGATATTGAGCGGCAATATTAATAATTTGTTAAATTTTAGCCTATTTTTGTGTTTAAATCAGACAGAATTTCATTTCTGCTTTTTTAAGTAAATGTTTTATATGGAGGTCAATAATGTTAAATAACTCATGTTTGTAAACTAAATACCCCTGCGGTAGCCTTAAAATATTTTGAACGCAAGACAAAGTCTTTTGTACGAGCGAGATGTTTTTCAGGAAATTGTTTCAATTTGGAAGCCACAAAACATCATTCTAAAAGAAAGCAACTTACTGCAACAAGCTAAAAATATGTCTGTTTTGTTTCTACAGGTTCATTTTGATATTTTTTTATTTATTATTACGAAAAACCTAAGTAATTTGTTATTATTTTTTTCTCGAAATACAATACCTACTGAAAGTTATCAAGTATTAGGTTTTTTTTTAGATGAAGAGCGAGATCAGTAGTCATCATTTATGTCATAACTGTATAAGATATGACTATAAAATGTAGCCCTCGTATGGAGCCCCTAAGGAGAGCTAATTTAATTAAACTGAACTTAGGAAGAATCGGATCCTGAACTGCCCCCCCCCCCCGTCCCGATTTCAAAATCGAAGCTTGACCATAATGCTTCTCACATCTTAAATTAATCTTAAAATGTAGCCAACAATTTTTTAGACAGATAATTATATTTTCATTTTTAACCGTCTTTCATATAATTGAAAAAATAAATGGTTTTAGACTATTCCTTTTTGGTAGCATATAAGTGTTTACTTTATATAATAACTTCAATTGGCTTAACGGCTTCTCTATTTTCAGTATCCAGCCGTCCAGATTAATATTCAATTATCACAAGATAATTGCTTCCTGCGGGAGCAGAAATATAGTAATCGAGTTTGCTTTTTTTTTTTTTTTTTTTAAATCTGTTATTTTAGAATTAAAAGAGAACGTGCAGCGAGATTTTTGTAATTTATCTCCCAAAGCTTCTAAGCCTTTATTAAATTTCTCCCATTTTTTTTTTTTTTTCCTACTCCATGGTTTTCCAGTGATTTTAATTTACTCTCAATAAGAAATTGGTTTTATGCCATATTGAAAAAATAAACGGTGGTCAAATCTAAGGCTTTAAACGCTGCAAGGGAATTTTGTGTCTGAGAGCTAAAGATTTGAATTTCTTGTGTCGCGTTAGCGCGTCAGCTGACGGTGGCATGGAAAAAAATGTAATCCTTTTTCCCTTTCGTCAAATTTCTCGCATTAGCTTACGCTCGTAGTATTGCTCCCCGGATTAGGCTAAATTATTTTCAAGTTTCCGCTTCTAAAGCGATACCGTGTGAAATCGCTTAGACTGTGTGAGAAAACATTTGGCGCCTATTTAAGCGGCTCAGCAGATTTTGGAATCAACAGAATCTTTTCGACAAACGACAGGCGAGGAAGGAGAAATTGCTGTTGGAGGTAAAAATTTTTAAGTTAATGTATAAATTCTGAGAAAAGACTTGTTTTGAAAACTTTAATTATGATTACTATTCATATCAGTTTTTAGGATTAATAATCTTAACTGTGTTTAAAAAAGCACATTTAAACCAGAAATTTTAACTGAGAATTAAAACTTTTTACTTTGATTTAGTTTTTATAAATTCGAATATTTTTTCGAGCTTTGGACATAATTATATTTAAAGCTTCCATTTTCCGAAAAAAAAGAGTTAAATTAACTACTATTAAATAATGTAACTGGATTATATTCTTGCAGGACTTTGAAAAAGCAGTGTATGTTTGATGATAACAGCATAATCCTAAAATTGCTCTAGAAATGCATGTCTTCTCTTCAATATTCAGTAATTCCTGTAATTTATAAAAAAAAAATTCTTTACTATTTTGTCATATTTTAGATTTTAAGTAAAGCTTGTAATTATTTAAACATGTACAAGTTGAATTTGATTAATCCTATTCCTTCAAGCTGCAATAGTTGCACTTCTATTATCGCAATCTCTAACAAAATTAAGCAAGGAAAAATTGAATTTGATTCGCTCCTTTCTTTTATATCGTATCAGTCGTACTTCCATAAACGCGTCCCTCTATTTGAGTGTGGCCAGTTTTGCCTATGCGTGGGCCTGATGTCAAATTGACTAGACTTCGCATAGGGCAGGTTTATGCATCGACATTTTCTCAGAGAGAGACCACCGTTTATTGTCCTCGATGTCATGTAGATTTTAGTGTGAAATAAATTTAAATTGAATGTCCAAATTTTAACTCCTGTCGTATTACATTTTACCTTTGTTTTCAACATTTAGCTTATCATTCAACTTGCATTTTCATATTTTATGCGTTTTTATATATATTTATACCGTTTTAAACTTTTACCACCTGCTCTACATATTTTACTACCTGCTCAAGTTTTACATATGCTTTAATTATTGTTTCGTTTTTTTTCTATGTAATTCTATCGATTTTCGTGCTTTCTTACTTTAATTGTGTTTTTTTTAACTTAACCCTTTGCTTGGCACAGTATGGCCAGATATGGCTTTTGTGCCATAAAGCACCACTAAACCTATCTATAAACGAGCAAATGTCGCAGGCATCAAAAAGATGTCCATAAATGTGGAACCACTTCTAGAATAGAAGCAGTCTAGACAATGAACTAATCAGGAAAGAAAAAAAAGGCATTTGAATTCTTGATAGAACTTATTAGAGGTTTTAAAATCAAATATACTTTTCAAAGATAAATTAAACAATGTTTCCTTAATTTTCTTTTTTTTTTTGTCTCCTACTCTCTTTTACAATTCATTTTTTATTGTAAATTCCATTTCACGCATATTTTTATCTTATAAGAATGATCACATTCTTTATAACTGTTATGATCATTGCTGAGTTATGAACTAAAACAAATGCTCGAAGATTTAATTATCTATGGCACATATTCTTATATAAAATACACAATACTGATATGGAAAAAAAAAAAGAGAAAAACGAGTGTGAATTTTGCGAGTTCAAGTTTCGATGCATCTAAATTGCTTTTTCGTTACTTCAAATTTCATGTAATTTTAAAACAATGAAATTACAGTTTGCAGTACTTTTCCCTTCGTTAAAATCTGGAAGTAATTAATATAATGCCAATTAAAAAACGACGATTATAAAGTCATAACTCTTCAAAAATAAATGTTTCTCAATGCAAATCGTATTTTATGAATAGATTTTCGCTATACCGTAATGCGAGAAAAAAATTATTCCTCCAAAAATATTCTTTAAAACAATCATTTTTAGTTATTTCATAATCAATTAATCTATATTCTGATTATGCCGTATTTATATGATTAGATGCTCTGATGCTGTACATATTTGTTGGCCAGATTTTCGGTGCTTTTGATGTGAATATTCCGAAATATCTCGTCAAAAGTTTAATTTTCGATAAGAGGAATTTAAAAAATTGGATCATTATCTATATTCAAAAAATACCATGGATTGGATAAGAATATTTAAAAATGCAAATGACTTATGTTGTAGAAGTCATAGCTAAATAATAAATATTGAATAATGAGAAGCGCATGATTTAGAATTTAGAGATTAACTCCAAAAGATGGTGATAAAAGTGATGAAATGTTGAATTAACAAATATTGGAATCATGTAAGTTATTGGAATCATTTAAGTTAAAAACATATTGTAATAGAAAAGTTTTTAAATATATACAGATATGAATCATAATGGATAATAAAGTACGAACTAAAAATAATTATATTACAAATTTAATTCATAGAAACTTGGCAATAAAATCATTCAGAATATTTAATGGTATTATGACTAAGATCTACTGCAATTGTTTAGAGAGTTATTCAAAAATACTTTATTTTTTTCTTAGAAATAAATTTTAAGAATCATTCTGATTGTTTTGTCCTTTCTAAAAATGTTGAAAATTCGGGAAATTTTAATTCATTTCTTTGATATATATTTAGTGATTCGATTTAAAAAGATAAACGATAATCGTCTACATGTAGATAGCTTTCATTTAGTCGTTCGCTGTGGAACGGTTCCGAAAAAATCGCAACGGAGCTGGTCCGCACCTGTGGCGGCTGCAAAAATTGAGGTTGCCGAAGTCGAGAACCGTCGACTTCGGCAGCCTCAATCAACTCATTAATAGCAACGGAATCCAAGACGCATATTTTTTGGCGACTTTCTGGGCTGATCTGATTATTAGAATTATTATTCCTCATTCTTGTTGATCTTGGGCGGTTTTAAAATCGTAACAGACTTCACTCTTACAGGCGGCGTTTGGGATAATTGAGATTTTAACGAAATTAAGAGCCGTCGATTGGCATTTGTAACAAGTTAAAGGTACAAAACGCACTCTGTTCAGTGGCTCTTTGATAATTTGATTATTTATTGGAATTAGTCTTTATTTGTGTTGATGTTGAGTCACTTGAAAAGCATAAAGGTCTTCATTCGTACCAGTGGCGGCGGAAATAATTGAAGTTGCCGAAGTGTTTATTAATCGGCTGTTCTCTTGGTTGAATTGATTATTTATTGGAATCATTAGTCTTTATCCTTGTTATCGATAAATATTCAAATTATACTGGAAAAAATTCACATTGGGTGAATCCATTGATCGATTTAAAATTTAAGAGACATTTTAATGAATCAGAATGATAATGATTCATACATTCATTCTGAATGTTGATATATGATCGATTTTAAGTGGATGAAGATTTTTAAGAATTTAATTCCTTTATAGTATTATTTTTAGTTAAAGTTTTTTTTTCTTTTTTCAAAAACTATTGAAATTATGAATTCTGCCTCTTTAGATTTGTGATTTTCTTAGTAATTCAGTTATATTTTAGTTATTTAACCAATTTTATATACTTTCTTCAGTTATACTAAGATTAACATCCGCAACATTATTCGTTTGTGATTATTTCATCAACATTTTATCATTTGTTTTAGCTACTTATTTAATTTAATAAGGAAATGCATGATAATTTATTAAATCAAGAAGAAATTTTAAAAGACAAAAAAAAAAAAAAAAACACTAATTTCTCGGGGAAAAATCATATAGGCAGCATTTTGGTCAGTAAAGTGGGGGATATGAGCCGTATCTTGTGTTCGTTGGATTGGATTGTTTGAATTTTTCTGTCGCAAGAGTCATGGTTTTGATTATGAAGCACTAAACCAGAATTTTTTCTTCATAAACTGTTATTCCTTATTAATGAGGAAAATTATTAATTCTGTTGATTGGAAACGGTTTTTTTAAACTCTCTGAATAATTGTTTTAAGTAAATTTCTTTTTATTTACCATTAATTAATGTTTAATATTCATATTCATTTTCCTATTTTTGGGTCGGGATAAAACATTTTTTAGCGAAATTCCTTAAAATCCTTAAACAGTTGAGAATTTCAGCTTATTTCTAAAGACCTTTAATTATAGTAAAATAAATCGAATTACGTAAATATTTGTATTTTTTTAAAAAAATCTTAAAATTGTTTAATAGAATTCTGTAAAGGCTTAGTTTTCTGACTTATGCAAGTGCTATATTTTTGAAAAAAAATTGCCGAATAGCCAAATTAATTTTAAGAATTTATATATGTCAATTTTATTCTTTCAGTTAAGAACCAGGATCATATGTAGAATTGCATGATGCAAGTCTCATAATATGCAATGTAGAAAAAAGTAGATGAAATAATCATCTTAGAAAATTTATATAAAGGAATTATGTATGCCATTGAAGCTCAAATGCATCAAAATTGAATAGTGTTTGAAGGAAGCATTTTGTATAAAAGTGGAGAAACATTGAAATCCTTTGTTGAAATATGTTAATTCGATAATACATTATGGCGATTCATGTCATAAAATAAAATCTCAACAAGGGATTTTTTTTTTCCTTTTAAAAGTGATTAATCCTGAAAAAATAATCTTCCCTTTGAAAGAAATTATTGATATTATTTTCTTATTTCAAAACTCCTAAATTGAAACAGTTTAATAAACGTACGAAAAGTAAAGGTTTCAAAGATATTTGTTTAAATGAAAAATTGGAAATTTAAATTTCTTCTTTTAACATTTTATAGGTCTCATTTCCATTGTTAACAATAAAGCTTTCTAATAGTAGTTCGGCAATAAAATAATCGTCATGGATTTTCAAAATTAACTTCAATTTCTCTCACAAAAATTTTTCACCAAGCCTGCAGAGTTGAAAGCGACTCTAAATAATAGTTTTTTGAAATTTGAAGGCTTTTGACAAGATTTATATTAAAAATAAAATTATCTTTTCATACTCAAAGTCTGATCTTTTTTATTCTCTAATAATAAACATATTTTCCCTCAAATATTTTTTACTCACCTGTAAAAGAGTCCAACAACCGTTCTAGATAATAAAGGCCCTCAATATTGAAAATTTATTCGCCCGCCAGGATATTCTATTTATATAAAACTGAAATATGGTCAAGATGTTGATGGATTTGTTTATTAAATTTAGATTTTTTGAAATAGTCCCCGGTATCATCATAGGCATGGTAAAATGATCCAGCGATCTTTTTCATTCTCGAATCTTAATGGTAGGTCATAAATTTAGTGGCCTACTTTTGTTGCACGACCTCTCTTCATTTGCCGATTCTGGACTTCAATAAAACGAGAAGAGAGGGCAACAAATGATTCTTCGCGCCTTTCGTATGCTGAGAAATTTGTCAGATATGATTGATGACCATCCGAATGACCTCCTGCATTCCGAGTGACACTTCACTCGCCGCTCGTACATCATCGAATGTTTAAATTTTACGACTTGGGATTTCACAATTGAGGTAAGCCCCAAATAAAACAAGTGTAGAGGAAAAACTTCGTCAAAACTATGCGTTGGAATTCCCTGAAGAAGAATGGGGGAAAACTACCAATCTACATACATTTCAACCAGCTTAATTGTGTTAGAAACAGTACAGGATATTTCTTAACAGATTAATTTTTCAGTGTATTTTTATTCTGACTATAAGTTCCAAAGACATCAATATTTTTAATGTTATCCTTTATGATGAATATTTGTACTATTAATGACAAGTTCAGCACACTTTTAAGAATAATACAAGAACCTACTAACTTACGTGTTTAAGTTCTTTTATTGAAGTAAGTTTACGGCAATTGTTCAAAAAAGTAATATTATGTGATGAAATGTATAGCATTTTCATCGGCGTGATTTATTCTAAATTTTTATGCTAATGCACTCTGCCTCGAAAATCGGTTATCATATAGTTTTAATGCAATTGTAGAAATTATAGAGGCAATCATTTCTTTCAGATTCAAGTAGTTGTATATAAATAGCTTTACATACATGGTTAAAATGTATTTCAGGAATATGAACGAATACTGCTTGCATGTTTCAATTTCTTCGGAAGTAAGATATAGTGATGATATTTTACAATTTTCAGATAAAGAAAGGTTGAAATTTTTAGATAATGCAGCTATTTTTTATACTTTACTAAAGAAAGATTAAATATATCAATTTAAAAAGTGAGATATCATTTATTATTTCGATATTGTTTCTAATTTTTCTATTATCAGGTTTCAAGTTGAAAGTAGAGAAATTGGTTGGTGTGAATAAACTCATGGATTTGGGGCTTTTATGACTATTTCATCCTCTATCTGTGTTTTAAATATGAAGGTTTTTGAGCAACAATTGCACCATTATAGGCTTTTAAAGAAATGATATAAAGATATACTTACAGCTGAGAAATTAAAACTTATAAAAAATTCAATGTAATGTGCTTTTAATAAACAAACTTCAATATAAAAGTATTTTAGACTCTGGCTCAATTTGGGAGTTAGAGTTTCAGGGTTATATTATATTTCTCATCATCTTAGCGCATTGCAAAATTAAGGTGATTGTGCTAAAATAGCTATAAAGAGGGACACTAATTTAATGAAACTTAATTAACTGGATTGTAAATTTCAATCATTATTCAATTTCTTAACTTTATTAAATTTTGAAATGCTTTATAGGATAACTATGATTACATACATAAAATATTGTATGTCAAATTCATTATTGATACAAAACACTCGCATAAGTCAGTTACATCTGCTCTCTAACTGCTGCATGCGACATATAATTGATGCAGGTTGTCACAAGATATCGAATGTCGTTTCTGATCCCAGCTGTATATCAAAATATCACATGTTTTGTTGTGTGTATTTTGACATACAACATTTTGTTATAAAAACTATTATTGTTTTCAGTTATCTGTATCTAATTTTTGTATGGCTTTTATAGATCAGAACATGGAAGGACTTCCTCTTCTCCGTGATGTTACACGGATGATCCTGGACTCGGATATCATAGAGGATCCTAAGATAGTGACGGCCAAGCATAAAGTTACAGAATTCAGACATCCTAAGGAGTTAGAGGTAAGAATTTCTTTTACATTGAATTTTTACAAACCTCCAGCATACAGAGTTTATTAATTACACTATTAGTTATATTCTTGAACACGAAAAAAAATTTAATTTGTAATTTAAGATCTCTAAGTATAACTGTATAAGATAAAAACGGATTTAAAATTAAAATTCGATGAAATTTACCAAACTAGAAAATTTCATCGGTTATTTTTTTCTATTGCCATAAAACTGAAGATTATAATGAACATTGGCATAAACTTGAAATTCTTTTATTTTTATTATTTATTGAGTTTAAAGGAAAAAGAATAAAATTCACATATCCGATTATGTTAATTTAGCTTCAAAATCTCGCATGTCCAAATTTTTATGAAATTGCAATTTATTTGGATTCTAATAGAAAAAAGAAATCTAGAAATACTGATTAAAAACCATCTTAAGTCAGTTAATTGAATTAGCTAATATTTCAAGCTGTTGTTATTGCCACCAGAAAAATTACGTTTTTCGACTTGTATGTTTTTTAAATCAAGACGGTACAATAGCTCAAAATCTTAACGTTGCCCAACAAAGGAGAGCATATATATATCTCCTTATTTCAAAATCATGCATATTAAATTTTCTAAAAAATTAATAACAATAGAAAAATGCATAAAATGAATTTCTATTGTTGTATAGATAAAATTTTTAGTTTTAAGTAGGCTTAAGTTTTTTATGGAATAATTACCTCCAAAGATTCTGTGGGGAAAAAGTTAACATTTTGGTTAAATTGTCTGCTGTTATCGAACATTGTTTCATTTGCTTACAAAATGTTTACTTTTCTTACCTCCATGGGAGAGATTTACTATACTTGCTTTTAAACATTGTTAAACTTCTACTTTGAAGCGAGCGAATGAAAACCTGGTAAAAAGAAACGTATTAAAGCAAAATAGAAATTAAGGACAGAGATATTCAGAGTGAAAAAATATTGTGCAGAAATGAAATCGATATAATTGAATTGATGAAATTTTGAATTTTATGATGTTTAAAAATATTTCTTCTGAAGTTACTGTGGAAAAGATGCGAAATTTTGATTAATTTTTAATTTGATTGAATATTTCATTCA
Source organism: Argiope bruennichi (assembly GCF_947563725.1). Classification (NCBI taxonomy): domain Eukaryota; kingdom Metazoa; phylum Arthropoda; class Arachnida; order Araneae; family Araneidae; genus Argiope; species Argiope bruennichi. The sequence goes on from NC_079162.1 coordinate 55,496,153, forward strand.
TTTTTGAACTTTGAACAGTTAAAAGTATTATTTTTCTTCTCTTAAATAATACGTATACAAAATTTGGTTGAATTTGATCCGTTATTTAGAAGGAGATGCAAAATGTAAATACATAATACCCAAAATGACTTTTATTTATGTTATAAGATTATATGGAATTTCGTTCTTCAGTTTTATATTAAACGTAGAAATACCAAAATTCAAGATTTAAACGAATTCAGCTAACCGCAATCTAAATATAATAGCAAATACTTCATTTTATAAAGAAATGCTTTTTAAAATAAAGAAGTTTCTAGAAATTCCTTGATAAAAAGGCGAATTTAATCAATGAATTACATTTGTTGATACTAAATTCATTATTTAATAATTGATATAATGTTCTCCGCAAAATACAATTAAGAAAAATTTATTGTTCCCACAAAATGGTCAACTAACTGAATCTCATTTGTCTCGCTCTCTATATTTGAATTACTGCGTTTCCATATTCATGGACATAAGGATGATCCATCCTATGACGCGTTTAGACCAAAATTGGACATACATTTACATTTACAATGCAAAGTTATTGTTAATTATCGTGTTCTCATAAAGAGAAACGGATAGCCATTTAAATGCAATTTCAAAAATTTATTTATTAGTCTAATAGAATCTGAAGCATGGTTAGTCAACAAAATATCGGGATTAAATTTTTTGACAATTGCAATAGTTTCTCTTTGCATATTTCGTGCATGAAAAAATGAAAGCACTTTTCACAACTCTAACTTAAGAGAAATTAAGTTAATTTCACCTTAAGTTTAACACAACTTAACTTATAAGAAAGCATCTCCATTTGCAGCGATGAAAGAATCCCAGAAAAATTACTTTGATGAAACTGAGCGGATAAAATATCTCTCCCTCTTTTTTTGTTTGTACTTTAAAAATGGAGCAAAACATGTCTGAGTTCACTGAAATATTCAGTCTTAGCTTTAGAAGAATTCCCTGAAACAAGAATAAAATTGATATAACCGTTTTTTTTTTTTTTTTTTTTTTTTTTTTTTACAGAAAATTTTCGATTTACGTATTGAAGATGAACCTTCAACTCACGAGCAGATGGTGAAACTTTGCCAAGATGTGCTGAAGTACAGTGTTAAAACATGTAAGTACTACTTTAACCACTTTAAATTGGCTGTTCCATTGACATCTTAGAAGCAAAATATTACTTCGTTACTCCCGATTCCTGTTCACAGTGGTTTGTGCTTGACTTTCCATTACGACCAGTAATTTACGACCGCTCCAGACCAACACATGCCACAGAAATGGAGCAGTGTCACTTCAAAACGCGAAAATGTGTTAGTTTAGAGCTGACGGCTTAAGACGATCCACAGGTACTTGTACTTGACTTTTAATTAAGGTTATCCATTCACACTAGCTCCAAAGAAGCACAGTCCAGCGCTGCTCCAAAAACCGAATTAAGTTTGGCCTGGAGCCGTCGAGAATGACCGCATCTGTCGCCACGCATTATCGCTGACTAAACGGAATTCTTACTTAATAAGGAGGGCGCCGAATCCCATTAAAAATAACTTCTTATTAATTTGCTTATTATGTTTAACAATCTATCATAACGTAATAATAATGGATAGAATACAATGTATACAAGTTCAGTACAATATTATGGCTTTTTGCTATTTGTCATCAATTTACTAATGGTTATTTTTGCATCGTTTTAATTGAAACTGTTTTTGCTAAACTTTGAACTAGAAAAAAAAAAAACTTAGCAGCATAATCTACATATTGTTTCTTGTACATAAAATATCAAACTAGACCAAAATCTAATACTGTTAAAATATTATAAACATTGTAAACAGAAAAAAATACTTGATTGATAAAAAATGTTACACTAGAAAGTTCAGTACAAATAAAATAATTATTAAAATGTTTTAAGAAACATGTCTCTAACATTCACAAATTTGTTAAAAGCGAGAATTATGAAAGTTGTGATGAATTAGCAATCGTTGAAAAACAAATAACTGAAAATTCTAATATTTTAATGCATAATTTGAAATTCCAGATCCAAAGTAAAAGGATGATGGATAATTTACAAATAATTATTTAAAATGTTTTTCAATAGAATTTAAACTGATGATGTATAAGAGCAAAATAGCAATTTCACAATTGATTCCACAAAAGAAACTTTAAGCGACAGTTGATGTATCTTCTGACACCGGCCTTAATCGTCGGTTGTCATTTCTTTCTATCTACAATACGATGATTCTCCAACTTCCACAGAAAATGCTGGACGAAAAGAGTAGCTAAATTTTTTTGTCCTACTCCATTTTACAGTGAGAAAGCATCCACTGCCCAATTCTTATCAAAGTCTTTTACTTCGATAATAGATTCTCCGACATTTTGCCGCTAATAAAACTGATCATGCGTATGGTTTGGCTTAAAGCCAAGCCAAACGTCTGCACGTAGATAGGGTGTGGGAGTTTGCAGCGGACTGTGATGTCCTTATTAATTCAAAATTAAGAAGTCCGTTCCAAAATGACCCTAGTGTAATTACAAATGGGGCGCTAATTTAATTAAAATAATCCAATTTCCTAATTCTAAAATTCTAATTCAATTATTTTAAAAACAGCTCTGGTGTTTCCAATGTATAAATATATACAGCGTAATTAAAAATATAATTAAATATTTCAAAACAAAATGATTCTTATAAAAGTTTTGAACTGAAAATGTGAGGTTTAAAGAAATTATTCCTGCTTATCAGTTTGGCTTGCATTTATCTGTAATGCTTGAATTACCAGAAATACAAACTTATAAAGTGGCATTAAAAAAAAGATGGGGAAAAATACGAGTAAGCTTTATAAATCATTTCATTTATAAAGCTTTTGCCTAAACTTTTTATCTGCGATAATTTTCTGGCCTCTTCGTTCTATTAGTTTATAACTTTTGAATATTTAAAAGCTGTCTTGAAAAACATTTACCAGAATATGAAAACAAAAATATTTTCTATAATATAATTAAATATCCAAGACTTTTGTTAAATATATTTAATTATCATCATCTTAGATAGTCGATCTTCATATTCTAGACATAAAATGTAATAATATATTCTTTTGAATATTCTGGAAAATTTCGAATATTTCCTAATAAAATATTCCTTTTTCTTACAGGTATACAGCTTATTTTTAAGTAAATGATTTTTAAAAAATATGTTATTTCATTATAATAAAAACATCTAGGTCTCGCCCTGTTATTTTTAATATTTCATTTCCCTAGACTTAAGCATACATAAATGAAAATAAGGGACAATTTAATTGAAGCGATACGCGGAGCATTCATTAAAACACATTTATTTGTAGGAAATTCGTTTGCACTGCAAATATAGGATGTAACGTAATAAGGAAATGGGAATTTTGATTCATCTTTTCTACATCTCACAAATTGAGTTTGCGTCGACACAATTCAATTACAAGCGACCGGAAATTATAGTACCTGTTGCACTAGTTGTTTCTAATACGTGCCTTTTGCAATAGGATAAATGAAGACAAATGCTGGCAAACAGAGATACAAGACAACGAACTTTACATAGATTGAAAAGGTTATAAAACATGCTATTATTACTTAAATATACTTGGGAATATTATCGTTTTTTGCATTGTTTTAAATATATTTGTTACCATCAATGGTCAACATTCTTCTATGAATATCGACGAATACCAAATATGTCAGTGAAAGATTCACGTATTTTCTTATTATCATCATTATTAATATCATTATTTCATCACTTGTACGAACAAATTCAACATTCATCATGTACTGATGCTGAATGTTGAATAAAAATATTTGTATTACTTTCAGACGAAAATGCAACCTTTAAAGTCATACTTTATTATTAACCCTTTGCATTCGAAAAGTGACTCATGGTCACCATTCATTTCGATGTTTTATTTATTTTTCAATTTTGATAGTTAAAAATACCTACAGAATGGTAAAGAGATATAAATTAACTTTTCGGGAAAATTCAACTTGAAACAATTATATATATTTATTTTTCGGAACAATAAACAAGCCCTTTTATTAGGTGAATAATTATGCATCGAATTACTTTTCCGAGTGCAAAGGGTTAAAATATATTATGATATAGTAGGAGGAAACTTGGGTATACAGGTAAGTAAGATTATTTACCTGTGTACTTAAGTTCACAGGTAAATAATCTGTTGAACTTAAAACGAATTCTAGAAAAGAATAAATGAAAAATTAGAAAAGAAAATAATTCCAATAATAACTTACACAGAAATTAGCGTTATATAACCGCATTTGCTGCTTGCCATTTTTGTTTGCTAATTTATAAAAGTCGGATTCTTCCATTCCAGTATTAACTATCAACTTATTTATGATATCTATCTACGTGACCAAGGTCAATATCAGTGACAAATCCGAATGGCACCACCATTTGAATCGATGGAACTTTTCTTTTTGAGGTTCGTAACATTTTCCCGGTTTACAGTAGAAGGTTCTTTTCCGCAAAATGCTCTTTATACAGAAATAAACTCGTGTTGTTCAGTTAGGGTTTGATTAGGGTGAAAGTTATCCTTATTTTAACTGTATTACATATGCCAAATGTAACTTAATTTCCAGGTCACCCAATGTTCGTGAGCCGACTCTACCAAGGCGTTGATGGATACGGATTGGCAGGGGCGTGGCTTACGGAAGCTCTTAACACCAACCAGTAAGTAATAAAATATCGAATATACAACTTTCGGATAAATAATTAAAGCATTGTTTTTTTTTTTTTGTTTTTTTAAATATAATTTTAACATTCTTTTGCGAGAAAAGTGATATAGAATTTGCTTTCGATAATTCTTTATCTATAATACGCTTGCTTTCAACATTTTGATTTTTAAATGTAAGCAAGTTCCTTTTATTGAGGTGTAAAATTCTTTTTGACTTTTTATTCATGGAAATTTAAGTTGGAATTTACTAGAAAGATGTGTTAAGAAAATTGATCATATACGATATGAAATTATAAAAGAGATTGGATTTTTAAATGTTACTTTCTCGAAATAACCTATTAGATGTTTCTAAACTTCCCAAAATAGACAAATTATTCTAGGTAAATTCACTTAAAGGCTTATATTGATACAATGAATCAAACTTATATATATATATATTATTTGGAAGAATTGTGCTATACTACCGTCCAGTTTAGATTTTCAGAAGTAGTGGCTCATTCTATTTAATTAATTTTTACATATGAAAAGAAAAAAAAAACTGTATTCCAGGAATTCATGAATTATTATCAATGATGAAAGGAAAATAAATTATATAATATCACGACATACGAATATTTATTATTATGTCTAGAACAATTACGCACTATGTAGGAAAATTTACATCGGTTAACGAATAAATATGTATAATTCTTTTCATTATTTTTCTTATACTCAAAATAAATTTTTTTAAACCATTTTTTGTCATATTTCTGCCTGTTATGTCCTTTAATTTAATTGCCTAGATGCAATTAAATTAAATATAATATAAATAATAATATGTCTATAATATAAATAATAATATGTCTATAATATAAATAATAATATGTCTAAATATAAATAATAATATGTCTTTATGTATATGTCTTTATTTATCTTTCAAATTATAATATGTCTTTATGTACGGAATGATAAACTATCTACGCTCTGCTTAAAGATCAAAGTTGCACGCTCTATAACAAAAATTTATCCTAAAAGTTAAATTAGATGAACTTTGGATGAGACCATGCATGGCATCATGAATAATAGTTACTGAATGTAAATCTTTGGCGTGAATCTAGCAAGCGAGTTTTTTTAGCGATTAATCCATGGCCTGCAGATAATACACAAGTGCCTGAAAACCGAATTTGTATTTTGGACACCCTTTCTCTAACGGATTAAAAGTAAATTCTGGCATCGAACTATAATTGTAGTCACAACATCACATATCAAATTTCCTTCATTTAAGTCGTTGCATTTTTGTGAAATTGCATTTCGATGCCTGCGGAAGTGCACATCAAGATCGGCTTATATCATCATATAAGACGGTCAATCCCTTGACAGATTTTATTTCAAATTTGGTAAGATCTATATTTTAGGTAATAAACAGTGTACCAACTTTTATTTATCCAGCTCTTTATGTTTTGTAGCAATCGCGTGCACTTCTACTCGGATAACCGGAATGAGAGGCATTCTCTGAATGGATTGCGTTCAAAATTTAATAAAAATCTACATGTTTGCTGTGAAGTTCATATAATAAATTTCATCCATCTAGCTCAAAGTTTTTTTGAGTAATTGTGTTCGCAGATAGACAATTCGAAAAATATATTTTTCGGCCTCCGGGAAGTCTGAAGGGCCGCGGTGGCCTGGTGGTAAGGTCTCGGCTTCGGAACCGGAGGGTTTCAGGTTCGTGACCCGATTCCACCGAAGAACCGTCCTGTAAGGGGGTCTGTTGCACGTTAAATCCGTCATGATCAAACGTTCTCCCGCTGATGTGGTGTGGTGTGGAGAGGGGGGTGCCAGCTCAGGCGTCGCCCTCGTCATCTGACCACGGTTCAAAATTACGAGGTCCGTCTCAAAATAGCCCTAGTGTAGCTTTAAACGGGACGTTAATATAACTAAACTAAACCGGGAAGTCTGAAACGTATAGATTCGGTAAAATCTCCAGTTGAATTTTTTTGACGAATATAATACTTTCTCTTTGTATGCTTCGCATTTAAGAAAGTATAAATGGATGTTTCATATTCAAGGAAGTCTGAAACGGGGTGATTTATCAACATACGGTGTCTCAAATTTCTTTGGTGATTATATACTTTTTCTTTGAATCTTTCGTACGCAAGGGGGAAAAAATGGACATTTTAAAACTTCCGGAATTTCTTTTAGTAATACTTCTGGTTAAAATAAATAAATAAAAGGAATTAAAAAGGCAGTTCACTGTAGTCTCGTGGCAAAGGCATGAGATCGGAAATTCGTGTAATTTCTGAACTTTCTCTTTGTAATAAATACTCTTATTTAAAAAAAAAGGGATTTAAAAAAAGTGTCTCACTGTGGCTTCATGGCTTCGAGAGCCTCATTCCACAAAAAATATGCTGTTTGTACGAGACTGAGACACGCTAAATCAATCCAGGATCACATACCTTTCCACTGTTGTGGTGATGAAATTTCGAGGAAGCGGGAGGCGGCTCAGGTATGGTTCTCAGCATCTGACTATTGATAAAAATGACTCTGTCCGTGTTAAACTAACTCTTTTGTAATTCTTAAATAGGCCGTTTATCCAATTAAGCTGAAAATCTAATAATAAAAATAACATTTGACGAAACATGGTTTTCTAAACAACTAAATGCATATTAAAAACAATGAAATAAGGAATCCATACAACGTTTAAAATTTGGAAAAACAGATGTTCTATATAATTACGGTATTTCAGTTCAATAAGCAAAATCCTTTCTTTTACTTTTTTTTTCTTCAAAAATAAATTTCTCAGAAAAAGAAGTCACGATTGTACAAAACATATCCTTATCTCACCTAGAACCACTTACGAAGTAGCTCCCGTATTTGTTCTGTTGGAGAAAGCTTTACTGGATGAAATGATTCGGATGGTTGGATGGGAGGACGGTGAAGGGATATTCTGTCCTGGTAAGTTTTTGCTTACACTTTTAATATAACGGCTAATAATTTAATTAGCAATTGATGGTTTTAATTACCAAAAAGAGTTGATTATATTAGCGTGTCCCAAAAGCTTCTTTCTCATCGCGCTATGAATAGTCTTATCTGGCCCTGTTTGTGCAAACATGCAGGTTTATCTATTAGCCGTCTATGTCATCAGTTTCAATCGTTCCAGAGCTCTAAACTGTCGCAAAGCCGGGGCTACACCCCACAAAAGTTCTTTTGTCCATTTAGTGGGATTGGAAAGGTGTAATTTTCTACGAGCTCCTTCCTCAAGATGAAGCAATAAATTCTACGAAATACTGTCATCAACTGTATCAAATGAAAGCTGCCATAGCAAAAAAAAAAAAAAAAAAAAAAAAAAAAAAAACCTCGGCCAGAATTAATGAACCAACGAGGCGTTGTTTTTTATCATGACAACGCGAGACCACATATTGCATTAGTCTTAAGAGTAAAGCTCTTACTGTTTGATCGGAATGTTTTACCACATCCTGCATACTCTCCAGATCTCGCTCCATCTGATTATTACTTCTTTCTGTCCTTAAAATATTCTCTTCCCGATAAGCGCTTTAAATTCATCAGCGAAATAAAAGTGCATCTCGAGGATTATTTCTTATTCAAATCACAACTATTTTAGAAAGAAGGCATAATGAGGCTTCCTGAGAGATGGAAGACGGTAATAGAGCAAAAGGGTTCTTATATAACAAAATTCATTCATTTCATATTAGAAAGTGTATTCATTTCATATTAGAAATATGAAAGAAACTTATGGACACCCTAATACATGAGATGATTTTAATTGTGTTATAAAGAAACTGTTATATTTGACTCATCCATAATTCTCAGAAAAAAAAAATCACTATTATATCTGAACAGGTGGCTCCATGGCCAATATGTATGGTATGTCCTTGGGAAGATACTACTTCAATCCATCTGTGAAAACTAAAGGGTTGCGAGAACTTCCTCCCCTTGTATGCTTTATTTCTGATGAGGTAAGCTTATATGATTATTATATTCCTTCATCTATTTTATTTATTACCTTTTTACTAAAATAAAAATTATAGGAGCATTAAAGGCGATTTCTAAATCAAAATGTCGGTAAAATAAAACAAATAATTACGTTAAGAATATTGTGGACTCCGCGCATGCGTGAGTTTTATTAATTCTATTTACGACAGAGGGTCGCTAGCACTTAGTAATGATGTTTTAGCTTCGATGCTTCACTGTGTATCAAATTTGAAGTCATTTTCAGCCGACCACAAAGTCCGAATGTTGCTATTCACGGATTTAGATTTCACCGTGCGGCTTCTTGTTCTAGGCGTTCTTTTATGACTACTCCTGGTTAAAGTGTCTACAAAGATCAATTTGGAGATTTGACTTCCAGTTACAACTGCCATCTCAGTTAGCAAAAATTTACAACCTTTCCGAAACTACTCCCGATCAGAATCTCTGTCAAGATAAATTTGGAGATTTGACTTCCAGTCACAATTACCATCTCAATTAACTAAAATTTACAACCTTTCCGAAAGTACAAAGCAAATTTTCAGCATGTCACAACCACATTTAGTAATTAAAGTCACAAGTACCCACCTGTACATCTGGTCAGTGTAGGAAGCAATTCTTTCTTACGGTCTTTCCAAACTGTGAGAATCTTCTGAACGAATATATTACAAAGATTTCAGGTTTTAAATCTGATTCCACCAAAGAGATTACGTCCATGTTGGGCTTGTATACACTAATTTTGAGAATGAAAGTTACTCCCGTTGGTGTGGAAGATAGGAGAGAACATTACTAGCTGAAATACCATCTTCGTTTCTCGCCACATTTCAAAATAACTCTTATACTGTTTCAAAATAGGTCATTAATATAATCAAACGCCTCTACATAAGTCAATCTCAATGTATTGACGATTTGTGAAAGAAAAATTTATTTATTTAATTGTGTTACTAAGTCTACAGGCACCATCTAGTTTGTTGTATTTCATAGTTAATGTCTCATTAACAGAATTTGATTGTAAATTTGTCATTGCTGAAACGTACGCAATATATTTGTATCTCCTCACAGCAAAATATGATAGACATAAGGTGACTGCGTGCGTATTACATCCATTATCCAATATGGCTATTCATCATAGGTTGCAGTTAGTTACGTAAAACAGAGGAACAAAGCATAGTTATTGAAAAATAGAAAGTAATGACGAACGCATTTGCTGTTAGCTCAATATTCAAAAAACTAGTTGAAAGAAGATATCTAAGATCCTTACGGATTCTTTAATTACTGGAAGAGGTGATTTTCGTAATAGACAGTTATAATTAGCCAATTAGTACGTCCATAATACTATCATACAAAATAACTTAATCGAAACTATAATGTTCTCAAATTATACTTTATCGGATCTACTTGATACTCAGACCGCATCAAAACTTCTTTCATTCATTGAGACTAAAGTTTATAAAATAACAAAAATTGTAACTTTTCATTTTAGAGGCGCTTAACGAAATTCTCTATGAAATTTGCATAACTTTTTATATGGTTAATTTTGGTCGGATATCCGAGCCATAAATTTCTGAATAATTTTGAATTTTTTGTTCTTTTAGGCTCATTATTCAGTGAAGAAAGGAGCTCTCTTTTTAGGATTAGGAACAGAAAGTGTGATTTGTGTTCCCACCGACTCTCAAGGACGAATGATTCCCGAAGAACTGGAGAAAGCAGTCATTAAAGCTAAGAGCGAGGTAAATTATTTTTGAGAGATTTATCAAAAATGTAGTTATATAATACAATATTTATTCATTCTAAAATATTCATCAATTAAAATTTGATTTCTTATACTTATTACAGGGAAAAGTACCATTTTTCGTGGGTGCCACATCCGGAACTACAGTGTTGGGTGCTTATGATCCACTTAAACCTCTATCTGATATCTGCAAGAGACATAACATGTGGCTTCATGTGGATGTAAGTGTTTTAATAAAAAAAGTATATTTGTCTATGGAACTCCTGCTAATAATAGATTAAGCCGGAGTCCTGGCCTAGGGGTAGAGCGTCTTTCTTCCCCGTGATCTAGGCGTCCCGGGTTCGAGTCCTGGTTCGGGCATGATTGTTCTTCCCCCTATGTTCTATCTTTGAGGTGTGTGAATGAGCCCCCCCCCCGTAAAAAGGGGTTGTGGAAGCGAGTCTGCTGCCCTCAGGCACTCAGGGGTCTTTTCCCTCAGAAGCTACTGCACCCCCCCCTCCTCTTTCCATAGTAACGGGGACACATCATCATCATCGACTTTTAATTCTCAAACAATGCAGAATAACTCAAATTCAATTTATAAGATGATAAATTTAGAGCAAAGATAAAACCCAATCAACATTGCATAAAGGAACATGGCAGGAAACAACAACGAGTTGAAATGGAGGCGCGGTTTGTCAATACAGTAGTTATATTTCAAAACAGGTCATTGTAAAGTTCTGATTGCTTAAGGAAAATGCCGAGAGGACGAACAAGCCGACTTCTTTACAAGAATCTCCATCGACGAAATGCTGCGTATATATGAAAAGGTTAGTCAATCCATGCATCACCGCTGTGAATGGTAAGAATATTGAGGAATTGCTGTGAAAGTAGTCATGTGTACATAACACGCAAATGCATAGTAGAATTAAATGAAGAATTTTCAGTAATATCTAGCAGTTTTCTATAGCTATTTCTAAAATATTGCTCTGCAATTTCTATCTCTTCAGTTTCTCCAAATCACATAGGTGTCGTTTCCGCTGGCGTAGTGTAATGTGATTGTGACTATTCTTTTCTGTACCCTACAACTTTTTTTCAGATTCCATGTATTGATTGTTATGAAGAGAAACGATTGCACTTTAAGTTGTTGTAAATATTAACTGTGAAATGACGAATATATTCATTTCATAGAATATTTCTATAATGGAATATTTAGATATCATAAAGTATCTCTATTACTTATTGAGATATTTTACGTTCAGTTATAAAGTTATGGTGAATCAAACTGATGTTTTTAATCATAGAAAAGCTTCAGAAATTCTGAGTTTTGGTTTTACGTGAACGATGTAAATAGTATAAGTAAAAGCACTAATTATTAGTGTTTCTAATAGTTTTTACTTCTTCCTTTAATTACTTTTATTTTCGAAAATACTTAAATTTATTTATAATTTTCTCATATAACTTTAAAAATTGTAATTTAAATAGCGTAGCTGCTATAAGTGCTTGTCATCATTGTACAAAATAACTTATCAATGCATAATCTGAAGAATTTCAAAAGTTATGTTTAAAATGATTAACAAGTTAATTATTGCTGCAGCTATATATTTAAAAGAAAATAAATTGATTCAAATACTTATTTTATCTATTCTTTTAACACAATATGCTTTAGATGTTTGATAACAGTTTGTAGATAAATTAACTCGCATGAAAGCTAATTACGATTCTAAAAAGGATGTGCATCTATTATTTAAGAAAATAAGGTAGTAAATTAGAATTTTCTATATACATTACTTTTATCTCTAATCACTTAAGCAGACAGTAAAATTCCGAGTAAAAAACCCTGGCGCATAATGGTCTAAAGTGCTGATTTTGATTTTTTATATACTTTTCTTTGTTTTAAATTCATCAAAACAAGTTAGTAAATTCTCCCAAGTTAGTAAATAAAAGTAAGATCGGAAATACTCAATCGAAAAATTTAATGTGGCAATTTTTAAAGCCATTGGGACCTAGTTTGTTGTAAACAGCTAAACTTTCTCTTTTATGGACATTTTTTATTTAATAAACTGGCAATCAATGGTGTTGGTCAAACTCAAATTTCTACTTTTAAATGAATGGTGCGATTATTGACTTTTGAAATAATAATTACCGATATTGTGCGAATTTATGCTTAAGAATTTAATAAATAATGCAATGATTAATACAAGCCTTTTAATCTTTAGGGTGCATGGGGAGGTGCTACCATTTTCTCCAGGACTCACCGAAAACTTCTTGATGGAGTGGACAGGTGAATTTTTTTTTTCATTTTCAATTATGAATAAATTTTTTGACTTCAATAACTTAAATCTAGGTAATAACCTTTCGTATAAAATTACAAAACATTGAACAAAATTACTCATTTCAACGATCATTGCTCCAAAATTCATAAATTAAAATAAAATTATTCATTCATTCTATTATTTAAACCTTAAACTTACAAATTAAGTACGATTTTATTTTAGCATTCATTTTCAAAGAGCGCTTAAATTTATTTTGTTTAACTTAAATAGTAAACAATTGCCGAACCCAGGAATTATGTCATTAATATATTACGAGTACGCCAAAATTGCGTTCAGCAAAGTTCATTGTTAATGAAAAAAGTTCGTTAGTTATAGTTCACCCCCCCCCCGAGGGGCACCTCGAAATGAGGATGAGAAGCTTCTGACATGGTGGTTGGTTCTCGCCACCCTGGAAGGTATTCGAAAAGGTGGGGGGTCTGTCTCCTACAATCGAAGACGGGTCGTACTTCCTTACGGAAGGGTTGTACCATGCCCGGTGATGGCCCATAGGACTCAACCACAGTTCCCGCCAGTGTTGCTGTAGCAGCAGTCCGGTCATTCAGTCATTTTTATCCGTGTGCCTTCGGGCGTGTCGGAGAGTCAGTGATATGACTTAGTCATAGTTCAAATCAAGAAAGTGCATAAATTTAATATGGATGTAATAAAAAGGGGAAAATAAAACATATGTTAAGGATTTATTATTATTGCGTCACACAGCAGTTTTTTCCCCAAAAGGCTGGCAATTTTCACTTAAGTAGCTTTTTATAAGCGGTAAACAGCACAAAATTATTCAATGCCTGTCATAAAGTGTCCCTCTCTCTACACTTGTGTCAATTTTCATTGCGAAAGCCAAAAATTCCTCTTTCTTTTTTAACAATTCGTTCAATTTCTTGTAAATCAAAGACGCTTTATATTCTTATCGCTGCTTTCATTATAGGCTGGTGTTAAAAAAATGATACAAATCTTGAATCATCGATCTTCAATTGATTAATTCTTTGATTCCACTTTCTTCCAAAGCTGAAAATCCTACTCTGTCCATTGTCATTGAAATTTGTAGCTTTATCTACTACGGCGTATGAATGAAATTCTGAAGCTAAGCAAAATAAATGAAAGCAATTGATATTACACGTGTGTGCAAAATCGTGTTCTGCAAATTCAAATATATAAGTATATATATACTCACAACATTTCAAAGTTAAACTTAAGATTCAGGGTTTCTTTACAAAGTATGCCAATGCTTGCATTAGCATACAAAAGCAGAGTCGTTTCGAACCATAGACTTTCGAAGCTTCAAAATTAACCTTCCCTTTTTTTCTAAAAAATGCTTGGTCTAATTTTGTCTCATTTCTTCTTGCAAATATATAATACCAAAAATTCAGGCATTCTAACTTCTATCAACAAGTGATGCAACAATTTTATCAATGTCAGTTCCAAATTTCTTGATGTATAAACAATATAGTCAACTGTTTCACAAACTGATTGCATTTTTACATAACTTTTTTCAGAGTTGATTCGATTACTATTGATCTGCATAAAATGTCTGGAGTGCCATTTCAGTGCACAGTGTTCTTGACACGTCACAAGGTGAGTCACATTTTAAATTATTCATCCCAAAGATAGCTAAAATAACTTTAAACGTTTTAGTCTGTAGATTAAATGATATCCCTGAAAAAATAAAAATACTAAATTATGATTTTTAACCGGTTAAAATGCGTTATGGCAACGACGGATTGATTAAAGAGTTTTGGCTACTAGAAGCTCAATATTTGATTCCTCCATCGTGAAATCAGATCTGATGAACATTAAATCCTCCAAAATTCCCTTCTTTGTGAAGTGTGGTAGTTTGGAGAACGAGATATTTGTTAGATCTGAATGGAGTCATCATCTTCCCGTACAAAAATTACAAAGTTCAAAGTTACAAGCTTTATCCCAAATGAGCCATCGAGGAAGTATAAAACTGAACGCCTGTCTAACTAAATGAAACTGATGAATACGTTATTCATTAATAAAAATACGTTTTATGAAAGATAATCTAATAAAAATACATTACAAGCTTAAAAACCGTGGTGTTAACTCCTTGCTCTGTTGTCCGTTTATTTTACATTAAAAAACAATAGAATAATAAAAAAAAATTAAATATCAAACTCGTTACAAGACAGTTTGAATACAGAACAACGGAAAGTTTTTTTTTATTTATTTATGTATTAATAGTATTACGAAACAGAGTAGATTTTCCCCTTAAGACCTGGAAAATTTATTATTCGTTTCAAAAAAAAAAAAAAAAAATCTGTTCTTATTGAGAAATCTGTGAAAAAATCTTATTAAAATTGCAATTTTTAATAAATTCGATTTTTTTTCTTAAGTTACATTACAGTTATTATTACAAAAATTGTCAATATTCCATGCATTAAAATCTCGTACTAGAAACATTTTTAAAGAGCGGTGTCAAATCTAATTTGATATTTCAAATTCACAATGATGCTTAACTTCTGAGCAGACTTGTTTCCTGATCATTTCTTAATCCGTTATTGTATTCAATAGTTTTGTGTTTTCATAAATTGTAACGTTAATTAAATATATATATATTCCTAAATAATGGACTTAAATATATATATTCTTAATTAAATTTTTCCGGAGCTATTTTGTATAATTATATTTATTCATTTGAAAGAAATGTTTTTTTTCATTGTTTTAACTCATTAATTCTGAATAATAATTAATATTCATGGAAATTAATCTTCAGTTCCAAATTATTTTTACTTTATTTTAGGGCATTCTGTATAAATGTAACGCTTTGCACGCTGAATATCTGTTCCAACCAGACACCTACTATGATACTCATTATGATTTGGGAGATGAAAGCATCCAGTGTAGTAGGAAAGTGGATTGCCTGAAACTGTGGATTACTTGGAAGGCCAGAGGAAATTTGGGCTTAGAGAAACAAGTGGATACAGCCTTTGCCATGGCGAAGTAAGCGCTTTTCTTTTGAAAGTATCTTGCACTTTTAAAAACTATAGTTTATGAAATCAACGGAACAAAATTTTCAAAACTTTCATTCCAGCCGTTATTTGAGGAGACTAAAAGAGTTTCTAATTAAGTGTTCTAATGAAAAGACTAACATTTGTTAACTCAAATTAATACAAAACGATTACCCATAGAATTACCTCCCCATCTGCCAAAGTAGTTAAATCATCTTCGTTGTGACAACACGGAAAGAGACTGAGGATGATGGACCTTAATGGTCATCACCAGCCATGGTACAATCCCTCCAGTAAGAGGTACGTCTCGTCATTGGAGTGGAGGTAATTCTACCCCACAACATTCCTACGTGCAATAGGGAAGTGAAAATCAACCACTGAATTAAACAATCAGCTTAGAATTAAAACAACTGGATATATCTAATAAAGATTTATTAAAGGCATTTGGGATAATGAATATTCTTAACCAATGAATACTAAATTGGAATATTATGTTATATATTATAACAAACTATTACAGGTTTTAAAAAAAATGGAGTGCATTTTCAAGAGTCAATTTCATTGCATCTACAGTATAATTTTTTAAATATAATCTATATATCTCTATAGTTCATCAAATTAATTATTTGGCTTTCATTTCTACACCTCCGCCATGATCGAATTCAAATCTAATTAATATTTCGTTACAAGTAAGAAGTTTGCCAAAATATGCTTAATGTGGTCCATGCTAATTTTTATTTAGTTCTTTATCCGTCAGATGAAAATAAGCCTTCTCTTATGAGCGAGTCATCTCACAGATTGCGTGGGTATCATTTGCCTTCTTTCTAGAAATTAATTGGCAAAGGTTTCGCGCCTTTTCAATTATTTGCCTAGAACTTCGAGTAATATTAATGAAGTTTCGATTTCAATTGCCTGTTATCAAAAGTCAGAAAAGGCCTTTGCCAAATGTTGTTTTTTTCTTTACATTTACAAATTTTATTTATATAGTTACAATTGTATTATGCTATAATTTCTTAGTATAATATCGTTTTAACACGGCAAGAGAATTTTATTAAAAAATTGTGAATGATTGTTTAAATTCGGCGCGATTAAAAAGTTGCGTTTTTTTTTTTTTTTTTGCATTTTTTTTTTTAATTTTACGATGGACTTTTAAAAAATTTAAAGTTAATTCGAAGAGTAATTCGAAAAAATTCTAGACGTCTTTACAACACTATGGAAATAAAATAATGCATATACAAGAATAAGTATTTTTGTTCTTTAAATATAAGGGTTAAGGATTAAGACATTGAAGATAAAAAGAAAACTAAGATTTGAGAAACTGCCACACTCAGTATGACGCATATAGCAGCAGCGCTAAATAAAAAGCTGAATAAAACGTATATTTTCTCCCCAGGTTTTTTTTTTTTTTTTTTTTTGCTTTGTTATAAGATAAATGATGTGAGTTATTTCTTATCCATGCAACTATTTATATGATAAGAATGTGTGCAGCCATAAGAAATGTTAAATTAATTGCTTGTTTTTATACACACAAAGAATACATAATTAATGCACGGTTAAATTTCTTATAAAATGATAGTAAAAATGTCCGGTTTCATCCCGTTATATTCAGGAATTATGAATTCCTCTAAATTGTCCGCAATATTTCCTGCTGGTAGAATGTATTGTTCCTATTCTTCCTATCATGCATATTAAAAGGTAAAATAAAATATTTAACATTATTTTATACAATTTCTCCATTTATTTTAGGTATTTGGCAGAAAAAGTGAGGACTACCGAAGGCTTCATTCCAGTATTAGATGAGGTAAGGAAACTTTGAATTCAGAATAAAAGGGTTTCGCAGCTACATCTTGAACATTTTTATAGTGAAGTAAGCTTTGAACCTTCGCTTTGGAAATCATTCGCTGCATTCATTATAATTTGAGAATGAATGCATCAAGAATTTTAAACTTTCAAATCCTTAATTAAAATTTAATTGAACTCGTACAGGTAATTTTTTTTCTTGAGAGATATCATATCTAAAACTAAAGGTACGAATAATAAAAATATCTAATTCGTTAATATTTACTGTCTATTTTCAGAAAAGAAAGCTCTCCGCGCAATTTCGTATGCGCGAATCTGTTTTGATTTCATTAATAAGAGTGAGATAGCATAAAAGGTCCTTATATTTTACAAAGCAAAGTTGTAGAAATATTACACAGTTTCGGATACAGTTCAAACACAAAATGATAATTAACATCAGAAAAGAATAGCAAAAAGAAAGGGAAAGTGCTTGTCTCGCTTACTACGTCTCACCACTCTGCGAAGCAAAATCTTTTGTATATGATAGGCACAAGATTCTGAAACGAACTGTATAATATTGAATAAATGTAGAACTTAAGAACTTTCTATGATAAAATTAAGCGCAATTCCCAATTTCCAAAAGGTGAAATTCACCTCAGGTTTTATCCTCCACCCCACCCATCAGTAATGATAACAAAAAGCTTCAATATTTCCATCTTTTCTATATATGAAAAAAAAAAGCGAATTTTCAGATTATCGAATAAAAGGTACGATTCTTATACGTTCATAATCATTTGTCCCTTTCACTAAAGAATGAAATGTTATAATACAAACAAGTTTTAAGACCTATCCTCACTTATGCTGCACAAATTTAGGGATTCGCTGCTAAAACCAATCGAAACAAAATTCAAGTTTTATAAAATAAAACACTACGTATCATTACCAATGCTCCCTGGTTTATGCGGAATGATATTTTACACAGATATCTTAAAATTCCAAAGCTCGGTGATTTCACCAAAGAACTTTCAAGAAAATTCTTTTAATCAACTCAAAACTCATTAAAATACCACAATCAAAGAACAAATTAACTATATCCACTTCAATGGAAAATCTGCTTTTCCTTACTGTACTACTAAATGGACTTTGCCACTTAAACCTCCACAGCTTCTTCCGAAATTTAAATTGCATCTAAAGAACTGCTTCAATTTTCACCTTAAGCGCTTTGAAGCAATATTTTTTCCACTCAACTGATGCACCTAAGGTACATTACTTCTGTGTTTTTTTCTCTGCTACTAATTACCTCAAACTGAGTAGAAGTGTCTAGATACTAAGGCTCTTCATGCATCTAATTCTAGATAATCATTTGCAATATTCAAAGGCAACGTTCAAATGAAATATTCATCATTAACTTCATAGTGATTAAAAATATAACCTCTCATTCACAAAAGCATTATTCGATGAATTTTTAATTAAAACTCGAATAGAAAATGCTTGAAAGCTACATTATCGATTGGCCCCTTTCATCCTACAAATTTATAAATTATAATATAAAAAAATATCTCTCTGTGTTAAAATAAATGACGATATTACTAATCGTTCACCTCACATTCTGAATATATGAGGTCAGTTTCTAAATTGTTTAGATCGATAAGGATGGGTTAAATGACCTTCTTTCCAACGTAAAGCATATTTATACGTGTATTTGATATGCACGGAAGTATATAAGCAGAGTAAATTAAAAGATTAATAAGATGTGAGATATTTCCAAACTCTTTAATTCATCGATAGGCTCGAAACAAAGGTTTCAGGTCATTTTTGATGTGAATGAAAAAGTTTTGCATTATCACATATGCATAATTTATTTTATATTTTACTAGATACAATAACAGATTGATGATAATGTATTTCGTATTTTCTTTTATAATTATAACAGTTTGAGTGTACCAACATTTGTTTCTGGTATGTGCCTCCAAGTCTCCGAGGAAAAGAAAAAGAACCCGACTTCTGGGAAAAGATAGCAAAGGTACCATTTCCAATCAATAATTTTCGATTGTTTTATTTTATACTCAAATTGCTGTTTTGTGCATCAAATTGCGTGTGGTTTTGTCGATATCAAAACCACATGCCCTCCCTCATAAAAACTGTTACAATAAAATAAATGTCGATATCAAAACCACGAATTTAATTCTAAATTCTAATGTCTCAAAGTCGCACATTCCAAACGTTTAAATAGAAATAATGAATTAAAAAAAATAGGTATTGGGACATTACTTTTATTTCAATAATTTTTTATAAGTAAACAAATAAAAAAAGATCTGATATTGTTTTGAATTACATTCAATTTTTGGTTGTTCTAGGGAATATCGTTTTTCATCCAGCATCAGTGTTTATCTATTCTATATTTTCAAACAGATTTCAGGTCCATGTGTAAAAGTGTCCTAAAATTAAGGATAATCGGATTGCAGCGTTAGTAATGTTTAAATATAAAAGTTTATTGATCTTTTCTTGAACAGCCGGTCTTAATATGACTAATTCCTAAAGCAGCTAATGTTTAAGAATATTAATGGGTGAGAAGAATCCTAATCTAAAAACAAATTTTATTTTTAACCTATTTACAGTCGACTATCTAATATTTGAAGCCTAGAAAAACCGCCAGAGTCTAAAAGGGAAAAGATTTGCTGATTTTCTGAGTGTCATGAGGTTTTAAGGTAATAATCGAAGAATGACTTTTTACGTTTGAGCCGTTATAGGAGTGACTCGTTGGGACGTTTTCTACATTCCAATTGGTTGGAGGGTTAGAACTGATCTAGACTGTTGCATTTCTTGTTTATATTGTAAGAAATTATAAACTCATTAATTTTTTTAAAAAAATTCTAAGCCTCTGTAAATGTTACCAGAAACTATCGAGGTATTTATCAGCAGCCGTTTCATTAGCATAAAATGTATATGTGAAAAAAATATTTTATATTTTCGAATGTCTCACTAAAATTTAAGTAATTAATTTAACGACTAACTGATAATTAAATTTATATGATATTAGAACAGAATATTGTCATTGAAAATATACAAGTGTTTAAAATTCAAGCATATTAGAAAATGAGTGAAAACTGAAATTCTATCTTTACAAACATTCTCACATAAATATATACAAAATAAGACGAACTAAGCATATTTTTATTAATGATTCTGAAAAGTTGAATTAATTTTTGAAGGAAATTTTACCCAAAGATATATTCTTTAATTTACAATTTCTTATTTTAAATATTATGAAATCTTAAAATTAATTGTTTGCCGAATTTACTACCAAGTAGTGCCATTTGTGTAGAATCAAAATTTAATTAAATCGACCGTTTAATTGGTAACTCAGCTCTGCAAATATCAAAATAGGGTAATTCATCAAAATAACTCAAATGTACAAAATTTTAAAATTCCGGTGCATCAGAAAATGAAGGAAAAATCAATAACAAAATAATTCTTTACAAACATGAAACAATTCAAGTCAAATAAAAATGTTGAATTAATAAAAGTGCTCAATTTAATTCATGTAGATTCTTTTAATTCCTTTTGTCTAATAATTTATTTTGTTACTCATTTGCACAAAACAGGTCGCCCCAGCTATCAAGGGTCTTGCTGTAAAGGAAGGAACAATGATGATCAGTTACCAGCCAATGAAGAATCGAAACTGGGTTAACTTCTTCCGTGTAATCGTGCACTGCATACCAACCTTAACCGAAGAATACATGGATAACATAATCTACCTAGTTCAGAAATATGGAGAAAAGTTGTAAGCGGAATTGAATGAAGTAGAATTGTTTGTATAGTTGAAATATCCAATATGAAAACGTAAAAATTGTTAGTGTTTTCTTCAATGTTATATATTTCAAATGATCTTTGTGGTGCTGTAACCCGATAGATAAACATCGCCGTTGTTATGTTGGAGAATATTCTATGGTTTATGTAACTAAGATGTAGTAATATCTATGTGCTCCTATGAGAATGTAAACTAATGAAGTATAGAGACTTAGTAAGGCAATTTCGAAACATTAGTTCATTTATTCGTCTCTGTGATAAAATTTCTTTTTATATCTGTGTTCCTTTTCAGTACCTCATTAAATTGTTGCATTTTTTTGCCCATATAAATGTGCTCATGGGATTTTTAGATTTCTCTAAACAAGAAATCAATTTTATGAATCAAATTTAATTTTTTGTAAGTATTTTTCTTTTCCTAGCATATATGTCGTAGATGTCTAATTATACATGTTGAGAAATCTTAGAATGTAAAGTGGTGAATAATATAAGCTTGAAGGTGTATACAAATTAAAATGAGAAATTTTGTAGAATTTAGAACTTGTGTGTTAATGAAAATGTTTTTATTGTATAGACCTGTAGATTTTGTAAAAAACGAGACAATATGAATCCAGTTCTTCCAATGTGTATAGAACAATTCAGTTTATTGCATATGTGTCATTTGTACTTATTCTAGATGATATTTAAGCTTCCTTGTGATTGAATGATGTTAACAAATAATATTTAGGTTTCCCGTAGAAGTTTTTCCCGTAGCAATTTTTATAAATATTTAGATATTTCCATTATCTTAATTCATATGAATATAACTTTAAGTTCTTATACTTTAAAATACTAAAATTGATTACCTTTTAAATTTCTTTATATTCTTAATCAAACATTCCTAGCATTATTAGCAAAGGAGTTATTCATTGTATATAGTGTGTAGTATAAAATCAATTATTACTTTTTTGATTTTAGCCTACTTAACGAATCTTATTTTTTATTGTGTGATGTCCTTAGATATGCTGTCATAGTATTAATGTTCATCTGTGTTCATTTAGATATATAAAATGTGTCTTGTTGGTGTGAAATCATGTATTATTTAATCTTTCGTTTTTCCTCTATATGATATAATAGTTCAATGAATATAAAAATTATGCTTGAGAGCTATTGTAGTTTGAATGTATCAACTGTGAGCTTTTCTTGTAATAATAAATATATTGTTCTCCTTACTTATTGTTTTCAACTTTTCAACTTCATAAAAACGAGTCATTTCAGTGGATTCATGCTAGTCATTTCAGTGGACAAATGAGCTTCATAGGATTTTAAGTTTAGAGTTATAGAAAGTTATTTTTTTCCCTGATAATTTTACAGTTGAATTAAAAACAAACTTTAAAACCTTCAAACAATGCATTTCAATTTGATTGGAGTGAAATTTACTAATATTACACTTATTTCACAAATCAAAAAATTGTATTAAAGAAAATATTGAAACTCAGGCTTTAAATTTGTAATACTTTTATAAGAATATATATGAAGAAGTTTTAATTTTTACATACCTATTTCTTGCATTCGAGCGAAAGACTCTTCAACCCTTAGACATAATTCAGTACAAGAATTACTCCGAATCCAAGCGCTTTATGGACTCTTAGTCAATAAGACAAAACATTTCCAGAACAAAAGGTGTTATCTAATTAAATGGTAGAGGAAAATGATGCAGTTAAAATGAGGGCTTAAATTAAAAGCTTTAGCGTCAAGTGAGGAATGCGAAAACTCATAGCGTTTGTATCAATCAAATTCCGAAAATTATTCAGAAAGTCATCTTGACTCAAAATATTTTATAAAAATGCTACAAATAACTATTTTAAACAAAATTTCTACACGCTATCATTAATTGAATCAGCTAGTAAAAGAACAATTCATGTCAAAATTCTAATTTCTTCTTTTTTTATGAATCGGTTCAATAACGTAGATCTAAACATTGAATGCATGGACGGTCCATGCTAGTCTTCCCTCATCAGTTCCAGGCATGTTTTAACCCGTTGCACTCGGATGGTGCCTCTCATTCACCATTCAAGATGGTTCATCATTTTGACGTTTTATTTATTTATTTTTCAATTCTGATTGTTAAAAACACCTACAGAATGGCAAAAAGATGTAGATAAATTTTTCAAAGAAATTCGACTTAAAACAATTATGTATATTTATTTTTCAGAGCAATAAACAAATCTTTATATGAGGTAAATAATTATGCATCAAATTACTTATCCGATTGCAAAGGGTTAAATTTGAATGAATACGTAAGAACAGCACCTGCCCTAACTTAATTATTTCAAATCAGAACCCAACTACCATCGGGGAAAGCCCCAAACATGGGGGCCCCCGAGTGAAGAAAATATGTATATAAATATACATTCTTTTTTACATTGGAGATTACATGTTAAAAAATAAATCAAGCTTCTTTAAGAATATTCGCATTTTTCCTTTTCAACAGAGAAATTATTTATCTAATTAGAAATAAAGTTTATTTTAAATAAGTAAAATAAAATTAAGACCATACCAAAATATTAACTTTGATAAAATAATTAATGTGTCTGCTTTCTGAACAGTTATAAACAGAAAATTTTGAATTCCAAAAGTAAAGTATACTGAATAATTTACAAAAAACATTTTACATTACTTATATTGCATATGTTTCATGTAATGCTCTTATGATGTCAAATAACTTCGGATATAATCCACTTCATGATTGTTGGCATTCGTCTTCGGACGAGTCCAGTTCACAAGAGGAGTCAAGGTTGCTATAATCATACTTTACGAATAAGACTTCTTTTGCCAAAGCATCTTTTAAAAGCTAAAAACTTTCGAATTAGCTAAGTTTCAGTGTAAATGAAATACTTGGAATCATTTATGAGAACTGAAAAATACCCGAGTAATGTTTACAATCTGAAGGAGATAGTATCGAAAAAACTTTTAATGAATGACAATAAATGATAAGTAAGCATTTCCCATTCCATGACAGCTTTCAAGAACACTATGCGATCTTTCCTCTTAATCCCAGGATTAACACTTCATTGTATTCTTAACTTTCATTTAATCTGTGTAGCCTAATTATTTGTACTAATATATAACGGAAGTTTAGCAATCGAAAATCTGTATTCTTATTTTGATGCATCAATTTAAATTTATACAAATCGAAAAATTGTATACTTTAAAGACAACAGAAACGACATTTGTGTACTAAAAATTGCAGAAACAACAGTTTTTTCTTTCAATTAAATTATTTCAATAAATTTTCAGCATATATTAAAAAAAAAAAAAAGCACTTGAGGGAGTACTTTTTGGAAGAAAGTACTTGAATATTTTTAACACTGTAATTGTATTTATCCTTACGTCATCGATATGCAGAATAAAATATCACGTTCGAATATTCCTTCAAATACCGACAAAGTACCGACTTAAAAAGCTCTAGAGGAAGGGGACACCACGTCCCTGGGAATCTGTCTAAAATGTGAAATTGTACATGCAAATACCAGTTATCTATCTTGATTCATAATAGTAATGTTGAATTCTTTAATCCAACTATATAATAACTGATAGATTCAACCATATGATTGTCATATTATTTCATTCGCCACGACTTTTTATTTCCTCAAATATCAAATCCAACAAGCTGAAAAATAAATTACCAAATTTTAACTGAAAGCTCGCGACAAACTTCCCTGCTAATGTGTCAACTATAGAAGTCTCGATTTGCCGGTTGCCTTTACTGCGCTCCCCATTTCCTACTAATTTGATGTTTTCAACTCTACAGTCGAGTGCCAACAATATTAAGGTGGATTATATCAAGTTTTTTCCTGATGCAACGGAAATTTAAAACAACATATAATATCACACATCAAAGACACATTTATTGTAAAAAAATATTTGAATAAAGTATATGAAGTTACTTTAATTATCGAGATGATCAAGCATAACTTTGCTTAAAGTTGGGAAAGCAAAGAGGGGGCGGGGAAGTATCATCTGTTGTTCCGAGTCTCCTACTAGCCCTGACACGGACTGAAAATTCCAAATTGGTAATGTTCCACTTCTCGTCGATACAATTCATGCGTTATTTTCCTATTTGTACATATATATATTTGAACCAGTGAATGGCCTGGTGGTAAGGTCAATATTTTGGAACCGGAGGATTTCAGGTTCGAGACCCGATTCCACCGAAGAACCATTGTGTAAGCGGGTTTGGTGCACGTTAAATCCGTTGGGGCCAAACGACCTCCCGCTGGTATGGTGTGGAAGTTAGGAGATGGAATGCCAGCTCAGGTGTCGTTCTCGTCAACTGACTGCGGTTCAAAATTACGAGGTCCGTCCCAAAATATCCATAGCGTTGCTTTAAAACGGGACGTTAATATAACTAAATCGCTGCAGTCTATCACGTAAATAAGATTACAGTCTCTTGCTTTGAACTTTTGTTCTTTTTCGAACTGCGATCACAGTCTCTTGCCTGAAATGAGTTTGAAAAATTCGCTACTCTTTTACAATAACAGAAGTTTCTTTATGCTTGTGCCTCAGATTACATGAAAAAATAAAATTTAAAAATACGTATTAACTAATGATATCAAGACAATATTCTTTCCAGAGATAAACGCTTTCACAATAATTATAAGCTCATTATAAATGTCTATGGATAAATTGATCATCAAAACTGTTGATGCACTATAATTCAAATGCAGATGCATGGAAATTTGCTGACAAAATTTTTTTTTTTCGAAGAAAAATTCAAAAATACTGGCTTTCATCTCAGATTTCTAGTACTAGCATATAAAGTTATCTTTTTCAAGTTCAGGCTAAAAATTATTTTGCCTAAATTATAGTACATAGGATTAAATGTTTAAATACATAAATAAGATTTCATAGTAGTATCTGAAACTATCATTAGTCAATGATAGACTGTACTGATGTTATTTTTAATTTGATAATTTCTCATAACCTTGGAAACTATTGCTAACAGATGAGGCTATTTGAGCTATTTTAGAATTCAAATATGTTTTATTGTTCAGCTCTGTCCCATTACATCTACAATTTTTCGTAAAGAAGACAGTGTTTTGTTTATTACGCAGTGATAAAAAAAAAGAGCAATCAAAAATATTTTTCCCAAATGGAGCATTCCGCTCAAAATTTTTACAAATTCTTCAATTATGATGTAAAGACTACTCAGCAGATTTCAATCATCCAACATAATGCATTTTTTTAACCAATGGCTTCCTCTACAAAGAAATTTTAAATTCCAAATTTGGAATCAAAATCTGATTTTCTTTTGACAATCTTAACACTGCCTATATGTGTGAAAAGAATAGACACTTCTCATTAAAAGTTTTCAATAAGACTATTGCAATAAAAAAATTATCCACAGTTTAAAAAAATTTTTAAAAAAGGAAATTGCAATGCGATAAAAATGTCACGCTTTATACATGAATATAAGAATGTATGATTACAATTAAATAAATGATATTACGCACTCATTATGGCTCATCTAATTTTTACAATTTCATATAGTCAATATCTCTATATAAAACATACACAAATAGTTTGTGTTCTTTTTCATTTTACTCACCAGTCCATTTTCTGGAGTATTTGTTAAAGATCATTATAACTTTCCTCTTAATTTGAATCTACACTCCTTTTAAATTTATTGCATAAAAATTTATGCTAATTTAATCAGAAGAAATATTACACTTAGCCTTCCCAGAAGTAACTATGATTTAATAAATCATAGTTACTAATAAATAAATCTATATGATTTAATAAATTTCAGGTTTAAAAATGAACATTTGACCTGAACAAATCAAATGAAACCAAATTTTTGAAATTATTTGTTAGCCAAACAATTCAGAAAATGCACGAAAATCTGTTCCGAAAGAATAAAAAACAAATTATCTGCTTGTAGACTTTAGTTTAATTATATTAATATGTAGTTAATGCTCACGCTGTATTGAGATCGTTATTCTAAATTACAATCAGACGATAATACTTGAACCAGTACCTAATGCAAAAGAATTTTAGGAAAACACTGGACCCATAAGGGATTTACATGTACCAGCCTCCCCCTGGTACTCAGATTCAATCAAGCCTATACAGAGTCATCAATAAATTTCAAGCCCATGATTCTCTCGCCTTATTTGTAATATATGGTTAAATTGTATTCAGTAAAGAATAATATTTAAATTCAGTCATTATAGTGATGAAAGTAGTTTAATGCCATATTTTCTTTATGTTACTATTTAAGAAATATTTACACACAAACACTATGTACTTATTTTTCTCAAACAGATGAATGGATAATTCATCCTCAAAAAAAAAAAAAAAAAAAAATGAAAGTACCCATTTCTTAAATCTCTACGAAGGATTTCGTCTTCTGAAAGCCCATCTATAGGAAGATTTGAATAAAATCTTCTCCATCCACAATCTTCAGATTCCTCATCGCAGTCAATATACGAAAACCATAATTAGGATTAAAACTGCTTTTTTCTTTAAAACTGGCATCTGAGTTACATTCTAAACTGAGCTGATCTTGGTTTTGAATTGACTTGATTTAATTGATCAGGCAAATGGTCTGTGCCAAGAAGGACAAGATCAGATTGCTGACGATTACTGATGGAGATAAAATTATTTGAGGGATCCAACGCCGAATTGTCTGTTATTGTAGGTCTTTCAATTGAATTTTTTGATGGTTTCTTTAAAAGTAAAGATTCAGTATTTGAAATTAATTCTGTTTCGACAGCAAGCCTTCCATCATCTAGTGGCAGCTTTATGGGTACAAAATCATACACTTTCAGTTTTTTTCATAGAAACACTCAAGATATCTTGGGTAGTAAAATCAGGATCTAGTAAACGTTTCTCATTTCTTCCCAGAAACATTTTCTTCGTAGTATAAGTAATATCAGAGGCCGAAGAAAGAGGATTTGAAAACTACTCCCAATTCCTCCTGGTAAAATCTGAGATCTATTGGAGTACAAATTATTTTATGAACAATTTGAAATTAATCTTCTACTTTTCATAAACACTTCAGCTTATTATTCTTAAAATAATAGGGGGAGACAGTTGAAATTATTGATAAAAATCAGCTTGATTTTCAGCAAATATTTAACATTTCAGAAATCGGGAAAAGTTCTCTTCTGTGATCAGTTTATATAGCATAAAATATATATACTGATGAATACTTATTTGTTTTATAGATCAGCTATGCCGTTGTGAAAACAAGTTCATTAAAAATCACTCTGAAATCAAGCACTCTAAAATCCAAAATATTCCACTATAACGGTTTCAGTTGTAACGAGCATCGGAAACTTGCAAGTCAAATCTGTGACCCGTCGAATTCGGTGAGCCGAAATTCAGAGTAACTCCTAACATTCAATTCGCTCCTTCAACGACGAGAATAACAAATTTGCGAGTTACTCAACTTAAATTTGCAAGTCAAGGTTACATCGAGTTGGTGAATACGGCCGGTAGAGACGCATAATCCTCGATTTTTTTTAATAACAAATGCTTTTGCTATTGTTATTTTTAAATAATTGTTCCAAATAACTGTTATTTCAATCACACATTTAATTAAAAATTATTAATTATAATTAGTAATTTATTGCTAATATTAATTTATTAATTTAAATAGAGTAATCTACTTAATTAATTGATTTAATTTTTATTCTATTTACTACCATTTATTAAATTTATTTAATTAAATAGAGCATTTTCTAAAAAAATTAAAATAAAAAAAAATGTTATTTCTTTAAAATTTTTGTTTAGTTTTATATTCTGTCAATAGATAGCGCCAGCAAAATGAATGTCAATGGTTACTTCATGCTCAACTAGAAGACAAGAGATGCATAATCCTCGATTTTTTAAACAATAAATATTTCTGCTATTGTTTTTAAATAATTGTTCAAAACAACTATTATTTCAATCCTACTTTTAATTAAAAAATTATTATTCACTATTGATAATTTTTATTAATTAAAATTGACACTTAATTTGTTAATTTAAGTGAAGAGTTATCGACTTGTTTTATTTATTTAAGCAAAAATTTTAGTTTAAAATCATTTATTTATTTGAATAAATTAATTTCTTTCAAAAAATTGGAATTAAAATTTTTATTACACGTCTATATTCTGTCCATAAATGGCACGTGTAGAATGAATACTAATAGAAGGTCATTTATGAACAATTAGAAGAAAAGTCCCTGCTAGTGGGATCTATCGTTTAAAGAAATCACTGATACTTCGATTTCCAGCAGCTTCACTCTCACAAATACTTTCCATTGAATAACCCTTCGAATGATCGCAACAATTCTGTAATTCGAAGAATTACTGGTCTATTCATTTTTCAACCCATTTACATATTTTCCCCTTTCCCTTTATAACCTCAATTAAGGGGATGGAAGAAGAGATGTCCAGAGGAGAAGAGTATGTCCTGGCTTCTCTTCTACTGCGTAATCAGTTCGCTTAACTTTCGGCTTCGATATGCCAATACCGTGTATTGTTTCTTTGTGGTTTTGGATTGAGGGAAATCCATGAGGTTAATGGATTATCTCGCACCTTCATAGTAAACTGATTTTGTCAATCCTGAATTTGTGAATCCCTGAAGTGATTTTGCATCACAGCTTTAGTTAATTTTTTCGCTCTAGAATGGTAATTCACTGATTTTGCCGAAGACACTGTTAAATATTACGATACTGAATTAGTTGCATAAAACTTTTTACTGTATAGTCATTTGGACTATTAAACAAAAGTTAACTTATTTTATAACCATTTATATAGATAATACGAATAAAATTCTGCACTTCTATCATAGTGGAATGTGATAACTAATTGAGATTTAATAAATTTCTAAAGAATTGCTGAAACTATGAATTTAGTTCTTTTAGTTGCAATATAAACTCTATTTTATTTTTATATTTCATAGCAAATATTTTTTATAAGCAAGATAGCGATTTATTTATAATATTTTGAGTTCAAACTTGAGCTCTTTTGTCCCTTGATTTAATACTTGATGCAAAAGCGCAGACTTTTTATTATAAACTGCCAATGAAACAGAATTTCAGAATTGCACGTTCAAATATTGTAAAAAACTCAGATAAGGAATTTTCACTGTTTAAAATATGTTTAGAAAATGTTTTTGATTCTTTTTTTATATATATTTATTTTTGTAAAAATAACTTTGGCTTGATGCAGGTTTTAAGATCCACGATCATATCCATTCTATTTTTACAGCATTCTTGTTCGCATTTTCTACAATGTTTAAATAAAATTTCAAATGTCAGCACTTCGATTTTGAGCCAATACTAAGAAAAAAAAAGTTTAGATACTACGGAATTAAAGAAAGCCCAAAACATTATTTTGAAAAAGAGAAGCTAACCGAAAATGTCTGTTGGTATATATTAAAAAGTATGGATTTGAAGCTAGTGCGATAAATAATGCTTTCAAACTTATAAAGTGAAATAAAATGTTAATCTGCCTTCTTGTGTCTGTGAGTATCCAGTTTAAAATATGTGGATATTTACTTTGAATACCTCTTTAGAGAAATTTAATTCATGTGACAGATTTAAGAAAGCGTTCAATGGAAAATTTTAAAATCATGTTATACAATAAAGCACAAATTCAATTATATTATTAATTTTACTAATTAAATTGTAGTTTTCTAGGAACTAAAAAAAATCCTAGTATCCATTGAAATGCCTTTGACAACACATATTCTTAAAAATGTTTTACTTATTTTGATTAAAATAGTATAACTTTCAACTAATCTTGTATTTTTCGCTTTTTTTTTTCGTTAATTCAGCTAAATTCTATTTTCTTTTTTTTAATTAAAGCATTAGCATCTTAGTGATGCAGCAGAGGATTAGTTAAAATCAAGATTAGAGAATTGAATATATTCGCCAGTTATTTTGAAAGAGATTTTTAAAAACAATTACCGCTTTAAATTTTCGTGAACAATAAAACATTATTTTGAATATATTTTATTTCATTTAAAACAAAAAGTGAAAAGATATGAGGCCGAATACAAAATAAAATGAAAGTGAGTGGTGTAAAAAAAAAAAAAAATGTATTCAAGTCTCTATGTGTTTAACGTAACGTAACAAGTCTATAAGTGTTTAGTCATTGCCTAGTTTAACCCTTTCTAGGGCCGTGGGAAGTATGCTTCCCACCAAATTTATCAATCTTTGTATGAAATTATGTAGGTTGGCATAAGTTCTGACAAATTCTTTTTAGAAAGACAGAAACTTAAATGCTTCACTTCTTTATCTCACACAAAATGATGCGTCTTGATTTGTTACTTAATTATTAATTAACCAAATTAATTAATTAATCAAATTAAATTTATCTAATAAGCTAAATGAATCCATTTTCTTATTCTAATTCCAAGTCTAAAAATATTTTAACATAATATGACTAGAAAAAAATGGCCCTTTAAAGGGTTAAATAAAAGAGGTTCAGCCTAGCGGCGGTTTTAGTTTTGAAGTTTGTTATTAAATTTTTTAAAGAATTTTATATACAGGGTGGTTATAATTAAACTTCCCCTATAAACAGCATCTTTCACCGCAAACGGATGAACGGATTGCAGCGAAATTTGGTATATAGACTAAACACGAGATGCATTCACGCAATTAAAAAAAAAAGTTCCAAAATGTCCAATAGAGGGCGCTTTTATTCGGAAAAAACATTAACACAGTAAACGACCGAAACGGACTACAGAAACAATATTAACAATCCAGAAGAATTGTGAGTAATAAAATGTAAAACCGGGTAAAGCTGTCAATCTAGGAAAAAAATGTCGAGATACATGTCATCTCGAATGCAGGGGTGTTTGTGGGACCCCAAAAAATCCCCTGAAACTTTTACGGACTTACTACCGACATTTTGGAGTTTCGAGAAGGGGGGGGGGGAGAAATGAAAAATTACGATTATGAAGTATTGAATGACCTAATTATAAAAGTTTAATGAATTACTTTTTTTGCAAAATTAATAACCATTAATTTTGCAAAATTAATACCTTTGAACCCAGGTCACGTGATCGCACATCTGGTCAAACGAAGTCTCTCCCTTTTTTTTCTGCCGCGCCTACTTGCCGAAAAGAATCCAGAAGAGAATGTCCGAGAACCGGGGGAATGAGTCATAACTCGCAATAAGGAAAGAACAAAAAAGAAGTTTTTTCCCCCTTTTCACGCATTATCACTGCCTTTGGAGAAAGAAAGGAAAAGTTTTCACCACACACACTGACCTTGCGTTTTCTGCTTTCAAAGCAAACAAAATTACCCAGATCAAAATAAATAATTCATTATTATTCCTACTTCCTTTTGAACGACGATCCCCGGAATTTCCGGGTATCGAAGTTCAAAATCCCCGGAATTCCGGGGTTTCCCCGGAGCACAAACACCCCTGCGAATGTCATGTCAAAATGTCATCATATTTTACAAGCTTTGAATGTTTATTTACTGAGCCTGGTCGCTTCTTTCCAAGGGTACTTAAAGGACTGGATGCCTTTATTTCTTTTCTCAAGCGGAAAACTGTTCTTTGCGAAATACCTATAAGATGCGAAACTTTATCAACGATTTGATAGATAGAATCTTGATTGTTTTCTTCTCGGAGTCTAAAATAAACATTTAATATGTTTCAGCGTGCTGCACATTTTATTTTTTCTCCTCATCTTGAAGGTGTATAAAGCGTGGTCGGTGATACTTTTTAAGACATTTTAGAAGTGAATAGAAAGGACGATTGCTCCAAAATGACATATTAATGAGAATGATTAATATGTTATGCATTTAAAGCACCGTTTCCCAAATTCGATATTCGTTTTGGCGCATCAAATTCATCTTGCTATTTTCATATTTTCCGTTAATCGGGCCATATTGCATATTCTTCTTTAACAACACATAAAACTTTAAATATGTACTTACAAGGGATAACTTAAATAAATTCAACGTCTAAAACATTAAAAATTGGAATTAGAATGTTTTTCGATTTGCAATAAGTATGGCATAGTACGCATTTCATACTGCCCCTTCCAGATAACTATTCCAGTGTTTTAATAAATGGCAATGCACATTGTTGAAGAAAATTGGCGGAGGGAAAAAAAGAATCATCAAGCGTTATCTTAATATGAGCTGGAATCCCTGGAATACTTCTTCGAATTCTTCCCTTTTGTTAGTTTTCATCTTTGATACATCCGGTAAACAAGCCTTTAGGACCATGATTTCGAATTATTATATTCAACTTTTTGGGAAACAAAATAAAACGGAAAGCTTTCTTTGTCTTAACGAGAAAATTAAGCATTTTTAAGGTGCTTAAAAATGGTTTTCAAATTTAAGCACTTTTCATGACGCTACGCACCCTGAAAAGGTTATGACTTGAAAATAAAACAAACCACAAACCAAAAGTAAGGATTAGAAAAATGAAAAATATTATTCAAGTATTTTTTCACTGTAAAATAAGTATTTTAATATTTTATTTTTTCTTACTTTTTCAGTTGGTTTTCAAAAGAATTATATATTAGTTAAAAATGAAATACTTTGAAAAATAAGAATAAATTGAAGCATGCCATTGAGTAATCTGGATATTTTTATTTTTCATTTTACAACGATCATCTTTTTATCGCCAGCTGGTCTTAACACAGAATGGTTTATTATTTAAAAATGAGACATAAAAAAAGCAAACTGTAAAAGATAGAACTATTTTTATAATATTAACCGAGTACAATTTTCTAAAATTTTTGCTAAATAACTTTTGAATATTATTTTTAAAATGTTGCATTATTCACTGTTCATATAAAATAAAATTCTTAGAAGGAAAGAATTTTCAACAGACAATTTAATAATTAGTTTAAAGATATACTCCGATATATAAATTACTTGTTCTTAAAACTTTTGAAGTATTTCAATTCTGTTTATTCATAAATTTAGGGGGATGTTACAAAAAAATACACAATATAACAGCTAGGAAGTTGAACATAATAAGACTGCATGGCAACATGTCTAAGATATGACTACAAGTGAAACTAGTACAAATCTAAGATGTGAGAACAAGTGAAGCTACTACAAGTCTAAGATATTACTACTAAGCTACTACAAGTCTAAGATATTACTACTAAGCTACTACAAGTCTAAGATATGACAACAAGTGAAAAACAGTTTAGAAATTGTTTTGAAATTTCAATCTGTACAAAAAAAGAAGTACAACGAGTGGCAAAGATAAAGAATTATTAATACAAAGCATTATTTGATAATGTTGTAGATAATTATAAAACCTTATTTGCAGGTATTTCACACTCTTTTTAATATTTCTTCATTAAGACGTAATAAAATGAACATTTATACCTTTTACTTGAAAACATTTGTTAAGAGTGGGGAAATTATGTCATTGTATCCAATTGCATTATGCTTTTCTAACCCTTTTTCTGGGTTCAGAAACAAGCGTATAGACCATTAAAATGCATTTTATGATTAAAAAAAATTAAAAATTGCAATTTAAACACGATTGCCACTCAAATCTGGGGGAAAAATTCACTATACATATATTCAAGATATGAGGAAATGCAAAATTAGTACTCATGTGTTAGTTATAATGCAATATGATTGATTTTAAAGAGCGGAAAAAGCAAAAAATTAATATTATTTGAAATAAAGCAAATTAAAAGAATTTTTATATTTACATGTAAAAAAATTAGTTTCATTTAATGCCTAGAATTTAGTAAGACAAAATTTATATATTAAGGGGGGGGGGGATATATTACCTCGCATGCTCTTAAATTGTCAGCTACACAAAATTAAAGACACGTGAAATAAAACGCACAAAATTTTTATCATGATTCAAATCATTTAATGGTTACTTAATAATAATAAAAAAAAACATTAAAGCAAAATTACTTTTTTTTATTTATTCATTTTTGCCAGTTCATGTGTTTTGGGCATCAATTTTCGCAAATTTTTCAGCTATTAGTTTAATGGAGCTAATCCTTAAGAAATAAGGCATGACATTTTTGTACGGCCTAATGTACATTTTTTCAGCTATTTCACTTTCAGTTAACATATGTGAACCTATTTTCGATATATCATTGAATGCATTGAAGGACGAATGTGACGTAACAAGTTTTAATGCCCATAAAAAGTTCGCTTTAAATTACTGTTCTTGAACTAAAAAGTTCGTAATCTATTTATTTTCGGACATTACATTTGACGGTTTCGGATTTGACATGTCATATTTTCCTGTATTCCTTTTAGATACAAAATCTAATAATAATTATAACTTCTTTGAACTGACACACAATTTTGTTTAACCTTTCTGGCATGACTAATAAGTGCCTATTTTCCCATAGGTTTATTATCATCTTACAAAGCAAGCAGTGCGCAATAAATGGATTTTGTGGAACTTCTCGAGCCCATTCAGCAAAATCAGGATTAATTTTTTTTATCCATCCAATTCATATTAAATACGGATTTCGAGCAGCTCATTGTTTTTGAAAAAAATTCTTTAACTTTGAATAAACTCACAGTTTTTCAAATAATAAACAAACCATTCAAGTAAAGTTGACTAAACAACGCAATGCATCCGCAGATTGAATGTTGCTGTTTCCTATAAAGAAATGTATTCTTATCTATCACACAAATGCAGAAGTCTCGTGCAAGCTCATTGGCTGCAATTCGGGAATCTGATGAAAAATGAACAACTGTCACACAAATCAAAACTGAACTGATCCATACAGAAAAATGGAGGGGGGGGGGAGAGTAGAAAAGTGTGGGTTTCCGCATTGCACAATCGCGATTAGTATTGTTTAGCTTTTGAAAGCGATGACTACGATCTTTTATTCTTGCAATCTTTAGAGATTGACATTTTTTAGATGGGAAAAAAATAACTAAGAAAGTTAAAATTCACTGAATTTTCCCGGGCTTTAAGACATTTTTCAAATTTCCTAACATTATCATAATTTTTCCGCCGATTTTTAAATTCCCTGTGTTCTCCCGGTGGTGTGGCAATCCTGTTTAAATTCTCAAAAAGATTAATCACACTGTAGAGAAAGGCGAAAGTAAAGTGGCAAGGTTCGAACCAGCAACGTTTTAGTTAAAGAGTTGCAGTGTTCTCCCAACCAAGCATTGTTAACTTAACGTCTGAAACATAAGATTTATCAAAGCAAACTCGTGCTTAAATTTTATGACTGTACTTCAAATATAAGAATTGAAAATAATATACTGCATAAATTGGCTTTAAAAATACAAACAAATTAATAAAAAAGCTGAATTCCAAACCAAAACCAAAAATTAAATGTCTCAATACCTTTGTTGAAATACTGAAAACTATAATATTAATAAAAAAATTTCAACTTTTAAAACAAATTAAAACATAAAAAAAAAATTCATAATCAAAAGTACAAGAGCATAATATTATTTTTGAGAAAATTGTTAATCAATAGTATTTTCAATAATTAAAAATTAAGTAAACTTCGTTAATAGAAATAGTAATACATTAATTTTATGAAAAATTATATTATTAATTTTAATTTATTATTCATTTAATTATTAAACTTTCAATACAAAGTAATTTTGGCCAACATTTCCATTTGCGTTTGGAATACAGACCTCTTAGCAGGTTCGAGTCTCTGGAACCGAGAAGTTAAAAAGTGAAACACATCAAGATACCTACATTTTCCAAGCTCATTTTTTCTCTCTTTGGTATTAAGTATCAGCATAAAAAGAAGTTTTAAGTTACACTTTTATGAAATGTTATTTCAGAGTCTGATTTAACTGAAATATCCACATGCTATAATTATTACAAAAGTGCAGTTCTTCATTTACAGATTTTCTCCCTTTATATAACTTCTTCAATCTGAATCACATGTCCATGACTTCTAAATTATCTTGACTGTAAATATAAGAAGAAAAGAGAGATTCTGAGGGGGGGGGGAGGGGTGCGGAGGAAGAAGATTTGAGGGACGATAGCCATTTGCATATTTTGTATCAAAAAAGATCTCAGTGAAAGGTACATATTCAGGCAGTTTTCAAAAGATACAGGTGTGACCTCCAATGCATTTTTACTATCAGAAACAAAAAGACTTATTACAGATGCCCACTAAAAGATTTTAGATTGAAGTAAATTAATCTTATCATCTGCCTTTCCATTTCTTAAACGCATATCTGAAATTGGCGAGCTCAATTTTTTGTTACTGCCACCTATTAGTACTTATTTAGTACCAAAGAATAGAATTTCTTGCTCACTAAGGTTTGACTGATCTGAAACTTAGGAATTCAGGGTTGGATTTTTTATCATATTCTCATAATCTACACTTTCTGGAAGTTTCCCAGCTTCAATGGAATGTTTTATTGCAGAAATATCAGTCACATAATCATCTTCAGCATTCTGAGATGGAATGTTTTTACTTTTCGCAAGAAAATGCTTTAAAAAATTCAGTGGATATAGATGATATGGAAGAAAATAATGAAGAATCAATGCAGTGAACAATTACTTTCTGAATTGAATTTGGTGAAAATAGTTGTATTGATTCTTGCATTTTCTCTAGAAATTCCATTAATAACGAAACTTGGGTGCCATTTCTATTATTTAAGAAGTCCATTTCTTTGCACTTTATTACTATAAAAGAATGCACAAAAATATCACTAAAATTTTGAATTATTTCCTCTAAAGATAAATTTCTTTAAACACCAAATTTTACATTCTTTAAAATAGAAATAACATCATGCATGTTTAAAAATTTTTTAGATCTTGGTGACAACATAGGTGCGGTTACTTTTGAAATGATATATATACTAATTTCATTCCAATAAATTCTAGTATTACTAGGACTGTTTAGTTCAGTGTTTTTTCTTCAATCATGTCTACTGAAGATTTTTTTTCTCCTTCCATACAAATATTCGAATGTTGTTTGCTGTTGGAATATTTTTCTTCAGAAGCATCTGTGCAAATATTTTTCCCTTTGGATTGAAAGGGAAGTTCCATCTTTCTTTTAACACCGATATTTGATTTAGCTTTCTTCGTATCGCAAGACTCTTCCAGTAAAAATTCCATTTCATTATAATTTTCTGTTTTTTCTTTTTCATTTAAGTGATCTAATATGCATGTTCCCTGATAAGAGGATTTTTCTGCAGAACTGAGATCTACATTTTTTGGTACTTCATTTTGCTGGTCAGCTGTTATCTGTAAGTTAGCAATGCTCTCATTTTGCATATTTGGACTACTTAAACATTTCAGATCAGATGTTCCAGTAAGATCTGATTCAGGACTCATTTGTTTTTCAGATTCTGATTTTGTTTCTGCAAATACCTCTTCTAATTTACTGAATTCTGGTTTAGGTGACTGTTCTGGTCTCTTTTGCACAGTCTCTTCAAATTCCTTTTCACAACTTTTAGGATTATCTGACAAAGAATTTTTTAAAATTGCTCCACTCCAGAACATATAGAGATTTTTCAAATTGCCAGAACTAAGCGATGCGTCTTGTCCTTTTACATTGATTGGACCAGGCAAACGTTTTGAAGATGTTCCAGACACACTTGTATTATCAGAATCAGAGGAAAATGTACCAAGAGCTACAAAAAAAAAATAATAATAATGAAAGATAATAAAATAGATAGAAACTAAGATATTCAAAAGAAAGGCACTACAACTATTGAAATTTCCCCAGGACTTAAAAAGCAGCCCAGAAATGAGCTAAGTTTTGCAATCTTACATTGTGAAATTAGCTATTTTCACAGACTTCATGCATAAATTGTTGAACTAGCCAGAAGCGTGCACTTTGGCAGTTACTACTATAACAGAAAAGTGATATTTTAGGCCTCAAATTCACATTTAAAAATAACTGCAGTTCAGCCAATGAAAATAATAATAATAAAAAAACCCAGTTAAATATAAGGGTGTACAGTCTAATCAGGGTCCAATAGCTAATTTCAAATAGTTAGAATAAGGCAATTACTACCAAATAGAAAAAAAACTTTAAATGATGTAAAGAATTAATATTTTTTTATTGTTATTTCAGTAAAAAAATGTATTGTCCAAAAATTACAAAATTCAAATGTTTATGCAAACTCTAAATTACATAATTTTAATAAAATCTTATAAGTTATAAACAGAAAAATATGCTTGAAACACTATTTTAAAGAAAAAAGCTCCACATTTTTTAAGACTAAAACTGATTGAATTATGAAGTAATATTATTTTACATAATTTCAACTGTTACCTTCAAACAGATCAATCGAACAAAAGTTTGAAAAGTTCCTCTTTAATGATATGCTTAAAATAATGAAAAATCAAAGCTTTATAACTTAGTCAGTTTTAATCTCAGAAATGTAAAGTTTTTTTTAAAAATGTTAATCAACCAAGTTTACTTTATTAAATACTAGCCGCCTTTGGCGACCAGCCAGTTCGCCAATCTTAATGTTCCTTAAAATGTTAATAGTTAAATATTTTATGCCATTCCTACTTTAATCACTTCTTCATCACAATATTTTAAAACTTTAACTTTTGATAGTCATATAATTCCCTCATAATATTATAAAGGCCTTCAGTCATAACATAATACGTATCTCTCTTTCTGTTAGCTCCCGTAGAATTTATGCTTTAAATTAAAGTGGAAAGGATGAATCTGCAATTAATATAATATTTTTTACTGAAACAAAGCATTTTTTTTATAATACGATTACTGAAAACAGAGTCACTGAGCGTTTAAACTTTATGGGAATAAAGAATATATATCTTAATTTATGTAATATCTCAAGAATTTGTCAACAAAATTTTCTCAGATTCATCATGACCAGATCGATTAATTAACAATGTTTAATTTTAAATGCATCAAACACTAAGAAAATAAACAGAATCGTTTAAAATAATCGGTCAAAAACAGGCTAAAATAAACTATTTAAAAAACGATATAAAAACTATAAGCATATACAAAAAATATATAACTAACATAAATACAATTTAATTACAAAATGCACACAACTAACCTAAAAATAATTTAAATCAACTCCGCATTCGTTGAAAATCCGTTGTCAACAATCAAAACACAATGCGCATGCATGAATTTTCAACGCCAGTAACGCTATGCAGATTAGAAATTTTTAATTTCCTTTATTCTGTTTTATTTTAATTCAAAAGTACTTCAATTTCGATTCAAGATCGATTAATTAACGATGTTTAATTTTAAATTTACCAAAGATTAAGAAAATAAACAGAATCGTTTGAAATAATCGGCCGAAAAATGTTAGCCCTAGCCTCATTAGTGTGGGGGAAAAAAACTGAAGCCTTACTCATTTGGCGGTGGGGAAAATGAAAAGATTTTTTTTGGCGGGAAAGTTAGTTTTTAATTAATAATTAAAATTCTAATTCAAAATTCAAAAAAAAAAAAAAAAAAAAAAAAAAAAAAAAAAAAAAAAAAAAAAGACCTCAGGTGCACATTTCCGATCTCCAAGGTATACATGTACCAAATTTGGTAGCTGTAGGTCTGGCCTGTAGAGCAACCCTCCCCTCCCCTCACACACACACATTGAGCTTTACATAAATATATATGATTAACAGGACCAAAAAATTTTATATAATTTAAATTTTGTAATTTTTGAAATAATATAATTACACTCAAAAAGCATACAGTATGTTTCTTTACTTTGATTACAGTATATTTCCCATTGGATGTATTCGACTTCCTCTAATAGTATTAAAATTAACGGATTTTTTTTTTTTTTTTTAAATGCGGAGCAAAGATTATTATTCATTTTATTATTTCTTTCTAAATCAAAGTTATTTTCTTATTACTTATAAATCACAAACGAAAAAATAAATAATTTACAGAGATATTTTTTATTTTTTAGAAAATGATAATATGCCTTATTTAGCACTTGAAATCATTTTTAAGCTTCACCATCTTTCTTCTATCATTATTTTAATTAATCCATTATATTAATTTTAATTTAAAGCACAGATTTCAGTAAATTTCTTTTACATTGTTATAAATATCAATAACAAAGAGAAATTTCTTAAAGAAAAATTATTGGAAAATTCGTGAAAAAATATCATCTAAAAAATACAGATATATTAAACGATTTTTAAAATAAAAAATCTTAACAGAAAAATTTAATTTCAAGTTCCTTTCATTATGTCACAAAAAAATGCAAACAAAAAAAATCAAAGTGATAGCCTTTTTCATTTATATCCAACTAATGGGTGTTAAATACCAGTCCAAAATAATTTAGGAGTTTGGGAATACATATCAATTTCTTAAATAATTTTTTTTTTTTTTTTTTTTTTAAAGAAGAAGACAATGAAGAAGGAAGGAATGTTTAGTATAACCACAGCAGTAACATGCAACTTATACTGCAAATAGGATACATTAACCCTATGAACCCTGACCATCCGATATCGGCCCGTTCGACAGGGGACTGACACAAGCGCTTTGGGGCGGTTAAATGAATTTAAATGAGTGCTTGTTGAGGAATACCTTTCACCCCTTAAACTAATTTAACCGCCTCAAAGTGCATGAGCCAGGCCCCTGTCGAACTTGGCGATATCGAACGATCAGGGGTTAAAAGGTTAATGTTATTTAAATAAACTGCACAGCTTGAATCATTTAATTTCATAAACCGTACAAATCAAACAATTAATCATAAATTAGTACACTGAAACAAATTTATTTCTTAGTTTTCCTTTTTAATATCTTAAAATAAAAGTTAAGGAAGATTTAGTCAACATTTAGTTCAGCAGTAAACTGAAAACCAGCAAATGATGCAAAAAGAATTTCAATAATTTGAATTAGTTTTAGTGAATTTGCCAGATTGCCTTTTGTTTCCTACTGGTATATATCCTTAAAATGTAATTTGATCGAAACTGTTCCATAGTTATATTTTTTGCTTTTTAAACTTAGCAGAATTCGACGATCAACTATTTGCTGACCATCCATATACTTATTGCCAAAAGAATTAATCCTCAAAAAACCATTTTAGTGAATTTGATACCTTTTTAAATGATATAAAATTTTATGACAAATATATCATCAATGTGCCCATACTCACAGACCTTGACAATTTTTAAGGAAATCTCCAAAATTCTACTTAAGAGTACATTTTCTTTGTGCGGGGGGAGGGGACCTTGTCAGAGTTTCTAGTCCCAAATACTAAATAAAATATAATGTATAACTCCATCAAATTTTATTTCATATAAAAACTCCTGGAGCCATTCCCGCACCTCCATATTTCAGATATATTGAAATACAGAACTTGGACAGAATTCCTAACCTCAACAATTGAATCATATTGCAAATTTATCGAACTAATCAGAATGATCTGCATTATTATCCAATTACAATTTAAAATAATGCTTTCTATTGTTTTGATTACATGTATTTCATCAAAATCAGTCCACATGATTACATTAATTGATCACCATTGTTACATTGGTCACAGAAGATGCACTATAATTTATCACAAGAAAAGTATAACTAAACACAATAGTATAAGTAAAATTATTGTGTTCATATTAATGATACTGCAATCTGATTGATTAGCCGTATTTGAAAGCGGTGAAATTGTCGAGATAACAACAAAAGTTGGCTAAATCAGTTCAGCCGCTTAGGCTGAGGGCATTGTCAAAATTTTATTTTGCAATATCTCTCAAAATGGAGAGACAGAATGTAGATGTCCATTGGATAAGGTAAAGGTTGAAAGCATTCATTTAAAAAACATTTCAAAACTGTTAATAAGATCATGGTTTTTCTTCATGGAGAGAAAGTGTACAGTAAAGCAGGGTTTTCTCAATTTCTTTCAAAAACAGAGGGCTGACAATTAATGATGTATTTAAGGACCATAAGCTTTCATGTAAAATTTAAGTGTTTGAAATTGATCCAATGGATGGGGA
The DNA here is from genome assembly GCF_947563725.1 of Argiope bruennichi. NCBI lineage: Eukaryota > Metazoa > Arthropoda > Arachnida > Araneae > Araneidae > Argiope > Argiope bruennichi. The sequence continues at coordinate 55,539,293 of NC_079162.1, forward strand.
ATGCAGACTATCATGGGTTTTCCATGTAGATACTGTACAGAAAAAGTAATATTTTTCTCGAAAATGGATGATAAATGAGGGCAAATGACTATAGATGACATATTCAGACATTACAAGCTTTCATATGAAAGAAAGACTGTCAAAATTGGATTAGTAATTGGAGATGGACGATTTATAAATAGATACAATCTCATTGAATTCTGTATGAAGAAAACCACAAATTTTAGGAATAAGTTTTTCTATTAAAAGCAAGGTCAGTCAGGAATTTTTTAAATCAGTATTTTTCAACTGATTTATTTCGAATTAACTGATTTATTTATACCATGTGTAGAGAGAATTGCTGTAAAAATTAAGTACTTTTAAGCACCTTATCCAAAAATATTAAGTATTTTAGTACATGTTATGTATTTAAATCTGCATGTTTTCTAAGCATATAATATTTTCTGTTTTATAATAATGAATAGTTTTTATTCAACAAAATTTTTTAAGTTAATTTTAAATGTAAATTGTTTAAATTTTAATATTTATTTCTGTATTTAAACTATATTTGCACAACATCTACTGTAAAAAAAATTGTCTTTTTGGTTTTGACTAAAATAATAAAGGTAATAAAAATGGAAAAAAAAACTATCAATACCAAGAAATTAAATCTAAGATTAACAATAAAAAGCTGATTTTTTCTCCAATATTTCTTAAAATTAACAAATTACTCGTTTAATTAAATGAATAGAAAATTTCTGAAAATGCAACACTGATATCAGCACAGCATGACCAAAGAGTTTGAATTTTATTTTCATAACAACAAATAAGGTTCAATACAGCTGGGATGGAAAGTAAATTTTCTCCTGTAATAAATAACATGCTATATTTAGAAACTTTAGTTGCAGTCTTATAAAGCTAAGAATAAGTATTAAGGAATGACTACAATCATAAGACTGGCAAAACTGCCATGAAATTGATGAGAGAACAATGCCATTTCCTAAATAAATTTTTACTTTTATATGTAAAGGGAAAAAAATCTTTCTGAAATGATAGTATCGAAACCTTACAGAATAAAAGCTTTGAAAAACTTCTTATTTCATTTACAATTTTAAGCACCAAATATAGCAGGATTTTTTTATATATAAAAACTAAAATTTGTCAAGATTGGTCCAACAAATAATAATTTTCAAATGGATATTATTCCGCGGATACACCATGAAAGAAATCACAAAAACTGAAAACTTATGACTTGAAGTTAAAATATTATCCTACTAGATTTTAGATGATTGACTAACATAATTACACACTGCAATTAGTTACAATTCAGTATAGTACATAAGCTGTTCAATCTAATCAATCTAATAAGCTGTTTAAAGGATTGCTCCAAAAACTACATATTAATGAGAATGATATGGAATGTGTAATGTAATAAAGAGGATTCAATGCAAGTTTTTTTTACAACAGCTTCTACCAATTTTCCTAAACTTTTTTTCAAATGTATTTCGAGATGCAGCAAGTATGGCACAGTACCTTCATGATAACTATTCCAGTGTTTCAATAAATTGGAATGCACATCATTGTTGAAGAAAGAGGCAGTGGGAAAAAAAAAAAGGCCCATTAGAACGCTATCTTAATAGGTGCTGGAACCCTCGGATCCTTGGTTCTCTTTCTTGATACATCTGTTAAACAAGCCTCTATGATTGTGCTTTCGAATTATTGTATTCAATAGGTGAGGATACAAAAAAATGCTGTCTTTGCACTTTTTCTCGAGAAAATAAAGCCCTTTTTAAGAATTTTTTCCACCCAAAAATAAGGTACTTTTAAGATGCTTAAAATTAGCTTTCAAATTTTTACACTTTTCATGGTGCTCTAATTAAAATTCTTCACTCATGGATTTTGATATGATAGTCACAACTGGCAGGCATTCTAATTTTATATACATATAAGGTTGAATATGATCACTGGCAAAAATGTTAAAATTTATACTTATTTTATTTGCTATTCAGGAGAAAGTACCAAAACAATTTCACCAATACTGATTTTACTTCAGCAATAAGCATGATTAATGATTTGTTCAAAAAGTTAAAGGCATTAATATGGATTCAAACTTTAAAAAAAATACATGTTCAAATATCTCTTTTTATTTCTAGTGCAAATCATAACCACTTGTCCAAAAATTCTTATTTTGAAACAGCATTATATAATAAGCTTGCTACAGTTTTAAAATAAGTACACTTACTTGGTGATGCACATGAACTGCTTTCAGGAAAACATATGGAAATCTTTTCATTTTGAGATGGATGTACCAACATATTTTCAGATGATTTTTTTTCCATTTGCCTTGGTATTATTCTTCCATATGCCATATATGCCTGGAAAAGGATATATGAATTGAATTAAAGGTAAGTCCTAATGATTTTAAATTGTCATTGCTAAAATGAAATATCAAATGATTTGAAGAATAAGATTTAAATCAAGAATTAATTTTGGCACTTTTATACTCTTTATAAGAAATTAAATTCAAAAAGTTCATCAGCTGAAGTTAAAAAAGAGAGAGAGAGAAATATCAAGAATGGTGTGTTAGCTCAATTATTATTCTGATCAACTGAAAAAATTATAATTATTCTAACTGGCCATCAGTCAAATTTTATTACAATGATTTTTTTTTTATTTTAAAACTTTGCTAAAAAATGCAGATAAAAAAAAGATTTTCAAAGCATAAAGTTTAATAAAACTGGCAAGTCACATGTTAACAAAATTCAGTACAACCCTAAAAAATTCACTAAAATTATTTTTTCCTTTTTAATTCAGTAACCATATTATATTCAACATATAAATGCATGTATGTATGTATGTATGTATAGAAATAAAATAACACCCCAAGTGAGAATAATAACAATAATACAAAAAAAAGTGGATTTTGAAAACTTAAATAAATAGAATTGAATTAGAATGCATAAAGAATAAAAAAAGAATATAATTTTATGTGCATCTAAATTCTCCAAGAGGCTTATTACTTTGATTTCATAACATTCATTTCAGACAACTCAATTGCATATATGCATAAACTGTATTTTTAGTTATATTATCAAATATTAGAGATCTGAAAAAATACATTATGCCTGAAGTTTGGATAAAACAATGTTGGATTAGCCACTTTACAATTAAACATGAAAGACAAGGAAAAGAGAGAGAGAGAGAGAGAGAGAGAGAGAAAGAAAAGAAAAGAAAAAGGCAATTTAGTCACTTGGAGGTTTGATAAATAAAAAATAATTCATGTATACCTACTTCGTAAAATTCGTCATCATCACACAAAGCTTTTTGAAAAAGAAAGTTTTTTTCTAATTCTCTTACAGCATTCTCCCTAGCTTCAAGTTCAAATTTAAGAGCTTTTTGGAGTAGTTCGAAAAAACGTACTTTGGTATCAAGACTTTTCAACAATTCCACATCATCAGATCCAGCTAAAAGAAAAAATGTATATAAACAAAAAACAATTTTAATAGATAATATTTTTTAAAGAAAATGCAATTATAAAGTTAGGTTGATTAATACTAAATTGAAGTATACTTTGAAGACAATAGATTACTTCTATTTAGGGACATAAATAAATATAATTGTGTCTTACTGCAATATAAAATTTGTTTTATCATCTGAACTTTTAAAGTATTCAAATCATATAAATGCATGTTTGCCATAGTAACACAGGCCTTCAAAACAACTAATTACCATTGTTGAATAATAAAATATTAAATTTCAGTTAACAGATTAGATATATACATTTTTTTAAGTTTACATACATGCTGTAAATTCTTCTTCTAAGCAGAAGTAATCGTTTAGTACTTCTTTTAATATTGACTTCAGTTTCTGACTCTTATATTCTTAATGTCATAAGTAATTTAAAATCATTCCTAGTGAATATACAGGGTGTTTATTTAATCCCGGACCCATTTTGATGTTTAATAACTCATAAAATAATAAAGACAGATTAAAATTAATAACATAAATGGTTAAATACTCAAAAAGTTTCATGATCCTTGTCAATGAACTTCCACGTGTTCCCCCTTCGTCGCACGGAGAATATCAAGTCGATAGTCAATTTCACGCCAGGTAGCGGCAAGCATGTCGGCATCCACAGAGCCTATTGCGGTTGTAATTCTGGCTTTTAGGTCATCAATGTTCGACACTCTCCTCCTGAAAACGTTGTCTTTTACAAACCCCCAAAGGAAAAAGTCCAGCGGCGTTATGTCAGGTGATCTGGGTGACCAAGGAATTGGACCTCTTCGCCCAATCCATCTTCCTGGAAAATGGTCATTCAAAGAAGTACGAACGATGGTACCCCAATGAGGTGGCGCACCATCTTGTTGCAAAAAGACATGTAGCTGAAGCTCTTCTAGTTGTGGAAATACGAAGTTTTCAACATGTCTAAGTATACGACTGATGAGACCGTCTGTAAAAAAGAAAGGCCCAATGACTCGGTCGTGCATTAGTCCGCACCACACATTAACCTTTGGGGAATTCCTTTGTGCCTCACGGTATTCATGGGAGTTTTCAGATCCCCATATGCGCACATTATGGTGATTAACAATGCCAGAAACATGAAAGGATTCTTCATCGGAGAACATTATGCGCTTCAGAAAATCAGCAGCATCTTCTATCCTCCTTAGCATAACTGTTGCAAAGGCCATCCTCCTAGGCCTATCGTTCAGTTCCAAAACTTGAACAATTTGAACTTTGTATGCATGCAGTCTTAATTTTTTCTTAATAACCTTGTACACCGTCGAAATTGGCATATCCAATTCTGTTGCCGCTGATCTCAAAGATATTTTAGGATTGTGTAAAAATGTCTCTCTGACACGCTCAACATCAAAATCACTTCTGCAAGGACGTCCGGAACGTTTCTTATCTGCGATACTTCCAATTTCTAGAAAATTCTTTTTCCACCGCAAGATGCTGTTTTTGGATGGAGGATCTCTTTGGTAAATTCTTCTGAAATTTCTCTGTCTTGCACTATTGATTTCGTTTCTATGAACCACCATAAAATCTGTGCTTACTCTTGTGGTGTATGCATTCTCCTTAATATCCGCTCGAATAAAACATCACATACAAAAGTACTACATAGAACAAACATATCAAAAGTAAACATAACATTGCAACAGTTTCCAAAAACAAAAGAGAGAAAAATGCAATTAATAAGCAGACGATATTTAGAAAAGTACAGATATTTAGACTGGAAAATGAAATTATCTGAAATTAACCACACGCGCTGAGGATATTTACAAAAGTAAAAATATTCAAACCTGAGAAGGAAAATATATGAGTTATTCCATCAATAAATGCCATAAGTTTGTTTATATCTTCATTATTTTATGAGTTATTAAAATGGGTCCGGGACTTTATAAACACCCTGTAGAATTCCTCCTTTTAGGAAATATATAAAATTCCTGGGTGACTGTGAGAGAAGGGGAATTTCCTCCTATCAAAGATGATGAGCCCCCATTAGGGAAAATAAAGCTCCTGGGGAAAATTTGCTTCAAGATGAAATTTTTCCTATTTTCTCCCTAACTGCAGCTTTTTAAAAATTTAATCAGAGACATTACGGTTAACACATGAATAGTTAAATCTGGATTCTCTTAAGCATCAAAGGCTTGATGCCATAGTCACCAACAATTTTGAAAACAAAAGATATCATTACTTTTAGTTAAATGAACTGCAGCAAATCATAAGATTTAAAAATCAATATGGAGAATAGGTGTTGTGTTTATGCAAGATGGATCTATATTAAAAGCCTTATTATTATATCAATACATTTCTCGAGTTGGTGACACATTTTACAAAATGAATAAATTGATAAAAATGTCGTGCAATCTACCAGTGTTAAACATATGCAAGTGACAGAAGTTCCAATACATTTTAAATTGTTAAAAACTATATGCACACTACCATCATATTAGACTTTAAAACCTCAATCTTTAGAGTAATAAATTAAGTAAATAAATTAGATTGTGCTTTATAAAGAAAAACTTAATGAAACATCTTTAAAAAGAAAAATTCTGCAGCATTAATATTATTAAAAATTATTATCATCTTGAGTTGGTTCATCATATTTTCCAATAAAAAATAACAGGTTTGTCTATTAATGTTTATATCTCTTTTGTAATATAATAAAGGTTCTATTATTTATAATTTGAAAAGTACCATTGGAAATGTCGGAATGAATGCAAAACTGCCCTACATATTTGTAAATACATTATATGTTTTTGTCATGTTTAAAGATATCACATATGTCCTAGTATCCATGTATGTTCAACTCTTGAGAAGAATGTAATAAGATAAATATTAAAGTTTTACTTTTAAATCTCAACTACTTAATTTAAATAATGCATATTATTTTAACTGAATTAAAAGATTTATAATTTATTTCACCATTAGATTTTATCTTTGTATTTTGTTAGGGCCCAAATTAAATTTTAATTAATTCTAATTAGGGAAATAGAGTTATGTGATTTAAGGCTAACTTTAAGGCTAGAGAGTAATTAGTTATTCTAAAAAGTACACACTCAAAATAATCAAATAATTCCCACGCTGAAAAAAAAAAGCTTATATTATATACACAAACATACAGATTTTGATATCTTTATACTCAGCTCATTCAATTGGTTATTCAACTAAAAGATAAATAAGAATCTAGTGAAAATTTCTGATCACCATATTACTTCTCCCTAAGTGTAGCAGGCTGAGCCCAGTCACGCAGACTATACACTCTCCCCCAACCATTAGGCAGACAATGGCCCCTATGGGGAGGATTCTAACATTCCTGCTCTTAAATCCCTTAAAATTGAAGGAAATTAGTAGTTTTCATCCATTCAAATGTACTCCACTAACGATCAACTGAAATATCAAAAACGTTTTCTTTTAAGATGTCCATCAAATTCTAGGGAAGGTAAAAATCATGAAATTTTCTGTCCCTATTCTGAGAGTTGCAACTACATCATTTCAAAACTTTTACTGTAATTCAGGAATAATTATTAAAATTAAATATTTAATTAATTAAAATACCACTCAAGGAACACAATTTTTTTTCACAAATGCCATTCAGAGTATGTTAATTGAATTTTCTACTAATTTTCCCACCAGATTTTAATTAAATTTGCATAAATTGTAAATGTAATGCATACTCTGCAGTTGATAAACAGCAATCAATATAAGAATATGTCAATATACACATGTAAAAAAAAATCCATAAAACTTTTGCATAACAGTTCACCAATAATAATGATTAATTGATGATTTAGTTTAATGAGGCTGCACTGCCATGTGAGAGCATGAGAATAATTTTTACAACTTCCCAAAAACATCAAACATTTTGAACATCAAAATATTAAAACAGGAATAATCTAAACATTTTTTTTTTTTCATTAAATGATTCAAGATATTCTTCCTATTGACTTTTAAGTTTTTTCAAAAAAAATAAAAAATAAATTAAATAAAATTGTAATCTTTGCATGTTCTTAAAATGTAGGGAAAATTTGTTCTTTGGAATAAAGAAGTCGAAACAAATCAACCATTCATTTTTCACATAATAATGCATTGTTCTTCAATAAACATGAATTTCAACAACATGCAGCTTTTAAAACTGCAAAATTTTTGGACATGCATTCAAATATTTTTTTTATAGTAACCTTCACAAATGTGCAACACTTTTCTAAAAAAGGCTCTTTTTTCTGTTCCAATAGTTACACTAGTAATCAAGTTGCTTGTAGTCACCATTCCAATATTTATTTCTCAGTCTTAGATCTTAAGGATTATCAAATTCTATCAAAAATAAGCTGTCTAATTGTTTTGCTTTCTTTTGACAATATTTTTCATTAAATGCTGAACAAGAATGAAAAGAAAGGTACCATTGGTTCAGATGTCTGAATTTTTTTAAAGAAATGGCTGCAGAATAATAGCAATATAAATCTAATTTTAGACAGAATCGATTTATCCTGAGAAGCATTTATTGCTGCTGGAGCTGCCATCGCTGGTGTTAGATCCAGGATTTTTTTTTTTTTTTTACTGATAGCTATGTATTTCTTCTTGCCAAAAACTTTCAGAGCACGTTTGCAAACACTTGTAAATAAAAAACAAACCAGTCAAATAACACGCATATGAGCAACTAAATACCACTGTGACACTTCCGCAGATTCAATGCAGTTATCCCTGGAACATTCTATTCTCACATGCTGTTACGCCCTATGTATGCTAACAAGCTGCAGTACAAGAGTCTCATGGAAAAAGAATAACTCTCTTTCAAATCGAAATTAGACTATAGAGGAAAAAAAAGGAGAGCAAGAAGAAAAGAGACGAGTTTCCACAACCACGAATGGCAATTCGTTTTTGAAGCTATGACTACAGTCTTTTATTTTCGTAATGCTTAGATATTGGCATTTCTTGAAATGAAAAAAAGGAGTGAACTAAGAAAATTAAAAATTCCTTGTACTTTCTTAGTTTTTATGGAAATTTTTAATTTTTCCTGCTTTTTAGAAGATATTTTAATTCTTTGCATTTACTTGGTGCCAAAGCAACCCTGATACACCGTCACGCCTATGAAAATTTGAATAGTAATATCGTATAAAAACAGGAGTATTTGGACCACTCCATTGACCGTCTCAAACAAGATGCACCAATCAGCAACAGGAGTTTTCCTAAGGCTGATTTGGCCTGAAATATCATTTTCCATTAGTATTCAAAACTCCAAAATTCAGCGAGATTTAATTGCACAATGGAAACGTTTTTCCATTGTGCAATTTAAAAGTTGGAGTGTCTAGAGTATTTCACTGAATACACCCTTAGGAGTAAAGGATTGTATAAAATTCTGACTCCATAATTTTTGCAGAATTACCTTTATTGATTGAAACAAAATGAAATAATATTTATGTTAGTTAAAACTTTTTGAAAATAAAACTAAAAACTGAATTTTATGACAAATCCGAGACATTTTTATGGAATAATTCTGAAATTATGGCTTGTGTCTAGATAGGACATAAAACGTCACTTGTCTTCTACCACCATTAATTTATATCAACGAACAGAAGGATAAAAAGATAACAAAGAAGCACTGCAACTAAACTATGGCTGTAAGTCATGAGCAACAATTCTGAAATGAAATGAATGCTATATTTCAACAAAAAGCATGCAAGTACAAATTAAAGAAATAACATTGAAAGTAATATACTAGTCAATTTATTCAAATAAGATAATATTGGTTCCTTACTAAGTCGATTATAAAAAAGACGAAATTGACAATAGTTTAAATTCTCTTCCAATTTTTTTGCATCAGCTACTGCATCCTCCAGGCTTTCCAAGCAGCCCAAAATGTTTATCTAAAACAAAAATTTTTAAAAAATGAATAAAAAATAATACAACAAAAATGTTTCTTGTATTAAGAAAATATAAAACAGTAAGTCCATGTCATTTAATGATTATAACAATAATAAATTATATATACAAAAAGAATTTAAAAAATATAGGAAGACAGATGCATGCATACATATAGATGTCTATTATGCATATAATTAGATATAAAACAGAAAAAATTAGATATTTGGGAAGTAGCAATTAAAAATAATGACATGTTGAGAATAGGTGTCATCAAATTACATTATGAAATAGAGCAACACTATATCTTTGTTCTGTATTTTAATAATGCAATAGTAAACATATAATTTTATCAGAAACCCTTCCAGAAACATTTAGAATTTGTAATTATGTATTCACAGGATATCCTTTTTGCATAAAATACACAAAACAGAGATATGTCTGAAAAACAGTATATAAATATTCTGACTTTCTCTCTTTAACAGTGTAGTTTGAGAAATACAGAGCCATTCTTAGTTAATCAACAAAAAAGTTTCTCACAGGAACCACTATTTTCTCGATTACTTATTGTCTTTTTTCAGATACACAAATATTTCAATAGTTTTAAAGCAACTCTGTTACATACACATAAAAAAAGTGCAGGATTCATTATTCTTGATACTATTTAAAATATTATTTAAAAATAATTTTTTTTAATTCTACTTTTGTGTCATGCAGTGACAACTTTCTGAACAAGTGCTGGAAGGAGCCTTGCAAACTAAGACTGGGGGAAGGGCATCAAAATGTATATTGCAATGCTGAGATGGCAGCATCCCCCCCCATTTGTAAACTAGTTAATACAATTTTTTCCCCTTACTTTAAAAAAGAAAAAAAAAGGAAAAGGCAGAAACTGAATGAAAATGCAACAAGTCGAATGAAACATGTGGGGAAATAAGCATAAATAGACCCCCCCCCGGAAAAACATATCAATAAATAATTTCAAATGCAGCAAAATTATAAAATATTGGAAAAATTGTTACATAAAATTCACTTGTTCTATATAGATTGTTAGCTATATAATTCTCAATATCATGCGATTCAAATATTGATTAATAACCAATGAAGATATGGCGGAGACTAGGAGATATGGAAACCAAGACAATAATTCCAAGGGTTTTATTTATTTATTTTTTAAATAATCAGCGTCAAAAATTTTCAATCATCCACTACTCACTTCAGTCTAATAACATTTTCTTGGCAATTCAATTTTTATTAGTTAAAGCATTGACACAACAAAAGTATTTAGCATTTGAAGAAAAGATACAATCTTGGAAATTGATGAACGGCCGAGAGACAAGTTGATCTTGCTTAAAAAATATGGAATTTTTTAGTTAATGATAGCTATTTGTTAAAAAAAATGAAAAGATACTGAAGACATTATAGAAAGAAGCAAAGTGGATAGCAAATAAAATAAATATTTAAAGAACTGGTATTTACAAAGCTATCCTAAAATGATGCCATGAGGATGAGAAAACAATTCTTGCCCATTGTGGGATGAATCATTATTAAAAAATTGAGGAAGGCAATGATTTCAGGGCTAGCAGTGCATGTCTCAGTTTTAAATATTTCAAAAAAGAAATCATTTTGAGATGCACATTGTCATTGCCCCCCCCCCAACTTAAGTAGCTTTAGATCAAATGATTTGCTTGAAGCCTGCCAGTAGATGTGCACAAGAAATAAATTCCTTTTCCTTATAGTAGTGAGATATATAGTGCAAAGAGGTTACATTTTATTAATTTAATATTCAAAAGAAAATCTAGTTCAGTTAGAAATCAGTTTGCTTGAAATTTTACATACTTACTTTAATCAATGTACATTATTATAAAAACTTAAGAGGTATTCTACATAAAACAAATTTATGACTATTAAAGAGAGATGACGTGCATGTTCACCAGTGAAGAATTCAAAACAAAGAGAGGCAATTGGCACCATGTTAAAAATTCTATTAACCCAGAAGCAAATTCTATTGACCTAGAGAATAAAACTGTTACATCAGCTATTTACTGCAAGGTAGCAAAAAAACAATCCAAGATAGTTAAAAATTATAGATTTTGGACTATAAGATTTTGAAAACTCAGGATAAAATTACTTTAGAGAGAGCCAATTTACTTAAGTATGTAATGAATTTAATATTCATAAAGACAGAGCAATAGAAATTAGATGAAATACATATCTGTGTAGGGGAAAAAAAAAAAGAAAAAAGGTTACAAACTCAATATTTATTGAAAGAGTAAATGCAAAATTTATAACCTCCTAGAAAAAAAATCAATGCCATTATTCAAAACTCTGATTCTGAGACTCATACATTAAATGAAAGAAAGTATCCAAACTCAGCATTTCACTCCAATGAAGCACTGTCCATGAAACACTAATTTGCAGAAGCACATGTATAGTGTACAGTTCATATCAAAAACATATTTTATTTAAAATTTTAAAAAAATTATTATTAAAAAATATATATATTACCTTGAAATGAGCCAATGCCTCCTGATAATATCTTTCTGATCCAGGAGGCCATGGGACCATTTTGGTACTATAAACTGTAAATAAAATAGCTTAAATGTAAATCAATAAATATTATTTGAACATATAAGTGAATAAAGAAATGTTTAGTAATTTATCAGTGTTGTAAATTTCATGATAATTTATTCCATTTCACCCACAACTTTGTCAATATTTACAGAAGCTCACCTTGAAAAGAATGATTTTTTTTTTCTTTAACCCTTTAAAGGGCCATTTTTTTCTAGTCATATTATGTTAAAATATTTTTAGGCTTGAAATTAGAATAAGAAAAGGGATTCATTTAGCTTATTAGATAAATTTAATTTGATTAATTAATTAATTAAGTGACAAACCAAGACACATCATTTTATGTGAGATAAAGAACTAAAGCATCCAAGTTTCTGTCTTTCTACAAAAATTTGTCAGAACTTATGCCAACCTACATAATTTCATACAAAGATTGATAAATTTGGTGGGAAGCATACTTCCCATGGCCTTAGAAAGGGTTAAACCAGTGGGAATATCTCCTTGAATTTCTAATATGCTTACACAATATGACACAGTATCAGGGTGTGTAGTGTGAAATGGATGCAAAACTTAAGCACCTTAGCAAAAAAAAAAAAAAAAAGCACTTTTGTACATGCATGAATACATAGGATTTTTTTTTTTTGTCTCATAATAAATTATAGTTTTCATTAAAAAAAATTTTTAAATTTTAATCGATGTTTGGATTTCGAATCCAGACTCATAATTTATTTAAATTGGCAACATTATCTTCCGCAATAATTAAAACAAAGAAACTGTGAAAATTTGAATTAAAAGCAAACTGAATAGAATCAATATATATTACAAACATTAAAGATTCAATAACTGGTAAATTCGACAAAAATGTGTTTATAAAATTATTTTCACAAGACATCGGACAAAATTTTTTTTTTTGCTAATTATAGAAAAAAAACTATAATAAATTACATATTAGCTCAGAAAAATTTATTAATACTAGATATGCTGACAGATTCTTATCTAAATAATTTTAAATTTAATTTTTAAAAAAAATCAGAAAAAATATAGTTAAATAATTTTTACTTTTTTATGTGTATAATTTTTAAAAAAATGCACACAAAAAGTAACTGACTGCTTCCTTTCCATAATTTTTAAAATACTCAACCCAAATTTTAAAATTAAAATGACAAAAATTTGACAGTATTATTTTGTTTTGATAAATTAACTAATACATACAGTTTTTATTTTATCGTTATTTTTGTTTAAAAAAAATGGATTATATAAGACATTTTCTATTCATATAAATATTTATATGATATTCATTATGATTCATTCTATACATATATTTATATGAATGTAGATAATAAGCATAGAAACAAAAACACTATTATTACAACTAATTAGCTAGGTAAGCAGAGAAACATTATTATTACATCTAATTTTACATTTTTTTTAAAAAATTTCATATTGACAATTTCAGATTCTACATCTTAAAGTTTTTTTTTTTCTATCTTATTTTTTTAAATATTGTTGCACTTTGCTACGAGTGAAAAATCCTTTGCTAAATTAGCTTTTCGTGACATTTCTTTAATTTCTACAGTATATAGTATATTTGGGTTGCTGAATATATTCAAGGGAAAATCGGTAGCATTCATTTTCTATGGAGGATAACTTACAACTGCTGTATACATACTTTCTGCTTTGTGTTCACTAACAGATTTTTGCACCAGGTTTCTTTATTGGAACTGAATTCCTAACTATGAATTTTCTTCTTTCATTCTAAAAAAATGGTTTTCAAAGGAGAGGGGTAAAAATTTATTGATGGAATGCGAGTGGCTAGTATTTTTCTGAAGCTTTAAGACGAAATCCATCAAAATACTATAAGAGAAGGTCAGATTTGAAAGCTGTTAATGGGAAAATCCTTCTATTACCATCACAGGAAATGCAAGCCTGACAAGGCCGTCTAAATTAGATGTAACAAGCAGCAAACAAATTCACAGAAGAGTGTTGGAAAATATTGAATAAATACCTTAAGAAAATGTAAAAATAAATTTTGTGCTATAGTATTCCTTATGTTATGTGGGAAGTATGTTAGAAATTTTAACTTTTAAATTGAATTTCTAATTAAAAGTTTACAATATCCATCCTTAGTGAGCCTCTAATATCCAAAAAGTAATTGCCCACTAAATTTCACGTCCCTTATTTTAGTGATGCTCCGTATTAATTAGGCAAATCTTTATATACCGAGAAAGAAAAATTTCGCGGGATACAAAAAGAGAAAAAACTTTCAAAAAATGATATAATCTAAATAATAAAGGTTTCTTAAAACTTTTTTTTATTTCTTTTAAATTTTAAATATCAAACCTAGCAGAATTTAAAAAAAATAAAAGCTATTTAAAAAAATAAAGCTAACCATTTGATAAAATTGGTTCAACCAATGATCATTTTCAAAGGAATGGGGACATTTAAAAAAAGTACACCACAAAAGAAATTATTGAAAACTTAACATTTCAACTCACTAGATTTTGCACAGTCAATTAAAGTAATTACAATCGCAACAAATAATCGTACAATAAAATCCCTTTCACAGTCGTTCAAAATCACTCAAAATAACATATTAACGAGAATGATGATTGAATATGCAATGAGACTTCATGGTAATCAGAATAAAAGCAGTTAAATATTATAAATGTCTTTCAAGTATGCTTTAGAATAACTTCTTCCATCCCTGATGTATCTATTTTTTTACACACCATACTATCTTATTTTCAGTCGATCGGAGCAAATCTGCGTAGTCTTTAAGAACACATAAAGAGTTGAACATAAAATCACTAGGCATAACTTAAATAAATTATTCACTATTTAGAACACTAATTGTAAAAGAAGTTAAAATGCTTTTCTAGTTGCAATCAGTTCGGCATATTTCTTATTTCGCTCTTTCGGAATAATCATTCCAATACTTCAATATACACTGGTGCCCATTGTTGAAAAAAGGAGTGAAAAAAAAAAAGTTAATTAAGGCTTTTCTTAACATGGGTTGAAACTCGTGTATCCTTTCATCAAATATTTCCTTTCACTGGTTTTCTTTTTTGATATATCCAGTAAATAATTTTTTTTTACTTTTACCGATTTATCGTATTCATCGCCTACGGAAACAAAAAGGAATACCTTCTTTGCACTACGAGAAAATTAAGCACTTTTAAGGTGCTTAAAAATGGTTTTCAAATTTAAGCACTTTTCAAGGACTTTTCATGATGCTACACACCCTGAGTATGTACATGACAGTACACTGAATAAAATCAAATCTATATTTTGAATATCTTACTTTTGACTAATTGGATCCAACCTTTGATGGTCAATTCCAATTGATAATGACAAAAAAAGACAATGACAAAAAAAAAAAACATTAATTATTTTGTAACACACTACATAAAAAATATATATTTTAAAAGATTTCTTTCCTAGTTCATTGTCTTTCACCCCCCCCCCTGAATCCAATGGTATAAATAAATTTTCAAAGTACAAAAAAAAAAAAAAAAAAAAAACAGTAATTGACTGACATTAATGCAACCTATATGAGAAGTCATACAAACTCAATAAGAAATTCTACTGAAATTAAAATGAATTTTAAATAAAGTAACATTAGATCTCGCAGAACAACTAATGAGCGTTCAGCATACAACAGTAAGTTCCAAAATATTATAACAATAAAGAATGATTGTAATTACAATCAAATCATAAATGACATTCCTAAACATTCTAGGGCAAAAAAATCAAAACAGTATAGTAAAATGCAAAAAAATATTTTAACTGCTAGAGCTGAACAATTAAATTCAGATTTTAATTAGTTTGATTCTATTAACTTTTATTTACAAAGGACTTTTTATTTTCTTATATGCTTTAATAATCTTTTTCTTCTCTGTAACTTGAAATGAACCAGATTCTTATAAAGTAATAGAGCCATAAAAATAAACTGATTTTTAAATTCTTCTATATCATCAGATCTAGGCCATTCATATATCTGTTCAAGTCCTTCTTACAATTTGACCTTTTTCCCCACAATCAAATATCAATCTTTTAAATAATATTGTAGATCATAATAAACTGCATAGCAATTTCTTTAATAATAACCACTTCCCACATTTTGTATCCCCCCCTTTCTAAAAGTTGCAAGTTTGAAAACCTGTATTTTGGCTGTGCCGACTAGAAAATGTTTTCCTCTACTATTTTGAAATGATGCATTTTTTTAATCTTAGGAATGGCAAAGCATCATGAAATCTCATATGTAATTCATTTTTTTAAAATCTTAGACCTATTCCTTTAGCAAGAATAACTTGCATTTTTATATCTCTTTTATTGTACTGTAGAATTCCAAAGCACTTTCAATGATCGGTTTCTCACTAAGCACTTACTTCTATGTTTAATGCTTTATTTGTCAACCAATTTCATACGCAGCTCCCTTGCCATCAGTAATGGCAAAAAATGCCACTTAATTTCACAGATTTAAAAGTTCCAACAAAAATATGTTAAAACTACGTAGGATGCAACACTGTTTAAAGTGACTTGCTGGAATAATGCAAAATCAATTTGCAAATTTAAACTATCCCATTTTGCATTGCTTTTCAAAATTTAAACTATCCCATTTCGCATTAAACTTTAGTGACTGCTTTCTAATCACAAGACCATATTGAAGGAATGCAGGTAATTTGATATTTAAATCATTTAAGCAACTCTGAGATGTACCTTCATTGGCTGTTAAATGGCACTGCAGTATGTTGATACATTTCTTCCAGATACATGAATCATGAAGAATACTGTCATTTGCAAATATCTTATTTAACATAAGACAGCTCTTAAATTTCATATATATAGATATTTCTTTTACATCATCACAGACTACAGACTAAATTAAACTAAAACTGTATTAACTATACATTAAAATTTTTATAAAAAAAACATTTTAATTTGTGCTCCAAATTGAATCCATTATCTTTCAGGGCTTCTAAAAGAAATATATAAAATTTTCAAAATTCAGGTAAAAACAAACATTATGTCGAATACCTCTTCTCAGTAACACAAAAATTAGGCGAATACTGCTAAACTATAACAGACCAGCCTTAATGCCCGTTTTTTTTTTTTTTTTACAAAAGAGAGCTATGTTTCTTATAATGCAAGATAAAAGTAGTGCACTTTTGATTCCATTTTCCTTATACAAATGAAATCTTTTATAGCTAGTGCTTCAGATAATATTCTATCATCAATATAAAAATCCTTTACATTTTGTGATAAAGTATCTGATGTAGTTGAAGACAAACAAGAAATTGAAAAATTAGTAATATTATTTAAAATGCTTTCTTTCTTTGTTAATTCAAATACCAGCGATTTCCTTTTATTTCAACAATTTGGAAGACCAGATGTTGCACACTTTTTTCAGAACATTCTTTCACACGGTAGGTGAAAAAAATGGTTTCCAAGATTGGAACATAACTTATAGAGGAGTAAATAATCTTTTCTCTACTTATTTAATTCCTTTTATAAATCTTGCCCTTTTCCTTTAATTTTTTTTTTTTCTTTCAGATTTGCCCAAATTTTATCTTTTAAGTTGCTTGGAGCCTCTTATTTTTTGCTTTATATGTTTCATGTTCTCTTTTCTCTTAATTTTTTTTTTTCTGTATCATTTCTGCTTTTAAGAAGCAGTTAAAAGGCATTTTCTGTTTAGAAACACTATGTTTGAACTCAATATTTAAAATCTGGAATCAACCACATGGAAAAGAGGATATTGATCATTTTAAAATTAAATAAAATGTCTGCCAGTTACCAAGGAAATTTCTGCTTTCCAGAAGCAAACTTCCACTTCCATTTGTTAAGTATTTAAATACTCTTAATATAAACAGAGAATATGAATTTCAAGTTTCCACCAAAAATGTTCATGATGAGAGCAAAATGTTAATATTTTTAAATAATTGACCAACATTCATGAACTAAATTTAAAATTGCTCCTAAATGAAATGCAATATGAATAATTTTTTAAAAAATAAGATTATAGTAAGAAAGTCTATTATATGTATTTAAAAATATATGGACCATTTTTTTAACTGGAAAATATTTTTGAAAAATTAAGGTTTATTGTAAATACTAATTTATGAAATAAAATTTCTAAAAGGAGATTGTCATAAAACAATTGATAATTTTAAATTTAACTCTGTTCATTATTAAAATAGCTAGTTTATGCTTTAAAATTATATATAATACTCAGTATTTTAATATTGAAATTTTGAGCTCAAATTGTTATTTTTGTGGAATTGCCTCAATACAGATTCACAATTTCTGTCTTAAGATCACCAACAAAATTTCATTTATAAGCAATGAATTCCTACATGCTATTGCATAAAACAACCATGGAATAGTCAACTTGAAACATAAATGTACAAACCATGAAATAGTCAACTTATCGAAAGAGTTAATTTGAATATTTATACATATCTAAGTTTTGAAGAAAAACAGGTTAAATTTTATCCACTTACCTGGAAACATTTTCAGTGCATATGCATGTATTCACATTCACACAGACAGAATTCTAATAAACAGAAGAAAAAAAAAGTCATCCTAAATTTGATAAAAATCTAAAATTTTGAGATAAAGACTACATTATAAATTCTATTTCTCTTGCTCATTGCATTTTTTTTTTATCTATTACATTCACATACATGAGTATGTTTTTTTTTTGTTGTTGTTGTTAAAGAACCTTAAAATTTAGAGATATGACAAAATCTAAAAATTTATTTCAGAAAATTTTCTCACTTATTAAAATGCAACTATCAGCATTCCATACTATGATTTTTAAAATAACTCTCCGAACTGTTAAGAGTATCTGTTAATCAAATAATATAAATGAAATGCTAGTACGATATCCCATAAAAGAAAAATCGCAACAAAAACATTTATCTCTATTTCCATTCCATACAGCAAAATACCATATGTCCAGCATATGCTATTTACATTTAAAACATTATATTTGCACATATTTTTATTTGGATGAAAAGGATATGAAATTCTAAAAAATTATCTCACAAAGCAAGTAATTACGCAGTACACAAATTTTCCTGGAATAAAATATTGTAAAATATAGAGAATAATAACAGTTTTCATCTTAAATTGTAAAAAACTGAAAAAAATTTAACAAATAAAAAATAATGAATATGGATCTCGGCCTCCTCTTTACTCACTTAATTACTTCACATATTTTAAAACACAATGATTTGTTATGTGAAGTTCATTCTTTGAGTGATAAACAATAATGTGTTAAATTCACGTTTTAACTTACAGAAATGTTCTAAAAAATTTCCAGGATGAAGAAATTTCTATTATTTGATCTTCTGATTACTAATGAAATACGGATACCCTACAAAAATTTTAATATTTGTAAATGAAGGTACCATACAAGGGATCTGACGCCATTTCAATATATTCTGGTTTTTATGTATCCGAGTGAAAGGTTACACCGGAAGTGAACCTCCTGGATATCAACCAACGGGAGACATTCCGGAAATAGTTACTGACACAAGTCATTGTTGACGTCATACTCATAATTTAGCGTCTGTCTTAAGTAGTAATAGTAACTAACCATTTTTCTCTTTGCTTCGAAGTTGACAAATTTTTACGAATAGTTATTACAGCCGTTTGAAAAAATATATGAGTACCGTAACCGTCAAAAATGGAAAACGACTTTTAACGATGTGGGGAGATTAATTTAAAATATTTACAAATTTAAATTAAATGTCTTGTGCACATGCCAATTCAAAAGATAAGCATGAAAAGGTTGAATTAAAAGTTTATAAAGAAATGTATTAAATAGAAATGGAAAAATTTAAAAGATAAACATGAACAATGTTGAATTATAGAGAAATGTGAAAATTTCATGAGAATTAAAAGTTTATAAAGAAATGTGAAAATTTAAAAATAAACATGAACAAGTTGGCATTAAATATTTCATGGAAATGTGTAAAGTATATGTCATGTTGTAAATAATATTTTTTTCACGATTGGTCATATAGAGAATCCAAAAAAATAACCCTGGGAACACTTCCTAAGAAGAGTTCTCAGGATTATTATTTTTTTTTATTTTATTTTTTATTGGATTTGAAATAAAACAGGGCCATTTATATAAATACATTTATTCCATAAAAGCCATTTATATAAATACATTTATTCCATAAAAGCCATTTAAATGTAAATACATGTATTCACAATTATTTTACATTTTTAAATTTAATGAATATTTTTTCCAAAATAAGTGTTGTTTTCTCGGAACACAATAGTTAGTATTTTCCATTGTCAAGTCTAATGGTTGATCAGGTGTTGAAACATGTGGAGGCGATGGTGTCGAAACGGGATAACTCTCTGACTCCAATAATTGTCCTTTGGAGAAGGCAAACGACACTATACTGTTGGAGGTTCCAATCGAATGCCATGAGCCGGTGGAGGACTCATTTATTGTTTCTACCAAAAACTCATTTATTGTTTCTACCAAAATGTCTGTTTCGAATATAATGTCGAGTTCTTGATTCGAGTCTTGAGGCAAAAACCATTGGTCCTGCGACACTTGAAATGAGATCTCCATTGACAAAGAAATCTCAGGTACAAGCTCCATTGACAAAGAGGTCTCGGATACAGGGTCCACTCGAATGGTAGTTAAGTATCGCGTTCTTTGCAGAGTGAAATTCTTGTGCGTCCTAAAGTCAAGGTGATGTTGCACTCGTTTCCAGGGCAAGACGTGTACTGCAAACAAAGCTTTTTGCACCAACAAAATGAGATAATGTGTTTTTGGATACACGACATAGGTGGTTTTTGGCAGCAACACGTAGAGATGCATAATTCACGATTTTTTGAATAACAAATAATTTTGCTATTGTTATTTTTAAATATTTGTTCCAAATATCTGTAATTTCAATCATATTATTAATTAAAAATTATTACTTAATATTAGATATAAAATTTATTAATTGTAATTAATAATTTACTAATTTAAGTAACGTGTGACTGAATTAATTTATCTATTTCAGCTTACTTCTTAAATTTGATTTTTTTTCACAACTATTTATTTAATTTCTTTATTGGAGTAAACCATTTTCTGAAAAATTTGAATTAAATATATATGTCATTTCTTTAAATTGTTTGCTTTAGTTCTATATTCTACCAATATATGGCGGCAGCAGTAAACGGAATATATGCAAAGTCAAGTCACAAGCAATTAAAAAGGATTTGTATGGAATAGTGCATCATCAAATGCGAATATCGGAAAATCAAGGTTACTTTAATGAAGTGGAGCGGCGACTTCACACTTTCCAGTGAAGTCACCGCTCCGATAAATTTCAGTGATATGCAATTCAATATACGATAGTTCCAATAACCGGTCCGCTCACTTTTCAATCCATTCACAGATTTCTCCTTTTCTGTTTTGTTCGGGAGCTTCCATTGGACAGATCGTATCGATTGTTACTTTCCAGTGAAGTCACCGCTCCGGTAAATTTCAGTGATATCATATCGATTGTTACTATCGCATGAATCCGCGATCTTCGACGAAGCGAGTAACAACTCAACTCCGTATTGAAACAACAAGTTGGAATCAAACTTGAAAAATGGAATAACGTTGTGACCAGAAGCTGAAAAGATTCTGAACTATTTTCTTTCGGAAATGCAGTCATTTAAACTTAATATGTACATAGAATAACTTGTCTTGTCGTAGAAATAAATGTTATAGTTTATTTTTTTCAAGGAGAGTAGTTTTTTTCAATCACAGTAAAAGAACCCGTGTACCATATCCGAGTACACGACAGTTACTTTCTATCGTGATCCAAAACCTGTATTCGAAATATCGCCAGTAAGATCATATCAAGGATTTGAATCACACCCCTCTTTAAAAAGTATTGATCACTGGTATTTGTGACTTTATGATATGGGTTACGTAATAACCGCTCGTAAAATATTCGTCATCCCTAGCAACACGTACCTGTCGTAAAGATATTGGTCGTACTCGCACAGACTTCGCCACGTCTTGCAGGGTTTTGCCTTATATTCAAACTCTTGGCGGGCAAATAATAGTTGAGTATCGCTGCATCCGATGTTTGGTAGACGTGCCCTTTGTCTCCAGAGACTTTCCATAATCCAAATGAGAAATATTGCTTGACCAGCAACATGATCATTTTGAAATGCAGTCGTTGATCGGACGTCTTTTTCTGGTTCGAGGCATTACGCTTGAGTTTCATGCACTTAAAATTGTCAACGTAGAGTCCGTTCTCTGTCCAGTCTAGTACCAGCTGATGGAAAATTCATAGAGTCGCCACATTCATGAAGGTTTGCACTCTGCCTTGCAGCCTCAGGCTTTCAAACGGCTCCCATTTTTCAGGATGGGCTACAGGCACTAGCGTCGTAGACTTTTCAGTAGGAAACACGTCCATTGTAATTATCGAAATACCCTATATCAACTATAGCTGGCTGTTTGGAGAGCACGTCCTTTTATACTCCACCTGCCCGGAACTAATGAGTTGAAAAACTAGTCGAGGCATGTCAAGGTTTTTTAAAAAAGAAAAAATTATTACCAAGATTGGAAAGTCTATTTTTAAAACATCAGGAGAAAAATCTCAAAGTCATCCAAACTTGGTCTAAAAATTAAAAAAAAAAATGGGGATGCATAAAATTCCTATTTTTTCAAAACTGGGTTTGAAAAAGAGATATTTAATTCAAAAGTCAAATCCAAACTTGATCTCAAAAAGAGTTTTAAAATATGGGAAAAGACTCATCTCATTGTGCTAAACACAATGACATAAGTCTTTCCCCATTTTTTTAAAACTCTCTTTTTGGGTTTAAAAAAAGAGAGATTTATCGGGATGCAGGAAGTCGCTCACCGCTCACTTTTCACAGATCAAGTGAAGTGTCGAAGGTCGTGTTCTTCCCCTTATCTCCTCTGGAACCGGTTTCTCTTCTTCCCACCGCGTTGGCATTTTTTCCGCGCTAGTGGTGAGCCGCTACAGATTTGATTTAAAAGTTCAATATAAATTTAGATTATCCTTTTACAATTTTAATTTTTTTGATATACTCAGTGCAATTGGAATATATAGTATCAACGGCATTGTCAAGGTATTGTACAGGTATTTCTATTCAAAGTAAAGGTTCAACAAGTACCAAGCTTCGGGTACAGGTTCAACAGCAATGTAATCCAGCAGCTGCCGAATGAACTGAGCAAACTATCCCGCCACGTTCACACACCACCACCACTCATCAAAATGGTCTGGATGGTGGAATGGAAGCTCAATAGGCCGCTCAAACTCGTCGAATTTCGGGAAAACTGGGGGCTTGAGTTCCATCACTTGAGGCATACCCATGGTTTCAAACGCTTTTTTTTTAAATTTCTTCTCCCTTGTCCGCCACCACCTCGTACACTTGCAAACTGGACGGCTCTTTCCACAACTTCTAACAATGAGTATTGTCATCGATAGTGAATAGGGAGCGAGACCTTCTACTCTTTTTCCGGTTCACTTGGCAGTTTTGACCAGTCATGTAATGCTGGTGGTAGTAGATAGTTAGCGACAAGAATTCAGGTTCCGGCTGCACTTTCACTATGCCAATATCCACATGCAGAGGTACTCCGTTTGAATAACGAAAGAAATGAGCATGTACCACATAGCGGATAGATTGGAGAGACACCTAGAACACAGCAAAAGACTTATCTGAAATGATGTTTGCCCAAAAAATGAAACCCCAATTTATACGGTGGATACTTTTTTTGTATTTCTAGAACTGGTTATTTTGCATATAGTTATAATGTTGATGGTGTTTTATTAAAAAAAAAACAGTTTACAATATTTTATTCATGACCCAATACATTTGGTTGTATTCTCTATGAATAAACCAAACACGTGGTGGAGGATGTTGAAATTTCACAATCAA
The DNA here is from genome assembly GCF_947563725.1 of Argiope bruennichi. Classification (NCBI taxonomy): domain Eukaryota; kingdom Metazoa; phylum Arthropoda; class Arachnida; order Araneae; family Araneidae; genus Argiope; species Argiope bruennichi. The sequence continues at coordinate 55,563,122 of NC_079162.1, forward strand.
ATCTCCAGGTTCGGGAAATTGTTCAGATCTGGAAATTAATTGTCCTTGCAAATGAAATTTCAACAAAGTTTCCGGTGAAACGTGCACTTGAAGATGAGGAGGCTACATTTTCAAAATTACAGCAGGTTCCACAGTAGAGGGTCCAGCAACAGACTCAGTGGTAGGCTCATCAACAGGCTCGGTAGTTAAGTTCTACAGTAGGCTAGGTGGTAGGTTCTACAGTAGAATCAGCGGTAGCAGCAACAGGATCAAGCTCGGTAGTGGGTCTTGAAAACGCAGTCTCTTAGAATCTTGTCGAGTTTCTCTTGCAAGTCTTTTTTCCGTCGTACTGTCTTTTTCTGGAACAAGACTCCTTTGTACTTCTACCTCCGAATAAAAATGCATGTCTGTGACAAAATGTTGAATAAAATCGTGGACAATGAGGGAATTACCTGTTTTTTTCATACACATGAGCAGAGGCGATTTGCGGGCAGTCATCGCAAATTTCCCTATGCCATGTTTGAAAGCACGACCTGTAAAAAAGCACTTTACAAACAATTGAGACAATTTTTTTCGGAGCCAGCAAGTCGTGAGCCACCTTGAAGTTAACGACGTGGGTGGTGAGGGTCTGATGAGGAATAGTGAACTCCTTCAAAGGCATCACTTGATGTCCATGAGCGGTAAGGAATCCAAACTGATTTTTGTAATTTAAAGTTTCTTTTTCTTTACAACATTCCAATATCCAAAAGCCAAAAGAACAACTGCCCAATCTCGCTGACGAGTAAGGCCAGTGGAGAGAAATAGGGGTGAGAGTGAGTTGAAACCACATGATGCAGATGTATGCTGAATGCTTTGCCGACCCAGCTTTTAACAACCGAAGAGAAAAAAAAATAGTGATGTAATTTTTTTGTAATCGAAAGAAACCGATCTTGTGAAAATTCACAAATCTCTTGCCATATTTCTTTTTAAATTTATTCATTGTCTCTTTCCAAGATTGGCTCTCTTTTTAATCCAAAAAATGGGAGAGAGCCAATACGAGTAGTCAATTTTTGGGGCAATTTTGCCTTTTACAATGTACTCCTGAACAGTGGGCAAATGATGTCCTCCAACAGCCATTTTCCAAGACAGGGCACGCGAAAACTGTGCCCCATTTGTTGGGGCACAGTTTTGTGGGGTAAATGATTTCTTCCAACAGCCATTTTTCAAGACAGGACACGTGAAAGCTGTTCCCACACGTGGTCGACGTCTGTCTATACAACGGCTTTGGGCAAATGGGACAATCGAGAGGCTTACCAAATATATGCTCTGGCCACACTACCGAGTACACAGACTCCATCACAGTTCTCCAAGCTTCTTCCATTGCTCCAAAGTACACATATGCGAATCACATTTAAAGTACGTTTGCATACACAGTCAAATTAAATATGGAATTGCTTTGAAAAAACTTTGGTTTTCAAATCGGCGAAAAAGATTTTTTGACATTTATTTTTAGCCAAGGTTTTTCTCAATAATTTGGAACAGTGTTTATCAGGCAAATATGAAACTCGTCCATCCGTGAGGGCGAATCCTTTTTCATTTATACAAAGCGCCATCATGGTCGGCTGATTCGTAAACACTTGGGCAGACAGCGGCTCCGGAATAGAGGATAGAGGAGGAGGAATAGTCAGCATTGGTAAATACAGAAACATAGTCTGATTCAAGTTTAAATCTTTCCAGACTACTTAGAGTGTTTGAAAAATATTTTGAGGGAAGAGAGAGAAGAATTCAAAAAAATTGCATTATTATTATTGTTGTTATTATTCGTCATTGTAGTTATTATTCTCTCAAAATATTTTTTCCTTCGCAAGAAATATTTTTTCTTTACCCATGTGGAATGGGATCCACATTAACTTTCTTGATGATATTCAAACCACAAATGTCCACCCATCGCACGCAATTCTTATGACACGTTGGACAATCTCTAGCATTTTTTTCCAACACAATCACCGATAATTCATTATTCTTATTCAATCTCTTATTTAAGAGTCTCCAACGAATACCGCTGGCCACGTCGATCACGTACAAGACCGTAATTGTCGTATTTGTCACATGTTCAATCATTTTCTTTTCACGGTCGGGATCATTTTCCACCAAGTACGAAGTTGCACCATTGGTCAAACAATAGCCAACGTTTCGGTACCACAATACGGCCATTTCTCGTTTGTGATGATACATCTGATGAGATTTCGGAATCCAGGGAGAAACACGCTTCTTCCATCAGCGTCAACACTTAAAGGCTGGCACTCTTCGCCCGGCAACAGGGGAAGGTCCCGGTACGGCAACAGACGATGAATCCGACAGGGCAACAGGCGAAGGTTCCGGCAGAACAGCAGTCGATAGTTCCGGCACAACAACAGGCTCCACGTCCTATTCGAAGAGTTCCCCATCTGAAAGATTAACCGTCAAAATGATCTTATCAGACATGGTTGAATGGTAGCAGACAAATTTATAGAGGTCAAGGACCTCTACCAATTTATAGAGGTCAAGAAAATTTTATTTAAAAACTTTTCAGAGAACATGTTACGAAAAAAAAAAATTTTTGTCTTGCTTTCTCTTTGAAATTTTTTTTTAACGAAATGTTTCCTATTGCATTTAAACGTATTGTTTTTCATTTTATAATTAGGTCAAGGTCATTAAAATTTTTAGCGAGATTTTGCATTTCAAAACACTTGGATACAGTTTCCAAATCTTTTGAAATGTAAAAACCCTTTGACTCTAAGCTATTCAAATTTTTAAATTGAATCCTTTTGATGTACATTTTACCATCTACATGACCCAAACTCTCTAAATATGATTCCTCCCCCAAACATAAAGACATGTTTCCTAAAACCCAAAAGATACAAAACCCACCAGAACACAAAGACATGCCCCCACCCCGTACTTAAAAATATAAAACGCATGTATCCAAACTTAACATAAAACACAACTTCCCAAAGTTAAAAATATAAAACCCAAACTCACCAAAACACAAAGACATTTCCCCCAAAACACAAACATAATATTACACACTTTACAAAATGTAATATTTAAATTTTACCACTACAACAAATATAAATAACCTTTCACATCACACCTTCAATATAAATTTTAAATTTAAACACTTCAACAAATCATCACCATAACTATTTTTTAATTTTTGTCTTACCATGCCCACCCTCACTCCACGCATGGTAACATTACATTTTTATATACGAAAACTATAAATATTTTTTACCTTTTATTTTACCATGCCCACCCTCCTTCCACGCATGGTAACACTACTTTTTATATACCAAAAATGTAAATATTTTTGTTACCTTTTATATTACCATGCCCATGCATGGTTATACCAAGACACCTCCTCTTTTTACCTTTTGTATTACCCTCTCGTGCTAATTTAATTTGCTTTGTTGAATTTTTTTTTTTGGTAAATTTAAAATTACATTTTTTTTTTTTTTTTTTTTTTTTTTTTACATTTAGAATTGCATTTAAACCTTTGGTTAGGTAGCACAAACATGTAGTATACAAACATGCAAAGTTGACACACACACACAAAAAAAAAATGAGCTCATCTCGATGATAAGAATCTTAAACCAAACTTGCACGTAGACATGAAAATATAAAAGTGTTTTTCATTTTAAAATAATAGATAGTAAAAAAGGTAAGGCATAGAAAAGATGGCAAAGAGTGTAAAATATTGAAAAAAAAAATTTGTAAAGCAAAGAAAAGATAGTAATGGGTGTGAAAAATCGATGGGCAAAAAAAAAAAAAAAAAAAAAATCACTAAACGCTTTTTTTAACCTTCCGTCGGGCGCAGTGCAAATCCTAACACGATCGGGCGCAATTCATCTAAGAGATTAATGTACTCAATTAATGCAATTTTTGAATGTATGTTAAAAAAAACATATTAAACAGAACTTTTCACTCACATTTGAGTATATTTAGTATGAGTATTTGAGTATATATGAGTACTCAATTAATGTGACTTCATCTCACAGATTAGTTGCGCCCAATGGAAGGTTAAAACACTTTCAGAATTTTTTTCAGAGACCTATGAACCCACAGGTATTCCCTGCATGGATGATACGCAATCATACATACACCAAATCAAAATTCGATTAGAGGTACTGCCGGCGTTGGCTCGATTGCATCCACAGCCAGTCATTCATAGAGAGAGCGGTTGCGGAAATATCATATCAGTCGGACAACGTTATCTCTACAGGAACCCCAGTCGTGAAATACTGAGTGGTCTCATCAATAAAACCCTGAAAGGTTATTATAATGAATGGAATTCAAACCCTATAAATCAAACTCTATACTGTTTATATAAGAATTGATGGTATATTTGGAATCAGCTCGTTGAGACAAAAAGTTTCAATAGTTAATCGACCTAATTATCGCAATTAGTATTAAAGATGAAAAAGTTTGTAATTTGCAGTGGATGCTAGGCAAAACCCAAATAAAGTCAAAACCTCATACTCTAAACGCAAAAAGAAAATTATGAATAACTAAAAGTTTTCAGAGAGAAGAGAATGTAATTTATTTTACATTCTCTTCTCTATTCTGAATTCATTCGGGTGGGCATGATGCCCTGCGGCCTTCAGATTTTTTTTTTTTTTTTTTTGAGAGCTGTGAAAATATTTCTGTTGAAAAATATTTTCTGGAGATGTTAAAACTAGCACGAATCTGTACACTGACGGGATTCTCCACCCCCCCCCACTTGCTGCTGCTGCTACTTTTGACTGCTGCTTTGCTGTGCTGAAACATTCCCTTTCCTGTGGCCATTCTTATCCAATTCCTGCATTTGGAATGTTTTTTTTACAGAGAACCCTTGCAGCATTTTTTTATGAGACCCTTCAGTATTATATGACTGGGGGTTCCTGTAGAGATGACGTTGTCCGGCTAATACAGGGTGTTCATTAATTATTGTCGGCGTTTCCGTACCTCATAACTTTCGAATAAAAAATATTATGCAAAAACCGATTACGTATTCGTAAATTACAACTCAAAGAATTTTATTAATGATATTAAAATGTAAAGCGTGCACAATTTGCACTTTGTAGGCATTCAGCTGAAGGCGATTATGTATTCAGCTGAAGACAACAATGCGATATTAGCACATTTGCAGTCTGGGTAATTATGACGTCATAAATAAAAATGGTGACCGCGCAAGAAAAAGCAATGTGTGTATTGTGGTTTTTCGAAACTAAATCAGTCATAACTACTCAACGACGCTTCAGGACCACGTGCAAGAAAGATCCTCTTTCGCATAATTCGGACACTTGGAGGGAAATCGAATTTCGTCTCGATGTGTTACGAGCCACGAAGGGCAGCCATGTGCAAATTCATTAATCTTTCTAATATCATGAATAAAATTCTTTGAGTTGTAATTTACGAATACATAATCGCCTTCAGCTGAATGCCTACAAAGTGCAAATTGTGCCAGCTTTACACTTTAATATCATTAATAAAATTCTTTGAGTTGTAATTTACGAATACGTAATCGGTTTTTGCAAAATATTTTTTATTCGAAAGTTATGAGGTACGGAAACGCCGACAATAATTAATGAACACCCTGTATAATAGCTCAGCAACCGCTCTCTCTATGGATGACTGGCTGTGGATGCAGCCCATCCAATTCGATTCGGTGTATTTATGATTGCGTATCATCAATGGAGGGAACGCCTGCGGGTCCGCAAGAATCTGAAACGAAAAATGCTGAAGGATTACTCTTTTGATATAAATTACATAGGGACCTGTCGCGTATATTGTAGTGTCTTTCTCCTAAAGCGAAATATCTGAGAAAGAAGTTTATAGAAATAGCTAGGCATCCATCACGTAAACGCATTTCACCAGCCGCAAAACGTAGACAATTGTGGTGAGCAACTTCCAATTATTTTCCAGGGAGATGAGTTTGCATAATATGTGACTTGCGTACTATATTCGCAAATGCTTCGAATGCAAGCATTAACTAAATTGATAAAGTGGACAACGCTTGCACCCCAGCTGCAACTGCCAAGGGTTCAGAGGTAAGCAAGTTTATACAGAGCTTTTTTCACCTCGTAATTGAAATGGAAATTAAAAAAGAGGTTTGAGGATTAAAAATTCCGCAGAATTTTCAAATTATTTGAATAGGAAATGTTAACACTATCAATAGAGAGGTTGAAGTTAGGGATTTTCCTTTTATTGGAGCATTTATTTGTCTGATTTAAATTTCCGAATCTAACACCAACTTTTAATTTTTTGAAAAGTGACTTATAGTTTAATTTGAACACTTTTCAGAATGAAGTCACAGCAAATGATGAAAATATCATCCACATAAACAAGACATGTTACGCCCGGACGAATAATATCAAAAATATCATGAAGATAGATGGTAAAAGTAAAGCAATATGCAACATACCTGTGATACGCCTCTGTTGCTCGAAAAGTATTCAGAAGTTACTCCATTTCATTTGACTTGAAGAATTCAATCCGACAAGTATTCTCGGATCCAATAAGCAGTGTGACCAGTTTGGTTTGGTTTGGTTATATTAACGTCCCATTTGAAGCAACACTAGGGCTATTTTGGGACGGACCTCGTAATTTTGAACCACGGTCAGATGACGAGGACGACACCTGAGCTGGCACCCCCTTCTCCACACCACACCACACCAACGGGAGGACGTTTGGCATGACGGATTTAACGTGCAACAGACCCCCTTACACGACGGTTCTTCGGTGGAATCGGGTAACGAACCTGAAACCCTCCGGTTCCGAAGCCGAGACCTTACCACCGGGCCACCGCGGCCCACAGTGTAACCAGAGATACTGGTCTGTAATGTTTTGTAGATTACGCCATCTCGCCAAAATAAGTTGTAAGCATTGAAAATATCAAGCGAAGTTTATTTGTTTTGTTTCTGCTTGCCCGAAAAATTGAGATGAAGTAAATGGTCTGAAGATTTTCATTGCATCTAAAAGGAATGAAACCAAATTAATGAGGGTGAAAAGTGTTTTCCTTTGAAAAAAAATGTGTCGAGCGAAAGCAACTCATGCTTTCTGTTATTTTGCTGAATTCGGAGGTAAGAAAAATAGGTCTATATGATTTGAGATCCCAGACTTGCTTCGCTGGCTTTAAAATAGGAATAATTATTGAATGCCTCCATAAAGGACAAACGTTGCACGATAGTCAGAGTTTTTAATGACACACAGTAGTTTCTTTAGGTTATTCTGTGAAAGGTTCCGAAACATTCGATTTGTAATACCACCTGAATCTGGAGAGCTGCTTTTCTTGGGTAGCGCTTGAAAAAGTTCCATGATTGAGAATTTCTTGTCCATCAGCCCAATGTTTCCCGAAAAGTCTAGTGCGAACCCTTCCGAAATAGGAAAACTTCCAAAAAATGAACTAAAAGTGTTGGCTTGGTCAGTTCGTGAGCTAATATTGGAATTTACCAAAATAATAACTTGATGTGCAGGTTGTTGAGGTTTGTTTCTAATCCGAAGTGAGCGACTTATTCTAAAACTCATTTTCGACGATCCTGTTCTATAGGATAGATTGTTCCAATGAAGACTTTTAAGATGCTGGATTGTTTTATGAAGTTTAGCTGCCATATGATTTACCAAGCGCCAATATGGGTTTGATCTTGGTAGATTTGCAATACGAAAGAATTTTCTCTTTTGACCAAGAGAAAGGAACCGAGGACCACCACGTCAGAAATATTTTTGAGGACATATTTTGTACAATAATGTTGTTCGCATTCTCTTGATTATAAAACGTTTCAAAGGAAGATTGTTAACCCTGTTCATTGTATCCAGTTGCGAATTTAAGGATTTTTCAATTTGGCTCTAGGGACTGCGGAGACAGACGGAAAGCCTTTTCGTTACTCATTGATAGAATAATAGTTCAATTGAGTAATGATTGCTATCAAACCTATCATTGCTAACTGTAAATTTCGTGAAATATATCCGGTGAACAGATTGAAAGGTCCAACAGTGACAGATTGCGCCCACTCTTGAACTATGTTGATTCAGAGGTATTTAAGATACACATATTGTTGGACGAAATTCAGTCTAGGATCACGGCCGCATCCCTACTAGACCATTGGCTCATAAGAAGTTGATGATGAGTATTAAAGTCGCCCCCAATATTAAAGGGTGAAGGAATTGAGTTGAAAAGGTTTTCCAGGAAACTGAGTTCCAATTTCCCATGGGAATTTTTTTCCATTAATGATTAAAATGGAATTGGTCTCTAGGAAAAGTCAAACTGTCTGAATTTCCATGTCAGATGAGGGAAGCTGTAAATTTACAGATAAAAACGGAAAATATTTGTTAATTACTAGAAGAAGATTCTCAGAATGGTAGTTGTGTCAATCTGTTCAATACAAAATTTTGTTCGGGAGAGAGTAGTTAACAGATTGATTCAAGAAAGTTTCTTGATTAACAATAATGTCTGTTCTCAAAATACTTTCTTTTGCAAGTATTTAATTACGAAGTCCGCGAGAATTCCACCAGATTTAGTTCACCATGATAGATGAAAAGAAGAAGAATTTTAGTAGGAATCGATGTCTGAAGAAACGATCATTCGCCGAATAATTTGCTCCTTAGTCTTGTTCCTTAGTGACGTTGAAGGAATTGTTAACAAGAAAGGCGTTTGTAGTGACCGCGATTTCTTTGTTTCTGAAAGGTGGATCTCCCTTGACGTATGATTTTAACTCAAGTTTTAATTGGTTAATCTCTGCCCTTAAAACCATTACTTCATTAGAAAGACAAGTGTTCATTTTTCTGAGATTGTTCGTCTTTGGGTGGATGCCAACTAATATTTTATTAGGACTATTTTTCGTATCGATATTTTTAATCACATCTATAAAGGTTGTGATAATTCTTTTTAGATGAGTTCCGTATGAAACGAAGTAATTTGAAATCCGTTTTGATTAGAAACCCTTTTAAAAATTTCTGATGCAAATGAGGATTTTGCAACAATTTTATGTCTTTTGTTTATTTTCGATGACGAAATCTTTATTAATTCTTTTACAAATATTGGGCAGAACTAGTATTCTTTGACAAAGTGGTTCGAGCTATCACATTTAAAACAATTTTTTCCAGTAATCGTGCAATTATGAGCCACTTCATCGGAGACTCATTTGAGACATTAATTATTGGAGCAATTATTTTGGAAATGGCCCAAGTTCGAGCACTTATGGCAGTTTTGGGATTTCCTTGATTTTAAAATGCATCTAATTAGTCTGATATTTTCCACAAAATGTGGATTCCAATTCCTTGACTAGTATAATTGGGGATGGTTCTTGGGAGTTCTTTTTTGTGAATCTGACAATTTTAAGAATTGAAATTTGCTCTTTTTCCCCAGTTTTTCCGCGATCTCAATGACTGAAGCATCAGTATCAACGTTTTTAACGATGCATTGATATTATTGAATTTTCAAGAACCCTGCATCTAATTGGAGCGTTTCTGATTTGCTCTAGTTTGAGGAAATTATTGATCATTGATGAATGACTTGCTACGATAATGAGTTTCTTTCTCCTTGTAACAAAATAATTATCCTCTCTCTGAAGAATATTGTCGAAATTTAAGTGAAGTTCTTTTGGTGAGGTAACAGGGCAATCACTATTAACGGCGCCTATAATAATTTTGATTATCTTAGACACGTGATCAATGGCGATACTAGCCTTATCGTCTTCCGAAATACCTTTGAAAAAGTTATTGAGGCTACTAGAATTTTCGATTGATCTTTCATTGTATTCCTTCGTTTCCGCAATACCATGTTTCTACATAACAAAGGAAGTACCACTTCACCCGATTGGTGACACTAAAAAATGAAAAGTCACATTTACCACAGCCATCTGGTAAATAGAACACACACACACACACACACACACACACACACACACACACACACACACACACACACACACACACACACACACACACAAAGCGAGAGAGAGAGAAGAAAGCCCCACCCTTGAAGCAGCACAATCACTGATAAAACAGTGACAAAAATGACTACATTTGAACCGTAAATCGCATTTTTTTTCAAGTTGAAGAGGTATTTATACTGGTTTATTCTACACGATTATACAGGTTTTGTCATAGAACCATTGAACAAACAGTCAGTTTAAAATATATATCAGTGTTATATTGGAATTTGGTGAAAACTGAGAGCAGCCAAGCAGGCTTTCTTATTACTTGACGAAATACTAAAGATACAGCTATATTGGTGGGCACCAATACCCAACAATGTTCGAAGCTGATTTCTGTCCTCGTCAACCAGCTTCGTGAATTTAAGCAGAAAGTGATTGTTAGAGCCCACTACCCCTCACCGGTGGTAGCCTGGAAATGATTCCAGTTGGGGAAAAATTATTATCACTGAGAAGTATTATTAACACAGTGGAGAAGTTGTTGAAGAATTTTGTTGGGGAGAGTGTTATTTACAGAAGGATCCAGAAAAGTTTCTTGAATAGCAATAATGTTCGCTTTCAAAATATTTTCTTTCGCAGGTGTTTTATTATGAAGTCAGGGGGAATTCCGCTGGATTGAATTCACCATAACAGTGGGAGGAAGAGGAGGAAGGATCTTAGTATGTTTCGATATCTAAAGAAACAAAAGTTTCCACACTGAATAATTTGAGGTCCTGGGCATGACAGATGTCAAAAGAGTTCCTACCTAGGAAAGAGATTGTTTTTGCAATGCAATTTTTTTTCCTTCTGGAAGGTGGTTCCTCCTAAATGTATGATTTTAAAACTAGTTTTATTCTGGTTATATTTTCCCTTAATTCCACTGTTTCCTTTATACACTGCGTAAAAAAGTAGGACAGTCGTTTTCTGTAAATTTTCTTTTATATTTTTATCCTGGCTAATAGATTCTTATGTAGCTTTTATTTATAAATTTTTTCTTTATTTTCCTGTAAAAATGAAATAGTTACCACTATTTATAATTAGAAAGACTAGAATATATGATGTACAGTGTGGAAAAAAAGTAGAAGGATACCTAATACATTTTTTTACTTGGCGGAATGTACAAGAGCAGAAGAGTAAGTATATACAATTTTTAAACTGTTTTTTCTAGGAGAAACGTATTTCGTTAAAAATTTCACTGGTACATTAATTTCAGAATGCCTAGAAGTATACCCTTAATTGATTTTCAAAAGGGTCAAATTGTTGCATATAAAAATAAAGAAAAGGCGTTATAGAGATTGCTCTATACTGCACGTCAGCCCTAATACAGTTCCTAACTTTATTAAAAATCCAAACAGAAACGGAATAAGAAAGAAGACTGGTAGGCCTAAAAAGTTAACGCCTCGTAATGAAAGAAAACTTGCTCATGAGCTTAAAAAGAGTAGTGGAAGTGTTGCAAAAGCTCGAAATCAACCAGTACTTATTTATGTGTCCAAGCAAACAGTATACAACTACATCCAAAGGTCCAAAAAATTCGTTTTCAAAAAATGGAGGCATCATTCAGAGTGGAAACAAACACATATTAATAATCGTTTGTCTTGGGCTAGGGAACACATGTCATGGACCACAGAATGGACTTCTCGGATATTTTGAGATGAAAAAATCTTAACTTAGATGGTCCAGACGGTTATCAATACTACTGGCATTGTCTGAAGAATGCAGAACAATATACAAAAGAGAGGAGGAAGTCTGATTAGCAGTTGGTTATGGAGGAAGAACAAATTTGGACTTTCTGAATGGTAGGCAGAAACATACAGACTGCATTACTGTTCTGAATTCTGAAGTTCTTCCTTACAGCTCCGAATTAGGAGAACAGCGGATGTTTCAACAAGATGGAGCTTCAATACACACCTCTAATGGAGTTAAAAATTGGTTCGCTGGAAATAATATGCAGGTTTAACCATGGCCAGCTAAACGCCCCGATCTGAATATAGTAGAAAATATCTGGGCAATGCTTGTTCATCGAGTATACGCTGGTGGGAAGTAGTTTGAATCGCTCTCTGAGCTTCGAGTGCCATTAAATACCTCATGGGATAATTTTTGTGAAACAGAAATCCAATCTTTGTATGATTCCCTTCCAAACAGAATATTAAAAGTCATAAAAGCGTGTGGAAAGAGTATTCCTTACTAAAACTGCTTATATTTTCTTCTTTTTATAACTGTCCTTCTACTTTTTTTACACTGTTTCAAATGAAAGAAACCATTTTTGTTATCATTTATACTTTATCTTTTGAATATCATGATAATGATATTAATATTTTTTGGTGAATGATCTAAAAAACAATTCTTATAAAAATAATTGCAGTAAAAATAAAAAAATCCTGATATTTAAAAAAAGTCTAGAGTCATTCTACTTTTTTCAAACAGTGTAATATGATCGTCCAATTCTCTAAGATTGTTCCTCTGTAGTAGGTTGTAATTCCAAAACTTATTTGTTCCGGTTTCAGTAGAAAGTTCCTTAAATGATTTCTATAAGGGGTGATAATTATTACTAGCTGGGTTCCATATAAGCGGAGGCCGTCATAACCCTAATTTCCTTACCCTCCCCTTTTTGCGTGATCTTTTCAAAATACATCGTAGTTACTGCTGATTCAAAGTTTATTATTTCAATTGTTGAAACATCTTATGAAATTTCACTTTTTCTTGTGCATCAGTTCATTCAACGATATATTGAAGAACTGAAATATGCAAAAAAATTGAAATCTGGAGACTTGTTAATAAATTTAGGGAAATCATCCCCACCAATAATTCTGCGTAAATCAGAAGTACTAGGTAAACTAAAGGTTAGCGTTTCTGTACACGAATTTAAATTTTTCGCTTGAAGTAATTTCTGAGCATGGTCTCAAAAAATGAGCTGAATCAGAATTTGCTTAGGATTCATACGATCAAAAAGTTTATGCAACATGTCTTATTCACATCAAAAGTAATGGTAAGCGAACCTCTATGCATCATGTTATTTAACATTTTCCACAACTGAGCCCACAGGAGGAAAAAATCTCCTTTCTGCAAAGATAGAAGATAAGATTGCCTTTCAAGTACAGGAAGAGAGATTTAAACTCTTCAGGCTAACATCTGTGTTCTTTTTTTACAATTATTTGTAGATTTTTCAAAAAATACTGCATCACGCGGGGAAAAAATCGCATGTGCATTTTGGGTTCCCCATTAGTAATGCGCCCTCTGGTGGTCAAATATGTTTTTTTTTAATTCCCTGTCATTAAGTCTTCTACAAAATTTCATACTTCTATGATAAAATTGTACAGGTGTAAGTAGTTTTCCTAGGGGAACTTTAATTATTAACATTCTGCATATTAAAATATGCTTTTTCCTCTCTATTGATGTTATTTCTATTCATTCATGCTTCATTGAAAAGATTTCAATGTACATGTGTTTGTTTCTTGCAAGTTTATTGTCACCTATCGGGATGCAGGAAGTCTGTCACCGCTCGCTTTCCAGAGATCAAGTGAAGGGTCATAGGTCGTGTTCTTCCTTTTATCTCCGCCGAAACCGGTTTCTCTTCTCTCCACATTGGCATTTTTTCCACGCTAGTGGTGAGCCGCTACAGGAGCCCCCCACCAGCGACAGCGAGATTTTAGGAGTACCGACGATTAAACCGAACACGCCGTTCCGAACGGGTGACAGTCTATGGTCGGGTAACCCTCTCTGGTATCTCTGCTGATGCACTTTGCTGAGCCGGGGACTATGACGCTGACTGTCGAGTGCTGCCGCAATCGTGCAAAACTTAGGAAGGTTTCACACGGTTGATTTTCACTGTGAGTCCTTTCCCATGTTTGTCGATTTTGAAGCTTTTCTCGGTCCTATGGAGAACCCGAAATGGACCCTCATAAGGAGGTGGGAGGCTTTTCCTGAATGCATCCGTCCGGAGGAAAACATGCGTGCACGACCCAAGATACTTGCTTACAAACACTGTCTGCGGACCGTGTAGCTGTGGTTTAGGAGGCAATAGTCGCTGCATTACATCTCTCAGTTTCCCTAAAAAGGTAGATGGATCGGGACTGTCCACTGTTGGGCTTGGGGGACTGTCCATTGGGCCGGAAGTCTAATGGGAGCACCATATAACATCTCTGCAGTTGTCGCTTCCAGATCATCCTTCCATGTTGCTCTGAATCCCAAGAGGATTGTCGGTAATGCTAAGGACCATTGCACTTTTCCATGTGCCATGATGGCTGCTTTTAGTTGCCGGTGGAATCTTTCAACTTGTCCATTCACAGCTGGATGGTATGGTGTTGTGCGCTGCCGAGAAGTACACAGGAACTTGTTTAGGGCTTGAAAAAGTGTAGACTGAAATTGTGTACCTTGGTCCGTTGTTACTCTGAATGACGGTCCAAATCTGGTTATCCATCCCGAGTAAAAAGCTGTTGCTATCGTGTGAGCCGATATATCCATCAAAGGGAATGCTTCTGGCCATTCAGAAAAGTGATCGACGCAGGTAAGGCAATATCTAAAGTTTTCAGAAGGGGGAAGAGGTCCCACTATATCAATGTGAACATGCTCAAATCTAGTGCTAGGAGGTACAAAACTACCATGTTTGCTTTTAGTATGTCGTGACACTTGCTTGCTGACACTGTAAGCACGTAAGAGCCCATAGCGTCACGTCGGCTCTTATGGAAGGCCAAACATATCTTTCGCTGATCATCTTGACCGATGCGCGTATACCTGGATGTGACAATGCATGCAAATATCTAAAAATCTCACGCCTAAAATTCTCTGGTACGAATGGGCGGATACGACCAAGGGACACATAACAATGCAAGGTTACTGGAGGCTCACCTACAGGAAGAGGTTGAAACATCAATGAAGTTGCGTCTGAAAACAGAATCTCTCGCAACTCGAGATCCGTCTGTTGCTCCTCAGCCATCTTTCGGAAATCAATTGCAGTTCGCATTTCAATTGTAGAGATGTTTATCCTTGAAAGCGCATTGTCAGCTCCTTTTAAGTGACGGAAGTCCGTTGTGAATTGGCCAATGAAATCTATCTGCCTCAGCTGTTGAGGTGAGCATTTGTCTTCTTTTTGTCGAAAAGCAAACGTCAACGGTTTGTGGTAGGTAAATAGGATGAAATTTCGACCTTCCACCATGTGACGAAAATATTTAATGGCCATGTAGGCTGCCAGAAGTTCTCTGTCGTACACGCTGTATTTCTGTTGGGCAGCAGAAAGCGATTTCGAATAAAATGCAAGGGGTTGCCAGCCATTACTAACCTTCTGTTGGAGAGCAGCACCCACGGCATTATCTGTGGTATCCACTACTATGACAAGCGTGGCATTAGCAGAAGGATAGAACAAAACCGTAGCCTGCGCTAAGTCCTGCTTACACTTTTCAAATGCATTTCTGGCTTCCTCCGTCCAGAGGATGGGTTTTTTGTCATTCTTCTTGGCTCCCTTTAAGAAGGCATTCAGAACCGCCTGCGTTCTAGCTGCCTGTGGCACGAAACGCCGATAGAAATTAATGAGTGCCAGGAATCTCCGGAGCTCTTTCACAGTACTTGGTTCAGGGAATTCCGTAATAGCTGATACCTTTTCTGGGAGTGGGATAATGCCATCAGGCGTAGCAATGTGGCCCAGAAATTTCACGGATGATTTCCCCAGGACACACTTGGAAGCATTTAGCCGCACACCGTACTCCTCTAAGCGCCGGAATACTTTCTTCAGGTGTTAAAAATGCTGGCTGTTGCTTTCTGGTGCGACCAGGACGTCGTCGAAATATGGCACACAAAAGTCCATTTCACTCAAGACGTGATGAATGAATCTTTGGAACGTGGCAGCAGCGTTGGAAAGTCCAAACGGCATGTACAAAAATTCAAAAAGTCCAAAGGGTGTAGCAACGGCTGTCTTTGGAACGTCCTCTTCTTGCACTGGAATCTGATTATAGGCCTTTGCCAGGTCCAGAGTTGAGAAAATCTTCTTTCCTTCGAGCACTTTTAAGCAGTCTTGGATATGTGACACTGGATAGCGATCTGGAATTGTCACACTATTCAGCTTCCTGAAATCTCCACATGGACGCCAGTCTCCATTGCTTTTGGGAAGCATGTGAAGAGGCGAGCAGCTTTTCGAAGGTCTACAAACCCCAGTTGCTACCAGAAATTCAAACTCCTGCTTCGCAGCCCTTAGCTTGTCAGGGGGAAGTCGTCGAGGTCTTAAGAATTTTGAATGCAGTGCTTGACATCATGTTTAGCCTGGTGCATCGAACTAGCTTCAGTGAGAGAAGGAAACTCAGACAGCAGTTGATGGAATTCTGTGTCTCCCTTGATTGCTTTGATGTTGGCACTCTGACCACTCTTCACTATTCCTCGTGACTGAAGTTTTGTAAGATGGTCGATTAAGCATCCTTGGCGAACATCGACTAACAGTCCAAAGTGGCAAAGAAAATCTGCATCAATAATTGGTTGTGAAACTGCTGCAATTACAAAAGGCCAATGGAAAGCTCTACGCAGGCCTAAATCTAACTTGAGGAGAAGCTGACCAAAGGTAGGTATTTCAGTGTCATTTGCTGCAAAAAGTTGAAGTTTCGCCTTTTCAGAGCGTTGTTTGGACGACGAGGGTGGAATAACTGATATATCTGCACCTGTATCAATCAGGAAGTTTGAAGATGTTGATCTATCAGACAGGTACAAACGTTGAATTTCAGTTGAGCCGTCACCCGATGGTCCGAGTGACGGCCGTATTAGTTTTCCGCCAAGAAAGAGCAAGGTGGTCTGCACTTCTGAGCTCTCCACTTGAAACGCTGGTGATACCAGCAGTGAGAAGGATTTCCCTCTTCTCTGTTAGCCTCTCTGCCGAAATCGTCTACCAGACTCTCGGGAGCGGGATCTGGGACGTGCTTCAAGGCGAGATGAAATCTCCATCAGAGTGGCTTGCATGGATGCTTCCTCTGATGACATAGCCTGGATCGAAATAGCATCTGTTGCTGCTGCCATGATTCCGTCGGCCATCTCCGCTAACCGCTCCAATTTGTCGTTGGTGATAGCCAAGATCTGCTGCACATGGGTAGACAGCCGGTGAAGAAACAAGGACTTCAATACCTCTTCGCTCATCTTATTACCGGCCTTATTCTTCATTTCTACCAACAATCGAGAAGGTTTTCGATCCCCGAGCTACATCCCGGAAATAACGTCCTTTAACTTTTGCTCCTCACTTTGCGCGTACTGAGAACACAATCTTCTTCGCAGTGCTTCGTAGGGTCTTTCTGCCAGCGGATGTTGCATAATGTCACCAACGACCCCCAATTCTTCCGGTTGCAAAACCGACACAATATGGTGAAATTTCGTAATTTCAGTTGTCACACCGGCGAGAATAAATTGGCTCTCTATTTGCTTGAATCATAGTTCCGGATTAGCACGCCAAAATGGAGGGGCTTTGACGGCGACACGTGCTATATTTCCACTTGCTTCCTTCTGCATAATTAATCACAATAAGCAATAAAAATAACGAGGAATTCTGTACGAGCACAGTTCAAGGAGATCGCTACATAAAACTTTAGTCACTTTTCTGTTAAAATCGTTCCAATGGTGATGGATTTTTCACAAGAATCGCATGGTTCGTTCAAGTCCAAAGGTCACCAATATCGGGATGCAGGAAGTCTCTCACCGCTCGCTTTCCAGAGATCAAGTGAAGGGTCGAAGGTCGTGTTCTTCCTTTTATCTCCACTGAAACCGGTTTCTCTTCTTCTCGCCACATTGGCATTTTTTCCGCGCTAGTGGTGAGCCGCTACATCACCCTTTACCACCAATCTCACTTTGTCTCTTTTTTTGCTACTGTAATGTTTTTTATTATTATTATTATTATTATTATTATTATTATCTATTTTGAAAAATTGTATAATCCAAGAATATGACGATGAAAGCTGTGAAAAAACGATAATACAAAATAATAAATGCTATTTTAGTTTACATGTTGAATGTTATATATGAATACGCTGCTAACATTTTGACTGAAGGAAGTAAGCGTTTAAATGTTTTGTATCGTTTCATTAATAAAGATAGAGTTTCTATTCTTTTCTTGTATCTTAAATGTTTGCGATTTGATTCCATATTTTAACATCTCCTTCTCTAATAAGTATAATACTTATGATATTTTAATGAATGGCATGCAGAGCTCTTATCTAAGAAGTGATTTAAAGAACTGCAATTAAATAAATTATATTTTTTAAAATCAAAATCTATGGAAGTTCTCTCAAAATATAAAGAACAAAAGGAAAGTATTATAAATAATGTTTCAAATTTTAAGCTATTTCTAATCCCGTTTTTCTTGACTAAGATGTAAAGTGTCCACTACAGACATTTATTATAATACTAGAGTTGGCTGTAGAATACTTGGTACTTTTATGAATAAAAAAAAAGTTTGCACTTTATTAAGGTATTTACCATTGACTACTTTAAAAAATGCTATTCGGGACATTTGTAAGAAAATATCGAATATTTTTCGAAAAGTCAATAAAGTTGCATTTCAACTTTTTTTCTCTCCCTCGTATTCTTTCTTATAGTTACATGATAAAGCTGAATAAAATCTTGACCTTTTTTTCTTTATTTTCCTCTGTCATGGTCACATATGTAAAAGAAGTATTAAAAAAATTAGTAGATGATTATTAATAATAATGGGTACGCTTTTTAGCAGAGCACCAAAGAAGAAGGGGTTTGGGATTTGGTAGGTCAACATTACTTAAGGTGACTGCCTACGTTGAAAATGGCATTTTTCGACCATCAAAATTTTTTTTCAAAAATATTTTAATTCAAACATTTTTCTTTCTAAAACAGTTTTTCTTTTCATTTTATGTCTTCTAGAAGCCGAGATATATCAAATTTAAAAAGTACAGTGTAGTTGAAAATTAACCGGAAATGTCAGTCTGCAACCGGAAGTTGTTGTAAAATGCCCCTTTTATCATATTTTTTACCCTTTTTTTTGTTTTAAAACGCAAATAATAATTTTATAATGTTGCTAGTGCACGGCCATAACTTTTGAATATCTACTTTTTAATTTCCTTCTTGGTAAATGGCAACATTGTCACTCTCTCGAGACTCTGTTTACATTGGAGTTCGTTTTTCGACTCTTATTTTTCTTTGCAATTTTTTCACTGAAATCTATTTTTTCTAGATTTTATTTTGATCGTAAATCACATTTAACATTGTTGAAATGGGTCACGCAAAAAAATATCGCAGCACGAAACGAAAGTTTGTTGGGAATCGCTATTCAAATGCGAGTACCAAAACAGATGATCAGCATGTTCTTGATAATGGTGATCAGAAATTAACTGCAAGTGTTTCGAAACTTGTAAGGGGACAGTTCTAGGGATCGGTACCTTTTGGCGATTTGGCGCCAAATTTTTCTCGCCAAAGCCAGCGGACGCAGTAATCTTCAGAATTGTGTTCAGAGATTTTTTTCTGAAGATTACAGCGTCCATGGGGTTATGGCAGGAGAAAAATTTGTCATGAAGTATACAAATAGAACTATTTATAAAAATTAAAAATAATTCGTATAAAAAGTATAATAAAAATTAAAAATTAACGTTTCTCATTAATATTTACAGAAATTAAAAATTGCACAATTTGAACAGTGTTAAATTTTAAAAAATGCACAAAAATAAAAATACAATTTTTTTCAACTCACCCGTAATGCCCTTCCCTTCTACAAACCCAATTAACACCATCTCCCCGATCTTTCCGTTCTGTTAAAATCATATCCTGCCCGCATTCAGCACACTTCCGTCCATCAGCAATTAAACCCATTTTTATGCACCATTCAACACACGCTTTCGCTCCCAAACGTTCTAAATCGAAAAAAAAACCTCAAATTAAGGGATTCCTCATATGTCACATTCATACCAGCCATATTGCACCACAAGAAAAATCGAAGAAAGTAAGAAAATGAATACTTAACAAGACTTGGGGAGCAGAAGAAATCAGAATAAATCCAATCCACGAAAAGCTGCCACCACTTGAGAAAGCGAAGAGAGAAAAGAAAAAAGACGGTACAAGACTTGAGGAGCAGCAGAAATTAAACGCTGCATTTTGACCTAATTGGTTGAAATTCAAAGTCATTTCAAACCTGATTGGTTAAAAATTACACCCCCGATATCTCCCCATTACACCCCCGATGACACCCCCGACTCGTCACCGACATCACCGCATTCTCTTAACAGGGTTGCCATACATTGGAAGCGTAGAGGAGTTGCCATATTGGCGACTTTAGCTATAAAATTTGGCGCCAAACTTGGCGGTACCCGTGACTAGAATTTAACCCTTGTAAGTATCAGTTATGATGATTTTGCAAAAGAAACTCTTTCTGAATTCACTGGAAATCTTATCATAAGTGTGCAAATATTGATATCTGTAATTGCTGCATTATGTTGTCCTATGTGCTTCAAAAATTATTTGGTGCTACATGAAGATTCCAGATTTGGTTTATCATCAAATTTTTGTATAAGATGCAAAAACTGCAGCTTTGTAAAAGGATTTCCTTCAGTAATGAAAGACGATAACAAGAATCACTTGAACACACTTGTTGTTTTGGCTTTAAGATTGATTGGAAAAGGATATAATGGTGGGAGAAAACTTTTCTGTCTTCTGGATTTGCCATTTCTTTCCAAAAGAACTTTTAGAAATCAAGAGATAAAACTTAAGGAGGCTGCTTCTGAAGCAGCTAAAAAATCTATGAAAACTGCTGCTAATAAAATCATATCACAGAAAAATACCTCAAATTGTGGAGTGTCTGTGGACGGTACATGGCAGAAACGTGGTTATTCTTCCCGCAATGGTTGCGTAAGTTGCATATCAGTTGACACTGGAAAGGTGTTAGATATTGAAATAATGTCCAATTTTTGTAGAGAGTGCAACAGCATATCAAAATCTAACAAGAAAAAGCATACTTGTCGAAATCACAAAGGTTCTGCTTCTAGTATGGAGACTGTCGGAGCCTATCGTATATTTGAACGCTCTGAAGAATCGAGAAATTTGCAATATACACAGTATTATGGCGATGGTGACTCCAAAGCTTATGATGCTGTGAAAAATATATATGGTGCAAATACGGTCACCAAATTAGAATGCATTGGTCACGTGCAAAAAAGAGTTGGCAGTCGGTTGAGAAAATTGAAAAAATCAACAAAGGGCCTGAAAGGCAAGGGAAAATTAACTGATAATTTTATCGACAGATTACAGAATTACTATGGAATTGCCATTCGTAGTAATCTTGATAATCTAAATAATATGCAGTCTGGAGTTATTGCAGCATTTTACCACTGTTGTTCCAGCTTGAAACATCC
This sequence comes from Argiope bruennichi, assembly GCF_947563725.1. Classification (NCBI taxonomy): domain Eukaryota; kingdom Metazoa; phylum Arthropoda; class Arachnida; order Araneae; family Araneidae; genus Argiope; species Argiope bruennichi. Next base: position 55,584,339 of record NC_079162.1, read on the forward strand.
TATGCATGGGCAATGTCCAGTAGGTGTCGATAGCTGGTGTAAATATCAACGAGCTATGGCACAGGGGAAAACCTTTCTTGGGAAATCCATTGGACTTCCAGAAAAAATTATTAACATCATCAAACCTTTATATATGCAGCTTTGTGATCAAAAACTGTTAAAGAAGTGCTTGCATGGAATGACACAAAATGCTAATGAGAGTTTTAATGGTTTGCTCTGGAATATAGTCCCAAAACAACATTTTGTTGAGCTCCAAACTCTGTCTTTGGGGTCCTATATTGCTGTCTTTCAATTTAATGAAGGTGGGAATGGCATAAAAAGTGTATTAAATCAATTGGAAATAGAAGTTGGTAGTCAAATTCATAAAGGACTAAAGCTTTTTGATTATGAGCGAATTTGTAGCTCAAAAATGCACTCATTTTCAGCTGCAAAAGTTCAAAGAAAGAAAAAAAGATCTCAGAGAAAGAAAAAATGTGCAATGCATGAAGTAAAAGAAGGTTTGACCTATAAATGTGGAGAATTTTAGACTGATTTATTAAGAGGAAATGCTTTTTTAAATTAACTGTAAACTTTAAACTCATTTTTCTCAAAATAATTTTTTCGATAGAAGTTGTAAACCATTAACATGATATCTCCAGCATTAATTAATATTTTTTAATGAAATTTTCAGAAAATGATCTTTATATCATTGTCTATGAAATGAACTAAAAGTTTTGTTATACATCTAATACTTTTTTACTTATAGCCTTTTTTGTTAGAAAATATCTGAAAAATTATGAATAATGTGTACATTGCAACATAAAAACCTTCATAATATTTTTGCATTTCAATAAATCTCTTAGATTTTAGTTCATTTTGAAGATAACTATGTTATGTATGATATGTGCAAAGAAAATTTTAATTGCTGAATTAGAATTTTGTGTAGAGTGTTAACCGTTTTGGTTAATTTTTGCTAAAATTTACATCAAATTTGACAATTCAAAAAAATGGGGCAGTCACAGAATTTTTTAAAATAGATTTTTATTCTTATAATATCCCACTTAACTAGAAAACACCAATTAACGCTTAAAAAATAGCCGTTTTAAAAAAAATTGTCTCGAACGTAGGCTGTTAATGCATTGCTTTTTTTATTATAAATATAGTATGCCTAACAGCTTTAATATCACGATTGTATTATTTTAAGATCAGCACGAGCCGAATCGAAAATTTGAACAGGCCATAGTTCAGTCCATCACAATTATAAAAGTACTGCAAACTATTACAAATATACTTACAAAAATATTACTCATCAAATTTGTTAAAAAATGAATAAAGGAAGTAAAAAAAATGTTTATTGTCAATTGACTGTATTTTAGTGTTTGCTAGTAATCAAAATGATAACTATGCATTAAATTCTGAATTTTTCACATAATGAAACAAATTGTCTCTAAATACGTTACTATTGATTCAATATTACGGTAAAAGTTGAAGCGCATAGTAAAATTATAAATTTCTTTCATTAGAAAAATGGTTTTACAGTTTTTTTAGTATGTTTAATCCTATTAATATTTTGCTTAAATTTTTTTAATAAGAATAATAATTTAATAATTTTTGAATTTTTTGTTGCACTGTTGAATATCTATATATTAAAAGAGAACTTCTATGCCTTAATTATTTCTTGTTTAATGCATTTTTGGGAAATCATAGGATTCAAGAATCTTTTGATAACCATAAGATATTAAGCTTTCATTGAGGAGACAACTTTCGTAACTAACAAAGAATTCCACTTATATTTAATATTCAGTTCATTTTATTTTTTGCATGAACTGAATATTAAATATGTGTAGTTAAGTCAATTTTATGTATTAATATAAGAACTTTTTACTTATAAAAGTATTTAATAAATAATTAATTATAGCAATTATAAAGATTGTATTTGCTTTCTCATCACTCAAAATGCTTTTAAAATATATTTTTGTAGCATAACTCTATGCTACACAATATTTAAATTAATTGTTCTGGGTTGACATCTACCCAATGTTTGTTTTGGCTGAGTGATTTAAAAGTATACTGAATAAACAAGGATATGACATATAAAACATTTAATCACAACACAAGCACACCACAACGTTACATCAAGAAGATTCTTAGTAAATCTATAAAAGGGAAAAATAGAACAGCTAACGTCAGTTCTAGTTGGCTCGGATTGACTGGCTAGGGGATGCCATTCACAACACCCTCCCCTGTTTTTGAGGCGCTGAATAACTACTCAGAAACATCAGCTAAAGTCACCAAGTTCAATCTCTTGGGTTTCTTAATGGCACGACCATATCTGGACACGTGATTCTGGTTAGCCTCCGAAGAATCTGAATTAGGAGAGTTCGTGGATGAATCATTCAGTTCAACTTTCTGGAGTGGTAAACTCGTCAAGTCATTTCCACTAATTTCAAGTGGAAACACACGTTGGATTGGAAGAATTAGAGTTCAAGACTGAGTCTTTAATTTTACAGTTCTCACCAGTCCATCCTTTCCTGGAATCATTTCTATTACCGAGGCTAAAGGTCACTGAAGACGCTTTTTCACATCGTTCCCAATTAAGACGATATCTTCTTCGCGAATATTTGATGACTGAGGATCTTGTTTCTGTCATTGAATCAGCTGCCCCAGATACTCGCTTCGAAATCGCTATCTCAACTCTTCGATTACTTTGGTCTACAATTATTTAAAAAGTTACCACTCTGCTAATATTTCTGCAGTTTACTGAGCTTATCAGTTTAAATGCAAGCAAATATCAATTCAAAACACAAATATATAATTGTATTCGTACCTTACAGATGCAGGCTTTCCCACAGACTTTTCAAGAACGATTGTAGCATTTGTCCAAACTCATGAAATACTCGGAGTTAACAGTTTTATATATGTAGCTTTATCATAATTAGAAATTTTTCTACATTTGCCAAATTTGCATTTCCAGTTCTATAAGGTATTACGACTTTTTCATACTCTGAAGTGTTAAATTGTAAGGTTCAATGCTTTTCATTTAAAATTAGAAGCACTGAATTTCTCTATAACTTTAATACACATTGATCAAAAAGTTACAAATTAATCTTTTCGAATCTTAATCTTTTGTAGTAATTCGAAATCTTAATCTTTTGTAGTAATTCGAAATCTTAATCTTTTGTAGTAATGATTAGCATCCCGCATATCCAAACCTTTAACTTCAGCATTTGATCTATCACACAAAAACATTGCTGGTGTAATTGGAGTAAGATCTTGCATGTTTTCAGAGAGATATCTAACGGGTGTGAATTAACGGCCTTTTCGCATTCACATAAGATTGTCACCAGTTTCTCATAGGTAAATAAAGATTTGCCTAAAGTCGTTCTGAGAAGCTTTTTCACGGTTCTTACAAGCCTCACACACCTGACAGTTGTAGGAGGTATAAATTTTCATGTTATATATTGTATCTCAGCATAACGAGAAACTTTATTCCAGTCAATAGAGTATAATTCGTTAAAAGTTCCTCTGAAATTAGTGCCGTTGTCCGAATAGATTACTCGATGTCTTCCCCTCCTAGACACGAAACGACGAAAAGATAACAAAAAGGCATCAGTGGGGAGCGAAGAAACTAATTCCAGATTTTAATGCTCTGTAAAGGGCACAAGTGTAAAGGACAGCCCAAACCTTGTCACCCTGTTTAATGTACAGGCGGCCAGCTAAATCTACACCTACCGCTTAAAATACGGATGCGTTTACAACTCGGTCAGCAGGCAATGAAACTGGAACAGTCATGGGACATTTACTCTTAAATCTACGACACTTAGTATAGGCATTCGATATTTTTCCGATAGTTCTACTACCAAATCCAACACTTTTCACGTACTAAAATCCAACATTTTTCACGTATTATGCTGAGAAGCAATTGTGTCTCAGCATGATAATTCTCAGTATGGAAAGGCTCTACAAGTTTCTGCGTAAAGATACAATTGTTAGGTAGTAAGATTGATAAAATAAAAAGTATGTATAAATTCAGTAATTCGAGTTTTCACACGAAGGACATTATTTTCATCTCTAAATACTCATATATTAGGTATAGATTTCTCATCTGGAAGATTTTGAGCTTGCACAGATCGAATTAACCGGATCTCAGCATTCTCTGTCACCTCTATCGATAATTTCCCTTTCTTTCCCTCATTAATAGTAGTTCTAGCATTATAAACAAATTTGAGAACCCAGTCTACTAATCTTAAGACTGAGTGAAATTTGGAAAATTTCCTTTTCTGACAAACTTAAATTACGTAGTCTGACTATTTTCCTTTCTGAAGAAATTTCAGGATCATCCATAGGCACATTTTCAAGCAAGTGTGAAAATTCTGATGCTAATAAGAAAGGACTCGATGACGCGCCAAAAACTACTCGACAATGCCGATACACAATTTGCTCGCTTTCTGTGGAGCAAAATAATCTCAAAATATCTTTATGCTCAGACACGATTCGCAACTGAAGAAAAGCCTTTTCAATATCGGCAGAAATACCGATCGGATGACTTCGAAACCTATCAATTGATAACCGGTATCTGTTCAATTAAATTTGAACCTTTATACAATAAATTATTTAATGAATTTTTTCCAGTTTCATGAGTCGACGAATTAAAAACTGGCTTTATTCTAGTAGTAATAATATCGGTTTTCACAAGCGATCGATGTGGCAGAAAGTTAGATATTTCAGTTTCACAATCTACCATTTCAATTATTTTTAATTCTTCCCATTCCTTAAACACAACCTTATAATCCCTTAGAAGCCCATTCCGTTGCGCTCATTCGCACATCTTTTTATGCCGCTTTCAATCCATTCTTTTATTCATTAACTCAGTAACATCTGATTTAAAAGGCAAACTAAGTTCTATCTACCGTTCGGCAGAATTTTCATAATGTTTTATCGTTGTAAATTCTACATATTGTAAATTCTTCAATCACTTTTGAATGCTCATTATTTAACTTCTGAACTGGATTAAGAATTCCAATGCTTTCGAGACTCCACAACTCATTGATAGACAAATCTTTAACGTATAAAAAAATAACATTTAAAACTGGACCACAGTTTGTACAACCTGAATTAGCAACTTCCTGTTTCCCAGTCAAAAAATATCCTAAACGCGTCTTTAACAAAAATAAACCGGAATCCAATTGATAGATTCATCTAAAAAGCAAAACGCAAGTAACATCCGCTCCTATCAATAAACCAATTTCGCAGTCATCAGATTCTAGATATGGCAAAATTATACACTTTTTATTCAACTCATTAATCACAGTAGGATTACCAACTTTCGGCACTGTGCCATAAATCCTCTTTTCCGCGATAGCTTTAATACGAAGATTGTATGAATCATCTACCAGTGAACTAATAAGCAATTCATATACATCATAAATATGACTCTGCATTTCTCTCCCACCAAATAATATGCGTTGCATTTTTATCGCATTATTTGATTTAAAGCCCAACTTCTCGATTGCATGTTTTGAAATGCAAGAATACTGAGATCCGCTGTCAATCAAAGCTATCAGTGTTATTATTCTGTTATTCGAGCACACTTTCACAATTAGTCATTAAAAATACGTTATTTTTACTACAACTGTTAGACAATGAATTAGTTTCAACTACATCAGACTTATTCTTACATTGGTGTGGCTTGGCACAATATAAGCATGATTTTTTTTTACTTTACAAAATTTCGAAGAGTGCGAAAAAGAGAAACAACAAAAACATACACGATTTTTCAAAATACACTTTTTCTTTTCACAAAGAGATATATTTCTAGCTTCTAAACAATTCTTGGAAGGATGCTTCTTATTACAAAAGATGCATAGTAAATTTCGCTTACCTGTGCTATTCTGCCATGAGTGCTTATCACAGTCTCAGCGGTAGGGTGATTATCGAATTTATTTACGGCCTCTTTTTTCTTTTGATTGGAAGGAGAACAGAGACCACTTCGCGCTAATTCTTCGCCTTTTACTACCTGTTTGAGAAAATGTATTAATTTCTCCAATGAGCGGTTTTCAATGTGAGATTCATCTTTCATACTTCTGTTTCATTCCCAAGTTATTAATATATATTCAGATAGACACGACTCCACTAAAGGACATAAAAAAATCCCCATATTCTTTTTGGGTATATCCAAGCAGCTCCAATGCTCGTATCTTGGCCTCTAACTCATCGTACAAAGCAGGTAGATTCGTTTTCGAACGTCCACTGACCACGTTTTTCATAACCATGGATAACAAGCCCCTTACGTATATTTACATCAATTAATCGTCACGTCCGAATCTCTCTTGAAACTACAAGATCGCTTTTGGATAATTTTGCACTGTAGCAGGGAAACTCCAACACGCGAGCCGCTTTCGATTAAGGCACAACGGCTTGCAAGAGATACTGCATTTTATCCTCATTAGGAATACTTGCGTCATCGTGTATTTTCCGAAATTGACTCCAGAATGCTAAATAATCCTTAGCATCTCCATTTAAACTTTTTAAGTTCTATCTTCGGAAGATTAAACTTTCTCTTTTCAGAAAATTCTTTCGTAGATTTATCTTTCAAATCTACTTGTTAAATTTGCGAACACAGTTCAAAATATCTGTCTCTGTATTTTTGTATTCGTATCTTCTTTCCAATACACATTTTAATTTTTTTAATGCTTAAAAGATTTATTTTGATAATATAATTTGCACTTCAAATCAATTTTCCTTTCACTTCGCCCATTTCGCGAAAGAATATACAGTGCTGTCACTTCTAATATACGGAAACTCAATGTATCTTCGGCAAGTGCCACGGAAAGTTTATTTCGCCAAAATAGGGGTGAGATGAAAGAAAATGCGTCTAATGGGTCGGAAGTCAAGGATAAGGTTTAACAAGGAATTCCATAAATGCGCACATCTTACTACGTATCACCCCTTTGAAGAGCTAAATCGTCCGGTATCCTGAAACGAACAATGAACCGTCTCTCTGTCGTCTAATTGATTGTGACAATTATCAGTCTAATCCTCACTACATTCCAAAATCCCTCTTTAACACATCATATAAATAGTTTTTTTTTCCCATGAAGAACGAGCCTTGTTCCACCCTAATTTTTCAAATATTTCTATGTTTACTTATATATATTACCGGTAAAGTGTGAAATATCGGCATTCTACAGAATTTCTAGGAATTTTATATAATTGCGAACGTTTTTAGGCAAAGTATGAAATATGAGAATTATTACGTACTTTCCCTAGGCATTGTATATAATACTTAGACATTCTACAGAATGACAAATGCTAATTAGGCAAAGTATGAAAAAAGGCCCTGATAATATATAAATCCTAACCCTATTATATAACTATGCATTCCTCAAAAATACAAATGTTATTCTGAAAAAATAATGAGAGTGACATTAAAAAATTTATTCAAAATATGTAAAGAAAAATAAAAGTTGCACAAAACCAAATTTGTGCCTTTCTTATTAAGGGAAACAAAATTTTCATATAAAAACTAAGAAATTAAAATTAAGGTACTTGTTGTAACATTGTAGGCTTGAATGACATTTTGAATCACATTTCATTATATTTTTAAATGAAAGATGCTTCATATTTTGGCACTTTGTTTTACACATACATTTGACGAATCCTTGGCCTCTTCCATTGGACTGAACAATAGCAACTAACCGGAGAAGAATTTCGTGATCAGGAATATCTTCAATTCTAAACAAGTTCTTAGGACAAAAAGATAATTGTAGTCTTGCATATACTTGTTTTAAAAACCCAGGGGGGGGGAGCATCTCGAAATGAGGATGAGATGCTTCCGGTATGGTGGTTGGATCTCACCACCTTGGAGGTTACACAAAAAGGTGGGGGATCTGGCTCCTCCCATCGATGACGGGACGTACTTCCAGCGAGAAGGGATGTATCGTAGCCGGTGATGGCCCTTAGAACTCAACCACAGTTCCCGTCAGTGTTGCTGTTGCGGCGGTCCGGTCATTCAGTTTTCTTTATCCGTGTGCCTTCGGGCGGGTCGGAGAGTCAATGATATGATATGACATATACTTGTTTTAAAATTCCTTCGACATTCGAAACGAATCGGAGATGTATTTCATACTTTGTCGGTTTCTCCTTTGGCATTCTATAGGAAATGACTAGGAAATGTGTGAAATATGAATTCGTTTCATACATTGCTGACTAGCTTTAGGTATTATAAACAATGCCTAGAATGACCGATTTCATACTTTGCCGGTAACATATATAATTCCTTTTTCTTGCTCATCTTTTTTTAATAATACTTCGAGAAAATTTCTACTTATTATTTTAACATGATGAATGAGATTTTCTAACATACGATTGAGAAAAATAATAAATTCATTCGTACCATATAACGAAAATTTTAAACAATGTTGTTCAGTATTATAAGTTAAATCAATCTTGCTGTTTTACAAAATTTTAAACAATGTTTTTAATATCTGAAAACAAAAATGTCATCAATATTATATTTCTAAGATTTTTCAATTTCTTAAAATTATTTAAAGGCTTCTATTTACGGTAATACTTGGGTAATTAGAGCATTTCTAACTCAAATTTAATTTTATTGAAAAACCCAATGTGAAAGAAAATAATATACAGAAAAATCTCATGTAGATTAAGGCCACTCCCAGGAACAAAGAAAAAAAAATCCTGGCAGCCGTGACTTGTTTTCGAATTCCGACATATTTAAAGGTCATTTTATGGCATTTGTTGACAATGAGCGACCCAATACCAATCATTAGACAATTTATCGCTGAACACTTCCCGGCGTCATTCTGAAATACTGGCTTATTGGTCCAGTTTTCTTAAACTCTATAAAATCGTGTCACAATATTTCAAGCTATCTTATTTTCTCTAAACGACTGAAAATACGAAATATTTGGCGTAGTTTATTTTTCTTTTTCACTTATAAATAATTTTGTTTGTTACTTATTTTGATAAATTTAAAACTCCGTAAAACACTTACTTGCTTTTGATAGAATGGCTTTTACTTTACTATATGTAAAAGTTATAAGTTTAAATACCCGCATCTTACTTTATATGTAAAAGTGCTTAATAAATACCAAAATAATTCAGTTTTTAAAAAATATTGAAGGAGTTCAGGAAAAGCCAACTTATAAACTACTCACCATTCGCATGAAAAATCATTTCTCGAAATATGATAAGCTAAGAATTATCCAGGAAAAATGCGAAAGTAGGCAACAAGAAAATATAGCATGTCTGACCTTATAACGAAAATGAAAGGAAAATCATTATTGAAATAAAAAAGAAAGAAATACATATTGTGAACATTTTGTGCTGTTGTCATGTATGTTATTAATTTGTAACTTTTTAATCAATGTGTATTAAAGTTATAGAGAAATTCAGTGCTTCTAATTTTAAATGAAAAGCATTGAACCTTACCATTTAACACTTCAGAGTATGAAAAAGTCATAATACCTTATAGAACTGGAAATGCAAATTTGGCAAATGCAGAAAAATTTCTAATTATGATAAAGCTACATATATAAAACTGTTAACTCCGAGTATTTCATGAGTTTGGACAAATGCTAAAATCGTTCTTGAAAAGTCTGTGGGAAAGCCTGCATCTGTAAGGTACGAATACAATTATATATTTGTGTTTTGAAATGATATTTGCTTGCATTTAAACTGATAAATTCTGTAAACTGCAGAAATACTAGCAGATTGGTAACTTTTTAAATAATTGTAAACCTTTATATCATTATAAAAGAAACTGAAAACTTCATGTATAGTATAAATTAAAAAGATATATAGGGATGATTTATTAATATAATGATAAGGGTGGAAGCTATAATAATAATAAAAAAATATTCTCAATCATGAAATCTTTCTAATGGCATCATTTAGTTTTTCTTAGAATCATTTAATGCAAAAAAAAAATTATTTTGTTCATTTGAGAAAATCTTCTATCACTTTTCACATGTCTATAATTTTTCACATTTTACTCCACAGAGGAGTGATATAAAGTAAGCCTGAAGTGAAAGATTGGGTTTTAAAACATCCAACGATAAATTTCCATGCAATGATAAAATAATTTGTATATTTTTAAATACAAATTTACAGCAAATACAATCAACGAAAATAAAATGTGGATATATATTGCTTAATAAAAAGCATCACCTCCTCTCCTATTTGAGTGAAATCCAAATCAACTGGCGCATATGCAAAAGTGCGGAGTGTTTCCGTTTTTGTAAAGAAATCGTATTAGTTCTATAAAACTGTTTGCAGCAAATAATAATGAACATCATATGTAATAATATTTTCCCCTAATTGTTAGTTTATTGGTGTAAAACTATTAAAATGAAAGATCAGATACAAACAAGTAACATTTTTTAATAAAACACTAACCAGAAATTACAAAATTGTATATGAATACTTCAGCATAACTGAAAAACATACAAAAGTGTACATAAGATAATTTGTTGTAGTAATTCAGATAACATCGACAATTTTAAACAATCGTTTGAGACAGCTCAGACATATACAAGTCGAAATTTTTGATAAAATATTGATCAAGAATGATAAAATTGTACATGAATACTTCTGTATAGCTGAAAAATATAAAAAATGTACATATGTTTATAAAGTATGAATAAGATAGTTTCTAAAGTATGTATTAAAGAATTTTACACCAGACAAAATCGATAGTTCTCGTAAAAATGATTACCATATTCATACACTAGTTTAACAATGATTTGTGACACAAGGGATGATTTAAATATCACAGATATCATATGTTTAAAATAAAAATAGCAAGTAATTCAAATGTCATGTATTTTTATTTCAGAAATGTGAAGATTTTCAAGTTACCAAAGTGTATACTTATATTGACCTCAAATCTAATTACTTCCATTGGTTTATGAAATAAGAATGTTCATAAAATTATGGCACATTAAAAATATAAATAAAAATATTTGTAAAATTAAAAATGCCTGATAATGAAATAATTTTTTTATTAAAATTACAATTTCTGTAGTATATAATTTTCACATTTTTAAGAAATATTATAATTTCTAGTATAAGGAATATTAAATTTATCTTCATTACAGGAAAATATCACAAAATCCATGTATATACTTACAAAAAGGATTTTAGAATGATTGATTATGGTAAAAAAAAATTTATGGAAGCCTGCATAAAATATAATTCTAATTTTTTGAAGTAATATTAAAATTTCTTGTATAAAGAATATTAAAATTTTAATTCTCATTATGTAAAAATACCACATAAATATCACAAAAATTCTGCATATATGCACAAACAATTTTAAAATGATGGATTATGACAAAATATTTTCATTATAATTAAAATATGTATAGCATATAATTTCAACATTTTAAAGGAATATTAAAATTTAAAATACAGTATGAAAATATCAATTTGTTTTATTCATTGCATAAAAATACCAAGAATGATAGATTATAATTAAATTTGTTGATCAACATTAAAATATGTATAGCATATAATTCTAACTTTTTAAAAAATTTTAAAATGTATAAAAATTCTAACATTTTTATCCTCATTATATGAAAAAACAAATAAATATCCCAAAAAATGTTCATAGACAAATTAAAACAATTTAAAAATCATTGATTATGATAAATATATTTTCATTATAATTTCCACTACAATTTTTAGCGTTTTTAAAAAATATAAAAAATTTCTTGTATAAGAAATACAAAGTATATTACATATAATTAATTTTTAAGAGATATTAAAGTGTCTTGTATAAGAAATACTAAACTTGTTATCTTCATTGCAAAAAAATAGCAGGATAATATCACAAAAATTCGACTTATAAATGCAAAATACAAATAAATTCAAAATTTAACATTGTCTTAAAAAAATATACAATGTTAGTGAAAATTGTATATCCAAAAAAAAGATTCATTTTTCTACATTTTTTCTAAATTAAGAAGTGTAAAGAAGCTAAATTTCCAAATCCCCTAGGCAATTACAGAAGCTCATCTTTCTCAATGACAGCTATCATAATTTCTTCTTTTTATATGAGATTATTTTCAGCCCACTCATCCAGCCTATCAAGTTTCACACCTAAAACCCTACAAATAAATAAGTTGTCAGATTTATTATTTTCAATAATGAGAGTTTCAAATGAAATAACATATGAATATTTAAATAAGCATCCCATAACTGTGAGTGATGTTTTATAATTTCAGACATAAAATATGCTCAGGGTAAGAATACTAATTTTTGAAATACAGTATCTACATACCATAGATTAAATTCACAATTTGATGATTTCATAAAAATCTTCATTTTGAATACTTAGAGATCATGAAACGTATTAATTGTATAAAGCTCGCTACAGGATGGCTAACATTGAAATAACTGTACTCAGATTTAGTATGTAGAATCAGTATGCCAGTAATCAATGCTGTAAAATTATTTTTCACCATGGCTTTTAGAGAAGAAAGGTCGAGTTTTACTGGTCCCGGTTTTTTTTTATCAGAAGTGGAGCAATGGTTTAACTACACTTCGAGAATATCGATTCGATTGAAAAACTTGCGAAAAAGGCTTATGTCGAAGAATTGAAAAAAGATGATTATTGAAATTTGAAGAGATTGGGGAATTGGGTGTGCTTCCAGGAATAGGATGGAAATGGATTTAAAATGAAAGCATGGGAGAATTGCTGTAGTTGAAAGAGCATCCGGCCCCAATATCGTCACCAAATGCTCGAGCAATGTCACGTTATTTGCCTCTCTATTGGTCAACAATACGAAAGGTTATCAGATTCTTTTTAAATTGGCATCTAAACACGGTTTGCGTGAGGCAAAAGCTGCACTTACAAGACCTGGAACAATGCAATAACGATTTTACTTACCAGTTTAGGGCCGGAATAGTTGCTTGCTGTGCATGGCCTTAGGACGTTTTGTGATCAGATGAGATACATTTTACACTAGACAGAGCAGGAATACTCAGAACTGTCACATATGAGGTATTGCATATCCTAACGTTATGCCTCTAATAGCCTCTAATTCTGATTACATTACTGATTTGTGTGTATTTACTGCTGAATTCATTCTTCGCCGCTTTTCTTTGAGGAGAACACTGCTAAAGAGCTAAAAAGCTTCTTTGTCATGGGTGTCCGTTACTGAGAACTTTTACGAACGCAAGTATTTCCCGTCTAACAAAAACACGAACATTTAGAGACTGATGTCTTCATGCAGGTTGGTATAAAGACCTCATCAGAGGCGGAGTCAGTAGGGCAACCTCTTACCCTCCCCCATCCCCCGCCGTCAGTAAGAGATTGATAATTTCATTGGCAAAAATCTTCACCACTTCAGGATGCTTGTGAAGAGTTGCACATTGTCAAGTATGATAATTCAAAAATTTCTTTAAAGTCAATATCTATATTGTAAATAGTCGAAATATCCAAGTAACGTTTAAAGCTGTTTAACTATATTGGCGGAAATAATCCATAGGGTGGTAAGTCAATAAGATACTATTTTGAGAGCAATTTTTCATCTACCGATTAAGAACTGAATGCGCTGGTTGTCGAAGACATTGTTCGCAAAATTTCAGAACATTTGATTCAAATGTCGTTCATTCAGCTTAGAATTTACACTTGTTTTGGCAATTTAACCGACAAGGTGAAAGCGAATGAGATATCGACAAGATAATAGCGCATTTTGCCTACAATTTTTGGTCGAGAGACTATGAATACAATTCGATGGATGCTGAAGACGTTCAGGACGCAGATTTTCAAGCATTTGATTGAAATGCCTTTCGTCAAGCACTATGTAGTTCGTATAATTTGCACTATTTCTAGTAATATAACTGACAAAGTTATGGGTGAATAAGATATCACATTCTGCCAAACATTTTTGATCGGTGAACTAAGAAATTAATGCGATGGATGTTGACGACATTAAGTTCGCAAATTTTCAGACATCTAATTTAAATGCCGTTCATTCAGCTTATAATTTGCGCTATATTAAGCAGAATAATGAAAAAGCCGGCAAGTGAATAAGACGTCCCATTTTTGCCGACTAATTTTCGTCTTTCGACTAAAATGTTATCATAGGTTATGAGAAAAAAATGTTTTCATCGAGTATTTTGATTCCTTGCAAGTAGGGATATTAAGAAATATACTTTTATATTGTACATGAAAAGGGCGATAGAGTTGTTTTCCCTAATTCAGAATTAAATGAATAATTGTTCTAAAATTAATGGTCATTTTATTCATCTAACCGTTACTTCCTCGGTAACGAATTAGAATATTTATTTTATTTATATCACGGTGAGAATTCTCTGACCAGTTAATGGTTAAAATAAATTTAATAAAACACTCTTTTCTATAGACATTCTTGTGCAATATGCATATTAAGAAGAGTTACTTTGCTGTAGCAAAATTATGTGAATTCATTATAAATCACTGGAATAAGTAGATAGTGTTGTTGTAAATTAATTTAATAGTAAAATATTACTATTAATCAATATTTTTTCAATCTAATTTATCAGGCTTCAATTATTAGACTAAAGAAAAATTACCGACTGCAATTGATGACAAAAACTAAATATTTGTGGTACGGTAGCTTTTTAGCTACAATAATAGAGCTTATCCAAGTAAGCACTAAATTTGTTAAGTAAATTACTATTTAAATTCTTCAGATTCTGCATTCAATATTATAACTGTGTAATCGGGGAATGCATTTTTTTATTTCATTTTTTCTTCCAATTACTCTTCGCGTCAAAAACTGTATAATTTGAGATACTTCTAAATTTTAATAGACTTTGGATAAAGATGTCTTAATAAAACGATGATTAAAATAATTATTCATAGAATATTAATATATAATACATTAACCGTTTGACATATGAATTTACTTAACTTCCTAATTAGATGGCATATCTTGGCACATTTGGGACAATTATTATTTTTATCCCTAGAATAATATAAGGGCTTTGAGGTGATGATGCGTTTTCAAGTGATTTTTGCATTTTAAATTACTTAATACTTTCACTTAATTACAGATTTAAAATTAAAAATTTAGTTATTCAATGCGCGAGTCAGGTTCGTCATTGTATATAAAGGGGTTTAGAAAAACCAATGCATGCAACTGAGGGATAAAACTCACTTTTTGGGAGGAATATTAGCTTGCAATAGCTTCGAGAGAAAATAGTACTTAACCATAAGAAAGCGTGTCTAAAAATGACGATAGGGGTTCATACTCAAGATCTAATTGTTTCTTAAAATCCGTAGGTTTTTTTTAAGCCTAAATATACATTAAAAAATAAATACATAAGGAATCTAATATATAAGTAATCCAATTTTGACAAAAGCAGTTTTCATATAATAAAATAGTAAGATTGTACATATATTTACAAAATATTTTCCCAAACTTCTTAAGAAACAAAAACATCTTTGTATCTTTTCCCCATTCTATATTGTTCGAGTCTGAACTATAAAGAATTTTTGCTGTGTACACGCGCTTATTCACCTCGGATTCGAAATACATCTGAATTCCTACTCGTTGTTGCAATCCCTATTTAAAAGATATTTTAGGTAGGGAACTACGCTTTAAAATAAATAAATAAATAAAACGATTTTTGGTGAAAATCGTTGAATTTTTTTATTTATTTTTCTTGATTTCTAAAAAGTTTCTTTTAGAAAAATTTTTGAATTCAGTTTCTACCTTCATTTTACATAGCTTCCATGATAGCCACATGCATTTGTCCGTTCAGCATGACGCGTCATTCTAGCGCAATCTGTGGTTCCATCTATACACGACAATTTGGAATGAAAATAAATATAACCATAGTTTTTCTAAAATTAGATCTTAGTGCAACGAAATCTCAAGAGTCTCATAAAAAATAGACTCAAATATTGACACTATTTTGATGGCCAGTAAAAGAAACTGAGAACATTTTTTTATAAATATTTTTGTAAAGTTTTAACAATGAAAGAAAGGATCAGTAAAAAAGAAGCTAAGTAATACTTTATTTTCTTTTTAATTAAATGTAAAAATTAACCATTATGAGTTATTTTGAAGCCAAATTAGAGAATTGCGCTTGCTCCTTGTCAAATTTGTACCCCCCCCCGTCGACAAACCTCTGTCGCCTCCTCTGCACCTCATATTGTCCGAAGGAATGCTTTGTGCCCACTTTGAAGTTAGCTGGGAAATTTCGAGACATTTTCTAACTGCCTAGCCTCTCGTTTTCCAAACTTGAATTTCTGGGATTTCTGATTATGCAGATTCCTGAAAGATCGTGTCTGTAGTGAAAACAGGTGGATTCTGTCAGAACAAAGTGAAATCAAGAATAACCCATATTACTACAATTTTAAAAGAATCATTCGGAATACTGTTGAGCACGCTATAACACGCTTTGAACACGTGATTAATGCAAACGGAATGCATATTGAACAAATGATAAAATTAAATAAAGATTTGCGCTTCAAACTTAATTATTTTTTTTTGTTTGTTTCTGTTCTTTTTTTTACACCACCTTTCACTTGCTGATCAAAGTTTGAATTATTAATTTTTATTACGAATTTCATTTTCTCATTGTCCAAATAGTTAATATGCCAAGCCTCAATAAAACACATCAAATAGAACGGTCTCTGCTAAAGGCTGAGTTAAATCACTCTAATTATAGCCATCTTGTGCATGCAAAACGATAGTCATACCTTTTTCAAGCCAACTACTTGCTTATCTCTTAAAATGAATTTTATTATATACTCCCTTTACTTACATTTCTAAGAACATCAGAAAATATTACCTTTGCTCTGTTATTAAATTTTCAAATGATCCTCTTTTTCACTTTCGCATTTTTATTTTTAAACACCATAACCCACTTTTTTCATTAAAAAAAACTGCTGGCAATTTCAATTTATGAAATAAACACAAGTATATCTATTACTGTGAAATCATGTAATCAAAAGTTTTTTTAAAGATTTTAATTTTGAATTACTTACGATGGTGTTTCATATACTGGAAGAGGAGCCATAGGAATGTCAAAATCACTGGATCCTTTACCACAGAACCTAAAAGATGTAAAAGTTAATTTTTAAGCTTTCCAGGCCAGACTAAATATAAAGTCCATAAATAGTAATATTTATAGACGCCAAAATATTTTCTCAGAAAATATTTTGGCTCAAATAAATTAAGGGATTACATAAAATATAAATTTCGGTATATAAAAGTAAATTGCGAGTGAAAGAAAGAAGCTGATATAATTGCTAGGAATGGAAAAAAAGCAAACGTTTGATGAACATGTAAATATTTTGAACACGTGAGATGCTTATAAGTCCAACAAGGAAAAAAAAACAGAAATATAAAGAAGATATTGTATACGCATTATGAAGATGAATTAAGTTTATTTATATGCAGAATGATCGGTAAAGTCTTTCTAAGCCCTTTAAATTCAAAAAGGCGTCTCGTATAACTGAGGAATTAATGTGTACCTATAGTGAAGTAACTATTCTAAATTTACTGAGACAAGTTACAGCACCCCTAGCCCCGAGATAAAGAAGTTACAAAAATAACTAAAAAAATAAAAAATTCGAACTAGAGAATTCTTATACCATAATAAAAACAAAAGGAAAAGTTTCATGACTGAGTTACTGATAAAACTGACTGAGTTATTTGCGTTAGAATTATAAAATTTCCGTCACTTGAAAAAGATCCGTTAGAAATTGAAAAATGTATTCTTTGATATTGTCATTACAATTTTCCCGAATTAAGCAACGACGGAGTGAAATTTAAAAAATGGAGAAAGTAAACAAAGATAAAAAAAAAAAATTGAAAAATTGAAAAATGCATTTGGTTGGGGATGGGGATCTGAAAATACATTCTTCAATTTTAGGACATAAACCTTTTTCAAGGCACAAAAAGTTTATAATTTTAATGCAAACATCTCCTCCAATTTTACAGAAAATTCCATTAATCTTTTTCCTGCGTTTTTGTTATGGTATAGTGTACATTTTCCTGATTGGACTTTTTGACCGATCTCCTTTATTTTTTTTAACTTACTTATTTCGCCGCTCTTTCGGAGTTCTGTAATCTGTCTCAGTAAATTCAGCATAGTCACTTTATTCCATATAAACGTTACTTCCCTGGCAATACGAGACGCCGTTTGAATTTAAAGGACTTTTGGAATTACTCTGTATATAGGAAATGATATGAATGATGCAAATACTTTTTTCCTCGTCCATAGATGCCATTCTGGAATAATATCTCCCTCTATTATAAACAAGCACAAGCTATTCGACTTTTTTCACAGTTCAGATAATTTTGAAATTCTTTTCATACTAAGTTGGCTTCTCAAAATAACTTCTCAAATAATAAATAATAAGTTAAATAACAATACATTTCTTGAACACAAACATACTTTCTTCGTCCTAGTAAGGTTATCTCTTTTAATTTTATTTTGCAAAGCCAGAGAACGAAGTTTAAAGATGTTAATTAGAACTTTGTACTCACATTTATGAACATTTAATGCCAAGTAATGTGTTGAGGTATTAAGTAATTTTTTTAACAGTTTGTTGTGAATGAACATGAAAAAGTGACTAATCTCAAATAATATTCCAGAATGTATGCGGCTTTCGCAAAAAATGCATGGCTACTTCAGTATTGAAACATGAAAAAAAAATTTGTAACTTCTTTCTGAATTAAAATATTGAGGGAAAGTTCTATGCTTCATGTTTTCATTGAAAAAAGTTAATACGTAATCACATATAGTGACGGATTTTGACAATATGAAATCATAAACTCAAAATTGTTTTGAAGCCCCTCTTCCAACTTAATGTTGTAAATTAGCCCTATGATGCAACACAAATAGATTTTGAGAGTTCGAGCCAATACATATATCGCTTAAAAATTACGAAATCTAAATTTTTATAAATTCTATTTAGTAAAATCACTTAACCACCAATACATGCAATAAATAACCTTTGCTCTTTTCTGATTAAAACTGCCTGAGTTTTGAAATTTTGAATTTCGTTAATTTAAGCAATTTAACCGCTGACACAGCAAGAAAGTTCTTAAGGGATCCAATCAAAGTGAAATTACTCATAAATCCTAAATTTTTATTTCCTTTCAATTGTATGGTATGATGAATGGAATATGGTATGATTGTATGGATGTGTGATGATGAATACTAAAGTGCTTCGAAAAAACTCTTAATGTTTATTTATTTGGTTAAATTTACATAAATAGTTTGGATAAAATGAATTAATTTCACCCTCATAGAAAGCGTCCGATATATTTAGTTATATTAACGTCCCGTTGTAAAGCAACATTAGGGCTATTTTGGGACGGAGCTCGAAATTTTGAACTCATGTTTTTAAAATTTTGATGCAGTTATTTCAAATTGTGTTTGTAAACGAATTTATTTTCTTTTACTAGAATTGTTGTTCAGTTCTAATTTCTGTGTTACTAAACAGAATGGATAGGAGAGAACCTACTGGTTTGCTAAAAGCTGATCTAGATGGACATCCATCTTCTACTGTGGGTTAATATTTTAGCAAAAAAAAAGGGGGGGGGTAGTGTTCTTATAATTCAACTTATCTGAAATTCAATAACTAAAAATGATGCCTTTTTCTGGGCATTAAATTTTATTTTATATCGACTTTAATTAAAAGAATAGACCAATTTTTTGCGTACAGTTAAAGAACATATTGTGCAACATGTAAGAAAAAAAGAAAAGAAAGCAATGTCACTTCCAGGATGTTTGATATATCAGGAAAATTTCTTAAAAAACCTGGAAAAATCAGGGAAATTCAAATAGCAGAAAAAACGGCCACCTTATGTGTCTGCCACGAATTCCAATTTAGTATCATAAAATATTGTTTTTAAAGAAGGAAACCTTTCAGAAAGAAAAGAGGGCAGTGGATAAACATTTAACGATAAACTTATATTACAGTTATTCTTTATTACATTTGCAGCGTTCAAAAATTTCATATATAAAGCTTAGACACTGTGAATTATATATTTTTTGTTCCTTTAATTTTCCTTCTAAAGGGTTGAGAATAAAAGCATTTTGCAAATTTATCCCTTACTTTCTAAATGTTGGGGATTCGTCGACTATCGAGTAAATTTTAATTCCAAATATTGCTGCATAATCAACCGATTCGCTTTTATTTTTCCTAAGGCGTCCATCTTATCTGAGAACGAAATTAGAAAACCCGAAACCAGCAGCATATGCATAGCTGCTTGCCAGCGCCAAAGTAGCACGCCTGAGTGCACCGGTGCGAGGCTCCTAATAATTTAGCTTTTTCGATTAATACCTACATTTCAAGATTCACAATGAGAAAATATTTAAACATGTATCGAAAACATATGAAGAAAATAACTCATATGATATGTTAAAATAACTTTAAATGAACTCTGTTCGGATAATACTATCCACTTTTTGCATGTGACGGTTTGATAAGACAATGAATTCATATATGCTATGAGCAAGCTGTTATACCAACAATATTGCAGAAAATGCCAGAAAAACTTGTTCTAGAGAAGTGTTTTTATATTTCATCAGAAAATAAATATTTCAAGGAAAAATTCCGGAATAAAAAAATTTTTAATTCAAATTTTTCATATTATTGATTATAAAGGTATTTAAATAATATTTATTTTGCACTGAAATGGGGTTATTCTTTTAATCATGTAACCTATCATACAATCTTTTATATATGTGTGTATTTCTATACATGGTCTGATTCCCATTTTTCACTTGCATTTTTAGATAAATAAGAAAGCTGCAATAACTTTATTAATTTTGTCCAAATATTTTACTTATTCAGAAATTGATAACTGTTCCTTGAAATGAATTTATATACGAACGCTATTTATTTCAAGCAGATAGGAATGAATGAATAAAACTTTAGTTTTTACCATTTTTTTCAGCAGTATAATTTTTTATTCAAACAGCATAAATAATAATAATAATTTACCTCATTTGAAATATTTTGCTTCTGAAAGTGTATGTCTATGTGTATAGGTTAGAAATTAGCTATTCTGAAAGATTAGAATGGACACCTTATATTAGCATAAGTCATTTCAATTAAGCCATAAAAAAAAAAGAAATTGAAAATAATGCTATACATGTTGGATGATTGATATTAACTAGGATAAGAAGTTAAATTATGGAACTATATGAGAAATATATGTATTAACTCAAAAACCATAAAATGTAATTATTTCTGTCATTTTTTCAATGGAAACTATTTGGACACCTGTAAAGGTTTAAAAATTACCTATTAGGGCACGATAAGTGCCAACACTCTTCATATTAGTATTATACTCAAGAGAGATGTTCCCATGGACTAGAATTAAAGCATAATTTCATTTAAAAATTATTAAATGAAGTCTGAAGCTTGTTGAATAAAGATTTAAGTTTCATGACATTTGAATCATCACATTAAAAAAAAGAAGGCAAATGAGTACTTATTCTTCACTTACCCCATGAATTGTTTATCGTCTTCTAACCAGGCTCTAGTAAGTTCACGTTCCTTTTCTAATTGTGCTTCGGTCAAAGGACTACAATAACAAAATAACAGCAGCAAATTATTAAAGAATAGGCACACACATATACGTAAAACATATTTTATAGCGGTTGCATAGAAGAAGACAGAAGTCATTTTTGAATTTTTAAACTCGGTTAATTTCATCCCGGGAGGCATAATTTATGTACAAGAAGCAAATTCCAAGAGTGAAAAAGACCGAAATTTTTTCTTCTTGGTGATTTTAAACTATAAGATTCTGATAGGGATTTCTGTGTCGTATCGATTTAGGTAAAGAAATGTAGGTATTTTTAAAAGAATGTTCCAAATATTAAGCACTTTTATATCTTCACTCGAAGAGTTAGAATTTACAAAAGTAAGCCTTTTTATAGAGTGTATGTAGTATTAATTAAATAAAAAAGGTTTAAATGGATCAAGAAATAAGAGACCATTTCAGAATGTAGCTAATATGGGTTAAATTATGATAAAAATAGGGAAATTAATTAAGTTTAAATTAGATTTAAAAATATCATATATGTGGGTGTGGGTGTACGTTATCTTCACGGCATTGGCCAGCATGCAGTATAGCAGATGCATCGTGCATATCTTGTGCTAATAAAAATGACATAAATTTTACTTAAAAATGACTAATAGGACAGTGAGTCTGATTAAAAATACAAACTTTGCAATCTTTTTCAGAAGTACATTTATTGACTCAAACAACAAGAAACACAATTTTTTTATTCATTAAAAGCAGTTTTCGAACTGGAATATATGTCTATCTCTAAGGGTATAGGAATCTACAATTGGGTCATGATCAGAATAAGCACCATCTAGACAAATCTAAAAGATTATTACTTGCTTTGTAAATGCTTTGTTTCTAAAATTTCAAAAACTATCTTGCCTACGAAATCATTTTCTTAAAAGAAATCATCATAATTTTTTATATGATTGAAAGAATTTCGACAATCAATACAGGGAATGCACTTTCAAAGATCATTTCTTAAATTTCACACTTTTATTGACATTAAAATCTCATTTGTAACATTTCATAATTTGCGCTACATTTTCAGCAATTTATTTATTAAAATTAAGTAGAATTTCTTTATTAAGAAAAGTCAGATATGTTTATAAATTCTTCGTAGTAAAATAATTAAGCTGAGTGCTTTTACAGCTCTTCACATAAATTAAAAAGCTTTTATTTTCATTCAAAAATTGTCATATTACATTTATAAGCATTCAACTGATAAGTCAACAAAATAGGCGTAAAAGCCTCTTTTTCGGAGTATTATAAAAATGTAAACATCTTAGAGGTAATATAGGATTTACTTCAGTATACGAGTTACATTAGCATTAATTAATGTCTTTCTTTAATCTGGAATTTAAGCTGAAATCCAAAGAAATCCCGAGGTTGAGAAAAGAACAGAACAAAGAATATATAATGCTCATTTCTTGATAGGGCGTGGTAATGACATAATTTCAATATCTATCTAGCTTTCTAAATACAGTATTAATAATCAAAGAATAAAACATTTTAAACTTATATGCAATTATATTCGCAAATGAAACTTTTACTGAAAGCAAATGTATTTATTTGAAATTACCATCAACTAATTTTTCGGACTTTAACAAAATATGATACAAATAAATTTATTTTAGCTCAGATGAGATCTGAGAAACAGTTTAAACTATTTAAAAACACTAAGGAAATAATCTTACCATCTAAATAAGCCAAGAAAACTATTACAACTTGAAATATTCTATATATAATATTGAATATTCAATGTATTGAATTCTATAAAAAAATGGTTAAAATGCATACTTTTAACTGAGAGAATTATCATTTAAATAAATAAAGCAAGGAGAGCAACATAAGTCTTCTCTAAATAAGCGAAAAATAAAAATAAATATATAATTTTTTTTTAAATAATTTCTACTGTTTGCATAATTTTTTTTAATTTAATGTTTTATTTTTGATTTTTTTAATAGCAATAATTGAAAATGAAAATAATATAACTTGACTAACCTATCATCAAATATATCCTCGGGCAATTCAGGCATCTCCAATAATTGATCTGGATATTTCCTGAAACAGATGGAGAACAATATTTATTAGAAATAGTTGTGCTAACCAGTAGCGATTTTCCACACAGGCGGTAGAGGCGGTCGCCTCGTGCTTTGATATCTGCAGGGAGCCTCAGAATCTATTTAGGCGTATATTATAGTGCTAAGCAATCGGGTAGGTTTATTTGTTCATTTATTTTTGTTTTGTCCGGTGTTTTCCGGTTTGGTTCACATAATTTTCTCCCTTTACTTTAAAAGAAATGAATGCATAAAAATAGCCAAAGGAAATATTGGAAGAAATAAATATTAACTGGAATACGTTTAAAAAAGAATCGGAAACTGTGCTATTTAGGAAATTTCTAAGATATCTTGCAAAAAAAAAAAAAAAAAAAAAAAAAAAAAAAAAAAAAAACGATATCATTAAATAAACATTTGATAGTTAAAATAATAAGAAAAAAAATTAACTAGTCACCCAGTCTCAACGACCTGTTGGATTTCTCCAAATTCTATTTCACAGGAAACTCATGCTTTCTAGATAAATCATCAATGATCGCCTGTCCACCTTATCACTCTATTTTGAGAGCTACCATAAAACAAAACTATAATAAAGCCTTCGCTTTTAACATTTCGACAGATTATGCCATTTTTATTCGTCAATTAATTTCGCCTCTTTGCATGCATACCTAATCAGTCAGTACACTCTAGGTTTATTGTACAAGAATTAATTATTAAATTATTTCATTTGTCTTGGTAAAATGCAGTTGAAATTTTGAAACTCATGTTTTTAAAATTTTGATGCAGTTATTTCAAATTGTGTTTGTAAACGAATTTATTTTCTTTTACTAGAATTGTTGTTCAGTTCTAATTTCTGTGTTACTAAACAGAATGGATAGGAGAGAACCTACTCGTTTGCTAAAAGCTGATCTAGATGGACATCCATCTTCTACTGTGAGTTAATATTTTAGCAAAAAAAAAAGGGGGGGGGGGAGTTATTTATTTTTAAAAAGAACTATATTTATAAGATTCAACATTTAATAATATTTAAATAATATGTAAAAAAAGAACATATGTTATTTTTTAAAACACTGCCATAGTCATTTGTCAAAATGTATCCTTCGGATAAAAAAGGGAGGAAGGATATGGGAAAGGAAAGAATAAAACGGCACCAAACGAATTAAAAAGCGATGCTAATTAATTATGCAAAAACAATTATTCCATTGAAAACACTGATTAAAATTTTAATATAAGAAATAAAATTATATAACCAAGAAAATTTGGAGAAAATAATTCAAAATAATATCTTTAAAAAAAATCAGAAATTTTTAATAATTGATCGGCTAGCGTAATATTTACTAAACAATGGTTTCGTCAACGTTATCGGCAGACATCACGACATGCGCAGAACGGTTGAAAATTGAACAGAAGCGGTTTGTTTGGTACCTGACACGTGACCGTGAATCGACCCCATTCAAATTTTTCAGATAATTGATTAGAAAGATATTTTAAATAATATTTATTTTGCATTGAAATGGGGTTATTCTTTTAATCATGTAATCAATCATTCAATTTTTTATATATGTGTGTATTTCTATACAAGGTCTGATTCCAATTTTTCACTTGCATTTTTAGATAAATAAGAAAGCTGCAATAACTTTATTAATTTTGTCCAAATATTTTACTTATTCATAAGTTGATAACTGTTCCTTGAAATGAATTTATATACGAACGCTATTTATTTCAAGCAGATAGGAATGAATGAATAAAACTTTAGTTTTTACCATTTTTTTCAGCAGTATAATTTTTGATTCAAACAGCATAAATAATAATAATAATTTACCTCATTTGAAATATTTTGCTTCTGAAAGTGTATGTCTATGTGTATAGGTTAGAAATTAGCTATTCTGAAAGATTAGAATGGACACCTTATATTAGCATAAGTCATTTCAATTAAGCCATAAAAAAAAAGAAACTGAAAATAATGCTATACATGTTGGATGATTGATATTAACTAGGATAAGAAGTTAAATTATGGAACTACAGTAGGCAAAATGATTATTTGTACACCACTTTTTTTTAAAGTTTTAGAAACATATAAGCAGCTATTTTATTCATTGCGACGTGTGAGCGTGAGTTTGTTGTTTATTTCTAAGTAAATGAAAAAAAATATTTTGAAATAATTGAAAATAAAATCTAAATCTAACAAACTTGGAAAATTTCTTGCAAAAAGTATATTTGTACACCTATATCTCCGGTAACTATTACTATCATTTCATGTAATTTTTCACATTATAGTTAATTTTTTGGATAGTTTGTATTTTTAAACATTGAAGGTTATCTTTTTTAACAGTGAAGATCACTCGCAGAGAAAAGTTAAGAAATGGCCACGAAATCAAAAGAAGTCTCTTTAGACATGAGAACTCATATTGTTAACCTTAATAAAAGTGGAAAATCTTATCGCGAAATTCAAAAGATGATTAAGTTACCCTTTACAACTATTTGTTACATCGTAAGAAAATATAAAAATACTGGAAGCGTTGAAAATGAACGCATGACAGGCGGCCCGAGTAAATTAACTTCAAGAAATAAACGAAGTATTGTTAAAACATCTATTAGAAAACCACAAATTTCTGCTCAGAAAATTGCAGATGACCTTCTCGCATCTTCTAACATTAGAGTGACCGCTCAAACAATAAGAAATGTGTTACATAGTGCTGGTTTAAAAGGCAGAACTCCGAGAAAAAAACCAATGATCTCTGAAGTAAATAGAAAGAAGCGTCTAGAATTTGCTATGGAATACAAAGACAAACCGATGGACTTCTGGAAAAAGGTTATTTTTTCAGATGAGAGTAAGTTTGAAACTTTTTCACCCCCTAGTATCCGAAAAATCTGGCGAAAAAATAAAACAGTCCTTGATAGTAAAAATGTACTTCAGACCCTGAAACATGATGGTGGAAATGTGATGGTTTGGGGCTGTGTAGCTGATGGCGGTGTTGGAAAATTACACTTTATTGACACAAAAATGACAGCTTTAGGTTACATTGATGTGTTGCGGCATAACTTATTACACAGTGCTAGAAAATTGGGTATCGGTGACACTTTCTTATTCCAACAAGATAACGATCCAAAACACACTTCGATAGTTACTAAAACATGGTTGCTTTAGAATGCGCCAAGATGCCTTGAAACTTCACCACAATCCCCGGATATAAATCCAATTGATAATTTGTGGATTCTATTGGATGCTCAAGTCCGAAAAAAAAATATTACAAGTAAAAATAGTTTGAAAGAAGCACTCATTGAAGCTTGGGAAGAAATAGATCAAGAAACCACCAAAAAGTTAATAGAATCAATGCCAAGACGTCTTGAAGCAATTGTAAAAGCCAATAGAATTGAAACTAAGTATTAAATTTCAATAAAATAATTATAATTACGTTTAAAATTTGTCACTAAGTAAGTGTACAAATACTCTTTTTGGATAGTTTTTATAAAGTTTTATTCATTAATCAACTAAAGTTTATGTGATTGTTTTTTTGTTGATATTTTATTATTATTTTACCTCACTAGAATATATTTCTCCAATTTTAACTTAGTTACCTTATTTTATTTTGCTATAATATTCCAAAATCGAAGTGTACAAATAAACATTTTGTCAACTGTATATGAGAAATATATGTATTAACTCAAAAACCATAAAATGTAATTATTTCTGTCATTTTTTCAATGGAAACTATTTGGACACCTGTAAAGGTTTAAAAATTACCTATTAGGGCACGATAAGTGCCAACACTCTTCATATTAGTATTATACTCAAGAGAGATGTTCCCATGGACTAGAATTAAAGCATAATTTCATTTAAAAATTATCAAATGAAGTCTGAAGCTTGTTGAATAAAGATTTAAGTTTCATGACATTTGAATCATCACATTAAAAAAAAGAAGGCAAATGAGTACTTATTCTTCACTTACCCCATGAATTGTTTATCGTCTTCTAACCAGGCTCTAGTAAGTTCCCGTTCCTTTTCTAATTGTGCTTCGGTCAAAGGACTACAATAACAAAATAACAGCAGCAAATTATTAAAGAATACACACTCACATATACGTAAAACATATTTTATAGTGATTGCATAGAAGAAGACAGAAGTCATTTTTGAATTTTTAATTTCGATTAATTTCATCCCGGAGACATAATTTATATATGTCACGGTCAAAGCCCGAAATCGGCCAGTTCGCGAATTGGCCGGCCAACATTGCTGTAAACTTACCGACCAATGCCCGATCTTTTTTAGACTTCGGGCTTTGGCCGGCCAATTCGCGAAGTGGCTTGGGACGATCGGTCAAAGTAGGAAGAAAGAAATCAAGAGCACACTATTAAACATTATTATCACCAAGAGCACACTATTATTTTACACACTATTAAAAATGAAGTATTTAAGAATGAGTACTTCTGTGTATTGCTTTTTTTTAAGTACATTTTTTTCAAAAACGAGTTCAAATATAAGTGACACCTCTGAGTTAAAAATAAGCTTGTAATATATAAAAATATGATCTCGTGTTATTCTGTTCTTATATTAAAGCCGTAATAGAAATTATTCAGTGAACGTATATGCTGTAACAACGTGATAGCGTGAAGATTAGATTTGCGCCCTTCAAAATGAACGAATTATATCTGGAGCAAAGGCGTTGTGTATCGTGTATGAATACAAAGGCAAATTCAGTACTCAATTTTCAACTACCTTTAAGGGTGATCCTTACTCTTTTTCTGCTCCATGGACCTAATGTTAAAGATCCCAGATCACATTGTCTCCCAAAATATCGCTTCAAAAAATATGAAATTCTTTTGCAAAGGCAAATAGCAAATATAAGGGCTAATTAAAACAAATATAAGGGAAAACATTTTTGTTGTTAATATCATTTAAAAACATTTCTTTGTTGTCACTATCAGCCGAATTTCACCTACAATATGTCCTTATTTATATTTTATACATAAATATCATTATATTTATTTACCACTAGTCGCCGTTGGCGACCAGCCGGTTCGCAGTATTAATGATCGCTAAAATTTTCAATTAATGTAAATTGTTCTCTTAGTAGCTTTTTCTGCAAAAGATTTTTCAGCTTCATATTTTGGTACTTATATGATTTAGTCATACTTTTATGTAGGCCTTAAACAGTTCTGTTCATTATACTACTTATCACTTTCTCTAATGTTCTGTCAGCATCCATAAAATTTCTACTTTAAATTAAAGTGGAAATGGTAAACTGCAATCAATATAAAAGCTTTTTATACTGAAGCTAACCATGTCTTTTTTTAAATATGAAAATTGAAATCAGAGTCGCTCGGCAGTGAATTTATATGTGCACTGCAGAATAATTTATATAATATCTAGAAGAATTATTCAGCAAAAATTTCTCTGATTCATCGTAAAATTAATTTTTTACTTTCAAAAGATTTAAATGATGCAAATAAAAATATTTTATTTTATTTCAATCAATAAATAAACTTATGAAAAAATTACGAATTTTAAATTTTACATAGTCCTTTGGTCCCAAAGAATCCTATTCTGCGAAATACTCTTGACACTTCAACTTTTAAATAAATAAATAAATGTCCCTATCTTCTGCAATAAGTCTGACCGATTTATGAAGTTTTTATGTATCAGTTTTAGAACAATCAACATTTTTTTAATCACAGGCTAATCACTGTCGAGAAACCCTGGCAGAAGATTAGCGTATCTTCATTGAGGCAGTCGGTGAAGTAGTCTAAAATCGCCAGTTTTTATAGAAGAGCGATATTCAAATTTAATAAATTATTCAGTCTTAATAAATGATTTTGTTGATTGGAGTTCAACAATTTTTATTTAAAAGATTGGTGCCTCAAGAATATTTTGTTAAATATGATTCAAAGGGCAGAGGACCTATGTAAAAATTTAAAATTCATAATTCATCGGAGCATTTATTGACTAAAGTTACAGTAAATATAATTATTCAGTTCCTTTAGACCATTTTGTTAAAAAATGTATGCCCCAAATTAGCTGGATGGTCGCTGATTAGAATGACAATACCTAAGTATATTAAACCATGTTTGCCTTAAATTAAATTGTTTTATTGAATTAATAATATAGGTATTGTCAAAGCTCATAGAAAACTTCTCCTCCTTTTACTTTTCAGAAAATATCTTATTTCATTTTTTTTTTTTACATTTTATACAGACACCTGTCGAAAATTACAATTTTATTTTTGAAATTTGCAATAATAGTTGATTTATCTTTTAATTTAAACTTCTATCAATGTGATGGCAACACGTTGATAAAAGCTAAATTTTTTTTTAATTTGACGTGCTCGTGCAGATTAAATTTTATTTTTATTTTGAGCGAAATATATTATTGAAAAATATGGTTAAAATATTTCTTTAAAAATTCGTTAAAAATTTATAAATTATAAATAATTTATAAATTAAAACATTGGTATCGTTAAAAAGATAATTTTTTGAGCTTTAATTTGATGCAAAAATCGATTTTGTGCTGTAATATTTTCTGAAGTTATAACGACAAAACGCCGAAATTACACTTAATTTTTAATTAATTAAAATTCTAAATAAAAATTTTAAAAAATAGCTTCAAGGTGCACATTTCCGATCTCCCAGATATATATATGCCAAATTTGATAACTGTATGTCAAACGGCTTGGACTATAAAGCGCCAACACACACACACACACACACACACACACACACACACACACACACACACACACACACACACACACACACACACACACACACAAACTTCGGGCTTTGGCCGTAACATATACAAGAAGCGATGTGAAACACGTCCGTTCACAAGCACTACAAGAGCACAAGAGCGAAACAGACCCGAAATTTTTTTCTCGGTGATTTTAAACTATGAGATTCTGGTAGGGATTTCTGTGACACGTGTTGATTTAGGTAAAGGAATGTAGGTATTTTTAAAATAATGTTGCAAATATTAAACATTTTTATATCTTCACTCGGAGAGTTAGAATTTACAAAAGTCAGCATTTTTATAGAGTGCATGTGGCATTAATTAAATAAAAAAGGTGAAATTGGATTAGGAAGTAAGAGACCATTTTAGAATGGAGCTGATATGGATTAAATTATGATAAAAATTAGGAAATTAATTAAGTTTTAATTAGATTTTAAAATATCATATGTGTGGGTGTACGTAGTCTTCACGGCATTGGCCAGCATTCAGTATAGCAGATGTATCGTGCATATCTTGTGCTAATAAATATGACATGGAAATTTTACTTAAAAATGACTAATAGGACAGTGAGTCTGATTAAAAATACAAACTTTGCAATCTTTTTCAGAAGTACATTTATTGACTCAAACAACAAGAAACACAATTTTTTTATTCATTAAAAGCAGTTTTCGAACTGGAATATATGTCTATCTCTAAGGGTATAGGAATCTACAATTGGGTCATGATCAGAATAAGCACCATCTAGACAAATCTAAAAGATTATTACTTGCTTTGTAAATGCTTTGTTTCTAAAATTTCAAAAACTATCTTGCCTACGAAATCATTTTCTTAAAAGAAATCATCATAATTTTTTATATGATTGAAAGAATTTCGACAATCAATACAGGGGATGCACTTTCAAAGAACATTCCTTAAATTTCACAGTTTTATTGACATTAAAATCTCATTTGTAACATTTCATAATTTGCGCTACATTTTCAGCAATTTATTTATTAAAATTAAGTAGAATTTCTTTATTAAGAAAAGTCGGATGTGTTTATAAATTCTTCGTAGTAAAATAATTAAGCTGAGTGCTTTTACAGCTCTTCACATAAATTAAAAAGCTTTGATATTTATTCAAAAAGTGTCATATTACATTTACAAGCATTCAATTGATAAGTCAACAAAATAGGTGTAAAAGCCTCTTTTTCGGAGTATTATAAAAATGTACACATCTTAGAGGTAACATAGGATTTACTTCAGCATAAGACTTACATTAGCATTAATTAATGTCTTTCTTTAATTTAAAATTTATGCTGAAATCCAAAGAAATCCTGAGGTAGAGAAAAGAACAGAACAAAGAATATATAATGCTCATTTCTTGATAGGGCGTGGTAATGATCTAATTTCAATATCTATCTAGCTTTCTAAATACAGTATTAATAATCAAAGAATAAAACATTTTAAACTTATATGCAATTATATTCACAAATTAAACGTTTACTGAAAGCAAATGTATTTATTAGAAATTACCATGAACTAGTTTTTCGGATTTGAACAAAATGCGATACAAATAAAATTATTTTAGCTTGATGAGATTTCAGAAGCACTTTAAACTGTTTAAAAACACTAAGGAAATAATCTTTTCATCTAAATATGCCAAGAAAAATATTACAAATTAAAATATTGAATATAATATTTTTCTATAAAAAATGGTTAAAATGCATACTTTTAACTGAAAGAATTATCATTTAAATAAATAAAGCAAGGAGAGCAATATAAGTCTCCCCTAAATAAGCAAAAAAGAGAAACAAATGTAGAATTTTTTTTAAAAAAATAATTTCTACTCTTTGCATAATTTTTTTTAATTTAATGTTTATTTTTGATTTTTTCTTTAATAGCAATAATTTAAAATGAAAATAATATAATTTGACTAACTTATCATCAAATATATTCTCAGGCAATTCAAGCCTCTCCAATAATGGATTCGGATATTTTCTGAAACAGATTGAGAACAATAATTATTAGAAATAATAATGCAAACAACTTATTTGTAATAAATAGTTAGGTTAACAAATGTGACACAAAATATCAAACAAGTACATATAAAATAGTAAATCTGAGAAGTAAGCAGTTTGAATATTATATTTCTTTTCAGAACAATTTGAAAATACAAGTTTAAAATTTTTTCCTTTTACTAAATTAGATAAGAAAAATGTTGCTATCAAGTACAAATTAATGGAATATGCTTCATAAAAGAATAAAAAAATCTAAAAGAATATTTCTTAAGCAACGATATGATTATTTTATTTAATATGATTTTATAAAAACCTTGCTGGTGGTAATAATTATTATTTCAATTGTGATGGGGGGTGGGAATAGTTTATGATCTAAGAATAAATGGGAAAGAGACCTCACAAATATTTCAAAGAAAAAAAATTATTTACCAAACAGGAAATGGGGGGAAAAAAGGACTAATTCATTGTAATAATGATTTAGAAAAATATATTGCAAGTTCTGTGGGCCAGAATAGAATGGTTATGGAAATATAAAATTAAACAGAATGTCCTTTATAATGAAAATTACAGTAACAATTATCAAGGAGGTTTTTCCGATGCTCCTCCACATGATTCTTCATACAAATATTATGATTCTGCGCATATACGATGTCTTTTTCAAGAATATGTTTAATACTTAAAGATACCAGATTATAAAAAAAAAAAAAAAAAAAAAAAATGAAATGCATATAAAACGAATTTGAAAATTTTAAACATGCCAAAGGTCATCTATTGGAAACTGCAATACAACCCAAAATTAAAGATAAATATAGTTTTGAATAAACTATAGTTTATTAAGATATAATTTGCTATGTTGAACATGTGACAGAGAATCATATGCTCATGTGGCTTCAACATTTCAAGAAAGTAACTAAAGAAGACAAAAGACTACAGAAAGTTTTATTTACATCTAATATCGCAGAAGCAAAAAAGTAAGAGCAAAAACTAACAAAAATGAAAAATCCACAAGAAAAATAGTTGATAATTTTCTAAAATACAATTCATACACTTCAAATTAATTACAAAATAGGAAAGCGTTATCTGTAGCCTTATTTAGGCAACTCATTTTTTCAGAGCACTTATACACTTGATCTAAATTTTGGCTGGAAGTAGTAGAATGCAAAATTTGTGAGTAATTGTAACAAGCATGATGTTTGGATTCTACACGGTTTTTTTTTTTTTTTAACTATTTCAAAATACAAGAAAAATTATTTTTTAAACTACATATGCTGAGGAAACAGTAACTACTGACTACAAATTAAAGCCACATGCATATCATAAACAGGAAAATTTTCTTGATAAAAATGCATGCTTTTAATTCAGGGTATTATCATTTAAATAAATAGAGCAAGGACAGCAACTTAAGTCTCCTCTAAATAAGCAAAAAAGAAATGTAGAATTTCTTTTTATTAATTTCTATGCTTTGCATAGATATTTAAAAAAAACATTGAATGTTTTATTTTTGACTTTTTACTTTTTTTTTAATAATTGCATAATTTTTTTAAAAAAATTTATTGTTTTATTTTTGACTTTTCTTTTAATACCAATAATTTAACAAGCAAATAATATAACTGGACTAACTTATCATCAAATATATCCACGGGTAATTCAGGCTTCTCCAATAATTCATTCGAATATTTGCTGAAACAGATTGAGAGCAATATTTATTAGAAATAGTAATTCTAACAAATTATTTGTAATAAATAGTAAGGATAACAAATGTGGCACAAAATACAAGACAAGAACAAATAAATTAGTAAATCTAAGACTAAAGTAAAAAAAAAAAAAGACACTAAACTGAAGTATGCAATTTGAATATTATATTTCTTTTCAGAACTATTTGATGTCAGATTCTTGAAAATAAATAAAGGACAAAAAGAAGAAAAATATTTAAAAAATAGTTAAGATTTCCTAATAATATTAGGAAAGATTCCCATTCTTCCAAAAAGTTGCAATTCAAACATTATTTCTCAGTAATATTACTCACTTAGAAATTTTTCAGTTCTAACTTTGTATTCACTATTTAATGGCATAGCAAAGTTAAGTGGTGCCTAAAGTATCCCACAATTTTTCCTATTGGTAATCACATTTGATTTTAATAAGTGAATTTTAATACATTGCTTTCATAGTACTGTTCTTTGGGGCATTTATATCCCCTTACTCCCATCATGGATATGCCATGCAGAGCATTAAACTATTTCTTTATATCTTTTTCTAACAATTCAAGATAAATATTAGTGGGATATTCAATTATGTTGCTTAAAATATTTCAGCCTATAAAATTATTTTTATCACACATTTCATTAAAAATCCCCAAAAACAGCAGTTCAATGCATTTATATCTAGCAGCTTGTGAATTCTGAAAAGATTGATAATATAATTTAAAATTCCAATTTTTATTTATCACATATAAATGAAGTAATATTGTATAAATACTCACAAGATAAATAAGCAACTAAAGATATTTCCAGAATTTTTTTAAAAATTCATATTACATTAATAATATCCATTGATACAATTTGACAGTTAACCTAAGAATGATTCTTTAAGTTTTATATATTTATTTTGTATAATCAAAGAAATATTTCAATTTAATACAAAAAAAAAGAAAAAAATCCATAATTTGTATACAAAAATATAAAAAACTACCTGGTGGAAATTTCAGAAGCCTGACATGTGGTTAATGTTGCTGCACAAGAAACTGGAACTTTAGGAATGTGTACAGGAACAAATTTCATAAGCTCAGAATTTCTTTTGTCTGCTGCGATTGAAGAGGACATTGAAACAGAATGCTCAGACTTTTCTTCGCAGGTGACTGATTCTGCAGCAGAAGAAACTGGAATTGGGATGTCCACTTGAGCAGATTTCCTTCTCTTAGAATACTTGGACATTTTTTTCTTGGAAGCTGATGCTTTTGCAGCTGCTGATGGAAATGGTGAAGCATATGTATGATCAAATCTATTTCTCTCAAAGTACTGAGGTTTTTTGTAGTAGGAGGTTGATGATACTGTTGAAGACTTTGTTACTGATTCTGTTGATGATACTGTTGAAGACTTTGCTACTGATACTGTTGATGATACTGTTGAAGACTTTGTTACTGATACTGTTGATGATACTGTTGTTGATTTCTGCTGGCAGATGACTGCAGCAGATAATGGTGTAATTTTTAATTTGCTATATTCCACATAATTTCTTCCAAGATAACGCTTTGTTTTCTAGAGAGATCAAACATTAATAAATATTCTAAACACCCTCTGAATTTTACAAATACATCTAATGGATAACACGATATAAATATTTATTTATTCACAATTGCATAACAGTTTTATCAGTTCTATGCAATTACATATGTTGTTTTTAATTAATTTTAGTTTTAAAAAATCTAAAAATACTATCTTCTTAAAGTGTGTGAATTAAAAGTTTAACAATACCTGATATGTATATGAACAATTCTTTAAAATTAAAATGTAATACAAATTAGTAGGTTGATGTGCTACACAATAGGAAAACACTAGAATAAAAGAGAGAAGTCTTATTTAAAATAGCATGGTTTTTAAAAATTATCAATTTTCAAATGATATCAACACATTATTTAAGCAAATTATAACAGTGGGAGAGAACTGATATAAGGAGGTAAAAGAAAAAAGTAACTGTTCTTAAAATATTTTTTTCAGTTCCTGTTGGGATCTACGATGCATTTATCCAACCATAATTTAGTAGAACTTATTATTACAAAGTAAATAAGAGGTATGTTTTTAAGGGAGGAAATTATTACAACACAAAAAGTTAATAGAAAATATATTATTCTGTTGTTACAGTATTTTAGTGCAAAGTTCACTGACATAGGGATTTTATACTAAGCAAAGAACTTCTTTCTAGTCATTTGCAGTTTCTCTGGAATTTTTTTAAACGGAATAACACAAATACATCTTGTATAAGCTTATACTTAATTATTTTAATCTTTCATGTTAATGCAATAATTTTTTTCAATTCGCATCAGTTTTCTTTTTTGAAAGATTATTCTTTATTGAATAATGAAACTGGTGTTTATTTACATAGGTAGATATTCCTAATAGTTACTTTTTAATAAAAAGCTGATTTATTTCTATATATGCCTTTGAACAACATATTGATTTGAAGTGAATTTAGGATAAAAATAGTAAAAATGTAGTGTCAGTAAATATGATATAATTATATTGATACTTTTATTTCCAAATAATTTTTTAATAATTATTTAAAATATTCATTTGTTTGTTTGGAAATCTTAAGCCAAATAAAATGGTTAGGAATGATTTAAAATACACCTTCACTTATGCAATTTACTTATGATTGCAATATAAAACAGAAAATTCAAAAAAATTTATGATGAAAATCCAGTAATTAGCAAGCAAATCTTAAATTTAAAGATAAAAAGGTCATTCAAACCTTTAAATACTATATTCTTTGATATTTATATTCTTATGTTCATTCTTTGACATTTTTCATGTACAAGGATATTTTTATGCTTTGAGGAATTGAATTACCCAAAGAAAGAATGGTATATTTATTTTTTTTAGCATTGCTTCTTACCACAATTTGAAAAAACATGAAATATATTAAAAATAAATTATTGGATTTTCTACAGGGAATCATTTTTATTTAATTCAAAGAAGAGAGACAATTTTTTTGTTTTGATAATAAAACTTTATAACTTGAAATTAACTGATCTGTTACAAAGTTTTAAAAAAAATTATTATAGAATCAAGAATATATTTTAAAATGTCAGCAATTATTGAAAGAATATTCCAAACATCACATTATAATATTAAGAGTTATGTAGCCAAAATAAAAGCTTTTATTACTGCTGCAAGTGAAAAAGAAAAGGATTGTAGTTGCAGAAAATAATATTGCAAAGTCTCAAGAATTGTATAATTAAGCCATATTCAGTGAATAAAGTAAATTTTTTTTTGTCGATATAGTTCATGCTATATTTGGTGGAAGCTTAAATCTAAACTATATTTCCAAATCTCCATTCTTATTCTCAAGCATAAACATGATTTGATTCTTGAATAAGAGTGTTATATATATATATATATATATATATATGTCTGTGTGTAACTATTTTGGTAAAATCTTGGCATCTTATGTACATTAAAGCTTGGTAATCTTGTGATAATAATATAAAAAAAAATCCTGAAACAAACTTATTATCATGGTTTCCTTGATGTAATCCTCTAAAAATCGCATAGCAAGCAATGCAACCAACTTTGCAAAATAGCATCTTATGGATAATGGAGTTTGACGATCTTGGAGTAATCTGAAAATTGCCATATAAATCCATTATATTAGCATTCTTGGCATTTTCTAAAAATCGTCAAACAAGCCTGGGGTTATAAAAATAAACAAGTATTGAAAGTATTGACAGAATCGTTTATAAAATGTAATATTTAGATATTCAAAATACAACTGTAAGGTCAGATTATAACCTCCCAAAGCATACAACAAAAACTGGTAGGTTTCAGTTCTTGTTTAGTTGAAAATGCAGTTATATAATTTTTCTCAACCTCTTTATATCAAAGTCATTAAAAATTGGAGGTTCAACTGAAAAGGGAATTAAAAATAAGATACAAATATAACATACTTAAAAATGCTTTCATGAAAAAAAAAGTTGGGGATAATGTACCCAAAGAAACAATATAAAATCTTAATTTGATACTAAGCAATCTGGAGAGCATTTCAAGAAAATGTGCAACAGAATATAACAATGAAAAAAAAAAAATCAACATATTTTGAAACTGCACAAAACCAGATAATTCATTTTTAAAATGTGCCAACCAATTTTGTGATATGATTAATTTCACTTTTAACAATTGAAATTACCCTGAATTTAAATTAAAAAATGGATCCGAGTCAAGTATCACATTTAAATCAACATATGTATATTTACTATTAACATGGTTCTTTAAAAAAAGATTTAATTTAAAACATTAATCAAAAGATTCTATGATTGTCATGTAATTTTTGAGCTGCATTGAAGAAAAATTATTTTTAAAGGAAAAGTAGAGAGACTTTTTCAGCAAATTCTTAATAAATAAAATGAATTGTACAAGGAAAAAAAAAGTAAGAATGTATCCATATTTTTGTTTTATTATGAAGCTGCAGGTCATGGTTAATAATGCTTGAAGATTACCATCTTACATTCTAAAGGATGAATATTCCCCCAAAATAAAATTATTAATAATTAAAATTTACCATTGTGTCATACAATCAATACAAAATCAGGTCATAAAAGAAACTACAGATGCCTAGAAATAGCATCCAGATCTATATTATATTAACCATGCTTAAAGTATGACAGATGTACATCTGTATAAAAGAAACAAAAGATAATTTTCTTCCTATCTTGATGGATTTGAAATCAACTTCAAAAATGAAGGAAAATGATGAATGATAATTACAATTATTTTTTTTAACAATAAATATGATGCTGCATATGAACTGAGATTTAAAACCATATTCAATTAAAATTTGATAAATTTTTCATCATAAGCAAAAATATTTTACTCAAAATTCTACTTACATTTCTCTTCACCATATACCTCATCATATACTAATAAATTTTAAATAATTTTTCTGCAATTCTGAATAAAAGTTTTATTTATCTGTCATGAAAGTTTATGTTATGTAACCCAGTAAATCTATCTATACTATTTATCACAAATGGAATAATTATAAGTTTTATAAATTATAATGTGAGTTTGTGCAATGATGAATTGGCATTAATATATATTTAAATATAAATAATACAATGTGTGCATTTGTTTTTGTAATAAGGGACATCATAAGATTAAAAAATGATGCAATTTAGGATATTTTGCATTCTTTTCCTTTATCTAGCCTAATGCCTTTTTTTAATTAGCATATAACTAGCATAAACTAGTATCCTTATAAACATTAAGCTTGAAACAGAGTTCTGTATTATTTGTTTATTCTTTGAAAAAGAAAAGGGCAAAAATTCTGTACACTGAATTCCAGAAGCCCCTATAATATGCTCTTTGTTGCTTAAAGTAAACAATACCAATTACAAATATAAACAGTTAAACAATTGCTAATTTTCCTAATTTTTCAGTGTATGAATGAATCAAATACTCTGAAATAAAACTCCACTTCACCATTTAAAATATTTGCATAGTTTAATAACTCTGCTACTAATATCACATATATTTTTGACATTTATTTTAAATATTAAAGTTTCATTATTATTTTTTTTAATTCAGGAAAAATGTTATTCATTAAAAGAATTGTACATGGCACCTTTTAAGAAAATTCTCTCTCATTCAAATAAAATATTATCTTTCAACTAAGAAGACAAATAATAAGGAATGAATCAAACATCATTTAATAATGTTTCCTGGGCTTTCAGATAATATGCAAATTTAGATGGAAACTATTCTTTTAACACTAATTTTAAATTTTTATTTTGCATTCCTTAAGAAATTAGATTCAAAAGTGTACATTAATTATGGGCTGCAAAATTTTTCAGTATTTTTTTTTTATTTTAATAGTTTAAATAAGCTTTCTTCATCTAAAAAAAAGGACATTGTTCCAACAATGATCACATCATTTTACTACTTCATGAAAGCAAACAGGTGTGCATGTGTGTGTGTGTGTGTGTGTGTGTGTGTGTATGCATTTGGATAAAATGGATCTTTTCAAATTTTCCATATTTACCCAAAATGAAATCTTTTTTCTCTTTCACTAAACATAATATTTAATGTGAAATGTTTTCATTTTATAATATAACTTGAATTTCAAAATTAAAATTACCATGCTGAAAGAAATTATAATAACAACTTTCTGCATTAAAAAATAGCATTACTACAAAAATGATTAAAATATAAATTTAATTACCGCATGAAGTGGATAAACCAGAAGTGGCTGTCGTTTGCCAATACGGAACACTGGCAGTTCAGCTTTTTCTTCCTCCATAGTTATCTGAAATGAGTATCAAAACTATTTTGTTAAATACAATACTTTAGGTGAAATGTTTTAATTGCATAGCAAATCATTCTACTCTTTCTTTAAATATTCTGTGCATAAAATAACTAAGTAACACATGACCAAAAAAGGCTATTCTATGAATCTCTTAGCTAGATTGTTAATTATTTGCTCTTTTTGTTAATTTAAGAAATAAATTAGAGAGCATAAAACTTTAAATCAAACTTTTCTACATATATTTAAATTCTAAATTTAAAAAAAAAATTGAACATAGATCTATTTATAACTTCAAATAAAGATGACAGAAGGACACATTTAGGAGGCTTCGTGGCTTATACAACCAAAACTTTATACTTAAAGTTTTTTAAATAAATAGATAATAACTTCACATGCAACATTCAAAATTTTGCAGGAAACCATTTTGCTAACTCAAAGAAGAAATTCTTACTTACATTCAATTTTGCAATTGAATCAACCAAACAGCTTTATTGGTTAAGTATAGTTAACTGTGACTTTTGCATAAAGTTAGCATTTATTTTTGACAAGATAGAAAAATTATCTGGTGAACTGACACTTGTATATTAACAGTATGCCTGTGATTAATTTCCATTTTTAAAAATTCATCAACGATGTCATTTTAATTGCAGTCAGTGCTTAATCAGTAAAAACAAACCAAAGATGTGATATTAGTCTATTGACTATGTTCATTAATAGCATGCAGTTAAACCTAAATTTTGCTAATGACATGCTGTTAAACCAAAAGTTCAATGATGGCATACAATTAATACACAAGTACTGGCTAATTTCCTTTTTATTTCAGCCATTTTTAATGTTAAACAGTTTGCATCAAATACATAATTCAGAGATACAACATATAACTTGTTAGTACAAGATATAATGTACAATATTTCCAGAATGTTATTTGATATTCTGAATACTGTAAAAATATTGCAAAAATTGTTAATTGTGTATGTATACATTTTTTTTTTTTTTGAATTACTGATTTTTTTTTATAACTGTAGAATGTGTTTTCTGTTTGGTTCTATTCTACATGATGGGCATCTTTTAGATTCTGATAAAAAAGCAACTTCGATATGAAGTTCTTATTATAAAGAAAAACCCTCAAAATTTCAGAAAAAAGAATCAATAAAAATATTACAAGTCAAAATTCAGATAAATTTACATAGAAATATAAACTTTCTCTTCAGAAATCATTATATAGTTACTCAAAATAAAAACACATGATTCAATATAAAACAAAATAAACAAATGTCAATTAAATTAACTAAGCAGAACTCAAAATAAAATGCATTTAACAGTCTTTTTAATTGAATACAACAATTAGAAGTACCAGTGTATTTAGATGTATATAATTAGAAGTATTACAATGTATACAAAGTACCAAAGTAATTAGAAATACCAATTCTTGTCCTCATTTTATTAATTGAATGCACCAATTCTTGCCTTCAATTTATTAACTGAAAACAAGAATTGTACTAGTACTAGTTAAAATCTCTTATTAAACTGGTGCGACTTTAATGAATATCTATCTTATTTATTTGTAAATTAAATTTTAAAATGTAGTTCTAAAGAATAAGCAAATTAAAACTGAAATGATATCTTTATATTTCATACCTTTAGTCACGAAAAAATTATCTTTTTCAATCGGTGAAAGAGCGAATTGGTAAGATAGCGAAAGTTGCTCGTTTAATTGTACGGGACGGTTTTAATATATAGCAGGATACCGTCGCCAAGTTGGAATATTACCAAATGTGGTAAACCGGTTAGTATTATTAGGACTATGTTTGGCGAGATTGGATGAAATTCGATACTATAAACCTAAATTTTACAGTGGCTGTAATTAGTATTTATATAAATTAGCATAACAAATTAAATGGAATAACAGAATCATTAGTACATAAAAAAATAAGTTATACAAACAAAAATCCACATTTTTTTCAAAAATATTACCAAAAATTTCAATTTTACTAACTTTGAATGAGTCAGTCTTGTTCGTTGTTTTTGCAAAAACTATTATTGATATCCGAACTTCTGATTTGCTGATTGATATTAATCAACACTATATGGAATCCTATTTTGTGAGTACATTCATCTCCTTTAATTATCGAACAATAATGTGTTAGATTAGATATATTTTTGAAATGATCTCTACAAGAATTCAATTTTTTTTTTTTTTATTACGAAAATTTCTGCAGAAGATTTGTGACTACAGTTAATGATCATAAACCTGCCTTTTCAAACTCTTGTAATTGCAACTGAATACATTTTATTAGTCGAATTAATTTATTTTTCGTTTAACAACAAATATGTTTTAAATGATTCAAACTACTTTCGATTTTGGATTTACCGGCGTAAGGAAATCTCGTTCATTTTTGAACGAAAATAGAAAATCCGAGTTCGGCACATGAACGACTTACAAAATCCGGGACAATATTTCATTTCTTAGAATTCAGAACCAATGTAAGCAGTCGCTAGTATTTCGAAAGTAATGGTTGATCTAAAGTGAATGCTAATGAATGCGTATTCAGGGAAACAGTTAAATTGAATTAAAAATTAGAGATGTATGATCCACGATTTTTTGAATAACAAATAATAGTGCTATTGTTATTTTTAAATATGCGTTCCAAATATCTGTTATTTCAATCATATTATTAATTAAAAATTATTACTTAATATTAAATATAAAATTTATTAATTGTAATTAATACTTAATTTACTAATTTAATTAACGTGTGATTGAATTAATTTATCTGTTTCAGCTTACTTCTTAAATTTTATTTTTTTTCTCAAAACTATTTATTTAATTTATTTATTAGAGTGAACCATTTTCTGTAAAAGATGAGTTTAAAATATATGTCATTTCTTTAAAATGTTTACTTTAGTCCTATATTCTACCAATAGATGGCGCCAGCAGTAAACAGAGTACATGTAATCAAAGTCAATCATGTCACGAGCAATTAAAAATGATCTGTATGGAATAGCGCATCATCAAATACGAATATCGGTCACTCCCGTACAGTGGAGCGGTAACTTCGCACTTTCCAGTGAAGTCTCGCACTTTCCGGTGAAATCACCGCTCCGAAAAATTTCAGTGATATGCAATTCAATGATACGATACGATAATTCCAATAACCGGTCCGTTCACTTTTCAATCCAATCACAGATTTCTTTCGAGAGCTTCCATTGGACAGATTGTATCGATTCTTACTTTCCAGTAAAGTCACCGCTCCGGCAAATTTCAGTGATATCGTATCGATTGTTACTTTCTATCGTGATCCAAAACCTGTTATCGAAATATCATCAGTAAGATCGTATCAAGGATTTGAATCACACCCCTCTTTGAAAAGTATTGATCACTTGTATTTGTGACTTTTTGATATTGGTTACGTAATAACCGCTCTGAAAATATTCGTCATCCCTATTAAAAATCGAAGCGGAGGGATCCGTTAGGCTAGTTACATATACACGTTTCCTTCCACTGCGGATATTTCACCGTTACCTCTTACAGAAATCGTAGGTTTAACTCACAGCGGTAAAATTTCCGCCGCCATTGTAAGAGTCAGCACAATTTCATCAAAAAACAAATTTAATTTAATCGTGTTATTTAAACTATTTATTTTTTAAGTGTACTTTGATATGAATAGAGTGCAGATTGCATCTTTATTGTTATTTTGTAGTCGAATGAAGAGGAAAAGGATAGAAAAAATGACTTATTTGGATTTATTCAATTAATGAAAAAAGACGATTTAAGAGCTTTTTACACGTTATTTGAAGATTTGAGGCAAAAGAAATTGGCATTGAAATTCTTCAATTATTTCAGGATGAAGACTTCCTTTGGGGGATTACATGGGCGGTTAAAAGATATTAGCACAAAATTACCACCATCAGCATAAAAAAATGAGAAATTCCATTAAGTCTGTAGAAATGCTGGCAATAACTTTTGAGATCTATAAGAACTAAGTTTTGAAATCTATTGGAGTATTAAATTGCATTGTGTAAAATAACGGTTTTACTTACAATTATTTTCGTACATTGTTATTATAAAGTTTTGAAAGTAACTTTATTTATTGATGCAATTCGATAAAAACATACAAATACACCGGGAAAAAAAAATCCGGAAAATGCCGGGAAAAAAAAATCCCAACACCAAGAAAGAGTCGTGTTCGATAAACAAAATTTGGTAGGCGTGTTTATACATCTGAAAGATTACATCGATTCAAATTTCATGCTTCGCGCATAAGTGTGGTGCTAGTAGCGTCACTCAGAGTTTGCATATCAGGTTTACTTTAAATACGTGCTGTACGTGAGCGTTTTTTATCTTTGAAAGTCGGCGTATTGAGTTGATGT
The DNA here is from genome assembly GCF_947563725.1 of Argiope bruennichi. NCBI lineage: Eukaryota > Metazoa > Arthropoda > Arachnida > Araneae > Araneidae > Argiope > Argiope bruennichi. Next base: position 55,629,031 of record NC_079162.1, read on the forward strand.
TAGCCAAGAATGCTTTTAAGAAGACGAAGAAACCATTATCAACACCTCACCGAGTTTGAACGAGGTCGCGTAATAAGACTACGAGAAGGTGGATTTTCTTTCCGCGATATCGCAGAAAAACTTGGCCGGAATGTATCCACTGTTGTTGGGAGCAGTAGTCAAGGGATTGTACCTGATGAAGACCGGATTCCGGGCAACCACGTAGCACTACTGAGAGAGAAGACCGCCGTATTCGGCATGAGGCTGTGGCACATCGTATTGCGTCTGCAACAGAAATTCGAGTTGCAGTTGGTACCACAGTGATACAACGAACTGTTAGAAATTGGTTACTTCAAGGACAGCTCCAAGCCAGGCTCCCTGTAGCGTGTGTTCCACTGATTCCAAGCCATTGCCGTTTGAGACGCCGATAGTATCAAGCCAGAGCTCACTGGAAGACGCAGTCGATATCTGTTGTGTTTTCTGATGAAAGCAGGTTCAACCTTGATGCCGGTGATGGCAGTGTGTTGGTCTAAAGGTGGCCAGGGGAACGCCTGCAACCAAACTATCTGCCACCTAGACACACTGGACCTACATCTGGAGTCATGGTCTGGGTAGCAATTTCCTATGACAGCAGAAGTATTCTCGTGGTTATCCCAAACACACTGACTTCAAATTTGTACGTCAGTTTGGTAATTCCACCTGTAGTGCTGCCATTCATGAACAGCATTCAAAGGCGGGCTTTCCAACAGGATAACGCTCGCACTCATACCGATGTTGTAACGCAATGTGCTCTACAGAGTGTAGACATGTTACATTGGCCTGCTAGATCACCAGATTTGTCTCCAATTGAACATGTATGGGATATCATTGGACGACAACTCCAGTATCATCCACAGCCAGCATTGACAATCTCAGTATTGACAGGACAAGTACAACAAGCATGAAACTCCATGCAACAAAGTGACATTAGGCACATGCGTGCCACAATGCATGTACGTTTGCAGTCTAACATTTGAAATTCTGTCGTATACACCGGAAATTAATGTAACAGCATTTCGCCTTTTAAATGCATTTTCTTCAGCTTAAATTAACCTGTGACCTTGAAAATTTAATCATTTAAACATGTTAGTTAAACAAATGCATTTTCCAAATTTCATTACTCTACAATAATTTTTTGTTGGTGTTGCGATTTTTTTTTTCCGTCAGTGTATGAACAGAACCGTAAATGCAATTTATACACATAAATATACAATTAGAAATTAATACACAATTAATATCAATATATACTAATTATATAATTAATCTTACTATTCAGTTGTGCTAATGGACTTTGCCAACAGTAAATACAGTTTTATTTTGTACATGTCAGGCACAGAAAGTCCAGAAGTTTCATACTTTTTTGTTGGTGATGCAGCATATGGGCTACATAAAAAATTTGCTAAGGTCATATTCTGGAACACATTTGACAGTCGAAAGTAAAATAGTCAACTATCGATTTGTCAAGAAAGAAGATACATAGAATGCGCTTTTGATATTTTGGTATTTGGCAATAAATGGAGAATATTCCATCGTCCTTTTAATGTTCTATCACAATTTGTGCGTGATATTATTAAAACTTGTATTATTCTTCGTAATTATGTTCAGGATAGAGATGGATATATAATTGAGGATACAATATCAACTATAGGATTGAAAGATATTCAAGGAGAGAATATTACAAGAGGAGACTGCAAAGCAAACAATACGAGAAACATTCTATGTAGATATTTTATTTCAAACGCAGGCATGGTTTCCTGGCATACATCTACAATATAAAAATATTCTTAATGCCATATTAGCGACAGATAACAGTAAAATAAGCAGCTTTCTTATTTGAAACAAGTATTGCAAGAAAAAACCTTTTTCTCCACATTATTTTTATTTGCAATATTTTTATTTATGATATTTTTTATGTAAAATATTTTTCATTTAATAGAAATGAGTTAAAAGCATAATAACAATTTTTGAAAAATGTAATATTGCTACTAATTTTCCAATAATGTTTATATTTTTACAAAAAAAAAAATAAAAAAAAAAAAACAAATCCCGTTTGTTAATAATAGCCAGCTCAGAAATAAAGAATTGATAATTAAATCCAAAAACAATAGTGCAATGTGAATAAAATTCTCTGGAACTAGAGAGTGTTGCTACTGTCTTTCTAGAATCTCGAAATAAGATTTTTTTACGACTCCATCTTTTCTTCTCGTAAGTACATATGAAAAAGTGTAGATTTCCATATATCGTTTCAATCTTTTTCTTCCAATAAATCAAAGTCGTTACAAATTTCATGCCAACCGCTGCGTTTCTGTCTTTAAAAATCCATGAAACAGGCCTTTCTTGGATTAAAGCAATGGGGTCAATTCACGGTCACGTGTCAGGTACGAAACAAACCGCTTTTGTTCAATTTTTAACCGTTCTGCGCATGTCGTGATGTCTGCCAATAACGTTGACGAAACCATTGTTTAGTAAATATTACGCTAGCCGATCATTTATTAAAAACTTCTGTTTCTTTTTTTAAAGATATTATTTTGAATTATTTTCTCCAAATTTTCTTGGTTATATAATTTTATTTCTTATATTAAAATTTTAATTAGTATTTTCAATGGAATTATTGTTTTTGCATAATTAATTAACATCGCTTTTTAATTATGCACTATATTCTTTCCTTACGTGACGCTATATTCTTTCCTTTCTCATATCCTCCCCCCCCCCTTTTTATCTGAAGGATACATTTTGACAAATGACTATGGCAGTGTTTTTGAAAAATTACGTATGTCCTTTTTTATATATTATTTAAATAGTATTGAATGTTGAATCTTATGAATATAGTTCCCCCAGTTAGTTCTTTTTAAACTAATTATTACTCTTAAATAAGTTAATATTTTAAAGCTTACTAATAAAATTATTATTTTTTTTCTTATGTAATTACTTTTATAAATATTGAGACTTTGATGTTTTCGGTTTGCTCAGAGGAAAGAACATGAAACTCAATATATATTGAATAAATTGTTTACAATTTCAAATTATGAAATATAAAAGGAATGGATACTTTTTTTTAAATCTATGCAACTTATGAATAAATAATTTCATTTTAATTTGTAGAAATCATTAATGGAAAACAAACAAAATCAAGCTTTCATAATTTTTATTTACACATTACATATATATATATTGTTACGAAACTGTGGTGCGGCTTCCCAGCATAGTTGGTTCCATAGGAGGTCCCAGAGCTTGGCGACAAACTTGGCGACTTTGGTGCCAAAATAGATTATACCCGAAACATCGAGAATTTTCCCGACCCGTCCAGTAGGAACCGAGATACGCCTCGAACGTTCCTGATTGGTTGAGAGGTTTCTAGCCCCGCCTCCTGAGACCTATAAAAGGAACTGCAGCTGCCGGGGAGTAGTCGTGAATTGAGTAGTTGAGTAATTGAGTAGTTGAAGCGACAGAGAAGAGTAGTCGGGATCGACGGAAAGAACGAGTCTTCCAGAGCAAAGCAGCGACGGAGTCAAGCTAGTGCTGAACTAAGCTGTGCGCTACTGTCTGCAGTAGAGTCGTTGTATGCTGCACTTCTCGGCTGAAGATAATCGTCTTCTGTGCTGTATATAGTTGTCGTCTTTGTGCTGTCCTGTGTGTCTTCGTGTAAATAAACGTCGTTGTTTCATTTTCTACTGCCGCCTGCTGATTGAGTGTTCTCCACACCATATAACTCCCACTATCCAAACGAACCCCGGAAATTTCGTAACAATATATATATATATACAAAGAGAGAGAGAGAAAATATATGTGATAATTATTTGAAAAAATATGATCAAATGTATGTTTCAATGTACTCACTAATTCAAAAAACTAAAAAAAACAATTTACTATTTATCAACATTTATTTTTCTGGACACTTAGAAATAATGTAAACACAGTATGATAAGAATATAAATGTAAATGATGAAATCAATTTTATTCAACAGAAACATCCTAGATACTAAAAAACAGTTTTTTTTATTACTAATAAAAACATAATGTTGAACAATATACTTTTAAAGCAGAACATTTATGAAATTTTTTTAAATGCTAAAGTTACATTGATAAAAATTACATTGAATGAATATCATAAAATAAAACAAAAACATACAATACAGTAAATTTAATAAACAAGAATGAGGTTATGATATATATATATACAGAGAGAGAGAAGTTAAATAGGCTATAAAGAGAGTTGAAAGAAACACTTTTATGCTTTCACAGAATTTTATAATTCAAAATTGATGTATTAAAGAAATAGAAAGAAAAAAAAGTGAAACATGCATGTAGCAATGAAGTTGGGAATAAAAATTATATAATAAAGGCTGATATGGAAATTGATTTTCAATGAAAAGACTTTTATTTATTAAAACAGAAATCACTGAGGTGCAAAGTGTTATAATAGGATATTATTATAACAGTCATATTCAGTTTAAATATAAACTATTGACATTTCATTTTTAACAATAGAAAAGTTGTTTGATAAAAATTCATTTTGAATCCATCACAAATCTGCAAATGTAATTAGAAAAGTAGTAATATTCACTTTCACCTAAGTTTAGCATTATAGCAGTTGTTATTTTTGCAACAGGAGTTTGTTTACTTACATTAATTAAATTTAGATAATATTTTGTAAAAAAAAAAATGCAATGTAATATTCATGTAAACATTTTAAAACCTTCTAAGCATATTCAAAATTATCAGAAATTTCATCAAATGTGAATAAAGTAAATTAGAAATGCACTCACGATTTTGTTTGATTGTTTTTGACGGCAAATCGCTTACCGATTTCTTTTTCTTCGAAGAGTTTTTCTAACAAATTACTGGAACAGCTATATTTAATAAATGGACACACACTGAATGAATTCTTCAAAATGATCGGAGTATACCACCGACTTCGAAGGCTTGAAAAAATCTATACCAAAGCTATCAACCCAAGTCAGGATTCTTGAAAGGAAAATAAGAAAACATTTTATCATAACAATCACTCTTGTGTTTCGCATTTCCATCAGCACACCAGTATTTCCTCTGTTAACACATAATAAGAGGAAAGAAAATGATTCAAAAATTATAACTTCAAATGTAAACAAAAAATCCGCTTCATATTTGGCGGAGAACGTTAATAGCAGACTGATCGACGAAAGCGGTGCGGATGATACTTAAATGCCATGAGCAAGAAGTACATGACATGTGACTTTTACGTCACATGAATTGACCCCATTGAAATTTCATTATCGATATTTAACTGATTCATGTTCATAACAGATGAAAACCTATTGATGCTAAAAGAAAAATTGTGTTTTACGCAGGAAGGTAAAACTCACTGTGAAAAAGCAACTCTAGACGTTAAAAAAACGCCGTGTGTGCAAGCTTACATTTGATTATGTGCGCCAGTACTTCGACTGAGTCGATCAAAGTACCGTTGGCGCCAGTGGCAGCCGACGTCTACACAGCATTCGCCAACGAAAAATTGACCGCGCCTTTATTTTTCCGCTAAATGTGTAAGTTCTAAAGCTGGTTACACACACAGCGTTTTTTCCCGCTGCGGATATTTTACCGTTACCGCTCCCAGAAATCGATGGTTTACACACAAGGCGGTAAAATTTCCGTCACCGTCGTAAGAGTCGGCGCAATTTCATCAACAAACAAGTTTATTTAACCGTGTTATTTAAACTATTTACTGCTTAAGTGCAATTTGAAATGAATATAGTTCAGATTCCATCTTAATTGTCATTTTGTCGTCGAATGAAGTGGAAAAGGAAAACCTTTACTTATTTGTATTTATTCAATTAATGATAAAAGAGAGGAGTTAGGAGATTTGTTGGGAGTAGGATTTGTAGAGAGAGAAAGACATTGACATTGAAATTCTTCAAACACTTCCGAATGTCGAAGTTTTCCTTTGGGGGATTACATGGGCGGCTAAAATATATTAGTACAAAAATACCAAAATGAGGAATTCTATTCTGCCTGTAGAAATGCTGGCAATAACTTTTGAAATCTATAAGTTGGAGCATTAAATTGCATTAAGTACAATAAATGTTTCACTTAACATTATTTTAATACATTGTTGTTATAAAGTTTTGAAGGTAAATTTGTTTATTGAAAAAAACTTTTGACTTCCTGAAAGTCAAATCATGAATATTAGAAAGTACATTATGATTGATATAACTGAGACATATGTTCCAAGAAATAATAAATGGAAAGTATTCATAATAAAATGAAATTTCCCAACTTTTCTTATTTGGAGTGTTTATAGAAGACGGGCGGGGGAGGGGCGAACGCGGCACCAGGTTAGATGTAAATAAATCCGAAAAATCACATTTATTTTTATTCATTGAATCTACTATGAATCAGAAAAAAAAAGAACAAAAGAACAACAATATTCTGAAAGACTGATCTGTTGAAATTTGAATTAATAATTTTAAATGCGGAAAACCGAAAATAATTTTTATTAAAAATAAAAGAATGAATGCAATAGATTGAGCAATAAAAATCTTTTCTATGATTTCAGATGATATAGATATAATAACAAAATGTCAATCGGTTATTTTTAACTATACACACATTCATAAATTTATGTCTTCATTTTTGAATCATGTGAGGCAGCTATGCTGATATTTTTGACGACGGCAACCTCAAGTACAAGATGTGAAAAATCTTTTAGCTATCTAAAACTTATATTTTCATATCTTAAAGCTTTAGTGTGACAAAGAAGACTGTGAATGAGTTATATTGAGTATCAAGTAACTTCAACGAAATCATAAACACGTTCATTTCGATAAAAGCGAGGAAGGCATATTTACACCATTTTTCACACCTAAATCGTTCCAAATTTTTCAGAACTGATGTACCTCTTTTCATAGGTATTATTTGACAACGGATTCGAAAATCCTCCGCGCTTTTGCGCTTATATTAGGATGGTTTAATTCGTCGAAATAGAGAGGAAAGTTGAAAGGTGGGGATTTTTACATTTAACAATAAAATAAATTCGGACTACTCGCAGACTGAATTAAAATAATACTGTCAGAAACAGCAGGATATTCAGGTACATGTAAAAGAAAATTGAACAAAAAAGTGTCTAATAGGGCGAATATTAAGGTCAGAGAATTATGAAGAATTCCGGAAATGCACTCATCCTTCTGCGTTTCTCCCCTTAATGAGATAGAATCGTCGAAAAGTGGTCGTCTCAGAATACTGAAACTAATAGTATGTATGTGTATATATATATATATATATATATATATATATATATATATATATATATATATATATATATATATATATATATATATATATATATATATATATATATATATATATATATATATATATATATATATATATATATATATATATACACATATATATATATATATATATATATATATAGTCTAATAGTTTAAATTTTGGCCGATAGATGGCGGTTTTCATGTACGATAAAGGCCGTTATGCAAATTTAGAGTAGTTTGAAAAGCCAGTTCACACTGCCGCAAAATCATTCTTCGCCATGCCGTTAGAGAAGAAAGGAAGAGCTTTACTGATAAAGTTGTTTTATCAGAACAGCAGTAATTTGTCAGCTGCACTACGAGAACATCGGCGCATAAAAGACTTACGGAAAGGGTCTATGTCCAAGCAGGCTTTGAAAAAGATGATTATTAAATTTGAAGAGACTGGAGAGTTGGGTGTGGTACAAGGAAGAGGACGAAAACGGATTTCAAATGAAACTGTGGAAGAAGTCGCTCTTGCCGTGGTCGAAAGAGCGTCCGATTCGCAATATTCTTCATCAAGTGCTCGAGAGGTGGCACGTTATTTGTCCCTCCCTTGGTCTACAATACGAAAAGTTCTTTGATCCATTGTAAAGTGGTATTCATACAAGATCCATCGTGTGCAAGCGCTGAATCCGGCAGACCCGGAGAAACGAAATCAATTTGCTAGAATTTTTTTAGCTAGAATAGCCGTTGACAATTCATGGTCTTGGAACATTTTGTGGTCGGACGAGGCTCATTTTACCCTAGACGGAGCAGTTAATACTCAAAACTGTCGCATATGGGGTAATGCAAGTCCTAATGATGTGCATGAACAGTCTCTACATCCTGATTACATTACTGCATGGTGTGGTTTTACTGCTGATTTCATTCTTGGTGCCTTATTCTTTTTTTGAGGAGAACACTCCTCATGGCCCTTAAAGGTGTTCCGTTAAGGGTGCCCGTTACCGCGATCTTCTTCAGAAGCAAGTCATTCCTGCATTACAAGAAAGAACGAGAATGTTTAGGGACTACTGTCTTCATGCAAGATGGTGCCCCACCTCAAATTGCTCGCCCAGTGACGGCATTGCTTCGTGTCTACTTTGAAGATCAACGGGCAATTTCAAGAAGCTTTCCAATTGCCTGGTCTCTGCGTTCTCCGGACTTGAATCCCTGTGATTTCTGGTTGTGGGAATTCCTGAAAGATCATGTCTATGGAGGAAGCATACGGACTCTGCATGAATTGAAAGCAAGCATAACACGTCATGTTGCTGCAATTGATTGAGAAACCCTTCGTGCCACTGTTGAACCCGCCATAACACGCTTTGAACATGTGCTTGACGTAAATGTAATGCACATTGAACATATATTGTAATTAAATAAAGTTTTTAAGTTCCAAATTGTGTTTTTTGTTTTTCATGCGCCGCCTTCTCACCTGGCGGTTGAAATTTGAACTAATTTTTTATTGCAGATTTCTGTTCCCCCATGATCCAGACAACCTAAGTATCAAAAAAGTATTTCCTCTTTAGAAAATAGTCTAAAATTCTCATCACTTATAAGTTAAACATTCCTTGTCTTCATACATTGAACATATTTCCATTAGCTGAGCAGGCATTTTATTTCTGTGGACTTTTTTCAGGTGATAATAAATGTCTTTTTGAACTCCAAATATGTTCATAATCAAAACGCTTTAGACTTTCTTATGTATAACTGCTAATATTACAAGCAACTTATTTCAAAACACTCAGTATACCAAACCCACCTTCATTAAACTAAAAAATAGCTCAACGAAATGTTTTTCAAAGCAAAAACCATTAAAGCTTTCAGCAACATTTGGTGCGCTGTGATGGTAGAATTTTCAGCTTCAGAAACAGAGAGTTCCATGTTCCAATCCAGATTTCACTAAAGTACTGCCATGTAAGCAGGTCTAGTGCACGTTTATTCTGTCGGGTCCAAATCTTCTCCCGTTGGTGTAGTGCAGCAGTTTGAAAAATTGGGTGCCATTTCAGGTGTCGAATGATGGTCATCTGACTGAAGTTCAAAACTCCACGGTCCATCCCAATAGCCTTACTATTGCTCTAAAAAAGGATACTAATATGATTGAACATTTGGCATCTTGCGTCATTCTATGTAGAGGATTCTTTAGCAACTTTTGATTACAGAATTGCATGTGTATTGTTTTATTATATTTTGAATAAGTCCAATGGCTTTTCTAATAAATGTTTTTCTCTGTGCATTTGCCTGTTGATATTTGCACCAGCCGTTGACTACTGCTAGACACTGTCCATGCAGAAAGTATTTACTGCTTGAACAGCAATGACAAAAAGCTGCAATGACTCCAGATTGGTTATCAGGTTTGATATAAATTGCAGTCTCATCATAGTTTTGTAATTTGTCGATGCAATCATCTTTAACTTGCTTTTTCTTCCCAGCCCCTTTGTTATTTTTTTTTTAATTTTCGGAAGGATATTCACATGAAATCGAAATGAAAACTAAAGTACGTGAGAAGGTAAAGTTGTTGCTAATTAATATCCAGAAATTAAGAAAATAGGTTCAAAAGGTTATGGCTGAGCACTACAACGTTATAAAAATATTATTCGTGAATTAAAATTAAGAAAAATGGTAACAAATTAGTTAAAAACTGCTTTTTAGTGAGACTTCCGGTTTTAGACTGAAATATGAGGTTAACTTAGCAGCAAGAAGCAATTTTTTAATTAAGGGCATCTAGGCTTCTAGATGGCATAAAATGAAAAGGAACATAGTTTTGAAAGAAAATTTTTTGAATTAATAGATTTTTGCAAAAAAACTTTTTGACTTACATAAACGAAAAAGACCATTTTTAACGTAGGCAGTCGTCTTAAAGGGATATTGGGAAATTTTCTTATAAGAACAGAGTCTGATTTTACTGTATTTAAGCTTTATCGTGCCTAATATAACTGGAAGAGGATGCCTTTCGGATTATACAATGCCACAGCTTCTTTTCAGAATGTCATGAACATTGCTTTAAGTGAACATCTTGAATTCTACAAAGCATATCTTTTTTTATCTTTATGATATTGCTGTAATATTAAGTGACTAGATGAGCATCTTAAACATGCAGTGTTGTCCAAATTAACGGAGCTGAAATTCACCGTAAATATTAAAAAACGTGTCTTTACAAAAATGAAAAAAATAATGTATCTGGGTCATGTTATACGAGCAAGAAGATACCACCAGGATAATGAAAAACGATATGCTATTGAAATCCTCGAAACACCTAAAACCGAAGTAGCTTTTTAAAGTTTGCTAAGTCTCCTTAATTATTTACCACAATTACATAAAAAATTATACTGAAACAGCCAAAAGCTGTAACAGACTTAATAATTTTAACACGAAAGAATATTCTAGAATTTATTACTTGGACTAACAGTGAAGAACAAGAATCCCTGGAATTAAAACACTTGTTACATGAAGATCCTAAACTGTATACACCAGATTCTATAAATATTTTAATCATTCGTCTGGTGCAGTTTAGCCAAGATTGTCTCTTGCGTCATTAAAACTTACATCCATGCATCCATCCGAATTCGATGAAACCTTATGTTATCCAAAGTGATGTTAATTCCTGTGCTGTTGGTGTTTGTCTATCCCAAAGAGCCGATAACGGTAATTTATTACGGTAAGTGCAAAAGAACTGGACTATTCTTGAATGTGAAGCATACGCAGTAGTGTGTTTGGCGCTAATATTCAAATAATAACTATTCAGAATCCTTAAAAATTTTTGCGAAAATCGGCATTTAGTCGGCTAAACTACTATGATAGCCATTGGATCCACAAATTTCATACTACCGGGATGCTCAACTGAAAAATCCTGTTCGTCTACCAAGACTAGTACCTGCTTAAATATACACTAGAATTTGATTTAAAATATATGACAATGGGTTTGCAACAGCGCTTCTTTTCATCTGTAGTTATATATATTGCTTGTATTTAAATTGTGCACATAACAGTATATGTGTCCACTATTGTAACATAGCATCTGTTCATTTGTTTAAATTGACACCGCATATAGAAATGTTCAAAAATAACAGCGGCAGCGGTACATATTCTATTATTTTGAATATCCGGCTAATGTATCCGGTCATTGTATACAAGAGTTTGCTCCGCCCTACATGAAATAATCTTTTTTGGGGTGGGGTGGGGGAGAAATGTCATACGACTAATCTCCACATAGCTATTCTGCCTTCACTGCAAAAAGAAATGAAGGGAAGGGAAAGAGACAGTTGCGCTAGAACAGGGGTAGCGAACCTTTATGGATCAACGTGCCATTTTTTCTAAAGAAATGTTTAATGAGGTATAGATTAACCTCATTTAATTTTGATTTGTGATTATTGAGAAAATAACAAAACTAAATACTAACAACTCAAAACTTTTTCTTTACTACGAAAAAATACATTTTGCACTGTCTAGTAGTAAATGTTTTAGTTATGTGTAATTCAAATTAAAGTAACATTAGTGAGACTTCTGCATTACAGATTAGATGACAAATATCTTATATTGGAATTCTAAGCTGTTACTTTTAGCAGAATGCATGCTGAATTGGGAGTCATCTGCCAAACGGTTTCTAAGCGAGTCTTTAATGTTATTCATCTCTGTAAATAATGACTCGCAGGCACAGGTAGATGAAAATATGGTTAAAATAGCATGAGTCAGCTTCTTCAAACAGTTAAATGTGTCTGGAATCGAATTCCATGTTTCCAAAATTTCGTTACTGTCATTTTTACTTATATCGCTTGTTAATCTTTCTGTTTCAATCTATTCCAACTTTTCTCCTCTTACAATAAATTTTTAAATCCATATTGAGCTGGATTGGAAATCAATCATTGCATTTCAAATTCTTCAATTTCCAACCAATCGAATTGGGACAAATTCAGTTTATCAAATGAAATCACACCAGGGTACATAATAAACTTCCGATAATTCTTTGAACTGAGAAAATTTCGCTGGAAATTCCTTGATTGAAGAAGCAATAACGCAAATAAATTCTTCAACAACTTCTTCTTTGTCTGGTTTCTTATGTACATCTAAATTTGATATATAATATTGATATTTTTTTCAAGTTTGGGAAGTGATATTTTTGATATTTTTTTTCAAGTTTGTAGTTTCTTGTAATAATATCATTTCTGAAAACACGCAATTTAGCGACAAAAGTGTGAATGAGATCCATCATGGTTGACATTTTTTTTGTGTGTGCCTTGAAGTTTTACGTTCAGTTGATTGAAATGTTGGCATATGTCTGTAAAAAACATCAAGTTTGAAAACCACATAATATCCAACAACTATAGGTATTGTTCAATTTTCCCCTCATTTTGCAGAAACAGTCTGATTTCTTTCAAGCAGTCAACAAACCTTTGAAGTACGTTCCCGCTGCTCAACCAGCTAACATTATTATACATTAGTGAGCCATTATACACCGAGTTCACTTCATCCAACAAAGCATCAAACTTTCGTTCATTTAAAGACGATATGAGATTGACTAATTTTGTGACTAACGCCATTACATTATCAAAAGATGTTAAACCACTCTTAGCACACAAGGCGTGTTAGTGAATAATGTAGTGAAATTCCAGAACTGAATCGGGCGCCGGCGCCCCAAACCCTTTTCCTTGCGTTCTTGTGTGCCATCTGTTACATTTCCGGCCAGTTTTTAGATTCTTTCTTTTATTGTGTTTCTTGATAGAGGAATATCTTTGATGCGCTGAATTATCTTACCTTTATTATCAAAATCCTCAAAAAGTGAGGACGCGCATGCTAACCAGGCTTCCTTCAAAAATCGACCATCGGCTTACTATGCCGGTCAATGACATTTGCAGCCAAGTAACTTGCCGCTCTCATATGACAATTTTTGCTAACATATTTAATCATAGACGTCGATTGTTTATTTCTGTCTTTTATTGCACTTGCAGGGAATGGGAATATGCACCCAGCGCACCGCGACCGATAGCTCGCGTTTGTTCGAATTACTTCATAGTGAACTTTGTTATTTTGAACTAAAAGGCAAACCGTTTTGATCGGTGGCATGCCCAAAATATTGTGTCGCGTGCCATCAATGGCACGCGTGTCATTGGTTCGCCATCCCTGAGCTAGAGGATGGATACCGAGGAGAGTGTTTTTTGGAAGGAGCACCAGAGAAAACTCAGGGATATGAGTTTTAAATCTGAATGAATTTTATATCTGTAAATAGACATTGTTTAGTACATATCTATGCTAATAATAAAGATGAATGTGTGTGGGTTACAGCTCTACAGATTAGATCGTTTGACCTACAGCTACAAATTTTGTATACCTATGTACTTTGGATGGTGGGATGCACATCGGAGCAATTTTTTGAAATTTTAGTTAATTAAAAATTAACCCGAATTTTGGCTTTTTTCCGCGAAAACTTCTAAAAATATTACTATATAATAACAAATTTTATACCATTTTAAAATTAAAAAAAATGTTTTTTAATGATACTAATATAATAGTAATGCGAATTTTTGCTAAATTTTGGAAATTTTTAAAAATTATTTTTTACCTTATTTCTAACAATAGATGAGCAAATAAAAATGAAAAAAAAAATTCTGAACACAACTCTCTTAAAATAAAATTAAAACTCCTAATCGATGTAACATTTGTTAGGAGAGCTGAGGCATTAATGCCTATAATTTCCTTTCCTTAGTTAATGTTTCAAAGCTGCAAAACCGGAGCTTCCATTATACAATTTATAAAATGCGGTTGACTTCGTTTAGGAATATAAATCAATCTATTTTAACTCGGATTTCTAAATGGTTAAGTAAGGAATTGCGCTTACGAAGAAAACATTGCTTGGTGACCATCTACAATCTCTTTATGCATATTAATTTTCAGTAGCGAACTGGGTCTGAAAATATTAAGTGCCTGAAAACAATGGGGCTCTCTCACATCCACATTGCTATCATTCAGTTTTTATAAAGAACAGGTAAAAATTTCAAAAAAAGAAAGAAAGAAAGAAAAGAAAAAGAAATGCATGACGTGAAAAAAAAATTGGTAATGTAATTTTGGCGATTATATATGAATTGAAAATCTAACTATATAAATAAAAAAGGAAACTCATAAATAATTTATTCTCTGTAGAAATTCAGACTTTCCTCAAACTTCGATCACATATGCTATAAACATAAGGAAGACTTTGTGGCAATTAATGAAATAGCTAATTTTATCAATCAAAAATAATATTCTCATGTATAGAAGATATTAATTTATGTTTTGTGCTGTCATTCTAGTTGAATAAAAATATTAACATAGTTTTTAGTTAAATTTTGTGTCATTCTTTAAGTATTATTTATAACTTATGGAAAAAATGTCATCCGGAAGATTTAAAAAATTCGCTTGACATAGCCCGTAATTTTTTTTTTTTTAAATAAGATTTAAAAGTTTTTTGCTGTAAATAATATTACTATTTTGATTAAAAATAATGTATACAATAAAAGGATTTTGGATAGCATAATTATAATTTTGTTTAAAATTAATATTATTATGAATACTAATATTTTTATATAAAAAATATTACACATGTTTTTAAAAGGTGAGTTAATTTGTGTGTGCGTTGTAATTTCATCAGGTGCTGATATTAAGTATATTTTTACGTTCTTGCATGCGATATTTACACTACGTACACAACCAGAAACAAATCTGTTTTTATAACTGTTGACCTTTTTTATGTTATAAACAGATCCGTGTTAAACCCTCTAAGGTTTCTTTGTATGTGAAAGTTGCAGGATCCCTCTTTCCTCATCCCAATTTACAAAACTAGCTATTTTTTTATTTATTTTAATTTTAATCTATATACAAGTCATTTTCAATGCAAATTCTGACAAATTGAAATAAAATATTTATTTAATTAATTAAAATGTTTCATTAAATTGTTTTCAAAAAATTGATTTCACTATCTCGCTTATAAATAATTCAAAATTCAATTTTAAAAGTAATTTCAAACAAAATTCCATAAAGAATGACTCAATTTTTAATACAGTTTGAATACTGTTTTGTTATATGATCGGATAGTTTTTAAATTATGAAACTGCATAGCTTGTTAGAATAATAAAAAAGGAGAATATAAAATTTACGATCGGTAATTAATTAGGATTGCTAAAAGAATAATTTTCCCAATTTAAACAATATTTGATTTTGTTTCAGTACATTCGAGTACACAACGTTGGTAAATTAATTTTTTCCCAATAATACAGCTAAAAAATTAAGACACCTCGGGGCCCCCTAGAGCTGCGATGCTCTTAGGTTATTGCCTACTTTGCCTATTTATTAATTCGGCCTTGATTATAAGTATTTAAAAATTTTCATACAAATACTGAAAAATTAAAGAGATTTAAGCGAAAGTTTTGCGACAACTTTATAGCTCATTTTGTATTTAAAAATAACTAGCTGCTGTTTGGTTAATTTAAAGGAAGGAATATTAGGATTCTGCTTATCTCGTTCTGTATAGAATATTTAATATTTCTCCACTGATCAGTTGAGTAATTTATAAATATTTTTCCACCAACATTTACTTTCGCTTTTATTATTTTCAAGGAGATTTTGACTTTTATTATGTTTATTTATTCATTTTCGATTTAAAAAAAGGAAGTAAAATTTTTTGTAAGATTTTTATTATATTTAGAACAATACGACATGTCGGGAATTCGATGCCAGCTCCTAAACCGGTAATCGAAATTGTCTCGGAAACTTCCTTATGCTTATAGTGTTTGTGAGCGAAGTTTGAGAATTATATGGATTTCTATAAGCCGGATGACATTTTTTTTCTCCATAAGTTATAAATAATACTCAAAGAACGAAACTTCTGAAATGAAATATGCAGGCACTGAAGACACAAGGAAAGGTTTTCAGAACCGCTTTTACGCTTTGTATAAAGAATATTGAAGCCAAACTTCAAAACGAAACTGCTGAGGTGGAAGAATTCTCCTTATTGAAAGTGCAATTAAAGGACAAATTTCAAAGATTAGAAGATTATCAGCAATCAATAGCTACGAGTTTGCTTCAGGATGAAGAGAATGAATCGTTGTTTGAAACGGATTTTGTTGAAGCCGAGAAATACCGTGATCGTTTTTTAGAAGTAATGTCACACCTGAATTTGAAATTAACCGAGAAATTGATTCCGATCAACCCACCAACAAAAATAAATTTCAAGTTACCGCAACTCCAGCTGAAGAAATTCAATGGAGGTGCTCGGGATTATTTGGCCTTTTGGAGCCAATTTCAAAAAATCCCTGCAAACCCGGGTATTCCCAACGAAAACAAGATGCAATATCTTATTCAAGCTGTTGAAGAGGGTTCGAAAGCGGAACGATTGGTGCAGAACTTTCCAGCAACGGCATCGAATTATCAATTGCCGCAACGATTTGGGAGAGATGATTTATTGGTACAAATCTATGTACGACACAATAATAATGAAGACATAGTAATGAAGAACGCTACATCTAGACGGATGAAGATAAGTTTTCCTACCCTATATGACGAGCTGGAAGGAAAGTTAAGAGCATTGGAGAGCCTGGGAAAGACAGGCGATTTCTTAACACCACTGGTGGAGAGTTGTTTGCTGGAGGAAGTGCTGATTGCATGGGACAGAAGTAGGGGTAACGAAAACGAAACCAAAAGTTCAAGATCTTTAAACGACTTTATGATTTTCTTCAGAAGGAAATAAGAAACGAAAAAATGATGCTTCGATCACGAAGCGGGTTGAGGATAAACATTGTCGAAGGAAAGAGGTTTCCATTGTGTCGGAAAAACAAACTGGTCCACCCACTGCCGCTGCTTTGGTGAGTTTAAGCAGGCCAGGTAAGAGAAATTCGAACTGTATTTTTTGTAATGGAAGGTACCCTGGTTTTAAATGTTTTGATGCTAGAAAAATGACTCGCCAAGAAAGGCTAAATATTTTGTCAAAGAAAGGTGCATGTTTTATTTGTTTTGATAAGTCTGGTCATATTTCTAAATTTCGTGATCAAAAATCTCGTATAAAATGTAAATTGTGTTCTGACACACATTATGAAATTATGTGTAAAAGGTATAACTCAAAAAAAGGTCAGAATAATATGGATGCTGGTAATCATAATTCTAATTCAGAGATGGCTCTTTCAAATGTAAGCAGAGGAAGGATAGTTTATCTGCAAACCCTTGAGCTCGTTATAGGAGGTCAGGGTCGCGAAAAACGTATTCGTCTCGTTTTTGACTCAGGTTCAATGAGTAGTCATATTAGTGATAGGATAATTAAGCAATTGGGTTTAAAGCCACACTGAGTTGAAACTATTATTAATACTTTATTTGAGGGGAGTGAAACCAAGCAGAGGGAAAAGGGTCTGTATACTATAGAAATAAAGGCTTCAGATGAAAGTTTTTCTGTCTGCTTGGAAGCACTTTCGGAGGAAAAGATATGTGGGTTCGTGCCTAAGATAAATGATGGGATCATTTTAAGAGAATTGAAAAATCGCAAAATTGAAATTACCGATTCTGTTTGGATAATATGAAATTGATCTTTTAATTGGCGCAGATCTTTTGGGAAGTCTTTTGACTGGAGAAATTGTAGAATTAGATTGTGGTTTAACTGTGGTTCATACCAAACTAGGTTGAACTATTATGGGTAAGCAGAAGGGAACAAGCTCAATGGAAAATGTCATGACAACCCTTTCAATGCATTGCAGAAGTGTCAATTTGACGGAAATGTGGGATTTAGAATGCTTGGGAATAACTGACCCATCTCAATCACTTTGCAAGAAGAAAGCGCATAGTGGACATTTAAATGATTTTCAAAAGAAATTAACTATTTTTCCATGTGGAAGATATGAGGTTGGATTACCTTGGAAATCCGATTCTAGAAATCTCCCAGACAATAAAGAATTGTGTTGTGTGCGTCATGAGAACATGGTTAAGCGTATGAAAGCTCGCGAATTCCTTTGTGAGTACCAAGAGGTTTTTGACGATTGGGAGAAACTGAAAATAATCGAACATGTCCCAGAAAACGAATTAAAAATGTCATTATTTGCCACATCGTCCCGTGAAAAAAATGCAAAGCAAAACCACCGAGATATGCCTTGTTTTCGACGCTTCTGCCTGCGAGAAAGGAACACCTTCCTTAAATCATTGTTTGTTTAAAGGAATTAATCTTATTTGAAGTCAATTCACGGTCACGTGTCAGGTACCAAACAAACTGTTCTGCGTATGTCGGGATGTCTGCCGATAACGTTGATGAAACCATTGTTATGTTACGCTAGCCGATCAATTATTAAAAACGTCTGATTTTTTTTTTAAAAAAAAGATATTATTTTGAATTATTTTCTCCGAATTTTGGTAGTTATATCATTTTATTTCTTATATTAAAATTTTAATTATTATTTTCAATGGAATTATTGTTTTTGCATAATTAATTAACATCGCTTTTTAATTCGTTTGGTGCCGCTTTATTCTTTCCTTTCCCCATCCCCTTGTTGTAGGCCGCGGTGGCCTGGTGGTAAGGTCTCGGCTTCGGAACCGGAGGGTTTCAGGTTCGTGACCCGATTCCACCGAAGAACCGTCGTGTAAGGGGGTCTGTTGCACGTTAAATCTGTCATGACCAAACGTCCTGCCGCTGGTATGGTGTGGTGTGGAGAGGCGGGTGCCAGCTCAGGTGTCGTCCTCGTCATCTGACTGCGGTTCAAAATTACGAGTTCCGTCCCAAAATAGCCCTAGTGTTGCTTCAAATGGGACGTTAATATAACCAAACCAATCCCCCCTTGTTGTTGTTTCTTATGGCACTTGCCACGGACAAGCTCGCTGTTTCGAAGAGCGTCTCTTGTTTTTATAGTAGCGTCTCAATCACAACGTTTATCCCTATGGGATGAATGAATCCATCGCAAACCGTACTTTTCATAGGTAGGACCGTTTGAGTGAGAGGGGCACCAGGGATAAGCGTTATCATTTATATGTTGAGTTGTATCCCAAGTCACAACGCTTTTCCTTGTGTTTGGGAAAGAATGGAATGATAAACGATGTGTCGACATGTTAGCTTAAAACATATTTTTCAGTAATCTTTTTACTTATTTAATGGATATTTAATACAAATTCCTTTTCATCTTTTATAAGTGTTCCATTGTGTATTATTTCACTACAGGGAATGCTGGAGAAAAATGACATAGTGTTAATCGTTCAGTACAAACGAAAAATTTTAGACTATTTATTTTCTTCATCTGGCTTTTACTTGTTTTCCACTTTTTTAAAAAATTACTTCTATTGCTGTTTTTAGATAGTCCTGAATTTCCTGATATTAATGAATCTTGAAATTATTTAAAAGTACTTTTTGCCTAATGAATGTTTTCATTGATACCTCTTCAAAGCAGGTGATTTACTGATTTAAAAAAATTAACATTAATGTTTTAATTTATATTCCTTTACAGAAGACTTCTAAATAATATGGAGACATTTTTTTCATTAAAATGTGCACTGTTTCTGAGGGGGGGGAAATGCCTATTAAGACTTTATATGATTGTATGAATGCAGTATCTTTGTTGTCAGAGAAAAATATTCTGCTAATGATTATATTTCTCTTGACATTTCCAGGACAGGTTATGTCTATATTTTTTTTATAAGTTCTAAGCTCAACATTTCTATTTGCCTTTCTATGTTATCATGAATTGAAAAAATAAATAAAATTATATTCTGCTATTGCTAATTTTAAGTTATGATGTGAGAACATAAAATAAAATTTGGTTTTACTGAAAGTTGTATTTTTAAATCATAGCTAGTTACAAAATGCATTGATAAATTGAAGCATCCAGAATATATATTTTTAATAGAATAAGTTTCTTGATATAAACTTTCTGTAGAAGTATTTTCTATAATATAATTAGTTAAGAGTAGATGTTGTTAAATCAGAATTTAAACTCAAACATTTTGGACTGATATTTTGCATTTTCTGCAGTTCCAATTTAAAGATACATATAGCTAACTAACTTTTATGGCATAAAAATCCCATTCCCAAAACTATCATATTCTAATATCATAAATACATACATATTTAAGACATTGTCAGGGAACTTCATATGTTTTACATTTATTTTCCTTTAGACAATTTTAGTTATAAAATTTCTAAAAATAACTATTCAATGGGAAATTCTTTTTAAAAATATTTTTAAAAAAATCTATGTAAAATATTGTAATATTTCATATATAGTTTTATGGGATCTATTTTAGAATGTACCAAGTGTTCAAAAATTGATTATTCCAAAACAGTTGCAATATTGCCAATTTCAGTCTTAAACATTTTTTTAATTATAAAAAGTAACAGACTATGATTTGTGAGAAAATATAATAGTGTTCAAACTACTTAGATAAATAATTCCTTCTTACATCTTTCTATATTTTATTGATTTTTAATTCTCAGACTGTAATTATGGTAGTCATATTTTTCAATTGAAATATTTTTTTTTGTATTATCTATTGTCTTATTCTTCATAAAGTATGCAATTTTGCATAGCATTTTTTGTATGTAGTTTGTTTCTTTAATATGTATCTTTATTCATAGCTCTTGATAGTATTAATTCCATTCATTAACATTTTACACCCTAAATTATAGCAAAATATAACAATAGACATATAAAAATTTCATATTAGTATTTCAATTTAGTTACATGCTAAGCAATTTGCTTTTTTATTA
The DNA here is from genome assembly GCF_947563725.1 of Argiope bruennichi. Taxonomy (NCBI): domain Eukaryota; kingdom Metazoa; phylum Arthropoda; class Arachnida; order Araneae; family Araneidae; genus Argiope; species Argiope bruennichi. Next base: position 55,650,007 of record NC_079162.1, read on the forward strand.
TTTGATTTTCGAAAGTTATTTAGTTATATCTATATCCAAGACATCTCGCATTATGCAATGTCAATGTTTGTTGGACTAACTCAATGAAATATTCATATGTAAATGTTTTACATTATTATTTTTATAAATTATGAGACTTATACATAATTCAGTAAATAAACAGCAGATTGTAGTTGTTATTTTTATTTTAATTACTAACCATTTATCAAGACATGTTTAGTAAGCATTCAGCTAAGCAAAGTCTTAAAGATACCAATCTGTAAGTATTCTTATTCTGTTCTTTAACACTGTAACATCCCTATATTTTATGTGAATAAATATTTATCCTATATCTATAGGTAAGTATATTCAATGGTTACTTTGTTAACTGAGAGTACATTACAAGTTCTATGCTTAGCAGCCATTCATACCTGGTTTTGGTAATGATTTCCAAGCAAACCGAATGAAAACAAATGTATAATTTTCTTAACCATGAAATCAGCTGGTATATAAATATTTAAAACAAGTTTTAATTAAAATACTTTCATTCATATTAACTTTGTTTCCTTGATTTTTCAAACTTGCTACAACTTGATGTTCATCCAAATTTATTATGTGTTCATTTTTTTAAAATCAAGTCATAATATAAAACTATAGAAGTATATTTCTGTTCTTAGAAAAGAACATATTTTTGTACATATATTAATAAAAAAATGGAAATAACTATTTTCATTATAGTCTTTTAATATATTATTACATAAGTTTATTCAGCCTCAAAAAGTCAAATACCACAAATGAAGTTTATGAAATGCTGAAATAAATGCTTTTGCAAAATGCTTTGTTTCTAATACAGCTACCACGCTAAATTTTTTAATAATTAGATACAATAAACCGATAAAAAAAATTAAACTGCTATTGAATAAAAAAATTCCCTGAAAAATTAAGATTTGTGTGTAAATTAAGTTAAAAAAGTATTTTATTATGCTATTTTCCATAATGATAATAATAAAAGTTGATTGCAATAGATTATAGAACATCATTATTATTAAAGTTTTTTCTTAAAAATATCTATGAACTATCACTGAGCTAATACCAAGTTCTCAATTCTTGAAAGATGTAGTTCTACAGATTCTCTAGATTATTTGGTATAATTTTAATACACGAGCCAAAATGTGGTATGCAGTATTTAACAAATAATGCGCAGAGTTGTAAGTTATCGTAGAGTTGTAAGTTATCTAATCCATAAAATAGAACTATAAAAAAACTCATTTATTATATTACTTGTATAAATTTTTTTTAGTTATTTCTATATTTAACTGGAGTTTAAATTAAAAGACATATTCATTTATTTGGAAAGAAATATTCTTACTCTCAGTAAAATTATCAATTCAGTACTTGTAATTAAATTATGCTTAATTTTTTATATGATTGCTAATACACAGATGCATTTAAACATTTTTTTTTTTTTTTGAATAATCATGCAATAATTTTTAGTTGAACATAGTTAAAAACTGAATAAATATTCATTGATTCATTACCTGTTAGTGATACCTTAACTCTTATATTTATACTGTTGTTGAAATATAAATTATACAATGCATTAAATCTTCTGTAAATAATCATGCAAAAATATATTGTTAAAACCGAAAAATTTATTTTATTAATGCACAAATAAACATATTAAATATCAATGATACTTGTGACAAATTTCTCTGATAAATTTCTGTAAGAAATAAATTCTTTATATTACCATTAGTTTGGTTTTGTACTTTTCTTTTTTATTGTAAATTTCCTTTGTTTGCAGATATTTTTGTTTGCTGGCAATTTGGATGTTTCAGGTTATGCATTTCGTAAATATGCAGCACTTTTACAAATTAAGTAAAATCTGTTCTCTTGATAAGGAATACATATATTCTACCTATTTACTTTTATGACATAATGAAATCAACCAAGATTTTTCAAACAAATTAATAAATTTTGCAATTATTCACAAGAGGAAGAAGACAACATTACATATGAACACATTTATTTACATTTTATAGTTATATAAAGCTGACAATTGATGAATTTTATTTTCATTACTCTAAACTACCTAGTTATGATGTGAACTTATTAAAGTTTAATCTAAAAATTGTGAAGTAATATAGTGTTATGTATTATTTATTTTCTTTATTTACTATTTTATATGTTGTTCTTCATTTAATTATATTACATTGTCAAACCAATAAGAATTTGGCCCTTGATATTTGGTTACACTTTTATTTTCCCAAGTGTTATTGCTTCATTCAAAATCCAGCATTAGTTTGTTACTTAACTATAGACTTATCAGGATATTATATTCATTCACCTTAACATGAAAAAAAAAAAAAAACTGTTGCATGAGTTAGCAAGTAAAATTAATTTTTACCAAACTATAATTTATTTGCTCTAATTTTTATTTTTTTATATGAATTCTTAGAACTTCATTTCAAAAAATTTATATAATGAAACTATAGGGTGACCATAAAATAACTTGCCTATTTAGAGGTATTTACAATTAAAACTAATAAATAGAATGTTCATTAGTTCACAGTTGTCTCCAAACAAGGAAATTTACTTTATTGCCGTTCTTGTTTAGCATTGATTGATTGATTCGACAGCCATGTTTGGCTATGTTGTAAAAAGTATATTATTCAATTGAAAAATGGCCGTTTATATATATATTGAAATTACAAACATGCTGAACAGTCAAGCTTTCTATATTTGTATAATATATTAGTTCAATGTCATTTCTGTTTAAATTATTAATTGGAAAATGTAGTAATTTTATTTTTTTTAAAGTAGAGGTTTATTCCTTTCCTACATTCAGTGTCAATAACAAGATGCAATGTTATGAATATTTTTAACTTTTAATCAACAAAACCATTATTATTAATCTTTCATTATTTTTTTTATATTTTGAAACATACTGAGGAAGCTTCAGGTATGGGCATGAAATTCTTCATAATATGACTTAACAGCTAGAAAAACACTATTGAAAAAACTTATATCCTCCGATACATTAGCAGGAAATTACATTTAAATAATTTTATGTAATTGAATATAGCCTTGTATGAATTGTCTGTCACTAGAAAATTGGATTTAAATAGTGCCGTGTTTTAAAAAACTGACTATAAAATACAATTCTTTGCAATTTTAAATCATTAACAGCTGCAGCTTATTTTCAAATAACACTAATTAGGCTGATAAAAAACTTTATCAAATGGAAACATTTTAAGTATATTTACAATTATGTTATAATTTATGTAAATGATTAATTTGTCACAAAAAAACTTAAATTACCAATAAAACATGAATTGAAATATAGTTTTATATCATGCATTAAAAAGGTTCCTCATGTTTTTATTGAGATTTATATGTTAAGTATAAAAGTAGTTTGTTTTATTTGTATAGACGAAGGGAATAACTTGCAGTAACAAAAATTTTATTCAAAGACTTTTGAAATTTATAAAATATAACACTATATTGGAATATAGTAAGGTAAATCTCAATCAAACATTAATTTTAAATTAATAAATCTCAAAATACTTTCAATAAAATCAGAATACATGATCAGAAAATTGATTCTTGAATAAAGGCTTGTCTTGATATACAACGAAAATTACAATATATACTACTTATTCAACATGCTATGTTCATTATACCACTATGATATGAATGCTATTACTTAACTTTAGTGTCAGCTTCATTTAAGTTAGATATAAATTAAATACTGAATAATTGAAAATAAAGAGAGAGGAAGATCTAAGTACTTTCCCTGAGTAGTTAATTGTGATATCAAGTTGTTTTTACAGTCAGCACTTTAAAAAAAATTCTAAATTATTATTAAATTATTTTTCTAAATTTATGTTAATATTGTTTTACTCATTTTTTTAAAAATAAAGTTTACTTAGATAATTAAGTTTTGGTTATATGTCATCTACTCATAAAATGTGTTATTTAATTATGACTACAGATATGAATTTCTGTTAGTTTATCACCTTAAATTATTTAGAAATTATAAGTTACAAGAATTTAACATACATATGCTTAAAACTAGAAAGCACAAGAGTAATATAATGACCAAATAAAAAAGCAGCATATATGGAATGGATAATGATTTGTTTTATATTCATATTAGATACATGGATATAAGCAGATCATATACTGTGATATCAATATCAAATTACCTCTTCATTTACAATTAATTTATACATTTCTAGAAATTTTATATGATCTGTTTACGAAATGCATCACAAGAACAAATTTGTAAACAGCAAAAAAATCAATTACAAAGATATGAAATGCGATTTAAAAATAGACATTAATTAAGGAAAATTTGATAAATTATTCACACTCACTAGATAAAAAAAACTTTTTAAAAAAAGAAAAAAACCGATATCCACATTCATGTACAAAAGCAATGACGTTTTTTCCTCATGCTCATCAAAAAACAATTCAACTGAACCGGGAAAAGTTTGAGCTACAACTCAACATATAAAAGACAACGCTTATCCCTGATGCCCCTCTCACTCACACGTACCTACCTGTGAAATGTATGTTTATGATGGATTCGCCCATCCCATATTGATAAATGTTGCGATTGAGACGCTAGTATAGTAGTGCCAACTAGGGCTAGGCTCATTTGCTTGCACAACCCCTTTTTACAGGAGGGCCACATTCACATATCTCACAGATAGAATACCCATGCCCAAACCGAGACTCCCAGATCTCGGGGAAGACGCGCTACCCCTATGCCAGGACGCTGGCTTTTCCCCCTTTTTTTTTTTTCTAAATAATACATTTTGACAAATGACTATAGCAGTGTTTTTGAAAAATTACATATGTTCTTTTTTACATATTATTTAAATATTATTGAATGTTAAATCTTACGAATATAGTTCTTTTTCGAAATAATTATTACTCTTGGATAAGTTAATATTTTAAAGCTAACTAATAAAATTATTACATTTTTTTTTTTTTTCTTATGTAATGATTTTTAGTAATATTGAGACTTTGATGTTTTCAGTTTGCTGGGAGGAAAGAACATGAAACTCAAATTAGTATATATTGAATAAACTATGTTTACAATTTCAAATTATAAAAGGTATAAATACCTTTTTTTTTTTTTTTTTAATGTATTCAACTTATGAATCAGTTACTTCATTTTAATTTGTAGAAATCATTAAAGGAAAACAAACAAAATTATGCTTTCATAATTTTTATTTATACATTACAAAAAAATATAGATAAAATATATATGATAATTATTTGAAAAAATATGATCAAATGGATGTTTCAATGTACTCACTAATTCAAAAAACTCAAAAACTATTTACTATTTATCAACATTTATTTTTCTAGAGAGAAAGAATATAAATATAACATGACAAGAATGTCAATGCAAATGATGAAATCAATTTTATTCAACAGAAACATCCTAGATACTAAACAACAGTTTTTTTTAATCAAAAATAAAAACATAATGTTGAACAATATACTTTTAAACCAGAACATTAATGAAATTTATTTCAAATGCTAAAGTTATATTAATAAAATTACATTGATTGAATATCATAAAATAAAATAAAGATCTGGAGTCTTTATTTTCAGAACCAAACTGTTTTGTCATGGTTTAAATAACTAATGACTTTTCAGGAAATATAGGTAACAATTTCAACTTTTCATAAAAAAAAACACCCTGAAATTTCAAACAAATCAGATAAAAATTCATTTGAAATTCCAGTCCTTAATTTTACAAAGAACAAAACATATAAATCAATTGGATGCTTCGACAAATTTCATTTTTGAAAATCTGCTTCAGAATTTAAAAAAACGAACATATATAGAGAAAAACCTTTCTTTAGTTAAATCTGTCAATGCCCTCATTTTCATATCATCAATATCTTATAGAATGAATCTCTTTCTTTCTAACAGAATCCTGAAGTTCTTGTAGCTTAGCTCATTTTGGAAATTGCAGATCCTGTCTATTATTTGAGAAAAAGTAATAGTCTGGGAAGAAGCAGAGTACATTCCACCAAAATCAGAATTCATATGAATTTGCTTAGTAATAATTTCTCTTACATTTATATACTTAACTAAATGACATGTGTTTTCAAAACTTAAATATATATATATATTCCTTATATTGAGCCTTCAATTTATCAAATTAAGAGCACTTTTAATAAAATAAATCAATTATATATTATAACAGTCAATAAGAAAATTAGATTTTCAGTAGTTAGTAAAGGATTCACTTATTAAATAAATTTTTAAGAAATTCAGTCACTTCTCCCTAATTTCCTAAAGTAAATTAAGCATTATAACAGTTGTTATTTTTGCAACAGGAGTTTCTTTACTTACATCAATTAAATTTAGATAAGATTTTATTGGAAAAATCAGGATTGTTGAAAGAAAACTAATATAACATTTTATCATGACCATCACTCTTATGTTTTGCATTAAAGCATCCAGCAGCATACCAGTATTTCATCTTTTAACAAATAATAAGAGGAAAGTAAATTAATCAAAATTGTAACTTCAAATGTAAACAAATGCTTCAAATCAAAAATGAATGTAACATTGTCCATCTCTTGTTTTTTATAAAAAGTATATTTTAATTTTGTGTGTTGATAATAATGTTTACTTCCACCATCGATTATTCAGTCCAGTGACAACGAAATAAATATCATTGATCACAAATTTTTATTGCTAGGACATTCATTTCTACCGAACAATCGTGATTTTGGAATGGAACTATTTAGTAACTATTCAATACAGAAACCAGTTCCTTGCATATTCTCCAGGATTACTAGAAAGTAATACAGAATTGTCGAAAACATAATAAATTTTTAGTACATGAAATTAAATATTGAAATTTATTTTCAACCCTACCTCTGGAAAAAACAGTTTTAAAAAGAATAATACCGAAGAAAAATACTGATGGAGAAACCGTGAATTGATTAACTATATGCTGGATCAGATTTACAAGGGATGCACCAAACAAAATGTTCGATAGAACGAGATTTTGAATTTAAAAATTATCGATTTGCCAACACAACAAGGAAGGTAAATAATTCCAAGTAATTTCAGAAATATAAAATTATCTTTTATGTAAGAAAAAAAAGGAGATTTATTATATCTGAAAAATACAAGGATATAATGGATTTAATACCATATACACCTCCCGTTCATCATAAATTTTTTTAAATGTTAAATTTTGAATGAAATTAAAATTGATTATACCTACGTATAAACTAAAATACATAATTTCATTGAAATTCTTAATAAAACTGAATTGTTTGTTGTTATATTTTCTACTAGAATATTCTTGGTTTTTTTTTCCCTTTTTATCAAATGAATAAATATTTATAAAAATTTGAATAGTATTTTGATTTTATTCTTAAAAAATGGCTGATGCAACTGAAATATTATTTCCTAATTAAATGAATGATTGTAATAATTCTTTAATTTTGAAAGTGAAGCAAGTTCATTTAGTTATAATGGAACTCTTATTTTTTTAGTCAGCACTGTAAACACTATTGGATTATAAACCTACGTTATCTGGAACCACAAAATATATCGATTAATATTTACCAATATTTTTAAATTTATTGAAACGCAAACCTTTAAATATCTCGCAATAACAAAAAATGGACTTGCTTTATTTTTAAAATAAATGGCTCATATCATTATAAACCATGGGCAAAACAGACACTTAGGAAAGGAAAGAAAAAAAAAGATATTTATATATTTATTGACAGTACAAAACCGCAAGTTTTACTACAAGCAAAGGTCGACAACAATATCATGATTAGATTAAATAAGTATATGAGCTTTTTGCATCTAACTGTCCAAAATAACAATTTTTTAAACTCTAAAAGAACTTTCTGAAAAATTTTAAACAAGCAAAGATTACGATTAAACATTTGGTTAACATTTGTATCTCCAAAGTGTAAATATGAACAATATTTCTGGTGAACTTTGTCATGACTAGTCACTAAAGGATTCATATGAGCCTAATGATTTTGCAACTGATTATTTATATTCAGAGCATTAAAAAAATTTTAAAAAAAATTAAGGAATATTTGATCCTATCAAATTTTGTTATATAGTGATATTTGCTTAATTCAATGCGATAAATGCATGAAGAATTGTTAAATTATTAACAATTCTTCATAATATATACAAATAATATGCCACCAAAAATCGACGACGCATCCTCCTGCAGAGCTCTGAAATCCACTTGCATACCACAATAGCATTACTAAAAAGCTACAAAGAAAATAATAATAATAAATGGGCAACTTGTGAATTAACCGAAAAACGTACTCAGCTGCTTGCTATAAATGTTTAATTCACTAAACATATAAACACAAAATTACAAATGAAAGATGTAGATAATTTGGATTTGTTTATAAATCTTATCTCAAATAAGAATGTGGGAATAAGGAACACTGTAACAAAATTTAGATACTTTGACAGGCGGGCGAATTGTTAATATAAATTTCAAGATTCAGTATTTTCGTTTAGAAATTCATATTTCGAGTCAGAAACAAGCGTTTAAATACAGTCTTCACAGCTTCTTTCCGCATGTGCGCCAAAACCTGGAGGAACTAATCAAATGGATAATAGACGCCCAGTTGGTATACTAAAACGATGTAAGTACAGATGCTCTAGTACGACAGCTTGATGCTCTAGTATGACAGTTTTCAAAATCTAATGTTAAGATATGGGCCTTTTCTACTATTTATTCAACCAATCAAAAAAATTTTATCGGCCAGTTATGCCAGGACTGAGGAAGTTTTCTATCCTACTCACTAGGTTTCCCACAATAATGGTTACGGGATGCTGTTTTATGACACTTTATCTATTTCTTAATTGTTGTGAATTTTGCAATTTTTCGAAAAAAAAAAATTATTTGCCTCGAGAATCGGCATCAAAAACTTCGGTATCTCTGCATGTGTCCCAAAGAACAGATTATTGAAAGAGCCTATCTTTTAAATTAGTTATTTATGAGGGAAAAAAAAGACAAATAAGATGGTGTTAATCCAGAATTACTTGCTTCCACAATAACAGGAGTCGCTGTACATTTCTGGAAGAAATTCCCTTGTGAATTCGCTGCAGTAATAATCCAATAGTTTGCTATTATGTTATTATAGTAAGTGTAATGCTATAGAGAATATCTGGTGTTTATCAGAAAAGTAAAGAACGTATTGCAATCCTAATATATTATTTGTTTTTAAAAGTGCCCTCCAATGGTATGCATTCCTTTTAGTAAATAGCTATAAAATCTTTTATATTTTACACGAATAACTCAACCTTTGAAAACATTAAAAAAAAATGCAAACTACCTTTTTAGTTAATGCCTACCTTAAGGCACATGCGAGTGGGCTGTGAAAAAGCCACAACAGTTAGATATAATATAGACTTTCCTGTAACGTTTTGCACAGTAGCCACTTTTCATAGCAACCTCCCCTCCAAGGAAAACAGGCAAACAAAAACCACCTTGAGTGTTAAGTCGAAATTCTCAAAGCACTCCAAACTGTCTTTGGAAATTGAGAGGGTTAATGAACAGCAGTTTAATTAAAAAACATGATACTTTTACAAAATTATTTCAGTATTGCTTTATGTCATTTTCCCCTCTACAGCCATAGAAAAAAAAAAAACCTGCATATTTCAACATTATTAATCTTTTTTTTTGCTATGTAATCTATGTTTATCAGTCGGACATAATTTAACTGATTACAAGATGTTTCTGCAAATGTTTTTTATCCTTTTAACTTTTGTTATACTAAGATAGGGTCAATTTGACCTCAGCCATTTTTTTATGTGTTTAAAAAAATGTATTATAAAATTATTTTTTGAAATTCTTTTAAGATACCTTTCAGAATTTTGTCAGCATAGTATGTTTTGTTTGTTCGTTTATAGAAAGTGCGATTGTTACCATATTAACCAAATCTGGGAGTGAAAATTTCCAATAATTTATTATGTTTCGTTTGAAAGAAATTTTTTGTGCACATTCTTAAATGTACAGTAGATGGTTCTGCTGGTACATCATTTCCATGTAAGCAAATATAGGTGCCTCCCTCACTTAGTTAATTCCTGCTATTTATTATGTTGTGTCTGAATTTGACCATTCAACGAAATAATGACTGTTTGACCATTGAATGCGCATATGCTGTATTATTCGATAAAGATTCTAATGAATCAAGACATTTTAGTAGTGCATCTGATGTTTCATGCAGCAATGTTGAGCCTGAAATTGTAGAATTAGCAGATTTTGAATATAATAATGTTAGTACTGATAAAGATCATAATCTACATATACCTGGAAGACTTAGCAATACATTCAATGTGTTTCAAGGAATTATTCTCATATGAATAACGGTCTAATTGCATTAGCTGAGAATGCCAAGACAAATGTTGATACATTTTTCTCTGTTTATCAATGATGAAATTACAATATCATTGTGACATTCTTTAATCAAGAAGGTTAACATAAAATTGAAGTTTAGAATTCAAAACAAGTATAATCTTTATTAGCTGTTTACATTTCTATGAATAAATACAAAATTGAATCCATTATCACTGGAAGTAATTGTTACTAAATTACTTCCAGCATTTTCATTTATCAACATACTTTGATATCCCAAATTTAAATCATTATGAAAATTCAAGCAACTCTTTCATTGGTTGTAAAATTGTAATTTGTTCTCATCTGAGAACACTTTATATTTAAGTGAAAGCTTTCTCTATTTACAAGTGAAGTCAGTAAACTTTGTAATAGTTTAAGTATTTTCTTGAATCGAAATATTTTATCTTTGTCTTCAAAATTGCATTTGACCGATTTTGTATTAGGAGAAAAAAACTGAAAAAACCCTCAGTTTGTTCATAAAATGCATGAAACACACTTAAAGATTAACTGTAATAAAAAAATAAGTGCAAAATATATTATATTCTATATGAAGTTAGTTGTTAAATCAGATTGTATTTGAGGAAACAAGAGATGGACAATGTTACATTCATTTTTGATTTGAAGCATTTGTTTACATTTGAAGTTACAATTTTGATTAATTTACTTTCCTCTTATTATCTGTTAAAAGATGAAATACTGGTATGCTGCTGGATGCTTTAACGCAAAACATAAGAGTGATGGTCATGATAAAATGTTATATTAGTTTTCTTTCAACAATCCTGATTTTTCTAACAAAATCTTATCTAAATTTAATTGATGTAAGTAAAGAAACTCCTGTTGCAAAAATAACAACTGTTATAATGCTTAATTTACTTTAGGAAATTAGGGGGAAGTGACTGAATTTCTTAAAAATTTATTTAATAAGTGAATCCTTTACTAACTACTGAAAATCCAATTTTCTTATTCACTGTTATAATATATAATTGATGTATTTTATTAAAAGTGTGCTTAATTTGATAAATTCAATATAATAGACTCAATATAAGAAATAGGCTCAATATAAGAAATAGGCTCAATATAAGAAATATATATATATATATATATATATATTTAAGTTTTGAAAACACATGTCATTTAGTTAAGTATAAATGTAAGAGAAATTATTACTAAGCAAATTCGTATGAATTCTGATTTTGGTGGAATGTACTCTGCTTCTTCCCAGACTATTACTTTTTCTCAAATAATAGACAGGATCTGCAGTTTGCAAAATGAGCTAAGCTACAAGAACTTCAGGATTCTGTTAGAAAGAAAGAGATTCATTCTATAAAATATTGTTGATGATATGAAAATGAGGGCATTGACAGATTTAACTAAAGAAAGGTTTTTCTCTATATATGTTCAATTTTTTTTTTTTTTAATTCTGAAGCAGATTTTCAAAAATGAAATTTGTCGAAGCATCCAATTGATTTATATGTTTTGTTCTTTGTAAAATTAAGGACTTGAATTTCAAATGAATTTTTTTCTGTTTTGTTTGAAATTTCAGGTTGTACTATTTCAAGGTATTTTAATTTTGTAACAAAAGTTTTTTTTTTTAATGAAAAGTTGAAATTGTTACCTATATTTCCTGAAAAGTCATTAGTTATTTAAACCATGACAAAACAGTTTGGTTCTGAAAATAAAGATCCAGATCTTTACATTGATAAAAATTACATTGAATAAATATCATAAAATAAAACAAAAACATACAATACAGTAAATTTAATAAACAAGAATTAGGTCATGATATATAAGTTAAATAGGATATAAAGAGGAGTTGGAAAAAACACTTTTATGCTTTTACAGAGTTTTATGATTTGAAATTGATATGTTAAAGAAATAGTTAGAAAAAAAAGAAGAAGAAGAAAAGAGTGAAACATTCATGTAGCAATGAAGTTGGAAATAAATAATATATAATAAATGCTGATATGGAAATCATTTTTTAATGAAAAGACCTGTATTTTTTAAAACAGAAATCACTGAGGTGCACAATGGTATAGCATAATATTATTGATAATCAATTTCAGTTTAAATATAAGAAACGAATGCATTTCTTTTTCAACAATAGAAACAGTTGCTTCATATAAATTCACCTTGAATCCATCACAAAACAGCAAATGTGTTTGGAAAACTAATAATAATTCTTCCTGGAGCAATCCATGTTGTTCTTTTGTTATTTGACATGATTACCTAGCAATAACTAAATAATATGAATTACTAAAAGATAAAGAAAACTTTAAGATTCATAATAAAAAAGTAAAACCTGATAATGCATTTTATTATAATACCAAAAAAACTTAGTCAAATACAAAAATTATTTGATGTTAATTAATGGTCTTTGAAAGTTACACAACATTCAAGTAATAAAAAATACTGAACTGACATTATATAAACATGTATAAGAGAGAGCCCCTGCAAAATATTTGTACATTTTAATTCTTGAAATAGCTCTTTTTACTCTAACCCCTACACTTGATACCTTGGAGTTATCAGTTCTTTCAGTAATATTAAACTGAATAGTCCTTTAAAAATTTAGGGTATTTCAATTTATATCCTATTATTTGTAGTTCTTGTTAAATTTGGAAACTTTTATCTGCCATCACAACATCATTCGGTTCTAATACATCCATCAGATGTGCTACCACAGTATAATGGCTGATGGCTCCCGAAGGCTTTATATCTTTTAAAGTAAATGATTATCATATCTTTTAAAATATTTGTTTTCTTATAAAAATAAAATTCATTTGCTGTTCTACTAGACTGCTAGGTTTCTATATAGGAAATTCAGTACAGTCAATAATGAATCTGGAGTTTTTATTTTCAGAATCTAACTGTTTTATCATGGTTTCAATAATTAATGACTTTGGAGGAAATATACACTCATGTCCAAAATTAAGGTCACAAAAAGGTTTTTCAAAGTAATTCTAAATGGCTAACAGTAAAATTTAAACAAATTATATTTTATATATGAAGGACCGCTAACACGATACTAACCTTTGTTGTGGGAAAAAATGTTGTTTCGCATTAGTTTTTGGGGAACTACTGAAATTAGATCGTTTTGGCCTCTGGGAGTTTTACCTGCAATTTTGTGAATATTGCATTAAAACAAAAAATTTAACCTGTTTCCAGTGTGAATGAGTTCTCATAATCGTTTAGACGATTCCTTGAGATAGAGAACCGTTGGTAGGCTTGAAGCTGGGCAGTCTCAAGCGGAGGTGGTTCGAATATTACAAGTGGCACCAAAAGTAATCCTGGTATCCAGGTTGTGGAATCAATTCCAAACAAGTGGTACTGTAACCAGGAAGGCCGGCCAAGGCCGTCACAGAGTAACGACGCCTGCACAGGATCGCTATTTGGCATTAAGCGCATGACGGCATAGGCTGACAATGTCCCCTCAACTTGCTCTTGACCTTGCTGCTGCGTCTGGAATAAGAATTTCCAGACAAAAAGTATAAGATGCCTTACAGAGAGGGCTTTTTCTGCCCGGCGATCATTTGAGTGCGTCCCTTTGACTACATCCAACAGAAAAGCCCGGCTGTTGTAGTGCCTAACATATCAGTCTGGGGCACAGCAAGAATGGGGACGTGTTCTTTTCAGTGATTAGTCGAGATTTACCACACAGAGTGACACTCTTCGAATCTACATCTGGAGAGAGCGAGGAGTTCACTCTCATCTCTCCTACTTAAAAGAAATTGACAGTTTGGTGGCAGAGGAATCCTTATCTGGGGTGGCATAATATTGGGCAGTCGTACACCACTGCACGTCTTCGATGCGGGTACTGTCAATGCACATCGTTATAGGGATGAGATCCTTGAAGCCTATGTAAGGTTGTTCCGGGTGCTTTTGGCCCAAACTTCATGTTTATGGACGAAAACGCGCTTCCACACAGAGCCCAGATCGTGGATGATTTTCTTGAGGAAGAGGATATTCGACGTATGGACTGGCCCTCGAGGACTCCGGATTCCAATCCTATTGAACATGTTTGGGATGGTCTCGGAAGAGCCATTGCACATCGTAACCCCCCTCCTAATACCCTCCAAGAGTTAAAAGCCGCGCTTTTGGAAGAATGGGCTTTGTTGCACTAAGCATTTATTGACACCCTCATAAATAGTATGAAAGCTCGTTGTGAAGCCTGTATAGCAGTGCACGGTGGTCACAATCCATATTAGACATGCCTTTCCCGAGATAAATGCTTTATCTTTGATTCATAATGTAACACTTTTTGATATATCCTGTTTCTTAATTACCAATTAAAATCTTTTCAATGTTGTTATGTCTCTATGTTCTTTCTTCCATTGTAGTGTAGCTCTGTGCCAAATTTCGTGGCAACATAGTGAATAGTTTTTCATTTTTCGCAGATTTTATGTTTACGACCTTAATTTTGGACATGAATGTAGATAACAATTTCAACTTTTCATAAAAAAATTGTTGTTACAAAATTAAAATTCCTTGAAACAGCAGAATCTGAAATTTCAAACAAAATAGATAAAAATTCATCTGAAATTCCAGTCTTTAATTTAACAAGGAACAGAGCATATAAATCAACTAGACACTCCAGCAAATTTAATTTTTGATGATCTGCTTTAAAATTCAAAAAAGAACATATATAGATAAAAAATTTTCTTTTGATAAACATGTCAATGCACTCATTTTAATATCATCAACAATATTCTCTGGAATGAATCTCTTTCATTCTCACAGAATCTTGAAGTTCTTGCAGCTCTTTTTGCAAATTCTTGATCTTGTCGATTATTTCAGAAAAAAGTAATAGTCTGGGAAGAAGCAGATTACATACCACTGAAATCAGAATTCAATAATTTTTCTTAGTAATCAATTCTCTTGCATTTATATACTTAACTAAATGATATGTATTTTCAAAACTTTAATATATATTTCTTATATACAGCATTAAATGTAACAAGTTAAGACCACTTTTAATAAAATACATCAATTATAAATGCTGATAACAGTCAATAAGAAAATTGTATTTTCTGTAGTTAGTAAAGGATTCACTTATTAAATAAATCTTAAGAAATTTATTCACTTCCACCCAAGTTTAGCATTATATCAGTAGTTAATTGTAAATTAAGTGCTTTTTTTTTTTTTGCAACAGGGGTTTGTTTACTTACATCAATTAAATTTAGATAAGATTTTGCAGGTAAAATGTAATACAATATTCATGTAAACATTTTAAAACCGTTTAAGCATATTCAAAATTATGAGAAATTTCATCAAATGTTAATAAAATAAATTAGAAATGCACTCAGGATTTTGTTGGATTGTCCCCTTTTGTTTGTGATGGCAGATCGCTTTCCGATTTCTTTTTCCTCGAAGGGTTTTTCTAAAAAATTACTGGAACAGCTTTGAGTTTCAGTTTCTTATATTTAGTAAATGGACACACACTGAATGGATTCTTCAAAATGATCGGAGCATATCCCCGACTTCGAAGAAGGCGTAAAACCTTCTAATTCAAAGCTAATAATCCAAGTCAAACCAAAAACATTTTATCAAGACAATCACTCTTGTGTTTCGCATTAGAGCATCCAACAGCACACCAGTATTTCATCTTTTAACATATAATAAGAGATAAGAAAATGACTCAAAATTATAACTTCAAATGTAAACAAAAAATCCGCTTCATACTTGGCGGAGAAAGTTAATGGCAGACTCATCGACGAAAGCGTTGCGAATGAAAACTTAAATGCCATGCTCAGAAGTTCATGACATGTGACCCATTAGCACAGGTTAGCTTATCCTCAAAGGCTAGAGTGCAGCCCTTAGTCCTATGAGGTCTTGCACATTTTAGACATTTTATTGGTAATTTACAAGCTACAGAGCTGCGGAAGAAGCCGTGACCCCGCCAGCATTGAGAAGGCCCCTTCCTTCCTCTGTAACGCTCTACTGAAATTTTGGTGCCGAACATTTCAGTGAGAGTGTAAACCGTTTCTAACAGAGGGCCGTTTGCAATCTGTGCATAAAATAACGGCATCGGTGACTTGGTTTGAAATTTAGACTGTTGGGTGATGCTAACAACTGTGAACCCTCCCTTTATTAATTCCTCTTTAATTTCCTCTATGGGAGTGCAGGAGGGAAGTCCTCGAAGTACAACCTTTATTAGTGTCATGCGCATAAGTTCATGACATGCGACTTTTACGTCACATGAATTGACCCGTGACCTCGGAAGTCACGATTGACCCCATTCTCTGTGAAATGAAAAACTAGCATTGTGACCAAGTCTCACAACAATAATTGGTGGTGGTGGGGTTCTTTTCCTGGAGCGTACGTAAGTGTGTAAAGGACTTTCCTATGCATGACTGAATTCTTGTTCTTTAGTTATAAGTGGACATATCGTGTCGATTGTTCCTTTCTAACGTGAGCCAGAACATGTAATCGAAATATCACCAATAAAATCGTATCAAGGATTTGAATCTCGCCTCTCTTTGAAAAATATTGATAAATGGTATTTGTGACTGTTTGATATTGATTACATAATAAGAGTTCGTAAAATATTCGTCGTTCCTAACTGTAAAGTCAGTCGAAATAAATTATCGTTGTTGAATTTCTTTTATCTATGGGAATCTGAAATTTTTTCTCCTTTTTGTTATGACTTTTTGGTTAAGCTTTTTATAATCTGAAAATTCTATTTATCAATCTGATTTATCGAATTTTTATATTTAAAGATTAGTTTTTTATAACAAAACTTCTGCATAGTCAACAATCAAAAAGAAAAATTGTCTTTTTACGATCTTCGTAAAGAATTCGCATGCTGTCCTTAGATCTTTACAATGCATTTGGTTGGAGATTAAAATATTTTTGAGGTTCCTTAGTAGAAACAATATCATAAAAAGTATTGAACTCTCCTTTTGAACTATTGGAGAGTCCAGTCAATTGGCGGTAAAGCCGACTCCCTTGTTGGAACGAATATTTCAGTGCTTTTCAGCATCATCATCAACAACAACATCACCACCACCAACTGTCCCAATCCGTCATCACTGACGTTTAGCTTTGCTTTCTACTTGTGTATTTAAAAATCAGTGAGTACCATCCTTATACGATCGAACCAAATGTTTTGCACTAGAATAATTTAAACAGCTAATTAAATTAGCACTAGTACAGCTTTTCTTTATAAATGAAATGATTACTTAGACTCTGTTAATATCTCAATATGTTATTATAATATGCCAAATATTAGGCCAAGTTTCCATCTTATTGTTTCCATACACGTATGTGATTAATAATTATAATTTATTTTTTTGTTTGATAAGATATTTTTATTACAAATTTTATAGTCTCAATATCTATGTTATGATCATCTTTGCTGAATTCTTGGTTTTTATTTGAAACGATATATTTCTCCTTGTCTTGCCAGGATTTGTATTCGCTTGACGCTTAAATCTTAAAGAATTTTATGCACTAAATTAAGTTATTCATAATTTGTATCTAGAATTAATGTCTTTTGCATTTATAAAATGTTATTTGTTTATGTTTTTTCTTGTTGTAGTTAATGCAAAGTTTACTACTTTTTTCAAATGAACACCCTTCGGCGAAGAAATAATTCAGATTCAGAGTTCAGATCAGTTCCAGCTGACCATCTTAAGTTTCACACTACTAACAAAATCCAGTATCTTGAAACTGATATGGCTTGTCGTGATAGAACTGTGGAATTCAAATCAGTTGTTAAGAACAAGGAAGGAAGATTGGTTCGTAATATTCTTTTAATTTAATGTATAAAATATGCTAGTAATTGTGAAATAAAGAGTGTTAAATTTGTATTTTTTTAAAATTAGCTCCTGACTTTTTTATGAATGCGATTCTGTTTAGAATATTTCCACTGTTAAATATTAAGTATAACACAATTTTGGAACTAAAATAATGCCACAAAATCTAGATTTTCTTAATTTCATTGATATTATAGAAATTTTATTTGCCATAAATAATGATTAAAAAGAAATATACATAGGCAAATTAATTATAAAACTATGCTTATATAAATAGATATATTTTGCATTGATTATAGTTTTGGAATCTAAAACACATGTTAGGAAATAAAACATTCTTTGATTTAGTATGTTTGTTTGTTTTTTAATTTTATATATAAAAAATGTTTCAGTAAAATTATTGTATTCTGAGTAATTTTGTTAGAGAATGTATGACAAAATTTAAATTTCATACAATAAATAAGAAACTTAAAGCATTTTGCTGTATATCTCCATTTAATATTAATGCTCCCTTCTGCTTTTTTTTATATATATATATAGAAAGAAAAATATGTTCCTGTGAGGGGAAAGCGACACATAAAAAATTTAGAGCAGTGGACCCATTTTATGCAAACAGCAAAGTATGTATTTCTTTGTTTTGACTAGTTTTTAGTAAACTTATATTATAGAGGTTATATTAGTTTAAAGAAATATATTTGTCGTATAAAAGCTTTCAGGGATTTGAATTTTATAAAATTAACTTTGGATGAGATATTCTCATTTAGAAAGCAATTATAAAATGTATGGTTCACTCTTGTGAACAGTTTTATGGTTTTTAATTTAACAATTTCTAAATTTAAATATTTTATAACCAGTGTGTATGTAAGTAAATTTTCATATGTCCCGTTTTTAAATATCAAAGTTTTGTTGCTAATGATGTAGAGTGTTATAAAATTGATCATTTATTCTGGTTTCAAGGTAATATAAAAGAAGTAAAAAAAAAAATCGGATTATTTTTTACCACTAAATGAATTTTAGGATTAATATTAGTAATAATGTTTCAATTATGGTATATTCTTATTGACTGTAATCATCCTTTAATTTATAATGGAACAGAAAATGTCATATTTACAACACAACAAATGAGATGCAAATATATAGTAACTAGAAATGTGTTTCATATGTTAAAACATTAAAATGCATAAATTGAATCTTAAGTCTTATAATTTGTAAAATTAGTCATTTATATAGTTTGAAATTTCATTGATATATATTTTACTTTATCAGAATAAATGACATAATAAGCAGGCTTTTCTGAAAATTGTTTAGATCCTTTTGTGTATTTTGAAATGTGTAAAAATTTTGGCAAATCGCAATAAAAGCAAAATGCTGAAAGAAGTGATGAATTTTACTAACATTTAGTGAATAGTATATCATGAAACATGAGAAAAACCTTAATTTTTTTTTTTTTTTTTTTAAATATCTTTTCAAAATGTGTCGACTAAAAAAAAATATCTGAATATTTTACTTTTCAGTAAGAATATTTTACTTTTCAGCAGAATTACATTATAACTTTTCCATTGGATCATGAATTATACGTAGAAAATTTGAAATATAAAAAAGTTTAAAATATCAAAACTTCAAGAACATCATATCTTCTTTTTGTAACTTTATACATATTTTTAATTGTGAAATTTTACAAGGGAGTATCTTGTGTAGCAGTTGTTTCATATTAAAGAAATTAGGCTATATATTTTCAGTCTTTAGTACTTCATAATCTTCAGCATAGTAAAGTAAAAAAAAAAAAAAAAAAATGTAAAGCTTTAAGCAGATTTTGATGATAATTTTTTTCCTATTTTATTTTTAAAAGCAGAAAATTATTCTTGCTAGAAATTTCGTTAAATTTTACCAAAGAATTGCGGATTGGATTTCTCTAATCAACTCATTTGTTATTATTGTGAATTTTATACTGAAAGCTGTCAATTATTCATGATGCATTGTTCTCGTAAACTTAGTCCATAACTGAATTTGATTCTTGTAACATTCTTTTTGTTCATGAGTAACAAAATAATAAATATATATATATATATATATATATATATTTTAAATTTTACATCTGCTCAATGTTAGTAACGAAGAGAATTTGTTTTCAGGTAATTTTATTGAGATTTTGCTGAAATGATGTAACACATAATACTGGATGGAAATAGTAGAATTTGCACTTGATTAGTTACATTAATGATCTAATGCTCGAGTTTCATTTGAAAGTGATCAAATTTCTTAATAATCTAACTTTTGACTAATAAAATTAAGACTATTAGTAAACATTTATCAGGAAAATATTTATTGTGTCTATAATGTGCTTAGAATGAATGGCAGTGTTTGATTGGCAAGCAAAACTACCATTTGAATTTAAATTAATAATTAAATTTTGTGCTAAAAAAAATCACAAATAATCTTTTTTTTTCCCCCTTTTTAAAGTCAAATTGGAAGAGACTTGGCCAGTACATATGCAAAACTTGAAAAACTGACAGTTTGTAAGTAAAATAATTATTTCATATTGGCATTGTATATTTTGCATTAAATTTCATATGTATTTAATCAATCTATTATAATATATTTTGCTAATCTTTTGTTTTAGTGGCTAAGAGAAGAAGCTTATTTGCAGATAAGCCAGTTGAAATTGAAGAACTGACTTATGTTATTAAGCAAGACATCAACTCTCTGAATAAGCAGATTGCTCAGCTTCAAGTAACTAAATTTTTGAAAGATTTCAAAGCCTGGAGTTTTTCTCTAGTATTTCATCAGAATTAACAATTAGAGCAGTTGTTTTATGAAATGCTTTCAATTATGTTTTTCTAGAAAAAATGGATATAAGAAATAAATTTATTAATCATAAGTATTATTTAATATAACAATTTTCTTCCTCAGGAATCAAAAGCTAGAAATAACAGTCATGGAAAGCATATGCTTCATCATTCAAATTCTATTGTGGTGTCTCTGCAATGTAAGCTTGCCAATATGTCAAGTAATTTTCGTGAAGTTCTGGAAGTAAGAACAGAAGTAAGTAAATGTGGTCTTGGTAAAATATAATAATTTCTTTAATGAATAAATTTCTTTCAAAATAAAAAACACATTTTCATTTTAAATATTTAAGATAAATTTCTCTAAATTAAGAACTGGTTCATTCTACCAAAAAAATCTAATTTGACTGCATAAATTTTCATATTAAGAAAAATCTAAAATGCAATAGCTGCTGCTTAAAGGTTGGGACTTAGCAGTAACCTAATTGAGTAAAATCAACAATATTTTTACCACTCAAAGGGGAAAAAAACATATTTTTTTTTTAAACAGAAAAGGGCAGAACATTTATCTCAGGGTTGTGATTAATTTCAAATATAACTACTAAAAAAATTCCTTAGTTATTGCGTAGTTCCTTAGTTGATAATTATTCTATAACAAATTCTTTTATATATTCTTTGAATTAGATAAAAATGTCCAGACAGTTTCTTTAAAAAAAAAAGTCCAGACAAAAGGTGAACTTCGTCCATGGGAAAAGTGACTCTCAGATGTTTCCTTACAAGTGGAGCAAGATTTTCCATTATTGTTAATCATAATTATTGAGGAAATTGGTCAGTTCTGTGCTTCAAATTTGATCAAATCAAGTAGTGTTGTGATTACACTAAATTAATATTTTTGTGCTCATTTGGGTTTGGAATGAGATGATTTGGATGATATAAAGGGAATTATAACATTAACCACGACCATATAAAGTGATGTCTACAGCATATCCTTCAAAAAATGCAAGATACCCTGTGGTGTGTGTGTATATGTATATGTATGTAATGATATTTTAACTCTAATTTCAATTTATTTAATTTCCAAGATTTTATCCTAATTTAGCCCATAGTAACATCATTCTAAAGAATTCTCTTATTTCTCCAATTCCACTTTCTCTACTTAATTAATTCAAGAGAAGCTTTGTAAAATTGCTGAATCAGTTAAAAGCCTAACTCTCCCACACTCCGTGTGAAGGGCTAGAAAAATGTCCAATAAGCACATTCTTTTTTAAAACATCCTTGTGTTTTCCCTTACCTCGTCGACGCATATATCGAAAATCCCTATCGAAATCTCATTGTATATAAGCACTATGAAGAAATATTTTCCCTATCAATATCTCGGGTTATATAAGACCAGGTATAAAATGTTCAAGAGCTTTTTCCTCATTTCTTTCTGTGTTGTGAGCTTTTCCTCATTTCTTTCTCATCGCTCCTACTTGTAAATAATGCCTTCTTCTCCAAGATGAAATAAAACGATGTCACGAGATTGAAAGTCTCCTCACTGCCTTCAAAACTGCATTCTGCTTCACATAAAATAATGCTTACATATATATATAATCGTGACATAAATCGCACTTGTCAACTCCATTTTGGAAATAAAAGTAATAATGTAATAGGCACAGAAGTGATGCCTCCGAAAATATAAATATTATGATGAAAAATAAAGGATCTGATTTTGCAACTGATAGAAGAAATTTCCGAAGATTAATTCAAAGTTTGAAAGTAAAATTAACTCATTCTCGGTTTTGAAACAACCTCTTGTATTTGTTTGGAAATTCTTAAACTGTTTTTTTTTTTTTTTTTTTTTTTTATCAACTTCTTCATCAACCCACACTTGTTTCCATGTCTTAAAAATCAATTTGCATTCATTCTGATGCTCTTCTGTTACTACACCTATGTAATGCATTTTTGCCCTAGAGAGAAATTAATTAACTTTTCTTCAGGTTTGTATTTATACAATTGACATCTGGCATCCAGAAATTGCTTCTTTCTTTTTGAACATGTAAGCTTGACTTTAGCAGAGAAAGGAATTCATCTTGGCCAGTGATATCATGATCTTGTGCAATATTTTCTACTGATGTGTTTTTAAATTTTGCAGTATTTATTAAAAAAATAAAGATAATACATTTTCTTCTATTTTGCATCGGTATCAATACCAATCACTTTGATTCTAGGGCAGCTTGATTTTAGCTGAGAAATAAATTCATTTTGGCCAATGATATCATGATCTTGTGCAATAATATTTTCATACCATTCATTTTATTGTTCTTCCAATTTCATGAGGAGCCCCCTTACCATAGCTGGTTTTAGAGAAGTGCCAAACACATCTAGGTGCTCCTGTTTCTATTGCCATCAATGCTCTTAAAGATATATATTTTTTAATTCCTATAATGAGACTTGCTAAATATATGCAGTGTTTCTAAAATTTATTTTGCATGAATCCGTGCAATTTCAACACCATGGTATAAATTTCCAAAAGCACAAAGATACAATTCTGTGTTCTAATTGTCAGTTGCAGTACAATATTGATGTATGGAAACTGAACAGTTTTTTGAGAATTCAAAATGGTTTGATCGAATTTATTCTGCATATTTACGATTGAAGGTTTCAGAAAAATCAATGTGAAGTGATGTTTCCTCTTTTTTTTTTTTTTTTTTTTTTTTTTTGCTATTAATGTTGTCTGTGATTAATATCATTTAAATGCTGCATGAAAATTGCCACTGATTTCACAAATACTTTGAATAGCTCTATTTTGAGTACTCAACAGTTTCTTTTACTGTCTTCTTACTAATCTTTTGATTTCCATGAGTGATTATTTTTACATTCTTTGTTATCCAATGTTCAAATTTGATCTTGACCTGTGGATTATAATATAAAGTTATAATTATTTTTTGTTACATTCTTGGTATGTTCTTTCTAGGTATTCTTCCTTTATGTTTTTGTCGCATATACTTTTTTATAATTTCTTGTTCTGTTTTTTGTGTTCTCTTTTGACATCTTCATGCTCCACATTGAGAGCCATGACATAACCTTCCATGAGAGTCACATTGACATTATCTTGAATAAACATGTTTGTCTGGATATTGGTTTAGGTTGTAATATCCAG
This sequence comes from Argiope bruennichi, assembly GCF_947563725.1. Classification (NCBI taxonomy): domain Eukaryota; kingdom Metazoa; phylum Arthropoda; class Arachnida; order Araneae; family Araneidae; genus Argiope; species Argiope bruennichi. Next base: position 55,674,100 of record NC_079162.1, read on the forward strand.
AATGGATGTAATTTACAAAATAACAGTTTACTTACAGTTAATCTTCCATCTTTGTGACAAGGATAAACTGCTAGGAATTTACTTGTGAGGAGACTTCAGTGAATTATTTAAAAGCCTCACTCCACATTTTTGTTTATTTTTAGTTATGCTTTTTCTGTTCTTGCTGTTAACCTGCTTGATGTATAATTTTCTGAGAAAGCTTTCATATCTCCTTTAAGCTTTTCAAGTTTTAATTTTTCTTTCCATTCTTTCATATGACAAGGTAATTTTCCAGCTTGATGTTAAAGATGTAAAATATCCTTTTCATCAATATTTTTAAGAATTCCATTAGTAATTGATTTTAGTATTCTCTTCTCAACAGTACTCAACCTGATGTAAATTGACTTTGACTGTAACTGTTCACTAAAGATTACTTTTTTTCCCCTCACTGTTTTAGAAACATTGTTAATACGTTTTAAAAAGTTTGCTGACTTAAGTATGGGGTCATTGATGAAATTTTACATTCATTTATTTAGCCATTTTTTCCACTATATTCTTATTTTGCCTTTTTTTTTTTTTTTTTTTTCATTGTTTTACTTTTTTTTCCCCACTCTCTTATCCGTTTACTCATTGTTTGTTTTGAAAAGGTACTGGTCTTTTATTTAAGGAAGTTAGGTTGTGAACATTTCTAGTTCCTGGAATTGGTCCTGGAGTCATAGGATATGTATCCCTATTGGGAAAAATGGCCAGTTTTCTTTTTATGGTTTTGAAATTCCCTGTATTGCTTTGCTGTTTTACTCCAATTTCTTTCAGATTTTTCTCATTTCCTTGTCAGAACATTGTGAAATTGGTTTTACCTTCCTTGTTATTGTTCTGTGAACTTTTTTTCTTTCTCCATGTATTTCTGGAAGTTTTGCTTATGTTTTTCTCGTGCCTTCTCTTTTTTTCTGTCTCTTATGTTTTCTACTTTATTCTGCCAAGTGCATGTCAAAAGTAAGGTTAGATATTTTCCTGGAAATGATGTTTTTTTTTCTTTTTTTCCCCCCCAAATAAAATGAGAATGTGCTGGTAAAGTTTGTACCCTTTAATTGTTAATACAATATTAAGAGCTAGTTGTTGCTTTGTGGTGGCTTACAATAAGGGCTCTTGCACTGTAATATTGAAACCATCTTTGAGCTGCAAATTTTAGCTTATTAAATAAAGAACATAACAAGTGTTCATATTGCTTTTTATGTAACAAGAAAGTAATTATTCATTTGAATGCTAATAGTGAAAATATTTTACTCAAATTTATTATTTGCATTTTTATACCTAAATATGTAATTTTATGGTCCTTGATTTTTCTAAAAAAGGTCCTTGATTCCCCCCCCCCTCTTTAATAAGAGTAGGAACCCTGTAGCAGACAAAATTATAGGCAAACAAAAGTTTCTTTAAAAAATGTTTTGCTCTATTTCCTGGCCTGGTTTAGGTGCTTAAATATAAACAATGAAAATAGTTATTGCCCACATTAAAAATGCTAATATCACTTCCTATTTCACTGAATATTTTTTTTTCTATTCATTTGAAATGTTCAAAAACTTTTGTGAAAAATTCCTGGGTAATTTAGAAATTAAAATGGAAAACTTTACTGTTATCAATAATAGGTATTGAAGCCTCTTAAAGGGTATTTTCAAGTTTATATGCATTCTTAATTGCGAAGCCTCTACAAAACTCTTTGGATTTCAAATGCATGCATATACTTTTTTTTTCCAAACTTCTGCAGATCATTAAAAAAAAGAGAAATTTGTCTGCAAGTTTCATGATTAGGTTGTAGAATTTTCAACTTCCTGTGTAAAAGATATCATAAATTATATCTTTAGAAAGGAAAATGAAATAAAGTGTGTGATGCACATATATTGAAAATTAGTATACATTTGAATAAATTATTTATTTGCACTAGGTATTACTTCTAAATTGTTTTGGTAAAGTGTAAATTTATAGTGCGATTTTGGCACATTTATATCTCTGAAAATTAAGGGAGATGTGACTAAACATTTAACCCTTTCTAGGGCTGTGGGAAGTATGCTTCCTACCAAATTTATCAATCTTTGTATGAAATTATGTAGGTTGGGATATGTTCTGACAAATTTTTTAAGAAAGACAAACTTAGATGCTTCAGTTCTTTGTCTCATACAAAATGTGTCTTGATTTGTACTTAATTATTAACTAACCAAACTAATTAATTAAATTAAATGTATCTAATAAATTAAATGAATCCCTTTCCTTATTCTAATTTCAAGCTTAAAAATATTTTAACATAATATGACTAGAAAAAAATGGCCCTTTAAAGGCTTAAATTAAGGGGAGAAGTTTTAGTTATGAAAAATTAAAACCACTTGTAGAAAAAGAAGTAGACAAAATATTTTTTATAAGATGTAATAGATTTTCAAAAACAAAATTGGGATGAGAAGGTTTTGTTTGGAACTGCAGATTGGTTTTATGAAAGAAAAGTTGGAGGGGCGAGCAGTCAGTCGATGTTAAGAACCGTATCTCCAAAATAGGGTAATTGGATCTCCCATTGATGCGCATGAAGAGTAAGAAAAATCCTTGTTTCCTTTTTGAACACAATCTCACATATACGCTGGTATTTCTTCCTTTGTCAGACAGTGAAAATTTTTAGAAGAACCCATGCTTAGAATAATTATTTGTTTGGAAGTTTAATTTTTTTAAAAAAAATTGTATATATTAAATTTTTTAAAAGGCAGTGCTCATAATAATTTTCATTTTATTGTTTTGTGACTTAAAATGCTGCATGTTTTCTGTAGAATGAACCAAATACATTTAATAAAAATGTGTTTTAAAAAAACTAATTCTAATTAGATTTAGCCTAATTGCAGATTTAAGTCTGAAGGCTACCTTCTGGGGAGTATGGAAACGTTCTGTTTTTCATTTGGCCGCATCTCAGGAATCTTGATGTAATGTGAAAGTACTGGTTAAAGTAATCATGCTATCATAGTTACAAATTTCTGTATTAGAGTTCAATAGCTAATTCACAATAGATATTAAAATGGTAGTAATTTACCTTGTCGATTGTCATCTTTATAGATGAACTATGTTTTGAATCATGTATTAGTAAGACTGGATTATGTACAACTTTTTTTCATTATATTCATCAGTTTCATACTAGAAATGAAATTATCAAAATAACATTAACACATTTCTTGAATAAATACATTAAATATGGAATTCAATGATTTTTTTTTGAGCATGTGTTTGTTTTCAGAATTTAAAGCATGAGAAGAGTCGTCGGGATAAATTTTCAGGATCTAATGGAACTACTACAGGAACTTTACCGTCTGCTATATCTGGTCAAACTAGAAGTGTTTTACTGTCTGATGAATCTGTAAGTTCACATTCACATCAAAATGATGAATGTGCTATAAATATTGATAATCAGTACCAACAGCAGTTACAACTTATTGACGAACAGGTAATATATTTTTCAATTTTTTTTTAATGTATATAAAATTATTGGGTTAAAATTGCTGCACCTTTATATACATACTGCCATCAATTTTGAATTACATTTCAATTTATTTTGAAAACATCTATAAATAATAATAGATTAAACCATGAAATTTTAAAATCATTGTTTTTCTTTATTAAGGTATGTTCTATGCTTTGCACATTTCTCTCAACTTTTAGATAGTTCATCCTCCTTATTACAGTGAATAATATTTAATTTTTAGATATAATTGATTTCAATTTAAAAATTGAATTGCAAAATCAGTCTGAATTAACAGTTTGCATGAATGGCGCATTTGTAGATATTGAATGAATTGCATTTACATTTATTGATATTTTATTACCAAACCTTTGATTTTAAAGAAATTATGAGAACAAGCCACTGGTTTCAATTCTATTATATTGTAATGATCAGATTTTCAAGAACTTTTTCTTTTAAGTTAAATGCTATATGTTTAGATGTAATTGATTTGACTAAGCTCTATCTTGCCTGTATTATGTATTGTATGAGTGAAAGAGAGAGAATATGGTTTTAAATATCTTTTTGGTTCTCAGGGAACTTTAACTTTGTATTTAAGTATCTAAACACATAAGTTTTTGTAAAATTGTATAAATAATTAATCACATTTAATTATTGATTACATAAATGAGGGAACCAGACAAATTTTAAAACTGTTTTACATTTACCTGAAAATTTGTTGGAATGGTTTTAAAGCACATAAATGTAAAATTTATATTTCTCAAATTTTTAGGATGCATATATACAGAACCGTGCTGATACAATGCAGAACATTGAAGCAACAATTGTGGAGTTAGGTACAATTTTTCAACAGTTAGCACATATGGTTAAAGAGCAAGAAGAAATAGTACAGCGCATTGATGCCAATGTTGAGCAGTCTGAAATGAATATCGAAGCGGCTCATTCCGAAATTTTGAAATATTTTCAAAACGTTACATCAAATCGTTGGCTAATGATTAAAGTCTTTGCAGTGTTAATAGTATTTTTTATTATATTTGTAGTCTTTGTTGCTTAGGCATTAAAAATTTTAGGAAATAACTGACATTTATAGCTCATATTACATTTCTGAGCAGTATGCATTAAGATTCATACTGCATTATTCCTGCATATTATATATGCTGTGAGTATTTGTTTCACACCTTATAAAATGTGTATATGTATATAAGAGAACAAATTTTAAAATACTCAGAAATTTGGATATTTATCACTTATTAAGTATTATGTATATGCAATACTCATTTTTTTGCAAAATGTCTCAATAAATACTCTGTTCCTCTTTAAAGTTTTTTTTATTGTATGTTTATAAAGTTGCATATGGTTGTAAACAACTTTTGGAAATCTATAAAATCCTACACATTTTAGTTTTCATGGATTAAAAAAATGCCACTTGATAATTAATATTATTTTTATCTAAATGTGAAAATGTTTTTGCTGTTAGAAGTGATGTTAATCTTTAAGCTTAGATTAACACTTAACAGAGTAACACAGGCTAATCTTAATTAACACTTAAAAGAATAACTTGAATAAATTTTATTATGTAATGTTTTGTAAAAATTAATCATTTGTCCATGACATCTTGTTGAAGAATTTTATTTAAGAGGTTTTGTTAAAATCAAAACTTTGCTAAAATAATAATACACTAAACAAGATGCATCATGTTAAAAAATTTAAGTCATGTGAAAACTTTATATATTGTTTGTAATCTTTCTCTATTTTTTGAACCAAAAGTTCAAGTTTTCTTGTGTGCTTTAATTTGCTGTTTTCCTCAGTTTTCAAAATTTTTTTAATTACTTTCCATCTTTGATGGGGTGCTTGCTATTTACATTTTTCTCTGTTGTTTTCCTGCTAACAATGTCCTCTGGGTAGTATTTTTTTTTTATGACTTTAAATTTTTGCATAAGCTACTGTCATTAGCATTGTGCTAAAAAGAAAAAAAAAAAAAAAAATGAAAATATTTAATGGCGGATGGCTCTTTGCTCATCATTTTGTATTTAATATTCAGAATTGTAGAACATCTTTCAATGCTCATTCTTTTGATCTTTTATCTATTGGGTCTAACATTATATAGAATTCACCTTCAACTTGAGGACCATGGAAACAACTCATTATAACTTTTCATCTTGCTTAGACTAGTATATTTTTCCAAAGTGTATAATTTAGACTCCTAATGTCTGTGGAAATTAGTTTGCCTGAATCATTAAAAGAATGACAGTTTTCAATCGATATTGATGAATTTCCATTGTTTGAGCCTTACTATACTCTGTGCTTGTCAAAATATTCATAATTAAAAATGCAACTTCTGTAATCTTTTTAAGTTTAACCTTTTCCTCTCTAGCAGCTGGATAAATGAGTAAAGGATTTGCCATGGGTAATTTTTTTGAAAATAATGAACACGTTTTGTATAGACTATTTTAACTTCATATAAAAATTTTTTTTGTACAATCATTAGGACCATTTAATATGATAGATTGAATTCCTGCAGCAGTAAACATTTTACTCAAACCTATATGATTACAATCATTCATTACATCATCCTAATACTTACATCACTCCTGAGCTTTTACTTTGCCACAATTCCTACCGCTTAAAGCAAGATTTTTTTTTTTTTTTTTTAAATATCTGTCTGTTCTTCAGTTTCGATTGAAGCATTCACACATGGTTCTTTAATCGAGGTAAAACTGCAATATAAAAATGGTAATTGGAGTCTTCTACATTAAAAAAACTTTTGGATTCTATATTTTCTTCCTTTACCATCTTTAGTTATATTTTTTGACGATAAATTCTTCAGTATTTCTTTCATTTGTGACTGTCTTCTGAATTGGCATTTCTATGCTTATAAATAGAACATGCTGTAGAAAAATTCACAATTTTGCCACCGCTACTGAGGAGTGCATAACACAAGAGTCGGAGCAATAATTCGGTGTAGCATGACAGACAAAAATAGCAAACAACATGAACAAGGATGTGATTCTTCCGGAACTCCACAATTTTCCGCTTTTTGTAACATTTTTTTTTTTTTTTTTTTTCAATTTATCACAAAAAAAAATCATTTTCTTACAAAATTTGTATTTATGAGGCTATTGAAAGGCTTTCCACTTCAGCTCCCAAATTCACGATCGGATGTAGTGAAGAAATACCAAAAAAATGTGTTGAAAACATATACTGAATATTCAAGCATATTTCAGAGTAAAGTGTCCTTGGATAATTTGCTGTTACAATCTGCGGCAATAATTGATCTTGTTTGTCGGAAGCATTCTCTTTCTGTGACATTAATGCAAGGTCAACCTGATCTGGTGACTAATGTCATTAATGCTATAGAAACAGATGCAGAGGGTGAAGAAGAGATGAAGGTACTCGGGTATCTTGTTACCAGTTTATGCGCACCACAACAGAAGGAACCAGTGGATAAGAGGTAGATGGAAGTTGAAAAAGGACATTTGCCATCCATGATCACTTGTTTTCATGGACCTAAAGTTAAGTCGAGTTTTAGTATCGTAATCTCAGTCATCACTTCTGAAACAAATAGATTAAGTATAGAATCGTTTGATCCCATTCAGACTGTGAAATATGAGCTTATGTCTCAAAAATAAAAATCTGCAGTTCCATGGTATAAAAAGAACTATATTAAAAATAAAGTGGACAGAAATTTCTGTTAAAACATGAATTCAGGGGGGCGGGGGGGGAGAGAGAAATTCTTATTAAAAAAAATTATGACTGACAATTAAGTCCAAGGAAAAAGCTAGTGCCAAAGGAAGATGCAAAGAAAATAGCTGGCGAATCTGCCAAATTGCAGAGAAATATTCATCTGAAAAAGAATGAAGTCCCAGGTTTAAAAAAAAATTTACCACATCCGAGTCTTGGACATAAAATGCAGTTGTTTAATATTTCAATGTGAGTGAGGCTCACACGCAAACTACGAAACCCGTATTGAGTCATGTCATTGAAAGAGCTATGGTAAAGTCGATCTCTCCATGCGCGTGTTTACCTCTAAGAATGCGCAAGCAATTGAGCACGAGGCGAAATTATAAGAAAATTCCTTTTATGCTGGTACGCTTGAGCTGTGTAAATGCGAGCAGCGAATAAAATTGTGGATTAAATCTGAATCATTCCTTTTCACTTTTATTTATGAAGATGAATATTTAGCAATTAAACAGGACAATAAACAAACTTCTGATAACTGCTATTATTTTTCCATAATGGTGACTGTGACGACAACTTTGTAAAAATAAATAAATAAATAAATCTTCTCTCCTACCGATTTCATTTTCCCTATCATGGCTGAAGTAAGAGCTGTAAGAGTTTCTCCCTACAGTTTCACCGATCCACATCTTTGGTTTGCTAAGTGCGAAAGAATTTTTGAGCTGGGAGTACTGAAACCAGTGACTGATAGTGTAACGAAATTCAACTACATCATGTCGAAATTGCCACTGTAAGCCGCTGTTTTAATACAAGATATAAATACCGATGCAGTAGACCCATATACTGCAATTAAAACGCATCTTAATCAAAGATCCGGAGAGTCTTCGCAACAAGAAATTCAAAAATTGCTATCCAGAGTGGAATTAGAGGATAGAAAACCTTCAGAATTACTAAGGATTATGAATCATCGAACCGCCTCACAAAATATTCCGAAAGAACTTATGCTGTAACTTTTCCTGGAACAAATGCCAACTTCAATCCAAACAATTTTGTCGTCGATTACACCAATAACGGTTTAAAAAGCCACGGAAATCGTTGATCGAATCCTCGAAGTGAACTTTTCAAATGTATCCCTACTAATGCAATATCTTCAAGCAGTAAAAATCGGATTCTTCGAAAAATTGAAAGACTTAATAGGCGAATCGACGAACTTACGATGAGGTAAGAGAAGCAAGATTACAGAAATCGCTCTCATTCACGCAGCCGTTCATCTTCCTAGAGACTCAAATGCATGTTGATACCATAGGAAATTCCACCGCAAGAAAATGCATTCCTCGATGCAATTTTTCAAAAAAATCGTCCAGCGAGGAATAAAAGCGATTACCTCCTCGCTCTCTCATGTTTCCCATCACTTATTTATTAAGGACAGATCATCAAATATTTCTTTTCTCGTCGATGCAGGATTTGATGTTAGTGCACTCCCTGCATCTTTTGCCAAAAAGAAAAAGAGAGAGACGGAATAGTATACAACAGCTGTCGGCCGAGAACACATATCCCATCAATGTATACGGTAAGACTTTTGACACTAGATTGAATCTGAGAAAAATATTTCGATGGTCTTTTCTAATTACATCTGTTCCAATGCCTATCGTATGAGCTCATTTTTTATACCATTTCAATTTACCGATCTCCATAAGAGTTGATAATGCGACCAAAATAAATACTCGTTGCAAGCTTATCTCATCTGAAGTTCATTTTATTAAACTTATTTCAGGTCAGAGTAATTTTAAGAGAAATTCCTGAAATTGTTAACCTCCTTCCTTTTCTAAAGAAATCAAACATAATGTAAAACATTATATCGAAACTTCTGTTCCACTTGTTTCTGCCAATCCTAGACGATTAGTTCCTGATCGTTAAAAGCATATGCTTATATGTATGCCATATTATACCTTATAAAAGCAACTATGCATCTCCTTTACATATGGTACCCAAGATAGATAGTAATGATTGGTGACCGGTTGGGGATTATCGTGTCTTGAATGTCCAAACTAAAAAGTACAAATATTCTATTTCTAAAATTTTAGATTTTACTTCAGAGCTAAATGACAAAACAACTTTTTCACATATTGATTTAATTAAAGCTTATCATCAAATACCTACTCATGAAGATGATATTCATAAAATTGCCATTTGAACCGTAAAAAGTACTAGAATTCAGTTCGGCCTTTGCAACGCCTCCTCAACTTTTCAAAGTTTTGATGAAATTATGAGATGTTTAAATTTTGTGTATACTTTCATCAACGATATTTTGGTTGCGTCATCTTCAGAGGAAGATCATGTACAACATCTCCGATTCCTTTTTGAGCGTTTGGATCAGTACGGATTGTCTATACATCCTTCTAAGTGTACATTAGAAGTACCCGCATTAGAATTTTTAGGATTTCAAGTGATACTGGAATAAAACCTTTACCAGATAAAGTAGATACTATTTTCAATTTCATCGACCATCCACTATCACACTATTGCATTGTATTCTTAGTATGTTAAATTATTATAAACGTTTCATTAGACAAGCTGCTCGTGTACTTACTCCATTAATAAAATTTCTAGAAGGCATAAAGAATAAAAAGCGTTCAAAGCGAAAAGTTAATACCAAACCGGAAGAAATTCTTTCATTGACAAATAAGGCCATCATAGCTTTTGAACAGATTAAGAAAGCCCTTGCACATGTTACTTTATTATATCACCCAAAACCAAATGCAAGTATTTGGGTTGATGCTTCAGATTTTGCTGTTGGTGGTGTTCTAACACAATACAGTGATAATCTATGGCAACCGCTGCCATGCTTGTCAATGAAAATGATTTCTTCCCAAAAGAAATGGTCTTAGTATGATAGAAAACTTTTAGCCATTTATACGATGATCAAATGAGACACATGTTGGAAGGAAGAGACTTCGTGATTTATATTTATCAAAAACCTCCGAGACTCTTGGATTTTATTTCGCATTTTTGTACAGATGCTTGGCATGTTTTCTATAGATATTCACAAAATTTGGTAGCTGATGCTTTATCTCGGATTGAAATCGACCCAATTTCTCAAGCAAGCTCTCTCATTTACAAGGACATAGCATCAGCTCAGTTAGTAGATGATGAACTCAAACGACTTCTTCAATCAAACTTATCATCTTTACTATTGAAACAACAATATTTTCCTTCAGAAGATATCAAGATACGATGTCTCCACAAATGTTCCTCGTCTATTCATCCCCAAGGATTACTGCAGACAGGTTTTCAAACACCTGCATAGTTTCCCTCGTCCTGGTATTTCTTCCTGAACAACAATGATTATTCAACGTTTCGTGTGGCCAAATATTAAGATGCGGGTAAAATCTTGTCAACTCTGCCAAAGATCAAAGATTCATCGGCACACAAAGACACCAACTGGTACATTGCATTACCCGATGCCAGATTTTCCCATATATATATATATCGATTTCCTCCTCCATTTAATGGTAAAATTTATTGTCTCACAATAAATGTCCGCTTTACACTATAGATAGAAGTAATCCCTACATCGGATATGACCCCTGAAACTATTTGTCGGTCTTTGTTATCTGGCTGGATATCTCGTTTTGGTTGTCCTACAATCATAACAACAGACCAGGATAGAAACTTTGAATGAAATCTTTTCAATAATCTCCTTGGAACTAACAGAATTCATTGTTGCGCCTATCACCCGAAAGCCAGTGGACTTGTTAAAAGAATACATCGCCACTTCAAGAAAGCAATTAAAGGTCATGAGACTTCTAAGTGGGGTGATATTATACTATTATTCTTCTTCACTGGTCTGGTCCTCATATAGTCGTCAGGCGAAATGACAAAGTGTTCACAATTCCTGTTAATGGAAAGAAGAAATCTGTGTCGATAGATCATGTCGAAACAGTCTTTTGTTTGGATGATAAAAACAATATTCCTTCTGTTCCTTAAGTACCTAAATCAGAACAGGATAAAACGGATGTAACTGTGTCTCATCCAGATAAACAAATTAGAAAAACTTTTTCTCAAAATAAATCTGGACGACGTGTCAGCTTTCCTAAAGTTTTAGAACAATTCATAACACTTTTTTTTTTTTTTTTTTGTAAAACTTTATTCGGTCTGTATATATTTTAGAAAATTTTGTATTTAATGTTCTATTCTGAGTATTGCTTTAAGAGTCGTGTATGAATGCATCTTTTATTTTTAGTTAATTAAGCAAGCTTTTTGATATTAACTGCATCATTTTTTTTGTATATATTTTATGTCGTCTTTTTTTTTGCTTATGTTGTAGTTTAGTGAATTTTATATGTGATAAAGTTATGTCATTCGCCTGCTCACTGGTGGATACTTTGTGGTAAAGCCGCTCTCTCCATGTGCGTGCTTACCTTTGAGAATGCGGAAGCAAATGAGCGAGATGCGAAAGCATGAGTTGTTGTTTCTCTTCAGTCTACATATTTTCTGATTACTGAAACAATAGTGAAAAAAAAATAGTTTTCAGACATTTCGCCTAATGGTGAAATTTAATCAAAATATGCTACCAATATGCTTTCCCTCTTTTATCACCCAGACTAAATGGCTTTCGACAGAATTACGCAACATCCTATGAATTCGAAACTCTTTCATCTTAGAGACGTACGTAAAAATCTCACTCAGTGCGTAGTTTGCATGCGCCTCCTAAGCACAGTAACAAAAATTTTAATGCAGATTTGCATCAATCTCAAGAATTATACAATTCAATTCAATAAATTTCGAGAAAAATCGAAAAAATACTACTTTACTGTGCATTCTCTATGGAGAAAACCTCAATCATTGCAAAATTTCATTAGTTTTTATTTCATATAAAAGCCAGTGATCTTTACATATGTCATCAATGATTATCTGTCCTTCCTATCATCCCCTTTCGAAAAATACCGTAAACTAACTCCCACCCTTAATAACTGTACCAGGATTACCATGACACAGGGAAATACAGGAAATTTAAAAATCATTAAAAAAAAAAAAAAAAAAAAACTGGGGAAATGCAGTGAAATTTGAAAATTTCTTAAAAACCGGGAAAGTACATGGAATTTTAAGGGTTTTTTTTTTTTTTTTTTCTCATCTAAAAAATGCGATGTAGTTCCAAAAACGAAACACCAAAATTCATGACTGTGTAATCGCAGAAATTCCCCCCTTTTCTACTAGCTCTTTTTTTTTTTTTTTTTTTTCCCTGCATATATCAGGCCGATTTTGATTTGAGGGGCAGTTGCTCTTTTTCCATGAAATTCTTGGATTGTTGCTAATGAGCATGGAAGAGTAGTAGCATAAATCGCTGCAACTGCGTGAAAGAATAAAATAAATTTTTCTGAAGGGAATAGCAATATTCAATTTGCAAAAGCTTCGCGGTGGTATTTAGTCTTTCACATGAGAGTTTATTGAATGGTTTGTTTATTATTTGAGAAATTGTGAGTTTTTTCAGATTACATTAGAGAATTCTTTTTAACAATGAGCTGCTCAAAATCCGTAATTAATACGAACTGGATAAATAAAAGTATCAGTCCTCACTTTATGAATAGGTTAGAGAAGTTTCGCAAAATTAATTTGCTATGTATTGCTCGTTCTTTAAGAAGATAAAAAGCCTAAGTAATTTGGGGAAATAGACACTTGCTAGTCATGTCAAAAGAGAACATATAACTGCTTACCAGTTCAAAAACCTGATAATTGAGATTGATCTTAAAGGAATATGTTTTAATATGTGTTTAAAAGGAATACAGGAGAAAATGACATGTCCGAAAACGACAAATTCCATTCCCGAAAATAAACCAATTTCAAACTTGTTAGTTCAAGAACAATTTAAAGCTAAACTTTTATGGCCATTAAAACTTGTTGCATCACATTTGTCGTTTAATTCAATTATATAACGAAAAAAATGCACGTTTGTTCGTAAAAAAATGTTGAACATAATTTGTTACGGATTCGTTCCACTTTTTCCATAATCTCTTAAGAAATCCTTAAACAGTAAAAAAAAAACCCTGTAAAATGCTTTGACGAAGCTTTGAGCCGCATTTCACAAACATGCCAAATGGATGTTATTGCAAGATATATCACACTGTTGAGAATTTTAAAGAACTTATATCGAAATGCATACAATTACTTTTGCAAATTAGCATTATTGACCAAATAAAAATTTAAAATTTTTAAACATGTTCTTTACCTTAAAACTCGGTCTTTTTTTAATAATCATAGTTTAAAAATATTTTTTTTCCCAAAAAGTTTAATGAAACAAAAGTAACAATTTAAGCTAACTAAAGGCAGTTCTAAAGGCTTCTGAGGCTTTCTAATTATACGTAACTTAGTCAAATTTTTTTCCTATTTTTCAACTTTAATATTATTTTTCTCTAAACAAAAATTGTACCCAGGATATCCCAAAAACTACTTATCCCATCAATCTGAAATTTCATACACATGTTCAAAATAAGTTATTCTATTACATACTTCAACTTTTAGACACATTATTCAGAGAAAAAAAATTTGCATGAATTTTAATTACATTTTTTCTTAAAATTTCAAATTTTTTAACGATAATTTCTGTTTTAAATTTTTTTTTTCAAAATTTTTATAAAAAGTATGCATAACTTCAAAACTGAACATTTTTCTGCAAGTTAATATTAATTTTGTAAATTTTGACCAATTTTTAAATTCAGAATCCTGCGTGCAGTAAAATTCTGATTTTTAAGATCTCAATATCCAATTTATATTTCTTTATAACTTTTTTCTTGAAATTATATGAAAACGTGAGAAATGATGAAATTGTATATGAGTAAGTATTCTATGATTAAATTTTCAAAGCTCACAATTGTTTAATTTGTAAATTAGATGGGTTAATAAATGTATGCTTTTTTTGCTTCATGGGTTATTGTTAAGAGTTTTGAGACCCCTTAATTGATTCTTTAACTAAGAACTTTGTATGTCACAAACTTTTATAGAGGCGTTTTAAATGTTCCAATTTCAATTCAGTATACAAAATTAGCACGTTCGAGGTATTATGCTTTGGAAAAGCAATATAAAGTTGAAGGAATAGAAAAAGAAATGAGTCCAACAACCACAAAGAGCGATGCAAATGAAATTATTGAAAAAAAAAATGAAATGATGACTGAAAAAATCTGCAGACATTGTAGAAACTGATACCTAAATATATGAATTGGCAAAATAAATGAATAAAATAAGATAAATTTATCTTGCTTTGTAACGTTTTTTTGTTAAGTAATCATTAAATGGTTTGTATCATGATAACAAAAATGTTATTTTGTGTTTTATTTCACTCTAGTCTTTAATTTTGTGTAACTTATTATTAGAGAACATGAGGGATAATTAACATCTCCCTTGATATGCAAATTTTGCCTTGATAAATTCTATACAATAATTAATGAGAATTGTTTTTTTTTCCTATATGTAAATATAAATATTCATTTAATATATACTATTATTTCGAGTAATTTTAAATTTCAATTTAACATTACTCAAAACTTTACTTTCCTTGTTTTTTCCACTCACCAAAATTACGGAGCATTGTTATTCCATTAAAACTAGCACATGAGTGCTGTTCCCGCATTTCCTCTTACATTACATGTATACAGAGAATCCCACCCACTCCCTAGATTTGAGCGCAGTCCTGTGGACTGATTTCGTAAGTTTTATTCTTTAAGTCAAATGGTCTGGTCAGTACAGTACCGCTACACACACACACATTTGTCTTTATTATTAGCAATGAAGAAATATTTTTCCTGAAAATAAACTGCCATAGCAGCATTTTTTTTTTTTTTTTTTTTTTTTTTGGAAGGATGGGGAAAAAACTGTTGTTTTGATGTTTAATTAAATAACACCGATTTCTTTTTTTACCCCAACCATCAGAGTTAAAAGATGAATTGCAAAGTAAGCTGCAGTTGCTTTAAATAATTTAAATGATGATATTACAATTTATCTCCTTCTAAAATAGTTCCATCATTGATGAAAGCTTCAATCTATCTTATGTATTATACATTTTTTTTTGTTGTTGTTTGTTTGTCTTTGCTAGCAGTGGTTTGAAATTTTAACAAAAAAGAAAAACTGAAGATACAATTTGTTCACATTGTTCTTAATACTGGATTGTTATTTATAACTGATTAGTTAAATTCTTATTTTATTTTATTGCATATAAATTCAACTCAATAAATAGAATAAAGCTACCTGTTCTAACTTGTGAAGAACAGCAACAACATATATTTATTTTACATAAAATTAATCAACAACTTATCACTGAAATTTTCAAAATTATCTAAGTTTTAATATTTTCTTATTCAACCCAAAACTTCTGCATATAATTTATAAATTAAGTAAATATTGAAATGAAATTTTGGCAACTTTTCTATCATGCTCATTTTCAAAAAATTCACTGAAGCAAATGTGTTTATGAGGACAGCACAATTTTGAAATGCAAATTATTCTATCCTGGTAGATTTCCTCTTCCAACTAAAATAGGCCATAACAGCACATATGATATAATCATCTGTCAGCATTCAGATATGGTAATTGGCAATTTTCATGCAAAACATTAAAAACTATCAGTGTTAAATAAAAAATAGTATTGTACCACTTTATAGTTTTGTTAGCATTAAAAAAAGTTTATATTATATTATATATATATATATATATATAATGTAGGCTGCTTAAATTGGGAAAAGAAATAAAAGGGAAATGTAACAAAAATTCATTCGAAATATTTTCAATGAAAAAAATTCACGTTATTATTTTAGCTGTGCAATTGGAAAACATGTTTAGTTTTAATGCATTTGAAAAAGCATATTTAAAATCTTTCATGGTATTATAAAGAATAATTGTAATAATACTGCAATTAAGTGTATATCAGAATCTAACAATAAATGTGAAGTTCTTATATATTATTATTTACATTAATTGCAAAATCAAGAGTGTATTGGCATGCTTTACTGACAAAATGAAATAAAAAGCTACTAATTAATAAAAGAGTATTGTTGTACATGAAAAGAAAAAGTATAGTGTCAAATACATTCTCATGAAAAATACAAATAACAATTTTATTCACAGAACATTGACACAAGATTGGAAAAAATGTACAACACATATCAAGTTGCATTTCTTTACAAATGAATCAAAAACTTAAAATATACATTATAAGTCTGCTTTTTTCAAAAAGCATAAAAATGGTTTTGTCTCAGGTTTAATAAAAACATTTTCCTATACAATAAAATGGAATTTGGTTCAGCTACTGACTTTCATTTCTATTGTTAGCTGTTTTAAAGCTACTGAATATTAAATTTTGGCAGGGGAGGGCAGGCGATAAAAAGATGCCTAATCTGAAAATAGTTACAAAGGCACTTTTAAAAAATGACATAAGTTCTCCTTTATGCTTTGAGGAGGGGAGACATTTTTTAAAAGTTAAAAATTAACCATAAAAATGACTAGGTTTTTCTTCTTCTTTCAAATAAATATTTAAAAAACACAAAGCAGAAGAGAAATAGTTTACATCATTGGGGCAGCAAAATCGGTGGGAATTGCCCCATGTGAGTGTACACTTAAAACTGATACCTTAGAATAATTTAGCTCATTTTTAAGTAACACATTTTATTAAACACTCATCACATCTATTATTAAAAACTCATTACATCTATAAATTTACAGATTTTTTATTTTAAACCTTTGAAATGCATTTTTAAAAGTGTCACATAATGATTTGGAACCATAAAAACAATAAAACCAGATGGATAGGACAATGCAGCATATGAAAGATATTCACAATTATGATCCATAAAAACATTTAACAATAACAAAAAAATAATAACTGTCATCTTTGCCAGTTATTATAATATAGTTATGTTCACTACTCTAATGATTTCCTTAAAAACACTTATTACATTGAACATATAATACACATCAATATTTTAAACATATAACCAACAGTTTTAATTAAAATGGTTTACTGATGGCATCAGATTGAAGTATATCTTCTCTTTAAGACTATGCCAATATTCTTAGTTCTGCAGATGGCATAAAAAACCCAAATATCTTACAACATTGAGAACTCATCCATATTAATATCTCAAACATATAACTTTCAACCAACAGTTTTAATTAAAACTGTGGTTAATATAATCTAATGGTTTACTGGTGGCATTAGATTATATACCCTCTCTCTCTCTAAGATCATGCCAATATTTCTTGAGCTCCATATAGTACCAAAAAAAAAAAAAAAAAAAACCCTCAAGTAACTGTAAATATAAATACTGAGAGCTTGTATTCACATTAGAACTATAAGTAAAATCTAGAAACTTTCAAAAGAAAAGCTGTTAGAAGAAAAGATCAGTTTTTAAAACCAGGGGCGGCATGTGTATAGATGATGTAGAACAGCAATGCTTGCAGCTTTTTTTCTTTTGTAAAAATAATCACTAATTTATTTAATCTTGTAAGCAAAATCTAAATCCATCATCAATTTAATAAATTTCTCTTAGAGCTTCCAATATTGACAGGAAACATATATTGTTTTACACATATGTGTCTCTTCTCTTATATGACAGAAAACTTCATCTCACAGAGATAGTTGGAAAAAAGTTTTAAAAAAATTAAAATTAATTAAAAATTAGTACTTTCTTACATTAGAAGAGTTCTAGCTCTTCTGCACAAACAATACACAATTTCCACAGTTTAATACAAAAATCTTTGTTTCTTAGATAATTTCAATAAACAGTCAAAGGAATAAAATTTCTTGCCAGTTATAATTTGAGGTTAAATTATTTCTAATAGCAAGCTGGTAAATCTTCAGATAACCATGCGTAATGTTGCTCAGGCAAATTATAAAAGTGATTTTGGGTTATATCAAATATAATCCGATGCCTGCACATGAAAACTGTTTCTAGTCTTGTTATTTTATAAAACTTACAATGTTGTATTAAAATCAATTTTGCTATAGGGGAAGGTGGGGCACAGTGTTATGGTGAATTTCATTTTAAAGTGGTGGCAAAATCAGCTCCAATTTATTTAAAGCCTTGTCAATCATCTTATTTCCCTGAAGTCTATGTGTTTCAGAAGACTGCACAATTAGTTATATTTTTATAAGTAAATCTTTATTTTTACATGATAAAAGTAAAATTTTATGTTTTAATTATATTTTCTTTGTCAGACATTACACAGAACTTGAGCGAAAAAAAAAAAAAAGTTGAGCATAAAATAATGAATTATACTAAACAAACACCGAGTAGTAAAATAATTATGATTAACTGAACAACAAGGTGAATAAATTCATATAAAGAATGTTTGAAATATTAAAAGTATAGTGGAATCATTACATAAAAGAAAACTAATCGATCTCAAGGATAAAATTTCATTCAGGAAATGTTGAAATTCAAAGGAATGTGTCATGCCTCACTATTTATAACTGCTGCTTATTTTATAATTATAATGAATAATATTTTAAAAAGAAAGCAAATTATGTTTAGATTCTTTTAAGTTAAAAATGATGATCTAAATTCACATTATATAGTTCTTTTTTTTTTTTTTACATAAAATGGGGTATCAAACAAGAAACAATGTTACATACTGAAATGGGACAGACTGTTAAATACATAATTTGCCTAATTAATAAATTTAAAACAAACATGTTTCATAAAATAAATTTTATTATCTTTAATAGCTTTGTGCCTTTCATTTAAAGATTTTTTTTTTATAATTTAGAATTGTGAATGACAATAGAAATAAAATAGTAAAGTTTTATAAAGGATTTTCCACCATATAAATTTGCATTTTTTATGAGACATTTACAATATTTCTTTACATTATTAACAGTATTCTTTCAAAAAATATTTTCCTTCAGATATTTAAACATGAAAAGTAGCCCAAAAGAAAGACTTGGCTACTGCTAGAGAAACTATAAAAGAAATCCTTTAAAAAAATTGATGATACAAATGGATTCAATCCAGGATAAAAAAAAATTATTTGCAATGGCAAACAGAATACAAAAATACTAAAGCATGAGCTTCAAACAAGAATCTATTGCAGAAATTGGCACTAGCTGCTTCCATAATTTAAGAACAAAACATACTCATCCAATAACAGAAAGACAGGGAAGTGTATTACTGGATATACCATAAAAACATAGAATTGTTACTTATCGAATTTAAGAAATCCTTTTCTAAATTGAAAATTCATAATGCTAAGGAGTTGCTTATTATAACTGTAAGTAAATTTGAAAACATAATAAAAATTGAATGGCAGATTGTGTGTACAAAGAGTGTAGTGTGAATGTATTGTGTGGCGAATTGGAATATATCAATAGTGAAACCCTAATTACTTTCTACTAATGGATCAATGCTGAAGGAAAATCTATAAAATCATAAATAATTTTGCTTACTGCAGAAGTAAATGAAAATTTAAAACAGTTGCTCCATTTTCTAAACATGTCGACAACATGAAAAGATAATTCCTAGAGCTTCAGCATTTGGAGCGAATTTGAAGGACCGGGTTAATAAAAAAAAATTTATAGAAAATTTTTCAATTAGGCAACAAATTGAAATCATGAATGTGCATTGGTGTTCAATGAAAGTAACTTTTTTTTACTGCTACTATGTATTAACATTATCTTCAAAAAGATCATTATTGGATCATTAGTCCTACTAACCAGTTAAAGAATAGCTGGCAAATTCTGTTCACTATGAGTCAGATTTTGATTGTCTAGCTTATTACTCTTTCTTTGGAACATCACATGAAAAAAGGTCTTGTAGTTCAATTTAGAGCAGAATTAAAATGCTATGTAAATTCAAGGATTTTACAAAATCAAGCAGTCATAAACAATACAGCAGGGTTTTATAAAGTAGCTAAAAAATAAATGTACTGTTTTTCTGAGAAGTTGATAATAATCTTCATTGTGAGGAATTAAAGACAGATAGCTAAAGATGGACATATCTATGCCTTTCACTCTGCACTAAGTAAAACCTTTTGGTAAAGATAAACTGAAAATTTTTAGTAATTCCATTTTTACCTTATCTCTGATAAAAAAAAAAAAGGACAACTTTTACCAAATTCACTAAGTATACAGCAGTATTTCAAAAATCAACACAGCTTCAAATTGCAATAAAATATTATATGCAATAAAACAAAATCAGGTGGAAATTTTTTTTAAAGTGAAAGTTGAGATTAAAAGCATATGAAATAAAAAAAGACTATTTGTCGCACAAATAACTTTCATTGAAGAAGCTAAAACTAAGGCTATATTTCTTTAAAAATATAATGAGTCATCTACAACTTTTTACTTTTTCGTAAAAGAGTTTGTTATAGGTAAATCATTAAAATATTGTTAGAACCATTGCTGGATGAAAAAATTCTATTATAAGTTTTTAGAATGCACTAAAAATGTCTATAATTAAGCATTTTGTTTGAAAATTAAGTTATTATTATTTTTTGGAATATTCTGCATTTCTTAAACTAATAGCCATATGTATCCTTTAAAATATAAGAACATATTTTTAAAAATATCATATATGTTACAAAGGTTTAAAAAGAATTACTTATTAGAGGATAAATATAATAAATAAAATGTTCTGATAATGTGAATACTGAAATAGAACAGATTCTTAGCTTAGAATAATAATAATAAACTAAATTTTCCAATCCCCTCCACAGCAATTTCTTTTTAATTAATTTTAGTCAGAAAAGCTCTTTAAAATATCAAAACATCTAAACCTGATATAATAACTTCAAAACAGAATGTTTCCAATATTCATTAAATTGCTTTAATTAAAAACGGAAACTTACCAAAAATGTCCCATCCAAAATAATCCAATTACCATGAAAATTCCTTTAACCCTTTCAAGTCTGATGAGGCATCTACATGCATTCAAATCAAAGTAATTCTTTAATAATTAGTCTATAAAAGTTCAATAAATTTAATTAGATATAAACTGATCAAATATGGTACTTTATGTTAAGCCAAATATTAATTAAGACAGTTACGATCAAATATGGTATTTATTAATTATTAAGTGTTTCAATTCAAGTGAATTTTAATAAAAACCTATTATACTAGCCATTGCTGTGAAAATTCCAAACCTCAACAATGGGGCACAGAATTAATATCTCCATCACTACCAAAAACACGAGTTGTTACTTTTTTTAATTTTAACAACATATGATATCTAAGATTCTTTAAAAAACTTTATTTACTTGAGACTTTATTGCAAACAAAATAAAAATTGCACCACTTTGTTCCACCTTCCCCTAATCATACTTTCTATAATATAAATTTTCCCAAAATTGCACTTTATTACCTATGTACAAAAACATGAAAACAGAATATTATGCAATTCATTTTAGAGTAAAAAAAAAAAAAAAATCAAAGTAACATACAATCCTGATTTTAGAAAACAGAAAATTATTTAAATCAAAAGATAACCATTAGCTAGAACTGCAAAAGGTACATATTATTCATGATTTGAATTTAATCCTCAAAAACAATTACTCTCAAATTATTATTACTTCAAGTAAATGGAAACAGAAATAAAATTATTAATACATAATTTTTAAAAAATGCACAACTATATGGTGAATTTTTTAGAAATAGTGGTAAAATTAGTAAGAAATAGTGGTAAAAATTAACAAAAATATTTAAATTATAAATGTAATGAAAATTAAATGAATAAAGACTCAAATATAATAGTTATTTTAGATGTAGCTTTTTAAATTATCACTGTAATTAACATCAAAAGCATCTTTTTAAAGCCAATTACATCATGAATATTTAAAAAGACACTTACAAAATTAAGAATCCTTTTTTATGCAATGAAATCTAAATTCTTCAGAGACAAATGATACAAAAAAGTACATAATAATACTCTGTAATTTTAGAGCATTCTACCCAAATGATAAAAATGAAAGCTCTTTAATTTTGTTTTTAAGTAACAGTTTCAGTTCTTTTTAAGTAATCCTAATACACATCTAGAAGTATAGAGTACTATAACCTTCATAGTAGATATATTTACATGTACTTTTGAAAAAGTCGTTTCTTTATAAACATATTACCAAATCTTTATCCTATATATATATATTTATAATAATTCTCAATCCTGTAAAAATTATCCAGAATTTCAGTAGTATTAGTTATTATGTTATATAGTATATAAAAGTAAACATTATCAAAATACTTCAGTGGAAAATTTTCTAAACAAGACTGATATGATTTATTGAAAAAATTAATTCCCATGATATAATAATTTCCAATATTTAAAATTTCATTTTATTTATATATTATATAAAATCCATAAAGAAGCAGATTAATCAGATTCACACACTTGTTGGATCTTTCGTTCTTAAAAAATTGTAAAACATTCTGATTTTTATTAGTTTATTTTAGAGTTATTGCAGTCTTAAGATTATCAATTTTACAATTATTCCATTACACTAATTCAAAACCTTCCAATATTTATTTTTTCAACATTAAACAAATCAAAGGACATTAATTTTCACGTTTAATTATAAGTTGTGCTTTCTTTTTAGATAATTTATGTCACTCGTAAGCATTAGTAAGTTTTTTTTTTTTTAGACCTGGATATTTCAAGATACAGATGTAAAATTAGAATGATAAAATAAATAATTTATTATAATATATTTTTAAAAGCAAATTATGTTATCAGAATAATAAAGAAAACATTTCATAAAATTTACATTCCTTTCAACACAATATTTTATATCCAAATGCACAAATCTACTTCTATTTTCCATTCAAACATTGTTGAAAATTACATATTGAAGATTTGTGTTAACATGGTTCTATTACAAGCTTGCATTATTTGACGACTTTCATTGGAAATCAGTCACTACTAGATACTACAAATAAGAATAAAATAAAATTGTCTTAAAAAATATACCTGATAATAAATTTTGTTCCATCTTGCAGTCCCTTGGCTATAAAAAAATCAATTTTGATATTCAATGAAGAAATAAAAATTCTGAAATTCAGTCACTATCAGAGCTTGAAGTATATGAGCTTGAGCTGCTCTGACTAGATGAACTTGAGGCTGATGAACTGGAGCAACTTGAACTTGATGAAGAGACACTGGAGCTGGAGGTCGAGCTATCACTTTCTGAATCTTCAGATGTACTTGAATGAGCAGAAGAATGACTGGAGGCATCATCTTTCATATTATCAGCACGCATTGCATTAACCCGATAGCCACTAGTGGAAGGTACGGGCTCCGCAGGAACATTCTGCTTACCAGAAACATTTTGCTCACCAGAAGCATTCTGCTTATCACAAACATTTTGCTCACCAGAAACATTCTGCTGATCAGAAGCATTCTTCTCATCAGAAACATTCTGCGCTGCATCGTCGTCCGATTTCAGTTTTTTATTCAACAATTCTGTCCGACTAGGTCGACTCACATATTTCCTTTTACCAGTGCATTGATATGTAAAATGGCCAATTTCCAAGCATTTCTGGCATCTGAATGTAGAAGCATCATACGGTTGTTTATTGGATTTTAGTCCATATGGCGGTTTAAAACTCGCCATTTTACTAATCGAAATATGGATTAAGAAAATTTAAATGCAATCACGAGCTCATAAATAGAAAGTGCCCTAATCTTCCAATTTTATTCCACTGCACGAGTAATTCGTTTCAATATATAATTTCTTCATAAGAATAACAAGATAATAAATATATAGAAAAAATAGAAGAATTAAATGAAATTATGAACATCAAAATTAACTGTAAATATGCATTACGCAAAAAATTTTCGTTGATTAAAAATGAAATTCAACAAAGGATCGCATACAATCATGAAATCGATACTTGCACACAAGCTTAACTTTTCAGTTCTAACATACACAGCCGATTCAACACAACTTCACTTCATTTGATTTGTAAATATAAAACAAGTAGTCTCAATCTTATTGAAAATAATATAATG
Organism: Argiope bruennichi; assembly: GCF_947563725.1. Taxonomy (NCBI): domain Eukaryota; kingdom Metazoa; phylum Arthropoda; class Arachnida; order Araneae; family Araneidae; genus Argiope; species Argiope bruennichi. The sequence continues at coordinate 55,698,220 of NC_079162.1, forward strand.
AATTAACAAAATACAGAGAACTATTGATGGCAAATTATAAGAAATGAGGGTGCTACAATCTACTAGTGACGCAGCGACAGAAAGGTAAGGGGTGGGGGTGTCCTATCCGCAGTGTTTGGGTTGGGTTGCAGACCATTTTTAGCGCCATACATGTATTTAATTGATAAAAATAAAATGTCAGTAGGATAAAATATTAAAACAACGAAGTCATTGATAAATTTAAAAGTTAATAAAAAAGGAGATGATAGATGCAAGTATTGAAAACTGACAAAATAAATTACAAATACAAAACACTGCCGAGTATCCGGTTCGCGACTATCCGCCTTCCGTACTATCCAGCCTAGTTTTATTTTATCATAATTAAAGGAGGAAGCAAGGTGTTGTATTGACAACATTGCCAAGGCATTGGAAGTGGAAGTCTGCTACGATTCTCCTACGTGTCGTGTGCAAAATACAAGATGTGACAGGAAAAGAGTAGCGTTCTGATCGTTATTCATTGTTTCGTCAATGTGTAACTAGGGATGACGAATATTTTACGAACGGTTATTACGTCACCAATATCAAAAAGTCACAAATACCAGTGATCAATACTTTTCAAACAGGGGCGTGATTCAAATCCTTGATACGATCTTACTGGTGATATTACAATTACAGGTCTTGGATCATGATAGAACGTAACAATCGATATGATCTGTTCATTGGAAACTCTCGAACAAGAGTTCAATCATGTATAGGGAAAGTCCCTTACCCATTGAAGTGAACGTACCGGTTATTCTTGGAATTATCGTATCATTAAATTGCATATAACTGAAATTTATCGGAGCGGTGACCTCACTGGAAAGTGTGAAGTCACCTCTCCACTTCATGGGAGTGACCTTGACTTTCCGAAATTCGCATTTGACGATGCACTATTCCATAAAGATCACTTTTAATTGCTTGTGACTTGACTTTTATTGCATATATTCTGTTTACTGCTGGCGCCATCTATTGGTAGAATAGAAAACTAAAGTCAACATTTTAAAGAAATGACATATCTATTTAATTCAAATTTTTTCAGAAAAGGGTTTACTCCAATAACGAAATTAAATAAATAGTTTTGAAAAAAAGTCCTATTTAAGAAGTAAGCTGAAATAGATAATTTAATCACACGTTACTTAAATTAGTAAATAAAGTATCAATTGCAATTAATAAATTTTATATTTAATACTAATTAATAATTTTTAATTAATAATATGATTGAAATAACAGATATTTGGAACAAATATTTAAAAATATCAGCAAAATTATTTGTTATTAAAAAAATTGTGGATTATGCATCTCTATGTGTAACTGACCTCAATTTTTGCTGCTGCCCCTGATTATAATTGCACAGTATGTACAGTATACATTCGTAAATTATTCTAGGGTTATATTTAATGTTTCCTTAACAGTACCACAATGAATATTTCGATAGTGGTGGTAAACGAAAAAAAGTTGTAGTTACTATGAAGGAGAAATTACGCTCTTTACGACCAGACTCTAGTGAATCAGCAAAGAATATAACTTCTGGGTTAAGAGTTGGGAAAAGTACAGTGGACGACAAATAAAAAAATCGGGCAGAAATTGGAAAATGGCGTGTTGCACAATCTAGTGGAAGTGGAATAAAAGTAAGAAAAACCGTTCACATTCTATATGGCTCGAGATAAATGGAGGACCTTAGTACTCAATAAGAAATGAGAAATGTGTATTATAACAGCGTGTTTTAGTATAAAAACTTCTTCTTGCATTGGTGGGTAAAAGAAATGAGTTCATATAAATACGGAATATCCGACTTTTTTTTTATCCGGCATACCCTTCCACCACATTAAGCCAGATACTCGGGAGTGTACCGTAACTTATTTTAGGGAGCGCTATAAAAACACCGGGATGGCAATATTCATTAATGCTATACGAGTAGAACTGATCTTTGAATAGTGTTATCATTTTTTTTAAAAAACAATCTATTGCATTCAAGGATTCAAAAAGGCCGAACATGTGAACCTTCCAAGTAATTCTTATAGAATAACTAGAAGAAATTATTGACTTCTTAACCAGTAGAAACACCAGTTATTATTTTTATTTTCTCTTAATGAAAGTATAGATAGAGAAAGAGTTGTAATTGTCAAAAAATTCGAACTTCAGGTCTAAACAAATCTTCACGTTTCGGACTTCTTTCTGACAATATGGCTGTTTTTTTGTGAAATCTATAATTCAAAAACACCGTGCAAAATAATGAAATTTGTTTTGTAGTCTCTTTGCACTAAATTGTAAATTTCTATCAAGTTTTGTGAGAAATTCATTTAAATTAAGTCTGTCGGCCCGGTTGTCTAAATATAAGTTAACACGATAATTGCAAAACGAAGAAAGCTAGATGAATAAAATTTCATTCTCTGATTTAGTTAGTAGCCAAAGTGTAGATATCCTCAAGGAGTTACCGTCTATTGTCGGGTATTTTCACATGCATATAAACGCAATGATTAAATCAATGAAAATTGGTAAGTGATCTTGCAACTATAGCTGTAGTTCTGTGTCAAATCTTGATTTCAATCGTTCGGTAAAAAGGCATGCAAAATACATAGTTATAAGATAGATTCAGTAAAAACGCTAACAATTATTCTTAATAACTTCATAACTATTGTTAACCTATGTCATGTAAAGAATTCTTGGCCTTACCAAGATCTATAATTTTATCCGGTGGAGGAGAGATAAGACTTTTATTGGAGAGTATGTCAAAAAGCTTGGGGAAGATCACTCCCGCTGGTTTAAATGAATTTTCAAAGAAAAATTTTTCCTAACCCCCCACCACCACCACCACACACACACACACATATATTTAAATAATAATTAGTGTTTTATATTTTGGTTTTTATCTTCAAATTTTATATAAAAGTTGGTTACAAGATTTTTTAAATAAGGGTGAAATTTTTGTAGTAGAAAACGGATATTATTGGAATATTTCTCTAATGTGATGTGGAAATCTTAATCCATTGCTGTAGTTATTTGTTTAATTTTTTTGCAATTATGTGCTGTTTGAAGTGAAAGGAAAGGAGATGTTCATAACTTTCATGTCCGAAAAAATTAACAGATGAAATTGTCTTTTAGAAACTAAACAAATAAAATACATTTTTTTTTTCAAAAAAAATTAATACGTTTTTGCAATATTATTTTTATACTTACTTATTTATAGATTTTATTTCATATTTTAATGCTTCTTACTTTCTTTCTTTCTATTATCAGTCAGATGACAATTTATTTAACTTTATAGCAGATATGATAATGTCATTAAAAGAAATCTAATAGGGTTAATTCACGGTCACGTATCAGGTACCAAACAAACCGTTCTGCGCATGTCGTGAAGTCTGCCGATAACGTTGATGGAACCATTGTTTAGTAAATATTACGCTAGCAGATCAATTATTAAAAAACTTCTGATTTTTTTTAAAGACATTATTCTGAATTATTTTCTCCAAATTTTCTTAGTTATATAATTTTATTTTATAAATATTATTAAAAACTTCTTTTTTTTTACATATTAATTTGAATTATTTTCCAAATTTTATTAGTTATATAATTTTATTTCTTACATTAAAATTTTAATTTGTATTTTCAATGGAATTATTGCTTTTGTATAATTAACTAACATTGCTTTTTAATTCGTTTGGTGCCGCTTTATTCTTTCCATTCCCATATCCTCCCCCCCCCTTTTTTTTATCCGAAGGATACATTTTGACAAATGACTATGGCAGTGTTTTTGAAAAATTACATATGTTCTTTTTTATATATTATTTAAATATTATTGGATGTTGAATCTTATGAATATAATTCCCCCAGTTAATTCTTTTTAAAAATAATTATTACTCTTAGATAAGTTAATATTTTAAAGCTTACTAATAAAATTATTATTTTTTATTCTTATGTAATTACTTTTATAAATATTGAGACTTTGATGTTTTCAGTTTGCTCAGAGGAACGAACATGAAACTCAAATTAGTATATACTGAATAAATTATGTTTACAATTTCAAATTATGAAATATAAAAGGTATAGATACCTTTTTTTAAATCTATACAACTTATGAATCAATAATTTCCTTTTAATTTGTAGGAATCATTAAAGGAAAACAATCAAAATCTCGCTATCATAATTTTTATTTACACATTACAAATATATATATATATATATATATATATATATAGATAAAATATATGTGATAATTGTATCTGTGCATACTACCATCGCGCCATCTGTATGAAAAAAGAGTTTTTGTGTAAAACAGTGAGTTGAGTGGCGAGCAGCCAGGAAGAGATCTGTGTACCATCGGCTCTCGTCAAATTATTGAGTGTGGATTAAAAGTGAATTACTGTCCGCTAAATGAGCATTAATTTACTTATTGAGTATGAGTTCTTTTCATGAGCACCGACGACATGTGGTCCGCTCGTTCGGAGTGAAGCAGTTTAATTATTATTAATGTGAAACAGTTTCGATTCACCATCAAGTTTTGTTTCTGGAGTTACTGAGATATCTTGTGGATAAAAATTCTTCATATGAGGTAGGATTGTTTTGTTTTCTTTATTGACTGTGCCTTATTTCAAAATGTTTAAGTCTTGTAGAAAGGCTGATTTAAGGCTTATATCCAAAGAACTTGGATTGAACACAAGTAATGAAATGACAGTTTTAGAACTAATTGATATGATTAAAAAGGCGAGAAATTTAAAACTGAACCTGAAATTGTAAGTGATCTTGCAAACTTAATTGGTGAGGAGCGCAAGGCAGAAGATGAAAAAGAATTAGCATTTGAGAAGTTAAAATTAGAAAGAGCAAAAACTGTGCTTGGAATAGCGCGAATTCGTGCCGAGGCAAATGAAAATAATGCAGAATTATTTGCGCCTAATGATTCCTGAGACTCAAAGAGTATTAGAACTATAACAATTAAAGTACCAAGCAAACCTGAAAATTGGGGTTTCTTTTTTTCATCTTTAGAGCGAGCATTTATGGTAAAGAGTGTACTAGAGAAATATAAATCCGAGTTTCTTCTTAACCTGCTAGGTGAAAGATCGTCTAATATAATCACATATATAGATGATGATGATCTAAATAAATATGAGAAAATTAAAGAAATTGTGCTGAGAAAGTTTCAGCCAACAGCTCAGTCCTGTTTAGAGAATTTCAAAATGACTACGCGGCAGTTAAATGAGACCTATGTTCAGTTCGCTTCCCGTTTAACCATAAGCTGAGAATATTACTTAAAATTAAGGAATGTGTCAGATTACAAAACATTAAATCAGCTTATAATTTCTGATAAAATTTTCCAAACTTTGGATAGAGAAACCTCTTCACATATAAGTGTAAAACAAGTAGATACCTGGTTTGATCCAATTACGTTGGGAAAGGAAATTGATTTATATTTGTCATCTCGGGGAAATCCTTATCAAAGAGTGTTGTTCCTCATAATAAAAATTATAATGTGAAAAATGTATCTAAGACCTTTTTATCCGAAGTAAAAAGTTCGAAATATTTTCTATGTTATGATGCTCATCCTCTTTATATGTGTTTTAATTATAAAAAATTACCTGTTAATGAGAAAGTACAATTTGTAAAAGATAATGATTTATTCTTTAATTGCCTTGGCAAACATAAAGTGAGTAATTGCAAATCAAAGTATTCTTGTGCTAAACGCAATAAAAGGCGTCATATTAGTTTACATTTCACCCCAGATTAGAATTCTTTTAGGCAATTAAAAGAAAAAGATGAAACCTTTTCTTCGAGTACGATATGAAATAAAAAACAAATTGAAAATAGAAATCTGTCACCTTCCCCACTCTCCCCATTAGCTTTTACATTCATACCGGCGGCGAGCAATGAACAGAACACTGGCGCCAACGTCTTTGCAGCTACGAGTAGTTGTGTCTCGACTAAAAACAAAACAGTTCTCCTGAGTACAGCGTTTGGTTATTTATGTGATTCCTATGGAAATGAATGTGAAGTACGGATTTTAATGGATTCTGGCTCAATGTCTCACTTTATAAGCAAAGAATGTGCAGATTGACTTCAATTGAGAAGAAATAAAATAAATATCGTGCTGTCTGGGTTAAATGACTCAGCGATTTTCGTTCGATCTCAAGTATCCTCTACTTTGTATAACAAGGCCCGAGCCTTTGAGACTGAATTAAATTTATTAGTTGTTCCGAGAATTACGGATCTTACTCCATCAAAGCGAGTGGATAATTTAGCTGATGAGCATTTTTATATTCCACAAAGAGTTGATTTATTGGTTGGAGCGGAAGCCTTTTTTGAGCTGTTGAAACCAGGGTAAATATGTCCACCGAATTCCAATCTAATCTTACAAAATTCTGTTTTTGGTTATCTAGTGAGTGGGAGTATTCCTAACTGGGAAGAAAATAAAATACATTGCGGGTTAGTCAAAGAAAGTGTTGATTTAGAAAAGACTTTAAGAAGTTTTTGGGAAATTGAAAATGTTGGAACGGAATTAATTGAGAGTAAAGAAAAAATAATTCGTGAAGAACATTTCAAAAATAACTTTTCGAGAAATTCGGAAGGACAATATATTGTAAAAATGTCCTTAAAGGAAGATCCTAAGTGTTTAGGAAAATCTAAAGAGTTTGCGCTGAAAAAATTAAACTTGTAGTGGCAACGTCTAATTAAGGATCCAAATTATTTGTCCCTATACAGAGATTTTTTACGTGAATATTTAGAGTTAGGGCACATGTCAGAAATTCAGGATGAGGAGGAAGAAGCAACTTATTTTATTCCTCATTTAGGAGTTTATCGACCTGATAGGCAGTCAGCAATGCTCAGAGTTGTTTTTAATGCAAATTATCCAACTTCAAATGGAAATTCCCTAAATTCCTTACAATATAACGGAGGAATAGTGCAAGGTGATTTATTTTCCATCATGGTGAGGTTTCGTAAATATGTCTATGCCTTCACAGCGAACATAAAGAAAATGTACCGAATGATCTTGATTCACCCAAGTCAGAGAAAGCTACAGCGCATTCTATGGAAAGAAAATGAGAAGGAACCAGTCAAAACTTACGAACTAAATACTGTGAAGTATGGAACGGTGAGTGCACCATTTTTAGCAACTCGTACATTGAAACAAATAGCGATTGAAGAGGGTAGGGATGACGAATATTTTATGAGCGGTTATTTCGTAACCAATATCAAAAAGTTACAGATACCTGTGATCAATACTTTTCAAAGAGGGGTGTGATTCAAATCCTTGACATGATCATTGATCATTCTGGTGATATTTCGATTACAGGTCTTGGATCACGATAGAAAATAATAATCGATACGACTGTCCAATGGAAGCTCTCCTCAAACAACGAATCCAATCATGCTCAGGGAGAAAGTCCCTTACACACCCTTACACACTTACACATTGATGACGTTCCTGGAACAGACCTCCCACAAATAGTGTGCGGCAGAATCTATTTATCACATGCCGAGAATTCACAAGATAATGACCATCACGGGAAGCAATGCGCGGCTTGTCTCATTGTATGAAAACAAGATTTCTTTCGCACTCAGGTCTCCACAGAAAAATGTTTGTTTTTTAAACAATTTTTTGCAGATATTCAATGCTCTAAACAAATTTCATATGTGATATCCTTAAATGGATATAAACACCATAATTATTATTTTCTCATGGTTGAAACGATTTCATATTTGCATAATTAAATTTTCTGTGCCTGGTTAGCGTGAGAATTTCGCTGCTCTGAATGACTGTCCAATTTTTTAAAAACAGATTTACGGCTTATTTTCCATTTTGTTATTTTCCATGATTGCCGAATTTTTTTAAAAACAGATTTATGGCTTATTTTCCTTTTTTTTTTTTTTAAATAAGTGATATTTTAAATAAATTGTTAATGATAAATTTCTCTTCAAGAATTATTAAAAAAACCTGTTGGATGATGCACAGAAATTCATGTAAATGTAAATATTTTTTTTAATGCATAACAGAAAATCTAAATGCTGGCATCAGGCATATATCTATACTTTTGTTTACATATCATCAATATTATGGTTGGCAATGTGATAAAGAAAAAATGCTTCGTTTATTAAAATTTCGTGGATTGTAGAATTTAAAGGGAAAAATTATAATGTTCGCATTAAAAATATTTATTTATTTATTTTTGAAATAAACTGATTTTTTAAAAATATTTTTTATTGAAATGAAGTTAAATAAATTACCAATTTAACAAAAAATTTCTTCTACTTTTCCTCCACTTTCTACAAAGTGTTCTAGAAATATATAAAAATGAACTGAAATCATTGTACTCGAAAATAAAATCTCATAAATTTGCAAAAAAAAAAAAAAAAAAAAAAAAAAAAAAAATCAAGAAAATGCCAGTAATGAGTCTCAATCAATTTAAACTAAAGATTTAAAAAAATTGAATTGCAGTTTCTGAAAGTAAAGGAAGATAAATCGCTGAAAACGAGTTGCAACCAGCCTTTCGATTGTCAGTTATGTATATTCTAGATTGTATTATCTACACATTATTTTTATTGAAATTGTATTTTATTTTTTCAGAGAAAGTTTTAATAAAAGAAACGCACGTAAACTATATTAAAAAAAATTTATTGTATAGTATTAAAAAAACTTTAAAAAAATCCGAAGAGTTAAATTTCGTAAATATTGTCTATACTATTTGTTATTCCTGTGCGGATTACTAAAAATTGAAAACTATTGAAACAAAAATAATAAATCAGTCAATAACTTAATTTAATTTAACTTAACAACAAAAAAGAGTATCATCTAAAATATTCCTACCCCTCAAACATCCGATTTAGTCAGTGTCAATAAATGATTAATAATAAAATTTAATAGGAAAAAAGATTTTTTTTTTCATTTTTTTTACTACAAAAAGCTAAAAATCTTTTTATATCTTAAGTACAAAATAAATTAAATCATTCCTAATAACTATCATAAAAAGCACAAAATAATGAGTTATTTATTTATTTATTTTTTTACTGGCAAATCTGATCGGTTGAACGTTTTCCAACGAGTTCAATCCTTCTGAGTACCGACAGAATTAGTGTATGAAACAGCATATCAATGACTAATAACAAATTACTGTCAAAAGACAGTAATTGGTCATAGAATTCTACAGAGAACATCTGTTGAAAGCCTAAAATTTCCTCGGACCAGTGATATGAGTAAAGGCGCTGTTGTTGCAATAAAATGTACGCGTTCTATCATTTTGGGTTTCGCTTATAAGTTTAAATAGAGATGTGAATTTTCAAGCATATGAATTATTTCTATTACTTCATACCGTTTGTAAAAAATTTCAAAATGAATCCAAAATGAAAAAAAAAAAATGAAATTTCTTTTATACGAAAATGCACGGGGAAAAAGTTGCATTGGGATTTTGCATAATTAATTTATAAAAATTTTGAGAGATTAAAAACAAAAAAATGGCTTTGAAATTTTTTTATGATAAGTTAGATTCATAAGATATTTGGAAATTATTTTTTGCAAATGGAATGATTTGAAATTTTATATTCTAAACTTATAGCCGATAAAAATGTTAAAAATATTTCATAACGAAAATAAAATTTATAATGTAATGATTTAAAATAAGACAATTTCTTATCGATTAAAAAAACTGTAGACCTGAAACATAATTACTGAGTCAAACATTAAATTTTCTGAATATTTTTTTTATTGAGAATTGCTTTTCTAAAAAAAAAGAGAAGAGGAAAAAATTCGCCCAAAAATTGACTAATATCTTCTCAACATGAAATTAGTAATAATGATACTCTAAAAATAAAGCAAAGGTAATAGATTTTGTTTGGTCCCAAGTCAATAGTCTTTGACCATTATAGATTCTAGAGACTTTAACTATAATAAATTCTTTAACTATTATAGCTAAGGCTATTTCATTCTGAGCATTTGTTATTGATTGAGAGCAATTGGAGAAAGTTCAGTGATTTAGTGCAAAAATTTCAAAGTTTTCTCAAATATCAAAAAAGTGTATATATGCAAGCATTATTTTATGTGAAGCAGAATGCAGGAGCTAAAAGCATTGAAGACACTTTAATATTTTTAAATTCGCTTTAATCCATCTCAGGAAAGCGTAATTTATTTACAAGAAGGCGCGGACAAGGCACGTCCGCTCACTGCGCGACACAAAATCAGAAGTGGGGAAGAAGTGAGAAATAAATTATCCCTCGTCTTATATAACATGAGTTATTGATAGGAAAAATATTTTTTTATAGTTCTAACTAGCCGCCTTTGGCGACCAGTCGGTTCGCCGCTCTTAATGCTCCTTAAAATTTCAAGTTACATACAGATATTTTATGTGTTTTCAATTGCTTCTTCATCAAAATATTTTAAGCTTCAAATTTTGAGTCATATAATTCACTCATACTTTTAAAACGACCATAAGGCATAATGTACTATCTCTCTCTCTAATTTTCAATCAGCGCCCGTAAAATTAAAGTGGCAAAGTAAAATGAAAGTGATTAAACTGCAATCAATATAAAAAACATTTTTTTACTGAAACCACGCATTTTTTTTAAATATGTGTACTGAAAACAGAATCGTTCAATATTTAAGTCATACGTACACTGCAGAATAATTTTCATAATTTATATAGTATCTTAAGAATTATTCTACAAAGATTCATCATAAAATTCAGTTTTTAGTTTTATTTTCAAAAAGATTTAAATGACGTTAAATATATATTTTTTATTTTGTTTTTATCTATGAATATACTTTAAAAAGTTGTGAAATCTAAATTTTATACAATCCTTTGGTCCTAAGGGATCATATTCTCGAAATATTCGTGACACTGCAACTTTTAAATAAGTAAATGATCTATCTATTGCTGTCAGATATGATAAATTTATGAACTTTTGAATAGAATAGTTTAGAACAATCAACATTTTCATAATCCTAGGCCAATAAGTCTTGAGAAACCCTGGGCGCTGATTGAGATATCATCTTTGAGACGGTCGATGAAGTGGTCTAAAATCACCCATTTTTATTAAATAGTGATATTTAAATATTCATAAATAAGAGAGTTTTAGAGACTAATTTAGTTGATTGGAAAGCCACTGTTTTTATTATAAATATTGGTATCTCAAGAATATTTTGTTAAATATGATTCGCAGAGCAGAGGATCCAGATAAACATTCGTCATTTATTAGAGTATTTATAGATTCAACTTATATAAAATATAATTGTTTACTTCATTTAGACAATTTTACTACATGCATTTCTATTATTAAAGGTTTACAAATTAGCCGTTGGGCATTGAATTGAAAGGATATATATTAAACCATGTTTACCTTAAGTAGAACTGATTTATGGAATTAATAATGTAGGTATTGTAAAAGATCACAGAAATCTTAGTTTGCATTTTCTTTTTATAAAATATCCTATTTCATATTTATTTCATTTCATACAGACACATGCCTGAAATTACATTTTTGTATGTTTAATTTGCAATAACAATTTACTTATTTTTTTAGTTTAAGCTTTTGTCAATATGATGGCAACATATTGCTAAAAGCTAGTAATTAGATCATTTTTCCTATGCACGCGTAACGTGCTCGTGCAAGTTAAATTTTATAGTGTTGAAATATAATGTTGAACAATATGGTTAAAATATATCTTTACAAATTCGTTAAAAATAAGAACTTAGTTTATAGGTTAAAGCATTGGTATCATTAAAAAGATAATTTTTTGAACTTTAACTTCATGCAAAAATCCATTTTGTGCTGTAATATTTTCGGAACTTATAGCGAAAAAACGACGAAATTTCGATTGACATTTAATTAATTAAAATTTTAATTAAAAATTTTAAAGAATTGCTCCGAGGTGCACATATCCATCCTCCAAGGTATAAACATGCCAAATTTGGCAGCTGTAGGTAAAACGGTATGGTCGGTAGAACACCAACATACACACAAACACATTGAGCTTTATTAACGACGGGTTAATTATTTGGATATAGTTCATACAAAAGTACTAAAATCGCGATTAAAAAATGGGAGGGTGGGAATAGGAGGGTGAAAATTTGGGGTAATAGGTATTTTTTTTTGATGCCAAATAAAAAAATAATAATAATAAAAAATTTGTCAAAAAAATAGAAAACAATTTTTGGATATGGACACCCTAATTACCTAGCGTTATGAAATATACTTTACGACATATTCTCATACCTACCAAATACACATAAAAATTTCATAAAAATCGGCCGAGCCGTTTCAGAGGAATACAAACACAAACACCGTGAAATGAGATTTTTATAAATTAGATATATTATTAAGATTCTGATAGGGATTTCTGACGCATGTCAATCCCAAGTAAGGGAAACACAGTGACCTTTTAAAAAAGAATGTGCTTATTGGACGTTTTTCTAAGCCTTTGCACGGAGCGTGTGAATGTGTCAGCGTTTAGCCGATGCAGCAATTTTACAAAGCTTCTCTTGAATTAATTAAGTAGAGACAGTGAAATCGGATCAGGAAATAAGAGAACATTTTAGAATGAAGTTGCTATGGGCTAAATTAAGATAAAACCTTGGAAATTAATTAAATTGAAATTACAGTTTAAAACATCATAACACACACACACACACACACACACACACACACACACACACACACACACACACACACACACACACACACACACACACACACACACACACACACACACACACACACACACACACACACACACACACACACACACATATATATATATATATATGAATCAAAAATACGAATTAGAAACGACAACCCTTTTGTTCGAGCACGCATGTATGTGTGTGTAATTCTTAGCTTTCTTATATGTACAAACATTTCCTCACTAAATTATTGTTTACACATAAGATTGCTTTGGAGAAAAGCTGAAATTATATTTTAAATTAAATGAATTTCATTTTGGGGGAATTGATGCCTTCTTAAATTATATAGGGAAAAATAACTCTTTTAAATCAATTTTCTTCGAATCGTCAATTTTTCATTAAGATGTGAAGATTTAAAATGTGAAAGCAGTAGAAAAGTATTATTTCAAATAAAATTTCGTCCGGATACTTTCCCCTCATTTTTTTTCGAAGTGTGTTAAATATGAAAACAACGCAACGTTTCAAAATGCCTGCTGATTGAAATCGGCGTGTGGATAAAAGGTTTACAGAAAATCAGCAGACGTTTTGAATGTGGGAGGTCCGTCCTTTATTCGTCCTTTCCCTGAGTTCACTCGGCCCTTTACTGCCATTTATGACTCAACTTCCGGGTTAAAACACTATCTGAAAAAGAAGATCAATATTTTTCGTTTAAATAGGCAATTACTAAACACATGTGGAGATTTGAATATGTTTTTTTCCACACCACTCTTTCTGATATTTGCAGTTTTATTTTGTCTTTGGCTTTTTATATCTTTTCAAGTTTTTGTTTTAAATAAAAAAGTGTAATCAGAATAATTTTATTTTATTGTTCGCCTTATCTTAATATTGATACTTTTTTAAGAATCCCTTTTAAAAACCGTTTGCGAATATATTTGATTCATTGATCTTGATTGTTATTATTGTACATTTAAATTTAAAATGTTCGTAAAATATAACTTAGATGACTTAATCTAAAAATAATAATAATAAAGCTAAAATGTAAGATCTCAGGAGACTGTACGATTTATGCGAAAAAGAAAGTTAATGAAGCATTTTTAAAAAATGTGTTTAAATGACATTTGGATGGACACTTATTAATGCTATTATTAAATTTGTCGCTTATCGTATAATGCCATTGCATATATTCTAGAATTTCCGATTGAATACTTCCGCAAATATTTTCAAATGCTTTAAATCACACCAGAACGATTACTTAAAGCAAATGTTTATATATTAAAACTGGAAATGCGTGGATAAAAGAAAGAGGAAATGAGGGTTTACTGTTAAGTTTTCAGCACATTTTTATTTAAAATTATCAAGTGGACTAATATACAACAGATAATGGTACCTGAGACATAGTCATCATTTGTTCCATTAAAATAATTTGCTTTAAAATATGGAATAAACTCTTTACTATTTTGTTTTCATAATATTCTGACTCAGTGCTAACTCGATCATTCCACCAGAACGGGGAGCTAGTCCATCTCGTTTTTAATCAGTAGCGGATTTAGGTATTTCGCAATCATAGGCAATTGCATAAGGCAGTGCACAGAATGAGACCGTTTTTTCAGATAAAGTGGTCAATTTAATTTCATACTTCAACGCAATTTATTTTGTTTAGGTTAAACTATTTTTTTAATTTCATTAACTTAATAGAAATGTATTTCGTTTTATTGATTTATTATGACTCTAGATTTCCTGGCTTTCACATTTCTGCACAACAGTATTGAGACAAACTTTCAGTCTCAATAAATATTCTATTAAATAAGTGAACATAATGAAACATATAAGAAACTGACTGATATATGATAAAGTGTTGCTTATCTAGCATTTTGTAATTTTTAGCATTGGTACTTTTTACAAGCTTATCAATAATCAACTAGAAAAATGAAGTTCTTTAATTTGACCGGTTTGTGGCCTTATCTCATCCTGGTGGCTCTAGGCATTGGCTTAGCTTATCTTGTTGGAAATCTGCTACTGAATTTAATACTAGAACTGCAATCATAAGAATATTTGTGGGATATGATCCCAGATCAAATTTTTATTTCTCAGTGGCATTGCAGTGTAAATTGTGTTTTATTTTAATGGTTGCCTAAAAAGAGCATTTTTAAATTAGAAATATTGGTAGTTATGTACTTAGAACACTTACACCTGTTCTGTTCATTGTGTTATCAGCTGTCCAATTTTCTCTCTGTCATAAAACCTAAAAATTGAGCTTTAATCTGGAACGGAAAACTAGTAAACTTAACTAACCCAATGAAAATGTGCTAGTAAAATATAGAATAATAATAAATTAATTCTCTGGCTTCAGAATTATTTGTTTCATAGTTTTACGAATTTTTTGTAAAATCTTATAAAATTTTTATTTATTGTTTTACTGGAAAATTTATTTTTTCTGCAATAAGAAAATGCTATTCTAAATTAAAATCACAAGTAAATATTAACACAAATTCACAAGACTGAAGAGTAATAATATATTTTTGTACAACAAATTATATTACAGAAAAGAACAGTAGTGTTTAGAAATATAAAAATGAAATATAAAAAATTCTCATCATTGTTTACTCTTTGCAATTCTTCGAAACTAGAAAAAACAGAAAAATGCTAGATCTTCACACTTGACAATAAACAATAGAAGAATAATGTTCTTTGCTGTTAAAACAGATTAGTTACAATGATGAAATATTTTTACTAATGATCATAATTTTTTAATACTTAAATCTCAATTAGATCGTACCGCGTTTAATTAAACAACAACTTTTTTATTCTGCAAAATGTCATTATTGGGGAAAATATTATTATTATTATTATTATTTTCGTTACTTTGACAAGATCAAAGTAATTGAATATTATAATTTTTTCTTTCCAAGAAAAACAATTACAATTTGTAGGTATCATGCTCTGATTTAGACGCTTTTCACTTTTTTATAACTCGGCATCCGAATAGGGAAGAGGTTTGAAATTTTAGGAGTGTTTCCGAGTAAGATTAAAGCGAACCAATGACTGAACAGATAGCTTGATTTAAAAGATCCAACACTTTGGAAGAACTCAACAGATGGATTTTGAAAGATTTGATTATGCCATCTTTATCCGACTTTCGTTCGCAAATTGATTTTATTTACAGCTTTTAACACCTTCTCATCCCATTTTTTGTGTTTATTTAATTTAATTATTAGAGAATTATTCCGATATTTTTCGGTTCTGCTCTGAAGATATATTCGATTTATTTAATTGTAAAATTCTATAACTCGTTTATCACATCTATTTTGATTCCAAAGAGGATAGATAACTGCTGTCACAAAAGTTAGACTGAACCACTACAGTCAGTTGAAAAATGGGTAAGTTAGTTGTATTCTTTTTGTGCTTGATATAAAAAGTGATTAGCATAACATTTTTGAATATTTATGAACATTTAATGCCTTCTTCGGGATAATTTCTCTTTCAAAATACAAATACTTAAAATATATTTCATATTTTTTGTATGTAATTTGTTTTAAATAAATTTCTTAATATGATGGCAATTTAATCGCAGTATGATTTGTTAAATATTTTGAAGTGTAAAGTTCATTTCAATTTATATTTTTAAATATTAATTTCATTTTAAAATAATAGTTTCAATGCATGTCTATTGGAGATTTATTGCAACAAACAGCAGTAGAATTTTCAGTTACCTACTTGGACACCAGCGTACTTCGAAGGGTATTAATGTACTCTCTTAAAAAAACTTCTAAAAATTTTTATTAATTAAAAATTTCTCAACAAGGTCTAACTTTTTTTTTTTTTTTTTTTTTTTGCAAAATTTCGATGGCACCTATCGTCATTGAAAAGATTTTTCACACTTAAATTATTTAATTTATTTAACTTCATTCATTTTACATTTAAAATTAATTATACTTTTATTAATTATAATTACATTTTATTAATTATATTTTTACACTTTATTTAATTATATTGGTTTAATTATTTCAAAAATTTAATTTATGAAAAAAATTAAGTTAAAGTTTTTTCTTCATTCTTTTTAAATAATTCTGCTAAAATCAACTATACAACTTAGCAGTTACGAAAATTGTCTGTTTCTGGACACTACTTTTCTTTAACAAGCTGCTGTCCTTAACCTTGCGCAAGATTATATTTTCCCCTTCAAATTATAAATTTGTTACAATGAAATATTTTAATATTACTTTATGAAACTTGTGCACAGAAAATCTTAATAATAATTGTAAACAAAAAGACTTCATTGCAAAAAATAATTTTGATAATTTCGAAATTTATTTTAATATTGCAATAAATTTTCGTGCAAAAGGTTAAAACGATAAAATTAAATTCTGTTAAAATCAATGCTAAAAAAGTTTAAACAAATGAAAGGCAACCCTCTTTGTGAAGTTTCCATTATAACGCTCTTTTGAAGCATCCTTTAATAAATTAAATTTCTATCCAGAAAAAAAGCTTACTTATTATATGTGCTAAAAAGCAGAAATTTTATGCACTCATGTTTCAAAGCAATAGTTACAGAATCATTTATAAACTGATATTTTTCTTGTTTGCAGATCAATCAGTAATGCGTGGTGGATATATTGGCAAAAGGAAACGCTCGCCAATTTGGACTTTCTTTACTGCTGTTGATGAAACCCATGCTTGCTGTAATATTTGCAAAAACAAACTCTCTTATGAGACAACAGTTACAAATTTGACCAAGCACATGATGAAAAAGCACCCGACAGTAAGATTAAAAGAGCTTCAGCGAGCATCTTGTAACATTCAGGTATTAACTGGCTTTTATGTTGTCATTTTTTTACTTGATTAAGACCAATTAAAAATTTTTTTATCATTTTTTAGTCTGTATTAAAAACCTTTTTGACTAAAATTCACAGATTTTAATTATTTTATCTGAAGGACTGTTCCTTTATCTTTTCAAAAACCTTTCTATTTTATCTCCACCATAAATACAATGAAATTAAAGAAATTTTAATAAAAATTAATGACTAAAAGCGGAACTATAAGCAAAGTTTTTTCATTGTTTCTATTTCGATCATTTTAAAAGTGTTATCTTTTCCTATTTTTTATGCTATTCCAGATCTTATTTTGAACTAATTCCTATATGAACTTCTTTATTATAAACTAAAATAATCTAAATCACTATTGATTTGCCACTGATGTTACAAATTTTGACAATAAACAAATGGAACACATTTAAATCATATTTATGATGCATATTATTTGATAGAAGCATCTCCAGGGATGTAAAAAATGCCTTATCAAGTCAAATAGTGAAGAAATATTGAAAACATCTTGTGCCAGCCGATCACAATATTCACTAAAGAACTAAAAAAAAAAAATCTATGGAAACAATTCTAGAATTGAAAATCTAAAAAATGAATTACGCTATGGGAAAAAAAAACCTGTAGCCTACAAATTTAAGAACAATCCTCTTTTCATCTGATTAAAAATATAAACTTTAAACTCGCTTTTCTGAAAGTGTGATTTTTCCAAAAAAAAAAAAAAAAAAGTTTTTCAAACACGATTACTAAAATATTATTATAAATATCATTCTAAAATTTGGCATGTATTTAGTTTACAATACTACCTAATGATGAATCAAAATATAAGTGCAATGATAAACTATTGTAAAGTTATGCACCTTTTTAGCTCTAAGAAAGGATAAAAATTTTACAAAGATATGATTTTATTTGAACTCTTGTAATTTGCAAGAATTTTGAATTACTATTGAATTTGTGCTACAATTACTAGCCAATACATCAATGATTATATACACCAGAGGATATACTATTCCTACAATTTGTTTTTAATTGAAACCATTTTAATATAAAACAAATTGTATTTCGGAAATTTCTAAATTAATAATAAAATGGAAAAAAATATTTTTCTATGCTAAATAAAATTTTTGCATAAATGTTATATCAAAATAGAAAAATATTGCTCCAAATATCATTAAAAAAAAGTCCTTCTGACGTAGTCAGTTATTTTAATTTCAGATAAGTTGTAAAAATTTTGGTAAAAGGATAACAAAGAGTAATCATTGAAGCTGTCCTTTATTTTAAAATATAAATTAAAATTTATATTAAATTTCAAAGGAATTTATTTATAAAAAAGATATGTTTGTTCCAAGATGAATAAATTGACAGAAATATACCTGTATAATAAAGATTCTACTGTTTGGCATTTTATTGAGAAAAGTTATTTTGAAAAACTAGCATGAAAATAGTAGGCTTAAGGAGTTGCTAAAATTATTGTTTAAGGGATACATACATTGAAAATTTGTTTAGTGATATGCTTTTCTAAAGTTTGCATTATTAATTAATTAACATTAAATTAATTAACATAAATTAAGTTAATGAATTAAGTTAACATAAGTTAAAGGAATTAACATGAAATATTCCATCAATATTATTATATTGACATGAAATTCTTCAAATATTCGTGAGCATTTGTAATAGTTGATAAAAATAAACAACTGAAAATTTCGTCAAACTGAAACTAGGCATTTTTTGTCATCTATATTATTTACTGAAATGAAGTATTGATAAGATGAAATGAATTATACACTATGATTAAATTAATGCATTTTGAATCAAATTTCAGTAAAAAATAAAAATAGTTTTTTTTTTTTAAAATAATATATGCCTTTAAAAAAAAAAATGTATATTTCAAGTTGGGAGAGTCTTGGTCCTCAAATATAAGAAATTAAATCGTCTTGCAAACGATGTGAAAAAAACCTGGAAAATTAGCCTAATATTTTTTAACGAATACAAAGAGCGCTCTTTTCTTACTATGAGCTTGCAAGATGAATAATAATACTATTATTAATATATTATATTATGGATAAATAGTAATTATTATATCAGTAGCATGAAAAAAACTCTGAGCGCACGAATTTTTCTTACTTTTTTTAATATGCATGATTAATGTCATTAATTTTACATAGCAATTTAATTAAAAATTCCAAAATTATATTGAACTAAATACATTTTCTTTTTTTTTTATTCAAACAATAAAAATTAAAATCTATCTGCTTCTGCTATCAAATTCTTCATGAAAGATTCATATCTGAAAAATATATGACTTATTAGTACTAGTTAAACTTGACCCTAAATTATTTTACAGGTTAATGAGGAAGCAATTGATGAGCCTATTCCAGGGCCTTCAAGAATTTCTACCTTGGAGCCTGAGAATAATGGTATTATAAAGAACATAGAAAATTCGGGAAATATGTTAACTGAATTCCCGGCATCTCATTCAATAAAAACCTCAGTGCAATTGTTTGAGAAACGGATTTCAAGTTATTTAACAAAAAAAAAAAAAAAAAAAAAAAAACCTAACTCTTAAGGAGATAAGAAAAATTAATACTGAACTACTAAAAGTATTTATTTTTGACTATCAGCCTTTTAGTATAGTATGCGATAGAGGATTTAAAGCTTTTGTCTCAGCTTTAAATCCAGCCTACCGGTTGCCAAGTAGAGACACAATAGTAAATACATTATTGCCATCTATTTATGAGGAAGTATCACATGACGTAGAGCGGGCCTGTTTCACCATTAAAAAAGCTTGTGTTACAGCTGATTACTGGACTTCAGTGGATAATGAAAGTTTTATGGCGGTAACTGCACACTATTTAGATGAAGAATTCAAAATGAACTCTTTACTTTTGGAGGTTTCCGTTTTGTTTGTGCCTCACACAAGTTCAAATCTCGCCTCAGGAGTAGCAAGAATAATTGATAACTGGAATTTAAAAAATAACTGGAATTTAAATAATAAAATGCTGACAATACCAGCAATATCGTCCGAACAATAAGAAATGAGCTCAGATGGCCGCATTTGGGATGCTTCGCCCATAATCTTAATTTAATTATTAAAGATGCACTGGCTGAATTTTCTGATTTGATTGAAAAAGTGAAGACTATTGTCTGTCATTTTAAAAGAAGCTCTCTGGCAAATTCCAAACTGTTGGAATGTCAAGTAACAGCAGGTAAAGAGGCTAAAGAAATAATACAAGATGTTCCAACTCGATGGAACTCAACATTTCATATGATAGAACGGTTTGTCGAGTTGGAAAGCTTCATAAGAACGACAGTTGCCCTCTTAGATGCCGATCTGCCTCACTTAACAACGAAGGAGTGGAAAACATTGCAACTATTATGCAAGATTTTGAAACCGTTTGAAGATGCAACAACGATGGCAAGCGGGGAGAATTACATTACTGCTTCTTTAGTCATCGTTGTTGTAAATGGTTTAAGAGATGTTTGTGCAGTACTATTAAACTCCCCTGATGTGCTACAAGATGCATTTGCGAAAAATACTGTAACAAATTTAAATCATTCTTTGCTAAATAGATTAGGAAATGTAGAGAATGATAAAATTCGGGCAACGTCTACATTTTTAGATCTGCGTTTTAAAGATGTGGCGTTTAAAAACAAATTAACTGCCGAAAATGTAAAATGGCAGCTAACTAATTCAGTAGCAAATATGCTAAATGAAGGTGTTGATGATCAAGTTGATAACAACCAGGCAATGGATAATAGCACAGATTTTCAACAACTGACATTATCTTTATGGGATAGTTTTGATAGAAAGGTCTCGGAACATAAGCCAAAAGGGACAATAAATTCAAGGGCCTTATTAGAAATAAATAGATATCTCGAAGAAGGGATCATTAGCCGAAAGTTAGATCCGTTATTATGCTGCATATTGTATATTATTCCAAGTTTAGTTTAAAATTATGTTTTTTTTTTTTTTTTTTTTTTTGTTATATGATCGAATAAAATTCATTTGAAGTTTCTCCAAAGTTGATTAGTTTAAAAATTTGAAATTATTGATTACCATGAAATAATGATATTCAAAACTTCATAAAAATTTTAATTTTAGTTTATAAAATGTAAATACGGAATTTTGTTAATGTTTTAATAACAGTTAAAACTTCTAGTTCATAGCTCGATAAATTTTCTTCCTGAAGTATTGTTTTTTTACTCATATGACCTATGGGATGTAAATTATCATCGTCGTCAGCTGGAAGAAGGATTCCACCGTAACCTAATTTGGAAGCATCTGTATGGAGTTCCAGTTTGGAACCTAGTTTGTACTGCTGTAAAAAAAGGATCTTGCGATAAAGCTCTTTTAAGGGTCTCAAACGCTTTTATTTGAGGTGGACCGAATTCAAATGTTACATCATTTCTAAGTAAATCGCTTAGAGGTCTAGCTATTAAAGCATAATCTTTAATATACTTCCGAAAATATCCCGTTAAACCCAAGAAACTTTGGATTTGTTTTTCATTACGTGGTTGAGGAAAATTTAGTACTGCTGAAGTTTTTTCAGTTGATGGCCTAATTTGTCCATTTTCGATGACTTGACCAAGAAAGTTAATTTTTTTTAGATTTAACTGTAGGCTAAATTCAGAGGCTGTGTGTAAGACGCGTTCCAACTTTTGAATACCATTAGAAATGGTTGGGAGGGAATGATATCATTCAAGTAAACAATTAAACTTCCATCATGTATTAATTCTTGAAAAATACTTGAATGTAACGTTAGAATAAATGTAAACATAGCAGGTGCATTCATAAGTCCGAAACATTTTTAAAACTGAAATAATCCTTCATGGCTAATAAAAGCCGTGTACTTTCTGCTGCCTGGAGTCAAATCAATATGAAAGTAAGCATTTTTGAGATCCAATGTAGAGAAAATTTTGCCTGAGTGTAATTTATCAAAAATATCTTATATGTTTGGTAGAGGAAATTTATCTTTGATTGTTTTTTTGTTCAAAGAACGGAAATCAATACACAGTCTGGGTTTGCTATTTTAATATTTCACTAAGATAATTGGAAACGCATAATCAGAATAGCTTTTTTCAATGATACCCTGGGCAAGCCATTCCTCAATTTGCTTTGTAATTTGCGGTTTTTCTATGGGAGCAAGTCTACGAACCGGTGAGGTCACAGGGATATCATCAGTTAAAATAATAGACATTTGCAAATCTGTAATTCGGATTTTATTTGGAGAGTATTCATATTTTTATTAGATAAATACACTATATCAAGATCATTTTCAGAATAAACCTTTAAAACATTTGTACATACTTCCTTCACTAACCATTCAGAATTTACATCAGAAAAACTCTTTTGGAAACAAGTATCATTTATTAAATTAACATCAACCAATTTATCTTTATTCAAAGATGTATCATCACTCTGTAAATAAAATTCAGAGTCAGCATTCCTTTTCGAACAAGTAGTAATGCTTTTATTTTCATTTAGAAGAGAAGGTGAATTATTATCTTTTTTTATACAACAAACAGAATGAGAAGAAATATGTTTTTTTTTTTTTTTTTTTTTTATTCTCACGGATTAATTCATTCGATTTGTTTCCGGTAACAACAGAAGGAATTATGCAACTTTGGTATTCTTTTTCTCTTGATGATTCACGCTCGGATTTATTTTCAGAAACGCATTCAGTTGTAGAATTTTTATTGGAAAAAGCATTTTTAAGATCTAAATAGCTATTAGTTGGTATAATACATTCAAAAGAAATATTTGTATCTTCAGCTGCTAAAAATCGTTTCGCCTCTGATTTTTTATCAACATGACTAATACCTATCGCTTCTAACGGAAGACTGGCAATTGAACTGTTCGCTAATTTAATTTTTGTGCTACGGCCTACATAATTTAATTTCTTTACATAATTAGGATTAATAATCATTATCACGCTTCCGCTATTAACCAAAGCTTTAATAGGAACGTCGTTTACAATAATATCTACGTATTCCAACTCAGCGATTATTAACTCTTGTGGAATTTCATTTGATTTAAACATGGAGTTTAAAGGATTTGAGTTATGGGATCTTCTCTGATTGTTATGTTGTCTAGCATAGTGGACAGAATTCTATTAAATGCAATGTAGAATTACATTTAAAACAAGTTTTCCTATCAATATTTCCATCATATACATGAGAGAATTATTGACACGCGACCTTGAGCTGTAGTCATGTGTATTTCTGTTCTCTTCCCAAAACAAACTTTTGTTTCTTGCGCGGAAATAAATGTCTATTTCTTTTCCTAACGTCAGTGATTTTAACCGGTCTGAGCCTTGTTTGATCAAAATGAGCTCGGATGTGTCCTTGTCAAGAGTGCTGGTTAATTTATCAGTTGTAATTAATTCACAGAGTCGCAAAATCTTTCACTTTTCTTAGTTCTAAATAATATTCTAAATTCGCTAAATAATATTCTAAATCTAATCTTGAGACGAATTGCACGTGATTTTCTCCTCTAAATCTTTTGGCGGCTTGAAAGTTATCCCAAAATTCTTTAGCAGATTGTTGGAATTCTCTTAACATTATTTTTTTGATTCGTCATAATCTTTTATTTCGCTTTCGTTCGCGTATTGTTTTGAAAGCACGTTCAAAAATATTGAAAAACAAATGTGCGGATATGTCAATTAGGGATTGCAATACCGAACCAAAATTACAATACTGGTATTCGGTATTTTGTAGATCTTAATACCGGTTTTAATACCGGTATTAGAAATTTTAGAAAAAGAAAGAAACACAGGTATTTTTTTTTTTTTGTTTTATTTGCCAATTTTATTAGAAAGGGTAAATATCACAAAAAATAATTTGTAATTTATAAATTATAACAGTATATAAAGAATCACAAAAAAGTAAAGGAAAAACTTATTTATTTAAATCACAAAAAATTGTATTCACTATTCAGTCTGTGGTACTAATACAAATTTTTGAAATGTGATCTTTAAAAACATAATGCATCGATTGTACTGTCATTAAGCCTGAAAAGTAATTTTGTGCAAAAATTACTAGTTGTCGAAAACGCTCTTTCGGCATCTACGATAGTTAGTGGTACTGTTAGCAATGCGCGATATACTTTTTCCAAGTATTTACCTCTAAATCTCTCATCTTCAAATAAATCGATTTCTTAATCGAATAATTTAATTTAATAATCGAATCGGTTTTTTATATAGCTAATTTCTGCATTGTATTTTGGTTCATTGAAATTCTCTTATTTATCGCTAATTCTAATTTTTGTTCAAGAGACAATTCTTTTTCACTATCGACATTAGTGTCATCATAATCTTCGATAACTGAACAGAATTCTTTTGAATGTGGATAGGTTTGTGGGTAAAAACTTTCAAGAAAATTTACTATAAACTTAATCAGATTTGAATTGGTTATTTTCTTCTCTTCTTTTTCATTTTCATTTTTAAAATCATTATAATTATATAAATACCATAAGACATTTTCTATTTCGATATGCCTTTCTTCTGTGCGATTTTTGAATGTAATATATAATCTTCAGATAGTGATATGTGCTGTTCTAGTGTGATATTGCTGTTAGGAGTAAACGGTGCCAACGTGTTTTAAAATCTAATATTAACATATATTCTGTTTTATTTTCAGTTAGTATGTATTTTAATAATATGTCATCTTTTATAGAGGAAAGTTTAAATATCTTAACAATTTTTCGAACTTTATAAATTATAGGAAGCAATTCTTGATGGGTTAATATTTCATCCTCATTAGCAATAACTTCTTCAACAATTACATTGTTATTACCTTCATTGTCAATATCACTCTCACTCTTACTCTCTTCAAAGTTGGAATCCGAAGTTTCTATATCCACAGTATTTGGATTCTTCTGTTCTTTATTTTTTTATATATATAATACATCTATTACTCCTAATTGAAATCCATGAGCATAGCACAATTTCTGATTTGCACCAATCAATTTTCCAACTTTTTTTCATAACTATTGCTCCATCAGTCATTATGGATACAATTTCTTCTTTCAGGGATAATCCATGTTTCGCTAATTTAGATTTAAGTAATTAATTAAGCCATTAATTAGTTAATTAATTTATCCCGTTAGGGAGACATAAAAACAAAAACGTATACTATTTTGCTATGTTGGCGATCCCTGAACATATAGTGGAGACAATTTTAAAAATTTCTAGTAAATACCGAAAAACCGGTATTTAAACTTGTGAATACCGGTATTACAAAATTGTACAAATGGCTCAAAATACCGGTATTCGGTATCCCGGTATACCGGTATTGCAATCCCTAACGTCAATGTGCGGATATTTTTAATTATTTGCTCGATGGACACCGCAAGATTTTCTGGAGGAGGTCCGTTAGGACTATTTACTCCGGTCGCTTGAACGTTTCTCATACTTCTTCATTAGCTAAAGTTAGTTTTAATTTTTCTAATTCAAACTAAATTTTCTTTTCACGCGCTTGTTCTGCCTCTATTTTTCCGCGTTCCTCTAGAGATGATAATGTCTTTAAGAAATTCCAATTCTGATTCCTATACTCTTATTTAAAAAAAAAAAAAAAAAAAAAAAAAAAAAAAAAAAAAAACCCTTGATTTCAGCAAAAAAAAAAAAAAAAAAAAAAAAAAAAACGTTTTTGTTTTCATTGAAGTTTAATTGCTTCCACTTTAATTAGAAATTCAGATTTTACGGGAACCGACAGAGTATTAGCGAGATACGCAATGCAGTAAACAAAACAATCCAAGGATCTTGTGATAACATGAGCAGAATAACATTAATTTTTGGTGTTTAAAAATATTTTGCTGCAGAAGCTATTAAGAAATCAAGCTACACAAAATATTTAACAGAAAAAATCTTTATTATTTTTAAAAATTTTATTACCGAATCCCGACGAATCAGCTGGTTATTATAGACGGCTAATCTAGTAATTTATATTAAACAGCATCTTTTAAAATTATTGCATATTTTTTAACTGTTTGGCAAACTTTTGTTTCATATTTTAGCATTCTTAAAATTTTAATGTAACCAGTTGACTCTCATATAACTTCTTTTCCCTGTTTTTTTCAAAATCATGGTTTTTAATATGTACCAATGCACATTTTTGAAAAGTAAAATTTAAGCTCTTAAAAACCATTATTAACCTGGAAACTAAATATTTCATAAGCGGCCAATTGTATGTTAGTCTCAAGCAATCATTTTATGTTTGATCCAAATTTGTGGTTAAAATTATTATTTACCTGAAATCTTTTCATCGGTAATTAATTGTGGTTGGGGGCTCTTAAAACCACAGAAAGAATTAAATATAAAAATTGTACGACGTGGAAGTAAATGTGTTTTACTTTTTCTTGTATATAGAAGAAGTAAGTGCAAGGGAAGCAAATAAATATGTGAATAGTGGAAAGTTTGTTATAATTTGAATTTTAATGCAGTTGCACATCATAAAAGATTCTTATTTAGTTATTTTTTATTGCAAAATCAAATTAATCTATTCTTAATTTTTATGAACCCAAAAGAATTTATACATTCATTTAATGGCAATGCAATAGTAATTTTAACCCACAGAAAAATTGTGAAAAAGTTAAAACCCTAAGTCCTTCTATAGTAAACTTACAGAATAGTGCAGTAGAATAAGACTATTAATGAAAAAAAAAATTAATACAGTAAAAATCGTATTTTTCCGGAGGTTACGAGAAGCAAACCTAGTATTCGCCAAATTTTAATGAACACTATGAAGAAATATGGTATAATAAAAATGTACAGTAATTAATGAAGAATTTAATTCATTAATGGTTATAAAATATTCTAATAATACTATTTTTTCGGTACTATGAAATCATATCAGTTCTACTTATTCTTTAAAACGCACGCACGCACGCACGCACACACACACACACACACACACACACACACACACACACACACACACACACACACACACACACACACACACACACACACACACACACACACACACACACACACAAAAGCAGATACAAATATTTTAGTAGCAGAACAAGAAATACAAAATTCGACGCGATAAGCAACAGGTGTCTTGACACTGCTTCCGGATGGCAGGAAATTAATTAACATTCTAACTGGGTGGAAAATCTACAGAAAGGGAAAGCAGTATCTTTGCTTAATTTGTGATACTTAAAAGTAGTAAATGTTAAACAAGGCAGGAAATGGAGAAATTCAATTTTAAAAGAATCGTATTTCAGTGCAATGCATAAATATATTACGTCATCCATCTTTAAAAATTAGATTTAAAACAGAAATTCTAGAAAAAAAAATTATATTTTTTCAAAATACTTTTTAAAGAATAACAAAAGCCTATAAAAGGAATATAAAATTAGTTATGCTTAGAATAATCCACTCGCTTAATGATTCTTTCTAATTGCATAGAAGAAATGAATGGTTTCATTTACAAAGACCTATGAAATCACATCCATAAAAGTATTTATTTTGTATGAGAAATATTTACAAGGCAATATTTTTTTCAAAATATATTTAACAAAAAAGAATATAAGACCTCTTTGTTGTATAATATGTGGAAAATAATCAACTTAAAAAAAGAAATTTTCTTTTCACTTTATTATTATAAAATTAATCATTATCAGATTAATGTACCATGAAACCTTCTGATAAACACTAACAATGCTTCGTTATCAAAAATAGCAGAAATAAGATAGAATTATGAAAAACTGCAATTACAAATTCAAGCAAAATAAATTTCAAGTTTCCTCAGTATTGATGTTTCTACCTTGAAATACTGAAAAATGTATTGAAAAAAATATTTTATTCATAATGCTTAAAAATTTATACTCGATCGATCATTCTTAGGTGAATGTACCAAAAAGACATCGAAGGAGTTAGTCGATTTCAATTTTATGTACGACATTAGTGGAAAGAAAATCTCAGAAACACAAAAAATTCTTCTCTTGTGTCCTGAGGGTCCCATCGTGACCCCCGTGAGATGTCACGGTCCCCTCCCCTTAACGCGAATAAAGAGAAGAAGAAATCTGTGAATCGGTCGAAAATGAACGCAGCGGTTATTCTTACGGCCGTATTCACCAAACCGGTTGCTAAACATCGGATCGTTCAACCCATGATCAACGATTAATCATCAACCATTGATCATTGGTATTCACGAACGGTAATTTCACGACTAAGCATTAAGGTTACGACAATCAGCTTTTTCTGCCTTTTTCAACCGGAAATGGATCTTCATTGGTCTATATATATCACATGATTATCAGCTGATGGGTGGCGCTGTTTCGTGTTTTTGTTGTTATTTTGTTTCTTTCCCAGATGTGTACAAGGATCAAACGAGAAAACGAAGGTGATATTGCCTAGTGATAATCTCACCGATTTGCTTACATGATATTATAGCTTTTCGTAGGATTGTTTCTCTGACTATACATTATTAACCAAGTATATTTTAAATATTCACTGTATTATTATGTAATAAAACATTTGAGCATTTGCTCTCTTTTGAATTGAGAATATGCATATTAGCTGTGCTTTGAATAGTTTTCCAATGAATTAAACTTTTACAAAAGGTCTATCTGAATTAAATTTTTGAAAAAAATGCATATTAACCTTAAATTAGTTAATTTACTTATGGAAATATTTAAACATTTTTTATATAATTATAGAGTATATACATAAACAATAGAAATAACAAACTGCTGCAAACTGATTTCGCAAGTGAGGAGTTCATTGAAGTTTCTTCTAAACAATGAGTTTAACAAAAATTGTAGTATCCTGTATTTTTAATATAATAAAAGAGGAGGAAATGTAGTGTATAAAATCTTGCTTACAAGTATTATGACTTCCATATTAGTAAATAATTTTCATTTACACAAAATATTTCAATTTCCAAAGGTTATTTAAATTGTAATGAAAAGCAATGATATCTCTGGCAATCCCATATAATTGTTTGCATGAAGTTTATAGCATATATTACAAACTTCTCTTTAAGATTGTTATTAGACTTTCAGCATTTATTTTTAAACAAATAGGTTTTAAACTTCCACAATATATTATATTTTAAAAAAATACTAAGATTGTTTTTGGTGTCAATATTTAAATATGTATTAGCTGTCTACATATTCAGTAGTTTTTGAGATAATTTTTTTCCCTCAAAACTGAATCAAAGTAAAAAATACTTATTCTGTGGTATGCTTTTATTTCTATCGAAAAGCAAATATGGAAAAATTTTCTTTTATTAACTATCAGAATATTAAATTTTTACATATATTTTGTTAAAAAGATAGAAATTTATAGTTATAAATGTCAGAATATATACATATAAGAAGAATATATACATTCAGAATATATGCTGCAAATCAGAAGATTCAAATTATAAACAAAAGTCAGTGAAAATTGTATATGAATATTGAAGACCAACAGCTATTTCACCAAAATAAATATTC
The DNA here is from genome assembly GCF_947563725.1 of Argiope bruennichi. Taxonomy (NCBI): domain Eukaryota; kingdom Metazoa; phylum Arthropoda; class Arachnida; order Araneae; family Araneidae; genus Argiope; species Argiope bruennichi. The sequence goes on from NC_079162.1 coordinate 55,728,099, forward strand.
ATGCAATAAATTTGAATAGTATATAGTTATTGTGGAAGTGAAGAAGCTCATTTATACCTCATATCTAAAACTTTTTGTAAACAATGAATTTAGCAACTCTTTAAATTTGAATGGGCTAATTGTTAGCTTGACAACATGTACTTGACATTACAAATCAGTATAAAAATAATGTAAATATTGATGAAAACCATACTTATTTTAGAATTGATATCCCTGAATGAAATAAATGATTAATTTGCACATCATAAGCATTCACTTTTGTTCAAATAAATTGAGTGGCAAAACATCTACAATTAACAATACATTTTTTAACACTTTCTGCTTGATGATTCAAACTTAATCAAAAAGCAACACAGTTTAACTTGATTAGCCTGTCAGAAACTAGTAATGATATTTTAATTCTTTCAAGTTAATGTGAAATTGCATTTGTTTCAACAAGTTTTTGCCTTTTTTTTTTTTTATTTTTTTTTATTCCCAGGATTTTGTACCAAAAAAGTTATTAATTTTTTGATATTTTAACATTTAGTTTCTATTCATACTTGAATAATATCTGTCACTTTATTATATTAATTTCCAATGATGTTTTTAATTATTCATATCTTCATGACAATCATTACTTCCTGAAATCATAAACCTATGAGCACAACATCTAACTAAATACTGTTAAGTCAGCATAATTTCCTTTGTTTAATTGTCAAATTTTTCAACTCAGGATCTTGTGTATTTAAACAAGGAATCTCTTTCTATATTTAAATTTGATGAAAGATGATCCAAATTGAAATGTTTCAAAAAAGTAAAAGAATTTTTCACAAAATTTTTTTTCTTGAAATCATTTTAAATATTATTCTAATAGGTTACATTAAACTGTCAGTTAAATTAAATTGAATTTTTAAAATAAAAACCTCTTTTTTAAAATTTTATATTTGCATCATAATTTGTAGAAATTTGAATTAACTCGGATAAGTTATTATCTATACTTGTTTTTCAAATTCCAAAATTTTCAAATCCCAATTAATCTATTTTCTTTGTTTTTCACACACTTCTCAGAATGTCTTAAAATATGCAAAATTAAAAAAGGACTTCTGTATACAAAAATCTATTTTATTCAAATTTGACTCGAAAAGTAACATATATGAATTACAAAAGAAAATTCTGACAGAGAAGTTACAGCTTCTACAAGCATTAAAACAAAGTTCCATTAAAGGTACTTTAAAATATAACATTCATGCTGATTATTAATTCAAAATTCTTCTACAAGAATTACAAGAAAGTGTCAATAGAGGTGCAACATTAATGCTGATTCTTAATACAAAATTCTTCTATATGTGTCTTTTTATTTCTCTAATACATATACATATTGTAATAAGATAATGAGCACATAAAACCACTAAAAAATAACTACACTGATATGAGTCATACATGCATGTCATTTTCTATAAATCATAAAAAGAACAACATCAAATTAAAAATACATTTGATTTTCAAAGATGGGAATAAGGAATTATTTAGTCATTTCTATACAGATAAATTCAAAAAATAATCAGGTAGAGAATACATTAGAAATAATGTTAAAATTTGTTATGTAATGAGAAGGAAAACATTAATAAAAATTGGTAATCCTTTTCAGCAGATAACAAAGGTCAAAATTTGATTTCTTTAAAAAATGTTAATTTTATACACATTGTTGAAGATTAAAGCTGAAGTAAACTAATATTGTAAAAGAGATTAGCTATATTGAGTAACTAAGCACATTATTATATCACACAATTTATAAGTAACAAAAGTAATTTCTTTAAATTTCTAATTATTAATCATAATAAAAACTGCAATAATTCTTTTTCTATAAAATAAATAATAACATAAAAAATCAATTTACTAAAAAAAAAAAAAAAACTTATATACCCATGTGAAAACAGTGTACAATCATGGAAATGAGTCATACAGGAAAGTTTCAAAAATACAAAAAGCAATCCTGTATAATCATCACCAGACAGATGAAAAAGATTTTTTTGTTTGTTGCTTTTCTTTCTTTCTTTTCTTTTCTTTTCTTTTTTTTTTTTTTTTTTTCAGGAGGAAAAGGTTGTTCCTTATTTCTTCCATATCTTTGCAAGTCTTTAATCTGAGAAATGTGAAATAAGAATTAATTATATTATAAATAACTAATGAAAAAAATTGCTAATTTAACAATAATACTTACATGACATACTTAAAAATTGATAGTATAAACACAAATATTATAATTTATTTGATTATAATATTAAATATTTTAAATATTATAAGATTTGATATAAGACAAAAATTCCATTTTTTGTAACTAAATTTAGAATTCATTCATACAGTACTTTTTAAAACTTTTTTATATATATAAAAAAAAGACATAAGATATTCTATTCTCAATCACTAGAAATGTGCATTCTAAAATATTTGTAAGTGATTTCAGATAACTTTGGAAAATATTCTACAGAAAGAATATTTTTTTTCCTAATCTTAAAATATTATTTGTTCAACGAAAACATATTTATTATTTAGGTGGTTGTTTCTCAAAAACCCTTCTTGCTTTATTCATACAAAAATCTGCCGTAATCTTTGATATACAGTGGTATAATAGTAGGTGTAGAAGAATAAGATTTTTCAATATGGAATAAAGCATAATTAAAATGTTAAGTTTATATTGCAAATAATCTTTAATACTTGAATTCTTTATTATATTTTTACAGATTTACAAAATTGAAAAATAAAAGGAGCAAGGTTAAAATTGATTAACATGTACACTGTCTATGTAAAGAATGGGAAAATTTTCTTATAGCATAACAAATGCAAAAACTGTTACAGATGAATTCTAGTTATAAAAGTAATATTAAAAGTTAATTAAAAATGATTTGAAAAAATATTACATACATACATTATCAATTTTTAATAACTTATATCGCCATAATAACATAATTAAAAAAAATTTATAAGACTACACAAATGATATGAATATGTATAGATATGAAATAACTTATTTTATTAGCAAGTCATTAGATTAACCAGATAGAAAATATGCAATAAAATGTTTTTAATGGAAGTATTTTAAGGAACAAAAAACTGTAAAACAGTATTGACAAAAAACAGTATAATCGTACTAAACTTGATGAGTTTTCTAAAAGGTATTAATAAGTTTAGAAAATTCTTTTAATTATAATTCCTTTGCTTCAAAAATTTGAATGTTCACGGAATTATACAAATGACAGATTCTAATTTTAATTCCAGAAAATAATAATCAAAAATCAACTCGGATATAATAACAATAAAAAGGGATTCCCATATGAACGATGTAAAAGGGATAAATGTAAACATACCTCAAGTCGCTCAGATTCATTATTTGGTAGGTAAATGAATCTTGGCCTCATTTCAGCTATACATCTAGATACTTCATTTATAGCCCGGCAACATGATGACTGGATAGTTTGATTGAAATCACCAATTATTTGTTGACGACTTCCTGAAGCAAAAAAACGTAAGGCAATACACAATTTCTCTTCAGTAGTTACAGCACTTTTTCGTAAAATATTGGTGCTTAATTTCTCCTTCTCAAAGATAAAATGCATTGGAAACAAAATCACATTCATCTAACAAATCCAAATCAGAAACTCTGTCAGTGTAAATTATTCACCTCCTATCTGATATCAACTGCAATAGTTCCAATGTATCTAAATCCTCCATGTTTGTTTGAAAACTAATGTAACAGTTGTCCTTCTTGAGAACTGCGCATGCGGAAAACCGTTGATCAAATTTGATTATCGGAAGTCCGTGAATCAAAAAATGGGGCAAAACAGGGGGAAATCGTCAACCGATTTGGTGTGGTGAATACCGATTTGACTGCTGATCAGCGTTTAATCATCAGCCGATGTTTAACAACGGTTGGTGAATACGGCCGTTAGAATTATCGTATCATTGACGTATCGTATCGTAGAAATTTGTGAATCGGTCGAAAAGTGAACGGAGCGGTTATTCTTAGAATTATCGTATCGTATCACTGAAATTTATCAGAGCGGTGATTTCACTGCAAAGTGTGAGACTTCACTGGAAAGTGTAAAGTCACCGCTCCACTTCATGGGAGTGGCCTTGAATTTCCGATATTCGCATTTGAGGATACACTATTCCATAAAGATCATTTTTAATTGCTTGTATACTGTTTACTGCTGGCGCCATCTATTGGTAGAATATAGAACTAAAGTAAACATTTTAAAGAAATCGCATATATATTTAATTCAAATTTTTGAGAAAATGGTTTACTCCAATAAAGAAATTAAATAAATAGTTTTTAAAAAAATCGAATTTAAGAAGTAAGCTGAAATAGATAAATTAATTCAATCTCACGTTACTTAAATTAATAAATTAAGTATTAATTACAATTAATAAATTTTATATTTACTACTAATTAATAATTTTAACTAATAATATGATTAAATAACAGATATTTGGAACAAATATTTAAAAATAGCAATAACAAAATTATTTGTTATTCAAAAAATCGTGGATTATGCATCTCTAATTTCGAGGATAATTTTTGATAGACCGAACTAAGAACTGAATGCAATGGATGTCGAAGATGTTAAGTTCGCAGATTTTCAGACATCTGTTTCAAATGTCGTTCATTCAGCTTATAATTTGTACTACTTTTGGCAATATAACAAGTGAATAAGATATCGACAAGGTGATATTCTCATTTTGCTGGCCATTTTTTGCCGGCCGACTCTGAATTCAATGCGGTGAATGCCAAAGACCTTAAATCTGCAGATTTTCAGACATTTCATTGAAATGTCGTTCATTTAACTTATAATTTATACTAGATTTGGCAGTATATCCGAAAGTGAATAAGATATCGAATTCTGCCGAAAACTTTTGGACGACCGACTATGAACTGAATGTGATGAATGTCGAAGACTTTATCCACAGATTTTCAGACATTTGATTCAAATGTCGTTCATCAAGCTTTGAATTTTCACAACTTTTGGCAATATAACCAACAAGACGGAAAGTGAATAAGACGTATCCATTTTATCGAAAAATTTTGATCGGTCGATTAAGAAATCAATGCGAATGGTTGTCAACGAGTCCAAATTCTCAGTCATTTTATTTAAATGTCATAATGTTCATATAATTTATACTAAATTTTATTTAATATAATTTATATATAGCATATAATTTATACTAAATAATTTATATATAGCATATAATTTATACTAAATTTAGCAGAATAATCAATAAGTTGGCCAATGAATAAGATGTCACATTTTTCTTGACTAATCTTTGTCCTTCGGATAAGATTTCATCATAGATTATGGAAAAAAATTGTTTTCATCACTTCGATTACCTCCAGTGGAATTTTTAGAGAAATTGATGCTTTTATATTATTCATGAATAAGATGATATAGTTGTTTTCCATAATTCATCATTTAAATTCAAGTTCTAAAATTAATCGTCATCTGATTTACATAATTGTTACTTCCTCAGTAACGAATTGATAAATTTATTTTATTCATTTCACCATGAGAATAGTCTGACTAAAATTTAGTTAATGGTTAAACTAAATTTAATAAAACGCTCTTTTCTTTTGACACTCTTGTAAATATTCAAGCTAATAAGAGTTATTTTGCTGTAGCCACATTATGTGAATTCACTATGAATCACTGAAATATGTAAATTGTATAATTGCAAATTAAATTTATTTAACAGTAAAATATCTTTTCTTTTGCAATCTAATTTATCAGGCTACAATTATTACACTAAAGAAATATTACCGACTGCAAATGGTGACACAAAATAAATATATGTGGTATGGTAGCTTTTCAGTTACGCTAAAAGAAATTATACACGTATGCATTAAATTTGATAAATAAATTAGTACTTAAATTCTTCAGATTCTGCATTCAGTATTATAACTATATAATCGAAAAACGTATTGTTTTAATTTCTTTCCAAATGTTTCTATTTTCAATTACTCTTTGCAGCAAAAACTATATAATTACAGGTGCTTCTAAATTTTTAATAGATTTTGGATAAAGATGTCTTGATAAAAGGATAATTAAAATATTTTTTCATAGAATATTCATATATAACATATTAGCTCACGACATATGAATTTACTTAATTTCCTAATTAAATGGTTGCTCTTATTTGGGATGATTATTATTATTTTAATCCCTAGGCAAGAGTATTTGAATTAATGAGGCATCTTTAAGTGATTTTTGAATTTTAAATTACTTAATTCACTTAATTGCCGATTTAAAATTTAGTAATTCAATGCGCGAGTCAGAATCGCCATTGTTTATGAAGGGATTAAGAAAAACCAATGCATACAACTAATAAAACTCACATTTTGGGAGAAATAGTAACTTGCAATAACTTCTAGAGAAAAAAGTACTTACCCATAAGAACGCTTGTCTAAAAATGAAGAAAGCGGAGTTCATATTCAAGATCTAATTGTTTTTTAGTAAAATGCATTGGTTTTTTTTAAAGCCCAAATATCTATTGAAAAATAAATATATGGGAATCTGATGTTTAAGTAGTTCCATTTTTTACAAGTACATTTTTCATGTCTTAAATGAAATATTAAGCTTATAAATAAATTTACAAAATATATTCTCCTGTCTTCTCAAGAAACTACATCATTGTATCTTTTCCGCATTCTATATTGTACGTGTCCGAACTATAGTAAATTTTATGAGTACGCGCACTTATTCTCTTCGGATTCGAAACACCTCTGCTCGTTGTCGCAATCCTTATTTAGCAGATATTTTAGGTAGGAAAATATGCAGAAAAATCGATTTTTGGTGAAAACATCGAATATTTTTTATTTATTATTTTAGATTTCTAAAAAAGTTTCTTTTGCAAATTTTTTTTTTTCAACATTCATTTTATATAGATTCCACGATAAGAACATGCATCTGTTCGTTTAAAATGACACGCCATTCTAGCACAATCTATGTTCCTATCTATATACTACAGCCTAGAATAAAATATAACCAAATTTTTTTTCTAAAATTAGATCTCAGTGCAATTAAATATCAAGAATCTCACAAAGAAATAGGCTCAAATATTAGCAATATTTTGACAGTCAGTAAAAGAAACTGAGAACAACATTTTTTAAAAAAACATCTTTGTAAATTTTTAACAATTAAAGAAAGGGTCTGTGTCTGAATAAAATAGAAGCTAAATAATACTTTATTTTCTTTAATTAAATGTAAAATTAATTATTATGAGTTATTTTGGAGCCAAATTAGAAATATTGGGCTTGCCCCCCTGTCGGATTTGTTTTGCCTCCCCTTTGGCAAATCTCTGCCGCCGCCTCTGTCTCAAAATCACAAATGACTATGTAAAACTTATTCGTATTATTTCATATATTTTTAGATTTTCAGCTAATTGCAGGTATCCTCAGTCAAGGACTGCAGGGCCCATTACGGCTGATGAAAGAATTCAGGCAGAAAACCAATTTATCCGAATGGTTCAACGTGGTAAGTTTAAGGAGGAAATTAGAGATTTGAAAAGAGGTAAGAATGTTTCAAAGAAAAGTAAACTGTCAACCTTAAATGTATTTTTGGACGAAAATGATATTCTAAGAGTGGGAGGCAGGTTAAAAAATTCCAAATTAAATGCTTATTCAAAATATCCTAACGTGTTACCATCGAATCATATCTTCTCACATGTACTGACTGCACAACAGGATTCATCTGGATCATGAACTTTAACCTTTAAGCTTCGGCAACCCAAACTCGAAAAAGTTACTTTGAATGCGGGCATTCAGTGAGAGAAACTAGAAGATGCTTTCCCCTTCTTTTAAAGGCGTTTGTTGAAAATCACCTCTTCGATTTCAACCACCCGTAGAGTTAATGGGTCATTTGTCCCCTCCGTAGTAAGCGGGTTGCTTTTTTTTGTGGTTTCGGCTCGTCCGAACCCTAGAGAAGGCTTTTAATCTCAGTTTTATTTTATTTTTTCCCTGAAAATTATTCCAGCAATTCTGTAGGAGAAATTGCAATAATAAATTTGCAAATGCGATATCTTCTGAATAGTTTAGTACATTAAAGAATAATTTTAAAATTTTTCAATTATATTTAAAATTAAATCAATTTCTCAAGCATTACTGAAGCTGTGAATTTAGCTGACAATGTTTGAATATATCATTGTGAATTTTATTTTATTTTTATAATTTTAACTCATCAATTTTAATAAAATGTAACGATTTATATATAATGTATTAAAGATCCTAATTATTTATATCTTTTTAAAAGTATTCACATCTCTTCGTTCATCACGCAGATAACAATTATCTGTTGTTTTGTAAATTAAAAACCTCTTTAAAAGATTTTATAATATTATATTGCTCCCATAGAAATCGAATATAAATTTTATTCCTAACATAGTTTGAACGGTTTTTAATATAATTACTAGTAACGTTTTGCTATTCTATTGTCGATTCTTACAATTTATAGAAGTTATTATTTTTTTTTTTTTTTTGCTGAGAATTTTAATTACTCTTTGCAATGTAGTATTTTTGAAAACTATGCTCAATTTTGCAGATAATAAATACCTGAATTATAACGAAAAATTATTTTTCTGCAGAAAAGTTTACTAATATGTAGGTAATCACCAGATTTAAGACAGTTAATTTTTAAAAAGTAAGATTAGATATGGTTTACTTAGAATTCGATACATAAGATTACATTGCATAATATTGCGTTGAAAAGTAGTTAACAATAAAAAAAAACACTTTAAAAATATATCTGGCATTCTAAATGATCAGCATTCGTTATTAAATACAAGTTTTACTAGCAGCTGATTTAGATTATATTTCAGAAATGCTTAAAATTAAATCTAGAATTCCTGACTTGTTAAGCAGCTACTTTATTTTATTTCAATACAAATATTTCTGGAATAAATTAAGTGCCTCAGTGGATTGAAATGAAGGTGTAAAGATTTTAATATTTCTCTTCTGATATAGAAGAACTGCTAATAATTATTTTTGATAGATTTTAACAACCTCCTTCAATATTTTAAAAATAGAATTATAACTTTTAATGAATGATTAATTATAAATTATTAAATCAATCGATTTCGTAAATTATGGAAATTAATGGTAAAACCGAAAGCTTACTTAAAATCAAAACCAAAATGTATTTTTAGCAGGAATATATCCAGTTCAAGTATTAAAATTTAAATCTGGAAAAAACGGTAGGTCGTTTTAATACTGTGTTAGACTAATACATAGTGACTGGGAAGTATATATGCCCAATGCCACCAGTAAAAGGGGGAGGGGTAAGCATGAATACAAAACAAAATGTTTTGTCACTTTTCAATGTAAAATATAATGACAGAGTGAAAAAAACAACAACACAGAGGTTCCATTTAGTTTTTCTGCATCATTTGTGACGAATGGGAGCGAAGAAGTAACAATTTGTATAGGGTGCCGATTACCTTCATAATACTATTCCGTCAGATATTCTTTTTGTTCAAATAATTAGTGAATTCTTTCAAGTAAATTCTTGGTTCAAATATTTAGATAAATAGATGGGCCAACTATAACCATATATTAAAAAGTTACAAAATTATATTAAGTTAAAATATTAAGGAATTTATAAAGTTAACAAATTAAGAAACAGGGGGAAAGACGCAAGTTTTCAACGAGTATTTCCCACAAATGAAATTATGCAAACATTCCATACCTCTTAGGAATGTTACTTTAAGAAAATGCCGCCAAAGCAGGGTTCACAAGACTCATTAGCGCCAACAAATGATAATAACAACTGCTGGACGAAATCTCCTGACCCTAAAGGGGTGCGACACAATAGGGAAGCGATTTTACGAGGCAATTAGGGTTCAGCTGGAAAGTTCAAGAGGGGGAACGAAATTCAAACTCGTTACTGGTACAACTGTTGTACCGCGCCGTAAGGAAAGGTAAAAAAAAATCTGGTACAACTGTTGTACCAGCCGTAAGCTAAAGGTTAATATACTTTTTTGCTCTTAAATTTAATGTAAATTTCATGTTTGAAATCTAATTAAAAGAAAACTCATTTGCAATTTTAAGGGGAAAAAAACTTTAATTTTACTTTTACAGCTATAAGTTTAAATTAAAACATAACTTAAAATTTAAATTCGAATGACCATTCATAAACACACTATATCTGTTGATATAGTGTGTACTACTTTTGAAGGATATTTATAAAACTTTATGAATATTTTTGAAGGATATTTATAAAACTCCGTAGATGTTTCATTATCTATCTTCTAATTTTTTTTTTATTTTGTAAAATATCCAGGCTTCAATATATACTCCTGAGTAATTTCCCCTCCCACATCACTGGTTAGGTGCCTCCAACCTGTTTTATAATTATGATTAAAGCAGGCATTTTGTCAAAAATTCATCAATACAAGAAAAAAAAAAATATTTTGATTACAAGGCTGCAGCATTATTTACTGATTAAGTTACTGCAATCCACAATTTTTTCCCTATAACAAAGTAAGAGTTAAAATCTGTGATTTTTACAGGTTTTATATTAGGCTAATATCTTCTTTCATTATTTTTGCCACTTTTTTTTACAAAATACATTGCTATGACAAAATTTCAATTAGTTCCTAAACACTAATGATTAAGCATTATGAGGAACATTTTTTAAGACCAGATAAGATTCTCCTGGTGGCCTTTAAAGCTAAATAATTTGATTCCTTGAAAATGTTACTTTAAATAAAAACTAAAATTATAAATAATTTTATTTTTAGAAATCTACAATTTTTGTATTGAAACCACATATCAAATCTGAACTCTATAACTCAGTCAACTTTTGAGTAATTGTGTTTACAAACAGACATAATTCCAAATATGTGTTTTCTAGATACCGGAAAGTGTAAAGCATGGATATTCACCAAAATCTCAAAGTTGATTTTTTTTAATGATTTACAAGTTTTTACAAGTTTAGGGTAAGTAGTTATTTGTCACTGAATAAGCATAAGAAAAATTTTTAAGGTTTACTTTTTAAAATGGATATTAAATAAGTCAAAGGATACAAACGCGTTTCCTAAATTTAAAAACCAAATTGTGAAGACAATGTTACAAAATATCAAATAAAAAAAATAAAGAGAATACTATACATATACTTTATTTAGATAATAAACAACTCATTTTTATACATTTAAAAAATTAGTGTGGTGAATAGCATATAAGCCAATTAACAGCTCTTCTACCCGAACAATTGCTTTGGTATAATGGTTTAGTTACTGGACTGCGAACCACAAGGTCCCAGGTTCTATCCTACGCGCATTCCATATCGCTAAATTAGCAATTAAATTTATTCCCTTCAAGATGCATACAAGTTAAAAAAATGAGTGGTCAAAATTTCCTTTCGCTCTACTTTTAAAAAGAATAGATTTTTTTTTTGACACAATTTCCTAAGAGGTGGGTACCACAAATGTAATCTTAAATGCGATATATCTTTCAATGCAATTTTGTGTTTGGTACTGAACTGGCAAGTTACTGTCATTATGAATGTTATAACTAGGTGTTTGGCAACCGTGTTTCTTAAAGAAAATTTCTTCTTGCAATAAATACACGAAAAGTTTTTAGATCGTTTTTCAGCAGATTGCTTATGGAAGCGGGCAGAATGGGCATTTAAATATCGTTTTTTTTTTTTTTTTTTTTTAATTTTTTTTTTTTTTTTTTTAATTTTTTTTTTTTTTTTTTTACGGAAATGAGCGTCACATCTATTGCACGTGTAATCCCTTTTGGTCAATGGTCAATTGCTACCTTCTTTTTAAGCCAGTACGGAAAGCTTGCCAACTTTCTATGGTTGCCAAGATTCTAGTGACGTCATAGGAGGCATCCAATCAGCGTTAGGATGCACTGATTCCGAGCTTCTTATATAAGCGCTTCGTATTTGCTTCCGTCTGGTGAAGAAGCGGGTAGCGAAAGAACGATCATACAATGTTAATGGACTTAGAAATTTTCTGAACAGGAATGAGTGTCTCTGCGCATGCTCCGATTTTACTGGAGAAAATAAGTAATATTCACTATGGTTCATGATCGTTCTCTCACTATCCGCTTACGTCAGGAGCTTCATCAAGATGAAAAATATTTTCGTGTTTAGAAAATCAAAAATGTTAAAAATATTTTATCATTTAAAACTATTTTAAAAAGTAGGAACGTTTTTTTTAACGTATTTTGAAAGTTAATTAAAAAAGTATTTTATAAATAAAATGTTTTATAATTCAAACTTTAAAAATAGGGTTGATTTTTGGTTTCTTAAATATTTAATGAGACTTCCTGAAAAATGACAGTAAAATTAATGTGTCTTCAGTTCTATATTGAGGATGTAAGTTAGGAAAGTATGGTTATGTTTTTTTTTCCTTATATTTAAAGTAAAATAAAGGTTAACCTTATTATTTTTTTTAATTTTTAAATGCTTTATTTTAAAATGTTAGTAATCAAATACCCATATATATGAATTTAATATAATAATTTAGAAAATTTAAAGAAATTTATCTTCCTTTGAGGAATTTCTGAGAATAACATTTGAAATCATTTTAAAAAGGGCTTTTGAGCAACAAGGAAGTATCAACCAGCATATTAATTGAAGCTACTGTTTTTCTGCATATCTTCTTTTGTTGAGTATTTTAGTTAAAAAAGTTTCTTCTTTTTTTTTTAATTGAAAGATGAGCTGATAAAAAATTACAAATTCTAGATCTTATTTTTGTAGTAATTTGAAGTGAGAATCAAAAATACAATAATTATATATAATACTAAAGATTCCCTATCATAATAATCCTAATTCATAAAAAACAGGATTATTTACATCATGTTTCCTAATTTTTCTAAGAATTTAATAAATCTTCCACTTTTAGATTCCATGTAATCAATCCAAATTCCATTTAATCAATGTATTTTTTAAGGAAATAATCACTTTAACTATTTTTGCAATAAAAGTACTTTGTGTACATAATAATTTTAAATATAATAAGCATCTACATCCTATTAATGGAACAAAAATTTGATCTGAAACCTCTTTTTGAGCAAGGAATTTAAGGGGATATACTTCTACTGATTTCAATCATTCCTTAAATTTTATTTCAGTCTAATAAATAATTGAAAAATAATAATAATGAATTATAGTTTTGAAATTCAATTCTGGCAAAGAAAAAAAAGCCATTTGTCAATTAACTGTGATAAACGTGAACTATTCTGCAACTGCATTTTTTTTTTTCCTTCAGTGGCAAGGACTTTCTTTTAAAACATATATACTTTTTGTTACTGCATATACATTAAATTTGATGAGTACTTAAGTTTTTATTATGGTAGCATCAGAGAACGATAACCTGAAAAAAAATCATCAGTTTAAATTAATAATAAAATGTTTATCAAAAGAGACAAAAATAAAATTTAATAAGATCACCTCCCCAAATTCTTTGGATTCTTAAAAATAAACAATATTTAGATAAAATTTAACATGACTATATACTCAAAAGGGAGTCAATCATAGAATAACTATTTTGGTCATGTCTTACTGAAATAGTTTTCTGTAGTTAGGCAAGTAAGATAAAATAGAAAATCTACGTGTTTTCACCACCATGATTGGTATGCATTTATCAGAAACAAAATTAATCAATAATTCAAGAATAACTATTAACCATTTCTTCTTTAAAAAAAAAAAAAACCTTAATAACTCATATGATTTCAACTTTTGTCCATTCAGGACTACTGGTGCAGCTGCCAAGATTTTTCAGCAATTTTTTTTTTTTAATTTAGAGAATTTAATTTACTATCTCATACTTTCAGATATATTTAAATAATACAAATATGTTTTTAAAAATTTGATTTCTGAACATTTTAATTTAAATAAAAGTTTCAATATTTTTGTTTGAAATTATGAATTATAAATATTAATAATTTTATATTTTTATAAAAATCTGATAAGATATATTATGTTGCCATACCAAAATGTTAGTGTTTTTATAGAAAAATTATAAGAGATTTCTTATATCATTATATTCATTTTATTTATTTTACGCAATAAATATTTTGATATTTTTACTTGACATTTTTCTAAGCTAAATGAAAGAAAAAGTATATTGAAATGTAAAAGTGAATGAGAATAATAAATTAGAAGAATTATAAACAATTTTGAAATTTTTATTACAGACATCAGAACTACAAAATGCATCTGATTACTCTTTACAAAATATAAGATGAATACTGCACTAAGTTATAAACATTTTTCAAATATCAAAATCGCAAATCAAATTTTGAAATTATAAAGTAAATTATTATGAGTATAATTTAATGTAGAATTTACAAAAGTTCTACAATGTATAGGTAGAAAAGATAAAAATCAAGGTAAGAAAAAAAAAAAGATTAATTCTCTAAAATATCTGAAAATCACGCAACATAAATATAATTGCCATTGCATACAAATTATAAAAATTAAAAAGCATAACAAATTCTGAATCTTCTGGACTAATTAATAATACAAAAACTCAAACAATATAATTGAACAGATTTTGAGGAAAAAAATTGCAGAATAGTAATAGAACTCTAGATTGACAAGATAGAAAGTTCAAAATAAAGTTTACAACCAAATATACATAAAATATAACATACATTGTGCCATTATTGAAAATCAATAATATTTTTCATGAAGTAATCAGTAATACAAAAAATTCAAACAACAATATAATGAAAATTTAAAATTATATACGTTTAAAAAAATTGCAAAATATAGAGGGTTAAAGCAATACATGAGTGACTTGATAGAGAATCTAAAATAATGTAAAATTTATAAATGAATTTAAAATCAGATATGTAAGATTATTATATTCCTTATGAAACCTTATCATCATATTCCTAGTGTTATAGTTAAAAAAAAGAACAAAAAAAAAAAAAAATATTGCTTTTGGATATGCACTAATCAGAAATGTACAAAAATTAAATAACAATGAAAGTGATATATGTAATTGTGAAAGTATGTGTTTAATAAAGCATATATTGATAAATAGTACAAAACCATAAAGAATTTTATTTTTAATAATTGCAGTTTCAAAAATTTGATAAAATTAATCACTCAAATGATTAAAATTTTAATTTAAATCCCTGCATAGAATAATTCAATTAAAATTATTTATATGCCTATCTATATATATATGCATAATTCTAGATAATAACACATTTAAAGTGTTAAACAAAAATCTAAATCAAAGCAAAAAAATTATAGAATTAATAAAACAAATAGTCTAAAAGTATTTGCATACAATAATAAACTTTAAATAATATTATATCTGCTCCAGGGTGCGTAGTGTGAAATGGATGCAAAAATTGAGCACCTTAGCGAAATATTATCGATTAGAGCTGCCTGGTGGATATTTCTCCCGAAAAAATTTTCTAAGTCCGTTAACATTACATGATCGTTCTCCCGCTATCCGCTTCTGTCTGGTGATACCTGCCGATAAGGTTTGGACAAATGTATTGTTGACAGTTTTCTAACACGATATTTTGACTGCAATTTTTGGATAAACCTAGCCACCTTTGTGCACATATGCTATATGCGAATCGAATTATCGTATTTTTAGCTTGCAACCAAAAATTAGGTTAGTCATAAATGTGTTAATTGTATACAAAATTTGCATGGAATTCATATTTATTCCAAATGTTCAACGGGCAATTAGATGAAATAATACTATACGTTTTAGAAACGAAAGGTGTAATTTAGTTGAACAGAAAAAACAAAACCGCGAATGATTTAAAGAAAAAGTAGCTGCATAGCTAATCTGCGTTACAAAGCACATAAATCAGTCAATTCTTCCGATACGAACGGTGAGCTAGAATTTTTAAGTGAAGCAGATATAAAACGGCTGAAAAGCAAGTACAAATTTCATTTAGTAACTAACTCAATTGCTCGAATTTTTAAATAATTTACTCGTTTCAATAACATAATTGTGAAAAACTACCTCGTAATTTTTAATTGTTTTAAAGTCTAATCTTTTAAAAAAAATTTTAGCTTTCACTTTTCCTCTTTCCAAGTTTCTTATAGAATCAGTTATCATAGAAGTGTTTAACTTGAATTAGACAGTGCATAGGAATAGGAGAAATATACTGCTACACAGCATTATTTTGAATCTTGCAATTTTTTTTTCTGCATATTGTATTGTTTTTCTCTGTTTTGAGAAATTTGAACACTGTGTAAAATTAATAACATGGAGGATACAAGAGTTGCCTTAGAATGTGTTGAAAATACAAATTATTTAGAAAAACACAATTTACTGATTTATCTAGATGATGCTGTAGCACAAATGATGTCTTTGCGTATAGAGAATCAAGCAAATAAAATCAAACCAACCAAATTTCTGAAGGAATATTTTTGCAGTGTTCATCAAGGAACTCACATTTTATTTCGTGAGTATTCCTTTATAAGTGCAACACTGTATAACCGTCTTTGTGTTATGAAAGCAGTAATGCAAATTTATAAACCATTACTATACAGGGATGATAGACTAAATGCTAAAGAATATCACTGTTTGCTTCAGTTGGTGTGGCCTAATTTTCCATTTGATGTTGTGCAGGCTTCTTTCAAAAGCTTTGAAACACCGGAGCAAAAAGAAGAAGTGGGTGCATCTTTCACTGAATTTATTAGAGCTTTAAAAAGCTCATTTTGTGTTGGTGCATTTGATTATGAAGCAAGCATTATTAATCATCAGTTAGAAGTGAAAATTAGTGAATTTGTTAGAATTTCTAAGCAAGGAGAAAAAACCACATCAAGTATTTCTGAAGCTGATTTTATGCATTCTCTAGAAGAAAGTGGAAGTGATCAAGCATCATTGTGGTCAGTTACTAGCAATTTGGTCCAGAGTACAGAATTTAAGAGAATATTAGGTTTGAAAGAATCAAATTCATTTTCAAGTGATGAACCTGTAGAAGGAATCGGAGGAAAATTATCACGTTCTTCTTCTGGCTCTAAAGATGCTTCTAAATCTGAACAAAATGTCAGTACTTTCTCACGAACATCATCTGCTAGTCTTCGAGGGCGACTAAGCGGAAAACAGTTGTCTAACAGTCTCACTCTTTTACAAACTGAAAAACTTGATGCAGAAAATAATTTATCGACTCGTAGACATAGATCAAAATCTGCTGTTGCTATCCAAAGAAATCTTCATGGCAAGCCTGAGGTGAATTAATGCTGAGAAGTGTTAAAATATTTTTGAAATAAGCATATAAGCATGAAAACAGTCTTAAAATTTCTATTGAAATAAAGTTTCCTACTCTATGAATGTCATTGTTAATGAAGTCAATTTACATGATCATTCGCATAGTAAAAACAGCTATACATACTATCTATATAAATTAACCAATGCTATGGTTTCAAAATTAAATTGACAAAGTACATTTCATGTAAAATTAAACTAACTCCAATAAAGATACCTCTTTTTATGATACTATTTAGCTAGGTTAGTTAATTTCCCGTGTAGTTTTCGCTTTCATTTCTGTTTAAATATTTTATGTCTATCAATTGTATAGTTTTTAAAGCTATGCTTGCAATTTATAATAGTAGTAAATTTTAACATACTTAGTAGAATGTATTTCTTCAGTGTTAAAACTGAGGGGAGAGTTATCTCTTCCCTGTATGTAATAGTAATGCAACCATATAGGCAGGGCTGCTAGTGGAAGTTTTATTCACTGTGTTAGCCACTATGACTGCATATGATTTTAAAATTAAAAAAATTTTGAAATCCCTATTGATGATATTTAAATTAAATAAATTTTGAATAGAATGATATCAGCACATATATATGTAGGATTTGAAATAAGCTCAATTTAATGCATTTTATAAAAAGCTTTCTTCCTATTTTAGTTTATCTTTCCACATATAGAGTAAATTTTATTTGTTTTTATGTAGGACAAGAGATGGGAGGTCACAACCTCCTTAAAAAATTTTCAAGAATAAAATTTTTTTCCAGATTTCATATATATTTTATGGGAATGTGGAAGTTTAAAAATTATATGCTTTCTTTTCCAATCAGAATATATTCTAACTTATTAAATATGTTTTGCTATATGTTTTCTTGTCTAAGATTCTTATGACAACATATCATAGAGCATCTAGTGTGATAATTAGTAAATAAACTTGAGAAGATATCACAATTACTTTAGTGGTAAAAGCAGATAAGAGCAATTAACAAGAATATTGTACATAAATTTGTTGGCAATGTTTGGGATTAGTGAGCTTGAACTTTAAAATAAGGATTATTTTCTAAATTTAAATATGAAAAAATATCCATCCAATTTTTAATTTTCCAGAGGTTTCTTTTTATTTTATGTCTGTTGCAGTTATTTTACTGTGCAGTGTGGGAACATCTTATTTTTATGAGAAATTTCTATCTTGTTTAAAACTGTAGATAATAACATGGATAAAGATAATATAGAAACTTCTACTTTGTTTAAAATGAAGGATGATAGTATGGATAGCTATATTATGGATACTTCTGCTTTACTTAAGACAGATGATGACAGTGATATTTCTAGCTTGTCTGAAGCAGATGATGAGAGTGTAGAATATGATGGTGATATTTCTACCTTATCAGAGGATGATGATAACAGTGATACTTTTAGCTTGTACAAACTACATCCAATGGATGAAATGGATGAGGATACTTTAAAATATTGTTATGAAATTTATAATGAATTTTCAAAAATCACTAAATCTGATTTTCTTAAATATAAGAAAATGTTTGAGATTGAAAGCACAGACTTCTATAGCTCAGATCAAGAATTAGCTGCATCAGCATGTAAAAATAAGTATTATTTTGAAAAACGCAAAAATAATGTAGATAGTTATACAACTTTTAAAGATTCCACAATTTCTGAATCCTCAGATTTTGA
Source organism: Argiope bruennichi (assembly GCF_947563725.1). Lineage (NCBI taxonomy): Eukaryota > Metazoa > Arthropoda > Arachnida > Araneae > Araneidae > Argiope > Argiope bruennichi. The sequence continues at coordinate 55,746,994 of NC_079162.1, forward strand.
TAGTGTAGATGATGAAGTAGGTTTTGAAGCGCTTGAAGGCAGGGCTTATTTAGAAAAATATAAAATTTATGTTTATCTAGATGATGCTATAGCTCAAATGATATCCTTCAATGCAAAGAATGAGGAAAATAAGATCACACCAAGAGAATTTCTTAAGGAATATTTTAACAATGTTAAAAAAGGAACGCATGTTTTATTTCGTAAGTATTCATTTATCAATGCAACTCTGTATAACCGTCTATGTGTTTTAAAAAGAATGTGGGATATTTATAAAGCATTACTCTATAATGATATTAAAAGGACTGTTAAAGGATATCACAGTTTACTGCTATTGATATGGCCTGATTTTCCATTTGATGTTGTTCAAGCCTCTTTCAAAAGCTTTGAAAAACCAGGACAAAAACATGAAGTACATATATCTTTTTTTGAATTCTTCAAAGCTTTTAAGAGTTCATTTTGTGTTGGTAGATTCAATTACGAGGAAAACATTATTAATGATGAGTTAGAAACACAAATTAATAACTTTGAGAGATTTAAAAAAAAATCTACACCTGCTCTTTTAAAGTCTAATTATTCACATGCTGTTAAAGAAGGCCGTAATCAAAAAGAATTTGTGGTATCTATTATTAGTAATTTAGATTCAGAGTTTAAAAAAATAATAGGTTCTGAAGAATCAAATGATAAACCTGACAAAAGAACTGGTCAGAAATTGCCTCGGTCTTCTGTTAGAGCTAAATTTGTTTCTAAATCTAACAAAAATGTGAATTACATTTCTTTGAATCGTCAGATTCAAAGAAATGCAAAACAATTGCCTAACCGTAGCAATCCTTTAAAAACTAAAAAATATAATGCAAAAAGTAATTTATCTGTTAGACAAGGATGGAAAAATGCAAAAACTATTAGCGCCACTGGGGTTCAAGGTGCTTCTAAATCTAAGCAAAATGTGGCTAATATCTCTCAAAGATCACCTGTTAACCTTCAGAGACAAACAAAAATGAAGCAGTTACCTATAATCAGTCATCCTTCAAAAACAAGGAAATTTGTTGCAAAGAATAATTCGTCTACTGATATCCAAGGATTGAAACGTGTTAAAATTGGGAAGATGAAACCAGGGAAAAAAAAATCTTCTATTTCCTGTCGTACCAAAGATACTTCTAAACCTCAACAAAATGCTTCTGTTATTCTAAAAGAGCCAGGTAAAACGAGAAAATTCAAAGAAGAATTTCCTAAACCTCCTAGCACCCCTGTTACTCTTATACAAATGGAAAAAGTGTATACGGAATTATCAGCTTCTCAAGAATTAAATGAAGAATCTGCTGGACAAACTAATGAAAGTTTATCTTCTGCTGAAATTGTTTTTAAATCTGACCCAAATTTGAACACTTTCTCGCAAAAACCCGATACAAAAAATAATTCATTAAATTGTCAACAAAGGTTTGAAACTACAAATACTGAAATGGAAACTAATATGCCTGTTGTTTCCTCTGATTATGCTAAAATGCTGCGTATAAATGAGCTTTTTTTCTCACAAATGCCACTTATTCTTCCCAGTCTTCAGGAGCGATTTAAGCCAAGTGCAATAGACTGGAAAAAAGAGATTGTTAAAAAGTTTGGAGCCAATCAGGGAACTAAGAAATGTGATTCAAAAAAAAAATCATCAGCTATTAGACGAAGATCAAAACCTGCTACCGTGAAAATAGACAAAAAAGTGTCATCTGTTTCCTTTGTATCTAAAGATGTTTCCAAATCTGAAACAAAAGAGATTAATATTTTACCAACAGCTTGTGCCAGGACTCAAAGTAAGGCAAATGTAAAACAGCTGCATAATAAACGTTGTTTTTTACGGACGGAGCAAGCTGATGCAGAAAAAAGTTCATCAGTTGGAAAACCAGAATTGAAAACTGGAGAAACTGTTAAGATGAAAACAGGAAAACAATTATCTGTTACTTACATTGGAAGTAAAGAAAAAGGAGGTGCTCTTTCTAAATCTAAGCAAACTGTTACTTCTTTCTCAAAAGTATCAACTTCTGGCCACCAACAACCATTCATTTTGAATATAATAAATGAGAATGAGCATATTACTGAAAAGTTTGGAGTTACGAAAAAAATTGTAAAACGTGATTCAAGAAATAATTCATCAACTGTAGGACAAAAGTCAGGAACTGCTAAAAAGAGAATAGACAAGGTGTCTTCTATTTCCTCTGAAGCTAAAGATGTTTCTGGATTTAAAAATAATGAAATTAAATTTTTACCAACATCATCTGCCAAGACTCGGGGGATAATGTGTGTCAAATCGCAACAAACTGAGAAAGTTGATGTAGGAAAAAATATGTCAATTGAAAGTCAAGGATTGAAAACTAGACAAACTGTTAAAATCCAAAAAGAAAAAGGATTATCTGTTGGCCGTTTTGGATTTAAGGTGACTACTTCCTCAGAAACAAGATCTACTATTAAACAGGATGCAGGAAAAAAAGCATCAGCTCAAGAAACTATTGGAGCTAAAAATAAAAAAAGGGCATCTTTTGCTTCTACTACTAAACAGGATGCAGAAGAAAAAGCACCAGTTCAAGAAACTCATTGGATCAAAACAGAAAAAAGAGTAGTTTTTGCTTCTAAAGTTAAAATAACTACTATCAAAGTGATACCATCTGCTAGTCATCAGGATGCATGCGCAATTAAAAGGATTACTATTAGAGAAACATTACCTAGTCGTAAAAAGGAACCATCTAAACCAACGGTAAAACAGGTTTGTGAGAAACTTGCAGCAAAGTTAGGACCAGATTGGGGATATTCTAAATATTATTCAAGAAAGAAAGTCATTTTATCCACTACTAAAAAAAGAATGGAAGCTATTGGGAAGATAAAAGAATATTTTGCTTCTTCTAAAGCTGGCAAAAAATTTAAAACTAGAATACCTGTTGCTTCTCCCAAAGCTAAAATAACTAATCTGTCAGTGACCCCTGCTAACCATCAGGATGCAGAAAGAAATGTATCTGTTAAAACCTGTGAATTAGAAGCTGGAACAAAAAATGAAGCATCTATTACCTCCTTTGGAGTTAAAGAGAGTACTATCTCAAAAAAGTCAGAAATAACAGAACATTTTACTTCCTCTAATGCTGGCAGCCAAGAATTAAAAACTGAAGCACATGTTAAGACCAAAACAGAAAAAAACATATCTATTCCTCCTCCTTCTGAAGTTAAAGAGTTTGCTATTTCAATAAAACCTCTTATTAGTCATCAGGAACCAATTAAATCTCCTGCAGTTAATGTGAATGAACAGGTTGCAGCAGGGTTAGGTAGTTACAGTAAATATTATCGAAGAGAGAGATTCATTTCACCTGCTACTAGAAAAAGAATGAAAGCTGTTGGAATGAAAACAGAACCTTTTATTTCTTCTAAAACTTTCACTCCATCTGGAGTTAAAAGGAATGCTAAACAAACCCCTAGTTTTGTGACACCATTAAATCCTCCGGCATTCGTATATCCTAAATTTAAGGGGTGGGCTGAAGCATATTTAGCAGGCAGAAATTCCAAAAATTCCAAAAATTCTCCAGAAAAGAGATTCATTTCATCCGTTACTAGAAAAAGATTAGAAGCTGCTGGTAAGAACATAGAATCTTTTACTTCCTCTAAAGCTGATAGCCGAGGATTAAAAACTGGAGCATCTGTTAAGACCAAAACAGAAAAAAAAGTATATGATCCTCTTTCTGGAGTTAAAGGGACTACTATCTCAGAAAAGTCACTCAGTAGTCATCAGGAACCAATTAGATTCCGTGTACTTAATCCCAAACGTTTTGCATTTTTTAAATTAATAAGTGAAATTACAGGTGTGGATATTGATATGTTAAAAATGCCAGAAGATACTGATAATATTTATCCGAAAAAAACTTTAGTTTCATCCCCTACTAAAAAAAGTATAGAAGCTGATTGGACAACTTCTGTTAGGGCCACTGACCCAACAAGTGGCAGACTGTTACCCCATATGTGTAATCTTTCAAAAACTAGGAAATTTGTTCCCGGAGAGAATTCATCAGCTGCCAGCCAAGGATTGCCACTCATACAACCTAAAAATTATCATGCTAAAGATACCAAAGAAAGATATGGAGCCAAGAAATGTGATGCAAAAAATAGCTTAACTATTGCTACACAAAGAACAGATGCCACTAGGAAACAAACCGAAAAAAAAGCGCCTTCTGTTGCTTCTAAATCTACAGTTGCTTCTAGAGCTAAGGCAGATGAAAATAAACCCTCAAAGGCAACATCTGGTAGTCGTTGGAGATAAGTGAATAACAGTCAATATCATGTATAAGCTGAGAAATTTTATGAGCAAAGATTAAATTATAAAATTTTTATGCAAAGATACAAGAAAATAATAATAATAATAAACTGCAAAGATCAAACCAGGAAAAAATTATGCTTTCCCCGAGATTAAAGATTCCTTTTAATTTAAGCAAAATGCATGTGCTTTTTCACAAATATCTAACTGCCACGAAGGGAAAATGAGTGCAGAACTATTGAGTAATAGCCATTTTAACTTTTTTCTTTTTTTTTTGGACAAACTGAGAAATTTTCAACTAAGATATAAGATCTTTCTCCTGTGGAAATATTCTTGATAAGTCTGAACTTTTCCATTATTCAATACATTGTTTCCATTGTTCAATACATTAAAATGTTGAAATATATTTTAATGTATTGAAAATTCTTTACTGTATCATTGTCATGCAGTGTTTAAAAATATGTCTCTTTTAATGTTATAATTTGACTTTATAAGCTATTTTTCTTTTAAATTTTCAATTTAGCATTCCTGTTTAAAAATTTTATATCCATCACTTCTGTAATTTTTAAACTACCTAGTAATTTACTGTAACAGATGCAGATTACTAATTTTTATGTATATGGATATTAATTGTATTCTTTTGTGTGTTTTCAAGTTAAAAAACAACAACAACCCTACCCCAAGTTAAAAGTTTGTTTTAAGCTAAAGATTATATATATTACGGACTGAACAATTTCATTAATGTTTAATATTCTTATTCATTAAATATGTTTTTAATTTATGCTTCAGAAATTCACATGCCTTTTTAATGTGTTCCCTTGTAATATTGCTGTTCAATATGAATAAAAACAAAATAAGAGAGCCATTAATGACTAATTTTATTTCATTTTTTTTTTAGAATAAAGCATGATAATAAAAAAAATGTCTCCTAAATTCATATAATAATTGCCATGTAGTGTCGTTTTTAATAATTATATAGCATGTCATAATTTGAAAGTATATACTATTACTAGTTCCAAAGAGTAATAAAAGTGAATACAAGTTTTTTAGTTAGGTTTGTTTATTTTAATCATTAAAATTATTTAAGAGATTGCAAATACATGCTTAATTATTTTTTTCCTGTAAAGCAGAATATGTTTATTTTTGGTTTAAAATTAAACTAAAATATAAAATTACTTGTTCAAATTCAGCATTGTTAGCAAATCTGGTATTTACTTTAATTGTATTTATTTTTATATTTACAATTACATATGATATGTTGACTGACTTATAAGAAAATATATAAATTTGTTAAAAAAAACTATAGTACATGAATTTTAAATAATTTTAATGTTTATTTGATATCATCGTCTGTAAACATGAATTATTTCAGATATTGGAAAAGGTCTTTAAAATTAAAGTCTTATGTTCACCTATTTTTTTCAAATTGCATTTGTGCATTGAGTGAGACATTTATTTATCTTTCATGAATCATTATTTCTAATAATAAGCATAAATTCTGTTTGAACTTTTATCTTATAGTTCTGCAATTTTATATGCATGAAAATTACCATTGGTTTTTTTAAAAATAAAAATTATAGATTATTACTGTATTATAAAATTTTGTTAATTATTAGCAGGTATATATGAAAAACAGAGAATAACACCTTTTTTTAAAATTATGTTATCTTAGTTCCTTGGAGGAAGAATTAGCGAATAACATGCTAAGATGTTATAACATGCGAATAACATGCTAAGGTAATTATATTGATTCATATTTTCAACATTCATTTTTAAAGACAAAATATAACATGTATTTTCCCAGCAAAATTATTTAGAATATTAGCATGAACAAACTTTGGTTTGGTTTGAAATTTTGTAGAAATATACTAGATGTACTGAACCAAACATGTATTTACTTTTCATTAAGGTAAAACATCAGTCTCATTAAAGAAAAAAAAACCAAAGAATTCATGAGCATTTAATAGGTTATAAAAACAAAATAATTAGAAGTAATCCTTAATTAATAAATTATAAAAGTTAAATGTAATGTTAGAATTATAATAGAGGGTAAAGTTTTAAAAATGTTAAAAAATGAGTGTGAATCTGTACCAAGAAACACAAGTTATGTAACTGTCATTGTATGGAAGATCATTCAATCAGAATACAAAAGATTGCATCACAGGTGCTATCTGAATTCATGGTTATACATTCCTCTATTAAGATATATCAGTATATAAATCTTAGTAGCTCAATTTGTAGATAAGTCAAAAATTGTATCCCTGAAACTACCAAATAGATAATCCATGAATTAATGCAATTTTCATGAATAATGCAACATATTCCAAAAATTTAATTTCATTTTTTTTCTACCAACATTTTAACAATATAATTTGGATTTCATGCTAATATGCATTGTTGAAGCATTTGAATCAAAGATAAAAAATAATTTTTGTTGTCTTCATGCAGCAGTTTCATTCTGAAGATAGCAGCTATCTAGTTTAGGAATAAAATAAATTTTCAATATTTTTTTTTAAGCATATGGAACAACAATTTTCTTTTTAATAAATAACTACGTTCTTCAGTTTAGATATTGAAAAATGGCTACATAGATAGGCAGTAATAATTATTCATGAAAATGAAGTTTAGTTTTGATTTATCTGTTCCTCAAAGTTTTTTAAAAAAAGTGTTGATATTTTAATTCATGTGTTGTGTACCTTAAAGTTATGCAATAGTAATGTGCACTTATTTTAATTGTCTGGAATTAGATAAATATTTTAAACATTATATTTGGATAGTAACAACACAGTAGTTGGCATGTTAATATCAAAAAGTTATGCTATTGATATCTTTTGCATTCCAAGAGGGGGCCCCAAAAACTCATCTATATATTTTCATTTAATGCTGCTTCTGACTTTCATCAATTTACCCTATGCCATCCTCTGAACTATATTAAAGCCCTAAAAATAATTAATTTTTTAGCAGGAAACAAATTTTTGTCATATGTTTATACATATAATTATATCCTGCTTTTATTAAATATTAAAATGTTGATATTAGCAGGAAACATTTTTTAATACTCTATAATTAGCAAATTGGGAATAAGAAAAATGCAACTACCAACCTTTGTTATAAGGAAAGAAAGCATAATGAAAATATAATTTGAATACTTTTATCTCCTGTGAGAATAAAGCAGCTATTAAAGATATAGATGCTCTACATGACATTGAACTACAACATGACATTAAAAAGTTATCAGAAACATTGAAAAAGTTATTGATAACATTACACATTGACGTCATTTTATCCTATTAAACTTGCAGTGACAATGCTGAAATGTATTTTTTGTATGAGTGTGTGTTGATGAACTTATGCCTTGACATGGTATTCATGCATGCATTCTAATCTTTTAAAGTAATTTCTTCCGTTACCTTCTTTTTTATTCTATTTTTAATATGGTGAATTTTTTTTATTTCAAATTTCTTTGAAGAACTGTTTTATTTTTTCTTTCAAATTTCTGATAGAATACTGTGTACTATCTAGATAAGATTTCAGAAAATTTTCCATATTTTCTTTTTTTTTATTGTACAAATATTAGCTACTTATACAGCTGATTCTAAAATTATAGAAGAAACTTTAAGGGTAGTGCTGGCACACAAAAACAAGTTATTTTAACAGTAAGATATAAAGTGCCAAATATAAAGTAGAGCTGCTACAAGAACTTTTTTTTATAGAATTTATTGAAAGAAATGTATAATCAAATATAGTTTAAAACACAAGCAAGTCTAAAATAATGGAATGAGCTTTGAAGACTGGAATTCACTGTTACAGACACATTTTGTACAAGAATATATAGGTGGAAATGATATATTGTGAAAGAAATAATAATAAAAAAAGACATGAAAGATGATTTTTTTTTGACAATATATTTACAAAAATCTTTTTTTATGCTTCGATTTTTCAACAACAAAAAACCAACTTTTCTCTTTGACTGCTCTATTAACTTCTTAGTAGTAAATTGAATTAACACTTAATCAGTAAATGGCATTTAGAAGTTATAATAAAGTAAACAAGACATTTTTTTTCTAAATTCATGAGTTACTTATTTCATAATAAAATGGATTTAAAAAGAAAAAATCTTTGTTTTGATTTAAAAATATAATTTTTACATGAATATATAATGGAAAAGGAATTATTTATTTCATAAGAAAAATAACTAAAATAAAACTACATGCAATTAAATTTACTGTGAGTTATTAATATAATTATACACTAAAGAATTTTTTAAAAAAATGTTTTTTTTTCCAGCTATAATGACTGTAAATGGATGCACATAAACTTCTTACTAAAACAATTATACTGAAAATAATTGAGTTTTTCTTTCATTCTTTCTAGAAAATCTTTGTTCTGATTAAAAAATATTATTTTTACTAGAATGCATAATGGAAAAGGGACAACTGCCATTTATTTAAATAAGAAAAGTAACTATGATAAAACTGCACCCAATTTAATGGATTTATAAGTTATTGATATATTTATCTACTGAAGGATTTTCGTATTATTTTTCCAGTTAAAATGATTAAATGGATGCACATAAAATTCCACTAAAACAATGCCACTAAAAGTAATTGAATTCTATCTAGTTAATTATTAAAATACATTAGTAAAAATATCAGAAAGTATTAAGAGAAATTCCGTATTTCAAAAGGCAACAGATAATTGAACTTGATTTCCTGCTCATTATTTTTAGAAAATAAACCAATAATAATCATATTTTTTCTGCATATGTTTAAGTGCCAATAGAAATGCTCAAAGGCTTAAATCTTTTACTTTTTTTCATGATGAAAATTTTCTGTGCATACAGATTGAATTCCATCAGATTTTCATGGCTCAAGTGTTCTCGAAATTTGATAATTTCAAGAATAAGATGATGATACCATTGATATCATCCTGATCATACCTTTAAATATTACATGGGTTATTTTGAATAATTCATTATGTAGCCTTTAAGAGGCATATTTATTTTCAATTATTTGATTGAGTTATTTTGAAAGAAAAACTTTATTATTATTAAGAATGTTTCGTTTTTCAAAGAAAGAGGAGTTGAATAAATTATTTATTTACAAGAGATCAAAACAGATCTCTAAAAGTAGGGCTTTCAACATGTAAAATATTAAATTTAACAAAGGTCATTATATGATAAAACACACAACAAGTCATTATATGATAAAAATTAATTTCATAACAATGCAGCTCTATCAAGAGGAGCGCAACCAATTTATTGGACCAATGAAAATTGGGCCTTCCTTCTTATGGCCCATTGCCATAAGAAGAGGAAATAAACTGGAATTGTCAATGATAGGGTTGATGCAACATTATGAATGAAATACGGATAGGATCTTTTTAACATGTATGATTCAACTGGTACTTTGTAAATAAATTAACATTAAAAAGTTGGTGAAATTCTTCAAATATGTTATTCACAACTGTACTGTTCCAAAACTGAGTGTTTAATTTTCTCATTCATTTAAGCACAAATTTTCTTTACAGAGAATTCTGCCAAGAAATAATAATACTTCATTATTGCTTATGCTATTTTGATTAAGAATTCAACAGAAAAACTCAGCCTTTACCTAAAATTTGTTATAATGCAAAATAGATAAAATTTTATCAGCTTGAAGTACATAAGAACCCTATACTTAATAAACCATCCTTTTCCCTTTTGGGAAAAAAGATGCATAAAAGGATAATGGTATTATCAGGCAACTTTCAGTATTTTGTGTCTATAAACACAGGTTTTAGATTAATTCTAAGAATTGTCTTTATTACAAGAGAACTGAGCAATGGATGTTTTGATGACTCAGGTCATTTTGCATTGTCACTCATTTGAGATATGCAGTCAAGAGAATTTCCCAATTCAAAACTTATTATTTCGTCTTTAAATGTTTATGTTCTCTTTCCTCAGGCTAAAATTGTGAGGATGTCCAAGTAAGAGATGTGTTTCTACACAGCATATAAAAACTACCTTCTTTGTTATTATTCTTGACTGAATTCTTCAATGAAAAGTTCTAGATAAAGACAAAAAATATCTTTTTTTTTTTTTTTTTTGAGAAGGAGGGAAGAAGGAAGATAATTTTTAACAGCTTGCTTAAAAAACGTTTTGCATGTAATTTTGGTATTGACAGAATTAATTATACATACATTTTTTTAAAATCTTAAATTTAAGATAAAGAGAAACGATCCCTAATCAAAATAAATATTTAGATAGTCAGCATATTGAGTCTGTAAATTAACTAAATGTCATCAAAACTAAAAATAGAGCATTTTTGAAATTTTCATGATTCTTGGTTATCATATAAACATAGATATTTAGTATAAATCTGAAAACAGTTTTATTTATATTAATGGAATTTTTTAAAATATTAATCAGTTATTATGAATAGGAAATAGATTCATTCATAATAATAAGATTAAAACATGAAACTTTTTTTTAAAATACGAGTTGAATATACCTTTGATTATTTCATTTTGTGCTGGTACGAACAGAATTTCTTTTTTGCAAAACTGGTATGAAAATATTTTAACATTTTTTTCTTTAATTTTAATTTAACATGAGACTATTGTACACATGTAAATCTAATCACATTTGTTTCCAAGAAAGACATCTTATTTCTAATGACAAATAAGGGGGAAATATGTGTTTAAATCAATTTTACAAATTTGGCCATATTCTGATCCAACAATCATGCTTCAAAAGTAATGTTGCTCAGTATTTGGTTAATTCATTCCTGATATATCAATATTTGACACAATGCAAAGGAAAGGAGATTAAATACAGAGGCCTGCCTCATTTATATTCAATCAGTAATAATGTTAGATATTGGCACATTACAGTTTAACAGTAATAATTGATTTTATTTTTACTTTTTTATTATTGTGACTACATTAATGTGGTCACAATATTTATCCCTATTTTTTTGTGGTTTCTCAATTTATTAAGAGATACAGTGCTAATCAGAAGTCTTACTGGTGGCATTAATGAATTGATAAATTTGGTGCTTATTATATTTCCCATGGTTTTAAAAAGGATTAACTATGTACAAATTACACATAGGTACAGATAAAAACATTTTTTGTCGTTTCATTTTAAATAAATAACCAACTGTTACAGTTGATAAAGAAGATACTCTCAGAAACCAAAAAATTTTAAAAAATCATTGCATTAGAATTAATGAGGATTCAAAAGTGTAAACTGCTTCGATAATAAACTCTTCAGAATTGTCTTGGTGAAGGAATAGGAATAAGAAGCATTCAATAATCATCATTTTATAATTAAAATATTGCTTCAAATTTGTACAATTACTTTAAAGTGAACAAATCATTTTATCTAAATGCATATGGGCTTTTATATTTTCCCTTCAATTGGAATAGAAACTGTTTTATCAAATTATAAATTCGCTTGGTTTATAATGTAGTGTAATTTGCGATAAATATCTTTACGTAAGTAAACACAATACATAGCTCATATTTCATTTGAGGAGTTTATTATCTGCAAGTCCAAGAAGATGCATTATTTTATTACCTTTGCTTGAATACATATTCGGTATCCTACTTATCCATACTCACTATCTATTTAGACTAATTAAGTATTTTGAAAGAGCATAATCAAATTAAAAATCTACTGTTATGGATTTATAATACCATTTTCATGTTATATTAGCCTTATGATAAAAGAGTTTTAGAGATTTTTAATGGATGGCAAACCAATAAATTTCTGACCTTGGTAACAAAAATGAAAAGCAAAGTAGAAATGAAAGGATTATGGTCCTATCCTTCTTAAGGACCAAGATCTGAAGAATTTAATGTGATATCATGCTCTGTTGGAAAACTTCATAAACCCATAGAGCTCAATCTCTAGTTAATTTCTCAAGAGTTTTTTTCCCCTACCCCATACAGCATACTGATAAGTTGTTTATGTGTGCTATTACTGTTATTTAATCAGTTATTTACTATCTGCTTGTGCTAAATTCTACAAGTGCTGTTCTTTGAATGCATTTTTGTAATATTTTTATAATCTATGCTTTATGTTTTCATGGAATAAAACATCATTTCCCATTATCTAGTTAGTTGGACTGCAGGATGATTTTTGTAACACTATCTGGAATTTTAAAAATCGCCAAGTTAAAATCAGATGTTATAATATTTCAGATGTTCAAGCCAATAGATGAATTCAACAATTTGCAGGTAAAAATTCAAAACTGTAACACCATCAGAATAATATGAAGTTTAAAATATGGTTTGAATTGAGGAAAAATAAATAATCAAATTTAGTAATTTATCCAATTTTGCTATTTTGATCTTTTGTTTATTTTTATAGTTTCAGCTTTGAAACTACACTCAAACCTCTTTTAACGAAATCCTTGCATAATGAGTAAAACAAAATGTAAAATGTAATTGCTTAGCAAGCAATGTTTTGCAGAGCAAGTGACGAGAATACACCATAATATTGACTTGTATCAGTCTGTACTGAGTGTTTGTTTGGAGAACCTTTATATCTACATGGAAAAAGTTTTGATCAATAGCATTGTCGAACACAACTTTGAGGGCATATGGAGTTTCAATCCACAAGATTTTGACTCTGGCTAAGATTATGGTGATAGAGGTGGATAGCAATGGCATTGATGAGCTGGTAGAAGAATACAGCCAGTACTACTGAAGAGCTCATGAAGTTGCATTGTGTGTCACAGATAAAAACTGTAGAGATTTGGTTAGGACAGGAAGAAATAATAGATACATCAGAACAACAACCTTCCAGTGAAATAAGTAATATGTTGAGAGCATGCAAAATTATAGTATATGTTGAGAACCATCAACCTGATTAAGTAGTAGATATGTATGCTACAAATTTATTTAAGGACAATGCTATTTCATATTTTTGCCAAATTTGGAAGCATAGCCAGACATGTATATATAAAAAAAAGCATGCATCTTAAACAATAAACTATATAATTATAAATTTTTTGAGTATTTTTTTCAGAATGAAATGCACTATCCTATTTTACACAGATCTGTATGGGGAAAAAATGGTTTTGCTTAACGAGTGTTACATATTACAAGTAAGATTTAGGATCGAATTAATCTCATTATGTGAGGTTTCACTGTAATTAGTTTCTAAACTGAAAAAGAATGATTTACAGATATCAGTTAAAAAGATTTAATTAATTGAAATATTAATTTTCTTAAGTTCCTAAAAATATGCTGTTCAAAAAGATAGAACACTGAATTTTGGGCCATTTATTCATTAGCTTATTAATATTTTATTGCAATACTTCTATAGACACAAATTCAGATATTTTTATTTTGTTTCTACTGAAATAATTTATTTTAGAATAGAAAACAACCCAAATTAGACAGTAATAAGTTACATTATTCTCATTACATTAAATAATGAAAGCTGATGAGCAGCAAGTGACATCTTGGATTTACAAATTAAGATCTCCATAAATATATCAGGATTCAGTTCACAGTTTGGTTTTTCCATGATATATGACAGTATCAAGTATTATTAATCAATTTAGTACACAACATTTTTTCCTATAAAGCTGGAGCTTGCCTTTTCTTCCTAATACTGATAGGATTCTTTTAAGTCTTAAAATTTAAATACACCCAAAAAATAAAACTAAATTTTTAAAAAATGGATCATGCTTTGTCTTATTATGTCCCATTACTTATGTATTTCACATCAATTTTTTTTTTTTTTATTACAAGAACTGAATTAGAAATGACTTATTAAAAAGAGTGAATGCTATGGTTGATATCATGCATATTTTCATTCCAAATCATGGCAAAATAAGTTCACATGATTTATAATTCAAAAGAATGATTTGAATGTGATATCTGAAGGAGGGGGGGGGGAGGAGTTTGAATTTCTGAATCAAGCATTTCTCACTTTGGCTGCATATGCAGTGATTACTGGAAAAATTATTTCACACAAACTAAAATTAAAAGGCATCTTCCATTCATGCAAATATTTTTATTAATTTATTTTTTGCAAATAATATTTAGTTTCATTGTTACATAAGATATAAGAATGCATTTAAAAATTTCATTTCAACGATACAAAACTTCCTATCAAACACAACAAAATAAACATTTATACATATTACATTTTCTTTATACATTACTTTAATAAAAAATATGGTATTCAAAAACATAAATTAACAAGAAACTGACATGAAACATCATCTGTTTGAACATAAAGTTCATAGAAAATTTTCTCATCACTGTTGAAATGCGTCACAATCAAACACGTTTTTTATCAGTTAACACTCTTACAATACTTCCAATTCCACCAGCAGCAAAAACCTAAAGCAAAATTAAAAACATTTATTCATTACAAAATTTGATGGATATAAATTTTCTTAACCCCCCCCCCACATCGTTACATATTAAACTTAAAATTCTAATGAAATATATCTTTATAAAATATGTAAATAAAACTACCATGAAGGAGAACATTTTAAGCAATAAAATATAGGAACAACTAAGCTCTTTTCTCAATAAACTATTCAAAATTTATACATTTGTACCAACATCTTCCCCCCAAAAAATCCACAATTAAATTGCCATATTTTAAATATTTAATCAGAGGCATTAATATTCTTATTTAAAGATAATTCTTTATATTTCATCAACTCATAATTGAACTAAGATGTCAACATTAAAGACATTTAGACAAAATTAAGACATTCTATTTAAAACATTCATTCAGAGATTTAACTATAAAAGCATTGTTATACTACTACTTTTACTTAGAAAAAGAGGCACAAATAATGTTTCTGGTTCCTTGAATTAAAATATAACTTAATTCACAGTAAAAAGTCACAAATTAAAATGTGTGAAGTATGCTTACATGACTTGAAACTGAATCAAAATAGAACATAAAACTCTGAAATACAACCCAAGAGCAGTTGTCCACCTAATACTAATTTATACAATTAGACAGTTTATCAAACTGACTGTATTGCCACTTTCATTTGGACACCTATTATAAATTGCATATGTATATGAATATTGGCTGCATTTTAAATGCCTGGCTAAATATGAAGATAAAAATGAAGGCATGCTTAGAAAAAGTACATATAAAAGTGAAAATTTGATGTCATAAACTTGGGTGCAAAATACATTTTCTACAGAAAATGCTTACATTTTTTTCATTCTTTTATTCGGTTCCTATTCTATGTCAATCTATATCTAAAATACTGGTCTTAACTTTCTATTTTGTGGATGAAAATGATCTAATAGGTATAGTTATAAAGAATTTAAATATTTTGACAGACCACAGATTAAAAACTTTCAAACAATACCCAATCATGACACATTTGATTCCTTGTGGAAACAGACTAAATTCTTTAAATATTAAAATCATTCACACTATATTTATTAAATTTCTTTCAAATTCCAGCCTGATACTTTCTATTATTAATAAATAATAAAATAACATAAAAACATTATTTTAGATATACAACTCTACTTCAAAATTCCAAGTAAATATAAAAATAAATATTCAAACTTAGTTCACTTAATTTTATTTTTTTAAAATGTAAAATGTTTAAGAGACATTTTGCATAGTTGGAAAACCATATTCCCCATAAGTAATGCTTTTTAAACATAATTCTATTCCCTTAAATCATAAAACTACTAACATCCTTCTATATACATGAATAATACACCATAGCACTCTCAATTTGATTTTAATAAGTAATTAAACTTTCCCGAGATCTTCAAAGAAACACAAACTTCTATGAAACTCAAATAATTTTAAAGTATCTCCAGGTTTATTCCTGTGTCATATTAATGGTAAAAAAGAGAAAACTAATACTAATACTTTAGAAACTGATTACATAAAGATATTTTTGAAAAAAATTACTTTTTCATGCCAAGCCAACAGCTGTGCACTTCTGCCTTCCGATGGGTTTTCAAATCCTCTATAGATATATTTCATCAACATATCTATTTGGTCTCTGTCCAATTGGGAAACAGTTTTTTCAATATCACTTGTTTTTATTGATAGAATGACTCTTAATACCAAGTTAAATGCAGTATCCTGAAACGTAAAAAGATAGCTTGATACATAGAAAAGGGTGCATAGTGAGGAACTGCTGCAAAATTTAAGTACTTTAAAGCACCTTAACCCCAAAAATTATGCATCTTTGTTTAAGTATGCATACATAAACTGCATATTTTCTAAGCATAGTATTTTTTTTCTATTTTATTATAATGCACAGTTTTTATTGAAAAAAAAATTATTACAAATTAATTTTAAATATTTATTTTTTAAACTTAAATATTTATTTCTGTATTTGCACAACATTTTCTATTGTAAAACTATGTCCTTTTGGATTTGACAAAAATATAGAAAATATCATAAAAATGAAGGAAAAAAAAACTATTAATACCAAAAAATTAAATCAATTTTTAAAAGATTAATAATAAAGATTTGTGAGCTTCTTCAACATTTCTTAAAATTAAAATAAAATATCAGATGGATACAACATTTCTGAAAATGTCAAAAGTGATGTAGAAGCTCAGCATGACCAAAAACTTTGTATTTGATTTTTATATAAGAAACAATAATTAAGATCCAACATGGCTGGGATGGAAAGAGTAAATTCCACCCTACATTGATTCATTCTATTAAGTAATTTTGTTTGCAATCTTATACAACAAAGAACTAAAGTACTCCTATTGCTATCATCATACGACTGGCAAAACTGCCATGTAATTGATGATAGAACAATGCCATGCTCTAAATAAGTTTTTAAAATCATTTTTTTTATACAAAATAATAGTAGCGTTCACAAATGATAAAACTAAAAAGAAATTGTCTTATCGCCTCTTATTTCTAAAAGTGTAGAAAAAATCTTTTTTGAACATTTAAGGTTCCTAAAATTTAATGCAAATCTGCTTTTTAACCTATAAGTAATTATTACTAAAAAAAATTACAGAAAAAACATTATATATATTTTATGAAGAAATGAAAATTAACAAGTCCTAGTTTTCATAAACAACAGAAACAAATGCATAAAGTAAAAAACAGCTTTGCAGTTAGGAGTAAAACAGAAATAAATCAGCCAGAAGGTCTCCCCAGAACTTTCTCGCATATTGCCAGGAAATGCCTTGTGTGGCATTGAGGTACAGTAGTTACGGAATATTAACACTAGGCGTGAAATAAATATTTTTACTGATTCTATTGTGTGAACGTTGGCAAGTGTTTTGGGATTAATTTCTGGCGTGCGTGTTTGAAAGTATCCGAAAAGAGAATCTGGGTTTTAGGCGCATTCTTCTTAATTTATTAAAACAAAAATTTGACTCAAAACTACACTTACAGTTACAAAATTACATACCAAATTTGATATATTTAAGTCACTACATTTTTGAGTTATCGCGTTTACATATTTCTGAAAGTACAGACCGACATGCGGTGAAACCCTTGTTGGATTTGGCTCAAAACTGGAGAGATGTTTATACAATACATATTAAATCTGTGTACCAAATTTTAACTATTTAGACCTCTTCGTTTTGTAGTTATCATAACTTATATCTGAACAGTCGGACAGACAAACAGATTTCCTCTGTTTTATTTCTTCAAGTACATAAAAAAAAATCATTTGAAAAGATAAATGGATTTTCAAAGGAAATTAGATGCCACTTGTCAAATATTTTCTTCTTAAAAAATAGGTAAATTTTGTAATCAAAATTCATTAAAACATTTTAATCACATATTTACATCGAATGTTAAAACACTACCGTTGCTAAGCTTATATGCCTTACACTATATACATTTCCCCATGGAGGACACGTCAAAAATAGGGATGAGAAACTTCTGGCATAGTGATTGATTCTTATCCCCTTGGAGAATATAGAAAGGGTGTGAGGTTGTATACCTCCTACTGATGATGGGACATGCTTCCTATAGAAGGGATTGTACCGTGACCAATGACTGGCCATTAAGACTCAACCATAGTTTCCTCCAATGCTGTCATGGTATTCCATTTATTCAGATTTTTCCAACTGCCTTTAAGGCTGCATAAAGTAAACTTTTGTAGTTATAACTCCAGATATGTCTGACTTTCTTTACAAAGATATGAATTTTATTAAACTTTCTGAGAACTTTCAAATAGTTGAAAATTGTTTGCAGAATTGTATGCAAATCAAAAACATACTTCTTTACATTATAAAGCAGCCTTTAATCTAGCTGAATGTTTTAGGAATGGATTTTGCAATATGGGATCAATAGTCAGTTTGTGTGATATAATTGGGAAGTATTGTAGCTTTTAATTCCCTATGGAGTAATACATGTTTAAAAAAAAAAAAAACTTTTAGAATAACACAGTGTGCGTAGTATAAAACTGCTGCAAAAATGAAGGTATCCGAACACGTTAAAAAGGTCGATTTTCGCTAAAAGTGACATTTTTAAAAAATATTTTATTGGATAGACCAGTCTTTGAGCTATCCAAAACGGGTTTATTTTTGTCTCTAAGTTAATTACAAGTCAAAATATTAATATTTTCGTAATGATCGTAAACCGGAAGTGGACATTTAAATAACCGGAAGCACAGATTTTAAGGGCCAAAAACATGTTAAAAATTTGTATAAACACAAATTTAATTTAAAATACAATTTTAGTAAACTTTTAATGAAGTAATTAAACTAATGCCACTTTTGGAAATTATGTGGCAATGAAAATTACTGATGTTTTTATTGACAAACTAGAAAATTACTGCGGTATTGCAATTCATAGTAATGTGAACAATTTGCAAGAAATGTAAAGCGCAGTGATTGCGCCCTTTTTTCATTGCTTCTGAAATGCAAAACAGCCTTTGCATGGTCAATGCGCAACTGGACCCAACAGCTGGTGCAAATTTCAAAGAGCTGTGTGTAATAAATTATATTATAGCGACAAGTCAAAGGGACTCCCTCAAAATATTTTGAATGTTGTAAAACTAGAATACCTGAAATTATGTGATATAAAACAGTTAGCCCCGAACCCTCAGATTAGGGGCATTTATGTCTGCAACACATTTTAACGAAGGTTTTATAGGATTACTGAATATCCTTAAGGGTACTGGAGTGTATCCTAGGGCAGTTAGAGCATTTGCTGAGCTCGACAAAGTCAGAATAAATGAATACAGGCGGCATTCACCGCCAAATGCAAAAATTGACAGAAAAAATAAAATGATTAAAAAAGAAAAATTACTAAAAGATGAGAAGGAAAAAGGTAAAACCTATAAATGCGGTGAATCTTAAGTATGTACATACATAATTTATCATTAAAACATGTTACTGTACGCTTTAAATGCATTTTTCTCAAAATTGATTTTTACTTATTTTTTACTAACTTCAAATCAAATAACTCAAAATATAATTATCATATTACTATGAAACTTTGTGGACTTCACACTATTTTCTAGAGAATGAACTAAAATAATTTAGATTGAGCGAATATTTTTTTAATTTACAGCCTATTGTTTGAATAATAACGTCATAAATTTACTAAAAATTTTATGATAAATCTTCGACTGGCTCTACAATTTTTATTTATTATTATTATACCCATATGCTTGTATTTCATTCCCTAGAAAAAAATTGTGTAGTTTATTTTGATACAAAAAGTTTAAACATACAAGTTTTGTTCGGATGAGAGTAATAGTTTTTGGGGTAGCCAAGTTTTTTAAGAATTTGCTTAAATTTATGCTATTAAAGTATGTATTTTTAAAAATTATTAATATTTATTTCAAATATTGACATTTTATTGCTACTCTTTAATTGTCTTAAACCCAGAAATATGGTTAAAGTATGTCTATACACCATGTTTTTTTAAAAAAGTGCTCCGAACGTGTTCGGATCTTAAGGACTTTTTAAGCATTTTAACCAAAAAAAATTAAAGATTTTGTATAAGTAATCGTACGTAAACTGCGTATTTTCTAAGCATAGGATTTTTTTCCCTGTTTTATAATAATACATAGTTTTCACGGAAAAAAAAAATTAACAATTAATTTGAAATACCTATTCTTTGCATTTTAATATTTATTTCTGTACCTGAACAACGTTTTTTATTCTAAAATTAAGCTTTTTTTTAGATTTGACAAAAACATAAAAATGAAAAACTCTATCAATAACAAAAAATTAAATCAACTTTTATAAAATTAACAATAAAGATCTTTGACCTTTTTTAACATTTCTTAAAATTAATAAGTTACCAATTCATTTCGATAGATAAAATATTTCTGAAAATGCCGGTATTAACGTAGAAGTATAGCATATTCGAAAATTTTGTATTTGATTTTTATATAATCAACGACAAAATGATTCAACATGATTAGGATGGAAAGAGTAAATTTCTTTCTGCACTAACTCATTCTATTTAAATATTTTCTTTGCAATCTCATAAAGCTAAGAGCTAAAGCATTTCTATGGCTATCAACATACGACTGGCAAAACTGTCATGAAGTTGATGATAGAACAATGTCATGTTCTAAATAAGTCTTTCAGATAATTTTTAATAGAAAAAAATAGCAACGTTCATAAATGATCAGACTAAAAAGAAATTTTCTAATCGCCTCTTGCTTCTAAAGTTTTAATAAAAGCCCCCCCCCCCCTTTTTTAAACCTTTAACGCTCCTAAAGTTTAATGAAAACCGGCCTTTTAAACTATAAGTAAAAATTCTTTAAAAAAACTACAGAAGAAATGTTATATATATTTTACGAAGAAATAAAAATACTTTAGCAAGCCGTATTTTTCATAAATAACGGGGGGGGGGATTCATGAAGTAAAAAAAAGGGGGGGGGGACGTTCTGTAGTTAGAAATCAGATGCCAGAAAATGCTTTGCATTCCATTGACATACAATAGTTACGAAATATTAACCTTAGCAGTGAATAAAACATTTTTACTGATTCGGTCGTGTGATCCTTGGCAAATGTTTTGGCGATTAATCCCTGATATGCGGTTAAAAATACCCGAAACGCAAATTTGATTTTGGACGTACTCTTCTTAACTGATTAAAACAAAAATTTAACACAAAACTACACTTTTAGTCACAAAATTACACACCAAACTTGCATTAAGACAATGCATTTTTGAGTTATCGCGTTTACAGGTTTCTGAAAGTACAGACCGACAGACGATGAACCCCTCAAAACCTGATACATGTCTATACTCTGAATGTCAAATCTGTGTACCGAATTTTATCTATCTAGTTCTCTTCGTTTTGTAGTTATCATGCTAAATTATATTCGATTATATAGCCGCACAGATAAACAGACTTCCTCTAAACAGATGTTGCTCAAACTTGGAATAGAAATTTGCAAATTTGGTGTAAAGACCGTATACCAAATTTCATCCGTCTAACTGAAAGTGTTTTGGTGTTATCTTTCTCACAGACAGACAGACATTTCCGAAAATATGTTTTTCGAATTCAAGGAGGTTTGAAACGTGGGGATTCGTCATTTTTTTTAAAAGTATTTATTTTTAAGTCATTGCTTCAAAATTTAACAAAACTCATGAAATGAAGAATTTCATTCAATGAACTTCTTTAAAATTTTCCGTTTAAATAAAAGCAAAGAAAGCGTTCTTCTTTCTTTTATCTCAATTTTAACAGCTGCAGAATAAAGTGATTCAACGATTCGATGTAGCAAGGATATTATTTTGAATTCCATTATAATAGCCAGGGGGAAAGGTTTCTCTAAATCTTTCTCGCATATTCTTTCATAAATTTGTGATAGCAGAGAACGTCTTACATGGCACTGGTCTACAATAGTTACAAAATATTAACTTTTGGAATGAATTTAGCAACTTTACTAAATATATCTTGTCATCCTTGGCGAGTTATTTGGAGGTTAGTCCTAGACATGGGATTAATAGTATCCGAAAATCGAATGTGTTTTAGACACGTTTTTTTCAAATGATTGAAACAAAGATTTGAACAAAGCTGCATTTCTAGTCACAAAGTCTCATAACAGATTTGATATATTTAAGTCACTGCGCTTTTGAATTATTGCGTTTGCATGTTTAGTCCTGTCCTGAAAGCACAGACAAGCAGACAATCATGGTTGGATTTGGTTCAAGATTTGATAATTCCTACACTATACATGCTAAATTCGTGTACCAAATTTAATCTATCTAGCTCTCTTTTGTAATTACTGTGTTAACTAATATTCGAACAGCCGGACTTCCTCTGAACAGATTTTACTCAAAATTTGATAGAAATCTACAATTTTGGTGTAAAGACTGTTCACCAAATTTCAGCCGGCTAGCTCAAGGTGTCTTTTTTTTATTTTTGTTACAGACAGATGACATATACATGCATTTTCCAAAAATGTGTTTTTCGAACTCGGAGAGGTCTAACACGTAAAGATTCGTCAAAATCTTGAGTTCGAATTTTTTGTCGATAACTATATTTTCTTTATACTACCTATATGTATAAACTGTGTCCAAAACCGATTTCTCAAAAATTATTAAAACTAAAGAAAAATTCCATTGATTCAAACAAAATTTTTATAATTGAAAAGCTAAGTTTGTAGCCTTTAAACGGCGTAAAAATAATTTTTGTGCAATAATATGCTTTGATGCTGCGGTGAAAATACACTAAAACTCTGTTTTAATTTTTTAAATTAAACTTCGAATTAAAAGTTTGAGAAATCCGTTTTTAGTGAACTTCTAATGCCCTCGAAATAACTTCCCGAATTTCATGCTCCTAACTTCAAAGGCATATGTTGCGTGTTGCTGAGGGTAAACCTTTATATATTAAAAGAGGTGTAAATGGGGGGGGGGAAAGCCCTATAAGAATTATAGAAAGGGGGGGGGGAATCGTTGTAAAAGGATAGGATCTAAGCCCCGGAAAATAAAGTTTTCGAAGAACCTTTTTTTTTATTTCTTAAAATTTTTTTACCAAATACCGCAGGTCCCCCCCCCCACTTAGTGAAAACTAAAATTTGGCGAAATTGGTCCAACAAATAAAAATTTTCAAATCGATGGGAACATTAAAAAAACACCATGAAAGATAAGAATTATAGAAGGGGGGGGGGGAATCGTTGTAAAAGGATAGGATCTAAGCCCCGGAAAATAAAGTTTTCGAAGAACCTTTTTTTTTTATTTCTTAAAATTTTTTTACCAAATACCGCAGGTCCCCCCCCCCCACTTAGTGAAAACTAAAATTTGGCAAAATTGGTCCAACAAATAAAAATTTTCAAATCGATGGGAACATTAAAAAAACACCATGAAAGATATCAGAATCATTGAAAATTTAATGCTTCAAGTTAAAATTTTATCATACAAAATTTTACACGATTGATTAACATAATTACATACTGTAATTAATTACAATTAAATAGAGTGCAGATGAATACCTGTAACAAGTCGTACATGCGATTGTTCCAAAACGTCATATTAATTGAGAATGATCATAGAATGTGTAAGCATTTTTAGAATAGCTGCTCTCATGTTCAATATATCTTTTGGGCATACCAAATTCATCTTTCAGTTTTCTTATTTTACTCTAATCGGACCAATTTGCATATTCTTCTTTAACACATTAACGTTTAAATACTTACTTACCAAGCATAACTTAAATAAATTCTTCAACATTTAAAACATTAAAAATTGAAGTTCGAGCGTTTTTTGAATCGCAACAAATAAGACACAGTACTACGTATTTCCTACTGCCCTTTCCGGATAACTATTCTAGTATTTTAATAAATTGCAGTGTACATTGTTGAAGAAAAAGGGAGCAAAAAAAAAAAAAAAAAAAAAAGAATCATTAAGCGTTATCTTAATATTTGCTGGATACCCTGGGATTCCTTCTCCGAATTCCACCTGATTTGCGATTTTTATTGAAAAACGTTACCTGCGACCCTATGTGTTCTGGTAATTTTTCATCTACTTTACGCTTATTATCCTTGCTCTGAATTTGTCATTCGAATTTGACAACGTTCTTTGCGAACATCGGTAATAATATTGTTTTTTGGTTCCCATTTTAGTTTATCTTGAGTATCTTTAAAACTCCCCTGTTCTCATACTACACGCTTATATCAAATTATAGAATATAAAATTTCTTACAATTTCAAGCTTTTATTTTTCTTCCAAGTTTTAATATTTTTGGAAATATGGGTTCTAAAGTAATTTTTAGTTGTCAGTAATCCTCTAGATTACCCCTAGATAATTTCCCCTAGATCATCAATTCCGCATGTTAACAGCATAAAAAGAAACCTTTAAAAATGTTCACTTAAATGTTTCACTTAAAAAAATTCGTAGTTCAAACAGCATTTTATTTTTTTTAATTAATTTTTTACAGTTTCCAACAGTTTCATATATTTTCACCTACTAAATG
Organism: Argiope bruennichi; assembly: GCF_947563725.1. NCBI lineage: Eukaryota > Metazoa > Arthropoda > Arachnida > Araneae > Araneidae > Argiope > Argiope bruennichi. Next base: position 55,771,636 of record NC_079162.1, read on the forward strand.
TCGTTTGGGACCCCATGTTATATGGTGATTCTTTATCCTCTTGATGCCTGCTATCACCCCTCTGAATTTGTCGATCGAATTCGGCAACACCCTGTATGTATATAACTAATCAGAAGCGTTTGTTATTTTTTTTAAAAAAAATATTGCTCTAGATAAATTTAATTAAAATTATGTATAATTTTCTTCATATATAAAAATAGGAATTATAAATTAAAAACTTTTTAATTAGATCATACTGGATGTTTTATTAAAAATTGCATCAACTGTGCTAGACAATATCTTAATGTTGAATATACTAAAACTGACTGGTGAACCACCCTTCAGTGATGTACAATATTCAGAAAGAATTTGAAAGAATAAGCATAATGTTTACAGCACCAAAAATTATCATCAAGAGATTCATATTAATCTGCTAAATAGTTTGGTTTTGTGGCTGCCATGATTGCCAGCCTGACTCCTGCAGATTTTTTGCCATAAAAACTTTTGAAAAAATTTGTTCAGTTAAATTCAATTACTACAATACAAAACTTAGTTATTAACCTTTGTGGATGCACATCTGCAAGTAGTAAGCATATATATCTTAGTAATTCTAATGAAGCTTCTTTTTCATGTACTAGATGTTTTTGAAATTTCTTGAAAACTATGTGTTGTAGAAACGATGAAAATGAGCTTTATAGGAAAGGCAAGCTTACATATTTTTTTTCTTCTATAGGCAATTTTTACGTATTAAAAGAGAGGATTCTAACTCTTCACTACATATACAATCTTGGTATGGTACCTTATGTTTTTCTTCTGATTTCACAATTATGTTGTTTTTAAAACAGAAGTAGGGATACAAAAGTTCTATAACTAAAAAGTTAGTTAATTTTATATAATGAATGGAAAATATTTGTGTTATTAACAATCAAAGGGAGTCTCTAGAAGATATATGACATGTAAATTAAGTTAAGAAAAATAAATCAATACCAAAAAATTTAACAAGGAATATGGAAAGGTTAAAGGCAAGATTAAAAACAATGCTACATAGCAAAACAAACTATGAAATACTTATTTGAAATCAGAACAAAAATAGGTGATGTTATACAGAGTCACACAAAAAGTTCTTCTTGGACAATAGAATTTCATAAGTTAATCAAATAAATGAATTCTGATTCTTTTTTCAATAAAAACTTGAAAATTTTGATTTAAAAAGAAATTGAAGCTAACCTTTATACTTTGATTTTTAGTTGCTATGGGAGCAGAACGTAGTAAAATTTTCAGGGCATCAACATGCTTTCCTCTAGATTATAGTTAATGAAAATAATTTTACCATTGTTATTGAAAATACAAGTTACAAACATAATACACAATAAGTAAAAATTGAAAAATGCAAACATTATAAATCCCACAAAATATCAATGAAATGGCAGACACATATAAAAGAATGCATAGTCTAGAATAATAGTTACTATATATATATATACCATTCAAAATATGAGGATGAAATTAATTATTATGTATCTCAATTATAACATTTCATAAACTTTTAAACATAGTTTTCAATTTTTTCTGAAATGAAATCATCTTAAAATTGGAAATCCATCTAGGAATAAAAAAATTATTAGGAACAAAATAAAATAATATAATATACAACACAGCATGCAGAATACAACCATTTCCTACTAATGTAGCAAAAATGAGTATTAAAACATTACACCATTTTGTTATCTAGATATTTATTACCAGGGTGCATAGTTAGAAACCACTGCAATAATTAAGAATTTTTAAGCAGCTTAGAGCCCCCCACAAAAAAATTAAGCAAAATTTGTACATGCATACTTGTACAATGACACACATATTTTTTAAATATAAGATGTTTCCAGTTTTATAATAATAGAGTCATTATTAAAATTACACATATATTTTAGAAATTTTAATATTTATTTTATATAACATCTTCTATTATAAAATAGAGGATGCTTTTTTGTGTGACAAAAATAAATAAAAATGATATTGCAAATTGTCCTTATCAAAACATTAAGGTAATTTTTATGATTAACAATAAAAATTTGTTACCTTTATCAAAATGACGACACTGTAGTAGCAGCATAGAATATCCAATAACTTTTAGAAATGACGACAAAAATGTTTTAATCATGCTTATATCAAAAATGAATAAAAAGTAAGAGGATGCATTTGGAAAAAAAAAAAAAAAAAAAAAAAAAATTAATATTGTGTCCTATATTAAAAATGTCTTTTTCAATGTTTAACATCACCAAACTCTAATACAAACTGCTTTTTTAATCCATATATGCAAAACTAAATAAAATTTTTATACTTAAGGTTCTAAAATTACAGAAACTTGATTAAAAATTTTAAACAGAATTAAAATGATTTAACCATTTCTGACTTTAATAAATAGAGAAAAATTCATGAAGTTAGAAAGAGGCTATCTCTGTGAGAAAGGCTATCTCTTGAGTAGCTTATTAGTACTGTAGTTAGATACAAAATGGGGGGGGGGGGATATCTATTGCCAAATTCTGAAGAATATTTTTAATGCCGTGCAAGACAATATATTGCATTGCCTAATTTCATGGCATTCATTAAGTGAAGAATCTTATTCAATGAACTAAATACTTTAAGTTTTTGGATCTAAAGGAAGCATTTCTTTTTAATCATGATATAATAGAGCAAAATTAGGCGATTCAAAAATTTGATGAAGCAATGATATTATTTTGAATTTCATTACAAGAAACATTATTGCTACAAATTTTTTCCAAAACTAATTTTAAAAAATTACTAATACTACAAAGAAAAAATACAATCATTTAAATAAAATTGATAACATTTTCAGTTGATAACACAGACAGCTTTTTGTAAAATAATATGCTTTTATGTTATGGCATAAACATGTTAAAATACTGTTGATTTTTTAATTTAACTTCTAAATAAACTTTTGCAATATCAGTACTAATAATCCAATCTCTGCCAAATTTCATGTTCCTAACCATAGTGATTTCGGCTGTGTATTGCTCCGTCAGTTAAGACAAACAATTATATATATATATACAGAGAGAGAGAGAGAGAGAGAAGGGGGGGGGGGAGATTTGTAGGAGAAACCAATAAAAATTATACAACAGTTATAAGAAGTGAAAAGCAAAAACCATTAAAAAATGATAAAATCTGAACTTTGAAGAATAAAATTTCTATAAAACATTTCTTTTAAATTTCAAGTATCAGATCCCATAGTCTTTTTTTCTTCTTTATTGTAAAAACTAAAATTTGACAAGATTGCTAAAGCAAATAATCATTTTCAAAAGGCTGAGAATATTTAAAAAGTGCACCATGAAAGAAACCAAGACTGTTGAAAATTTATGGCTTGAAATTAAATTTCATCACACTGGATTTTATGCAATTGACTGCTGTAATTATGCATTACAATACAATACAGTAAAACCCCTTTGGAAGGTCGTTCAAGGGACTTATTAATGAGAACAATGATTTTATATGCACTATACAAAAAAGGCTTCATCGTAATAAGAATAAAAGCCTTTATTGTAATAAGTGTCATACATAACTTCCAGGTATATTTTAGAAGTCTCTCCCATACTTGCCATATCTATTTCTTTTGTATATCAAATACATATTTATTCTTATTTTCCACTGATTTGGAGCCAATTTGTGTATTTTTCTTAAAAAACCCCTAAAGGGTTAAACACAAAATTTCATCAGGCACTACTAAAATTAATTCTTCACCAACAAACATGCTAAAAATAAAAGAAACTTGAACATTTTCCGAGTCATAATTTTGTTGCAGTCTGTATTTTGTACTATACCTTAAAGATAACCATTTCAATATTTAAGTAGAAAGCAATGCACATTGTTGGAAAAAAAGGGGAGAGATTTTTTTTTTTTTTTAAAAAAAAAAGGTCATTAAGCATTATGTTGCTGACAACCCAGGATTTCTCCCCAGAATTCTTAATTTTCATCGGTTTACTTTCATAATACATCCAGTAAACAAAGTGTTAAGACTAGGCTTTCAGTTCATTGTATTCAATATCTGGATGGAAGGAACAGAAAGAAAAGGGGAAGGGGGAAAAATATTTCCTTTGCACTTCTTGAGAAAATTAAGCACCTTTGTAAAAAATTAGGCACTTTTAAGATGTTTAAAAATTATTTTCAAATGTAAGCACTTTTCATAACACTATGCATTAGCTGGCTAAACTGCCTATTTGCCCAACAGAAAGTAGGCCCCCAGGATGGTGTATGAAAGAAAGAGAATGCTAGAAAGGGAATAACTTGCTCTACCAGAGATTTTCTATAATTTCTATAGAAACTAAGTAAACAAAATAGCAAGAAATTACTTTTTGGTACAAACATGTAACCTCTTCTGAGGTGTTGCCATAATGATCTCTTAAGATTTTTCTGACAGTTCACTTTCCGTGTCAAGATAGAAGGGATGCTACCCCTCTTTTGCTGGAAGTAAGTTGTCCTTATAAAGTGCGATTAAACAGCATGCATTTTTTCTCTTTTATTTTTTTTTACAATTGCATGTTACTGTCATAAAACTGATGAAAAAGTTGACTGGCCTTTCTGAAGTAAAAGAAAATCTTATTCCGACTACTAAAATCTTTACAAGAGGCCCGAAAAACAACATATCTGATGACTAAAACGACATTTGGGGAAAAGACAACATACACTTTTCTAAAATTTATGTGTTTAGGGGCATTTATTTGATCATGTTTACAGCATTATTGGAAAGGCAAAATGGCCTCAAATAGTGATGAATAGATTTTTCGATATTCTTTCAGGAAAAACGTATGTGTAAATGTGGTATTTCTGTTTTTCCCACAAAATGTGGTATTTCTATTTTAGTGCGCAGGGAAAGATATGTATATCTTGCAAGAGACTGGATTTTTTCTTTTTTTCTGAAAAAGTCAACTGAAATGTTTGTTTCTCTATCTTTGCTTTTTAAACACTGGCCACCTTCAGCAATGAGCTAAGTCACATATTTTTATTATTTTGAATAATTTAATTATAACAATCAACTTTAAATTTACTGATTTAATATAACCTTAGATCAAAGTATTAATTATTACAAAAGACAAGAAATGAATCAACTACACACACATAATGAAAAAAAAATTTAAACCCATCCTAATGTACAAAAGCGTGGAGGGATTTAGAATTCATTAACAAACAGTACGTGTGTATGTGTTGTCACTCTGCAGGACATATCATTAGGGTATAATTTCTAAATGGAGGGCAGCAATGCTCTCCACTGGGCACAGGAGCTTTTGATGGGAGCAGCAGTGAGTCCAAAGACAATAATATTTTAATATTTCCAATGGTTATCTGCAGGACATCCTTAGGTATAAATTAATATATATTAAAAGTGTGTCGAAAAGCTAAATCTATCAAAATAACATAGGTGTACTATCAAAAAAGTACATTTATTTAAAGAATTGAAGCAAAAAAAAAAAAAAAAAAATTGTTCTCAAAAACTAAAGAAATAATGAAAAATGTGCTGTACTTTATTACAACAAAAGGAATTTTTATATTGAAAGAATTAAAACAGATTTTGCACTTCCGTTTTTAACAGAAGTGTAACATTAGAATTAATGATTTGATGGAAAGAGTGATTTGATTTTAATTATTGTAGAAAATTATGCATAAAACATATTTTTTTTTAAATATTGCCAAAATCAAGATTAAAACTGCAAGGTAATTATACAGTCATCATTTGAAATACTGATGAGAACTTAATGGATACTCATTGCAATAACTTTAAAAATTGCAGTGTTAAAGATTTTAGCATCAAATTGGCTTCATGATGAAACATATAGCAAACTTTATAAAGTTGTCTACACCCTATTAGTGAATAAACATTTTCAAAGATGAAGATTCTTAAGAATATATCAAGAAATTCATCATTTGAGGAGAATTTGGAATTCTATGCATTATTTTCAATTGGAAGATAATTATTAGAGGACTTGAAAGCAGAAGTAATTATTGATAGAATTGCACAATCATCTAGAAAACTAAAATGCTTATTAGTTTGTCCTTAAAGTGGTAAAACAGATATAATATAATTGTGTACATTTTAGCTGTTAATCTTTGACAATAAGAAATATTCTTTAAAAATATTAAAATTAGTAGTTAGTTTGCACTCTGTTTTAAGCTAGGTTATAAGAAATTCTCAAAATATCAATATAGTTCCAAAATATCAGTAATACATGTATCAAAAACTAACTAAAATCTAAATATTAATTTGCATGTATTTGATATCTCTTACTTTCTTTAGTATGTATGTATAATAAATTAATGTTGTAATTAGAAATACATCTAAAAAAATTTTTTTGGAATAAATTAATTTATCAATTTTAATTTTATAAATATCTGTGCATATAAGAGTGAATGATGCCTCTGTGGCTGTCTGGCATCCACTAATTTCAGATCCAGACCATCACCGATGCTATACACCCTGATACGATCACAATTATACTGAATCAGCACAAATATTCAGCCCAATGTTAGCTGATCCATTACAAGTAACAAATTTTTAAATAAAAACGGCCTAAGTGAAGATTAGTGTGCACCAGCCGATTGTCGCCAATATTGCAACCCATCGGATCCCTCTTATAGCAACCGTACTGTTGTTTTGTTTACTACTTTTTGCAATGGTTGAGTTGTACTTAAACTACAATTACATTATGAAAAATGCTAAATTAAAAATATTAAAAAAATACCGATTAAAGATTTTACTTTTGTTCTTCATTATAATTAAAATTTATTAAATAAAGAAATTTAAGCTTATAATTAAAAGTTATTTTCTTCTTTCTTTTTTTAATGTGAATACGAACAGAAAATATTTATTCTTTTGCAATTTTTAATTGTCAGTATTCGCTTTAAAAAAATCGTCTGCATTCTCACTTTCAAAGACAGCTGCAAATGGAATTCTTCGTAGTTCTTGTAATTCTTTTGGTGTTATAACGGTTGGTTCCCTTCATAATTTGTTATGTCGGGATTATTTCGAACCTGTAGAATGGATGAAGGGCGAGTTAAATATGCATACATATATATTTTACGAGTTAATGAAATTAGGAAAGGATGCTTGTTTGAAATTTTGTATTGAGAATGGTTTGATATCGAACCGGCAGAATGGATGGAGGGTGAGTGGAATATATTTTTTTACAAGTTGATGAAGGTGGGGAAAGTATGTTTGTTTGAAATTTTGTATGGAGAATGTTCCGATTGCTTATTTCTCCGTTTTTTCTTGGTTATGTACTGTTTCTGTTTTCCACACAGTCTTTATGTTCAATGTGCTAGCGAAGCTACTAGGTTCCCGCTCCTGCTGCTAGCGAAGCCGTAGGATGTTTTTTTAAGTTAAAAAATCCTGCCCGGTGCCTTCTACAGATGCTGAAGGCATCTGTAGAAGGCACCGGGCAGGATTCCCTTTGAAATCCGTTCGTACAACATCCTTCATTCTTTCTTTTCAATTGATTATGTACAATTCATGTTATCCACAGTCCTTATGTTCAATGTGCTAGCGAAGCTACTAGGTTCCCGCTGCTAGCGAAGCCGTAGGATGTTTTTTTTTAAGTTAAAAAATTCTGCCCGGTGCCTTTTTACTGAAACTTATCAGTAAAAAGTTCTAATTAGATGGCGGGAAATAGTAACCGTAACTGTTCCGCGGAAGTATTTGTTTATTTTGTCCGCCATCTTTATTGGCGACTTGGCATTGTTGGCGCAGCTGGGTGCACACTAAAATTCACTTTTACCATAAAAACTAACATCTCAAATAAATTATAAAGAAAAATGCATTCTTTTTTAAAAGGTACTTGAAAAAGCTTTCAATGAAAAATTTTTAGCATTAAAGCCAGCTTGCAGCTTTTTACATTAGGAGAAATCCCAAAAATATAATTCAGGGCTTATGCTGGATATATAAGCAGTATTTTATTTATATTACAGGAAATATCCTCCAAGTTTTAAAAACACGGTAGCAAATTTTACAAATTGTATTATTATTCGAGCACTTTATCATTTTTCTTTGCGATGCAAAATCTTTCACTGATGTTAAACTGAAAATATTTTTATTCTCGCCATTGTTGCCTGGGGCCGGAAACCGGATGAACCAATGATATTATACCAATATGAACCAATGATTTTCTATACCAAGATATAGAAAAATTGTGAAATGTAACAAATGTCACACTCATTATAATTAAAAAGGATACTGGTTAACCAAATTTACGATTTCTTGCTCATCAGGACCAGTAGGAGGCGAATGAGGTTCACTTGCTTCTTCTTCTTTATAACAATCATCGTTATACTGATCAACATCAATTTTTCTAAATGCTGACGATATAGTATTTTTAGCCATAATGAATTACTCAAAATATATGAAAAGTTATTTAAATAATATTTGAAATAGATGACACTTCTTGTAGACTTCAAATAAGATAACAATAAACAAAAACAGATAGAAGTGGAATCTTCAATTCATTTCATTTTGATGCTTAATCATAATTAATTAACTTCTATTAATAAAAAGAGTTAACATTAATCCTTTTTTAATTTCCTCTTGTATAGCTGTTTTTTAAAAACGATTAATAAAATACCTGGAATCCACGAATTTGATTTCACACATATACTTTCTTTATTCATTAAAATTTTTTCAGACAGCAGTTTAATTATTAACAATCATCTTTTATTGATTTGATTTAGCAATTAAATATTTTAATGAAAAAGTTATATATAATTTCACTATTCATTTAGGTTAAATTTCTTTTTTTTTTAAAAAACCTACGCTATTAAAATGATTATTAGGCAACATCAATATAGTAGTCGGCATTCGGCAACAGCACAGCAATGAGTGCTTTACGGAAATTTCATAATTTTAGTTTCTCTTAAAATTTTTTTTATTGGAGGAAAATGGGTAGATATTATAATCGCTGTCTTGTATTTACCTGCATCGCTTCAATATTGAAAAAAAGAACTATTTTTATAATATCTCGCTATGAGATATGTTCGAAAGTTAATTAAATAAAAGTTGTAACTAGCTCTGGTGTGTATAATTTAATGTTATAAAATTCCTTTTATGCTATTTATATTTTATTTAATTGCTTAATATATGACCATATGAAGTTTAATTTGCATTTTATTATCATTCACGTCTTGATTTTGTTTTATTTTTCTTGCTACCCAGATCTGTTTTCTATGTTTCCTTATAGCTTAGTATAGATGATCTTAAGTAATATTTAATGTTTATCCTTTTTATTTTATCTAAACTTTATTTAATTATGTATATCAAAATCGATGTATAGAGAAAGATAAATCGAAAGATTTATATCAGCACTAGAAAAAAATTGGAAACTGTAGAAATTAATGGCTTATCTTATTTGTTTATAAAATTTGCTACTGTTAAATCGCCGGTGTCAAGGCTAATCATTTTGCGGGCGCTTTTTCCGTGTTCCTGATTCTATTTCATATTATATTGTCTAAAACATTTTTGCTTTATCAAAATTTTGTCTACTTATTATTAATTGAATTATTAATATGTATTTGTTTATTCAGCTAAGAATTAACATTGGGGTTATAATCACTTCTTACACACATATAATTTAAAATATTGCCAGCTATATTTAACAATTCAGTTTTATTTTTTATAGTTATGGTACTAAAGTTTTTATCTCTTAAATTGTCTTCTTATATCTTTTATCTTTCTTTTTTCAGTCTAAGCTTTATAATTAGGTTTATAAAATTAATTCTTATATTTGTAATAATCAGGCTGCATACTGGATACATTCATAGTGTTATATGCCTGAGAATTTAAATTTTCAATACAGTGGTATGTTTTTAAAAGTCATTAATAATACAGCTTTGCATAAAATTTGATGTTTTATGTTGCTTGGTTGGTTTTATGATGCTAGTGTTAATAAAATTAAGCAGTAAATAAACAGTGTCTATATAGTGTATTTTAATACATACACTTTTGACTGTAAATCTTTTTAAATGTTAATTGTTTTTATATAATTGAAATAGAATAAAGTAATTTGTAAGGGATATGGTATTTAAAGTACAATTATGGCTGTAAAAAAATTGGTTTTACTGACGTGTATAACTTATTTTTTGACCTGACTGTTTGAAATTTCGTTTGAATACAGCATTAAAGTTCTTTGATTTAGATAATACATTAAACCGATGTACTTTTAAAATTATATTATGAATTAAAGTTTCCATGTTATTTAAACCTGTAGTTTTATTGTTATTGCTTATTTTTGAGAACATGTTTCGAATCAATTGTTAAGTCTCTCTCTCTCTCTCTTTTTTTTTTTGTTACCAAAAGAGAGCGCAATTTTATTATAATTCTTGCTATTAATTTTTTGAACCTTTCCATTAAATGATATTATATTTTTAATTGTCTTTAAACAAAATGTGGCAGTAATTTGATAATTTCTATTAACGAATGTTCTAATTTTGATATATGTACTTCATTGCGTATTTGTATCTTTTCTTCTGTTTATTTATTTATATTATTTTTTTTATTTTATTTTTGATTAATAATAAGCAAAATGTGATAAATTATATACATTTATAATTATTTTTGATTAGTTGGAGAAGAAAGATATTGAGTAGGATGATAAGAAATTCTTTCATTTGTATTTCTAAATTTCTTTGTGTAATGCAGAGTTTCAAAAAGTTTGTCTTATGATTTTGTTTTAAATGGGGAAAAATTCTTTTGTGTCTCTTTAACCATTAGAAAATTTTTTGCCACAATCCCATATTTGGAAAATTAAAAAAGAATTGAGTATTAATTAATACTAACTGGAGACAATAAAATTAAAAGCCATTTTAAATCATAACTCCTTTTCTTATGAATATAAAACAGTAAATAATGAATTTTATTATGAATATGAAACAGTAGAAAATTCTGCAAGAGATTAGAAATTTAACTTAACCAATGTTTTAATTTTGAGATATGTGCTTCACTGCTTATTTGTATCTTTCTTTTTTATTGATTCATTTATATTATTTATTTATCTATAATTTTTCCCCCTTATTATTAAGCAAAATGTGAAGAACTCTACCTAGAATTTCATTTGAAGTTTAAAAAACTTGAAATAAAGCAATAATTAAATATTATTGATAGTTTTGTAGTTATAATTTCAGTTGAGAAGTTAATTTTTTAAATGTTTAATACAAATAGAATTTTCATTTCTATTACTATTGTTTTGCTTTATTTTTTTTTATTGGTACGAAATAATTTCTTATATGGAAAAAGCATTATTATAATTGTTTTATCGATATGTAAATACTTGAGGAGAAACCAGATATTCAGGATTAAAGAAATAGTATTAAGGAAATTAGGAAGTTTAATTGCAGTTTTGTGAGCATTTTTACATTTATTATATAAAAAAATAAACTTGTGGCTGTAATAAATAGTCGTGGAATTAAAATTATTTTATTTTATTATAGTATTATTTTGCCATCTTAGAAATTGTAACTACAATCCTAAATCAGAGTAAACTTTTTTTTAAAAAATTCAACTATAGTATATAAATATATATTTAGAATTATTGAGTTACATTACATTGAGAAGGGGTTTTGTATTCATTTCTGCGCTCATGTTTTTCAGGCAAAAATGTTTGCTTGTCCAGCTAGAAAAATGAAATGATAGTTAATGGTTAATAAAGAATTGAATGACTAATTTTATGATTAAATTTTAATTTTTTAAAAATAATTTTGTTATTTTGTCAACAAATTTAATATGTTTAAGTATCTATAAGGTACTAAAAAAAATTCAGCAGCCCAATATTGTGGAATTATTTAGGAGCTATGCCTATGGTTGAAGAAACTGATATAGAATAATAATGGCAATGGTTTGAAAAAAAGCTGCTTCTTAATCTTCTAAGCAACTAATTATGTTGATTTAATATCTGTAAAGTTAATGTGAATGGACCTAACCTTTTAGTAATTAATCAAACTTGAAGCCTAAAGAATATTTTATGCATAAAATTAAAAAAAAAAAATTCTGTTCATGAACTATGTGTATTTAAGCATGAAAAAGGAGAAAAAGTTAATTTAACTTCTTAGAACAGGGATACCTAACCTGTGATGCGAGGAATAGTGGAAAACTCAAAATATAAGGAATTAAAATGAGAAAAAGGTTAGAACATTTTGATTCCCCAAATTGAGAAATGTTGGAGTTATGCTAATCTGAAAGATTGTTTGGTATCAGTAATAAGAATTCAGTTTTAGAGAATAAAATATTTTGTACTTTTCAAAAAATACCTGTTTTTTGTATTATTAATAACAAATCTCACAATAAATTTGATACAGCTTCAAACATGAGATTTTTTCAGTCTTCATTTCAACCTAATTGTATAAAAATGTTATTTAATAAAATAAAGAATTTATTGAAATTACCTTCCATTTTAGTAGTTGTTTATCTTGATGAGTAACTGTTAGCCTTTATCGTAAATTGATATGAAATTATTCCAATGCTATTTTCACTTGTTACAATGTAAAACAAACTTTAATTAAAAAAATGGAGTGATATGCAAAATCAAAACTGTTACTGATGCATTCAGTGCAGTCTTAAAAGTGTTATTAATTCGAGCCTTCTAATTAAGCTAACTTATGTCCTTAATAATGATAAAAATTTCTTTGTGTGAAGGCAGGGTATGACATTAGGGGAGGGGGTACGAAAAGAGACTAATCAAGCACTACATGAGGAAATAAATATTGAGAACTGCTAACTGAAAATATTAATGAATATTTAAGACAGTATTAATATTCATCACAGTACAAAATATAATGCATTAAATTAGCAACTCTTTTCCTTTTGGGTATTAATATAATCACATTAGAGCTTAAAATTGAATTTCAATAGCAAAATCATTTGAAAAGATTCTAAAAAGCTATAAATTTGAATAGATAATATGCTCTTATAGTGATTTTAATATATTAAGCATTTTTTTTTTTATTAGCTACTACTACTATCAGGTGAAAAAGATTTATCTTTTTGATCTAAGCAGTATGTATGGATTTAATTTTTCCTATCAAAATTTTGTTTGGAAATAAATAAAATTTCTTCCAAATGTATTTATTTCATCCTTGTATTTTACAAACCTTTTATTGTTCAATTGCTTCGGTGAAAATCTTGCAGAAAAAATAAAATGCGAATTAAATTTTTTTTAATTGACTAAATTAGAAAAAGTTCTCTCTCTCTCTCTCTCTCTCTCTATATATATATATATATACTAATTAGTAATAAATACCAAGTTAAAAGGAAAAACAGAATCAAAATTAAACCAAATTTTTTTGGTTTAATTGATTCTATTTTTCCTTTTAACTTGGTATTTATTACTAATTAGTCTAGAGTCATCTGTGTTTTAGTAGTAGCTGCATTTGCGCTCTCTAAATGCAATAGTGCTTTTTGTGTTTTTTAATTTTTGTAGTTTTTTAGTTTGATTCCGAAATAATTTTTTAGTTTTGATCCCGAAATAATTTTAATTTTAGATTGTTTCAGAAATAGGTTTTAATTTCATTATGCTTATATTTTTGATTACTTATATATATAATGTCTTTTGATCCAAAGGCTGATTCAAGAGTTAGACTTTAAAAAGGCAAAAGTATAAATGGTGTAAATACGTATTACTGCATACTTCATGATTTGAAGATATAAAAATAATATGAGCAACTGTTGCAAGAAATATATATATTAATTGCTTTTAGTTAATTTTAAAACAAAAATAATTGATAGAAAAAATATAGAGATCAAACGTATTTTTTGAAAAATGCATGCTTCTTTGGTAATATTTTTGGAAAACATAAAAAAAAAAATTATTACATTTTTTTTTTTTTTTTTGTAAATCTCTTTTTTATGTGAAATCTAACATTTATCCGATTTGAAATCCTTATGTCAGTTATATCCCTTAGTACAGATGATGCCTTAATTAATTTTTAGGCATCATCTGTATTAGTGCTACAAAATTTTATATTTATAAAAATATTTATTTCTAAGAAATTCTAAAAATGTGAGATGACTGAAGCTTTTTGTTCATTTAGTTTCTTTGTAAAGCTCTGAACTAGCACTATGAGTTCATTTCTAATGTCTGGGATTGTGTATCATCTTGTTTTAGTCCCTCAAATCAAAATTTTAACTTGTTATATTTTATAACCCGTTAAAAAGGTAGCTTTTTCTTTGAGAAAGCATTTAGTATTTTTATTAATAAAGTTAAAAGACTAACTTTGTTTAGCTTTATTGGTGGTATAAACTTAAAGTTTATGTCACCAGTTTTGAAATTTATCATAGAGTGTGGCATTTATAATTTTGTATTCTGCAAATGATTGTAATTTGTTTTGTGTGCAGTTTTATTCATTTCATTTGGTTGATAATAAATACAGTACATTTTATAAAGATTTGATTTTATACTCTCTTTTTGCTTACTCTTTCTGTTACTCTAAAAAGTGTTTGAGACTTTATAATTTTAATTATACTGTATTTCAATTAACAATTTTCTTATTTTATTTGCAAGTGTTTTTAAAGGCGTCTTTTAGATTTCATTATTTATTATATGAGCAATAAGATATGCAAGATAATATTACTTTCTACATCAAAAAAGTCTATATTCCCCCCCCCTCCTATAAATCCTTACAGCTTTTAGTAGTTGTACTATTGATTTTGCAAAATAAAATTAGACGAGAACTTTTTTTTTCTTTTCTAAAATTGCTTTATATATATATATATATATAAAAAAAATGAGATGTGAAAAAAAGAGATAGTGCACCAAACACTTCCCATTTTTAACTGTTTTATGTATTATTCTTTTTTAATCATAGATATTATATTAAGTATATACACATATTACTTCTGTTAGATAATTTTTGGTTAGTAATTTTTTTTTAATTGCCCAGGTACTGCATTTGAAACCTGGAAAGTAAATTAATGATCTTATTACTTCTGATTACATATGTTTGATTTTGAATTAAAACATTGTATTTTAGATCATTCCTCATGGAGATAGTGGGTGAGAAAGAAGTTTTCGAATTTAGGAGTTATTAAAATTTCATCTTATCATGGGTAATAGGATAACATGTTGTTCTTCAGACAGTCCTACTATCAACAGAAAATTTGGGTCTATATATCTAGATCCAGACTTATCATGTCCTTATCCAAATGAGAGTATTTCTAATCTTCAGCATATTAGTGAAAGAGAACCAGAAGGTGAGTGTTATAACCTTTTTTTAATACCATTTAATAATTTGTCACATGTAAATTATTTTTCTATAAAATTTCTTTAACATATCTTTTTATATTATAACAGCTATGGAAAATTGAGGAACTATCTGTTTCTCTGTCCATTTATTAGTTAAGTTGTATCCATTTTGCACTGGATAAGGCATAGGGTCATTAAATACTTGTAATTTGATAGTATTTTGATGAATCATTATAATGAGGGTTTTATATACAGTTTATAATTTTACTTGTCAATTTTTTTAACATGCAAAAACATTTAACTATATTTTAAATTCTAGAAATAATTTAATTATGTGTTTTACCAATTTAAAAATTAGTTTTAAACGATTTAAAACACATTAAGTTTTTAAATATATTTTGATCAGTAGAGATAATGTTAAGCATTATCTCTACTGATGATAAATTATGTGTTTGTTTGTGTGTGTGTGTATGTGTTGAGACTCTACAGACCAGATCATTTGACCTGGAGCTATCAAACATAGCACATATATACTTTGGTGGTCGTAAATATGCACCTTTTGTGTTTTCTTTTCTTTTCTTTTTAATTTCAAGTATAGGTTTTATGAACTAAAAATTAAGTGAGATTTTAGTATTCTTCCATAATAACTTCCAAACTATTGCACAAAAATGATTTTTACATCATTTTAAAGTTTAAAAAATTATCTTCAGTAATGCTAATTAAGTTGCCATAATTTTTTTTCTCTGGATTTACTTAGCTTTTAAAGAGGCTTTTAAGCATCTTTAACCACAGTATTTTCATTGTTAAAAATAATCCAAATAATTTTTGTTGCTACTATCAGTACTTCTATTTCTTTCCTCTATTTTGATGATCAATGTATATATGATACATTTTTTTACTTCTTCATATTGAATAGGTTTCTGTTTAAAGTAGGCTTAAAATTTTTTTTAAAATTGTTGTGGCTATTGCAGCTAACTTTTAATTTCAGAATTAAACAACAATGAACATTTTTTAAAGTTTGCTCATTTTTAAATACCTCTATACTCTCTTTTATCGTGACATTTCTCTTTCATGCGATAGCGTACTAAATTTTTTATTAAATAATCCACTGATATATTATGTAAATCATGAAATATATTCTCTCTTATGTACAATTTTTAATATGGAATGATTCTTCTTTTTGTACTTATGTATGTTTCTACTTTCTGTACTTATTTTTATGAAAATACTTTTCAACTTAGCAAATATGTTATTACATTAAAGTTTAATTGAATCCTGTTTAAAAATAAACTAAAAATTTTAGGTAGAATGACAGAAAATTAAGGAAGCATATAGTATAATGTACTTAACCATATAAGGCTAAATAGTTTGAGCTTCATGTCTATAAAAATTTAAAAATACTTTGTTAAAAAAACTATTAAGACTGAGTACAATAAAGATGTACAAAAGATTCAGTTAAAATTTTATGCAACTGGTAATCCTGGTGAACCAACTGGTTGTTAAAGGTGGCTAATAGATATTTATATATATTAATGTAACAAATTTTTATCATATCCTGTTAAAAAAAAAATAAGAACAGTAGGCTTTAGTAATTTTGTATTATTTAATATTTTACTAGTGCACTGTAAGTTACATTGACAAACTAAGAGTTATCTTTTCAAATTGCTTTATGTGCTTGCCTTATAAAAAAATCTATATAATCTTAATATTATAATTTTGACTGCAATTATGTCAACTTACATTGGTTTTGATAAGTTCTTTTAAGTGTGAAATTCCCCGAGAAATGGCAACAGATTGAGCACAAAATTAGAGAATTTTTGTGAGAATTGTAGCATGTAGCAATTTAACTGTTTAGTATGTGTGTGCATTGCTTGCTAGATGATGTCTGCTCTAATGTCTCTTGCAGCTTGATATCTACTCTATTGTGTCCTCATTTTTTATTTGTTTGATATAAGTTTTTGAAGTGTATCTTTTAGCTTTGAATTTATTAAAATTATGTTTATTTACTTATTGATTTAGAAATGGGAATTATAGTTCAGACTAGAATTCATATTGTGTCCCATTATTGTCAATCCAATTCTTCATCACATAAAAATAATTGCTTTGATAAAAAGAGGAAGAAAAAAATCTGTATTTTATTAAATGTTTCTAATAGAAATGTTTCTTCAAGTTTACTAAATAGAATCCAGCCCTCAAAGAAGAAACTGTTTCTGTATGCAAATGCATGGACTTTAAATTTTACTGATGTGAGAAATAATGGAAAAGGTCACTATAAAGAAAACAATTTATAGCTGACCAGAAATTTCGGAAAGCAATGATTTTTGATACTGTTGATTGACAAACCATTCAACTGCTTTCCGAAATTACTGTAAGCAAGGAGAAAAACTAAATTTGTGATTAAATGGACATTGAAAAATATCAAATTAAAGAGCTGTTATTATTTGTAGCAGATTTAAGAGAAAATAGCAGGAGAGGAAGATATCAAAGTGTGTAACAGTATAGATATTGCTATTTCTAAAAATATTTCAACATATTTTGCTTCTTAAATGAGCTTACAACAATTGCAAGAACATGCAGGTGATATGGAGTTGCACATCAACCCATCTGTTGTTCTTGCTTCAGAATTATTTTACAATCTTAACTGTGGAAAAAAGTTGAAAATATTTAAATAATTATTGACAGAAATAAAGTTTAAAGAGAGAGATGGGAATTAAAGTGTAACCTTCGTAAACAATTATAAGGTAATGGTACTAATTGTTCCAGATATTTACTTTGATGGTCAAAAATATAAATCTGCTCTGATGGAAAAGATGCAAGATTATCATCTCTACCACCATTACAAACTTGAAGAACTCATTTCAGTTTTTCAAGAACCTGGGAACTTGTATTTTTATTACTTTGTTTTACAACTTACTGGATCGGCATAGAATATCAAAATTGCATTATTAGATTTCTTCACCAAACAGAACATTGACTAATCTAAACTTGTTGCAGTTTAGTACATTTGCCTGCTATTAGTACTCAGAACATAGTGCAGAGTCCTCACAAGCTTTAAAAAGGCCCTAAATATCAAAATCCTTTTACTGGCTCCTAAAAAGGCCATAATTTTCGTTTCAGGTCCCATAAAAAAAGACTTTTTATTATTTTTTTCTGAGGCATTAATTTCCTCCTACTTAAGCAAGCTATTTTATTCCCAACACAAAAAGTTATGAAAGTTAATATTTATTTATCTTTGGTACAAATTCAAAAAAATTGGGGCTAATTTTGAACTTTGCAGTGACTGCTGAATATGCAGGAAATAATGAATTTGATAATAAATAAAGCTATCAGAGAGATCATTTATCGTGTTCTGGGATGGGCATTTGGAGGTCTTGATGAGGCATAGCGAGTATTGAAATGAATGTTTATTGGCTTGTAAGAAAGAAGACCGGTTTTGGCATCACTGAAATGATGGGTGTTCATCAAATCATGCTTAAACCTGTACATGTTAGAATGAAGCATTAAATTTTGCTGATTGCAAATTTCTTTCTGCGCTGTGTTTTAAAGTTCAGATAAAACTAAAGAAAATATGCATATTTTTCACAGCTTCTGCCAAGCTATTTATTCCAGGTATTAACTAAAGAATACAGTGAGATTTGCTATATTTGGAAATTTATTACCTTTGAAAGATTACAATTCTTCTTTTTGTACCAAATTCATTAGCCAATAAGTGTATAATATATTTTTATATAATACTTCATCTTAAAAATTCTCAACTTCCAATTTTTTAGTTTTGAAACTTTTTTTTTTTTTTTTTTTTCAAAATTAAGAATTAAGATTCATCCCCTTCCTTGTGATAAATTACCAAATGATCATTAAGATGTACCATTTTTATCTGTCTTTAAGCAAATGCTTGCAATATGTATATTTCATTTGCTTTGAAATTGCTCTATTTTAAAGAGAATAAAATAAACAGCTGGCTGTATTAGTGAGATTCTGGAACTCAAATGCCCCAAAGATTGAAAAAAGGTATTTTATCTCAATTTTTATGGATCATTCTACAGCAGAAGACACTTTAAAATTGTTTGTCATAAATAAATAGATCTGAGGAAGGTAATACTAATTCCAATGGATGGACCTGCATTTGACTGGAAATTCTTCCACATGATCCAGGAACATATCAGAGATGAATTCCATATTGAGTTGTTAAATATAGGCTTTGTGATTTGCATATTTTAAATAATGTGTTTAAAATAGGGAATAGAACTGAATGGAATTTGGATTGTCCATTTACATCTTGTTATTTATTATTTAAAACATTCCCTATCACATAAAGGAAACTATATTAAAATTTGTCCCAAAAGAAAAAGAAAAGCAAAACAAATTTACTTCAAATATAACTGAATATTTTTCAATTTTGACCAAATATGATTGAAAAATTGACAAATAACTGAAAGAACATTTTGGAATATATGAAAAATTATCTCCAGAGTGTTGAAAAGGGGAAGTTACCAAAACCGGTTGCAAATCGTGTTTTATAGCATTACAGGCTGTTAAAAATAATTTTATATCTGCTAAAATAAATTCTTTTAGCCAAAATGATAGTGCTGTTTTTAATTCTTTATCACTTTAGTGAACCTGTTGTGCCATTATTTGCTGTAGATTTAAAATATCAAAAACTGGAACATTTAATGCTGTGGGGGGGGGGAAAGTCTGCAAACATTATGAATAGCATTTATAAATTATCGAAATTTAATTACAAATACAACTATGTTCTTGCCGTTTCTATGATAAACCTTAGATTCACTGGTGACAATATTTTAAAACACTTAATATTCCTGAAAAGGATATTTTTTTTATTTAAAATTGCAAAACAAAACATTTATTTTAAAGATGCTAAGAAATATTTTAAGAAAAATCACCAATTTCAGAATTTTTAGATCCTATGTTGGATTGATCCAAGAAAATTGGCTTCTGATATCTATGACTGTTATAACGAATTAAAAAATGTATTTTCTCCTTCAGGAAAACTATTGTGTGTTAAAAATAGATGTAATTATGTACTAATTGGGTTTAATTCTTTACTAAGTAAATTTGCAACAGAAACATTAGTATTGACAGGGTTTTTTTTTGTGTTAGTATTTAGGAAAAATTAAAAACTCAAATTATGGAAAATAATATAATGCAATTTAATATTTTCTCATGGGATATATATATATATATATATATATATATATATATATATATATATATATATATATATATATATATATATATATATATATATATATATATACACACACACACACACACATTATAGCACAGTGAAATATAATCGATTCTTTGAAATATTTTGAAAATTTAAATTGCAGAGAAATCGCAAAGAAGGCTGTTTGCAAAAGGTGCAAGACAAAAAATATTTGATTTACCTTGAAAATCAAAAGACATTGAACGAAAAAGAAATTCAACTCTAAAAAAACGAAATGCTTTTTTTCATGATTTAAATGAACAAAAAATATGAAAATATGATTATAAAGTGCAGTTGAAAAATCAGAAATTTTTTTTTGAAAAATTAACTTAGAAAACCTTGTTAACAAATGATATAAAACATTTATTAATCTAAAAGTTTTTGCCGTTCAGCAAAAGAGAAAAAATCAGAATTAGAAAGTATTGAAAAAAAGGTTAAATACAATGCATAAAGAGTTCAAAGAACATTAATTTTGTATGATGTTTTCTGTGCCTAGTGCATTTCTATATATTCAGATATAAAAATTTTATGAATCCTGAATTTTTTGCTCTTCATGTTGATATGAAAAGTGCAGTTGTGATGAAAACATAAATGATGTTCAGTATTTTGAAAAATTATTCATAATTAATAAATTTTCGAAATATTAAATTGTATATTTTTCTATATAATTTATTTATTGATTTCTTTGATTATTTATCAAAGCAAACTCCATGTGGTATTATAATTTAGATAGAAATTTCGTGTTCAAATGTTTTTGTAACAAATTTGTTAAGTTAATTGTTAATAGAGCATCAAATCACTACATACCACATTTCCTTTTTATGCAGGGAAAGAGTGGGAACCCTGTAGTGTTAATTCAAGTTTTACGTCTCAAAACGGTGATTGCCAGGCCTTTCAATGGATGATTTGGGAAATTCATTCTAATGAAATCTCACTAATAAAATTGACAGAACCTTTAAATGGACCAACAACTGATCCGTAAGGATTATCTGAATCTGGTGACAAAATATTAATTATCTGCTAGCATTTGCAAATTAATGAAACTTTCCAACTTCTGAAAAAAATCATCAACAATAATTGTAGTATGGGCCAAAAGTACCTGTGGGATATTGATGTGGCTGTTTCTTCAGGTCTCTGTTCCAAGCTTAGCTAATATATGTCTTAGAAAATGGTCGCTTTCTAGATGGCTTGCAACTGCCAATTGACTGCTTTGATTTTTTTACACTAGTACAAAAGAACCGTCTAAAAATTTAAAAAGATTGCTAGGTTCATAATAAAAAATTATGCATTCATCAGGGTTGCCACGCCACCGGGAAAACACAAAGTTTAAAAATCGACAAAAAAAAAAAAAAGAACATTTTCATAAAAACTGAGAAAATACAGGGAATTTTAAGTTTCTTAGTTATTTTTTTCCCCGTCTAGAAAATGCCGTTCTCTAACGATATCATGAATAAAAGATAGTTGTCACAGCTTCTGAAATCGAAACAATACCATTCGCGATTGTGTAATGCGGAAACTGGCCAATTTTCTACTTTCACCCCCCTTTTTTTTCTTTATAGATCAATTCAGCTTCTATTTGCGAGACAGTTCTTTTTCCATTAGATTCCTGAATTGTAGCTAATGAGCATGCGCGAGACTTTAGTAATTGTGTGAAAGATTAGAATACAGCAGATTCAATCTGCAGAAGCAGCGCGGTGGTGTTAAGTCACCCATATTTGAGTTTTTTAATAGTTTGTTTATTATTTGAGAAACTTAGCTTATTCAAAGTATATTAAAGAATTTATTTAAAACAATGAGCAGCTCAAAATCCGTATTTAATGCGAATTGGACGGATAAAAATATCCTGTCTTTGCTGAATGGGTTCGAGAAGTTCTGCAAAATTCATTTGTGCGTGCTTCTCGCTTTGTAAAAAGCTAGTAAGCCTAAAGTAATAATGAAAGACAGGCACTTATTAGTTATGTATACCAAAAGAGGAAAATATACAAGACTTCATGCCAGTTCAAAACAGTCATCATTGATGTTAGTATTTAAAAGGAATACAGAAGAAGATGACACGTCAGATCCGAAAAAGTCAAATTTAATGTCCGAAAATAAGGCGATTTAGAAATTTTTTTAAATTTAGGAATAATAATTTATTAGATGCAATCAAACTGTAATGAAAGCTCCATTCATCTACACTGAAATATCTCATGATACCTAAGCAATAACTGAAACAGATTATGGATATTACCATTTCGTGAGAAGGTTTCTTTGTACAGAAAGTATATTTATTGCTAAGCCTTCTAAACAATCACATATTTGGCAACTAGGTATGCCTGCTACAATGACTAGAAAATCACAATAAACATTTTATTCATAAGTTTTGAATTATCAAAAATTTATATCTGTGCTTAAGATTAATATATACCTAATAAACTGGCAACAAAGTGAAATAACAGAGTCACCCTTGACATGAAATTTAAATCTGAAGATTTGTGTGCTCATATAGAGGAAGGTTTGCCTTTTCTACTTATTTGAGTTTTCTGCCATACCTAGGCTGTGGAAAAGTGTATGAAAGCATTCATTGAGACTTCTGATGTGTGGAAGTTCTGTTTGAGAAATCTTTGTCTAAACATTAATTGTTGGCAGGACATCATGCCATTTTTTGAGACTAATGCAGATTGCAAGCCTAATATTTATGATAAGTAGATGCAACTAGTGCATCTAAGTAGGAATGGTGCAGGCAAAACATAGTATTCGTCCACCTCATTGTGGCACATTTTGAAAGCCTCTGGAAATCAGCAAGGAATTACATATAATAGTTATAAAGGAACTTGGTATTTTATGGCAATATACAGGGTGCGGCAAAAAAACTCGGACAAAGTTATTGCATCATAGAAGTTAACTAATTTCTTTTTGTCTAAGGCTTCAGTTATAAAATATTTTATAATATATTTCTTAGTTTACGTATCGTTTTTTTTTCCCTTCCTTTTTTTCTTTTTTTTTTACAATGTTAAGCAAAAGTTCTGCTATTTTAGATTTGTTTAAGCAAGGAAAACGACAGTGTGAAATCATTCGTTTGCTTAATGTGCCTCGTCAAACAGTGTCTGATGCAGTCTGTCGTTTCATAGATCATGGCAATGATGGCCGACGTCCAGGGAGTGGACGAAAATGTGCGGTGAGCACTTTCAATAGCCATCCAAAAGCGAGTTAAACGAAATCCGAAGGTTTCCATAAAAAAGATCGCTCGTGAAATGGGAAGAAGATACTGCAAACTTTTGAGACTTGCCGCAGATCAGCGCTGGGAGAGATTCCTTTTCACTAATAAGCAGCTCTTCCCTTTCGCCAATGATCAGCTTCTTGTATGGAGACGCTCCAAACACCTCGACTATTGTTGAACATCGCCAACATCCAAAGTCGGTCATGGTCTGCAGCGGAATTTGCCCCTACTGCAAAACATATCTGGTCTTTGTGGATGAGGGCGTTAAAATAAATCAAAAAGTGTATTAGCTTGACATTCTAGAAGCTGTTGTACTTCCTTGGGCTTAAAAGCATTTTGGCAAAGTAAACAGGACGTTTCAACAAGATTCCACACCAGCTCAATAGGCGAAAAGACACAAAAGTGGTACAAGATGCATTTTCCGGATGCGATATCATCTGGAGAGTGGGTACAATACTCGCTGGATGTCAATCCCATGGATTGCAATGTATTGTTTATTTAGAGTCTAGGGCCTGCACTAAACTAAACAAAAAGTTGGACTCTAAAGCAATTCTTTCGTCAGAAATGGGATAGATTAAAGATAGACTTGTGGTTAGGGATTGCAATACCGGAGCAAAATTTTAATACCGGTATTCGGTATTTTTTAAATCTTAATACCGGTATTAGAAATTTTGGAAAAAGAAAGAAAACACAGGTGTTTCTTTTTTTTATTTGCCAGTTATGTTAGAGATTGGAAATATCACAAAAAATAATTTGTAACTTATAAATTATAACAGTATATAATCACAAAAAAGTAAAGAAACATCTTATTTATTTAAATCACAAAAAAAGTGCAAATATCACTATTCAGTTTGGGGTGCTATTACAAATTTTTGAAATATGATCTAAAAAAACATAATGCATCAATTGTACTGTCATCAAGCCTGAAAAGTAATTTTGTGTAAAAATTACCAGCTGTCGAAAACGCTCTTTCGGCATCTACGCTAGTTGGTGATACTGTTAGCAATGCGCGATATACTTTTTCCGAGTATTTACCTCTAAATCCCTCATTTTCAAATAAATGGATTTCTCGTCGGATGGTTTTGGATATAGCTGATTTCTGTATTGTATTTTGGTTTATTCATTTTTTTTTTCTTTATTTATCGCTAGTTCAATTTTTATTCAAGAGACAATTCCTTTTCACTATCGACATTAGTGTCATCATAATCTTCGATAACTGAACCGAATTCTTCTGAATGTGGATAGGTTTGTGGGTAAAAAATTTTAAGAAACTTTACTCTCTAACTTAATCAGATTTGAACTGGTTATTTTCTTTTCTTCTTTTCATTTTCATTTTTAAAATCATTAGAATTATGTAAATGCCATAAGACATTTTCTATTTCGGTGTGCCTTTCTTCTGTGCGATTTTTCAATGTAATATATAATTCTTCTGATACTAATGTGTGCTATTCTTTCAGTGACTGCAACATAAAATTTATTGTTGCATTAGCTGTTAATAAATTAGAATCTCTCCGACATAATGCCTCAATAGTCAGTTTTATTGGAAGTAGAGATGATATAGTTCTGGATATTAAGTCGAATTCACTATCTGAAAAATTAATTTACAGGTTTAAGTCGATTATTGCTTTTTGGATTGGATTTCTCAGTTTCAAAAATCGTTCCATCATTAGGAGTAAACTGTTCTAACGTGTTTTAGATTCTAATATTAACATATATTCTGTTTTATTTTCAGTTAGTGTATATTTTAGTAATATATCCTTTTTATAGGGGAGCGTTTAAATATTTTAACAATTTTTCGAACTTTATAAATTATAGGAAGCAATTCTTGATAGGTTAATATTTCATCCTCATTAGCAATATCTTCTTCAACAATTACATTGTCATTATCTTCATTGACAATATCACTCTCTTACTATTTTCAAAGTTGGAATCCGAAGTTTCTATATCCACAGTATTTGGATTCTTCTGTTCTTTATATTTTTGGTATAATACATCTGTTACTCCTAATTGAATTCCATGTGCATAGCACA
The DNA here is from genome assembly GCF_947563725.1 of Argiope bruennichi. Classification (NCBI taxonomy): domain Eukaryota; kingdom Metazoa; phylum Arthropoda; class Arachnida; order Araneae; family Araneidae; genus Argiope; species Argiope bruennichi. The sequence continues at coordinate 55,797,295 of NC_079162.1, forward strand.
ACTGCTGATTTACACCAATCAACTTTCCAACTTTTTTCATAATTGTTGCTCCATCAGTCGTTATGGATACAATATTTTCTTTCAGGGATAATCCATGTTTCGCTAATTTAGATTTAAGCAATTAATTAAGCCATTAATTAGCTAATTAATTTCGCCCGTTAGGGAGACATAATAACAAAAACGTATACTATATTGCTATGTTCGCGATACCTGAACATATAGTGAAGACAATTTTAAAGATTTCTAGTAAATACCGAAAAACCGGTATTTAAACTTGTGAATACCGGTATTACAAAATTGTACAAATGGCTCAAAATACCGGTATTCCGGTATTGCAATCCCTACTTGTGGTCCATTGCTGAAAATTTCAGTAAATGTTTGTGCCTCTGCATCACTGCAAAAGATGAACACTTAGAAACTAATTAAATTTATTTATTAGTAAATGTCTACTTTCATTATTATTTGTTATATTTTGTTTATTTATTTTTAATAAGGTTATATTAAAAATTATTTGTCCGTGTTTTTCCGCCGCATCCTGTAGTTAATGTTAGGAAGTAAGGCAATGTGTCACAAATGGAATTAGAGATCATTACCCCTTAAACTATAATGATAAAATACATAAAAAAAATTTGTGGTAAGTAAAATTTTGAATTTGTTTTTGGGAATAGAAACATTCTGAAGAAACTCAGCAAAATTGTACTAGCTCTTTTGACACCTAATAATTTGATCAAATAGGATTTTTTTTTAATCAGTTCTTTTTTCTGCCCATTCTAGTGTACAATTAAACTTAGTTTAATTTTATTTTCTACTAGCCGCCTTTGGCGACCAGCCGGTTCGCCAATCTTAATGTTAGTTTAAATTTTAATAATTAACTATTTTACGCAATTCCTACTTTAATAGATTCTTCATCAAAATATTTTAAAACTTCAAATTTTGATATATAATTCACTCATAATATTATAAAGGCCTTCAGTCATAACGTAATATGTATCTCTCTCATTTTCTGTTAGCTCTCGTAGAATTTATGCTTTAAATTAAAGTGTAAATAATTAATCTGCAATTAATATAATAATATTTTTTTACTGAAACAAAGCATTTTTTTATAATATTATTATTGATAACAGAGTCATTGAGTGTTTAAACTTTATGGGCACTAAAGAATATCTTTCTTAATTTATGTAATATCTCAAGAATATGTCAACAAAATTTTCTCAAATTCATCATGAACAGATCGATTAATTAACAATGTTTGATTTTAAATTCATCAAACACTAAGAAAATAAAATGAATTGTTTAAAATAACGGTCGAAAACAGGTTTAAAAAAACTTCTTAAAAAACGATGTGCTTAAAACTATAAGCATATACAAAAAACATATAACTAACATAAATACAATTTAATTACAAAAGCATGCAACTAACCTAAAAATAATTTCAATCAAGAATTATCCGTTGATAATATTGTCGACAATCAGAACACAATGCGCATGCGAGAATTTTCAACGCCAGTTACGGTAACGCAAATGCGTGAATTTTTCTACGCCAGTTGGGGTAACGCTATGCAGATTAGAAATTTTGAATTTCCTTTATTCTGTGTTATTTTAATTCAAAAGTACTTCAGAATGAATCAGAAAGATTAATTAACAATGTTTAATTTTAAATGCATAAAACATTAAGAAAATAAACAGAATCGTTTGAAATAATCGGCCGAAAAATGTTAACCCTAGCCTCATTACTGTTGGGAAAAAAAACAAAAAAACTGAAGCCTTACTGATTTGGCGGTAGGGAAAATGGAAGATTTTTTTTGGCGGGAAAGTTAGTTTTTAATTAATAATTAAAATTCTAATTAAAAATTCAAAAAAGGGACCCCAGGTGCACATTCCCGACCTCTAAGGTATACATGTACCAAATTTGGTAGCTGTAGGTCAAACGGTCTGGCCTGTAGAGTGCCAACACACACACACACACACACACACATTGAGCTTTATATAATGTAGATATATTTTAAAATATCTACTTCCCTTCCCGAGTTTCATCATAATTAAATTCCTTTTGGATAGGTTAAATAATTTCTGAAATGTTATTCTATTTTGTAATTAAAATGTAAAGCATCTCTAGTTTTGTCTACTAAAAATGTTAGATGGTTAGCTTCATTTTCTGTTTAAATTAAATTTTAGAAAAGGAGGGTATTAAATAAGTAATTTCAAAATTTTTTGAAGAAATTTCTATGAGAGCTGCAGCTCTATATGTACCCAATTTCTGCTGAAGAATGATTTTTGCATGCTTGACAGGTATTTCTTTAAATTTATTTTTGAAATGCATTTATAGAATGTATGGTGAAATGCTGAGAATTTTAGGTTTGTGATTCCCATTTTAAATGGAATCTGGAGGTAAACTTTTTTTTTGGGGGGGGGGGATAAATGATATCCTGAATGGATATTAAATGATTCTTTTCTGTACTCATTTTGTCTGAGGTGAAAATTTAAAATATAGTTACAACAACAAATTAACAGTTGTCTTTGTAGAATGATACTATGTATGAATAAGTAAGATCATTACAAAGAAATTCATCAAAATATGTTAATAATTCTATCCATGAAAATCAACAAATTCTCAGCTGATTGGTGTTAATATTTTTGGATAAATTGTTTCAGTTTTAATTATTGACTTAATATATGAAATGAATCTGTACTTTGAAACCCAACAAAAGAAAATTTGTAGTTTTTGTGATTCAGATATTTGATTCAAGAGATTTAACTAAACATTAAAATTTTCTTAATATTTATGTCTGATATTATTATTATTATTTGTAAATAATTGCTATAAAGAAAAACCGCTTAAATTTACTTACTATTTAACTGTGTGCATAATTTTTTCCAGACTTTGATGCAGATCCATCTACTCATCCAACTGCTGGGCCAATATTTATGCAAAGGTCTAAGAGCGATATGAGATGTAAGAAATTATGTTATCTTGAACTGTTTATTATTTAAAACTATGTGATAATTATGAAATGTTTCTTGAAAATGGCAAATGATTTTAATCAATGAATTCAAGCATACATTACATTCAAAAGAGAATGGATTTCTTATTTCTATTTTAGTCTATTTCTGATTACATCTGTCTAGTATGCTCAAAATCCCTATCTTTTTGAGGGAAAAAAAATGTCATATTGATAAAATAAAAATTTATGATTTTTTGATAAAAACATTGCATTTGTTTTGAAATGCATTTGTATATAAGTAAAGTTTTTGAAATCCAGCTGAAACTGAAAAGTTGACCATTGTTAAAATATTGCTTCAATTTCAGGTTTTTTATTACATTTGATTTTATTGTCCTAAATCAAACTTGTTTCACTTTCATTCTAATTTCTTTTAAAAACATATTACAAAATATGGCAAAAAAGTAAAATGTGAAACTATAATGCAATATTATATAGTTTGTTATTCTCTTTTTATAAATTTGAATCAATTTGCAATGTTTGATATTATTTTCTATTCAGTTTAAATGTTACAACTAGCTATTGATAAAAGTAACATAGATTTTTACTTCAACTAGTTACAAAGTGCTCTCAGGCCATATCAGTCTTTGGCTTGGCTAACTTCATTACTTTGAAAAAACAGTGTATTGTGCAACATTTTTAAGGGTGTTTTTGACACTTTTAATTTTAAGTTTTTATGGAAAGTTTGTAATGTTTTCTTTTAGGTTTCTTATAAAGCTATAACTTTTGTTGCAAATAGATTATTTACATATAATTTAATCAAAGGGTTACTAAGCATATTCATATTAGCAGTAAACATCTGTGGGGTGCTGTAGGTTTCTTATATATATATGTAATGATATTTTAACTCTTAATTTCAATTTAATTAATTTTCAAGGTTCTATCTTAATTTAGCCCATAGTAACTTCATTCTAAAATATTCTCTTATTTCGTGATCCAATTCCACTGTCGCTACTTAATTAATTCAAGAGAAGCTTTGTTAAATTGTTGAATCAGCTAAAATCTAACTTTCCCACACTACGCGTGAAGAGATAACATACCGCTGATCAAGCAAATTATTTTATAAAATCTCCCTGTGTTTCCCCTACCTTGTCCACCCGTGTAACGAAAATCCCTATCGAAATCTCATAATACATTAGCACTGTAAAGAAATATATTCCCTATCAAAATCATTGGTTATATAAGACCAGGGATAAGATGTCCAAGAGCTTTTTCCTCATTCCTTTCTGTGTCGTTCTGTGTGCTCGTCGCTTGTACATATGCTTGCTTCTTCAAAATGAAATAAAACGATGTCGCGAAATTTAAAGTATCTTCATTGCCTTCAAACTGCATCATGCTTCACCACAAATAATATTACATATTAAAAAGTCGACAGGATAGTTTCCTGTGGAAAATTATGAAATGAACTAAAAGAATTAAAATTAAATCCGCTGGCCAGGCCATCGCCGCGCTCCAAAGATGATTGCTTCGGTCCAGGTTCGCCAGCTGTGATGTTACCGTGGCGAAGCTCTTTCATCGCCGTCACCTTCGGCTGCCTCCGGCCACATCGTTTCATGCAAACCGTAGTCCAGGGTCCGGTCCAATTCCCGTTGAATCCCCTGTATTCCGTCATGTTACCGCATCGTCGATGGTACCGTGCCTAACCTGTGACTTCGTCCGACACTGCTGCTTAATACCCTTGTGCTTGTGCTCCATATCGTCATGTGCGTGCTTCTTATATCTTCAAAGAGTTGGGGCTCCTTGTCATCATAAAAAAATTTCTGGCTCCTTACCTGTGCTGAATAATCAAGATCTCGACGTAATTTCCTTTTTATATCATCACCACAATATAATACTCGCCAGTGGTCTCCAATGCCAGATTGAATCACCCAAATTTCGAAAATATCACTTGTGTGTTACATTATCAACTCAATAGAAAAATATCTTTCCGTCACCTGCCGTAGTCTCCATTTCCAGTGCTCAAAATTGCATTTTTGTGATTAATTAAAAAATTGATAATTCATCAAGAAAGTGTTTAGTGTTTCCCGACTCAACGGTGAAAATCAAGATTTACGTATATTGTGTGTTTTTCTTTTCTTTTGATTTTCATTTTTGAATTTTAGAATTATTGCAAGTTATATTTTTATAGTATTATTTAAAATATTGAATTTTTAGTCTTTTATCAAGTTTATTTTTAAAAATTTTATGCATAAATTTATAATGTTTTTTATTTGAAGTATACTTTAATGTTATTAAGATCTGGAAAAATGACTGACCAAGATAAATCAAATGTGTCGAATTCTCAAGGTTCAGAAACTAAAATTGATAAAATAGAAAATGAACAAATAGCCCAAGAACCCTCCATAATCCCTTTTGATCCCAAAAATGGGATGAAGATGGATTTATGGTTGGATATTTTAACAAAATTTGTCAAGAAAATAACAAAAATTATTTGTGGAAAATTAAAAATATTGTTAAATTTCTAAAAGGGTCAGCTTCAACACATTATATAAATAGTTGTTTAAATATTGATAATTTTGATGATTTATGTTGTATATTAACTGAACAATTTATTCAACCCAATATTGTTAATTTTTCTGACTTTTCACAGATGAAATTTGATTCAAAAAATGGTAAATTAGTTGATTATTTTCATCAAAAATTAAATTATGGCAGACAGTTAGGCCTTAATCCACAACTGATTTTAGAAGGTCTGACTGATGGACTGCCAACTCAACTAAAACAATTAGTTAGCATAAAAGCTCCTAATACCCCTACAGAATGGCTTACAATAACTACTAAATTATTAAAAATGGAAGAATCTTCAGAACCAAACCCAGGCATGTGTAATGAAACTAGAATCAGAATACAGCAACCAGCAACTTTTACACCTAGGCATAACTTAAATTATAGATTTCAAAATTCTTTTATTCCTCGAGCTCACAATAATATTAGACAAAATTTTCATAATTCAATATGGCCACGTCTCAATAATTACAATAACTATAATCATAATTTGCGTTTTCAACAAAGATTACCACCTTCTCCCTGTAGAATTTGCACTCAAAAAGGGATTCCAAATGCTTATCATTGGACCCAAGTATGTCCTTTTCAACAACCCCAATGTATGACAAATGTTCCAATAACAGCCAATTCGACTTCCCCGTGCACAGAAGTTCCTCTTGGCTGTTCTCAACATCCTGGAACATGACAAAATTCTCCTTATGAGGCCCCTGGCCCAGCACGTTGACAATTATTAGTGTCCGGACACATCTCAACTTTACCAAGTCTAGCTAACTTGGACAATGTTTATAACCCTTATAGTAATATAAATATTGTTATTGACACAGGATCCACTCTTTCAATTATATCTGCAGATATTGTAAAAAAACTTAACTTGAAAAGAAAAAATGTAAACTCTATTAGAGTCAAACAAGCTCATGGAACGTTCCAATTAACCCAAATTTGTGACATATATTTAAAAATTGGCCAAATAAATAAGAAAATCAAGTTATATATTATGGATAATCCTTTACCATATATCATTTTAGGACTGCCAGATTGTAGTTTATATAAATTAATTATAGATTGTGACAAAAATAAAATATTTCAAAATGGAAAAATTATTACCAATTTGCATACCAATAATAATTATATGTCTTTACATATTGTGGAAAATAATAACACTAGTGATAATAAGGTCAGGGTAGTGAATACCTCAGAGGAAATTTTCCCACCTCTGACTGTAAATAAACTATCTGAACCTGTATTATCTCTGGTGTCAGAATATTCTCATGTGTTTGCAAAAAATAAATATGATGTTGGTAAAATAAGAATGGAACCCTCTAGAATAAATTTAACATCTGATTTACCAGTTTCACAAAGGGCTTATAGAACCTCTGCTACTGATGAAATTGAAATAAATAAGCAAATTAAAAATTTGTTAGATGCAGGTTTAATAAAAGAATCTACTAGTAATTATTTCTCCCCTGTAACATTAGCATATAAAAGAGATGAAAATAGAAAAAGCCGTATTTGTATTGATTATCGTAAAATTAATTCCCTTTGTAAATCTGAGGCAGAGCCTCTCCCTAGAATAGATACCTTGTTAGATAAATTAAGTGCTGCTAAAGTTTTTTCAGCTTTGGATCTTGCATCTGGATATTGGCACATACCCTTGCATGAACAAGATAAACATAAATTGGCATTTGTAATTACTGAAGGTTTATATGAATTTCAAGTCCTACCTTTTGGCTTTAAAAATGCACCTGCAATATTCAATAGAACTATTTGTAGAGTTTTAAATAAACATAAATTTTCCAATTTTGCATGTCACTATTTTGATGACATAGTAGTTTTCTCTAACTCATTAGAGGAACACTATGATCATTTAAAACAGATTTTTCAAATGTGTGAAAAAGAAAACATTAAATTAAAATTTTCTAAATGTGTGTTTGCTCAAGATAAAATTAATTTCTTGGGGTATGAAGTCAAAGAAGGATGCATTTCTCCTGATAATCATAATATTGAAAGTATTAAAAAATTACAACCTCCAAAAAATGTCAAGCAACTTCAAGGTTTTTTTGGCTCTGTAAATGTTTATAATAAGTTTATTGATTCTTATGCTAAAATTAGAGAACCCTTAAATAACCTTCTTAAAAAAGATACATCATGGCAATGGACAGAAGACTGTCAAAAAGCTTTTGAAATGTTAAAAAATAAATTGATAGCTAAACCAGTGCTACAACTATATAACCCTAATTTACCTCTTCATGTTTTTTGTGATGCATCTCAGGTAGCCATTGGAGCTGTTGTAAAACAGCCTGACTGTTCTGGTAAATTACATCCTGTATCTTATCATTCAAGAACTTTACGATCTTATGAAAAAAATTATTGTATAACTGAGTTGGAATGTTTAGCAACAGTAGATGCTTTTGATAAATTTTATTACTATTTACATGGGAAAAAATTCATAATTCATACTGATCATGCTGCTCTTGTTTGGCTTAAAAATGTAAAAAATTTAAGGGGAAGATTATTTCGTTGGTCTTTAAAACCAAGCATGTTTGATTATGAAGTTAAATATTTAAAGGGAACAGCTAATGTTGAAGCTGATATGTTATCAAGGCATCCTACTGCTCAATATCTCCAACATTCTGTGCATTTAATGGAATTAGATGAGATAAAACACTATCAAAATTTAGACAATTTAGATGATACTAAATATAAAAATATTAATGATGTACTTGTAGTTAAAAAGAAAAATTTATTTAAAATAGTTGTACCTTTTTCTCTTAGGAGAAAAGTTTTGCAAACAGCTCATGAACAATTTGGGCATCCAGGCACTCAAAAAATGATATTACTAAAGATATTGCACTTTTTGTTAAATATTGTGATATTTGTCAATTAAATAAAAATAAAAAGCAAAAAAGATTTGGCCTTTTACAGGTTGTGCCCCCCCCCACAGATCGTCCTTTTGAATGTCTTTCTGTCGATACTGTTGGTGGATTTAACTATTACAATTCAACTAAAAAATTTCTTCATATAGTAATTGATCATGCGACTAGATATGTTTGGGCCTTTCCTTCCAAAAATGAAAATTCTGAAACTTATATTAATATATTAAAACAAGTTTTTCAAATTCAGGTTCTTTCCAAATTATTAACTGATAGAAATGGTGCTTTTACCTCATCTAAATTCAAACATTTCCTCAGAAATTACAGTGTCACACATCTGTTAACATCTTCACATCATCCACAAACTAATGGGAAATGTGAAAGAGTTAACCAGTCAATAAATTAAAATGTAAGGTCAATTCTTCTCTTACTAAAATACCTTGGACTAGACTTTTAGAATGAGTAATCAATGAATATAATTTGACACCCCATTCAGTTACAAAATTTCCTCCTGCATATTTGTTATTTGGCACTTTACCTTATCCTCCTCCCTTAACTCAAAATCAATTCTATCCTCCAGTAGAAGAAGCCAGAAAATTAGCTAAAGATAATACAATAAAATATCATGATAAAAATAAAGTAAGATATGATGCTAGATTTATAGATTCTTCATTCAAACCTGGTGACTTTGTAATGTATGAGGAATTTAATTATCCAAATCGTAGAAAATTATCTCCAGTATTTTCAGGTCCATATGAAATAGTAACTAAAATTTCAGATGTAAATTATGAAATAACTAAACCAAATGCATTAACAAACAAAGCTACTGATATTGTCCATGTATCAAAATTAAGAACATATTATCCACCAGAAAAATTAAAATTAAGTCATGAATAATAATTTAAATTAAAAAAAAATACCCCTTTTATTTCCCATGTTTCTGCCACATAAAAACCCCACTTTGGTTGGCCCGTTGTCTCCACTCGTAAGAGTTAGTTTTCTTTTTTTCATGATGATGATGTGATAGGCGCCATCACAACATAAGTTCAAATACCTCAGTCTTATTGAGATGTGAGTATAGGGTCAACCTCACAATTAATTTCTATCTCTATTTTTATCCTGGATATGTTGTTCTCCACTTTGGAAATAAATATTCCTGGATGAGAGTAGAGAGAGAATAAGAATTACGTCCCCTTTTCTTGATGTCCTACTTTTGGGTCATTAAGTTTCACCCACTACTAGAAATTGGTGGACAAGGTTTTACTATTCACCACTAATTGACTAACTAGTGGGTTAAAGTTTTTCTTTCACAAATACACATTTTTATGTCATTTGTTTTAAATATTTATATTATAAGAGTATTTTGAATCTCATATTATTTTCAGATTCAAGTGTTATATACAAAAATTAGAACTGTTTTGATATATTACTATTATATAAATTCAATTTGTTATTCCAATATTTTACATTCAATTTGATAATTTTGGTGAGCCTTCTACTATTTAAAGACACTGTATACAAACATTCTTTAGAGACATTCCTCATCAAATAGAGACAATCTTACAGATTGAGAGACAATAGACTGAGTTTCTGCAGAAAATCATTTGTATATTGCTTATTTTAATATTATTATTTTTGGTGTTGTTGAATATTTATCCAATATATTCACAGATATCATATTATCTTTTTTGTGCTTTATATAATCTTGTTAAAAATCATTTTTATATTGTAAAGGTAAGGGAAACTCGGGTATCACTTTTAATATGCTTTTAAATTTTAGTTTCTTACTTGACCACCACTGTAAGGTAAGGCTGTATGTCGAGGGCCCCGACATACTTCCGCGTCTTGCAGTGGGGGGAAAATTGTAATGATATTTTAACTCTTAATTTCAATTTAATTAATTTTTTAAATTCTATCTTAATTTAGCCCATAGTAACTTCATTCTAAAATATTCTCTTATTTCGTGATCCAATTCCACTGTCGCTACTTAATTAATTCAAGAGAAGCTTTGTTAAATTGTTGAATCAGCTAAAATCTAACTTTCCCACACTACGCGTGAAGAGATAACATACCGCTGATCAAGCAAATTATTTTTTAAAATCTCCCTGTGTTTCCCCTACCTTATCCACCCGTGTAACGAAAATCCCTATCGAAATCTCATAATACATTAGCACTGTAAAGAAATATTTTCCCTATCAAAATCATAGGTTATATAAGACCAGGGATAAAATGTCCAAGAGCTTTTTCCTCATTCCTTTCTGTTTCGTTCTGTGTGCTCGTCGCTTGTACATATGCTTGCTTCTTCAAAATGAAATAAAACGACGTCACGAAATTAAAAGTATCTTCATTGCCTTCAAACTGCATCATGCTTCACCACAAATAATATTACATATATATATTCTCATCTTCTGATGAGCAGCCACTGCTGAAATAAATGATGGTTAAGGAATGAATATGCTTTCCTCAAGAACTGGCTCAAAATTTGTGTTTAGTATATAAAACTGATATCTAGAAATCATTTCAGTTAATGGTGACTATATTTCTTATTAAGTGATATATGTTTGCTATTATTGCTTATAGTCAACCATCACTTTTTAATAGTTATCTTTCAATAGTATTTTTTTTCTTTTGTTTCAGTGTATGTGGTATCTGTATGTTTCATTTTCTTTGTAGTATTTTTTTAAATGTAATGTTTTGGTATGCAGTGATGTAATGATAATTTTATTTCCAATGTGCGATTTTCCTTCAGGATATTTAGCTAAAGCCAATCCACTCCTAAGCTTTACATATTAGTGTGTTATGGAAAATTCAGTGCCCGAAAAATTGCAAAATCAGGGTGTTCATTGTAGTGAGTATGCAGTAAAATAGGCCAATGGGCTTAATAACAAAGAAGAGTTTATTCAACACACTCACATAAATAACAAAACATAACCAGAGTGTTCACAAGAACTGCACTTAACTGTAAATAGCAATGCACAAGCAACAAATTGATAGTAAGCTACCATATCAGCAAAAAATGTTAAAAAAAAAAAAAACTCAATTGAAGAGAGACTTCACACGACTATTCATGCCTCTCCAGTGTCTGCTGTTCTTCATTATTTACTCACTTGAACTCTTTATTAACACAATGCTCGGCTCACTATTAACACAGCGCTTGACTCAATATTCGACTTGCTGCTGAGCACACAACTCATTGTTGCCTCAATATTTCATTGGCTTAAGCTCTGTCTTCCTAGATCTTTGAAGTTTTCATGACGTTACAAAGGTGTTAGAAAGATTATCATAATTCCCTTTCGAATGGACTGTCACCGAAATTCCTGTAAATTCTGGAATCCTATTTTATTGCCAAGGTCAGAGATCATCGATCCTCCATCGATCCTGAAACCTACTGCACTGGGAAGCAACATTACAAATTCAGTATTATTGCAGGCCGCTATATTTGTGATGTTAAGAAGTATTAATCTTTGATATTTTTGTATCACTAATAATATTAAATTTATTGCAGATTTTCGTGAGAAAAGGAGAAGCCAAAGTAATGTGAGTAGGATGTTTTATTGCTTTTAAGTCTTGTTCTCCAATTATTTGCATGTTTTGTGTTTGATTGTTCCATCAGTTAAAAAAGGTTCCTTACTAGTTGTATTCCTTATAATATTATATAAGTTCGTTTCAAAGAGAATATTTTTGAAAATCACTATTGAGGCATAATTTTTTTTATCTAAAATTAATTTTTTAAAAATTCATCTGATTGGAATGTAGAAACATTGATCCCAAATTTTATAAATTAGATTTAGCAAAATTGCTAATTAGCAGAGGAAGCACATAATGAACATAGAAGCATTATGATTTTTATTAGTATTAGAAATGTGAAATGTGTATTTAGACTATCTTTCGTTTCGTTGTTTCCTTTCTGTTATAATCTAAATAAGCTTTCTTTCTCAAGAAAGTTTACTTAATTTTAATATTTTTTTTGAACATGTAAACGTCGTAAGTTTTGTCAAAAATGTTAATGTATTTTCTTGACTAATGATTTGAATGAAGATGATATCAGTAAAATATTTGAACTTGGTTCATTTTTAGTTAAATCTGTTTTGATAGATAATTTTAAATTAACTTTTTTACTGTGTATGTAATTGTGTTTAAAATGTTTCAGTCCCCTCAAAATAATTCATGCTATGTTTGTAGAATGCTTAGTTGTAGTTGATTAAAACAGGAAAGGAGGAAGAGGATGACTGAAGTTTTTTAGTTGTATTTTCATTATTTATAAATTATATCAAACCTTTTTTTAAACTTACACTTGATAGTTTGGTTAAAATTTGTGCATGTCAGAATTTATTTTAATCTAGGTATTATATAAAATATTGATTGATGATGAGAGTCGCTATATTCTAGTTTGAAAGGCACTGTTTAAGGATATTATGTGATCATCTATATTTTTGAGAATTATACTGAGAACTGTTCTTGATGTAAATGAATATTTTAATATCTCATTTACTTTATAAGCATAAATTAGAAATCCAATTATACTTAGAATAGTTTATACCTCAATTTCTATGATAAGTAGTTGAAGTATTTTTAATAATATTGCTAAACTATCTGTTTTTTTCATTTAATAATATTATAATGTTTAAATTGTGATAAATATATGAAAGTCTACTATATAATTGTTCTTAAGGGTACTGAGTACTTAAGTATTTACCCATTATGTATTGAATACATTTGTGAAATATGATTAAATGATTTAAAGATTTATGGCATTTCACCTACTTGAAGCTAATGTATCATCTTCAGAAAATGCTTCTACTTTTAAATAAAAGTTATATGTTAAAATTGTTGAAAATTGGTCATGCATTCTTAGACATGAAATCATGTATAAATTATAATATTAAAATCATTTGACTAAAATTTGTTTTGAAAATTATTTAATGCTTGTTGTCATACCATGCTAAGGATTAGTTGGTTTCCATGCTGGAATTAATGAGTTGGGAAAATTCAGAGCCATGGACTTAGAATCAGATAGTTTATTTATTATTTAATTGCTCTGCTAAAATGCTATTTATGATGAATCCTATTGTCTCTCAGATTGTTCATTGTGTTGTCCACTTTTCATACTGATTGTCAATGGTCTGTACTTTTAATTTATTGCTTCATATAAAATACAAGTTCTAATGTAATTGTTTTTTGTTAAGAATACTTTTTTCTCTTCAGTTACTGGAAACCAGACCTTTGAAGAAGTCAAGTTCATGCTCGACAATTTTTCTAGATGATAGTACTGTTAGTCAACCTAATTTAAAGAATACCATCAAATGTGTTACTTTAGCAATATATTACCATATTCGGAATCGCACTTCCAATAGAACTCTGGATATTTTTGATGAACGAATTCATCCGTTATCTGTAAGTATTATGCCAGTATGTAACAAAATATTTTGTATTTTTCTAAATTTTTCTTATATACATAATAGTTTTGTTTCTGAGTAATGTTTAATTGTTGTTAACTTAAGGAAATATTCTGAATTATTAAACTGATTTAAAATTATTTAATGTAATCCGTTATAATGAGTTTTTGATTTTGTCTATAGGTAAAAAAATTTCAGTTCTATACCAAATTGCTGATATTCTTTTAAAATGATTTTTTGTTTGTTTGTTTGTTAGAAGGATAAAATACAAGACGACTGTGATCAAAAGGATCCAGATCACCGCACTATATACAGGTTCGTTAGGACATTATTTAATGCAGCTCAGCTCACTGCAGAATGTGCCATAATTACTCTTGTAAGTACTGAAAGAAACAAATATGTGTGTATCCTATTTTTTACCATATTCTCTCATTTGTGCATGTTACCCAATGATTTATAAAATGTAACATTGAATAAGAAAAATGCTAATTCTACAGTCAAAAATGGTAACTATAGTAGATCGTTTAGGAATGTTGACATTTTTGTATACTCTATATAAATAATCACAAATACATGGCAAATTTATACACAGTTGCATTTTTTTACCCCTGTATATTTTCATTTCTTATATTTTTGAATTCTTACCAGACGTAAATCTGGTAGGAATTTAAAAATATACTGTAAAAATATTCTGATAAGAATTTAATATAAAAGTATACTTTTTTATAATATATATTATGATAAATGTTATAATTTTTGTTTTAATTTGTTATAATTTTGGTGTAACAGTTGAGTAAAAGTTGTTAAAAAATAATTATAAAATGTCATATTTCAGAAATATTTTCTATGTTTGGCTGATTTTAATTTGATAATTATTGGTAGTACATAGTCTTTTTCAAGTTTAAGAAGAAAGCACGTTTTCATAATATAAAGTTAATAGTCAAATTTTTGCCCAATTATTTTTTAATAGTCATTTTCATTAAGTTTTGGGTATTTTTTTAATAGCTTTAACTTTTTACACTCTGACTAAATTTTTGGAGAATTTTTACCATCAATTTTTTATATTTTATTCTGAAAGAAATTTTGTACATGTAGTTAAGAACTGTTCAATTGATGTTTAGTGAATTCTATCCTTTTAAATGTCAATTCTGTTGTACTTCTTTTGGATTATCAAGATGTTATTCTCAATATGTTAAAAAACACATTCTGAGCTTGGTCTTGAAGAGCTTCTTGCATTGTTTGATAATGGTATAATAATTCGGTTTTGTTCTTCTAATTAATGATATTAGAGACATATGAAATGTAATGTAATGATAGAATTTGTGCGATGTATGAAGTTGCTATTTCAGAATAATAATAATTCCTAATCGATTTTTAATAAAATGCTGTTTAATTGTGTGTAGGGATTGTAATATTAGACCAAAAGTTCAATACCAGTATTCGGTATTTTTTAGATCTTAATACCGGTAGTAGAAATTTTAGAAAAAGAAAGAAAACACTGGTGTTTCTTTGTTTTATTTGCCAGTTTTATTAGAGAATGTAAATATCACAAAAAATAATTTGTAACTTATAATTTATAACAGTATATAAAGAATCGCAAAAAAGTAAAGGAACATTTTATTTATTTAAATCACAAAAAAAGTGTAAATGTCACTATTCAGTCTGTGGTACTATTACGAATTTTTGAAATGTGATCTGAAAAACATAATACATCAATTGTACTGTCATTAAGCTTGAAAAGTAATTTTGTGCAAAACTTACCAGCTGTTGAAAACGCTCTTTCGGCATCTACGCTAGTTGGTGATACTGTTAGCAATGCGCGATATACTTTTTCCAAGTATTTACCTCTAAATCCCTGATTTTCAAATAAATGGATTTCTCGTCGGATGGTTTTGGATATAGCTGATTTCTGTATTGTATTTTGGTTTATTCATTTTTTTTTTAATTTATTTATCGCTAGTTCAATTTTTATTCAAGAGACAATTCCTTTTCATTATCGACATTAGTGTCATCATAATCTTCGATAACTGAACCGAATTCTTCTGAATGTGGATAGGTTTGTGGGTAAAAAATTTTAAGAACATTTTCTATAAACTTGATCAGATTTGAATTGGTTAGTCTTCTTTTTCATTTTCATTTTTAAAATCATTACTTTTAAAATTATTCTGTACTGAGACACAGGTAGTAAACACACAGCCAAAATATGTACAAAAACAAAACTTTTAGAAATTAACTCTACACAGTCATCGGATCAACCGCATAAAGCGCTGAAAGAGAACTTGCTGGGGATAAACATTCCAATATGGTAATTTGCCGGACTGTTTCTGCTTTCTTGATCCTTCTAGCCTCAGCTCTGTTTCTTTGATTTTTATAGTTTACATGACAGGGCTTAAGAAGCTTTTAGAATACCGTATCTTTTCTCCTAATTGAGAAATCGCCAAAATTCTAGTAGTTCCGGGATTTTTTTTCCCCCCTCGTCTTCAAGACCAGAGAATCATTACCTGATATCCATTCAGTAGTCATTAAAATATCTGTAAAGCTCTTCCTTGCCTTGAAACTGTGCAGACAGACAAAATTACAGATTTGTAACAATATTGTGGAATTCTGCATGCTCTTGATTAATTTTCTATAATACATTAATTTGAAGCTTTATGTATTACAATATTTATACTTTAGTGTAGTTGTATATATAAAATTGCATAGATTCGTGTGTATATACATTTTTCTTTCTTTTTTTTTTTTCAGGTTTATTTGGAAAGGCTTTTAACTTACGCTGAAATAGATATTGTTCCTAGTACATGGAAACGGATAGTTCTAGGTGCAATACTTTTGGCTTCAAAAGTTTGGGATGACCAAGCAGTTTGGAATGTAGACTACTGTCAGATTCTTAAAGATATTTCAGTTGAGGACATGTAAGTTATTGTTATGCCATATAAATTTATAAAGATTTTATTTTCATGTTGTAGTTTTTTCAGTGAAACATTTATAGTATTGGATTTTAATCCATTTTTTATTCTTGTCTTTATAATTTAGATTGTTCATTGCATAAACACATTTTTACCAATGAATAATTTACATGCACTTTAAAAAGGTTTATTCGGTTTACTATAAAAAAACCTTAAAGGTACTGTTTTCAAATGTAAACTGTATTTACATTTGAAAATAGTAACTGTTGGATGGATAATTGCTTAAAATATCTCATTGACAGAACATTTTCCCTACCCCTTCAAATTATATCATTCTAAATCATATTTAAAGAACTTCATCAAACATTAATAATAATAGAATTGATTTTCAGATATTTTCGTATCTTTCAATCAGTAAAGAAAATAACTTGGAACTTTTATATAACATTGGTTATTTCGTTGATTATCAAATTTCCATTTCATTGTAATCTCTAAACATGAATAAGTTGTTTTAAGAAAATATACCGCATGAAAAATAGAAGTGGGTTGCCTTGGCACTGAAAAATTCGGAAAACACTGGGAATTTAAAAATCTTCTGCCAAATCGGGAATATGCTGGGAATTTTGAAAATTTCGTTAAAATCCGAGAAAGTACTGGGAATTTAAATTCTTTTTTTTTTTTCTCCAGATCTCTTTAAACATTACAAGAATAAAAGGTTGTCACCATAGCTCTAAAAATCAAATAAAGCCATTCACGCCTGTCGAATTGCGGAAGCACACCAATTTTCTTCTACATAGATGAGTCCAATTTCCATGACTGACAGAAAAAAAAATGCAAATATTGAAATAGTGATTACAGCTACTTAAATATTAGTGAAGCTACTGAAATCGGACACTCTCTCCTCTGCACTTTTTAACAGAGTGTTTTATATTTATTAGGAATACCACTATATACATACGAGGGGTGACCCAAAAAAACGTTTGCAAGCAGCAGCATTTGGAAAGTAGAAATTGTGGATGAGAATATTGTTACCCAGAGTGGAGACAGATGGCCCTACTTGTCTTAGACCGGTCGTTTGAGCAGAGAGTGTTAATGCTGAGACCTGAAACAGCGACAATAATGGCAGGACGTCTAGGGAAGTGGTCTCGCACAGAGGTACGAGCCTTGATACGATTTCTATGGACCAAGAATGTGTCCCCATCGAACATTCATAGATAAATCGCATTTTCTCACACTTCGAGTAAAAGGATAAAAATTCCTAACACCCACACATATTTTTCAAAGATGCCTAAGATTCCTTTCTCTATGTCTAAACGTATCAAAGAAATCCAAATTAGATTCTCTTAGTAAAATCATTGATGGGGAAAATTGTCTCTTTGCTCATTTACCTCGATGTAAACAGGTGTTTTTTTTATCATCGTCTCTCCTTTTTACAAATTATGACTTCGGGTAAAATAAATTGATTCTAATTTCAAAAGTTTCTTCTTTTTGTCGATGCATCTGAAAACTATATATATAAATTTCAAACTGTATCAAAATTTTACTATTTTAAAAGCTATATCTTGTTGACATCCTCGTTTATTGAAAAGCACTGCAATAATATGTGAAAAGCGAATGTTCAATTTGCTTCAACTTCTTTATTCCAAAGCATAACTTTCCTTTGTATGTTCAGAACATGCAAAAATTCAATTTGAAATTTTCCTGAAGAAACTAAAAATTAAGAAAGTAGTTACAAAGAACAGCTTGATTCATTTAATGGAAGAAAAAAAAAACATTAAGTAATTTCTGTTCTAATATTTTGAAGTCCAAAGAATTTGCTGTTTTGGGGGTAGTCGTGAAAATAATTCTTGTATCCTCATATGGTAGTATGGCTGAGGAAAGTGGATTTATTATCATAAAGGATATGCTATAAACTTTGGAGGTGTCTGAAATGTTCCGATCTCAGGAGATTTGCTACAGTATACAAAATTAGCGCATGTGAGATATTATAAAGCTTTAGAAAAGCAGAAAAAGTTCGGGGGGGGGGAGAGTAAAAGAAATGTTGCAAAAGAAAAAAAAAATGAAGCTGGTGACTAAAAAATATACAGAAATCGGTACAGTGATAATATATAAATTTCAAAAAATAAATAAATAAACCTTAATTTTATGTTAAATAATCATTAAATGATTTATATCATAATAGTAAAAATGTTATTTGGTTTTTTTGTTTCGCCCAAGTTCTTAGTTTTGGATGATTTTAAATTATAGATCATGGGGAATGAATATCTTTTGAATTTGTCTTGCTAAATTGTAGGCAATAATAAAGAAAAATTGTTTCTTTTTCCATACGTAAATATAAACATTCATTTCATATACTATTATTTCAGGTAATGTTGATTTGTTGCTTACTTCCCTTTCCTTTTATCATGGATAAAAACTTTGAATGGGGTATTCTTATTCTTTTATAACTAACATATGAGTGCTAAGAACACGTTTTCTCTTATATTGTTTCCACTTCATCGGCAGTTTTGAGTCTTTCATAGTTGATTTTTTTCCAAACAATAATAGTTGATTCTCAGTGAAAAGTATCCTCTTAGAAAGGAATTTCTTCGGTTTTCCTTTGGATTCAGAGCCTATTTGTATTGGAACAAGTTGGTCATGTTCCAATATTCTCTTTTCTGAGTACTTTGTTGCTATTTGATGCACTTCTTACAAAACTGGCATTGTTTCTTATCGTTTATGCAAAAACGTTTGATTCATTTGTTTTTAGTTTTCAACTGAAATTTTAAGTTATTTTCATCATTCAGAATTGATTTTACACTTTCAAAAACAAGGTAGTAATGCATATCTTATTTTACACGTTATTTGCTAAATTGTAACACAGATAATTTTCTGTCTTTGTTATATATATCCTATTTTGTATGCAATACTATAAAGTAATGAAAGCTAAATGGCTATTGCAATGAAGAAAAATTACCTCAGGAGTTTTATTAAGCTCTCTTTTGATGGTCATTTAATTGTATGTTGTCCCCCCCCCCTCAAAAAAAGGGGGGGGGAGTTCAAGAGTTTGGAAAATGATTCAAATTGTCATTTTGAAGAAGTTGTAAAGCTTTTCATAGCTATTAATCTTATGATTTGACATTGCATTCCAAGACAGTTTCTTTTTTTTCATGCCTGTCTTTCTTTATCTAGTTTGTTTTTAAAAAAATAAGATTTCTGGTTCTACAAATCTCAAAAACAGGCGTTTTGGATACACTCCTTTTTGTGGTGTGACATTTCACAAGTTAGTAGGTAGGCTGTTATTAGAGAAATGAAAGGTTGAATGGTAAATGTGAAAAACCGAATTTACACTGTGACTTCTAGTGCAGATTCATTAATCACTGCATGTGACATCCAACTTGTCAATATTGTCTTTAGTTGTTAGCTGAGTAGATGGCAAACACATGTGTTTATACTCTTTTAACTTTTTAAAATGCTTACAATAGAACTATTGTGTATACCTCTGAAGAATAAAGAACATTTTATGTGCATTTTGAATATTTGATATAGAGTGCAGGAATAAGTATAATGTGATAATATGTATAAAAATGTAGTCACTTTTGAAATTACAGAAGCATTGTGTTGCAAATAAAACATTACAGTTCAAGGTCCCGTTTTGCAGAATACATGTACTTGGAATATGTAATGGAATTAAAGGGGGTGAGGAGAGAAGATAGATAGAATTTAGAAGGCATATTATTACTTCTTTTATGTTCAAATAGAGTTAGAACAGTTGATATTTAATACTGGTATATGATCTGTTTCCTGCTATGTAAAAAAAAAAAAAAAAAAAAAGCGAAATCATTATTTTTTTTCATTTTAAAATTGCCTTGAAATATTTAGTGCTGAATAATAAATGAAAATAATAAATGAAAATATTAAAACCACAATGTTTTATATAACTTTTCGAAACTTTTTAAGGCCCTAGAAAAAAATTTAAAGGTGGAATAAATGTTCAGTTAAACAAGAATTTATGCAAATTTGCCAGATGGGAAAGCAATTAAAATGCTAAGTATGCTAATGATTTGTTAGTTAGAATACACTTCAATTAAAATTAATCGAACTAATTGGCATATTAAAAATCGTATATGCTGATAGAAAAGTCGTCAATTTTTTTTTTTCTTCCCCCTGCGGGATATGCAAATTTTTTGCAATCTCAGTAAGTACGAAATTTAAAAGTCAACAACTAACTCATTTAGGGTGTCTTTAATCTTTCTCTGTGCTATTGACACCGATGCCAAGGCAGAAACGATTTTTCGATGTAGAACTTGGGAAAATCCTTGGAATGAAAGTGAGTGGAATGAGTGATGCAGCTATTTTCAGGTCTAAAGTGGTAATCAATAAATTTTTAAAATATCCTTCAAAGTATGATAGGTGCAAGGTCCCAGGAAGATCAAGTGCACTTTCAAGGCGCCAGAAATCGCCCATTTTTCGATGTGCGTATAACAAAAAAAAAAAGTCTTCTGAAATAGTTGGTGATATAAGCCTACCATGTACCAGCCGAACTGTCCACAATATTTCAAGTACCAACATAAAGGCACTGTTCGTAAAATTTCAACCTCGACCATCATTGACAAAGAAGTATAAATTAGCTCGCTTGGCATTTGCTAAAAAAATATGTTTCATTTGGAGATAAATGGGAAGATAATAGTTTTTTTCAGACGAGAAAAAATTTAATTTTGATGCGCCAGACAGTTTTAAAATATATTGGCATGATATTAAAAAAATTAAACCGTATTTTTCCTAGCAGCAATAGGGTGGTGGATCAATCATGGTATAAGGAGCGTTTGCTACTAATGGAACGTTATCATTTGTAGTAATTGATACCAGAATGAATGCTGTAAAGTATCAAAATTTGCTGAGAGATACTTTGTTTCCCAATGCCCCATTAGTTACATAAGGAGACTGGATATTTCGGCAGGTTAATGCCAGCATCCATGCTGCTCATTCAACAAAAGCTTGGTTTGAAGCAAATGAGGCCGGTCAGCTTGATTAAACCCAATGGAAAATATGTAGGGCATATTTGCTCAATTTGTTTATAAGAACATGCAACAGTATCAAAGGAAAGAATTCATCAATGCGATCAAGGATGCATGGGACAGTTCAAAAATGAAACTTTCTTGGGACTTGCTGCAACAATGACTGATAAAAGTCTTGGGGGGGGGTGAATTTGTAGGATATTGACTTTATATTTTCATTCAGATCTCCTCGACCTTATATTTCCAAGATGAAATGCCATCAGATTTTTAAATTGTCATGTACTGCTGTGATTATTTTTTACATATGTTCATATTTTTAAATTTCATTTCTAAGAAAGAATGATACAGGGGTGTTTGTGCTCCGGGGAAACCCCGGAATTCCGGGGATTTTGAACTTCGATACCCGGAAATTCCGGGGATCGTCGTTCAAAAGAAAGTAGGAATAATAATGAATTATTTATTTTGATCTGGGCGATTTTGTTTGCTTTGAAAGCAGAAAACGCAAGGTCAGCGTGTGTGGTGAAAACTTTTCCTTTCTTTCTCCAAAGGCAGTGATAATGCGTGAAAAGGGGGGAAAAACTTCTTTTTTGTTCTTTCCTTATTGCGATTTATGACTAATTCCCCCGTTTCTCGGACATTCTCTTCTGGATTCTTTTCGGCAAGTAGGCGCGGCAGAAAAAAAAGGGAGACTTCGCGACCAGATGTGCGATCACGTGACTCTGGGTTCAAAGGTCTTATCTCTCCTGGCGTGACGCCAATAAGTAGAAAAGGGGGATTTTTCGCCGTATTAGATATTTGTCATTGATCGCATCGCAACTTTTTTTTCTCCGCTCAAAATTTTCGTTTCATTTATCGATGCACGTGTAAATTTTTCGTTTCTCTTATTGAAATATTTTTTTATTTATGTACGCAAGAGAATTTCACTTCAGCATATGAAACAGAAATTACCCCTTAAAAATTCATATCTAATTAGTTTTACAGCATTAGATTCAGAGCTAAGAGGTAAAACCAGTACAATATTAGCTTTTGAAAAATTATAATCTTTTATGTCCCATATTTTTAGTGATAATGAAAAGTCAAAAGTAGAAGCTGAAATAAGGTTATACCAGAGTGATATTGATATCACCAAAGAAATGCTCTACACATCTGATGAAAGTGGAAATCAAGTCAAATGTACAATTGATAAATATTGGTCTTAAGTTTTTAATTTAAAAGATGATTTCACAAATGATTATAAGTATCCTACATTGGCTAAATTGGTCAAAGCCTGCCTTAGCTGCTTCCATGGCCCATTAGTGGAAAGTGCATTCAACTTAATGGATACACTTGTCACTGACTATAGAACCTCTCTTAAGATTGATTCCCTAGATGCAGTGCAGACTATTAAATATGATTTAATGGCTTCTAAAGAAACCTCATGTGAAAAATATGGCTCAAAAAATCCAATGACTGATCCAATTCACAAAGATCTCTTACTGAATATGAACAGAAGTTGGAAAACATATCAAGAGGACTTAAAAACATGTATTTCAGATGAGTCACCTATAAAAGTCTCTGAAAAACCTTCTACATTAGCAGAAAAGCAAACTGCTTCTACCTCTGCATGTGCAGTTCTCGAGGAAATTTCTTCAACTGTAAATGAGGAAAATAAAAGTCAATCTTCCTGCAATTATGAAGTCACCACAAAAGAAAGACAAGCCCACAAACATCAGAAAATAAAAAAAAGCAGCAGAAATTAGATAATTTTTTTTAAAGAATTAATTCAGGTAATTTAAAATATTTGCATAAAATGTAGTAGTTTATATGTTTGAAAATTTATGGTTATTAATTTTGCAAAAAAAGTAATTCATTGAACTTTTATAATTAGGTCATTCAATATTTCATAATTGTAATTTTTCATTTCTCTCCCCCCCCCCTTCTCGAAACTCCAAAATGCCGGTAGTAAGTCCGTAAAAGTTTCAGGGGATTTTTTGGGGTCCCACAAACACCCCTGATGATATTAAAGTTTTTGTGTTTAACTAAGTTGTGTATTTTTTTTGCTCATATATTTTGTGACATTATATTTTTTTCCAGGGTCTTCGAAATTATAGCTTTTTTATTTATATAATTAGTTCTAAAATTTAATTAATGAATATTTATTTACAATTCTAGATAAATTAAAAAAGACATTGTTACTTCACAAATAATGTTAAAAGTATTATAAATAAAAATCTTTTTGTTTTGTCACTAATGAAGAAAATTATAAGGTAATTTTGGAATGGAATTAGTATATTCTTCTAACTTTGAATATTCTTTAAGAGACTGCCTAGTAAAATTTTCTAAGATTTTAATGATGAACTTCTTTGAGAAAGTGCATACTCAACAAATTGTAGTAATTTACTTGTTGCTTAAACCTTGTAGCTTCATCTGCATAACTTTCTTTTCTACTGAATCTGTTTTTTGTTTTTTTTAATCAGTTTGCATTTCTCTCATTTTGATATAGGCTGTTTTTAACATAAGCACAGCTTGTGAATCATTCCATTAAAAAAACAAACCGTTTATTTCAGAACGTTTTGGAAAGAACTATGATTGCAATTTTACAAATGTGAATCAGACATGACACACTTCTGCAGAATTTCAGTATTTTTGGAATAGATTGTTATCATTATTGAGATCAATTTTAATATCTTAAGCATTTTTTATGTAAATTGGTTAATTAATCATATTTACTTTATTTTTCAGTGTTTATATTTGGCTCTTTTTTGCTTCAAGTCTGTATTATGTCTGCTGAATATTTAAATTACTTAATCATGAATTATATTCATTATCTTTTATTTACAAAATTTAGTATATCACATAAATACTAAGTATAGTATATAACAACAGTGTGATAGTACATCTCATAGTTTTCTTATTTTTGGAATTTTAGACCATAAACATTAAGCATTATGTAAAATATATATATATATATATATATATATATATATATATATATATATATATATATATATATATAATCAAAATTATGTAAATAAGATATTTGTGTATAGTTATAAAAGCTTAGTTTATCAAAGAGTTCTCTTTTATGGCTCTCTTTTAAAGTGTGAAAATAATTTTTTTCTATAATTTTGATTTACTTTTTATTTTTAGGAATGAGTTAGAGCGACAATTTTTGGAAATGTTGCAATTTAATATAAATGTTCCTGCTAGTGTATATGCAAAATATTACTTTGATTTGCGAAGTTTAGCTGACCAAAATGATGTGTCATTTCCCACTGAGCCTTTAAGCAAAGAACGGGCACAAAAATTAGAAGTAATTCTTTTTCTTTTATCTTCTGTAATATATGAATTGTTATGCCTATTGAAATTGTTGATTTTATGTAAGAAACTTATAGCAAAGCAAAGGAATATTACCAGTTATCTTTTATGCAAGTTAAAATTCTTTTTTTTTTAAGTATGAACTTTTAGTTCATGTCATCAGAGAAACAGTAGACTAAATAAGAATTTAATTAATTGAATAAAGAATGTTCTTAATCATTTTTGGGAGACAGAAAATTCGAATGGATGTATAAGGTTTGTGATATTGCGTGGTATCAAATGTAACAGTATAAAAATTTGAGTCCTTGAAACTGAATTTGATAGTTTATTATTTATTTATTTTATTTTTAACATTTTCACAAATGTGCAGAATTGGTAACCTTACTATGTACAAAAAGAGGTGATTGAAATGCAGAAATTTGATTTGTTGGCAGATTTTAATGAAGTGGAGGTTAACTGAATTTTCCAAATATTTAGAAACACTTTAAGATTTACATATATAGTAACTCGCATATTTAGGAGCTGTTATAAGTGTGGAAAGTTGTTTATATTTATGGAATAATGATTTGTTTTCTTAAAAATGGGTAGTGACAGTATCTCTAACTATTGCTTTCAGTATGAGAAATAATATTTAATGTCTTAATCTAAATAATTAAATCACGAAAAAAACCCATTAAAATATGTCTTATGCTTGGAAATCTTCAATGAATGATTCATTCATTAAAAAAATAATGGTAGAATTATATATGTAGTACATTGGTAATATTTTTTTCTTCTCAAACATTAGCACTTTTAAAAACAAAATAAAGTTAATTTGAATAATTTTGGTGAGGGAGGAGTTGACTAAATATCAGAAAAATCAAAAGCTTTTGCATTAAAAATTCTAATATAAAAACATTTTTATACAGGCTTGACATCCTGCTCTATTTGTTATTTCGTTACTAACCAGTTTCATTCACAAATCTGAGTTGGAAATTTTAGAATCTGATAAGGGTAGGGCACAAGGTGGAAAATTGAGTTTGGGAGGAGATTTAGTATAATGATAGTATACATTTAGAATGGTCATTCATGAAAATATTAAAGCACAATAGCCAGCCATTTTCGAGATTCTTCAAAGAATGTTTACATATTTAATATGATAGCAAAGGCCCTGCTTTCATTATGAGATTTGACTTTTTGTAAAACATTTTTTTTTTTGGTTTAAGGAGAAGCAGGCATATAATTTTTTAATTCATGATAGTATGGATGGAACTCAATTTTATCAATTATTAAGATTTCTTTGTGAGAATCATGACCAACGGGAGACCTAGTGTGAAGAGGAAGGCAGAAAGCTGGGGGAAGAGAACATGTGATCATATTTTGAGTTTATATCAATTTAGAAGAAGAGCATTTACAGCTATATCATTTTGAGTTCTGCACTTAGTAAAGTCATCATGAGTAAATAAATCTAGAGCAACTCAGAAGTTAAAATGAAACCTGATTTCTTGTATTTAGAAAATAATTCATTTTAGCATGCTGATAAATTAAATTTATTATATATTATATAATACAATATTTTAAAATTTAATTTAAATCTTAATTTCCTGATCCAATTCCCACTTTTTTTATATATTTAACTTCTTCAGACCTGACTATTTAAAAACTGGTTTAAAAATTTGATTTCTAGATCTTTCACCTTTGTTACATCTCAATAGTTTGTGGAAAAAAATATTTGCTGATCAAACAATTTTAAGTCCCATAATTTTAAGGTACATATAAGTTACATTAAACACATATGTGTACCTCAGGTCTTAAGCAAGTTAAAGCATCCTCGACAAAAAAAAAAAAAAAAAATCCTGGTTATTTAATAGCTATACTTTTCATATTCTAAGGCCTTATAAATGAAAAAATACAAAATTTATTATATTAATAATCTATTAAACCTTATTTTGAATGAAATTCTTTTTTTTTTTTTTTTTTTTTTTTTTTTTTAATATTACGAAAAGTAGATACTTCATTTTGAGCACTTGACTGTTCTAGATTTACATCTTGGATACCTGGATTTTGATTCGTACTTATCGTCTATGTAAAGTTGTAGATGGCTTGACATATCTAATCTTATTTCTTTTTAATTGGGAACGGACAATTTTTCTTGCTCTTTTAGAGGTATTTTCACCAGGTGGTGGTAATGAAATCTCCAATGGTCTTTTAGTTGCATTTCATCATTTAATGACCATTCTTCTATTTTGTTTTCATTCAAAGATGGTTTTTTTACTTGTTCATTATTTCTTTTTGCTGATGATAAGAATTCCCTCGTATTTCAACAGGGACCGAATTATATGCATTCGAAATTACATTAAGTTCATAACATTTTCTGCTTCATTCCTATTAGCTCTGCTTATCGCTTTGCTACCATTTTATAGTATAGCAAGCAATTGACAACTACTTAATCTACAAAATGCGTGAATGCTCGCGTCGGTCATTTTCTGTAGTTACTGCATACCGGTAATATGCAAAATAATGATCGATGCCTCCCATATTATATGCTTTTACAATAGCAGATTATTTTATATCAACTTTTTATTTCTATTATTTTGACTGTCTTCTGCCTCTTCCAGTTTGCTCATTACCTATACATGTGGATAATAGTCACGGATTTATTATCTTTCTACTTGACAAGGCACATTTGACTATCGTCTGTGACCCATTCATCCCATTTGCCAGGTTTCATAATTTTCGATACATGAGAAATTCTATGGCTTCTCCTAAAATCACTTTTTTCTAAAAGTTCAATAACCTCCTTTTGAGTTAAAGCCACTTGACGTGAAAAAAAATTGTTAGCTTATAAAATTCTGTATATTCTATACATATTGCCGGATTGAAATATCAATTACTGACTACAAGACAGCTATAAAATTAAATTTCTTACTCAAGTTAAAAAATAAATATTTCTAAATTTATACCTTATTACTTTACAGAACATAAGAATTATTTATTATAAAAGGATATACAATATATTCAAGGGCAAGAAATGACAATTTGAAAACAAGCGCTCAAAAGATAAACAGCGCAATGGATCGCAAGCAGTCAGGAAATGTGAGCGAAAACGCCCGAGGTACACATATGTGTACCTTAGTAAAATTTGTATTTTCACCGATTCTATTACAGATAACAAGATATAATTTGGCAATGACTTTAACCAGACACTTAGTATTTTATAAAAAAATATACAAGTATTTATTTTAAGAATAAATATTAAAAAATATACTTAAATTTGCTATGTTTTCTGTTCAATGCTATTTTCGTTATGTTTCTAATTAATTACGATGGATATGAAAAAAAAAAAATATCGAACTGTAGTGCTATTTATTGATGCAAAATGGAAGCTACATTCATAAATGTTGAAATGCATGCATTATTTTGACAAAATTTTACTTTACCGGATAACAAAAATGAAAAAAATTGCAGGTACACATATGTGTACCTCAGGACTGAAGAGGTTTTAATTATTTCTAACACACGCTCTAGAAAACTGATGATGCATTTTCTCATGCATTGAGTGAATGGATAAAATTCCCTAAAACCCACATATATCTTTTAGAGATACCTAAGACTCCCTTGCATAAGTCGACATATGGCAAAGAAATCCCCTTCAGGATCTCATTGTAAAATCACTGAAAGAACAAATTTCTTTCTCGTTTGCTCTGGTATCACGATGTAAACAGACGTCATTTTATCATTACCTATCTTATTACCTTTAATCTTGTAAAATAAATTGAAATTAAATTTCAAAGGTATCTTCTTTTTGGCCACACACCTGCAAAATTATCTTTACATGTATATATTTCCAAAGTATATTGGGGTTAGCATTTTGTTCATTTTTTAAACTAATTCATCGTGCCTATGTCATATTTACTGTTTGTACTTACTGATAAAATGCGAGTTGTTATTAAATAATTTAATGAGCATTTTAATTATTGGCATGTTTTTCTCATTCCTCTTTCCTTAGGCAATGTCTCTGGCTATGAGTGGGGTATTAATAGACTTGCATCGAAATGGAATGCGGAAATGGTATAGCTTAGACAACTTAACTGTTTTGCGCAAAAGTGCAGCCATTTTATCCTGACAGCAGTTGAAAGACTTACATCATTCTAGCTCAGGTGCTTGCCAAAGTGGTTTTGGAAAGATATATCTGGCTGTGATCATGATTCCACTTCCATGGCATGAAATTAACTGTTTATCAATCTTCTATGCTCTTGGAATTCTCCTTATACCATCCATGATGTCAAAATATGTCCTAAACTTTATGCACCTTTTCTTTTTATACAGATGTAAAACCATGAGTACCATTGCAATGCAATGCAATACATTAAAGCTCTTTTGTAAGTAGTATCTTTTTATATATTGTGTAAGGATAAAGTTATATAGTTATATGCTTTGTGTTCATGGGTGAGTGGTTGTATGAATGCATGTGTATGTATTAGCTGGTTTACAATAATTTATCCCCTTTCTGCATTTGGGTCATTCAAAAAGAAAAGGAAAAAACTAGTCAGTACTGGACTGAAGTTATCTGGTTGCATTACAATGTGACCATTTAGTTTGAAATAAGGTATCTTTAATACTGAGACAGTAAAACAAGTTTTATTCTTTTTTCATAGTTAATTATGAAAACGTTTGTTTTTTATTGCTAAAGAGTGGAATTTTGTCATTTTATTTAAATAATAAAATGTGAGTTTTGTTTTCTATGAATGTACACCTTTATTCAAAAATGAGCGTACACATTTGATGTAAACTTGTCTATCATATCAAAGAGCCATTCCATTTCAAAATCTTTTGTGCAAACTCTTTATTTCCAATGTTTAAAAAAAAAATGTTTTAGTTTATCAAATTGATTATTTATTTGAATAAATTATTTGATTGAGATGTCCATTTATATCTCCTGTTAGAATAAACTTATATCTCTTTGGTAATTTATTTGCATCCCAGTGAATGAGGAATTTATGCAGTTCATTAATAGAAATTTTTAGACAATCTGGATATCAAGCAAAGTTTCATCCTTATTAGTTTATTAATTTTTTAGAAATAAGTATATTTTAGTACTAGGGATTTATAGAAGGCTGTTGAGTTCTTTTGTTTCATTTTTAGACAGAATTTTATGTTTAAAAAGTCTTTCATTACACTTTTAACTTGTGTAACTCTTGTGCTTTTCAAAGTGTGTGGTAATTTTATTATTAATACTAAAATAGTTGCAGTGCTCGGGAGGTGTATTATTCAAGCTTGTTTTTAATTTATGTATGTTTCATGACCTCTGATGAAGTTAAACGTTTTGAGAGAATTGTGTGTATTTTAATGTTATTGTTTATGTTACTT
Organism: Argiope bruennichi; assembly: GCF_947563725.1. Lineage (NCBI taxonomy): Eukaryota > Metazoa > Arthropoda > Arachnida > Araneae > Araneidae > Argiope > Argiope bruennichi. Next base: position 55,827,614 of record NC_079162.1, read on the forward strand.
TTGTGCAGTATTTAGATTGCCATGTAAATTAAGTTATTTGTGTTTTAAATTTCTTTTTTTAAATGGAAATTTCTATAGAAGCTCATTTTGTAATGTCACAAAATCAAAAAAAATATTTTAATAAAAGAAATTGTTCATTGAAATAAGGTGTCTAGTGCATCTGACACAAAATTCATGAACTGTTTGAACATTTTACATAATAGATATTTTGGTTCCATTTCATTATTTTCTGCTCTTAGAATTTTTTTTTAAATGCGATTTGCTTTCTTTTGAATATGATAGTCAGCTTCCTTAGTTAATTTTTAATTAAAAAATTGCGTGTATTCAGTTGTATTTACTAGCATTTAAACAAATAAATACTTGGCTTCCATAACCCATAACTTTTTCTTTCAATCTGTCTTGGAAAAGAGAAAACATATTTTGAAAGTTGTGATATTATAAAATTTAGGGATCTAAATGTTTATTTCTGCTAAACCTCCTATTTGTTGTTATAATTAAAATTTTATCTGTCCCAATATATTTCACGAATTAAATGCTATTTAGAGCAAATGGAGGAAACTATGATAAATTGTGCTAACATTCTTGGTAAATAAATTTTTATGCTTAAGAGTGTTTTCCTCCCTCATTATTTCTTCCCTGGAATTGACAAATGGAAATTTGATTGTGATTTTTATTTAAAAGTTTTATTAACTACATTCTTTAAAATAAATTTCATATTTTTATGGAATCACTTCATCACCCTTTATTGTTTTAATTTAATGTCATCTAAACTGATTTGTCATCCATTTCTAGAAAAAAGAATTCTATACGTTGTTAAAATATTGTAATAAGGAGCTCAAGATTTAATTAAATAATCAATCCATTCAGTTTTGAATTTTTCGTAATTTTAAAATTATTTATTTATAATAGTTTCGACTTTTTCCCTTCTCTCTCGCTCTCTCACTCAGATTTTTATCACTCAGACTCAGTTATTTGATTTAGCTCATTGGTTTCTTTAAATAACACACATATGCCGTCTTGAAAATTTCATAATCAGAGTTATCTTGATGTTGTACCTGTACTCGAAACAAGTTTTATCCCTATAAGAATGTAATTGTCACCACTTCTTCTTTTCCACTTGCATATCTTCACTTAAAATAGTTGCCTGAAATGAAATCAAGGATATCTCTTTGATCTATGATTTTTTTTAAAAATCTGTTAACTTCTTTTATTACAGTTAATTATTGAATTTCTGGGAAATTAATTACAACTATATATATTTTATTTACTATATATCGTAAGCTGAAATTCACTAATACTTAATTTTTGTGTTCCTATTTTTGATATCCCCATTTTGATTGATTGTAGTAATCTAATTATTTGTATTCATATCACACTGAAAATATATTTCTATTAATTTAAATATTATATGAGAATAGAGGCATTCAACTTTAAATATTAATCAAGGTATAATTTTTTTTTAATGTAATGTCAGTGAAGCTTAATCTACAATTCTTTGAAACTTAATGTGGTTTCAATATATGCAATTAAAGCGTCATTTGCATACTCTGTTTCAAGAAACATATATTGATCTTTTACACAAATGAGGAGCAAACTAATTAAAATCTTTGGCTTTGTAAAATTTAAATGGCATTGGTGGGTAAGATTCTGATGAAAGATTGTGTAGTTTCAGTTATAGATTGCAATTTCTAATTGTTCCCATCTTTTAATAATATTGATGACCTACAATTCTGCTATCGTTGAAATTACAAAGAAAGTTCTTTTTCCGCCTTCTTAAATAGAAAAAATTGTGTAAATGAAGGTAAAGTTCATTCTGATATTTTATTAAATTTCTTGGCTTTCATTCTCTTATCAAGTTGATAATATTATTTCTTTTCCCTGCTTATCAAATATTTGAACGATATTTAATTAGAGCCTTTGCAAAGATAGTAAATTTTTTTCAGAGTAATATTACATATATGCAAAAGTCATTGTCAATATTGAAATTTCTTTTTTGAATTAGTATGATCTTAAAGAAATGGGGTAAAATGTCATAAATGTGAATGATATTTTAAAGTATTTTTTAATGTTTTGAACTTCTATCCTCCTAATTTTTGTAAGGAATCTTTGTTATTTTGGTTTTTAATTTATTATTTGGTTTTTGTCCCAAGCTTTATATTACAAAATAAAGTTAACAAATCATGTTAGCAGTCTATCAGATATCATTAGGGTGTATATTGCAAGTCTATGATTTCTTTGTTGTGTAAAAGAAGGAGGGGGGGGGGTTCTTAAATGGAATACATTAATAGTCTGTTTTAAGTTTTTGCTCTCACTCCTGATGCTTAATGCAAAAGTTTCATAGGTTCTAGAATATCTTCAGTATAATATTAAGTTCATTAAAATCGGATTTTTGGTATTTAACATAAATTATCTCTTTGAATGGCACACACACGTTTTTTTTAAAATCAATTACCTTTTATTGTCTTGTGAAAGATTATGTAGTAGAGGTTTTAAGTGCTGACATGGTTCTCCTATTTGTAGGATCGAAATTAGCTATTACTGAGTAATTGTATATAGTATTTTATGTAGATGTGCCTATTATTTTCTTTTTTGTTTTATAAAAATGTATACTTTTTAGTAGTAATGAAAATGTCAGTAACCATTTACAAAATGTTTTATTGATTGTGGGATTATTCCTCTTTTGTTGCTTGTGTTTTTTAAAAACTTTTTCTTGATATGACTATTTTATGGCACCAAAATGTTCCAAAAACATTTTTTTTTTTTTTTATAAAATGCATAATTTATTAAAATGTTTTTTGATGTTTGATTTTTGTTGCAATTATGTGATAAATGTAATTAGTCATTATTTTTCAGAATATCCTATCATAACTGTTATCTTGTTAATATTTTTATTTGCTTTGTACAAATATAGTTTATACAATTTGGGAGTATTTTTTTTGTTTGCTTTTAACTTTTTTTTTTTTTTGTTCACTCATGTATATTTGAAATGCTGTCCCTCCTTTCTGCCCCCTCCCACACACAATTTGATGAACAATGAAATATTTTAACTAAAATATATTCAGAATCGGTCTTTTATTGAAATATATTTTTTTTTCTAAATGCTCTAGAATGGCTAGCATCAAATATATCAAAGTATTTTGTTTCTATGGGAGATAAAACATGGTAATTTATTGTTAGATCATTGGTCATATTAGTATTTGGTAAAAGGTTGCTTACATTTTTTCCTCCGTTTTTTTTTTTTTTTTTCTGTGACTATATTAAGGGTTTGAATGAAATATTTGTAATTGTTTCTGATATTCATTTTCGGATGTATGTGTTAAGTAATCACTGATGTTTTTGCAGACCTGTGTGTGTAAAGTGCCATTTCAATTTTTTTTTAAATCATTTTTTTGTATTGAGTAAACTGTGTTTGATATTAAGCAAAACTTTAATATGGGATTTTAATATTGTAAATTCTAAATATGATTAGTGAGCAACATCCCTATGCTTTCTTTTTATTTATTCTCTTAAAGAAATTGCTGAATCCTTAAACTATTTGTAAGTGAAGGTGCCATAAATGTCATTAACTCAGTGAACTGTGGTATTTAAGTTCATTTCCGTTACAGCAAAGCATTCAATGGAAGGCTCTTTAACTTCAAGTATCAATAGTTTACAAGTTTTAAAAAAATTACAGATGATTATAACTTTCAAACCTCATTTGATTTTATTTTTCATAAAGTTGAAGTTGCATTTTTTTAATGAAATACTTTGTATTTTTTCGAAAAAATACAGAAATCAAGACAAAGGTATTCTTCATAAATTATGAAACTGGTGGATTTCTCATGTGGTGATTTGAATAAATGAAAGTTGATGTAACCTGTTATTTGTCACTAATTTTTTAAAGGAGTCCGTTAGCACTTTGCAGAATTAGTTTGTAAAAGGAAATTTATGTGCCAGTGCGTTTTTGTTTGTCAAAACATTTTTATGGTTGAGTTCAAGAAGAGACATTGTCAATGTCTGATTCTTTATATAGCATTTATTCTTATCCATAGTCTTAGTCCTATTTTGGCAAAAACACTATTCAAAATAAATTTTTAATGCATTCTTTTTGTATTTATTACATTTTCATACATAGTGCTATATTATTATCTTTACACAAGTTTTGATGCTTGTCTTTCTTGGACTCACCTTTAGAAGTACAATTATTGTTAAATACAAAACATTAATATACTTTTCCATCAAATTATTTTTGGCAGATTATTATACTATATATATACAATATAGCATTTCTAAATCTAAGTTACATTGGTATTAAGTCACATTTGAAAAAATAAATTTGAAAAACTTTTGTATCTGGATTTCCCGTCTTCTCCTCACTGTCCTATTTTTTTTTTTATCTGCATTTGAACAGAAGGTTATATTCAAAAGCATATATTTATATACTGACAAAATATAATTAAACAAAAATAACTTTGCGGTCTTTTGAAAGAGTAATGCTAGAAACTATTCACTTGTTAAGAGTTGAAATAGTAATTATCTCAAAATTTCTAGCAACAAACTTTGAATCATCTTTTCTGTCATATAAATTCAAAACCTGGCAAAGAAATATCTGTTAAGGAAAAATTCATAGCTAGATTCTGTTTTGTGTTTAATCAGTAGAATATTTTCTCTTCTCTTTGTCATAAAAGAAATATTCAGTGTTATTTTGAAAGGGAATCGTGCTTGGAAAATATTCTAATATTTTTGTATTGTTTGTTAGGGAATTGTCTGGCTCATTTTTTGTTGATTTCCATAAATCAAGAAAAACTAGAGCTTGTAGTTCCTGTAAGAAGGAATGTTTCATCCAAAATGTGGAATGGGATTAGCTAATGTTTTCAAAGAATTCTTGCTATTAAAATTGAAAAGGATGTAGAAGTTTAGATACAATGCAGTTTTTTTAGATACAATTTCAGGTATTAAAAAAAGAAATACATCATTAAATTTCCCATGGTGATTATATCTATGTATTATTGGATTAGTTATAATGCAAATTATAATCCTTGCACACATGCTAGAGTCAATAGAGCTACTTCATTATAGGCAGTCCCTCATTTGAAATTAGAAGATCAATTGCCCTTTAAATAATCTGATAACTAGTGGTATAATCCACTTATATTTGAAGTTTTGTTCAATATTACTTGAGAAAAATTATAGTATTGCATAGAGTTAATGAAAGGAAGCAATTGTTTCCTTAGTATTTCCATAGTATTAAAACATTGCTTGCTAACTTGCCAATTAGTGCTTTGAAATAGCTTTAAAAATTTAACTTTTTATGAGTTGGGCGTGAATTTGTAAGCTGATTCATATGAAAGTATAAAGAAAAGTAGAAAATTCCATTGGTGAGGTCTATGGTGATAATTTGTGAGAATAGTATTCTGAATCTGACATTTTTAATATTCATAGAAACGAGGAAACCGTTTAAATTTCGTAGACCAGTTAAAGAATGAGTACCAGATAGTATTTTCCAAAAAAATTGGTTCTGTATTGACGGATAAAAATTAAAAGGTCAAATTCGTTCGCTAGTTTGATAGAATTCTTATGCTATCCCCCGTGTTTGCTTTCAACATTCATTTCTAAATTCTGATTATTACTCATTATTTGATGGTAATTTTTTTGCTTATTCTTAAAATAGATGATTGCAAGTTTTGGCCACTCAGCGTAGCTTGCGAATACGTTCTATGTTCATATATTTACTGTCGATAAATTTTTGTTTACCTGCAAATTTTATTTCATTTCAACTTAAGTGCATGATGCACTGTGTTATTTAGGCACGTGTGGGACAATTTTGAAACTTTACACTCCATAAATGCGCGACATTCAAAGAAAGAAAAACACCAGGATATTATAATTTAAAGTTTATGCAATCAAAATATTAAAAGCAGTTTTTTACAATATGTACAGGTAGATTCAAATGTTTGTCATAACAAATGTATCGTTAAGTTGTAAAATACTATACTATCCCATAAAGAATTATTTACGAGAGTCCAACTTTAGGAATGATTTGCAGCGAGTTATGATTTCATCTATATCTCCATAACAACCTTCCAAATGCCTGAAAATAAAAATTTATCAGATTTCAAAATAAAAATCTTAAATGTCCATATTCTAATTTAAATCTTATAAACACAGCCAGTAAAAGCTTTTAAGTTATTATATTACATTGGATTAAACAAAACAAAAAAATGATTTTGATTTAAAAAAATTACTTAAGCTATATAGTTTTCTAGGATTTTATTATTGACTAACTGATATATCTGGTGTTGCTCGAGATTAAAATCCTTTTATGTACGATGCTTTTAATATATAAATTCCCTTTTAAAAGAAATTTTTTTAACCAATGGGAGTTTTTTTATACAATGAGTTCCAAATAGGAGTACCTAATACAAATTTCCTTATTTTGGAATCATCTGCTTTAAATTTTCTACAAAATTAATGAAGATTGAAACTGGAATCGTTGAAAAGGTAACATTTTTAATTTTATGATGTGCATTTTTTTTTTCGTAAGTTTCTATGGAAAAAAGTCAAAATATTAATTTCTCACAGCCTCAAGCGTCTGCTATCGATGTACATCTCTTTCATTCGCTCACAAGGTCTCTACATTTCAGCGAATGCCATTTATTTTTAGGCATTATTAAACCAATACACGATAAAACAGATGAAAACTTGGTAAAAAGATATGTGTTAAAATAAAATTAATGGTAGAATCATTCTAGGTTAACATTAATTTTAGTACTCCGTTTTTTTAAATTAGTAACAATTGGAAAAAATATTGTGCAAAAATGAAATTGATATTCAAATGGTAAAATTTTGACTTCTAAGATATTAAAATTTGTTTCGAAGTTACTGCAGAAAAACTGAGTATTTAATTAACTTCTTAACAAATTGTGCAAAATTAAGCTGGAATCGGCTCAAGTTGTTTAAAAGATATGGAACATATTTATATACACACTTATACATATAGCCACAATGACTTATACGCAGAGTGTCCCTGATTTCATGGTCAAATTTTAAAGGTAAGTAAAATACATTTTAAAAACAAAACTTTTTTTTTTTTTGTATAATAATAATATGGGGTCGGAAATGAAAAATGTAATCGGGAATAACAAGAAATGCTGAGGAATAAGTGGCTTGCATCCCGTTTCTGGACATGAAATGAACAGCTCTCACAAAGCTGGCTGTGTAAACGCGAAAAAATTGTGATCCGGTTTTATCCTATTGCGGTAGCGTTCATAATACAACCTTAACACCTCTCTTTCATTACATTCGTACATAAGATGCATGTCTGCTTTCTCAGTAAGCATAAATCGCTGCATCACGTAAAAATATATTCTCTAAGAGCAAAGGATCGTTTGAATCCCGTAGACAAGAAAGCCTTTCCAACTGAATAAAATTGTTTTGCGGACTATTTGATAATGCAAACTAAATAAACTTCCATAACTATTTAATATTTTTCTTGATTGTATATCGTCTGCTCTAAGAATATTATGTAAAAATAAAGAATTATTTGTTTTTTATTGCCTTAGCATTTGCTTTTTGCGCTTACACTTTTCGGCTCTGACTCCCATATTGCTATACAAAAAATGTTTGTGTATTCTACTATACATACCCGTAAAGTTTGGCCTATTGATTCAGGGACACACTGTATAATAAGATTAGGATTACACTATAAAATTTTCCAGAAGCTTCCAAATTGATATAAATTATAGCAGTTTTATTTGATTAAAATTTATCTTCTTAAGTTAATTATATCACAAAAAATTAAATACACAAAGGGTTAATGTTGCAGTTTAGTTGATCTTTCGAACTCAAAATGGATTCAAAAAATTGTTTGATAAACTGATAGATTTTTGCTTCGGAAAAAGTTTTTTTAATAAATCACGAGGATAAAACTGTATGACAACAAAGGAAGTGACATAAAAACCTCATTATGGATGATTACATATTGAATTCTTAACTTTTTTGTTGTCTGTAATAACCACTTTAGTGCCTAAGTTTCATGTATCAAACCATGTTTTTAAATATATAAAATTGATTCATGTATGTTATATTCTGACACAAATATTTCGTGGAATTCGTGAACATCAACTGTTTTGATAATTTTTACTTAAATCAATACAATATTTCAAAAACAGAAAATGCCATCTAATCAGGTATAGCAAAAAACAGCAATTAAAGAAGCATATGTTATTGCTAGTATAATAAAGATGTCGGTTTTAATTTGAAGTTTTGAATATAATTTCCTTAAAATGCAATTTCATACATGCTGACTTATTCAGTTTTTATCAAACATTATCAATAGATATTTTGTCGTTTAGTTGTAGTTTGGGGTAAATTTTTGAAGTCAGTAAGCCATACATACAATTATATGTACTTGCATGAAAGTCGTGATAACGAAAAAGGGATAAATGGTTTAAAAAGCTCAAAATCCGTTAATCTGAAGTTACCGAATGATCTTATATGGATTTTTAAGATTAGTACTCTCGTTTCGAATAATGTGACCAACATTGGTTCATTCATAATAGCCTGATAATAACGAAGTTTGGATGTGGAAATTCACAATCTTTTTTCCTCCAATTTAAGTGCAGGAAAATATTAGGGGGAAAACACTGATTGATAATGATTCAAAAATAAAATAATATTTACAATAAAAATTTAGTTTTTCTACATACCGAGACATTCTTCGAGGATCAAAACTTGTTCTTCCATGAAGAATTCTTCTGTTGTTGAAAGCTACTAAATCGCCAGGAACTAAGTTGAAAGCAAACTGAGATTCAGGTTCCCGCATTTTTTGTCCTAATAGCCTATAAATAATATATGGTTAGATCTGCACTATTGAAAATGTGTTATAATCATTTTACTTCGGTTATTTGTATTTCCGTTCACGGTAGATATTTTTAGATTCATTCACAACCACTTTTCAATAAATTAAAAACTTAACTTTTTCAGGCTTTCATAAACTTATGAAATACGAAGCATTAAATAAAATTTCTCAGACAACGAAATGTTAGCTTTCAACAGGATTTGAGACCATGAGTCTTTTTATGAAAGCAATATTAAATGTTTCTAAAATTTATTTCATTTTCGCCCCAGTTGTGGTCCACTGAGATCTCAATATTTAAAAAATCCTGGAATATGGAAGGTTATCCTTTTTTAAAACATCAATTGCGGCAATTTATATATGCTATCATGGCCCTAAGGACGACTGATTTTTACACGAGTGGAAAACATTACGGGAATAAAATAAGTATTACTGGAGAGTTACGAATTTTTAATTTCAAGCGATTTTTTATGAACAAAAATTTTATTTAAATATAAAAACATCAACAATAAAAATTACATAAATGTAGTAAATCTTCATAATTGCGGAAAAAATTGATTATCTGACTAAAAAATTAATACAGAATATGTAAGGCGAGCGCTGCAAAGAATAACACACAAAGTGCTACGCGAACTTATTTGAACAGGAAAGAATATCATGCATAGACTTGCGTATTAACTTTAATTATAAAAGACACAGTAACATTATTCTTGCTAATACATCGATGGTGATAGCTAGAATAAGTTCATATTATATTTAATTTTTAGCAATTTTAGCTCAGTTTGATTTGTTAATTTCTGAAATAAAGTACATCTATAATTAAGCTGTTTAGTTTGATTAATACTATTTAAACAAAAAAAAAAAGATTATCGAATCGAATTAATGAACAATTAGTATTTCTTAATCCAAAAGGCTGTTTAATGAGGCAAAATGATGCATCAGTTTTGTATTTATTCAATAGCCGCAATTATTTATAATTATTTGAATCCATAACACGAAGTTTAATTCATTCCATCGATAAAACGTGTTTTACAGTATATTTAATTAAATTAATAAAATCTGCAAGGAATTTTAGAACCGATTTTAAAATCGTTTTTAATAACTATTTTGGATTTGCTTCTGTATTTGTATCTATGAAATACATTAGGTTTTCTTCAGGTTACGGAAGAAAACATACTAATGAAATTGGCACCAAGACTAATTTTGAATTAACAATAAAAAGTCTCATATGAAGTACAGGGTGAACGATCGAAAAATCAACAAAAAAAATAAGATTTTTCTTCATTTCACAATTGGCCAAGCACAAAATGCACTTAAGTTGGTGACCCCTGCGTGATTTTAATAAAAGATTTATGCTGTATTTAATCATAATGCTTGACTAGCTATAGAAGAATACAAATGTTTTCCGAAATCCCAGCATCCTTTTAGAAAGTTTGTAAAATTTTTTCGACTAGAGGATACATGTGATACAGAAATTGACATTTCGACTTATTTTTTAAGTTATCTTCATCATGCCAGTGTACGAATAGTCAGTTCAGAACTTATTCCAAAAATAAAAATTTTAGAGAATATTTCAACTTAGTAATTGCATCCATACTATATTCGTAAAGTCAATGGACTCGACAACAGTTACATGGACATTTGCAAGATCGGTGGCTAGAATTTTACAATTAGGTCCCACCTAAGTTAAAATCAAATCTTTCTTTTCACAGAGATACTATTTGGTTAGACAAATGTTGCTTTAATCCAGATTCAAACTTTAATCTTCAAAACTATCACTTTAGGAACTATAAAAATCCATTCTTCGTACAAGAGGTTAATCATCAGTGGCATTTTTAAAACATTTTTGGTTGGTTCTGTTTAGTTCAATATGCTGAATGGTGACCGATATATTCATTTAGTTTTGATTAACATGTCTGAACTAAGGAATGAATTGGCTTTGGCAGTATACGCTCTGCAGATCTTTGCTGATGAATTCAAAATGCCTGTCTTTAAATTACAAATGACGAAATCGATTAAACATGCACAAGTATTATTAAAAGAATGCAATTTTGTATAGATGTCGAAGATGTACAATTTAAACAAGTTTTTAAGCACTTCAACTGATGTATTATCTGACTATTTTTTTAAAAAAATAATGAAAGTTTATAAATGCTTCATTATTTTCCGATTCTGTCTTTTTAATAATCTTTCGTTATATGCATAATTTCAATGAAAATTGCAACAAAAGTGTTGCTGAAATACAGGTCAGAGGTATAGAAAAATGATGCAATTTAATAAATTTGCCTTATCTATCTCGGTATAGAGAGATGCATGACACTTTGTATGTTCATAGATAGATATAATAAAAATATTTTACTAATTGACACTTTTTCACTATGGGTGCTGTATAAAAATTTTAGCTTTTGCAGACGAAAAAAATAAAGTATTTTTATACATTTTGGTACGTTATTTGATAATACGTTGCATCTGGAATTATACGTCTAATTGCAATAATTAAAGAAAGAAACGCTTGTTCCACTTTTTTCGGGCACCCTGTACACATTTTAATTACCATATCTGAAGAACTATACTGTCAGCGCTTTTGAACAAAAGAAAAGTATAAGCAATGTACTAAATTTAATAAGGTTAAATTTTGCCCCAAACCTAAGTATTTCCTTAAGAGTATTGCTAACTATACTAATAATGTAGCAAGCAGTGAAATTAGTTTCTCTAAATTAAGAATCCCTTGCATTTGACTATTATACAAAATCGTCTTAATGATTTTGCCCGTATTTGCAATTGAGCGTGAAATTGACGATCAGATAAACTTAAATATGATTTTAAAAAGTTTGATTTTAGCATAGCCTATGTTATTATGACTGTGTAATAACGCTATTCTTTTTAATTACATTTAAAATGTTGTGATTAATAATTTGAGACTAGGTACTAGTATTTTTTAATTTCTACAGTTTTGCATTCTTAGTTATCAGTTATGTTATGTCACACATTTTTTCAAATTTATATATTTAATATAATTAAAAATTATTTGATTTTTAAAAAGAATAATGGGCGGCAATTTGTCTTTTGGTCCAGGACGACGTAGCCGCTTCTAGTTGGAAAATAAAGTATGTAAATGAAGAATTCATTGAGGATAGGTAAATTAAAATTTAATCCTATAATTAGATTAATTTGAATTAAACATTTTATGCGAGGATGTTTTCTGAATTTTTTCGGGAAGTGTACTGAATAATATAACAGGAAATCGTGCGGTCAAAAATTATTCCATCTGACATTCCCCCTGCAACCTCCCCTCGCCTCCTCAGAAACTCTCAATTGCAGTAGATTAAAAAAATATTTGGATGATAATTTTTAATAAAATTAAAATGTAATACTTTTTAATTAAAAATATATATTTCAGTATTTTAGATTCTAAATGCTTTCAATAACTGAAAATTCAAGATCTTCCACATATCTATGGCCGCATTTCAATGCATTTTTTTAACATCAATATTCCTCGGCTATATTTTATGTTTGTTTTCCGTTTTCTAGGTTATCCGAGATATGGAGATGATTGTGCTCCGCATTGTTAACTTTCTCAAATCCGAAATTTCAGAACTTAAGAAATCCTCTATTTTCCTTAATTTTTGTTTAAGAAAAATTATATCATTAGAATATTGACACAACCTAAAAGCTCTAAATTTTTGCAAGTTCAAGGGGAAAAGTCAAACATTTTGTCTGAGGAAATTCATGAAGATTGGAAAAAGTTTTTTTTTTATCCTCGAATGAACGGGTCGCCACTCTTTAGAAGCGACGTTTGGGAGTGAACGAAAGACCTGCCCCTGACATTTGACTGAAAAATTTTTCGTTTATGAGCATTTGACTAAACTACTCTCGATCGCGAATCACGGATTTAGTTTATCCCAGAAACAGAAGATAAAAACACTGCATTATTTTCCTTTTTCTTTGGCTGCTTACATTATTTAGCTAATGACATGAATTAATTTAAAATGAATAGCACAACTACAATTTACAAACTGGAATATAGACCTGCCCAGATTATCAAATAATAGCAAAAGAAACTTTTAAAAAATTAATTTATACATTTATTGATAAGAGAACTAACAGTGACAGTAAAAAAAAATTCACAATTTTTGTGAACAAAATTTTATCATCAATGAAACTGTTAATCTATTTTTTTTAATTGTACCTTGCAAATGAAATTGTTGATATTGATGTGCGTCTCAAAAATAAAATCTTTAATGAAACAAATGCATTCAACAATTTTTGTAAAAACTTTTTGGCTTGTTAATGAAATTAAAATATGCCTTACATATGAATATCACTTCAATAATTTTAAGTTCAGTTATTTGGATTTTTAAATGGATGTCGAAATCACAAATGGTGACTTATTTAGAAAAACTGTTCGAATCATGCTAATTCATATTTTCTGAAGGTTGAATATAATGCCATTTTAATTAACTTAATTCAGCACATTTAGATTATTCAACAACACTCCAAATATTTCAAATTTAAGTAATAAAAACTACTTTGTAGCTACAATGAACTTACTTATATGCTTCATAAAAGGGCTGCACGGCATCAGCTGGACCTCTCAAAGGAGCCATTGTCCGAGTATTGTAATGCACTTCTTTCAGGTGCCCACTTTTACTAGCACACAAGACATACTGATGATTGCTGTATTCCATCTACAGTATACCATAATTACAAACAGGTACTTCTTACATCAGAATTAAGGGATGGGGAATGGAAGGAAAGAAATCCGGTGTACTTACATTGTGGCTGTGTATTTTAAATTCAACCAGGGTTGAAGTAAGAGTGTGGAATGAAGATGGATGTTCTTTTCTAAGCCATTTAGCTATGTAGAAACCATCGACGAAAAACGACTGTCCTCCAATGCTGTCTCCATCACCAGCTGGGTTTGCTTTCAGGCAATGAAGAGCCTGTATACCTGAAGTTTGAGAAGTTTACATAAAGTTGTGAAATTATTGTACTCGAATGTCAAACAACAAAAATCCACTTAGTGTTTAAAACTTTAAAAATAGAATTTTTAGATTAAAGTCTATCGAGTCTTATTAAGAGGTTAATTTTCTCTTATATAATTAAACATCAACAAGTCATCGTTTTCTTTGTCCCGACAAGATTCTTATACAATAATGTAAAATAAACCACCTTTACTCGTCACCAAATTTAATTCTACTCCGGATAACTGTCACCCTCAAAAATGGTCAAAAATATATTTCTTCTCCATTTTGCATGCCATCGTGTTGTCTTTTTAGCCCCGCCCCTTCACTTTAAGTAATCGAAGACTATACGGGAAATTTTCTACCATACTTGTCACTTCAACAAAATACCTGAAGGTCTCTATTGTTAAGTATTCCTTTTCCATACAAGACCCAATTTGGCGATGTGAGTTTTTGGAATTTCTCTATGAACATGTAACACACCTCTGGCTGCTAGTCATTCGAAGCACACCTCTCGCCGCAATTCTGGTAGAGTAAACGTTTTTCTTGATCATTTCATTTCAGAACGAGTAAGTCCCGCTATACGGGCTATTTTCTCTCTTGCAGTATCGTGGTTCGATTAAGTTTTTAACAAACCAGTGAAACGAAAATTTACCTCGCTATCTTTTAAAGGGGAAAAAAAAAGACTTAATTGCGTTTTGAAAAATAAAATGTTTCAAAAACAGCTATTGCCAAAGAACACCATATTCCCAGGATTACATTAAACGATATTCTTTCACCATAGCAAGTCACTGAAGAAGCTGATTGCAAAGGCAAAAAAGGGGAAAGGAAATTGAAGTTTGACGAGATTGGGAAGGTTTAGTCCGATGGTTAAAACATACCATCTCACAAAATATGCCATTTTCTGCCATGATTTTTAAAGAAAAAGCCATGGAAATTGCTGAAGAGTTGAACATTAAGATTTCGGTGGTAACAATGGTTGGCTGGATTGTTTCAAAGACAGATATTGCTTTTAAAAAAAAAAATGATTAGCGGAGAAGCAGTTGAAGTTGATGATACAGAAGACTGGAAAAACAGTGTTCTCAAGGGCATTTTATTTAAGTTTAATGCTTCAAATGTTTTTAATCTTGGTGGAATTGGCTTATTTTATCGCTTTTAGAGTTATAAAATTGTGTCATTTAAGGATGAAAAGTGCACTTCTGGAAAAGCAAGCAAATAACGCCTGGTATTTCTGCTTAAAGTTGATATGAAAGAAATAAGGAACTAAAACTAGTTGTGATAAGAAAAAAACAAACATGCGGCTTTAAAAATGTTAAATCCCTCCCAGTTAAAAGTATGAAGAAAATTCAAAGTACTCGATTTTTTTTTCTTTTTTCTTTTTCCTTTTTTCTTCTTCCAAATGTAATTGCACTTCTTCAGCCTTTAAATCATGAGATATTTCGTGATCTTAAATGAAAATACAAAAATACTTGTAAAGGAACTGATTAAAGCATTGGATAAGAACGAACAGTTAGTTAATCGCATCGAAAACCGAAACTTCTATGTACATTATAACTGTTTCAAATAGTTTCTGACTTGCAGGGTTCATAGCAAATAGAGAATATAAAGAAATAGTCAGCGAAAACATTATCAACCCGGAACCATTAGACTTTGCTGCAAACAGCAAATGAAAAAGGGGGCAGCGCCAATGACGTTATTGTTTCTGTCAACATTGATAACGAGATCGCGCTCTACTCACAAGTGACTATACAAGCTTTGACATTTGAATTTTTGAAAGAAAAACACAACATATCAAGTGAAGATAGCGATTTCAAGAATATTGATCAAATGTACCCAACATAACAGAAATAATCGAAGCCTTGGAAAAAGTTCGACAGTACATAACATCCATTCAAGGTACAACAAACGAAGATTTTAGATTTAAGTATATCGGAAAAGAAAGTTATTTCCAGTAATCAGCACCTTCATCAATCGACACTGTTGGATTATTTTAATGTACCAAAGTAATTAAAGGAAAATAAAACATGGCAACTATAAAAAGTGTTTTTATTTCTCACTCATTCATTTGCATGTATTGATTTTTTTAAATCTTGTTTTTGTCAATGAATTTTACAACATTTCATGAAAATATTTCAGTTTTTTTCTCCCCAAAAATTCTCACTCCGCTTAAGTCGTCAAAAATGTTTGGTCCCTTGAGTGATGAATTAATGAAGATTTACTGTATAAAGTAAAAAAAAAAGAATGACATTAAATTTAAATTTTTACGATAAAGTGATATTTTAACCATAAAATATGCGATCTAAAAACGTGCAGGCTTCAAGAATTTATACACTTCCAAATTTGTAAAATATAAAATTATTTATTACCTGGACTCTTTTCCAAGTAATTCATATCAGTGTGCAACTCCAAATACATTCCAGTATAAGCTAGATGTTTAGGATCATTTTGTACAGGCTCACAAATGACATCAAACGATGAACCCCATTTAGTTTTTTTCACGTATGCGAAGCGTTCCATGACTTTTACAACTTCTCCTTTTTGGCAAGGCACATCTAAAAATTAGCAATCGTAAAAGCATATTATATTCTACTAGATTTTAGTATTATAGAAATTCTCTGTCACATCAGAGTTCATTGATTTTCAGAACACTTAGAATGGATAACTGAAGATCTAATAATCGAACAAATTTGATTAAAATGAATTATGACATTTCCTGAAATTCAATAATTTGTACGCGTAAATTTAATTATATATATCTTCAAGTATATAGACTATACACAAAATGCGCTCACGGAATTTCGAAAAAAAAAAAAGTTCCAAAATGTCCACCAGAGGGCGTCTTTTCGGGAAAAACATTAAATTTAACACAATAAGCGACCAAAACGTAATACAGAATCAATATTAACATTTATTGATTAGTTTCTGATCACCTTGTCACGAATCACATTAAGTAAAGGTAAGGAAAAAAATAACAGTACGTTGTTTGAAAGGGAAAAAAAAAAAAAAAAAAAAAACAGTTCAATTTGCAGAAACAAGAACAGATTAGGACGAAATTGCACAAAATGAACAATTGTTAATCGTGTCCAGGACGATGTAAGGAAAGGTGCTGCATGTGACCACCTTCATTCTCCTAATTTCAAGTGGATGGACAATGTGTGTTCAAAGCAAATCTTAACTGATCTGTTCTGATGCTTCGCACATAAAGTGTTATGGAGTTTCCAGCTTTTCCCGGTTTTTTATTTTATTACACATGATTTTTGTTCTGGATTTTTAATATTGTTTCTTTATTCTATTTTGGTCGTTTATTGTATTAATGTTTTTCCGGAAAATGCGCCCTATAATGGACATTTTGGAACTAAATTTTTTTTTTTTTTTCGAAATTCCGTGAGCGCATCGTGTATAGTCTATATACTAAATTTCGTTGCAATCCGTTCATCCGTTGCATTGTAGGATGCTGTTTATATGGTAAGTTTAATTATAACCACCGTGTATTTAAACTTCTTTGAGAAAGTTATGCATGAAGGTATTTATAAAGATTTTTCAGTAATTAGATACAAGAGTGTATTTTAGAGCCTTTAATTCTATTTATTTAAGAGGAGAAGGGAAGTAAAGACAGTGTGGTTTCGCTTAAGGGAAGACAACCCGGACAATTTTATGGAGCGCCATATTTTACCAATTCCGGAAGGGACAAAAGTTGGCTAAGAGTTGAGAAAAATACTCATTTGTTATATATTATATTAAAACTAACTGAATTTCGCACTCGCATTCAAATGACCCCCCTGGTCACCGATGACCACCACGGATGTTAACTTGTTAATCGACATTTTACAGATCAAATTTTTCTTCCTCTAAGAATTAATAATTTGTGTTTATATTGTTTACTCCTAGAAGCTAAAAATATTTACAACCTTTATTCTAAAGAAAACAACCATAAAAAAGCAGTGCATTTAATTAAATAAACGAAAATGTACTATCTGTGTATATACACGCTTCATAAGAGAACGAAAAATCTCAGTATCAATTTTGTGAGATTTTGATATCAAGGTATTTAAAAAATCCTAGAATATGTTAGGTGATTCTTTTTTTTTTTTTTTAAACAATCATTATGGCAATCTATATATGCTTCCGTGGCTCTGAGGACGCTATTTTTACGAGAGTCGTAAACATTCCGGGTATAAATATGTGTATTACTGGAGAGTCAAGAATTTTTATTTTCAAGCGAATATTTTACGAAAAAAAATTGAATTATTTTATTTAAACATGAACATATTAACAATAAAAATTACATAAATATAGTAAGTAATAAAATAATATAGTAAATCTTTATAATTTCCGCAGAAAAACTAACAATTTGTCTAATAAATTAATATAGAATACGCAAGGCGCGCTTTTTTAATATTTTATTCGGAGAAACTTTGTATCTGGGAGTATGTTTAATTGCAATAGTTAAAGAAATGCTTGTTCCACTTTCTTAGGACAATCTGTGCACGTTTTAAATACCACGTCTAAAGAAATTGTACTAAAATATTAAGAATTTGCAATTGATCTTAACTGATGGAGATTCTGTTGATATAAATGAGGTAGGAATAAAAAAATTTTAAAAATCGGGAATATTTACTCTTTGTTCTTAGGATTTTTTAAGAAAATATTTTATTTGAAAAAACTCTGCATTTGGGAGTGTAATTGCAATAGTTTAAGAAATTTCCACTTTTTTTAGGATACTCAGTACACGTTTAAATACCATGTCTAAGAAACTCTAATAAAACCTTGTACAAATTTGGAATGCATTTTTACTCACGCGGATTCTCTTGACATAAATGGGGTAGAATTAGAAGTGGAATTCAACAGTCTTGTCTTCAAATCACTAATGACGAATTCGCTCGAACATGTACAAGCATTATTAAAAGAATGCAATTTTGTATAGATGTTGAACGTGTTCAGATTGAACAAGTTTTTAAGCACTTTAGTTAATGTATTATATTATCTGACCATTTACAAAAAATTAATGAAAGTTAATAAGATCCTTATTATTTTCTGATTGTACCGTTTTAATAATCTTTCATTATAAGCATATTGTCCCGAAAATTACAATTTAAGTGCCGCTCAAATATTGGTCAGAGGTACGGGAAAATGGTCTATCTCGGTTTATTTTAAAGATAAATGAATGAAACTTTTTATGTGCATAGATAGGTATAATAAAAATATTTTACTAATTGACACTTTCGCTATGGGGCCTGTATAAAAATTTAATTTTTATAACTTTGGCTTTTGCAGAGGTGGAAAATAAAACATTTTTATACATTTTGGTACGTTATTTGAGGAAACTTTGCATTTTGAAGTATACGTCTAATTGCAAGAAATAAATGCTTGTTTCACTTTTTGACACGTATATATTTTAAAAGGTATTTTCTTGTATACCTTTTAAATAGGTATACAAGAAGATAAGGTATTTTCTTGTATACCTTTTAAATACTATGTCTAAAAAAACTCTACTAAGTGTCTGCGCTTCTGGATAAAAAAAGTCTAAGCAATGTACTAAATTTAATAAAGTTAAATTTTGCCCCAAACGTTAGTATTTCCTTAAGATTATTGCTAACTATACCAATAACTGTAACAAGTGGCGAAAAGAGTCTCTCCAAGTTATATCAAGAATTTCTTACATTCGAATATTTCACAAAATTGTCTTAATGGTTTTGGCTATATTTGCGATTGAGCATGAAACTGATGATCAGATAAACTCAAAATATATGATAAAAAAATTTACAGAAAATAAAATGAGGAAAAAAGTGTGTGATTTTAGCATATTTGATATTATTTTTTTATTTGTGCAATAATGCGATTCTATCTAATAGCATTTAAAAAGTAAAGAATGCTGCAGTTAATAGTTTGAGCTTCATTCGCACATTCCAAAGCCCTCCGCGCTTTTGCGCATACTTCAGAAACCATTTATTTTATCAAAAAAGTAATGAGATGAAAGGATGGGATTTTTATATTTGACAATAAACTTAACTCAGCTTATTTGCCGAATTAGGAGGTGTGATAATCACCGATTTTTCTGCTTACCATCCCTTAGTGAAGTACAATCGCCGAAAACTGCTCATCTCGGGATACTGAAATTAACAGTAGGCACTTCTACTGTTTTGCACTTCTTGGTTATCAATTTTATGTCATGTTGTGCCATATGCTTTTTTTTAAATGCATATGTTTAATGAATTTAAAACTATCTGACTTTTATTTAAAAAAGAAATATTTTTTAAAAGGCATAAGTTAAGGAGCGGCTGTTTGTCCGCATCTGCGTAACCTCTACAATTAGTGCTGATTAAATAAAAGTGTTTGTTTAATATTTGAAAAATCAACTGTATTGTAGGCAAGAGTTTAATCCATTTTGAGATTAGAAGCTAAGAGTTTGTTCAACTAAGAAGGAGGAAATATTGATACTCATAGCAAAGGTGAACGATACATTCGATATGCAGGGAATATTTTTCCTTATATCGGTTTACAAAATGCCTTCTTAATCTGATACTGAAAGTATGTGTGAATTCTTAAATTTTCATTTCATTAATATAAAAAGTAATTGCCTGCGCTATTAAGTAACTTGAACACATTCTTGCATACACAAGTATAGGCAAGAAGGGCGTTATTTTACGATAAAAAAAAAGGCAACCTTCTATATTTCCATTTCGTGTCATATTTACTTTAAATATTCCTTTGTACTCTGCACTATGAGATCAGTTTACCTTTCTGGGACATTTTAATTTTTCTTTTATTTATCATGAGTTATTTTTTATTAAATTATTAAAGTTACCTTTCATTATTGCAATACCATATTTGTACATCATTGTCAACCATTTCTTTAAACCTTCTTCAGTCTCCATAACTTCTTTATAACTAATTTCCGGTTTCAAATCTCGTATTACTTCTCTATTCCATGTTGTCAATGGCGGCAAATTGTCATGAACAGTGTCATAGCTATCCAGTTCAAAGTCGTTACCGTGCTTATGCAACCTGCAAGTGATTTTCTGCGTTAAAAGCAACAGCCTCAATCAGTTAACGATAAAAAAAATTACTAAATTCAGTTCTCTAGTTCTATTTTTAAATCTTAATATTTAAAAGAATTTTTTTAAATGAGAGAATGAATTTATATTCAAAAATTAACATAATTAGTAATAAAATTTGGTTACAGAAATCGGCAAGAAGTTAAAAAAATATTATAAAGATAGATGCCAGCTAGGTTTATTATAAGGGCTAGGCTAAAATTATAAAAATAGAAATAATCAAATTCTATTTCGTGCTTTAATTTAAAATTAGCGATGCGTTAGTTGAAAATTAGAATTCTTTGGAAATAGCTTACCAGTCAGGATCGTACAAACTAACATGTCCGTCAGGCCAAATGACCTTCAATTTCCCACTATCTGTTACATAATATGATTCTGGTTTTATGTTAAGGTCAAGGCTGACAGTGTCAACCATCTTTTGTTTACTTTCAGAATGAATGCAGCTGCTACACTGACAGTTGTCTCTGAGCTAAGAGAATAAACCAAGAATATATATTATTAAAACAAAAGCTGTAATGCGAAATAGAATTTTAAATCATACATAAAAACATAGCTTTTGAGGCTCACAATTATGTAAAACGCTCTGTTGTTTATCATTTTATCTTCTGCATGGCTTCTATACTTTTAATTATTCAAATTCCGAAATAGTTTTTGTTGTTGAACTTCGAGAAGAATTTCCACAAAATACTGTTCATTTAAAAAAATAGATTAAAATATCTGAATTCTAATTTAGGATACAAACAAAAAATGATGAAGTAAAACAACTCCTTTTGTTTTTAATATAGAGGTTCCTTGGGAATTATTAATCTTATTTATGTGCATCTATTGTATTTTAAAAATATTTCTTAATATCTAAAACAATAAGTATTTTTTGCAGAATAGCTGCAATATTCACCGGCTCACAACGTAAATATTTTACACAAAATTTTTTGAAATGTAGTACAAAAGTTTAATAAATGCGTTTTTTATTCGGCAGCTTCCTGATAAAAGTTAATGATAATCAAAAATATATTTCAGTACGTTTTTTGCTTATTAAAAAAATAACGTGTATACGCACCCATATGTAATAAAAGTTGCAAGCCAAATTATCTTGGAAGCCAACTTTCAAGGAATGGTGCGACGTAGGGAAGGTTCTCATGATAGTTGTATTATCTTCATCCGCAGCAAAAGCTGCTGTTGCTCCGGCTCTTAAACCTGTTGCAAAGGAAATAAAAAAAATTATATTCTTCCATTCAATGCTACTATTGTGCACCGAAATAAAAGCAAACACAAATTATTGCGCTAATTTCCTTTTTTGCGATTAAATTGTAACCAAGTCAAACTATATTCTCCCACTAAATTTCTTAATGGATTTACGTACTAGATAAGAAGGGGGGGGGGGGTATTGTAAAACTAGATTTTCACGTTTAAATAAAAAGCTATTAATCCGAGGGGGAAAGTTTAAATGTTGTTATGGTGTTAAAAAGATCTATACAATGAAATGGGCATTCGGAATGTCGAACATTATGAAGATATCGTACATTTTGCACTAACAGGGTAGTAGCATATAATTTTTCTATAAATGCTACTGACGGAAAATAAGCATTTGAATGACAACGTGAGTACGTTTATATCGAAGTTATATCTCGAAATTAAAATATTAATGCTAAAAGTGGGCAAGAAACAGTACATAATTTGATATGCAGAAAAAGACTGTCGAGTAGATATTGGAGTTCTAAAACTTATAAAATAGTAAAACAGACTAAAATTTAATATCGGTAATGTTTCTTATTATGTCTAGGGACTACTAGACTAGAAATGACGGATTTGAAACAGTTCGAGAGCCAGACACATTCGTTTAAACAACAGATAGCATTTTTCCAAAACCTATTTTGTAAGCAACTTTACGCGTTTCTGCAAAATAAGTTTTAAGCATTTCATTTCATTTCATTGATTCGGTTCGGTTCAAACTGGATAAATTGCAGACAGAGCTTGGTGTAATCATTGCAAAACATGAATAGCAAATTGAAACAATTTTTCATTCCCGTTTTTAATACAGAAAAACAAAACCTTTGATAATCACACTGATAAACTTATATAATTTCATATTAAAAATTATCATGGTCATCCTATAATACAAATTTAATTAGAATTCATGAAAATGTGATTGGAACATTTATTCATTAAAATAAAATTTCAAAATCCAGTACATAGTGATTTTAATGAATTTTAGGAAAACAGGGATCCATTTGGATCGAAAATATTTTAAAATGTTGAAAAAGAAATCATATTTCGAAACAAAGATAATTTTCGATAGAAGAGCAAGCAATAAGGGTTGGGTCGCGCGATATCCTTTCACGTGAACAGAATCTGCCGATAAACACGCTTCAAAAGGTCATTTTCCTCTATTCCAGTTATCTTGAGTAGAGTAGACATAATCTTATATAGTAAACAGTTGAAAGTCCAAAAAGCCGTTAGAGCTCTTTGAAATTCTGTCTGCAGACGAATCAGGTCACTGTCTTAGTATAAGCATTCATGTGTCACTGATCTGATATCTATAAATTCGAGGCTATCAGAATCAGTAAAAATATGATTTTGAGTGCTTTCCATAATGAGTACAAAATATTGCATAATTCATTCTCTGATTGAGAATAAAGATATCTATCTAAAAATAAAAGTATATTAATAGAAATCTTATTCGTGCTTCTTGTATATGCAGAAAGAGAAGTTTTGTTAAAGCGTTAGGTGTTTCGAAAATTTATAAATATTCAACTACTAGTATTTAAATTTGACAAATGGATACTACAATATGGAGTAAGTTTATTTTTCAGATTTTCTCTGAATTAATTTAATTTCCGATGGAAATTGGGCTGTAGCCCTGGGATGCGATAATTCAAAGGCACCTAAAAATTTAAATCATTCAAATTTTAAACTAAAAATATTTTACCTAGTTTTAAACATCTGAAAAGTAAAATTATGATTACGGCTTGTAACTAGATAGTCATCGATGTTGTAATGCTAATATCATTTCAAAATATATTCATTCAAAGTCAATATGCGAATATTTTTTTTGTATATTTATAATATAATCATTAAAATGAACTATCACGTTAAAATCAACCTAGGGCGATTAGAAGTGATGAAAGCTGGCTTGCAAAATACTGTTTTGAAGCCAGTATTTTGCAAGTACTTGCCAGGCCAAAGTAAAGCCAGTATTTACAAACTAGCGCAAGCTAGTTTGCAAAATTGCAAGGCGCTGATTGGAGAACAGGTGACTTTATTACTCTTGCCTCCGAATTATTTTATAAAAGATACATATTTTTGTTGGATTATTTGCACTCAAACCAGTATTGAAGATTTTGATAAGGTCTCAAATAATTTTAGTACATTCAAATTTATAAAGACGGCTCTGATCACTGAGTGAATAAGCAAATTAAAGAATAATATTTAAAATGCAGATTTAATAAAATACAGACAGTAAAACTAAATACCGATTAAAAGCAATGTGTAACACGTTCTGCAGGGACAATCGAGCTTAAATTCTCTAAAAGTAGTGCCTGACAACCAAATTAAAATTAGAAAGTTAAAATTATACAGCTTATATACAGTTGTGGCAGATTGCTATGAGCGAAGATCGAACCTGCAATGCTAGGCTCCGTAGCCGCGTAACATAACCACTAGACAAAAGTGATCACCTCTGTCCAGAGGCTGTTAACTGGCTTATGAAGCTAGCGTCACACAGTAATGCTTTCTGGACAGCTCTGATTCCAGAGACGTAGCTACGATGGGACAGGCAGGCCAAGTGCCCTGGGCGCCTTTACTCGAAATCGAAAATTTAAGGGTTAAATTACTTGCATTGATTGAAAAATTTTGTTTTTAACTCTTATTCCTCAGAACTAAAATAAAGCTGATTAAAAATAAAAATGAAACTTTTTAATATCTTGATTAATTCACTTACCTCGAACTTTCCCAAATCAAATCATTAAGTTTCGTATGCTAAATTCGTTTCCGCCCTTGGCAATCGAGTTGTGAGCGTTTAAAAATATTTTTTTATTAATAAGCAAAAGCAGATTATTGTCTTAATATAAACTAATGATGGAAGTATTCATAAGTAAATGAATATGAATTTAATTTTCATTACACAAACTGAGCCAAATTAAGGCATGCAAGATCCTTTATAAAATGAATGTCTCGGAGGATGGGGGTCTACCAGTCATCAGTTTTCAAAGCCGGATTTTTTAATTATTATTGATTCCAATCTCTACACAAACATTTTTTAAGAAATATGATACCTATATTAAATTTAATTGGGGGTCACTTTCAAGACAGCCAATTGCAATGCCACGAATAAAAATTCAGCTCTTTGCAGGCGAATGGCACCTTTGAAGATGGTGCATCATTTTGACGTTTTATTCGTTTATTTTTAATTTTGATTGGTAAAAATATCAACAGAGTGGTAAGAAGATGTAGATTATTTTTTGGGAAAATTCAACTTGAGACTTATATAATATATATATATTTCAGAGCAATGAACAAGTCCTTGTATGTAGGAGAATAATTATGGATGGAATTACTTTTCTGAGAGCAAAAAGTTAAATTGAAAACTAATTTCAAACAATATTATTAATTTTTTTTAACCATCTAAATATTCTATTACAAATTATTGCTGGTTTATGAGTCATTCAGCCAATAGCAAAAAAGCTGGATCTGCAAGCAAATTTGAAAGCATGAAAAAAATACTATGAATGATGTTCTAAAATTTAAACTTCACTTGATTTTAATTTGAATGCGTAGTCAGCTTACTTAGTAATCAATTCAGCCCTTGTAAAGACAAAATTAAATTATCCTGAAAATGCCACAAAAAATAAATCCTTAACCCTCCCCCCCCCTCAAAAAAAAAGGTTGGAAGACTCTTTGATTACTTTGCCTGCCGGAATCGGAACTTTTGCGCTCGGTAAATCATTCCCTACCCCTGTTGCTGTCATAGGTTTACTGGGATTTGGACCTTTGGCAAGAAAACTTGGCGCGGGTGACGGTTTTTAGTTTTCCATAGCTGCATTTCCGGTCGGGCTTATTGGTAATAATGGAATGGCGATAATTTTTGTAAAAATTTTATTTGATCTTTCATTTATGAGATCTTGTACATACATTTATCTTATCATTTATCTTATTATTATTAATAAGAGCCTTGTTCATTGCTCCGAAAAATTAATATATATGAATTTTCCCAGAAAATTAATCTACATATTTTTATCACTCAAAATTTAATAAAATAATTAAATAAAACGCCAAAATGATGCACTGCCTTGAATGGTTCCTGAGAGGAGAGATCTAAGTGCTAAGTGTAAATATATTCATGTCTCAAAATTTGTTAAATAAGATTCAAAGGTTAATGTAAAAGGATAAACATGTAAACGGATTACAAAGGGTAATTGAAAGGACCTATGAAAAAATTTAAAATTCTTAATTCATCGGAGCTTTTATTGACTCCAGTAACATAAATTGTAATTTAGTTCATTTAGACCATTTTGTTAGTAGATGCGTGCCCCTGATTAAAATTGACTGATGGGCGCTGATTACAGTGACTATCCAATAGATATATAAACCCTGTTTACTTTAAATTTAATTGTTTGATTTAATTAATAATATAGATATTGTAAAAGTTCATAGAAATCTTTTCCTCCATTTACTTTTTAGAAAATATATTTCAAATTTGTTCGCTTCATACAGACACTAGCTGAAATTTACACTTTTATATATTTAATTTACAATAATATTTGATTTATGTTTTTAATTTGAACTTCTTTCAATGTGATGGCAACAGGTGGATAACAGCTAATTTTTTCCCATTGACGTGCTCATGCAGATTAAATTTTATTTTTATTTTGTGCGAAGTACATTGTTGAAAAATATGGTTAAAATGTTTCTTTAAAAACACGTTAAAAATCGAAACTTAATTTGTAGATTAAAGCATTGGTAACATTAAAAAGATAATTTTTTTAGCTTTATCTTGATGCAAAAATCAATTTTGTGTTTTAATATTTTCGGAAGTTATAGCGTTATGATTTTTAGAAAGTGTATCCATTTTTAAATCTTGTTACTCGTTAATGTAACAAATTATTGTATGTATAAGGGTCAATGTCAGTGAAATGAATTAATATTAGATAAGTATACTATCTGTAATGCTCATAAACAATGCAGATTGAGAAAGTTTTCGTATTAGTTGAAATTTAAACACTTTCGTTTTTCAAGTTCCCATTTTTTGTTGAGATTACTGAAAATTAAAAAAGATGCATTGCGCAAAAAGCGGAATAGTATACGGTTTTAAGAACAATAGTAAATGTTACATGTCCAATAGAATTTGAAGTTAAATATGCTCTTGTGAGTAAGCGATCAATGACAAGTTAAGTAAACTTTAGCAACCATAAATCTGAATTATAAAACTAAGTTTGCCATTGCTTTCATAAAAACTTTAAAAAAAAATGCTTTTTAATGTGTATTAGCATTTGTGTAACAATATATTTTGCAACTATTTTTCTTCAATTCATGGTTATATAGGAGTAATCATAATTTCTATTTTGAAAAAAGCAACATTACTACCAAGTTATTCAATGAATCTCTCAAAACTTTTTTTTTAAATTTTAATTACATACAAATGAACAAAAAATGCTGTTAAGCTTTCAGAAATGCGGAACAGTCTTGACTATGCTGAATGTCAGAGAGATAAATGTTTGCAGTTAGTTTATTTTTTTTTATTTCTTTATTTTTGTTAAATGTAAGTGACCATATTATGCATATTGTGAATGCATATTAAAAAAAGAATTATTTAGAAATTATATTCATTTTTTTTAAATTCACCTTTTTATTATTTTCATATTATTTTTTTATGTAAAAGTAAAAATTATAACAATTCCTAGATGAATATTCAGTCTGAAATATTCCAGAACTTTAATACGAAATAACGAAATATACAAAAATTCAATTTAATTTTGTTCGTTTCTTTCTCAATTAAACCTATTTAATATTTTTTGAATAAATAATTTACTTATAAAATTCAAAAAAAAATTAGGGACATTTTATTAAAATTCGCTGTTAGTATTAAAACTATTGAGAGAAAGGATTGAGCCATTCTTTTGGGATGAATCCGAGGTCTTACAATTTCATAGGCACATAGATGTTGGCCGATTCTCCTGGATTGAAAAATTAATAAAAGCAATTATTGATAAAAATAAAATCGTGTCAAACGAAATACTATAAACATTGAATTACTCCTTCTAAATTACAGAATTCGGAAATGTTAATTAACAGAATTATAGAGAGCAGGTAAATGTCCCAAAATCGAAGTGCTTCAATAATTAATCAGTGATGAGTTCTATGTTCTAAGAGCCCTTCTAACATTCACGCGGGCCTCAGTATGATTTTCTGTGCAAGCAGAGAAAATCTAAAATATCCAACTCAAAGAGTATTTTTTCCCAAACAAGTTTGGGTGACTCATTAACCCCACCAAACCCCTCTCGTGATGTACAAAGACAGTGACCTCTTCAGAGAGTAAGGGAAAGTTTTATTGGTTAATCGTTTTATTGGGGGTGGTTGATGGGTCAGTTGACCGCACAGTTTGGCGTACATTGTAAAATCGCCAAATCTTACATGCAAAGATAAAGTTTATAATGTGGTAGTCTTTCTTGACACTTGAGCGGAAAGGGGGAAATTTATCGAGCGCAAGTGACATAGAAGCGAAGATGAATTAGAAGCAGCGGCATACTTAAGGAAATTCCTCAAATCTTTCTGGTAGATAAAAAGTTTAGGTATCTAAGATATGAATTCGTTTAATTTGTAAAAATTAGTTCCCGTAAGGATGCTATTGAGTGATAAAACAATTAACAATTATAGTGTTTATTCCTATGAACAATAGATTTATCTAGGTATTTTGATTGTATAAATTGATGCAGACAATCTGAAATCTCGTACTGAATTAAACTAATCTACATTCCATTGATTTTCATGTTTAAAAATTTAATACTATTATAATTAATTATAAATTTATCATGCAGAATCAGAGATCTAGAAGAATAAAATTTCTTTGCTAAAAAGAGACATAGTAATAAAATGATTCCTGAAGAATATTTCATTTTTTATTAAGCTGAAAAGCAACTTCAGCTAGGCTGTTCTTTACGTTTCGCAATACCATTCTTGACTGTTCCGAAACTCTAAATGTTTCGCAAGAGTTATCAGTCAGCAGACTAAGCTATAGAAAAATAGTAGCTCAACTTTCTGTTTTTCTATTTTATCTATGTTATCAGAGTTGCTGCTGAAAAAGTTTTGATTTTTTTCCAGTTTTTTTCTTATTTAATCACCGTTTCTAAAATTGTAACATTATCAAATGATAAGAAGGTTGTAGATCTCTGTATTAACAACAAAGTACTAAAAACAGTTTCCGCCATTACTATGAATTACTTCTATTCATATCAAGTTTATATCCGTAAGCAGATTTTATTAGTCTTTTTGTTCAATATTTACTTTTGGAACTACATTTTTTGATTTCAACATATAAGCTTGTTTATATATTTTTTAGATCTTGCTTCATTTTTTTTTTTGTTTATCTTGCAAAATCTTAAGCATTCTTTTGAGAAATGGCAATTTCAAATGGTTATTTGAAGATTTAGAATTAATGCACTAATACAAATATCTGATGTTATTCTAGCAAGACTTGAAATTAAAAAATAGAAAGATCAGAAAGTTTAGTATGAGCTATTATTATAGTTTGCTATTCAGCATCTGTTAAATTATTAGTTTTTATAAAAAAAATATTTATCTAACTGGTCTTTTAATGTGTCTGTGTATGTCTTAGGCTTAAAGAGTGCATGCAATCCATTATTACCGTAGTAGCGCCAATCGAATGCTAGAGGTTATATATGTGATCTTGATGCGAGAGAGAGGGATAGCATTGTTATTAAAAAGAAAGTTTTGAGAAAGCCATTGCCGCTGGTTTGTCTTGCCTTTGCAACTTATAACTTTCTATAATGAATAGGTATGAAAAAAAAATTCCCATTTATATAAAATAATTTCTCCATTGAGAACATATATAAAATTTTAATTTTCGAATTTTCTGTAGGAAATTCAAAGAATAAATTCTTACCTGTATTTTGAATTCGTCTAGTTATGCTGAGTTCCGGGTTTCTGGCCGATTTCAAGAACCCTCGAAATGTTGGTTGAACAGCCAACCGACACAGATTATATATACTTCTTACGCTCATTACTAGCCTGGCGCTTAGATCTGCAAAATAATTTATAGGAGTTGATGATTTTAAATAGATCATATTTCAATATAAAATAAAAAAATCATAGAAATTATTCTGGCATATTTTATGGATATATATCTACAGCTTTGATACGCACAGATATCTAAAAGCGTCGTATTTAGACCATCAGTTTTGAATTAATCTTTCATAGCAGAAATATTTGTCCCAATGGACTGTAGAAATATCTACGAACGTGATTTTTTTAATGTCCAATTCAAATCTTTAGCACCGGCCTTTTCGAAGAGCCTTAATCTTGCAAAAGAGATTTATCTAAAATTAAGCATGACTCATTGGAAAAGTATGTTTAGATAGGTCATCAACATTTTTAGATTTTTTTTCAATGAGTTCTTTATTTATACAAATTACTTCATCAGTAATAAGGAGAAAGCAAATCAATCCAAAGTTATCGCCAGGACTCAAGCACTCGTTAACATCAATAAACATTACTCAGTATGCTTGCACTTTACCATCTATTGTCAGATTTCAAATGATAATTTCAGTATCATTATTTTTATTACGTTAAATAATTCAAAAATATTTTACTGGGTGAATTGCTTTTTCATACGAATTAATTAGGAAGATGTATAGTATTACTAGAGGACATTCAGAGAGTTCCCTAAAAGTTTAGCACATAATGAAAG
Organism: Argiope bruennichi; assembly: GCF_947563725.1. Lineage (NCBI taxonomy): Eukaryota > Metazoa > Arthropoda > Arachnida > Araneae > Araneidae > Argiope > Argiope bruennichi. The sequence goes on from NC_079162.1 coordinate 55,858,388, forward strand.
ATAAACTATGTTCTTGTCTTTAAGTTTGGCCCAACGGCATCGCTTCTAGTCTCAACTGACAAATAGTTTAAATTATCAACACAAATACTTTTATTAAGGTAAAAAGAACATTGTTGAATTACATGCAACAATGAGAATAGAAGGCTGTTATAGCCTTTGTAGAAATGCAAGAAAGAAGTTTTTCAATGGGCATTTTTTGAAATAATGCTAAAAATAATTATATTCCTACTACCATAATGCTGCAAGCGAGACAAAACACCAAGCAACCAAACCACTCTTAACGCAAAAATTCTATTAGCATGTTGATTGTAGATGACAAGTAATGCGCGCTTGTGGTGTCCTTCTACATAATTAGATTACCTTCTCTCCTATAGTTAAGAGAATACATATAATTAGGTAAGAGCTCCGATTAGTAAGTCATAGCAGCAAATATATTAAGATATATATTTGATCTTCTGATTTCCTAAACTTGCTACCGTCTTTGAGACAACTGCCTTTTCATTTCTGCTGCTTTAGCCAGTCAGGTATTTAGTTTCATATTGAGTTCTTTAAGGATTAAGGAACTAATTTATGAGTTCTTCAAAGGAAGATAATTACATTCCAAAATAGAATAAATTCTTTATCTGCTATTTAATTTATAAATATTTTAAGTGATTTTAAACAGATTAATCCCTCAAGAATGTTTCTGAATGATAAATTTGAGTTTGAATAGAGTTATCAGTAACACAAAATCAGTAAAAGGAAAAATGCAGTTTTTGAAAAAAAATTCTTCAGACGTAGCTTTTATCAAATGTACAGAGAAATGACTACCTTGGATTTGCCATCCAACATGCATAGAAGATTCTAGCTAACTAACGTGAGTAAGAGTTTATAGAGCCTTATTCATTGCACTGTGAGACGAATAAGGCTCCCTAACATCTAAAACACATAATTGAAACGAAACTCAAGGGGAGGGGGAGTGTAATTAAAATTAAACTTGGTGGAAAAGTATTTCATTTCAGAATATTACAGTCTGCATATTTTTAGTCGTTAAAATACATTTTAAAAATAAAAATATACAGAAATGCCAGTTGAGTGATAAGATATTTTAAATTCTTTAAATCAATGCTAGAAATTTTATAACACACTTGGACACTCTTAAGTTCTCCGCTAGAAAAATGTTGGTGGAAATCCAATAAGTTATATAGCTAGACTACCAATAAAAATGTTGCAAAAAAATCCAGAAATTACTATAAATGATTTTTAAAAATCAATTATAAGCATATACAATAATGATAGTTCGAAATCTTTCATGAAAACAGAATAAGACAATTTAGAGCCAGGACATATTTTAGGCTTTCCTTTTAAAAAAATTACTTAAATTCCAGCATAGATTTGAAAATCGCATTAATAAATTAAAAAGATACTTTTTAAAGCCAGCAAATATTTTGAGGCAAATTTGTTTAAACTTATGCTTTAAAAATTACCAAATTTTTAGTAAAAATTTATTAGCTAATTTATTAGCTAATAGGAAGCAAAATTAAACTAAATAGAATTTGATATTGGAACTTACGACAAGCTTCAGAAAATATTTGACTGCTGAGTAAAGCGATTTTCTTAGGCTGAAAGTGTGATAACCTTTGCAGGGTGCGGCTTTCTTATTAATGGAATCTTATCAGTTGCACGAGATAAGTGATAATGTGTGGCCTCGTACATCTGTTCTAATTGGTTGATTTTTTCTGACGTAAGGAAATATATGCTATCATATAACCAGATCTGGGCGAATTTGCAGCTGGCAATAAAAAGATAAGATTTTTGTCTTATTTTAAAATTTGAGGATAGAGATAAGATAAAGGCACCCCCTCCCAGTCTTTCTTGATAAATATGTTGAGAACAAGCCATCAACATAAATATATCTTCAGTTATCAAGATGATGCAAGGTGTTTAGAAACATCCCTCGGTCACCAGCCGACGAAAACCAGCTTAAAAAAAATGTAAGCTTCAGTTCTATCTACTTCGCTCCTAGCCGGTGACATCGGTTATTTCTTTTTTCCTTTTTTCCCCCACATTTAAATGAAATAACTAAACAATATTTTCAAGGAAGTTTTTATTTCTTGAGTTCTAATTTCTTTGCATTCTAAATTAAATGACACGTTATGCACGAATTATTTATTTTTATTTCGATGCATGTAATAACCGAGGAAGTTTCAAAGTAAACAAAATTTTTATTAATTAATCCTTTTATCATCAATTTTAATCAATGAATTAATTGCTACTAATGTCTTTAGCACTGATTTTAATATCACAAATTTTACTATATCGCACTTTATTCCGATTCTTTATTGTAGCCGAAGGGTTAAGACATACTTTTATTTCAACAACTCGTAATACAGAATTTCAAAAATATTGATAAACTGAAGGCTGTAGCTAGAGAGGGATTAAACTCTTATGGGACTGTTAAGAAAAGTTAGTTTCAGTCCCATTTTTCGTTCCAAATTTCCAACATTAACAAATTTTATGCTAAAATGAACCAACAAAACATTTAATTGCAGATCAGCTTCAAGAGTGTTAGTTGCACGTCTTTCATATGAAACAATTTATAAGAAATTTTAATCAAAATAACAAAAAAAAATATTATAAAACAGTTTTAACACATTCTTAATACTCAAATACAAAAATTGCCTGGATTGTTGGATTATAAATCAGTCAGCTAACTAAAAAAATAATTGAATTATATTAATCTCTAAGCACATTTAAAAACATAACAAGAAATCTTACTAATAATCTTCTGAAAATTAAACGATATTTGACTTTAATTTGGCATACTTTTTTTTCAAATGAACCGAAAACAAATTAAGATTATCCCGATGATACCACAGAATTACTCCCCCTAAAGTTGCGAGGCTTTTAGCAAGTCTCTTATTTTTAGCTTATTAGATAATCCATCCTTGTCTATAACATTTTTGAAATGCATTTTTAAAAAAAATTTACTGAGGAATTATTAAATTAATAAGTACTAAAGGATTATTAAAAGGCGAAATGGGTGCAGCTCGGGTCACTTATGTTTTTGACTTCAATCTAGTTTAAAATGCCGTAATTTCGATGACACTTCAGGTCGATTTTGGACTCAATACATACGATAGTTTGCAATATATTCTATCCTTTTCAATACAATTTGATAGAATTCAAATTAAGAATATTTAAGATGCAAATCCTATGGAGTTTTCCTGTAAAATTAGTATCTAGCCAAACTACAGTCGAAATCAAACAAAAAAGGCTAATAGAAACAAGTAATCTGTTCACAGTTCATTATACTTTAATTTTCCCAAAATATGTGATTTTTTTTTATAGCAAGACGTTTTGATTATGCCCTGCAAACACTCCTGGGAAGACAGAATTAATAAGCTGAATAATGTCAGCATGTGATAAAATAATGTCAATATAGATGAAAATTGGTACAATTTAATAGAAAGAATATATCAATTTTATTGGAGTCTTTATACTTCGATATATAACAACCTGTGTATGGGGAACAAACTAAAATAAATATATGCAAATAAATAAACTGCATTGTACAGTTGCAGTATAGCCATGAGATCTAGTACAGAAATTCGTCATCTAGTGGTCATGATGGGGAAAGTCTTTAATAAATCTTTCAAAACTGTCATATGCCCATAAATAAAATATGCAACAATCAGTCATTCAAAGAGACCCTATTGTTGGAGTATATTTAGCTGAAGCCTCGACGATGGAAGCAACACATTTTCAATGTGCATGTATAAAATAACAGCTGTTATTGTAGCTTATATGATAGAAAAATGCCTTTCCAAACCACATTGACGGACGAAATAGAAAGCTTACCGACAAACGAATGTTGGGAGACTTAATTGTCTGAAAAAAAGGCTGTAACTAGTCCTGGATAGCATCCGAAATGAACAGTCATCTCCAATGTTCCATTCTCTATGCCGTGAATGTTTATGATTTTGATGATATCTAGGATTTCTATTCAGAGAGTATGTGGGAAGTAGACTCACCGAGGCAAGTCACCTGGTCCGATCAGCCGATATTTATCCTATTTCAAAATACTGGGAGCGGAAATGTGCAGATGGTTTGTTATTGCAATTCTAAAGAAAACGCTTAGAGAAGAGCTTAATCTTGCCAGTTGTGAAATTCGGGGATCTCCCTTCTTGCACGGCATCTTAGCTTTCATGTTACTCTGTATGTGAAAATCAAAGTGAATCACTATCCAAGCATTCTGGAGCAACATGTTCAAACTTTAATCCCTAATGACACTTCTATTCGCATTGATAGGTGTATTCAAGGAGGGATCAAGGAGGGAGATAGCAGTTGTTCTAGATGAGTTTAAGCACGGATGATGAAACTAAACATTTCGGCTGAGCCCACATTTTACGGATTTGAATGCTAATGAATATTTGAGGAGGTCTTTGGAATACACATTTTATGCTTGAATACCATCTTCAATCACTAATTTGGAATTTAAAGCTTCTAATTCCTTTGAATGCTATGCATGATCTTTAGGCAACAATCTTGCTCCGCATACAATATGCACTTCAGTTAAAAAGGAGAGGAGATTCAAACCCTCAATTAATAAAGATTTGTCCTCATTCCAGTGGCTATCGTTTTATTTGCCCCCTAATTGCAGATGAATGCTGGCACAATTGAAAAAGTACGAGTTGAATAAAGTCACAGAAAGTAATTCTGAAGCAACAAAAAAAGAGCAATGGCAAGTTTGTGTATTCAAGCAACAAATATTGCTACAAATATTTAATACAGGTAAGTTACAGCCTAGTACGTTTTTGAGTTACGATAGTGTTTGTTTATGCAGGCAATAATCTTAATAAACCTTAATACACCATTGAAACAAATCCTTTCTACACTTTCTTTCCAATTGCTTGCTTAAAAAGTGCATACTTAAATTTTCTTGATAAATGTAAAAAGGGCGGAGTAAGTTTTTTTAATTCTTATTTTATTATAATTGTTTAAACATCACAAATATCTTGAAAAAAATAATAAAAAATAAGAGGGATAACTCTCGAGAGTTTTAAAAATTATTCGCCTAAAAACAATTTAATGTAACAATTTGAAATTTTGATGATGTATTCGTTGTTGTGCAGTCAAGATGAAATATTCTAATTAAAAAATGAGATTATTTATATTTATACCAATGGAGTAATGAAGGTAACCAGAATAATGAAAAGATGCTCTAGTTTGACATGAATTCTGGAATCAAAGTCGAAGCAGAATCTATTTTTTTTTTTTTTTCTTGTTTGGTGAGTCAAACTTTTTTTGCAATATCTTTTCTCTTGCTTCATGGCCCATTTTTGGTATCTTTTTTTGAAATAGTATACTGTTTTTCCTGTAAAAGGACCCAATTTTTCTTTCGTAATCTCATGGAAACAGTGATAAAACAGATTTTAGATTTAAACCTCACCCTGCATGGAAACTATCAGTGATCATTTCAAATTAAATGTGTTGGTGAAATAGTAGAACGTATTAAAATGAAAATCCTTGTATTAAAGTAGCAACAATGAACCCATTTTTTTCAGAGAGAAAACTCGTATTAAGTGAAAGATTTCAGATTTGTTTATACATCGTTTCTGGATTTTGTTAGGTAAATATTAAAATGTGTTCGATCCTGACTGATTTAAAGTGAACCAAGAATAAGTCCATTACAGCTTATGACATAGAATTGGGTTTCCAGCCTAAGACTAGTCGGGAAGCCAAAATTCTGTCACGAGACCACCACTGCTATCATGCATCTGGAGTCAGTAGTAAATAGTAGTGGAAAACAGGCGGAAACGTAACTTGAAATAATACTAGGCATGTCTGAAATGCTAAGAAATAATTTTTAGTATCTCCTATTGCCTTTTCTTCAGAACAGAGTTTTATTTATAAATTGACAATTTACGTCAAATTTCTTTGTCAATACGCAAACATTTGTAATTGAATAGAATTATGTAAGTAATAACTAATTATCATGGAAATATAATTTGAGCTCATTAAATAGCCTTATCAATGTAGCATTTATTTATTAGGATTACATTACACACGAGTAAGATTACAATATTGATTTCAAAAATCCATGAAGCACTGAAGAGAGAAATGTTCGGTGGCAAAGTATTTTTAGATGCTTGGGTCTTGCACAGTTTGCAGCTTTAGATGATACTTTCTCAGCTGCCTGGAACAGTTACAGTTAATGTGACCGGCGTGATTACAAACCCGCTTCTGAATCTAATCTGTAGTTTTTTAAAAAGTTGTGGATTGAGTTGTTGAATCTCTAGCGTTACATTTTCATTTTATGGATTTCGGATTCATCGTTTTAAACAACTGCATCTAAGTGCGTGAAGTTTGTAGTCCAGAATCAAACTAGCAGCAATTATTTGTTCAAAAAAACTATTTAGAATGCCATTGCTAATTTTGGAAATTAATAACTGCAGGGGAAAAAAATCAGCATCAGAATTTTTTTTCTGCAGGGTTTTAGGAAGACAAATTTCAAAATACTTCTTTGTGTTAGACTCGTTGTTGTGTAAATATGTTCGTTTTTCATCTAATTTTGTAAACCAACAATATCGAAAAATACTGAAATTTATCGTTAACCTGTTAACTGGGTATGACGAAATATTTCAAAACAAAACGAATTAAATGCGAGTTAATTATCCGGTTAACAGGTTAATATATCAGAACACTGGAAAAGTCAATTTCTACTATCACATGCATTTCTAATCCACAGAAATTACCTAAGGGCCAGAAGATTAAGACACCTTATATCTTTAGAGACTCTACTGCAAGGGAAGAAATGCAATTTCAGAAATTCATACGTTTCAGTGCTCATGGTTCTTTTTCGCAAAAATTAAGCAAGACAGGAACTTGAGAGAGAGTTTCAAAAGCATTCATCGAGAAAAGGGAATGGAGAAGATGTGGATGGGCCTTACCAGTTTGAATTAAAAATTGTGATAGAATAAAGAAATGTTTGAATAATTTGTTTAAAATATCTTGCTTCATTTCTTCAATGCAAATAAAGGTTATGCTGGTAATTTTTTCGAAATAAATATTTGAAAACCTACCATTGATCTTCTGCTATCCTTTCGTGCAAGAAGGATATGTACGAATAAGCCTAAGTATTTTCAAGAACTTTTAGATAAAAATAAACAATGCGAGATAAACTACAATTACTTCTTATTGATAAAATAAAAAATATTGCAACAATGTATGATCAATTAGATAAATTATCATTCATTATCATAATTTGAACGCATTATCAGAGACTGAAAAATGATGGATAAAATGAACTGGAAATGGTGAACAAATAACTAAATTTAAATCTACGTTCTCTTATAGCATACATATTTGCATTACTTACATTTATTTTTCTAAAATTAACTTTAAATGATTTAATAAATAATTAAAATATTTATTAAATATTTTCCTTGAATTAAAGTTTATTATAAAAATATTGAATAATTTTTCTAATAATCCTCACATTAATAAATAAAGTTACACAACAGAGGTGTAAAAATTTTTAAAAATGCACAGTGTAATAGTAATTATGAATTTATAAATTATTTGAAAGGTTAAATTTTATTTGAGTAATATAATTTTAGGCCATTTTTTTTTCAAGTTTTCAGATAACTCAGAGATCACACAACCTTTTATGGATTACTTATTCCTTTCCGATTAAGCAGTTTCTATACAAAACCACAATTTGATTCGCCTTTTGATGCATTTTAATAATATTTGTTTTTTTTTAAAGAAAAATAGAATTTTCCTTTTAATTTCGTATGTTACTCTCTAAGTTCTTCTCGTCGTTAGAATTTTTCCTTTAATCATATTTTAGTCTCTATGGTGTTGAATACATAATTGTTTATGACTTAAGCTAGCATTGAATGCTAACTTATTCACTCATCCCTTTGAGGGGAACTATATTAAAAATTTCTCCTCTTAAATAAACGCATAAGTGAAGTTTTATGCCTGGATTATTTTTTTTTTGCCTTCAGTTTTCTAATAAGGGGGTTGGACAAAAAAGTCCCACTGTCCATTAAGGGACTAGAGTATTTTCCGAAATTTTTCTATTACTGGTGCCGCCATTTGTTTTATGCATGCCCCATCATCTCTCGCTTACACTGGGAGCAAGAAACTTGTTTCCTGGTCTATTTTCTTTAAATGGCTGGAAAGTATATGCAATTATAATAATATCTGAAAATTTTTCGCACAATCAGTTTCCAAATCTGTCTTTCTGCTATAATATTTTGATGGATGTCATCTTTGAAAGCTTCAGAAAAAGATGTCCAGCCGTATTCCGTTTATAAAATCTTACCATTCTCCAGGATTTTTTCGTTGTCATTACATGTGTATGTAATTACTGAGTTCCCACACAGAAACCAGATTCAAAAGCCTGTTAGTGGATTTTAAATTCAGCGTAAAGAATAACTTGAGATAGCTTCATATTATATACATATAATCCATTCCCACCCTCTTAAATCGACTTTTATAGAGAGGGCACAACGATCATATGCTGCTCAGGAATAACTACTTTCACAAAAAATTTACAAAGTGAAAGCTGAATAGAAGAATTATTTTCTAATCTAGACACTACGCTGGAAAATATTTCAGTTCGCATTTTTAGACATTTCATGCGACAGAAATCGCCTGAATTAATTTTAAAAAATTTGTTTAAATTTTGAGATGAAATTTGATTGAATTTTTAATATTTTCAACACATCATCATTTCTGAGAAAAAAGAATTTTAGCCATACTATGAATTGAAAAAATATACGTGGGGCATGGTTGCGATTTGAACCTAACTTATGTTCGAAATAAATGAAGAGGAATCCCAACCGATCGAAATTGGTGACAACGAAACAGGGTAAATCGCCGCTATAATTCTTATCAGTAATAAATCTTAATATTTGCTACTATGCAATATTTCTCACTATTTACTACAACGTATAATATATTTATATTTTATTATAAAGCATATGTTTCATTTTTCAAATATAATTGAATAATGCAAGTTTTTTACTTGTGATTACAAACACTCGTTTTAAAATACATGGATCTTTGAACGGAAAATGCTTTTATGATTGAACATGTGTACATATATTAAAAATTAAAAAAAAAAAAACATTCTGTTTTAGGGCGAAAGGCGGCTGATATTAATAGCATGATTACGATTCCATCTCTAGAAACGAACTTACTCTAGTACTTTGAATAGAGATAGCTATAGCGATTACAGCCATATAACCCGTTTTTGCCTGACGAAAAAAATTGTTATTACTTAAGAAAATACATACAAAAGTTTCATATTCTTTTATGACTTTATACTTCCTTGTTTTTCGAGGCAGGTCGACATTTTCTCAATGACTTTTGAAAAATTAGCTGGAAGGAAAAGCAAAAACTAATTCGTGAATACAGTGCCTTCACGTATCAAATGTATTGAACGCCTTTTGTCATAACTGAGATGAATAAGTGGGAGTGGTCTTCGCAAAACATTTTTGCATACTCTCTAATAAAGGCATTATCCCCCCCTCACAAAAAATTGTGCACCTTGGATAAGGCAGAGAACGTCCTGGATGACATTGGTGTACACTAGTTACGAAATATTAACATTTGCGTGAATTTAACATCTGTACTGAATTTACCGTATAATCCTTTCAAAGTTTTTTGACGATTCATCTCTGACAGGCTGTAAATAACATTCGAAAATCAAATTTGCGTTTTAGATGCGCTTTTCCCAACAGACTGAAATCAGAAATTTGACACAGAAATAGTCCATTTTGGTCGTTTATTGTGTTAAATTTAATGCTTTTTCGGAAAAGGTGCCCTCTTGTGGACATTTTTGAACTTTTTTTTTCGAAATTCCGTGAGCTCATCTCGTGTATAGTCTATATACCAAATTTCGTAGCAATCCGTTCACCAGTTTGCGTTGTAGGATACTGTTTATGGGGGAAGTTTAATTATAATCACCCTGTATATATGTAATGATACTTCTTAATTGAAATTCTAATTAATTTCCTATTTTTTATTGGAAATTAGCTCGTGTTACTTTATTCTGAACTCTGCTTTTATTTCCCGATTCAAATCCCACTTCTTTTATTTAATTATTTCTAACACGGCTCTAAAAAAGTAATGACTAGTGCATTTCTCGTGTCCCGAGAGAAGGAATAAAAATCTATAAATACTAAGGAATTGTTTCAATGATACCCAAGATTCCTCTGCCTAAGTCGATACATACCAAAGAAATCCCTGAAAGAATTTCTTAATAAAAACACTGAGCGGAAAACTCACATTTTCTGCTTGTGTCCCACTGTGAAAGGATGTGTTTTTTCAGCACTCATTTCATTGTACAAATCTTGCTATCCCTTGGGAAAATCAACTGAAGTTTATTCCAAATGTATTTTCTTTTTGATCATGGATCTGCCAAAAGTATGTTACACACACGCATATATGCCTATAATATGTAATAATTTCAAATTAGCTATGCTCTAAAAATAATTTCCTAATCGCTTGAACTCAATATTCATTGCAACTTTAACTGCAAATTTGAGGCGGGCTTTTAATTTTCCCACGAAATTAAAACGCCTAGATTAGTAGATTCCTTCCAACACAATATAAGATCGAATTTCTTTCTCACTTTCATCCTCTCTGCTTACCTACTGTTCGTTTCAGTATCCTGAAATGACCACTTTTTGATGATTTTGTCTCATTAAGGAGTAAGACGCAGAAGGACGAGTGCATTTTAGGAATTCCTCGTCATTCTTTGACCTTGATTCCCGCACTATTAAATACTCTTTCGTTCATTTATTTTTCACGTGTATGTGAGTATCATGTCGTTTCTGACTTTATTATTATATTTTAATTTCGTGTACGAGTAATCCGAGTTTACTTTATTGTTAAATGTAAACATCTTCTCCTTTCATCTTTCCTTTCACCCCTATTTTAACGAATTAAACCTATCCTAGCGCATGCGCAAAAGTACGGAGGGTTTTAGAACCTGCTGGCAAACAATACTTGGTTCGTTACTTTGCTTTTGCCATGGCGTGGTCAAAGAAATCTTAACAAAAGCCAAAAATTGAACTATATCTATGAAATTTTAAAGAATAAAACACGTTAAAAAAAATTCAGCGACTGCTTCTTCAATCCAAGTTTTACAAAACTTTGATAGGGTTGTCATCTGTGTAGTGAAATCCAAACCTCGGAATGTGGAATATATTGTCTGATGGCACCTCTCAATCTTTCGGAAAAATTCGATCTCATCTGCAGTTTGAAAACTTTTTCAGTTTTCTGTAAATCGTGTACGATATCGGAGGTAACAGCTTTTACTGCTTGCTCTACATCCCTCAACCTGTCACTCTTTCTTTCTAGTGAGCAAAGTTTTTTCAAGTTAAATCTATGTTTAGAACTGCTCTAATCACGCTTCATTTCAGTTGTTTTCTATCGTATCAAGGAAATTATATTGATATCAAAGAAAAGTATGTGTAATTGAACTCTAAAATATAATCTTCAAGTATTAAGTGAAATAGTTTCATCAACCTTCAAAATCTGGTGTGTCCATGCGATTGAGTAAATACTTTTAGAGCGGAGTTAAGAAATTGTCACTTTTTCTAAACTTTTAAACAGTTTTTTACTTTTTCTTCTTCTTCTGGTTAGTTTTTAACCTTTCAGATTTTCAAGGTTAACGGGAGGGATCGGAAACTTACATTGCTATTGAGGGTATATTGTCAACGCTGTATTGAACTAGAATTCTGACATTTCCGACAGTAAACTCCGCAACAAATAGAAGCTACGCACTTTTACAGCTTTTCTCCAGAATTAATTTTAAACTAATGAATTCCATATTATTAGCATTTTTTTCCTGGAATTTTTGCTAGGAATTCGTCAATTCAATTTATTTCATTGCTAGGAATTCATTAATTCCACAAATATCAAATTATATTCTAGGTTTAGCAATTTATTATATTCGTAGTTAATAAATAAAATTCATTTGAATAGTTTTCAAAAGAAAAAGTATATACAACTATTTTTGTTTAAGTCTTAATTCAAAAATATTTAAAATTTTTCTCATCTGAACTGTAAACAATTCCTTTTACCAACTTCCAATTGGAAACAAAGAATAAAACTCTGAAAAATAGGCTTGTGAAAGTAGAGTGACAGGATCTTAGTTAGAAAACACCTGTATATAAGAATCTGTATATAGGAAATAATAGTATTAACATTTTTCAGGAAACCCGAATGTATCGACTATATTTTATTTTTCGAGAGTTTCTTTTTTTCAGCCTATATTACGACACATACTGTTCGTTTCCGGATCCCGAAACTAGCACGATATAACTTCGCTAGGGTGATACACAATAAGATGTGAATGTTTATGGATCTGTTTGGTTTGTTCTTGGCTTTCGTCCCGTTAGACGCATTTTCTTTCACCTCATCTCTATTTTGGCAAAATTAACGCACCCTGGCGCATGCGCAAATTCAAGGAGGGTTTCCGTATTTGATAACTGACGGTAACTCATTCACAAATGTGGTGCAGATAATGCAGATGCGATGAAAATATCAAAATTAACAAAATTGGAGTACTGCTTTAATAAAATTAATTCTACTGCTTTAATAAAATTAAATCTACTGCTTTAATAGAATTAAAATCTGTAAGATGATTTTTCTCTTTTCCCCCCCCCCCTTATAGTGCGAGAACGTATTTATCAATTAAAAGAGTGTGGTGAATAACATTTGATGAGTTCAGCCTCTTAGATTATACTTTTAAAAATGAATGAACACCTAATTTTTTTACTACTTTTAATCTGAATTCCCATAATGAAATAAGCTAAGGTAAAAAATTGTTAACTCTTATAAATGTATCAGGGAAGTTAGTTTTCCTTTGTTAGAATTAATTAATCTCCTAATTAAGGGCTTAACGACGAGCGTAAGGAACCATCGATGCCCAGACAGTCAGTCTTGGGGGCAATAACGTGAGAAGGATAAATAGTATCAGGAGCATAATTTTTATTTTTCGCCCTTTCCAATCTCATGTGCCAAATTTTGACTTTGAAAATATAAAAGAAACTCATTGTCTTTTTAGCGCCTCAAATGGTTGGCGCGTGCGTATATATTTAAATGTTTACACAAAATGTCATAGTATCTAAAAAATGAAGTCAATTCATGTTCACCGATACACGTGAAACGTATCGCATCAATTTGTAATAATTTTAGAATCCATGAACATTTTGTCAGGGGAGAGAATTAACATCAACGTAAAACAATTTGCATTGATATTTGATGAGATGCGTAATTTCATTTACTACGTAATTATAGCTTCAGGTTAGCTTCCATTAACAAAAACGCTATTAAGAAATAACAATTTCAAAACTTAAACATTTCTAGAAAAAAAAATGTTTCAGATAAATTTTCTACTAAGCAAAATTCACCTGACAGCTATATTAATAATAATAACAAATCAGGAAATAGAATCAGATTTAGAAATGGATATATTTATTTGAAAAACGTATCTTTATATACTTTATTTTTGTCAGAATTCCATGAAAGCAATATTCAATATAAATGATTTAATGAGCTCTATTTATGCTCGTTATGCCACTGCTCCAGTGTACAAGTGGCTCCCATAGTACCCATTTTTCATACTCCAGTTTTCATCAGTGACTTATCGAAAGTCGATGATGCCAGGTTATTATCTGCTATTATTTTAATATCCATCCCCTTAACATATTTATCCATTATATCCATTTCCAAAAATTGATATTAATGCACAAATGTGTTGTCTCCATGGCACTCCCTTAAGCAATTATACAGCAAATGAAATTGGGAGGTATAAAAATATACTACTCGTTATTTATCCTTGTCGTGTCTCTGTTCCCATGACTGGCTTACAGGGCATTTATATTTTCCTTATCCCCTATTGCTATGCCATTATTTAAAAGGTGGATCACTTTAGTTCTATTTACATCCTACTTTTAAAGAAACAAGAGTGCAATTTTGGGATGGACTTCGTAATTTTGAATCGAGATTAAGAGATATCACCTCATCAAAGATTCACACCACATCAGCGGGATCACATATGTCCTCAGTGAATTGAAAGTACACCAAGTCCACTTACACGACGATTCATCGATGTCATTGGGTTTCGAATATGGAGCCCTCCAGCTTCGAAGCAACATTTTGGGAAAATAATTTGCGAAGAAACATTTTGCAGTGAAATCTGCATCTTTTAACCACTTTTTAAAATATAATAATGAAATGAAATAACTCATTGCATTAAATATTTAATTTCAAATCGAATTTTCAATTCAGTTTTATAATATTTCTAATTATGAGATTCTGAAATGGTATTTGGGAACGAAATGAAAACCTCATTGGGAAATGAGGTTTTCATTTCACACTTGGTTTATAAATTTTAAACATTTTCAATAATTTCAAACATATAATAATTTGCAGAAAGTTTTTAATTTATTGCAGTTACTGAAACGAAATTTATGTTTACATAGTCACTAAATGTAACTAGCAACAATATTTATACAAAAGTTGATTATGTGAAGAACAGTTTGAATGATTAACAATTCTATCCTAGCAACGCTGTTTTTCCATTTGATTAAAAATACTTTCGCAATATTATATTTACTGTTCAATGTTCTAGAAATACATCTAAAAATTTTTACTGGAAAAAAAAAGCACAAAAGCAATATTTTGTTTACCCAATGAAAAAAAAAAGCGACAATTTTGTTTTTCAGTTTTTGGATTTCATTTTTTTTCACTAAAAGATGAGTGTTCTATTTTTCTGCGTTTTTTTTTTTTTTTTTTTTCCGAACCTTCAAAGGCATTTCACAATCAATCATCAATATATCGAATATCACAAGACTGGTTTGAAGCGGTAATTGTTTAGACTGATTTGATTCCTCAAGTTGCCCCATTGCAGAATGGATTACTGGTTATCGTTCATTCTTCTCATTTGAATAAAGATATATCGTGTAAACAAAAGTTTTTTTCAAGTGTTTTCGGAAATTTCAAAGTGATAGTAAATCACAAGACAAATTTTTGCGATTTGATAAAAATCATCAATCGTCACTTTTTACAGAAATTCGAAGTTTCTTCAATAATAAATAAGCCTTGTACCCAAGGGATAAACTTTAAAAAAAACTATTAGTTGTTATCATTCCTTTCTTTCATGAAAATTTCTTCAAAATTCCTTAACCAATTCTTTTATCTCAGTCATTTTATTTCTTTCAAATCTACAGCAATTAATATTTAGATTTAAAACCACAAAAATTTATTAACTACCAAATTACATCTTTACTTTTCTGATGAACTTTGAAATTTCTTCACCAAAATATGAGCTTCTTTGTTATAAATCTATTTGCATTAATAAAGCAAAAAGTGGGACTGGAAAAAAAAATTCCTAAAAAATTATTTGTGCAAACCGTCCTTAAAGCTTACGTGAAACGTTAAATATTGGATAAGTCAAAATGAAACCTTATTTTGAAACTTTATCGCGCAGCAAGTAGTTATATTAATTTGAAAGATCCATGTTTCAAGAAGTAAAGTATTCAAGTTTTGAATGCAAGTATTAAAGGTGTTTAATATGTGATCTAAATGGAATATAACAAGTTGATACGAAAATCTTTCAAAACCTTCTGCTCTTAATTCTAATTGTTGTTACTAACAAAGATGATATTATTAACCTCTGTCATCGTTATCTTCTACAGACTGCATTCGAAACTTGAATACTTAACCTCTCGTTAAATTTTCAAATAAATATACCACTAACACAAAAAAATTTAGAAATCGGTGCTATCATTTTGACTCGCCCTGTAATTATAACTTTGTAAACATATGAAGTAGCAAGAATTAGAAAGGTTCGTAGATCTAATCTTTGTCTTCAGAAATTTGAACTTTTAGAAATTTAATTTAAAAATGATATTTTTTTTTTTCAATCACTGTGACCTAGGGCTTCAATAGGTAAGAAAAGAAATAACGTTCTTTGTTTGGCTACTTTTAATTCTTTCTCCATATAATGGAAATCTTGTTTAATTTTTTGGGGATAAGTGGGTAAAAAACTGTTCCCATGTTATGCTTAGTTTTTTGGATGTGGGTTATATTTTATATTTTTTGTGGGACATATTTTAACCCCCCCCCCTCGAAAAATTGAAATTACTCATAGTCATACAGTCCTGCTCATAGTCATTTATTTAAAATTTTTCTATTCAGTGGCCAATGTTTTGCACCAATGGTAATTGCGTAAATGAAGGGAAAAATATTGCACAAATCAAAACGCATTAATTAGATGTGTGGGCTGGTGCGATTAAGGTTGGCGTTTTGTATGATGTAGGGAATTTGCATTCATTCATTAATGTGTTGTTTTATTATGAGTGAATAAATTTTTTTTATAATAAAAGCTATTATTTGATGTTTTACGCAAATTTTGAAGCTATGAAGTGGTGGGATTACATACGTCCCATTCTGTAAAAAAAAAGGACTTACTGAAACATTTTTTTTCTCTCATATTGAATAAAGTTTTATGTTAAATAATCGAAATGAATGTTTCTCCTACCTTTTTTATAATAAAAAATGATATGCAACTAGAATTCTGATTTCTTTCTTAAATCGCGTGCCTCAAAGATTTAAGGCTTCCCTCTTATTGCGGGTCCCAAACCTTTTCAGACAATAATAATAGATTTTAAGTGAGCGAATTACAGAACACGATACACTTTCTCTTTTAATGAAGGCATGAATTCAGCAATAACTTTCAAAAATTAGTAATTTTTATGTTAAATTTGAATAATACCACCTTCAAAATTTTCCACAAGTAATGAGTAGATTAAAACGTGCCAAATATTTAAAATCATAAATTTTAGTTAGCGGGGAAAAAAAAAAGGAAAATCAAGAAATAAAGGTGAAAAACAAGTATTAAAAGAAATCAATAAATAATTAAACTGTGGATTCTGTTGCTTATTTTGTCTATATTGTTCTGGAAAATTCAAAATCTGATAGGTGGGTGTATGGGGAATAGTCTATCAAGCTCAATAACAAATAACGATGCTTTATTTCATTAGAATGTATGAACTTAAAGCAACAAAACACAGACGAAGCGTTCACAAGAGCAACACCTGCAGTAAACGGCTGCACACAAGTTGCAAATTGCTAGTATACCATCATAAAATCACAAAGCACTCAGACGGAACTCGCTCAACTACTCGCTTGAGCCCCATACGACTGCTCTTTTCCCACGACTGACTCCAGCTCTGTCTCCCAGCTTTTTTTATCGCTTTTGGGACAGGGCAAGCAAATTTCTAGAAAGATTGTCGAAACTCGTGTCCAAATGAAACTATCACCAAGATGCTAGAATATTAGGGCCCCATCAGTTTTGTCTCCAAAGTAGTCTCCAGATGATCGCCAAATTTGTCACGAAGATCTGTGGTCATTGATCAGCTTCCATTCAGCATCAGTTTTGCAAATAGTTCTAACGACTTGGCTTACCGCGTTAATCCCAGTATTGCGCTGGGAAGCAGTATTACAAATTTGAAATATATATCATGTCAAAAACAACAAGTATAACTGATAGAATGGTTTAAATAATGTACTCATTCAATAAACAGCTTCACTTTGCCTTCATCGGTTGCAGATTTCTTTGAAAATAATGTTATGCTTAGAGATGCAACTCAAACGCTACGCTATTTTATTTCATGGTTTAATTGATCATTATACTTTTAGCTACCTTTTTTATCATAAAATAAAATTGAATAGCTATCAGTGAATAATTTTATTTAATGTCCAAAAATATGTGTATTATAAAATATAACAAAATAAAATGAGTTAATATTAACAACTCAAATAGTAATACATGTTACGAAAAACTTAGTTTGAAATTTGATATAAAGAAGCCAATTGCTTCTCATGAGATACGATTGTTGTGTTCTATTTTCTTTATCAATACTTTTTAAAATTTTGAATGATCTTAAACAATTCATACAAGATTCTTCAATGTTATTTGAAAGAAAAAAATTATTGATTGAACTCTTCTGCTCTCCCAATTATTTCTATAATTAAACTTCCTATAGATGTTATTAAGTATTTTGTATCAATGGCTTAGCTTATCTAGGCAGATGAGGCAGGCCACCCTCGGCGGCACTTTTTGAGAGATGCAAAATTTCACA
Source organism: Argiope bruennichi (assembly GCF_947563725.1). Lineage (NCBI taxonomy): Eukaryota > Metazoa > Arthropoda > Arachnida > Araneae > Araneidae > Argiope > Argiope bruennichi. The sequence goes on from NC_079162.1 coordinate 55,876,543, forward strand.
ATAAATAATATAATTGAACATGCTGATGGTCTCGATATAACGAACTGTACAGACTAAGCACGTGATAATGTTGCTGCTAAGACTGGAAGGCATTCAGAAGTTCAGCTAAGAAATATATCCCAAAGTGAATTCGTACCTTTCTCAATTCGTTAAATTTATATTTTGTTTACGTGCTGCCTGGATTGAGAAGAGTTCAATAACTTATGTAGGTAAATTAGAACGTTGGAATTCTTATTTCCTCATGTCGCATATAGTTGAGAAGTTCTAACAGCAGCTTCTGACAAAAGTTTAAAAACTGTTCAGGATATGCGGTAGAGCACAAGAGACGATGCCGTAAATAAGACACGGCATTATTATAAAGACATTTTGGTCTCTCTGAGTCAGATGAAAACTTAAGCACAAGAAGAGAAGCAGGAACTTTGCTAGTTACGATGCAGTCATTTTTCTTCCTTTGTTTCATGGGTCTCTGGCAACCTGTTCAACACGAAATGAATAATGCAAAAAAATATTTACAAATAAAGAGGCTCGAATAACACCGTGCGTTTCGAAAGAGTTTTGCAAAGAGTACGATAGGAAAACTAGTGGAATGACAGAAGGCGCGATAAATTATTCAAAAGATATGAGTGAGGACCTTGGCCTTTCCATGGAACCTCAGAGGCACAAAATGAAAAGGCATATTTTTAATAACATAAGTAGAGATACCAACTTATCGCATGAAAATAAGTTGGGATGGAAGTTGTATTTTTATTTTCGTTAGATAAAATAATTTTAGAAATTCTTGAGAGATTTCAGCAGCTACTGAATTTGGTAGGAACTTTTGCCTGTCTAACGCCGCCTTTGCTACTAGATCTGGATGACACTGAATGCAATTTAGATTACGCATCTACCGAATTCAATGACTGACAATACGACTTCAAGCTCGAACGAGTTCGATCACGAATTTTCTTAGTTGATACAGGAAACGTAAATAAATTAATCTAGATGCACTTGGATCATTATAATTTACTGAAAAATCCAACCTGGAAGATAATCTGCCCAGTATAATAATAGCACTTCGAATATTACTCACAAATGCCACAACCAATGCTAGCTGTGAGAGAAGCTTTTGAAAATTGAAGCTGACCAGCATTATTTAAGATCAACAATAAATACTTTAAGGCTAATTGATCAGGCTATCTTGTTTATTGAACAAGGAGTATGTGATATTATAGACATTGTTAGTGCAATAAAAGATTTTGCTCTTAGAAAAAATAGACTATATAGTTTTAGTTAAAAGAAGTTTTATTTTTAATTCTATTAATTTTTCAATAAAAATACATATCGGATAGGATAATTTTAATTCTAATTGAAAGTTGATTTATGTTTTATATTCTGTTTGCCGTTATTCGTTATGTGGTCTTAATTTCATGCAATGTCCTGTCAAAGCATATCATAAATGCTGTGTGTATATCAATAAGTGGTACACTATAAGAAATTTTGTAACAAATGTGTTTATAGTATAATAAAGCAATGTAGACATGATTTCTTTATTCGTATATTGTACAATAATAAATTTATTCTTGACAAAAAGTTCCATGGAATTTCTGTAAAATTTGGAGCTTTTTGGATTTAAATACCTAAATAAGGTGGCAGAGAATTGCCCTATACCACGGGCGACTGAAACCTAAGCTACGCCAGTATTTTTTATGCATTTATTTCGATTTCTGTTCGATATTCACCTCCATGATATAATTATATGAGTTATAGTTATGTAGATATTTTTGAAAGTCAACATCAGACTACTTTTATAACGGTAAGAATATAATCCGATGATCAGCGTGTCCTCTTTCTCAAAACATATATCTAACCCGATAAAATAACACTTTCATTGAAGGCAAATAAAATAAATGAATGATGTATCTAAATTCACATGGAAGAAGCTAAATCAGCCAGCATCAAATTAACCGCTTAAGCACCAGATTATGAAATTTTCATTTCAGCAACAGGGATTATTTTTCTTAGAGTTATAGAAAACTTACAATCTCGAAACAGATGAAAGATAATTTGCAATACATTATATACCATAAAGTCCACAAGCAAGAGATCAAGCACCAAGAGGATTCTGCAATAAGTGACCTTTAAAGTGTTCATCTTCAAATAAAATCTGTTACAAATGATCTTTCATATCGATTCAAATGACGTCGCAGTCATATGACAAGCGTAATTATATAAATCATAATACATAGTTTCTCGCTGCCTTTCGTTGCGTACTACTAGTTACAAATGCAAGATGCGCAATGAATTCGAAAATTATAGTGGCTTTGCGTATATAACAAATATCACTTGGGTATGAATTGATCTAGTAACAGAAGAAGTTTTTAAATCAAGGGTGGTCAAAAATTATTTTAAACTACTGTAATTATCTTTATTATAAAACATAGATAAAAATTATTATACGTTTTCCTTCGAGGACTGAGAAAAATCATACAAATGGAAAGATGCTAAAAAACTTATATAATTTCACCAAATAGAAGTGATGCTACTTAGTTAGCTCGCTGGAAATCATGCAGTTTCAGGAGGTGTAATCACATCAAGATCATAATTTATGAAGTGTCCCAGGAAATACAACGAGAAGCTTAACTTGGAGAAGTATAGAAAGTACACTCATGTCCAAAATTAAGGTCACAAACATAAAATCTGCGAAAAATGAAAAACTATTCACTGTGTTGCCACGAAATTTGGCACAGAGGTACACTACAATGGAAGAAAGAACATAGACACATAACAACATGGAAAAGATTTTAATTGGGAATTAAGAAACAGATTATATCAAAAAGTGTTACATTATTAATCAGAGATAAAGCTTTTATCTCAGGGAAAGCCTGTCTAATATGGAGTATGACCACCGTGCACTGCTATACAGGCTTCACAACGAGCTTTCATACTGTTTATGAGGGTGTCAATAAATGCTCACCATTTCAAGGAATCGTCTAAACGATTATAAGAATTCATTCTCAATGGAAACAGATTAAATTTTTTGTTTTAATGCAATATTCATAAAATTGCTGGCAAAAATCCCAGATGCCTAAACGGTCTAATTTCAGTAGTTCCTCAAAAACTAACAACGTTTTTCCCACAACAAAGGTTAATATCGTGTTACCGGTCCTTCACAATATACAAAATATAATTATAATGGTAGCTATTTAGAATTACTTTGAAAAACATTTTTGTGACCTTAATTTTGGATATGAATGTATATAAGGTCATAGGAATGCAATGCATAAGAACAAATTCAAGGTGTATGTCTAACATTGTGGCAACAAAATACTATATCGGAAAACATTGTACCAAACTAGTATGCAGAAGATGCTTCATGAGTCTCAAATATATCTAACAGTTTTTAGCTCTTATATATCTAATAAGGAACAAAATGATTTGAAGGATCAAATGAGCCCACGCATGAAAAAATTTTGAAATAAAAGAATAAATTTTAATAACTATATTTTTATTAAAATAGATCTATTTAATTTATATATATATTTTTTACTGTATATTTATTATGTTTTAAGCACACTGGTACTTGGTCTTTTTTATTAATTACTTATTTTTTTGTGTGTGAGTGGGATCTAAATGAGTGTAAAGTTATCTATTTTGTATTGTGGATATTTATGATATTCACTTCAGTTTCCAGATACCTTCATTTCTTTATTTAAATAATGATATTCTCTTTTACTGTCGCTTGTATTACTTTAATATTCCTTCAAACCTTCGGTTCAATTAAAAGTCTAAGAATTAGTTTCAAAAAGTTCTTTCATTTCACTTTAGTTTCAATTTCTTCCAAATTACTGAAGCAAAAGTCTCTCCAACATCAATTATGTTGTGGACACCAATTTTAAAGACCATATGTTTGTTTTTTATACACTTTCATTTCACTTCACCTATTTCATGCTTGTAAATATGAAACAATGTTATCGAATTTTCCCTCATTTAATTATGTACTGGAGGTGTATAAAATTCCATTTGCGAGTTCCCAATGAAGATACAATATTTTAATACTTTTAAAAATTCTTATCATTTAATCAATTGATTTAGTTCATTTCTTTTTGTCCCGCACAAGTAGGGCCACTTGAAATACATTGATTTCAAAACTGATTTGAGAAAAAAATTTACTTCAAAATTACAAAATATTAATGATAATGAATTATAAATTGACTAAAAATTAGAAAATAAACAAAACAAAAAAGTTCTACATTTAAATATATTTAAAAAATGTGTTCTTAGAATAAGTTTTTAATCATTTATTTTATTTTTTGATTTGTGTTTATATCTAGCTGTCCTGTCTCACACGTTTACAAATGAAGCAATACGATATTCCTTTTCAATGAAGAGTTTCGTTCAAGGCAATTCAAATCCAGGATTCCGGAACCGAAAATCAGATGAAGATTTTAAACATCTGAAAACATCTTTGCCTCCTACTTTTTTAGATAGAAGTAAAATTCTTTATCGTTCATTTGTGACATGAGGAACATGAACAAATTAAGGTCTGAAGTACATTCTGAGTGCGATTACGATATCATTGAACAATGCCCAATGGGTAAGAAAGGTTAAATAAGTCAAACACGTTGAAAGTTTCAAGAATGAAGAACGCTGAATGAATATGCAATAAGCAATGATGAATAAGCAATTTCGAAATAGATCCTTTTCTGTAATGTTATTTTAATTTCTCTAATCTATTTCAATTTTTCTGCTATTTTATTTTGTCAGTTCCATTGTTTCGTATATGAGTTAATTATAAAATTTTCTAATAATTGATTTACTGCAATAATTTTTAAATTGATATTCAGAAATAACTGAAGTTTTTGGGCAGAAATTGACCAGCACAGGAAACAAAAGAAATTTACGAAGTTTAGGTTTAGAGTCTGAACAGAGCTGATAATTTTAGAATTAAAACTAAATTTCAAATGTTTGAAAAAATTTATTTAAATTCGAAATTTGAGCTCCTTTTCTCTCCAGGTGTAAAATATGAATAAACTACCTCCTTCCATATGTAAATTTTCTCTTCCACAACTTATCCTAATTTTGAATTCAGTTGTGTGAGATTGCTTGAAAAACTTATTAAATATTTGTCTAAAAACTTAAGGTTAGGTAACTAAGACACTTCAGCAAATTAGATTTCTAGCATCCATATATAGATGATTTTGCAGCTTTATAAGAGATTTTCTGCTTGAAAATAAATATTTGAATTAGAATATTAATTAGAAGGTTTTAAATTTAGAAATTTATCTTATTTCAAAACATTTTCAAAGAAATTATAATCCATGCATGTTATTGGATTGCTCAGATAACATAAGATGGGGGTATTATTCTGGCACAAGATTCTTTTATAGGATAAACTGCGCTGAAGCTTAAGGTTTAGAATAATTGTAATTTTTTTCCGAAAGTGAATTAAAAACCATATTGATGGAGTAAAACTAGAAAAGAAGAAATCGAAAACAATGTAAGTGAATAAAATCAAATTTCATGTAAAACACTCTTCTTTTAAGAATGCAAAGATGTTGATATATGCTCTTTGAGCAATTAGGTATGGTTGATCAAAAATATCTGAGCTAAAATACTAAAATGTAAGAATTTAGACCTGAACAATCTATTAAAACATGTCGTATAGTTAGAATGTCCCTACAACGACTGCAAGTTGATGAAAGCTCTGAGAAAAGTAGATATTTGTAGGATAGTCCTGAATAACCAATCTTTAAACAAGTTAGGATGACATCGTATATGCAGTTTAGAGAAGAAATACTTGGTGTTATTATAGGTTTCACATTGTAGAATTTGTTTTCTGTAATTAAATTCCATTAACTTTGAAAATTTTGAAAAACCCATTTACGAAAACATGTGCTCGCACATCAGCATAAGAAAGTCATGTGCAGATTTTGCAGCAGAATTGGTTGTCTCATTTCCCGAGATACCAACATGGGCAGGATTCCAAGAAAATAAAGTATCAAAATCGTTCTGCAATAGATTATTGCATAGGTATAGAATTTTAAGTATGAGTGAATGATATGGAATAGAGCTAGTGACAGCTTGCAGAGAACTCCAAGAGTCAGAGTAAATAATGATCTTTTTGACACCCTTATTTCTCACATTTTGAGGAGCCAGATCAATGGCAGTTATTTTGGAGGTGAATACAGAGGAAAATGTATCCGTTAGTAAAGGCAAACCCACATGGCTATCGAACTTTGACCGTCTCTAAACATCGGAATGTAGTCACAGAACATTTGTCGGCGAGAGTAAAAAATGGACCTAAATACCAAATCTGAAGTATCTGCCTTTTGAAATTTTGGAATGGATGTAGTACATTGATTTGATATTCAAACCCCGGAGGAAAATGTAGAAAACTTTCAACTACATCTATGTTATAGAAGCTATCTGAAAACAATTGGCGTATACGTATTCCCAATGGGGGGGGGGAGATACAGGAAGGACGAGCATTGAATAAACGAGTATGATTATGATTTGAAATGATTTTCTGTAGAGAATGAGAATTGATTAATGATTTCTTAAAATTCGAAAGAAATTGCCAATAGAGAGTATATTCCATATGCGAAATAGCGAAAGTTCCTGATTCTCAACATATAAACTGTTCATTGGAGACGTTCTGAAAGCACCATAGCACAGCCGAAGGGCTTGGTTGTACACATGATTCAGACGTGAAAGGTAGGACACCGTGCCACTATACATTACAGAACCATAATCTAATTTGGATCTGATTACACTATGATAAACACGTAAGAGACTGCTTCCCAAGCTGTATTGGGCAGAACTTGTATAATTCTAAGTGATCGCAAACACTTGTTCCGCAAGTAAAAAATATAAGGAATAAAAGTCAGGCTTTGTCAAATATGACACCAAGAAATGCATTTTGTTTAGAATACATTTTGTTTAATTTTAATTAATAAAATCTTTTTTTTTTTCAATGTTCCATTTTGGGTAATTTCGTGAATACTCTGGATGAGGTCCTGTGCAGCTGACACATTTAAATGTGTTTGACTCGCAAGAATTTGTGTCATGACTGGTCCCTGAACATTTCGCACATGTTGGTGTACCACCACAATTTGCATGAGAGTTAGGGATGACGAATATTTTCAGAGCGGTTATTACGTAACCAATATCAAAAAGTCACAAATACAAGTGATCAATACTTTTCAAAGAAGGATGTGATTCAAATCCTTGATACGATCTTACTGATGATATTTCGATTACAGGTTTTAGATCACGATAGAAAGTAACAATCGATATCACTGAAATTTGCCGGAGTGGTGACTTCACTGAAAAGTAACAATCGATACGATCTGTCCAATGGAAGCTCTCGAAAGAAATCTGATTGGATTGAAAGTGAACGGACCGGTTATTGGAATTATCGTATCGTATCATTGAATTGCATATCACTGAAATTTATCGGAGAGGTGATTTCACCGGAAAGTGCGAGGCTTCACCGGAAAGTTCGAAGTCACCGCTCCATTTCACGGGAGTGACCGATATTCGTATTTGATGATGCGCTATTCCATACAGATCATTTTTAATTGCTCGTGACATGATTGACTTTGATTACATGTACTCTGTTTACTGCTGGCGCCATCTATTGGTAGAATATAGGACTAAAGTAAACATTTTAAAGAAATGACATATTTTTAACTCACCTTTTCCAGAAAATGGTTCACTCTAATAAATAAATTAAATAAATAGTTTTGAGAAAAAAAATAAAATTTAAGAAGTAAGCTGAAACAGATAAATTAATTCAATCACACGTTAATTAAATTAGTAAATTAAGTATTAATTACAATTAATAAATTTTATATTTAATATTAAGTAATAATTTTTAATTAATAATATGATTGAAATAACAGATATTTGGAACGCATATTTAAAAATAACAATAGCAATATTATTTGTTATTCAAAAAATCATGGATTATGCATCTCTAATGAGAGTGCCCGAATCGTTGACACTTAAAGCATCTAAGAGATTCGGCACATTTTTGTGTACATTGCAATGTACATAACTAGCTCGGCAAGATTTGAGTGTTTCTGGGTTTGTGAAAGTCAAAACGATGTGCTAGGTAGGTATTATACTACTATCACGCCTGATATTTATTCTACGCACAGCACACACCTTTTGATTGGTTACCTCTGCAACAATTTCAGATTCAGTGACCGATTTTAGTGTCTGATCTGAAATAACAACAGGAGAAAAGTTCAGAGATTGTTGGGGGGGGGTGACCGTTATTTGTAAATTACCAATTGAGTTAATTTGCAGCTTGGGAAGGATTTGCTGCATCTATTAAAAAATCGCCAAAACGTATTTTTTGATGTTCCTTACTTCGCCAATTGCTGACATGATAGATTTGTGAACCAAAAATGGTGTAGTGTGTATAATGATGAATTTAGTATCAATAGTTACATCTATGTGATTAAGAGGAGCCAAGATCAAAGGAATTCGAATTCCGACGGCACTATCCACCATGGAGCCCAACAAGAGAAGGCGACCACCGGCTTTGGGTGCCCCCAGCCTCGGTGCTTCTTTGATGCTGGCCAAGACCTATGTGCTCAGGGTCACTTCCGAGAACGTTGACCCCCCCCCCCCCCTTAACGCTAAGCCAAGGAAGTTGACTACTTTTGCTTGATCCCTAGCAATACTAGCCATTTAAGTGACTAAGTTACCAGCCGAATTGATACACCGGAGACCAACAATGTACCACCTATCTAGCAGGTTGCTATGCATGGCCAACACATTGGGTTTTTGACTGTCCATGAGAAGCATGAAGCAGACAGAGTAGCGACAGCTTCTCGTGGAGAGTTACTCGCTTGCCATAAAGGAATGGAAGTAAAAAGCTGAAAGCAGGTATAGAGAAGGAGAAACTTAAGGGGAGGAAAGATCTCTAGGTACCTTGGGCTTGGGACACCCGTACTGATTTAAAGAAGGTGAGCTCCTGAGGGCTTGAATTGCTCTGAAAGTTCCCATTGGTTACCAATAGCTTGAGATGATTACTATAGGGGTTCTGAATCGCTATTATTAGCCTTTTAAATGAGGCATATTCTGAAATATAGCGCTTTCGTTAGTTTGTATTTATTCATTATTAACATTAATTTATTTTTATTTGGTATCAATGTAAACATGGATAACAAGAAAAGTTTGTTTATGGTATTAAATACTTTTTTTGCTGCCGTAAAGGCAAGAGCTTTTAAAGCTACGGGAAATTGTATGCTGTTTACGGAGACAATGCTGCAAGGGAAAGAACAGTGCATAAATGGTTTGTGAGATTTAAATAAGCGAATTTCAGCTTTACGACTGACAATATTCCTGTAAATCATCCACGATTGTTGATGAAATTAAAGGCGCTGAATAAATCCATTATCATTCAAGAAATTCAAAATCTTTTGAAATATTAAATTCACCCGGTTTTTTTAGCATTTGATAATTGTTTGATCAAGTAGATAAATTTGAAATAAAGAATAGACAAGATGCGCCTAGAATTGGCAAATAGTAAAGGAATGGACGATCTTGCACCTTTCTTTTACCAGAAAGAAGCTAAAATGCGTATGCCCTTAGAGACCTGGCATTAGTTGTTGAAACCTGACTAGGAAGTCTACCTTAACCGTCATATAGACCTGACTTGGTATCTTCAAAATACCTTTTGTTTTGCTTCTTGTAAACTCTACTTAAAGTGAAATATTTCGGTTCTTTGGAGAACTACAAACCACACCTTGAGCGGACTTCCAGATTAAATTAGGAACGTTCTATGTGACTGCAATAATGCAACTTCCTAAAAGTGGAAAAATTTATCAAATAGAATGATTCGTATATTATTGAATGAAATTCTTTATTAGCGATTTTTTTTCTTTCAATATATCCCAAAAGTCGGTGAAGACTTTCAGATCAGCCTATCGCATCCTCCTTCGGATCATTTTGTTCTGCTACTCCTAACAAAATCAATTGCATTTCCTCTTCTATTGTTTCAAAGTGATTTGCATCTGCCGTATGATAATTTTCCCATGAATTAAATAAGATGATTAAAAGTTCAGTATTACTCACCAATGAGGGATTTCATTCAAGATTATATAAATCCTCGAACAGTAATTGAGTCGAATATTCCAACAACTTCAAAATATCCACAAACTTGCCTCTTCCGTTACTTTTGGTTAGAGTGCCACTATAACAGCATTCAAGCGCAACCTAATGGTTAGAAAAAGGGTTAAATAAATGAGATATCACAATAATGCTGAAAGGGTTTGCGAACAAGGGTGCAATATGAAATAATAAAACGAAAATATGAAATAAAACGAAAATATGAAATAATAAAACGAAAATATGAAATAATAAGATGAAAGAGGTGAATAAGCCATTTCAGAACATATCCTTCTTGATGCGGTTTCATTTTCTGTTGCATGGATACCATTTTTATTATTCCGTGGTTGCAGTTTAGTACAAACATTCTGTTAATTTTAAAATTTCTATAAATTTTTGTTTTACATTTAGAGTATATGTCCGAAAGATACCCATATAACTTGCAAAAGAAAGAACTTCGGAAGTTGATTATTTTCTAAAAATAGTGTAGAATTTAGTTTTTACAAAAGTAATTAAATTTTTCAATCGCTTTCGTTCACTAACTACAAAAACAAATTGCGTTCAATATTCCAAAAGAAAATAAAAAAAAAACAAAGAAGTTTAAATTCTATTTAGATTTTGAAACTAAAGCCAATTTCAAAAGTGGAACCAAATTTCAAATTACAAATGCTTTAAAAAAAATATAAAAGTTTCGTTTTATTTAGAAATTATGGAAAAACTACCCCCTACCCTCCATATACAAATTTTCTCTCCCATAATTTATTGTAATTTTGAGTTCAGTTGTATGGAATGATTGGATTTTTTGAATATTCATTAAAACCACCGAATTAGATGCTAAAGATTATTCAGTAAATTAAGCTATTTACATACATTAAATTATTACGATATGGCTATTATTCTAGTGCAAGGTCTTTTTCTAGGATAAACTGCGCTGAAGTTTAAGGCTCAGAACACAATTGTAATTTTGTTCCTGAAAGGAAATTAAAAATCATGTACAAGCAATAAAATTAGAAATGGTAGAATTTAATTACGTAAGTGGAAATAAAATCAAATATCACGTAAAACACCTGCTTATTTTAAAAATGCAAATATATTAATATACAATTTCTGTCCAATTAACTTCTTGCGCTATAACGACGTGTCCGATACTGTACCGAGTTATTGAATTTTTAATATTTAAATCTGCAACTAAGAAAAAGTATTAATTTAAAATATTAATTCAAAAAACTTCAATATCTCGATTGTCCTTTTTGCTATTATAAGATATGAAATAACAATAAAGTCCCAAATAGGATGGGATGTTTATTGTAAGATCGCAATAAATGTCCCCTCGTAGCCCAAGAAGCTTGAGCATAGTAAAACACAAATATCAGAATTAAAATGTTTAAAACGGAACGAAGGTGAGGCTAAACAATCTATTAAAACATTTCGTATAGTGCCCCAATATTGTCTCAAATAACAATCAAAAACATTTGAATATTGTAACATCACAAATAATTTTCTATCATTTTCGATCTTGAGAAAATTCTTTCTGCAAATGTGATGATAATTAGTAGATTTAATATAATTTTCAGAACACAAACAAAATTTAGATACCAATGAATAATTTTTAAATAAATATTGCTGTAAACTCAGCGAGAAATCAATACATGCAATATCATCTTGCAACACCGTATTTAAATCATTGCACCATTTGAGAAAATTATCTTCAGTCAGTTTGTGAACATTATCCTAATAATATAAAATAAAAACCTTATGATGCCTCAAATTCTTGATAAATTTTAGATCTTTCTGTTATGATTAAATTAATAAATATTTTAAGAACACAGATAAATATAATATTCATGCAAAAATTTCAATTTGTTTTGACTCCTAAAAATTAATCTAAGGGTTTTTGCTATTATATTGTTTTTGTAATAATCATGATCAAACAAAAACATAAAAACGATGCGTTATTCAGGATGATGAAACGGACTCGACTAGGAAGAAAGAGATCAATGATGCTTGAAGATGAAAGAGAAGAATAAGCAGTTTTAAAACAGATCATATCCTAATGCTATTTCATTCTTTTTCCGAGAATGACATTGTTCTTTGCCTCGCAAATGGACAAATCTCTCGATATATAAAACGCTAATGTACGTGGCACAGAAATAAATCTTATTATTTACTGTAGAATGGCAACAGTCAAATGTAAACAAACAATCCTGCAAATTTTAGACCGCTTCATTGTACGTTTAAAAAGATGTACTGAATTAGCACTTGGCTTAGTTGCGGCTGGAGTTGCAAAATATTTTTAGAAACATACCGGAGAGGATTCGCCGTGTCACCAAAAAGTCCATAAAATTAGATAAAAGAAGGGGAAAAAAAAAAAAAAAGCTTCAAACAGAAAATTTAATCGAGCACAAAAATAAACTTAACTGCCGCCAGATGACTAATCACTATAGCTATTGCAAAACAATTAATTTTAAAGATATTAACAAATCCGTACAACTTTACCTTAATTTTAATAGTAATTTTTAATTCAATTGATAAATCATGCAGGAATGTTTTTAAAAGTTATGATGGAATTCGAACTCATTCATCAAAACATTCAATCGCGTACTTATAGCTTCGCAGTAGGATTTTGATTTCCACTTTTATTTCATAATGTATGCACTTTTTAATTTGCGATAAAGTTATTCAATTGCATTCATATTTTTCCGTCTTATGAAATAACAAAAAGTTTTTAAAAAAAAGTTTCATTCTATATTAATCATTTAACAATCTAAAGAATTAATAAAAAGGGCGAACAAGATGTTCATTAAAGGCGCCTAGTATATTATATAACACTAACGTATATGTTACCGTAATAGCTATTATTGCTTATTGTTGAATGAACAGTCAGATGTAAACAAACCGTCATACAAATTTTTCATTGAATGTTTTTACAGCGGCATTCAATTCATGCTTCGCTTAGATAATTAACAGAGCTACAAAATATTATTAGAAATTTTCTGGAGAGAATCCGTCATCACAAAAATTCTATTCATTTAGAGGAAAGAATATGTAAAAGAAATCAATATTATAGAAATAAGCGTCAAACAAAATTTAACCAAGCACGAAAATAGGTCTAATCATCGACAAATGAATAATCGTTATGACTGGTCTATGGAAATTGATGCTCATATCTTCCAAAACTATTATTTCATAAAAATGGTTTGTGCATTATCTTAAAATTCTAAAAATTACCTGTTTAATGACATCAATTTTATTTTCGTACAATTTTTCCCCCTTCCTTTTTTTTAAAAAAATTATTAAATATAATTTGGTACACAATCTGATTTTAATGCTATGATGAAATTCTTCATAATTATTTCATAAAAATGGTTTGTGCATTATCTTAAAATTCTAACAATTACCTTTTTAATGACAAATTTTATTTTCGTACAATTTTAAATTATTAAATGTAATTTGATACACAATCTGGTTTTGATGTTCTAATTCACCTATCAAAACACTTAAATGCAAGCGTTTGTCAATGATAAAATTAATATTTAAAAAACTCTTTAAATATTAATGTCTTGTTTTTAATATTAATGTTATGTCTTTGTCTTTCTATCGACATTAACTCCGAAGTAAGATTTTCCCTTCCGCTTTTATTTCGAGCACATACACTTTTTGATTTGCATCCATAATAATTTCTAGTACACTGGTTCAATTAAAGGCATGTCTTTTAGTCGTATCAAAGAACAAGGGGAAATTAAAACAATTTTCATTTCATATTAATCGTTTAATATTTTAAAGTCAATTTGAGCGAACAAGCTGGCAAGCTATACATTAAATTCTAAAATTTCTCGGAATTTTAGTTTTATAAATAGTGCACAGGTCCACAGGATATCATATAGCTCTTGCAAAGGGCAGGAATTTGAAATTTAGTTATTTTCCCAAGAGGATGCAAAAATTCGTTGACTTATTTGACACAACATGTTGATTTTGCACTGAGGGTGGATGAAATTTTCGTTTTCCCAGTACTCTTTTACGATTGATGCCCCCCCCCCAAAAAAAAAAAATCAAAGTGAGCAAATTATCGCCTCATCATAAAAAAATAATTTAGACGCTGAAAGTTTAGATAGTTGAAATAGTCTAAAAATTAGAGTCTGAAAATTTCCCTAACTTTACAATCCCAATCCCTAACTTGCGACAGCTTCTTGGTAAACTGTCATCTGTCGCAGTTTTTCTTATCCTGTTACATTTTCATAGTTCCAACCCTTATGAAATAAGGAAATGGCGGAGGAGGGGGTGAAATTTTCTTTTCCTTATATCTCCAGACATGAAGATCCATCTTTGCCAGTCGGCTTGCTGACAGGGATTTTTTTTTATATTTCTTTTTGGCTAAATGTAATTGAAAATCTACTTTTTCCCTCTACTTCACACTTTTGGAGATGGTCGCTTTTTCAGCTATATGACACAATCCCTCATCAATGGTCTATTTTTTTATATATATAGCATACAATCTGATATCATAAGCTTTATATGGATGAAATGATAGCAATATTTCAAGGTTAAAAACACACCTAGATTTGTAGTAGATACACCTATGGACTTGAGATTATTTAGTTGGTATGTACTGATATGATTATCAGTTTTTTTTTCCTGTATCTATATTTGACACAAGAAAAGCTGACTATTATATCAGAGAAAGATCAAAGACTGATATCCACGACTACAGTTTATTTACAAATATTTGCAGGTGTCACAAATATTTCGAAATTCTGCTATCTTTCTAGATTCTTACCGAAGCACTTCGACTTTCTCGTTCACCTCCTTTCTGAAATTTGTTTTTCTTCAACATTTTTTAGGCATTTCTATTGCTTAATCTTATGGCGTGTGTAGTAAATAAAATACCACATGCCCTTGCTGCCAAAAGAAGCGAGTGCAAAACTGTGGTTTCAGTCAATTGCAACTAAGATATTACTTTTTTTTTTTTTACTTTCTCGCATACAATGTATTGTTGTTGCTTCTAATGGCACGTGTCATAGACAAGCCAGCTGACAAAGTCAGCGATTTTAAGCCGAGAGAGCGTTTCTTGTTTTAGTAGCTCCAACTAGGACCAAGAGTACATCTTAGGTACTCACGCACCACATTCTCTTACACAACTCTTTTTACACATTCACACTCCTAACAGATAGAACAGATGAAGTTCTATCTGTTATCCGGGGACTCGAACCCGGGAAGCCCAGATCACAGGAAAGATGCGCTACCCCTATGCCAGGAAGCCGGTATACAATGTATGCAAAGAGAAAGTAAAAGTATTGTAACAGTTAGAAAATTCTAATTCGAGATTTTCAGGAATTTCCCTACCGGAGTCGGGAAAACAAATTTTTGGAATTGTGTCCGTCTGTGAACACGATAACTCGAAAACGCTTTGAGCTGGATAAATGAAATTTTGTTTATGACTAACACGAAATTCGTAGATTTCTGTCAAATTTTGGGCGAAATCCATGCGCAAAAAGTTTGTCCGCTTGCCCGAGTGCAAGTGAAAGCGATAACCGCAAAACGACGAGAGAAAGATGAATGAAACAGATTTAAGATCTTAAACGTAGATATGCATCAGATTTAAAACCACATCCGTAAAGGGATTGACCGTCTGGTGGTCTGTACTTTCAAAAGCATGTAAATGCAATATCTCGGAAACGTATTGACTTCAATAAATGTCATTTGGTATATGAATTTGTGACTACAATTGTAATTTTGTGTAAAATTTTGGTTTCAGTCGGTAGGAAAAAGTCGTCCAAAATACATATTCGGATTTTCGGTACATGTGTATAAAATGAATCCCAGTGATTATTCGTAAAAAATAGCCAAAGATAGCATTCTAATAGTCGCCAACGGCCTACAGTTAATAATACTCAAGACCATTTATTAGAGAGCATGCTAGAATGCTTTGGGAAGATCGCTCTCCATAGTTTAACTGATGTAAATTTGAAATTGCGAAATTCTATATTTCTTTACAACAAATACCCTTATTGAAATCTATGAAAATTACAATGATTTTTTCCTTATTCTTTGGGAAAATAAATCTGATAGATTTGGCAGGATATCGTTATTTCTTCATGTGGAATGAGAATCACTTTTTCCCTATAGCCTCGTTTACAGCAAGTACGGAAGAAAATAAAAATAAAATTTTTTTTTTAATGGAACTCAAACTCAATGTAAACTAAATAGACACAATTCAGCATTTACAATTATTTTACGACTAGAAAATTTAGATTTATTCACGTCCCCTCTTAAAGCAACACAAAAATTATTTTGTAATTTTAAACTGTGGTCAGATGACAAGAGCCACATCTGGCATTCCTTCTCCAGACTTTCTACGGTATTGCGTTTGGCCCTTGATTTAGCAGGCCCACACACGCGACTGATCTTCTGCGGAATAGAGAGTCCAACCTGGAACCTCAGATTTCGAAGCTGAGCTCTAATCACCAGGTTATTGCGATCTTGTAAGAAATGCACTGATCTCTTAGCTTACTTTGCTTTTAGTCTGGGGAAAGACACAGATTAATGGATGAAAAGTCGCCGGAGAAGTAAGCGGGGTTTCGTTTCTCCTGGGAGTATACTATATTGGAATTACTAGCATACTCTGGATATCTAGGCTAGTAATTACTAGCCTAGATATCAATAGAAATTGACGAAACGATGGCAGGAACTAAGGGAAAACCTAATTGCCATCACTGGCTACGATACAATCCCTTTTTCAGAAGATATATCCACTTTTATGATAGTATGTAACTCAACTCCCCCCCCCCAGCTTAATGTACCTCAAAGAAAAGTGAGAACCAACAAATATGATGGAGGCATGACCATCCCAAATCTGTGATAATTTCCTGTGATATATAATAATAGTGATGAGGCTATATTGGCTGCATTTCCTATGACGCACCCGTCTCTTAAGGGGGGGGGGTCTGTGCCAGTGTCGGCAATTGGGTGCAGACCACAGTTCTCGTGTTAAGTCACAGCAGCTCGGCCATTTAAAGTTACCGGGGTGCCTAAGCACAAGAAGAGTTTTCATTTATGGTTGTTTTATTTTAAAGCGTCCCATTTTATTAAATGATTTTTTTTTTCAAAGCGAATGTAAGTCATCTGTGCTTGCTGGTTTTATAACAATAATCAACATTACTTTACTCACTGATGGTTAAATATGGCTTTATAAACAAAGTAAGTGACTGTCAGCATACGAGACACGTTATTTTATAAAAGCCTGAAAATAATAATTGAACAGGGTGAAGATAGAAAAGTCCTCCTCCCCTAAAAGTCGAAAATCTAAGTATTCGGACCAAAATGGGGGGAAAAGGCAATTTCTTCATATGAAAATAACACGATATTCTTTAAATAAACGCCATTTTAATCTTCTCCGCCTTGTAAGTAGGAAAACAAATTTAAAATTTAAACATTGCTTAAAATTGTTCAAAATGATTCATGTTTGCTTTAAAAAGTAGAACAATTAGCCCTTTTTTGTTAAATCTAATATAAAAATGATTTTAAAAAACAATTTTGTTTTTGAAACGTCTTGGTTTATTATTTCTTTTAAAAATCCAAAAGCCAAATAACTTATCTGCTATGTTCTATGTATGCTAAGCATAAAAATTACAATGCTGAATTTAAAATATAAGCATAAATTTATAATGTATATGACTCGGTTCGGAGAAAAATTTTTTTAAAATGTTAAATAGTATACCACTTAATAAGGAAAGTATATATTTAAAACCTAAAAATATACTTTCTTAAATACATTTATACTTTTAAAGTTTTAAAACTGAGTCATCATTTATCAAGCACTTTATATAAACCTTTCAGGATATAAACCACTATGCTTGAAAGAGTTAAAAGTTTACAAATAGCGAAAAAAATACAACCATTACCAATAATTTTTGAAAAATTGCCTAGTTAATGAAGTAACAAAATTTTCAATGTTAAGAAAAAATGCCATAATTTAAAAAAATGAATATTTACTTTTCACTTAACTTATATATACCTCTCAAACTATCCATAGTGGAATAGACCACAAAATAAAAATTTTAATAAATAAGTAATTTATGAACTTTCAAAGTTGTCGATTATTTTTTGTTGAAATTGCTAGATGCTTTGAAGTGAAAGCTGAAACGGATCATGTTTTACATTCACTGTTTTAAAACTTTTGGCTTATTACACTCTCAATGTTTTCTGATACCTACAAATCGAATTTCATTAAATTTATTGAATTAGTTTTGAAGTATATTTTTCGATAATTAATCATAGCAAAATATTTTTCAGAAAATAAATTAAAAAATATGCTACTAATTCATAAAAATATACTGCAGACATATGTTGTATCGAATGCTTTTTAACATTATTGCTTGAAATAAGTAGACAAAGAGTTAATATAAACATTTTAAATATTTTGAAAAATTTTACAGCAAAAATAGGACAAATCATTCACTTCCGATTTGAAAAGATCACTAATTCCAGTTTCATTTTAATCTATCCTGTTTCATTAAAACATCTATAACAACAGTTCCATTTTATTAAAAATAAAAACTGTTTTTGAATCTATAATGCTGGAGTTTTATTCCTAGATCGTGAACTAAAATTCGAATTTTTCATTAAGAATTATTCGTTTTTTCTACTTAATAGAAAATGATTCAATGGAAGAAAGGAGGGAAAAAGGGGAGAAATTACAACTCCAATTTTTAAAAATATGTATTGAATTTCTTTTGAAGTAAATATTTAACGTTACTATTATTATATAGTTTTTTTAGTAGAACTGTTATTTTACTAATTTGCTTTGTTCATTCGCAGTTTCATTCATCAAGAACATAAGATAAATTAGTTATCTGCTTGCAGAAATATAAATTTTTTTATTTTTTTCTCAAGGAATTTCCTCAACTTGTGAAATGTTGTATCATTCTTTTAAATGGTTTAATTTCTTTGCTTTTTAATTAGATATCTCTAGTTTCAAGGATGTGTTATATTGATTCTACTAAAACCCATAAAATTCTTGAGGCAATATGAATACGGATATATACTTTTTGTATCAAATTATTATAACGATAATGACTTAATTTTAGCTTTTTCAAGTTTTAAAAATATGGCAATATAACGCACATATAATGCAGGGACACAAGGGTCAAGAGTTAATTGTGAAAAGCATTTACTTTTGTCAAAAATCTGTAGCATTTGACGAAATGACATCTACAAATTAAACGAATATTAACCACTGAATAGCAAATTTTTGATTATTTTTTGTTGCTAATTAATGTGCACATTTAATATTCACATTCGTCGGATATATCTCAAATTCGTTGCACAGACTGAATTTTACACGCCACTACGTATTTTGCATGAAAAAAAAAAAACGGTTTATCAGAACAGCGTAAAATAGTGTACTGTTAAATATCAGATGACATGCACGGTTACATGTGACTGTAGCATCAAGAGAATTGATGATAAGTAAAGTGATCTTTCAGGATAAGTTTCATGATAAATCATATCTGAATTGCTCTAGACAGTTGAAACCTGAAAAAATCGGAATTAATCTCGGATTTAAAGACGTATGACGAGATATCTTATTGAGAAATCTCTATCTTAACTGTTTTCTTTAAAAAAATTTTTTGCAAATAAATCATATTTATACTATCAGCAAATTTACCAGAAGGGTTGTTACCCGATGGGCTTAAATCATGGCCTTGATTCGTGGCGTTTGCGTCATATCAAGTAAATATACTTGAAATTGGCCAATATAAAATATTTTGAAGCTCGTGATAGGAACACACTTTTGTGCTCGAATAAGATTAGATAATACGTATTTACAGTTCGCGAAGTTTCACCTCTAATTTCTCAAGTTCGGGAATGACATCATTAAACGTGAGATAAAAGAATTTTATAAAAATTTGTTATCAGAAATTAAGATTAGAAGCAAGATAAACATAATGCTTGTCTTGATAATTACTTCTTATATGACAACTTAAGGAAGAAGTTCAAGCTTTGACAGTTTGAGTTATTTCTTAGATAAAGAAACATTGCCCTTATAAATTGAAAGCTACACAGACATACGGCTGCACACTTAAGTGTTACATAATTAAGACTGACCTTTTCCATAACGTTTTATTCGTTTATAAATATATCTTATATATACTTTAATTATGGTCTTCGTGTATAAGTACTTAGAGCTCAATTAACCCTTTACACTCGGATGGTAATTCTCACTCATCATTCAAGACGGTGCATCAGTTTGACGTTTTATTTGTTTATTTTTTAATTGTTAAAAATAATTACAAAATGGTACGAAGATACGGAAAATAATTCGGAAAAATATAAATTAAAACAATTATACATATATATTTTCGGAGCAATGCACAAGTCCTTGTCTTAAGTGAATAAATATGCATCGAATTACTTTTCCGAGTGTAAAGGGTTAAAGAAAATGTATTAGAACAAGCGGAATACAATTTCAGGTACATTTTATTTAAACCATGGCTAGAGTCAACAAGAGGTCGGTTGTGAACAGTAAAGCACACAAGATCTCTCTGAGTACCCCGCACCACTTACTGATTTTATAAAATAAACAGCGGGAATGATCTCTCCAAAGCACCGTTGTATATTCTTTCATGGTATCATCTCGCTCCTTCCCTTCCCACATAAAACTGTGGACATTGGGCAAGGTCATGAATTGCACTCAATTTTTTTATTTTCAGAGTCCCACATGTAAAACTTATTGCTTCGAAGTATAAAAAAAGATGCAATTTAACTGCATGCCGTTGGCAAACAACAGTTATGAAATATTGATATTTGACTTGAATTTAGCATTTCTACTGAATTTCGTGGGATCTTTGGCGATTAATCGTTAGCATGTGGCTCTTACTCAAGCACTAGAAAATCGAATATGTATTTTCGGTATCTTTTTCCCGAAGGAGAGAAACCAAAGTTTCACATGGAATATATTTGTAGTCAAAAGAAAACATTCTAAATTTCATTGATTTAAGTCTTTGCGTTTCCATGCGTGCGAAAGTATTGGATATGGATCCCCATTTTAGCTTCTAAACATGAGTACTAAATTTTATCTATCTAGCTCTTTACTTTTTGCAATTAATTTCATTTCATTGTATTCGGAAAGCTGGATAGACTTCCTCTGAATGGATTTTGTTCAAAATTTGATAGAAATCTATAAGTTTGGAGTAAAGTTCCTATATCAGATTTCATCTGTCATGATAAAAGCGTTTTTGACTTATGTTCATAAACAGGCAGGCATAGTTACAAAAATGTATTTTTTGAACTAGGGGATTTCTGAAATGTGTAGATTCTACAAAATCTCGAGTTTGAATTTTTTGACGATTACAATACTTTTTCTTTGTATACTTCATATAAGAGAAGTAAGTCATATCACTGACTCTCCAACCCGCCCGAAGCCACACGGATAAAAATACTGAATAACCAGACCGGCGCAACAGCAACACTAGCGGGAACTGTGGTTGAATCCTAAGGGCCATCACCGGCCACGGTACAGCCCTTCCCGAAGGAAGTACGTGCCGTCATCGATGGGAGGAGCCCACCTTTTAGTGTACCCTCCAGGGTGGCGAGATCTAACCACCATACCGGAAGCAACTCATTTTCATTTCGAGGTGTCCCCCCGGGGGGTTATATAAGAGAGGTAAAAATGCCTACATCTATTTGTTTCGTTTTTATTCGAATTTATATACATTTTAGGTGATTTATGAACATCGACAAACATCTATCATTTTAGGTCGGATACTTTGAATCTCATTTCAAGATTGAAAATAATAAATTACCTCAGATCCAGCATTAGTTAAGAACGATTTACCTTCTTAGGCATTTTATCTACAGAATCCGGAGTAAACAAAAAGAAAAAAAAATCCCTGATATTATCAATAATGTTGCCATAAACATATAGGAAAATGAAACTTGCTTATTCAAGTATATTATATCAAGTAATTCTTATAAAAAGTTGGATTTTATAGGTTAAAAAAAATTAGTGATCTTTCATCATCAGTGAGATAAGAAATGCCAATTTGTGCAAAGCAATAAATAGAGAAATGCAATGAATAATTTTGTTGCATAAAAATTGTTTCAAATCAACTCTGCACGAGGCCCCGCTTTTGTTTGGGTCAGCCCTGATCATAAGGAACCATTCTGTGGAGAAAAAAAAAATTCGAGTGTTCGCCACCCCGCCTCCCTCAACAGGGGAATAAGTGAAAGCTGATTTTGAGCAGTAAAATAGATATAAGGCATAAAAACTTAAAAGAACATTTTAAGTGATTAATATTTAACTCAGAAATATTCATCCACAGTTGCGTCCCCCCCCCACCTCTACTTTTGCAAAAAATGAATGTAAATTATTTAAATTTTCGTCCGCAGGATCTTACTTTTAATGATTTGTGGTTGAAGGATAATTTAGAACGACTTATGTACTCTGTAAATATAGATAATTTAGCGTGCAATGCATGTACAAATTGCTTCAACCAATTCCAGTATGTATATATTACACTACGTAAAAACATCAGTTAATTACGCACCTTCGCCGTGCTTACATACTACACAGACTCTTAAGGATTCATTTTATAGCGAGATTAAAGGACATTAATTATTTTTTCCTATTTAGATATAGTGTATAATTTTTATTTTTAGACACAAGTACTAAACTATGTGCATTTTAAAAATTTATCCATATTTAAAATTAAAAAAATTAAAATTTTTAAAAAAGTTTCCATGTTTAAAATAAGATTTTTTTAAAAAAATGTTATGTGCAAATTAAATATTTATTTTGTTTGGAAAGTACATTCTCGTATTTCATAAATTTTTGACACTTCCTAATTGAAGATTCTTTTCATGCGGTCTCTCTCCACTGTATAAAAAAATTTAAAGTGCTGTAAAAATTATATTTTACAGCTAATTATGAAGATTCTGAATATTTTTTGTGCGATTTGTTTAATGCAGTCCCATATACCGCAATAGAAAGTATGATTGCAAATAATCTCATATTCAGAAAAACAATGATACAACATGTGTAAAGGAAACATATTGACCTTTACACGTTATGAAAGGAAAGAGGCAAAGTTGCAAAAAATACGGTCTAAATAGTCAAATCAACAAATGAATAGCAAAAGTGTAAAAATGCTACTAAATGTTTCAAGTGAAATGCAACTACTGAAGAACTATTTCTATGCTTATTAAATTTTAGTCAATCGCATAAAACTGTCATTTTTATATTTTTAGGTTACTTTTTAATATTAGCCTGCATTGCCACTGAAGATTCTGGTGCAGGAAGTGTAAACTTTTTTTAAAAATTTTTTTCCTTTAATAAATTAATTCTCCATGTTCTAAAAAGTATGCATATAAAATTATCTCGTTTTTCTCCAATATACTTTTTGTAAATGAACTCTAAACTGATATACTTCAAAGCTCTACGTTTTTTCACTCAGGAACTGTACCAACCCTCCTCCCCTCCGATTTTCGAGACCTTATATGCGGCATATAGGCAAACGAATAATAATAATAATAATTGAGGACGAAAAACAAAATTTATAATTCAAGACATATTCAACTGAATAAAGAATTATAAATAAAAATAAATAGCTGTTCAACAGATTTTAATGAAATGTTTGAATTCAAGTTGATATTTTTGAACCTTTTTTGCTACTAAATAATGAAAAATTTGAAAAGAAGCACTAAGTTTTCAAGACTTTACTTGGAATCCCTGAAAATTTAACTATCTCTGGTCATGTGATTCTAATATGAAGTCACACTTTAATTAGATTTTAAATAAATTTTTGAAGTGAATTTTATAAATATTTTTTTAACTTGAAAATTTATTTTCTTTGTTTTTCTCCCCACACTTTCAACTATCAAACCTTCCAAAGGATTAAGATCCATTGACCTGAAGCTATTTTTTGCTCTATAATTGAATGAAGATTCATAGATCAGGATGTTGGGAATGGAAAAGCGCCACTGGAAAAGTATTAGAGTAAAACAAAATCAAAATTCTTGTTAGTTTTTTTAAATGTGCCGTTTTAGTTTCAAACGTAAGAAATTTAAAAATAAATTGTGTTAAAACCCAACGTAATTCATTAGTAAATCAAAATACTGAAATTAAAAACTTTTTTTTCCGTGAAACATTTTGTAGAATGGAAAATTTCCAGTTATTGCATCTGAAGACAAATTAGATCTATTTAATTATTGAATTCGTCAATTTTAATTAAAAAAGTTATTTTACAATAAATTTTCTTCTGGTAATCTTATTCTGAATTTCTTTTATTATTTAAATCAGTTTTAGCGCAGCTGAGTTACAAATCGCGTGTTATAATGACATCCTAAAGTGTGTATTGTAATGGGATGAAAAATTGATTAACTATTATAGACAACCTATATTAACAACCTAGATTAACTATTATATACCAGTTTTATAAATATAGTACTAGATGCAGACATTCTGAATATTCTGCAGAAATTTTTTATGGAGCATCTTATTTCTCAAATTTTCTAACTTCTCGTATCATGCATTTGACGGATAAAAATTCGGTTTCTCAACCTAGATTAACTATGCTTAAAAGTTACTATTCGAGAATACATTTTACAAAATACATCTAATTGTTTAGTTTCCATTAATTAAAAATTCGGTTGTTGTTCTGCTAAAACATGTCATATTGTATAGGCCTACGTCAAAGCTGAGATAGCAAAGATTCTATTTAATTATAAGCAATACTTATGATTATTTTCATTCAGAATTCAGTATCCGAAAATGAAGAATCATACTCATGATCCTTCATTTTCGGGACCTTATTATTAAATAGGCAACTACCTAAGGGCATAGAGATTTTTCCCTTTGGTATTTTCAGAGTAAATTCATTTCAGCGCCTTTATTTAATTTACGAAAATTCCGGGTTTGAACTTATTGAAGTAAAAATCAAATATAGCTTACATTTTGGAACATTTCTCAAGCCCCATTCTTAATCAACTACTTTGATATTTTCATATTATGTTGCCTTGTAATTTAAAAATATGTTTAATTTTGTTGTGAAAATTGTTTATATATTTCATTTTCTTTTTACGCAAGGTACTGAAACCCACTTCTCTTGAAAGTGACCCGCAATTATTCGCTTCTTTATTTCTGTTTATCAAAATTTTATATTTAAAATTGCTTAACCAGATACTTTTTATTGATTTTAATTTAATCTATGTATAGAAGTTCGGTAAAAAAAAGGGGTACCCCCTGAAATTTCACTGATTGTGAACTTCTAGAGAGTTAATCTAGTCCTAGACTTTTCACATACACATTTGTAATAAACTAAAACGTGCATTTCAGGTATATTATTATCTACCATAGCTCTTAAAACTAGTCGCATATAATTTTTAAGTGTTTATAAAAATAATAACAACATCAACGTTTTGCCAAAGGAATTTTCTCTTCATCTTATATCTCTATGGTAAGAAAGTAAAAATAAATTTCAAAATTGATATATATTACCTGTTCTCAGAAAGATATACGACGATCAAAAGCAAAAAAATAGGTATCGTCAATTGTTAAGCATAAAAGAGTTTCGCATCCGGAGAGGAGATTCTGCATTTATTAGTTACAGTTTAAAATATAGCTTCGGTATTTTCATGAAACATTCTACCGGAAAAGTGGCCTGGTGGTAAGGTTTTGACTTGGATTCGAACCCCGATTCCACTTCAGAATCATTATATAAAAAGACCTGGTGCATGTTAAATCCATCGGAATTGAAAAACATCCAGATGATGCTGTGCGGTTTGAGAGACAAGTATCATTCTTATCATCTGACCATCATTCAAAACTATAATATTCGTCCCAGAGTAACTTTGTGTTGGTTCAAAATGAGACGTAAATATAATTTAACTAAACTTAGGAGAAAATTACCGAAATTTTGTGTTTGTAATCCAGATGAGACTGCTAGTTCATGAAATACAAATGCATTCGAAAAAAGCCCAGCCTTTATGCACCAACACGAAAGTTTCAGTATTTTAACAAACGACGTAATATAAATACATGGTTTTATAACAAAATTTAAAAAAGGTATTCAAGTGTGAAATTCCTATTATTTCTTTGAATATGTATACACAACACAGCAGCCAATTTTTGACTAAAGAAGAGTTTAAGTGGTGAAAATGATGAAGATTGTATTCAAAGGAGGACTTTTGATTAGGCAGATTTTGTAGTTACATAGGATCGCTGAGCCGAAGGAGCCGTAGGCAGGTCGATCAAAACAGTGTTATTAGCGTCCTTATTCTGTAGTAATTAAATTTATATAAAAACACTTCTATGAATTATAAAGTATTAGAATAATATTAAGATTTTTTATCACGTATAATTGGTCAGATTCCTAACAGTTTCATTACAATCATTTTATTATTACAGTGTTATTATAATCACCCAGCGTATGCTTAGATAATATTGCTGTTCATTCTCGGATTCAAAAACCAGAGTTCTTGCGCATTCTTCGGGAGTCGTTTATTTCCTCAAAAAAGGGGTGAGAGGAAAGCTGAAAGGAGGATATATATACAATTACCAATAGGGTGAAATCAGAATATTCCCGGAATTAAGATGCGTAATAACTGCTCTCTTTCTGCGTAGCACCCCTTAGTGAAGTACAGTCGTCGAAACGTGCTGGATCAGTACAAACGTAGATGCTGCACAGTCATGAGTCATAATAAAAGAAAAATTACATTTTCACAAATTATCATCTAAAATAAATAAGAATGTTTATTAAGTATATTAAATTATCAGCATGTTTATTAAGTCGGGTCAGTATGTTTAGTCAGCATGTTTATTAAGCTAATAAAATGTAAAAGAGGGACCTCATACTATGCATTGCTTAACGCTGCAAAATGTGTACATCCGCCACTGATGACACTATTTACAAAGATAGAGGAGAGTATAAAACGAGTACTGTCACTGAAAAAAAAAATCAAAATAATCTATCTGTAAATACTAAAAGTTTGATTTTCGTTTTTTAATCCCTCATGCGGAATTCTCGAAATCTCTCTAATTCCATTTGATTTCCTTGAAACAAAAATTGCATCAGGAGTATTCATTTAAATTAATACCTACCCTATAATTAAAGACACTTTTGGGTAATTCCTCCTCCCTCCTCCTCCCAGGGCAAGCAACCCAGCAAATTATCACTACCTGAGAATTCTGAAAAAATTTCCTTCCCATGAAATGACAGTGAAACAAGCTTTCATTTTTATGGAGCCATCTAGTGATAAATTTTCCAAACAAACTTAAAGTCGAAGATTATTGTAAATAATGAAATGCCTCTTTGAATTACTGGTTAATTTTTTTTGTTTTAGTTTAATTTTTTAATTTTTTAATTTTAGTAATTTTACTAGAATATCTATTTTCTTTCTTTATTTTTTTATATGCATATCATGGAAAAAATGACTAAAGTATTGAAATTCTTAAAAAAATGAACCATAATTATTAGTTCATTTTCTTCTTACTGACAAATGAAAGCAATTAATTGTAATATATTACATCAAAATACATATTCTGTTAAAAATAACACAAAAATGTATTATTTTACAAGACTTGTCAAGTGTAATAAAACGTAACTAGTTATGTATCACTAATATCCCAATATATTAAAAATAGTGATTACTTATATTTTAATTGACTTTTTTCATATTTCAATAATTACACATATTGTTGCCCTAACATTTTATTACTTAACACATTTGTAATTGGAAGTAATATTCTAATTTACATATATGAATTAGCTATTCAACGAACAACAAAATTTTTATTTCATATCTGTAAAAAGAAATTGTTATAGAAAAATCTCGATTTAGCAGTTTTTTAGAATGATTTTCTGCTTCTATTTTATTTACAGCAAAAATGCCAGAATACTTTTAGTTCGTAAATTCTGGCATAGTGAAGAAAATTATAGCATGTTTATTTATGACGCATGTAAAATTACCCTCATTTCAACATTCGTATCTATGAAATAGAATAAAAAGAAATCTCTATTCAGAGAATTTCAAGAATGATCTGCGAGATATTACACAGTTTCGTAAGGCACTTCCATAAATTGGTTTCCCATGGAGTATAATACCGTGTACCTTCTCGACAATTCCATTGTATGAGGTAGCAAGAAAACATTTCAGTCTTTTTTCGCAATTCTTTCATAACAAACGGGAATGAATGATATTTCTTTTTCTAGTACTTGAGTTGTATCAACAACAACGACTTATGTATCTTAGCAGAAATTGGCTTATCTTTTTCAGCCCATTTGGCGCCGTCTTTTCACTAAATGATGACTTTTGCAAATAAGAAAATATTTAGAAAATATCGACGTGAAAACAAATAAATATTCTGAGAATATTTCGGTGTGTAAGATGGAGGATACTTGAAAATCTTCTAGATTTATATCAATTAAAAAAAATTAAAATGACAAGCCAAGACGTATTCATAAATAGAAACGCTTACGGGATAAACATGTAGAGAATGTTTACATATGAAATAAAACAATCATCACATTTTTAAAAAATTTTTTTGCCTTCTCGAAATATTTTGAAGAAATAGTTGATAACAATCTGTAGGCAGATTGTCAAAAAAAAAAAAAAAAAAAAAAAAAAACATGTAACTTGTGAAATCAAGAGATAGAATAAGCATTTGTGATCAGAGGATCAGAATTTTAAGCCCGGATTCTTTCAAAATTTATGGTGAATATATTAGAAAGGAATGTTAGAACAATATTTTTAGAATTTAATTACCAGTTTTAATCCCTTATAAGAGGCGATCCCTTATAATATAGAATAAATATAATATAGAATGATTCCTTATAATATAGAATAAATATAATATAGAATGATCCCTTATAATATGCAATTATGAAATTCATTACAGGATAAAAACCAGATAATACTAAAAATGGAAAAGTTTTTTAAAAACACTTTTTTCTTTCTTCTTAGTAAAGAAATGAAACTTCAAAAGATTACATTCTTTTGTGGCCCTATGTGACGTGTGATGAAGGTAAGTGTATGATTCCTACTATGTCCGAATATCTCTAAAGAAACCTACGCACGATCATTAGAATACAACTGAAAATGACACTCGTCATTCACTATTATTCATCAGTCTATACAGGTCGAAGCTGATCGATCCCTGTATATTGCAATTGGAATCAATGGTATACAGAGGTGAGAGGTAAGTGGTGAAATGGTCATGCAAGAGTAAATTCCTTTTTTTTCTTTTTTCAGTCGTTTGTTAATAATCTTGTTGGCGACTAGTGTCCGATATCGAATGGTTGATAGCTAAGAATCTGGAGTTGAAATAATCGATCTAACAATTACTCTTTTCTGTTTTGCTATGTATAGATCAATCACTACCGTTCTGACCCCAGTAACACACATATACTGTACAATATTGTTTGATATTAAACAAGATTCGCATTATTATATAATACTATTGAATAATATAATATCGTATAATATTGTGCATTATGCTATCCTACCTGAAGATGATGGAATTTACAGTTGTTCATCCAATTCTGCCTATATTATCAATAATCCGTTCGCTTCGAACCAAATGTTGAAAGGCTCTTCAATTTGTCCATCCGAATTCATTCGATTCAATGGTAAAACCTCTTTCGATCTCAAATTGAGCACAAAATAATGAACATTGTTACCGATGAGATACATTATACTTTCGAAATGGAACAGAAATTCTACCCAAAAATTCGAGAATCGTTTTTTACTTACATCTGCTGGATACACAGATTCGAAGCACTATAACAACGATTATTCATTTATTGATTGCCAAATTTTAAACATTTGCAAGCTTAGTTGAAATGCCTTCGCCAATGAAATTCCGTAATAATTGGCTTATTCTTTTCTGGGAATGGTAGTTTTTTGGAATTTTGGATTGGGATCGCATAGCCCTGCCTCTCGATTCTGAATGCAGATAAGCTAACATTAAATTGAATCAATTATTAAAATAAATTTTAATCTTGAAATCATTCGTTATGTTTACACATGTTGAACAGGGCCTGCTTAAATTCATTAAGAACTCTTAAGTAATGTAAATTTTGGGGTTCTCATTTTCGCTCTAGAACTTCCGTCATCAGATATTTTTAAATGATTTTTTAATTCCCTGTATAAGCAATTTTACTTAGCGAATTCTGATGAATGGATAATACATGTAATAATTGTCCCTTTCGATAAAGTTAGTTTCAATATTTGAAAATTATTCACGATGTAAATTTAAAAGCAGTTCTAAACGAAATAATAATAATAATAAAAACTTTTGAATACAATTTAAATACTATTTAATTACAGAGTCAAAGCCCTTTAAAATTATAAATTTATAATTTTTTTTTTTAGTTTTTAAATATCATTAAGCTTGCAATGGTTAATTTATTAGAAATATTAGAATAGTGATATACATTTAAACGATACTTCATTTTAGTTAGAATATGTTTCAGTGCATGTTCCTTGTAAAATAATTGAACACATATATATGTAATGATATTTTAACTCTTATTTTCATTTTAATTAATTTCCAAGATTTTATCTTAATTTAGCCCATGCTAACTTCATTCTAAAAATATTCTCTTATTTCGTGATCCAATTCCACTTTCTCTACTTAATTAATCCAAGAGTAGATTTGTAAAATTGCTGAATCGGCTAAACGCCGATACTTTCACACGCTCTGCGTGAAGGGATAGAAAAATGTCCAGTAAGCACATTCTTTTTAAAAGATCTCTGTGTTTCCCTTACTTGTGATTGACATGCATCAGAAATCCCTATCAGAATCTGAATAATATATTAGTACTATCAAAAAAATATTTTCCCTATTAATATCTCATGTTATTTAAGATGAGGGATAATTTATTTCTCTTTCTTCCCCACTTCTGTTTTTGCGCCGAGCAGAGAGCGGACGTGCCTTGTTCGCGCCTTCTTGTAAATATTTTATGCCTTCTCGGAATGGATTAAAGCGAATTTAAAAATGCAAAATGTCTCTTCTATGTCTTCGAAACTGCATTCTGCTTCAAACAAAATTAATGCTTATATATATATATATATATACTACAGAATGCCATCTACCGCATTTGTGAAATTGTGTTTACAATATCATATATATACAGGGTGTCTCAAAAACCTTGACCACGGCTTTTATTCCTTAACTATTAATCACAGACTGTAAATTACAAAGTTGCGTAAAAAAAGGTGTAAAATATTGTGAAATCGATTAAAATTTTCAGGGGATTAAACTTTAAAAAATACAAAATTTAAATTTTTATATGGACCTTGTACAAAAAAAATTCCCCGTGAGTAAAATGCGCCCCATCCTCTAATAAGGTCATGTACAAAATTTCAGAATTTTATCATGAAAACTCTCAAAGCTATGTTAAAACAAAGTTGGTGAAGGGTCAATCACAAATTAAAATGCAAATGTTTACAGCTCCAGTGCAGATGACGCCGTCAATAAAAGCCGCGCTCAAGGTTTTTGAGACACCCTGTATATATAATGTAAAAGGTGAGTCTGAAATATTCTAAACATAAATTAGTTTAAGTCGCACAACAATTAATCTTTTTTTACTCTTTTATTTATGATTAGAGAAAATACAGTAAGAAAGAGAAAATACTGTAACAGCAATAAAATTCCATCTCGTGATTTAAACAAACCACGTTTTAGCCTCAAAACCCGAAAAAGTAATTATGTCTGTTTACGATAACATAGAAATGCATATTTCGGATAGTTTAATTAACGGGTTAAATGTCTGTCAACGGCAAACAAATATTGTAATTATGTATCAAATTTTGGACCTAATCGGTCGAGAGAAAATTGTTCTTCTGTACTGTTCTAAAATATACATTTTATTCTCTTCACTAAGCTAAGAAGATAAACATAAAATGAACCATATTTGAGCAAGTATGTAATTAGTATTGATTAGTAGATAATTGTGAGGGAAAAAAAATGTTGGCCAAATAGGAAAAACTTGGGGAATCACGTCACTTAAAGCAATTTTTTTTCTTTCTATATTGTATAAAATTTTAAATAAGGGCATTATTCAGTTTTACAATTTTTTTACACATTAGATAAATATAGATTACTTAAAAACTTAACATAGTGGCATGATTATCATAGAACCAGGGTAATTTCGTCACACTCTTGGGGTAATGATGTCATTCTCTTTTAAACTATAAACAATGAATTTCAGATAAAATTGAAAATATTATATATCAGTTAAACTTACATTATCATATTTCACAATTGTTTTTATAAACATAACAAGAAACTAAATGTTTTCAGTTCCTCAAACATGGCAAATTTATTTCAGAAATAGATTACATATTTTTACAGTCATTAATGAAACTGCTTTGTCTGATAAAAGTCGCATTCATAATTCTCTGCACTTTAAAGTCTGCATCTATCCATTGTCACGAAAAGTGCGCTGGTAGCGTATTTTATCTGTACCATGCTCTCTGCAAATTACACAAATCTTAGCGTCCATTGAAAAAAATATCAAAAGCATCATCACACGACAATTTTCCCATCTAAACTCAGTAGAAGACATTTAAGGTGTTATTCTACAGCTATAATTTCTTTTCTAATATCTACTCTCAAAGTGGTCCGTAAAATATTAAACCTTAAGATCGAAATTTTTATTGACTTCCCCATCCAACAATTGCTTTAAGTTGTCCATTTTGCCTTCCCATTAGTTCTTTTTCCTATGCTAGGCATCTGAAAAGGTAAGCAAAAGTTTTTTGAGATGCATAGATTTATAGGATTATGCCTCTACTGTGGCGGTATGCCTCCAATTTTGATGGCGCCATTACTCTGGTAGAACAATATGGTAGATGATCCTAATTCTCTACAAAGATGTTTATGCACAAAAATTGTGATATAAAAATATAAATGAATATTTGTAGACACATATTATAATAGAATATTAGTGCTTATACATAGTAATCATGACTGTAAATTTACATAAAAAGACGTTATTTATGTATAAGCGACAAATTATAAGAAAATTTTAAAGAAAAATGTTTTTTCACAATAAAAAACACCTCTCTATTCAGAGCTTTGATGAACAGATAAATTTCCCCTCTCGCTCACTAATATGCAATACGTATTGGGACTTCCTTACCGGCTAAGTTTACTGCGTGCATGGCACGATGGCATTACTCCGTATGGCGCTATTCCTCAGGTCTTTATATACATATTTTATATATATTATATTTTTCGGCAAAAGATACACGAACTCTTGTCTCCGCAGAAATAGTCCTTCCTTTATTAGTCCGCCGACCTACTAATGTTTATAGTACCTTATGCATTTAGTCTGATGTCAATGACATATGCATGACGCTTTTCGCCATAGGTACTATAAAAGGAGAGAAATCCTCATTTCTTTGATTTCAATGCATAGTTCAAGAATTCGTTTCAAGTCTATTATGAATCCACCTAAATTAGTTTTTATTTCATTCATAGGGAGAAGATGAAAGACAAAAGAGGAAAAGATGTTAACATTCTATTTATCAACACAGTAAAACCCGATAATTAGCAGGATTAAGTGGTGCATCAACTGTAGGCAATCTGTAAAACTGAACTAGCCACAGGAACAATAACTATGCAAGTTTCGAATTAGAATAAAATAATGTGATTGAAATAAATGAGGTAAAAAAAATCGAAAGAAAATGTACTTAATGTACGTAAATGTATGTAAGCACGAAAGTCAAAATCTAACAAAGAATTCCGGAAATGAGCTCATTTTCTTATCCCTCTGAGCGTAAAATAGCCCCAAAACGATATTCTCGGATTCTAGAAGCAAACAGTATACTATTGTGTTTGTTTGCTTTCTTCTTACAAAGCAATTCATACATCGTTGACGTCGTTCATATATAAGAAAAATAAATCTGAAAAATAGCATACAACATAGCTCATATACGACACACAGATATTTTACAAAGCATACATCAGACGGTTTTTTAATACTCTGTTGAAGCTTCATTATAAGCCAAAGTACTTGAGATGCAACAAGTAATTGTACAAGTATTTGTTGCACCCTCACTCCATGACTTTCAGAATCATCTAATCTTTTTGAAGAATTTATGAAAAATGAAACTTGCCTTTCAAAATTTCTTTTATTTAAGAATTATTAACTAACGATGTATTAAGTTATGGTAGATAACAATGTTGAAAAGTCAAATTTTAGAGAAAATATCGAATATTTATTTTATTCAATATTTATAGTTTCTGAATAGTTTTATTAATAAAGCCATTTAAATTTTGATCCCGTGTTCATTCTCTGTGAAGTTACATTCACTTTTATATTCTCATAATTTAAGTTTTAATGCAATTTCATATTTTAAAAAGCTATTTTCTCAAATTCTAAATTTTGGACAAATTTAAAATATAAATTAAAATCAAATGCATATTTTTGTTTAAATTTGCTACAATGATATATCATTTTGTTTTTGCAGTTTCTGGGGCATAGAATACATAATCTGCTCATTTGAAATGATTTTATAGTTGCTTTATAGTTTCATTTTGTAAAAAAATTAAATTTCATGTAATTAATCAGTTAATCCATGACAAATCAAAGATAAACAGAAATACAGCTATCTCTTAATTCATAAACTAGTTAATATATTTATTTCCAAAATTCTGAATTTAAATTCTTTTAATCTCTCTTTTGTAAAAATTCAAAAGTAAATCATTTTATAACATTTTCCAAATTATCTACACCAAACATAGTCACATGCCTTTAGGGAAAAATATATATAAAGATTATCGCTCAAAAATTTGAATTCTAAAACTCTGAATAAGTACAGATAAACAAAATCTTAAAGAATTTTAGATTTTACCTTTGAAAAAAATATTGATAAATATTAATTTCAATTAAAAAAAATTATTATGAAGACAAAACAGACAAAAACCACTTTGAAATTCAAAAAATAAAAAAAAGTATGTAGATTAGTAAAAATTTTACAACAGAATTTGGGGGCCCAGAAATCAGATTTCGTTTTTGAAATAACTGTGATTAGAATTCTGTTATTGCTAATAGATTCATTCATTTTTAGTTAGATTAGCTTCTGCTTTGAAGAAACACAAGAGAATTGTAAAACAAAATTCCCCTTGAACAGAATTTGAACCTAGTGCAGATTATGTCAATTAATTAACAAATATAAAAAAAAATAGAGATGGGGGGAGCAAGAATTTTCTTCTCTGATGCTATAAAGAATATACAGTTAAAAATTATGAGATGAAAAGTACAATTATATAGTAATTTCTGCACATTAGCATCTCTTGAATTCATTCACTACAAAATATCAAACGAATTCTATGCATTGCAGGAGGAAAACAGAGAGAGAGTGCTATGCCTCAGATTAATTTGTAAAAAACTAGAAATGTTTCAAATCTCCATGTTTACACAAGAAAAAAAAAGTTAATTTGAAATTTTTCTGTTCATATATCTAACTTGTCTGTTCGGCAAAAATATATAAAACTTTCAACTTGTTTTTTTTTGTGTGTGTGTCTGTGTAATAACTCACAAATACTTCATTTCTCAAATTATGGTCTTGAAAGCCCAACTCAGATTATGGAGCTCTAATGCTTTGTACCAATAATACCTCCACAGATCGCCCCCCCCCACACACACTGCTTTGAAAGGTAAAGCAATCCCTAACAATAAAGTTTGAAAATTAAATCTAAATTCACTTGCAAAATTGACAATAGGTTAAGAATTTATTGAATTAATTTTTAACTATGCGTTCTTCACACCATTCTTTACCTTAGCAACTATCTTGTATTTCACTGGCGATATAGGGAACACACTAAAATAGACTTTAGCCATATTAACTATGCAGCTTTTGCACTCTTATCGTGAATTTAACTAAAAACTACCATACATTTTAAAATCATTTAAAAAAGTTGACATTAAATCATATTAACTATAAAGCCAATAGTCATAATAAAACTAACTTCAAACGAAAAATAAAATACTTTATTGGAATATGATTAACGATTATCACATAACAAAATTTCAATACACAACTATAAAAAATACATATATGAAATTTCATCTATTTTCAAATGGAATGTGGTATAAGTCTTTTTTTTTTCAGTTGGTATGATCTTGTTACAAAATTATACCTTAATTGCTATATTTGTCAACATACAATATTCAGAGTAAACTTGATAAATAATAAAGTAAGTACTAATAATAAAGTCTTTCCTACCCGACATTCCTTTTTATATTTCCTACTGAGTTAAGTACTACAAAAGCAAAAACAAACAAACAAAAAGAGCTATGTTTTTAAGTATAATTGCAGTAAAAAAACATAGCAAACATTTCTGACAATAAAACCTTAATCATCAGAAAAATAAGAACAGTTAATCATATTGATTTCACTACCAAATAATTGCACAATGAGTGATTTTAAGTGTTATTCAATCCTTTGGAATGCAAACGACTGCAGAAGTATCTTCTATATTACAGTTCTAAGGAAATTAAGATAACGAACTGATGCCAAATTAAATTAAGAGTAAGATAATTTGTTTCCTCTAATTTCAGTATAAGTAGTAATTTAAGGTACAGTGATAAAAATTAAATCTCATAATAATAATAATAAAATATAATAATTTATCATTTAAAAAGACTATAATTTATAAATGGTGTAATTTCTAATGATATCAAAATGATACTGCATACAGAGATTTTAGAGTTACATTAAAAATACTCTTGTCTCATATAGTAAAAGAAAAAAAAATAAAAAAAAAAAATAAAAAATAAAAGCTGAATTTTGAAAGCTTAAAATAAAACTTAAAGTGATTAAATGGTACAAGTAAATATTTAAAATGAACAAGTATAAGTAGTCCTAAATCCTGGTTTTAGTCTCTCGGCGATTCCAAGAAATATTTGAAGGTCTGCAGAATTATTCACACCAAATAATGTCATAATTTCACTTTCAGCTAAAGTTCCTTTACATTGCCTACAAAATATGAAAGACAGTAATTCTACAATAAGCAGAAGTAAACAATTAAAAAAAATCAATATTTTAATTAATGTTTTTTGCCATGCAATATCAAATTCACTTTTGATATTATGAATTTATAAATGGTACGCATATATTTCATTCCCTTCATTAATATCATGATACAATGACAGTGTATCGCAATGATAGTGAAAACTGCAAAGTATAATAATAAAAATGAGAAAAATTATGCAAATGTATATGACTGAACTACTCAAAGATATTTCTGGATTCTTTCTCCACTACCTGTCACAGAAAATATTCACACTTTAATATACAATTGAAATTCATATAAAATTAATTAATATGCATTTTATTCAGTTAACTATAACATAATTTATTAAGAGTAATAAAACATTTACTTCACAGTTAAATTATTGCTTTTCTTACAATTTTATTATAAAAGTAAGATTCATTCATAATAATGAATCTTATTTTAATCTAAAAAATACTTTTCCTAGTAATTACATAGGCACCAGGGAAAAAAAAAAAAAAAAAAAAAAAAATCCATGCTAGGACTAACAAAACAAGGATATTTTCTTAAATTCTACAGTTAATTCTTGAACGATAAAAAGGAAAATATACATTATTAAGATAAAAGAAAAACTCTGCACTGCAACATTGTTTTCTAAAATAGAGACTATTTATTTATATATAAGTAACTTAAATCTTAGCGACTATTATGCATACATACATAAAAGAGGATGGATAAAAATACAGAAATAGAATATATATGAAATAAAAGAATAGTAGAAAGAAAAATAAGAAAATTTCTTCTTTCTTTCCACGCTTTTTCATTTCTTTAAAACATGTTTTCTTTGAAATATTCATTTCTTAAAAATGAATGCTATGCTGCAGCTTTAAAGGAAATGCAGTGGTTGATCAAAGGCCAAAACTCAGTTTATTGTAAACTCGAAGAATTAAAGATGAGTCTTAAATGCAGTTTTTTGATATTATTGTCAAAGAATCTGAAACTTGACAATTAGAAAGAAATATGATGCCGCTTCGCTACAGAAACGATAGCAAAGATTTAAGGTTTCTTCGTTAAAGAGGAAGAAAAAGGGAATGGAGACTTTTCAACACTTCATGAAGTGCGTTTCCAATTTGGAACTAAACTAGAGAATAATTTGAGCAGCAGTTTGAGTTAAAGTTACTAATGCCTGAGAAGCAGGAGAAATTTGCGTAACTCAGATGTTAAAGCACCTTTTAAAATTGATGTTTCAGTGGCTAGAAAATTAATTCTTAAAAACGCGGATAAATTGAATTTTGTTAATATATCTGAAACTTTTAATAAAGGAAGCAGCCACTATATTAACGGAAAACATATCCTTATTCATTTTCTTCATGGTTAAGGAAGTTCATTTTCTAGCAATTATTAAGTTTTCCTTATTAAATCCATGACCGAAGAGCAACACACTCAGCAGAGCAAACAGATAGCAGAAAAATGAAGGCGTGGAAGTACAATCACAGATTATTTAATTTCAAAAGAAAATTTTCCTAAATTTTGCAGAGTTAACATTTATTTTAGGTACTTGTAGACTGTTATTGTTGTGTTGTGACGTATGGCACTTTATAAGCCCGCCAACATTTAAGCCGAGTGAGCGTCTCTTGTTTTTTCAGTATCGCCAACTAGTGTCAAGAATACGACTCAGCTATTTCATGCGTCACATTCGCTTGCACAACCCCTTTTTACATGGGGGCATGTTCACACACCTCACAAATAGAACACGCCCAGAACACGGGGAAGACGCGCTATCTCTATGCCAAGACGCCGGCACTTGCAGACTAAAGAATGTGGGAAACTGAACATAATTTAAAAATTAAAGTAAAGTTTGAATTCACGTGTTTAGAAAATAATAATTTCACAAATGTGGATAAATTGAATATATATGTATATATATATGATTCACAAACATTCGTAAGGGTATTCTTCTATTCTATTCTGTTTAATTCTTTTTTAACCCTAAAGTTAAACAGCTAATGCTTTTATCAGATCTTTTAATCTGGTGGTGACATTGATTTTTGTTGTATAAATGAAATAATGTCATAATGAATTTGCATTTTAAGTGCTAATATTAAGTGTAAATTTCGTTTAATTGTTATTGCAGTTATGCTATAATGAATCTGCAAATGTAATATTATGTCGAATTTCAAATGAACAGCCGTGGAATTGGCAGCCTTCTGGTGGTGTAGACCTGAATGAGTGGTATGATGATTGGGTGCTCTACTGCTTGCACATACCTCATGGTGTCTCATTCAGATGATCTGGTATTGGAGTTTTGTCTTCGATCCAACAAATGGTGCATATATTTCTCGAATGGATGGAATTGCTTTGTGCGACCATATCTCTGTTCCATAAAGATTAATTTCTGAAAAACCTTTCTCCTTCAGAACCCACTCTAGTTCAATTTCTCAAAGTTTATTTTTTATTTTACAAATAGTACTTTAGAGTCAACATACTTATTTGACTAAGCAAAATGATTCAGAAAAGGTTTCAGGGTAAAACATAATTTCGAATTATTAATCTAAATTAATAATTCAAAACAATAAATTCACACTACACTCTTTTTTGATTATTTGACGCACACAAATGCTACGCGCAATTTTGTTCCATAACCATTGTTCCACAAACACTTTCCCATAATTGTCAATATTTACACTCTCACAATATTTACTTTAAGATTTCCAGCTAGTCTATTTACTGTAATGTTTGCATGTTCTTGGCAATGAATGGGCATATTTCAAGCTTGCAATAAAATCGTTCGCGTTCAGAGCAATTTATTTTAGGTCAAGAAACAGTACCTTCGTAATGAATCTTTAATATGACATATTTGTAGTAGTTCCTCTTTATTAAGAACCAGATAGTAATGGTTTAATGTTTTGATTACATAGAACCATAGTTCTTATGCCCCTGAATCATGGTGCTCTTTCAGATATGATTTTTTTTAGCACACATAAGCAAGTTTAATTTTGGGCTATTTCATCATAATTCATCAAAGGCAAAGTTTCATAATATTAGCAAATAATTTCAGTTCTCTTAACTTCAATTTTAAATGAAAAGTAGAATTTTTAAAAACATCTGCTAGATTGTTCTGCAGTTCTATTATATATACACTACCAATCAGTATTTTTTTTTCTTTCATTTTATCCTAACTCCTTTTACATGTAGAATTAATAATAGCTATATTTTTTTCATTCAAGAATTCCTTTTTCCTATGTCAAATTCTATGGGCTGCTTTTCTAACCAACAATAACTTTTATTTTACTTGCTTACATACATTTTTGGTACTTCCATCAAACATTAGTAAATTACTTCTAGAATTTTCTGAATTAATTCCTTTTATTTGTTTACATAATGCTTTGCTTTTTATTACCTTAGGTTTATCAGAATATTCCTTGATTAATCAGAAATTAATATTTATATTCATGTTGCACAAGTGACATTACAAAAACTTCTGCATCTTCAAAATAAACTTTTTAGATGCTGTAAGTTCACATTTTCAACTCAGCAATATGCATAGCTTTTAAGAAAATGTGTATTAAAAGCTAATGATTAAACATGACATAATAAACATATTAATGATTTAAACAAAGTTTTTACAAATTTGACTTTGACATTCTTCTAATTTGGATAAAAATGAAGCTTTGAACTTGCATCAGAAGTATTACATTTTTACTATCTGAAAATTACATTATTTTGGTTAAACTATTATACAAAACAACAGAATGGTTCAACAATGATAGATTTTTCCAAGTAAACAAAATTACCTGTAGCCATCCATAACTTTTATAAAAGATGCAGATTTGGACAACAAAAATGTGTTAAAATTTTCTATAAAAATTTCAGCATCCCCTCCATTTTGCTGAATAAATGCCAACTGAAAAAGTTAATGCATACTAATTAAAATATAATTGTTTCAGAAATTTTAAATCAAAATAGAAATTTTAACTTAAACATTATATAACAGACCATTAAACATTACATATCAGATTTTTGTATAATAAATGGAATATAACATTAATTACTGCCATGTTTCAACAAAAGGAGAAAATTAAATTATTTAATAAACAGGAAGAAATGAACAGTTAGTGAAATTTTAATGATAATATTAAATTAAAAACAAGCATACCATTTTCATCAGCTGTACCTTTTAGGTTAAACTAAAATACATTTCTTTTATAAGTTCAATTTTATTGATTTTTCTCAAAAATTGTTATACTAGCAATAAATGTATGGCTATAATGTATAATACATGTCTGTGTGAATACAAAGATCTGGAACCATTTTGAATTTTTTTTCTATATACAAATGCATGCATATTTGTACTTAGCTATGGATGTATTAAACTAAAAACATTTTATCCTAGAATTCAATTCTGAACTGCTCACTACAAGATACAAATCCTGGAATTCCTAAAATTTCATATAATTCAAAAAAAAAAAAAAAAAAAAAAAGATTAAAAAAAAAAAAAAAAGAAAGAAAGAAATAAGGTGAATGTGTATATTAAGATGCTTTAGGAATTTTTTTTTTATCAGAATATGTTCAATTTTTTTTTTCCATTATAACTTCATTTGATTTCTTTTGCATCTTACTTTGTACAAAATATCAGACAGTAGCATGGTTAATAATGATAATAAAATAAGTTTTTTGCTGGATAAAAGTTATTAATGCTTAAAGTATTTTAATACTAGAACATTTTATTTTAAATCAAATTTTAAAGACAAAACACAAACCACTCAAAAATCATTTCAACATATGTCAAATATTAATTGCAAAGTTAATTTTATTTTGATTTGCAAATTTAGATTATTCAATTTCACTAAGTTCAGCTATCAAAAGGCAGGACAAAAATAAGTCACAAAATATTCTTATCAAACTTACATCATTTAGGAATTGAGTGATTAGCTGCCCAGTTTCACTTACAATTGAAGGTGAATATCTGCAAATTTACCATAAGTTAAAAATATTCAGGAGAAAAGTAGGTGGAATATTTTTTTGCAGGCAATAAAATAGAAGTACTGATATTTAGTTACCTGCTCATATTATTAGGATCTTGAATAGCTATTGTCTGCCAAACTTTGTTCAGATCAGTGTCAACAACTGTTAGGGAAAGTGATTCTTTAAATGCCTTTTCTAACAAAAATTCACTTTCCTTGTTTGTGTCCTATAAGAAATACACAGCCGAAATTATAATTAACACATAAAAACCCCTAGCAAGAATCACTAAATGCATGTTGATTCAAAATTTTAAAAAATAATTTTTCATTTAAAATATAACAATAAAAACAAAAACACATCATTTGATAAAAGCTAGAACATAGGCACTTAAATTTTCCATTAAAAAATAATACAATGTAACAAGAAGTAGTAGTTGCTTTATAAACATAAGAAAGTATATTAT
This sequence comes from Argiope bruennichi, assembly GCF_947563725.1. Classification (NCBI taxonomy): domain Eukaryota; kingdom Metazoa; phylum Arthropoda; class Arachnida; order Araneae; family Araneidae; genus Argiope; species Argiope bruennichi. The sequence goes on from NC_079162.1 coordinate 55,919,070, forward strand.
TTAAGTTTAAATAGGATTGTATTGAAAAGTAAATGTTACAGAGTTTTATGCTGTATAAATTTTGCATAAAATTACTGTTTTTCAATGAACAATATGTGACTAGTATTTTAAACCAACTGAAGAGAATTTCTGTTGGATTTTTCATCACATATTTGAAATTCATGTTTGCTAATTTACTCAGCCTTCTCAACATATTCAGCTAGCACAGGCTTCTTCAAAGAAAACGTTTACACTTGGGAGTAAAATTGATATTCCTTTGAACAGTGAGTTCAAAAGAAGTGTTTCTCTAAGGAATGTTATCAGTTTTTGGTAATCTTTTCTATCTACAGTTATTCAATATATAAAATGACAATATGATAAGCAGGGTGAAGAATCACTAATGATGACATATATCAAATACCAATATATTTTTAATACAAAACTTCTTACACTAATACAGCAGCACTTTTGTTTATTATGGGAAACTGGGAAAGTTTGTCAATGTCATTAATAGATTAATCAACTGATTGTAAAAAAGGATTAGGCACTCAACATATTGAATAACTCTCTATATATATTATATAGAGTTATTATTAATATATTAAGAATAATGTATGATGTTCAAATGATACTTGATTTTCATTTTAATAAATTAATTAAAGATATCAAGTCTTGAAATATCATTTTTTAAAAGTAATTTATGATTATTGCAACCTAAATATTTTGTTCTGTGATCCTATTTTGATCATAATGAAGAAGATTTTGATCAGAGGTGCAAACATCTTATATTTTAAAATACATTTGTAAGTTGAGAACCACTATTACTAAATCATATATGTTTTATTTTTCAGAAATTGATGGTAAATTAATGAATTTAAAATGTGATGGTTACAAATCAAAATATGATTTTTTCGTTTTTGAAATCAGCATACAACTAAAACTGATTTAATAATAATAGTGAATATTCATAGAGGACAGAGGAGCAACAATTTTCATTTACTTAATTTTAGTCATGAATAAAATGTGAAAAGAGCTATTTAAAAAAGAATTCCATACACAATGTATCTGAAGTTGTTACTGAAAATTTAAACTTCATCATTAAAAACAAACAAACAAACAACAACAACAAAAAAAAACCCAAATTCCATTAACTTTTTATCAGAAACAGCTGAAAATGTAAACAAATATGTGGAAGAGATATCTTTTAAAGTTTTTTTTTTCATTGAAATACCTCTATTATTCTTTTTCATCTTTTGAATATTCAAAAATATATCACTTAAATAGATTTCATAACTTTGAAACAAATATTTAAAACCATATGTTACGAAAATTAAACTATCAGCTAAATATCCGAACTGAGTCTGATATGATATATATATATATATTTAAAAAAGAAACTTTCACTCTATTACAAATTTAAGTGAATGGTCAGTTTCAAATAGTGCCATTGCACTTCTAAAAAAACATATACGTATATTTACTTTATTAGATTCCTGAATAAATATTCCCTTAAAATAAGGTTTTGGTGATATTTGGGATGTGCCTTTTGAAGAAAATGGCTTTTTCGGAGAGCTAAATAATGATAAAGCTTTCAAAACCTAAAATAAAATACATAATATTTTGAGGCATATTCAAAATTTTTAAAAATGATTAAATCATTATTACATTTACAACAGTATCAATTCAAAAATTAAAACATTTAAAGAAATGAAATCCGATTTTAAAGAAAAAAAAATATCAAAAATGACTTTAGATTTAAAATATGATCAGAGTATTTTGAAAATGAGTTTGATGTTTAAATATATTTCTAACAGAACCTCAAAAAATCGTTAGAGAATGAGTAATTTTACTACCAAATAAAGTTAAATAATTTATTGCCCAATAAAATTTTGAGAATGTATTCAAGTAAATTTTTCACTGATAATTAAGGAATTCTGTTTCAAGAACATAGAATAAAAATATTATTTCTGAATATCATTGATGAAAACAAACAGTTTAAAACTGGGTCTCGTATTTGCTAGAAATTATTTCTAAAACTTTTTTTTTTATTTCTCTTTTACTAACAGAAAACAATTTACAAGTAAAAAAAGTGTTTCACAATGGTATTACTTGAAAACTCAATACTTATTATTTGTGTTAAAAATATACCCAAACCTTATCTTTGCTAAATCTCACCTTCCACAACACTTATTCCTTTAAATAATTTTAATTAACGTCATTTCACTTACAGCATATGAAAAGAATATTCATACGCAAACAGGTAGGAAAAATGTTGTACCTCTGACCGATTTTTAATACTAATTTTTTTTATTGGCTTTCATGTAAGTTCACAATTCTGTTATGAATGCTGTTTTGAATTCTGTTTAATTCTGCATCCATGACATATTTTAAAGACCAAAATTTTGGAAACTTTGACTATGGGATGCTGTACTTTTGACCCACACACATTATAAAACAAACATAAATGAAAAAATAAATTTTATTCACATACAATGCTACTAGTCGTTTTTGATTTATATACATAAAAAGTTTTATACATATAAATTTATTTAGTTTTATATTTATAAAAAAACTATTTACAAGAGTTAATAGTTTTTACAAGATTCATTTCTTTTAAAATATATTCATTATGTTATTATTTAATAAATGTGGAAAGTCTTTACTGAACTTAATAATTTGAGACAAATTTACCACTACTTTCATAATTCATTTTTTACTTGACTTTTTTTTTTCCTGTTAAAGCATCAGTAGTCCCTTTCTATGTTTCTTTTTTTTTTTTTTCAGGGGCATCATTTGATTTCCCTGCTTATAAGACGAATTTTTCTGGACTATTTGTGATTATCTTTGATTTAACTTTTGGTTTTCCTTTGCTTGCTCCTATTCTTCTATGAGCCTTAGGAAAGAGCCTCATACTTTCAGGGGATATCATTGAAGAGATCAATGGTAAATTTGACTGACAGAATTTTAGGTTTAGGTCAGAATTTGTATTAACGAACCTGTAATGGCTGAACCATGCATAAACTCTTTTAGTTATAGTTGAATGCAGAAACTCGCCAATAAAAATATTCTTATTAAAAGGAACAAAACCTATAACATTTAATCTTTCATGATACTAATGGGAATCAGATTCAGTAGTCCCATTTAGTCACATCATATATGGTAACAGGTTCACCACTATTACCCAGTGTTAATATCTAGTTGTTCTTTGCTCGGTTATAATAAGTTTGGAACGTGTCAAATATATCTTGTCAAATGGCTGCATTCGATAATTGTAGTGAGGATGACCGATCCTGATAATTACACCATTTTTTTTTCTGTCATGTCATTGCAGGAATAGTTATGCGAGTTTCAGGATTGTCAAGTAGTAACAGTGCCGGTGTTTCAGCCCTTGGTTGGATATAATAGAAAAAGCGCTTAAATAATTGATGAAAAGTAGTCTTCTTAAGCTATCTGAAGATCGAAAAGTTAGCCTATAGGAAGATAATTGTTACTAAAAGTTATCTAAAGATATTGAGCAATACAGTATATAAAATGATGAAGTATACTTACAACTCAGAAATATTTCAATTAATCTTTATTTCAAGAATAATCTTTTAATTCACACAGAAATGAAAAAAGAAAATTTACTTCGGGTCCCAAAAACATATTACCTTCTTCCTATTACAATGTTTTTTTATGATTAGAATGGAAATTTCTTGAGATAGGCCATTTAACCAAAGGTCAAATAGAGAAGGTATACATGAATTATTATCTTCCTCATAATCTGAGAAAGTAATGTCGGATGAAATATCCCTAGTTCCCTTTAAATAAGAAATATCGTACCTGTGACCTAATTAAAGAAACAACATAATCTTGGTGATCAAAGGTACAATATGGCACATCTTCATATTTAAATCTCTATAACAGATTTTCAGTTTGGGAAAAAAAAATTAGAGATTGCACAAAATAAGATTATTAGTCTATATATAGTACTAATATCAAAGAAATGTTACAAGCATTTCTTTAAAATAGCAACAAATTAAATTAAATAATTAGTTGTTAATCTTTATTCTGAAGCAGAAAAACCTTCAAGTTTTGACACTTGTTGCCAACATAGGCAGTAGAAGTAAAACACTCTCTCCTAAATTAAAACAAAGAGGCAAGACCAACTGATCTCTTGATCAAATGGTTTAAAAAATCTTATACAAGGAGGCTTCTTCTTGTCATACATGAATCAAGAATTTTATTTAACATCTGGCAATTCAAAGAATATTTTAAAGTCACAACAAATTATTTACAATATTCTTACACAAAATTTTACAACATACATCAATTATTTTTTTTTTAATGGAACAAATGCATTGGTTTTTATAAAATTTCTATTTGGTTAAAAAACAGTAAGTTTTTGTCTTTAAATCTGAATATATAAAATTTACCAGAAAATAGGAGACAAATAATTGTTAACTGCAATAACATAGTAAACTGATATTTGACCAGTATTAATACCTGATTAACAGAAACTTCTGAACTACCCAAGACAACACAGCATTCAGATGTTTGCAAATAAGATGTAAGTGCCTTAGATATAATGCTCGAGTTTACAAAACTCTGAAATGATGGATATTTCAGATTCTAAATGAGAATAAAAATGATTCATGCATTAAAATGAGAAAATATTTCAGTTATAAGAATATTCTGTTTAGAAATGCTAATTAATGTCAATGATTTTATACATGTTTTTATATTGAGAAAAATAAATTTATGAATACCTGAAATCTACAACTAGGACAAAACTCTTTTTTCAGAGCAATCTAGAAAAAAACTTGTTTACACACATGCTAATCTAGTTTTATAAAAAAAATGATATGATTAACAGATCATATTTTGAAAGAGTTTTATTTTGTCCAAATCTTTAATTTTATTTTTTGATAGAAAATTAAACATTTAGAAAAATGGCAAATTCTAAAAATCTGTTAAAAATAATTTATATTCATATTTCGAAAGGTATTAAGCTATTAATAATAAATAGTTACCCATAAAATATATCTTTATAATATATATTAAATATAGGTGCATATGTAAGCATTTAGGTGCCGATATATAATTTTACACATAAAAGTTTTTACAGATAATTGCATATAATTTAACACTAGTGGCCAAGGCAGAACAATAAGAATTTTAACTGATAAACAGATTATAATTTCAGTCGTTTTCTTTAAAAAATAGTACATAAATATTTACCTGTAAGCTCACTAAATTCTCTTCAGGTAAGGCACTTAGCTCTAAAATGATATTTCTTATGATCTCCTCAACTGTCTTCATCATAGAATCGAAATTAATCTAAAAAGATGTCAAATTTTGATAAAGTCTTTCTTTCAAAGTTATTATAATATACTGTAGTTAGCAAATTAGGTTTACAAGAAGTTGTGCAGTGATGAAGATGGATAAAATTTAATTCACTAAAACCTTCATAATTGACAAATTTTACCTTTTAATTTGGTTTTCCAAATTTAACACAACAAATAATAGAAAAACAACATCTGAGGAAGACAATTTCCCAAGTTTGTAGGAAATTTAATAAATATGCAGTAATTTTAGAAATGTTTTCCTTTGGCAGTGGGGGGGGGATTCTTTGCTAGAAAAATAAACAGTAAATAAGAAGTACATAATAAGCAATTTTCTAAAAATATACATATTAAAAAAAATCTCAGCTTAGTTCTTACAATTCCTTTAAAATAAAAATACAATTTTATAATATATTTTATGATGGAGTCTTGCCATTAAACTACTTTTTATTTACTTTAAGTGATTTCAATTAATTATTATCACTTAAATTGAACAGTTTGTAATATGTATGTTAAGAAAAATGGACAAAAAAGTGAAAACAGAGAATAAAATCAATGTATTAATATATAACTTTTATGCTCTCATTGCTACAGGAGCACTAGTTGTAAGTAAAATTGTAATCTTTTACACTCAGCTAATGTACCTGCCTTTATTTTCAGTAAGATTAGCAGATTTATTTATAATCCAACCCGAGTAATTCAACTTTAAAGAAGTTCCACAAAATTTATGATAATAAAATATATCGGAGGAAAATAAATAAATAAAACCAAATGATTTAAATCTAGCCAAATGATAATGTTGCTAAATAATGAGAAAAGATAAGAATAAGAAAAACATAAGAAAAAATTACATAATATTAATTTATTTTTAAATCTAACAAAGGATTTTATGGGAATTAATCAAATTTCCATAAAAACTCTACGACTGTTCAACAATCATTGTCTGTAAATAGAATATGTATATTAACAAATCATTCACTGTTCTAATATTTTTATTAAACAGAAACATAAAAAGCTATTAATAATAAAGAAAAATCAGAAAACAAAAAATAAAATCAGATTCTATCTTCATGATGACATATAAATAAATGATTAGCAAAATTGATCCACCCAAAGTTTAATTAAAATTTCCAAATTTTAAAAATGAATAAAGCAATTTCCCTGATTTAAATTTTTTGCAAAGAGTTAATGTTTTTAAATACTTTCAATAAATTAAAAAAAAAATAGAATGAATTCTTATACTAAACTATTGTTCTGTTTCTATCACAATAATTTCCTTGAAAATATAAATGTAAGGATTTCTTGTGATAAAAGAGCATTTCACCATTTTTAAGTTAGACCTTCATAAGATTTTATTTTTAATTAAACTAGATGCAAAACTATAAAGGCAATTGATTATATTACTTATGAAAGCCATCATTACACCGTTCATGAATCATATACATATCAAAGTTTTTGAAAAAATGACATTGGAAATAATACATCCATATTTAGCGAAGAGGATTAAAATATGGTAAAAATGATCTATCAACTAATGCAGACATCAATTTTTTTATTTTTTTAACATAAAAATTAAAAGTATATGAAAGATAAAAAGTATCTTTATTTTTCTTTAAAGAAAAATAAAATAAAAATAATTTCATAAAAGTGAATGAAAAAAAAAAAAAGAATTTTCTAGATAAATATGCCTTTTATGTAAAAACGGTTGCAAGCTATGGAAAGGTAGAAGATTACTAGTACACAACAGCTATTCCAAAGAGTAGAAAACTGATCTATAGTATTTGTCAGAATGAAAAACTGAGCATAAACTAATGGCTATGTTAATAGCTAACAAGTATTACTAGCTAACCACTTTTGGATACTAAGACTAGTGGTAATATCTTTGGTATCAGTGGTATCGGAAGTGAAGCGATATGATGTATGAAGGATAGAACCTGGGACCTTGTGGTTAGCAGTCCAGTAACTAAACCATTTTACCAAAACAGCTGTTCGGGTAGAAGCACTGTTACTGGCTTATATGCTATTCACCAAAGTACTCTCCCTCCAGTGAGTCGAACGATATGGATGTTGAGTGGTGATGTATTGAGTTATTAGTAGTAGCTGTTGTCATAATGGGCCTATACCCAGTTTGAATAGCACCAAGTGTTATGGCGAGCGTGTGTGGATGCTGATGAGCCAAGTGTGTCTGGCGACTTTGGTTGCTGCGTCACGTGAGCCTGATGACTTTTTTGGTTTGCTGCGTCAAGTGAGTCTTTGGTTGCGGGTAGATGGCACCACAACAGCTGTACGAAGGTTGAAGGTTCAGCATCTGAGGTCACCAATGAAACGATAGGTGAATGCCCTAAGGATAGAACCTGGGACCTTTTGGTTAGTAGTCCAGTAACTAAACCATTTTACCAAAACAGCTGTTCGGGTAGAAGCACTGTTACTGGCATATATGCTATTCACCACAGAATAATCATGCAAACATAAATCCTTCAAACAAATTTCTATCATGTAGCAAAGAAAGGAAACATTAAAAAAAATCTATTATGTATATATTGTGATGTATATAATAGCTGAAAGAAATATTATATATTGCTATATCATGTGAAATGCAAATTAACCTGTTAATGCCCATCTTAATATAAAGTACAGATTGTAATAAAATTCTTTTAAATTATGTTAGAAAGTCTTAAATTAAGTTGACTATGAAATAAAATTAAACTTTAAAAAAATGCCTTCTTATTTTTATTTTTTTAACTATAAAAAAATGATCAGATTATTGTTTTAAAAACTTATTACAGATTTTAAATATATATATATACTTCCAAATTACTTGCATTATCACACATACACACAAAAAAAATCACATTTCTCTCATGGGTTTATATGCAGTTGAAAATGCTTAAAGAGTGTGAAAAAATATATCAACTTTCTAAAGCAAAATAAAAATAAAAACTGGAATGTGTTTGGTTGAGACATATAAGTAACTATACCTGTCCTATACAGAGGATACCAGTGTTAACTGGTTAAAGAAATTTTTTATTATAATCCACTTATTTAAAAATATATCACAATACAAAATAAATGTGAAAATAAATATAATGAAAATTCTACCTAATCATGTATTTAAACCTAAAGTTCATAATAATGAAGAGCAATATTATAACTAGCTTTCTGCCACGAAAGGGAAAGAATGGTTATATTTCCATTCAATGCTGAAAATGCATTAAAATGAACCTAAGTCACCCATTTTAAGCTTTAAAAAATAATAAGGTTAATTATTAATTGCTATATTAAAATAAAATAGATTATAATCAATATACAATTCAAAATATTTTAAATTATCAACTAATACTAAGAATTAACAAGGAAAAAATTATTTTACCAAAGAATTCTGCATTACATCAACTGCTTTTCTAAGTTGATGATCAATAAACATATGATTTTTTAAAACAAAATCAAGATCTTTACATTTGAATATTGTTCCAAAGCACAAACAAGTATCTTTAGTACCCTTGATATCATTAACACAATTCATCCATGTATTCACATGAAATACAACAGTTACAATCACTTTATACTCTGATATATATAATCTTGAAGCCCATTCATCATAAGGTTTGCAAGAATCCACTTCACTAAGGAGTAACTGTCCGCACATAATGGAGTATATTTCCATATCAGGCGAGTATTTAGATTCAGTATGAAGAATATCCTTGTTGTGCTTGGAAATGTTGAATTCATGCAATGTATTGCAAGGTATTTCAGACAACAAATTATTTTTACAATCATTAACAAACCACAGTTTTTGAATTTGAGGTCCCATAATATGATCCCAAGATGACAAAATAACGGCTTCCATATTCAAATGCTAAAAAATAATTCAATATTTTTTGTTAATTCAGAAACTGACAACCTTTGCTGATCTTTGGAAATCTACTATTTTAGCAAGTTTCTTTATACAAAAGAATTATGTTACTAAGCTGCAAGGTGACAGTCAGAATGCAAGAGAGGGGGGGGGACTATTTCCGAATACCATGAATTAGTAAACGATAGCTCTTTTCGAAAATTTTGAAAAGGAAATTTCCATTGTTGTCATGATGAATGTTACATTTCACTTCATAGAATATTGGAATCTGTCTGTCGGTTTTACCACAAATACGTAAATACAGGTTTTTTTTTTTTTTTTGCTTAAATAATGCTGCATTAAAAACGCTGAATGAATTTTACAAAATATTATAAGATAATTCACCTTCAGAAATATGAACCAGAAAATTTCATCTATAATAATAATAAAAAATCTGGAGAAATAAGCCTCATTACGGTTTGTCTGGTATCTTTTCGGAACTTTTTTACTGGTTAGTAATAATTGATTTTGCTTACTAAATAATTGCTTTTAAGTAGATTAGTCATATTTTCATTGGATTATTCTTTATTTTAAAAAAATTATAACAATTTATTTTTCACTACCTTAATTTTCTCATCCAATCAGCATAGTGAATAATGAAACTTGGTAAAAATAAAACTCTCCCCTTTTTGTCATAAAGCCTAAATTATTTTGGATATTTTTACAGATTGAATAGTAATTAGGTGTTTTACATTTGTTTCGCAGACCTAATATCACAAATAGGAAGAAAAAGTTACTTTTAAGACACATTGCGCAAATAGTGTGCGCACTTTAACAAGGGTGTAGCTGTCTGCAGTGACTGAACTAGAGTTTCTTTTTATAATTATTTCTTTTTATTTATTTTCCGTTTACATTTAATGAGGTAGACGAGACGGTGCACTGCACGTTAGAAACTGTCAACGTCGCGTGTTAATCAATGCTAATAACTCTTGCATTTCGTCTCTTATCTACTTAGAAAAAGTATCTGTGATATGTTTTATTAAGGCGATATTTTTTATTGTATAGGAAATAATGTGTCATTATATGTTACCAGGAGATATAATACGATTAAATGTTGGAGGAACAAGGTAAATATATTATGTGAATTAAGATGTAGGAATTTACTTACTGTTAATAAAATAAAATCTAAATTGATAACTAATTTTTTTTCCCGTTGAAAGGATGATTTTGTTAGTTGAGCATCTATTAAAAAAATTTCTTTAGATTCGATTAACTGTTAAGCAGATTTTTTTAGTACTTTGATTTGTTGAATTTTTACTAAAATATAGATAATTATTCTTGCATGTTTTAAATATGTCTGATTTGAAGCATTTTTTTTTTTTTTTTTTTTTTCATTTTCATATTTTAATCTAGAATTTGTAGATAATATGTATGTACTTAAAATGACCCAGTTTTTCTAAGATATTTAAAATTGAAATTTATATAGGAACTAAGGTTAATGTAGTTCATTAATCAATGAACTACATTAACTTTAGTTCATTGATGTATGAGCTAATCTGGTATATGATATTTCAAAATATATTTTAATATATGTAATATTTTGAAAAATAGCATGCAAATATGATATTTCAAAAAATTTACAATAAGTTTCATATCAATATTTTGTTAGATAATCAAATAATATATGTGTTATGATGATTATGATTAATCAGTATGATTAATTATTCTCCATTATTTTAATTCATTTTATCATACTAATCTGTAATTATACATGCCAACTGATACATTACATTGATTATAACATAGACATATTCTGTTGAGTTTCTGTTTTACTTGTCATTGTGATGGTATATGAAATTAGAAGTTAATGCTAGCATAGTTTGAACAAATCTAGCTTTGTCATTTTTTAAAATCAATTTTTAGCATTGCAAAAATAATCAATGCTTGATTGATTTTTTTTTTTGAAGATTTATAGTGAAATTTTACCTGCTTTATATTGTTGATTGTCTGAAAATGTTATAAAATGAATTAGCTTTATTTAATAAAAATTCTAAATGCAAATAAAATTAATATATCACAAATTTTGATTGATGAATTAAGATGCTAGTGATTAATAATTCTAAGGTCACCATATATGTATGTTGGATTTTACCTATTATAATATTCTGAAATAACCTACTATTTTATTTATTGACTATTAAATACCGGTTTACCATCATACTTTATTATTATTTTTTATGTATGTTCTTGCTAGTTTGCTGTAATCAAAATTTTAGTAATGGTGTTCGTGATTGATTTGTTATTCTTGTCATATTTAATTTAATGGATTTTTTCATACTTTATAATACAAAAAATGTTTAATTTAATATGTTAAATGTTAATAATAAAAATGTTAATGTTAATGTTCTGTAATTTAGGTTAGCAACATCCCGACAGACATTGACATGGGTACCCGATTCCTTTTTTACAAGGTATGTTTTTAAATATTGACCCTATACTTCTTATTTGTATTTGAATGTTCTTGATGATAAAAAAATTTAAATACAACTTGACCATCATCTTGGGTATAATATCACATATAAATTATTATAATCTGTTAAGTTAATATATATCAAGATATGATACTTGGGAATAAGTTGGGATTTATTTGAGCATTTAAAATGACTGTGCAAAATATAGTAAAATGGAATTTCAAGGTTTTAGCAATTTCTCTTTGAATTGTATTTCCTGTTACAGATCAGTAATTTATTATTTAAAAAATGTATTAGTGACAGTAAGGAATGTTGTGATTGATGATGGTTAACTCTTTAAATATCTTTTAACATTCTTTTATTATTACCATAAATTTATGATCCTTCCCTTTAATTACTAAAACATGCTTAGAAGTGCCAGCAGCAACATTCTGATACTACTTGTATGGTGTCAGATTAATAAGAATCTTTTAACCAAATGATGATTAATGAGAGAAAATAAAAAAAATCTACTAGCTACTTAATGACCAACTGTTTGCCCACATTCTATGTATTTAACATCAGCATTGCTCCCCCGCTCTCAGCCAAGTTCTAATTTCGAGAGAAATCTCAGAAGCTTCTTTATTGTACATTCTCTGTGGGAAAGGAATGCTTTGGATGGATTTTGCCATTACAGCCATTGAATAGAATATCTAATGCACTGACTTCACTGATTTTTATTCAAATGAAAACTCATGACTCCTGGATACATCATTAAATAATATCTGTCCCCTTTCATCTCCATTTTCATGTGATATCGCAATATAAAACTTGGAGGACCCTGTTCATAATAATTGGAATGATTTCACCAACATACATATAGCTTTGAACATATAGCTCAGCAATGAAAATGTTCTATCATTACTATGCAATCATAATTTAAAATAGCATTTTATTTTGTTTTACTAGCATGCATTACGTCAAAATGACCATATTAATATATTAATGAGGTTATTACAGGTGGCCAGAATTAATGTGATTAATTTTGTCATGTCAAATAATTTTGATGAATTTATCTTTATTATCACAACATAGATAATAATAACAATGTACTTACAATAATGTAAGTAAAAAGTGCACAATAATGATAGAGCATTCTGTTTGGTTAGCTGTACTTCGAAGGGTCGAAATTGTCAAGTTAGTGATGAAAATTAGAGAAGTTGTCAAAGCTGAGGGCTGTGTCAATGTTTTATTTTATATCTCTTGAAGTTGTGAGGAAGAGCATTGATGACGTAAATTGGCAAAATTGAACCAGTAGTTCAGGTTGTGTGGCTGGTTCATTGGCTTTTCTTGTTTACAACCTCCATTCCTATTTTTAATAGACATTGCAATATAAACATAGATAGAAGCCTGAACCTCTATATCTGGACAGATTTTGCCACTTTGAGGCAATCCACAAGAATAAGACATTTGAATCGCTTGTCACCGTATCAATTATTTTGTCAAATGTGATAAAAAAACTTTTTAAAAAAAGTAACAATTGGATATTTGGCACTCTGCCAACTTAATATTGTTGACATTCACTACATTGATTTTTTAGCCGAGTAACCAAAAACTATCAATAAAATACAACATCAGATTCACTCAGAAACATACTGGTTTTTCTGCCATTGAGTGAAGACTGCAGGCTGAATGGATAACAAAGGAATCGGACACTTCACTGACTTAACCATTGTTAAGAAGATGAAATTCCCATATTTTGAGTGTCTTGATTTTATAATAATTCAAATATAAGATTTAAAATAACTGATTCTTTGATATAAAACTCTCTGAAGCAATAACGATTTTTACTGATGAAACTTTTCATTTTTCGCTGATGGGGACAAGCAATCTCCAACAGGGGACAGTTGCTTCCCTTGTATCATCACCTCTTAACATGCTTGAAAGAACTTGATTGAAGTTTTATTCTGAATTTGTCTTATTAGATAGATAACAGAATTTATATTTTTACCTTCCAGTATGCTGAGTGGAAGAATATCGACACTAAAAGATGAAACTGGTGCAGTAAGCATGAAATTTATTTGATTTTATTTTGATTTAAGTGCATAAATTTCATTTGCTTTGTAATTATTTGTTGCTTTAATATATTTTCAGTAATTGAATTATAATATCCTAGGTATCCTCCTTCATTAAGTATTATTAAAAAAATTTGACAATAAAAAAAATTGTCTTAAAAGTCAGTATGGTTTAAAATTATTTTTAGTTTGGTTACTCAATCACCAATTTCATCCTATTTGATAAGTGCAATATAATTATATTAATGCATGTTTATTACCTGCTTAGTCATCCAGTAAAATCATAAAACTATACTGTTTATGAATGTGAATACAAATTATAAGCTTTAAAATCAGAAAGGTGATATTTTTCACAGGCAATTTTTCTTCTGAAAATTTAATTAAAAAAATTGCAACAGCTGATGTTTTCTGTATAATTTTTGTATATTTCTATCAATAAAAAGTAATCAGATGACTATATTTTCTATACTTTGAATGTGTTCCAAAATGAATTATTTTAAAAGAAGTTTACATGACAGTATGCATGCTAAATAAGTTTAGTTGTAATATAACAAAATAAACCAATATAAATGATTTGAGCAAATTGAATGCTTATGCTATCATTGCTGTTATAATTGATATAAATATAATTATAAATTATCATTTAATTGGAAATTCAATTATAAACCAAGACTGATGTATTGAAATTGATCTCATTTTATAAAAAAATATTAATTTCGTTTTATATTCATCTGCATTTCAAAAAATTTTTACGTCTATTTATAGAGCATTTAAAAAAGATGAGGAACGGGATTTTAATTTTACACTACAACTACCTCGTATTTGATGTTTTCAATAAAATTTAAAAGAAATTTACTGAAATCTGTATATTAAATGGATTTGGGTGTTAATGGTTAAATAACAAATAATTTTTTTTTTTCTGTCTGTTGCTTGTAAAGTGTTTTTCTTTTTTTGAAAACTTCTTGTGGTTATCTTCTTTAAATTAGAACTGTAAAAATATTCATGCTATTTTTATAAGACCTTGAAAGAAGTATTTATTATTACATGTTAAGTCACATGTCAGTGAACAAGTTAATTTCTTTAGTTTTGTTATGTCATTACTAATGATTTACATATGCATCTTTGTTATTTGTGGAAATATATTGTATTTTTAAAATAATAAATAAAAAAATCTCAGAGAGTGAACAATTAAATTTTTTCTGGTTATGTTTTGTTTTATCATTTTTATTTTGCATCTTAAGTAGGTAATTTTAATGGAAAAAATGCCATTATATTTATGTGGTTATGACGTTTTAAGTTCAGTCTGGCTTATATTTAAATGAATTAGTCTATTTTTTAAACAGACTACATTCTGTTTTAATTTGCCTGTGCATTAGAAATTAGATTAACTTATTGACTCTGAACTATATTTTCAATGTAGCTGAAATTTATATCAAATATTTGCAGAATACATTATTTTCTGATTGTTGTTTTTTAAGTAGTCTGTTTGCTTGGTAAGCAAAAGAAATGGAGAAGAAAAATCATTACATGTATTAAAATATTACCCATATTATGTATTTAAAGTGGTCTTTATTGAGACATTTTTAAGTGAATAAATTGATTTTGACTTTTAATGGTATCTTTTAAAAATAATAATTGAAAATATGTGTTGATGTGAGCATCTTGTTCAGATATTAACATGCTGTTTAGTCCAAAATTGAGATGAATCAATCTCAGAAAGAATGGGGGAATTATGAAAGTTTTTTTGATGCTTAAATTTTTCTAAAATTTAGTAGGTACTCAGTTTTTATATTTAATTTTTTTTTTCCTGTTGTAGATATTCATTGACAGAGATCCTAAATTATTTAATATCATTTTAAATTTTATGAGGACAAAAGATGTTGATTTAAGGTAAGTTGTTTTTTTAGAGTGTTTATAATAATATTGCAGTAATTATTATGATAATTTTCCTCGTGTTTATAAATTATTTTTGCTTATGAAAGTATTTAAAATAGAATTACGATTTATTGTTTATTGAAACTACTTATGAATAATATACACATTATTTAAAATTATTTGTATTTATCATGATCAATACAGTATTTGTCCTCTATTGATAAGAAATTTTGCTTGTATCTTAATAAAATGAGGATTTGCTTCAAGCTGGTTTATTGCTAGAACTAGAATAATTGTCTCTGCCATTTCAATGACATTTTGAATTTTAATTTGAAATAGAACTTGAATGCTTGATTATGCTAATAATGTAATTTCAAAAAATTGGATGATGTTTATACATAAGAAAACCTAAATTCTTTAATTTTAATAATATATGTCATAATTTTTTTATTTGATTTTACTATATATTTTTGTATATGTGTGATTTTTGCTTTTTTATACGAAGTATAAAGAAAATATTGTAACAAATTCGAACTTGATTTTGACAAATTTCCATGTTTTAGATCACCCTGAGTTCGAAAATCTGTCTGTCTGTGACAAAGATAACTCCAAAACAAATAAGGCTAGACAAATGAAATTTGGTTTACTGTCTTTATGCCAAATTTGTAGATTTCTATAAAATGTTGAGAGAAATTCTTTCAAATCTACCTTAATTCTTTCTGCCTCACTGACTGTTCCCATATTAAATATCATAATAACTACAAAACAAAGAGAAATAGATACATAAAATTTGGTGTACAGATTTAACATCTATAATGTAGACATCTGTCAAATTTTGAACCAAATCCAACAAAGGGTTGGCCATCTTTTGATCTGTTTTTTCAGAAAATGTAAGCACAATAACTCAAAAATGCAATGACATATTTGTCACATGTGATATGGAATTTTGTGATTACAAGTGTAGTTTTGTGTTCAATTTTTGTTTCAATTGGTTGGAAAAAATGTGTCTGAAACAAATTCGATTTTTGGGTACATGCCAGGTGCAATCTAGGGATCAATTGCTAAAAAATTTGCCAAGGATCACCTGATAAATTCATGAAAAATGTTACATTCATGCTAAAGGCTAATATTTCATAACTATTGTACACCAATGTCTTTTAAGGTGCTCTCTAGGATATTAGAAAGTATGCAAGAAAGTTTTAGGGAGACTATTCCTGTCAGTTAAATTTTATGTTTTAGTGTATGTATTTTTAATTTAAGCAATTTCCTTTACAAAAATAAAATGGTGGTCAACTGATTGACAATATGATAAATAAGAGCTTTTTACAAATGATGACACAAATATTTTCAATGTCAGCATAAACATTAAAAATATTTGTGTTCCAAATTTTTTTTTTTACTTCAAGTTTTTTGCTTAAGATGATAATAAATATAAAGATATTATAATGAAATATTTTTGACAGTTTATTTTAAAATGTTATTTTTTCTTTTTTTGGTAACTAAGCTCAGGATTTATTTTTGATTTATGTGCTTAAACCCATTTTCATCTTCCTCAAGTTAAGAAGATTCTTGTGAACCGAAAGAAAAAAGATTTAGTACTGTCATTTCTTGAAAGAAATCTCTCTCTCTCTCTCTCTGTGTGTGTGTGTGTGTAATACATATAAGCTTTGTCAAAATCATCAAGTAATATCAGGTGTTAGAGATTTAAAAAAGTTATTATTAAGTAGTTTTTGTTGTTTATTACTTACCATTTTTTACAACTGTATTTTATTTTTTAGTAATGTAGATATAAGCACTTTGAGGCATGAAGCTGAATTTTATGGAATATCACCTCTTGGTAAGGGTATTTGTTAAATTTATTTTTATCGGTAAATTAAAATTTTTTGTCCATTTTAAATGAATAATTCAATATATTTTTTTGTGGTTACAGATTTTTCAGATGTTAATATTGCAATATATGCTGGTAATTACATGAATCATTAAAACTGTATTATAACTGAAGATGCACAAGTACTTCCAAAAATTTATCAGGAGTGTGTATTTCATTTTGAAGTGTTCTTGAGGACAATATTTTTATGCTTTTAATGATGTAGCAAATTAAATATCTTTTACCTATTGATGTACCTACATAAAATGATGCCCTAGACAAATATTCCTCTATCCTCTCTTTTTAACTCTTCTCCTTTTTAAAAATCTCAGTCTGCATATCCTTCCTCTGAAACTTAAGGAAAGGAAGTAAAGATCAAAATTGCAACATTTTTGCATTAATATTATCTAGCTGCCTTCTGTGACCAGTTCATTCATCAAATTAATTGTGCTAATTTCAATTTTGTCAAAAATATTTTATTTAGCTAATGAAATAATTTAATGTTGGATATGCTGAAAGTATCAATTTCTGCAAAGAACTAAGAAGTGAATTAAATAATGTAAAAGGGGGGGGGTCCCAAAAAATGAAGTACTCTTTGAGCTAAATTTTGTTCCATAAATATCATGAAAATGTATTGCATGTTTTTTAGCTAATGATTTAGGCTTTTACATTTAACTATAAAAAAACATTGTACTGAGTGGCATCCTAAAAGATATGTGATTTAATTAAGATAATTTATCATTTTGTTCAGATATAAATTTAATTTGAATCACAAAATTGCTGTATAGCTTTAAAATGTAATTTCAACAGACTTAGAAAATTTGATATTTTCTAATAATTAATAAGACCTTATTAATAAGACATTCAAACAGTTGTTTGCCTTAAATTTTTTTTATCCTGAAAAATGTGAAGCTAATATATTCTGTTGATATCATACTTTAAAATGTTCCAAGTCACATAATTCACTGAAAGAAACCTCCAGTACAAATAATAACGATCAAATTATGTGCATTCTTTAATACTGATAAACTATAAATAATTATATCTTCTTAGAATGGATTCCCTTTATACTATGATAAACATAAGTATTTTGTGATATTCTTTACTTTTGTGGAAAGTAGTAAAAACAATAATTTGTTTTAAAGTTGGTATCTGATGAATATAAATATGGAAATTTTAACATTTTATCATGTTTACCATCAGACACCCTTTAGAATTGATCTCCTCTTCTCTAAAAACATCTGAGGATGGCCAAGTATATCCTTATTCCTGAATGAGACACATATCTTTTAGAAAGTTCAGAACAATCTTGGATTTTACAGATTTGATTTTGGTTGTCAAATTTCTATAATAAAAAAATTACCCGAGATTTTATTTTGGAAAATCTAGTATGAATTGATTCCCAGATTATAAAAAGTATGGTATCGTTTGTGTTCTCCCACATTTAATTAGAACCATTTTACTTGTTAAGACTTTGGGAAATAATTTTTTAAAAAAATGAACATGATTTTCTCTTAAATGGAACTAAATGATTTCTCAATTTAGTCCCCCTAATTCAATTGCAGTACTTAATTTTATACTTAAAACATTCATATTGATAGCTCTGATCCCTTTTCATCTTTTGTTTCCATTTCTGTAATGAACATGTTCTTCAAATCATCAAACTACTTTTAAGATGTGAGGATAGAAATAATGATAATATTTTGATTCTTTAATCTAAATCACTTGCTTTAAAAAGAAAATAAAAGCTAATATTTAACATATTTGCACTAGATTTATTATAATAACTGTTAAAATTTGAAGGTGTTTTTTTTTTTTTTTCTTTTTTTTTTTTTCTATCCTATCCATGTTGTAGTTGCTGAAATGTTTTCATTTTAACATTACAGTTAAAAGATTAATACTATGTGAAGATCTCAATCATTCCTCTTGTGGTGATGTTTTGTTTCATGGATATTTACCTCCTGCAGGTAATTAGGATACTTTTTTAAGTATGAAAAGTGCATTGATTCTATAAGTAACTTTAGCCTGCCCATTTGGTTTATTCAAGTGGATTAATTCTGTTTTTTAAAGAACCTTCTAAATATTATATAAATGTGATTCATTTCTAGCTGTCCCACCTAATGATCACCAGCTTCCTAAAAATACAGACAAAAAAGAATCACTTGCAGCTCGAACAGATAATCCTAGTTCATCTTCAGCAACTTCATCTGGTAGTGGAAGTAATTCTTCTACTTCTGAATCAAGGCCTGGTTTAGTGTTTCGAATTATGTCCGATCATTCTCATCAAAGAACTGCATCAGTATCATTATCAAGAACATCTGAGGGTTGGCCTGCATCTTCCTCTTTATCTCGCAGTTCCTCAGATATAAGAAATATTGGTCGTAGACATTCTAGAGCATCGTCTTTAGACATGCGTCACTCCAGAAATTCTTCTGCTGATTTGAATAAAACTTTTAAAATTGACTTTGGTTCATTTTTCAACACTCATGGTGAGTGATTTTTTTCTTCCTATCATTTTTCGTCACAGTAATGCACTACTTAAAAATGTTATCAATTATATTAGCTATTGAACATAAAGATTACTTTATTATGCACCTAACCCTTGATCAGTAAAGCATGATTTTTATTGCAAGTGATTGAATAAATGCAGTAAGCCTTCTATTTATATGTAGTGCTTGAATTTGTTCAGCCAGTTGGGAAATTGAAACAATGAGGAATTCGACATTTTATTGTAATGACCATTGATAAAAGGAATGCAGTACTTGAAGAATGGTTTTTTAATTTTTTTTTATTATTATTTTTTATTTTATTTTAGCCTAGAATTTTAAGATTGAGATAAATATTGAATAAATATTTTTTTTTTATATCAGGTAATATGTACGAAGTTCTGTAAAGATTTAAGATTATCTTTTATTATGAGTTATATCAAATAATTTCTCCTATCTCTCTGAAAAATAAATTAATGTGGGGATGCTGTCTGAGAAAATTAGTAGCAGATCTTTGATACAGATACAACAAAAAATATGAGTTATTGTGCTAATAAAAATTAAACAAAATAAAAGTGCTTTTTGTGAATGTTACATATGAACCTTCTTTAATTGATGAATATTGCCATTTTCTCTCTTTTTCAAAAATGCGTTTTTTGTAGAGTTTTTGTAAGTATTTGTTTGTTTTCAAAGCACAATGTGAACATTCATATTCTATGATTTGTTGGGCATTTTTCATTAATTCTAGACAGATAGATACAATCGTATATTTAAATGATTCAATCATTACTTTTTGTGTCTCTTACATCTTGAGTTTGTAAAAAAAAAGAAAGAAAGAAAAAATCTTGAAATATGAAGTTATAGTAATTTTAATTATCTACCAGAGAGTTGTGAATCAAATCTGTTCTGTTAAACAATTTTGTTTACCATTATTTTGAGCTTTTTTTAATTTCTGTGTATTTGCAAAATTACTTCTTGTTTATATTGAATCGACATTTAATATCATTTATTATTTTTTAAAGAAATATTTTGCCATCTTTTTGTAAAATAAAGTCCTACCAATTAAATTTTATAAATAAAATTGAGTGTGGCATCATGCCAAATTATACTAGAAACTATAAATCTTTATTTCTTACTTTTTCTACTAAAAATTCTTCAAAGTAATTCAAGATATAATGAAAAATAAAGTAGGAAATTTGAATCTACAATATGAGTTGCAGATAAAATTTTTGGATATTAGAAATTTTTTTAATTAAAAATAATACTAAATAAATATTTTTAAATATTATTTTAATATTTATGAATGCTGCCAGTTTTTAAAGACATTAGCATAAAATTAGTGTTACATATTTTGAATGAATATCTCTGAATGAAGTTTCGGTTTAATGTAAGGTAAGTTTTATCTTTTTGTAGGTGCTTACAGCTGGGCAGATCCTCTTCGTGTACGCATTGTTAAAGGTCACCATAACTGGATAGCTGTAGCATATGCTCATTTTGTTTGTTGTTATAGGTTTGTTTCTGTTTTTTCTTATAATCTTTTTATATGCATCTCCATATTATTTTTTCTATGTTCTTCTTTTAATTTGTATATAAAAGTCCAATTACTGAGTTATAAGCTAAACAAATATAATGCCTCTAAGAGGGCAGAATTGCTTTAGTTATTAAAATTCTTCGAATTTCTAATTAGTTGAAATGATTAACTCTTATATAGGATATGTAATTTGTGTTGATATTTTGCCAATTTAAAAAATTGTTTGACCTGATGTTCAGTTTTAATTTTTTTAGATTTTTGTATACACAAGATTTAAAACCGATTGAAGTAACAAAGGTCTTTTTCCTTTTACAAAATTTATAGTTGTAATATATTTATTAAATACACCTACTCTTACAAAATGGTTGCTAAAATTGATTTTCTGAATATTACAAGCAAGGTTCAGGCATGCAGCAAAGAAGTTATAAGTTCCATGTGTAATTTTTTTTCTCATGTCTAAAGTTCAGAAGTAAAGTTGAACATCTTAATTTCATTAATTTTTATTTAAGTCATTTTTGAAAATACAAAACTAGAAATTTAGCTTCTGATATGCTTTTAGTATTTGAATAAATAAATTTCTATCTTGTTTAAATTGAATCTGTTTCTAAAGATGTGTCTAACTATAAACTGTGCTTGTCATCTTTGTGACAGATTTGCTTATTGGATGCATTCTCTGAACTTATTATAATGCAGCTTTTCCGTTTTTATTAAATATGATGCTGCATGAATATATTTTATCCATCAGCTTTATGCCTTTTTTCATATTGTTTAATTAATAGATTTATTGGATGCATTCTCTGAACTTATTATAATGCAGCTTTTCTGTTTTTATTAAAATGATGCTGCATGAATATATTTTATCCATCAGCTTTATGCCTTTTTTCATACTGTTTAATTAATAGATTTATATTATTTGCATTGTAAATATGTTCAACTATTTCACTTTCCAAAAAAACTTATTCTCAGATGAAAATTTTTCAATTGAAATTGTTCTTTATAAAACTTTATTCATTTGCTTTTGAGTTGTTGCAACTTATTTATGCTCAAGAATATATCAGTTTAAAAGGTAGCAATAAATTTTTGTGATAAAGTTTTTGAATAATTAAGCAATAAATTTTGGAGATAAAGTATCTGAGTAATTAAAAAAATTATTTACTTTTTGATTGTTCTCAGATTACGAGACTCTGCTGGGTGGCAATTAGCTTTCATGAGTCCATATATAGAGCCTGTTGTTGATAGAATAGCTTTGAATGCAAAAGTTATAGTTTCTAATCCTGCTGAAAATAGTACAAAAATGTTAGCAATATCATACAATACACAAGTGAGGCTTTGGGGGATTTCAGACGATGGATCAAAATCTGACATTGGTAAATATTAATAGTTTTTATTTTTGCTGTCTTTTTTTATTATTTTAAATAGACTAATGCTTAAACTACTTTTAAATTGACAGGAAAAAGTAAATTATAATTCCTGTTATTAAAGTAAATATATTCCTATTATCTTCTTATTAGAACATTAGTACTATGTATATTTTTATTAAATATCATGCTGCATGACTCTGATTACTTTGAACTCTGATTGCTGATTTACTCTGAAATGTATGTTCAGAGTAAATTACATTTATAAAAATAAATTCTGTAGAAGGTACTAATTTAGACGATGTTCGACCATTTCAATAGCTTTCTCGATGAAAATTGCCTATCAAAGAATAAGACTAGAGGGAAAAAATAGTTCAAGACATCTGTTGGGTGACTTAAAAATAATGAAATTCAAAGATTCATAACTGGCCAGTTTTAATCATGAAAGAGTGCACCTTTCTTTTTTGTTATTTAAAATAATAGTGTTAAGAATATTTTATTTGATAGGATAAATGAAACTAGGAGATTGTATAAAAATATAGATAGATTGTATAAAATTTAGGGGTACATTTATTGAATTAGACAACAAAAACAAAACTTTTTATCTTTTCAAGTTTTTTATTGGTTGGAAATTATGTGTTATCTGAACTGGTTTAGAAATGAGATTATGAATAGATGCTCTGTGAATACATTCAAGTTGCAGATAATTTATAGAAAACTGATCCCACGTTGATTTCCAGAATTTGTTTACTTTGCATTTTATATGCTGTCTCTAAGTTTGGGAAGTTGAAATTAAAGTAATATTTACTAGATTCCTTCTGTATTAAAGATAATAAATAACATACTCTACTGTTTCTTTTAGGGAAGAGAGGAATTATGTGTGTGAAGAATCTTATCAAGCATTTGAATTTCTTGTCTTGACTCACACTATTTTTTAATTAAAATTTATTCTGTATTCTTGATTTTTCTTCAAACAGTGTTTTGAAAATTATTCCATGCAACAAATTATTGGTTTGCAGTTCTTTGATTCTGTATTTTACTCAGCATGGTTTTTCTGAATCTTTTGCTGAAACTCGATTAATAAATGGGATCATGATTTTTTAAAACGATCATTATATTGAGTATAATTAATAAATTTAGATTATGTTAGCAAATTTTTGGATTATTTGATTTATAATTTTTAAAAAATAGACTTTCTAAATTTTTGTTTATTTTATGAACCTGAACATTTTATTAATTATTTAAATGATTATACCAAAATAAATTTTATTTAAAGTTATATGCTTTTCTATCATTTAGGGACATTCCAGTTCACTGTCTCTGTGGATCACTTATTTTTCATAGGAAGTCAATTGGTAGCTTTAAGTCATACTGGTAAAGTAGGTGTGTGGCATGCAATGACTCAGCACTGGCAGGTATTAAAAACTTTACTGATGTAAATTTATAGCATAGGTATGCTTGTTATTAAATTTAGATTTTTATATTATTTTTATATTTCAGATTCAAGATGTGATTCCAATTACTAGTTTTGATACTGCTGGCTCATTCTTATTATTAGGATGCAATAATGGATCTATATATTATATTGGTAAGTGCTGATTTTCAAAAAATTCCTGAGGATTATGGATCTATTTTGAGCTTTTGGACGGTAAAGAACTTCTCATAAGTTAAAAGGAATCTGTGTCAGCGCTGACTTGCGGCCCGTCTTAAAAGTTTTCGGCATTTTTGGAGCCGCACGAGTTTGTTTTCTTCAGTCAGAAACTGAACATTTTGGAACTTGTAAGGTTCAGTCCAAACTCTGTTTTTGTCATTTGCTGCATTAATCGGTATTCCCATTTCACGAGCGATTTTTCTTGGGGGAACCCACGGATTTCGTTGAACTCACTTTTTTATAGTCTTATGATTATTGGAAGTGTTCGCTATACATTTTCGTGTACTTCCTGGACGTTGACCATCATTGCCAAGTTCTTTGAAACGACAGATTACATTAGACACTGTTTGCCGAGACACATTAAGCAAACGAACGACCCTTTTTCATTGCTTAAACATTTCTAAAATTGCAGATCTTTTGCTTGACTTCGTAAAAATGCCCCCCTCCCAAAAAAAAACAATATATAAACTAAAAGATACATTATAAAATATGTTATAATTAAAGTGGTAGACAAAATGGAATGAACAAAAATTAAAATGAAATTAATTAACTTCTATTCTATGATGTAATAACTTTGTCCGAGCGTTTTTGCCACACCCTGTATTTATTAAACATATGTGATATTTAACTAATGACAAGAATTTAAATTCTTTCCGTCAATGTGTATCATGTAAAAAAAAAAAAAAAAAAACTCCATTGTTTGAAGGTTATGTTCAACTACAGTTATTTCCTTTATGTTATTTTATTTCCTTTCGGAAATAAAATCTTTAATGCATATATTACGCTATAAAGTAAAAAATTTAAGGCATATTTAGTTGTTACTAAAGAGAAAATAATTAATCTTTTTTTAGAATTAATAAAAGTTCAGAATAATTTGATTCAAAATACATTGTATCATAAATAAGTCAATATATGCATTTTCTTTCTGATTTATCTGCAGCTTTAAAAGAAGGAAATGTGTCTTAATTTTTAAAGTACATTTATTTATTATCTAATGAATACTATGATTTAAAATGTCATTTTTATTGCATATGAAAGATATTCAAATATGAAAGTATGATGGTCCCTTTTATCATTTTGAGTTTGATGCAGAATAGTTTCTAATTTGGGTGAACAGTAACAACATGAAGGGGAAAAAGAAAAAAAACCCATGGTTGGTTTTCCTTGGTTTTAAAACCGTGAAATCATGGTTACTTCATTTAAGAAATTAAGTGTTACTATTGAATTGTTTTTTTTTTTTAAATTCCTAGTTTAATTTTTTTCCCCCTTAGACTAATTTAACTCTCTCGAACTTATTTCAGATATGCAGAAATTTCCTCTTCGTATGAAAGACAACGATCTCCTTGTCACAGAGTTATACCATGATCCATCCAACGACATTATTACAGCGATCAGCGTTTATTTAACGCCTAAAACTAGTAAGAGTCATAGTGATTTTTTTCCCCCTTTGACAGTTCTGTTTCTCTTTTGAAATTGAAAGTATGATAAATATCATTAATAATACTACAGTGATCGTTCTTGCTTTGTTAATGTGCTAATTATTGTATTTTGGCCAGATTAGGTGCTAAACTTTATTTTTGCCTAATGCATATTTATTTCTCCTATTAAATTTTTTTGTTATCTCTAAATGAACTAAGTTATTTTCGTAACTGATAATATATATATATTAAGCACAGAAGCATCATAAAATTTCCTTGTGTATTTTTTTATGTACAAATAATAAATTTTTATTTATTAATATGTGTATATAAATTATTTTGTATGAAATTATTGTTACTTAATTTATAATGTTTGGAGACAGCTTTAATCGTGTTATTCTGTCTGTGAATAAGAGTATTGTTTAAAATATTCTTACTTTTTTTTTTTTTTTTTGCACCCCAGGAAGAAATTTTTGATGTAGAGTTTTAATAAAACATTAGTTCTTAATATATTAAATTTATAACACATTTACTTGTAGTATTTAGTAATTAATAAAATCTTTACATATGGTTTACAACTTTTAACTAGTATTATCAAAAATTTTCGACAATAATAAAATAAATTATAGTATTAATGTGTTGCATGGGCTTGTTTGCTTTCTTATAAAAGGTTTAATATTAGTACGGTATTTAAAGCTGCAGGAAGTGGACTATCTTTAAAATTTTTAAGAAATATATTTCAACTTTGTTGTCATTGTTTTAAAATTTGCTAGCAGATAAACAGATTGTAGCGTTTCTGAAATCAACTGAAACCTTTGTGAAGCAAAGTAATAATTATATAAAAGTGAAAAGAAATTCAACTTTACTTAATCAACAAGGCTTTAATACTTCTTTTTTCATTTTATTTTTAATATTCCATGATAATTTTGACCTGCTGTTTTCAGGATAACTTTCTTAATATTATATAATTTCGAATTAATAGCAAAAACATTTTTGCAATAAGACAAATGTAAAATAATTAAATTACATAATCCATCTTTTTTAAAGTAGGTTATGTTTAACGATCATAAAAATATTAAGTATCGAAGTATCTTTAGAACATCACTGTATCATGAGATGAAAAAGAAGAAATACTATCCGCTCTCTTCAATAATTTATCTTGAAAACCGGCAATAAGTTTATAATCAAACAGAATTAAAAAGTGTGTATGATGTAAAATCAGCAGTACTCCCTCTGAATATACAATTTTATTATCGAGATTCATTTTCTTCCCCCTTCTCCCCATTATGGAGGTGATCAAGTATAGTATATCTTAAAATATTCTGCTGGTGACCATATCCAGACCTAGTTTGGATGTAGTTATCAAAAAGTATTTCTTCTTCAAAATTATCTAATTTTCTGCTTGGGAAATTAATTAGTATTCCGATGCATTACAAATTTATCATCACCTGCCCATCTTTTCAGTATTTATAGGTATCCTTCCCGTACATGTTTGAATTAGAAATGACAGAAATGCTACGAGTTTACCATTTTTTTTTCTCTCTCAGTATCTAGAAATGGTGATCTTTAGCACTATATCAAATAAATAAAAATTTTGCAGCTATTTAGTTTATTTGAGGAAATGGAGACAGTTTATCAATATCACTTATTGGCGAACAACTGATTTAAAAAATGGCCAGACTGTATTAGTCTGTAAGCAGGTTTAGAAGCATGGCACGCGGCTTGAAAATAATGCTATGAAATTTAATGATGTAAGATTTCCTTTTTATAGTTCGAATAAAGATATCGTATCTTAAAAGAACATATTTTAAAAATGTTTCCAGATTATTTTTTTTTATCACAAAATAGTTCTACATCACTCCAGATGGAACACCATCCGCAGTTTGAGAACATTTCAACTTTCTTTACAATTCACTATAAAAATGTTTCATGATAAATATATACAAATAGTATAGAAGTGAATGATAAATATATACAAATAGTATAGAAGTGAATGATAGTTTTGTATTTTTTGCAAATTGTTGTTATTTTTATATCATTATAAGTTTAAACATTTTTTTCTCCTGTCTTCCATATTGTTTGAAACAGTTACAAATCCTGTTACAACTACAGCATAGGAGAAATACTTCTAGTATTTGTAGCCAATAAAAAGTATTTACACTCATGTCCATAAATTAAGGATAATGCAAGTTCAGGAAAAGAAAGAGTCAGAAGCAAAACAAATGTGACTTATTTGTAAAGCCTATTTATTAAGCAAAAGATAAAGAGCAAAAAAGATGCTATATGTTTGATATCATTAATAAAAATTGCGATTTTTTGCTCCCTGGAGCAAATTACCTACTTACAAAAACCAATATTACATGGTTGGTGCATAGTATGTCTCCCAGACGATGCAATACAGGTCCGTAAAACGCCTAGGCATGCTGAGTATCAAATTATCGATCTGATCTTGGGGAATATTACACCACTCATCAAGCAATGCTTTCCGAAGTTTCGGTAGACATGCAGGAGGTAGTTGACAGGCTGCAACTCGTTGGCCAAGCATGTCCCACACATGCTCTACTGGATTCAAGTCCGGTGAGAATGCTGTCCAGTCCATACGGATGGTATTCGTTTACGATGGTGAGGAGGGGCGTTGTCATCCACAAACACCAATTCTGCCCCCATGGTGCCCCGAAACAAACGTACATGTTGTTCCATAAGATTTGGCGTGTGCAGGTCAGTTCTGGAACCTAGAATAATTCCTCCCCAAACAATCCTACACCACCGTAACGGTGTCGTTCAATGATGTTCTCTTGGTGGTAACGGGTACCTGGCACTCTCCGTATGAAAGACCTTCGAGAATCAGACTGCAAGCTAAACCTGGACTCGTCGGAAAACATCACACAAGCTCACTGTTGTGGTGTCCACAATGCATGCTTTCTACTCCAGGCTAACCGCAGGCGACAGTGAGTTGGAGTAAGTGGGACACATATGACAGGCCTACGAGCATATAGACCAATCTGCCGTAAGCGTCTGTACACGGTCTGCCTTGAAATTGTCGTTCCAGTGGCTGAAGAAAGCTGACGAGACAGGTCTGATGCTGGACTCCGTCTGTTTCTTTTGGCAGTAACTGCCAAATACCGGTCCTCATTCGGCGTCGTAACGCGGGGGCGACCTGTGCTGTAACGTCTACTCACATTACCATCATCTTGGAATCGTTGCCAAAGCCTGGAGATGACACTTTGGGCGATTCCAACTTCTTCAGGTACTTCCAGCTGAGTATGCCCACATACCAGACGGCCGAGAATTCTACCACGTAAAAAATCGTCTAAATGCGTCCTTTGTGTCATAACTATGCGGTTATTGCACTGGAAGACTTATAAAGCGCTTGCGAACTATTTTACTTCTTTGCCTGTATTCCTTATACACCACTCTCTTACACTCTCGTCATTGTGACGTACCATCGGTGTCATCTGGTGGCTTCCTGCAATTTGCGTATGATATTTGAAGATGTGTGTAGTCATTTTACGAGTGATATATATATTTTAGAGTTCGATTTCCGCGTGGCTCTGAATTATCCTTAATTTATGGACATGAGTATAAATTATGATGTGCAGTTTTGAATTGATTTGTTGCTTGACTACATTCAACCATCTTTTTTGTATCTCCTGTTCTTATATTTCTAAAATTAGTGTTGTATATGACAGACATTAATGTAGAAGCCTTTTTAAAGGAATTTGATGTTTTAGAATTAAAAATTGTTTCCATTCATGCTTAACAAATTGTACCTATTAAATAACGTTGAAAATTTATTATAGAATTAACTAAAATATTGATATTAAATCGTACATATTTAGAATAATCATCGTAATACTTATATATGTATATATAAGTTTCATAAGTAATGGCTTGACTAGACTTCATAGTGTATGCTAAATACTCTGTTCATTCTGGAAAAATCTCATTTATTCTTTTATTTGGGACATGTACACTTTTGTGTTCGTATAATATGCTAATAGATAAATCTATTAGCTGATATTTTATAATTCTGTGTAATTAAGCCATTGAAATCTGTTTGAAAAAAATTGTTTTTTAGGTCTTTGTGGCAATTGGATAGAAATTGCGTATGGTACAAGTTCTGGAACAGTTCGAGTAATAGTTCAACATCCTGAAACTGTTGGACATGGTCCTCAATTATTTCAAACTTTTACTGTCCATCGAAGTCCTGTGACTAAAGTTGTTTTATCTGAAAAGTTTCTTATATCAGGTTTGCACTTATATTTATTTTATTCTACACGTGCTAAAGTGAATGAATAACAATGTAGGGATTTGTCTGATGTAGCCTGACAAATATTATGACGTCATTATTTTGACTTTGATTTAACGAACTGTTTCACCATATCTTAAATGGAACTCGAAGTTATCATTAATTATACTTAAGCTGTATATATTTTCCTTATTTTATCATGTTTTGAATTTTGAGTGTCTGTATTTTTGATTATTATCCATGTTCTGTAAAAGTTTGTTAGTGTGATGGCAACGTTGGCGATAAGTTTTGGTTTAGAATTCTGCGTCATATATATAGCAATAAAAATGGCGACTCGGAAGTCGGAATTTAGGGAGCTGTCTTTTTATCGTGAATAATGGAATAACAAATATTTAGAGAATTATTAACATAGCCATTTGAAAGCTGTAATCTTGGAAACTTGATTTCTTATATCTTCACAAAGTTTCACCAAAAAGCTGAGAAACTGTTGCATGTCTTATGCGCCTTGCTATAATAGATGAATATTGAGCTTCATTGTTGTGACTTTTGGATGGCCGCAGTCAAAGTTTCTTTTCGATCTGATACTCTTTATTAGATCATGATACTAGGCATTGCATTAAAGTCTGTAATAATCTACATTTGATACTGTTCTGTTTCCAGTCTCGATGATTCTGCTCCATATTACACTATCCAAGCATTAGTAATAACTCATAAATATGCGCTTTAATATTTTACCATATATTGTGAAAAAAAATGCAGAATTAAATGAAGCATAGAGAAATTGAAATGTATGTTTATAAACTATTCTCTCCTAAATGCATCATTCAGAAGTGTTTGCTAGCTTATACGCACAAAATTAAATATTTGCAATTTGATTTGGTTTACGAGTTTTGCTTTCTATTCAGTAATTTTTGAAAAATCTAAAAAAAAAAGTAGATCTCTGGATTTTGGTCAACAGGGCACTTGATTTTAGAATAATATGTAGCATACTTATCAATAGATGACCTTCTGCTATGTAAAGCAAATTCTAAATTTCAATCATCGATGCATATGGTTAAATATATATGTATAATATAGTTGTAATAGTTTGCCTTGCAAATATTTTTGTCAGTTTTTTTATATGGTATTTTTTACATTGTTTATGTATTCATTAAACGTAAACATTCTACTAATTTGTTGGCATGTTCTTTGTGTGTTCATATATTTTCTTGTTGCTTCAGTATGTTCTGAATACAATCATGCAAGAACGTGGAGTGTTACTAGATTCCGTGGGATGATTTCCACTCAGCCTGGTTCAACACCTTTAGCTTCCTTTAAAGTAATCTCTCTGGAAGAAATGGAGCCGAATATTAGTTATAGTGCTGGAAATGACAGTGGTAAGAAAATGTTCTTTTACTTTTTTTCAAAAAATAATTTCTAGTTTTATTTCTACCATTTTCTGTGTTGCTCCTTTATTTAGAAATAGGGGTGTATTTAATTAATAATTTTGATTCATTACAGCACTTTATGTCAATCATTAATATCCTCTAATCTTGTTACATAGTTTTTGTTTGAGTGTTAATGTAGGAACTCTGGTATCACTGTCAATGCTATGTTTTTAATCTTTTGTCAAAGATAACCTATTTTTATCTTTTTTTTTTCAAATTTCAAAAGTGTTAGTGAGTTTAATATGTCGAAAAATGTGAGTGTTATTGAACTCTGAAATAGAAATATCAAACATTTGGGATGGAATCTTTGTTGAACTAAGAATGAAACTTTTACTTTTTCTTTCTTTAAAATTGCCATCGTGTGGGCAATCTTTGTAAGGAAAGAAAAATCATCATCATATTTGTCTAGTATTCTTTGCTCTATTTTGTAATATTTTCGTTGTATTCTCTGATTTATTTTATATTTTTGCATAAGATATTTAAACTGGCATCAAGATTTCATTTCTTAGGTGTTTATTTATTGATTTTCAAATGGTGTCGTAAAAATTTGATGGGAGTTCGATGTAACAACTAATTTCAAATTATATGTTTCAGCTTGTGGTCAATTTCCTAAATTTTTTTTTCAAAATTCGTATTCGTATTTAGATATCATAGAAGAGGGTAGAGAGAGAGAGAGAGAGAGTGAATAGAATGCTTTCACTTATGAACAAATGCATTATTACGGTTTCTGCACATCAAACTGCTATATAAACTAGTGAGAATTATTTTATTGTATAAAATATTTAAGAAATCTTTATATTTTTCTATAAAATATTCAAGAATGAAAGATGAAGAATTATTTTAAAAGCTGTAATTGTTAATTTTTAAATTTATTAATATTATTGGTCTTCAAAAACATATTGTTCTAAAATCATTACGAAATGATGAAATCATATTGAAAAGTATATCTATCGTCATTTTGTACGATTAAAGTAACAATTTATGACGCTTAGCTTAGGTTACTTTGGAGTGATTCCTTGAATAGCATACTATAGAGATTATTGTATTATGATTGCCATATTTAATGGATAACTCTTTCCGAATTGCGCTTTTTTTTACCGAAATTTTAATTTTTTTTTTTCTTGCAACTATCTCACAAATTTTCTACATGTTAAATATTTCATTGTAAATTGACAGGACCATATGGAGAGCAAGATGATGAGCAAGTGTTTATTCAGAAAGTTGTTCCTGAGACTGATCAGCTTTATGTTCGTTATGCATCTACTGGGAAAAGGTAACTGGGAGATTTAAGTTATTACATATTTTAAAGTTTCTTCATTCACATCTAATTTGCAGCAAAATGTTGCAGAATCAAATGTAATTTTGTGACGAGATTCTAGAATTGAAACGTGAAATGTTTATTTAACTTCTAGGATATGCATTATAAAATCTGTAGATGGTACGTCAATAACTGCCTTTTGTGTTCATGAATGTGAAGGGTCCAATCGAATGGGATCTAGACCGAGACGATATATTTTTACTGGTCATAGTAATGGAGCTATTCAGGTATATGCTTAATATTATGCAGGTTAAGTAAGTTTTGCTTAATGTATATTATCATTTATTTTTAGAATAATGCATTACATATTTAATTTAATATGCTGAACAATTTTATCTGAAATGAATTTAAGATGTTGTAATTATTGATAGATATGTTATGTGCGATTGTGTTTTGACAATTTCTTAAATTACTGGCAGGAGAAGTCCAATTATTGGTTTAAGATCGTAATAACTTCTCATGTTAAGATGTTAAACTTTTAATTAGAAGGTGTGTATTTTTCGTAGAATTGATAAAATTCTTTTATAAATTGTCGAAATCGCAGTATTTGAAATAAATATAATAATGTATTAAAGTTTGAAGGAATTATAATATTTAGACTTGTTTGCTTCAAAACCTTAAGTAAATTTTTTATAATTTCTGTTTTAAACCGTAGTTTTTTCATGACTCCAGTAAATTGTATAAAATAATTGAGACAAGATTTCCACTTTACGTAAGGAAGAGAATAAAAAAGCAT
Organism: Argiope bruennichi; assembly: GCF_947563725.1. NCBI lineage: Eukaryota > Metazoa > Arthropoda > Arachnida > Araneae > Araneidae > Argiope > Argiope bruennichi. The sequence goes on from NC_079162.1 coordinate 55,952,646, forward strand.
TTTATGTTATTCTATTTTTAAAAATTTTAATAAATTTGGCTCTATTTTGTATATTTTATTGTATAAGGGTCATTCAAAATAATTTCTAATTATCTAGTAAGGAGGTCAAAACATTAAACAAGCATTGATTGCATAGGAATAAGAATTCTTAAATGGAAAATAGAGGTGCACTGTTTTAGCTAGAGAGTTGGCTGAAAGAATCAGTGAAGGTTGTAAGTTATAACAGGATTGTGTTGAAGGATGTATTGGTACATAGACAGAAAGATGGTCAGGATGCTTAGGACAATGTATTTGCTGTCGGGCCATTGTATAGGGGATACTTTTTCACTGCAGGTACATTCTAACCTGTATAATGTTTGTATGACTGTTTAATCAATTGTGTAAAATGGAAATTTTCATCAAACGAAGTTGCAGTTCTAGAGCTGACAGAATGCTGTAGATACGCATCTTGAAAGAAGTTATTTTGGATGAAATTCATAAATTCTGGGGATAAGTATTGAACTATATGTACTCATTTAGATAAGTTGTACCTCCACCATATATTGTATTATACATGAAGATAATTTTCGCACTCTGCATGTGAAACATATTCACTTTCTGAATATCAGAAATTCTCTATATCATGTTAGTTCTGCACGTTGGTTTTCACAGCAACATTATATCTTCTTTTATAAAGTGACTTTGTACTGAAAAACATCTGAAATGTGTGGAAATTTTGAGTTATACATATGCTTTTCAGTATCACTATATAATGAACATATATATATATATTGGACCATACATATTCACATAAATGGAACCAGTGTTTATCTCGTTGCTGCTGCTATGTCACCATTATCTACTATGTCATCTACTTTCCCAGGTATTACAATGCATGTTCAAGAAAACCTGAATTCCTGCACATTTATTCTATGACATTCGTAAGTATCTGGATTCATTTTGAAGCAATGGATTTGTTGCAAAGAAGGGCAGCTTTCGAATACCATCACATTTACCCTAATGTCCCATAATGATTTTTTCCTTTTTGGTTAGTTGATAAATACCCCTGATGACATGAATTGTTGCAATAGATGAAGTTAACCCTTTGTGGTCCAACGTCCATTCTGAAATATGTAGTTAGATAATGATTGCTATAAAAGCCATACAATAGCAAAAACTCTTGCACTAATTTTTAGGAATTGTATACTTTTGAGCTTCCTAAACGAATCCTTACACTCGTATATATATAATTATGTATTTTATTTTCGGACCGAAAAGGGCTAATAGTAATAGCTGGGAATGTTTGCTCACGTTCATTGATCAGTGCGACCACATTCATTTGTCCACAAAAATAGTTAATTAAAATGGCATTTTTGCATTAATTTAATATTGGAACCTGTTATTCCATCAATGGTATTGTTCTTAGTATCATTATCATTCAGTGAATTTTATTGTGGTTTCTCTTTTTGGTGGGATTTTATTTTAAAAGTTTAATTAAACATCTTAAAATGTAACTGTGCTTTGTAATTAAATTGTAATAATGTCTAATTGTAGCTAAAGGAAAAAAAAAATTAACTACTGTGATTTCACAAGAGAAAGTAGATATCTGAAATAGCTTTGAATTAATTTAGTTATTATGAATTGTCTATAGTTGTAGAGACAATTCATAATAACTTACATTAGACATTATTAATACATCTTTATTACATTAATATTACATGATTTAATTTTAATAGTAATGCAATATTAATGCGTTACATTTTAGTTTATGTTAGTATTAGTTTTAGAAATTCTTTACATATATATATATATATTTTAGATGTGGGATCTCACAACTGCATTGGATTTAGCAACAAAAGGAGGAGAATTATGTAAGTTACATTTCTTATTAAAATTAAGTATAGCAAAAAATATAGTTGAAAAGCTATATGATCTGAAAAAGTAAAGGCTAATGTACTAGCTATTCGTTGATTTTTTTTTTTCACTCAGTGCTAATATTGAGATGACTAACATAATGTTTGACTGCATCTCTTAAACAAATGTAAAGGTATTTTTTTTTCTTAAAATTTTGTAATTTTGAAAAGCTTTTTTTAAAAATATTCGTTTAGATGGACTATTCAATGCATTTCGTTGTTAGTTTTCAGACACCTTAATTTCCTTAGAGGAAATTTTGTCATGTTTTTCAACTTGCTTACAAAATTAGGAATATTTTCATTTACCTATAATTTGTTTTCCAGTTTTCTTTATTCGTCTTCATGGATATTTGTGATGTTGATATAAATATCGGAAATATTCTTTTTTTTAAAAAAACAAACAAACCTAAGCCTATTTAAACAGGCTTGAAGCTCTATCTTTCATTAGTTAAAATAAACGAAATTTGAAGAAACTTTCTTTTAAGTATTTCAGTGTTAATAATTTCAAGAATTACTACAATTTATAATTCAAGAATTATTTCTGTAAATTGTGTGCAAATTAATGTATCATTTAATGTATCTAGCTGTGTTTTATACTTCCATCATGCATAATTAGAAAATTGTGAATTATAAAATGATGATGTATTAATAACCTTCTCACCTGTTTAGCATTTATATGTGACTGCTTGTGCCTGAAAATTTGATTATGCCTAAGTTAAGTCAGTTATTTTAAATAAGTGAAGTTTATGTTGATTTCCCTGTTAATGTTGTGTATACCTATATTAGTAAAGATATGTATTTTCTTTTGGTTACAAAACATTTCTATTTCCGAATATTAAGAAATTTGTAATCTATGGTGTTAAGTATATTCCTCTTTATGGAAAATATTTTTCAGATCTTTTTGAACCTTATTTAGTAGATTAAATACTTGAGCTATTTTTTATGCAATAAATGGAAAAAGAGTGTCATTGTTTTATTGAAAAAAAAAAAAGATGTTATGCACTATCATTAAACAATCAACTATCAGTCAGTTTAATGATAGTGTAACAAGTTTTAAAAAGTTCTCTCCCTGATAGTGGTTTTCTAGATCATTACAGTTATCGCAAAATTTGTTTCCAAATAACTGTTTATAATCACACTTTCTTGTAATAATTTATACAGTGGTCTTTAAATATATTGGCTATAATTCATAGCTGTCTGTTTCATTATTTCCTCTATTAAATCATTGTTTTATGATGCATGCAAACAGATTTAATTTCTTTATGTGCCAATAGCATTAGAAGTGTGTCGTGTGATTTTTTTATTTCTAAAATAATTGATATAGTAAGTTAATTTTCACTTTTGGATTGGTAGTATTAAACATTCTTAAATCATTCTTCATACAAGTACGTATCACAGAATCCGTATCAAATTTACATAAGTAATATTATAAGTGTTAATGTTAAATCAAGATTCTGTGTTTCATTTTCTTATATTCTATATGCGGTACTTAAGCTGTTCAGTGATAATTTTTTATTTACTTTTTAGCTTCCAATTTAACTGGAGGACCATCTCCATTGGAAATGATTCGCTTACTTGACCAGTGTGATCTTACTAACTCTCATTGTTCTACTCCTTGTATTAGTCCATCAGTCGGAAATGCAGGAACAAGTACGCGTTTGAAAGCATCTAATGTTGCATTTTTATGCCATCAAGCAAAATCCTTGTCAGAAAAAGAGGCATCAGAAGTAGATCAAGAAGAAAGAGTTGTGCATTATTAGCTCAGTCTTTAAATTGATGTGTTCAAAAATATTTTTATAAATGCATTATTTATGGTTTTGTGTTTAATAGAATTATTTATAAATGTGATATTTATGTAATGACGTAAAAATCTACTTTCTATTTATCGTATTTCTGTTCTATATAAGTTTTGTATTTTAAATAAGCAGAATATCATTATTTTGTACATCAAGGCTTGTGATAAATGAAAGATCTTTTCTAGTACAATTCATGTGCTGTTGGACTTTTTTTCTATTAAATACTTTTTAAACTGAAAATGAACCCTTTCTAAATTAAAAGAAATTACATTTCTAAAATTGCATGAATATTTTAAATTAATCTAACAAAGTTAAATAAAACTGCAATCTTCAATATTTATCTGTCTGTGCAATCGGTTGCTATACCCCTTCCCTCTAATGTTGAAACAAAATATTGCCATCCTTTGCGTCAATATTTTGTCCTCTACTATGTTAAATTTTAGGTCTTTCCTCAATTCAAGAAGAGCATGAGTAATTTTCTGTTAGGGATTCATGAATTAGGCCGCGAATATTACAAAATTGCCTGTCATTGGTCTGAAATCAATTTTATTAACTAAACTGAGGGGGAGGGGAACAACTGCAAAATTTTTACCTTTTGGCCTGAGAATTGAACAATGACATTTTATTCTGTTTAGAAATAATTAAATGAGGTGTTCATTAGAATAAGAGGGTATTGGTGTATTAAATTCAATTCTCTGTGGCTTTTAATGTTTAATAAAGTCATTGAAATTGCAAAAAGCTATAAGTGTTTCTATTCTGATGTATATAAAGCTATTGACCTCAAAGCAAAAAATATATTGGTTAAAGGTATAGACGTTTCCCCCTCCAAATCTCTGTACATGGAGGGACAAAATTACTTATGTGTAATGAATAATATTCATATTTAAATCTTTGGCTTGAACCTCGCGACTAACACAAGTTAAAAGAGAAGAGCACTTTAGTTATTTAACCCTCCCGTTGAAAGCGACGGCATGCAGTACAGTACAGTATCGTTTGAGAGGAGTGGCATATGGCATAATTTTTCTGTCTTCTGCTTCAAGTTTACTCCTATTTATCTTCGTTTTTTTATATATATATTTATTCAGGAATCGAACTGAAAGCCGAAAAAGGAGAAAAGAATTTTCTTAAAATGAAATCCACAAAACTGAAAAATTGCATCATGAGTTGGGTTATTTTCTACATAAAAATTGAAGGAAAAATTTAGAATTTACATATGATGAATCTTTTGTATAAAAAGAATATGAGTAGACCTGAAGATGATGAAAACGAAAGCGAAAACATTTTTTAAGCCTTATTCATCCTAAGATTGCTCAATCTGAAGAAGATCTGTTCTTAAGATTGCTCAACATCTTTCGAATACATGCACTGTCTTGCCCAGATGATTTTTGTTAGTGAAATCAGATGCATTGTACTCGGGAGATTTAAACAAAGGCTAAAGCAATGGTTGTGTATTATAACACTCAAACACTTTATATTACTACTTTCCAGGTTTTGCCGGTTTTAAATTATTGAGAATGTGAAGCAATCATCACCTACTTTATAATTACGGTAGGATTCAACTGCACTTATATACAAATGTGACATGTTGCGAAGTTTTGCATCATTTTTTATTATTCAGAAGAAATGCAGTTATTTAAATGTCTTTAATTGATCTTGCTTGTTTTTTCAATGAAGGATTGTTTCGGAAAAAAAGAATTGCAGACTATGTATGCTGAATTGGTTTAAATTTGCCTTATAATAAAATTATAATATTTCTGTCTACAATAATTAATGCTCTCTGCAAACTATTTGTTTATCCGTCTACATTTCGTCAAAAGTGAGAAAGGGAATTCAGCAGAAAGCATATTTCCACCATTATTTCTTATGATTATGTAAATGGCTGTTACGAAAAGAATTTACGTAACGTATACTTCTTGGGACAGATACATTTCCATTTTATTGTTGATCTGGTCTTGTAAATTAGCGCAGTCCAGAATTTTCGCAGATAGTCTTAGGAACTAAATTCTCTTAATTTACAATATACGATTGTTTCATCTCAGCTAGCCCTCATATAGTTTTCAATTTAGACGCTAATTTGTCTAATCAATCAAGTGGACAAAGATAAACTTAATAATTATTGATAGTTTTTCTTTGAATTTTTGAGCTGTAATGGTAGTAGCATCTGTGGGAAAATCATTTTTAATGATTTTGCCAATAATCTTTTAGAAGTAGCCCTTAATCCCAGTAGAAGATTTTTTCTGACATCACAAAAGCTGTTTTTGCATTGTGTGGATTGCGAAGAGGTGTTTTGAGATGTTGATTCCACTCATTTCAGATAAAGTCAGATCATTCTAATTGTTTCATCTGATCGAATGTGAGGCAATAACAATGATATTCCCCGGTCTCATCTGTCTATTAAAATAAAAATTCTCAATTTTATCAGGATGCTAGAAGAAATTCACTGTCATTATGCTTCTGCCTAATTAAATATTGATCATATTCTTCGACCTTATATTTCAAGGATTAATGAGTACCATGTGGAAGTTCTTTTTGTATTCATTTATATACAAGGATTGCCCCAAAGATAAGTTAATCTCTCCTAAGTAGTAAGATAAAGAGAAAAGTTACTGGTATTTCACCAAGCAAATATATTGTACAATAAAAAGTTGCTTCAGAAAAAAAAAAAAAAAAAAAACTAGATGAGTTTGTATTTTAAAGCACTCCATTCAAAAATTTAAAATAATACTAATTAGTATTATATTGGGCAATAATAATCTTGAAGCTTTACTAAAATTCTAATGTCGTTAATTTATTATTTTCATGTCATTTTAATAATTAAAAATCTTCTGACCTATAACTTTAAATAGTTCATTATTTTTTATTTATCAGACTAAAAATTTTGCATTTTATAAAAGAAATGGGTTACTTAGACACTTTAAAAAAATACTAATGATTGTTAGCACACACCTTTATTTTCAGTTCCAAATGGTTCGTAATTTTTTACGAAAAATGTGAAATCTATCTCAGCTTGTGAAAGTTCATGATTTTGATATAGCTTTCGTCGTGTTTCTCTTAGAGCACAAAATTGGGCATGGTTTTAAAATGTGATGTGGTTCTTTTGAAACACCCTTTTGTTTACTTAGTGGTACAGAATCTTCAAATACGAAAGATTCAATACTTATATTTGAATCTTTACTCTCATCTAAGTCGATAATATCTTCCTGCAAGTTGTCATGAAATGTATGAGGAATATCAAGATTGGGGTTTCTGTAATTATATTGATACGTCTTTAAAGATCTGAAAGCTGCTGTTGTAAGGAATCCCAGAGCAACCGTTTCTATTATTGTCCAAACCAGAATGGTAGCAAATGGATCAATTGCTAAAACCGTTGATGAACTATCACTAGTTGGCTCAATACTAATATCTACTGACAAAGTTCGATTAGTAAGATCTAATGACGGATGAAGATGACGCATTTCAAAATTATTTATATTATGTGTGGCGTTCATAACAATAGTTGCTTTCGCTCTCCTTCCGAAGGTGAGTGGGTGTGCTTTCTCGATGAAGCCCTACTTCTCTATATCTTTCATTTACCTAGAAAAGTTAAATTTTGATTTTAGTTTATGCATAAATTTATAGTATATTATACAAAAAGAGCATTTTTATAGATAAATGTTAAAAAAAAAAATCATGTAGTTATAATAACTGCGTGAGGGGGGGGGGGAGGATTAGCTTTGAAATAATTGTAATATTTTAGAATCAACGCATTTGTAGAAATAGTTATTACTATACACTTAAATCGAAGCAAAGCAATTTTTTTTCTTCATGCATAGTATGGAATGCATAACTTAAAAGAATTGATTTGTAAACAATTCACTCCACCGCTATTTTAATATGTTCTGTCATATATTTTCAATATTTTCTTCTAAACTTCCTTAAGCTAATTCTTTCTTAAGATTTGGATACTCCTCAGAGAAAGAGTGAAGTGGAGAGGCATTCCATTTGTATAAATGGAAGGATACAAGAACCTCTTCCTGATAAATGAGAGTATAAAAACTTACAGGATTTATAATGAAATTTCATTCATTTTACACACCCTATAAGTTATTAACCTAATCTCGAATTCGTAAAGGAAAATACTTAATTTTCGTTCTCTTAGTTCGCAAGTAAGTTGTTTAAATTGAGATCTAAAATCTTTATCTTGAATATTCATGTGAGACATTTCATAGGCGAATTAATGTTTTTTTTTTTTTTTTTTTTTTTTAATATTAAACTCTTCAAAATCGGGAATTTTACATCCAGAAAAATGTATTAAATGCGGCAGCTCTGGTGGTGTCTCCATCATATGACATGACACAAAATTACGAGGTCTACCCCAAAAAAGCTGTAGTGTTACATGGGGGTTAATATAACTAAGCTTATAAATCATGTAATTCATTTAAAAAAATTAATTACATGCTTGAACATTCATTGTATGCATTATATATATGTAAGCATAATTTTATGTAAATCAGAATGCAGTTTTGAAGACAGTGAAAAGACTTCTTGCATTTTTAAATTCTGTTTAATCCATCGGGAAAACATAATTATTTACAAGAAGGCGCGGACATGGCACGTACGTCACAACGCGGCATAAAAGCGGAAGTGGGGAAGAAGAGAAAAAAAAATTATTATCCCTTGTCTTATATAACCTGAGATTTCGATAGGGAAAATATTTCTTCATAGTGCTAATATATTAATAAGATTCTGATAGGGATTTCTGATGCATGTCAATTACATGCAAGGGAAACACAGGGATCTTTTAAAAAAGAATGTGCTCACTGGACATTTTCTTATCCCTTCAAGCGGACCATGAGAATGTGTCGGCGTTTAGCCGATTCAGCAATTTTATAAAACTTCTCTTGAATTAATTAAGTAGAGAAAGTGGAATTGGATCAAGAAATAAGAGAATGAACACTATGGGCTAAATTAAGATAAAATCTTGGAAATTAATTAAATTGAAATTAAGAGTTTAAAATATCTTTACACACACACATTATATATATATATATATATTCAAGCCCGGCCATCTAGAAGAGGGGAAGTGGCAATGCAACCACGCCCCATCAAAAATTAAACGCTCTCTTTTGTTTTTTTTCACTGAAAATTATATAATGCTGGTTTATTTAACAATGCTAGCGAAAGTTTAGTGATCCTAAGACATAAATTGCAGTACGGTAAAAGGTAGTAAAATAATGTTATTGCGAAGGATGCGGTAAAACAGCATAGTCATAAAGCCCCCCCCCCCCCCCCCGACAATCTTCAGATATGGTCAGTTTTGTTGACCATAGCTATTCCTTTCGATGATAATTTTCAATCCTCTAAGAATTTCCTTCACACTAACTTTTTACCCCACCGTAGTTGTAAGAGAACCACAACCACCGATAGATCCATGGTTGTGGTCAAACACGTGGCTTTAAATGCAAAAAATTGCTTAATTTATTTAATTATGAGGTTACGCACCAAAGGTACTGCAAGAGTTATGCATCGTGTGCTACGAAAGTCATCCAACATGAAACAAGCATATTTAAATGAATGCATTTTTCATCAAATTCGTTCAATATTTATTTTGAATCCTTTTATCCTTTAAAATCATTTTAGGACACCAAAAGTTTTTTTTGGGGGGGTGGGGTGGGGGGGGGGCACGGCTCGGAAGTATTTTTTAAGTTTAAAGTGCTTAGAAAGAATTAAATTAATTAACGCGTGTAAATTTATCACATACACATACACACACATATATTTTTTATTTGAATTGCGGCTTATGTATAATAAAGATTTTCAATGGAGGTGGGGGTCTTTATTAAATTACCCCCTCCGCGTTCGAAGCAAGGATCGTCACAATTCGTTGGCTTATTGCTTTCGGAACTTGATTAAGGTATTTTTGTGAGCAATCATAGTTTTTCTTTCTATTTCACTCCGTACATTTTACCATAGATGACGTTAGTATCAGAAAAGAACTGTATAGACTTTTATGAGATGGAATGATCGTTTTAAGGATATGAATTGAATTATGAATGTTTTGAAGCAACATAAGAGTTAATTCGAAATAGACCTCAATTTTGAACTGTATTTAGAGGAAGTGGGAGAAACCTGAACTAACATTCCGATCTTCAGTTCCATACTAACGGGAGGATATTCAATCCTCGAAGTCAAATTTAAAAAACACGAGGCCCACACGTATACAACAAATCTTTTGTGGAATTCGGTTTCGAATCTGGAAACCTCCGGTCTTTAAGCCGAGACTTTACCACCAGAGCAATACAGTTTTCTTTCGGGGTATGAATAATTGCTTATTTCAGTATACTAATTAAATATAACTTAGAAGACATAGGAAACTTAGAATTAATAAGTGAAACAAACTAATGGCTATTTTCGTAACACGAAATGAGAGAACGTTAAATTTAAATCGATATCTTTGTGTTAAAAGAAAAGAAGTAAATTCAATTTGAAAATATGGTATCGAATTACATCAAACATCAGGTTTGATACACCTAATTTTTAATTAATTAAAATTTAAAAAACTGACTGGATTCCTCATCCTCACCTTTCAAAGTAGGTTTGTGCCAAATTTGATATATTAGGTCTTCCAGTTTGAACCGTAATGATTTTCACATCATGCAATTTACAAAAAGAATGTCAAACATGCATAAATCCCAATAGTTGCCCCATAAAGGCAATGTCAAATTTGTTGAGAAAATTGATAGAAATGTTGATTTCTTTCACCCAAGAATGAAATTGAACTGATTTTTAAAAAACCCTGTTCCATTCTTATTTTTTTTTTCATTTATTAGAAATTAATTTAGTACAAGCAGCATGATGGTTATTTTGAGACCGACCTGTGATCAATACCTAAACCGGCACTTTTTTCTCCAAACCCTTTACTCCACTCAACGAGAGAATTGAACGCACCTTTAGCCTCAGAATAAACATCCGCAAGACTAATGTACGCTTGATTTTTAGTGGAATCTGGTTTTGAACCTGGAATCCTTCGAAGCTGAGATCTTACTATCAGAGCACTATGGCCCTTTCAACAATAGGAAAATTCAAAGATTATTATAATTCAATTTAAAGGTTATTATATTTCAAAAATATTTACTGTTGAAAAGTCCAAAATTTCATTAAATTTAGAAAGTTCTCCAAATATTGTGTAATATCGTGCAGTCAAACAAATCGTGTTTTATTCAAATATAAAATAAATTTCTTCATAAAATAAAATTTTAAACACAAGGTATTTCGGAACAACTTCAAAAATCAAAAATTCGCAAACGAATAAAGATGCATTTTGCATAGAAAAGGTTTCTCTCTCTTTCATGGAACAAAAAATTTATTCGTTTCCGTGTTTACAGTTTAAACCAGCAGATGGTTTTGTAGTTATCGGAGCGATGCATCACATGAGTCAATGAGTGACTTAAAAATGTTCATTAGGTCGTCTTCCATACAAAAATATATTTTTCAGACAAAGAACCATGGCTTCTTACAGACGTAAATATTTCTGTTACTCAAGCTCTGTTGAATTCTCGAAAATGATACTTAATACTAAGAAAATTGTGGAGAAATTTAACTGATAACTGCATTCCTGACTGGAGGATGACATTATACATTTGTCATTCATTATCTTTTCTTCATTATCTTAGATAATGCATTACCCCTATAACTGCAGAACGATCCAATGTTAATAAAATGTAAACTACGAACATCGGATCATAGATTTTGATTTCGTGGGAAAAGTAATTTGATTTCACTTCTATCCTTTCCACACAAACTACATCTTTTTATTTTCATTCATTTGTGAATTATTGTTTTTCAGATTTGATCAGACTTTTGAATGTTCTTGTATGTAAACAACTTTATGCTAAAAGATATTCTTGTAACTGTGATGACAATTCACGAGATTTATTTACCTATCGATTCATGCTATTGATCAGATTTTCAAGAGTTTGCTGTACCTAATTCTGATTTTTAAACACTTCATTCAAATTTCAGGCCGATTTCTCTCTGTGAGTGCAGTGGTAAATAATAATAATAAAACTTAAACATGTCGGACAGAATTTCAATTATTATAACAAACTTTCGTAGTAAATTTATAAATTAGAATAAAAACAAAATAATTTTAAAATTGATTTAGCATTAGTTTAATTCAAGACTAAGAATAACTCAAGTTTACTTACTTTTGATTGCCTTTAATGTATGGACTGATAGGTATACTGAATCAAAATCTTCTTTTTATTAGAATAAAATACTCTTCTTTTCTTATTTACTGGTATGGGCATCAGTAGCTGGTTTCCGGCTAGGCAGCTGCCTAGAGTCGTTGGCCTGATGTAGTCATGGATATGTTGATTAAACTAAAGTTATTAGCCTAGTTGTCAAATAAATAAATTTGTAAAAAAATACAAATTCTACACGAATCATAAATTATTAGGACAATATAAACATTTAGTCGAGTATAACTTGTTTGGTACCTACCTGTTTCATTACGTTCACTTAATTGTTACAGTATTCATAAACACCGAACGTGCGCATAAATTATATTGTGTACAAACATAAATACAGTGCAATCATGAGACATAATAAATAAATAAAATCATATTCATTTTGACAAAGTTATTAAAATAAAAAATTAACACGTTGAAAAAGTTAAAAATGTGCTGAAATGTGAAACTAAATTGACCAGTTCAACAAAAGAGGAGTTTCGTAATGAGCACGACCCAGGTCCAAAAAATGCCTTAATCTGCAACCAACAGGCATACAAATTCTGTTGAAAAGCATGATTGATTACTCTGCATTCATTGCAAATTTTGGTAAGGCAAGATTATCTGCACTTCATCAGCAGTAAATTTTGCTGATGTACATTTGATTCATCAACTGCAAATCAGAGGTGGCGGTAGAGATTTGCCAACGGGGGGGGGGCAAGACAAATCCGACAGGGGGTAAGCACAATATCTCTAATTTGGCTTCAAAATAACTCATAATAATTAATTTTACATTTAATTAAAAAAAATCAAGTATTATTTAATTTTTTTTATTCTGATGCTGATCCTTTTTTTCATTGTTAAAACTTTATAAAGGTTTTTGTAAAAAAACAGGATCTCAGTTTCTTTTACTAAGCATAAAAAAATTGTCAATATTTGAGGCTATTTTTTTTATGAGACTCTTGAGATTCAATTTCTCCGCGATCTAATTTTAGAAAAAATATAGTCATATTCCATTCTAGATTGTTGTATATAGTAGAAACACAGATTGTACCAGAATGACGTGTCATGCTAAATGGACAAATGCATACTCTTACTATTTTATATCAGAAGCTATATAAAATGAATGTTGAAAGAAAAGTTTTATAAAAGTAACTGTTTTAGAAATTCAGAATACTAAATAAAAAATATTCGACGTTTTCTCCAAAAACCGATTTTTCTGCTTAGTCTCCTACCTAAAATATTTGTTAGATAAGGATTGCAACAACGAGCAAGAATTAAGACGTGTTTTGAATCCGAGGAAAATAAGTGCGCGTACACAACAAAAATTTACTATAGTTCGGACACGAACAATATAGAATGCAGAAAAGATACAATATGTTGTTTTTTAAGAAGGCCGGAGAAAATATTTTGTAAATATACGTACAAACTTATTATTTAATATAAGATATAAAAAATATTCTAATGAAAAATGGACTGCTTAAACGTTAGATACCCCTTGTATTTATTTTTCTATATATATATTTAGACTTAAAAAAACCAATGCATTTTATTTGAAAAAAAAATTAGATCTTGAACATGAATTCACTTATCTTCATTTTTATTTATGTACTTTCTGACTATTCTATGTACTGTTAAGTACTTTCTTAATTCGAAGTTATTACAAGCTAATATTCCTGCGAAAAGGTGAGTTTTATCCCCTCAGTTGCATTCATAGGATTTTTTTAACCCCTTCATATACAATGGCGAGTCTAACTCGCATACAGAATTATTTAATTTTTAATTTTAAATCTGCAATTAAGTGAAAGTATTAAGTAATTTAAAGCACTAAAATCACTTGAAAACGCATCATTACCTCAAATGCCCTTATATTTTTTTGGAGATTAAGATAACGATAATTGTCCCAAATAAGATCTGCCATCTAATTGGGAAATTAAGTAAATTTGTATATCAAAGGGTTAATGCGTTATTCATGAATATTCCAAGAATAACTATTTTAATCATCTTTTTATCAAGACATCTTTATTCAAAGTCTATTAAAAATTTAGGAGCATCTGAAATTATATACTTTTTGCTGATAATAGTAATAGAGCAAAAAGTATATATAATTGATACGTTCTCCGATTATATAGTCTTAATATTGAATGCAGAGTTTTAAGCATTTAGGTAGTAATTTAATTTTTAAAAACATTAGTGCATACTTGAATAAACTCTTTTAGTGTAGCTGAAAAGCTACCATACCAAAAATATTTTTTTGTCGTCAACTGCAGTCGGTAATATTTCTTTAGTGTAATAATTGTAGCCTTATAAATTAGATTGCAAAAGAAAACAGATATTTTATTGTTAAATGGATTTAATTTACAATTATACAATTTACTTACTCCAGTGATTTATAATGAATTCACATAATTTGGTTACAGCAAAATAACTCTTTTTAGCATGCATACTCACAAGAGTGTCAAAAGAAAACAGTGTTTTTTTGTTTTTTTTAAAATTTAGTTTAACCATTAACTAGATTTTAGTCAGGCAATTCTCATAGTGAAATGAATAAACTAAATTTATCAATTCGTTACCGAGGAAGTAACAATTATATGAATAAGATGATGATTAATTTTAGAACTTGGATTTGAATTATGAATTATGGAAAACATTTCTTTAATAATTCCACTGGCAGGTAATCGAAGTGCCCGATGAAAACAATTTTTTTTTTTTTTCATAATCTATGATAAAATCTCCGCCTAGGGATAAAGATTAGTCGGAAAAAAATGGGATGTCGTATTCATTTGCCAGATAATTGACTATTCTGCTAAACATAGTATAAATTATATGCTGAATGGACATTATGACATTTAACTAAAATGACTGAGAATTTGGATTCGTCGACATCCCTTCGCTTAGTCAACCGATCAAAATTTTTTGACAAAATGCGACATGTTTTATGTTTTATACACATGTCGTCTTGTCGGTTATATTGCCAAAAGTAGTGCAAATTAAAAGCTTGATGAACGACATTTGAATCAAATGCCTGAAAATCTGTTGATATATTCTTCGACATTCATCATATTTAGTTCATAGTCGGCCGCCCAAAAGTTATCGGCAGAATGCAGCATCTTATTCACTTGTCGGATATATTGCCAAATCTAATGCAAATTATAAGCTAAGTGAACGACATTTCAATCAAAAGTCTGAAAATCTGCAGATTTAACATCTTCGGCACTCACCGCATTGAGTTTAGTCGACCGACCAAAAATTGCTAGCAAAATGAGAATACCACCTTGTCAATATCTTATTCACTTGTTACCTTGTCGGTTACATCCATTGCATTCAGTTCTAAGTTTGGCCTATCAAAAATTGTCCCCAAAATACGGCATATTATTGACCTACCCCCAATCGATTTTACCAAATATAGCCAAAACACTTTAACCATTACTTGGATATTTCGATTGTTTACAATATATTAACTTTAAGGTGGATTTTAAATAATCATATTCGATAATGCTCAACTCTCTACAACCATTATGAAATGGTGAACACTTTTGCCGACGAAACTCTGAATTTCTCGCCGACGGGGGGGGGGCAAGAGGCTGCCGACAGAGGGACAATTGCCCCCCTGCTTCCGCCGCTTCAGCTGCAATGTATGATTGAATTTCTCTATATCAGTTGACACAACGCTGAAAACAATTCTAAAAAAAATCACTTAATTCAAGATGTACATTTTTTTTTTTATGGTTTCTCTTAATTCGTTTTCCTTAACTTTGTATTTAAATTAAGTACTATGCAATATAATAGTCGACATAACAACCATAAAAAATAAAGTTTTAATGAATTAAAAGACTGAAATTAAACATTTTTCACTGTATATAGATATCTTATATTTTTTCCTCTGAAATGTTTCCTTATTCTTCAATAATTTTAATTTTGTTATTAATTATATTAGTTTTATAATTTTAATTTTATTATTAATTATATTAATTTTATAATTATTTTTTTCATTATCTTCTTCTCATTAGCTGAATATTATTATAAACATTAACATATTTTGCTTTATGAAATATTATTTATATTTTGCTTTATGAAAGTTAATTTTGGATAGATCTCACTTGAAATTAATACGAATTATATCATTATGCAAATTATAAAGAAGAAAATGCAAATCTAAGTTATTTTTCTTGACTGCTTTATTAAATCATAAGAATTAAATGGACCATTATTTATGAAAGGATGAATTTTATAAGAGGAATGAGGCATCGGGCAAATTGTTAAAAAATTATCCTTTTCCCTATTAAATCCTTTTCTTTTTAACTTAGACAAAAATTCACATTTAAAATGAAATTAAATTGCTTTCAACACATTATTACAAAGATTTGTGTCACTACAATGAATCAATAACTTCAGATTTGCAAGTTCTCAATTATGATATCAATTATTAATAGACAAAATAATCAGAAATTAACAGAAACCAGTAAATATATAATTACAGGGAACATTTCGATTACACTAATTAAATAATGGGAGAAGATATTTTCTACTTTATCATTAACTGGTTAATTAACCTGGGTCATAGCTATGCGAAGATAAGAAAATGTTTTTTTTAGAATGAAAAGCTAATACTCAAGAGAATCAAACAGTGCTGTTTCAAATTTATTGATGAATTAAAAATTTCCCTTTTTAAAATCTCAATCTGACAGTGAAACTATTTTTAATTTACTTCATATCGCGGTGAATAAGATATAACAAAAATAATCTTGATCACTCGGAGATTCAATGATAGAACATTCTAATACGTTAAATGAAACATAATTTTAAACTGTTCTGGATTTTTGATGATTAGATTTGAGTTGCCTTTTCGTCAGTGATAGATTTTCATTCCTGCATATTAGGCAGCTGCTTAGGGCCCTTAGTTTGAGAGGGGACCACAAAAAGGTCGATTAAAAAACGTTTTTCCTAGTTGCCAATAGTAAATAAATAAATTTATAAGAAATGCAAATCGTAAAATATTAGCATTTTATCAAGTATGATGATCAAATTCCTATATGTTTCATTTCGTTGGCTTAGTTCGAATATTGATAAAACTGAACCTCTGCTTCTACAATATTGAGTACAAATGTGGATATCGAGAAGTCTGTTGTCATAATGCATAAATAAAAATCAACACATTGTCACAAAGTTAATGAAATAAAAAAGAATATAAAATAAATCATTAGCATTAGAAATTAAAATAATCAGATTATTAAAAGCAGAGCATTATAAACTATACTGTTTAGGGCCATGAATTACCGAAATCCAATTCCTGCACTTCACTTAATTTTAGCTTTCATATCAATCCAGTTTGGGGAAGTTTAAATCCTTATTAAATTTAACTTTTTGCACTTGGATGGTGATTCGCTCATCATTCAAGACAGTGCATCATTTTGACGTTTTATTTGTTTATTTTTTAATTTTAATTGTTATAGTACCTACAAAATGTTAAGAAGACGTGGAAAATAATTCGGGAGAACATAAATTAAAACAATTATATATATATTTATTTTTCGGAGCAATGAACAAGTCCTTGTCTTAAGAGAATAAATATGCATCGAATTACTTTTTAGAGAGCAAAGGATGGGAAGCCCGTATTTATATGTAAGCGAAGCTAGTCCCATATTATCTTCGTCTTTTCAACGATCAAGTCCAGAGTGGTATTTGATTTGATATATTGATTTAATGTATCGCTTTGAATCTAAGTATTCGCAATTAAAAAAAAAAACTCTAAATAAGAGGTGAGAAAAGATTAAACAAAAGGAGTGAATAAGAGGTTTAATCCATGAAAGCAGGTATTTTGAACGGATTGATTGATGAATGAATATTTTTGTGAAATAAAGGGTGTAAATGGAAGGAAACGATGACAGTTACTTCAAATTTGATTTCAGAATAATATATTGTATAAAATATGAAGATAATGACTTTTGGTATTAAAAATCCTGAAATTCGTTCAAGATATCTCAAGACAAGACCATAAGAAAGTAATAATCAGTCTTATATTTCGAATGTAATAAATATTTTTCGAATCACTAAGTAATATCAAATTTTACGTCTTGCAGATTATTGCTTAGTTAAATTCTTTACGTGACAGACCTAGTTGTATGGAATAAAAAATGAAAATCTTTTTATTTAAAATTATGTTCTGATTATTAATAATGATAATTCTAGTAATCGTTTAAAAATAACAAAAATGTAAATGATTAACCAGAATTTTTTTGATATTCAAAGAAATTCTTTGATTTTTTATAAAACAAACTTCTACGGTTTGCTTATACCGTTTATGAGGCAAATGCATTGTTCAGTTTATTCGTACATATCGAATGGAAATCATTTCGAGAAATACATCGGATGTGCAATGATATTTAAGCTATAAGAGACAATTAGTTTTCGTTAATTTCAAAGATAATGTTAAATATTTAATTAAAAATTATATTAAAACATCTAAATCACTTAAATAAAAATATTGTGACGAATAAAACGTGAAAAAGATTCGGTTTACTTTTAATGAATTTTTAATATATCCGACCAGATTCGGAGGCAATTTTTCAAAAAAAAAAGTTTTGATTTTTATATCATGTCTTATTAATAAACGGACAAAATGATGAATAAAAGTGAAATTATTTAAATATATATGAAGCTTTTGAAAATAAAGCATATTTTGATGTAAATTTTTGCATTTATTTGCAAAAATTGGAATTGTTCTAGAGAAATAAAATTGGTGCAGTTTTTCATTTTTTTTGTAACATTACATGTGTAACATATTTAGAGTGTAACTAATTATTATCTAAGAATTATATCCAAAAAAAATTGAGTAATATATGATTTGGGATAATTTGGGATTTTTCAACGGTATTTACACTAAACAATCAAATTCACTTCTAGAGCATTCATTATATCCATAGATCATTACATTCCACATAACATACTGAGAACTAATTATATATTTCATTCAGATATCTTCATTATTTTTTGAGATATGATGATACTCGTACAGTAGAATTATGATAAAACCCTTTCTTCAGAAAATGCATTTAAAATTTTTAAATGGTTATAAGTAAGCATCTTTTACATGTCAAATGTTTGATATAACTTGGCTTCTAACTAATATAGATATAAAATTAAGATACCACTGAAAACAGAAATGAATCTATTTTTTGGAACTTCAAAATAAATAAATAAAAATGCGACTTATCATCCAAATGCCTGTTTTCAACCTAGTCGAATACTCTAATAAAGCATTTTATTAAATGAAAATGCTTCGGTTTACACCAAATTCCTTAGTAGCACTTTTTTTGTGCATTTTAAAACAAAAAGCTTATATTAAGGAAAAATAAAACTTATCAATATTTGAAATTAGTACGAAAGCAAAAGAAGCCGCTTTATCAGTTACAAAGATATAACAGCTAGCAATTGATGTAATACTAAATTATTAAGTTGATTTTAAACGAAGAATATTCGCTTCGATGTTATAATGCATGAGATGAATCATCAACTTGCTGAGAAAATTTCTTTCTGCAAGTTATCCAATAGATCAAGCAATTTTACACATAATATTTTAAAAGTTCTATGTACAATATGGAATGATTAAATATACTCACTCTTTATAAGTAAAAATGATCTGACAAGCGTATCATAAAAAAGCTATTAATTTTAATCATTATTCATGTACTTGAATCAATAACAATACCAAACGATTGAGATGAGAGGTACATATTTCTTCGCCTTCATCTTTTTAAAATTACAATTCACTATTCATCTTTTAAAATTACAATTGAGAAAATTCAACATATAAACATATATTCATTCTAATCATTCCTGAGAGCATCTTTCCAAAAGGAATGATTTGAATTTAAATCTAGTATAATATGGGACAAGCCTACTTACCTCTCAAAATATATATAAGGTTAATGCAATATTAAATAAATTTCGGAAATATACATACCAAATAGAAGTATTTTATGAGGCAACAGCTGCACGTTTCACTACTTCTTCCCCATATCACGAAAATGTTTATCATTCTTTCGAGCTCTCAG
Source organism: Argiope bruennichi (assembly GCF_947563725.1). Lineage (NCBI taxonomy): Eukaryota > Metazoa > Arthropoda > Arachnida > Araneae > Araneidae > Argiope > Argiope bruennichi. The sequence continues at coordinate 55,972,595 of NC_079162.1, forward strand.
CTTTTATGCGTTACAGTAGAGTGATTCTTTGCAAGTCGAAACATTAAACCGGAATCCTTTGTCAAAATGCAACAATTGTTAAAATTTTATTTCTACTGAACATCTGACCTATTTTCGATGAATTAAAGTCGTAACGATTCAAACTCTTTTCATATTTTTCTTTTCAAATGAAAATTTGAAGTATACAATCCGAGTCTTTGATTTCTAATAAAGATTATAAAAATACTTGTTTTTCTGAAAAATATAAAAACCAAGATTTAGTTGTCTAAGCATTCTAAATATTTCAAGGTACCCGGATTTAATTATTTTTCTTTGGTATGATATATCGAATTCATTGAGAGACAGGCAATTGCGAACTCAGTGTCTCTATGCGACTATTAAAAATTCGTATAATACTGTCGTAAATTCTAGTAATTTAATTATATATATGGTTATCCGACTGTATAACTCGGGTATTTTATGAAATAACTAATCAAGCCTGTTAAAGTGTCTAATAAATTAATAATACTATACTTCACCTAGTTATTCTGTCAGTTGTGCAATGAAAAAAATTAATATAAAATTATTTAACTGAATCTTGCAATATAAAAAAACGTTTATACTAGGACATATCATTAGTTGCATCCAAGATTGACACCTGGAATTTCAATTATCAGATATATTTTTTAAATATCATAGTTTTAATATACAGACTTTAAATTCGGAATTTAAAATAAATTCATATTGTATATCTTTGTATGCTACGACGATTCATGTCGGATATTTAAAAAACTTTAATGGGGGGCGGATCATCATTTTATTTGATAATTAAACCATAAAATACAAATTTTAACCCCTTGGCCTACGAATTTACTTCCTAAATAGATGACTCATCCTATTTGGGACATTTACTATTATCTTAATTCCTGTAATAATATAAGGGCAATTGAGATATTGGAAAATTTTAAATGATTTTGGCATCTTAAATTATATAATGCTTTTACTTACTTGCGGATTTAAAATTTAAAAAATTCAATAATTCGATAGTCGAATCACACTCGTCATTATATGCAAAGGGCTGTGACAACAATATTAAGCACCGCTTGTAGCCTCTTTCGTTCCCAGTCATCTGTTGTGTAGTAGTGGTAAATAGATCCAGGGACTGGTAATTTTTTTTCTTCCCTCATAGATATAAAAGCGTTAATATATTGTCGCCATGGTACCTTAAAGACAGGCACAAGAGGAGTAAATGGCCCGAATACCAATCTCCTGCAGCGCTAATACAGACTAATAATCGAATTAAATACATATTTAATATAAAATTCTTTAAGTGAAAGTAAATGGATATTCGGACACATTTAAATAGTATTTGTCCTTTCCATTCTTATATGAATAGAAATAATGCAAGTCCAAATTAAAATGTAGCATCAAATTAGGAGTAAAATTAAATTCGCTGTTCAATGAACGTGCAGAGACTTAATAGTTCCACTTACGTGAAACGGAAAACATTTTTTTTTTGACAGCAATTTTATAAAAGTATACATTTTTTGTCCCTTACCAGAAATATTCCTGTATACCCGCAATAAAGAGGCTACTCAAGGGAAAATAAACAAAAACGAGATCTTTGTACAGCGACACCCGTCTACATACAAGATAAGCCACCTCTCAGACATGGGCGATATTGGGAAAAGGTCTATCTCCCTGACGAGATTAGAAAAGTTACATTGGTTCTTTATAGAAATCTTTCTGAAGAACAAAATTAGATATACAGCGTTTCATTGAAAAAGTATTGAAGCTTATGAACAAGATTGGTTCCAATATGTACTGTCGTGAATTAAACGAAACTTTCCATTCGAATCCGTCGACATCATCCAATCTGAAGTGTTTAAACTCGCTTTATAGCATTGATATTTAAGTCGCTACTGTTAATGCCCATTTTCTGAAAGGTATTAGGAGCCAACTCTGTTGAAAGACTTCGATCAAATGGTAAAGAGTTTTTCATCCGTTTGCGGAATAAGAAAAACCTTAAGTCTCTAGCGATTAAAAGCAGAGCACGTTTCCCTCTTATTTAGTAGAAACTAAGTATACGGCTGCCTCCAAGAAAAATTGGGTTTTCTCAAACAATTTTTTTTGTATACGAATCTTATTTTTCCCTTAAATTCATTTCATGTAGAAATTGTTGTGAACACTAATCAGACATCAATGAACCGGAAACTCCACTTTAGAGAATTTTCTAGATTTAAATTCAGAAGTCACTGCAATTAGTATTAACCCTCTATTCGGCCTGCATGACGATATATTCAGAAATTCATATGAATTAAACATATTTAGATGTTAAGGTTAGAATCTTAACCAAATCTCGACGAGACCATAAAACGTGCAGCACATGAATCGGATTTGATTGTCAGAAGCCTCTATCCAACACTTCATTCCATAATGATACATTTCAGTTTCAAACCTTTGAAGATTTCAGCTTTAAATGTTCATTTACAAAAAGGCGACTATATGCATAAATAGCCAGACCTTTTACTCGCGCACTATTTAACCTGTCGCGTAATCCAAGCGACATCGGAAGTACATTTGATGGCAATGCCGATTACTAACGCAGGTCAAGATGTAATCGCACTACACGAGTGTCAGCAATACATAACTATGCTACTACAAATAAAGAACACCGAGAAATTTTTAAAACCATCAATTCAAATACTGGTTTTAATCAGACTGCAATTTGTTTTCAGAAATTCAGAGCGTGAGGGGTGGGGGGAATGAAGCATGCTTAGAATCAAAGTTTATTAGTAAAAATTGAAGTATGCTTAGAATCAAACTTCTTTATTAGAAAAAAAAATGGTCTATTGTATACAAGTTTAAATTATACATAATATTTGAGCTATCAACTTCGTCCTCTAAAGGCTTTTACAAAAGCCTTCACCAATCTGTACGACCTTCTGTCACAAGCTTTAAAATTGCGAGCGCATTTTTCAATGCTACCTTTCTGTCCTTGAAGCAAGACCTGCTTGTACTTGGATGAAAGAGCGTTTTTCTCCAAGATTCGTAGAGAACTGAAATGAGAATACAGAGGATTAAATTGTGTTCAAACATTAATTTACAGTTCAGAAATATTTTGAAAATAGCCACGAGTTAACTTCTGAACTTCGTTATCCGAGTTCAGGAGACTCGGATAACGAGCTTAGAGGCTTTTCTAGAAATTTTAGATAAGAACCCAATAGCATTCGATGAATAGGCTATAGACAGTCTGCATGAAATTAAGCTACCCTCGTTTAAGAATATAGGTTACACAAAATACATTTCATACAAGATTCTGTACATATAGCAGTGGCTAGATTTAAACAGGCACTTTTTATATATTTTATCGGGTATATATTCGCCGTATCTTTCATATTTCCAAATAAGAGTTATCATTGACAAGTCACAGCAAGTACCTTGCACCGAAATTCACCCCATTGCTCCAAAATTTACATTAATCGATATTACTAATGGTTTATTAGCAGCTTAAGAAATTCACTAGTTCCTTACCTCATAGCATCTTTTATGTTATGGCCCAGATCTTCCAACACTTTCGGATTAGCACCCACTTCACAAACTAGTCGAGAGATGCATTTATTGGAATCCACTTTATCCAAAACAGCGAAGAAGTTTTCAATTTCTGTAGGAGAGGCTTTACGGATATCGAAAGTTTGTGGAATATTTGGACCTCTTCTTTTCGAGAAGTCTGCACTTCTGGGCATCAATTGTCCAAGTCCAGCTAATCCACTACCCTTGAATTGAGGACCAAGTAGACCTGCTGGGAGACTTCCGACCGAGCCCAGGCGTACAGCACCTAGCAAGTTTAGAAGTCTTCCTCCTACTGCCAATTTAATGGCATTCAATCCAGCTGGACCCATAGAAGCGGGAACTCCAAGGGGAGACATTAGTTCTCCGGGAACAGTAAGTGACGCTTCTGTAGAATAAAGTATAACAGCGAAACAGAGCAGGATTTGATACATGAATCCCATTGCGATTCGAGGAAAAGTACCTGCAAAATAAACGAAATGTAAATTCTAATTTGAAGAAATCGGAAATATGAATGAAACCTTCGATTTCTTTTCTATATTTTAAACGGAAATACAGAGAAACTCATCTAATCGCTATAGATATATGTGCTGTTAAATAGAATCGTTTGCTAAGCTTTTATGCAGTTGCTAAACTAATTAAGCACAAAAACACTTTAAAGAAAAATCTACATACCACTCACAATAGACTTTAGAGAAGGAAGGCAAGGCTCGTCTCTAAAGGCAATGTAGACTTTAAGTTGATATTTGTACTAAACATAAAGCTTGCGCACTTCGTTTGCGCATTTTAAAATAAATTGCTAGGTGTTGCCTGCTTTTCACATAAACAATGTATTTTCTCATTTAAATTATTTTTTCAAACCAATTGGGGCATTAGTATGATGTGCCATCACGTCAAGGGCGAAGACTCGAAATTAAAAGTCATTGATTTTTATACTGTGATGGTATTGAGTATTTTTTAAACCATATAACCCAAACTAGAATTAGTAATTTTGCTATGTTATTTCAACTCTTATATATCAGCTCTTAATAATATCTTGTGTAATGACACTTTTCTGATCAAAATATGGATGAATACACTGAGACTTCATGTCTTCTCTCCACGCCTGATCACAAGGCGATCCTAATTCTTTTAATAGCTCCAAAATGTAGCATTGATTAAAAAGATGAGTCCATGTAACATTCGTTTTGTTAAGTAAATCGCATACAGCTAAAAGTGAAATTATGGATTCAGGATGGATTACAAATAATTCTGTTATACTTACAAATTCGTTAGATACTATATTTTGATAAATGAGAGATTAATTAAATCATAATTTTATGATTAATGAAATTTTAAACAACCAGATATAGAGCAGTAAATTCTTTAACACCTTAAATTCGGAGGATCACACTTTCATTATCCGATCTGTAGAAGATTAGTTATGTATGTGATTCCCATGTCTTTTAAGGGAATGTGATGTTAAGTGAAAAAGGATGCGGTGCTGTTCTCGGTATCTGACCACAATTCGACCTAATAAGGTCTGTGTCCAGTAACCCTCATGTAGCCTCAAAATGGGATGATAAGCTGAAAAGTCCTTCTCGGTTAAAAAAAAAATGACAAATAATAAGCTTTTGTGAATGTATATTCGAATCATCCATTAATATACTGCTTTTTTTGGCAAATTTATTTCTAAATCAAATTTTTTAGACTAACTCCGATTATTGGGTAATCAGTAACATGGTAATGGTACACATAGAGGTCTGACCATGATATTTTTTTTCGTTCCTTGCATCATATTTGAGGCTCAAAAATTGGAATAAAAGCATTAATATTTTGTGTTATATCATTAAACTAATTGTTCATTGAAATAAATCTGTATATTACCCCCATTTAGGTTAAACATCTATGATAGTAGTCCTTCCTACGTCACTGTGAATCATAGCAAAGTGATAATAACATGGCAGTCAGATGCTGGAACATCTGAGCAAAAAATTTAACATGTGTTTTTAAGACATATATATAAAGCGAACATAAGTATCGTAACAAATAAATAGATACAAAAAACAGAAGGAAAGAGAAAGCGTTGACAAATCTTTTCTTATGAACTAAATAATCGCTTATTCAGAAAATTCCTTTAAAAATGTATATGAGCTCTTTTAGTTTTTTTATTTTTTATTTATCGTATTTGATGCATAAACGCTCCGAAAGCTTTGAATGATCTAAAAAGGCGAAAAGTGAATGGTTTAATTTGTCACCTTTGTTCGTAGAGATTGAACTAATTTTGTTATCACTCGCTAAACGAAGCGCTTTGTGTCATCTTTCATCTATCGTGACATATTTCTGTGTTTGGAATTTTTATCATACATTTAATTCTTTTCAGCAGTGCATGCTCTATGAAAGAACTTGGAGCTTTTCTTTGATCAGGCAGTCAAGCATTAATTTCACTGCTTTATAATGAATGTCTTAGAAAAGTTCATGTTTCTGTTTTGTATAACAAAAGTTTTAATTGCACGCATTTTATCTTTTTCCATTCCAACTAATTTTCTTTATCCATTATCAGATGCACAATATTGGATAACTGTGGAGGGTTTTATTACGCCGCTAAAGGCATTAAATTGTTTTATTTGAATGTACAATTAAGGATTTTTTTTTACTTCCTTCAAACCTTTCAATTGTATCTACGTTAAGCAAAATCACTTATCAAATGATACTTTAGTATAAATTAAGTAACAAAATTTTTAATATCAAGCAATCCTTTGGGGACGTACAACTAAGTAGTAGAGCTTATGTTTAATAATCGAAGGATCATTCCGATTTCATTGAGAATTCCACTATATATGTAGATTTGATGCACTTTGACTCTACGGGCCGCATATTCTCACTTTAATATGGTGTGAAAGTATGAAGAGCAAATTCCCGACCCAATTAATTACTGCTGATGCGCCATCCGATCAAATTGAAAATGCGAAGTCAATCCCTACTACTTGAAAAAAAATTGCGTCTAATCCAATGATTACAGAATGACTAATGTCATTTTGAAATTAACTCCTCATTAGTCACAATTGTTTTCTTAATTAAATAGTTTCAATGTATATTGCGGATGTAAAATCTATTATTAATCTAGTTTTGATTATTTTTCTTAAATAATTAATCCTAATGAAAACGTAAACAAGTATTCTGGAAGAAAAATTAAAATTGTAATGCTTTAAAAGTAACATCAGATTGAGTCGCATCTATTAAACATTCCGAATAATAATGAGGTAAGAAAAGAGTAATTACTTAACCATTTGACTGTTTTCCTTTTTTTATTACCAAATTTTATTATAAATGTATTGTCTTACTGATTCAATTACGAATTCATAGAATGCTTGAAGTGTTACGGATTATTTATGATTTTAGTATCAAATTACAGCGTCTTTGAATGATTCAGTTTCAGCTTATAATTTTAAAAGGCTATAATTTGATGCCTGTTTAATGTAATAATGACGATTAAGGGGCTAACACTAGTCTGTCGATAGAACTTCTCCTTGAACATTTATCAGCAGAAAAAGAAAATAAATACCATAGACGGATAGAATAGAATGTGAATATTATTTTGATGGAATAATCTTTTGAAGAATATTGTAGATTGTTAAGCGCAGTTTCAATTGTGGCAATTTAAAATTGAAGCTAAGTTTTAGTCTTGCATAATAATTTATCAATAAGCTTTTTCACTTGAAGATTAAGCTATACCGATAGTGGTGTAGCGACGGCAAATGACCCCGTAAATTATTCATTTCCACTTTTCCTTTCTCGATTTCTGAAACATAATATAAAGCAAAAATTGTTTTCTGGCATTCCCAAAGATTCGCGTCTAAGAAATCTAAAAATGGCGAGGCAATTTGCAAAAAATAATAAATTTATTTAGAAAAACAATAATGAATAAATAAATGAATAAATTATTTTGGAAGAAGACTTGTTCACACTCGAAGTTATTACACATCATGACGGACAAAATAGTATAAAGGATAATGAAATTACAAAATGAAGTAAATGAAATTTTGGCTTGTTTCCCAAGATGTTTGATTCCTTCTACTAATCATAGGATACCTTAACAAATTTTTAAATTCTTTGAATTTCTATACTAACTTAACAAGAGTATAATCAGATCGGTATGCTTTCGATATATCGAAATTAAAACAATCAATTATATATCGTTCGAGAAGTAGAACGTGTCATTTAATTTAATAGAAAAAACTTGATTATTCAATTCAGAGATCAATATAATTAAACTAACAAGCGTACGTCAGCACTCAAACATTGGAAAAGATGCACTTTCATGAACTTTTCAGGAAACCCAAGCTTAGTAATCGAATAAAAATGCATTCAATTGAAGATTATCATATTTGCAATACTAATGTACAATACATTAGTCATTTTTATTAAATTAAATGACAACTTCTGCTTCTGGAACGATACATAATAAATTGTTTTAACTACGAGTCCAACAGATACTTGATATATTTTTGGATATAATTTAATTGTTTTGAATAAAAATAGTTTCTGTGATTTACTTCTAGTTTATAAAAGTGATACTTCGGTGCCTAAGTCTGACTCTGAGCAGCCTAAAAATGTGTAAACACCCATTCTGAAGCTACTAAAGAGCTAGTTTGAGACAGAGTTTAAAATTTTAATCCATAGCCACATCACGCGCATGTCACTTAAGCATCTGCTTAAATATATTAAGAGCAGTTGCTATTCACCGCATTCAAACGAAGCTCGATTGCATTTCAGCCAGTTGTTAACTGTTTCGATTTCTTCGGAAAATGCGAGTCTAAATTGTGTCGCAAAAATTTAGCTATATTTACTTCTTATTACTCCTGATGAATAAATCCGTCATAACGCAAAATTTTGTTCTTTTCTTTGACGAGTATACTCGTCCAAAACAGTTAACTGGTTAATAATGCATAAGTCAGATTTGGTAAACTGTTTAATGTTACGTTTCGATTTTATTATAAGAGACATTTTAATTGTGTGTGGTTCATCTTATAGCGGTTTCCATTATTTAAATCTAAACAAATTACGACTGTTTGTACATTATTAAAAATCTTTACCTGTCATTTTTCTTATTGAAGTTTGGTATTTAGCTGAAACATTCATTTAATAGAAACTTCATTTTTTCTCATATAATTTCGCTGTCTACGCTATCATGAGGCTTTATACAAGAAGCAGTTCAAGAAGTTGCAGAAGTATGCAGAGTTAAGGGGACGCTGGGCTCTATTAGGCACTTCTGCAAATTATTCATTTAGGGTTGTGGAATTTTTTATGCATGTATATTAAAATCTTCAAATTTCTAAAAAATACTTTTCAAAACGTAATATATTATTTTTAAAATATTAAAAGATATATAATTTCTAAAAATTTCAAAATATTCCAGGTGACTTAATTTTTAGTTTTTTAAAAAATATTTTTTCCTTATTACTCTATATAAATTTATTGCGAATAAAACTGTTTATGATTTTGAAATTCCAATTAAATGCTTTTTTTTGGAACATTAACTGAATTTTCTTAAGAATTTTATTTTTATCTGAACTAAGATTGACTTTTAACTATCTAAAATAACTCGAAATATAAAATGCATACCCTGTTTTCTCCTAATTTTTAACTGAATTCTTTATTAAAAAATTAAGTATCTTTAATTTCAAAGATATTTAAATCTAATTACAATATAATTTTGAGAAAAATCATTAAGATGTACTTTTTTTTTCATTTAGGCCCTTCAAATATTTATTTTATTGTACAACGCATTTTATAGCCTTATTTTAGTTGAGTATAAACATATATTTAAGCTATGAAACGATAAAAATAAAACTTCATAGGTTTTTTCTCGTTTTTGCTTATTTCAGTGTCCACTGTCCCTTTAATCAAAAACGCTGGATAAAAATAGACCTCAATTTTGAAAAAAATTACATTATATATTCTGTCAAATAAAGGACCATCTACCATGAATCTGGTAGTATTGACTATTAATATCATGTATGAAAGGATTTTTATATCTTCAATTTAACCCATTCAAGATGGATTGCACACACAGTGTGAAATTTAGTGCTGTCCTCGTCCTCTGCTCACAGTTCAACATTAAGAAGCATATCTCCAAATAACCGTAGTAAAACTTCAAGATGGGTTGTTTATTAATAAATCAACTCGAGTATTGAAAACAGAAATCATTTTATTGCGTTTCGGCATATGAGTTTGAAGACTCATTTTGGAGTTCATCATGTGAAGCAAATAAAACCGAGGATCTGAGAAAAATTTTTATGTACTTAATCCGATATCTGGACATAATCTTAACTGTTCGAAATTTTAATACGGCCTAAGAATACGAACAATGGTAAAGCGACGAGAAGAGGTCTCGAAATCAATATATTAGTTAATTTTACTTTTTAAAACCACATATACCAAATGCAGGGAATAAAATGCTTTTCTTGGTGCCATTTTACCCTTCGGATGTCGCAATTAATCATCATTAAGGATGTCATCCTTAAATGAACGCTTGTTTCTTGTGGATATAAAATCTATGATATGACCCTTCATTCAAGAAGGGATACAAGGGGAGGATCATAGGAGTCACGACCCCTCCTGAAGCTTGTATAATATTTTGCAGTCTGGAAAAAATGCTGCCTTAAGGTTGGTCATATTTCATTAAGTTGTACACGATTGTTTGGTAAAATATTAATTATTAATTTATATTTTTTGCGGCTTTACAAACTCAATTTAATAAAAACAACATTGATACACAGTCCATTTCTCGTTAAGGATTTAGGCATTATAAAGTCGAAACTTAGATTAGATTTAATGTTGATGGCTGACGGTCACGGAAGCTTTAAATACCGATTTGCACCAATATCAGCTCTAATTTTGCATTTAAAATGAAGTCGTATGGCTTATAGCAGCACAATTTAGTCCTAAACGCCTTTCTGTCCGATTGCTTTTATTGATGGGTGGTTTTTAATTGACCACCAAACCCACCCAGAAAATTTCCGTACACAAGGCCATATTTGAGTTTTGCTCACCTTCCCACTATAAAAAATGTATTCGCCCCTGCCTTCGGTTCTTATTCCTCTTTTATGTTAATACTAGTTAATATTCTGCAAGGCAGATTCAAATGATGTGTTAAAAGCAGCTAATAGTTATAGATATGTATTGCATTTTGCGACTAACTGAGGATTAACCTTTTCAAGTTTCCCCAGAACAGCTGCAATATAACGAGTTGTCTTCCCATGCAAAATCTATGATTCACATGCTAATCACTAGACAAATGAAAACATTTCCAATTTAGCATTTTCTTTTTCCGACTTTACATAAAATACACATGACTAATCACTTAAATTGTCTTCGAATTGTAAAATTAAACGAATGCCATTGTATTACCCAAAATTGCTGAAAATTGGATGCTTTCGTCTACGTTAGTGTAATCGCCACTGCAGAGCTCTTCTGGTCCATTATATATTGTCAAGAACTAGCATCTTCGACACTGTTCCTCTTCATCTCCCACTTCAGATAGATTCTGGGAACAGAGTTTCATACATTCTTTAAGCCAAACTCATGCCAATATTACCCCTTTATGCAGATACAGAACGAGCCTTCTGTAAGTAAATTATGTCCAACCATAAATATATTCACTGATTTGTATTTCGAGATTTAAAAGCTTTCGAGAGAGTATTTTTATGGTAAAATTTAAAGTGTAGTCAATATTTGATACGTCAGTCGATACAGTTTTCAGCAATTCAAGCGCAAAACTCTTGAAATTGTCAGAGGAAATGGATGCTTAAATATCTTCAAATAAAGTGAAAGAAATCAAATTAGACAATCAAACTCAGTTGACGAAAAATTAAAATCATACCAAGTTATTTGACATACAGAATCGACTATCTGATCTTATTAGGGTAAAAAAAGTCTGAAACTACTAATTCTTTTAAAATCTGCCAAGTTCAGAAAATTTAACTTCGCTGGAATGGCGTTAAGCATACCAGCTTTGTTTTTTTTAAAAAAAATGTTGGCATCGGAAATAAGCAAGCTTAGGGAGAATAGGACATAATATCAATTGAAAGGTAAACAGAAAGTTTCAGAAGCGGTGCAAGGTATATCCGAAACAGAAGCCCAGTTAAGCCCTTTTGGTAAAATCGAGTATAGCTCGTCATTGGTTTTTCCATGCCATACAGCGCAATGACGAGCTATACTCGCCATGCGACTGAAGTTATTTGATAATTTCCAGTGTATTGAATTCGGCAGCATTTTTATTGCTTCCGATATAAATCCTTGTTTACCATTGGAATTACTTGTGTAAATTACGGCGAAATTGTTTAGTCGGTGGGATTTCATTTTCATAAACATTTAGAGTGAACATCGATTCGGTCAACATCGTTTTAATAAAAGAAAAACTTGAAATAAACAGGTAATGGATAAGTAGGCAAAACTGAGATCAAGGTGATTGGAGGGATTCTGGAGAATCGGAAATAAGCACACATTTACCCGACAGTGATTGCACTGCACTTGAAAAACAAGTAACTTCAAAAGAACTAATCTCAACCTCTTCTGCATGGACAGCTGAAAATTTCCAGCTCAAAAGATTAAGAATGCTTCATTACCAAAGTTAATAGTAATTCGCATGTTTAACCAAATCAATTCAGCGAGGTTTGCCCCCTCCCCAATCTTAAATTTAATGAACATGATTTCTTAATACGAAATATTTTAAATCGAGATCGAGTTTGCGTTTAAAAATAACGGTTGTATAAGTCGGCTTAGAGTGAACGAAAAGAATAAGCACTGCAAGTTGCGAGCTCAGGAAATTGTGGATATCATTCAGTTTTCGAACAATGAAGTATTCTGCGAATCAAACCATTTAAGAGAAGCGTCTTGCTAATTTTTTTTAAAGACTTACAAGAGTCAATACCCGACATTCATCGATCTAATCAACAATCGTAAATTTGATCACGTCACAGTTCAGAAACCAGAAGTCCATGAAAATTAGTTTTTAGAAAGCTAAACTGGTCCCATAGACTAGTCACAAGAGAATCAACGAGAAATATAGCAACTGTTGCAAGAAAAAGCTATAGTAGAGTTCTTTGATGTTACTGGGAGATACCGTATCGACAGTGCTGTAAACCACGAGATAAATGAAGCGCTAAAAAGACGCACTATGTGATGAAAAAGTTTTAATCAATTTATATATACATCAGCATTTTAAAAACCAGCTGCTTTGGTTTTAAGAAACTATCCCAGTTCAGGCTTCATTAGATGGTTCTTCGTTTTGTGAATTTTTCATTAGCTGGTACGATTCTTCATCACATGAAGGAAATTGAGACTGACAAGATGACAATCCTTCTGTTCGGCCTTTCTGTAGGATTTGGTTATATTCTTGAACTTTGCTGCCTTCTGGAAAATCCGTTAAAGACCTGAAAGAAATTGTTAATTCGCATCAATCCACCATTGTGTTCAGATAAGATTTAAAAGCATTTCTTTAAAAGCCAAGTTAAAATATACATTTCACAGAAAAGTTCTGAATGGATGTTTAGAAACATCTCTTACAAGATATCGCATTTCTTGCCATCTAAACATTGCCTCTTCAACTGTATCTTTTAAATTAAGCAAATTATCTTTAGTAAATCAAACTTAATTCTCGTAAATTCTTAGAGAAAATTCAGTTTATTCGAAACTCGCGGTTATCAAAGGCATACTTGAACTTTAAAAATCACCGATTAAAATGACCAAGGATTTTAATTATAATGGACAAGTTTAATTGTACATAGGAAATTTTAAAATCCAGATTCAAAAAGCTTTCAATTCGAGATCCGGCTAATTTGCTCCGTTAATGTTAAATACATTTTATCGACAAGACAATTTGCCACAGTTTACACAAAAAGGAGCCCAGATTTTAATCTCGGATTAAACTTCTAAGTGGAAGTTGTTTGGCTAATACTTGTTGGCATTAGTGGTTTTCCTTATGGTGCAAAAGTCAAATTTTGCGCTAGTGTAAAATAAAGGCTCATCACCTTTGCAGTCGCATTAAAATCATTCGCCTTGACAAACAGAATAAGATTCTTAATCCGTTGCCGCAAACGACGGCTATAGCCATCTGGCATACTTCAGAAGAAACCTTGACGATTTTGAATTTGTAGCAGTGAGTTAAAGCAACCAGATTCCTTATTCTAAGAAATCGCCTTAGTGTATTGGAAAATTATAAGCATCTACTTACTGGAGTTTGCAAAATTGAGGAAATTGTTAAACCGCTAGTTAGCAGCTGGAATATCATTTAAATACCTATTTAGGAATTACTCTTAGAACCCTTTCATTTAAGTTCATCCTGCAGACTGCATATTCAAAGCGGATTTCTTGCGACCTTAAAATTTAGTCAAAAGGGCTTTTTAAGTGTCATTACGTATAATACTTGCAACATTAAAATCGCAAGAACATCAAGCAGCATGACAAACCTTTATTGCCATTTCTCAAAAAGGAGTTTCTAATCGGAAGTATACAGACTAATCTATGTTAATCTACTTTTAAATTCAGAATGCGAATCGTTATATCCAAGGGTAGTAAAATCTGTAATGGGAGAGTCATCTTGTAAATCCTTGTCATCCATTTAAAGACTATTTGAATGTTAAGTTTAGGGTGCTCGATTTTTTCCCCGTATAAGTATTTTCTTCGAGTCGAAGATTTGCCTACGACAAGTCTTGATGCGCTTAGTATACCGAATTGCACATTCCCCGTTAAGCGTGTTCTACCGCAACCGAATACTCGAGCCACTGTAGTGCAGCGCAACTGCAGACAATTCAGACACCCTCCAATTCCGATAAATATTGGAAATCAAAATTACTACTCATCCTTTCTCACGAGAGCTATTCTACGATTAAGTACAGAACAAACGTCTGTAGCGTCTCGTCATGGTGTAGTTTTTATGACCATTTCGAATCGAATGTCTTCATGAATGGCAGCTCATGCTTCATGGTCATACGCTTCCCTTGGTCAGTGACGACCAAAAAGACACCTTGATGTTCAGTATTTTGAATGTCGACAAATATCGGAGAGATCTCATTAATGCTGGTCATTTTGTACAAATAGGGACAACAGTTTCATGAATTACCCTTTCATTCGACAAACTAATGCATATTATATACGATTATTCAATGTTCAAACGCTCAATCATGGCGGGTGAACTCAACTTTGTTTCTACATAAACGTCACATGGAGTAAATCGCAATCATTTGGCATCGAAGAGGTTAGCGGACCGTAACGGCCAGTTTTACAAGCATATTTTCTTCTTAATTGACAAGCCAGAAGAACTATAAATCTTGAAGCCAGCAGAACAAACGCTTTGTAAAAAGTTGCAGAAGAGATACGAATGTTGCGCGAAATTTTAGTGATAAACTAGGTGGACAATTCATTATTCCTTCAAGATTAGCTCAAGTGAAAATTAAACCTGCAAAACTCATCCAACAGACTACACATTATGAAATTGGTAGAAGCAACTCAAAAATAGGAACAGTAAGAAGTGAAATGCTATAAAGCGATTCACAAAGTTAGACGTTACATGCATGGGAAAGTCAAATGCTTGCATTCAATATGCAAGTGGTATTTTAGAATCTTAAAGATCCATTATGTATTAATAATCCATTTTTTCTACTGAAGAGGGGAATGCAGAGATGGGGAAAATTATGGATGACAATGTGAACCGTTATATTTAATTACATTTTAAAAGTTTATAGTTAAAAAAAATTAACAAAGTCGATTTACTAACATTCATCTACTCGATAGGTTTCACAAGACAATTTTAAGTAAATAGCCAGGTTCAAAGTAGCCAAATTCATTCTTACCCTATGATATCACTAACTGTTGTTCCAAGCATTCCAGCACTCAATGGATCAGCCCCCATTTCGCAAACAAGACGGGAAATGCATTTATTTTCATCCGTTTCGGCGAGAAGGGTGAAGAAACTTTCAGCTTCTTCTGTGTTAATTTGTGGTTCATCTTCATACCGAACTTCACGATCAGAATCCGATTGAGAATCAAAGTTTTCGTTAAAGTCTTGCTCAAATTGTTGCTGCTGTTGTTGGAAAGTTTGTTGAGGTTGGAAGGGCATGTTTTGGGGAGAAAACTGTCCTGGTTTCTGCTGGAAAGGCATATTTTGAGGTGGAAATTGTCCTGGTTTCTGCTGGAAAGGAGGTCTGTTTGGTGGAGAACTCCAAGATGGTTGACCGAATTGTGGC
Organism: Argiope bruennichi; assembly: GCF_947563725.1. NCBI lineage: Eukaryota > Metazoa > Arthropoda > Arachnida > Araneae > Araneidae > Argiope > Argiope bruennichi. The sequence goes on from NC_079162.1 coordinate 55,988,371, forward strand.
TGGAATTAGAGAAGTTCAGTCTTTTAGTTCAAGTTAAACTCTACCTAAAACTGCGTGGTCTTAAAAATTAACAAGTGAAAAAGATAGTTTCAATCAGTCGAGTTTTTTTTTTAATAAATATATCTCAACTGGCCTGCCGATTTCAGCAAGCATCAAAGAGACTTCCTGTATATATCCTCTAAACTTTCACGAAGTAAAAATAGGCATGACAATTCTTGAAGCTGTTGTACAATTGAATAGAATGAAGCTGAGGAGATCCTTATACAGCCGTAAGAAAATTGGACAGACATTGTTTTTATTCGGATAAAAAGGCCCGAATTATTAAGTATTCCTTTTGCTGTGGAGACGCTGGAAAAACAACCTCAAACTCACTTTGAATTGAAATGTCAAGTCATAATACTAGATCTTTATAAACCGTCATAACTAAACTAATTGTACAGTCATTATAACCTAGTTTTGGTTCCTTATCAAATTTTAATCTACAGAGCAAGACGCAATTCTGCAATGAAATGGAAATGGATGCGAATGATGACAGATTACTTACCATAAATTCCCAGATACTTTTATTAGAAATATTTCAAAATATCCAAATTAAACTACAGTCAAAAGATTCCGATTCATTTTTTTTGTAGAAGCCCTTCAACCATCCGCCCCCCCCTCACACTCACATTTTTTACCCACAGTTTTTAATACCACTAGGGAAACTCATGGTTTGAAAAATTGTATTCTACTGATCAACGCAACTCTGAAGAAACAGATCTTACCATGAACGAGTTTTGAAACAGACCACCTGGGAAACCTGGAACATTCCCGAAGTCGGGAAACAATCCACCGCGGTTAACTCCGGCAAATGGACTGAAGAAACCTCCGCTTTGAAGAAGATTTGATGGTGGAAATTCTACCGGTCCTTGGGGTGATACTTCCTCTATGATGGATGCTGGTTTTGGTGAACGTCGTCGAAAGAAGCCGAAGAATCCCACGACTGGTTTGTTCATACCCATAAGCGTCAGGGACAAGGCAGCCAGAGACGAGAAGGCAAGAGCTTGTACTCCTGTGGCAGCAACCGCTAAGACAGCTAGAGATAAGTACTTCATGGTTACCTGCAAGTAAATAAAATAAAGCTAAAATAAGGATTCGGAGGGGAAAAAATCGAGATGACAATAGGCGTGGCATCTTCAGGAAACTAGATTATGCCTACAATTTTTGCATTTAAATGGAGATTCTTTCAGTAAAGAGAAAAATAAATCCAAGAGAAAACAAACTTCAATCAAAGTTGGCTGTGCTGAGAGAGCTCTCGAGCTTTAAACTAAATCATTCCCGAATATTAAATGACACACCAAACTTGCCTTTAAATAAACTTATAAATCAATCTTTATTTAGATTTTCGCAGTATTGCAGTTTGTTTTATATAGACAAGAAAAAAATATATTAACTTTTACTGAGATTAAAACTAGTACTTAACAATACTCACTGCGTAGTAAATAAATTTTCTTCTAATACTGTGAATTAATGAAGAGGAAGTAGCAGTAAGATCTGGGATTCAAGCTTTATGTAAGAAGCATGGAAAGAATGACGCTACTTAAAAGTAACCAAAGAAAGCAAATTAAGTACATTTCGGTTAAGTTGTTAACATGCTGATGTATGCAATGCATATTCAGTTAGATTTATAATTTAATTTGATAATTATTTGAACTAAAATGAAAAGTTAACAATACAAATTTGAATTACTATCATTCATTTGGTCATTTTGAAGCCGTTTTCGTAATTTATGACATAATGCTCTAAAGATAAATTCTAATTTTATATAAGATGATTCGAATCTTTAAAATATGACTGTTTCGAATCTTTAAAACATGACTTATAACATTAATAACTTATTCATTTGTGACAATCTTGTGATCATAATATCTAAGTATAGAACCTTGGTATTAAAACAAAGTTTTTAAATATCTGTCAATTTCTCATTTGCCATTCTAGGTCAATAAAAAAAAGTGTAAAACTAAACAAAATATATAAAATTACCTTCGAGTATGTTAATCTGCTATCCTGATTTGACACACATTTTCATCAGTAAAAACTAAGCAGTTAAATGAAATCGAAGATTTGGATGATTGAAATGTGAGTGTAGTTATTGCTTCGGATGCTACTGGAAAAGTTGGTACCCAGATTTCTTCTGTAAATTCTTAGTGCTTTTACGCAAGGCTGGCCTTAGACCGTTTGCTCCCGATTAGACCCTATTGCTAAGAGACCCCATGCCAGATTGTCGTCTACTGTCAGCTGATTTCAGTGACGCAATTAGGTTGGGGCATGCAGAAAACATGCCCTGGGAGTAATCATCGAAATATTCGAACTCCAGATTTTGACGAATATCCATGCTTCATACATTCCCGAGTCCGAAAAATAAATTTTTGGGATTATGTCTGTATGTCGGTGAACACGATAAATCAAAAACGCTTTGCACTGACTGGACAGCTGAAATTTGGTACATAGAATACGACCAAATTTATAGATTTCTATTAAATTTTGAACTGAATCCATGCCAAGGAAATTTGTCGAAATCATTGAACGAGTACAAGTGAACTCAATAGCTACAAAATGCTAAAGGTTGGGTAGATACACAGGTTTAACATTTAAAACATAGATGCTTATCAAATTTTGAACAAAATCCGTCAAATAGTTAACCCTCTGTCGGTCTGTACTTTCGTATGCAAACGCAGTAACTCATAAACGCTGACAATTTTTAGTGTTCAGCAAAAGGCGTTTAGTTTGTTGTAGTTTAGTTATATTAACGTCCCCTTTTAAGAGCAAATACATATGTTCTCGATAGTTTCAGTAAAAGTGCTAATTTCACACCGAAGATGTTATTTCGTAACTATCATTCACCAGTGCCATGCAAGGTATTCGCGACCTTACCCATGATTCCTAGTTTTATGAGAAGGAAGTGGGATAAGACATTTATTAAGAAATATGCGAAAAGTTTCGAGGAAACCACTACCGCTGGTTTTTAATTGATATATCAGTGCAAAATATACCGGATCCACTTTCCTCTTTAACACGTTGACCATATTCGTATGATAGCAAAAACTTTCAATTTAGTGTATAACTTGATAAGAGTAAAATGTTTAACTTGTAATTACTTAACTTTAATATCTTCTTGTTTTAACGTTTTTCTTATTGTGTGAATCGTATGCGATTCACACTTACTGTCTAATTAGATATTATCTTCTATATTACAACTAAGAGATAGCAAAGAAGTAAACATTTTATTTGATAGTTGGTCTGAATCACAGACATGAATCATGGCAGCGAATGGGTTAAAAGGAGTTTCATTTAAATTTTAACATATTTGGATTAGCAACTTAGCATCCAACTGGCAGTACTGGTGTTATATGTGCATAAGCTAGACATTAAAAGCAATCTATAAACAACTAATGATAGCATAAAAGTGACAACATTTATGTGGAAAACATGATTTGAATTTATTATATTATGGAATTTTAATTTCGAAGTTATGGAAGCTGGAAAATGGCTTTCTTTAAGAGATTCTATTAAACTGGAAATTGTGATATAACATCTGAAATTTTAGAAGGTTTGTAAAGTCTTTCCTTAAGTGCCGTATGCTGATATACAGCGAAGCTATCTAGAATTGTGTATACTTCGTACAGCGTTTTTTACTTTATGTAGCAACTATGCTTGTTGGTAGGCAGCCAACAAGCATAGTTGTTGGCATCTTTTACATTGAAGGTCATTGATCATCATTTACATTCATTCTTCCTGTCTTCAGTGAAATTTTAACTTTACGTTCTGATGCAGCGAAGATTGCTGAATTTTGCCTTCTAAAATATTATGAGGAAAAATTTAAAGCATTAATGCTTATTGTTGCTAATAGAATATACTCAGTTGTTAGTTCAATTTACAGCATACACTGTGTTGATGAAAATAAATTATTAATTAATATTTTTCTTTCGTGACTACGTCTGTTTTGTTTTGCTGTACGATTGAGAATATCATATTTTATTCTGTAATAATGAAATGAAAATTGCTGTTTGAAAAGCAAGATATTCAAGTCTGTATTTATCCCTTTTTTTTAAACTCATCTAAAGGCCAAAGGTGTCGATGGTAAGAAGCTTTTCTTAGCCATAAATCATTCTTAAAACAAAATATGTTTTTTAAGGAATTTTCCCCATGATTAATTCAAGAAGTGAAAAAAAAATGATTTAAAATCTATTAAAAAAAAGCATTTAAGAGCCAAATTCTTTGTCAGTAACATTAATTGATAACCCATCTAACATATAAATTAGTGTGCTTCAAAGTAATTAAACATTTAAAATGATTTTTGGTTTTAAGTAATTGTGTTCAATACAACAGAGAGAATTAATTAACTGTTCCCGGTTCAGATATTTTTTATACAACACATTATTAAATGCTATTTCCAATTTTTTAAAGATATATATAATCTTCACATATTATATGATGAAGATCCTTCTCAGTATTTTATTACATGTCACTAGCTGCTTTCTGTACATATCTTAGATAAATTTTAATAGAATTGTCAAACAATACATGAAGTAATATAATACCCTGGTCCACCAATTATACTTGATTTGAACAAAAGTGGACAGCGAGGTTCAAGCGCGAAACCTGAATCTGTAAAGTGGTTTCTTAATTGTTTGTTCACTATATTATCCTTTTTTTAAAAATATTCTATCGCAGATTTTTATCATAAAATGACCTATCAGATTTTTAAAAAAATTAATGAGTAAGGCTGAAAGCAGACAATTTGCTCTAGTATCATTGAATACAGCAATACTTTTGCAAAACTATGAGCAGATACGCAGACAAATAATACAATTTTGATGCAAATATATTCTAAATTATATGAATTTTCATAAGTTTTGAATGATTCAGATATCGTTTTCGTACGGCATGAATTTAAATATTTAGTCAAACAAACCAACGACAAGTAAACGATGAGTGCTTTTATCCAAGCACAAAAACAGTATTTTATAGTATAAGCTAAATCAATCTAATTAAAATCTTTAAGAGAAAATATTTAGCAATAAATGTACTAAATATTACCAACTTTTATAACAATAGTTCTTGGTGTTTCTCTTCTGTTTATGGAAATTTGCGAGAAAACGCATAAATTTTGTTCCAAAATCTTTATTTGTTTTACCTGTTTCGTAGTTTGATTTCTGATTTCACAAATTATTGTGAAATGAATTCATTCCCTAAAAGATTTTTTTTTTCTAGTGTCATGTCCAGGCACGACGTGCATGCTCATATTTTGCTGTTGAATCTACCTCATATTTTGCTGTTGCCACCTCATATTTTGTATTACAAGGCCTATTAACAAGTCTACAATAAGTGATAACTCAGAAGTACTAGATTTTTTATTTTTATTTTTATGAATTGAATTTAAAATTTAATAAATATTAGGCTAAAACAAAATACTTTTATTTTTGCTAAGAAATGATACAGATAGATACTTATAGAAGAAAATGATACTAAGAAATGATATTTATATTTGCATTCAAAAAGGAAATATCTATGTGATTGAGGTTCAGAATAGGCGACGTACTATCACATATTCGTGGCTTATTAAGATTTTTTCTTGACATTGAAATGAATAAGGACCAAAACAGAATGATGTACTAATGAGCGACATACTAAAAAAAAAAAAAAAAAAAATCGTAATATGATATTTAATTCGCGATATTTCGGAGACGACTTAAAGCAAAGCCAATGTTTTAAATGTACGATTTGAGCTCTTTAGCAATTTATGTTTTATAGAAGGATTATTAGCATGCTAACCCCTTGTTCCATATTATATTTAAAGGTATTAATTGTAATTCTATTGCATTTTTTAACATTTGTTGATCATTGAATTTTTAATGTCAAAAAGTAAGCGAATAAGATTAAAAAAAAATTAAAAAAATAATTTCCAGATGACAACAAAAATTGAATGCCAATGAATGGGCTACCAATAGATTTCTTTTCATCTAATATTCATAGTTAGCCTTTCTGTAATTCAAAAAATTTTTTGGCCTGTAAACACATTCTTGAAGCAATTTCAAATAAATATAAGTGTGAAGAGCTTCTGTTTAAAAGTAACAAATATATTAAACCTTTTTCAAACAGAATACAAAACCGAATTTCACATACACACTGTTTTATATTATAGATTCTAAAATTTTCTTCCTCGATTCTTCTTGGCCATCAAATAATATATTTTTATTTTTTTTATTCAATTTTATTTGGAACCCATTACACAGAAAAATAGTCTTGGTTTTTGCATGTGGATACATAAATCAAATAATGGAAACAATTTATATATAATATTTTGTTTAACATAAAAAAGTGAAAGCCTTTTTTTATTTGCAAAACAAATCTAAAATCATATTGCATATAGCTGTCTTTTTACAAAAGAATAGACTATGAACTTACAAATAAACAAGAAGTAAAAGTTTTATTGCTTTTACATATAAATACATATATATGTACAATCGTTTGAATGCATCAAAATGCTTCACAGATTAACAAACTTCAACCTCTATAAAGTAATAAAAAAAACCAGGTACTTTCACACTAAAAAATTCTTTCTTCATCACTTAAAATACTGCAGTTCAATCACACATATTTTACATTAATTCATTGACACATAGTCATCTTTATCTCAAAATTTTAGCAGCAAAAACTACTAACTACTTAATGCAATAATAAAAATAAAAATAAAAAAAAAAACATTTTCCTGCTTCATATTCATGTAGATTTCCCAAAATTTTAAATTAGCGGTTGTTTTTCTCTAGACTTTTTTTTTTTTTTTTTTTTGCAGACACTAAGAGCATTGCAGAAGTCTGCATACTGTATGATACATATTAACATTAAAATTAATAATATGAAGAGATTCGAGATATTTAATTTTAAATCTGAAATGTAAAGAGCATATGTTAACATATAATAAATAATAAAGGGATACTTGCGATAAATTTATACAGAATAGAACACTCAAAGATAAAACGTGGGAAATCTTATTGAATTATTGAGGGGAAAAAAAGGCGACACAGAAATTCCATGATCTATTGAGGATTCTAACAAAAAGTGAAACAAGAGTTGGCATTTATAAATTATTTCATTATCTTGTATGGAATATCTATTTGCAAACATATATATGTAAACATATTTTAGCAGATGGTTGGTCAAGAAACTTTCGAAATTTTAACTTCCATTTATTTCATCCGGGGAGTCATAATAATTTGTACAGAGAAAAAACGCTAAGAGATAAAGTCAGTCTGCATCGCGACACAAGAGTAAGAGACAGAAATTTGTCCCTTCAGTGATTCTACTATGAAATTCTGATAAGGATTTCTTTGCTAAGTGTCGATATAGGAAAGGTAATCTTAAGCATCTTTAAAAGAATATTGTAAGCATCAGAATTTTATCCCTTCATCCGGAGTGGGAGAAAATGCTAAATCTTCAGTTATATACAGCGCGTGTTAAAAATAAATAAAAAGAGGAATTGGATCGGGAAATATGAGAATATTTTAAAATGAAATTAACATGGGATAATTTAAGATAAAAACTAGGAAATTAATTATAATTTAAATTGAGATAGATCATTATACAGGGTGTTTATAAAGTCCCGGACCCATTTTGATGTTTAATAACTCGTAAAATAATAAAGATATAAACAAACTTATGGCATTTATTGATGGAATAACTCATATTTTCCTTTTCAGGTTTGAATATTTTTACTTTTGTAAATATCGTCTGCACGTGTGGTTAATTTCAGATAATTTCATTTTCCAGTCTAAATATCTGTACTTTTCTAAATATTGTCTGATTATTAATTGCATTTTTCTCTCTTTTGTTTTTGGCAACTATTGCAATGTTATGTTTACTTTTGATATGTTTGTTCTATGTAGTACTTTTGTATGTGATGTTTTATTCTAGCGGATATTAAGGAGAATGCATACACCACAAGAGAAAGCACAGATTTTATGGTGGTTCATAGAAATGAAATCGATAGTGCAAGCACAGATAAATTTCAGAAGAATTTACCAAAAAGATCCTCCATCCAAAAACAGCATCTTGTGGTGGAAAAAGAATTTTCTAGAAATTGGAAGTATCGAAGATAAGAAACGTTCCAGACGTCCTTGCACAAGTGATTTTGATGTTGAGCGTGTCAGAGAGACATTTTTACACAATCCTAGAATATCTGCGAGATCAACGGCAACAGAATTGGATATCCCAATTTCGACGGTGTACAAGGTTATTAAGAAAAAATTAAGACTGCATGCATACAAAGTTCAAATTGTTCAAGTTTTGGAACCGAACGACAGGCCTAGGATGATGGCCTTTGCAACAGATATGCTAAGGAGGATAGAAGAGGCTGCTGATTTTCTGAAGAGCATAATGTTCTCCGATGAAGCATCCTTTCATGTTTCTGGCATTGTTAATCGCCATAATGTGCGCAAATGGCTTTGTGGATGCCGACATGCTTGTCGCTACCTGGCGTGAAATTGACTATCGACTTGATATTCTCCGTGCGACGAAGGGGACACACGTGGAAGTTCATTGACAAGGGTCATGAAACTTTTTGAGTCTATTTAACCATTTATGTTATTAATTTAAATCTATCTTCATTATTTTATGAGTTATTAAACATCAAAATGGGTCCGGGACTTTATAAACACCCTGTATATACATTATAAATAATAAATACGTAAATTTTAAATTTTTTTATGAAAACCATACATATTATAAAAAGTAATAATATGCTTGAATAAATTACTTATCTCAAACGAGTTAATTATTTTTAACTTTTATTTAGTTCAGTAACTTAAAGGAAACTCGAAAAATATAAGTAACTCAACGTGTTAGGATAGAATAGAAAATTTATCGACAACTTTTGATACGAGAAATTCGATAAAGAAAAAAAGGAAAGAAAACACTATTCAAAGCAGATGGAATTTATAAATACCTGGATTTGAACTAGACGACACAAATAAATACGAATAAAACAACATTATAATATATATAGCAACATTACAGTAAAAATGAAATGCAGCATTTTACAAAACAATATGGCTATACAAAAGGATGATTGTAAATAATGTTGTGTTCTGTTTTGTCGATTGGTATTTCTCGATTGTAGAAATTCAATGGCTTTAAATAAAATAGCACCACGAAATATATTGATTAGTTTTGACTTCAATAAATAAGTAGTTTCGGTCACTTTTATCCATGAAAAAAAATTAGTCCAAAGGTTTTAAGCATTATCATGACAGTTTTTCTGCAAAAGATATAAATAAATTGATTAATCATAAGAAACGTTTCGCTTAAATATATACTTCTAACTAAACAAACTTTACAAAACAATTTTGTTACATATAAAAAGTAAATCAAATAATAATTATACTAATCTTTTACTAAAAATAATATAAATTAGTATAAGGCTATATATAAACAAGTACATTTGGAAAATATATGAATTTTATATAAGGATAGATTACTTTTAATTCTTAGAAGCTCCTAAATCTAATCAAGCAACAAGAAAATCTTTAATGACGGTTATAATGAAAACAGACCACAGTTTATGTATACTATGCACATAAATACACCTTTTCAAATAGTATAAAAACATTTTATCAGAAAAGAAATTTCAAAAACAATTTACTATATGAACAATTTCATTAAAATCTTCATTGTTTCAAAATAAAAGTTTTTGCAAAGCACTGTTTTTTAAAAATAAATAGTGCAGAAATAACTTGTAATAAAAATTAATGTGGTGCAACTAAAAGTATGTTTTAGGAGGGAAATAAAAGCTCAAATGGATTTTATTTAAGAACATTACTCAGTCAACAAAGATCTGAAACTTCTTGCATAATAATCTGAACACATAAAAATACTGCAATTTTCAAAGAGTATTTTATTACCTGCAATAATATTAAAACTTATGTCAGTTATGGAACATTTTCAAAATAAATCTGCACATAGTAGACATGTATCTCTCCCAGACTTCTAATAAATGAGGGTCACTGAAAATCAAGATAAGATGGTTTTTACTTCATAGGGTGAGATATACATAGCAGAGAAAAGTATAAATCAATGCTGTATACAGACAATTATGGATGAATATACAATTAAATTTCAAAATCACACTGCAAGTAATAATTTGAACATACAAAAATGCATACACTATGATAGCTTATAGTCCCAGAACTTGATAAACTATAAGATAGTTTTACTTAAATATATTAAAAGAACAAATGTTTTGTACAATACAAAGGACCCCTCCCCCCAAAAGTCATAGTAGTTATTTATTTCCCTAAATATAAACATACATCTCCAATTACAAAATTTCAGTAAATAAAGTGAGGAAATATATGAAAACACATTGCTTTAATAAAGTTGCTAATAAAAAAGTAAAAAAAAAAAAAAAAAAAAAATTATATGACCACTATTTGCAATAATATAAAATGGCTCTCTTGCATTCATTTTGACAACCAAAATTTCACGTTTCTACCTACAGAATTTGCAGAGATATGCCTATTTCTAAATTAAAGAGAAATTTATCACAAATTTAGATGGAAGTATTTGCTTTAAAAAGTGCAAATTTAATCAATGCAGAAAATTATCACATGTAAATATTTATCACATGTAAATATTTATCATTCAATCACATTGACTTGAAAGTAATTTGATAATGTTCACTTTGATTGGTTGATAGTTGAAACCTCAATTTAATAGAGAAGAAAAGATAAACTTGAAAAACTGGGTGTTAAAAATACTGCAGAAAAGTAAAGCAACTCCGAAAAAGAAAAGAAAATATTTTGACGCAACTGTGTTCGTGACAAAGCACTTCTAAATGTTGCATACTTTAGTAGCGAGGCGCGATTTTAAATGCTGATGATTTATGCTATATGTAATTGCAATGCAGCTGCATGCATTTGAAAGCATCTTTAGAAGACTGCGTTTCTGTATACATATATCCTTCTGCACAAGTTTTGTAAACATTTAAACTAAAGTATTTATTACCTGACAATTTTTAAAAATTTAATAAAGAGTTCATCCATTAATAAAAGTTTACGAATTATTATTTTCCGATTCCACCTTTTTAATAACTTATTGCAATAGGTGTATTATCCTTGAAATGTGCAACGTAACACTTGGTCAAACACCAGTTTGAGGTATGAAAAATTTATTTAAGCCAATACACTTACCCTCTAATTACTTAGCAAATTTTTTTGATAGAGTGTGAAGCTTTTTAAGTGCACAAGTGAATGCAAGAGAAGAATTTTGTTTAATTATGGTAGCTGTATAAAAACGTAATTAAAAAAAAACTTTCGATTATCAATCTTTCCAAAAGTCAAAATGTACTTACAATTGCTCACTTTATTTAAGAAACTTCGTAATTGTAAGTATATGTCTAGGCAAAATATTTAAGAAAATAAATGCTTGTTCCACTTTCTTGAGACACTGCACATCTTTTTAAAGAAAAAGAATGATGAAAGGGAACAATTTTTTCAAAACATCGAGCTAAGTATTTTTATAAGTTTTTCCATAAAATAGAAAAACAGAATACGATATAAATATTGCAATAATTAAAAAAAAAACATTTCATAAATATATGGCACATATTTCCGCATTTAATTTCACGAAAGGATGAAAATTTTATTCTCAATTTTAAAATACTAATATAATTATTTTAATTAAGTATAAATAGCAATCATTTGTAAGAAAATATTTATTTTATAAAAAAGGCAGTATACTAAAATAAATACAAGTCATCTTTATCTGAGATAATTAATATTAGATATATTTTGCAGCTGAAATATATGGGATTGAAAATACAGTACACTTAAAGAAAGGGGGAAAAAAACCCCTGCAATAAGTGTTTTTTTTAAACTTTTATTATGGATTTAGATACACTAACCGTTAATTATGTGTTAGAAAATGCGCAACAAGAAGGTTGATTAACAGATTTGTTACTTCTCTTTCTAGCAACAAAGAGAAAATAATTTACTGCTTTCAGCTGTTCGTTTATTAAGAATCAATTCATTGTTAATACATTTGCCATTGACAAAAAATGAGGATCATTTCTTAAAATGCAGAAGGCAAGAAAGAGAACACTTCCAATTAAATAGCATTATGAGTAATATGACAAATTCAGATTTACATCAAAAATCATAAAAACAAATTATCTGCTTTAAAAGTTTGCCAAACATTTTGAGTATGCATGCTGCAATTCAAATTTGGATTACGTCTAAATTAAAAAAGGAGATTCTTTTCAATATGTAATTAATAATAAATCTGGAGGAGAAAATTATCTAGGAGTGTATGTATTTTAAAAATAAACTTATATCATTAAACTGATTGTTACCTGAAACGGAACTATACTCTATTAAAATCCTATATATATATAAAACATTTATTATAATAAAAATTTAAGGCACAGTACTACTTGGCTTCCTTTTGCACAATCAACATTAATAAAATATACAGTGAAAAAACATGAAAACTTTTTATTTCAAAAAATTAGCAAGCCTTTCATCATACAAGAATAAAATCAGCCAATAATGCAATGATTATTTGCTTCGATTTAAATAACTTTCTTACCACAATTATTTACTTTAAAAAATTAATATAAACTCCAAAGGAATAATAGCAATTCAACCTCTTAAATAATTGAATATGAGATGCAGCAGCTGTGTAAGTTTCCACAAAATTTCTGAGATCTTTATCAGACCAACGACTTTGTCGAAATGGCTCAATAAACTAAAGAGAAAAACTATGAATTAATTAAAAATAAATACAAGAATTGTATAATATATTGGTAGATAAAAATAGTAACATCAAGAAAAATTTACACTTAGTCGAGAGAAAATAAAAGACATTTATGATAATGAGGTAAATAATAATTTCGAGTGCATAGGTGAAATGCAACATGAGTAGTGACTCAAAGAAACAACCCACCAGGGCCTGTATATTAAGTAAATTTCAGTTTGTCCATAGTAAAATAAGGCTTTTCCGTGCATTTATCCCAAGAATTTCGGAGAAACAAACGACATGAATCAGGTTATCCTTAATATGAGTATGATTTTACAAAATATAAACTTTGTTTTTATTTAAATATTGAAGCCTTTCCATTACTTAAAAAAAAATCAATTCATCATTTAGTTTTTTTTTTAGTTAATCTCATCATAAGAAATCAACATACATCTTAATTTTTATGGCGAATGAAAAAGGTTGTTTAACCCATCTGTTTCTTAAAAAAGTAACTGATTGGTGAGACGCGAATACCGTTAAGACATTTTAAGCCAATGAAATTATCTGTGTTTATTAAAAGGAAGAACTTTTATTTTCAGGCGGAAACAATTGCCAATCGGATAGAAGACTTTTTGCTACTGTAAGAATGACAGAGTGATGGACATTCTTTCTGTTATGAAACGCCTGATGTAATCAAGATGAAATAAGACAAGCGCATTATCACGCTATAATATCTGGAAATAAAGGCTAAAAAACAATGCTTTTTCATAAACGCAGTTGTTAAGTGGAGATCATTTCATAATTATGTGTAAATCAGTTTATGGATATTTTAATAATATTCTCCACTTAATTAAAGAAATTTATGAATGAATGCTCAACATTAAGTTATTAAATATATGAGTAATAGGTGCTAATTAATTTACTTACTTTGGCGTTAATCAATTTACTGAATAGTAAGAAATGATAGGGATGATTGGATCTCTATTTCATTTACTTGCAAACGATAACTACCGGTAAAGACTAAAAATAACATTAAGCATTCCAACAGTCAATTGGTCCTGCAATCTAATTTTATTTCGGCTGAATGAAAAAAAAAATCTTTTTTCTGAGGAAAGCAAAAACGTTTGATCTGAGAATAAATTTAATATTTAACTAATTGAGATATTATAAAGGTCGTTAAAGCTTGCACTTCATAAAAAATAGATTTAGAAATGCAAATAAATTTAGCATACGATCCCTCAAAAAGTAGGCGTTGGAAATCGAGTGTGGGAATTTTACAATTTTTGTTAATATTTCGAAAACTATTTGGGGTATGCACACACTTTTTTCGATTCCGGCGTTTTAGCATATCATTTTCTCCCACGTAAAAATTTTACAATGTTACAATTCACTTTTTCCCACATTCATCTTTAAAAATGTATGAAAAATAATGTTTCAGTTATTTATGCATTTATTTTGTGATTTTACGTGTGCTTTTACGAAATATGATAATTTTCTTTTAGGTGAGCGATTTTTTTTTCAGAAATATACTTAATTTCCGAAAGTTTGCAAGACTCATTTAGCACTGGAAACATTTTTCCAAACCAACTCTCGAAATTACCACCAGAATTCTATAAACTTTTATTGAGAGGTTAATTTCACGACGACAAATCGATTCATTAAAAAATGATAGCTGTAATGGAAAAATTTCGAGATAATAGTTAATTAATTTGGTTAATCAGTTTGTCTATCTCAACATACGGTCCACTCGAGTCATTTCCACCAACACCAAATTTGTGAAGATGCGGTAATAAATAACAAAGTTACAGAGGTGTTCTATTTTTTTGACGACTATACATTATTAAATAGTATTCTGCATTGTGATTATCCACAAAAGTAGTAGCGCTTTAGTAGAATTAACAATAGTTGTAGAGAAACGGGAATAAGATAAAAACTCTGTATCCCAGTTATGTTTCACTCATGTTCAAAAGGCAATAAATCTGGAGATCAGAGCAGTAATAGTAGAATACTGACATCTTTAAAAAGAAGTTGGTAAGAAACAGCGTTTAGCATTTACATGCAAGAATAAACTTCTAAATATCCAATGATGGAAGTATCATGATGGATTTTGTCAGTATTCTGATGTATAGTTGTGAATTCAGGGTTGTTGAGACGGCAATTAAAGACTTTTTAAAATCATAACACACAGAACTGGCCAGCTGTATTTAAATGACAACAGAAAAAAAAATTTCCTCTTTTTAATAAGTGTGGAATCTCATTTATACTAAGATAGAATAGGGAGACTTCAGCGAAAGCAACTACATTCTATTCAGACCTTCAGTCATTTCTTTCCCAGCACCATGATGATGGCTCATAGGGAGCCTATATGTAAACCAAAAACATGCCAAAAACGCCTAGAGTTGAGACAGAGCAGTTCTTGATATGATTCCTATACATCCATGAAATGATTTCACAATTTACAAACATTTGAATTTGCCTCATTGATGCATTCCATTTACTTATGCTTACTTTTTATGATAAATTAATTAATTATATTGATTTTTTCTTTTACTAATGACCAGATGTATTTTCATAATACTGCCTTCAGAAAATCATCCTTTCTAATAAAAGCATACAGTTGCACAACAACTTGCATTCAGTTTCTTGAAATTCTCCTTCTTGCAGCCATTGCAACTAAATAATTCTACCTCATCTATTCATAACATTAAACACAATCTCACTATTGTTTTATTTAACCTGTATACCTTTAAGTAAATATTGACAAAAACCTTTTAAAGCTCATATGGTTAACTACAGGCCTGACACGAATGGTAGATTGTCATATAAGTTTGCTAATTTTAATATTAATTTGTTTGAATATTTTGTAGATTCTTCGAGTACTAATTTCTTGGTGTAAGAATTTTACATTGCATAAATATCAGACAGCAACAAACTGTCCCAAAGCTCTTATGACACCCTTTAGAGTATGATTAAACAAAGGATCCCAAATCAAAATACAATGCATGACCATAACCCGTTATAAAAGTTAGATGGCGTTTCTGAGTGATTGCATTTAAAGCACTTAATTTAGCAGTGTTTGAAATCTCTACCACTAAGAGATGGATTTTTCCATGAATTAAAAGAAAACGAATATGCATTACATGTATGAGATTATAAATGTATATGTAAAGGAAGCCCAAATAATGCTTCATGCATATTTACTAACAAGATATATGTTAGATCCTAGAACCTCTCAGCATCTGAAACTAGTGAAAATCCGATAGAAACAAGTTTACATGTTAGCAAACACCACGGCATGAAAGAACTTCCAACACAATGGAATATGGGTTAGTTACAGTATGAAAATATATAACATCATGAATCCAAAATTTCCAAGATGATAGATTAATACATAAAGTTACTAGATCTTTCATACTTAGAATATTTTTGTAGGATTATATGATGAATTCATCTACAATACCAGTTCCGTCAATTTTGATGAGGATCATATATCCAGCATTTCTGTAGCTGCAGTAAAAGAAATGCCTAGTGTTTCTACCAATGTATGCTGATCAATACATTAATGGTATGCAGCTTACATCAATTCTGGTGAGTGTACTTTTCAGTAGTTTGAGTAAAGAGTATTCTTTAAACTTATTTATTTATTTTTTTAGCCATTCTTGTATTTTATCATTTCAGAAAAACCCAGCTCCTGTCCTTGAAGCAACATCTTTAAGTTATAGTTAGCCATTATCAAGGTGAATTTCGCATGTCTACTACTAGAGGTTTGCAGTAAAATTTTTGAAACATCCTTTATAATCAAACAATTTTAATTAACCTCAAAAAACAGGCGATCACTAATTTATATCTATTCATATTTTTATTTACCATTCTAGGAATTACACATACAACATAACTACTATCATAAAATGTAATTTTTCCTGAATGATTTTTTTTATTTAATGCAACTAAAAACACTGAGAGTAAATAATGGATAAAATCAAATACTGAATTAAAGAAAGCCAGCTGAAAAGATATGCTTACATTCAATACAAGCCAATAAACTGATAACAGGTTACTAAAATATATGTATACAAGATGTAAAAATTAAAAATAAAAATTCTTTTAAATAATGCACTGACTATTATCTTTAGATTGTTCTAAACTCGGAAAATAATTTCTCCAGTGGGAATGAAAGACTATTTATAAAACTAAGATACTTATAAATAGGAAATGTGAAAGAGTGGAAAGATAAAATGTAAGACTGAAAATTTTTTATAAAAATTTCATTACTAAAAGACTGTTTCAATGTACTGCATGTAAAATATTTTTATTTTGTAGTGAAATCTATCAGAAATTTTTTTTATAATGTTAACATAAATTTATTTTCTATCAAAGAAATATTCCAACTGTAAATTAATATACACATTCAAAAGTTTTAAGTTAGAAAAGATTATTTTTAACAAATTCATGCATGGACTACAGTGATATTTTGAAAAAAGAAGATAGAATCCATTGCTTTCTTTTTCTTTCAAATGCGTAATATTTTGAAAGCACGACCCTCATATTCACACTAATTAAATCTTAATATGCACTTTAAAATCACCTAGAGACCTATTAGGTACTTTTTATAATTATCAAATCATAAAGAATGAACCATTTGATACTATAATGCGAAAACCAGTGTTTGAATATTATTGGCACTTAAGAAGACAATTTTGAAATTACAAATGATATTATTTATTTATTTTATCTAAATGGTAAACATTCAGCTTCCTTCCCTTTTTTAAAACGATAAAAATATTTTAAATTTACATTAAAATATAGGATTTATAATTAATAATTTGTGAAATACACAAATTCTTTATAATAGATAATAAATTAAACACATTATGTTTACATCTTAAATGTCTTATTTGATTAACTCTGTAAATCAGAGAAAAATTTCTTTATAAAAAAAGAGGATACACATAATTTGCAGATGATTTCAACAGTCAAATGATATTTAAGAGGTAAAGATTGATTATTGGTAAAAGAAGCTTATTTGCTGTTTCATGCCAAACATGATCATGTTGAATCGGGTTTTTTAATTTCATGACTCCGAGAAGTTAAAAGCAATCAACCGATTTGAAATTTACTCCCCCCTCTTTTTATTTAAGTAAAGAAAACAGGAAATCTTTCAAAATGTTTACAGATTAAATGTACATAAAAATTTAACAGTGAACATTCTTTATAGACATTTTCTGACCTTATAAGAATGTTTAACAATTCGAGTAAAATATTATTATTATTTATTTATTTATATTTTTTTATTCATATAGGTAGTTCTTTATAAACATGCAAATGATCCTAGAATTCATGACCCGACACTGATAACTGGACAATAAAATATATTTTAAATCACTTTTTAAAAGAAAATCTTCATCAGTTTATTTAAGAATTAGAATTTATGGAATTAGAATTATATACGAAATATATAAATACAAAAAGGTGATGAGAAATACCTTTTCCACAATATCCAAAAAGAGATCTCTAGCTTCTTTACTGTGGTTTAATCCATATGCAATATTAACAAATGCTCTAGTAAAAGACTAAAAAAGAAATTTAAGCACAAATATTGCAAAACTGATTGAAAATAATTTTTGCAAACAATATTAGCTTATAAATGAAGCAAGAATTTCATGCAATAATTGGCGCCATAAATTTAAAACAAGATTCTCTCCATATAGAAATTATTTTTATAAGAAAAAAATAATAAACATTAAATAAATTAAAACTTTACAAAGCAAGACAAAGAATACAGTATTAATAGCTACACTTTTCATAATCATCTAATTAACAGTTAAATGTTATGGTATCAGCATTCCCATGCAGTAAAATATGAATTGTATTCTTAATCGATAAAATTAAAACACAAAGAAGACAAGACACAGAATACATCATTTTTCAATTATTACTATTGAATAGATGATATACACAGATAAAATCTTAAAATCTAATGGCACATAAATTTAAAAAAATACGTTTTGAACAAAATTTATCAAAAATATATACATAATTCCTCAATATAGAATACAGGCAGAAATACCATAAAAATAAGAAATATATATTTCATATTTATATGGTATTTCTGCCTATATTCTTGTACTGTACTGACCAACGGTACAGTAAAATACAGTTGGACTTCTACAGTACACCTGAATGACAGAAAGGATATCTTAAAGAGCTGGATGCTTTGTTCTGTTATATTTTGCCTTAAATACTAATTTCGGAAAGTGCCTGTTAAATTGAAAAATTCTTTAATACTTTTTAAATACAGAATCTCAATATATAACGCATTCAGAAGGGTTGACCATTAAGAGCTCCTCCAAGAGTAATGCCTCACCATACAATATGTCAAAGAAATCAAGAAAAGAAATTTTTAAAAAAATCTGAAAAACTAAAATACAATTGAATTTCTATATATAATTTATCAGCAAAAGGCAAAGGAAAAAAATTATACCATATATGTAAGAAAATAATTATTTCTGTGAATTTTATTTCTATCTTTTCAAAACTCATTTAATAGCAATTATCATGAATTTGTCATCTTGGGTATATTCTGCAAACATACAATTCTTTGAATTTTCCGATTCCTTGAAACTTTTTAAGGAATAAGCAAAAAATAGAAATTCATGCAATGCTTACCTTAAAGTTTGAATCCAAATCCGAATAAATTCTATCTGGCAATTTTGATCTCATTATTCCCAAAACGTAAGTTTTTAGTTCATCATAGGAGTCCTTCTCTAGCAATTGCTTTAAATCCCTTAAATCCTGCAAGAATTCACGATCCATTTCCATTGCCGTTTCTTCAAAACTGCAATCTTAAAATAATACAGCGTTTGATTTTTTTTCTCAATAACATATAGAAAATTAAAAATAAACACATTCAAATAATAAAAATGCCAAATTAAATAACTAGCATATATTAAATATGTTGCAGTTAAGCTATCTAATCAGTATAGCACAATATTGAATAAATATTGACTATAGTATATTTCAATGATTAAAACTTATTTGAATCATAGGAAGTGCTTAACATTTCTTTTTAATAATGAATCTGTATAAAATTATTAAATCGGTTATAGTAAATTTCTTTTTAATACACCATTCTTTTTAAACTCATAATATCAAAAAACGTCGTATTCATTTTCCCCTCGTACACAAAACAACGGATGTAATAAAAATTAAAGATAAACATGTACATTTTCGTTTTTTACCATTTTATCCATATTAAATATTTATAATCAAGAAGAAAACATGGGAGTTTTATAGCAATATATTTCATTCTTCACGATATTGAGGAAATGACACAATTCCTAACCATTACCAAGATTTTTTATTTGTAAGAAATGTGATTAGACTAAATGGGAAGGAATAAAACAGAAAAGGCTACGAGAAAATATCTTTAATTTATATTGCTATAAAATTGAATATCAGCGGTTTCAGAATCATCCTGAGAGTATAAGAGACTGAATGGCTCAGAAGTTAAAGTTAAAATTCGAGTGATTAGAAATTATTTTTAGAATGCAGATAAATTGCCATTATATATATATATTCACACACTCCAGAAAATTATTGAAGCCTAAAAGACAAAGGAAAAAATATGTAAAACAAACGCATGTGCAGTTTAGAAAGGAAAGGAAACGTCTCTTGGCAGCAGGCAAAAATCGAGCGGGGAAGAAATGAAAATTTTCGTTCAGTAAAGACTAAGAATTTTATGATTTAAAGCAAAATTTCAGAGAGGATTCACTCTTTAATAATTCGCATTCAAAAAAATCTAATAATTTTTGTAATTTCTTGATATATTTTTTTTGTTTATTTTTTTACTAACAGGCAATGTATATTATTTTTTATATCAAACATTATCAAACTACCTGCCATAAATATATCATATTACAAAATTTCGTTGGAGTTCTAAAATTATCATCTGAAAAATGTTGCAGGTTTTCAATACCAGCCTAAAGACAAAGAAAAATAGACTCTCCATGCAGGAGGGATGACCGCTTTTGAGTTCATTAATCAGAAGTATTGTCGAATCACCTGAAGCCTGAACTGTGTTTTAGGCACTTGTGATAGTTGTATAATCTCAAAGTGCACCATGAAAAAATAATAATTATAACAAAGTTCAATGAATCGGATTTCACAGAAACAATAATAGAGATATGTTACAACTAGATATTCAAAATTTACTGTTTCAAAAAGAGAAACAAATAAGTGAGAATGCAAAGTTTTGAAGGAATTGCTGCCTAATGATTTAAGCATTTGGTTAAGCATTATTTAAGCATACAAATGAGTAGGTTCGTTACATTCTTACTGTTTCATACGAAGGACTTCAGTTAAAATTTTAATTTCAATAACTTCATTTTTTTTTCTGACATGCTATGTAAGAAATTGAAATTTTTATGCATTCCAAAACATATTAACAGCAAGACATAAATAAATT
Organism: Argiope bruennichi; assembly: GCF_947563725.1. Taxonomy (NCBI): domain Eukaryota; kingdom Metazoa; phylum Arthropoda; class Arachnida; order Araneae; family Araneidae; genus Argiope; species Argiope bruennichi. The sequence goes on from NC_079162.1 coordinate 56,009,606, forward strand.
TATTAAAAAATTAGTAGCAGGCAATTACAAAACTTGTGATCAGGTATAATTACAGCCACACACAATAAGGAAATTCATAGTATATCCAACCTGGTTTGGGGCAACACCAATTGCACATCATCCAATTAGCACAGTATAAAAAATCATCAAAAGTTAGATATTGTAGTTTTCTCTTGCTAGTTTCAAAACGGTTGCTTGTTAAGTACATAATGGCAGCATACTTTCTATAAGAGAGAAATTTTTTCTTAAAAAAACACATCTATTTTCGCAAATCAGGAAAATTACTATTAAAGTAATGCTATAAAAGAATAAATTTCAAGACAATGTGACTTTTCTGCTTGTTTGAAATGACAAAAACACAAGTAAATGAAATATAAGAACATTTTGAATCATCAGTGAAAATAAGAATTAAATTTCGTAACACTTTATGATGATGTATAAAAAGTCACTGATAAACAGGGGTCGCATTAGTGTTGTCAAAAGTTTTGAAGGGATTTATGTTAGTCCATGTAATTTCCATGGTGCAAGATATTTGAAATTGGGCACAACCAGACTAGGAATCTGAGAATATGTTTAAAAATTATTTTGCAATAAAGCATATATTAGTCTCAAAAACAATTACAAATGCAACTTTTTAGATGTAAGAAGATTAAACAATAAAATAATTCATATTAACAGGCAATCATATGATAAAAAGCTGGCAATGAGTTACTGAAAATTAAGCCTAAAGCAACTGGTCAAAAGTTTTGTACGTTTGGGTTATGCCAACAATGCATAGTGGTAAATTTTAATGATGACTAAGTATCCTATAAACCTAAATGTAAAAATAAAAGTTTTTAAGAAGAGTTATTTGCATAACGTTTCCTACAGATTGGAAAAGATTTTTTGAACTCAAGAAAAAAGTAATGTAAGTACAGATTAGAAAATGAATCGCAAATCTAACTGCATGCCATTTTCTACAGTATATTGAACATTCCTTGAGAAAGAATAGTTTTAAAGATACGCGGGCACTACTAAGCAAAACAATTTTTAAGTCATTCTATGTAGAAGTTGAAGAATTTGACATTACAAAAAATGATAAATAACCAAGGTGAAAAAGTAAATTTTAGAATATTACCATTGCAAGGCGCCGCTTTGATGTTGCTCCTCTTCCGAAAGCTTGGCGAAGAAAATTAGCTTCCAAGCAGGGAGAAAGGGAGGGGAGAGAGATGCAGCAGGAAAGGTGTGTGGAGGCAGAAAAGAATGGTGTGTAATTTTTGTGTGTATATATTTGTATGCAATTGTGTTGTGTCCCATTAACCAAAAGTATCAATAAATAATCTTGGGACAAATTGCAAGTTTTCCTTGTCTCCGATCATCATTCACGAATTTACAAATATGTTACTTGAAAAAGAACCCGCATTAAAGATATAATATTGAAAAATTTAATTTCATTCATTTTCAATATTTTAAATTTATAAATTTAGGAAATGATCTAAGAAATGACATATTATTTTAATAAACATATAAGAAAATTGTCCATAGAGTCACCAGCAATAGTGGAAAAAAATATGAATTTCATCATACAACTTAAGGAAGATAGCACCACCAAATTTTTCATCCTACCAGACCAAGATATTTATCGTAATTTACTGATTAATTTATCCATTAAAGTGAATACTGACTTTTTTACAAACATAATCAATTCAAAAGCAAATTGTCTTACAACACGAATAGAATAATTTTCACTGAAAAATTAAGACTATTTTCTGAACATCACATTTTTTTGCTATAACGAAATCAAATAGAAATATTAGCAATAGTTGGTGAATGGAGCCTACTACAAAAGATGCTCACATTTCACAGCCATCGTCTAGAAAATAAGCAGAAACTGTATAAATACAAAGTGTGAAGTATTAAAAACATTTCCAATTACATTACATTTCTGTTCAGAGTTTAAAAAAAGGTTTTGACGTTTATACTAGCGATGTTTGACAAACACCCTTAAATATCCAAAGACGTCTTCAGACTATTCATTCGATTTCAGTAAAGTGGTTAAAAGCGTCTGTAACAAAGAAAGGGATAATGAGGGTATTTTGAACTCTTGATATCTGAAGCAGGGAAGGAAAGGCGAGGAATGTAAAAAAAGTTCATGAATAACTTTTAGTTTAATTAGAAATCTACAAATCACAATGAAATATAAAATACAAAAGAAAGAAAATAATGATATCCCTTTATACTATTAACTAAATAGTTCTAAACCAATTTGATACAAGTTAAGTTTTTCAGGCTTAAATATAAACAGGTTATTAAAATTACAATTGCTATATAAAAGGAAAAAATAATATTACATGTCAGGTAAAATAGATAAAATGCATACAAACAACAAACCTAGCAAGATTCTCAGACAGAAGAAAGGTGGCACGAATGCTGTCAACCAATTCGCAATTGCTATCTTCAACAACTTTATACACTCGCTTCACATTATCAAACTGAAAAAAAAAAGTTTTATTTTTAGCATATTTAAGATATTTAAAAAGCAATCATCACTAAGCAAGCAACACAACCTACCTAAATTTGTTAAATTTCATAAGAGGAATATAAGTAGAAAGTATTTAAACCAAATTACAAAAACTGTATCAAAATAATGGTTAACAATGGTTTGATGTTGGAAGGCTAAGAAAATTTACATGCAGATATATGCAATTAAACTGTTTTAACATCTAACATTATATAGGATATTATAGATGAGAATCAAGTTTATGGAAATTATTTCTGTAAAAGCAATGCAAATATCTGATTTTTCCTTTATTTTTCAGATTAATCAAATAGGATCTTGTAATTTTATTTTTTCAAAATGAAATTTACCAGCCAAATCATTCAAATAGTGATGTAATTAAATGAAGTGAATTATTGAAATAGAATTAAAAGAGTTGACATAAAGAAAAGAGAAAAAAAAGAAACTTGACAGCAAATCTTATCTTTCACTATTTGAACACGATATTTCTAATACTGGAATATTAAACATGAACAAAAATGAACAAAACAAATAGGGATCACTAATTGGCATCATAATATTGAAAATATTTTTTTTAATGCTTCAGTAATTTTTTTTATGACCGGTTTTTAAGTAATTTTAAAGGAAGTACAGTACATAAATTGCCAAATTAAATAAACATTTTTTAATTAAAAAAACTACTATTCATTCTGATGTAGAACCCTATTCTTCCAGACACCTGTAAAAATCTACATCTATATTTCATAGTCAGGTCGGCGAGTTTTAATCCTTCAGAAATTATGATGTTTAATCCTTGAAAGATACTGAAACTTAAAAGAACATATTTTATCTGAATAAAATATGTGTCGGAAAATAACACTCCACTAACAAAAGCAGAACACAGCATTTTAAGATTTCTATTATGAAATATAACATGGTAAAACAGAATAAATTAATAATAAATTTCTGAAAATCATCAAATGAACAACTTTTTTTTATAAAGTCCATGACACATTTTTTTTTTCAGTTTTAATAAAGAATATTAAAATTTTACATTTAAAAATTCTCAGAAATACAAGAATTATCAGCATGAAAACTTTAATGGTACAGAGATGACCAGCTGGATGTACATGCTAATGTCTTTTGCAAACTCAAACAAACTAAAAAACTCTTCTTTAATAAAGTCAAATATAACAAACACAATTAATACAATAAATTAGTGACTAAGGCAAGAAATTAAAAATAAAAAGCACTAAACATGACATAGATATTGTAAATATACCTGTCTCCTACAACTCTTTACTTGAATTCCAGTTTTTTCACTAACATCATCCAGATCTTTTCGATTACGGGCAGACAATTTTTTCCCAAGAAATTCTCGTATGACAGCATTATCAAATTCATAGTACCTATAAAGAATAAAGAGAAATACATGCAGATAAATGAAGTGCCACCAATGTTTAAATGTCTACTTCATCCTTTTAATAAGAGTAAAGTGCTTTAATGATAATCATTTAAGCAAAAAGATGAATTAATCGCACCAATAAAATGCTGCAGGAAAAAAAAAAAAAAAAATAGAAGAAAAATAGTTAGAAATAAAAATGAATTACCAGAACAAGCTAAGCACTAGGTTTGATTATGCTGCATTCAAGGGGAAAATGCAAATATCAAAATAAAAAAAAAATATACACATAATTATTGTAAAATGACAAAATCAAAACATATTATAATGTGATGTTACATAACACTATCCTGATTAAATATAAAATCTGAAAAAATGTATCAGGAAAATGACTCTAATTTAAAACTAGCTGTTTTGGTCATCAATCTATTCACTCCTTTTAGAGTTCAAATTTTGGTTGAACCATTTTTGAACCTCACTCTTACACTAAACATAATGATCAATTTAACTAACTTGCTTTAGGTTGCCAGTATTTTTTAAAAAATTTAATATTAAATATACTGACTAATTTAAGTCTTCTTTAGGTTAAATATAGGTGTCACTTCCATGAACTGATATGCTTTTTGAATTCTTGTCAAAATATGTAGAGTTTAATTGTATGTACCTATATTACATTGTTTCTTATTTCATAACCAGACTTCAAAATAAAAGTGAAAAGAACTTGAAACTCTTTATAGTTTTCAATTTATATATATAATTTCAGAAAAAATTACACCAATAATTTCCTTATTATCTAAAATTAATATATCCCATACTGAATGTTTTAAATAAAACCATCTAATAAATAAGAAAATTATAATAAAATATTAGGAGGATTCCACCTTAGTGTATCTCTGAAATTGCAATCCCCCTCCAATCTGTGCAAAAATGGGAAAAAAAAAAAAAAATGAAATTAATAATTATGGCTTTGATACTATTTTTCCCACTCAAAATTATTTTAATTGCAATAAAATATTGACATATGAACAGTATTTTCAATTGATATTTTCAGGCAATAAATTAAAAAAACAATTATTTGAACAATTTTTAATGAAGGCCACAGTCGTATGCATACAAATAAGTACAATGACAAAATTGTATATCAGGCTAGTTTTTTTAAATACGATTTTAAAGTGAAAAAAGTTTTGAAGTTTCAAAGCATGATAATAGGATAAATTCTGATACCAAAGTCATATGTGTAGGATGAATATAAGCCTTGCATAAAAATGTTATGAATTTTAGCTCCTTTTTATAAAGATATAATAAAATCATACCTCTCTATCAACATACGTTGAATGCTTGGAGCTATCTGAAAAATCCATTGCTCTGTTAATCGTTTTGGATAATGGAGAAGTCTTTCAAGCATTTGAAAAGTTCTGTAGTGGTCCAACACATCACTTAGTAGCATGCCATAATCAATATCAAAATCTTTTAGTGACCCATTTATTAGCATACTAACTACATCAGATGCTGAAAAGAGATAATTCCATTTAGAATTTTATAACTAAGAAATTAATAAAACTCTCATAAATATTAATTATTGCAACATAAAAAATATAACAATCAAGTCCTGGCCAGGAATTCAATTTTTAAGTAACTGGTCATTTTATGCTGCAATATGTATTTATATGTTATTTCAACACACAATCAAACACCACAAACATTGTGCTTTCAATTATATTTCTTTATATTACTATGAATAAATTATTTCTGAGGCGATTTTTTTCAAGAACTCTTATTCCACGCTGCTGAAGCTACACTAATATGGTACCTATATATACAGATTATGTGGTAATTTAAGAAATCAATCTTAATCTTTCAAAGGGTGAATTTTAAGATTTACAATCTCTTGATTACAGTTAAGAAGAAATTTTTTTTAAAGCATATTATTTAAAGTATACGATTTTTTTTCAAAGTACTTTATATTTTAAAAATAACTAATGAAAAGGTGCTAATGATCAATGGATTTTCAATGGTAACATAGAGTAAATTTGCCACAATAATTGTTAAAAAGCTATGCTCTATAGAATTTACAGGAGTGTAAATTAAACATTTTTAAAGCAAGATGTATTATTTTGCTAGACAGACATTTCTATACCTTTCAATTGTGGTAACTGTAAATTGATTTTGTTGAGTAGAAAAAAAAAAAAAAAGAAAAAAAAATCAAAGAAATATACTTGAATATGATCACAAACATGGTACATACTTGGAAAAAAAAAAGAAAGTCAATGAGAAGTAAAATAAGTATAAATAATTGAACAATAAAAATATTACAGAATTATTGCATATATGAAAATTAATTGATCTCCAAATTGTTTAAATTCAACCCTGAAAATCTAAAATCCACACATCCATGGAAATGTATCATATCAGTGTATGATGAATTGGAAAAAACAAATTTTCATATTTATGTCATATTATCAGTTAAAGAATTTACACAAAATTAGTCAATTGATCTATATTCAATAATTTATAGGTAATAAAATAATATGAAGAAAATGGAAAAATAACTAACTATCCATATATTTTCTAACAGTTAAAAAGAAGCATTTCCATTTAAAAATAATCCAGAAGCCACTTTTAGACACAAGAATTCTGACAATCTTTTTTCACACAGCCTGGAATACAAAAATTTTGAAATACCTTTTATTTTTCCCAAACTATTCACAAGTAACATTAAATAATTTGAAGAAATGTTTAGTTAAAATTAGATTAAAACATTTTCTGAAAAAAGAAATTTAGAACTGCAGACTATTAATTTAACATAACTTTAAAATTACACAGATTTTATTTTTCATAAAAAAAAACTAACAAGTCTCTAGTCAAAAACTTTTTTTTTATTAAATAAAAAGGCAATATAGCTTTGAATTTATAAATCAAAATCAGAATTATTATTTAATTATCATTTTATCATATTAGTGCTATTTGTTGTAAATTCTTTGTTGATAAGTTCTACCATTTAAGCTGCCAATCTGGCAATTATTATCAATTAGATTTAGTATAAATAGGAATAACTTCAAAAGTAATTCATGAATTAATTTTATGGAGTGGTAAAAAAACTATGTTTAGAAAACGGAAATTGAAGGATGGTCAAAATAAAAGAAATGAGAGAAATAAAAGAATATAATTATGTTAGCATACTGTAAAAAAATATAAAAAATCTTTGTAAAAAAATGTTTGCTAAATTGTAGGAAATTTTTCTCTCAATAAAAAAATTATTAAGAAGAAATATGTGCAATTTAAGCAAATTAATACTGTATTATTTAGATTCTCAAAAAGCTGAAATCCACGGAAATGAGTCATATCTGTGTACAATGAATTGCTACACTTTAGAAAATGAAAACACAACAAACATGTGATAATAGTTCAATTAGTCACAATTTTCTTACCTTGTTGTCCTGACAACCACATCTCATATATTTCCGGATCTAGCAAAGTGTTGTTTCCAACAAAAATATCAATATCAACTTCCATGTCATAAAAATAATAAATTGTTCAAATAGAAATCATAGCTATATAATACAAGAAGACAGCTGATAGGCAGAAAATTTCTGATAAAAATATATTCAACAAGCTGCATCGAAGATATTAAATCATTTTTAAAAGCAAAATTTGAAAATTCACAACCACATAAAAGGAAAACTCAAGAATTTATATGATGCACACCCAGAAAGCAACGGCATCACATCATCCCTCTTTCCCCCAGGAGCAAAAGGAATAAAAATGTAAATAAACATTCAGAAAATGGAAGTAACAGCTCCGCAATTGGTTACAGCTTCTATTTATTTACATCCACATTTATTTCGCAGTTACGGAATCGGTTACATTCACATTTATTTCACTAATATATATATATAAATCATTGCTGTCCTACAATTTTATAATATTATTGTGATAACTAAAAACATAATAAGTTAAGGAATATGAATCGGTGGAAGAAAATTATGGGTCTCTTCTCAGTAGTTTTAGCCAATATTATTTAAAAATGAATGGACCTGTATAAGCTTAAAACTGTGATAGCTCAAGGCAATCGGGCTGTTTGCTGAAGACTTTCCTACAAACGAAACGCACGAATAGATAGTTTTCATTGGAAATCTTCCAAGAAGGCAACCTACCCTTTTTGTTGAAGAAAAGTTACACTTCTGCCTCAGGAAACACCTGGGTGTTCCAAAGTCACTTTAGCCATGAACAAAAGATACCACATTTCCTTCTTTATTATAAGCCTTCGGTTCATTGTTTGGGCTAGATATACTAGACCAAGTGGGATTAAAACCAATACCATGAAAAGTTGGAGAGAAAGTGGCGAATTAGGAGGCAGGACTAGGGAGGAAATACCCTTTCTTCCCAGCATTTTCCTAAATTAGAAGGTCAAATCAATTGATTAAATTAAAGCAAAAAAGATACGATGATATTTGTAAAGATGTCTGGAGAAAATATTCCATAAATTTAAGTACATATAAAAGTTATTTCTTTATAAATGGCTTAATAAGGTACGAAAAATGCATATGTAAAAAATTGAACTACCAAAAAATTAAACTCCTTATGTACTTATTTATATAGATTTAGTAAAAAAAAAAAAAAAAAAAAAAAAAAAAAAAAAAAAAAACACGCATTTTATTCAAAAATAATTAGATCTTATACTTGGGATTGCTCTCTCTTCATTTTTAGCAACTGTTCTTACCGATAAAAAAAGCTTTTATCCCCTCCGAGCTATTGAATTCTTGTATATTCTTAAAAAAATTCTCTGAATTGCATGCAATGATTTTCTAGTATGCTATGAATGAATATTCCATATACAAGTTTTTGAATTTTCCTTTTATAAAGACACCCTTATCCAAAGTCTATAGAAAATTTAGAAACATTTGAAACTATAATTTTTTCACGAATTAATTAGAAGAAAAAAAAATTAAACCCGATTGCATAATTATAATACTGAATACAGAATCTAAAAAAATTAGGTGCTTATTTATTTTATAATTTTAATGTATATTTGGTTAAGCCCTTTTAGTGTAGCTGAAAAACTACCAAAGCACACACACACACACACACACACACACACACACACACACACACACACACACACACACACACACACACACACACACACACACACACACACACACACACGTACACATTTGTCGTCAAATTTCAGTGGGTAATATTTCATAAATATATATTTTACAATTAAATAAATTTAATTCATATTTGCACAATTTATTTAGTCCGTTGATTTATAGTGAAAGAATTCTTCTTAGCATGTTCATATTGCAATAGAGTGTCGACAATAGTTGCTTATGTTTTTAATGAATTTATTTCAGCCATTAACGAGATTTTACTCAGGAAATTATTATAATAAAATACAGCATAATGAATTAATAAACCTCGCAGATTAAATACCGAGGAAGTAACAAATGGACGAATAAAATACCGCTTCTTATTTGAAATATTCAGTAAAATTTTAATAAGAAAAATAACACTATCGCCCTATATAAGTGCTCTAATATTCCTAATAATTTCATCAAATGGTGACAGAAATAGTGAAAGAAAGTAAAAACTCAATTTTTCATAATTCTCGATGAAATCTCAGCCGAAAGATCAATAACAGTCGTCAAAAGTGCTATATGCAAAGTTTAGAGCAAACTATAATCTAAATGGTTGACAAGTTTATCAAATGCCTGCAACTTTCTCGACTTAGTTTCGCTGATATCTGTCGCATTAGTTTCTTAGTTAACTGACGAAAAAAAATTTGTCAGAATGCAACATCTTATTCACTTGTCACCTTGTCGACTATTCTGTTAAATGTAGTTCAAACTATAGGCTGAACGGATAGCAATTTAATCGGATGTCTGGCAATCTATTAACTTAATATCTTCGATACCAATCTCATTGATTTCTTAAAAAACAGTTCACAAAAGGTGATATTTTATTCAGTTGACGCTGGGTGTCAAGGAGATAATTCCGCGTCGGTCCCTTGAATCGCCTCTTGACATAATATCAGCATATCATCTATAAACCGAATTTATTTCGATTAATTTTCGTTGTTGAAATAAAAATTGCATTTATTTCTGAATTATATTCGTTATTTAAGTACTTCACAATTTCCAGAAATCGTAAGAAAGTAAGTCCTTAATGTAGAGGATTTTGTAAGAGTAACATAAGAGATTAGAGAGTTTTGTAATTAGACATAGGTAAGAATTACCAGTGCTTTTTGATTTTAAAAAAAGCAATGGTAAAGTAAATTGTGCTTATTTTGCAATTTGAAATCCAGTTTCTCTAAAAATTTCAAACGTTTTTATCTTAAATTAAGTTAAAAAAAACTTTAAAACATTTAGATTTACAAACGGTATAATGTCATTTGCAAATTTTAATGTTCTAGAGTTTGACTCTGCAAAATTAGTGTAGCATGAAATTTTGGCTTTCATTGCTTTGTTCTACAATGCTTCATGCAATGAGATTTTAGGAGATGTTTGAGATTGTTTTATAACTAGAGAGAATTTCAGCTTTGAGATATTAATTGCTATAAAATGTAATCTTAAAATTATTTTGAAAAGATAGTTCTTGAATTGAATTTTTTAGAAAATCTAACAACGTTCTCATTAAGAACTTCGATTTAAAATTAGGCAGACAAAACAGGAAGATAAGTAATAAGATTTTAAATTTAAATAATGAAATATGCTCCTCATGTTCAATATTTATTGTAAACTCAAGTAAACAAAATATCTTTTCAAATAAGGTAAAATCTTTGCTTGTTATACTTGCATTCACCTATGCATTATAAAAGTTAATTTTGAATGTACTATCATCTTAATTCTCTCTATATTATTATCAAGTGAATTCATAAGACCCTTTCCGATGCGAGACTAATTATATTAAAAGAAAAGACGTAGAAGAAATCCTTTTTGCCATTAATAGTTAACTTAAGCTTTTGTCTTGGAAGTCTTCTTCGGTATCTTATTTATAATGTAATTTGAATTCTTAATTAACATTAATAATATATTAAGAAGACATTTTTAAGAAGACATAAGAAGACACAAACAAAAGAAATCAGCAAAAGGAAGTTTTGCCCATGTTCCGAAATTTAAAATTAGCTTACAGTTCTTTAAAATACTTCCAAAATAAAAAAAAAATTGAAGAAAAAAAGGTCTAAATTCGGTCAGAGATTCTGGGCGTGCGCAGACTTATTCCTTCCGATATACACATGGGTTTCATGCAGGGATTTGCACCATTATAGAATATATACAAATAACTAGACATATGGCTTTAAATTCCTTCCCCCCACCGACTCGTATGCTGTCTTGTGATCGGAGCGTCAAGCTGACAACCGGTGGCCGTAAGTTCATTACCGACTCTTGGAATTCGCTTTATTTTCACGGTTTCTTATTTCATTTAACTTTTCTTAATTTTCCGGATTGTGAAAAATATTATTTTTTTTTAGAGTTGTAATATTTTGACAAGAATTTAAAATGATTTTAATCTTTTATTTATAAATACTTCCAAAATGAAAAGATTGACGAAATAAAATTCTGAATTCGGTCAGAGATTCTGGGCGTGCGCAGACTTATTCCTTCTGATATACGCTTGGCTTTCATGCAGGGAGTTGCACCATTATAGAATATACATAAATAACTAAACATATGGCTTTAAATTCCATCTCCCAATAAATTTTATGTTGCTTTGTGGTCGGAGTTCAAGCTGCCAATTAGTGGCTGTTGGTTCGATTACGTCTCTTGGAATTCGTTTTATTTTCACAGTTTTTCATTTCATTTCATTTTCTTTTAATTTTACGTATAGTGAAAATTATTATTTTTCTTTTAGAGTTGTAAAATTTTGACAAGAATTTAATATGATTTGAATCTTTTATGTAGTAATGAGTCCTGCAATCAAAGTACATCAATAGTTGTTACTTTATAATGAATTTTTTAAGATCTTAATAATTACACTGATTCCTTGCAGCTGTAGAAAACTGTAGTTTAATTCGCAAAATCTGTTTTAAACTTATACGTATTAGGAAAAAAATTCTATAGTTTCCACAGAGTATGAAAATACTATTCATCATCATTCTCTCGTCAAAGTTTTATGACCTCTGCCTTTCAAAGAATTTGTAAAATTGCGTTCATAATTTATAATCACATTAATTTGGTACCATGTGTAGTTTAAATCAAACTGTGAAAAAGATAAAAAGTTTGAAGCGTATTATGACTTTGGGAAGCAAGGAACTTGTCTTTTAAAGAGACACTGTTCCGTAAGCACAACTCTCTGTAAGCCGTGAACGGACTCTAGTTGATGCTTTCTTTCTTGATAGAGTAATTACAGCTGCTTTCTCCATTGATGCTGGTTATCTTTCTGTTTTTAGTGCGTATTTCAATAAGTTTGGTTCACATGCTTTATTTCAACTTTTTCAAAGCTTATTAGAAACTTTTCAATTTTATTTCAGATTTCTCCAAAGAATACATTTGAACCAATTGTTTTTTCTGTTCTAAATGTTGTAAAAGATAACGAAATGGTAATTTATTTATATGTAACTATTAAACACATGCACTATCTACCAGTAAGTAACTGGACACCTGTGATAAAAGAGATAAACACAATTTATTCATATTCAATAGTTGGTAGAGCCTCCACCTGAGGCAATTATAGCCTTAACCCTCCGGGATAGCTTTTCACAAGTGTTTGGATGATGGGCAATGGTGTTTTCTTCCACTCGGCTTGAAGAAGACATATACGTTCTTTCACCCATTTTGGACGGTTGTTGTATCCCTCAATTCGGTGATCCAACTGATCCCAAAGGTCTTCTATAGGATTCAAGTATGGACTTTGGGCAGACCACTCCAGTCGGTTCATACCATTGTTTTCATACCAATCCATGGTGGACCTTGAAACACGGCATAGCGTTGTCATAAATAACAATGATCCACTCGTAAAATGATCCAACCGTGCCACAGCGTAGGAAGCACATTATTTTCTAGAATAGTAGGAGTCGGTGTTGAGCTTATCATGAATTGGGATCAAGGGTCCTACTCCATATCACGAGAAATATCCCTAGACCATAATTTCACCTCCATTAAACTTTACTGTAGACACAATGCTTCTGTTATAGTCTTATAGCTTCCCTTTCTCCTTCCTTAATGAGAATTAAAATCTATTTTGGTCTTCAAATATATTCCATATTTCAATGGTGATATTTCACCTCGATTTGCCTTTTCAAGTCACATCAAGTTTCGTGTTATCGACTATATAAGAAGAATCGTCTTAGATAATTGTTCCCATATCATTTGAAAGCCGCTTTTATGAGAATTATAGCTATGTATGTAAATATAGTTTTTATTTGAAAAGCTGAAAGAAAATCTTGACTTATGATTTTTTTTTCCTTTGCTTATATTTAGTGTCTTCATATTCATCCGATGTTAAAGAATTCAAAATATGTCCTATAACTGAAAATATAATAGAAGTTTTTTTTTTTCACTATCTTACAGTTGGAGGTTTTGATTTCTTTCTGCTACGTTTTTTTGCATGGCAATCTTTTTTTTTTCAAATATTTCACTTGTTTTAATGGTAGCATTTCCAGTTACTGTTCTTCGAAATCTCCCTTGATCCATTAAAACTCTTATAGCTATAGGTTTGCTAATTTTGGAAGTACAAATTAAAAAGTCCTTGCATTTATATCAAGAGGCATCGAATACATTTTTATCACTGAATCTCTAAATGTTACCTTTTTAGATGAATTTGCTTCTCTTTTCTTCTCAAAAGAATTTTAATAATACAGTATTGTTTATGATATTCTCTTTTTTAAGTAATATTTGTTAGATTAAATATTGAGCTTTTTAATTAGGAACATTCGAAATCTTTTATTAATGGCAAACACCTTTTAATAGAGTTCTTGTTTGGTTTTCTTAAAAGCCGTGTATATAAATAATATCTTATAATGTTTGAATATGTTAGTAGCATATTATCTGTAAAGGTTTCAAGTGCACTGTCAAGTTATCTGACAGCTTTCGAGGCATTTCTGTTTATCTTACGTAACACGAATTCACAATTAAACGTAATATATTGCACAGAATTCAAAATATGTGGAACAGGTAACAACAAACTTTATGATATATGTAATATATATCTAACAATAGAGAGAACGTACTAGGGAAAGCAATCGTTCTGATGCAAGTAAGAAAGATGGCACACAAGCAGTGCGCTCATGAAGGGAGAATCTCTCGATTTTCAAGATCAAGTTAAGCGTCAAATTTATGATATCTCTGATATTAATTACAATTACTCAAGGTTTAAAATCAGAGCCGTTATACTTTAAGATTACATATGTAGAAGTTTTGTGACAAATTAGGCGAAATAGCTGAATTTTAAAATTATTTGAGCGTGGAAATTACAAATATTTTCCGTACTTTTTGCTAAATTATTTACCAATTTATGATGCATGGCAAGTGAGTAAACAATATTGTCATGCCTACTTTTCAGATCCCTTTCTAGAAATATTTAACTTTCAGACACAATTATTTTCGACGCTGACAGTTCATCAGCGGGCTTGTAAAGTGCCATAAGTAATAACAACAACATTATTTTCGAGATCTTCTAAGGTATTTATTTAAAACAAATTATAAATATAATTTTTCAATTTTAACATATTTTGCATATTAAATACTCTTTCCGATAGGAAAGAAAGTCTTAAATTAGGATTTTATTTGCGTTTTAATCATATATATATTTCTTCATGTTGTTTCTTGCCCTTATACTATTTTTGAATCCAAGGCTTTTTTAACAATTGAATAGGATTAGCTCTAAGTAGTACAGTAATTTTCAAAATTTTAAGGAGTTGAAACTAATGCATTTTTGAAAATTTTGTGGGTGCTAACAATAAAATAATAATAATAAATATCAGTAGCATAAAGCAACCCATACCCAGTTTTATGTAATATATTATGTAGCATTTGAAAAAGTATTTGTAAAATAATATTTGTATTAAATATATGTATAATAATATTTGTATTAAATACAAATATTATAAAAATTAAAAAAAAATACAAATTAAAAATAATAATTTAAATTCTAGATACAGTTTACATTAAATCCGAAATGTTTTGGAATGACAGTAATAGAATATTAGTTTACATGAAAAACAAATATAATATAATTCCAAATAATAATAATAAAAAAACTGTTTAGATGATACCTTGTCATCTTAACTAAAGTTTGCATCATAAATAGGTATTGCAATAGGCAATTTTTCCAAATGTAAGATTTTTAATATCATGATTCTGATTATTTTCATTCCACGCTATTAAACTTCCTCTTTCCTAAAGAGTAAATAAACTTTTAGCATTAAAATCTTGGAGGAAATACTGTTCTGTGACTTTTTCGTGGAGGCACCAGTTTCGAATATGAACAGAGAGAGTCAACTTTCATACTTGCAAAATTATTTTAAAAAGTTTATGAAGCGAAACTACTTAAAGCTCATTGCTAAGGCATATTTATATTAAGGATGCGCTACATTAACAAATACCTGAAATTTTTATTAACACTGTAAAAACGAGAGGGGGAAATATTCAACACTTGCCATAACATAGAAGAAAGAAAATTTGTTTTGGAATATATGAAATAGATGGAATTTAGGTTATCTTTAAGAAAGTTATTAAATAAATATCCTTAAAACATTTCATTTTAAATTAAATAATAATTACTTTCTTTTTAAAAATTGTTTTAAAATTGATATTAGAATTTTGAGCGGATTCAAAAAACATTTTTAAAAAAAAATCTGTGTTTAAATAATCAATTTTCATTAAATGTATATTTAAATAATTAATTTTTGTAAAGTGTTTATTTTAAAAGTTAATTTTTATAATATGTATATTTAAATAATTAATTTTGATAAAATGTGTATATAAATAAATAATTTTTATACCCGTTCTAAGAAATCTTCCATCGAAAGATGGCGTTTTTCGATGCAGAACTGTTTTTTTTATATATAGATTTCGATTCAAGCTATATTTCTAAAAATCATGTAAAGTCAGAAATATTTATAGGCATGTGTTACATTTAACATTTCTGCAATGAAGTTTTTTTCGAGAAGAGAACAAGTTTTTTTCAGAATTTTGCGAATTTATTGTCAAGAATGCTTGATTAATCATTTTTATTTTAACGTTTCTTTTTTTTTCTGGAGCAACAGATTTTGTTGCTTCAAATAATCTTTTTGCTTAATTTCATTTGTGTGTTGAAGAAATATTTACAAAGGCCATGAGATTGACTTTATGTAAAGACTTTTGCGATAAAACTCTATTTGAATAAAATCCATATCTCCTTTTTAACAAACTGTATTAAAAGATACAACACAGTAGCTACTTGATATTCTCTAAAGAAAACTTTTAATTCCTCATCTACAGAGTCAAAATAATGTATGAATTATAAAAGTTGCAAATTTATTTTTTATAAATGGCACAAAAATTTGATTAATAAGATATGAATTTCGATTTTATTATACTTTTGTATTTAATGAAATATCAGTTTTTTTCCAAATAATAAATTCTTCATTCTATTTTACTGAACGAAAAGAGGTTTGGAAAAATCATCACAAAATTTGTTCAAAAATAACGCTAGTTAATCCGTTTGTATGAAATCTGAAGGCAATATTTTATTTTTAAATTTATATGTTCGAAGTATTTTGAAGCATAGCATAGCCGTCTGATCAATACCTTTTCTCGGTATGTAAAAAGCTATAAACCTTTATTTATTCTGAAAATAACATGTACTGTATCAAAAACAAGTGTTTCATTCGTCCCACATTTCTGTAGAATTTTCTGCAGACCTGAAATTTTTATTATTGTAAATAATTTTGTAAAGCAAGCACAGTAGAGACTTGATATTCTGTGAAGAAAGTTTTTTATTTCCAAATCTGTGATATCAAAATGATTTATGAATCATAGCAGGTGCACTTTTATTTTTCAGATGTTGTATTAAAACTCGAATAGTAAGACATGAATTTCGATTTCAGTATGCTTTTGTCATTAATGAAATAATTTTGTTTTCCAAATAAGTAAATTCTATTAGAGTGTCCCAAAAGTTTATTTATCATCGCACTAATGAATGGACTTATCTGGCTTTACTTGAGTAAACATGCAGGCTCATCTATTAGCCGTCTATGTTATCGGTTTCAGTAGTCCCAAAGCTCTAAACTGTCGCAAAGCCGGGATTACACCCCAAAAAAGTTCTTTTATCCATTAGGTGGGATTGGAAAGGAGTAATTTTCTATGAGTTCCTTTCCTAAGGTGAAACAATAAATTCTACGAAATACTGTCAATTGTATCAATTAAAAGCTGCCATAGCAAAAAAAAAAAAAAAAAAAAAAAACGGCCAAAATTTATGACTTGATTAGACGTTGTTTTTCATCATGGCAACGGGGGACCACATATTGCATTAGTCTTAAGATAAAAGCTCTTACAGTTTGATTGAGATGTTTTACCCCATCCTGCATATTCTCCAGATCTCGCTCCATCTGATTATTACTTCTTTTAGTCCTTAAAAAGTTTTCTTCACGATAAGCGCTTTAAATCCATTAGCGAAATAAAAGCGCACCTCTAGGATTATTTCTTGTCCAAAACACAACAGTTTTTGAAAGAAGGCATAATGAGGCTTCCTCAGAGATGGAAGAAAGTGATAAAGCAAAAGGGTTCTTATATAACAAAGTAAATAATATCTTAAATAGTAAATATTGTGTATTCATTTCATATTAGAAATAGGAAAGAAACTTATGGAACACCTTGATACTTATTATTTTATTGAACGAAGAGATGTTCTAAAAAATCAACGCAAAATTTGCTCAAAAGTAATGTTATTTAATCTGTTTGTATGAAATCTAGAAGTAATATTTAATTTTTAAATTTGTGGGTCCTAAGTATTTTGACACATAGAGTAGCTGTATGAACAATCTCTTTTCTTGAAGTGTAAGAAAATAAATTTTTTTATTTATTTTGAAAATAATATGCATTGAATCAAAAACAAGTATTTTATTTTCCCTATTTTTTTGCAGAATTTTCTACAAAAGGGATATTTTTTTCAAAGGATTTTCATTCCTTTTAGAATTTGTATTGCGACAAAAGAAGTTTTTATATTCAGTTTTATTCACAAATGAAACAAATTTGTGTTGGAAAGAGTTATCACATTTTCATGAAAAGCTCTTGGGGGACTTTTTTAAGGTTTTCGTTTTCTGAAAAGACTCCAAATTTTGTATTGATTAAAGAAGAAGAGTTTCATTCAGACATGTAAAAAAAAAAAAAAAAAAAAAAAAAAAAACCTTTCAGTTTGAAATTTATTCTTGCTTTATAAGGTTTAATTTATATAAGTCTTTATTATATCAGATTAGCTATTGTTATTAAATGCATATTTTTTCTCAGAAACAATAAGTGAATATCTCGATAATCATTTAGCACAATAGATTTAAGTGAAACTAAAACAAATTTCAAGGCCTTTTCTTTGTAATCATATCTTGTGAAACATGTTATTTTCCTAAAACTGATCTTCTAAAGTAATTCCTAATGAATGATAAATATATTTCCACGACCTTTAAGAAGTTCTGTAGGAAAAGAAGAGAGGTTTGTGTAATCTTATTACTATTTAAATGAATTTGTATCGACTGCATTTTGTACCGATTTGTATAGTATTATTTCCATTCGTTTTTGCTTAAGACTTTTTGTTATCATCTTCATATATTATTGATAAATTTATTAAAAGATTTTTATAACTTGCACTATGTCATGAAAATGAGACATCAGTTTAAAACTGTCTAATAGAATTAATCGTTTTTTTCCTTCTGAAAGTTGATTCTTTTAAGCAAATAAGTTTAAAGGTTGGAAAGTTGATTCTTTCAAGCAAAACATATACCTGTAATTTCTGATAGTGAGATTTCTAGCCTTCCTCCTCAAACAAAAAGCAAATGTTAAGCATTAAAAAAAAATTTAATTAATGTCTTTAACTGAAGAATAAGTCAAGACATCTGTGTTGCCTATATTGTTAGAAATTTCTGCATTTTTTACTTATTGATGTATATGAAGTGAATTTACAGGTACATGAGTTTATTCAATTTTATTCAAGAGAATCGCTCTTCAGAAACATTTTAAAAGCGTTTTATTTTATATTAGGATCATTGAAAAAAATATCCAAATGATTTAATGATTTATGACTCACTTAAACAATCAATAAATACTTTATTAAAAGGGAAATAAAAATATAATAAATATGACTATATGTATTTCTCATACTATATTAGCATCTAGTAAAGAGATTGCAGAAAATAATTATTTATATATAATCCAGATTTTTTCGGTTGCATTGGGTAATAATTTATAAGTGGAACCTTCTAGATATTTTCTCAAAATAATTAAATGTTTATTACAAATGAATATTTAACTTACTTTTATAGAAATATAACCATTCAAATAATTGCAGAAATATATTAATTGCATGGTGCATTTTTTTTACAACATGAATTGTGTTTTGAATAGAAAATCTGTTTTATATACTATTTTTAATTTTTAATAGATTTTAACTCATGATATTAAGAAAACATAGAGCTTTATAAAATGATGCCTTTTCTTTTATTTCTGAATATTTATGGAACGGATATTGCATAATTTTCATTAATTTACCTTTTTAGAAAATATATTCATTAAATAAACGCTTTTATTTCGGAAAATTTCGAGAGTTTGATGTTTAAAGATAATTCATAAAAGTGGTATTTTTATATTTTAGTGATTAATATAGCATAAATAATGTTTTTCATTCTTTCTTTTTGAGTTCTTGGAAGATTTCAAGAATAAAGGAAATATTGCTAATTCAGATGTCAATTTTATTCATTAAGTCATTCGATAAAATACTTAATTCTTCGAAAAAAAAAGTAGTTTTAAAATAGTCTCACGAATTTTTTTCTTTATTTCAGAGAACTTCAACATCAGTGTTTGTTCATTTCTTTTAATTTCAATTATTATTTGTTAGTCAAAATATATAAATGAATAAATATTTTTTTAAAGAAATTATTTAGAAATATTTCATGTTTCAAATTATTTATTTCATCTAGATTAATGAATATTATCCAGATTAATTAATTAAAATCATTCATTTCTCATTCGTTTGTACCCAGATCATGTTGCTGTCTAGGGACATATAGATGCAATATGAGTGCAAGCGATGCCATGTATTGATTAGTAAAAGCAGATTACTCTAGTAAAGCCAAGCATTATACTGGAGTAAGTGGAAGATGTTTATCATTTACAATAACAAGTTCAGTTGCTGTTATTTTTGTGTTTTTGTGACTTAGAATCATACTATTTTTATTTGGGTCATATTTAACATTCATATTAATATTAATAAAGATTTCCAGAGTTTTTGAAATTTATTTTATAACTTCTTTGAATAGTGTGAAATTAGTTATTTTAGGTGGTATCCCTTTTCTAAATTAGGTTTCGTTCCATGTTAGTTATATTTCCTGAACCCAAACGATAAACTGATATTTTGACATTAAAGTAATAAATGATAAAAACATTTGTATATTTCCTGAACCCAAACGATAAACTGATATTTTGACATTAAAGTAATAAATGATAAAAACATTTGTATATTTCCTGAACCCAAACTATAAACTGATATTTTGACATTAAAGTAATAAATCATAAAAACATTTGTAAAACATTATTGTTTAAATTCCTGATGTTATCTCTTTTCTCAAACATTCTCGTTTTAAATTTACTTATCATTAGAGCAATCAAGTACATTAATATTATCTTAAATAAAAAAATTATCTTTATGATAAAAGTCATAAATGTAACCAGTGTAAGATTTATCTAGCCTTGTGCGAAACCATAACTGTTAACTTATTACATAACTGTCTTTTGCTTAAAAGTTGTGAACGCAAAGAAAATGATAATCATATATGGATCATGTATCAGGTAGACATGTAATCTGTTATTTGGAATTGGCAGATGTAAACTGAGCTTACAAACTGTTCCATTATTTTCCGCACTGTGACCTTCTGCTATTAACCACGCTGTAACACCTGCGCATGGTAAAAGAGCGTCGAAAGTGTTTTAATGTCAAATGTTTTCAATTTAATTTACATTCGATGAGATAGATACTCTTTTGGAAACTCATTTCGAATTGGAAGACTTGTAAAAGACAAACACAACTGCTTTATCACTTAAAGCAAATGACAGAGATTATAACGGAGGGGCATCCATGGATGCATCTGCATCTGAAGAAAGAGACAGGAATTGTGTTTTTGGCAACAAGATGACAAGTCAGTTCAGTAGAGAAAAAAGGTAAAAGTGATGATACTACAAGGTTTGTTTCACTTCATTTTGAAGGTAAATTTTTAATTTTGATAGGATGCTTACCATTCTATTGCTCTGCTGAGAAGTTTGCATCGCTTTTCTATCCAGAAAAACAATTCGATTTCTTTGATATAATGTGACAAGTACGTAAGTCACGCACAAGTATGTTTGAATTAAGAATGTCGTAATTAGCCGCGTCAGCTAACTACAGTTTAGCAAAGCTTTCTTAAATTAACATGTCATGGATTTCTATTTTAACAATGACATAAATTCCAAAATTTCCCTCTAATTTAGAAAAAATATCTAATATAAATTATATAATTCATTTTCATCAATTGCTTACTGATTAAAATAAGCATTACCCGTTTTATGTTTTAGTGTACAACGAAAATATAATTTTCTCGGTTGCGTTGTCAGTTGTGAGGACTACTTTTAAATGTTCATTTCTTTGAATGAATTTTTGTGCTGTCATCACTTAGTATTTTTCAAAATCAAACATTACATCAAAAAATATTCAAATGTACAAAAAGTAAAAGAATAGTATTCTAATTGTTGCATTTCTATTCAATAGGAATTTCCAAAATAATGTAGCTGAAGAAAAGTATTCCTCTCTGTGCTAATCACAGAAGTTTATAGTGTTAGTTTGAGTAGGAATCTTTCAAAGGCTTCATCTTTGAAGCCCGTACAGGCATTAAGTATTCTAATCTAATTATGGAGAATTGAAACATAAAAATGCCACTCCAGTTTGTTCTCGTTCAGAGGGAGAAGTAAAAATAGTGAATTTATTTATAAATAAAGCTTAAACATTTAATTTAGAGGACAAAATTTGATTAAAAAAATTACTTAATTCAAAACATGACACTTTTACATGGTATATATTTTAGATTTCCACAAGTCAATAAGAATGAAAGCAGTATAACTGGCGTGAAAGAGATAAGATTGAGAAACTCTGTAACTATTATATAATAATAGTAGAATAACAAAAACTAGAGATTGATTAAATATATTTGTCCGATTGTTGGATAGAGTAATCAAGTGCATAAGATGTCATTTCAAACTTTGGACTTTTCTGTCAGAATGATTTAGCCTACTAAAATCAATAATTTTTTTACATTTCAAACATTTCATATGCTTTCGAATCCTTTTAATAGTTCAGTGTTGAAATGTAACTTTAAGATAAATGTTTAATGATCTGGTTTGCTTTGTTGCAAAGTTTCTTCCCTTACAGCAGAAAAAAAAATGAAAATTTAAAAATTTTAATTAAGCTTTTAAAACTTTGTTTTATCGTGTTTATTATTAACACAGGTCTATCAAATAGGAATTCTTATCCGAAGGCCGTAGAGGAAGATTATCAGTTATTTAAAACTACGAATGTGTACTAATAGAATTCATTTCTAAGTAGAATGAATTTATTAAAAGATATATAGCTTAAAAGATATAAAGTTATATAAAAGATATACATAATTGCTATTGAGTTACTTCTGCAAAAATAATATTAATCAATTCTTATTAAACATTTTTTATTTTGTTGAAATTCTGAATCTGATGATTGGAATCTTTTAAGAGATGCTTCAAGCAAATTTTTTCCTAGAACATTTTTATTGAATTTTTACCCAAAAATGAACAAATCAGTTTCTAATTTTAGAAATTGCCAAAAAATTGTTGAAGGAAACAATAAATTCATTGCTTAGTTTGGAAACTGCTTAGATTAATATAAAGTCCTGTAAATGAGCTGAGCCCTAAAGCTTATTTCTCAAGAACCATGTATGACCATGCTGTGCAGATAAAGACAATAAAAACAGAAGAACATTCATTCATTCATTCATTCTGATCTAACGCAGAAATGCATAAACAATAGTTTCTCTCTGCATTAAGATAAACTCAAAATCTACGAATGAATTCCTTGAGAGGCAATAGAAATAATTTTGACACTAAGTTTGTTTTCCTACAAATGAGTTCGGACATTTTTATGTTGAGGCGCACAGTTCACTTATTTGTTTAGAGACATAACGTTTTGAATTAAAGACGTGGTTTTAAGTCTTTTTTTTCAAATTTATTTTTGCAGAAATCTGATTTTATATATTTATTTATACATAAATATATTAGAAACAGATTCTGTGATAAAATAGTTATTTGACGATGATGATTCCTAATTAAATAAAAAATTTAATTGTTGTATTAAATATATTTTTTCCCTTTGTCTTTTCTTTTTGTAATACGAAGAGTGAGTTTCAGAAACATACACTTCCTTTCGATTGAGTTTGGTGACGGTATGATGAGTTATTTCACATTCAAGTGACACACAAAATATGTGCTATGGCATTTTGCGTTTTAAGTCCATTGCACATCTTACTGGAGGAAAATAAGAATCATGCCAGATGACGTTTATCATATGACTATGATGTCATGGGAATCTTCTACAGCAAATCTTCGTGCTTTAATAATCTCAAATAAAAATGGCTATCATACAAGCGTGCAGCTGATGTATATACTTACTTTTTGCATGCATTAAAAGTCTTATACACTTCATTTAAGTTTTCTTATTTCAAAAGTGTTGAAAAGAAAGGTTTGTAACATTCTAAAATCCATTCTACATAACATTTGCACAAACTTCTTTCCATAAAATCCTCAAATACAAATATACTCATTAATCGTCATAATTGAAATACAGATGAATAGTTTACCTTAAAAATTGAGTATACTATAACATCTGGAAAAATCATCTATTTCAGTAACTCTAGATATCATTTTTTCTGACTCCATAATGATTTATATAAGTAAATGATTCGTTAATTTTCATATAATTGTTGGTCAAAATATACATATTAAGTGACAGAAACCGAACTATCAAGAGTCTTGTGTGAAAATGATCATTTGTATTGATATTTTGAATGTGGAGTGCTTTTTTTTATAAGTGGTAATAAACCAACGCGGAGGAGAGTTTGCAGATCTGCTGAACAGAAATATTTTGCCTTCTACGAGAAACGCAGTTATGGACCAATTTTTTCTGTTTTGTGATTGATATTGCGTTGTTCTTATCCCTTTCCCCACAGTACTGCAGAAGTGATTATAGTGAAGCAATTGGAAAAAGTTTTAAATTATTTTAATAGGTTATGATGAAATAGTGTAATTAAATATTACCTCAGATATAAGGCAAAAGTATCAGAAAATCATAAATGAAAATTGCATTTATATAAATACGGTTTTTATGCTTTTCTAATCTAACTCACTTTTCAGCTGTGTGAAATCGTTTCATTTTATTTCAATCGAATGTTTTTAAAAATGCATATATTTTTGTTAGGGAACAACAAGTTCTTTTGAATTTTTTTGGATTACTTGTCATTTCAGGAAGGAATTTTGTTTACGTATCTACAGTTTCTTTTTGAAATAATCATGTGGGAATAATTTGTTTTGAACAAACTGTTCAGCTGTTAAGTAAAGCAAATATTACTACGATTTTTATCCTATGTAACAACAGATAATTTTTATTTCACAACTCAGATTTGAGAAATCAGAGTGCATGAAAAGGCTAGGAATTGAAGACAATATTTTAATGTTCTGGAGATATGAAATCATCGAAGTTTGGGAAAAAGATGATCTGTAACTTTTAAAATGAAAACCCCATTTCCAACAAGTTAAAAAGGGTAGGTAATAAGGTAAATAAGTTTTAAAGCAAGATGTTCTGGAGTTGCAAGAAAATTAGAATTAAATGGGATTTAATGTGTTCATGTCATACCTTGATAAAAAGAATATTGATTAAAAGCAGTTAATTAAAAAAAAAAGCAAAACAAAACTGCAGTATATTTGCAGAGGAACCTAGAACAAATTCCAAGGCGCATTATAATACAAAAATAATCTCTGAGTAGACAGATTATTCCAGAAATGGGCTTTTCTGAAGTAGTTACTCAAGTGAAAGCAAATAAAAATGTTGAAACGATATACGATTGGACAGAAAATATCAGAATTGGATAGTTTTTGACTAAGTTTGAGTTTATTTTTTGTAATAACCATTATTTTTTGCTTAAAGAAGAGGAGAGATTAAGAGAAAGTTTCTTTTTGTAATAACCATTATTTTTTGCTGAAAGAAGAGGAGAGATTAAGAGAAAGGCGAATTTGAGGCACCTTTGAGGCGAAAACGTGTGTTCCCCAATAATTAGCTATTTTATTTATATCATAAGTGAAGTTCGAAGAGTTTGTTCTAATTTTAGTTGTCAATGATCCAAAACCATAAAATAATTCTCAATGCAGTTTTTTAAGGTATTGATTAAAAAATTTTAGTAATAGCTTATTTCTTCATTATAAATGCATTTCTTTTTTTAAGTTGGAATTCAACTAAAAATCAGTTATTTATGATTTGTTTAATTCATTTATACATTACTCATTTTAAACTACGTTAGTTTCTTTTTACGATGAAATTTCAAAAGGTTTAATAGTTTGTTTCTAACCTGATCAAGGAACTGCTAAAGTATTTCTGTTAGTTTGAATGAACTGTGAACAGATATGAAATATTAGAACGAACCTGTGAGCAATGTGTTGAACAAAGAGCTGTGAATAAATTAAATCTATATATTTCCTTTTTCAGAGTCGAAATTTAAAAGTTATCTGAAGTAGAATCGAGAGAAGGATCAATTATTGACTTCATTATTTATTAATCTCAGTTGTTAGATTTTGAGTTACATCAGATATAACTATATTAATTTGCATTTAAGACATAATTTTGTTTACATTCAGCAATGTTCTGCTATCAGAATAATTGGACTGATTAGTTTTTATTCTTAAAATGTTCAAGATGAATTTGAAAGAAACTTTAATACAATAATGTTTAGAAAAGTCAGAAAGAAGAGGCATTTTAAGTCTAATTTAACTATATTTATTTATTGATGATCATGATTTTTATTTTTAACTAGGTGACCATTTTTCTATTCTAGTCTCTAGTTGTTTGTTTATTTATTTCTAACTAATAAAATACTGCAAGATAAAGACATTTAAAGACCTGATGGTTTGCTCTTTTGTTTTTTAAATTGTCAAAATGTAATGGATTTTTTTAAAATTTAATTTAAAACTGTTTATTACTAATGATATTAAAAGGAATTTTCAACCCCATCACTTCTTTTGTTCTGGATAATATTTTATTTGCACAATTTTTTTGTAGAATTTCAAATAAAAAGAATCAGATAAACAAGTGAGATCCAAGACACACGTTGCGATTTATTCGACTTCCCACTTACAAACAGGTAAAATATCGAATAGTTATACAGTGTAAATATACTCTCACATATTGCGCTTTATTTTTTAAGTATCGATTTTAAGATCACAGTCGATAACTAATCACATGAAAAACTAAATATAGAAATATATTTGAAAACAGGAATAGTTTTTTCTCTCTAACATGAATAATACATCAATATCTGATTGCAATAAAACAGAGTGCGATAAATCTTATGCAAACTAGTTTGGAAAAATAGCACTGCAACATCAAAGCCTTTTAAACCCATTCGGTGACCAGAATGGTCCTTGAATTGTGCTATTTAGCAAAGACATCAACGATTATATATATATATTGAAGCAACATCGATAGATTTTGTTAATTAAAGAACTTTTAAAGCAGCAAAAATTGAAGCTCATGTATGAAATTCACGACAATAGATTCAAAATTACGTCAAATACTTGTTAACATACACCAATTAAAACTCTGACAAATACAGTGGATATCATTCATGCTATGGTCAAACTGCTAATGTGAAAACATTCAAAAGAGCTATTTTACAGAATTAGTCATTTAAGAAAAAAAATGAAAGATGTACCATAGCTATAGGTTGGTTTTAAAGCAGAAATTCACTAAAAAACTGAATGCTTAACGAACATAATTTAACATTTAGTCTTTTTAAATTTTCAATCATTATAAGACCTTTAAATTATCTCCTAGCCTCATATAATTTTCCTTAAAAAATAAATAAGAACATGCAACTTTTTTCAATTATATGTTCTACTTATGATATTTGATAGATACGTCTTTTCAGAAAATTTTATAAATACTTTTCAAAATTAAATAGTTTACATCAAAATGCATGTTATTTTAAGCATCTAATGCAGTTACCAGCTTCAGAACAAAGCACATCAAAGAACAATCATTAGATAGTATATTTGTACACAAATTTACAAATGGAATCATAAAAGAAAATTTTCTTCAAATGCAATTCTTACAAAATTATAAAACTATTTACTGCGAAGTTAAGGCAGCTTCAGTTTGTGATATGTTTATTCTTCAGGTTCAAAATAGGTCATCAAATCTTTTCAACCAACATTAATCTCTGTCTCTTTGTTAACCTTCAAAGGAACATTTTAATTCTATTATGAAATTTTATTTTTTGCTTCATTAAAAGCTATAGAGAGCTAGTAGAAAATTTCAAGTTCATCGTTAATTATTCTACAACATATTATATTACCAACAGAACACACTGAAATAAACAAATTAAAATTAGTTGCTATAGATACAGTTTTCTAAAACCATAAAAATTGTTATATGATATTATTTATTATAAAACTACTTCAGGTAAAATAAATTTAAATAAATACATATAGTTAAAAATCAGTAAAATATTGACATTTCCGTCTATGTTAATTCTAATGCCTTATAAATTGTAATAGGTTCAAAAAACTAAATAATTCATATATATATATATCTTAAAGCAGTAAAAAATATGTGAAATCACGTGTTTTAACTGTCTATTTAAAACCACCCTGAAAAAGTTAGAAGATATGTTTATGTAATTAAGTTCAAAGAATGGCAATCCATACATATTCGTTGTGCATAAGCCTTATAGAAAGTTTTTACAAAATGTTCATCTCATAGAGAGGGAACATATTCACTTCTATCAAACATTCACTTAAATATTTAATGTGAAACAGGTTACGAAGCTTATCGAAGAAACGTACACGAATATATTGGTCAAGAAACATCCAAAAAACTCACAAAGAGCAACGTCTTCTAGCACAAATCAAAAAGATTGTTACCTCAAACTTCTTCAATTATCTTGATGTGAATCGAAGTATCAAATATGTTTTTCGATTTTGAGTTATTTTTTTCATTTTATACATATATCTGATTAGATTAAATATCAAAGGATAACGTCTTTTTAAAACTGGATTACAATTTATTAAATATCATTTTCATAAGCAATTACTTTCGAGATTTCTAATGATATTATCACCGAATCGGTTTAAAATCTGTTTTGATTCTTATGATAGTGCAAATTCAGGAAATAAAGCACAATCACGTTCAAAAGGACATCTCATTGATTTGAGATGAAACATCAACGACATTAACACCGCTTAAAGGGAATTAAAAGTGCACCTTTAAATACATATTGAAAGCAAAACAGCGTAGTGAGAATACAGATGCTTGCAGGAGAAAAAGAGTTTGCAGTGTCTGATGCTTTTGCAGACTTCTTTGCAAACTCATCTGGCACCATGAGTCGACATTTCATTCAGGGTTCTGTTGAAAACAACCATTGTTTTAGATGGCCAAAGGAAGGGCGAAATTGATAAAATACATCATTCACATAATCATTCGTTTCAAAGTCTGGCAAATGCCTGAAATAATGCCTTCCTGTTTGAGTGAAATAAAGCATTTGTATTAAAGAATAAACAACGCATCAAATGCATGCCAGGTGCGAAACCTGAATGCATCTGCTATCGTCTGTAATAATAAAGAACACAAAAGTCAGCTGGTTTTTCTTTTGTTCAGACAGAATTTCCCATTTCAACTCTACGGGTTATTATTCGCACCATTTATTTGACTCTATTGAATAGAAGATTTTTTTAAACTATTTGTTGCATATTTTGGAATACTAATGAAATTTGTTAATGGCCTTTTATCTATTAGTCGATGAAATTGCATGTAATACTGAAATAAAAATTTCAGATTAAATAAATGATAAAATTTAAAACAGTAGAAATAACGACACTAGAAGGAAATTGAAGAATTTTCCAGCAAATTTATCAAATTGCATTTTTGTGTATTATAAATAATTCTTTCTGATTTCAGGAGAGGTTGATAAGTAGCAATTTTAATCTCTTCATATTGCTGGTTTCTGTGAAAGTAAGGAAATTAACAAGGAAGAAACATAACTTTAAATAGGAAAGCGACATTTGCCGAGATCTTTGAATCCAGTATGGGAATTACTGAGCCGTCCACCAAGCATCTATTAATCAATAAATAAGAAATAACAGCAGCATTTGTGAAAACTTACATCTACAGTTGAAATATTTAATTATACATATTCTAAAGTCGACGTTACTTGTGCGCTAAAATGTTTGAGAGTAATTACGCAGTTTGACGAAATGAAGAACATTTTGATTGTAAATTAAACATAATGCTGTTGCATATATAACCAGATATATGTAATGTTTTGGGAAAAATGGAATTATAGATTTGTGTTTTTTACTAGCGTAAATTAACAGTAAACAGAAAAGCAATTTATGACATACTTTGAAGAAAATAATTATTTTCAATATGAAAAAGAAAGCTTAGACGAAAGTTTTTATTAAGTATCGATCAAAAGGCAAATATGTTGCAGTTGATACATTTTTGCAGTGGTAAGGATAAGGAAATTTTTTAGGGACCACTGATAAAAATCCATATTTTTTTTCAAATTTAACTGCATTAAATTTTTTAAAATGGAATTTTTAGTATTGATTTTTTATATTTTCGTCTTTTTTGGTATTAACTCCCGTCCACACATATGTCGTATCAGGAGTAAATTGAAACTCCGTTTTTACGTAAGTGGATTGATGCGTTTAGAAATACAAAGATATGTAGTGTGTGTATATTTGTATGTACTGGTGTTGACGACTCAAATGGAGGGATTGAGGAGGGAGGAAAGTTTATAGTTTTTTTCTTCTTCTTTAATCCATGAATCCAGTGCTGACGAGTTTATCCAGAAAGAATTTCACGTCACCCAGCTCAGAGTCGCGTATGCCGAGTGATTTTAGAAGACTGAAATCTCCAGTTTCAACAGCCATGAAGACGTTTCGAAGATGTTCCAGATCAGATCGCATCAGGTGCAAAGCTTTCCCAAAGTCTTCAAGTGTCTCACTCTCTTTAAGAAAAAAAAAACAAGAATGAAAATAAATATTTTGTAAGAGAGTGATAAAAATAATAACATATTAACATACAAATAATAAACTAGATTCGAATTTAAATATATTTTGTGGTGGAATGAAGATCATTATGATCCGGGCAGTATAAGCAAAATGACTCATGGTTTTCTGGAACATTTCTTTAATGATCACATTTCACACAAAACAAACACAAAACACGAAGACAAGACAAGACATTTACGTGCTCAGACTTTTCAGAACAGTATGACATCTCATCTCATTAATATATAATTAACCATAATAAGAATATAATTAACCATTTAATTCATTAAAGTGAAATAACTTTTAAATCCATATGAGAGTGTTACTTGATAATGAATTCGAAGAAGTTAATTTATGATTCCATAATATTTATCCTTTTGAATTATGAAGTATACTTAGAACTGAAAAGGGAGAAAATAATAAAAATAAAAAACTTTAAAAAGACTTGCTTTCATTTGAACTACAAAGTAGAAAAAATTATTTTATCAGTATCTGGAAATGAAAACAAAATAGTAAAAGCTGAAGGTATTCAAAATAATGCTATAAAAAATTAAGCCACACATGAATATCAAAAGTAAGAAAATTCCAAAAAAAATTATTACAAAAAAAAAAGCATCATTAATTATGTGAAAAAAGTTCCAATTAAGGTAACGTATTTTTATCAATACTTCAAGCTTTTACGATTTTATTTTGACCTCCAAATTGTTTTCAAAAAAATATTTCCCTACTTTTTAGTACTACTAAAACTTATTCAATTTTTTTTAAAAAATTTTATTAATAATAATAGCAACGAATTGTAGAGTGACATCTATGGGAATAGCAGATTTTATAGAAATACATTTTCCTTTCTGATGAATTTTACTAATTTTAATGCTTACTAATAGTTCTATCAATTTTAATTTCTAATTTTCGCTAATTTCCATAACCCCTCTAAACGAATCAGGCGGGAAATTTTATTTACTTAATTCTTGTATCTATAGCAGCTAATACATAGTTATTTATGCACTATGCTTATAAACACTAAAAATTTATTTTCTTTTGAAATGCAAAATTTCGTTTGCTAAAAAAATGTACTTTTATCTTATCAGTGCTGAGGATTAAATATTCAGCTAGGTCGTTTGGAAGTCATTTTAAATTTAAACGTGACGGATACTTCTCAAGGAAATAAAAGCACCAATATCAACTCAATGATTATAAACAAAATATCATAATTCAAATGTGAGCTGTTCCCCATCACATATTTAAAATCTGTTTTCGTTGCTGTAAAAAATTACTTATTGGGTTTATTTACAAGTATTAAAATTTCGTAATTTAATTCGTTTTGATTTTTGAAAAATATATTATTTTTTTTAAAAATAATGCAATTATTATTTCAGATATATTTTAAAAATACGAAATATAAACAGACCTGACAAAGCTATTGCCACTTTTTGCATCCCACCAAGAGGCTCCAATGCATCTCGAGCTTTGCTCCCAAATAATTTTTCCAAGTAGTTTGGTCCGTGGTTCATGATTAGAGTGTGAAGGAAGTTGGCCGTTTCTTCAACTGGAGGTCGTTTAGCTGTGGGAAAAAAATTACTGCATTTTAGAAACAGGATGTAATAACCTTGTTAGAAAAGGAGAAAATAAACTGAAATTATTGAATAATTATCTTTAAGATTGGATTTGTATTTTCCTTGTTATGGTAGCATAAATTTATTCGGTAATGTTGGATTGTTATTGTTGGATAGTTAGGAACATGTAACAGAATTTTAATAATTTTCGTGCATTTTCGATAATTGTATGGAATTTGGTTTAAGAGAAAGCATCGTTAATAATTTTGGTGGATATCTATCCCCATTTATCAGAAATCTTGAATTCTGAATGATATCATGTTATTTTAACATTTGGTCAAAAACAGAGGTAACAACTATGGAAAAATTTCTGCTAAAAATTGTTATTGAATCCTAACCAGAATCCAAATATACTTGCAAATTTGGTTTATGAACAGCATTAGAAGCTCAATTTTCTGAAATTGAGAATCATATTAGATTACTTAATGCTATAAACTTATCCTTAAATATAGATTTAAACAGTTTGCATCATTTTGATGGAGTTGAACTGAATTTACTTTTCAATACAAATCGATAAAAACATTTCCTGATGTTATTAATTTCAAGTAAAGTACTAAGTATATCATTTAGAATTTTACTTTAGATTTTTAGTAAAACTATATCTCTCTCTCTTTTTTAAAGAGACCTAAGTAAAATAGCCAGAGAGATAATTTTACTTAAGATCCTTCATTAAAAGTTATAATTTTAAGTATTTGCTTAAATGAGAAGCTTAAAATTTTGGTAACTTTCAATTAAATTTATATTTAAGTTTAAAGCATTGCTCTTTGATTTCAGAATTTAGATTTCAATTAGCTACACTTCATAGTTTATTTGGAGAATTATGTGGGAAAGTAAGGCCACCTGAAAACATGGTATCAAGTCAAAACTGAAAAGTTCTAATCCTTCGATTTACTATTTTATGTTAAATTGAAATAATATTAATTGATTAGTTACGGTTTCTTAAGCCGAATGTCTAATAAGAAGGATCGATTAAATGTTTTAATTCAAAACGATAGGACAAACTTTAATTGGAACAAATGCATAGCAAATTGTAAGCAACTTTTTTTTTTTGCTTGCGTTGGAATGTATGGGCACAAGTGACTCTTTGAGATACAAAGACAAGAAATAGGCATGAATGGATGTTTAATTTCAGCATTATTTAAAAGTATTACTGTGAAATAATTTTAAAAATTATAATACACCCTACTGAGTAATACATGTTTGACGATGACGATGTATTGACTGGTACACAGTCTGAAAAATGTTGGATATTCGAATGACAAGGTTCCTCAACAGAGTGAACTGATTCTTGTAAACAAGGGACTTAATACATGACTGCTCACAAGTTAACTCATGTTTTCATAACTCTTTTTTCATACTCAATTATGAAAACGAAATCGGTGATCTGCTTCAAATTTTCAATCAGCAATATGTTAAGATGTCTCTGTAAGAACTAACCGGTGCTTGATAAATCAAACAACTGAATGTTCAACGAACTACTCTACCTCAGCTAACTTAACGTCTCTTAAAATGGCATCCAAATAATTGCGCACATCAGTATTGAAACAGAATTCTTCCCTGCCTATTTTTTGTGTTAGTGCTTCAATACCTTTACAAAAAAATGCTTGTTGTGAAGTTTCCCTGTCAACCCTTAAAACCATCCTCTTCAGATGCAAAGATTAATTTGATTAGTTTTTAAAAATACAAAAAAAAAAGACTTTCTTTTATAAGAGCCTGTTATGTGAACCTTAGAAAGATACTTACATTATTTTCTAAAACTAACAAATAAGAAAGCAAATACTAGATATTTATCTTCTTATCTAGATATACTTTTTCTAGCAACATAATGGAAACAACTAATTAGTGCAAACAGTATCCTTTACAAACGTTTCCTTATCGTATTTTCATCACTCAAATAACTAGTCCATTGCACTCAACGATCCAAGAAGATAAATACATCAATGCAACCATTTTATGTTCAGCTATATATTTAATCTATCTCAATAAAGCATCAGAATTCCTAAATGAAGCGTTTCTACTAAAGCTGCACGCTCAATTTGTTATAACCGTTTTTGGAGAGGTCACTCGAGGTTACTTAATAGACCAAAAACATGGACCACATATGAAGTCTGCGCGTACAACGATTAATCGATTCGAACTCAGTTTGTTTTGTGAGAGTGGATGAGAGAGACCTCAATATTTGAAGAAGAACCGATATAATGGGTAGTCATTCAATGAAAGAAGTATTGGAAATTGGTTCTTTACAAAAGAACAAAGATCATGTGCGTAATTATTTGATTAAGCGTTATTCCATTCAGAGTGGGCATTTTCAGAAAAACCATTATCTTTTAATGATTATGTATTGAAGCTGAGAAATGGATGGAAAAGAATTATCTTCACTATATTAATGTTGTGGTTTATCTAAGAGTATAAATTCCTTTGATTCAAATATTCAGCAAGTCAATCATAAATCAAATAATTCAAGATATAATAAAGAGGAAATACGCAGGCGAATATCCAATCCATAGGATTTATGGAAATGTTAAAATAAAAAAAAAATGGCCGACAGAATTTTGAACCACAGGCAGCATTTTTATTTGCATTACAAATATGTGCCATGGAAAGAAATATGAGGAAAATTTTTTCAACATCTAATTTCAGATATATTTTTTGTATTAAAAAGATAAGGTAAAAGAAAATTAAATTGCTATGTGCCGTGTCTATCAAATATGTGCATTTAGCTTGAAGGCGTTATTTTTTTATTTAATCGTTCGATTGTATATAACATGGATAAAGGTTGTTTATTATAATATATTTATGGCTAATAATTAATTTATCAAACTGATTTTTCAATTGTCTCTTTTCAGTGGAAAAAAAAGACAAAACATTTTAATGCGTTACTAATTTGATGTAATAAAGGATTAAAAT
This sequence comes from Argiope bruennichi, assembly GCF_947563725.1. Taxonomy (NCBI): domain Eukaryota; kingdom Metazoa; phylum Arthropoda; class Arachnida; order Araneae; family Araneidae; genus Argiope; species Argiope bruennichi. The sequence goes on from NC_079162.1 coordinate 56,044,505, forward strand.
ATTTTGTAATTTATTTAATACTTGATAAGTCATTCTAAAACTTTCAGACTGAGCTTTAGAGCAACCGATAGTGATAAAAACATTTTAGAATAAGTATCGAATATTAAAAGACTTTATTATCTCATAAATGCAAAAAATATTTCTCAAAATTTATAATAGTACAATATATTTTAATACCAAAAGTGAAATCAAACAAATATATTTTCCCCTTTTCATCCCGTTCAATTTACAGTCTAGACATAAGATCAGTCATCATTAAATTTTAATGCTTAAATGCAAAGCGGGATCATACATAACTGATGAACCTTACTATCAAATAGCATTTCTATTTTATATTATAATACCTTCAAAAAAGTATTAGAATATTCGCCGAAAAATTTTAAGTCTGAATTTTAAAGAATATGCGTGCATATCAGATTCATACAGTGCCTGATAATATTATACTATGTGGCAAAAAAGAATATTTTCTTATTTAAAGGGCATCTCAAAGCCTGAAAAGGAGTAAATAATCTGAAACTTTATGCATAAGTATTATTTAATATTCGCCTTATGTCTGAAGAAGAAAATACGTCAAGTCTAATGGTTGCGTTTGCAGGCAAAATATTTTGTCGTAACACTCAAGGTATTTTTTTCGTATATAAGTACGCACGCACGCATACACACTGACACATACACAAGAAATTAATAGGCAGATTTAAAATTTCTTCCATGAAACAAACGCTAAAGTTAAATGCACTTTTAATGAGTAATGATGTAAATAAATGAGAGACTAAAGAGTTGCCGTTATTAATATGAAATATATCATCAATTTACGAATATTTAATATTTATCTGAACATTTAAAGGTCTCGGCATTATGAAATATTGAAAAGTGGAACTTTATGAACAAAATACTAAAGAAAAAAGCTGTCCATGGAAGTTTTTCTTCCTATATGATGCTAAAGGCTAGAATAGAGCCAATGCGAACGACATCGCAGTCAAATGACAAATGTAATTGAATATGTCATCCAATATCTAAATGTACTTGTTCTATGCTGTGTTGTGATATTATGTTCTTTTCTTCTTATAGAATTCGCAAATTACAATAGCGAAGTAAATATGATATGCATCACTAAGCACGTGTTGAAGCTATTTCGTTATAATTTTAAATTTATTTCATCCCAGTATTGACAATTTTGGATTTAGAAGAAGAGCTTTTAGGCTATAGATTTCTGCTAAATAAATAAGAATTCTAGTTATAAGGAAATACTCTAATAATAAAAATTCATAAATGCATTTCTATTTATATGAAATCTCCGATTGCTTTAGTTTATGAATGAAAGGTTTGCTGTTCAGGATAAAATATATTAAAAGACTGATAAATAATTTCTGTTGGTATTACGGAAACCCATTATTTTTGGTTTCTTAATCTAGAACCCCCCTCCCCCTTCCTTTTATCAAACCGTAGCTCGATTATTGTCCACTGTTCGACGGAATCTCCTCTAGACAGCTATATAGAAGTACAAGAGATTCTCTTGGATTTTGTAATGAATTGTTGTTCGAGAATATAATAGTATAAATATTCAAAACAGGATACAACTATGAAAATATAAACTGTTTAATTTCCTCAATTCTTCTTTCAGTGCAATATTTTGTAGAAGAAAAATTTTGAATTATAATTCAGATTACTTATTTTTTCTTCTATTTTAAGCTAACTTGCAATTATTGAGTTATTCGTTAATATGCTTCATACTATATTTCTGAAATTATATCTGAAGTGGGTTTGGACAAGATTTTTTAATGATTATAAAGCAAAAAGATATTAATCTGTATCCATGATATAAAATAAATGAATGTGCCGCTTATTCGGAATGAAATTCAAAATGTTGCAGGGGCTGAATTATATTTTTGAAATTTCTGACTCCTGACTTCAATATTTCATTTTAAGCAGAATTGAAGTAAGTATTTGAGATCTAACACAATAGAATCAAATATTTGATACTTGAGAAAAGAAAGAAAGATATTATTGGCCTCAAAGAATTTTTGACTTGCTAGTTTAGAAAAGATAATAGTTATAAGAAAGCGATTAATGATATAACATCAAAAGTTTCAAGCCATGAATCAACTGATATAAATCTACAAGAAAGTGCCTAAATATTTGTGGGATATCTGGACTTTAATTGAAAACTTGCAACTACAAAAGTGTTTCATTTTTGTAAAAATTAAATCGCTTGCTTAAATTTTGAATTTATCAACCAACATTTTAAGCATCCACTCTTAAGATTTGATTTTGCTAAAATAAAAAGTTAATATGTGCACGATTTTTTTTTTTTGATAATGTTAAAAAGGTTTTTCCATTATCAATATTTAACTGAAAATGAACCCCTTTTCAAAGGCATTTAGAATTTAAAGTTAGTCTTCATTAGTGAAAGTATTGATGCTTTAATTTGACAATGCACATATACAAGTTCTACAGCGACATTGGCAGTGGATCCTGAAAATGGTTGACAATGATATTTTTGCAAAGATTTTCCAAAATCCTTGTTTCCATTTCACGAAAGAAAAATCTTAGCTACCTGCAGTGCAAAGTCTAGGATCTTCATCATAGCCATCCTCACAATCAGAAGCTCCGTCACACAAGTACTGGATGGAGATGCACACTGTTCTTTCTCCAGGACAGCGGAATGGCTGCGTTGGGTGGCAACGGTCAGTGTCTGCTGCAAAAAAACGAACTGATTCAAATGCTGGCAAGAATGGGGCATTGAAATAAATTATAAAAGCAAACAATGCTTGATTAGAATCAGTTAATGCATCACAATATATCACTTTTGTTACATGAAAAGCTTTATCCCATTAATAGAAGGCAGAAGGATTCAGGTAACTTTGAAATTTGGAGTGCATGCTATACCCTGAATCCTATTTGCAATTGAGAATTAATTACCAGCTGTTGGAATTGAAAATTAACAGTGGATAGCATCTATTCACCGTTGACAAGGATCTATTCACCGTTGACGTTACTGACAGGATTTTAACATGGTTCTTTTTCAAGGATGATACGCCTTTATTATTACCCTTACCGTCAATCCTTCCTCCTTATTCTAAGGCATGAACTTGTTATATTTATTGCTTTCTAAATCAATGAACATGTTATAAGGTTATTAACGAATTAAAGTAGAAGTATTTCGTAAAGTCTTTAAAGGGTATATATACGTTCTTGAGAGTTAAGAGGTTAAAAAAAATTGATCTACACTACAAAGATTATGTAAATACCATAAAAATCTTCACAAACATTACTGGGGGAATATCTTCATCATTCACAATTAATACTGACTTAACCATGTATTTTGTATAACCATGTACTGACTCAATCATGTATTTTGCAGTGGTTACAATTTAACATGTACAATGGGTATAATTTAAAAGTAGCAAACGAATCGAAAGAAGTGGGTATGAAAAATCGAAAAACTACAAGTGAATCGCTGCTTCAAAGATAAAATAAAGAAGGTGCTTTTTTGCATTAAATCCTACTCTGAGATGAAAAATGGATTCATAACAACAGTCATACAATTTCATAAGAAGGAAGGCACGAGTCGCTGCAGGTGATCCTGATCCCTTACAGCAGAGATATAAAATTCATAGTCTATATAGTCTATGGTAAGTGAATGTTGCGAATCTGATTGGAACCAAATGAATTCAGTTTACAATGAACTGTCGTAACCGTATCAAACAATTAACGGTAATTTCTATAAACAGCAATCAAATAATTTTAATTAAGTCTTCAAGCGAAAATATCCAGAATACATTGAAGGTCAATGTTGTTTTTCAATATGGCAATGCTCAGACAGATGTTGAAAGATCAATCGATGACATTCTAGAATTTTCTGTGACATTGTTCAACCCTTTGTATTCACCAGATGTTGATCCTTTAGATTAATATTTGCTCCTATAAATGTAAAGCGGTCTTTTTTGAAAAATATTAAATTCTAAAGAAGATATATAACATTCGTTTGATGCCTAGATTGCATTGAAACAGCTAGAGTTTTTTAATCGTGGAAATTGTTTGCTTTCTCACAAACTACCGTTATAATCATCTCAAGAAGAAAATATTTTAAGCAAATTTTTCTTTCATCTTGGCAACAATTAAGTATTTTTAAATTACCAGTAGAAGCGTTATTTGTCTATTTATATATCTAATTATTTCTTTATCTGATGCTATAATCAATCAATTAATAACTAAGACATGTTATTACAACTTAATAAGAATTAAGATATCCTTAAAATTTTTAAGAAAGAAAAACATTTATGCAGGGATTTTGAAAGTTAAAGTTCAGTAAAAGTCATTTTAATAGGCCAACAATTACTGTCTTAATTATTCCTTAAAAAACACTTTTTAGGGTACTATAGAAAATATTTTCGTGATGATGAAAGGTAAAAAAAATAATGCATTTATGAATTATGTTTATAAATTTAAACCATTGTGAGAAGCTTTGAAAGGATAAATTTTTAAAATGCATTATTGAGACTTGGATAAATATCGCAATCAATCATGTAAGCATAACTTAGCCCTATCCTAGCCGAAACTGTACCTTTAGTCAATCAACTTTAGCATATTTTAAGTACATAATAAATAATATCAATAATATGTACGTAAAATATGCTGAAATATTTTCTTTGCAACAGCAGTAGCTGCAATTATATTTTTGTCTGTTAAAATCCGTCTGCTCGATCTTGAAAATAGCTTCTGATGTTATAACATCTTTATGATAGTGAATCTAGTGAGAATGAGGGCTTTTGATAGTGAATTTCTCTAGTAATATAGAAATCTAGGGGGGATTCACAGGGGGGAAAATCATAAGTAAAAATTTATATTCAGAAAAAATTAATCAATATTAATTTAGCTTGTTTTCTAGTTCCTTTGTTACAATCAGCTTCGTCTTTTTTTTTATATATGATGATGATCAAATTATCATCATTAAGAAATTTTTAATTTCTAAAAGTCTATATCCTTATTTTTTTATAATCAAGTTATTTTTAGTTTTTGAAAAAGAATATTTTCAAAAAAATAATTGTTTTGAATAATATGAAATCATTAGGCAATAATCAATTTCCATAAAGAATCAGCATCGAAAAACAATTTCTGTTATGGATACATTGTGATGAGCTCGTTGGGTCAAATATGCTTTTATAATTCAATTAATAGCACCTTCCTTAATTAGAAAGAGAATCGATTAACTCTAAAACCCAAACTATCATCATTTATAACTCAAGAGAGCGTAGGTGGCTCATGGTTTTGAGGTGTCTAGTAAATCTAAAGTTTTACTTACTACTTACAGAAGGAACTTTATTGTATATACATAATAATAAGATTTTAGGTCTTAAATTCTATATTTTCTTGAAGAAAGTTTTTAAACAATAATTTTTAAGTTTTATATAAAGCGTCGAATAAAAATATAAATTCAGATTATAATAAATATAAGCCCTACATCAGAGAAAATTTAATTCGTTTCCTAGATTTTTTTTTTTTTATCAAAAAACAAATCTTAAGACTCCTTTTCAAACAATGAGGATTTATCTAGCTTTTATATCTCAATTTCTTCTAAAAGCAAGTTTTTCAAGGGAAAAAAAAGTGCTATTAAAATGAAGTCGATTTTAAAATGGCTCGGCAGTTTATATTTCATCCACTTTAAATATTCAGAGAAAAATATATATTTAAAGTGCCATGTTTAAGTTTTAGAAACGACTAACTAACATTTATTATTAAAACTTTCATCTGCACTTCTAATTTCTGAACAAATTGCTCGTTTTCAGAAGTCTCAGCTACGGAGGCCTTACATTGTTTGAGGCAGTTTTTTAAGTCTTAAGTAATTAATATACTCGTTGCTGCTAATGGGCACGTGTAAACTTCTAATTAAAAGGACATCCCAAGCGTTTTACGACGCTTACATAAAATTAGAGACATGATTGTTTTTACTTTCCCATTTCTTTTGTTTTCTCTAAAGATATGAATTATTCAAAGTTATTTAAAGCTTTCTGCGAAGTCACTTTTCCTAACAGTTGTTTTATTAGAATTTTATGAAAAATTAAAGGCTGGAAGCTTTTGGAAAAAGTACGGATGTTTTGTAAGTCATCAACACTTAATTGGTGAACTCGGTGTGACTAGAAAAACCAGTTTTGTTGAGTTTTATTACAATCGAAATGGGATATTTTAGTTACGAAATAATATAGAATTCCAAGATTTTGCTTTGCTTCTAAATTAATTATTGAATGCTTACTTATATATATTTTTTTCTTATATACAAAAAGAACGCTTTGTAATTGTAATAAAATTTATTCGAGATATTTTAATAAATCTCTATGTTTTAAGCGACGATACTTGAGTTGGCAACTCTTTCATCACTCATCCTCGACTTCAGATATGGCTTGCACACTTCCACAAACGTGATGGATTTTTTTGTGGAAAGGGTTTCGGATTTGCACCTTCCACCACAAACCTTCTCACTAGGCTTTCCTGACTTTATACAAGTTTAGGATATTTATACTAATTGAAACAGCAGTTTGAAAAGGGGAACAAGCACTAACAAGCCGAATAAAAAATATACATACATTGTGTGTAATCATACAAACGCTCAATATTTACTGTATGAAAGAAATGGAAATGCAACTAAATAAACCACTGATGTATAGGATTTTATCTAAAAGTTTGTATTGGATCTTCACCGAGAGATGGCACCATGGGAAAATTAATTTTAATTCCGAGTACTGTCTGTTTCTGTTTGATTCGCTTTCTTTTTGTGAATAATTTTAAATTCGTTTCTATTGTTTAATAAATCGTTAGTTAGTTTCATTAGTTTTTTTTGAGTCGTTGTATGATTCAAATCATACAATTTGGCTAAAAAACAATAAATTAATAAGTTTTATTTTCCGGAAGAAATGACTTTGGGATTCGTTATTTTTTTCAAACTGCTCATTCAGTTGACAGTGGTGTATTATGTAAAAAATATAATAGAAATCTTTCTAAAAATTAATATATTCTTATATTAATCTATTCTAATTAATACAACTTAATTAATTATTTCTAATTTTTAATTAATATTATTCTTCAGAATTATATTAATTAAAAAATTAATATAATTCTGGGAATAATATATGTAGGTTTAAAAGAATTAAGAAGTTTTAAAGAATTAATTACAAAAGTTTTAACGAATTAAGAATATTAAAGATGAAAAGACAGCATTAAAAAAGAATTTAGTTTGGTAAATATTTTTTAGCTTAGAAATAACTTAGTTCTCTGAAACCACTCCAATAATACACTGCAATAAAAAATAAAGATGAGAAAACAATATAATTTGAACTGAAATATCAAGACATCTGGATTAGTTTTCTAAGGCAATATGAGTAAAACACCACTATGTAAAAGATGAACAAAATTGACTTATCAGGAAAGCCAGGCACTTTTTCAAAATTCGTTAAATTGAGATTTATTTCAATTCCAGAATAATATCTCAACTTGATACAATCAGCCACAATACAAAATACTCCCACCACAAAAAGCTTCTTATATAATAATACCCTGTGAAAATATTGACACGCTAAAGTTTACGCTTTCATGAGCAAATTCGTTTCTACGTTCACAAAACTTGTTATGCTAAAATTGTTGTCCGACTGCATAGGTTCTGTGCAGATTAAAGCGAGATCAATAATTCAGGGCACATGAATCTAAAATCTCTGATAATTTGCAAGGCTAACGAATTTCCAGAAACAGTGAAAGCTTAACGAAATCGTCTTATCTTAGAGAATCTCGGAAATGAATAATTCAGTTTTCTTTGAACTATGTTTATAAAAGCCTTAGTCATATTTTGAAATAATCTTTTTCTTACATTCAAGAGTTGAACAAATTACATTTGTATTTCATCGCATTGCATTTATAATTTAAAATTCAAAATTAGCCGAATTTATTTCTTTTTTTTTTTGAAAGAAAAATATTTTTCCATCTGCTTTGTTGAAAGATAAGGGGAAACTTAATTTATCTTATCCGGCGAATAAGACTTTTTTCGTTCTTGGATAATTTTTTACAAATCCAAAAGAAGCATCAAATTACAATGCTATTCCTTCTAGAATAAATTTTTTGTAGATTTTTTTCTTTCATTTCTTCTATTTTTAAAGTGCTATTAGATTTTATTACAACAATAAAACTTAATAGCCCTTTAAAGTTTGCTTTTATGTTTAACTTTGTTGTACGGAATAAATCGCGGCGTAATTTTCTTTTTACATTTCCTGCTTGTATCGTTTTACAATATTAAAGAAACCTGTGTTTTTATGGCATCTCAAAATAAAGTGAAGAGATTTAAATGTCAAGGGATATTCTATGTCATATTTTATGAATTTTACGACAGAAAATCCAAATTTGTTCCTTCTCTATCCTTGCTTCGGAATCATCTTTCTCCTTCAGATTCAAAATAATAGTTCTTAAGAGAATTAATTATTTTGACTCTCTTACTTTGATTACTAGAATTAGTTCTATGGGGGAAAAAAAACTCGTAAATGTATTTCGTATTTTATACAGATAAGCCTTATTTCAGTAAATCATGAATTAAATAAATATACATTAGATACATATAAGTATTATTTTTTAAAGTGAATATTGATTGCAAAATTCATCATTCACTTCTTAAATTTCTTATGATAACATCTAGTTATGAAACAACTAAAGCCTATTTAATAGTAAGTCATTATGATGATGATCAAGCGATGTGGAAGATTCTGCAAACTTTCATACTACACAAGTAGGAAGACGTTTGATACATGACGGATTCAAGATGCAGTAAGCCCTCAATCCACAGTATCGAATCAGGCTGGATCTCAAACTTTCGATTCTGTTTTCCCATAGCCGAGCCTTTTCTATGCTACCAAATGGGTGGGTTTTTAGTGGAATAAGATCTAGAATCTTCGAAATTCCCCATTCTTAGATCCATTTTTTATCACTAGGTATTGTCGCAGATTTCTTTTGTTTGTGATTGATTCTAAACAAAAGAAAGCCTCTACCGTTATATACTTTGTAAATAATAGGACCCCTTAGTACATGAGCCTGGTGCATATTAGAAGTCCTCGGACTTGTATATTGGGTCATTTAAGAAAAAAGGATACCGGCTCAGATGTCGTCTTCGTCATCTGATTTGGTTCAAAATTATGATTATTATCCCTTGTGTTGGAAAAGGACGTTAAGTTAATTAAGCATAAACTGACGATCCGTTCTGACACTACTCCAAGGCTGACTAGAATAACAACTGAACTGGCACCCCTTTCACCACAATTCTACTCTGTACCAGTGGGAGGAAGTTTGATCCCCGATATCAGAATATTGACTTCGAATCCCCAGGGGATCTTGGGCCGGCACCGGTTTTCAACCCTGGAACCCTCCTGTTTGAAAACTGATATCAGTCCACCTAGAGCCCAAATGAAGGTTCACAAAACAAACCAAATCAATTCTGTAAAGTACAACAATTGTTGTACTTAATAAGAAACATTTTTATAAGAAATGCGAAAATGAATATAAAAGAGTTTTAATTTTCCAATTACTATTTTCTGTTACAAGTTTAAGATAATTAAGATTTGAAATTCATAGCGATTCTATCCTTTCGAAATTAAATCCAAGTTTGATATTCCCCATTTCTTGTAACTAAGCGGATAAATTTCGGATCCTTACGGAATCACACCATAAAAGACATAACATAACTGCTCAGGAAAAAGAGCAGACCAATTCTTTTGTCAGAAGTTATCTAAGAAATAAAAGATGATCACGAGAGATAGAGAGAAGCGATAAAAACAATAAGGAGTTTTCTCACACAATATAAACAGAAAAGTTCCGAAAAGAAACGGGGAAAATGCCTACTCACAATGGCTTAAGAGAAAAGAAAAACACACTGTCTCAACTATATTTCAAGGTTTCTTTGAGTAGCCATTGTTCACTGAGTTTGTCAGGTTAGAGATTCGAATAGGACAGCATTATTACAGAAGTGAAATTAAAAGCAACTATAGGCGTTCTTAGGATTTCTTAACATATAGGATGTGATCTCAAGTGGGGATCTGAGAAAAGTGTTAGGGTTTAAAAACTCCCATTGAGCATTAAAAAAGAAGAAAAAAAAATCGAACAAATATATTTAGCGTAATGGTGGCCACTGATGTCATTTGACTCCGCTTGAGAGTTCATGCCTTTAACTTAATTAAATGATGCTTTCTTTACTATAGTTAAAAGATAGTAGTGGGAAAGTAGTCTAATTAAATAGAAGATGTGAATCATAAAATGTTAATAATCCCGGTGAATGTATTAAACAGAATGTGTTTCAAGTAGAGAAAATATGGAGTTTAACTTTCATAAAGCTTCTTTAAGCAAGCATGGTTAAAAAATTATTTTGACTTCAGAAATGTCATTTAAATTTTCAAAATAATTATTTTTACTGAATTTCCCTTTTTGATTTCTTTAATTGATGAATAAAATAGTAAAAATGCAAAAATAATAAAAAAATCAAGCAATGTTTTTCAATTTAGTGTAACAAATGAACAATGCTTACACAGTGGCAAACGTAAAATGTACCTGACATTTTGCTAAGTAGTTAAAAAAAATACGTAAAGAGGTCGCAAGTGTGACATTCCAACTGGCTAATCGAATAGTTAATTGCAATCTCTCGGCATTTGAAATTTTACAACGTTTGCAATTTTTTGCCCTCACTTAATTTTTACATTTTTACTTCTTTGTTTCCCCTTGTTTTCAATTTTTGAGATAGTGGAAAATTTTCGCATAAAATTCCACCCTCCCCCCCCCCCAAAAAAAAAAGTAGAGTCGAGAGAGAAGACAAGAAGCCTTGGATTTCATTGGTAGTCAAAGGAAAATAGTAATTATAACCCAGTGAATTCCAGATTAAATTACTCACGGAATTCAAAATAAGTGCAACTATCTTTAAAGTTTAAAGCAGAATGAAATTATATTAATATTTTCCTAGTATGATACTTTTTTTTCTGATTATTTATCGTCTGATATAATAACATTAAAGAAAAACTAAATTAAGAATTTTACATCCTGTTTATCCAATTTGAGATTTTACATTTACTTATTTTTATAAAAAGGTGTTTTATCATAATAACGTATAATGGATTGAAATATGTTTTCAATAAATCCTCAACAGATAATTGATTAGAAAATTTAAATAATAATAATAATATAGGAACAGTGTTTCTATTTAAAAAAAAATCGAAACTCACTTTGAACAAATAGAAATTCATCAGCGTTTAAATAAACTAATCGGAAAAAAAGAATCTAAATGAAAAAATGTGGTATTTTAGGATATGTATCATCCTTTCTGAATATGCCATAAAGCAGATAATAAACTGAATTAAATGATTTAAAAATAAAATGATTATTTATTGATAAATCTGTTTTTTTTATATTTTTTGCTGTCTTGTAAAAGCAGTTTTAATAAGAGATAATTTAAAAAAAAATATGAATAGCGCTCCGAGTTAATTCTTTTATATTCATCATAAGTCTAAATGTTTATTATAAATTCGTTAAAGATATGCAAATTTTTAACATGAAACGACTGCATGAATTTAAAATATTCTATTTCCATTTAATAATTTAATAGAGATTTTATTTAACTTAAGTTTTTTAAATTGTTGCAAAATTATCGCTTGAAAATAATTGTTTTATATCAAGTTTCATGAAAATATTTAATTTTCATTATGAGAAAAGAGAATTTTTAGTAAATAATGTTTAAAATATGCACTTCGTTATTTAAAATCGTGCATCGATAACACTCTGTTAATTTCGGAGAATATTTTCCAGTTAAAAACAATTTTTGTTAAAATGCTTCGAAAATAATTGTTTGACGTATATATTTTGCCTTGCGAATCAAAGTCTAGGAAAATATCAACTTGATTTCTATTACGGTAGAATTTGTATCTCTGTGAAAATATTTTCTTAAATTTCAATACCTTTGAAAATATTGTCGTAAAATATATATAAATTAATTAGACGTAATCTACTTATCACAGCTATTTCACGCAAAGGTCGCGTTTCCTTCATTTGTCATTTTCTGGAATATTTGTTCTAGATTTTAAAATATATGCAAAGTAAACTGAATTTCAATAAATGTACCGAAACAATAGAACAAAAGACTTCCCAATTTTACAAATGAACTTATTGCTTTATTTATATTGATGAATAGGAAGGCAGGCTTTCAGATATTCCAGAAAGGTTTGATTGAATATCTTTTTTAAATTTATTTACTGCAAATGTAATAGTGCAAATTTAATTTTCAGTTATAATAGAAATTGTTTCGTGTTATGAATTCAAATATTAAAAAATTTTCTAAACACATTTTGTATTATTTAATCCTTTACTCATGCGGAGAAAGAAATGTCGGCAGTTTAAATGATTGTGCGCTAGATGGCAGAACCAGTCGCAAATGGGCTACCCAGTCTGCATTAGCAGGATTGATTCTGTGACCATAGGATAGTGCGATTGCATTTGTCGAATATCTTTTGAATTCGCTTTCTTTCTCATTAACATAATGCCAATCTGAAAATGTGAAAGCTTATAGAGGGAATCTGAACTGAATTTAAATATTCCATTAAAGTGAGAGAAATAATGCTCACGACTTGCCGAGATTCCCATTTTCATTTATTGCAATTTCAATAAATTTAAATATATATTTTCTCCAGAATATGTGTTCATCTCTCTTTTTAATCTATTAATTTCCTGTTAGAGAGAAAAAACAGCAACAACTGAACAATCGACTGAATAAAATAATCTTTAGGAAGTTTTAATTTTTTTTCTGTCCTAAGATATCTTGCGGTTCTTTCTTATTTCACAAAAATGTCTAGAGAAATATTTTTTTATAAGTAAAATGTATTGATTTCTAAATGCATTGGTGAATTGATTGTATAAAAGATGCTAACTGAAATCAGGTAATGAAATATTTTAATTACATTTTCGGTATAATTTTTTGTACGAGGTTTTGAAAGACTTATCACTTTAAATAAATGGAAGCAGAAAAGTTTGTTAAATTTTTTCCTTTTGAATAAACAAATTAATTTCTAATCGACTTTAATTTTCATTAGTAAGATATTACCAGAAATTTACTGAATGGACAGCAATTTTTGAAAAAAAAATGAATGTTTAAATTTTTAATGATTAAAAGGATTTATTTTATGATTTCGTTATTACAAACAGTGAATTTTTACCCCCAAAGTATCATTTTTATGCCTGGAAGGTGCAAGATCTAGGATCCGTTCAAGGTGATCAAGTGACTAATTATAAGTAAATATTGGCTTGGAGCATCTTTCCAATTAAATGGTTTTTGTCTGTGAGTGTTGGTACAAAGCAAGATTTCTTAAAATGCATATACCTTTTGAGCTTTATAAATTTAGTAAAAATATTTTAAAAACATCACTGTCATTAGTGTGCTAAACATCGACTGTTCTTATTTCTAGTCTTGAATTAAAATGCATTATTATAAATATTACAGAATATTGAAATAAATTTTTATCGCAAATTTCGCATCAGGTGGGGCCATTAGTACAGAACTGAAATTTGGTTGAATTAATTGGTTAATTCAGAAGTACAGGAAATATAAAAATAATTTATTGTCTTCTAAATTAAATAAGTGCTCAAATTTGTTTTAAATAGGAAATCATTAGAAAGTAAGAAAAAAAAATGTTTCATAAAGTTTATATATATATATATATATGTGTGTGTGTGGGTGTGTGTGTATAAAATGCAATTTTTCACTATTTCATCGTTTCATGAAATAAAACAATTTTTGTTTTAATGTTTTAAATATAGTTTATTTTTTTATTATGAGAAGTATATTGACAAAAAGTATTATAATCATAAAAAAAAAATGATCCCGAAATTTTTGAGGAATTCAAACGTTTTAGAGTTAGAGAAAAGTATTTCTCGATATATGTCACTCTGTCTGCGAACATAGTTATTTAAAACGTGACTTATAATATAAATGAAATACGGCATGCAATTTTAATCCCTGCACTGTAGATTTGTTTTAAATTTTGGAATAAATCCGATTGTCTGTCGTTCTGTCGATACCTACATGAACGTAATAATTTAAAATCGTGGCAAGATAGATGAATCAAATGTATTCTATGGTCATTTGTTGCCATAATTGTAAACCAATATTCAATTTTGGAAACGATATGTGAATGGAAGTAGATAGAAAATACTACTGAATATTTTTAAATATTCTATAAAACTTAGCCTAAAACTCGCTGTATTGTATAAGTATATGGGGAAGTGGAAAGGAGAATTCTTCTGTTGATTTTAGAAATTTATTAAATTTTCTCATGCACTTTTGAGTTCAGTGGTTTTTGAAACATAGCTAAATTTTACTAATTTAATTATTAAATCAATGTATAAAAACAAATTTTATACATCTAATAAAAATTCTAGCAAAAAAAACAAACAAATTTTTTAAAGTACCTTAACAAGGACAAAAATAACAGTGAATCAACATTTAAATGACTCAGTCATATACTAAATTGAAAAAAATTAAACTTCAAATACCTTACATAAACGAAATTTATTGGTTTCTGTAATTCTTGAGGAAGGGTTCTTCACTCCTTTTTTTACGTTAGAATTACTTCCGAACGGAAAGAAATAAAACTGACAAAACTGGGAAATCACATAAATAGTATACATTTCAGATAAAGAAATAGCTAAAAAAATTTTAATTTAAAAATTTACTTTCTATTTATCTGCTTGAGCTGCTTATGTAATTACCTGTGTTGGTTTTGTGAAATAAAATCAGACTTTTTTTGTGTTTATAAGTTGTCCCTTTGTTTACACCCAATTTCCGAACTGCATAATGAAATTTTGGAGCAGGCCAAAAAGTAGTCAAACTATATTAACACAGCTACATAATGGGATTTGTCAAGGTGGGTGGCTTAAAAAGTGGAAACGTGTTGCTTTTGCAAATGAAGAAAATTCAAACTTTTAACCCTAATGCTTCCAAACAGTTTTCTCACAAAAGAAAAAGAAAATCACTTTCCATAAAAGAGCAAGAATGATAGTAAGGAGAAGAAAGTTAGAAGACATAAAATGAAAGAAAATAGTTTGCTCAAAGATTTGTTGAAATGGATTCAGCTTTATTTTACACCAAAGTTGCATGAACAAAATTGGGTTTTCCCACTGGGTTTCTAGGCGAATATATTTCACTAAAAGGGCTGTTTTCAAATCTTGAAAACATAAAGGGGGAGTTCATAAAATAGCTAGAATTTAACGCGAAGAAAAATATCTAGGGATATCTAGGGACTTTTATAAATGTGTTTCACATTCAGTGAAGTGAATGCACAAAATTAGTTGAATTATAATATTCTTCTCATGTAGAGTTTCTTTGAAATTATATTACGGTTTTCAAATTATTTGATGCATTTCTTTAATAAAGTCTGTATAAAATTTCGAAATTTAGCTATTGTTTTTTTATTTTAAAAGTCACGATGAAAAATATTTTAATTCATTTTATTTTGAAAGAGAAAAATGCGTAGCAAAGATTAAAGAAGAATGCGTTTTACATCGAATAGTTAAAAAGCAAATTGCAATAATTTTTTATTCGTTTTCATTTAATTCGATTTACTTCATGTTGTAAAGATAGAAATTTGTATTCAGAAATTCCTGATTTGTAAGAATTTTCAAATTTTAATATTTGTGTATTTGAATGGAAATATATTATTTTAATACTTTCAGAACTTAAACATTTATTAATCTATTAATTCATATTAAATTTTGAATGCGTACGAGTAACACCATCTGGTATCTAATTAAAAAATTGAATTGAGAAATTCGTAATAATTATTATACTTGATTATGAATTAAATATTATAAAAAGATAATTAGAATAAAAATAATCTATTTTTAGCACTCTAATAAAAGTGTAATCTAAAAATTGCTTTCATTCAATTTATTTAGAAGTTAAAGCTCAATTATCTGAATTGGTATTTCATTCGAAGATAAATATTTTCAAGTTTATACATCTTATCATCAACTATTGTAAGAAATTTTGATTTGAGATAAATAAGAAGTTTGTAATTGCTGTGTACATATTTTTATTTATGTTTTTCC
This sequence comes from Argiope bruennichi, assembly GCF_947563725.1. Taxonomy (NCBI): domain Eukaryota; kingdom Metazoa; phylum Arthropoda; class Arachnida; order Araneae; family Araneidae; genus Argiope; species Argiope bruennichi. The sequence goes on from NC_079162.1 coordinate 56,060,609, forward strand.
TTTCAATTCAAAAGCGTTACTAACAAGTCGTGGTAGAAGCAAGGCTTAGAGAATGTGAATTGACAAAATACGAGACAGGTAATGAAAATTTATCTAATTCCTAAGGGTGATTTTACGTATTGATTTATTGTTAGATTGGTGAAAAGAAATTAAACTAAAAAGGCTCCAGGATTGTAACTCTTACGCTATATTTGAATTAAATTAACTATCCATACCTTGTTTGAAGTTAAAATCCCCCTAAATGCTCCAATTAGCCATCCTTTTACTTTAGTTACAATAGTAGTTCAAGTTAATGGCTGATATAAACTAAGCGAAACACTGTTCTCTAGATCGTCGTAAACTCTGCTTTAGTACCTGTAATTAGATAGAAGAAAATATTAGCCTCCACGCTTTTCTGGCGATAAACATCTATTAGACGTTCGGGGCCTATTGGAGAGTTTATTGACCTCAACGAAACGTACAACCATTCTTGTACCATACACAGCATGAAGCTTATAAACATTAGACGTACAAAATCGTAAAATGGAACAATTGCTCTAAAACAATAAAGTTGTAGGAGTTATGCAATCCGGATCGATCAGTTGCCCAGTTATGGCACTATCTATTAAAGCATTCGTCCTGTAACGTGCCAGACATCCCAAAGTCCTAATATGAATGATTAATAGTTCCATAAAATGAGCATTGATGATCATTCTGTTATATGACATAACGATTCTGCTATGAATGAGTTACAGGCCTATGAATTAAACTAAATAACAATGAGAATATTGAATTTCTGTCATAAAGTGAGCTTTCTCATATGTGACACAATTATTTTAATATAAATGAGTTACAGACATATGAATTAAACCAAATAACAATTCGGTGACTGGATACCTATCACACATATATTGTTATAATATTTATGATATTTAGCTGCTTTATGTACGAAGCGATTTTATGAATTTTATCGACCAATTTTAGTTTTTAAAGAAAAACAATAAGCTTACACCATTTTACTTAACTACTTACATTTTACGTAAATGCAATGATTGAGTTAGCTTAAAAATTTATTTCCTTTTAAATGGCTAAAAAATTTCTAATCAGTCCTTGTAAAAGGATTCTTTTCTGTAAAACGAAACGAGAAAAGAACTTGCGCGATTAGAGAATTGAAAGTAAAACTTCTGAAATCCCTTCTCTACCGACTACGAACAAGCATTGAGCAATTCAGTAGACAATCAAAAGAAAAGGCTAATAGTCACTTTTACAATCAAATTAGATGATTACGTTAATAGAATAAAATAAATAAATGACAACATTAGTACTTAATGGTAATTAGTTTGAACACAGATGGAAGGAAGGAGAATTAAGATGCAGAGTACAACTCGTATTGGAACAACTCGCAAAGCGATTTCACAGCAAATTTGCTGCAAGTGGGGAAACTCAATGATAGGAATTTAAGAAAATTAGAAAGAGAACCTGTAACTGGTTTAGGTGTGTATAGATATTATAGAATTTAATTCGATTTCTATAAATAATTCGGACATGATTATAGATTATCATCTTTTATTCAGGAGGAAATATATAAATTATAGAACGATGAATAAACACAATTAATATAGGCTATTATTTATGCTGTCATTGTTATTGATATTTATAGCATATTGAGGGCAACAAAAAAGATTATGAATAAAAATTAAGACGTGAAGAATGTATTTTCTTTTTTTAGCAAAGTCTAAAACATGCAGTTTAGAACTTGATGAAATTTGTTTTTGAGACTTAAGTGCATCGACAAAAGATTATTTTTTGTGAGTATACCATCAATAATATTTAACAATTCTTTTCCTTCTATTATGCTTTCAGGTAAAAGACATATTCAGGAATCAAGCCTTTTCTGGCTGGCTCGTATTGCGTATTACTACTGAATGCTCGTTACCTAAATCTTAAATATAACTATGAAATTCCCGACTTTTATATTCAATTGTAGTTACTGTCTTTTATTACATATATCTATATATCTTTACATTTAGATCTATATAGATGCATCACATATTTATATATCTTTATAAAGATATATGTTTTATAAGATACACGTTATATAAGATGTTGTTATATATGTTATACGCTATATATGTTATGTGTTATATAAGATATATAGATTTATATATCTTTACATACAGATATATTACATATATCTATATATCTTTATATATTATATTTATATATCTTTACTATAGATAAATTCCCGCATTTTATATTCAATTGTAGTTATATATCTTTTATTTCCTGAAGTTGAGATTTCTAGAATATTGGATTTGTTTTTGATGCTTATTAAATGCGATAATTAAAATACAAAATGTCAGGGTTTGAAATTCCCCCCAAGTTTAAGGATGACTGCAAAGAGACAATTAATATTAATTGGATCGAGTGAGTTTTGGATATAAGCACTTGTTTGGATTTTAGAAGAAGATCAAAATTAGGTATCAGTGTAATGTTTTGATAGCAATATCATACTCTATAGTGATACACATATAAATATATAATAATACACATATAAATACATAATAATACACAGATAAATGTTTTCCTAGGAGTGAAAGACGAAATCAAAGTTTAAAGTATTTTAGAGCAGCATTTTGCAATTTCAATGTTTCATATGTTTCTTTTTTGAATAAAGGATATCATATAAAATTTCTTAACAGATGAAACAATCTATGAACATTTTTTACCTTTTCAAAATATTTTAGAGTAATAATTTTAGACATGCAAAGGTTTGTTAAGAGCATAAAAATTACACAACTAGTTTAAGAGGATAGCATCTTCATAATTAAATTATTATTTTTCATAATAGTGAATAATACGTTTCAAAAACTTCTTTAATGGCAAACGTAAAAATTTTGCATTTAATTTTTTTTATTCCTTTCTTCTACACATAATTTATAGATAAAACATTGAAAAAGAGACTTAATCGTAAATCGATGTTTTTAAGCAATAAAAGGAGTAATAAAAATTCATGATATGATGAAAATTCGAGATAATAATACAAAATTACCAGAAAATATTTCTGTAAAATCTGGCAGTTGAATTGAAAGGAGTTAAAGTTTTGGACTTGTATTAACATATAACACATTCAATGCATTTTTTAAAAAGCTCACAAATAACTCGATTCTTACTTACAAATTACAAATTAGAATGACAAAAATATTTCAGAAAGGTCAAATATAATTTGGTCTATCTGATTAATACAATCCATTTAAAATGGTAATGGAAATTAATAATGTGCAGACGCAATTTGTCTTATTGAAAAAGTTGTACCACATTATATAAGCAGACAGATAAATGTGTATATCTTATACTCAACCCGTTAAGGACCGTGATCACGTGTACGTGATCACGCGATTCTCCCTTCAGGGCCCACGATATCATATATGTGATTAGCCTTTCCCACTCCAGGAGCCCATGATCGGGTATAAGTAATTTCAGTTTGGAATGTTTTATTTAAATTTTTAAATGGCACTAGATGACGGTTGAAGTCCGTTATAATTTCGAATAATGTTTCACAGAACATTGACCTTCAATATGCCCATTTGCTTCCGAGTTTTTTTTATTTGACCTGGGAATTTAAACATATAAACTGTTTTCACTTTTTCGGCTCTCTCGATAGGTTGGGCATTTAAAGGACCTTGACTGCCTGCGCTTTGCTGGGTTTACATTTATATTTTGACTAAGATGGATAAAAGAATACTTATTGGTTATTTGAGTGTAGATTTATCGTTTGCATTTGAAGTTTGCTTTATAGGGGTTTTTTTTTTTTGTATATTTTGGGCGAGTTTTATTTTAGGCATTACGGCGAAAAGAGCAAAATATTTAAGTGAGAGTGCGATTTCTAAATTGATGAATAAATCATATAGTTCTTTAAAAGAATAAAAACGGAAATCTTATTGTAAATGAAAAAAAAAAAAAAAAACTATTCAACGAGGGCTTTGTCCAGAAATATTTTTTGAAATGTATCATAAACTTCAAATATTTTAGATATAATTAAGTAATTTTTTTACATTGTTTTCTAATATTTTCCATGTTTTGAATATTAGTAAGCAAATGTATGTCATTTTCTGAAAGTATATATTATACATAACTTAATTCATTAAAATGTTACTCTAATAAAAATATTTCTTTATTTTATTTAATTTCTTTTAAATTTTGCAATTTGTTTTTTAAATATCGCGACAATTTTATTACAGTATATTCAGATACTATCAATCATAATAAATTATAAATTTCAGCGTATTTATTTGCAGTAATGATTTTATATGAATTTTTAATTAAAATTAGGCTTAGTGGGGAAAATCGCCTGAGCCTGTGAGTGTGTACACTCGCGGAGCGCGCGGGCCTGGGGAAATACTTCTTTCTCCTTTCGCCGGTCCTGAAGGTGTTAAGATATAATAAAAATATTGAAAAAATATACGGAAAGGGAAGCAGTTTAAGAGTTATAGAAAGGTAAATATTGACAAAATATCAGTGAAAAGAATTTTTAAAATTCACCAGACACTTAGCATTTGAGACTTTCCACTTAGCTGACATATTTCAGAGTTCAATATTGGATTAGAAGTTAAATTCTGAACTATTCATACACAAATAATGCAATAAAGTAAACTAACTCTATCCCTCGGGAATTTTACTATATAAACAAAATTCGAACGACTTCCTGTCTATTCGAATATTTTTGAAAGTTTAATAATTGAGTAAATATTTACTGATTGATTTTCAGATAAGTCGTCTAATAAAACCCCTTCAATTTGGTGTATTTTAAAATAACTTCATCATCTTCTTTGAAGAACTTCACATTGCACAAAATTGTTTCTAGCAAAGGCCAACAGACTTGCAAAGTTTATTTATTACAGATGGTATAACATCCATGACTCCCTTTTTATATGAAAATTTAATAACCGAGTAAATACTAGTTTGATTCTCAGACAAGTTTATTTTATTTCTTTATGGTAAATTTTAAAATAACTCTTTCATATCTTTTAAAGATTGTACATTTTACAGATTTATCACTAAAAATTTTCAATACATTTACATAAACACTTTGGAAATTTAGAATTAGCTTCTGAAACTGAAATTAGAAGCGAATTCTGAGAGCATAAGTGCCACAATAAGATCTGTTAATTAATTTTTAGATTTTCTTTAATTGCCTTTACCTAAAATGTATCAGTTGATTCCCTAAAAAAATTCACTCACTGCTACATATGGCCAACGCATTTACATAAACACTTCGGAAGCTTATAACAAGTTTATTTTTAGCTGCAAAATCAGATTTTTGAAAATAAAAGCATCACAACAACATCCGCTAATTCATTTTCTACTAAATTTTCTTTAATTGCCTCAGTCTAAGAAGACTAATTTTTTCCTTTTTTAAAAACTATTCTTACATTGTTTAGATAATGCATACGCATAAGCTTCTAATGAAATTCCAACTTTTGCAAACTTATTGCTGAAGATGGCAAGCAAAATATCCAAACCACCGTGGAGAGCATTAATAAATTTATTCTTGGCGGCTAAACTGAAAAGAAAATATTGACCCATGATCCCACTTCAGCCCTGGAGAGCGTTGAAACTCGGTTGAAGATGGTGGTTATGAATTTTTCATCCAGATATCGTACATTTCCTTTATTGGTTGGGAAAATGTCACCAAACACGATATCCTGGAATTCATTCAAATGAGCATACTTTCTTTGAAGTTATTTTTGGAGAAGAATTTTCAAAACATAAGTTTTATCTCTCGCTAAAACGATTTCATAACGTTTTTGAAGGAAAGAAAAGAAATTTATCTTACTGAAAGGAAGTAAAGAATGTTGAAGATGCCTAAGCATAGGAAGAATGGAAATGATGCAACTAATTTGACAAGTCACGGAAGTTCTACATTTGCGGTGAAGAAAATTTTGAGCTCTTTTCATGTGAAGAGGAAATTTATAACTCAAAAGTTAGCCACCAAGCAATTAATGGTTTTCAGGGAAGCTCAAAAATGAATTCGGCTCTTGGTTAACTGAAGAGCATTTTATAAAATTTCACTTCATTAAAAGTCAACGCTATGACAAGGTAACGAAGCTCGTGCCGTAAATTGACTTCGGTGTTAAACATTTTAATGCAAAATATAATTTTGGGAGAGTAATTTGAAATTTTTTTTTACCATCGATTAATGTGATGAGTTTTTATTAAAATTTTTTTAAAGACATGGATTAAATCTTTAAATATAAAGTTTGTATGGGAGGCATTTTCTGTTAAAGTATTATTTATGAGGTAATTTTTAGAGACAAAGAAAAAGTGAAATTTAAAAATGTAATAAAATAATTTTACTTGAATTAAACAGTTTTGAAGAACCTAAAATTGATAAATTGTTAAAAAATACTTTATAAAATTCTGTCTCAAGATTAATTTCTTTGTTTCGGACACTAATTCGTATACTTTGATGTAAGATTCATTAAATGATTAATAAATTGATTAATAGATGATTGATAAATTGTTCAATGCTTAATATTAATAAATGATTAACAGATGATTAATAAATTGTTCGATTTCAGTTGATACAAGTATAATTTTCAACTAATACGGGTACAGTTCCCGGTTGATCTAAGTATAAATAATAATGATCATTAAATGGCTAAAATTTCCAACTCAAATTGTTATTTTGCAAGCGAAAAAGAAGCAAATTAGAACTAATTTGTGTTCAAAATTATTCATTTATTTCAGATTAACTCATTGTATCCAGATTTATTTATTTAAATTATCCATTCATTATTTATTCGTATTTAATTCATGTTCACATATAGAATCCATCAAACTATCTTCAGCCCCAAAGCAGAAATCTGAATAAAAGTGAAATTTAAAAACGTAAAAAAATAGTTTTACATGAATTAAACAGTTTTAAAGAACCTAAACATGATAAATTGTAAAAAAAAAATCTTATAAAACTCTGTTTCAAGATTAATTTCCTTGTTTTGGACGCTAATTCGTATACTTTGATGTAAGATTCATTAAACAAATGATTAATAAGTTGTTTGATTTCTGTTGATACAAGTATAATTTTGAACTAATACGGGTTAGTTTCCGGTTGATCTAAGTATAGATAGAAATGATCATTAAATGTTTAGAATTTCCAACTCAAAATGCTATTTTGCAAGCAAAAAAAGAAACAAATTAGAAATAATTTATGTTCAAAATTATTCATTTATTTTAGATTAATTAATTGTACAAAAATCAATTTATTTAAACTATCCATTCAATATACGTTCATATCTTATTCATGTTCCCATATAGAACCATAAAACAGTCTCCAGCCCCAAAGCAGAAATCCAAATAAAAGTAAATTATCTGGTTATGAGGAGTAAATAAATTAGTTCCTCTTATTAAAAATGAATCTAAACAGTGTTGTGAGAGATTATTTTGAGGAATTAATTCCAAGATTCTATAAGCTATAAACATTCATAAAAAAACAATAAATATATAACATTTGAATTAATTTTAATATTATTTAGCAGTTTTTAAAACCAATTTGTGAAAATAAACGGTGAATCATTATATTAAAAAAGGTTGATAAGTTGATTTTGAAAAATGTTAACAGATTTCATGTTTGACTGCTAGAAGAAATAATTATACCTTGATTATTTCTTTTTAAAATTTTAAGCACCATGCATAAAATTTACGACCAAACTGATAATTATTAACGGCAATAATATTTTAGAATTCTTGGATCTTATTTTTTAAGAGAATAATTTTTTAAAACCCTAATTAAAATTTCAAGGCCATCAGAATAAAATAAAATCGAAATTGCTTCAACACTATCTCGGTGTATAATACCTTTGCAAATTTCTTTTCCTCATAAAGTATCGTAGAATCGCATCTTTTAGAAAGCAGTGTACCAGAAATTAAACTAAAAGCGTGCAGATTCAAAACCTTGTTACCATTAAAACTTTTTACAGTTCAAAGAAAATACAATTAAATAAATGGCTAGCATCAAATTTAATTTCAATGTTTTGGAATGAAATGAAACGACGTTCAACTTTTATTCAAGTTAATTTAAAATTTTACTTCTTCAGAAGGAATTGCCTGGCTCGAGGATTCATTTGAAATAATTAGAAAAAAATTGTTCCCGAATTGGGAGTGCCCGTAATTAACTTGGGATGTAAGAAATGAGTAAGTAAAATAAACAAACGATTTCTAGCCCTTTTGCGTTTTATTTTTTCTTTTAGACACATTCGCATTAACTTAAATCGTTAGCTTTTGCTCAATTGGTTCATGTCTGTGAAATTTAAATTATAGAATTTGTTTGAATGCAAGCAAATCAAAAGCAAACAAATGGATTTTGTTTATAAAGGGCAATTTTAATAGCTTAATTAATTTGATTGGATTCATGTTAGTAAAAAATGGAGTTTTGGTATGGAGTTTTCTATAGTTTCCTCACTCAATAGGCTTCAGAAAATTTGCAAAGTTGTGTGTCCCGATGACAATATAATACTTTAAAATTTTCAGAAACTTATGAATAATAAAACCTGTGTTCAGTACACGCTGGACCAACTAGTAGTGAATTTTAGAAAAATATAACCTTTAAGATTCATTTATATTTATAATAGTCCACTATAAAAAAAAATTTAAAAAAACACTCACACTTTTATTTATGTACTAAAATAAAGAAAATAATTTCGTAAACAAAAATATGTTGTTAGAATGAAATCATATAAAAATGAAAGGCACAGAAAAGAGTTTTATAGATGAATAAAGCCTCAATTGTCATAAAAAGAAAGAAAATTTTCAAATATTCACTAAAATATTTTTAATTTTAATAGCATTTTAATAATTTAAATAAATTTTAATAAAAAATATAATTTAAATAAATTTTAATAAATAATATAATTTAAATAAATTTTAATAAAAAATATAATTTTAATAAATTTTAATAAATAATATAAATAAATTTTAATAAATAATATAATTTAAATAAATTTTAATAAAACATATAATTTAAATAAATTTTAATAAAATTTGTGTTCCATATCCGTGGCACCATCTAGTAGTGAATTTGAGAAAATATTAATTTTAAGATTCAGCTATATTTATAATAATCAACTATGCAATATATTTGGGATTGAGAAGTTAAAAAAAGCATTAAAAAAACCGACACTTTTATTAGTATACTAAAATAAAGAAAATAACTTCTCAAACAAAAATATACTTTCAGAATGATATAATAAAAATGTAAGGCACAGAAAAAAGCATTAGAGATGAATTAAGACAAAATTGTTATTAAAAGAACGAAAATTATCAAATATTCACTAAAAATTAAAACGTATAATTATGATAAAAGTTTCAACTTTTTAATTTAGTTTTTCAATCAATGACTTGTTTTTGTGATTTTATTCTGATGCCTATATATTTGATGAATAATTATTTTTTAGATTTCACCCTATTAATAATGGCGTGGTACTATTATGTTTAGTATTTAAATATTAACAACTATTTTATTGCCCAACTATTTTATTGTATTCGCTACGCTATAGGAACAAGAATACAATGTAGCGTAGTAACTGCTGAAAATTTAGAGGAAGAATTTTGTGTTATTGTATGTAATAATGTCTATTATTCTTGTTATATATGTAATAATATCTATTATTCTTGTTATAGCTCATTTTTTGAATCAGCATTTTAAATTATATCTTCTAATAGCTGAACAAAATTCCTCCAACGCATAGTCATTAATGATTAGTCACGAGACTAAAATAATTGATTTCGCTGTCTCACATCAACCTAGTCAGCCATAACTAAGTTTCTTAATAGAGCAAACGGAGATTACTAATTAGATTAACCAGAAAAGTCACAAGTCACTTCAATTAATATTTCTGTTAGATAGATTAGATTTAGTTGGAAAATGACCTTGAGCAAATCAGGTCTTATCAGATGATATCAGAAAGTTAGTATTCTAAGAGTGAGTCTTGTACTCTTAGATAAATATTTAATTTAGAGAAAGTAATCTCTAAATCAGAAATGTAATTAGTTTATGAAAATTAATCTTCACATAAAAAAAGCAGCCTTTGGAGATTAATGCAACCAACAGAAAATAATAACAATAAAAGAAGGACTTTTTGAAAGGATTAAAATTAAAGACTGACACAACTCGGAAAAAAATTGGAGAAATCGCTTTAATGCTTTTTTTATTTTAACTAAACTCAACTATATTAAAATGGAATTAATTCAAGAATAATATTTATTTTAATCGACTCTTGTGACGTCAAAGTCAAATAGTCATCTTTTTAAACTTCACGCTATCTTTCACTGTATGCAATGGATTCCATATTATTTGTCTGATTTAGGCTCAATGACGCAAGAGTCAAATTTGGCGATGTTGCGTCAAACATATGCTGTGCAATCCAAATTAAACTGGGCCACTGAGTCATCACTAAACCAGATAAAATGTGCATTCATAAGCAAAAATTGATTTTATTTAAGTAGAACTAGTTGAAAATTTTTAAAACTGATGTCTTATCAAAGTATTTTGATAAAACATGAATATAATTGATTATTTTTTTCAGAACTGAATGAAGCATGAGATGAAAATTAATAATATGGTGGATTCTATTTAATGGATTCAAAGGTTAAATTTTTCTAAAAAGTATGCTACGAATTTTATGACACAATTATGTGATCTACAATAAGTATAAAGAACTAGACTCTCCGAAACACTGTGCATTTCAATGAATCATTTAGTAATGACTACACAATTTGTTCTTGGCTTGTAATTTAAGACATATGATATAAAATTTTTTCCTGGAGCATTATAACATATTAAAATATGATTGATAGGGTTTTCATTGAATGATAAGATGTGATTGATGTAAGGTATTAAGACGCATTTGTAGTAAAATGCAAAATCAAAATATATTCACATACATTTTAATGAGAAATCTATTAAAACCTGCATAACTTGTGGTGCTTGGATTATAACTTAAAACACATGATATAAAATTCTTGTCTTAGAGCATTGTTGTGTTTTGAGATCAAAACTCTTGTTGAGTTAGCGGAAATTTTAGATGTAAAACATCAATAAAATTTTCTATATTTACAAAATATTTATTCATGTAGTATTAAATATTTATCTGAATAAACATAAAAGCCAATTCACCATCTACTTTAAGCCAAAATTGCACTAACTTCTTACAACAAAGCAATTTACTGTTCACTACATTGTATCGCAAATTCACAATAATTAAATTACCTTCCGACTAGTAGATTAAGTTACCAATCTTGCGGAACCATAATCAAATACATGCACTTACTTGATATTTACCGAAGTTGCGGCGCAACAGGAGCAAACATCTAGGCTTTCGACGCCATGCTGACTGGAATTGGCCTGGTCATGTTATAGATTTCCGAGTTATTTCTGACCGATTAAGTGTTAAATACTGCATGTCGAAATGGTTGGGTAATTAGAAATTTTAAATTCTTGTTTAGAGATTAGCACTTTTTGATTTGAATTTATGAAACACAAATGTTTTATGGATGTATGAAAATGCGTAGAATTTTCTTATTAAAATTGTGATTGCATTAAAAATTCTGTTTTTTTATCTATTCGTTGCGAAAATAATTTAAGACATTAAATATGTCAATTGAATTTAAGAAGTATAAATCTCATGGACATTAAAAAAGTAATATATAAAATTTTGATGTTATAATTAACCCTCTAAGTGCCGAATTATTATCATATAATAGAACCGATTTCTGAAAAATTAACTTTTAAACTGAATCAAAAGGTACTTTCTTATCTTTGGACTGAATCTATCAGGTGATCGTTGCTGACTAATTCCTGGGATGCGGTTAGTACAAAAATGTACAAAAATCGAATGTATATTTTGGACGTCCTTTTCCTGGCCGATTGAAGCCAAAATTTGACATAAAATTGAATTGTAGTCTTATGGTCACATGCCGAATTTCATTTATTTATTTCGTTTACATGAATACGATAGACTGACCGATAGACGATAGACAGATTTGGTACAAAATTTGATAAGAATCTGCGTTTTGGATTCTAAACTTGTGTATTAAACTTATTCTCGGACAGCAGCATAGACAGAATTCGTAGAAGACAGATAGGAATAGATTTCGTTCAAAATTTGACAGAAATCTACAAATGTAGTGTAAAATCTATATTCGAATTTCATCCATCGATCTCAAAGCGTTTTTGATTTATAATGTTCATAGACAGGCAGTTATGATTCCAAAAATATAGTTTTCAAATATCAGGTGGTTTGAAACGATGACATTTATCAAAATCTCGAGTTCGAAATCTTTTATGATTACTATATGTTCTTTTTGTATATTTCATACACGGGAAAATAAAAATCAAAAGTATAGAAAATACGGTTTCAAATAAAGAATAAAATTATTTGGCTTTATTCACTTGCTTTCGATTTTGCAATTGCTTCTTGTATATCATAACCATAACCATAGCAACAACATTAAATGAAAATACTTAAATGAGAAGTCGATAGAAAAATATCTTGCATTTTATACAACATTAACAATTAGCTGACCTGTTTCGAAACTGAGTATATGTAAACAAAATTTGAATATATGACTTTAAAATTGAACAATAGCAACAATTACAATGAAAGATTTTCATCCCTCTTTTCGGGCTTTACGAAATACAAATGTTTTGAAGTTCTTGCTCTCTTTTATTGTAATATGACTTACTGGATCCAATTTTATTTTGTTTCATCTTTCCCGAGAAAAGTTGGCCAATATTATGATTGCAAAAGGAAAGTGTGATGTTTTCCTCTAAAGAAATCAATATTTCTCCCTCAAAAAGAGTAATAAGAAATATCTACTTCTCAGTTTAAAAGGGGAAAAAAAACCCCTAGCGAGCCATTTTAAGACTTTAGAGTCGATCTCTGGATGGGCATTCGGATTTTAATTATATTTATTAATTGCAAAAAAACCTTTTTAGTTGAAAATACTTGAATTAATATTGGAAATAAAGCAATTTCGCAGTTAAGGGCGGTAGAATTTAACAGACAAGATAGAAGTGGAAAATGAGAAAGGCAATTTTCTCTTGTGAGAAGATTTTCAAGAAAGCGAGGATAGGAAGTCAAGATGTTTAATATTTGACCTACACCTTGGTACTGTAAGAAGGACCTAGCTTACAGGATTCTTAATGACGGGTCGGTTTATTGAATTTTCGGTAAGAAAAGCCAGTAATCGAATTTGTATTTCAGGACGAGCAATTCCAAATCTCGTGACATGCTATTTTTCTTAATATTGAACAGCATGAGTAGAGTCTCCATACATTTTTTTCAGTTACACTAACATTATCACCACTGCATGACTTTACTTTTAAAATCAAAGTGCTATCTTATAAGTTTGCATAGAATCTAATAAGTTTGCATGGAGCATACTGACTCTCAGCGTTGCACCTTTAAAAAGTAAGCCGAAAGGATAAGTCCACACAAAAGTTATTTTTAGACTAAATTGAAGTTTTTGTTTTTCGCCATTTAAAAGGTTTAGCTAACAATATTTAGTTAAGTTAAGAAAACAAAAGACTGACATTATCTGTATTCCAAATACTGTTTTATATAAGTATATAAAATATTTAACTATAATTTTTTGTATGAGATTAAATTTCAATAACAATGGAACGATGTTTTTAAATTCAGTTCCTTACATTATCATATACATATTCGAAGAACATATTCATCGATATTTACGTACCAGCGGGATCTTTATCAGGAAAGATAAGTTTTGTTTCAAATTTCTAGGGGAAACAAAAGAATCGTCTAGCATTTTCAGATTTCAGAGGGGAGAAAAACATGACAGAACATACCATTTTTTTCCTTCCTCTTCAAAACTTTGTTTCTCTAAGGATTGAAAAAGAAGCAGCATATCTGTGAATGGATATTTATATTTAGTCATGTTTGTTTTAAGATTACGGGTAGGAAAAAAGACAAGAAAATACAAAGGTAACAAAGAGAAAAAAATAAAAACATGAATCAAAAGAAACGTGAGATGAAATCTCATTTGAGTTTCCAGGAAAATGTTAAAAATGGAAAAAAATTGAAAGACAAGAAAGAATATTGAAGTATCTGTCTTTTATTGAAACAAATGTTAGTTTTTGATTCTCCCGCGTCTGATTTTTGTAGTATAAATCAAGTAAAGGCATCCATGTGTTACAAACAATGTATATTGAGAGTTGGGTTGGCAAAGCAAAACTTTTCTTGTTTATAAAACCCTAGAATTTGATTTTTCTGAGAAATTCAGCTTAAATTTTAGAAACAGACTTATGCATTCAAAGTGTCTGACGATAAAATAGCAGAAAAAAGTAATTTTAGGAAAATATTTGCATAAAGTTCCCAGTTTCTAAATATAAAAAAATTATCAAATTTGAATAAAAAGTGATTAAAGTATAATGCAAAGTTTCGGTGTAAAGTGAGTATTAGTTATGACTAGTTTAAAAAGTTTATTCAGCACGTTAAGTAGGCAAAAGAATTAAATAGAGTTGTATTTGTAGAAAGAACAACTATTCAAATTCTTTCAAATTCGAAACCTTCCATAAGATAATTTTCGGAAATTGAAAAAAAAAAGAAAAATGGAACAATTTGAAGGCTTTGAAACAAAATATTCATTGCAAAAAGAGTAACTATCCAAGTATAGAAAAATGTGAATTAACAAAATTTCACATAAGCTAAAACATCCTCAAACATAAAACAAAAAGAAATGTTATAAGAATAAGTTTAAGTCTTAAATGTTGATGAGTATAATTGATTAATTTTCTACAAAACAGAGTTTAACCTCTAAATGGAATTAATTTAAATCTAATACATTGTTGTTATCAACAATGTTGCTGAAGTAAATGACAGAAATCAAACGACAAAAATGACAGCAATCAATAATTATAATTATTTTACAATGATGACGAAAAATATGTTTTTTTTTTTAAATAATCAATTTATTCAAATGACCATGATCGTTTTGTCAAAGTGATATAGATTGATATCAGAAAGCTTCTTTACCCAGTTATAACGCATTTATTTAGGATAATTTACTTAAAAATGTTCTAGATTAAGCTGCCTGTTTTAAAATTATAAGTTGTCAAATATTGAGCCATTAGAAAAGAGGCCGATAAAATAAAGTTTTCGAAAAAGCAGAAATGGCATTAAACTTTTAAGATTTAACTAATTTATTGTAATAAGACATATATTCCAAACATTGTCTTTGATATCCTTTCAAGATAAGCTGTATATTCAAGTGTTTTTATTTAAACTGATTTGTTTCATGTAAGTAAAGTTAGAATATATAAAAGATTTCTCACTCATTTTCAATAAACAATTTAAACCCTTTTAAATAAAATAATAGCATAATTTTATTTAAGTTTTGAAGCAATAATAGAGGCGCCATCTGGTAGTGAATTTGAGAAAAATTGTAGATAAAATTCCATGTGAATCACGATGAATTATAAAAAAAATATTTAAAGAGTAGTAAAGAATAAAATTTTTTAAAAAGAATATTTGTATTGATATTCTGAAATGTGGAAAATGTCTTTTAAATCAAAATCGAAGATCACACAAGTTCTAGACGATGAAAACTACATAAAAAGGAAATCAAGCCGCGATGGACATCAGAGAAAGAAAATTTTTAAGCGTTCATTAAAAAATTAAAATATATTAGGAATGTGATTAAAATTTACTTCAATGAATTTTTATACCAATGAATTCTTTTGTTTTCATTTCCATATTTCTGATAAAAATAAATAATTTCTACACTTTAATACCCTAATAAAAGTTGTTATTAAAAAACTAAGAATATTTTAAATATTTGTAATTGCCATTTAACATCGTTTCTCAATAAATATTTATTTGTTTAATTTGTGATTTTTTAAAAATTATTTATGAGTATTACTTTTATTTTAATAAAAAATATGATAAGCAAGTCAAATTTCCTTTTTATAACAAATTGCAATAAATTACGATCCATTAATATAAGAAAAATCTCATATCAAATCTATCCTATACTTTACTCGATCGTTCATTTCACCAAAAAGTTGAAGTTCAATTATGTTTATAACACTGTTTTTCGAATTTATTAAGACCGATTTTTTTTCTTGTAATAAAAGAAGAAAGTTTTTTGTAGTATCACACGTCAGAAATGGGATCAATTACACCATCCATAAAAGCCCACCATGTAATCAACAAAAGCGCAAGTCTCCGAAATAAAAGTCTCACACCCAAAACTAGACAGTTCCTGGTGAAGTTCACTACCGAACAAAGCCCGGGGATCAAAGCTAAACTAAATAGCTTCTGTCAGGAGATAAGTGATGCCTTTTAATGTAAGTGTCACCTTTCCCATGGGGTTAGCTCCAGAACATCCCCTTTACAGTTGCACCTCAGTCTTTTGTTCCAAAGGTGGATCTATACAATAATGTCAAGGAGTAGGTCGACGAACTTGTCATCAAACAGGCAAAATTTGACACTCCTACTACCACAGATAATAGATTTCGTTTATAATTCATTACATATGGACGGTTGAGTAAAGCGTCGATTATTATAAATATAAAGCGTGGAATTTCTTATTAGATAATTATAAGATGTTATTAATATTTCTTTTGGAAAACACTGCTGATTCTTTTGACTCTCGATGATTCTTTGATGAGTTCGTCAGTTCTTTGTCTAATCTGATATATTTCACTTTCGTATTTGCCTAATTAAATTTTAGTTTGTCAGATATATCGACTTTAAATTATGACCAAGCAAATCCAATGTATGTTTTTTTCCGGGAAAACCTCTAAATATTTTCTCCTCCATTTCATAAGATCTGTGGCTGGGATTTTATCTTTCTTTTTCTTTAGCAGTAAGACTATCCACACAATAGGATACACGTGTAAAATTACCTGTGGGAGGATTAGAAACTTAATATATTAGTACCTAAAAGGTAATGAAAGAATATAATAATCTAATCATATCGAATATATAACAAGAAATACAAAATCTTTTGATACAGAGATTTCAGCGAGGAAAAAGAAATTGTCTTTGCCTTTTTTAGAAGTCACTAGAAGAAGATATTGAGTCCTTTCAGACTTGCCGTGGAGATATTAATTTTTAGTTTTCTGTCTTTAGCTATAAACATATTCACCAAGTATGCCGTAATGCAAAGTGGCATGGGAGAATGAAATCCCAAGGACTTTCTAATATAGCATATGTATTAGCTTATGCGCGAAGACAAAAAAAACCCCTATTAGCTTATTACAGATGTAAAAAAGGGATAATTTATTAGGGAAGTACTTCATAACTTTCAGTATCTGTCTGTAGAAGAGAAAAATATCTGACTAAAACTACTATTATAACAAAATATGGAGCTCTAGTTCGTTATCTAAAGCCTACTTCGTACATTTGATAAGTATGTTTTGAAATAGGCTTTCAATAAAAATGCATTAAATCTTTTAATTTGTATACATCTAAATTAGCCATAGTACAGCCTTCTGCAACTTATTGACCTTGTGTTTTTGATTTTACGAAATACACCCTTATTGCATCAAAAGAAATTAAAAATACTGGTGTTGTATTAATGACTATACTCAATGATATTATAATGATATAGTGAATTTTGTGGTCAATATAGTCATGATTATAAATGATAGAAATGAAATAATCATGACATTAATAAATAAATAAAATTTGATAGCAAATATTGTTGAATATAAATTTATACTTGAATATCAGCTTTATAATTAATCTGTAATCAACAGTAAACTTAGCTGTCAATATTATGTTTCAAAGTATTCAATTTTATAGTAAGATTTCTATAAAAATAAACAGCTTTTGTTAACAGCAAATAGAGAGTTTATTTATTACATAGATTATAGATTACTGATGTCCAAATCTAATTTCTGTTTATAATTATTCTTATTATATCAATTTCTTTCAGATGCATCAAGGTCATATTCAGGTTTATGTAAAAGCGCATGCTGGTAAATAATTCTGGTTTCTGTCAGCTGCATTAAGCTGTTACTGTTTGCTGATTGTATTATGACTAAAATTTTCAATGTCAGGATTGGCAAATAATTAAAATCAGCTGTAGATAATCTTGCTTATCGATTGTTCGATAAAGAAAACAAATCAGAATATCTCTCGAGATCTTCTTAATTCAGTTTCGAAAAGTATTCATTTCATCTTTAGCATAGAAATCTCCTGGGAAATTTTCGCATTCCTGTAGCGCAATCATGCTTTGCATGCAAATTAACTTTCGGTGACTCTTAATTCTTCTTTTATGAGGAAACGCCCTAAAAGCTAAGGAACATTGAGCGACCTCCAAATGCATTCTTTACTCACTTATTTTTCTAGACACATCAACGGAGAAAGCGAAATCTAGACGGTTTAAAAAAGAGTACACATAAAATTACTTTCCAGCGAAAATGAAGGATTTCATGAATTTGTATTTTCACATCCGGGAAATCGCTACTTTCAAAAATCAATAGTTTGCTCTGTAAGCCTCACTTTTGCTTTCTTACCAGGAAGAGGATGTAATAGTTAAGGAAACGGTGAGCGGAATTTACTGCGCTGGAACTCTTCAGTAAGGAGAAAAAGCATTCCTGGCACAACTAATGCACTATGATAAACAAAGCGAAACCAGCGAAGGTGAATAGAATGTGTTCTTTTTTGCTTACTCATATACGAAAAATATAGAGAGAAAGTATTGTAACCGTCAAAATATTCGAAATCGAAATTTTGAAGAATCTCCACGTCTCAGACCTCTCTGTCTGAGAAACACATTTTTTGGAGTTATGTCTGCCTGTTGCTCTGTCTGGAGTTATCTCTTTCTTTTTCTGAATAGATAACTTAAAGTTGCTTTGAGTTAGACGGATGAAATCTGTTTTGTGGACTTAATAGGAAATTTATGAGTTTTTATCAAATTTTGAACGAAAACTATAGAAAGGAAATATATTTATCTATTAGTCCATATGCATGTGAACATGATACCTACAAAAGATAAGGAACTAGATAGGTGAAATTTGGTTCTCAATTTCAGCATCTAGAATGTGGATCACTGTGAAATTTTAAACCAAATCCTTTGAAAAAAAAATTGGTCTGTACATTCGCAAGCATGTAAACACAATAATTAAAAAAACAATTTCGATACATAAATTTAGTATGTGATCTTGTTACTAATATTGTAGTTCTGCGTCAAGTTTTGGTTTTAATTGGTTTTCCAAAAAAGCACCGAAATTCATATTCGGTTCACGATTTTTATGTTGGGCGGAGGGAGGTAATGCTTTTATTAGGGGGTATGCGAGAAAATTTCGGGGAGACTACTCTGTTTTATAAAAGATACATAATTATAAAATCTGTAACCTAATAAACTGTTTGGAAAACGTACTTGCAATCAACAATCTCGCTTGCACCTAATTTGATTTAATATGAATTGATTATGAACGCTTTATTTCAACCATCTCCAATACAACTACTCTAAATTAAGCCATAAAATGTTTAATTTATCTCCTTATTTTCGCCATTGATTTCAGGCTTGGTCTATTTTGAAAATAACTTCGTTCTTTTGAACTTTGGTCAGATGACAAATGTGATACTTGAGCTACTTCCTCTGTCCAAATTAATATGATGTATTCCAAAATTAGATAGAGATAATGGATTTGATGTACATGAAATGAGTTGATGATTTCTTAATGATGAAATGATGTTGAAGATGAACTGAATATAATAATTTGAGAAATATGTTTTGCAGCGTTGGCTATTTCTGGGTTGATGAGCTATAACTATTTAAATCCAACTTTTACTAAGATTCTAAGCTATCCATCAGTCTTAATTTATTACTTACTTTAAAATTAAAATGAAGAATTACTACTCACTTAAGAAAAAACAAATTTTCTTTCCTTCAAAATTCCACTCTCCAAAAAAAAAAAAAAAAAAAAATAAGGAATAAATTTCAAAAAGACTACTTTTTTTTTTTTTTTTTGCAGCTTATTGTTATCTTGACTTCCCATTTTAAATAATAATAATAATAATAGTAATGAAAAAACAAAGATTGATTGTGAAATAATGCAAAAACTGAAGAATATTTTTTTCGGAAGATTTCAATAATAATAACAATAATAATAAAAATCTCAATTTCTAGCACTTAAAAAAGTGTAGAGGAACTTTTTACAATGTCTCTGGTTATAAATTTATTTTATCTTAATATTCGAAAAGAGCCATTTAAACCATTAAAAGAACATTTTTTTGTCTGAAAAAAAAAGTCTGCATAGGTTTTCAAGAAGAGTCGAAAAGAAAAGCCATAAATTTTCATCATCTGTCCTTTCAGGTGAAAGCAGAAAAATGCTTCTCTGATCCGGCCATTAATGCTTTCCGGTCTTTTCTTCTGAGTGCTTGGTTATTTTGTTAGGGAAGCACGTCCTTGTTTGCTAATAGATCAGACCTCATATTAACTGTCGTCATTAGCTAACAAACTGCTGATCCTAATTTATTTCATTGACTTACAGGAGCCAATTAATCGTTATGGGACGAATCGATTAGGTATATTTTTCTGTTGTTTGCCAGCGGCTGAGTTTTGCTGGAAAGTACTTCAGGTTTTCACAAAGGTTCTTAGTTTCTTTTGTTTAAACACAAGGTGAATTTTATAGATGGAAAAGATTGTTAAAAAAGTATATAAGAAGCAGTAGATCTTGGCTAATTTTAAATGTTTTGTTTAAGATTCGAGTTTTTTTTCCCTAATCCCTTAAATTTTCTGCTAACCTGTTGATATCGTCTATAATTTGTCATTAGTTAAATATGTTCATGCATTTTACTTTCTGTGACCATAGTAAATAATTGATTAAAACCTTTAATTCATTCGAGGACTTCATTATTGAATAATACAATATATAAAAAAAAGTAGCAAAAGTTAAAAAGACATCTTTAAAAACTTTTGATGTACTATTGTTTGTATTGGTTATTTTACAATTTGTGGTAAAACTGCTATGTTCAAAATGTATTCTTTGTGCTCTTTTTGTATAAAAATCATGAACTTTTTTCGAAATATTTATTTTAAAGTTATAACTATCCGTTAATTATTAATGAAAATTACTTGCTATTATTCATTAAATATGTATTGTTTATTAAAACTGTTAATGCTAAATATAAAAATTATCTTTTTTTAAACATTTTTATTTGATTTGATTTTTATGTTTTTAATATGTAAGAAATTTTTCATTCTCTTCCCAATGTGAAAGAAAATTATAATGTTGTATTTACTTGACAATAATATACTATTTTAATATTTTTGGGGATTTAATTACTTTCATCATCAATTCAATAACATTTTGACATTAACATTCATTCATAGCGCCATCTGGTAGTGAATTTTAAAAATATTAGATTCCTGTATTAAAAACTAGTTAGACAACACCCTCATTTTTACACCAAACTTTTATTAATTTGAATTTTTTAAATAAATTATTATTATTATCATTATTATTTTGCTGATCCATTATTTCCAATTTAGCCAAGATCCATTTTTTAAAAAATTGTTGGGGATTTTTGAGAAAATAATAATTGCTTAATTGATCCTTTTTGTTAGGATCCTAGTTTTTGTTTAGTTAAAAAAAATTATGAGTTTTTAGATGTTTCAAGTAACTGAAGTTGTTGTGCAGAAAGTAAAATGTTTTTTTTAAAAAAAATTATTAGTTCCGATGCTATATTTAAAACGCTTAAAAAAGATCGGAGCACCAGAAACAATTATAAAAAGCAAATACTAACAAATTAATGTTCTTCCGAATAAGCAACGGAAAATATAATTTCGTACTATCAGTCAACAGATAAAATGAAATTAGACAAGTAAGAAAAATAATAATATTTTATCTGTTTAGCTTTCAAATTAAAAGTTAGTTGATTTTAAAATTTGAAAGCCGTGAAAATTAAATAAAATAAAAACAAGCTGGTGGAAGTAAATGATTGACAACAAATGCTACAACCTGAATACGTTGTACAAATTGTTTGTTGCGACATATTTAATCACTTCTGCCGAATGAATAAATGCCGTATACCATATTCCAAACTCTAAATTAAAATTACATTTATTTTTTATAATAAATGCCAAAATGGCCATATACAACATATACTTTATAAATATTTGCGTAATTGATTTATACAAAAAAAAAAAAATAAAATAGTAATTTACGAAAATTTAATTAAGATGTTAATTAAATTTTTATATTTTGAACGTTGAATAAAAGAGCCGTTTCTTTTATCTTTTTTCAATAAAAGGTTATGAAATAATTAAGTTTCTTTTATTAATTATTTAAAACTGAATTATGTTCTCATTTCCAATTTGTATACACTAAGAATAAAAGTAAAATGTAAAGTAATAACTAGAAATCTAAATGAGATAAAATAAATAAACCTTTATAAAATATGTTTTCCCAAGTATCTTTTACTAACATTCTAAAAAGAAATATGAATTTTACGAATTTATTAAATAAAACTCGTAGCATTTAATTTATTTTGTAAAAATCAAAAACGTTATTGTGAATTTGACCTTGATTCCAAACTAGATATTAATTAAACTTTTATGATAATTTATTACATGAATTTTGATGTTATTTAAAATTACACATTTTCAAAATCTATGCAATAACTTTTATTCGGGTTTGGAATGCACAAAGAGAAAATTTGATGCATCAAAATTAATTTACAAAATTGTTAATAATTTACTTTGCTACAAAAATTACATATGTTATCTGATAATTCTAAGCGGGCATATGAACGTTTTTGTAATACACTACGTTTTCAATTTGTAGAACTTTCTTTCTTCTGAAAGAGGATTGAAATGTAATTGATTAACTTCAGTTTAGTGCGTCTATGTCTATGATCTTTAAATAATAGTAAATCCTTACGTATTCGTAATCAAATAATTTGTTTAGTTTATTAAACAACTGACTTACAAACTAATTAGTTTTCTGAAATCTTTAATCAACAAATGTTATTTATGCATTTGTTACCTGATTGGTAAAATAGTTAACAAATTAAATTGAATTAAAATAACTTTAATTAACGCATCGTATTCTATCTTTATTTCATTAGTTATATGTCAAAAATAATTAGAGCACACTATAATCTATTATCTTAAGACTAGTAAAATTAATACACAAAGGGAGTAAAATCAGGATTAGATTTTTAATTTTTCAGATAATGTAATTTCGAATGTTAATTTTCTGATTAATTTTATTACGGTTAGACATTCCTGTGAAAGCAAATTGTTTAAGTAATTTATTTTCAAATAAGTAAGCTAAATAACAAAAAGAATTATTATATAAATAAGGATTAATTAATACAAGTGGATAATAAATTAAAACTATTTTCCATAGAATTTTCATACTGTTAAAATTATATAATGTAGATTAATTCTTATATACTTGAAATACATATACATTATGAAAAAAAAAAGCGATAAAGCAATGTCTATTTTTGAAATAAGTGTGATGCTTTAAACGCTTATGGAAACATATAAATTAGTTTTGGTACTGAATTTTTTTTATCTTCGAGGAAAATCTTGTTTCATATTAATTTGACAAACTATTTTTTTCTCTTCATTCGAAAATTGAGTTTTTGTTGTACCTGAAATGTCGAAGGTTATACATGCCATTATTTTCTTTCCATCTTAGAGTAAAGATGAAATTTAAGATGGAATTACATTCTGTTGGTTATTTCCGTTTTGTGTTATCACGTCCCGGAACAATAAATTCGGAGGAAAGTAGTAAGTAACTCGAAACAATCACATAGGTTAGCAAAAACAGTAGAAAGTTGTCGAATTTCTATAGCAGTCATAATCAATTATTTGCTTTTACAAGTTAAGTGTCAAAACTTAGATGCTTTTGTGAAGCTTAAAAATATTGATGACTTACTGAATTATTTTTTAATGAATTAATTATATTTTTTGTATCAAATAAACAATGCATTAAACAATCACAGTAGATAGCTTTTAATATAATAAATCCCTTATTTTGTAGCAAATACGAGGGACTTTTTTTATACACCGAAAGACCATTGAAAAAAAAGGCAAGTGTCAAGAACATAGCGTATAATCAAAAATTATGTACAAAGTTATGTTCGTGGTTACTTTTTAATATAATCGGCTTGAAGATCAGGCATTTGTCATGTCAGATTTCTGATCCTCTCTTCGAAAAACTTTATCATCACTGGTATCAGATGGGCTTAAAATGTTTCTTTGACGCTTGTTCTCCTAGCTTTGTTCTAAAAGAAAGTTTTTTTAGTTCAGGGAAGAGATAAAAACCCCTTGGTTCAGTACCACGTTCTTGGTGAAAGGGGACAAAAATGCAAATCTTCCGCAACAGAAAATATTGTTCAATCATCAAGTGGTTCGAAAAAAACGGAGGGTGCTGAAATACCAGACTATGAGCCAGTCCAAATTGCAGTTTTGAGCAGTGAAGGATTAAGACATTCCTGTTCAGCTTATTTTTCTTAAAAGAAAAGAACTTTGAGACTAACGAGAAGCTTCAAAGAAATATTAAGGCACATTTCGCAACGTTAGCGGTAACACGCTTCGAAGAGGGGATCGGAAATCTGGTCCACCGATATGACAAATGCCTGGATCTTCACAGTGAAATGTTGAAAAGTAACCATGTTGGTTCATAACTTTTGGTAGTAAAATCATATGTTCTTTACTCGTTTTTATTTATGGCTGATAAATAGAGAAAAAAAAAAAAACCGGCTTTCGTAATTAGGTCTTTTATCTTTAGCAATCGAAGAAAGTTTTACCTATCGTCGAATATGACGTGCAACAATTAAATTTCCAAATTTCTACCAGTTATAGTCCGAATGCAAAATTTTTCATAAAGCATATTAATTGACACCACTTAAATCTTTTATTTATTAACATTAAAACTTTTACTGTTCAAGTGTTCCACTCTAAACACGATCTAACAATTATTTCCGATATCTTTAGAGATACTCATATAATTCCTGTTGGGAAAAATGCTTTAAGTGACTTAAAGCATTAAATTTTAAATTGTTTAAGTCAATACAGATAAGAAATTGCAAAGCTTAAAATTTTACGCATTTCACTACCCTTTTTTATTGACTTTCAATAAACTTGATACGCTATTTTTTAAATTAAAAAGGTTCCACTCGTCTGCAACTAAAACTAACAGAGTTATGAAGATTTGAATTCCGCTATTTTAAAACAGTCAGCATTTGCTTCAAGTAAACTCAGCAAATTGATTAGCTGATGACCCCCGATGTAGTCATTGATGTAGAAAACCCGGATATACGGGGAGTCTCGGGTATAATCGAACTTCAAGCATGCAGCCCTCCTCTGACGACAATACGCCATCAGGCCATTACGGAGCATAAAGCACAGACAGCCCACATACAGGCGAGTCTTAGATAAAATCGCAACTCGAACATGCGACCATCCTAAGCTGGCAATATGTCATCGGGCCTTTATGCTAGATTAAAAACAGAGGTATAAAGATTTATTTGATGCTTTTAAGTTTACTCATTAACACTTTGTCTTGTCAAGTAGCAAAAAAGTTTTCAACGGCGGATTTTGAAACACTTAATTGAAACTGAAACAACAACATTATATTTTTGCTTAGTATGCAGTTGCGTTAGTCGCTCGATTTCAGATGAAGTCTGAGAGCTACTCGCTTGCGTGATACGATAATAAAATTTTCTTTGATCGTACTTATACACTGCTGTCATTCCATCACATTGTAGCGTTGATTCAAACCTTCTAGAACAAATGACACGAAAGCACGCAACTGTTTTTTTAAATTTTGGCTAATGAAAGCTTCTTTAAATGAGAAGTGCCGAAGAAATTTAAAACTTCATAAAAAGCAATCTAGATAACACATTTTCGTTTAAAGCAACATTTCAGCGAGTCATTTATTTTATTTTCAGCTAAATTTTTTAGAAAAAAGTTTGCAACTAGTAACTTAGAGGATGTATTTTGAAAGTTACAAACAATATTTTTTCACTCTCTACAAGAAATTTTTCATTACAGTGAAAAATGTCGGCTTTTATGCTGAAGTTTTGTCAAAGTTTGTCCTCCTTACAATATTCTTTCCGATCTCCAGCTTGATTTCTAGATTAACATTTTCTTCTTTCGCCGTAAAAGGCGACATTTTGTTTCCATCTTGCAAGAAAAGGAATGAAAAATTCATTTGCTTTCCTAACTGCTACTATTTTTTTAAGCTAAAAAAACACGGAGTTATACGTTTTGTTTTTGTTTTTAAAGTAAAGAGAGATGTTTTATTTTTTTTAATAACAGCCAAAGGTTGTATTTTTAGAGAACGGAATTTTCGACAAAAATAATTCCATACAAGGTCAAAAGAAAAAAAATAGTGACCTTATTTACAAATGCAAAGAAATTTCGAAGTTTTATGTGTCTTAAAAAGTTTTAAAACAAACACACAAATTCATAAAATAAATGGGCGGTTTTTATTTGATTCAAGCAAAATGAAAAAGGTGATGTTTTTTCAGTGTTTTCGAGTGGTAACTACTTAAAAATATACAAATGAAATGAGTTTAGACAGTATTTTCCAGCAAACGATTTAATCCGGATAAAATCCTTTCAGTTTCGCATCGTTGAATAAGAAAAGGATTATTCGTAAATAAGATATGTTCCATAATTTATTATGATTCAATTTTATTTAAAGCTATTTATTTATATCTAAAATTTCCACGACAATCTTTTTGTTACTTTTCCCGAATTTTTATTTGATAGAAAACCTTAATTCATTCTATGGTATAGACTCACATGAGTTAGATATATTTACTTCAATACGATTAATTTGTTATATCAAAACAACGCCATCGACGATTCGCAAAAGGTATTTTTAAAATTACTTCGTAATTTCAAATTGGTTTTAACTGACGGATAACGCAAAAAATGTTTGTAACGGCACCTCTTTTCATAAGACATTTTGATACAACAATGACGATATTCTTTATAATTATGCTAAGGCTTTAAAAAAATAAACCACTTGTTAAGTAGTTTCACTG
The DNA here is from genome assembly GCF_947563725.1 of Argiope bruennichi. Lineage (NCBI taxonomy): Eukaryota > Metazoa > Arthropoda > Arachnida > Araneae > Araneidae > Argiope > Argiope bruennichi. The sequence goes on from NC_079162.1 coordinate 56,087,635, forward strand.
CCGCATAAATACCCTTATCATTTTCCGTGTCCGGAACATAAAAGAATTTCGCGTTCACGCTTTCCGTGACCCATCCCTCAAATCGGCAAATTGGTAATATTTAAAAATAGAATGACATTTTGTGACAATATTCAACAATCATATATAACTTGCAACAGTTTGAGAGCAGATATAGCTAACTCATACCAGAATGCTGCACCAATAAAATGTTTTAACAAATTTGACATACAACATTTTTACATAATAATGAAAATATTTTTGAAAATTATGCTAATGTTTAAAAACATAAAAAAAATGAACGAAAGATTTAAAGAGCAAAGTTTCCATGAGCCATTTCGTTGTTTTCCTCCCTTTCTTCAAGTATCTTTTACGCGGTAACATTGTTTGTCATAATCTTTTCTGTAAAATTAAAATATAACTTCAATTTCTCATGTGACTGTACTTAATATCTGGTATTTCCGTGTCAAATGCAAAAAAAGTTTTGTATATAATTAAAACAACTGAAAAAGCAAAATCCATATGAAAGTAAGTCTAATTTAAATAAACATTGAGATTCATATCTTTAAGTTTTTCTCCATTGAGTTAAACGTTCAAACCGCCTCTTTATAGACATATTAATATATTTCCCCCTTACAAATATGAATAAGGAGTAGTAAAAAAGAATAAGTGTGGACCTAAGTAACAACCCATTTTCATTCCGCCTTATAATTTAATATCATACAGTGACGTCACAAAGAACTCTGACGTCAGAGGCTCAGAGCCCACAACCGTGAAGATGGTTGGTGGAAAGTACACGACCTCATTATAAAAGGCTACATCAAACCAATGAGGAGGATTGCGGGGGTGTTTGAAGGATTGAACTTTTCAAAAGTGCGTGGGTGTGACGGAGACAAGGAAGTCATGAGCTTATGTCCCTCCCCCTCTCCTTTTCACGGAGATTTAACTCGAAAGCTCTAGATTTTCTATTTACAAGGCCTTTTAATTGGGCGATTGATTAGGAAAAGAAGTATTTTTGCAACACTAATTGCAGTTTATTTAGATTGTAACAAAAAACATCAGCCAGTTTTATGTCAGATTAAAAAAAAAGTTGATCAGCAATCCAGAAAATGTTTTTATTCATCGAATGAAAGCGCAGCGGTTTTCAAAGCTATTTAATTAGCTATTGACATTTTAGGTTTAAAAAGAATAATTTAGTTTCATGTAATAACGAGCAATTATAAGAACTGAATGAAATCGAATTTAGGAGGTTAAATGAGGTCTTGACAAATATAGAAAAGTTTTTTTTAGCTATCGTATTTCTTCATTTATGTTATATTTTCTTTCTTGACGAGATTTGTCTTTTTGATGTGATTATAAATAGTGAGTATAAATAATTCAACATCTCGCAGAGTTTAATACAAGTTTGCACATTTTTTAGGTTATTTTTATATAGGTGATTAGTTCTCACTATGATTTTTTTTTTTTTGCTCTTCAATTCTAGTTTCATTTTAAGGTTTTTAAATTTATATACACCCAATGGGACGAATAATACCGAATATGAATATTTCAAGCTTTTTTTTGAGAAGAGACATGATTGAAAAGTCTGTAGATCTATTTATCTTTAGGCTAGTTTACAATATCAGTGATCAAGTTCTATGGAATGCAATTTCCAAAAAATCGAAATAGACGTTTTAGCTTTTGATACATCTGAATGGGAAGAATAATGCTGAATATGAATATTCCAACATTTTTCGAAGAAAAAGCAATACTGAAAAGTCTGTGGTTATAGTTATATCAGTTCGCTTTATTAATAATGGAAGTCTACAAAAGGCAATTTCAAAAAGAAAAAAAAATTCAAAATAAGCAAATGAATTTTTAAAGGGAAAATATTTTTTTTTCTGAGATTTTAAGGTAATGAGAAATTATATGCTTAATTTGTGAAATTTTATGGCTTAAGCAGAGGTATTTACGGGTAATCGATTGCTTAGTACAAAAGAGTATTTTTAAATGGTGGAAATCAAATTATGTATTATTTATTTAAATTTGATTTGTAATAAATTTCCATAATTTGAGTAAAAGTTTAACCACTTCAGGTCAGTTAATAAGACTTTTAATTACATTTCATGTTAGGTAATAATTAGAATGCAAGTCTCCTTAATTATCTACAGAACATTTTGGTTCGTTCGTTGCCTAAGCAGTTATGAATAATTAAACACTGTTATTATGAAAGCAAGAACAGTCAAAAATTGAAATAATAACATTTGGATTGTAGGAAAAAATAACCAAAAGTTAGGCATAAGAAAAAAAAAAAAAAAAAAAAAAAAGGAGATCCCGAATGAAAGTTGTCTGCTATTTTATTATCACCTAATTGCTTTTAACTCAAACAATGTGAACATTTTTAATATCTGAAATTATCAATAAAATATCCAAACATTAAATATTTGTTTGCTTTATTACTACTGATTTTAGCACGAAGCAAATAAAAAAGTACTAAACCAAATGAACTCAAAACATTGATTTGAAATATAATAAGAGCAAGCAGAATTCAGCAGATATTTTCAATCAAATCCCCCCCCGTCCCCCCAAAAAGCAATTTTTTCGGTGAAAAAGCAATTGGATAATCATATCACGAAAATCTGCAGCATGAGATAATTATTTTGATCAACTGTTTTATATTGATCTATATCTCATCTAAATACTTCAATACAATTGATTACTATTATGAAGAAACAAGGCAATTCAATTTGCTCTGTTGCCCATTTTTATCTGAAGCGCATTGATTTTTTCCATGGCATTCTAGTTTTCCGTTCCATTACAGAATATTAAAGGAAACTGAATATTTATAAATAGCATAAAGATTCGTGACAACAAGAGAAGAGAATGGCCTCAACTTGTTAAACAAAACAGCACGTTTCACAATGTAATTCATAGGGATTTTCTACTCATTACTCTATTAATCTATTTGGTATTTTGCGTTCAAAATTCGCATTTTCAATACGGTTCCGTGCTTTGTGTAAGTTGCGTGGCCATACAATTTTGGCCATAAATGTAATATTGATAATTTTGAATTTTATTATGGCTGACGTAAAATTAAGTTTTCAAAAATAGGCTCTTCGAAATAGATTATTTTTTATATTGCATATTTTTTATCCAAGAGGAAACTGCGACAATGTAGAAGATGTAATTAGATTTATTTATGCTTAGCTGAAATTTTTATAAAATATAATATAAAATTAGGTTTTATTACAGTGTACAAAAAGCTTAGCGCTTATATACATTCGCATCAAAACCGATACGTCATATTTTTTGTACTCATTAGATTATTTATTTGCTATTTTTTGTTTAAATTCTCATTTTCAGTTCAGATTATCATTCTTTGTGTATTCTTAATGCTTGAACACTTTTGGTCTTAACTTATATTTTAATGAAGTAAAATATGAATTTTTTAAAAAAAAATCATGCTGTTCGTTAGCTTTTAAAAACAGCCACATCAAATCGAACTCACCATTTTTTAATGTATTGCCTATTTTTAGTTTTAGACAAAGTTTAATTTAAGTACGATTAATATTTGTTATAATTTAATGTTCAGAAAATTCAGAAATACTGTACAGATGACACCTTTGAAAAATAAGTAGTTTTAAAAATTCCATTTATCATTTTCTTAATATTATTGAATTTTTTATGTCCTAATATAGTAATTTATTGCAAATATTTAATAATAAATGGAGTTTCAATGCAATACAGGATGCAATTAGATTTAGTTAGGAGATCGGAAACTAAATTTTTAATAGCAGTTGCATTGAAATACATTAGAAGTTTCTGTCATATTAATTTTTTTATGTTAATAATATTCTTGATAGTTGAATTAATCATATTAACCCATCCAAAAATATATATATTTTTTATTTTGCATGAATTTAAAAAAAATATTTACTTATGGGGTAAAATGATAAATGAGCCTTTCACTTTTAAAGCTTGATAGAAGTTTCTCTATATTTTAAAATATTTTGAGAAATATTCTCACTATAAAAAAGAGCTGCTGTATTTTTTTCATAGATAAAATGAATACAAAGAATAAATGAAACTTTCACGAAAAAAAACCTGAACGAAGATAGAAAAATAATCGTAATATCTTATGGATGATTTCCAATGGGATAAAGATTTGTGAAAAACTAAGGTACAAAGAACGACAGATATTAAGAGAACAAGAAACATGTTATGATGCAAAAGTACTACAAAATCAAAAGAAAAATAAACAAATTTCTAGACAAAAATTTTAAAATACCTCTTTTCATTTAAAATAAAAAAAAATCATTAATTATCCTGCTTTAAACTAAAATGTCGATTCACTTTTTTTGCATATTTACTTTTGCTATTACTATTATTAGCTAAATATGCCAACACCTGGATTTTAAGTAAAAATATTTTCTACAAAAAATAACGTTTTTGTAATATTAAATTTCAATTCATTACATGCATCTTTTCTTATCTTCGCTCCATTTGAATCTTTAATTATCGATTTTTGAAAGAAAAACCGATAGCTTCAGGAGAAAAAAAATTCTGAATAATAATTCCTAGAAGGTTACAATTTTCGAAGTATCTTATCGAAGTGTGAAAAATTACATATCATGTAAGCTTAAAAAGAAGTTAGTTTTATTTTATATAAGAAACTCAACTCACTATTAAAAGAATGACAGATAATTAGATTTTGCTCATTAAAATATTTATTAGCACATAGTATGAATGAAAGCATTAAAATAGAAACATTCTTCTTTTAAGCAGCAGAAAGCTTAGAAAATGAAATGTCTTAGTTAAAATAATCAATTATAAGCAATAAAATACATATTTGAATTAATGACTTTCAGTTGCACACTGAAGTTAGACACATTTTTAAATTGATTACCAGATAATTCTTTCAAAGAAATAATCAATCAATTACTTTTTAAGCGCTTCTTTAGTTAGTCTGCTTCCTTTAATAAAATAAAACTATTTTTCTTGTTAGATATTTTAAGATATGCACATTAATTCAATTTTGCATTATCTGTAAGAAATGGTAAATATCAAGCAACAATGTAAATAAGATTTCTCTCGGTATGAAAACAGCTAAGCAGATTAACGTTTGTTTCGTAATTTATGCTGCTTGAGGATCTATTATTTCATTAATATTCTCTTTATAAATGGGAAGAAAATTTTATTTTTATTAGTTGTAAAAGCCTTTGAAATACTTAGAATTTTATGATTTTTTTTCTCCGAATATAAGCGGATTCTCATTATTTCTAATAATAATGCATAAACAAGTCTTTTATCTTCATTATACTTTGCTGGTCAATGATGCTGATTATTAATGATATACGATGGTTAATAAATTAAATTATTTGACTTTGTTAAAGTAAACGTTACTTTTGTTTTAGAAATAAAAAAAATAACAATTAAAATTTGTAATGCAGATCTTATTTAATAATTATGGAACATAGAAAAAAGAAAAGTTGCTAAATGATTTTAAATCAGGATAATATAAAGCTTATAGAAGTTCAGTTTGACATTTTCACACCAGAGGGCGCTTGGTCATTCGCCAAAATCGGAAATTTGAATTTAAGATTGTAGTCTCAGCACTAACAATATATCAAATCATAAACATAAAAAAACGCTTTTGTAAAAGTATTAAAGAGGGGAAATTTTTTTAAAAATCAAAATTTTGGATGTCAAAACAACAGATAGAAAATGTTAAGGAAATAGTATCGAAATAAAATTTATAATGTATTTGAATTTTTAAGCGATGAATGTTTAGAATTTTTAATATTTTTTATGATACTCATTGTCGTCTTATAGCCTTCTCCTATCATATTCTGCCCCTCGCGCTTTTATGATTTTTGTTTTTATCTCCAGATTTTTGATAAAAGTTATTTTTCCTGTTTTATATACTGATTAAAAGTGGGGTTAAAAGGTTTTTTTATTTTATAATTTTTATTTTTCATTTAATAAGATGCTTGATTGTGGCTTTTTAAAAAAAGACGCTGACGCTGCAAAATCGCATGCACATCTATATGCCAAATCGATGGACCTTCTTTAGGTTTACATTTGTATTGGAAATAATCATATAACTATCGTTCATAGTTTTATCGCTGAAAAAATTAAGAATCTAATTTATGAATAAGTACATGATCATAATCTAAATGCTAATACTCAATTAGCACTTTAAATATTTTATAGATTTGCATTAATACTATTCTTATTCTGAGAATGAATTTTTCTAATGCTTATCTTTTTATAATACATATTCTTACAAAATTCTTATTCCTTATAATACATAATCTTATTTACATACTAAAAATTAATTCTCTTTTTTATAAAAAGTATGGTTGTAAATACAAAACAACGAAAATGTGAGATTATGTTAGAAATATTCTAAGTAAATTAGAATTTACTTTACGTATGTATGACATATTTTAGCTTTCAATGGATAATCATTTCTTTCTTTTTTTATGGATTTCATTTTATCTAAATTTTATAATTATATTGGTAGATTTTCGATAAAGAAATATCATTTTCTATTTTTTACTGTAAAAAGAAAACGGCTTTTAAAACCCAGTTTATTTTCATTATCTTCCAATTTTGAATCTTAATTCACTTTATGATTCCTGTTTACTAAGGAATATAAAAATATAATAATATAATGAATATAGAATATAAAAATGAATGTTATAAGGAATATAGAATATAGAATATAAAAATGAATGTTATAATGAATATAGAATATAAAAATGAATGTTATAATGAATATAGAATATAAAAATGAATGTTATAATGAATATAGAATATAGAATATAAAAATGAATGTTATAATGAATATAGAATATAAAAATGAATGTTATAATGAATATAGAATATAGAATATAAAAATGAATGTTATAATGAATATAGAATATAGAATATAAAAATGAATGTTATAATGAATATAGAATATAAAAATGAATGTTATAATGAATATAGAATATAGAATATAAAAATGAATGTTATAATGAATATAGAATATAGAATATAAAAATGAATGTTATAATGAATATAGAATATAGAATATAAAAATGAATGTTATAATGAATATAGAATATAGAATATATAAATGAATGTTATAATGAATATAGAATATAAAAATGAATGTTATAATGAATATAGAATATAAAAATGAATGTTATAATGAATATAGAATATAAAAATGAATGTTATAATGAATATAGAATATAAAAATGAATGTTATAATGAATATAGAATATAAAAAATTATTATTTAAATAGTATTCTGATATTAATTACTGAATTGAGCCATCTCGGTGAAGTAATTTTTTAACTAAATTAGTTTATTAATTGATAATTAAAATCGTTGAAATTATTTCAATACTCTATTGTGATCGGAATCAATAACAGTACAAAATATCAAAACTCTACTATAAGAGTAAGTGAATGGAAAATCGATTACAAAATTCCATCTTTGCAAATATAAAACAAGATAAAGTGAAGGAAATTCGTTTAAAGAATCAAAACTGTTTGGTGTTTGGTGAAACAATAGGTACCACTTTATAAAACAGGTGTTTTATTGTTTTATTTATTTTTATAATCAAAATTTATTAAACAGAATGACTTAAGATAAATTTTGAGTAATTTGAAGGGCAAAGCATAAAAGTTAAAGGTTATGAGAAAACAAAAAGATTGTGTGATGTCGTGCTTGCTCGTTTCGTTTCGTGATGTTTTACTTTGTAGAATAATATTATGTTTACAACATTAACATAAATTCAAATTTAGTCTTTAAAGGTCTGAGGTTGAAAAGTTATATTTTTCGGGAAGAGCAATTCCATTTTGAAAATGCTTTATTCTAAAATGAGAAAGTAATTATGGATATATTTATTCAACATATCTATTTATATCCTATTTTTTTAAAACACGAAAAATGTGAATTTTTTATTCGGTACGAATTAAATATTTATTCAACATATTTATTTTATATCCTATTTTTTAAAACACGAAAAATGTGAATTTTTTATTGGATACAAATTAAATAGTAAAATTCTTTTTCTTTTTTTTTGCAATTTTACAATAATTTTCTATTTAATTCTTTATTTTCCTTTTTATTTTGTTTAATAAACAATACCAACAGTATGCTTTTTGTGAAAATTTATAAAAAAATTATAAACATAAATACTTTCTGCTGATATAATGTATTTTTTAATAGTTTAGAAATGCTCACTTTTAATATGATCTTTAATGTTTTTTTAAAATCAAATATTTTCAATTTAAAAAAATATCTCGCGTTTTTAAAGTTTTTGTAATTGAATACATTGCATTTTTAAATTCCTAAATTGTTTCTTTTTATCGTTTTCTACATTTATTATATTTTTTCTTTTATATTCCCTTCGTTTTTTCATGTTTTTATCAAAATTGCATTTAAATTCCTAAAATATTTTTCATATTTTTAAGATTGATTACATTTAGTTTTTAAATTTATACATTTTAAAAATAATTTTGAACTTTCAAATTTCACAACTTCAAATTTTATATTATATTTTTTATTGTATACACTATATGCTCATATTAAATTTCTAATAAATTTGTAAAGTTTTTTATTGTTTACTGCTTATAGCTTTTATTTTTTGCGCTTTTAATATTCATTTTTTAATAATTTAATGGGCTGTGAATCTAGAATTTTTTCAGAAATGTGAGTTTTCTTTTAAATAAATAAATGTGTTCCTTAGTTCCATTTGTTTCTATTTCGTTTCGGCATCAATTAATATTTGCAAACATTTTAACAAAAGATAAAAAACAAACAAACTTAACTGCAGTTCAGAAGCAGCGTTCGATAATTATCTCATTTTCTTCTATACAAATTTGCCGAAGTGTTCATCGCCGAAGCTGCAACCATTTTCTTTATGAATAAATCACTAACGGACTTTATTGTGATCAATTATCGAATTTACTTTGCCTGAATTTCGTGGACTGCCTTAACGCATGACGAGAACTAAGCCCCCCATCAGCTATTTCATCCATTAAATTGATCGGAGGCGAAGAGGGTACTTCAACATATCCGCGAGATTTGTCCGGCACCGTTGTTCGATTAAGATATATGGGATGAATGTTTTATCCCATTCAAATGGGGATCGATCTACAATTTACACATTCTGTAGTATAGAATGACATTCATCCCATTTTTCAATCTCAAATACTACATCTCCCCTGCATTGTTATTCGGTGGGTGGATGTTGAAGAGAAGACAAAGGAATTTTATGCATTCGGTTAGTATATTTTGTGTTTGAAGGGTCAACTTCGTATATATACATGAAATGGTTTGTAGTGGTACATTCAATCCCTTTTGTATTGTTTAGGGTAGGAGAGAATAAATGATGATTATTGGGAATGGATCGATCTATAATTAACATTTTCATGGGGGGAAAATGAAAACGAAGGAATAATTGATGAGTTACTTTCAACCTACCATCCAAAGTCCTGATTTGCTGCCTTATCGTGGCGGAAAGTTATTTCTGGATGACATAGGCAAAATATGTTAGAAACGTATACTACTGGTAGGGTCACTCAAGATGCGAAGGTTATTCCATTTTGCCCCACTAAAGGGAACAAACATTGGTGTCAGAATTCTCTCTCTGGTGTCCCAGGTCTTCGCATCAATTGAGATCATTTTTAGAGGTTTTTAGATTTATGGAGACGGTCTAAGCTGGATTTTCTGGGGTTAGTAAAAAAAAACAACACTATTAACCTTACTTACGAATCTTCCTAGGCAAATTGTGCATTATTTTCAATCAGATTTTAATCAATAAACATTGAGATTTTTCAATTATAAACTTTTCTTGATTTCTCTCAAAATAAATCATTCAATTATCAATTTTTATCATGCAATTTTCAATCAATCAAATCAACAATTTTCATAAATCCGCTTAGAACAAACTTGGCATCTTTTTTATTTCTAAATTTTTTTAGTTCATTGTTTTATCAATGATTTTAATTTATACATTTATTCTTTTTCCCCCTTTTTATTTACTGTTACTCTCCTAAATTGATAAGGGACCTTATATCTCTACTTTCAAGGGTTTTGTTATAGTTGCCTCAGTTGCCGCTTTCTTTAGTGTTTTGCTCTTTGACAGATTCATATTGCTGAAAAAACACAATTTCTTTTTTAGTAATAGTTTTTTAGTTTCATTAGTAAATTTGGGAGACTTCTAGGAATTTCATTAATTAGATTAGATGTTTCTTGGTGACTTTAAACATTAACTTTTATTGTTTTGAGAAGGATAAAGTCATTGCTGACCTGTGGGGACAGCATTATCATCAAACGGTCTTGTATTATATAGAAGCAATTGTAACATGGTAGACATTATTAAAAATAGAAAGTTACACGAAAAAGAAGAAAATGAGAGTGGTTATATTTTGAGGACAGACATTTCTATTTACTTTTATAACAATGTTTTAACATTATCAGTTGCGGTGCACTCACTAATGGAAGGCAATCAGTGAATGCATCGCTACTAATAATGAAACGACTTCTGCTGCTTGAACGCCATCTGCTGTGAAAGTTTCTTCCCTAACAGTGCGATAATTTTGTTACTACGCAGGCGCATTTTAAGCTCATTAGAACTCAGTTCCTCCTATTTACATAATCAAAGTATGGGCAAATAACTTTAAAAAAGGATAATACTCTAAGGAAAAGAGCTGAAAATAGAAAAACATTGCGAATATCAGAGATCATAAATTGTAAATACTATATTTTCATTTTATATTAATTTAATGTTTATATGCATAAATTTATATCTTTTAGGGAACTTTAAATTCTTCCTTAACTTCTCTACCATACACTACATCTCCCGTGCATTTTCCCGTGTTGTGTTAATTGATGGGCGGGGGATAAAGCGGTAGCTAAAGAATTCCACGTATTCACGTAGTTAGTTTCGCAATTCCAGGGGGTTAGCATTCCATAAATGGAAGAAATACTTTGCGGTGGCCTTTAACATTTTTTTTTGTCGTTTTGTGTTGGTGAAGATCAATGTTGGCATTTCCGATTTCGGACAGTACATCGTGGGAGTCATTGTTCAAACGGAAGGGTTTATAAGGACCTTTTAGTTGCTCGCATTTGACGTTAAACTGACAGCCGCTGAGTTGGAAAATAGCTCCGTTTCGTGGTAAACCCCCTTTATTTTGATGAAATAAAAGATGGGTTGTTGAGATGTCTGCTGTCGTCTGTATCCGAGATGAAATTTTCGGAGATCTTTGTAAGAAACAGTTGGGTGTATTTTAGCTGAAAAGGATTGCGAGGAGCTTACGAAAAGATCAAAAAGTAATATTTTCGTCTATGACATGGCGCAGACTAAGATTTTGATCGGTAATTTTTATTTTATACAAGAATTATTGTTTGCTTCGGTATTTCATACTGATTTTGTTTATGGGGTTCTTATGATTGCTTTTTTTGTTTTATTAGATATACAATAAATTTTTAGATTGTTTCAATCGAATTTCAGTCGAACTTTTATGTTTAAAAAGAAAAAAGAATGTTATAAAGATTTTTAAAGAACTTTTTTCTGTAATAAAAGTAATCAAAGGGATATAGTTGTTTCATCATCGATCGAATAAAATAAAATAAAATAAATATATTGAATTCTAGAATTCTTAGACAACTTGCAACTTTCACTTGATTTTTAGGAATATAGTAGGCATTTTACCAAAACTGTATAAATATGACAATATAGTATTTCATTGATATTTTATCGGAATGTATATTCAAGAAGTGTCACTTTTCATATATGTAATGCAAGAGTCTCATTAACACAGCATCTGAAAACGGTGTCACATTTTAAAAGTGAAAATACAATATTAATATAAAAACAAATATTAATATGATAATGAATATACTAACAATAATGTTAAAATCATCATATAAATAAGAAAACTGTATTTTGAATTAAATAAATTTAAAGAAATACAAGGAATCACCTTGAATGTTTGAATCTTTCTGTTATTGAACATTTCTGAAGAACATCTGATGAAATATATGAATTTTATTAATTTAAATTATGCTTTTATTAATTTAAAGAGACATAATACTGTATACAATTATTCCTGATGTTATGTTTTTACATTTTAGAGTAAGAAAATAATCAATTCGTTTCTGTTGTTCATTATTAGTATGAATTCCTTATGCTCTTATCTTTATGAAAACATATTATTAAATAACTCTACTTTAGTAATGTAATATTTAAAATTAAGGAAGTAAAAATGTAATGCCGTAAAATTTGAATGATTTGAAGCTGAAGTAATTACATTAAAAATCGACTTATCTCAAAATTCGAATTAAGAAAAACAGGTTCGCAGGATAAGCGAGATACAGCAAGAGAAACAATAATTTTTATCTAAAAATGGCAACAGATATTTATTTTTAATGTTAAGTTTAAATAAATAATTCATAATTAATAATCAATCAGCGAAGAATTTTAAGGCATAAAGTAATAATAATTATAATTAAAAACATCTAAATAATTTTAGAAAGAATTATTAGGAATATGTAAGAATTTCAATAAGTGAATAACCTGCAAAATTGAATGCACTATTGTAAAATAAAACACCAAATTATATAATGCGAATTTTTCCTAAATAATTCTTACGAAAACGAAATTTTTTTAAAAAAAATTGTGATTTTTTTAATTGCTTTTTTGATTATACCCATTGCAGTAACTAGTGATGAGAGAATTAAATGTTTAAAATTTATTTGCTTAAATTTTCTGAGGATACAAGGTAAGATCGGATTTAAATAATGCAAAAAAATTAGAAATACAAATAATTTTTATTTTTAAGTTAACCAAAGTAAACCTGAATTACAAACAATATTCTAACATCATGCAAAAGAAATATACCAGAGAAAAATTCAAATAAAGAATGTTTGAATTATTCAGGCTACAATGAACATATTTTTAAAATATGCAGGTCTAACAATCAAAGCTTTCTTCTGAACTTTTTTTAAATTCATTAATTTTTTTCCCCATTTTCTGAAACAAACATAAATTATAATAATTTAATTTCTTAAACCGGTGATCGTTTTAATAAAAATAAATTTGCTACATCTAAGAAAAAGACTGCAGTAACAGATTTTTGTTTCGCTATTTACTAACCATCTTATCAAAGACAACAATAATTGCGAATCAACAATTGAATTACTCTATCTCAGACTAAATTTTAAAAATATTCTTTTCAAATACTTTACATGAACGAGACGTATCGATTTTTGAAATCCTCTGCAAGGAATACTTTCTAATAAGAAGGAATAAAATTGGGGAAACTGAGAGCTCACATAGTATCGTGTACATAGTCCTAGGAGACAAAAAGATTAAAAAAAAAACCATGAAGATTCTTTCGACTCTTTTGTTGTTTTTCATTGTTTGTATTCGTCCACTGATCTGATTAATACTTTTCCCTCCTACTTTATTAAATTACATTCTCAACATATTTTCTAAATCTTCTTTGATTTTGATCCCTTTGTCTTAAATGAAAGCATCACTTTTCAAAGTTTCTGACAGTCATTATAAATAAAGAATTCTAGTAAAAATAATTAGCATAAAGAAGACGAGTGAAAAACAACAATAAATAAATAAAAAAAATTTTTTAATAAGCTGTTCATTATGTTTGGTTATTAAGAGAATCTTCAATATAATCTTTTTTATTAGTTTTTGATTTTTTTAAATAAAAACATGCGACAGATTCTTGAATAAAACTTAAATCAGGTTGAAGATAAATGCTCTAGTTTTGAGTTTAATAAAAAAATATATGCATTATCGCTTATCATTTAGGATTATCTTGGAGCAGGAAAAAAAAAGCAATGTTACATTTCAAAAAATAATATTTATCATAATAAATATCCGAAAAAAGTGACATGCACTAAGGTTTTTTAAAGAAAATTTTCTTTTAAAGGGGTTTTAAAAATAGTTTAAATATTATATTGTTAATAAAAAGAAAAAAATAAGCAAATGATGTAATTAAAACTAAGAATTGAAATGGAATGAATATAAATGATGTGTTTCACATCAAGCATGTCTCTCTAAAAAAATTTAGAAATTATTTTTGTATCGTGAAATAGGAAAAATTACTTTATATCTATTTCACATTTTTAAGACAACCAGTAGTATATGTTAGAAAACATGCGTAGTTATGTTTATCACATGACTTCATTAACTATTAATACACCAATTGTGAGATATAGTTTATGAGAACTGATTCTTATTTTCATACTTTCATTTAATATTATCACCTATATATAATACAAGACATTAAAGAGTAATTAGTCCTTTTTTTCATGTATACAAAAAAAATTAGATGTTTTCTTAAAAAAGACGATTTTAGATGTGTTGAAGTGAATAGAATACTACCTCCATTTTTATGTTGTTTATCAATATGCAAAGTAAAATAAGATATATGCTTGCATGATGAGTGAATTCCAATCAATTAATTCAATCATGAATTGATCGGAAATTATCATTTGTAAAGGTTATTCGTTCTCAATAAATATTCGATTTTTGATAAAAAAGAGCAGTAAAATGATTATATTTTTTAAATTATCATTTAAAAAAACATCTGAACATTTATGAATATGCAAACCAAAAATAAAAATCCGAAACAAAGTTAACTTTTACTAACCCTCTAACTTATCTAACTTTTATTAACCTTCTTAATCTCTATTTAGATACCACTTTAGAAATAGGGCCAAATATTACAGTAACGAAGGGTATTACTGCTTATATCTAATACAATAATAGTATAATGCCATTCAAATTCTTGATAATTTAATAATTTTATTAAAATATAATTATTTAGCCATTTCGTAACGAATTATCATTAATATCAATCTGAAGGCGGCTCACAAAACTATACAGAATAATTAAATCAATATTATTATTTTTCCAATAGCAAGAAGGTTAAAATTAATTTAATAAAACGTTTATTATTCTAACTGAAATAGATTATCTAATTACAATTTATCTGAAAATAAAATTTTCCTTTTTTGGTGATTAAATATACAGTTCAAAGCCTTTATAGCGAGCTTTATAAAAGCTTTTAAAGCGAAAATTTCTAAATTAAATTTGATTTATGAATGTATTTTGTCTATGTTAAGTAATACAATCTACATTTGATTTAGCATTTCTATTATTTTCGCGAAAAAATGTGCATAAAAATAAACATAGAAAAAAGGCAAACTTCACAAAATATTTTACAAACTACCTTTTCATTTGTACCATTAAATCACAAATCAGAAGAAATAAAACATGATAGATGAAAACAAAATTGTTGAAACAGGCACTTATCCTCAAGAGAATTGTAAAGAGGATGATAAAAATATTCTGCATCATTAATCCTGCTGCCAGCAACCTATAAATACATTGATTTGCGCGTAATGATGCATGTGAAGCCTGTTCTCTACATTACAAATTACAAATAAAACATCATCAAAAATACATCATCCGTTGAATGTACTTTAACTCGATTTGAGAATCAATTGGTATATTTTATTTAGATATTGAATGGATAAAGATAAATGATTTTGGTTCAAATGCGCTTTTACATTTACAGCATTTTGCAATAAATCAAATTGAGTTCCGTAGTTGTGAGAATTTTTAGACAAGCTGGAATCGATTCTGAAGAGACAGTTTAACAAATATTAAAACAATGCTATTATATATGAAAATAAAGTTCTCAATGAATTTTAGTTCTTCCTGGTTTTGAAACATTATTATTACTTCTTGTGAAAATTATAATTTTATGAAAATTAAATTAAAAAAAACCCGCATTTTTTATTTGAAAAAAAAAAGGGGTTCGTTGGAGAATGAAATTGGTATCTGAGATATAATTTTTTAAAGAAAAAATTGGACATCTACCATATAGTCAGTTCGAATAGTTTTTGTTATATCATGCAATGCAGAATGGGATTATGTAATAGATACAATTTTTATAGATGCTTCATGAAATAAAATGCTGGATTTAATAAAAAATATCAGAATTACGATATTTGAAAAAAAAAATGTTTAGTAGAAAAGAATAAATTCTTATTTAGTCGAAATATTTTTCAGAGAAGTTTTTATTTATTTATTTTTTGCAAATAGGAGTTTGTGGTGTTGAGGAGTCAACAAATGTTAGCCAAAATTCAGCCAAAAAATAATATTAGGAGACATTTTGATAATTGATTAAAATGTTCATAGCAAACTGTGAGTTCAAAATCATGGATAAATTTTGAATTAAAAATTTTTTTTAATGGATTATGAATATTATTCTGATAAAAATAAAATTGATGTAATAATATGTGATTTTCTAAAAGTTCAGTTTATGAAGAAAATCCCCCCCCCCCTCAAAAAAAAAAACACTAAAATTTCTCACTCTACTTAAATAATATTACCTTTTTAGCAAAGAATAAAAATAAACTATCTTTTAGATTACACATTTTGTTTCGCAATTCCATTTTCTTTTTTTAATAAAAACTTTCGTAAAAAGAATGACTAATCAGCAAAAAGTTTTTGTTTTAAATAAAAATTGAGCATCAATGTTAATTAAAACAAAATTTCATTAATTTATATATTATTAATATTTATCAAAAAACTACTTGCACAGTTTTTCTAAGATACATAATATTAAAAAGGTTTTGCACTTATTTTATAAAATTGATATCACTCATTCTCAAACAGATATTTAAATAAAATTAAAATATGTTGAAACAGAAAAACTAACGATGACGAAATATCTTGGCAAATTCATTATTTAAGATATTTTGAACAAAAATTATTATTTTCCTGATAATGAGAATTGCATATATATATATTCTGTTTCGAATTATATTACAAATGGGTTATAAACTGAAAGAAATAAATAATTAGTTTTTAAAAAGAATTTTTCCAATTCATATATTACAATATAATTAGTATGTTTTTGTGAGAAATTTTTTATATTCTTATACTTTTTTGAAAAAAAAAAAATTCTTCTTAAATACCCTCCACTTATTAAAATATTATTGCTTGGTAATAATTTATGTATTTCTATATAAATAACATAGATAAAACGAGATAAAATTTTATTTTTACTTAAAGCGCATAAAAATGAAATCTGATATTTAATATTCATTGATTAGAATTTTATGTTTCAATTCAACATTCAGCTTAGAAGATTCTGGCATAAAAAATCTAAATGTACAATTGCTTTAAGTCAGCACAGTGATTTATGAAACTGCTTGGATTTAATTAAAATAAATAAAATAATAAATTACTAATATGTTAACAATCTGCTTTGGCAGTTACTAGTTAAAAATAACAATATATATATATATATATATGAACTGTGATTATAGCACTTCATTAGATCTTTATTAAAACAAGGTAAACGGATCTGTACATTTTATGAATTTATTATGACATTATTTACAGTTTTGATATAGAGTAGAGATTATTTATGACAGCAGTGAACAGCAAAGGACGCATTAATAAATCAAATCCATAATTAATAAACTTGAAATTATAGATGCATATTTTAATGAAATATAGATGAATTAAAATTATTAAAATGGATCATAAATACATTTATAATTGATATATACATTATTTGTTTTGCCTTTCGCATTATAATTTGTAATAATTCTGTGGGAAATTTTAAAAGAGAAATAGTGATAAAAATCATAGATTAAATCAAACTGCTATTAGCTTTTAGTGTCATTAGTTTCTTTTTGAGATGGATTAAATATTCATTTATTTTAAATGATTCGAAATATAATTGTCTACACTTTTGCCAATTACTAAATAGTTATTTTCGCATATATTTAATATTTTATTTAAAGAACTCTTAAAGCATCATAAGTGAAATCCCTTTTTTTTTGTTCTTTCGAACGATTTCTAAACGAAATATTAATGAGCATAAAGCAGAAAGTTTGACGATTTTTTATTATTCCAATTTAAAATATTTTTAATTTTTCTTTCTGTAAAGCACGAACATGCCTTTCTGAATTCTTAACTTTAATTCATGTCAGACGTCGATTACAGACAGTTTTATTATTTTCTTCTGCAGATTTATATTATCTGCTAGTGAAACTGTTTCATACAAAAAAGAAGAAAAAATGTTCCTTCATGTTTTATTCAAAATCTGATTCAACTCGAAATTGCATTCTAATTTCGAAACTTTCTTTTTGATAGAAATTTAAATAAAAATTTTAATTGTCTTTGGGAGATAAACGATTCTTTAGATAATAAAAATACAATGACAGCAGTAACATGTTTATGCCTACGATTTTTTAGCATAAAAAAGGCAATGGAAGAAACCATACATATATTAACTTTAAGTCAATCAAAGACCGATCAAAATACGTGTATTTAATAAAATTAATGTACTCACTTTTAAGCTCTGTTTTCGTTTGAATTTTTTCATAAATGTAACTTCTTCTAATGCCTTTTTTGTCTAATATCCTGAAAACTTGTATTATATGCGAGTACCTCAACAGCAAATGTTTCCTCGCGAAGTTATTTTCTGAAAGAAATTACAATTATTTAGAGTTTGTATTGGAATCGGATTGACAAATTAGTAGGTTTATTTGAAAACAATTAAGTATCTGCATAGCTTACATATAAGAAATTACAACTTTTTGAGCAAAAAAATCATATAAAATTAATTCTTCTTTGTTACGAACTTTAAAAAATGTTGACATTTGATGATGCAATATCTAAAACTGATATATTTTAGCTCGTTTCTGGTAACTTTTGTAGTTTGGTTCTATTTTAAATGACATTATTTAGCATGCGAATAAAAAATAATTTGTTGAAGCTTTTTTTTAATATTTTCCTTTCATTCTTCTTATCTTTTAAAAGCAACAAAATGCACAATAAAAAATCTATATCCATCGATTGATTTCATCCACTTAGAAAAAAAATTATCATAATTCAATAAAAAAAAATTCTACAAGTACTATTCATTTCCAAATTCCTTGCCTAGTATTTTTTGGACAACTTTACTCTGCAGAGAGGTTTTACGTAGTGAGTAAGATACGAAATTTTCGAGATTTTTTAACATGCTTATTTTTCTTTTCCCTAGTCTTTCCATTGTTTATTTTCATTTTGACTTTTAATATATTATTTTAATTTGAAACTGTGTGATGTTTCTTTATATTGCTTAGTAAAAAATAAACATTACTTCCCCTATCATTCATATCATCTCTATTTTGGTGAAATCTAAACCGAATGGCATATGTGCAAAAGCACAGAGGTTTTTTGTTTTTGAAAACAGGCAGTAAGTTTTCGAAGATTACTACTTGAAAATCAAAAGTGGGCTTACAGTTTGTGTTAATTGTATTAAGATTAAGCTGGGGATTTTTATAAGTTGCTTCATCCCAATGTTAGCAATAAATGCCATCAGGAAACACTTTCGGTGTTGAAACTACGGAAGGAATAGATGATAAGCTGACTAACCATAGAATTAGATAAAAAAATAACATTAATTCCTCTTTAATTATTGAAATTTTAAGTACTTATAAATTTAGTATCTTCAAGTCGTTAAACACTATAAAAATAAAGAAACACTTGGAAAAAAACTATGAAAAAATTGCCGCAGTGTTTCGACTTGCAAGAAATATGTGAAATTTACTTGATAAATATGCGATGATATATGAATTTACTAGTGTGTTCGGGACAATAGCAACCAGTAAGGGCTGAAGCCTTTCCAAACTCAAGGAAGGAATCATAGCATTCATTGACTACTCCTTTTTTACGAAGGGTTAGAGAAATAATGATGTAATTGGAGGGGAAACGTTAAACTTGGGAAACTATTTAAATATGCAAAAATTCTATCAAAATCCCAGACAATAAGCAATAAGTGTAGAAAACATGGAAAAACGTTAAAGACGGCAACGTAAATGCGAGATAATACTATATAAAATTATGGAAAGGATAAAGATCTACTTCATTGTCAGAAAATTGTTTATATTTTTCAGCCACTGCAGAGTAACAGAATATAAGAGTTTTGTTTGATTATAAGATATTATTTTTTGGTAAAGAGTTATTAAGTCGTTTCCTTTTGTGAATTATTAATGCAACCAGCTTGCGTTCTAAAAAACATAATAAATGAAAAGTGGCTTTAGTTAATAAAAATTTAATTCAATATTTTTAAAAGAGCAGGTCTGTAGTTAAAAATATTTGGATATTATAATTAATTCTTGCTATTCTACAGACAATGTATGATGTACATTGCTATTAATATCATGTATAATATTTAAAAATATTGCGTGACTAAGTGTTGAGCTTTATGAATAGTATTTAAAATTCACATCATATCTTAAGAAATGTTTAACAGACATTCACTCAATCAAATCAAAAGAATCTAGAATAAAATTATAAGGACACATAAGCAGCACCTTCTGCGTCTACTAACAGGAAATCTGTCTAGCATAGTTCATTTCCTATCGCGCTTATGAAATGAGAATATCTTTCAAACAGGAATAAGGCATGCACACGTGGCTTAAGGCTTCAAACATAGAACCTTATGAATAAAGATGCAGGAGACATTCAGTGATTGCTAATTTATGTTGCCAGACAATATCAACTCGCTGTGTAATTGTGAACAGTCGAGAGTTAGGAGGTTTCTTCACGGCATTATCTGTCTGAACCGTTCGTGATCTTGTTCTAGTTTCGTAATATCTTTGGTAAACTTCTGTAGAAAAGACGATATTCTGTAATCGGGGAGTTTAGAAGCGGAAGAAATGTGAGTGGAATTTTATTAAAGATTGGAAGATTTGAGTATTTTAATTCAATTTTCTAGGGTTTCGGATAAATTAATATTTATGAGAAATTTAAAAAAAAATATTTTGTCTAATTTCAGTGTTTTAAATGAACTATATTTTAAAAGTTTTATTTTTTTACTGTGTATAAATGATTTGGTACTTGAAAATATTATATATTTTTTTGTAATTCTATTTTCTTTTAATTTGTTTAAGTTTAATTAAGGCAGATATATTGACACTCACAGGATTATATAAATAAAGAAGAAGAGAGGAGGAAAAAAGAAAGAAAAAGTTTTCCCAATTGCAAGGACATTTAACTGGATTTATAAAAAAATAAGCAGATTTTAAACGGGGGAAACTTCACGGACACTGCATAAAGTTTAATTTAGCTATAGTTTTATAACTTCTCTAGCTAATTTAATTTAATTTAGTTTAATTTCAGTCAGAAATTATTTTTCATTTTCTTTGTACTTAGATAATATTTTGGATGACTCATTGATCGCTAGATGGCGTTATAAAATACTGCTATCTCAATGAGTAGTTGATAGTCAATTCTTGGAGAAACAGAAATGCAACAGAAAAAAACATATAATATTTTTTATTTAAAATATTAGTTGATATATTTATTGATATATTAAAATATTTAATTTGATCTCAGTAAAGAAAGGAACCTATTTTATGGGTAGTAGGTGAAATCAATCTTAAATTCTTATTGGAATCACATCGCGGTTTTAAAACAATCTTATTTATGATATAAAATAAATCTTATTTACTACAGAAATTATGATATAAACTATTCAAAAACAATAATTCCTGTGTGTCCTTAAAAATTTCTGGAATGACTTAATCGATTATGACTTAAAAATGACATATTCGAATTATCTCTAACTTCTTTCTCAAAAGGAACTTTAAGAATACAATAACTTAAAAAGATGTCTTAAAATAAAAAATTCAGAAAGAGTAATCTTTATTCCTATTTAAAAATAAATAACCAATTTTGGCTTTATTTGTGCCAGTAAAAATCAGCTGGAACTGTCTGTTTGAAATTTACTCAAAAGTACCACGAGGCAAAATAGTAATAACCACCATCACAGTCTTTTGGGAGTAAATATCTCTTTAAAATGCGGCTAGAGATGCAGGTAATGTGAAAATCGTGGAGACGAATAAGAATGAAGGCTAGACGTACTTATTTATTCATATAAAGTGAATATTCACTTCTTAACCATATAAATTTTATATTACCAGTCTAAAAATTCAAAAAGAGTCTTAAGACTGAAAATTCTTTTTAATGTGTATGAATAAAAAAAATATATGTCTTATTATATTGAAATCTACAATTGCATTTAGAGTAAAAACCTAAAAACTGCAGCTATCGGTTTATGCAAAAATAATGACGAAAGATTTGTGCAGTTTTTGCTATGTAAAGTAATTTCTACCAACAAAATTTATTTGATAGTATATGAAAAAAAAGGAAGATTTATAAGTTCTTTGGGTGTTTAGTCAAATTACTCCCATGAAAAGTTTTTAATGTATTTTAAAAAGTCTATTTTCATATGGGTGTGAAGATTTAAGAGATTTAGATTTGTATTTTATACAAATTTATATATTTATGCATTTTTTATAATTATATATTTATTAACTAAATTTATAAGATGTTTATTTATTGCAAATGCATGTAGTGACATCATCGATTTCACTCAGATGTGCTACCTATTTATAAATATGCTTAAGGAATATACTTATATGGACAGGCAAGATATAAAATCCACATTATAATATGAGGAAGATGTCTATTATTCACTAATTTGTATTACTTAAATTAATAAATTGAGCAAGAACCTTCAGTTCAGTTATATTAGCGTCCCGTTTAAAGCAACACTAGGGCTTTTTTGGGACGGACCTCTTAATTTTGAACCTCGGTCAGATGACGAAGACGACACCTGAGCTGGCAACCTTCAAAAATAATACTGAATAATTTTGGCGATATTTTGATGAATTTTGGAAGTAAAAGAGGAAAATAAAATTTTCTAAAATATCTTAGAATTTTACTCGGAAACACGATTTAATTTCCAAATTCACGCATGTCCATTTGAACGCATGTCCATTTGAAAATAAAAATACACAAATTAAAATTTGTAAACTCAAGCCTTTTCATCTTAAAAAAAAAACATGTATATCAAATTTTTCTAAAAATACAATTTTCTAAAAATTATGATAAGAGATGTTTGTTCATTAAATAACTCAAGATATAACGTTCAGTCAAGAGATATTCAAGAAAAGACTCTATGTCAGTGATCAGAATGTTAAATATTCACTAGAATTCTATTTAAACAAAATAATTTTATCCATCGATATTATTACCTGATATTTTAGCAAAACATAACATGAAAGGAAACCACCAATCAATTTTGGAATTATATGCATTTCTACAAATAATGATAATTTCTATGAATAGTGAAAGAATATTTCCAAAAATTCTTTTTAAAAATATTTTTTGTCAGTGGTCACATTTGTTTGGAATAAATATTTTCCAAGGATAGCTTATTGTAAAAATTAAAAGAAAGTTATTATCAAACTGTTTTTCGTCAAATCATGCCATAAAATGAAACCTTCAAAAAACATTAAAATAATTTCCTACATTACATTTCTTACATTAATATGAATTATTCATTTTTTATATAGCTCTTTATAACTGATTTCATATTTTGTTAGAGCTCATAATTTCGTAAGTATGCAAATTCATGTTCAAATTGAAAGTAAGGTTTTTTTTTCAGTTCATGTCATCAACTGGTATGGGATCAAAACATAGTTTAGTATGAAACTTTCAAGAAATGCAAGTTTCGTTTTCTTTTACATAACAGAAAGAGAAGAAAAATTCGCGATCAAACGCAATCAAAGGAAAAATGCTATGAAGAAAGTAATCTGAAATTCAGGTTGAGAACTTCTCTCTTTACCTAATCTTTTTGAAATATTTGAAAGTATAAAAAATAAATAAATTGGAAATTTTTAACCCGATTACAAAGAGTAGAATCATCACTCTCTATGTTATTTCAAAGAAACTGTATACTAAGGTTAATTTAAAATTTTGCGAAACGCTTGAAACTTTTTCTTTTAGATATAAAATCTCGGTTGAAATTTGAAATAGAGGGAATTCTTGATAGAAAAGGAAAAAAATTTCTTATTTTAGTCAACGTTATAAAATGAAAAGAATTTCATTTCGCACTATTTTCTTCTACGTATCACCGACACTTTTCTCATCTACATATAAGAATGTGTAGGTGAATACTTAGTATACGTTTCTGATAAACAGTTTGGTTATACATCGGTTTTATACCCCTTACTAAAGACAGCGTTGTTTCTTAGGTTTTATTTTTTAAATCAGAATAGACAAAGCCCGACTGGGAGTAAAAGAGTTTAACAAACTGTCTTGATTATGTAGTTAAAAATATTTAAATAATTTTAGGAAAATTTTGCGGGGAAATATTACGGAATGCGTCAGAAAATATTTTTATGAATATTTCTATACTGTTTTATTTTTATTTGATTTATATTCTAAATTTATTATTTTCTTTTTAATAGTCGGCATCGAAAGTTATTCACATTTCAAAGTTGATAAGTTCCTGTTGCATATGTCACTATTATAATTTCACTCAACTTTGCCTGCGAGCTATTTTAACCGACATAAGAGAATATTAGAGGAATAGCAGCTTTTACAGAAACGGACGATGAACTGAAATGGGGAGAAATGGCGTTCAGAATAATCAAATAAGCAATTGCTAAAATAATTATAAATAATATATATTTTTTACTTTATTAATGCTAATAATAATTTTTATTTTTGCGGAATAATTAAAAAAATTATTTTCTACGTTGTGAGAGCAGTTAATCTTTAAGAAAACTAATAATTATATTTGGCATTCTTAAGGAAAAATAAAAATAACTCATACTTTTTAATTTTTATTTTGACGAATCGCTTGGCATTCCACTTATTTAATTTGAAATGAAAAAGATAATTTTTTTTTCATTAATTTTTATATACTTTTATTTTGATCCCATACAGGTAGTACTAACTAAAAGTGAATTGAGAAAAACTGATTTAAAGATTGCTTAATAATAGCAGTCTTGAATTTTAAATTAAAATTAAAAATGTCGAGAGTACATAAAATAAGAAAATCTACTTTTTTAGTAAATTAATAAAACCGCGTTTTTAAGAAACTGCTTTTAATGATTTAAATATTTTGTTTGATTTATTTTTATATTGTTCTCTAATTTAATTTCTTGCTGTTTGGTTATTAAGTTCAATCATCTGTTAACAATTAAGGACATATCTTCAAAAAATTATTTTATTATTAATTTAGTCCCAAACAAATCCTCTTCAAGACCAATTTTTTAAATTAACTTCTTGACTTACTTACCTATAGACGTTACATATATTTTTTTATTTCATAAGAAAGCCTTTTCTTTTTTTAAGTCTAAATCATATAAAATTTCAAATGCCAGTTTAAATATCTATAATAAAAAAAAATATTTAGATGAAAAAGAATGCAAGCGGGTTCGCCTTTTAAATTTCCATGTAAGCAAAAAATGATCTTCACATTATATCTTACTTTGATACTAAATGAGTTTCTTTTGAAAAAATCCAAGCGAAGTAATTAAAAAAGGTTTATTTTGGATGTAAACGCTATGCTCAATATATCCGGAAACATTGCGTTTTTTCATTTGTATCTTGAGTCACCACCTGAGTAGCAGATTTTAAAGAGAAAGAAGTGTAGAAACACACCCTATAGCAAAAATAGCTTACATTTGAATTTATTAAGAGTAAAACATGTATATTTCACCTTTAGGAATAAATAATGAATCGCCAAATCTCTGTTAGACTCATGTTTGATTTTTCTAGTTTTTAAAGATATGAGACCAGTGATACAAGACTCATGTTTGATTTTTCTAGTTTTTAAAGATATGAGACCAGTGATACAAGACTCATGTTTGATTTTTCTAGTTTTTAAAGATATGAGACCAGTGATACATTCAAATTAGCAACCTGCTGACAGTCTATAGTGGTAATTCGGTAAGTTTTATTTTTTTAGTGTATATTTAGATTTTTTTAATGATATTCTTTGTTGCTCTAATTCTTTTTAATGCTGCTTTCAGGAACGAATGCTTTTACAATTTATTTTGTTTTTCGGATTTAATTTTCAAAATTACTTTCTATTTTTTTTAGACTTGCAAACGAGGAATTAAAAAAATCATTAATATTTGTTTCCTATTATTTAATCTTTAATATATTTAACGGTTAATTAATTGTTAAGAAATCGTTTCTGCCAACTAATTCCCGAAATTCAGAACCTGTTGGAGCACTTTTATATCGTATATAATCTTTATTAAAATGAATTTATTATTTGATAATTAATATTTTAAAATTTTGTACTATCATAGAGGAACACACAGCCGCACAAAATTTTAGAACTCTAGCACGATAGGAAATGAATGAAAAATCACTTCCAAAATAACATCTCTACAAACATGAAAGAAATCAAGTTAAAGAAAAACTTGCAAAAAGTTTCATAATTCTTACATTAGCTAAAAATTAAAGTTAAAAAACTTTAAATTATAAATTTAACATAAATAACTCAGAACAATTCAGTCACTTAGCTACACTTAAGAATTAGTTTCACTACAGTTCCATTTATTGTTATTTTTAAGGATTTGAAACACTTAATTATTAAGACATCATGTAAAGGATATTAAGACGTCAGGTAAAATGTCCAAATGAAAACGTGCTTTCTGTAGCAGATGGTGGAACAAATTACCTTTGTCCTTATTTATTAGTTTTATTACACACAAAATTGATTACTTAAAATGCTTCGACTCGCTTATTAGTTGTTCCTTCAACCTTATGGGATTAATTAATAAATGAAACAACAATGATAAGCAAATTTTCCTTGACTTTAGTTGTCGGTTTCATTCTGTGAAGTTCGAACAAGTATTCTCTAATTGAGAA
Source organism: Argiope bruennichi (assembly GCF_947563725.1). Lineage (NCBI taxonomy): Eukaryota > Metazoa > Arthropoda > Arachnida > Araneae > Araneidae > Argiope > Argiope bruennichi. The sequence continues at coordinate 56,114,390 of NC_079162.1, forward strand.
GATACTTTCTAATATCTCATTCAGGTGTGTGTCCTTAATTTAACTCAAGATGATAGCAGAACTCATTAATACTGAATATCTTTAATTGTGACAATTTTAAATTGTGAGCTTAGATGCGTTTATTTGATAAGTTTAAGTTTCGAATTAAAACGCCACTTATTGATTTATTTAATATCGAATTAACATCATTGCTTTAATCGTTTTGAATGTAAATAAAAATATGAAAACTGATATGTGAGCTCAGATGGGCTCGTTTGATAAGTTTAAGTTTCGAAATAAAACGCCACTTATTGATTTATTTAATATCGAATTAACATCATTGCTTGAATTATTTTGAATGTAAATAAAAATATGTAACTGATATAGAGATTATGTTTAGTATTATAATGATAGATGATATTCATTTAGGGAAAAAAAATTCGGTTTCTTAATAACTTCGATTCTATGGATGAGATTGCCACTAAAAATTTCAATTGTATTTTTATAACTGAAATTTTTATTGGTATAATTAATATTGAGTGATATACCAATTGCGAAAATCATACATCATAAAACTGATACATAAATTATATTAATGAAACAAATGATTCGAAAAAAGAAACTTGGTTTCTTACTAATACCAAAAAATGAAAGTTCATTTTATGCTTTGATAAAATGCTAAGCGTAAGTTTTTCACACAAAAATCAAATATGCAAGGTGAGATGCATTTATAAACTTCTTTTAGTAAGTTTTAGGAAAAGTTCAAAAAGAGCTCCAGATTACGAGGATCAAAGCAGCATTTTTACATAAATTGCTTTTAAATTTTTGAGAATATTAGTCTTGTTTAAAATAAAGTTTCTTCAACAGCTCTGAAAAGGAAATTATTTTTCACACCATTATATTTCACTTCTTTTCTGTCAGCTAAAATCTGTTGGCTTCTTCTCTGGAATCTACCTTGATCTCACAATCTTTTAAAAGTTGAAAACGATTCTTTTTTTCGAATAAAGTCTTTAAACCTAAAAAACCTAATATCTTTATGTACATTAAATTCGCTGAATTCTTAATGATATTTACATAAATGTTAACATGATGATTTAAATTTGAATCAGTATAAAATTGCAAAATGTGATTATCACTTAAATATTCAATGTAATCATCACTTAAAGATTGAATGTAATTATCATTTAAGATCAAACTGTGATTATAACTTAAGATCAAAATATGATTATCACTGAAGATCAAAACGTGATTATTGCTTAAGATCACTTATTAAATTATCTTATCGCTAAATATATTAATGCATTTAGATATCTGTATTTCAAAGAAACGCATGTCTTAACGTCTTAATATGTTGATAGAAGTCTCTCTTTTATTTTCTCGCTTCTCGAAATATAGAAAGAGAAACAATTAAAAGATTTGAGTAATAAATCTCCGTGTTTAGATTTCCCTTAGAGGGAGAAAATAATTTCTTAAGTTATGTCCAATTTTTTGAGAGGAAGAAGCAACTCGAAGAAGCAAAAATTCGAAGGATGAAATTTAATAAGAGGCCTTCGCATTGAAATTATAGATTTAAAAAAAAATTGTGAATAAATTATATCCCCAAAAGATCTGTCCAACCGAATGCATGCAAACACAATAGCTTAAAAACGCAAAAGTTAAATGGATTTTTTTTCCATATGATATTATGACCAGAATTATACATATGCGTGTCAAATTTTCTACATATTTATTGAAGAAGCAATTGTCTGTTAGTCTGTCTGTTCTTGTGTATATATGCATGGTAATTTAAAAACGTAACAAGCTAAGTAAGTGAAATTTATTATATGATCAGGGCATCATAGCTGTAGGATCTATATTATTATTCGGACCAAATCGGAAAGATGTACAAATGAATGTACAAAAGATGTACAAATGAATGTACAAAAGATGTACAAAGGAATATTTGATTCACTTCATTATAGTACGATACTTAACGAAAAAATGCGGTATATTTTGATATCGTACCTAATTTTAGCTTTATAGCATAGAACCAAAGTTGAGAAACATAGCTGTCTAAGCCACTTTGCGTCACTTATTTGTAGGTGGCAAAAATTGCAAAAAAAAAAAAAAAAAAAGAGAGAGAGAGAGAGAGAGAGAGAGATTTCAAAGTTTGTTTTATCAAAATAAATTAATAAAATTATTAACTGGGTCTGTTTAGAGCTTTAAAACTAGCAAATTTTTTTCAGCAATTTAGCGGATTAGATCACTACAAGACGTTTTATGGCAAAAATTATCCATAGAAAATTTTGCAGATATAATTTTATTAAAATTAATTCATCAAATATTTTACTAGATTCTTCTGGAATTTTAAAGAAGGATTAATAAATAACAAATAACTTCTATCTGAGTTTCTGAACCATATTTAAAGAATTAATTGATAAAAATTTATCGAAAATTTTTCCCAGTATTAAATTACTTTTTTACGTTATAATACTTGACAATTAAGATGTATCTATTATTAAAAGTTTCTAAATCAATGATAACACAATTTGGAACCAAAACCATATATCTCAAGCATATCAAAAAGGTATTTAATCTGTTTCTGACAATTTATCAAGCTTTCATAAGCCTTAGAACACATGCCTTTTGGGGAAAAAATTATCATTGAAAAAAAGGCGTAAAAGGAATTCTTAATGAACCTAATACTCTTAGAAAACAAGTTTTTACTTCCGAGGAGCTGATCTTAGTTATTCATTAACCAAATTAAGATGTATCTATTATTAAAAGTTTCTAATGATAACACAATTTGGAACCCAAACTATTTATCTCAAGCATATCGAAAAGGTATTTAATCTGTTGCTGAGAATTTAGAAAGTTTTCGTAACCCTTAGAACACGTGTCTTGTTGGAAAAAAATGACCATTGAAAAAAAGATTCTACATAAAAGGAATTCTTAATGAACCTAATACTCTTAGAAAACAAGTTTTTACTTCCGAGAAGCTGATCTTAGTAAGTCATTAACCAAATGAATCTTGTATTGCTTAGCTTTCCATCAATGACTTTGACTCCAATTTATTTCTAAACAAGAAATTCCTCGTCGTATAAAAATATCGGCAACGTGACCTGATCTTTAACGAAGGTGAATGTCAGAATTTAGTCTCGTCTTTCATACAGAAAAGAATGAATAAGATGGCGGAAGATGATAAAAAAATAACATGGTCTTATTACATTTAAAGCACGCGCGTTTTACTTCAGGTACCCTGAGGGAGATTTCACTCATGGCACTAGTGATCTTTATATCGATTTTGGAAAGACAGGGTTGTTTTTTTTGTGTTGCCACCGTTTTGATACTAAAGGAGAAGGAAAGAAAAACAGCAGAATCCCTTATTTTGTTATTTTTTTTCAGTTTTGGACACAACATGTTTGTGATCAAGAGCTTTTTTTATAAAAAGAAAGTGACAAATTTTAAGGATCAAAGATTATTTGTGATTTTAGCTATCGTTTTAAGATTAATTTCATTCCTCATTTTATGAAACTGTCTTTCAAAAGAAGTTTTATCGTGTTTTAAAAAAAAGAGAGAAAAAAAATTCTTTATGGGAAACTTACTTTGAGGAAAGCTTATAGTTTAAGAACAAAAAGCTGATGAAAATAATAATAATAATAAATGTATTTTTCAAACGACACTTAGTAGCTATTTAGCCTGCTGTTGTGTCTTGCAAAAAACTTTTAATTATACTAAATTTCTATGAAAATTCAATAATATAAAATGAAAAAAAATGATATTTTAACAGTATAAATAAAAATATTCGTTGGTCATTTGATATGAATATAGATGGCAAGCTTCTTAGGACAAAGACTGATTTTTTGGTTGCTATGGTTAATTGTGTTCTTTAGTTTTCGTTGCTTTAGTTATATAAATGCTACTCAGGCAATTCGATATATTTGGCAGAAGTGTTTTCACAGCTTTAAATTATTATTGCAAAATAGTAGAAAAATCGCCGCAAATTAATATAAACAACGCCTTTAATAACCATAATATGTATTTATATAGAGAAGAACTTTGCGAGGTGTTTATATTTAATAATTAAAATGTTAGAATGTTTCTTATCGTCTGTCTATTTTATCTAAAAATAAGATTTTCAATCATGCATTTTCTTTGTTGATTGAAAGAAAATAACTAATTTTGATAAAATATTTATAGAATTAGTGAAGTTAAATAGGTAATTTTCTAAAAACTGTGATTAAGGGTTTTTTTTTTTTAAATTAAATACTCCTAATATTGTATGTATATTTCAGTTGCTTAGTTTAGAGAGAGTTGCAAAGAGTTTTTTTATAAATTAGAAAATTAGAATTCATATGTAAGTTTTTAATAACATAGAATTCAAATTAGCATTCATTAAAATTATAGTTCTTATTGATAATTTCGATAATAAAATACGGTAAAATATATAAAGAGAAAAAAAGATTAAAAAATAAAAGAGGAAAGTTTTAAGAATTTTAGTAAATGAAATGGTTATGAACACTACAAATCTTAATGATATAAAGATATAAAAAGAGAAAATGTATAAAAATTATTAAACATTTTTAAAAATTTCTCATAAATGTAATAAATATGAATAATTTTATTTACAATAAAAGTGATTCTATACATGCTCATTTAAGAATTAAAGAATTAAATGAATTAGTGAAAATAAACCTTGTAGCTCTTTTCTTATCACTTGAATTTCTAAATTAATTTGCAAAAGCTATCGAGCTAAATTATTTTATAAAATTTAAAAGAATCAATAATAAATAAGTATAAAAATGAGTAATTAGTAAAAAATCGATCTCCTTTTTTTATTTTAATCTGATAACTAGAGAACAAAGACTTAGTTTGTGAAGACATATAATAAACATTTATTTCTTGAATATCTAAATTAATTATATAAACTAAATTGATTTATAAACTTCAGAAATTTTAATAATAAATTAAATATGTTAGTAATCAACAAATAAAAATGGGTAATCATTTATGTCAAGTTGAAATTTCTCTACATATCGAAATTCTATAATAAGTCCTACGGCACAGAAGACCTTTAACTCTCTCTTTGACCTTTGTATCTTGCAACTCAATTTCTTCCATGGATTTATCGGACGCGCCTGCAGCTTAGATGGAACTTAACATCAGTTGAAGAATTTGCGCTTCAGTAACATGTCTTCGAGATTTGATCGATGGTAGAATGAAGCCGTCGACGAAGTGATGTAATTAGATATGTGATAGGGCATCTTGCTTTGCGCATCTTCTTTGGAGATCGTTATTAAACGAAAAGGCAAAGTTAAACGATTACTTTTTTTTGCAATAAAGGGAAAAAGAATAGTAAAAATAAAATGTGGAAGTTTCTTTTTTTTTGCAATTTTTTAGCTGCTGATGCTCTGCATAGCAAAATTTGTTCGATAGCTTAAATTCATTTTTTTTTGATGAGGCAAAACATTTCTTATAATCGTACCTTTACTGGATCAAATTATATCAGCCTTATAAATATTTTAGCATAAATATATATTTTATTCTGAGATACATGAAATTAATTCTAGGGAACCCGACTTTTTATTTTTCGCCCACCTTTTTTTCTACTAATTAACCATTTTTAGAATTATATTTATAAATTCATACTTAAAAAGCAACAAATCACTTTCAGTAAGAAAAAAAAATAATCAAAAATGTTTCTTTTGTTAATAATTATTTTTGATTTGCTTAGTACTAATATAATAAAATACATCGCAATTCAATCATTTATTATCAATTTTGCATTACTTAGTATACTTATAAAATATAATCATTAAATAAAAAAGGTGATTTTAAACATTCTTACAAATAAATCATCATCTTTTTTAGTTAAACAATATGCTTAGATTTTAAATATTTTATAATATATTTATTTATATTGTATGAATAATAAAATAAAAAAATATTTCGTAAAATAAGAGCAATATATAATCAGATTTTTGTCTCTAAATTTCTTAGAAATGTTTTGCAAAATCCCGTGGATATGGCATTGTTTTAGTTTATAGAAAATAAAGGATTTAGAGATAAGTTGAAATAGTTAGGATTGTAAACTATTTTCATTTGATATTGTTAGGAATTATTTTTTCATTTAAACTTAATGTTTCATGTTGATATATATATATTATAAATTCACTTAGAGAAAAAACCCCGCAGATTGCAATCAATTTTCAACTCAAACACTAATAAATATAAATTTACATAAAAAACATAAAAAAAATGTTAAGGTTAAAATTTTGAAAAATTTACCTTAAGAAAAAATAAATTATGAAAAATTTAACAGAAGAAAGCTCATTCCGGAATAAGAATACTTTAGTATCCCTGATTAAAAAGAAAATAAAAATTGCTAAATAAATCATAGTTTAAAGGAGGAAATTCCTAGTTTTTTAATGGAATTTCGCTTATTAGTGGGAACAAGCTTATACAAGTTATTCAATTTATATATGTGGTAAATAATAGTTTCTATTTTTTTATACAGCTTTCAGCACAGGTTTAGATGATAATGGTTCAATTATAGAAATTAACAGCTAGTTTCTTTTATGTAAATTATTGTTATAATCTTCAGCACAACTTATTAAATTAATTGCTTTAGATTCTTAACCATTGTAATATCATTAGAAATTAGTTTAAGTATTTGATACTTTATTTTTTTGTATTATATAACAGGAGTTTGATTTTAATATATAGTGTGTTCCAACCTGTAAATTCTTAGGTACCTAATAATGTGAAAACATGCTTAGAATGACATCACTTTGAATAAAAAGCATTGAATTTATTATTGAAGTTTTTCTCTCATCTACAGATGAAATTTGTTGAAATAATTTCTTACAAAGTTAGCAAAAATCTTAATTTGACTCAGAATTAATTTGATCCCAGATTAAGTCATACATAGCATTATCAAGAAACGTTTTTATTTTACTATTTATTCACACACGCAAGCACATACCCCTCCCCCCCCACTCTATCGTTTGAGTTGTGATGAAAAAATGAGACAACTACCATTGAAGTCACTAAACGGTTAAACAGCTCTTGTCTCATCAGAGCTCACACGCCACCGTAATCTTTGATCAGATGAAAGTGGAATGAATTTTGCAGAAGGCACTGTCTATGTGCCACAGGTGGAAAGATCCCTTGATCACTTAGTCGAGTTTCTTTCTCTTTGCTACTCATTGGGGGATTAGAAACAACGTCTCCAGGGACCTTGTTGCCATGCCAACAACTGGATCTCTAACACGCCCAACGAGCCACGGCCTAATGAAAGAAGTACTACCAAGCCTACTTCTATGATCATATTTTGTTTTCGCGACGTTTTATCTAGCGTCACCTGTCCAACGACTCGGTTTATTAACGGGAATATACACCCCCATTGTTATGGGTAACGGCTGAGTTTGACTGTCCCTCGTGAAATGATCTATGTACCGACCTTTATGGTCTGCAAATCAATTCATGCTGTGTCGAGCACGCTCACCTCTGGGATGAGGGAGGTTTGCTGCATAATGTTGCCCCGAAACTCATGTTTAAATCATTTACTGTTTCCAGAAAGACTGATGGAAGCAATGGAATTGTGAGTTGACAGTTATTTAGTGGGTAAAAGGAGTATAACGGGGAATGCATAGCACATTTATAGTTTTTGAAAATAATTGAAAATAACTTAGAAGGAATTAGTTTTGTTGTTGAACAGTTTTTTTTTCAAAAGTATTTTTTAATCGAAGATAACATTTATTAAGAACAGAAATATTAAAAATATAATCAATCTAAGAGAAATAAAGAGTGGTACTAAGTTTTTATGTTTGTTTTTGAAATAAATTATTTTTCTGAGCACCTATGTTCAAGCTTAAAAAGTACTTTTGCTTCAATGTCTGAATCGAGCAGTATATTTTTTTTCACGCCTCTGGAGGATAATTTCTGTAACTTCAATTCTCTAAGTTGCCGCATCACATGAAAATCATGCGTCTAAAGAAAATAACGAGTTAGCTTTTTTAACAGGAAAAATCATGTCTTAAACACATAAAAAAGGGAATGTGCACCATCACTTTATTTTCTTTAATTTATGTTGGTGCTTATTAGCATGCTATTCAAATGACTAATCGGATTACTATTACTACACAAATTACTATTCAAATTACTAATGAAAAATATTCAAAAAGCATGGAAATGACGATGTAGTTTTTTAAAGAGTAAATAATTTATGAAATCTCATGTAAAGAGAAATTTTAGTTTATTTTCCATTATCATAGTAAAAAATTTAACATTGAGTTTCTTTATACTTTATGAATAAATGATCTTACTCATTATTTTTGGGAGATGAAGCTTTCATTTTTCCATATTTCAGAAGTCGGAGCAAATGTTTGCTTTAATTATGTTATGATATGAATACATTAAAGGATTTCATGTAATTTGTATAGTACTACAAGAAAAAAACAGATTTTTATTCTTATTACAGCGAGAAATAAAATTTGCAAAGTATTTGTGAAAGAAAAAAAATTGTTTTTGAAATATTATTAGAAATTTATTATGAAAATTTTAAGATGTAAAAGAAAATTACGGTGCTTCAAAATTTTTCTTATTTATGACTATTCAATAAACCAAAGACCACATACAGAATGATATTCAGTTCATGAAATGCTGCTTACCTGATTTTGTGATTCGTGCCATAATGCTCATATTTTATTTTAAATTTTAAAAATATTTTAAGATTTGAAATGTTACGGGATTTATCAATATTAAATAAATACATTTGCTATATAGAGTTCCAAAATTTATACTTAAAAAAAGTGTAATTCTCCTCAAAAAATTTAATCGTAACTAAAAGATATTTAATCGACAATAAAACTCAATACAACAAAATTAATGTAATTTTACACATTAGAAAACGAAACCTGGTTATCATGATACAAGTTATGGAATTCAAAACATGGCAAAACTTTATTTCTGTACAACTCAAGATTAAATTCTATAAAACTTTTTAAACTTCAGTAGGGAAAAAAAACAAACTACGTTATCTTGCGAGCTCTATAGAAAGAGAGCTTTTATTATTAACTACGGTTATATTATTGTAGAGACATTTTGCTACGGTAAGTTGGAGATGATGGTCCCCCCTTACGTATCGGATAATATACGATTTAATGTGTGAGCAATGTAATCAATTTACGCCATGCATGTCACCACGTTTCACGAATGACTAACTCCTGCTAACTCATACGTTGGGTTTATGTTATAAGGGGTAGGAAAAGATTGTCGCTCGCTCGCTCCCTCCCCCCAATCTTTCTTTTCCCTCCGTTTTGACAAATTGAGTGGGGACGACTTTTTTTGTTGATGTTTGCTTTATGTCCCTCGGTATAACACAAGAAAGAAGAAGAGCATTTATAATAAGCAGAGACAGCGATTAATTGTGAACTTTGAAACTGAGATCAAATTTGTGCAAATAATCTGAAACATTTTTGTCAAATGTGGCAGTTTTTCATATGAGGGGTTAATGTATTATCTGCTAATGTAATATGATATATTCTTCATAAAACTGCGAAATAAAAGAAAATCAGAAATCTTTACTAATTCAGAAAGTTCTCAACTTTTTAAAGTTTTTTTTTTTCCATATGAATAAAAATCCAAAATGTATGCAATATTCTAAATGTATCGACCAATTAAGAATTAATGCCTCCTGAATGGAGCATTTACTTTCAAAAAATAAATGTATATTCAAAGTTAAATATATATTATACAATTGTATACATAAACGCGACTTTTAATTCATTATTAAATCTGAAGATGCTATAAATCGTAGTAAATAGTAAAAGTCTTCATAATAATGCTTATCATTTATTGATGACAGTTCAAATAACTTTTGATACGTCGGGTTTTATATCCATAAACTTCAGGTCGGATTTAAATTACAATCGTTGTTATATTTATCTTTGATTAATAGCATGGCTGAAAATGCAGTTTGTAAGGATAAAATATGTTGAAAGGTATTAAAACTTTTATTACTTTATGGGTAATATATTCATATCTTCCTTTTAATAAAATGAAATCCTTGTTACATGAAATATTTGAAAATTTATTGGACAGATAGAATGAGAATAATTTTATTTTAGGTTTCTAAGGTGATTTGTGTCTTGCTATAAACATGGAAATGATTTTATAAAAGGATAGTTTACTTTTTTGAAATATTCCAAACGTTTAAAAATAAACGTGACTTATACTTTTGTTTAAAAAGTAACAGTTCTTTAATGATATCAAAAGACTTAATATAATATTTAAATATTCCTGAAGGAAAGGATTAAAATTTATTATTTAGTTGTTCAACTGTTAATGATGATAAAATATATCCAATGATTCCTTTGATGAACATTACAGAAGCTCTCTCAATTGAATTTTATTCTTCATGATAATTATTTATTTCTCCTTATAAGTAATTTTAGAATTAAAATTAATTAAAGAATTCAGCTTAGAATTAAAATAAAGAACGTACAAGAATTTCGACATTCATTTCGTTTTAATATTGAGATGAACTGATTGCAATAATTGATTGCTGATGTGACAGTTAAATTAGATTATATTTACTTCAATTTATGGATCAACAAAGCCTGAGTTTATCAAGAGCTTACGCGCAACTTCAAGTATTAGTAGCGTTGCTTATTCACTTCAAATAGTTGGAAGTTTACTTCTGTAAACAACATCCACTTATTAATTAATTCTCTTTGAAAATGGATGAAACGAACTGAAAGCTTTACATCAGTGTTTAAATAATTTGAAATTAACAGATGTTCCTTTTATGCTTGTAATTCTATCGATCAAACATGTGCATATACTTTAAATACGAAGTCTTTTTGTTCTGTTTTTACATCTGCTTGTTAAAACGCTTCGCGGTATTATCTTTTGAATCAACAAAACAATTGTATGTTTGTTTATTTGAGATTAGAGAACATCGGTTACAGCTGCTCATTAAAAAGGACAACACATGCAGATCTTTACTGTAAAAATAAGTAATTGTGTAAAAATACATAATGGCATAGTAGTACGATTTGGATTTAGTATTTTGAAATAATTGATGAAGGTGCATTGTCCATCGAAGTTATCATTATATAGATGAAATGAAAGAGATTAAAAAAGGGCAAGGAAATTCCGAATTTTTTAAATTGTTTTCTTAAGTGTTTTTCTTTACATTTCCGTAGAGTCGAATTAATTTTATTTCTTACAAAACGTATCAAAACTCAATTAGTTTTCCATCTATGTTTATTTAATGATGGTTTTAAAATAATGATATGCCTGGTTTAGAAGATATCTTTAGAAAAAATTGGAGATGCTCATTAAATAATGCAGATGGAAAATAAATCTGAATTGTATTGTGATAAAACTCTTGATTCCATTCATTTGAAATGAAACTCAATAAACATGAAATTTTCTCGAACAATAGTATTGGATAAAAGAATAAATTGATATTTTAAAAGAAAAGGCTTTCTAAATTAAAAGAAAGGGGAAGAATAAGTACTGAAAGAGCCAAATTGCGAACTGCAGTTAAGATGTATCCTGATTTTGATCATTAAAAAATAAAAGAAGAAATTTCAGGAAGGACTAATGGAATCAAAATACGTTCAGAATCGTTATGTTTCACTTTCTCATCATCTTGAATGTATATAAATGTATTTATAGGGCTTGCAAGCATGCATGCACTGCATTGATGTATGCAAGTAAAAATTTGTTGGAATTTTTGGATGTTTGGCGTTCTTAGCAATAAGAGCCCTTTAAATTCATGAGAATGAGATATAATGCTATTTTTTCTGAATGATAATTTTGTTGAACACTTTTCGTATGTGTTTCTTTTGATATTCCTTGACTTACTTTATGATATGATACTTTCTTTATACAGAGTTCTAATTGCCTAAATGAAAATGTTAAACGCCTGGATAAAATCGTTTTAAATCAATCCAAATTGATCAGACACGAAACTTCAAAATGTCTAAAAAATCCAAAAATACAGACATTCTGAGAACGAAATGAAAACACTAATGACTGACAATGGTGGATTACTTGAAAGATGATAAGAAATATCACAAGTAAGTTCTTTTGACAAATAATTTTCCTGTTCAAAATCTTTTCTGTGAAAGTAATAAAATTATTAATTGCGGAATAAACGAGAATAATTGCATTTTTAAGAACTTTTATAATTATAAAATTGTTATTCGTTTTTATTTAATTGGTTATCAAGCAATGTTTGCTATATTTGCAACTTTCAGTTACAAGGAATAGCAATAGAACTCAGTTATAATCATAAAAAATCAAAAAATGTGAGAAAAAGTCTCATAAAATTATATCTCTTGGTATTATAAATATTGTTTATCATTAATGTGTAACTAAAAGTTTAACAGTTTTCTACTAAAGTAATATGGATTATTCAAAAAAAAAATATTTTTTTTGAGACGTATTTAATAATAGATACAAAATACTGAATGCAATAAACTCAGAATTTATATTTTATAAATTTGTATCATCATAGATAATTTTGACTCTTTTAAATTGAACCAAATAATCAGCCCTCCTATAAAACAATAAAACAATTTGTGGAACATTATTATGGCTCATAAACAAAAGTTACCAATAATGATGAAAGATTCGCAAATAGTAAATTGATTGAAATTTAGACACATGAGCACTTTTTAGAAGAATATGATGGCATAAAAATCTTTTACAATATTAGAAAGAATCAATAGTAATTACATTAAAAAAGTACATGCAAAATATCAGTTAATTAAGAATCAGTTAATTCGACATGCAAAATATCAGTTAATTAAAGAAATCAGTTTTTAGTTATCTACTTAAACAAAAGTCAACCTAACATATTCAAGCATATAAACATGAATTAATTAAATGATGCTGACCTTTGTACTAACAGTTTAAAGTATCATATAACTGACAATGCAAGCTAAGTAATTGATAATATTACATACACCTAAAAACCATTAACTGAGAATTCGAGAAATTAAATGAACTTCCAATGGGACATGACAACAGCTAAATGCATTCCAGGAAACCCCTTTGTGTAGATACAAAACAAATGGAAATGATCGAAGTTAACATTAATTAACAACGTTTTATTTGACACCTAAACGGCCTTTTTCATCTGACATAATGGATAGTAAACAATGTAAATGGTATTGGTGCTATTGATTAGCTACAAAAATTGTTTTCCCAGAGTTTAAGGAAGAATAAATTAATTCTATTGCAAAAATTGTTTCCCTAGAGTTTATGGGGGAATAAATTAATTCTACAATTAATTCAGACAAATGGAAAAAGGAATTGAATTTGTTCCGCTTCTTTCGTTTTCATCACATTTCAAATTAACAATATTTCAACTGTTTTATAACATTGGAGTAAAATGGTGCAATTTATTACAATCGGAAAGAATTACTGAAGATTAAAATGTTTGATACAGTTTTATTATGGCTCATAAACAAAAGTTACCAATAATGATGAAAGATTCGCAAATAGTAAATTGATTGAAATTTAGACACATGAGCACTTTTTCGAAGAATATGATGGCATAAAAATCCTTTACAATATTAGAAAGAATCAATAGTAATTACATTAAAAAAGCACTCTCGCTCCCTCTCTGTATTTAGAATTAATTTTTTTTCTTTTTAAATAAGGTATGTGATAATATTTAATACAAAGAAATTAAGCATTAGAAAGAGTTACATTAAAATAAATTCCATAGATTAATGACAAAAACTTTGTCATTAATTTGATTGAAAGTTCTTTAAATTATATTACGTTTCTCAGTTTTTTTAAACGTCTTTTTTTAAAATGTTACTACTCATTATAATTTCTGTTATATATTTAATGTATGAAATGAAAAATAGGTCTTAAAAATTTATAGGAACAGCTAGTTTAATAATTAATATAGTAAAATATCCATGCTGATGAAAATGCTTTTTAGCACAGTGGTTCTATAATCTTATATACAGTTTAGTTTCAGATATATGTATAAATATGTAAAAATTGAATTCAGGAAAATAAAATTTAATTTATACCAAAAATGATGTAATACCAAAAATGCGGTAATAAAATCTTCTCATTTAGTTCTTGTCGTTTAATTTAAATAAGAAAAATGGTTTATTACTTGCTTATTTAATTTGGTTTTGATAATTCAGTACTTTCATTAAATGACAAAAATATTCGATGCTTTCCATTATTTCTGTAATACAAGTTTTTCATTTTCTACTCTGTTTTATTATTTATATATAACTATCCGTACAGTAATAAAAACATCACATATATTTACAAAATTTAACCACTTACAAGATAAACAGAAGGCGTAATTACAAATTCGAAATTATGTAAACAGATGTTAATAAAGAGTTTAAATAAGCAGAGCTCAGGAGTTCCAACAGATTATTATAAAAAAGAATCCTGCATCTCTTGTCAAATTCAATCTTGCGAGAGTCTTTTTTTTTAGATTTATGTTTTTTGGGTTAAGTTTTGAAACATGTGTTGACACAGTTTTTATTACAAAAAAGTCTTTCAAAAATTTTAATTTCCGCTGCGTATTTATTTATTCTGAATATGAAATAAAAAAAATAAGTTTTTAATTCCAGTTTTGAATATATTTCCAGAAACTTCTTAACGAAAAAAAGTCAAGCGAAGAAAAATGCTTTCCATTATTCAAGATTATGGATTGCTTCAAAAACCAAATAGAAATTCAAAGAAAAAAATCGTTCAAAAGAAAGTATGTAGGTCTCGGTGGATTTAATTATGAAAGTGTTCAAAAGTGAGAGTAAAAAATCACCCAATTTCAAGAGCTTATTACTTTTGCTCTCGAGCTTATTCTTATGGAATGAACAGTTGCTGTTGCCAGATGAAAAAGAAATGAAAGATATTTTCTATTTCGTTAATCATTTTTTATTTATTTATTCATAAGTTAATCATGAAGTGCGATTTAAAATTCTTGAATGTTACGATCTCAATTTGCAGCAAAAAGTAAGAATGATTCTTGCATATAATGCATTCATAATATTTTTTTTAATTATATTACCAATCTGTATTGTTTGCTTTCATCTGTTTGAAAGGAGCATTTATTGTTTATTTCCCAATTTAACAGAACTGTCTAAAATAAACAGATATGTAACATGAATTTATTTTTTAAGAGTATTGTTTTTCTCATTTGATTAAAAAAAGCCAGAGTGGCTCTCTGTCTTGGCAAGTAAGATTTAAAATGATTTCTTTGCTTTATATTGATTAGAAATTTTCTGCTTTTCTTGTGCTTAAAATAGAATGAGCCGTTAGACAGTTTCAAATGATTAATGATTGTTATAAATTAATATAATGTTAATTTGTAGATCGAAAATACCTGAACTAACTATTATACATATTAACTATCATAAAATGATAACAAAAGAGATTAAATAAAAAAAATTTAAAGCAACCCAATGAATCAAATATTGTTAATGATTGACACAGTTATCTCCTTCTGTCTGTATTCAAAGACAAAAAGAAAAAAAAAATTGGGGTAAAAGTGGAGCACTTTATTGCTTTGAACATGATTATTGCAAACATAAATTTATTTTTTATTGTTTAAAAAAAATAATTTTTTCTTATTATGTAGTGATTTCCAAGCAACTGAGCGTGGTATTTCACAATCGCAAATAAATTCGCTTTGATTTGGAAAGAAATGCAAATCTAAAATAATAAATCAGGAAATATTTCGAAATTTAAAACAAGGCTGTTTGTAATCTATGATGCTTTGTCTATAGTCAATTTACATTAAAGACTGTTGCAGACAAGCACAAAGTTATAATTTTGTTGACTTGGTAAAAAGTTATTTATTATTAATACTTTTTTTAAAATGTAAAAAAAAGCTTTACAATTCTGATTTTATTGGATAAATAAATTTATTTCACTGAAAGAAGGGAAGCTGAAATTATTGGTTTGTTGATGGAGTTTAATAGCGCAATATCCATATTTGGAAAAGTTGCGCTGTATCAGCCATGTGAGCAGAAATTGAATACATAATTATTATTATTAATAATGTATTAAAAGAAGCTGAAATGATATTTAAAAAATCACTTTATTGAAAAAATGTGGAACTTTTTAACTTTGGTTAACTTTTAATTTGGCTGATGGCGATAAAACTGTCTAGCCGTCACTGCTTCAGTACTAATGTTTTTTAAAGTAGCTTTAAGAACTTTTTTTTAAAAAATCGCAAACTTTTTTATGAATTTCCCATCCCCACCCTCGCATTAAGTTTAATAATTGAATTTTTCTGGTTTCGAGAGTTGACTTCATTAGTTAAATTTGAAAGTGCGTTATCCCAATATCAGACATAACCTTGAAGAAAAGCAAAAACGATGTTAAATAAGAATAATTTTTAAAATATACTTTCAATGATATACTAAATAGGGGAAATCATTATTTATATCTTTTTTTACATTTTTATTTATTTTAATTTTTTCCCTACATTTTAATGACTAGTTTAGAATTCATAGCAATAAATATTACGGAGTCACTTAATTAAAAATTTCATTAATTCACTACCAGGTGTCACTACTAGTGCGGATACAAAATAAAAGTGAATTAATAGATTTGATGATTATTAAGGAGAATATTTAAATAGTTTATTGTCATCAAGATTGTCCATGTGTACAAAATTTCAAAACTCTAGTACATTAAAGAGTGAAAAATCTAGTACAAAATTGCATTTTTACAAATAGATTATAAGTCAAGTTAAATTGAAGCACATTTAAGAAGATTTAGAATTTAACTATCTGGGTATTTATTGAGCTCGATAGTTTATTAAAATTTTGCACTATAGTTTGCAGGAATTGAATTTAGATAAATTATTGAATAAAAAATTTATGTAACTCTAAATATTTTTATAACTGTGATCTACGGGTTGTATATTTCATTAGTTAACATTGAACATTTCATTAGTTCATTAGTAACTTTAATGGATTAGAAAATACCTGCGATTTCTTAACATTTAATAGAGCAATTATTTTCTGATAGATACTAAAAATTAGAAAGTAATATATAAAGATTATAATAATTAATGAAGATAAAAAAAGGTCAATGATTTTCTAATATTCTTCACTATCTTTATCTCTCTTTCTACTTATAATAAAGATAAATGTGTGTTTGTGTATGTGTGTATTGGCTCTCTACAGGCCAAACCATTTGACCTAGAACTTTCAAACCTGGTATATACATACTTTGGAGTATGGGAATGTGATTCTCGGAGAGGTTTTTTGAAACTTTAATTAGTTCGTTGCTTTAATTTTAATTAATTAAAAATTAAGAGAAATTGTGTTGTTTTCCTGCGATAATTTCTGAAAATAATACAGCACAAAAATGATTTTTACATCGTACTTAAAGTACAAAATTATTATCTTTTTAAGGATACCAATGTTATAACCTATAAATTAAGTTCATTTTTTTAATGAATTAAAAAATTATTTTAACTATATTTTCCAGTCATTTATTCCGCACAAAACAAACTTAACCTGCACTAAGCTAAGTTTCAAATACCTGTAATGGGTAAGTGCTTCATTTCCTTTAAAATATATAGATTTGACAAATGTTGAGAAATAATTCTTCGCGTATTGATGCTAAAACAGATAAAAGTTTATTTCAAAACCCATCAAAGGATAAGTTCCTTCAAAACATGCGACTTGAATATCGGCTCTCGATACTCATGAGGAAACTCTAATTTCAAGAAAAGTATCCGAAACAGAAATCAAGGAATATGATTCTCAGTAGCGTGATAAATATTTGAGCTCGAAATTGGGTGTACTGCTTCAAGTTTAAAATTAACTTTTCGTTGAAGACAAATTTCGTTGCTTAAAATTAGAATTAAAAAAAATTAATTTGATAATTATTTAAAGGAAATATAAGACAAAAAGTAATTTTTTTCGGAAATTTTCTTACTACTAATATATATGTAGATATTTCTATTAAAATAACAGCAATGAGAACAATTTTACAGGGAAAAAACTGCCAAGTAAAACTCTAAACATTCAAAAAACTTTTGATGCATTGTTTCAAGTCAAATCAATATGGCAATTACCTAAAATGAATATCACAGGATAGAAGATATGTTGATTTGACATTTTTTTTTATAACTGAATTTGTCAAACAAGTTATTTCTGTTCTTATAATACTGCTCAGAAGGACATTACAAAAAAATTACCTAGTGTCTCAAGAAATACCTTGAAAATCTTAAGAAAAGAAACTGCTTTCTGCTTTAAAATTTATAGGCTATTTCCTTCAACCAGAAAGGGACTGAAATTCGTGATAAACAACGGACCATATGTTACTGTTATTCTTGTAGCCCTGGCTTCGTCAACTTATAGGTAGACAAAGTTCGCAAGCTTAGATACTTATAGCAGAGAAAACCCAGGCCCATTTTTGTTTCATTACGTGGGATTTGGGCCATAACAAGGGCAAAAAACTGAATAAACTCTTAGCATATTTAAGAGGGGTGTTGTCTTCTTTCAGGAATTTTTCAAAGAAAACTGAAGAACTTTTACGTTATACGAAAGGGATATTGAGAAAAATTGCAATACATGAGATCAACTATTGTGCTGCAATTTAACTTACGCTTTTATTCAATCAGTTATTTTTAAGAATAAGTCTCCGATTTGAATTTAAAAACTTCAAATTAATATAATTTAAAGTACGATCTAATTCAATCAAATATTTTTTAGAATAAGGTTCCGCTTTGAACCTGAAACCTTTATCACCAATTTGACTCTGTTGTTTCCTTCAAATTTCTTTCAACATATTCAATATAATAATTTTATTATTCTTAAAATTGTTATTTACACTAATAATAAATGATTTATGAATATTAATTTCCCTTTACACATTTTTCGCTTCTCTAACACAAAATATTTTATATAGAATTAATTTAATTATTTGAGATTAACATCAGTATTATCTGATATCTACTTACAATACAACGCAGCAACTTCAAACAAATTAAATATACTACTTATCAGGTTTATATTATATTTATTTTTCAGTTTCTTAATATTTCGTTTCTTTTTGAGAAAGAAATCGAGAGAATCTCTCTTCTAAATTATCACCCAGTTCTATATTTTAATCAAACTAATTACAGAATACGCATTTACGAAGATTAACGATCTCTTTTCATCAAAAAGGTTGAAAAAATTACTTGTAAAGAAAATCGAGATAAAAGAACCTCCTCTCAACTTTCAATGCATCTAGATTTAACTTGGAGTTCTGAATGACAGTAACGAAAATGAAATCTATTTTGATCAAACGCTTAAAGCATAAGCTCAATCACAGAAAAAAAGTTCATTTCATTAATTAGTGAAATATGAATATATTAAATTTATCGAATGATTTCAAATTACCATAATTAAGAATTTTACGCAGTTCCAAAGATACAAAAAAAAGTCAATTAAGATTAATTAGATGAATAGATAATGTGATTCAACTGCTTGATTGAAAAGCCATTAATTTCCAATTGCTTGATATTTTTATTTATTCTATTTATTTATTTCGATAGTAAAACATTTTTTCTTTTTCACATCATAACTTTTTCGAATAGCTACACCTAAAAATATGAAAATTGATTTTTATGTTACGTTATATACTAAAAATGGAAGAAAAAGGCCGAAATTTTTTTTTTAAATTAAGCCACTTTTTATCTATTTGTTTGTAAATCAAAATAAGCAACAACAAAATTCGGAGATTTCTTTTCTAAATAATTTTATTTTTACTACGAAAACGATTGTCAGCATAGAAATATGTAAAAATAATCCAATTTTGTGGATTTCCTCAATAATTTTTTAAAAAATTAATCTGTGTAAGACATGACAAGGAGGCTTATCCATTTAAAAAATAATCTCCCATTTTAAAGAATATCTAAATCAAACTCCGTTGTATTATTTTTATTTAACCACACTAACGCCAGCCGATTATGTACATGTTTCAGCATCTATTTTCAGCTTGTGAGAGATATGTTTTAAAATTATTTTCGAAACGTTTATAAGCAATATATTTGAAAAATTGGGCGACTAGCTATTTACAAATTACCTTAAGTTAAAAAGAGACATCATTTTTGATAAAAAATTTATTTATAGCTCTCAAAAAGCTTCATTCCATTTGTTAATTATACACGAATTTGTAAGCAAATATAGGCTTATGCATAACGAGCAAATATTTTATATAAATTTGAAAGTTTATGAGTATAAAAGGACCATTGAATAAAATCCAAGAATATTCACAAAAAATGTATTTAGAATTTAGGAAGATAAATAGCAATCTTTTATAAGTTTCATTTCATATATTCGGAGAATATAACTGAAATATTGACTATTCTAAATGGCCAAAGAATTATTGGAATCTAAGCGAAAAGCAAACTGACTGTGTTGACTTAATTATTTAAGATTTCACCAGATAAAAAATCTGATAAGATTCAGTCATTCAATCAGTTTTGTTTTTAAAATTCACTGAGAAAGCATAAGTATGCCTTCTGCAACAGCAGTAGAGGAAGTTTAAAGTTGGAACATAGTGACAAATCAGGTTAGTGAGCTTTTATTAACAAATTGATGTCAAAAAATTTGGAAATAGGATAAAAAAAAATAAGCAAGATAAAAAATAAAAAAGTTTCTAAGAAACATTTTCATAATTCTATTTAAATTAAAAATTATTATTTTGATTAAAAAGCTGGAGATCAAAGCGAGATTGTAAAAGTCTGAAACTCTGATAGAATTATTTTAAGCAAATTTTCATTAATTTAAGACTTTTCCTCTTTATGATATTCAATGTCTTCTAAGTTTTTGTTAAAATATTTTTCCTTCTAAGTACATTAATGAAACAATACGTTTAATTTATATTATTTTCAATTTTATTCATCCATTTCTGCTCTTTAATATATTTAATAATTCAGTATCATAAAAAATATGGAATCTTAAAATAATTTTTTCTCAAACTCAGTACCAGATGGCGCCCCGCACACGAATAATATGGATATCACGAATACGGAGGAATCTTAAAATCGGTTTTCCGCAAATTCGTTCTCAAATGGTAACCCTAGCGGCGACAAAAAAATTAAGTTAAAAGATTTATCAAAAATTAAGGGTAGAGAATATTAAAATGTATTTTTAATAGAGAGAGCAAAGCTGGCAAAATTTAAGAATGCTAGAGAGGCAATTCTAAGACCTAATTCCATATTTACAAACATGAAATTCACAAAAATGAAGGAAAGTACGCTAGATAATTGCATTAAATCTGTTAAAATTTTAGAAAAATAATTTAATGCAACAGATTTCTTTTTATTCTCTTACATTTACGTGAAAATCGTCCCCTACCTCCTTGATATTTCTATGTTTGAAGAATAGAGCAAAAAAATCAAGCATATCTCAAACAGGGAAAGAATATTTCCGCATTCATTGACTTGCTTCTCTAAAAAAGAAAAGTTAACATAAAAATGAAGGCAGAGTTTTTGTAGCAAATTTTAAGACGGCTAAAAAGGACCTAAATTTTGCTCTTCACCCTTAAAACGTGCTTAACATACATATGAATACTTTTCGAGTCAAAACACGTACATGCATTTGAAGTATATCGTCTCGTGTCCTTTAAGAATTTTAGTTTTTTTATATACGGTTAGAAGAATATATTTTTTTCCTGTAACATTATTGGATGATTCCTTCTTGTAAGAAATTTTTATTTAAAATTCAAGAAAAGACGGGAGAATTTCAGTGTAAAGGAAGAAGATGAATATGTCAATATTAAACCTAGTGAACTTCGGAGAAAGAAACAAGATGTGTAAATAGTAGGGCAAAATATAAATTCGCTCTCGGAAGTAAAATTTTTAGTTTTTCGGTTCAATAGTTAGCTTGTATCTTAACGTTATATACATATTTTTAGCAGTTTTTATATAATATTTATTTCAAATTAAAAAGGCTTTCTTTACGTGATCGATAATTCAAGAAAAAAGAAACCGCATTAAAACAGCAACGGCAAACTTGACGCTCGAGGAATAAAAGTGACAAACGTTGTTAAATACCATAAGCGGAAATGTCAGGAAATTGCAACAAATTATGTCAAAAATGAAGTTTTCCTTAATCGTTTATAAAGTTTCTTTTTACTAGTACCAATATTATTTTAAACGGTATTTGTTTTTCTATTCTTTTCGCCATGATCCCAGTCTATATAAGTAAGTGCATGGAAAACATTTAAATAGGTTAATATTAATTTTACTCTGAATTTTTATAATTGAATTAAAATTTTTAATAGTTTACTAAAAATTTCTATGATTAAAACGCTTCAACTTTTAATATACAATGAATAAGATAAATTATTTTATTAATTAATAATAAAATTATTCCGATTGTATTTTGAAAAGATAAAGAAAGCGTTACAAATTCGTTTTATTCACATTTTAGAATACAATTTTGTTTCGAAACAATTTTTTTACATTCTAATTTTTATTTTCTTTTAAGGTTCAAATTACTAACAACATTCAACTTACTTCTTTTTGAAAAAAAGTAAGTGATTTTATGACTCTCTTAAAATTACTAAAATTATTTAATCTTCTATAACATAGTTCTCAACTTAAAAATGGAAATTATCGTGAAATGGCTGATTTCTACTATGTATATCATATTTTTGCAACGATAAAATTTAAGCACGTTTTATTAGAATTTTGTTTAGATATTTATGTTTTTTACTTCATAACTAATTTGTTTCCTTTTCAGGTGATATGATGATAATTATCGACAAAAGAATATTTTGAAGACAAAAAACGCTTTTAGTAAAACCAAATAAATCCATTTTAACACATTTACAGAAGGAATCATAAAACAAAACACACACAAAAAAAATCTAATGAAGTGCTTAAGACAACAATGTGTAAAATTATTATGCTTTTTATAAAGAATAATTTTTTTTAACAAATTGATATCTTCTGAACAATTTTAATTAAAAAGTTCTGAAAAAGTTAAACTTTCTGGATCAGCCAAGAATTTATCTTATCGAAAACTATAAAGATAAACTGTCTGAGTATGAAATTTAAATGGCAGCTGCTGAGAATACATTGAGACGATGAATCTAACAGCATTAATATCATAAATTAATAATAAATCAAATCTGATCTTCAAAATGATTAGGTATATGCATTGTTCAAGAGATAAAGAGTTATTTAAAAGATAGTAAAAAAATATTAACTGTTGCCAACCGGTCAGCAAAAGTTTTGATAATTAGAGGTAAGAATTAATCAACATTTATTTAAAGAATATTTTGGTTAATGTAATTTCTTGAGTACTAAGTCTTTTGAAAGTATTGGATAAAACATTCAGTACAAACTTTGTCTTCTCATTAACCTTTAAATGATTTAAATAATGCTTTAGACGGTATTGAGAATCAATGTTTAAGAGATTAAACTCTAAATTATTTAAATAATAATTTAAAGATTAAGGAAAATAAGCTCATTAATTTATATACTTGTTGTTCATTGTTAATAATAGTTAATAATTATTCAAAATCCATCTAAAAGATATTTTGAGATATGTGAACTTCTTGAACATAATGTCTTTCGAATGTAATGAATGAGCCTTTCAATAAGAATTTGTTTCAATAAGAATTTGTAGTGGAAATAAATAATACAACAAGTATAAAATTTCCACCAAATTTAATATATCTTCTCATTAAACTGTAATTTTAGCAAACTTTAATCCATTGAACCCAAGTGCGCGAATTAATACACAAATACATTTGTCGTAAGCAATAAATTTCTGAATAAAGATATGATATTATCTCGAGTGTTCTTTATTAGAGCAACAAACTTTTCAAATGTGTTGAAATCTTTCATTAAAAGCATTTGAAAGCAAACTCTTAAGTTCACTTTATTAAAGATTTTCAAAAGAGTTCATTTATCCTAAATCAATATTTAGTAAGCAGTTCTCGAAATCTCTTTCTACGTTAATTTAATTCATACTGCAGTTATTTGAAATTGGAAGTTTCAGCTTAATAAGCGGCTCAGTCGTTTATAAAGTGAGTAGAAATCTCAACAAAATAATGATGCTCACAGCAGCAGATGTTATTCCGTTTTAGAATAACAGAACGATTTGAAATACAATAACTGCGTTTGTCACCTGTTTAGAAAATCATATTCCAGTTTCATTTATTTTCAATTTAAAGCAATGGGAGAAAAAATTGGCTAGGAATGCCTCAAGCGTTTAAGTTATCAAATTTGTTAGGATTTAATGAAATATTTCTTTTGAGAGAAATTTATGCCATTTAATGCTTTACATGAAATAGTGTTTACAATTTTGGTTGAAAATATTAAATATTTATACAAATACTTACCTGAATAAAAATAAATTATTTGCATTAAAAAGTGCTTTAATGCAGTTTGATGCCACGTCTTGTTGATGCAGAAACTTACCTTGGATGACTTCATGTAGAATTTCTATGGCGCCTGAATATGTGTTTCAGTGATTGATTTAAAAAATAGTCATGAAAAAGTACTTGTCAATGCTGATAATGAATTTTTATAAAAATAAACAACGAAAGCATATCTGATAGCCTTGAAAGACCTTAAGCCCTGAAATAATCAAATTATTTGCAGAAAATATAAAATCTTTTGAATATTAATAATTTGAAACCACTTGGATCTCTTCACTATACTTTTCTTAACCAACATACTTTCATTTTTAAGCTCACTTTATAATATTGAATATTTTATAACCACAAGATTGTTCATACACACACACACACACACACACACACAAAAAAAAAAAAGGGAGCTGCCAACCTTAAAAAGATTAATCACACAAACTATAATTCGATTAACCTTTTTAATCTTACATCATAACTAGTTTATTCTTTTACTTAAAAAAAAGTTATTTTTATTATACTCAATGTTTTTGAAATAAAGATCAATAAAAAAACATAGCACATGTATGATTGGAGGGAGGGGGGTTGAAGAGGGAAAGAAATTAATAAAAAATGGGCACGGTAATGAATAACGCTCAGCTTTTCAAAGAACTGAGTGGAAGGAAGTAATTACACAGAGTTACACGTTGCGTGAGATCTCCTGCACCTGTAAAGCATTGTAATTCGACAAGCATATAATTTTCTTATTTCATAAGATAATTTTCCTCAGTGATTGTAAAAGAATATATAATTAAAAAGTGCCACAGAGGAAGCAACATATTATTTCTGTTTCCAAAAAGATTCAATTAAATAAGAGCTTCAAGCATGAAAACCATATTGTAAGAATCAATTAAAAAGAAAGAAGTCCAACTAAAATGTTAGAAGTGCAGAACCTGCAAATGGAAAACAAATTAATTTTATTAAACTTGTAAAAATAGATTACATATAGTGGATTTATAACAATCTTTTTATGTACTTTACAACGTGAATGCATAGATGAAATTATAAGAAGTGAGGAAACAGAATAAGTAAATGATGAGATGTGTTGATAATTTCATATAAAATTGTATCAAGTTACAAATTTAGGTGTTTGGGACAAAAATTCGGTTAGAAACATTCAGTTAGTTTTTTTTAATATTTAGCAGCAGAATATAGCTGAAGTAAAATATTTTAATGGCTACTGTGAATGATTTTCTATTTCAAAATTACTTAAAGGATGAAGTGTTTATTTTATATAGAAATATAATAGTAATGTGTGATGAGAATAATGTCATTACAATATCGACGATTAAATATAGTGGAATCCTTACATCTCGTGGGATAAGTTAATACATGATAGGAAATCGAAATATATGGGCATGTATTTTCAGACGAACTTTTGCCAGTTCAAAAATATCTGTAAATTGCAACTCGCTTAATGTAAACGAATATTAACGTTCTTGAATCTATCAGCTTGTATGCATGTTCTTGAATCTATCAGCTTGTAAGCAAAAATTAAAAAAAAAATAATGTGAAAAAGTTGAATTCATCTTATGCGTAACACGAGTTTGCTTGTAGTTCTAGTCGCAATTGTTTTGTCATATTATATAAATTTTAGTGAATTCTGTTATATTTGAACCCAAAATATAGGAAAAAAAAAACTTTTCCATTTGCAGCAATATCTTTCATTTTCAAAGAAAAAGTACTCAACAAAATCGAGGGAACTTACTTTTGAGATTTCAAAGCCTCCAACAAATGCTAAAATTTTTTCAATCTATATGCATTAAAAAAGCAATTTTTATAAGTATTTTGTAAATTTTCTACTTTATTTTTTAGTTAGCAAATGGAGTTGAAGAATATAAATAGAATACGCAGCCCATTTGAAGAATTTTCGCTATAACTTTTTTCATCATTCTGAGGGTCTCAACTCAAATATGAGTATAGGGAATAAAGATGTTCTGTGCCCTAGAATTGAAAATATTATCTCTTGTTATTCATCAGATCGCTAGGGGAATTGCGAAAAGGGACATTTGCTGAACGAATGCCCCTTCCCCCTTCCGAGGATTTAATGCTTACACGATGAACAACTGCGTAACCGATCTGTATGCAGGAAGTTTAGTTCTAGCTTCTCTTTTTGCATAGTCGGTATGTATAGGATGATTTATTTCCGGAGGATTTATTGTGGTTAGGGAATTAATCGTAATTGCCGTACGTGTTCAGATGTGTGAATCTCTGGATTAATCAAAGATTTTCAACTGCAGATGCATTTATTTATTAACTGGCATCATTAAAAATTGGCAG
The DNA here is from genome assembly GCF_947563725.1 of Argiope bruennichi. Classification (NCBI taxonomy): domain Eukaryota; kingdom Metazoa; phylum Arthropoda; class Arachnida; order Araneae; family Araneidae; genus Argiope; species Argiope bruennichi. The sequence continues at coordinate 56,141,063 of NC_079162.1, forward strand.
CATAACTTAAATTACATAAGGAAATGACTAGTTTTTTCATGATTTTAATAGAAGAGCATATAAGACTTAAAATGATTAGAATTCTTTTATACATTTTTCAGAATCATTTATTTCTCCGCAAATGAATTGCTCTAAGTATTATATAATTAAGTAGTGTCATTTTACTATGTACATCCATATCATAAATGGGGATCTAGCTGTATTAAAATGTTTCTATATAGTTTTTGTTAGTAAATGCTAAGGAAAACCCTTTTCTAAAGACAGAACAATTGCTCCGAAATAAGGAAAATGTACTTGAAACGAAATATATTAATCTATAGTGATAATATTAAATTAATTTTATGAAATTAATTCGAAGGAAAATTCATCTTCTTAAACTTTATCTTTGAATCAAATTTAATCGTATCTCATTGAATTTTTTGTTACGTTAACATAATTTGCTACTTTATTAGAAACATTGATTATATTCGAAGTTTAAATAAATTTATTCACTGTAATGTGCATTTTTATTTATGTGCAGTTATTGTTGTGTATGGTTTATAAATATAAAATGTAATGAATTATTGTTTTCTTTACAGTTAAAATGAAACTGCTCTCAATTCTCTTATAAAAAACTTCCAAATTTGTTCTAGGTTTCTTTGATAAGACTTTTTCCCCCGTTATTTAATGATTTATGTCACCTTTTCAGGTTATTAAGTAATATCTAATTTCTATAAAGGCCCGTTTCAAAATGAATATCTGTAGTTTCCTGCATTTTGATTCATGCTTCTATTATTCATGGTGTATTTTGCAACCAAACTACGAGTAATTTGAGCCACTTAATTCTGGTATTTACTTCAAAAATTAATTTTATCTTTAACTATGGTTCAGATTTGTATAAAATTAAACTTCAAGGTGAATAGGGAGTTTTTATATCTTTATAGATAATAAAAATTATGAAAAGATTGTCTAATAACTATGTTATTGTGTATACTTTCTCTTCGAATCATTATGCTTGTGCTTTCTCTGTTGTACCCAGGATATCGAATGCAATTTCAGCTTTATACCAAACAGAAAAATATCTCGAATTGCTATTTCTCATATCAACGAAAATAACTTTTTTATACATGAAGTAAAATAATTTTATATGATATAATTATATATTTGGATGTGTTTAATACGTAAGATAGTTGTTACATATTAATTATACATAAATCTGAAGCGTAAGTTGTGATACTATAAAATAGAATTGTAAGAATTGGCAATTCTTAAATTGGCTTTGATTAGTTTTTATAATGGATTAGTCTTCAGCAAAATATAAAAGTACTAATATCGTGTTTCCTAACAGAATTTAAGCCTCAAATACAAGTTTTGATATTCAAATCTGCGTAGTCGAATTTAGCTTTTGCTCCATAAAATCCAACGAACTAAAACCTAAATCTGATTTTGTTTATTTATTGTTAAAATATTTTTGAAGTGGAGTAAGGTATTTGAAATAAATAAAATATCTTTATTAAATGAATCTTCTTTTTAAAAAATTGCATTTTTCTTTTAGTAGATATGTTCGATCTTTCTCAAAGTGCTTCAAAGAATCTTTCTGAATAACTAACTGTGCTGACAGCATTTTTCTACACTTAAAATGTTTTCCAACTCAACTGGAAATGGATATATAAGTCAGCTATGTGCTTCTTTGAATTATTTGACAAAAATGAGATATTTACAAGACATATATTTTCCAACTTTTAAAGCAAATTTAATTAATCATTTGATGAATACCGTAATCACTGATTTTGAATTTACATTACAGAATAAGCAACAATAACACATTTGATACCGTAAAAATTATTTATTTTGTAAGATAAATTTAAATGTTAATTCACGCTGGCATTTGAGAAGTTAATTTGCCAAGAGAAATAAAGACTAAGTGCTCTGGTATTGATATTATATATAGAAATTATATGACTATGTAATAGATCTAGTCTGGATAAAAGATTAAAAGTACAAGTGAATTTATAATACGGGTTGATATTATTCATTTATTCGAACAAAAATCTTCACTTTTTGTTAAGTACCGTAAACTAGATTAATATTGACTAAAAAAACGATAAAACGCAAAATTATAATCATATTCTATACATTCTTCAACATTATATACATATATATTAACTTTAATATAAAATAAAATACTTTTTAACCCATTGCTATATATTTAGTATTTCAGATTCGATCATCAGACATTCTTTATACGGTTTACAGACGTTTGGAAAGAAGCCAACATTTTCCTTGGCAAAGTTCAACTACTAAACCTTAAGAACTGATTCATGGTTTTATTATTTTTTTAGTATGATGTTATGGAATACTTGTTGGAAAGGAAAAATAACTTGTTGCTTTGGAAGATAACGGTTTATGAGTAACAGCATCCATTTTTTTGAACTCCGGTATTTGATAAATGCTTTCTCTATTCAAGTACACTTTGTGGTAAAGTGCCGTATAATGCAAGCACGATTTAGAAAAATGAATAAATATATGTTATCTTTCAATAAAATTGAATTGTAAGAATCATATTTTAAATAATTATTTCTATTTACCCAGAATAGAATATTAAACCTGTACTGTGCAATGGAAATACGGACCGAAAAACGAATCATACTACCTTTCACACAGATATCCATTATAATACCCATTTTGATTTGTGCTAAAAACTTACCTCTTGATCCCTGGATCTTGAACTTTACTTCTACAAAATTCTGTTTTTCTTCCATAAGAATTTTAAAAAATCTAATTTTTTATTTAAATTAGATTACTAATATTCGTGTATGATGTCTAAATAAAATTTATCGCATTATGCTCTTAAAATCAATAATAATTTTGAAAGCATACAGATATTTCCTTTAAAAATCAGATTTGTAATAAATATGGCATATATTTAATTATTTTTCCAATTAGAGAAAATATCTGGCGATAATTTAAGTGATTCTTGTTTTTAAAACCAAATTATTTTTAATGTATATAACTTAATTTTTTAGTTGTTACAATTCAACATCAAAAATTGAATTTAATACCTAATAAATAATGAATATCAAATGTAAAAGTTTATTTAAATGTAAATGTTTTCTTGTGTGAAAAAAATAACCAAATATTATTCGTTTCGATTTCTTGAAGATATAAAAAATCAAGAGCAATGCTTATATAAATGATTACGATACCAATGAAATTAATAAAAGTTTAAAGTATTTCTTCAATTGAATTTATGTACTTTTTTGTATTGATAGAAATACAGATTTTAAAACAGTTAAATAAATGTCAATCATTATTAAGTATAAAAATATAAATTTTATTGCCACTGTGCCTTTGATCTGTGTAATCATGCATATGCGAAAAGAATTTATATTTTTATTAGTTTCCAGTCTTCAAAATTAATAAATAGACTACTACATTTTGATAATTCTATATAACATATTTTTTCTTTTTCAATAATGTCTTAAAATTTTAATCATTCACTTTTTTTCAGACTCTGGAACGGAACCATTATTTAACACAAACCACAGAACGTAGTTTTCCGACAAGAAATTATATAAATTTCGAAAAGAAATTATATAAAATAATTATCCGACAAGAAATTATATAAATTTCGAAAAGAAATTATATAAAAAATCAACTAAATTGCTCTTTATGGTTTTCTAGAACTTTTTATAATTAATAGTTATAATTAATTTATAACTATTAATTATAATTTATAATTAATAGTTAATATAATGAATAGTTAGTAATTATTATGTTAATTATTATTATTATTATTATAAGTTAATACAATAACAGTTGATATAATAAAGTTATTATAGTTAATATAATGAATTATAGAAAATATTCTATAATTTCATTTTTCTATAATACTATTATATAATTATACTATCTATAATTATACAATTCTGTAATAATCGTTGCGAAGCGCACTTTTAACCATCTTCGCAAAACCGTTATGAAATTATTTAAACCAATTTTACGCGTTTATATTTTCATTAGAATTAGAAAGCAAGAAAAAGTTGAAATCTTAAAGAACTTTCAATTACTTAAGCAAAAATCTCTAAATGACCACAAAATTAAAAAAAGATTGAAATTAGAATTTCTTTATTTTTTTAACCCACGATAACCTCTGCGCGATTTCTTACTTATCTGCATTAATCGTTCATTTAAGAGAAAGCAAATCAATGCGCATTTTTAACTCTTTCGCAAAATCATTATTATTCTATTCGGAGAAATATTGCGCGCTTTTACATTTGCGATAGATTAAAAAGTAAGAACGGATTTTATTTCTTAACGAAAAACTCGCAAATACTTTACTTTATTTTTTTTCGATGAAAGAAATAATTAAATTATTTAAAATTGGGTTTCTTCTTTTATCGCAGCGCACGAAAACGCAACACAATTCCTCTTTTAATCATCTTTAATCGACGCAAATAAAGAATTTAGCGCATATTTTAATTCTTTCCGCAAGAATGAAATACTTTTTTTGAAATTTCGCTCGAATGACGTTAGCGCGATTGGAGAAAAAAGTGGGAGGAGAATCTCCTGCAGCACTCGCGCGCGCGTTTTTCTAGCGCAAAAACCCGCTCTAAAGAAACGAAGTTTCCTACCTTCTCGCTTGACGTTTGCCAAATTGTGGTGAAAAACTCTCGAAAAATCGATGAGATAGGCCCCTCTGACCACCAGAGCCAAGCTGAGGGCCACCAGCACTTGCAGGTTGACTGCTTTCCCGACCAACATGTTGCTTGCTTAGCTGGAAGTGGAAGAAACCGCTGGAACGGAAACTAGCGCAAGAATTTCTCGACGTGTGTTGCGGCCGCTGACAAAATCGAATGAAAGAATTGGAGTTGGGAGCCGGGGCTTTTAACGCTGCCCTGGGCCTACGCATGTTGAGGAGAAGCGCCCCGATACGGGCATGCGTGGACAGGTATACTAGGGCAGCCAATAGCGTCCCTCTCACCTACAGCTTTTTCTTCAAATGGGTGGAGGCTGCGAATGACATCATTCCCTTCAAAGATCCCAGTGTCTAACTCTTTCGGATTCAATATTTGGGTACCTTCGAGATTCAGGGGGTGGTTTTTATGGTGCGATTCTTAAGTATATGCCATTGATTATTTTATAGAGTAATTAGAAGGGCCAATGAGAACCTTCCTTGGCAGTTTCTGGCATTATTAGGTACCTAAAATTGATTTTTTTTGTTAAAATTTGTTTTTTATTTGCTAAAAGTATTTAACCTGTTTAATATATATCGCTTATAAACCTATTAATTTAAGATTATGATTTTCTTCGGAGAAAAGTCGTAATTGCTCTGAGAACTGATATCCTATTTGAGAATTTCGGTCTAGAGCAATACCGTTTTACTCTTTATGAGAATAAAAAAATCATCAAAATACACCAAATAAAATGATGGCAGGCTTATATCAAAATTTAAGCGATAAATGTTTTTTTCATTTCAGACCAGAATTTCAAACAGCATTTAATATTGCGAAGTCTACATATAATTTATGAAGCGAAAAACGATTGCAATCTAATTGTAGGATTTCACATATATAAATATATTTTTAGTATTTCCCTAAATAAAATAAAATTTCTAGGAATATTATTCTATTTATAAGAGTATGATTTTCTGAATATATAAAGATAATATATTATATATTATATATAAAATAATATTGTTTATTTTTCCTTATGCTGGTTAAAATTATTTCTATCAAGTTCACCACATTTTAACAAGTGCTTATTATTATCCATCAATTCTGAAATTAATTTTTCATTACTTTTATAGCTATTTTAGATTGAAAAATTATTGTCAACTGCATTTTATAGAAAGGATTGAGCACTTCAGCTCCTTGAGTTATAAACTCTTTGCAGTACTCTTAGTATTAGGAAATGTTAGTGCAAATATTTGTCAATTAAAGGACATTATACACATTACAGGTAAAACTTTAAATTTAATTTTTTTTCCTGATCAAATTTGAAATTAAAGGAGATAACTATCTGAGAAAAGATATTGAATTCAAAGATATTGCAAATTTAAATACTTATTTACGTCTTATTACATTAGGATGATTAAGTTAGAGTCATTATTTCTCATTTCATTGAAAGGAAATATAACATGCAGTTATGTTTATTTTGTGGTTATTTAGCTAATTTCTTTGGGTTTAAACATGCCAGACGTTTATTTAATTCGCAACAAATTTGAATTAATGGCGCTGTCAGTGTAATAGTTTCTTATTCTATTTTCGATTCCAGTATCCGATATTAATTTATTTTCTTTTACAGACATTTTAAAGATGAAATTTATATTTTATAAAGTACTTTATCATATTGACAAGGACTTAAATAACTTTTTGATAGCTTCTTTATTTATAGACAGTGGATGAATTTCCTTTATTTGTAATGTGAAAATATGAATAATGTGATTTTAACTAGTGTTTCTCAAAAATAAAAGAAAAGAAGCTATTTTTACCAAGATTTCTTTTTAATAGAAATTTTTATGTCGGGAAATTTGTTATTAATTTTTTTTAATTTATACATTTGTAATTGCAAAGAATGAAATTAATAACAGAACAAAGAACCAAGAATTATCAGTTTGCGTAAAAGAAATACTTTTACGTAAAAAATGTTAAGTTGATGAATAAGAGTTGTTGAATAAGAGTTGAATAAGATGTTGAATAATAAGTTGATGAATAAAAGCTTATTCATTAAGAAACTTATTAAATAAGTTATAAAATCGGAATAATTAACCACACGCCCGAAATAAGGATTTAAAACCATTGCAGAAGCCTTTTTTTCATTTCATCCCAACGTTCTCTTAAACAATCCTTGTTGTTATAATTCCTACTTGTTATGTAGAAGTGTCAGAAAGACGCAGAAAGCAACTGGCCTATTCTATATTAGTCTATTCTCAGTTTAATGAAAGCCTCTATCCGAGAAACTAATCAAAGGAACAGAGCAAGCATGCAACGCCATCCTCAAATACATGATTGGTAAACCAAACTATCACCGATGTTTGGACTTGTTAGAGTATGCGTTTACTGTCAAAGGATAATCATGGTCTTTCTTCACCGTCGTTGTTTAGCTAAGGAGTGAATGACTTGAATGGAAACTTCGTAATTTTCAACTAAGAGAATCCTTTAGGAAAGCGGTTTGGAAGCCGTACTGATTTACAAAAATAAATATTTGCTTTCTGTTCTTTCATATTTTTTTCTACTCTCTTATTTTGTATTTTCTTTCATTAATTTGGTTAGGCTTATAGCTAGATTTTGGAAATGCGATTAACACATGAGATTAAAATGACGTTTGAAAATTTCTTATTTGTTTGCAGAGGCAATCATTTACCTCCCAACGATCTTTCTCTTTTACCGCGCATTATATATTCGAAATGTGCTTGGAAGATGTGTGAGTTTTATTCTGAAAAGAAGTAAAAACATGAAAACACATTGTTTTTATTCGAATTAATTTGAGAGTTGCTTTTTCTTAGAAATACTGAGTTAGAAAAACACATTGATGGCAATACGATTCTATTCTCATTTCCTTAATATTCTTAGTTGTTTTATATTATGCGATTTCCGAAAAGAAATTTTCTTGGTAAAAAATATGACACCCCTGCTGCATATGAGGTATTTTGGTATTTTCTTATTTGTTTGCAGAGGCAATCCTTTATCTCCCAACGATCTTTCTCTTTTACCGCGCATTATATATTCGAAATGTGCTTGGAAGATGTGTGAGTTTTATTCTGAAAAGAAGTAAAAACATGAAAACGCATTGTTTTTATTCGAATTAATTTGAGAGTTGCTTTTTCTTAGAAATACTGAGTTAGAAAAACACATTGATGGCAATACGATTCTATTCTCATTTCCTTAATATTCTTAGTTGTTTTATATTATGCGATTTCCGAAAAGAAATTTTCTTGGTAAAAAATATGACACCCCTGCTGCATATGAGGTATTTTGGTATTTTCTTATTTGTTTGCAGAGGCAATCCTTTATCTCCCAACGATCTTTCTCTTTTACCGCGCATTATATATTCGAAATGTGCTTGGAAGATGTGTGAGTTTTATTCTGAAAAGAAGTAAAAACATGAAAACGCATTGTTTTTATTCGAATTAATTTGAGAGTTGCTTTTTCTTAGAAATACTGAGTTAGAAAAACACATTGATGGCAATACGATTCTATTCTCATTTCCTTAATATTCTTAGTTGTTTTATATTATGCGATTTCCGAAAAGAAATTTTCTTGGTAAAAAATATGACACCCCTGCTGCATATGAGGTATTTTGGTATTTTCTTATTTGTTTGCAGAGGCAATCCTTTATCTCCCAACGATCTTTCTCTTTTACCGCGCATTATATATTCGAAATGTGCTTGGAAGATGTGTGAGTTTTATTCTGAAAAGAAGTAAAAACATGAAAACGCATTGTTTTTATTCGAATTAATTTGAGAGTTGCTTTTTCTTAGAAATACTGAGTTAGAAAAACACATTGATGGCAATACGATTCTATTCTCATTTCCTTAATATTCTTAGTTGTTTTATATTATGCGATTTCCGAAAAGAAATTTTCTTGGTAAAAAATATGACACCCCTGCTGCATATGAGGTATTTTGGTATTTTCTTATTTGTTTGCAGAGGCAATCCTTTATCTCCCAACGATCTTTCTCTTTTACCGCGCATTATATATTCGAAATGTGCTTGGAAGATGTGTGAGTTTTATTCTGAAAAGAAGTAAAAACATGAAAACGCATTGTTTTTATTCGAATTAATTTGAGAGTTGCTTTTTCTTAGAAATACTGAGTTAGAAAAACACATTGATGGCAATACGATTCTATTCTCATTTCCTTAATATTCTTAGTTGTTTTATATTATGCGATTTCCGAAAAGAAATTTTCTTGGTAAAAAATATGACACCCCTGCTGCATATGAGGTATTTTGGTATTTTCTTATTTGTTTGCAGAGGCAATTCTTTATCTCCCAACGATCTTTCTCTTTTACCGCGCATTATATATTCGAAATGTGCTTGGAAGATGTGTGAGTTTTATTCTGAAAAGAAGTAAAAACATGAAAACGCATTGTTTTTATTCGAATTAATTTGAGAGTTGCTTTTTCTTAGAAATAATGAGTTAGAAAAACACATTGATGGCAATATGATTCTATTCTCATTTCCTTAATATTCTTAGTTGTTTTATATTATGCGATTTCCGAAAAGAAATTTTTTAGGTAAAAAATATGACATCTCTGCTGCATATGAGGTATTTAGGTATTTTCTTATTTGTTTGCAGCGGCAACAATTTACCTCCCAATGATTTTTTTCTTTTATCGCGCTTGATATATTCGAAATGTGCTGGAGAAATGTATGATTTTTATCTTGGAAAACATGAAAACGTATTTCTTTATACGAATGAATTTGGGAGTTTTTTCTTAGTTATTCTGAACTAAAAATACACATTGATGACAATACGATACGACAATCAATTCGCATTTCCTTAACATTATTAGATGTTTTATATTACGGGGTTTCCAAATAGAAATTTTCTTAGTAGAAAATATGACATCCCTGCTATGTGTCTGTTATTTCGACATTTTCTTATTTGTTTGCAGTAGTTTACCTCCCAACGTTTTTTCTCTTTCACCGCGCTTTTTATATTCGAAATGTTCTCGGAAAATGTATGATTTCTATTTTGAAAAGATATGAAAAAATGAAAACATTGCTTTATACGAATGGCTTTGCGAGTTTTTTCTTAGTTATTCTGAGCTAAAAAAACACATTGTTGATAATAACATTCTATTCTCATTTCCTTAATATTCTTAATTGTTTTATGTTTCGGGATTTCTAAACAGGAATTACCTTAGTATAAAAATATGGCATTCCTGCTGTATATCAGGCATTTTGGTATTTTTTCGTGTCAGTTTTGTCTTAAAAAGACATCATCCTCTATTTATACGGATTTATTCCTATTCTTATTTGTTCACAGATACAATCCTTTTAATTTCGTATGTTTTTATTTTAAAATGAAATGAAAACGTGAAAACATATTAGTTTATACGAATGAATTTGTGAGTTTTTTTTCTTAGTTATTCTGAGCTAAAAAAACACATTGATTCTAATTTCCTTAATATTCTTAGTTGTTTTACAATACGGAAATTCAAAATAAAAATTTTTGGTAGAAAATATAACATCCGTACTCTATATCAGGTACTTTGGTATTTTTCCATGTCATTTTTGTCTTAGAAAGACATAACCCTCTACTGATACGGATTTACTCGTATTCCTTCGACACATTTAGATTTCTCCCTTCTTTCAGAGAGAGGGAAATTTCCCTGAATCACGCTGTGAAGTCATTTAGGCCGGAGAGATTCACCTGCCCATTTCAGTGTAAATAACGTTCCCCGACTGATGGCTTTTCCAAATCGCTTTGCTTCCTTCGCAGTAAAATCCCAGAGGACGCACTAGATAACGAAATTATACAGTAGACGAAAAATTATTGCATCAGACCAGAAACTGTGTCGTATTGCTGGGGGTTTCTTTCCGGCCAGTTTGTTTTCTTGTACCTCCGGAGATGTTTGGATAATGTTCTAGGACTATGAAGCAGTTTGGCAGAGATTTTCATAAATAACTTCGAGTTTTCTTGAGATCAAGAGTGAAATTAATGAAATTTTGAATAAGTCTCTGGAGCAAAACAATGTTTCATCTACACAGTATTAGAGAATATATTTTCCTTAAGTAGATGGAGAAAAACGTGAGTTGTATTGAGAAAGAGAAAACCTGATGGGCGCTAAAAGGAGTTTGCAAATATGTATTTTTAAATTTGTTTACTAATTAAAATCAGAATAAATTAACAGTAATTTAAAAAAATATTTGCTTTCAAGATATAGAGTAGAAATCATGGTTGTTTAAAGTTCAATGTTTTTGGATTGAAAGTTTTTCGTCAGATAAATCAGAGTAAGCATTAGATTTTTATTGTTTACATACATGGTGATAATAATATATTTAGATAAATTGATAGAAACAAACAGTTTATATATCAGGATCATATGTATTAACTCCAAAAAGTGCCCGCATTATATGCTATAAACATGTGGCTAATTATTTCAGAAAATATCTTTTTCTCATAAATTTATGCCAGTAATCGGTTGCAACTTTAGAAATTCGTGAATAGAAATCTTACTATTTATGTATTATTATTAACAAAAAAAAAAGTACTAGAAAATGTAATTTATTTTTGAAATGTTTTAGCCGAGGGACAGCTAGCGTGTGGGACATAATTTTTTTGCATATTTTGTTCTTATTTGTAAAATTTTCTTATTCGTATAAAAATATTTTGGTTGGATATTAAATTAGGGTGATATAACACTTCGTTATACAGGGTGATTCAAAATGCAATATAAAATCTGTTGCTGGAAGTAAGAAACACAAAAACACCTCAAATCGCATTAAAAATTATTACTGCAACTAGAGGGCGTTGCTCGTAGGCGCTTTTGATGGATTCCTTGTTAGCTATTTTAAATTCCCACCAAAAAAGGAGAATATGAAAAATTATTCTGAATTCCGAGATGGAACATCCTGATTTCATTGTAAGAAACTCCACAGCGTGTGCTAATGTCTTTAAAATTTCGAGTACTTTCTAAAGGGTGCGCCAGTCGATCCTCCGGTGGTATTAAACGTGCATATTTGTAAACACTGAATTGTTGTAGGGAAAAAAAAATTGAAATGCAGTTCTCGAAACTGTATGCGTCTAAGTATAAATTATCTTCAAGGTAAGAATTTTTACAAGATATTGATTTGTTATTTTTACTTTCATATGCATGAGTTAAGTGATATGAGTGGCGTTTCCTACTATCCATTATTTTGCGATTCTGGCTTGTTTATGCGTTTTCAATTCGCCCCTTTCCATAGTTTATATTCTGAATTTTGGATCCTTCAATACAGAATTAAAAAGAAGTTATTTTTTCCATTTTATATTGTGTGATTTTTATGCCTCTAATTTCTTCGAAAAATAATATTTATTTGATGATCTATGCCGATTTCCATTTTATAAAAAAAAAGTCAACACTTTTTTAAGATCAGTTTTTTTAATAACAAATAAAAATATAGATTAATTCATATTGTAATGATGACTCTTCACCAGTGATCAATAATGGCTTATTATGAATTGCCAACCATTGTGAATGAAGATAGCCGATTTCCTCAGTTCATCTTTTAGATAGACGGCTCGTCACGAACTTCGGTTATTCCCCGCAATTCTCATCGACTCGAAATTTTGATCTTCATTGATTTAAGCTAATTCAAAACCAAAGTGGGAGCAATTAATAAGGGAATGGATGGTAATTTGACTGTTTTTTGACGTAATTGCTGAGTACAATTTCGGATTATTTGGTTTCTGTTTTTGGAAAAAATAAAGATTATAAGTAAAGAAATGCATTGCAAAAAGTTGTCGATCAAAAATCCCTATCGATTAAAATCCATTAACCAATACTCTTTTTTATTAGCAATAGATGCTGAATCGATAATGGCACCATGCAGAAAAATTGCTAAGATAAACAATGAAATGAAGCGCTTGTAGTTAAAGATTAACTGTTTAAAATGTAAGCATATTTCAAATTTTACCTCAAAATTTCTATCTATATATTTTTTAAATTTTCGAGATTCATAAATTTTATAGGTTGTGTTTAACCTATTTATGAAATATGATTTTTGAACCGGCTCGCTGTGGCCTTATGTAAAGTCTCGGTTTTGGGACCGGAGAATTTCAGGCTCGAAATTCGATTTCACAGAGCTGCAGTATAAGTTGCCCTGGAGCTCGTTAAATCCTTTCGGTTCAAATGTCTTTTCGTTGGCGGGTTGTGGAAAAGTGGAGAGAGGGGTGCCTGGCCCACGAGCCGTCATCTGACCCGGTTTGAAACCAGGAGGTCTTCTCAAAATGAACCTTGTGTTCTTCCTAAGGGAACGTAAATATAGGTAAATTAAACGAAATCAAACTAACAATTTAACCTTTATGACGACGATTATTTTGTCACCAAAAGTTTAGAGTAGCATGTCGAAAACAAGAGAATTTTTTTTTCAGCTATGATTTGATTCTGTTTTTATAAAGGCTTTCAGATATTTTATAAAAAATTTATTGAAAAATATAAGGCTTTGGAATCAAGTTTCGAGTTAATTTTCTGACAAAACAATCACGGCCCTCAAGTGCTCAAAGTTTAATTTTATATAAAAAAGTAAGCATAACTTATTCAAATATAAAAGTTTAGTTTTTAGTTCAAATATAAAAAAAAAGTATAAATTCTGCGGTAAAATTAAAAATCCGTTTAAACTTTAAGCAATTAATTCTTAACCCTGACAGTTTCATGGCATTGCTTATTGTAACAGCCTTGCATTGGCAATTTGAAATCTGTTGGCAATATGAAGGTGTCCGAAGGTAGTACATTTGAACTGAATTTAAATATTTCATTCTCTGTGTAATTTTTAAAGGAAGCTCTATATTATAGATATAGAACAAGTATTTAGATATAGATATCATTATTAAATATTTTAACAAAATACTAATATTTATTATATCGTTTTCAAGATAGCAGAAAAATAAAATTTTAAGCTCAGATATAAAACTTGTTTGTCTGTAATTTAATATAACAATCTCATTAAAATAGTTTAGGGAAGATTTCGGGATCTTTTTGTTTATTTTTGGCTAAAAGATACTTGTATTGCGCCACAAGCAATTGCCTACATTCGATTGCTTAAAGCAATGGAGTTATTATCTTGAAGTAGAGGATAAAACTAGGAAGCAGTTGTAATCACCGCAATTTCTCATCAATATGAAGTGAAACAAACCAAAGTAAAAAAACAACAACATTAAAGCCACTAATTATTTGTTCAAAAAACACGAAAATTAAGAATGCGTATTTTTGTATCATATGCAAGCAAATATGAAATGACACTGTTCATGAAATCTCTGACCTCAACTTATACAATGCGTACTCGTGTGAATTTGAGAATACACTTTTTTTCTGCTTTAATTGTGCTTAATTATTTTTGCTTTAATTGTTAATGAAACTGATTGTCGAATTTTGAAAACTAGTAGTGCAATCTGAGCAACTAGTTTCCTTAATTGAACATATAACGCAAATTTTAAGCTACTTTTTTTAAAAACTTGAAAGTGTAATTCATAAAAAAATAATCATATTGCTTCAAAGATAAATAAACTACAAAACATTTACAACTTATGTTTTATTATGATTATTTCTCTATGGCTATACATTAAAACATATCATTCCTCTAACTATCCGAGTTTCTGGATTAAAAAATCGAGAAAGAGAGACCTGAATTTAGGACCCTTTACACAAATATAAAATTGAAATTCATTTCGTGAAATGCATAATATGTCAGAGAGTGAAAAGACATGAAAAATTATGAATACAAAACTATAAATAGTAATATCATTAAATAAGGAATCGGCTGTTTTTATAATAATTTTCAAATTTAAAGAATAAGGAAAACGTTTTATTCTTCACATTTTTGTACGCAAACAAATTTTGATGAAACTGGAAAACAATTTTTTTTAAAATTAAAGCCAGTCAAAGAAATAAGGTAAGTTTAACTATCAAGTTAATGGTAACCATTAGTTTATTTAACTGACTAACTATATAGAGTTTAGTCTCGATATAAAGCTGGCGGAGATTATGTTCATTTACTGAATTTCCACTAATTCAATGGAATGGGGCTCAGGGATTAAAGGATATAGAATGGCTTTAGAATAGCATGTAAAGTTTGTCTAGAAGCAGATTCCGAATTCACTAAAATTCTCTTCTGCATTTATTCACTCTGATGCAAAGCTTCAGACTGAAATAGAATGAACTTGTTTAGAGAAGAAAAATCTGACCGACAACAAATTTAATATCTAGAGTAAAATTTTAGAAATATTTGTTGCTTGCAATTATAACTATTTATTAAAGACCTTGAATAATAATAGCCGGATTGCAAATCTATAACCAGGGTTGTATAATAATCATATCTAACTTTATTTCTCGGAGAAATCTGAAATATACTTTTTTATAAAAAATGATAATCGATATCAGAAACATTATAATATTGGTTCTTATTATTAAAATCACCAGTGGGAGTGGTTTCCACAAATTTTTCTCGCATATTCTTAAATGATGATGTTATCCCAATGAACACCTTGCACGGCAGCATTGACGTAAAATAGTTACGAATATTAAACTTTGGCATGGATTTAGCATTTTTACTGAATCTATCGCATGATAATTGGCGAGTATTTTGGTAATTAATTCTAACCATTTATTAAAGACCTTGAATAATAATAGTCGGATTACAAATCTATAACCAGGGTCGTATAATAATCGTATCTAACTTTATTTCTCGGAGAAATCTGAAATATACTTTTTTATAAAAAATGATAATCGATATCAGAAACATTATAATATTGGTTCTTATTATTAAAATCACCAGTGGGAGTGGTTTCCACAAATTTTTCTCGCATATTCTTAAATGATGATGTTATCCCAATGAACACCTTGCACGGCAGCATTGACGTAAAATAGTTACGAATATTAAACTTTGGCATGGATTTAGCATTTTTACTGAATCTATCGCATGATAATTGGCGAGTATTTTGGTAATTAATTCTAACCATTTATTAAAGACCTTGAATAATAATAGTCGGATTACAAATCTATAACCAGGGTCGTATAATAATCGTATCTAACTTTATTTCTCGGAGAAATCTGAAATATACTTTTTTATAAAAAATGATAATCGATATCAGAAACATTATAATATTGGTTCTTATTATTAAAATCACCAGTGGGAGTGGTTTCCACAAATTTTTCTCGCATATTCTTAAATGATGATGTTATCCCAATGAACACCTTGCACGGCAGCATTGACGTAAAATAGTTACGAATATTAAACTTTGGCATGGATTTAGCATTTTTACTGAATCTATCGCATGATAATTGGCGAGTATTTTGGTAATTAATTCTAACCATTTATTAAAGACCTTGAATAATAATAGTCGGATTACAAATCTATAACCAGGGTCGTATAATAATCGTATCTAACTTTATTTCTCGGAGAAATCTGAAATATACTTTTTTATAAAAAATGATAATCGATATCAGAAACATTATAATATTGAATCTTATTATTAAAATCACCAGTGGGAGTGGTTTCCACAAATTTTTCTCGCATATTCTTAAATGATGATGTTATCCCAATGAACACCTTGCACGGCAGCATTGACGTAAAATAGTTACGAATATTAAACTTTGGCATGGATTTAGCATTTTTACTGAATCTATCGCATGATAATTGGCGAGTATTTTGGTAATTAATTCTAACCATTTATTAAAGACCTTGAATAATAATAGTCGGATTACAAATCTATAACCAGGGTCGTATAATAATCGTATCTAACTTTATTTCTCGGAGAAATCTGAAATATACTTTTTTATAAAAAATGATAATCGATATCAGAAACATTATAATATTGGTTCTTATTATTAAAATCACCAGTGGGAGTGGTTTCCACAAATTTTTCTCGCATATTCTTAAATGATGATGTTATCCCAATGAACACCTTGCACGGCAGCATTGACGTAAAATAGTTACGAATATTAAACTTTGGCATGGATTTAGCATTTTTACTGAATCTATCGCATGATAATTGGCGAGTATTTTGGTAATTAATTCTAACCATTTATTAAAGACCTTGAATAATAATAGTCGGATTACAAATCTATAACCAGGGTCGTATAATAATCGTATCTAACTTTATTTCTCGGAGAAATCTGAAATATACTTTTTTATAAAAAATGATAATCGATATCAGAAACATTATAATATTGGTTCTTATTATTAAAATCACCAGTGGGAGTGGTTTCCACAAATTTTTCTCGCATATTCTTAAATGATGATGTTATCCCAATGAACACCTTGCACGGCAGCATTGACGTAAAATAGTTACGAATATTAAACTTTGGCATGGATTTAGCATTTTTACTGAATCTATCGCATGATAATTGGCGAGTATTTTGGTAATTAATTCTAACCATTTATTAAAGACCTTGAATAATAATAGTCGGATTACAAATCTATAACCAGGGTCGTATAATAATCGTATCTAACTTTATTTCTCGGAGAAATCTGAAATATACTTTTTTATAAAAAATGATAATCGATATCAGAAACATTATAATATTGGTTCTTATTATTAAAATCACCAGTGGGAGTGGTTTCCACAAATTTTTCTCGCATATTCTTAAATGATGATGTTATCCCAATGAACACCTTGCACGGCAGCATTGACGTAAAATAGTTACGAATATTAAACTTTGGAATGGATTTAGCATTTTTACTGAATCTATCTTATGATAATTGGCGAGTATTTTGGTGATTAATTCTAACCATTTATTAAAGACCTTGAATAATAATAGTCGGATTACAAATCTATAACCAGGGTCGTATAATAATCGTATCTAACTTTATTTCTCGGAGAAATCTGAAATATACTTTTTTATAAAAATTGATAATCGATATCAGAAACATTATAATATTGGTTTTTATTATTAAAATCACCAGTGGGAGAGGTTTCCACAAATTTTTCTCGCATACTCTTAAATAATGATGTTAACCCAATGAACATCTTGCACGTCAGCATTGACGTAAAATAGTTACGAATATTAAACTTTGGCATGGATTTAGCATCTTTACTTAATCTATCGCACGATACTTGGCGAGTATTTTGGTGATTAATTCCTATTCTGGGGTCAAAAGTATCCAAAAGACGAATTTGGGTTTCAGATGAATTTTTTCTAACCTATAGAAACAAAAATTTGACATAAAACTTGACATAAAACTACACTTAAAATCACGTACAAAATTTTGTATGTTTGAGTTATCGCGTTTTTGATTTATCACGTTTACATGTTTCTGAAAGAACAGATCGACAGACGGTTAGTTCCTTGTTGGATTTTGTTCAAAATTTGGTAGGAGTCCATTGTAAAGATATTAAATCTTTGTACCGAATTTCATTTATCTAGCTCTCTTCGTTTTGTAGTTATCATGCTAACTTATATTCGAGCAGCCGAACAGACTTCTTCTGAACGGAGTTTGATCAAAATTGATAGAAATCGTCAAAACTGGTGTAAAGACCGTATACCAAATTTCATCTGTCTAGTTCAAATCGATTTTGAGTTACCTTTGTATCAGACAGGTAGACAGATGGACAAAAATTTTCCAAAAATGTGTTTTTTGAAATCAGGGAGGTCTAAAGCGTGGAGATCCGTCAAAATCTCGAATTCGAATTTTTTGACGATTACTATACTTTCTCTACACTAAATAAACGAGAAAGTGAAAAAAACTGTTTAATCGAGATCCTTTTCTAGTATTTCTATTCAGGAATTTTTAAGGACAAAAAATCCTTTTAATCTATAGATAAAACCTGATGTAATGATGAAATAGTCCCCTATTATTTAATGAGCTTCTGCAATAACTAATTAATCACTTTTGCATGTATAGCCATAGTAAATTTATTTCATAGAGCGGAACAAAATATGTTTTCATGATCATAAATATCTTTGCCAGAATATTTGAATTTAATTTGGGCTCATAGAAAGATTGCTATGGCTATGCCAGTGCACAGTATATAAATTACATTCTGAATAAATTAGATTCTTATATTTGGAACTGCTACAGTTACCAAACTATTTTGTCTTCGAAATCTTTTCTGAAAGAGCTTCTCAAAATTATTTATTTATGACAGTCAAAATGAGCATATTAATATATGAGAAGAAAATACACGTTTGACATATCGAAGTGTGGCTTATATAATTACTATTATTCTATCTATTGTAAGTCTACGAACATCATTTCTTTTTCACGGAAAAATTATTATATTTGGAATTGCTACAATTACCATGCATTTCAGATCATAATGATTTCGATGTCAACAAATCTACGGAGAAGATTATATGATCGAAATAGCTTGTTGCAACAATATTTGATGATCTGTTTAAGTTATAGAAAAATTTGTTTTAAACATTACTGTGAGTAAGAAACTTCGTAGTTTCCCCTGATTCTTGATAGCTCAGAAAAGCTGAATATCCTCAACAATTGCTGAATTGCAAATTTGGTGAAGAAACTAATTAGATGGATTTGAAAAAAAATTAGGAACTTGATTCTAAAAATACTTTTATCAGTGTATTAAAATTTAGAAAACCCAAAATAAAAGCCATAAAAGCGTTAGGAGAAAATTGAAAAGTTTAAAGAAATTGGAATCATAATTAGTTTTAATTTCTATATAATGGCTGTTTGAAAATTTTTGTTTTTTCATTGTATTTATTGCGGCTTTTGTCTCCCTAGCGTTTTTTTTTATGCTATTAGGACTTCTATTTTAAGTTCCAGATTTTTGGTAATTTTTTTTTCTTTAATACAATTATAAATTAAAAAAAATAATATTTATAATTTTCTAGTTTTCAGTCTTCATTTTTTTGTAATATTCAGTGAGATAAAAAAAAAGTAAAACACCTGTATCTTATTTGAAATAGAATGCAGTCCGGTTCGTCTTACTTTATTTAATTTTTTATCAATAGATGTTTTTAAATCATTATATGTATGTGAAAACAAAACTGAAAAAAAAAGTCCGTGACAGGAATACTCCAAATAATCCTTTGTGACCATTGACCAATTTTTCCATCTGCTTTTGAACATATCTTTTATGAGTATTCTTTGGAAAAAATACAACGGAGGAAACAATGACAGTCACTAGAAACAGTTACAGTTTTCAACAGACAATTACAAGGCAGATGTTTTTGTCAGCGCAGTTGGTAGTGTCCCAATTTAAACATAAAAAAATAAGAGAACCATATTAAAAAAAGGAGAAAAAGTCACGTGAACGCAAACTGATCTATCAGAACGTGACCTACAGCAGTAGAATGCCTGTGATCCAATCATAACAACGATAACAATTCTTTGTACTGGAGAAGAAAGAAGCATGAGCTGTTCCAATCAGTATAGCAGTAACAAGATGCTACTACTGAAATGACTAATTGCCTTTATCCAAGCGAACGTGAACTTCAGCATTTTATTCTTTTAATAAATGGGGCAAACTTAAATGTAATCACTACGTAAGAATTGGCTGACATTTAACAGAAAATTACAGCTTTAAATTACCTGTAAACTCTCAAGGTGGTAATTTTATTTCTAATTTAAGAAGAAAAACATTCATTAGCATACATTATGTTGTTTGAGGTTGACGAAATGCTTATTTAGACACGTAAGTTTTTTTGCAGTCTTAAAGGAAATATAAAATTGTCAAATTTGTTTTAAAACATTTATTTTCCCTGCATGATTTCTTAGCTATTTATAAATATATTTATATGATCTATGTATGGTTGATTCCAATGAGTGGTAAAATTATTAAATCTTTTTTTTCTCAGAAAATTATGGCAATATTTTCATATTATTGTTTGTATAAACTTATATCAACTGTAGCAAGTTTTCAGAGTAGAATTTGGAGTTTGCAAATAACTAAATGTGAATAATTTCAAATTTGTTAGTTTTGTTAGAATTTGAAATTCAACTTTAGGAATTATATCATAATTTTAAAAACTTTTATTAAGAATGTGCTTATTTCTCTTTCCTTTAATTTGTCTAAAATAAAGGAACATATACTATACTTTTCTTTACTTAAACTAGATGTACAAGTATTATATTTTAAAGAATAGCAATGAAAATATCATTAATTATTGAAGAAAACATTTTGAATCTGTAGCTGATTGAGATTATAACGTCATAATATATTAGTTTATGAATAAAAAAGCTTAGAAAGAATTTTATGAAGAATGGAAAAAGTTTAAAAACGGTACAAGTTTCGACGCTTCCTTTTTGCTGCTGAATTTTTCTTATGCCTTTTATTGTATTTAAGACACATTCTATTGAAAAAGTTTCTAGAGAGATGTTTTCCTGAAATGTTATTTAGTTGCAGTATTTGACGTTATATGTATTTTGCCCGAGTTTCTGCATATGCATGTTTTTTTTTTGTAGTTGCTGAATTTATCATATGCCTTAAGGAACTTCAACCTATAGAATTTCTACTATTCTAGTGTATATTTGCGCTTGAATTGTTTATTACTCCGAAATCCTAAAAAATATACGCTTCAAAACTCTTTAAGCTACTCTTTATCGAAAAGCTTCCTTTTTTCTGGAACTTATTTTCCTTTTCTCTGCAATTGGTATATTTTTGTACTCTACAACTTACATTAATCATTATTTTGAGCAGAAGTGATATTTACTTGTAATGCTAATTTATATTCCGTTTAATTAATATTTCAAAACTAATTATATTTAAATTATTTCTTTATTGCGAATTTTTTTCTTTGGATAGAATTATAATAGCTTTCAGCCAAACGTATACGTATGTTACTACCAAAGGAGTTGGAAGAGATGAATTTTGTATTCAGCTGCAAAATGTAAGAGTACTCTACCTATTTATAACTTTGTACCTGTTAGCTGATATTTAAATTAAAAATTAAAACAAACCATTTACTCCATTTTAACGAACAGATGAAATTATCTGACTACAGTAACTATTTTACAAGGATACTTCAAAATGATAAACCAAAGATTTCTATGGTAACATATTGCTAAGCAAGGATTTAATGATGGATTTCTTTGGTAAGATATAGTGATGTTGAAGTATCACATTTAGTAGTTCGTAAAGCTACTTGATACGCTTATAATCTAATAATGCATTCATGTTTGAGTTCTGAGAAAAAACGAATCATTTTAGCATCAATAGAGGTATTCGTCAACTGTGGCAAGAAGAAATTATAAAATATCATACTAAAACGATTTTACTTTTGCACTAATATTTAGGTTTAAGGCTTTAAAATAATTTAGCTAAAGTTTTCTATATTATGTTCTTTAATCACTTGTATCGTAATATAAGTTCTTAAGTATATAAGTTCTTTAATCACTTGTATTGTTAAAGCTATATGAATCGATTTCTGTGTTTATATTGTTTATATCCTAAGAAAAATTCGCCTTAGAATAATTAATTGCGCTAAAAAATATATTTTCTTTTCATTTGAGTTATTTTACCTTTGTGTCGAGAAGGGAAAAATACTCAAGTAACCTTTCATAGTTACGTTTATTTTTGAAGAATTTAAAACCTTCTATGCGGTATAACAATGCACATTTTCAAATGCTTTTTCTTAACTTCGCATGTTTCTCGTTTGAAAGGTTGGAATTTATAATCGATTTTTGATTAATTTCCTGGTAATTCTGAAATTTTGTATACTTATTGAATTCCAATGATAATGGAATATTTTAATAATTTTAGAGCTTTTTATTATTAAAAAATATTTTAATTTAGCTAAAAATTAATTTGATAGACGTGACTTCACTTATAAATATTAATTTCTAGATTCCACATTATTTATAAAAATGAAATGAATCATGAGTAATGAATTATGATACAACTATGAATAGTAAAATATGTTAAAGACAAAAAAGCAAAAAAATAATAAACATGAAGAATTTTAAAATCATTTTATCGGTGATGTATAAATTAGGAGATGTAATGATTTAAAAATAAAGGTAAAAATTAGGAAAAAGTTTGAGACGTCTGCTATTTTTTTTATCGAAGATCAAGCAAAATTATAAAGAAATTAAGAAAAATATAATCATAAAAAATAAATTTTGAAATATTCATGGAATGTTAAAATATGTTATGACGTTGATTAAAGTTCCAATTTACTTATAATACTTCTACAGAATTCCATGTTTTTTATGGGTTTTTTTGACATTCAGATTTTTGAAAGAATTTTTTCCTTTTTAAAGCTTTGATAAGAGCGTTTTTTAAAAAAAATTCTTTAGTTATCATTATTTACTTAGAATGACAAAATTTTCTATTCTGTTTATTACTTTATATTCAATATATATTTTGCTTGTGAAAAGGAAAACTTAGAATAGAAATTTTTTGTGTGAATTTGGATATTGTAATAACATTATAAATTTTTTTATAGTACTTTAAACAGTGATATTGAAATTAATTTTTTACTTGAATAATCAAAAAATATTGGACAAGTTTTTTGTAGTAAGTAGAAAGATGTTTTTCTATTAGTTGATAACTGCTGAAATGTTACTTGAATGTTTAAATAAAATTGCATTTGAAGAGTACTTTTTTTTTCTAAATTAAGAAGCAAGTCTGGCTTCGAAATTTTTACTGTTATCCAAAACTTGTCATTATCGATACTTGTAACATAGGAAAGACTTTTTTTTTATATAATTCATATATTTGTAATGGTGTAATAAGGAGATAAAATTATTATTCAGTATAACTCCCCTTAATAGCTTATGCAAATTTTCATTCTTCGAAATGTTTTTGGAAATGTCGTGGTGTGTTTTTACTGTGCAATTTTTTTTCTGTTAGCGTCGCAATACCTTAAAATTGTTCGATATAAATTACAGATATTAATGAACTTATAATATTTTTTTTTATTTTTGCAAAACTTTAACATTAGCAGCGGGCAGGAAACAATCAGAATAAAATTGATGTAAATTTTCATATTGAATATCTCTTGGTAAAACGGAACAAGCTTACATAGAAGGTATCCACTCTTTTTGTTGTCCAATAGCTTTTTTTTTAAGACGCTGGAGTAAGACATATAGTTCCAATTGGAAAAATACTTTAATAAAGTGAAAAATTACATTTTATATTGTTTGAGTCAGTAAATGTATTTCTCAAAAAAATTACGAAATCTTACCAATGTGATTTGATATCCTCTATGAACACCCGGTTATAAGCAAGGAATAAACTTAATATCTCTTTTATGATATAAAATGAAAATTTCCTAGTGCGATTCAATATTTAATATCTGTTATTTCTCATATTCAGTTTTTTGTAATGCTCTATATCTGTTATATAATGCTCTATATCTGTTTAATATCTGTTATTTCTCATATTCAGTTTTTTGTAATGCTCTATATACGAATTAAGAGCAGCATTTACAGCAAATAGAGTGAAAGTAATTTTGCGATGTCTTGAAGTATATTGGAACTACAAATAAAAAAAAAATCCTCCAATAAAAAAATTTTTGTTTGTAAGATTTTTTCATATGATATTAATTTTTTTTTTACTATATAAGGTATTAGCTGAAATTAGTTGCATCAAAAATCAAGAGCTAGATATCAAATTTTGAAAAAGTTGTTAAGTTAAGGTTATATGAGTTTTGCATAAAGAAACTTTCTACATTTTTATCTTATTTCGGCTCCTGATTAGTTGGCAATCATCTAACGTCATTAAAATTACGTTAGTTTAGATCTTCTTGCAACAACAAACTTCGTCCAATCTGGAAAAGCTGATAAGCAGAAATTGAGAATGCAGAAAGAAAGAAAAGAAAGCTACATAATTTTGATAGATTGTGTCTCTTTAGCATAGTTTGATGTCTAAATATCGGGACGTAATCGATTGGTGTTGAAACCAAATTTTTGACTCTAATTTTTTATCAGTCAAATGTAGTGCTTGGAGCCTAGATCTTTCAAATTTATCCAAAATATAACATATATAATCTTGTTTCGTTCTTTATAATTTTTAAAAATTTATTTTACCTTAATGAACAATTTCGATAAAGGCAAATTGATTGAAGCATTCATATTAGATAAAGCCATTTAGTTAATAAGAAGAACGAACTTTAAAAAGAAATTTGGTGCATAATGATGGTTCTATTTAATGATAATATTCAGATAAAGGAACAATTTGTTCTTATTTCTAAAGTTCTTTTGAAATTTTTATATTTAATCTTATCATTGTGTGTTTTCTGAAACTAGAAAGAAATTGTTTCAAAAATAAATCGGGTAAGGTCTTGGCTTCGAGGCCAGAGGAATCCAGTTTTGAAAGTGGGATTTACTGAATTGGCCTGCTTGCGGCCTCGTGCTCGCTAAATCTGATATGGTAGGAAAAACTCAGAATTCGAGTCCACAAGAGATATGTTGCATATGCGGTCCTGGAGCACGTTAAATCTGTTGTTGTGAGCCAAACGTCCCTCCACTGTTCTGATGCAGAAATTGGAGGAGAGAGATGCCAGCTCAGGGGTCGTCCATGCCATCTGACCGGGATTCCAAATTACGAAGTTCATTCTAAAATAACCATTGTATTGTTTTCAAACAAATCTTTAGAATAAATACACCAAGCCATTCAACAATTTATAGATTCTTTATAATTTTATTTTTATAATTACTCTTGATTGCTCTCTTATAATTACTCTTGATTACTCTCTTATATTTTCTATAATTACTCTTGATTACTCTTTTATAATTTTTATAATTAATCTTGATTACTCTTTCATAATTTTTATAATTACTCTTGATTACTCTTTTATAATGTTTATAATTACTCTTGATTACTCTCTTATAATTTCTCTTGATTACTCTTTTATAATTAATCTATAATTACTCTTGAAAGAGTGCAATATTTGTATATATGTAAAATATTTGTATATTTATAAAATTATAGTCAGAAATAATTGAAATTCATTACTCCATGAATTAAAATTGGCAGTTGTCTAGGATTCAGTTCTAATTAAATTCTAAGGTTAAAAGAATACAAAATGATCTGCTACATAATATCAGGATCAAGACTATCAAGCATCTTACTCGTTTAGATTTATCCAAATATGTAATATGATACGTTTGAAAGAATACTCATTTTAGTTGCACGGAAACTAGTCAAAGCAAATATTAATAAATTTTCATCTCAATTCCATAAGATGAAATTGTTTTAAAATGTCACAAGTGCCTATAATGAAATCTCGAAGCTTATTGAGTAACTTATAAAGTCTTAAACAGCTCTTGTCATAAATTCCTCAAGAACTAAACGCATTCATATTTTTTTTTCCTGCTCTGTATAGATAAAATGAAATTTTTAATAAAATGAATTCTTGCTTGTAGTTACACACCAAAATAGATAACAAAATGAAAATCAACTCATTTACTTTTCCAAAATCAGCACTGAACTGAACTTTGATGAAAATCCAGTTTCTTAATTTGTTTTGATGTTTTGTTCCCTTTATGTGTTTGCACAAGCTTTAAATTCTATATGTCAGGTGTTAAAACTTTAATTTAAAGCGATTCCCGGAACAGGTTGCTGTGAACGCAACGCTTCCCTTTTGTTGACAGGCTTGTTATTCTTTTTCTTTCTCACCTCCAGTAAATATTATTGTTCGGAAGTTCAAGATGATTGTCGAAGTTATTCAAATTTCTAAACTTGGGTTATCCAGGAATTAATTAAATATTCTCTAACAAAAGATTTCTTTACTGTTTCTCCGAAAATTCATTTAACGGTACTTGTAGGTTCATTATTGTGGTGAAGGCATTTCAGATATCTGGGGGATTTTATTAAAAGCGATGTTAATTATTGATAAGATTAAAAATTAAATCTTAAGGATAGACCTGCTGATGAAAGGTATCACAAAAGGCAAGATCCCACCATTCATGATTTTCCGCTCGAGGAATGGTATTAATTCTTTGAATAAAAATTATTATTTCCGAGAATAATTTGATTTTGAATTGCTTTTATTTTGAAAAGGTTAGTCTATTCGCTGCTGCTTTAAAATAAGCTGAGAAGAATTGAAAAGATATGTATTGTTAATAAGATATTTGACAATTAGAAGTTCAAATGGAAGCAACTGATTTTTCTTATTTATGTTTTTTAAAATCTGATAATTAAATGCAGTGGTATTTCTTTAAATAAGATTTATTTCCGTATTTTTCATTTTTTATAAAAAAGTTGTCAGTTGCAAACAGTTGTTCAGATGAAAGCTATCATTTAAGTTAAGTATTTCTTATTCATAGTTTTTCATACTAGAATCAGAAGCAAAATATTAAAAATTAATTCTACGAATGAAATTTATTTCTATATTTTATTCTATCGATATTTTAATTAAGTAATTATATGTTTTTCTAAAAAAGTAATTGATTCATTATTACTTGTAAATGAACAAAGTGTGATTCGACCGAAAATTTCTCGAAATAATTTCGTGGAAGTTTGATCGTATTATATTATTTTTTTTCTGCACGAAATTTACTAGTTTATTATTGCTAGGAAAATATCCCTAGAATTGCAAATGATTCAAACACTTGAGTATCCGCATGCCATCTTCGCAATTACAACAGAAGTTATACTCGCAAAAAGTGTGTATATATTCCTGTTTAAATGAGAGCATCTGTATGAAAGTGTTCTAATAGGTATTTATACTTTTATGGGATTTAAACATTTTTCCAACACAAGTATATCTGTAAATCATTTACATATACATATTGAGTTCAATAAAGAATGAAAAAAACTATTTGAAATTTTTTCATGCTTATGAAAATGACAAAATTAAAGAGAAATAGAATAATAGAATAACTTCATTGAATTCATGCATGCTGTGTATTTATTGCTAAAGAAAATTTCTATTCTTTTCTTTGTATTATATATTTTAATCACAAGTTGGGTTTGTCTTTATATGATTCATATAAGAAACCAAATATTATCCTATGGTTAAGATATGCCACAAAGACCATTCTATTATGAAGAGTTTAAGGACTAAATTGGAATAAAAAATAACACATATATACATTTTTTGCATTGCGAGGAAACTAGGAATAAACGTCACTAGAAAATATTGCCGCATAATGAACTACTGATATCAATTCCTGTGGCTTGGTTGGCAAGACACGAGACTGTAGACCTTCACGACCCAGGTTCGAATACCAGCCAAGTCAGTTTTATCCAAAGACTGGAATTTTAATTTAAAATGTTATTTATTATTTCTCTAGTTTCTAGTTGATTCTAGATCTTTCTTTAAATGTTCTATCTGGATATTTCTCGAACATTCTGAGAGTGTATATAAAGTCAAGTGTCACCAGTTGTGGTCGAGTTATCGGTCCTGTACGCTTGAGAGTTACTTTGCTTGAATAAATCTGATTACTTGTTCAACCTAACAGCCTTGTTATTTCCAATCTTCGTGACAAGTTTGGTGGAGGCGCCGGGTACTTATTCCTGCAACCGTGGACGATAGCGAAAACCTACGGAGGAGCCTTCGATTGAGAGGATTATCTCCCGAATTTGGATTTTACTCTCCAGAAAGCAGAAAAAGGACAAAAATGTCGGTAGAAGCCAAGCCCGTAGTAGTGACTGTTCCTACGCCCCAACAACTGAGGAGCCCATCGACATTCTCCGGAACGCCTGGAGAGGACCCTCTTAAATGGCTAAAGGAGTATGATCGAGTTGCCCATTTCAACAAGTGGGATGACATGGTGTGTCTCGCCAATGTATATTTCTTCCTAGATGGCACTGCTAAGCAGTGGTTTGAAAACAACGAAGACAACTTGAATTCCTGGGAAGCGTTCAAAAATGGATTACTAGGACTTTTTGGTGACCGTCAAAAACACACCAAGAAAGCCGAAGAACAACTTAAATACAGAGCCCAGCGCCCAGGGGAGAGTACGCAGTCCTATATTCAGAGCGTATTAGGTCTCTGCCTAGAGGTTAATCCATCGATGTCTGACTGCGAAAAAGTGTCACACCTAATGAAAGGTATTGCCGAAGACATTTATCAGGCCCTTTTAATGAAAGAAATCACCACTATAGCTGATTTCACAAAATGGTGCAACTATATAGAGGATATGAAGCAAAAGAGAGTAAAACGACAGAGATTTGAGAGGCTACCAAACGTCGTACCTGTAGCATCCATGGAGGACGAGCCAGATTTGACGTCCCTCATTCGCAGAATAGTGCAGGAGGAAGTTCAGCGGTTGGTTACCGAACTTAAAGCACCTTCGGAACCATATTCCCAGTCGTTAGAGGACCTGGTGCAAGACGAAGTCGTAAAAGCTTTGGCACCGGTTTCAGCAAAACCAACCGAACCTCGACCAAGACCATCTTATGCAGCTGTGGCCAGACGAACCAGAGCCCCTGCTCAGAGGTTGCCCGTACAGTCAAGAAAAACTGATATTTGAAGAACTGCCGACAATAGACCAGTTTGTTTCCACTGTGGCCGTCCAGGACATGTTGTGCGCTATTGCAGAGAACGGAAAGCTGCATTTGACAATTATCGACGCCGCCAACAGAACTTCGAAACTGACGCTGAAGAAGAAGAATACCGCCGACTAAATACCATCCGCCGTTCCACACCCAGTCCATCTAGAGGCCGATCCCCTACACGCCGTTTCAGATCACCGTCACCGTATCGTCGATCCAGTCAGTCGCCAAGCCGCAGAAATGAGGAAAACTGAACGGAGCGACCTTCCTAGGAGGTGAGGCCGCATGCAACGGAAATCCTCCATCGGCCGCCAAGATGACGGGAAATCAACTGGACATCATTACAGATAAGAAACCTATACGTGCTCTAGTCGATTCTGGAGCCTCATTTTCGATCATTTCCGATAAGTATCGACGGTCGTTAAAGAAGGTTTTGTTTTCTGACACCAAAAACCTTGTACTGAAAGTCGCTGATGGAAGTTTCATCCGACCGATCGGAAAATGTATCCTGCGTGTTCGGATAAACAGCCGAGAACTGCCGTTTGAATTTATTGTTGTGCCGCATTGTAGTCACGAAATAATCCTTGGATGGGACTTTTTAAAAGCTTCGCAAGCCGTGATCGACTGTGGTCAAAGTGAACTATACGTAGAAGACATTTGCCAAGACGTTGCCACACCAGACACATGGAAATTGTATGCCACAAAAGACTACACACTTAAACCCCATTCTGTGACAAAAGTATCAGTATCAGGATACCATGTTCAAGGAGACCTAAACGTAGTCATTGATGGTAATAAGCAGCTGCTCTTTGAGAGAAACATCGCCGTGCCATCCATGGTATCCTTATACCATAACAGGAAAAGTGAAATTTGGGTTGCCAACTTGCAGTCCACGAACAGAGTAATCCCTAGAGGAATGTGCATAGGCCAAGCCGAACCACTGGATGGGGGACATTTATGTGTAATTTCTAGCAAGTCAGATGACATCGATGCACAGCAAGAGACACCAAACGTCGAAATGGATTGTTCTCCGATGTTGTCACCAGAGTTGAACAATGAACAGAAAAACAAACTAGCTAAACTGCTACGACGTTTTACTGCAATCTTCACGAAGACTGACAAGCAGACAGCTGCACGGACGAATGTGAGACACCGGATTCACACGGGGGATCATACTCCAATCAGCCAACGAGCCTACCGAGTCTCATCGACCGAAAGACGCATTATTCGTGAAGAAGTTCAAAAGATGCTCGATAACGATATCGTCCAGCCGTCTGAAAGTCCCTGGTCTTCACCCGTTGTACTCGTGAGGAAAAAAGATGGAATCTGGCGTTTTTGCGTTGATTATCGCAAGCTCAATGCGATCACGAAGAAAGATGTGTATCCTCTTCCTCGTATCGATGATACATTAGACTGTCTGAAGGGCGCCAAGTTCTTTTCTTCCATGGACCTTCGCTCTGGATACTGGCAGATAGAAGTAGACGAGGCTGATCGTGAAAAGACGGCATTTATAACACCCGAAGGATTATACGAGTTTAAAGTCATGCCGTTCGGACTTTGTAATGCCCCCGCGACATTCGAGAGAATGATGGACAATTTGTTGCGCCATTTCAAATGGATTATGTGTCTCTGTTATCTAGACGATATAATAGTGTTCTCGGAAACTTTTGATGACCATCTCACTCGATTAAGACTTGTTTTAAAAAGCCTTCAAGATGCTGGTCTTAAACTCAACCCGAAGAAGTGTCTTTTCGCGGCCAGAGAAGTAAAAATACTGGGCCATCTTGTATCTAGTAGTGGCGTTCGTCCTGATCCTGACAAAGTGAAAGCCGTTAGCAATTTTCCTACCCCCCAAAAACGAACATGATATACGGAGTTTTCTTGGCCTTTGCTCATACTTCCGGCGATTTATCAAGAACTTTTGTTATCTCGCTGAACCCTTGCAGATGCTGCTAAAAGGTGGTGCGGAGTTTCATTGGGGTCGTGAAGAAATGAAAGCTTTTAACAGTCTGAAGAAAGCGCTTACGTCTGATCCTGTATTAGGAATGTACGACGAAAATGCCCCTACAGAAATTCATACGGATGCCAGTGGTTATGGTATTGGAGCTGTCTTGGTGCAAATCCAGAATAAAGCTGAAAAAGTAATCGCATACGCCTCCAGAACTTTGACAAAAGCCGAAAGAAATTATTCCACTACCGAACGGGAATGCCTCGCCATTGTGTGGGCAATCAACAAATTTAGGCCATATATATTCGGAAAACATTTTACAGTTAAAACCGACCATCATTCGTTGTGCTGGCTTATGAGTTTAAAGGATCCTTCAGGAAGGCTTGCAAGATGGGCCCTTCGACTTCAGGAACATGATTTTTCCATTCAATATAAAACCGGTAAGAAGCATAGGGATGCCGACACTCTCTCGAGAAATCCAGTGGAAGATGAGACTCATACAACAGACAAATCCCTAGCCGTTACCACCAGTATGAACCTTGCAATAGAACAGAAAAAAGATCCAGACCTTGTAAAAATTAACATTGACAACAACAGCCGATCCATAGAAAAGAAAGGATTTGAATTAATTGACGGGGTTCTATACAGAAAGAATTTTGATCCAGCTGGACAAAAGTGGCTACCAGTCATTCCGAAACATCTACGAGTCGACATACTTCGACACTTCCATGACGCTCCTACGGCAGGCCACCTTGGTTTCGCAAAAACTTACGACCGAATCCGCAAAAGATTTTGGTGGCCAGGGATGTACCGAAATGTTGTCCGATATGTCATGCATTGTCGGGATTGCCAAAGACGAAAACCTATTCCTCAACGACCACCTGGACGATTAGTTTCCATCCCTCCAGCTATAGCACCTTTCCATCGCATTGGGGTTGATCTCCTCGGAAGATTTCCAAAATCTGGTCGGGGAAACAAATGGATCATAGTCTGCAGAGATTATTTGACACGATATGCCATAACGAAAGCCTTGCCGACCGCCGAAGTCGAAGAAGTAGCAAAGTTCTTGCTCGAAGAAATTATTCTAAAGCATGGAGCTCCACGAGTAATTATTTCGGATCGGGGAGCCGTTTTCCGAGCAAGACTTGTTTCCACCCTTGTTGACCTGTGCAATATCGATCATCGTTTCACGACGGCGTATCACCCTCAAACAAATGGACTGACAGAACGCTTTAATAAAACTTTGACCGACATGCTGTCCATGTATGTGGATACAGAGCAGAAAAATTGGGACGAAATTTTACCGTTTGTGTCCTTTGCTTATAATACCGCTAAACAGGAGACGACAGGTTTTACGCCTTTCTTTTTACTTCATGGACGCGACGCCGAAACGACGTTAGATACAATGCTGCCATTCTCTCCCAATGATGTAGATGATGATTACGTCGCTAAGATGGTTGCCAGGGCCGAAGAATCAAGACAGTTAGCCCGAGTGCGAACCCTGAGTGCCCAAGATAAAGACCGTCGACGTTACAACGCCAAACACCGAATGGTATCTTATGCTCCTGGAGATCTCGTATGGATTTATACTCCAGTCCGAAAAGTTGGACTCTCAGAGAAGCTCTTAAGGAGGTACTTTGGGCCTTACCAGGTTTTACGCCGTTTATCAGACGTAACATACGAGGTGCAAGATTTTGACCCTGAATCCCGAAGAAGACGACCAAGAGACGTTGTCCATGTACTGCGAATGAAACCATACCATGATCCCGACAAGCAAATTGAAATTGAGGACAGTCAAAGTGAAAATGTCGTACCTGCCGAAAATCAAGAAATTTACAAGGGTCCCATGACACGTTCCAGAGTAAAAGCCCTTAACCTGATTGACAGCGGGGCGCTGTCTTTCTTTGGAGGGGAGTAATGCCGCATAATGAACTACTGATATCAATTCCTGTGGCTTGGTTGGCAAGACACGAGACTGTAGACCTTCACGACCCAGGTTCGAATACCAGCCAAGTCAGTTTTATCCAAAGACTGGAATTTTAATTTAAAATGTTATTTATTATTTCTCTAGTTTCTAGTTGATTCTAGATCTTTCTTTAAATGTTCTATCTGGATGTTTCTCGAACATTCTGAGAGTGTATATAAAGTCAAGTGTCACCAGTTGTGGTCGAGTTATCGGTCCTGTACGCTTGAGAGTTACTTTGCTTGAATAAATCTGATTACTTGTTCAACCTAACAGCCTTGTTATTTCTAATCTTCGTGACAATATGATTATTTAAACTGTTTCAGATAAAAATATAAACGATGCTAGAATTCAGTATTAAGCAAAACTTTTAAGTGTTTTACACGACAATTACAATTTATGTTTTAAATTGTAAATTATAAATAGTTTCAAAATCTGTTGTTATATTTATCTCAGTACACAAAAAGTTTTGATACTGATTACATTACAATGACATTTACAGTATAATTCAATTCAGTACATCTAAGATTTAACTGAAATTTCTGGAGTGTTACATTTTTTTTTCTATTTTAAAATGCTAAGACCGATTTTTTTTTCTAATTTCGCTGTACGATGATGCTCCGTTGCTATGTGATTGCCGGGGTCATTGAAAAGCTTATTTTTCTGGATCTAAATTTGTGTATAAATACAAGAAAATTTTTATTAATTAGTAATAAGGGCTAATAAGACAATTGTTTGTAAAAATAAGTACAATTTTATACAAGCCGATAAAAAAGGGCATGTGTTTAAATAAAAGTGAAATATAAAATGACATCATTTCGATGTCGATGGCTTCAAGAGATTCGACAAAATAGTTTGGTTTTCTTCTCACAAATTATCTCTGCATAGCAAATCGATATATTTTTTATTTCTTGACTTGAAGATAAACTCATTAGAGTTTATTGTCGCCAAAATTTGCAACACTTTTTAATTGCATACATTACCAAAAAATTGATCAAATTATCAATCTTCAATTTATTAGTATATTTCATTGTTCTTAGATTTATACTCATTATGTCAACACCCAGGGTAAGCTTCAGGTGTGGAAATGAGGAGGTTTAAGTTTAGTGGTTAGTCGCCATGGTGATTACAAAGAATTATGTGGGGTGACTACCTCCTACTGATGACGGGACGTCCCTCCTACGGGAGGGGCTGTACCGTGGTTAGTGATGATCGTCATAGGATAAGATTCAACCATAATTCCGGCCTATGCTGCCGTCTCATCCGGTCAATCAGACTTTTTTCTTCGTCTACGGGCATGACGGACTCGGCTATGATTATACAGAACAGAACGCCGTCTCATGCCCCCGTATCCGTGACCATTCTGGTCACTGAACGGTTTGGTGGGCATGTCACGGGAATTTTATTTAATTAACAAAATATTTACAGTAGGGAAACGAAACAAAAATTATTATATACGGAATTTACAATTATATAAGAAATTATATCATGATGAGACCGTTTACATAATTTTTCAACTTAGAAATATAATTTGTAGTAATAAACTTAGAAATATAGTGCTGAGAGATAAAATGTGTAAAAATATGCATATAATCTGTGTTCACTTATTTTTTATGGTATAGTAGATCAGGATGCAGTTAAAAAAAATCAGATGGAGAATAATTTGAGAAATGGAAATGAAGACAATCTCTGATTGATTGAAATGTGTGACAGGAGACTCCGGTGCTTATTTTTTCCCTTAGTCTTTTTTCGTATGAGACTTGATGTTGAGAGCTATGGAGGCAAGTATAGGTCTCTATTTTCACTTATAAATTTGATTATACTGTGGATTTTTTGCCTGGAAAGGAAGTTGTTGGCGACTCTTTTCAGCCATTCCTGTTCATGGCCTGGTGATGGTTTTTTCATATGCCAGGAGATTGTAAGGAGGCATTCTGTAGCATAATGAAGTGCGGTGCCTGTCCCACCACAACTGCATTGGTCACTCTCAGACAGATTTTTAAGGTAGGAAGGAAAAGGGCCGTGTTCTGAGAAGAAAATAATATCCTCTCTGATCCAGTTAGTGGCATTAAGGTTGACTGAAGGCAGGATATTAAAACATTTTCTGCCTGTGACACCATTGCTCCAATATCCTTGCCATTCCTCAAGCATGTCTTTCCAGAGGAGGGCTTTTATATGTTCTTTAGGAAGATTTGTTTGCATTATAAAATTGTCCATTTTGCGTTGCGTCCTTTGACAGTTGATCTGCTTTTTCATTGCCTATATTGCCCGCATGTGCTTCAACCCATGAAATTTTTATTGTTGTTTTTGAAAGGAGGACACCAAAAATTTATTTTGCTGTTTGGTTTGTGCTCTTTGGATTTGAAGATGCCATGATACTAGCTCTATTCTCGACATGTATTTTAAAAGTATTGTTGTTTGAAAACTGAGATGTATATTTTACTGATTCATGAAGTGCGGTGAGTTCAGCTTGGAAAACCGTATTGTTGTCATTCAATTTGGCAGACCAGTGGTAGGACCAGGAATCATTAAACAGAACACAAAACGCAGCTCCAACTCCATGTTCTGTTTTTGAGCCATCTGTGAAGATATTGATATTGTTTATTTGAGATAAATTTATTCCTTCATCTTCCAATGAGATTTAATTGGGATTGAGATGCTATGAAGGGTGAGTGGACCAACCAGTTGCTTTCTTCTCAAGCTTTTCTGGTTGCATCTCTGTTATATTATGCGGAAGAGGGATTCTTAGGCGATATATTGTCGTTAGTCTGGCTTCAAACTGTAATTGCATGTGCAGGGGTGGAATGTCGAGAATGGTTTGTAGCGCTGCTGTTGGAGTTGTGCGGTAAGCACCTGAAATACACATTATGTCAAAAATTCAAAGTGGTATCTTTAATATTTCAGAAGTTATTTACATTTTTACTGATGTAAACAAATAAAATACATGCGCGAATGAGATTTTCAAAAGTATTTTTCTCCATGTTAGTTTCTTCATCATCATCACGTTTTAAAAATGCTAAAAATTTTTTCAGGTTTAAGACTGAGATTTGAATTTATCTGAGTTCATTTATCATTTTACTGTGCATGCAATAAACACTCAAAAATTTAGTTTTATTTATATACAAACATTAAAAAGAAATAATATTAAATGTTCTCCTTTTTTTGCTATATATAACAGTAAAAATATTGTATTAATATTAGATGTATCTTCAACCTCAAGCACATTTGTGTGTAATATAATTTAGTTAATATATAAATGCAATTTGAGATAAAGATATTGAAATTTGAAAAAGCAGTAAAGAGTTTTAAAAAGTTAAATTAAAAAAAAATTTCAATGGAAGAGGCAGACTAAAATGAGTTTGTTTTCTTTTAGGTGTGATTTTATTTTAAGCTACAATACTATCAAAATATTTTCAATAATTAAATTAATAAATTTTCAATAATAAAATTTTAGAAAGATGTTGAGAATGTAATGCGTCCACTTAAATCGAGAGAAAATCTTATTTCAAACTTGCATTTACTTTTCTGTTGAATCTAGACTTGTGGTTATTGTCCTCTTTTAAATAGTGATATGTTCATTTCTTTTTAAAGCTTATTGATTGTTAACTCTTTACTAAAGGAGTCCACTAGATAAATGCTGCATATACTTTCCATTACTATCTATTATTATCAATATAAGTGAACTGTCCATTTTGAAACGTAATTAAATGGTTGGCAGTATTTTGCAGTTTCTTCTATTATACAAGGGACTTTATCAATTTCTAGGGTTATTTCAGCTATATTTTTCGAAAAGAATAGGTAAATACTCTTTTTTTTATTTTCTGTCTTTTTTTTTGGCCACAGGATTTTGCAATAGAATCCTTTTCTAAAGTGGGAAATATTTGAAATGGCCTAGAAAACAATGAGTCGTATAATTTCGTGTCCATATAAGTTAGTGTATTTATTGCATTAACTACCATTTATTCAGTCTATCTTTTAAAACTGAGCTATGAGTATTTTCAACAATATTTGGATATATAATGAATATTTCTCTTATATATAATTCTTGATTATGAAGTTTTCTTGCTCATTTTTCTCAAATTTTGGTAAAATACATTTTTTTTATTAGCTTACATTATCACAAAAATCACTTGCTCTTTTTTAAACTATTGGAATAAACATACACCAATATCATGTCTTAAAATGGCAACTGATATGAAATTAATTTAATCAATTTGTACTGACATAGTATAAAACATGGTAAAACATTTTAAACAATAAACGCTCTACTGAACCGAATTACCCCGGCTTGTAATAGAATTAGAGTCCATTTAAGCGGTTAAATATGCCCCAACTGCAACTGTAATGCCACAAGGCCTTTTGCCTCAGTTATTCCCATAAAGGTTGAATTATATTCGCGTGTAGAGACTGAGGGGGCAGGATAATTGCTGTACGTCGCCATCATGCTCTGCAAAACACCACTTGACACGCTTCCGGTAATATACAGGTGCAGACTCCACTTGAAGACGAAGTTGTCATTAAGGGAAAATATTAATGTTTTCTGTAAAATAAAGGGAATCCCAACCAGAAAGTTTTTATGTCTGTAATTGAGAAGTTAAAAAATAATCGCGGAATATATTGTTCTCGAAATTTTACCAGTAAAATATTAGATAGATTTTCAATGTCATTAAAGGCTTTGAAATTGATGATTCAGCGTAGGAATTATTATGTTGAGAATCATTTAGAGGTTTATATGAATAATTTTTATTACTGCAATTCATTTCGAACTATTACGTAATACTGAAAGAGTTTTTTTAAATGTTTATATCGTTATTTTACTACATCTAAGATTTATTAGTTCTTCAGTTCTGTTTTTAACTATGACCGCTGTTGTCTGTTTAAAAGTCGATTACACCGAAGAATTACTATGTTAACAATTCTTGTGTATGCTAACTCCAACCAGATCTTGTGATATAAATCCCAAATATCTTTTCGGTGGTGGGGTGCGGAAGTTTAGAGAAGGAGGCTGCCATCCCAGGCGACCACCCAGTCATCTGACCATAGTTCAAAATTATAATGTCCTCCTCAAAATAGCCCTAGTATTGTCTCAGCCCTAGTAATGGGGCGTTAATGCAACGAACCTTTTATACCTACTATTCTATTATTCAAAGTCTATTTTTAGATGGGGAATAGAAATTAATCATGTCTATAACATATAGGGTTAAAGAATATAGTTAAATATTTACATGAAATACTGCTTGGCAATCTTCGTAAATCAGTTGGAAAAATGTTGAAAAAGGAAAAAAGAATCTATTAAGTATGTTGGAGACAGGTTTTGCATTGCATGAACAATGAAGAGAACAAACAAGAGTTTCCTGAACTGAAATTTTAATTAAAAATGTAGTCAATCAAAAGAGAATGCATCGTGATACATTTTAATTTTAAATTCAATTTTAACAGAAAATTTGACTATGTTGAATTTTATGGCAATGAAAATTTATATTTCTTTCATACATCAGCTTCTGCCTTTATAAAAAATAAGTTAATTATAAAATAAGTGTTTAAAAGAGCAATGTTCTCATAGTTTTTACATTGGAAGTACCATTTTGTTTGAAATTTATTTACTTTTTTGTAAACAGAAGGCTATATTGAATTATTAAGAATGCATGTGCTGAAAATGATATGTAAATTATGAAAGGAGAAAATAGAAAAAAGTTTTTAAAAAGTACATAAAATAAAATATAATAAAAATTAAAAAACACTAAAATTCTAAGAAATCAGAATATAACTACTGTTAAAGCATTATGAATTCGAAATTAAAATATTGTAATGATAATAGTGTAGCTTATATTTTGATTTAAAACACTGATATTTTCGCATTTTTAACATTTCTAATGAAATGCAAATTTTGGATTTTTTTGTATACAGCAGCCGATTTGTTCATCGAAGAATTTTATTACGGAAGAATCATGTGTAACCAAATGCTTATGCGATTATATATTTTTTGTTTATAGTTGCTTTTCGTTCTGTATTATTTATGAAAAATGAGTTAATTTGAAAGATAAACGGAAGTCCGGTTTTCTAGCTTAAATTAGTTTTAAGAATCTGAATTCGAATATTGAAATTTATTTAAAATTCTTTCTATTAAAAATTATGCTAATATCCTTCATTTCTTGAGGGAAGTTTATTTAAAAGTTTTCTTGTGAATTAGAAAAAGTGAAAATAAATACAATACACATCATCAATGCAGTTAACGTTGCGCAAAAATATTCAAATCAATGTTTTGATTCTAGAATAAGAAAATTTAAGTGAACATTTCTTATGCAAAAACATGTTTGTTGTGGCAGCGAATTTAATTTTAAAGAAACAGGTAGAAAAAATTATATCAAAGCTTCGGAAAATAGAATGCTTCGATGAAAACAAAGCACATTGTCTTCCCACATTGTAGAGAGAGCTTTTGTAACCTCAGGGGTTTGTTAACAAATTATACCGCGTGAAAGATCAATATATTCCAAAAAGCAAATCTATGCTGCAAAAGAAAGTGATTCCATGGAGATTTTTGTCTGAAGAGCTTTCGTATCAGTTTTTCAGGGCAAAAAGGCTGAATTTCTAAGAGCCTACTTGTTTTGAAGATTTATTTTTCATAATATTTTTCAATTTGTTTGTGCATGAGAGTGCACGTGTCTTACCGTCTTCGATTTTATATATAATAAATAAGAAGTGGTGCTTTATTTTTTCATTAATCAGTTGATGCAATATCAGTAGTTTTGCATTACGATTGGATTGATACGGAATTATTTAGATTTAAATGCGAAAAAGTTTAGTATTTCATATGTAAATTAAAAAATTATGTATGTAAAAATGCAGAAAATTATCATATATTTACATATTATTCAGCAATAAGGACAATAGTTTATCTTAAAAAGTTGTGTTAAATGTAATTTGAAAATACGTATTTTTTATCATTACATCTGTTTTCATTGGATATTAGCAACTTTTTGAATCACTGTAGAAACAAATGTTCGAATTTTTAAGAAGAGTTGCAACGAATTGAGGTAGCTTTTATCGAAAATGTTAGTGGTGGAAATTTTCACGGCCCCATGGGCAGATCTGAATCACTAAATATTCTTCTTACATTCATCGCATTTAATTTCTATTCTTAAAATGCAAAAAAAAAAAGTTCTTAAAATAATAGGCTATTTTTTATTACGGATAAAAATTCCACAATAAAGATTTGAATTTTTATTTTAATCCTATTTCATAGAAAAAATATCTACTATTAGACTCCCAGGAGAAATCTTTTCAGATAAAAGACTTTTTTATTCATCACGTTCTGTTTACAAAAATAATACATTTTTTCCCCTCCATAAAATAAATCTATCAAACTGTAAATATTAAATAATGCTATCTAAACAATTCAGCAACCATCTGTATTCGCTTGATTGTTTCATTGGATAAAAGATTTTTAATATTCCTCCCGTGTGAGCTACTCGTGCGAACAAATGTTTCATTCACCATTTTGTAGCAACATTTTATATCTTATCTACTGGTCATTAATAAAACGGTCAACACATAGTAAATTTTCAAAAGAGGTCATTCCTTTTTTTTTTTTTTTGACATGGTGTGCTTCAGTAGATTTGATGAATAGACATCGGTCGGAGAACACGACAGTGAATAAAATGAACTAAATAAATTCGCAAAGAAAGAGGAGGGGATTTCCCGCCGAAAGAACACCTGCTCGGAAATGGAACCATTAATATTCTACTAAAAAACACTGACTGAAAGATAAGTAAAAATTTTTATTTTTGTGGATTCGTTCTATTCATTCACGCTTAAAGAAGAAATTGGTTTCATGTCTTAAAAGCATTAAAATGATATGTTCAATATTAAAGACTGTTTTGATCAAATGTTAATTTTCTTTGCTGTTCTCGCAGTTTGCTGTTTTTATAAAAAATTATACTTTATTCAGATTTCTTAAAGGGCTTACACAGAAAATGTTTCATGCTCTTACAAATTTATTCAAGTCATTCATATCAATACACAACAGACAATTTATCTATTAGTAGGTGATAAATTGACGTAATACGTTGTGTGTGAGTGTAAAATTATTTTCACTTTAATCCTATGAAAGCTATCATATGATTTTCAAAAATTCTTGTATACAAATTAAGAGACATTTGAACTTAAAATAAGAATAAAATGTCTCTTAACGCCGAATTTTGTCTCTTGCTTTAATTCTTCAATCTTACAATTTTAAAAGGATATTTTTTTACCTTCATCTATGCTTTCAATTGCCTTCATACATTCATTTTCCAAATAAAGATAATGTCAGATATATAACGGAAGCAAACATTTTCAGAAAATATCAAACTACTTATTGGGTCTCTTTTGATATAAGTATTATATTATTCCTTAAATAAAGAAAGGTCACTTTTCCTAAGCCCTTTAAAGAAAAGGCACATTATGCAATAAATAACTTCATATAGGAAAGTCAAATTAAATATTACAGATTTTATAATCGTAATAGGTATTCATAAAGTTTTCCTTCAGAAAATATAACATTCTTTAATTTTTTAATTGATTTTAAAACTTTTTAAAGTAAAGCATGGCTTTCTCTGGACTTACTTGCGTGTTTATACAGAGTGAAGAAGATATAGTAAGAGCAGTTCTACATTTTGCATAAAATTACACAACTCAGAATCATATCATTTAAAGGGAGGAATGTAATTGGTAATCCTAAAATTGGGTTATATTTTTAGATAACTGTTGGTTATACCCCTATGATAGATGTTGGTTATACCTCTTACTACATATAACCTTTTTATTGAGTTATATTCTCGTGAACGAAAGAAAAACCTAAATATAATAGTTTGTTCCATGATTTATAGTTCCATATTAATCATGAGAAGGTAGTGTTAAATATTAATTTAAAAATTTCGACACGCAGGTTGCCAGCTTACTATTGACACTTGAAGAGAATTTTATGATGTCAAGGAATTTGTAAGCATACAATGCCTGACAACATTGTTACATCTTTGCGATATTGTCCAGATTTCAGAATATCGAACAATATCTTGGAAAATTTTACAGTATTTTGTGCTGATAGTAAAGAAATCCGTAGACTTCCAATTATCTGGATCTCTTTGAGAAATTAAAAGGAGACCTGCGAACAAAATATTCTCGAATGGAAAAAAAGTAAAGGCATTGAAGCAACTCAATTTATTTGATATGTATAACGTCATATTTGAATACCAATTTTTAGTAAATAAAATATAAAAACATAATTTTTAGTAGTCATTAAATTAATATACTATAAGCAGTTTTCGAAACACTCTTAGAAAAATGAAAATTCAATTAGCCAGATGTATTTCTGTCGAGCCAACAAGACCTGAACCCGAAACTCACAAACAGCGAATAGGGGGGGATTAAAAAGTGAAAAAAGAATGAAAACGAAAGCGAACTTGAGAATGAAAGAAAGAGAGAGTCGAGAGATCAATTCGCCGTGCTCCATTTCGGGTCTTTCCCTGTTGCAGCTCTCGTTTATTCAAATTCAGTGGAAAAGAAAGTTGCTTTCTTCTTCGACTTAAATAATCAGTTCTGTGTGAGGTGAGCTTTCATTGGCTGCAGGACGATCTACCCGATATACATATCCTCTTGTTGGTTGTGTTGATGCAATTTCTATCTTAATTTTACGTTTTTATTGTTTCCCCCCTCCCCCTCGATTTTCATTAGTTATCAAGCTAGCCACCACTGAACTGGAGGTCTGCTGTCTTTCTAAACTTTGATTCTTAATGACTTCCACTTAAGCAATGGATTAAAAAAACTGTTTTAAAAACTATTTCCTTTTCACGACTGAATGTTAGCATAAAAGTACTAAAATATTTACGAAGAGAATTTGAAGCTTTGAGAATTAAATATCATCTTCGGACATGAATCTGCATTGAATATCTTAATTACTTTTTCAAAAGGATTTAACAAATATGAAAATTTAATTACGTAAATTTGAAGTTGAAGGACATTTTGAGCTTTAAAATTAAGCAAAAAAACTAAAATACATCCGCATTAAGGTACAAAATTTAAAAAAAAAAATCCTCTTATACCAAGTTTGAAAAAATTGCCGAATGATCTTTTAGTGATAATTAATGTACACTAAACGTTTAAAAATATACGCCAGTTTCACACAGAACCATCTATTCGTAAAGATGATAGGATATCGTCTGAATGCTTTGTCTGACAACAAGTGAGTCGGTGAATACAAGATAGGATCACTGGAGGTGTCACAGATGTCAGGCGCAGGCAGCCCAGCAGATACAAAGAGAAGGCAGACACGCACTTAATGCATGGGGCAGGGACCGGAAACGGGTGAGCCGCACAGCGATTGTGTTGTGAAACACACCCAAGTAGTCACGTGCTCCATCATCAAACATTTGCACTGGAGTTGTCGTTCATTCGTTCCGCTGGGGAGGACCCATCAGTTAGTATATTACGAATCCCCTCCGATTTTTTTCGTCATAAGAGTACCTCACAAACCTTGTACTCGCGTAGCATCTGACACTGACGTAGATACCAAAGTTCTTGCCAACACGTGCCCACGCGACCGGTGGTATTCTATAAAGGGATGACCTTTTGATAAATTGATGTTACGAGACAAATATTACTGAAAATAGAACTTTGAATACAGGCGTCATAATTTTATGTTGTTTTCAGGTGAAATAAATCTAATTTTGTAGTAACAATGCTTACTTTTCTCACTTGTAAGTGGGCCTAAAATGTTCTAAGAAACGAGATTCCGATCACATCTGCTGCTGATCTAGTCAGGAGGATTATTGATCATGTGTGCCTCCGAGAAACCCGATTCTTTCAACGGGAGTCAATTCATGCTTTGGTTATTCGAAATTTGCACTTTTATTGAAGACGATAATTTGAATATCATTTTTAATATTGTAATAAGGAATAGTAATTGTCACTTGATATTTCAAATTGTAGTTATTTCCAAAAGATTTAAATTTTAATATCTTTATTATTTTTTTTCTATTTAGTTTCTTCCTTCATTTTAAACGTCTCTAAATGATAATTCTACTGGATGCTTTTACACAAATCTAGCAAAATGTTTTCTGGTTGGCTTATTTTTCAATTTTGACTAACATATAGGGTGATCAAGAAATAGCAGGATGTGTTCGAAGCCTTGTAGCGTGTTATGTACTGGATGAAATATAACAAAATTTGGCCACCATACACATTAAAGAATGCGGCTTCGATTCATTAAGAAAAAAAAATAGTACCAAAAAACGCCGATAGGGAAAATCTTGGCGCTGCAAGTGTATAATGTGTGGAAAAAGAATACATTACTGCCAATGGAAACAGTAAATAGCAACACACCAAATATCAATGATAAGCGTTTATTATAGCAACTTACAAATTTGGCTCAAGGTGGCCACCAACTTGATGTTCCAACAATGTATGCGGTACACGAGGTTTGCGACGGTGGCTCGCATCATATCAGCATTTATTCGTCTGTTATGCAACGTTATTTGATCTTTTAAAGTAGGAATGTCAGGAACATGTCCTTGATACACAAAACCTTTCAAGTGAACCAGAACTCCCCACAACCAGAAATTGCCAAGATTTAGATCAGTGTCATCAGTTAATGTGTGTTATCTTATACGCATAAAATTTCAGGATCTTACGCAATATCTTCTG
This sequence comes from Argiope bruennichi, assembly GCF_947563725.1. Lineage (NCBI taxonomy): Eukaryota > Metazoa > Arthropoda > Arachnida > Araneae > Araneidae > Argiope > Argiope bruennichi. The sequence goes on from NC_079162.1 coordinate 56,185,688, forward strand.
CACCGGCTAGAACGGGGTATCTGTTTGTCGTGGACTGCTAGTATCCTGCTTATTAGCTATCGTCTGATCCATAACGGCAGTTGCAATTTCTTCACCTTGTTCCTGCTTGATACCTTTACGTCCTCTGCCTTCTTGAATTCTCGCACACCAAGAATTCCTGTTGTTTCAAATCTTTCAACTATTCTTCGTAAGTTAGTTATGGTCATCGGTCCTCTACGTAACTGTTTTAACTACCGGTATTCACGAAGAACAGCACTGACATTTTCATCTCGCTGATAAAACAACTTGACTAATAAGGCGCGTCCGAGTAGTGACAACGCAGAATGACTTTAACTCCCACAACCCTTCGTTTTATCTTCTATATCATGTCACAAAAGTACCAGTATAAGCAAATTATATAAAAAAGTTTTCGATCGCAGCTCCAAAATTTCCCCATCGGAGTTTTTTTGTACTAATTTTTTTTTCTTGATAAATCGAAACCGCATATTTTAATGTATATGGTGGCTAAATTTTGTTATATTTCGTCCAGTACATAACACGCTGCAGGGCTCCGAACACCTCCTGTTATTTCTTGATCACCCTGTATATCCAAAAACATAAAAATGTATATGTAAAGAATTACGATCAGATTTTTTGTGATATATTCTGATAAATACCAACTAGGACAAAAAAAATAACAGAAAGTAGTAAATAAAAAATAGCATATTTAAGCATCAAAAGAATTGACAATGCTGTAAATTTTGATAAAGGTAATAGAAATCAAAGTAACTTCCATACAATAAATTATAAAGACTTAGAGTACATAAGAGGATTATTTATTATTATTGTGTTTATTTATGGAGACCTAAGCTAAAACCTCGAATCATCGTTTATTTCTGTAAAAACTTTTACAAAGTTATTTTTTTAAAAAATAAAGAACATCAAGTAACTGTTCAATGTTATAGATTAAGAAAAAAGAAGGCACACATTTCTGCCTTCAGATGTCGGGAGAGAGACTCCAATGCATTAAAGAGAGATTTTGATTTTATGTTTTTTAATACAGTTTAAAAGCATGTTGAATTCCTTTGCACGATAGCATCCCTTTTTGAAAGGATACAAGTAAGGATTCTGCGAGTGAACTGACTGCAAAGCGTTTTTCAATTTTCGGAAGTCGATTTTATCGTATTCTTTTCTTTCTTCTATTTTATGCCGTTTGCTTATGTCAAAGGGTCAAAGAAACACACTTTTACTTAAAGCAAAAAATAGAAAAGAACGTTTTTTCCTCACAGAAGAGTATAATCTTTTCTGCAAATAAAGGGTTTTAGCTGAAACCTTGAAAGGTTAAAATATTTCAAGTACAAAAACGATTCACTTTTAAAATGTTACTTCAGCTTAGTAAAAGCAGATGAAAAAAAAAAAACAAAAGTTTCTGCTTTTAATGTATTTTATTGGAAGTATATGTATACATTTTTAAGTATTTGCTGAATTAAAGATGAAATTTTTTTTTCTGTGACTTATAGTTATATTGTATAGCGACGAAGCTATTCATCCTTTAGATTAGGGCTAGAACAAATACTCAAATATTTTTTTTAAGATTACCATTTTGACGACTGCAGAAAGAGCTTGTGGTCCTAGCTAATTCATTCCAAAGATACGATCAATGACCAAATTTGATCATCCATGGAGTTACCTATTATTGTTTTTCTTAACTAATAATTAAATAAATAGTATGTTGGTTATAGAATAAAACGAAAGAATGTATCTGCCTACAAGGTGATTAGCGATCCCCAGTGATTAGCTGTACGAGGAAAGAAAAATGATTTTATGAAAAAATAGCTGTAGTAGACCGACCGTAGAGGAATTAAACCTATTGTTACAACGTTTGTATCGTTGTAAGGTAAAGGTTCGTAAACCAAATGTTAGCCAATCATAAAAAGTGTTACGAATGAAACCACAAGCTGGCTACTCCGACCCGCCGGAATGCACACGGAAAAACTTGAATGACCGGACCGCAGCAACAACACTGGCGGAAACTGTGGTTGAGTTCTATGGGCCATCATCGACCACGGTACAACATTTCCCTGAAGTAGAACGTCCAGCCATTGACGGAAGGAGCCAGACCCCCACCTTTCCGTGTACCCACAAGGGTGGAGAAAACCAACCACCATACTGGAAGCTTCTCTTCTCAATTACGAGGTGCCCTTCCGTATGACAAGCATGAATGGAAAAAAAAATCAATGTTTTTGATAAATTAAGACCAATCATATGAAGTAAACCAAAGAGATGTGAAATCAAAATAATTTGATGCCAGAAAAAATATAAAAATTCGAAATTGTCAAAACGGAAGCAAAGAAGTTCATTAATACTAGAACAAAACTCAAAGTCAGATATTTCGTATCAAATGATTAAACCGAGAGATTCAGAAACCATGTTCTCATTTCTTCCTTCTTTTTCATCAAATTATTAGAAAATTTACAGATCCCAATTTTGCCAGATCCTTCAATCCAACAATTTTAATGCCAGATGCCGAAACTCATTCTAAAAGCAAAAACCGAATACCTATCAAACTCATTATCGGTTACCTCATTAGCACAATCATCATGGAAATTCCTCATCACGGCGAGGATATATCATAATTCATTAAAATTGGTACTAACCACAATTCTAGATGCTTTGCATCAAACAGTTAAATCGAGATATTCAGAGGCAATAATCTTATTTCTTCCTTTTCCCCATTTAATAGTAGTCTATAGATACTAGTTTTTCCAGTTCCTTGAATTATACAATGATGGTGGATATATGACAACCATAAAAGTGGTAGGATCCAATTTTGTTGTCAGAGAGCGAAACCGATAGTAAAAGCAAATATTTAATACTGATCTTACTCATTACCGGTAAACCTCATTATCGTGGATCTCATACCAAGCTTCATCATGACGAGGTGCGGGAAGGAAGCACAATATACCATAGAACAGCCTACTACAGACTCTGCTTTTATATTGCTAGTTGACAGGAATTTCAGGTAGTTCTAACTCCTTTCTTTGTACTAGAGGATTACTTCCATTTATAGCAATATGGCTGGTTGTATAGGATGAGATTTAATTCTGAAATTAAAAGAAATTATTTAAAAGAGTTATGGTATTTATCTGTTATTTTATGTTTATAACTAAAAAATGTTTAGAAAGTTCTCATTGAGGGACATTAAAAATTATTTGACGGACTAAAAGAGTAGCTTGTTTGAAATTTAACAAAATTATTATAATTAATGCACAAGGATAACATCAAATGAAATGAAAGAAATCCAAGATATCTTTTGCGAATTGATAATTTATTGAAAATTTGTAAATTGATAATTTATTTGCAGTTGAGATAGTTTTTTAAAAATTAATTTATTTATTTTACTTTTTCAATTATGGTGATCTCACAAAGGAGGCACCTCTTAATAGAGGATGAGAAGCTTCCGGTATGGCGATTGGTTCTCGCCACCCTTGTGGGTATACAAAAAGGTGGGGGTTTGGATCCTCCTATCGATGACGGGAGGTACTTCCTTAGGGAAGGGTTGTACCGTGGCCGGTGACGACCCATAGGACTCAACCACAGTTCACGCCACCGTTGCTGTTGCAGCGGGCGGACCATTCAAGTTTTACCGTGTGCCTTCCGGGGGGTTGGAGTAGGCAGTTTGTGGTTTTTGAAGAATGGTGTATAAAAAAGAAAAATAATATAATCGCAAAAAAATCAGATTTTGATAATCTTGACGTTTTAGACTTTCACGAGTTCGAAAAAACAATATCTGTACTAACGTATCTTTTAAAACTCAATAACTCAAAAACGCAACAAACTAGACTTATGAAATTTGGAGTAAAGTCATCACCTATAAATTTCAATCATATTTTGGAGGAAATCCATCTATAGAAAATCTTTGTCTGACCACCGATGTACATGTGAGTACAACAACTCAAAAAATGCAACAAGATCGATGGATGTAGCTTGTAATGTGCTGTTGTTGTCAAAGTTGAAGATTTATAAAGATTCATTCAGTCAAAAGGAAGATGTGGAGGTACTAGGGAGGAGATTCGCGATGAATTTTTCAAAATGTACTAAAATACTTACCTTTTCGAATTTTTGGAGAAAATAGACTGAAGAAATGTATCTGTTAAAAGTCAGAGGTGTTTTGAAAACTGGAAGAAATGTTTTTTTTTTTTGGTTTAAAAGAAGAACAAAGCAAAAGCTTTTTCTTTTAGAAAAAGATTTAGCAAGATTTTGATCAAATCATTTAATGATTTGATGAAATCTTGCAGATAACTTTCCGAAATAAATTGCCTAGTTCCGGAACACAGATATAAGTAGCATTTTTATCCAATCTTTAAACATTGACTGTGAAATAACTCGAGATTTCATATTTTTTATCGTTGTGAAGTAATAAAACAATATTAAAATCTTTTTTAAAAAGTAGATTGCTTATTGTTGTTCAGAACCAGCAGAAATTAGTATACCAAATTTGAACAACAATTTTCCCTAGATTTAATTGATGAGATTTTTTTGAGATTTCATCAAGAAACTTTGAAAAATAACATTTTAACTTAGGAGTTAAGTATATAAGCGTGAATTATTCAAATTTAAGAATGAATGTAAGTTTTCCAAAGAATGAGCTTGTAAACGAAATTCAAGCTTTTTTATTTACAGAACTGTTTAGAAATTAAGAATATTGGATAAAAATGATATTTTATACAAAAATAGACTTTTAGGTTTAAAAAATTTGATTGAACCTCGATTTTCTTCATTGCATTATGAAACACAAAGCGTGCCATATTGTGTTAACATAAAGGGAAGCAGAAGAAAGACCGCCCTCCGTGATTTTCTCGATCTTTCTAGTTGAATCGCTTGTCCTTTAAAAACATTTAAATAAATTCAATCATTTCCATGATTGTTTTCTGTGTCCTACTAAATGAATAATGAGAAAGAAATACTCGTTTATGAGATAAATGATAAAGTAAGGTAAAACATGCGATCTTCTATTATTTTAATTTCCTCCCAAAGCGTGCGAATCAAGCTGACACGCGAAATAAATGCCCTAATTCAGTATCTAGGCAACTTTTAGCAGCTGAAATGTTCTAATTATCTTCGTACCTGGATGATACTACTCGCATAATGCGAAGGACAAATTTAATAAAAAGATCGATGTCAATATTGATACTGTTCTGATTGTAGGCAAAATACTCAAGTGTTTACTCTGCACTTGTCGAAAAATATTTAGCGATATGAATTTGATTATCGAAGTTCATTTGTATCATAGTAATAAATCTGTTCTGAAATGTAAACAAATGCATTTGATTTTGTTTAAATATATTCAATGTATCTTAGTTTGTTGATAACAAAAGAAAGATATGAATTAATTGACTGACAACAGGGAAGTAAAATTTTTTTCCGATCTCAGAAAATGACAGTACGTGAGTCATATTTCATAAATAAGTAGATCCATGTCATAAATCAGTAATCACTGAATAAAGTAGGGGAGCTGAGGGCAAATTGTAACAATATTAGGAAAATGTGTCCATCTTTAAAAATATTGAAGATTTCCTATTTATGACTGCTTTCTTTTATAGTATAACTATTCATTCATCATATGCAAAAAAGAAACATTCCGGCAATTTTAATTATTTTAGAAAAATAAATATTTTTTGCGAAATGAGCTGTTACATCTTGTTCTTGGTCGTGGAGAAAACTGCAGGAAACAGCAGCAACAAAAACAGTATTTAAAAATATTTTTTCGTTTCTGTCCTTTTATTAATTAAAATAAAAAAATATTTCTAATTATTATTATTTTGTATAATGAAAATGAATGATATCAAGTGGTTTATAGCAAATATATATATATATATATATATATATATATATATATATATATATATATATATATATATATATATATATATATATATATATATATATATATATATACACACAAGTGTTTAAACAATCGACATAAAAGCCAATTTTTAACTGAACTGCAAGTAAAACAAACAAATGACAGATCCTTACTGCTTTCTTGCCAGAAAGAAAGTATATTTTGATAAGAGGAAATATATTTAGCGATTGAAACAACATAAAATACAATTCTTCCTGTCACTTAAAGTATTTTTCCAGTCGAAACTATCTATCTCTAACTGTTTAGAAATTGGTTATTGGCAAGTATAACAGCGGGTATCATGTATATTACAAATGGAAATAGATACTTTTATTAATGCACCGTAGATAATGAAGATAATTTCACTATACTTTATTATAGAAGATTGAGCATGAAAATTTCTAACATTTGTACATATGATAATGGGTAAAACTCAACAATTAATAAAATGTATAAGAAGAATACTTAGTTAAAAAAATATTAAATTATTTTTACTACTTCATCCGTAGTATTCGAGTTAATATGATATTAGGAAAAAGCCAAAGTGATAATTCTTTTTATTATTAGATATTATCGGATTCTTTCCAGAATGCACTAACCACTTTTTTGCTTTAATTATAGATTTATAGTGGCAAAGTTTATTTAATTTGGCTGTGTCGAACGCCTTGTTTAACCTTAAGTGAGCTAAGCAGCTAAGCTAATGTTTGTCCGTGTGTCTTTTAATTAACTCTGCAGTTTTCTTCAGGCCGAGATCTTTGTTACCTTAATTGGCATCAGGGGAAAATCTTCTTTAATCTTTAGCGTCAATAGTGGGGTGAAGAGTACAATACAGTAACTCTACATAATTACCGCCTCTTCAAACAAAACAGCATGGAATAGATCATAAAGTAGACTTCGCCCACATACAAACGATTTTCTCAACTTAATTTGTACAATGTATTAAAGAAAGGTAAAATGACTTCCGCTAAAAGAAGCATTTTTTTTAATGAAAATAAAATACAAAATAATTTTTTCAGGTAAAATTCGTTTGCTTAATGCATACCTTTCATCATTAGACTTTGAGAACGAAGGTAGAAAAAGACGCATTATTTTCGTTAGTAGATTGCTAATGAATATTTACTGTCATAATTTAGCCTACATTTGAAGATTTTCAAAAATATTATCTATTATTGAGTTTGGTGTAATTAATTTGTATCATTCTTCAGACAATTGCTTTTTTTCCAGTTTAAATCCTTAGTATTATTTTTTTCTCTGGCAATTAAAGACCAAAGTAAGAAGTTGGATCTTTAATTTACTTTTTAATGATTAACTTTTGTACTTTTCAGCACATGTTATAATTAAAAGGTTACAATGTTATTATTATATTCTGTAGAGAAGGAAAAGATAACATTTGGTTCGTCTGCGATGTTATTTACTCTACAAAAAAGAAAAAAGGTAGCATTTGGAAGCAATTTAAAGTAAATATTTCTGCTCATGGCTTATTGAAAGTATCTAAACTTGCCTTTAAGATATGATAAGATTTGTTTGAAAAACTAAACAGTCAAAAGGAAAGATTATTATATATACAGGATGCAATGTGTTATTTTTATCCAATCTTTATTTTCACAAACCTTTGACAGTAGACATTATATTTCCAGTTTAAAAAATTTTAAAATGAGGTGAACTTTTATGTAATGGTATTATCAAAAGTAAAAAAAAAAAAAAAAAAAAAAAAAAAAAGGAGAAAAAAGTTAAGAAAAATTACGTAATTTATTTTTTATAAGGTCCCCCGTTCCTTTCATGATAACAACGTAAAAAGTCTGATTTCTGTAGGAAAAAGATTTTCTGAGATAATTCAACTTAAAATGTCTGCTGATTTATTGTGTATGCGGTTGCGGAATATATATATATATATATATATATATATATATATATATATATATATATATATATATATATATATATATATATATATATATATATATATATATATATATATTACGATAATGTTTGTACAATTTTAATTTTTGTACTGATTTTCATACCCGTCTAAACATGCGATTGTTTGTATTCTGGTGTCATTTATCCAGTGTTTTCTAAGAAATTTCCCTTTTAACCCTACAATGCATCATGTAGCCATTTTGATACATATTTTTATTTCCAGTTATAAGCTTCACATGACGGTTCCAAAGGGCAACAAGGAATAACTGGAAGTCCTTTTTTTAAATGCTTTTTGACAAACTTTTGTAGAAAAGACTGATGTATGGCAATAGTGATACTAAAATTAGATTTAAACTGGAAACTTGGAAAAATACCAAGATGGCTGTTATAAAAATAGTTTAACTATTAAAAATACTATCAAAATATTTTTCATTCTAAAAATATAATGATAAGAAGGGAATTTTTATTTTTATTTTAGAATTGTTATAATGTTATGCAACTGGGATATTTTTTAATTAATAATGCAGCCATTTTGCACATTTAATTAAAAAAAATTCACGTAGAAAATTAAAAAAAAAATTAAAACAACAAACAACAGTAACACACACACACACACACACACACACACACACACACACACACACACACACACACACACACACACACACACACACACACACACACTCACACACCTATAGATAGACAGATATTGTAAAAAAAAATATAAAAAGTCAAGCATTCTACCGTTAAAGGTAGAGATTTCATTTAATTTGACGTATTCATCCTACATAATTCAATCTAACATCAAAATGAGAATTTTGATGTTAGTAATGTTAGATGTTAGTTTTTTGTAATAGGATATATATATCTGCTATTGACACTTGTGAATATAAAGGCCGGCTAAAGATAACAGAATAATTGAATTTCTCCTTAATGACCTTGGGAATTTAGGCATTCATGACTGAGTTGCGCGAATCGGAAGAAGACGATGGATTCGAACCTGAAGTTGTACGCTTTACCAATATTATTTAAAAATTGGTGGCCGATGTGTTTGTTTGTTTCTTATGGCACTTGCCACTGACAAGCCCGCTGTTACGAAGACAGCGATTTAAGCCCGAGGGGAACGTCTCTTATTTTTTATAGCAGCGCCAACTAGGGCCAAGAGTACGACTTTGCCACTCACGCATCATTCATTCGCTTGCACAACCCCTTTTTACAGGAGGGCACATTCACACATCTTACAGATAGAACAACAGAAGAACAACCATGCCCAAACCGGGACTCGAACCCGGGACGCCCAGATCACGGGGAAGACGCGCTACCCCTATGCCAGGACGCCGGCTGTGGCCGATGTGTGTTTTAGCAGCCTATCAGCTGGTTTTTCTGGTTTTCTCCAAGTGAGACACATATATGGACCAGTTTCTTCTAACAATCATTACCATATGTTACTGCTAATTTAGATTTCTGCCTCAAGCAATACCTAAGAAATATCGCTGCGGCCAATAAAAGTTACTTCGCTTCTATTTTATGATAATTTTTTATTCATGGGCTTAGCTAGATATGCTAGATCAAATGGAATATAATCACAATCACAATTTAATTTTAAAATCTAATGACCTTAGTAATTCTTCTGTATCTTTGATTTGAGATTTTAATTGAGCAAATGATAAGGAAATTAACGATAAACATAGAATCATTAAAAAAAATAATAAAAAAATTCACTGGCAGAAGTTTAAAATTACTGAATTTTTTTTTCAGATGATAGAGAACTTATTTATATATTTTCTTTTTAAGATTATTATAAAGAAAAATTCAGTATTTCTTTAAAATTGAAGCTCTAATTTGGACTCATTGAAAACGGAAAAATATTAAAGAAGGCATCTTTGGGAAAACATCTAAAAATAAAATATTGGTAATAAAAAGTGAAATAAAAAATCACTTTAATTAGAGACATTTTTTTCAATTACTCCATTGTTATGTTAATTGGGATTTTGAATTAGTTTGAACAGGTATTTTTTTAGCAGTTTTCATTTTCATACCTTATTAAAAGTTAATTAAATCACAACAAAGAAACAAAGCAAGAATTGTTTTCCTATTTCTTCCAAAAATTTGTACAACAAATTAAATTTGAGTTCTTCAAGATAATATTCAGAGAAAGACTCTTTAGAATTCATTTCTTTTTCTACCTTTCATTTCCATTGTACTATTTGGCAGAAATGAACTGATTTAGTTTTCATACCTTATTAAAAGTTAATTAAATAGAGGCAAAGAAACAGCGTAAGATTTTTTCTTTGTTATTTAAAAATTTTCTCAATAAATGAAGTTTAAAGTTTTATAAATGGAAAACAGATTTAAACACCTCGCGATTTAGGATTTTCCTTTATTTTATCATTCCATGAAATCAAAATTTCAATGGATTCCATTTTGCATTTTATGAAGAAACCTTCTCTCAATTCTGTAATGCAATGTCACACCCGAATATCTTCCTTCGTTTATACATGCATATGGTTTTTAGTTATAGATAACTTTTTCTTTCATTAAATTTAATTTAATTACAAAAATAACAAAGCATGAGAATATTTTTAAGTATTTTTATTTAACTTAATTTATTTCGTGTTTGTGAGGATTGAATTTTTGCAGTCAATGTGTCGCTGATTATTGAATTTTTTGAGAATTGAAACCTTGCACACTCGCATATTCATGACGATAATACAATTTTTAATTAAAAAAAAATAATAATGACTTATTTTTTAATTAAATTAAATTTTGTTTTCATACTAGTAACACCAATTGGTAGCGAGTTTGAGAAACAATAGATCTTAATTTTAGAAAGTAGAAAATAATTAAAATAAAACCAATGGAAGTTGTCTCCTCAAAATTTCTTGTATATTCTCTAATGAAGGTGCTATTCTCCCCTCACTCTGCACATAAAATTAAAGACCTTTAGCAAGATTTGAATACCACAAGAGTTCGAGAGTTCAGATTTTTATTTTCAGAGTTTTGCACATGAAAGCTGTGTTCTTCATAATACAGGATGAAAAGCGGTACTTGCGTATTACCTGCAAGATACTGACAAATAATTGTTACGAAATATATATTTTTGGCATCCATTCCAAAGTGCGATCGTCAGCAATTTTTTTGGCGACTATTCACAGACATGCAGTTAATATATGAAAACCAGAAAGGAGAATATATATTTGGGAGGCGTTTTGCCTAATAGATTGAAATTAAAATATGATATAGATCTGAAATTTAAGTGACAACATCGCATGCTAAATTTTATTTTTAAAAATTATTACGTTTTTAAGTTATTGCATTTAGATGCATACGAAAGTAATAACCGACAGATGGTCAACCCGTTGACGGATTTGGTTGTAAATTTGATACGAATTTACATTTTAGATGCTAAACCAGTGCAAAACATTTTATCTATCTATCGCTTTTTGTTTTGCAATTATCGTGCTTGACAGTACTCGGACAGCCAGACTTTCTCAGCATGGATTTCGTTTAAAATTAGATAGAAATTTACAAATTTCATACAAGTCCACTAGCTCAAAGCGTTTTTGAGTAATCTTGCTCACACACAGACATAATTCCAAAAAATTCTTTTCTCAGACACAGAAAATTCTGAAACTTAAAATTCATTAACATCTGATATCCGAATGAGTTGATGATTACAATATTTTCCCTTTGAGTATTTCGTACAAGAAAAAAAAATGCTGCTTGGTATACTAATAACAGTATTATTTCAAAACTCTTTCATTAAATTTATGTATCTTTAAGTTTCCAGTCGTACAATTCAAAGATCGCTAAGTGTTTTCTGGATATAACATTAAGCAACACCATGTTTCTACATGCAGAATCATTGCGTGACTGAATAAACATGGAGTGAAAGTATAAAGCATTGAGAAAAATGAGTATTCGTAAAGAAAAAATAGGAGATTATTAATTTTCCAGTCGTACAATTCAAAGATCGCTAAGTGTTTTCTGGATATAACATTAAGCAACACCATGTTTCTACATGCAGAATCATTGCGTGACTGAATAAACATGGAGTGAAAGTATAAAGCATTGAGAAAAATGAGTATTCGTAAAGAAAAAATAGGAGATTATTAATTTTCCAGTCGTACAATTCAAAGATCGCTAAGTGTTTTCTGGATATAACATTAAGCAACACCATGTTTCTACATGCAGAATCATTGCGTGACTGAATAAACATGGAGTGAAAGTATAAAGCATTGAGAAAAATGAGTATTCGTAAAGAAAAAATAGGAGATTATTAATTTTCCAGTCGTACAATTCAAAGATCGCTAAGTGTTTTCTGGATATAACATTAAGCAACACCATGTTTCTACATGCAGAATCATTGCGTGACTGAATAAACATGGAGTGAAAGTATAAAGCATTGAGAAAAATGAGTATTCGTAAAGAAAAAATAGGAGATTATTAATTTTCCAGTCGTACAATTCAAAGATCGCTAAGTGTTTTCTGGATATAACATTAAGCAACACCATGTTTCTACATGCAGAATCATTGCGTGACTGAATAAACATGGAGTGAAAGTATAAAGCATTGAGAAAAATGAGTATTCGTAAAGAAAAAATAGGAGATTATTAATTTTCCAGTCGTACAATTCAAAGATCGCTAAGTGTTTTCTGGATATAACATTAAGCAACACCATGTTTCTACATGCAGAATCATTGCGTGACTGAATAAACATGGAGTGAAAGTATAAAGCATTGAGAAAAATGAGTATTCGTAAAGAAAAAATAGGAGATTATTAATTTTCCAGTCGTACAATTCAAAGATCGCTAAGTGTTTTCTGGATATAACATTAAGCAACACCATGTTTCTACATGCAGAATCATTGCGTGACTGAATAAACATGGAGTGAAAGTATAAAGCATTGAGAAAAATGAGTATTCGTAAAGAAAAAAATAGGAGATTAGTTTTCTAGGCATTATTCAAACAAAGCCTAGTGTCACATCAAGAAAATCACGTTTCATTTTCTTGTACTTTATTTGTATTTTAAAGGTTAACAAAGTAATATTTTAAAAACAAGATAGAAAGATTATATCAAAATTCAATCCTTCTGGTTTGGAAAACCCATCTTCTTTCATTTTTTTTTGTACGCAAACGCAACAGAAAGTCTTTTTTTACAAACTCTGCAGCATGTAGCCCATTCAAATTAGCTTGGCAAATACTGAGTATGCACAAATGCAAAATTTAATGAAAATACATACACTTTTTAAACAGAATTAATAGTTACATACCCAAAGTATGGGTTCATAATACTTAGGGATTATGAATGGGCTGAATGTCCATTGCACATTGCCTAGATAATTTTTTCCAGAAACAATCGCAGGATTCAATGTCTGCAACCAATTCTGGGAGCAATTTTAAAATTGCCCCACACACATCTAGTGTATCACCAGCTACATCTGGTCTTTGGACCCTTAGTGTCGACCTTCAGATTTAGAACATCTGGGGAGCAATTAACATACGTGGGCATAGCAGTGAATATATAAGCTTATGAATTAATGTTAGTTAAAACAAAAATAGTCCAAGCCGTTCCAAACGTAATGCAACAAAACTACTTCCAAATTCCTTTGTGATATCCACAATTCAATTTTAACTTTTAATAAAATCGAAACTCAAATTCTCGTTTTTCAGTTCATTTAAATTTTCTTCTTGCAACGTAATGCTTAAAGAGAATCTTCTTCAGACTGAGATGACTTCAGCTACATAATACTAGATCTCTTTTTTCCTTATAAAACTTCATTTGAATTAAAACAATAATTATTTTACTCATCATTTTCAAAGGTAAAAAATAATGACAGCGTAAGCTTTACTAGACGTAGCGAAGACAGATCAACCTTCAGATTCATTTGTGGTGCTATTATTTTTATTTTAATATTTGACAAAATCAGAATTCAAAAACAAGTTTTTAACAAGACAAGTCTTAAAACAAAGAATTTTTGCCCAAGCGATTTCAAAAGCTACACTCTGTTTTAGGTGTAAAGTCGACAAGATAATCTTCCAATTCACCAGCAGTCTCTTAATTTGCATTTTAACGTTTGACAAAGTCAGAATTTAAAATTAAATTTCATTTAAGCTACAGCGAGAATCATTTTTTCCGTCACTTTTGAACTCCTAGCAAGAAAGAAAATTCAAACGCTTCCAGACATAATGCAGACAAAAGCAACCTTCCGATAGAATCGAAGTGTCTTCATTTCCATTTTAACGTTTGACAAAATCAAAATTCAAACGAAGCACCTTTATTTTTCTGTTTTAGGAAACAACCTCCTCTTTATTTCACGTTGCACCGCAACAAGCGACTTAATTCACTTCACCTTTAAATTTTGGATCCAGACGTGGCTGGAGAGGAAATACTTTGGTGAGAAACGGAACAGAATGAAGTACCTCGCAATAAAAATGATAAAAAAAAAGCAGGCTTTTTATGACATGGAACTAGAAAGAGTGTCATGCTTAGAAAGAGGGATCACTTTTGCCTAATGGTTACTCCCATTACTGATGCATGCTCGTTAGAATGACAGGATCCGGAACATCGGGGGAAGTGACGGGTTATTAGGGGGAAAGGGGAATACAAAATTCCACGTCCCCTCTGAAAGAGTGCGAAGGGTTGCTGATGGAAACGCGCGTTCGCAGGTTTGATATCGATCTTGTGAGGAGAGTACATGCTTTGTTTTCGAGTTTATATGGATGCGAATCCAACGCTCGGTTTCGTCGTGATTATTCGAGTTACAGCTTGTTTCTCGATGCGTTTTAATGCGGTTTATGAATGCTTTTGTATTCAGCGAATTTTAAGGACGCGCATTTTGTCCGTTTCTGTGACTCGTCATTTTAATGAGAATAATTGAGTTATAACAAAGCGCACGTGTCAATGGATTTATTTTAAATTCATTGCTTCGTTTTCGGCTCAAAATTAATCTATTCGTAGCTGATTGGGATGATTTTCTCATAATAATGAAAAGTCGTTTTATTTTCATGAGTTATGATGGTCAGTGTTTTTGCAAATGTTATACTCTAGAATGAGCCGCATAGTGAATTAGATAATAATTCAACACCAGAACAAATGTAGTGATCAACATTTAAATAAATGCAACAGTAACAGCAATATAAGAAATAAACATGAAAAGTGTTTAAGTAGAAAAAACGTGAAGTCATTTTTTAAATGAACACAGTGAAGAAGTTAATAGTGGAAAAGAAAATTAAATCTTTTTTGATACTAAATGAGTTCTCAATAGTTGTATAAAGAATCAATATTTCTATGTTGAATTTTTTGCAATATGCATTAGATTTATAAACATGAATGTATTGTGCTAAATTCAAATTTATTTAAAATAGGAAAAATTATTTTTAATGACATTTCTACCAAAAATGTCTCAGACTTCTTTTAAGACTGAACTTTAAAAAAAAATATCGTTTTTCTCCAGTTGTCTCTTTGAATCTTTGTGTAGTTACTATAAAATGAATTTATTTTTTATAATATGATTTTAACCAGAATGTCATTTATAAAAAACTCAAATAAACTGTCTGTACATTTAGTTTTGAAAATAAGCAGAATATAGTTTCAAATGTACTCTAGCTAAAACAAAGCTTCTACTGCAATTTTTTTACCCCATCTTAATTTGCGAACTTCAACAACTATAGCCACAAATTTGATGTCTAGGTATAGCAGAGCGGCCATACATTACGCGGTGCGATCAGTTACACCGTTACCGGATGGCAAACAACGGATTTAGCATTCGGAAACGGTATACGGTTCGGACAAAAAAGTGATTTAAAAATTTATTAAGTGTCTTCGATTTAATACTAAAAGATACCTTGAGAGCAATAATGCTAAGAATAAAATATGCAAAACGTGCATTTGTTTGGTCACAATTTCCAATACTTTTATGTCATAAAAGCTTAGAAACAAACAAAACAGAAGAATTAACTATCAGCAGATGCTTTTGGTTTTTAGTGTTTGAAATGCTTTACGCCAGCTAGTTGATGTTTATTGTTCAAAAGATGATTTTATCTCTTGTTTTGTGAGTCACAGGTTTGAAAAATCGCTATCAAACGGATGCACATATGCACATTTTATTCTTAGAATTATTGTTCTCAAGGTATCTTTTCGCGCTAAATCGAAGACACTACAAGTTTCTAATTTTTCCCCCGTATCTTGTGTCATTTTGGAAATAAGAAGAAAACTGTTTACGATGTTTATCGCCAGCTGGCATTCTATACTATACAGCTGGCATACTATTCTATACTATTATCTTCTCTCTACTATACTTAGACACCAATTATGTGGCAATAGCTATCACCGTTCGGAAGTTAATTTGTCGTTGAAAGACTGGGGAATATCCTGAATATACTTTGCATATGATGAAGAATTTAGGCAAGTAAGCAGAATTACTATCGTAATAGAATAATTGAATCTTTAGAATTGAATCGCCCATACATTTCATATAATTGTTTAAAAAAGTTGCAATTTTTAGTTATAAAATATAAAAGGCATAAGATTTGAACACGAAATTTTTTTTTCAAATCTTTCAATCTAAAATCTCAAAATATTCAACGCTTGCATGGGTGAGAATTAAATGAATAACAGTCATCATTTTCTTGAATTTCATTAGCAGAATATGTACTTTAACATGACATAAAATTATTCTTTTAGTTTCTCGATACGTAGGATGCAAAGCGAAAGAATTATAATTGACCAAAAAAATTTTGAACTCGAGATTTTGATAAAACTTTCAGTTTCAGATCACTCTGAATCTGGAAAATACACTGTATGAATTATGTCTGTATACGATAACTATAAAAAAAAGAAGAAAAGAAAAAGCTTTGAGCTTAATGAAATTCAGTCTGTGGTATTTAAACCAAATTTCTAGACGTCTATCAGATTTTAAACGACATCCATTCATAGGAAATGTGTTTCTCTGTCCTGTAGTGGAGAACACAATAATTAAAAAAAAACATGAAGAGCTAGAGGCATAAAATATCCAATTTCAGCCTCTAAAGTGTATAGCCTTATTAAATTTTAAACGAAATTTCTCAAAGGATTGTCTGTACATTCGCAGGTATACAAACACCATATCTGAAAAATGCAATAAGTTTGGTGAATGAAATTTGTTATAAGGTCTTATGACTAAATAGTAGTTCCATGCTAAATTTCGGCCTTAGTGGGTCGAAAAAATAATGACTAAAATGCATACTCGGTTTCATTCGTTACGCTACGAAGCATAGAAAGCTCATGTGCAAAAATCTGAAAGTAAAAGTTTGAACTCTTGTGGAGATCACGGCATTGCACACAATTTTTATGAGGGGGAGGGGGAGAAGAATAACTCCTTTATTAGGGAATGTGTGAGCAAATTTGATCACTTCCGTTGGTTAAATATTTTCTCATCTTACTACTATATGAATCTTTTGTTTAATTTAAAAGCAATAATACACTGCTCATGTTATTAGTTACATATATTTATTTCTAAGTATTTATTACTTTTCACTCATACCTACCTTGAATCCTCCAGCAGCTTACCTCCACTCTAAAAATGAGAAAATAGCAATAGAATGCTAGACTTTTGGCTCTGGAACACGACATTAAGATAGAGCTGAGTACGGAACCCTCCAATGGTTTAACGGGCCAAGACAAGCTCTAGCTGTGGAATTTGAATGGAAGACAGAAAATGATAGTCTTATCCTGACCATACTCTGAATTATCATTTTTCAAAAATTGATAGACCATTCTGCATTTTAACAGATAATTGCTGGCTCCTTCTTGGCGTGACTGTCAGCTTTCTTCCCTGTGAAATCCAAATATTGGTCAGTCTCATCTCAGCTGAAATCCTCTAGGAGATGTTCATCCTCTATATATTGTAGCTGGAGTCAATATCTTGTACCAAAATGCATACCTCGGTGATATAAGATAATATTGACTGACAGAAACTGTCACTCTTCCCTTTATTGTAAGGAGACCCAAAATTTATGTAAGCTTTGAAGTTTGAGCCATTTGTGGAATAAAGTTTTTCTATTAAAAAGAAAGAAAGAGTGGCAACGTGCAGTTCAGAATTATTAAAAACGGAGAGATACACGAACAAACAAAGCGTTTTCATTGTTTCAGCAATATTTAAAAAATAATGAAAGTTTCTCTGCTGAAGTTCACAATTTTCTTACTAAATATAGTTAGTGCCACATGCCATACAGCCTGAGAAACAATTAAATTACTGCAGAAGTCATTTCTTGGTCTTGAAATTTCCAGTTTTGCTGAACAGAATTGGCCACACAGATCATGTGATTTAACGTTGTTCGACTTTTCCCTATTTTTTTAAGGTTTATGCCAATAATACCACGACCACCCAAGGACTGAAGAAGGAAAGCGAGCTCTGCATCAATGAAATTTAGCACATTTATTCAAAATGGTAAATTGGGAAAGAAAGTAAAAAATTGCTGAGCCTATTACTTATTTACAAATGACTATCAGAGTAATTGTGTTTTACTAGCTTATGCTTACAATTTTTACAAATAATATAATGTAGGTTTTTGAAAATTTTCCCAAGATGTGAAGGGGATAAAATGCTTCCAAATGACCAATAATATGCTGTGAAATGCAGCGAAACTGCTTTAAATGTGTATTTAAAAGAAGTTTTTAAGTCTGCCATAAATTTATTTTCTTTTGTAAAATTTTATTACAGTAAACACACCTGTCGATAACACACCTGTCATTTAATGGCTAATTCAGAATTATTAAATTTGCGCAGAAGTTAACTCTATTTAAGAATATACGGGTATTTTGTCTTCAAAAACTAATTAAAAACCGGTTTTACTAATTCAAACTTCATTAAGACAAAAAAGTTCTTTAATTAGCTGAGGCATCAAATATTTTATTCGTTGTTTATGATCCTTAAATTACGTTTAAGCAGAAAAATCAATGTGGCGGAATTAAGGCTTTAAATTATAAAGCAAATTTTACGAAGATGCAGAGGCTGGGATCAACACGAGCAATTCTTTTTTTATTTTTAAATTTCCTTTGAAAAATGTGAAAATCCGTGAATATTAATTAACTTCTATCAACTTCGCGAAAATAAACCCGAAGATTCATCATAGAAAAAATAAATTAAAGTATGACTTTTTAATTGAAGCACGGGCTAATTAATTGAAAATTGATTTTTTAAATTAAACGATGCTTTTTAAAGTATAAAAAAACATGCTTCAGTGAATTTAATAAGTCAAGTCATATAAATAGGGAATAGAAAAGTTCAAATTATGAATTTTGGTTTATTAAAACCTGCATGTGAATTAAATGTTTATGCCGTGAATTAATTTAAATTTATTTATTAAAGAAATTAAAAGCTTTATAAATTTAAGTTAAATTATTTTTGTACAATGCTATTTTAATGATAATTCGATAAAAACTTCGATACAAAGTATAAATCATCTCATTACAGCTTTACCAAACATCATTGTAAAAGTATTTTGATGGATTAAAAATCCAAAAGTCGTGATAAAACAATCTAAATGACTTAAATAAGAATTTCTCAAGGGCTCACAACTGTTAAAAATAGAGTTTCTATTAAAGATATTGACTTCAAGTATTAAAAATTTAAAAGTCAAAAAAAAATTAATTAAACATTTAAGGATTTTTTCCCTAATGAAGGTCAAATTTAATTTTCTTTATTGAAAATATCAGGGTTTCTCCCTAATAAAGGTCTAATTTAATTTTCTTTATTGAAAATATCAGGGTTTCTCCCTAATAAAGGTCAAATTTAATTTTCTTTATTGAAAATATCAGGGTTTCTTCAATCTATAGTTCTTGTTTCGATAGTGGTATATTACATTATTTTTCCTGGTATATTTTTTTTATAAAAATTTTAAAGCATGTAAAATGGTAACTTTTTTAACATTTTATTTCAGTATCTATTATTCAGATACACAGACCACATGCAGAATACTGTGTCTAAAATCGCATTATCATGGATAATGTAACAGTCAGAAATTAAAAGCTTTGTAAATTTAAGTTAAATTATTTTTGAACAATGCTATTTTAATGATAGTTTACAGGTGTAACTTCGATAAAAAAAAACATAAATCATCTAATTATAACTTTACCATAAATCATTGCAAAGGTATTTTCATGGATTAAAAAGGCAAAAGTCGTGATAAAATAACCTGAATGACTTAAATAAGAATTTCTCAGGGACTCGCAGTTGTTAAAAAATAAAAGTTTTTATTAAAAATATTGACTTAAATTAATAACTTAAAATGTAAGAAAAAATAATTTAACATTCAAGGATTTCCACCAAAATGAAGGTCAAATTTTTCATGGTGACCTTCAAGTTTTGACCTTCAATGACCTTCAAGTTCCTAAACCTATAGTTCGTGTAACGTTAGTTGTATATTACATTATTTTTAGTGGTACAACCTTTACATAAAAATTTTAAAGAATGCAAAATGGTACCTTTTTTAACCCCCTTTTTTTAATATCTATTGTTTATATACACCTGCTACATGCAAGATACTGCGATGAATAATGCATCAGTTTAAAAAGATATGAGCTTCTCTAATATTTTAAATAATAAAAGATCATGAAGGATTTTAAAAACAGAATTTATCCATTTTTTGGGCTTAATAGATATAGATTTTATTATAAAGCATAAAATTTACTTTTCGACAATTGAACTAGCATTTAAGTGTTGTGAAATAAAAAAAAAATTCTTGGATAATTTTCTTTTCAATATTTTTTAAATTTTAAGGTAAGACGTGGATACTCCTTTATTCCCACAAGACACTCCCATTGGGGGGCACCTCAAAAATGAGAATCAGAAGCTTCTGGTATAGTGGTTGGTTCTCGCCGCCCTGGTGGGTACAAAAAGAGGTGAAAGTTGGATACCTTCCCTCGATGACGGAACGTACTTTTCTAGGGAAGGGTTGTACCATGACCGGTGAGGGCCCATAAGACTCAACCCCAATTCCCGTCAGTGTTGCTCTAGCGGTGTCCCAGTCATTCAGTATTTTCTGTGTGCCTTCTTGCGGGTCAGAGTAGTCAGTTTGGATATTCCCAAGAGACTGAGAACAGGGGAACTGTGGTTACATAATCATGAATTAATTTTTGCACTGAAATAGAAATTAATTTAAAAAAGATTTATATGTTAATTTAAGAAATAAAATTCAGTTTTTATACGTTGTTAAAGAATAAATAAGAAAAATTATAGTCAGCAAAAATGTTTTAAATTCAGAATAAATTTTTGATACTACAAATTCGATACCTACTTACTTTCCTTTAACTTTTCGCAAATAAATTGAATTACATATCGCCGAAGTTGTCTAAAAGGTCAAGAGGTGACTAGAAAAAAAAAAAGAAATACAAATGATCAAAAGGAAAAGCTGTTCTCGTCTGTCTGCTCCTTGAATTAGCATCGCTTAGAAACCTGATAAGTCAAATGCACTCTTTAGAAATTTTAGCCATAGAATTTTCTTTTTTTTTAATAAATTAAATGTAAACTAGTTTCCTCTGATAAACACTCTAGAGAGGTATCGATGCCTTATTTTATGTCTCCAATTTTTGATGATTATTTACTTGTTACTTTCTCGAATACGAAATATAAAACCGTACAGCAATCATAAAAAAATTTGAACTCGAAATTTGAACGAATTTCCACGTTTCAGACCTCCCTGAGCTCGAAATATGCTTTGATCAAGATGGATGAAATTTAGTGTGTGTACTTGCCTTCAGATTTGTAGATTTTTATCAAATATTGAAATAAATCCATTCTCAAAAGTCTGTCTGTCTGATTGTTTGAGAACAAGTGAATTCGATAATTACAAAACGCAAATATCTACGTAGATAAAATTTGGTACTCAAATTTAGCATCTAAAATATAGATTCTTATCAAATTTTGAATCTTATCTATTAAACGATTGGCTGTCATTTGGTTAATACTCTCCCATTTATGCCAACGCTGCAACTAATACTTGCAATGGCTGAAGTCTATAAAATTCGGTGACAGATTATTATCTTGTGAATATGCATGTAATACCGTGTCATACTTTGGTCAGTCGGTCAGAAAAAAAAATCCAAAATTCATATTCTTGCGATTTATTCGGTAAAAATGCGAAATTCACGCCTAAGATCTATATTTTTTAACTATCGTTCATCAATGCTATGTAAGGTATTCACGGCTTTACCCAAAGTTCACAGTTTTATGCAGGGAGGGAGGAGATAAGACTTTTATTGGAGAGTATGCGAGAAAATTTTGGGGTGGTCACTCACCCTGGTTTTTATATAAAAAGCGGAATATCTTTAGTGAAAAAAATATAAGCAACGTAAGACTAATGTAGTCCACAATCGTATTGAATAATTGAGACCTCCTTTGCATGTTTCCCAAAGCAAGGGTGAATGTCATTTGAAGGTGATTCAGTTTTCTTCTAATCTGTCCTGAAAAACCCTATTTAATTTTGCTATAATCAATTGAGATCGTTCAGAGTGTTTTACGAATACTGATTAAGTGTGTCACAGCGAAGTTTTAAGAATGCTGATCACAACTGCAAAAGATAAAGTGCTTGCTAGTGGCCTACATTATCTGACTGGAGAGGACCTCAGGTATGGGGATAAGACGTTTTTGCTAAGATGACTAATTCTCGCTTCCCTGTAGGGTACTATAATGATGTCGGGATTCTACCTTTACTTCGATGGCGGGTTGTACCTCTATGTGAAAGTTGGAGCATTAGCCCCGCCGTAATGGGATGGCTTTAACGTTTTCATCATAGTTCCCGTTTTAATTTCCTTGGAGAATCTGTCATTTATATTGCATTGAAAGCCAATGCAAGGCGGGAGTATACCCTTGAAATTGATTGCCAATGAGCTAGTGATTAAAAAATGGCATGATACGGCTGAAGTATACAGTCTGTAGGAAGAAGGTAATGCATACTAATCTATGGTTTTGGTTTTAGCCATCTTTATTGAAAAACAAGCAGAGCGATGTGAATTTTGGCAAAGAATTGCTTGCTGAGGGAAGGCTTTTCCATTAAGAGAATAAGAAATGTGTGGCAAGTTTCTCGTAGCAGTCAGTCTTTTAGAAAGGCAATCATTTTCCATATATACTAACGAAGTAGACTACCTTAGGTTTTGGCATAGGCGCTTCAGAATCGCTTCTCCTCTGTAATGGACCATGCACTTCGTTAAATATAAAAGATCCAAGTATCATTATAACCACTAGAAATAAACATTTTGCATAAAAAGGCACACTTATTTTTTGAAGCACAGGAACATTTATACATAGGAAATGAAATAAAAACTATTTAAATGAAAAGGAAAATTGAAAATCAGTTTTATGCAAGTTAGATAAATTCTTGATATGATAAATAGTAAGAAATTTCCTCCAGAACATGCAATTTTTCAATAACATAGTTCTGTTTCTCATTTTTTAAAGACCATGTTTGCTGATTATTCGATATTTAAGTTTTAGTAAATACCGATTAGATTGATGAGTCTCCTTTTCAAATAGCATTTCTAAAGGTGTGCTCAACTGAAAAAAAATCTTTAGGAATTGCTTTCTCATATAATTTTAAAGGGGGGGGATCGATCATTTCACTTTAAAGCAGCAACTAACAAAACTCTGAAAAGAATGAGACAGGTTATAAATGAAATATCCATTAAGTACGACTAAATCCGTATCATTCGACAAAAAGATGCTTTCTTTCTTGGAAGTTTGAAGTCGAGCGTTTCAAAATATGATTGATCTTCCTTCTGGAATGAGCATTAAAAAGTTCTAAAATTTTTTTTTCCAACTTGAATCCAACCAGATAATATAAATTAAAAATTTTCTTCTTTGAGAAAATTCTTAAAACAAGTCTTTTCTCCGAATCTTCATTTCTCTGAAGAATTTTCCGACCTAACAATCATATTATTTTTATTCAATGTGAGTTTTTAAAAACTGTAATTTGGTTGTTCTAAGCAAATTCAGTTGTTCAGTGTAATCAAGAAATGATTATTTTTCTAAATTAACCGTTTTAATATTGCCTTAAATTCGTTAGACGGTAAGTAACTTCTATTTGAAAATCAAAAATGCTGAACCAACTTTTATGCTCATTTAGGCTTTGATCTATGGTTATTTTGCTTCGTTTACTTTAATAATTGTGTCACGCACGATCAAACACTGCTCTTATTATCATTAGTTTGCATCCAGAAAAATTTTGCATACTAAAATTTTCTTTTTCTGAAATTCTAAAATAAGTTTTCGAGCCAGATTTGATGAAATTTTATATCTCTTGGCATAATTTTGGGAGAAAACTCTACTTAGAGATAGGATATAATTGGGATGTAAATAAGTGGAAACTTTACAATTTAAAATGTGATTATTTCAATTCTTGTATGAATGAAACTTCAAGATTTTGATATTTATCTACATACAAACGCCTTAAAAATTATTTTACATCCAGAGGGCTATTTTAGGACGAATCTCGTAATTTTGAGCTCCGGTTAGAGGACGGGAATGATACCTTATCTGGCGTTACCCCTTTTCAAGTTAAGAGATGGATCTTAAATTGGATGGTGTTTGGAAAGCGGTGATCTATTACTCTGCAGATGAAACTTTGCCATTTGGCTAACACGGTTCACTGTTATTTAAGAGAATTTTTTCTAAATAATTACAAATAGGTTTGAATCGAAATGAACGGTTATTTACATGAAATACTACTGCAATATAATAGAAATTAAATGTTATAATGGTAAGAGTTGAATTCAATAGCCCGCTGAAATCCCGGGATATGCAATTGAGAATTAAAGAAATTCAGTTCTCGAAACGGTTAAATAAAGCGAATAACTCTATTTCTAATAAATAGAGGCTCAAAAGACAATTTAAGTTTTCCATAGCATAAGTTTAAAGGATTAATGCATAACTGTAGGAATTTTGGAAAAAAATTAACCCATATTCTTATTAAATGCGAAGAAACACGACGTACAGATCAGTGATTCTATTAAAAAGATACAAATCTGTTACGCCATTATATTTTTCATAATCTTTATTTTCATCTTTATTAATTTAAATAATTTATGCTTCTGGTATAAGTTTTTTCTTCCTTTATAAAGACATGCCATTTATTTTTGGTTATGATTACTTTCATAAGTTAAATCATAACTTATTCGAAATAGCATGTGATAAATGCAAATTCATGAAACTAGACTCGGCTTTTAATTTTAGAGTTACCCAAGTATCCAGTTTAATCAATCGAAGATAGATCTCATTTCCTGTTTTTAATGAAAATAGGCGCTTCAATAATCTCTCAAGTAATTTTGATGCATAGAATGATACATTCTATACATACTTCCATACATTCTATACATAGTTCCATGCATTCTATATATAATTTTGATACATTCTATATATAGTAAATTTTAAAAAATAATTCTGTTATTAAAAGTTTCTGTGACTTTCTGTAATATGATGATTTTTCATGGGAGAGACGGGCTTTTATCTTAAACTTTGGTGAAGTTGAAATTTTACTCATCTTGGGGACTTTTCATTTCTAACTTCATCATTATAAGCCTACAGATTGTTAGAATTGACTTTGATGTTGAATATGCACTTTGAGAAATGGAGAATCTCTTTCCATGAAAACTTCTAAATTTCTTTATAAGTAAGTCTTTAATGAGTTTCCCAATAAGGAAGCGACTATAGATTAATTTATTTCCTGTTTGGGATAAAATTAAAAAGGATTAATTTTTGATTGTATTATTTGCTAACAGAAGTTTTGACTGAATGTTCATATAAAGTTAGAATGATTAAGATATTTCACTAAAATAATTCGTAAATAGTAACTATATAATTTACATTCTACACACCATGGAGATGACAAATGTTCTACTTTAATATGACGCATGTATATATTGTTAGGATATGTTTCGTGAAAATGAGCCACTCAAACATTCCAAGAACATTACATTCAATGAAATGTGCTTTTAATCTCTTTTCGATTAAAGATTTTAATGATCTTTCAAACAAGGATCCAATGACCATTAGATCAATTCATCTCTTTGCTGACATAAAAGACTCCGTTCTAATTGTACTCTTGGTAAAAAAGAAGTTTTACTCAAAGCAAGTTCATATCTAAGTACTTGGATTTTCACTGCAATATTTCTTATACAGTAAAGGTATTGATGGGTGATCAAACTTTTTTTTTTTTTTTTTTTTGCTTGTTTTGAAATCATTAGAAAAATATTTTTTTCGGCAATTTCGAAATGTCGACAGGTGATTTATTCTTGTTTTCTCCCATTAGCAAGCATTTGATGACTCAATAAAACAATGGAATAAAATTATCTTTAGAAAAATTTAAGGCACCATTCTTTACCAACATAAAAAATATTCCGACGTCTTGGCATAGGGGTAGCGCGTCTTCCCCGTGATCTGGGCGTCCCGGTTCGGGCATGGGTGTTCATCTTCTGTGCTCTGCCTGTGAGGTGTGTGAATGTGACCCCTGTAAAAAGGGTTTGTGCAAGTGAATGTGATGCATACAGTAGTTAAGTCGTACTCTTGGCCCTAGCTGGCACTACGGAAAAAACAAGAGACGCTCGCTCACTCGGCTTAAATAGCAGACAGATCTGTCAGCGGGCTAGTGAATTGCTGTAAGTAACAGCATAAAACATTATAAAACTGTTGAAAATCACGAAAGAAAAATTAACAGTAAAGCGATTATACCATAACCATTTACCATTACTGACTCTTTAGTTTGCGAATATTAATGTAACTGCTCTACTGATGCAGTAACTGTAATATCGGAAGAGAAAGGTCAAGATATCTTTTACTTTCAAAAAGGACATATATAAACACACAAATAAATAAATAATGAGAAAATTTTCCATTACGGTAAATTTTCTATTTTCTATTACTATTATTTCTATCATTCTATTTTCTTTTTGTTTTTGAATTCCAATGATTAGTTTACTGTATTATAAAGAATTCATCAATTGATGTAACTTATGACAAAATCTTACCATACGTAAAATATTTATGATTAAAACTGCATTTTTACCTGTCAATTTTTCCTAAAATACAAGCATTTCAAAATGTTATTGATTATATGAAAATTAATTTTTTAAACCTTTTTCTACGTATATATAATATTTAAAAATTAAAGTACAATATGTTCTCGTTAAAATTATCCAAGAAAGTATAAAGTATTTCCAAAATGATTGCATATCTTGTTTGAATTCTCTGATAATCAAAATATATTAAGCTAAATTGAATAATTTAGAATATTTTTCTTATTAAATCAGAAAAGGAATTC
The DNA here is from genome assembly GCF_947563725.1 of Argiope bruennichi. NCBI lineage: Eukaryota > Metazoa > Arthropoda > Arachnida > Araneae > Araneidae > Argiope > Argiope bruennichi. The sequence goes on from NC_079162.1 coordinate 56,212,782, forward strand.
AGCATTTAGATTTCTTTATTTCTAGTTCATGTACATATGTATTAAATTCTGGTTGATATAGAATGTAAAACCTAAGCAACGATTTGAAAAAAAGATATTTGCAGACATTAGTGAATTTGTAGATGAAATTTTTTTTTCAATTTAAACATCTGAATGAAATTTTCTTTGTATTATATCATAGTTTGAAAACGTCTTAGTTTTAAATTTCCAATATAATTATCTATCAAATAATTTTCACCACATTATGCATTGGTAAGTTGAAAAATGAGGCATATATTACTAAAAGGCAGATAATAGAAAAGGAATCCTTAATTCTGGATATTTTTAGGAAAAGACCTGCAACCTTAAAATATCTTTTCCCGTTTAGATGATGGAAGATTCTATGCAATTTAGGCAGAGGCTACAGTGACACTAATTCTGGCAATGAGGTCCTCAGGGATTTCAATGGAGTATGGTAGATGATGCTCTTAAGACGCTCGTAGGAAAATAGCCGGAGAGGAGAAAATTCGGGAGATCATGGAGGCCAAAATGGGATAGATCTACCGAGCCCAATCCATCAGCGAGGGAACGTAATGCTTAGTGCTCTAGAGCTGCTCTAAAATGGATTGACGTGCCCTTCTGCTTAAACCTCTAGCTTTCGCATACGACCGATAGAAGGCAAAACCACTTAGAGAAAAGCACAACACTTGGAAAGTATATGACAAGTGACCTTTTATATATTCTTAGAAGAAAGCACTTTGCCGAATTTACTATTCCAAAGGTATTTGACGATGAAAAATTCTGTTTAGTGAGATACATTATTTGCAATATCCCGCGATTAAAAAAAATGTAGCTATTCCTCATAATGTATAAAGTGTATTTGGTTTCTATCATCAAATGAAGTTTATTTTTCAGAATTTTCTCTTGAAATGCTTATTAAACCCAGCAATTTTTTTTCAATAAAAGAAGCAATCAATAGAGGCAAAACAAGGATTTTTTCCTTCTTAAAGGTAGGTGCGGAAAAAGGAATAATAGACAAAAAAAATATTAACTGAAAAAAACTTTCAGATAGTATAGATGCTCTTCGCTGCATAATGCAATTGAAGAATTCTATGCAACCCTCTTTTTGAAAGCATTTTAAGCTGTCCTTAAAATGTCCTTCTTACGATCAATTTCACCTAACCTATATTGAATCATACATACATCATTTTTATTCCATTGAGATGTCAGTTTTGACGTTTTTATTACCTGAGAATCGTTTTTTTTTCTATAGAATATGTAAATAGGTCGAGATAGAATATTACATTTTTTCTATACTCTCGCGTTTTCCCTGGTATGATGTATTTGCGCCCAGGTGGGGGAACGTTTAATATTGTGCACTCTCTTCAATATCCGCACTGAATGAAAATACATTCGTTTTCTATCGACTGCTTCTTAATAGATAATTTTTCTGATACTACTTGTTTATTTTAACGTACATTTAGACAAATGACGTTAGTATTTGTTTACTTTTCATCTTCATAATGGAATCAATTCATTTTCTATTGACTCACGTTACGTACGTATCACAAGTTAAATTTGGAAATCCATTGAACAATTTGCAAAAAGGAAGAAAAGACGTAATATCACAGAATAGAACAATAAAAACCTGTATTTAGATGCTAGCTGCAGTTGTGTTTGTTATTTGGTTGTGACGCAGTAAGTCTATTATAGCAACAACGTAACAATAAACAATTATCTTCACACTCTAATAATGACCTAGAAATTTTTCCATGGAGTCTTTTCGTGCTTATGCGATACGCACTAAATTAGACGCTAAATAAGATTATTAATTTGGATAATACTTATCTTCGAATAAAAAGATGATATCACGTACGTAAAATGTGAAGTAAACTGTTGGATGGCATGATCATTTTTGTATTTTTCACCATGTGAATTGCTTTCCATAGGAAGATTGTTAGGGATTATTTGGGAAATACTTGTCTTCGAATAAGAATATGAAGTCACGTATCGTAAAATTTGTAGTAAATTGTCAGAAGGCATTTACTTTTTTACATTTTAAATAATGTGAATTGCTTCCATTGGAAGATTGTTAGGGATTCTCGAATCATTCTGTAGAGGAGGAAACCCATTCATGTGTTCATGCTTATGTGATGCTCTCTAACTAAGACGCACCAAATAAAACTAATAAATGCTTATCTTCGAATAAGGACATGATGTCACGGTTAAGTATACAAAAATGTGCAGTGAATTGTTAGGTGACATGCCTACTTCGAATTTTTATCAAATACTTCTACATCATGAGAATCGACTCCATTGGAAGACTATTATGAATGCTCCAATCATTTTAAGAGGAGTAAACAAGTTCTTCCGTTCATACTTACATGATATACACTAAATAAGATAACGTCAAGTTGATAAACGTCTATCTTCGAATAAAAACCTGGTGTCTCAATAAACCGTACGAAAACGCTCAGTTAGGTGACGTACGCACTGATCAGTTATGTTCTTTAAGTGCCATGTCTAATGAATTAATTGTACTGAAAGGCTGTACGGAATGTTGGAGTCATTTTGTAGAACATAAAACTTAAACAACAACAACAACAAAAACAAAAAAAACTGGTGAAAATTGTTCATATGGCAGTATTGTCGTATTTTGTATATTGTTTTCTTATCAAAATTATAAATCAAACAATCAACTGAAAGAATCAAAATTTAGGTGAGATAAATCAGTCAAATATGTCTGCCCTCCAGCGTGCTGATATAATTCTAGAACTCGAGACTCTTTGGCCCCGAAGACGAGACTGCCATATGAACAACATAAAACTTAAGGAACAACAAGAAAAAACAGGTGAAAATTGTTCATACGGCAGTCTCGTCTTCGGAACCAAAGAGTCGCGAGTTCTAGAACTATATCAGCCCGCTGGAGGGCAGACATATTTGACTGATTTGTCTCACCTAAGTTTTGGCTCTTTCATTTGATTGTTAGATTTATAATTTTGATATGAAAACAATATACAAAATTTAGTTTGATTTGTTTATCTATTGTTTACAGACAAGTCGATAGACGGATCAACGAAAAAAAAAAAAGAAGAAGAAAGAGTATCAAGGGAGATTTAAATGTGGAAAATAATCAAAATTGTGTGGCAGAATACTTTGGTAATTGCTACTTAAATTTTGGCGCTTTCTCTATTCCTTTCGTGCACTAGAAAATGAAAATGTATTATAGAATATGAATGATTAAGAAAAAAAACTGTAAGAAAGAAAGAAACTAAATTTGGCACAAAAGTCGGTGGAAATATAAAAAAAATTACGAAAACGAATAAAAGCTTAGAAAACAGAATTATGATTTTGGTTTCACATTGGATTATGGAATAAAAATTTCAGAAAAAAAATGTGGCAGCACAAGATTTATTTCCCTTCTTTTATTTTCTTAAAAATGGCAACAACTGAGCTTTCAAACAAAATAAAATAATCAACCAAAATTAACCACAGAACTTTCGTCGAAATCTAAAAACTGTCTGCTAAAAATCGATAACTCTTGATTTTTTTCATTAGAAATCCTTAAAATCGTTATTCAAAAGGAATAATTCTCCTGAGGTTCAGTTTAAAGAATTTACGAATGGAAAGAACTCGAACTCGGAAGTTGAAATTGTAGTATTTGAGACTCGATTATGCCGATCTTTAACGTAGCTTCTCTTTCTGAATCAAACTATTCAAGCAGTATTAATTTAGAAGTTAAAAAGTTTAAAAGTCATAGTTAGGTAGCGCATGAGGGAGGGGGGAAAATACGCTTACGGCGATCAGATGCGTTGATGAACTTATTTCAGCTTTTGACGCCTTCCGCTTCGACCAATGTTGGTAATCTATATCTATACTTATAAATAAAGCTCAATGTGTGTGTGTGGTGTTGGCGCTCTACAGACCAGGTCATTTGACCTACAGCTACCAAATTTGGTACATGTATACCTTAGAAGTCGGGAATGTGCACCTGGGGTCCCTTTTTTGAATTTTTAATTAGAATTTTAATCATTAATTAAAAACTAACTTTCCGTCCAAAAAATATTCCTTTTTCCCCACCGCCAAATGAGTAAAGCTTCAATTTTTTTCCCCAACAGTAATAAGGCTAGGGTTAACATTTTTCGGCCGATTATTTTAAACGATTCTGTTTATTTTCTTAATGTTTTATGCATTTAAAATTAAACATTGTTAATTAATCCATCTTTCAGATTCATTCTGAAGTACTTTTGAAATAAAATAACACAGAATAAAGGAAATTAAAAATGTCTAATCTGCATAGCGTTACCCCAACTGGCGTAGAAAAATTCACGCATTTGCGTTACCGTAACTGGTGTTGAAAATTCACGCATGCGCATTGTATTCTGATTGTTGACATGACAACCATTATCAACGGATGATTTAAATTATTTTTAGGTTAGTGGCATGCTTTTGTGATTAAACTGTATTTATGTTAGTTATATATTTTTTGTATATGCTTATAGTTTTAAGTGCATCGTTTTTTAAGTAGTTTTTTTAAACCTGTTTTCGACCGATTATTTTAAACGATAAATTTTATTTTCTTTGTGTTTGATGCATTTAAAACTAAACATTGTTAATGAATCGATCTGCTCATGATTAATCTGAGAAAATTTTGTTGACAAATTCTTGAAATATTACGTAAATTAAGAAAGATATTCTTTAGTGTCCATAAAGTTTAAACGCTCAGTGACTGTTTTCAATAATCATATTACAAAAAAATACTTTGTTTCAGTAAAAAAATATTATTATATTAATTGCAGATTAATTCTCTCCACTTTAATTTAAGGCATAAATTCTACGGGAGCTAACAGAAAATTAGAGAGATACATATTACGTTATGACTGAAGGCCTTTATAATATTATGAGTGAATTATATGACTATCAAAATTTGAAGTTTTAAAATATTTTGATGAAGAATCTATTAAAGTTAGAATTGCGTAAAATATTTAATTATTAAAATTTAAACGAACATTAAGATTGGTGAACCGGCTGGTCGCCAAAGGCGGTTAGTGATTAATAAATATCAAATTTAAGAGCTTTTAGTAACATAATTTTTTCTACTCGTGATATTTTGAATATAAATTAAGTTAAAGAGTCTTACATTGCATATAAAAAATTGGACAAAATTCATTAATTTTATGATAAAGTTTTTATGAAACAAACAAAATTATTACATATAACACACCTAATATTTAAGTAAATTAAAAACAAGAGCAGCTGCAGTTATGATTTGGAAAAAGAATTGTTAATAATATTTTTACTCAGGATTATAAAATACATATTAGTTTAAGTAAAGGTGTTTCATTTTCTTCTTCGAAGTAAAATTAAATGTAATAAAGCATTGCTGAGAAGTATCTTTAAAATAATTTATTGTATGGGATAAATAAGAAAATTATTTCTTAAAATTTCTTTCATCTTTCATTTTGAAATATAATTGGTACACTTATATATGTACTATACTATATTATACTCACTATTTGCAGTATTACAAATAAATGATTCCAATGTTGCTAAATTTATATTTAAATAAAATAAATGATTGCAATTTCTGTATTGAATATTCATGATTAGAATAAAATTGTATTCTATTTTCAAAGCAAAAATACATTTATTTGCTTTCATCAGCTACATCTTTTATCTATCAGCTATATCTTATTAGTTTTGTTTTTCACGTTTAGCTCTCTAAAATGAGAAAAACATCATTAAATTTTCATGAATGAAGCGAGGAACCAGAAGCTTCACAATTATTCGCTGTACTATTTTCCAAAAATATTTCAGAAAAGAATGATATTTTCTTTTAAAAGAAATCATTAAACACTTTTATTAAATTTGTTGATTCTGATGTGTTATTTTTTCGTGTTTATATACAGACGGAATTTTAAATGATTACTCTTTCATTTCTTTCTATGCAATGGTTTTGAAATTTTGATTACTTGTATGCTCTCGATATCAATACATGAATTTTTTATTTTCAAAGCTTATAGATCAGTTAATCTAATTTAATTAAATTTTAATTCCTTTGGAGTGGTACCACCTGCTGATGAATTTGAAAAAAAATATCTCGACTTCTTAACTTTTATAATAAAGATTAATAAATTAAAGACTAAAAATAATTAAAATAAAAAAAAAATCCTCTTTTTGGCTTACTGTGTTATGATATACTATTTTTATTGCATTTGTGCTAGCGTAGAATTCTGAAGAACAATATTATAATTCTATCTATTATGGATACATATGTTTGTATTTTTCTCAAGTTTTGAAATATTAAAGAAATGAAAAAGGCATTAAGACTGGACTATTGTGTTTCAAAGGTCTAAAGATGAAATTGCACAAAGAGAAATTAAGATGTCTGAATGATATTTTATGTGAATTCCTATGGTTAAATAAAATAGGAAACACTTTGTAGTGAAGTAAGTCGAAGATTAAACGTGGTAAACAGCTTTCACTGCCAAGGGCGAAAATACGGGGAAATCGGACCTAACTACTCTATCAGCCATTAGAAACAACACATCAGTGGCCTATTTGGACGGTTTACCAGGCACTTTTCACATTTGCCATATTGCAAAGCATTGATCATTTGATAGCTAAACTACAAAAGTGATGTTTGAATTTTTTGACACTTATCTTTACCACTTTTATTTTGTAATATTTAAAAAGAATACATCATGCAACAATACTTTTTACAGGTGAGCAGTTATAACGAAGAAAATCAATAAATATGATTGCCAGAAAATTAAGGCAAGCAAAATATTTTTACAGTCTAATAAAAACAAAAAACAATTTTTTTTTCAGATTTAATTTTGATAACCCTTCGTGAAAATTTTTTGAGATGCATAAAAACTCAATTGTGTCTGAGCGCATAAGTGTTAAATAACGCACGAAATTTCCAAAAACTACTAATACGTAAAAAAATGTTAATGTATAGAAACCATTCATAATGAACACAATAATTAAACTGAATTTTATATTTAAGGTAATTGGATTAGTTCTTTAAAAATCTCTCAGAAAAAAAAAGAAAGAATTGCAAAATCTAGTGAAAAAAAATGAGTTCAAAATTTAGTGAACGATTATTTTTATAATTCTTTTTTTGTATACCAAAGTTCACAAACACTATATAATAAATAAAATAATCGAGAATTCTGAAATAAATAAAGTGCAATCACCTTATGCCAAAAAAATCGTCTGTGCTCTATCGTTTGAAGAATTTGATTGTTATTTTACTTCATCGAGAAAAAGAATTGCTTTTTTTTCTGATGTTTTTGTTTCAATATTCTTAATGCATTAATTCTCGGTAGAAAAATAAAAACTTGAAAAAAGACAAATTAATCATTGCAACATTAATTACCTTCAGCGCAAATAAGCATCGCTTATTAAGCGAGACAAAATCATGAAGAGATTCCTCAGGCGAACTCAACGTTTTTTTAAAAAGTGAACAATTAGAATTAAAAAAAAGTAATTAACCAAATTTTAGCTTATCGATAATTAATTTAGGACTGTTTTTCATAAGCGTATATTTTTCTTCTAATATTCAAAAAATTATATATTGATTGTCTTCGCATTTAAATTTTAAAAACAAAATTTAATTTAAGGCTTCACAATTTTGCTCAGTGTGCAATCTTAATGAGTTTCTTTTTCAGCTCCTGGGACCAAACAAATATGATACTTCTATACATTTTTTCTTTTTTGAAAATGATATTTCTTGCATGAAATATTTTTTGCAGAATAAAATAATTAAAGTTAAAAATTAAAAAAATTCTTGAATAAAATTTTTTTAAATTTATGCAGTTTTGAAAAAGTATTTATTTCACGGTTGTGACTTTTAAGTAATATATTTGAATATAATTTTTTCGCCGGTTTTTATTTATTTGCTTGTGAAAAATATGAGAAAAAAATTAGAATATTCTGATTATTTAAAAATAAATTATATGCAACAACAAAATACTTTCATTAAAATGCTAATGTCTAGATCATAAAAAATATTTTATCAAATTTTTATTATTCTTTTATAAATAAGGATTTTCAATCAAGCTTCCTATTTTGAAATTTTATTTAAAAGTGTTAGGCACAATAGTGGTAAAAGAGATTCTAGGAAACGCAGTTAAGGCAATTCTAATAATTACATAAGCCTAGTAAATTTTGAAATGTTTCTATAAATACTGATAATAACGTGAGAGTTTTTGATTGTTTGAGAAAACTTAAAGAAAGAAAATATTAAAAAATATAGTTTTTCCTAAATAATATTCATAAGATTTATATGTTTGCCACTATTTCCTTTTTCTCACAAAAAATCATCAGTCAATTTTTTTTTCATATTCTTACTTTAACGATTTATTTCAATAATATTATCCTGTTTGTTTAATGTCTGAATAGCTGTCATTACAAAAATATATTATTTTTATAGTAGTAATTTTATTAGATACATCTAAAAACGTATTTCATAAAAGTTTATCTCATAATAATTTTGAGAAAATATTTGTACGTAATATTTTACTTAAAATAATTTTATTCTATATTTATTGGAGAAATTGTATTTAATATTTATTGGTACGATAATAATTTCATTCAAAGAAGGGCTCTATTTGTGTTAGAAGATAAGTTATAAACTGATCACTTATCAGTTATTTTTATTTTCTTCTTTTTACCAAAATTTAAAATTAAAGGGACACTGTTCTCATATATAACTTTTAATCATCGAAAAAACATTTAATAATAGAATTATAAAAAGGAAAAAAAAAGTGAATTTAATATTTAATACCAGAAAGATAAAAATCTTTCAGTAAACAAATCATTTAACATAAACAATTCTACATTCATATCAATACTTTTCTAGAAGTTTTTTGTTATTTTTTAATAAAAGGCTAAATTAAGAGTTCCGTCAAGCATATTTGCACCACCTACGGTTTCATTAATATTAATTGGTTAGTTATTACGTTGGATAGAAAGTTATGAAAGATTGCGACTGAAAACTTTCTAATAGAAAAAGATTCAACGTATGAATAAAATTAATTATATTTTCATTTCTGAAACAATTGACATCCACTATGGCAATTCTTCTGAAATTTTTGTCACATAAATTTTCTAATATTCGAAGAAACAATAACATAATTATAAAAAGATACTCTAAAGAGAACATTAATATTTAAGGAAATAGCAAAATAAATGCTTTCTTTAGATAAAATAAATTAGAACAAATAATTCTATATTTACGAGAATATTTTCTGGATTTTTTTCATTTGTTGAAAATGTTAAATTAAGAGCTTTGTCTTACATATTCACTTCACTTATTGGTTAGTTAATTAGTTCGATGTTTATTAAATTAAACGGTCTATGTTGTATTAAGATTGTAAGTTTCTAATGAAAATGAAATATAATTCATGAATAAAATCAATCATTTTTTGCAAATTTTATGATTTCTGAAGTATTTATAGTCCACTAAGGCAGCTTTTCCAACTACCGCTTTGAAGAATCTTGAATTTCGTTCAAATTATGGATAAATTATGTCATTGAAATAATTTCAGTTTTTGATTTGCCTGTAACATTTTGCAATTTTTTTCAATTTTATTATATGAACATTTATATATTCCTATTGGTTCCTATTAATAAAAAATTGAACCAAGCCAAACCTCACTGCATCGTCATTATCATTGTGCTTTTTACATTTCAAAGAATTTTGTGAAAACGCAAATAAATAGTAATTTGATAGTAGAAAGTCACGAAAAATGTGCATAATCTTTTGTTATCGTAGAATAATATGATTCAAGAAATTTTACTTTCATTGCTTAACTACTTTCAGTAGTTTATAACAGTACGCATAGAAAGGAACTAAAAATACATAATACCTTTGTAATAGCACCAGACTTAATGGCTCACTCTATGTTTAAGTTTATGCCATTAAGTTAATAAGGCATAATAAGGTTATGCCATTTCATTTGATTTCTTTTAAGCTTTAGTTTTGCGTTGGATCGTTACGGTTTATTCGGGATCATTCCAATTCATATTATGGGAAATAATCCAGTTTACGCCAATTATTTTTTGTTTTAAAGACGAATTGTTTCCAATAAGTTTGTAATTTAAACAGCAAATTTGATACACTAAATTCATTGAGTGTATCAAACCAACGTGGAACTTAAATATTGAACTTTTTGAAACTTCCGGCTTTAAAAAAGAGAAGATAAATGATTATTGATGGCTGAGAAATGAATTTAAAGCCTTCCACTAATTTCAAGTACTAAAATAGGATGACTCGAATTTTTTACTGTCACATCTGATCATAATAAACTCCAACCAGTTGACCATAGCATTGATCAAGTTACGATAAAAAAATAAGAAGAAAGAAAGTAAATAAACCAGCTCTGACAAGAGAATTATATTAATGATTAAGACCATTAACACCACTTACACCTTTTTGAACATCAACAGCTTTTTACTTTTTATAATTATATCAAGCAAATTAAGATGAAAGTTCGCTTTTTCCAGTTCTATATTAAATTAACACCTAACAAACAATTTGGAATAAGAATATACGCATTTTGCCCAATTTTATCACTTTACTTTTTCATTATTATGCGCATTTTTGCAAAAGTAAGGTCAAATCATCAAACAGCTAACATCAAATAAAATAAATCGTATGATTGACAAACATTATTCAAAAAGGAATTTCAACTGTTTGTGAAAACCATTCATTTTTTGGAATCAATTGGATTTTTCATATTCCATCATAAATAGAGTAAGATCTTCTTTTGATGCTATCTTCTGTAAGCAAAGAACTAGAAGTGGTGTAGTAATTGTAAGTAGCGTAAAGGACATAATAGGATATTTTTTGCCCCTAATCATCGTCTGTGGCTTAACCAGATTAAATTGTGGCCGGAGGATGGTACTTTTTTCCAACTTATGCTTAAATTTAAAATGTGATATGGAAGATATTTTGTGTTGTTTTCATAGAGCCCCTTAAGACTGGTGAAGGGAGCATTGATATCCTCTTACTCATACTTACCTACGCCTCTAGGGATTATGTTTCTCATTTGGATTTCATCATTGCTCTTACCCATTGTTTACCAACATCTACAATTTGCCTTAAGAAGGCCTTTCTTGGTTTCCATTGGCCATTGAAATGCAGAGGAAACTCCATGACGAAGATTTTGAGCTGAAAGTCAAAGTAGTACTTATTTATACAAGTAATTAAACTACTACAAGACTTAAAAACTCATTTCAAATATTTTATTGTTGTTGATTATACGCAATAATGTATGTTTGTTATTTTCACATTGATTATGAGTGGATCTTAGTCATTTATTGTTTTTAATTCGTCATTGACTTGGTTGTCAATAATTAGGCTATTCTTGAAGATTGAAATTATCGTTGAAACCTTCGTCGGCATTGATGTTCATTAAAAGCAAATAGATACTGTGGAAAATTTTCACTTTGGCTTCAGTAGCAATTTTATGAAATAAAAATTCACAAAATAGGATATGACAAGTAGTTTGTTAGAATTTATCATTTCATAATAAATATTGATTGAACTACATAAACATGAGGAAAGGAATGTACTCAGTATTGGAAAAATAGTATTTATTGTAACAGGATCATTTAATGGATTTTTATGCACTTAATGTTATTAAATTCTTCCATAACTGTCCATTATACTTTATAATTTTAAATAGACTAAAGATTAATCAATTTTTTTGTATATTAACTTGAAGTAGAAGAATATTTTAATATATGTATTTTAATTACATTTTTATAGGATTTTAAATAGTTTTTAATTAAAAAGTCTTCATAGTAAAATGTTTAAACAATTCTTTTGTATTTCTTTTATTCGTTTATGTATTTTTATACAACTCTAGTTGTCTATGAAAATTTGTCCATCTTGATCCCCTCCTCCCACCACACCCACTCTCCCACCCAGCCACAGAGAGAGAGAGAGAGAAAGAGAGAGAGAGAGAACCCACGGAAAGTTTAGAAAATTCGAATGAGAAGTCTGTGCAAGAAACAAATGAGTTACTTGAAATATAATCCACACAAAGCAGTAACATTCTGGTGAATACTAGATGTTTTCATGTCTGCGAATAAGTGCTTTTTGTTAGTAAACTTGGAAATAGTGCCAATACAACACGCACGAATGTGGGATTCAAGGACAAATATATGCATAATTAAAGGTCCAGACTTTCTGAAATCCAATCACGGATCTTCTAGATATGCACAGATGGTGTCTGGTATCAAAGCAGAACAATAAGTTGAAAACAGGAATCGTTAGCTCTAATATGGGGCGTCTGGACAATTTAATGCTTATTCTAATTATATTGCACTGGAAATTAAACTTAAATTATGATGCAAAACTATAGTTATTGATTACAGCTGAGTCTTATAACTCTACGAATAGTAAAAACTAGGAAGCTAAATTTTTTTCATAAAATTATTTATAAAATTAAATTAAAATAATTTTTCTTTTAATATTTTTAGTAACCATTATTTAAGTTAAAAATGGGACAATTAGGGGCATTTAATTTAATTTGCTTTCTTTTCTCTTCTATTCAGAAAATAGTATATCTGACTATTTTTTTATTGCCTATAACACATTTAGAGTGTATATTTTTATTGCTATTATTTACTGGTTATTTTTGAAACGCTAGAGCGACTAGCATATAAAACATTGGATGCTTTGATGAAATGAAATGCTGTTTTGCATATTTGTAAATATATGTAAAATATACTTTTAGTAAAATAATCATTGAAAAAAAATATTGCATCATGTTTTGCACAAAATCTATCATTTTATATAAATTGTATAGGGAAATGATCAATGTTATGTTTTTTTTACACACTTTTATTGAACTTGATGATTTGAAAAAAAAAAAAAAAAAAAAAAAAACCCGTAAAAAAATTACAAAACGTAAAAAATATTTCTTTATTGTTTAATATTTGTAAAGATGCTTAATGACTATATATTTTGACTGAATTCCTGGTTTACTATAATTCTGACAATAAGTACAATTATTTGCTTCGGATGACAATACAGTATTACAATATTTTAGATCTTACTTATTGATTAGCTGACAAATTTTCATAAAATTTTTATTCTATGAAATTATTATTTCATAGAATAAAATAATTTATTCTATCTATTTGAAAAAAGAATGATTATACAATATGAAAAATATTTATGATAGTAAATTATGAAATGAATGACAGATTTAAAGGTAGAAAACAATAAAAATAAATATATATTTTTGAAAATACCCTTTTATTAAAGCACTGAAAAGTAGAAAAAAATATTTTAAACAAAAATATTGAACTCAAAGGAAAACCATAAATGCGTAATGGGTTGTAAACAACACTATAGGGAAATATCTGCAATGATTATAATAAAGAAAATTCTCTAATATTCTTAAAATTAAATATCTTAATATTCTTCTAGATAAAAATATATAATATTATTAAAATTACAAATTAAAAAAATATTATACGATCCAAACTGTAAATATTAATGATATTTTGAAATCGGTAAAGCAAATTTAATATTCAAATACCTCTAACAAACACAAACACAAATGTAAATTAAATAATAAACTTTGCAATTCATCTTTTTGAGAGTGAACATAATTGGCTATGTCTCTGCTTTTCGTTTTGCATACGAATTTCTATTGATTATTGTATTGTCCATTTATGCATTCAAACATAAAGGGACAATATATTATCCATTTATGTTAAATAGTTAACAAAAGTTTGAAGAAACTCGCAACAGAACTATGAAGTATTAGACTGTTACTTGCCAAGTAATTTAATTCTGAAGAATAATCCATAATCTTTTCATCTCTAAATGGTATTAGCTTCATTAAGAAGGAAGATATTTCTATTTTTCAAAATATTCAGAATTAAGTAAAAGCCGTTTAAGCATTTCTGATTTTTAATATACAAGTTCAAATGACTGATCGAGTTGTGTGTGTGTGTGTGAAAATGGGAGATGGTAAATGCTTTGATGAACATCAATCAAATTTCAGGCAAAATTCATCATTTAGTTGAATATGTTTAATTAAAAATTTGCAATTTGTTTCTGCTTAAAACAAATGGTTTTCAGAATGATTCAAATTGATTATCAGAAAGTATAAAAAAAAACAACAATAAATATGTGTAAAAGTTAAATATAAATCATCCAGTTTAAAATGTGTTGCTTAACTCGATGTGTTAATTTCACAAATGATACTAGCTGTGCAATTTTTAGAAATGTTACTATTTCATAGTGTTCACAATGCGGTTTTATTGAAATCTTCTAATTTTAGGAATGTTACTATTTTATAGTGTGATAGTGTTCAAAATGCGATTTTATTGAAATCTTCGAATTTGCCCCTTTTTACCATAATCTTCTGTTTCAAACCGTTGGATTATTTTCCCAAAATTTCTTTGTTTATAATCAACTGAAACAAGAATAATAAATTAAATAATTGAATAAAGGAAATAACTAAAAGGAAAACATTTCTAAATGTTATATTAGCAAGCAGAAACCATTTAGTGTATCTTAAATATCCGGTGCCATCTTTGAAGCTTAAACAGTATCAAGTTTCTGATCATGTGTTCATAATCAAATGTTAAATTTCGCCATTTTGATTCATAAAGATTTCATTTTGATTAACTTGAAATTCCGTATCAACTGAAGAAAAGGGTTTCATAATGTCACAAGTTTTATCCTTTTACCGATTACATGTAGTTTATATCATTTTATTATGTGTGATTATTATTCGAAGTATTAGAAAAAAGTAAAATAAAGGGTATACGTGAGAAAACCAGGATAAAATATTAATTCTGAAGATTTATCTCTTTGAACATCTTTTAGAGGACATCTTAGCCACATAGGAGGAACTTCTTATTGTGGGAAAAATTATACTGATACTTCTTCAAACATGCTGTTGCGGAGGAGTATTTCATTTCTTATCAAGCTCTGCATCTTGTCAGAATGTCCAGCAACAAAACAACTGCTACTTAGAAAATATAACTGAAAAAATTCGGAAAATCTACACATTTTAATTCTTAAGGGCTTTTGAACATCTTTTAAAGGACATCTTAGCTACATAGGAGGAACTTCTTATTGTGGGAAAAATTATACTGATACTTCTTCCCACATGCTGTTGCGGAGGAGTATTTCATTTCTTACCAAGCTCTGCATCTTGTCAGAATGTCCAGCAACAAAATAACTGATACTTAGAAAATATAACTGAAAAAAATTCGGGAAATCTACACATTTTAATTCTTAAGGGCTTTGTTCTGTATATTATGGAAGTCTGTACCAGACGGATGTTTTGATGATCACAAGAGCAGCAGCATGTTTTCGTTTTACAGTTCATGCCTGCGGAGTATTATTTCTTTTCTTATTTAGTTGTAAAGGTCGGGGGTTTGTTTTTCTGACTCGGAAACAAATGAATAGAAGAGAAAGCGGAAATTGGGAGTATTCGCACCTGAGCCCAAATTGAGCATTAGAGGAATAAGAGAACAAAACGATCGATTCTGGCCATAATTTAAGCCGGAACAATTCTTTGGGTATTGGCATATAAATCAGGATGATTGGGATATTGTCAGTTTGCGTAAGAATCAGAGGTACACTTGTTTGAAAAATGTGATAACTACTTGGAAATTTAATCAGAACCTTCCCTTTTTCTATTTTTCCTGACTCAAAAGTCTATTTAAAGGATTTTAAAACGACAAAATAATGGGTGAATCATTACTTAAACCTTAATTGTAGCACTTTTCAATTTTCGATTGATTTTTCGGAAAGAAACAATTTCTTTATTGTTGTGTTGATGATTTTATTTTGCGAAAAGAATATGTTATTCTTTTTTTCCTTTTTAAATTATATTTTTTTAAAAGTTAATTATATCGTTTTAAAAATAAATAGATAATACAAAATTGCACTACAATTTTACTTTCTCGTATAAGAAGTTATACAAAGAGAAAATATTGTAATTGTAGAAAAAAATAATCGGAATTGAGATTTTGATGACAAATCTTTACGTTTCAATCCTTCACGAGTCCGAAAAATATATTTTTGGAATTAAGTTTGTTTGTCCCTCTGTCTGTCTGTGAACACGATAACTCAAAAACGATTTGAAATTTGGTTACATGGTCTCTACTTCTTATTTGTAGATTTCTATCAATTTTTGAACGAAATCCAAATAGAGAAAATCTGCCTGCCCAGCTACTTCAATATAAATTAACTCGATAACAGCAAAACGAAGAGAGCTAAATGAATAGAATATGGTTCAAATTTTTAACATTTAAAGTTAATATTTCTCCGATTTGGAATCATATCTATCATGGGACGGTCTGTCTGTCATTCCATTCTTTGGCTTGCATATGAACTCGATAATCCAAAAATGTATTTTCTTAAATATATGAAACTTGAAACGTTATTTTGTGACTAGAATTGCAGTTACTCGTTAATCGTTTACTCGTTTTAATCAGTCGAAAAAAAGGCGTCCAAAATACTTCAAGGTTTGGTTTTCTAGATACTATATTAGCCATCAATCGCCAAAAAAAAAAATGATCGCACATTTTGAAAGTGTTTCGTAGCTTTTTTCTCACCAATACCACATGGCTTATAGTATGCATGTACATTTATAAGAAAGTATGCGGGAAAACTTCGGAGACTACTCTGGCTTGTTTCTATCTAATTGCTTCTTTATCACTGTGCATTAAAAATCTGCAGGTGGTCCAAATTCTACCATCTATCAGTACGTGTAAGCAATATTATTATGCTTTGTTACAATGAAACATTTATTTAATTATAATTTTTTACTAGATACTGCACTTATTAGCAAAAAATGCGAATCAGTCTTCCAGTATAATGTGTAAATAAGTAAGTCAAATCCCGTTCACTCCAAACTCTTCGACATTCTAGTTTTATGATCCACTGCATCTCGTAAAGGAGAGAAAGAAGGTGTCATTATAGCAGGACACCATGCAGTTAGGTGTTAGAATCTGAATTACATTGACCATGTGCCATGGACGTCACATGAGCGAACATCATTAAGATATATTTTCACAGCAGAATTATTTTCAAGCGAACTCTGCTCTAGAAATCGCAATATTTAATAATAATGATAATGAAAGAGCTACGAACATTGTCTACTTTTTAAAAAAAATAGGGAGCTAAACTTTTAGAAAAGTATAGAATGGTTTTTATTATTTTTAATATTAAGGTTGTCACACATATAAAATTAATTTAAAATCTAATTTTCTGTTTTTAAAAATTCTGGGTTTCGTTCTTCAAAATTACTGTCGTATTATGGTTATATTAAATTTGAAATATATTTGATTTTACTTTTCCACTTGTATTTTAATGTTTCCTAATGAGAGTTATCTCAATAGAAAATGCTCCTTTTTCGAAAAACTATTTAAGCGTATGTTTTAATATCCTTATGCACAACAGACAAATTTTGTCCTTTTTCAGAAATAGCTAATGAATAAAATCACAAGCTGTTCTTCGCTATTGAAAGATTTATTGCTTTATATCATTAAGGCATATTAATTCATCAAATTTGCTGAATATTAAACTATTCACTTTTAAATTACAATTTAAGTATCTGTGAAGTTTTGTTTCAAATGGTGCACTATACAACTGAACTAGAGCTAATTAAATTCGTTTTGAATATTCCACTTTCCAAATTAAACTATTTTTAAAGTTCTCATTATTGAAATATTTAATTTTTATTTATGAGAATTCGTTGAATTCAAACACGTTCATAAAATTATGACCATCTCATTCTTAAATCAGTGGGAAGGGTCTTTTCGAACCTTTCTCGCTTACTCTAAATTAAATGTGTGGTCTTCTGCCGCCCCGTATAAAAAATGTGGACATTGAGCAAGGCCATGAATGCCAAGAGTGCTCAGATTTTTATTTTCTGTGTTCAACTCATTAGCGTAATTATAGTATGTGCACCAAACGATATCAAAATATGACAAAAAACTGTAACTTTAGTCTCAAGATTATAAACCAGATTTCATTTATTTGGGTCATTGAGCTTTTGTGTTACCGCGTTCACATGAACTCTAATGTACAGAGCGACAGACGATATTTGGTTCAAAATTTGATATGGATCTACAGTTTAAATACTACAATTGTGTACCAAATTTTATCCATCTAGCTCTTCACGTTTTGTAATTATAGTGTTTAGTGGTCCGAACATAAATCTTCCAATAAATGGATATCATTCGAAATTCGATAGACTAAAAACTTTTGTGTCAAGACCATATACTAGATTTCATCGACCTAGCTCAAAGCGTTTTTTGCGTTATCGTGCTTATTGAAAAACATACATAATTCCAAAAATGTGTTTTTCAGACTCATGAAGGTTTTGAAGGTCAAAATGTCAAATGTGGAATTAAGTTCGAATCTTTTGACGATTACATTATTATTTTTTTTACATGCTTCATATTCGAGAAAGTAAAAATGGTTTTACACCAAATTCTTACGTGAGTTTAATTCTTAAAAGAAAATTCTTTAGAAAAATGCTGTTGTTTTGTTATAACGTCGAAAAGACAAATAGAGAGAAACTTGATTTTTTTACCTCAAAACAGAAATCGATATGCAAATTACATTGCAGCCTTTGAGAACGTAACTTTGAAGTTAAGTGAACGCCCACAAATACGTTAGGGGAAAAAGTCGCTGTAAATAATATAAATCAATAAAGACTTTAGGAAATGCTTCCGCTTAAATTTTCCATAATTTCCTGCTCCATTAATTTAATTTTTTTCGTATTTTTGATGTGTTGCGGTAAAAATAAATTCCTCTTATGGAAGATGACTTACTGCTGTCGGCAATCTTATGAACTGAATGCTACATATTCTGAAATAACAATCAGCTGCTCTGAAAAAGCTGTTATGCTTTTTAAGACGGATGTTTTATACATGATGAAAAAAAAGGCCGAAATACATTTAAAAAATATAAAAAAGGTTGATACGAAAGCAAATCGTGTGTAAACATTTCATGCAGATGGTGTTTTTTCTTGTTTAGTTTTGTAGGCTTTTTGTTTAACACTAGAACCATTATTTTGATTATACAGTGGTAGTCAAATGAATAAAATTGTGTCTAGTTAAAAGCATAATATTACAATGCCTTTGCAATTTCAAGAAATTTCGGTAAAAACCGATCAATGCTCGAATTTGAACGAAATCCAATGGTTTTTTTTTTTTTTTTGCAATGAAAAGAAATTAGTACAAATAATCGGTAACTGATTTTGTAAAGACCAATTTTGATGAAGATGCGCAAATTAAATTATTATTTAAAGGTCTATATAATTTCATAGTATAATTTCTTATTGGAAATGCCATATAACGAATATATAGTGTAGGACCAAGTCGAAACTCGTTGTTGTAATAAATAAGTAAAAGTTATCTTTTATTTTATGTACCTATTCATTCGTTTATATTAACACTCCTACCAATGATTTCTTATGATAATATTTTCATTCAAAATTAAATAAATAAATAAGTATGTGCATAGAATGCTTTTTCTACAAACCGTTTTTTCAATTCAATAGTTTTTCGATTATTTGTGATTTTTTGTCCAGCTGATATGAATCGTTTCAAAGCTTGAAAGACATTTCGTTTTCTTAATTCTGTTGCTCTACTCACAGTTTTCAAGAATTAGAAAGGCCACACTAACCTAGTAGTTTATTTTCAGCTTCAGAGATAGGGAAATCGGAAATCAATTTCCATTAGTGTTTAGCTGTATTTATGAGACACGTGGAATCAAATATCGTGATTTAAAGGTCCTCACGTTTGTATTGCACGAAACATTTGAGAATAATGGTCTAGATTAGGCGTTCGGCTCTCCATTTGACCACTCAACAAAATTACGAGATAAGTTCCCAAACAGTCGTAATAAACAAAATAATGTAAATCAACATTTCTTCAGCAGCATAATCAAAATAATAACAGAATTTCATTTCCCATATTGTTTAAAGTATTCCGATATTGTATGAGTATTTCATCTATTTAACTACATCAAATTTAAATTTCTGCGCAAAGATTTTTTTATCACTAATTCAGTAGCTCTGGATTCGAGAAAGTTTTAGTCTATAAATAATTTTAATTACGGTATTAATATGCACTTCACAATTATTTCTTGAAATACTCTGAGTTTTATTTTTAGAATACTCCGGCATTTAGTCTATAAATGTTCTAATTTTAGCAAAAACGCTGGTTTTTATAAAAACTGAAAAATAATATTTTATAAAAATAACTAATTTTGATTGTATAATAAGGATACCAATAAATTTTTCAATGAATAAATGTTAATCATCATTCTACAAAAATTCCACGAGATAAAATGATTAAGGAACTTCCATTTTTATCAAAATTGTTTATAAAAGGCAAGTGGTTGGAAAATGTATTACCCGCAATAAACTCTGCATTTTTATAATTATTCATAGCAAAACGATTGCATAAGTAAGTGAGTTTTTATTTTCTGATACCAAAAATGCTTTCTAATAATACATAATAAGACACTAACGTTTCGAAGTCGTTTTCCTAATATCGATCCATCGAAAATCACTTCAAATGATAGAAAAAAGCGGGAGAATAAACAAATAATAATCATTGAAAACAGCATCTAGGTTTTTTTTCTCCCGAAGATTATCGACCACTAGTCAGCGTCTATGCCTTCTGAGTGAATTTGCTCTAGAAAATAACAAGAACAATCTGACTCTGAGTAAAGCTGCAGCATAACTACATCGTTTGTCTTTAAACATCTGAACAATTATTTTCTATATAACCTTTAATTAAATTATTTATCAGAGCAAAAGATATCAGAAGTATCAAAAGTAATGCATAATTTCCATTCTAAGAAATATAAAGAACTCAATGATTTAGAAATTATGTCATTATACAGAAACCAAGAGAAAGGTATTGATTTGGAGAGATTTATTAGATTTACCTCCTTTTTCATACATTCATCTGTAAGTCTCTATGTTCATGTGATAGAAACATTTATCGCCTTTATTATTTAATTAACCTAATCTTTCTCTCTCTCTCTCTCTCTCTCTGTATATATATATATATATATATATATATATATATATATATGGTTTGATTTGTTTCATTTAATTTTATGAGTGTGCTCGCTAAAGCAATAAAATATAGGCATCCTTAAAATTAGGTTATCAAGCCTGGAAGTCATTTTGACGAATTATCACTGTCTGTACCAATTTTCTTTCTGAAAAATATATTGAAAAAGTACTGAGGTATCACTTATACTTAATCACTTTTGTAAATACGAAGAATACTGAAACTTGTCAAACTAATCAAATTACCTGATAATTATGCATGCGTCTATTCATTGTAACGCATGTAGTATAGAGCGCTCTGTAAAGCAGATGCACTAATTTATGCAATGTACCAACATATTTATATAATATATGTTCAGCATCAGGATGATATGCCGATTCATACCTCATATTAATCGTAATGTCTGGGGTGATTGTCTCTAGAATTGCAGTAATATTACATATAGTTGACAGGTATTGTAAAGCAGATCGTTCTTATTATGTATTTAAAAAAGTTGCTTTAAAACATTTGTTGCAATTGTGGATCCAATCAGGCTAGATAATAAGACCTAGATTAGATTATGGCTTAGATTCATAACCAACTAATTACGCATCAGGAGCTTGTGTAGGATTTCAAAATAATTAGTAATACATTTATAGTATTCCACTTCAAATAAAACGGCTTCAAATCTTCACTGCTATTTCGATGGACTGAAAAATTAAAGAATGTGACATTTAATCATTTATAAGAAACAAAAACTTCAATAGTTGATAAATCTTCTTTTTCAAAAAACATTTGCCTTAAATTATTGATTACAAATATTCATACACTTATTTTTATTGAAATAAGATTTTCTTTTATTTAACAAATTTACGCTTATGTGTAATCAGGCAGGATAATTTCAGTTTTTGTTAAACTTCTGCTTCAATCTTTTTTTTTTTTTTTGCAATGACAAGATGAGCTAGCACCCGTCAACAGATATAACATGTATCAAAAGCTTGTAAAAATGTAAAAATAAAATAATAATTATATAAGCAACGCTTTTATAATAATTAATTATGAAAAAGGAAATTCAAGATTTCAAAACTCAGATTAAATTAATTTTCATTTTTTACTCCACTGTTCTCATTATGTAAAGATTGTTTTTAAATTAATTTTCAACCGCTATTCCTTGAAGACATTAATCAGATTCTTATATAAAGAGAAAATAAAGGAAATGAAGTCCAAAATAACTCTTGAATGCAATATTTGTTGCCATAACGTATGAAATTCATTTCTAAGGTGCATGTTGTTTTCAACAATTTCAATTTTGTATACCGAATTCTAATAAAACAAATGAGGAAACATCCAGAAAAAATGCTTCATGGTATATAAAAAGGATAGTGACATTATTTTTGATTTATTGGATTTATTTCTAGTTTATTAAATAAAAATTTTGCCAAAGGTTTAGAATATGCCAGTGGTCGGCAAACTCATTAGTCATCAGAGCCAATTATCAACAGTACAACGACTGAAATTTCTTTTGCGAGACACATTTTTTAAATTTAAATTATATATTGTTATTTAATTATTATTAATTATTGTTTAATTAATTTAATATTGTTATTTGCTTAATAAGGGATCCTTACACTGGCTTTTACTAAGAAAATCCTCAGTATGCTCAACGCACGTTCGCTGAGGTCGACCCTCTTCCATCCCTCCCATCCACACTTTTTTTATATACTCATTTAGTGTATCTTCTTTGTTTGCCCAAACCTCATCCACACTTTTCTTCCATACTCATTTAATGTATCTTCTTTCGTTCATCTTCTTGGTTTGTCCAAACCCCATCCACACCCATTCACACTTTTCTTGTATACTCATTTAGTGTATCTTCTTCCGTTCATCTTCTTTGTTTGTCCAAACCTCATCCACACTTTTCTTGCATACTCATTTAGTGTATCTTCTTCCGTTCATCTTCTTTGTTTGTCCAAACCTCATCCACACTTTTCTTGCATACTCATTTAATGTATCTTCTTTCGTTCATCTTCTTGGTTTGTCCAAACCCCATCCACACCCATTCACACTTTTCTTGTATACTCATTTAGTGTATCTTCTTTCGTTCATCTTCTTTGTTTGTCCAATCCCCATCCACACTTTTCTTGAATACTCATTTAGTGTATCTTCTTTCGTTCATCTTCTTTGTTTGTCCAAACCCCATCCACACTTTTCTTGCATACTCATTTAGTGTATCTTTTTTCGTTCATCTTCTTGGTTTGTCCAAACCCCATCCACACCCATTCACACTTTTCTTGCATACTCATTTAGTGTATCTTCTTTCGTTCATCTTCTTTGTTTGTCCAAACCCCATCCGCACTTTTCTTGCATACTCATTTAGTGTATCTTCTTTCGTTCATCTTCTTTGTTTGTCCAAACCCCATCCACACTTTTCTTGCATACTCATTTAGTGTATCTTCTTTCGTTCATCTTCTTTGTTTGCCCAAACCCCATCCACACTTTTCTTGCATACTCATTTAATGTATCTTCTTTCGTTCATCTTCTTTGTTTGTCCAAACCCCATCCACACCCATTCACACTTTTCTTGTATACTCATTTAGTGTATCTTCTTCCGTTCATCTTCTTTGTTTGTCCAAACCCCATCCACACTTTTCTTGCATACTCATTTAGTGTATCTTCTTTCGTTCATCTTCTTGGTTTGTCCAAACCCCATCCACACTTTTCTTGCATACTCATTTAGTGTATCTTCTTTCGTTCATCTTCTTGGTTTGTCCAAACCCCATCCACACCCATTCACACTTTTCTTGCATACTCATTTAGTGTATCTTCTTTCGTTCATCTTCTTTGTTTGTCCAAACCCCAACCACACTTTTCTTGCATACTCATTTAGTGTATCTTCTTCCGTTCATCTTCTTTGTTTGTCCAAACCCCATCCACACTTTTCTTGCATACTCATTTAGTGTATCTTCTTCCGTTCATCTTCTTTGTTTGTCCAAACCCCATCCACACTTTTCTTGCATACTCATTTAGTGTATCTTCTTTCGTTCATCTTCTTTGTTTGTCCAAACCCCATCCGCACTTTTCTTGCATACTCATTTAGTGTATCTTCTTTCGTTCATCTTCTTTGTTTGTCCAAACCCCATCCACACTTTTCTTGCATACTCATTTAGTGTATCTTCTTTCGTTCATCTTCTTTGTTTGTCCAAACCCCATCCACACTTTTCTTGCATACTCATTTAGTGTATCTTCTTCCGTTCATCTTCTTTGTTTGTCCAAACCCCATCCACACTTTTCTTGCATACTCATTTAGTGTATCTTCTTCCGTTCATCTTCTTTGTTTGTCCAAACCTCATCCACACTTTTCTTGCATACTCATTTAGTGTATCTTCTTCCGTTCATCTTCTTTGTTTGTCCAAACCTCATCCACACTTTTCTTGCATACTCATTTAATGTATCTTCTTTCGTTCATCTTCTTGGTTTGTCCAAACCCCATCCACACCCATTCACACTTTTCTTGTATACTCATTTAGTGTATCTTCTTTCGTTCATCTTCTTTGTTTGTCCAATCCCCATCCACACTTTTCTTGAATACTCATTTAGTGTATCTTCTTTCGTTCATCTTCTTTGTTTGTCCAAACCCCATCCACACTTTTCTTGCATACTCATTTAGTGTATCTTCTTTCGTTCATCTTCTTTGTTTGTCCAAACCCTCTTAACATACCTTTCTCAATTCTCAGCACGACATCTTTTTTCACTCCACAGCACTCCCTAAAATTTGCTTAATACTTCAATTTTTTAGTTAAACTATATAGGTATATCGAATAAAACTTGATGTTAATAAAGATACTATTTATTGATAAAATAAAATTGTAAGGTTTCCAAAAACTTAAGTCATAATAATGACGAACAAACACCAATGTGAATAATGACCTTGCATTCCCTTGGAAAGTTTTTGTAACTAAGGTTTGTATGCTGTTGTTTTTAATTTCATGCATAATTCCCAGTTCTCAATTTGCTCTTGATAAGGTTCATGCTTGGAAATGATTGTTCGCCTGAATATGTTGTTGACCCGAATAGCAAAAGATAATTTTTTTCAGCTGATTATATGAGTCAAGAATTCTATATGAACTAAGTGTGTTCTATGCGAACTAACAAGTGTGAGCTTTGAACTAAGCTCACACTTGATTTTTATTAGCGCAAAGACGTACAATTTTCGAGCACCACAAGTCTTTGTTTTTTAAATCCAGCAATTAGATTTCAAAGTTGCCAGTATCAATATTAAAAGGAGAAAATTTTGATTCTGTCACAGTAGGAGGTTTTTAATAAAGGCTAATGTCGCTTTGTTGTTTCTGAAACACTGAAACCTTCTAAGAAAAACTTCTCTCATATTTAAATGTTTTGTTTTGAAATAATAAATGTCAATATCAGAATGATTTTCTTGGGGATATTTCGACAGGCTTGGAAAGTGAATAAAAGTTTCTCTTTCATAAACTATACGCAGTTATTTGCATTTTAGATAGAACGAAATTCAAATGGGAAATTTGGCTGCTGCTTGTGCATAATGCATAAGTAAACTTTTAAAATAGTTTGGTCATGAGCGTCAAGTTTGAGCATGAATGCCTCAATTTTCATCTTTCTATTATGGAATAAACATGGTTTCTTCACAAAAAATAAGCCAATGTAAAAAGCCATATGTATTTGTTTTCTCTAATTAGAAAGAATTGCAGCAGCCACGTTTATTTGGAGGTTAGGGTTTTTTTATTATTTAGTGGCACAAGAGCCATTCTTTGACTATATTGTCCATTTGTAGGTTTTCTTTACAATGAAGCTGTAGTTCTTTACATTGAAGATCATTTTCTAGATATATACTGCTTTAATATGCATTTTTTTCATTCTTCTTCAGAATAAGCATAGTCTCACCGATACCAGTATGCACCAAGAAGAAACGGCAAGCCATCATTGGTTTCGTTTGATTAGATAGATGTATTGAAAGAAAAAGAGCAAAGATTAAAATTACATCGATGGATTGACGATCTTTATATTTCTATGGTATAGGACGCTCAAGACGCAATGTATCAATGATCAGCTGCCCAATCCTTTAGGATTACAGGTTAAAATGTACCAAAAGATAGTTTTTGAGAAATGGCGTCTTTATTGATCTTCCATATTTGCTTACCAAGTGTACAAATATAGGTTGTGCAGAATTTTTGATTTACCTTCGTACTGAAAATATGTGACAGGAAAAGGACTGTAAATGCTTTGAAGAAGTTTAGTTAATTTTCATTTATATTAATCCGATAATATCTTCCAATTAATTTGGGTTTTCTATATCTCGTAGAAAGTAATTTTAATTCAAAAGCAACTACTACGTTTAATCTGTGTGAATAACGTCATTTATCTGAAGTCTGCTTTAAATCCCCTTGCTTTGTGGTAACTAAATTTAATTCCATTATTTGTAAGTGACAAAACTTGTCATAAGGAATGAAAATTCACCTTTGTTATTTAATTGAAACTCTTGTTACCAGTTATATGTTAAACCCCAAATTAACTATCCCGTTGTTAAAACGGGACTTAGTTAATTTTTGTAGGTGAGATATAATATAAAATCTGTCTGGGAAACGAGAAATGCAGTTTCCATAAATTCCAACTCTTTGAATTATTATGGCTGGGATCACATTTCTTTCCAAAAGCTTTAGTTTTAAGTACCTTTGGTTTAATTTGGATTGTAGCTGAATCTTGAAATCAAAAGTTGTTAAATGAGACTATGTCTCTAAGATTCGAAGCGCTACGGTATACTATATAATAAAGTTGTATGATTCGAAGCGCTATACTATATAATAAAGCTGGTAGAAATGAAATGTAGCTCATAAAATCATTAACTTTTACATCCTCGATTTATGAAAATCTTGTAAATCTAGTGGGAGTATAATTCTCACCAATTCATTATTTCTATATTCTTACGCGCTAGTCTAGGAATTTAGTGTGTTTTTTAAAACAATTTCAGAGTATATTTTTTTTTTAATTTTCAGGTACCTTATTTTGTGTTATAAAGAAAACCTTAAGTCTTAAAATTGTCTTGTAAGCTAATTCTCTTTTTTGAGGGTGGAGAGAAACTGCATCATATCAGTCCGTGAATAGGCCACTTATCAAGGTGTTAAATCGGAAAAAAAAATTATTGCCTTTTATATCCTACTACTATAATAAATAAATATCCCAAATGCAGTTAAAATGTTCTTTAATTAAAAATTCTTTTCAAAATTAGTTATTTTTATATGTATATATATGTTGGTAACACCAATACCATTGTGCTAGTGTGTGAAGTTTGAAGAAACCGTTTCAGTTAAGTTCTATTTAATTTAGTTTCAGTTCTATTTATTTAGTTTCAGTTCTATTTAATTGACCACAATTCGAAATTATGAGATCCATAACCAAAGTAACATTCAGTTTGCTTCAAAACGGAATATTAATATAACTAAAGTGCCAGAGGCTAAAAATTACCAAATTTGCTATTGCTTTTCAACTTGAATTTAAACAAGTAATATATACATATAAATAAATTAAAGTCAATTCCTGCTTTCGGAAGAACTCGCATTCTTCACCATCACGTGAAAAATGCTGAAATCCTTGCATTTTACCAATTGCGCTACTGCCTGTGGATTTCAAATCTTATTGCAAACTGCTAAAAACTCTATTTAAAGTATTCAAAATTAATTACATTTAATAATTAATGAATATTAATGTTTGAAAAAACTGTATTAATATCAAGTTTCATCCACTACAAGTTTAAAAAAATGCATTTGAACTTGAGTATATGAATAAAAAGTATTTTATTAACGATTAAAAATTTGAACAAGATATATAAATATATATAGGGAGAGTGTGAAATAATAGTAGGAATTGAAAAAAGAAAAAAAAAAATACGATATTGAAATTTGGATTATACCAAGTATTAAAACTGCTTATTAAGCATGTGGAAAATAAGTCAATATAAATATAAGAGTCAATATATAAGACAGCAAGTTATATATTGTACATGATTATTGATATTTTATAGTAAATAACTGAAAGAAATAAACTTGACTTCGTGAAATTATGTTAAAAATAAACTAATCCTTTTATAGTAAATTGAAAACGATTTCTAATAGGAATTTGTTATAGGGATTGATCCTCTATCAATCCCTATTACATAACACTAAGATAAAATTAGTTTCTAAATAGTCATGAAATTAACTTAAGATAAACCAATCTATTAAAATATTACACTTGCACTGCTGAGTGTTTGAAAAACTTCTTAATTTAACTGAATTATTAGTTAAGAATGAACTGAAAATTCTGAATCCTAACAAAAATAATCTAAAAATATCATTATCTTCAAAACTATTCCTTGTCAATCAATAACTTCAGAATATTCTAATCAGAAATAGGAGAAATTTGTTAATCGGTGACAATATTTATTTGAAAAATACCAGTTAAAAGATTTATATTATTAACTTTTAATTCTATGAGCGTAACTTATTTATCAGTTAATCGTTTAATTTTTCCTGTTTCAATTCATTACATGAGGCATAGAAAATTTCAGATAAATTAATTAAGATTTCATAATAATTGAGATAATGAGTTCTGAAATAGATTTAAAACTTAAAAAGTAAAAAATAAAGAAACTTTTGAAAAACACCTTTAATTAAACTATACACCTTTGTGTTAGACTATAAAAGTAGAAACTAAACCTAATACCAAAAGAAGACTAAACACCTTCGTGTTAGACTATAAAAGTAGAAACTAAACCTAATACCAAAAGAAGACTAAACACCTTCGTGTTAGACTATAAAAGTAGAAAATAGTAACTTTTCTCAAAAATCAGAAGGTCAAAGCAAAATCGTAAAAGCACAAAATTCTGTTAACAATACGACAAGAAAATTAATCTATACTAAATATGAAAACTTAAATTCTTCATATTCATCAAAAACTGAGATAGGTTACGAATCATATTAAAATTCCAATTTACCTAAAGTGATTACATCAATGTTTCCCAAACTTACAATTTTTTCTTTAGCCATAATATATTCAATAAAGTATTATATTCTATATTTTAGTGCAATGACAAAAGCGTGTTTTTTAGAAAATTTCTTTTTTATTTTTTTATTCAACGATATTTTTCTGCTTATTGTTAAAGCAAAACGGAGTCAAAGATCGCTTTGAACAAAACAAGACGAAGAATACCTAATGCCTTTAACAAATCGAAAATACTTTATTTTTTCACATGATTAAGTGTTTTCGTCTTCTCACAAAACCCAATCGTAATCTTTGTTGGTTTTGCCATTGTGCTGCCAGTAAACTGTTTGGTTTCTTTAATGCATCCCTTTGTGCAAATGGGACTATTGATTAACTTTTCAAGCACCACTTCATTTATTCTTTAGTGCTTATTGCCTCGCTGTTTTTCTTTCATGTCAGAGACCTTTTCTCTTTTCAACTTTATCGATGCCTTTACGCTCCTTCACAAAGATTCGCCGCACTTCAAACATACCAACCACTCTGGTAGCAATCTATTTGTTTTTGGATAACTTTTTCGAGTTACGATCAATTTTTTACAAGATAAAAGGCCTTTTTCTTTTTTCCGGTAATATCAGAAGTGTATAATTTAACCTCCCGAAAGAAGCGAAAACATCTTTTATGACGCATAATTAAAATACTCCAGATAGAAAAGCAAACGCTTATTAAATCCTGAAAATGCTTTCAAGGGAAAGAGAAAAAAGTCATTTAGAAATCCAGTTAAAACCTCCAGCAGTAGCTTTTAGTTTCAAAAACATTAGTATAAAGCACGGTTACAACCATCTTCTTTCCCCATCGCTGGTTTTGAAACATTGACAAGATCTTCACTTTGAGAGTAGAATTAAAACGCTTTAATTAGAACGTTATAAGTTCAGAGAAGGCACGTTTTTTCCTTGTCTATAAGTTTGTTTATTTAGAGATTAAAGTATAGCAATAAAGTTGTCAATTACATAATTGGGAAGTAGAAAATAAGCTTTTATTTCTTTTGTAATGAAAGAATTCTTTGAATCATGTTTGGTTTTGGGTGAATTGGAAAGAACCGGACCTGTGTTTAACGTGGAGTATAAAAATGAAAAGAAATATCAAAATAAAAATAAGATAAACTAGTTTGCTATTCGGTTTCAAATCAATTTATTAGTGTAATACATTTCCTTCAAAATATTACAGTGAGATTTTTTTTTAAGTTCAAGTTTTTAGATATCTCTTGAAATATTTATAAAAATTTAACCCATGATATATATATATTTTCCTTTTCATGTTTATGAAGAGGGAGTATGGCAATTTTCCAAAAGTGCGATCTCAAGATTTCGATGAATTTTCATGTTTTAGATCGCTCTGAATTAGTAAATCACATTCTTACTTAAATTCTATCACATTCTTAAAATTATGCTTACCCATCTGTCTGCACGCCAGATTATACAAAAATGGGACTATCTAGATAAATAAACTTTGGTTTTAGAGCTTTACTCTAAAATTATAGAATTATATCTAATTTTGAAGGGATTTCTTAAAGGAATAATTAAGCCTATCTGTTTACCTTTTTAGATGTGAAGAGGATAATTAAAAAAAAATAAGACAAATAAGCTGGATGGTTAAAATTTTACACAGCTATATCATCATATAATTATATTGACAATTGAATGTCTCTTCGGATATATGCCAATGCCAACAGTTAAAAAAACAATGCAAAAATTCGATTGTTAATGAGCCTAACAGCTAGTCACAATAACCCCTGTTTCAATAAGCCAAACAGCAAGTCACAATAATCCCTGTTTCTACGGCTTAGCTCTGTGCTAATAAAGTGACAGGCTGTAATTAAAAAAGTTTAAAAAAAAAACGGAGTGGAGTTGGAAAAAAGAGATTTAATATGTTGTGTTTGACACTAAAATTGAATACCTGCATGGCATTTTTCCAAGTGAATTCGATCTTCTTTCCTTCTTTATATTGTAAAGCTGGAAACGGAATGAATTGTATTGTAAAAGGATAAGAGAAAGTCGAGGAGAAAACATTCCTAATGAGTAATGTCAATTTTTGTTAGAAAAAGTGTTTGTACGAACACAAAGTCTTAATCAAGGTTATTATACGTATAAAATACTGAAAAATCTTTTGAATTGATTCAAAGAGAAATATAATGAGGTGAATTTATGCTCATATGACAGAGTTGAAATGCGCTACGTTAATTAAATTTATGAATTTATTGTTCATCTAATTAAGAAAGTACATAGTATAACGTCACAACATAAACAAAAGTGCTCTATGATATTTGATGATATACCCAATCACATTTGTAAGTTGATTTTAAGATCACATGGCTGCTCATTTGGATTTTAGCTATAAGGGTGTTTCATTTATGAAGCAACACGAGGATATTAAAGAAGGAACCTTGCAATTGTGAACTTAGCACAAAAACGAGAACAACATTTGAACTGGAAGACCGTTCTTCGAAATCAGCACCAGGCCCACAAATATGATGGATCTTTGTCGCAATCAAGCCTCGAATCGGGTTACAATGATATGTGAATATATTCACTTTCCTTCACTTTTATTTTGCTAAATTTTTCCTCGATTCATCTTTGGTTTAGTTTAGTTACATTAACGTCCCGTTTCAAAGCAACACTAGGGCTATTTTGGGACGGACCTCGTAATTTAGAACCTCGATTAGATGACGTGGGTGACACCTGAGCTGGCAACCCCGCTCTCCACACCACACCATAGGGAAGACGCTTGGCCCGAAAGCTTTAACGTGCACCAGACCCGCTCACATGACGGTTCTTCGGTGGAACGCTCCAGTTTCGAAGCCGAGCCCTTACCACCAGGCCACCACGGCCCTGATTCATCTTTGGAGTAACATGTCGAAAATCTGGTTCTTGCGATATAAAAAAGAATTAATCAAAGTTTATTTTCCTTTACTGAAGGTAAATTCGCAAGAATCAAAAGATTACAAATTTTTGATATTTAATTTAATAATTTGTACAATAGATTGATATCTACTGTATGTCAGGAAGGACTGGATGCTTCAACAGTTTAAGTAAAAAAATTTCATGGATCCTTGAAATCAAAAGTTTTGATTGACTGTAAGTTAGTGACGAATTGAACATAGCTCATGCGAGTCCGGTGGATGAAAAAGGATTGGAATTCCAATATTTTAATGACAAAAATTGCATAAATACCTTAAAAATATATGCTATGAATTGGCAGAAAAATAGATAACAGGTTGATGAAACACTTATTTATCATATTGATTACCTCTATGAATGG
Source organism: Argiope bruennichi (assembly GCF_947563725.1). Taxonomy (NCBI): domain Eukaryota; kingdom Metazoa; phylum Arthropoda; class Arachnida; order Araneae; family Araneidae; genus Argiope; species Argiope bruennichi. The sequence continues at coordinate 56,245,137 of NC_079162.1, forward strand.
TGATGGATGTCCAATTAGGCCAGACAAAGTAGTAATCAAATCGATTTAAAAAAATTATTTTCTTAGTTACAAAATAAAAATGTTTGTAAAAATATACACATTCTACGAATGATATTTCTTTATGTTTCCTTATAATCATTTGAAGAATGATAATAAGGAAAATATTTGTAATATTAACATCTAAAAATATTTGTATAACTGAACATCTCTTTCAATAATATTGTGTATAAATATGGCTATTGTATAGTCTGGATTCATAATTGATAAATGAAAACAAACGCATACTACCAAAATTGATAAAATTACAGATTTATACTTAAAATATTAACACACTAAAAATATGCTGAGATATGAAATTAAATTGAGCACCTTATAGAAAAAGGGCCTCATAATGTGTACTGCCTACTGCCCCAAATTGCCTAAATCAACAACTGTGCTTGAATGTCTTTATGAACAACAAATTAATTATAATATAAGGTATTTCATTATTATTCAATTATATGAAAAGCATATTAAAATTCAAATTCTGGAAAAACATGATTAACTTATTCTTACAAAAATTTCATAATGCAGCAGAGAGGAGAAAATGTTCCTATTTTTATTTCGCTATTTTACTTTAAATTTTATATTCAAATTTTCTTATTGTTATTTGCCATAAAACATTTTAATAAAAAAAATGATATCAATTTATAGAAACGACGGCCTGTTCTGTATGAGTTTTCATAAAGTACTCTTTATACGAAAGGATAATCAAATCAATATCATTTGAAAAATAACTACCTGGATTTTGAATTCTAAGATGAGTATTATAAAAATAAAATTAAATCAAAATGTGAAATTTTATGCTGATTTACAACTGACAAAACTTGTTTATTAAAATAAAATGGAACTCGAATCTTTAGTTATTAAATGGTTTAAAATTATGTTATTAAAATAATAAAATTTATGCACCTGTAAACAGAGATATAACAATGGCTTTTGAAAACCAATATCTTCAAAATTTACGAAATCCTTTTTAAATTAATGCTTTTCAGTTCAATAAAAGCATAGCGGGGATAATAAATGAATATTTTCTTATGCTTCAATCTTTATACTGATTTTTAAATTTCTGGATCATGCATTTTATATCTATAAAGACATATTTTGAAGACTCCTGAAAAACATATTTTTTTAAAAGTGATTCATAGATTTAAATATCAAAAGGAAATATTTCTTTTCTGAATAATATACGAATTATTAATATGTTTTATGTTAAGATATATTCATACAAGAGAATATGAATTTTTAGTGGTTTACATTAATATACCGAATACATTGAAAGATGCCAACAAATTTTATAACGATATTAATTTATTATAGTTTTCACATCTTGTTCATGAAACGTGCAGCGTTTTGTTGAAAACATGATTTTTGTTTTCGTACCATTTTTATAAATAAGTGCGAGGAAAAGGATGTTCTTCCATTACGTTTGTTGATATGAAATTTTATGGGAAATTCATATTGAAATAAGAATATTCATTAATTCCCATAATATAATCAATATATGTTATGGGAATTTCAATTTTCATCACTTTTTGAATGTTTTTTTTTTGTTTTGTTATTTGTCAAAATGATTTTTTTTGTAAGTTTAAGATGAAAGGAGGGAACTCGAGGGTATTCGACGGCAGTTACTGTCGGAGGTGCAACCAAGAGGGTTTTCGAGTGTTTTAATTAAAGTTTATAGTACATTTTATCGATTGTATAATTTAATCAATCGGAGTAATTGTATTAGAATTACCTATGGATAAAACAAAGCTGGAATTTAAAGATAGGACCAGTCTTAAATGTAACGAGCTTAAACTTTAAACGAGCAAATCTTGTATATATATAAAAATTTATTTATTTCTTGTATCTCGGAAACGGCTCAAACGATTTGGATCACATTTTATATTTAGATCTGTTTATTTATATAGTTGCCTTTCTTGAAAAAGTGCGATTTTACACATTTTTTTATATAACTGCCATTAGAATAAGTATATTCAACTCCAGCGCCGAAGTGTGGGCCGTTCAGTGTGGTCAGAACAGCACGAATGAAGAGTTACTGGTTCTAGGTTCGAGTCGCGCTTTTAGCTGTTATTTTTTACTTATATATTTATTTTTAAAGTTTTGCTTTTTAAGTTTATCTATATAAATGACTTTCCTGAAGAAACACGATTTTACACACTCACACAAATCATTCTTTTAGAACTAACTATTAGAGCTTTTTTCTATCTTCTCTCATGCTGACAATGTCATATAGCGCCATCTTAGACCCGATTTCATCATTTTAAATCTGAATGCAAGTTCTAAAATATAATAAATGATAGATAAATCGTAAAATGAGTACTGTAATATAGCAGATTGTTTCAAATAACATGTTAAAGTAAGTGCATTCAAGATTTTTTTTATTTAAATGACCAGTTCAAATGTAGGTAAGATTGAAAAACATTCATATGTAATCAGTAAGTGATTCATATCTAAATATTTTTTCAGGGAAAAAAAAAACCCTAAGATTTTACAAATAAAAAAAATAATAATAAAAAAACCTGCTGTGAGGCTCGATTTTCCACATATTTCATTTAAAAACGCCATCTAATGGAGAAATTTTGAATTAATTGGTTTTTTTTATTCGCTCAAACAAATTTCCATCTCTTCATTTTGTTCTACACAAAAATTCATAATTTTCTGAGCATTTATTCTGTTTGTAAACAATTTTTAAATAGGGCCATTTAATTATGGACACCATGCATTTTAATTTATAATGGGTGTTTAAACACTATTTCTAATTTAATTTTTTTTTTTACATATTGCTTTTGGTATCAAATGCCTTTAAGATCTTTGCTTTGCTTTCCTGATGTTTCATAGAAATTCTTTTCTTCATTTAATATTTTTCTGTAATTTTAATATATTGTTTCTTAACAAGCAACAGCATCTATTTCAGTTTTTCAAATTTTACAAGAAGATAGGATTAAACTGGATATTTTACATCCAGTAATGGATATGAGGATTATTTTGCTTCTAAAACAGATATAGGGTATCATGTTCTTGCCAAATCAGAAAAAAAAATCCTCACCATATTCGTTATTTGTTGAGAAAAATTCAGTTCTTTCTCCCTGTTTAAACATCGGGAAATGAGTGGTATTATTTATTAAACGATGATATTTCCTGCTCAATTTTTTGAAATTCATTACCAGATGGCGCTTCTAGTATAATCTAGTTATCTAGTATACTTAATAAAATTAAACAATTTATCTATAATTCAGTACTGAAAATAATAAAATATTGCATTGTCAAGGATTCAAATAAAGGTATAGAATTTCAAAAATTTGACATACCAACTAAAAAACTGTATTATAAAATTCCTACTTTATAAAAATGAAACAACGCAAGTTATGAAAAGAATGTTTATTTGACAATTTGAAAATAAATCATATTTTTATGAACTCTATTGTTTTCATAAATTTGCATTGTCTGATATATTTATAAATTCAAAGAACGTGTTTAATGTTGAAGCTATAAACACGACCTACATATTGTTTCAAAGCATGACCTACATAATACATACATATTGCAAAACAGAGATTCTTTTCTGAGAGAGCTAACGATAATTGTTTACCAATTTACTGACCCTTGATTCAAATGAATATCATTCATTTCAAAACAGTGCGGACCAATAACTCTTGAGACTGTTTTTAAATAAGTTGACTATTCAAACTATGAAAGAGATAACATTGTAACTATTACCATTGCATCTTTTGAATGAATTAGGTTGTCTGCATATATGTGTTATCTGCGACAATTATAAATATAAATTTTTGAAATATCCACGCGAATTGCATTTGGGTATTCTGGGAGAAGAGAATCTTTTATGCGTGTGACGAGGAAGTGTTTCCATTCATTATATGAAATCTATTGTAAAATACAGTCAGAGGTATTAATAATAATATTCTGATACAAAACACCTATTTTTGTTGGAGATATACGCAGAAATCCTTTACAATTGTTATGAATATATAATACACGTAAAATAATTTTAATATACGCCTCAAGGGAAATATAGTCGAATACAGAGAAAAAAGAGACATCGCATTTTATAGTAGAATTTTTAGTGGGAACAATGCTTTAAGATTCATAGAATTTTTTAATGAATTAAAAAAGTTCCTGAATGAAAATTTGCTTTGAAATATGACATCAAATTTATTTTAACTATTTATCAAAACTATGGTGCAGTAGTTAACAATAGTTTACACAAATATAAAATCTATTCATGTTGGTCATATACGATGAAAACAAATAATGGTATCTTAAAAAGTTGTATTTCAGCATTTTTGTCAGTTACGATTATTATATGGCAGTTTAAATAGTTCATAAAACAAGCATTTGCTATAAATAATTAATGACAACCATAAAAAGTTGTTTGCTTAAATACTCTAATTTAAATACTTGATTCATTTTAGACGTTACAGTTACTATTTTTATTTAAATCTTTGTGATTCTATTAAATAATTAATACGTTAGATCTAGTTAAAAGGAACTTAAATGAAGTTTAACGACAAAGAAAAAATGGTTATGTATTCCAAAAATTTAGACAGCACACAACAACAAAGATTTAAATTAGCTTATATTGCAAATGTTTTGCCAGTTTTTAGCAACGGTTATCCGTAATTGGAATCAGTAATCATTATGCATTAGCATCCCGACAATAATAAGATCGTTCAACAAGCGCAAAGGTTTATGGGGCTGATGGAAAATTATAATTGACATATTTTTGCCTCCGGCAATGATTTAAAAAAATGGCTCAACTGATTTCTACTAACAATGTGAAGAAAATGTTTGGATTATCTGAAAAAAAAAAGATCATTGGCAGTAGTTTTTACTTCAGGAATGGTAAGTGGTTATGGGTTTTCAATACTATTTCCAAATAGAAACAAAATCTACTATTGTTTTGTTTTTTTTAGACTGGTCGCTATTCAATTCCCAATACTTTTTTAAAAATCCAACTTCAAGCCTATTACCCTTGTTAAATATAAAATCTACTTCGTTCGATAATAATAAATCTATTAATTATCTGTTACTTATTGTAATTATTGCATGATAGTATGGATTGATATCAATTTGTATTGGACTGTCGGCAATATTCCTTTCCATTTATGTTTGCATTTGAAACTTATGTATTTGAAATAATACACATTTATTTATTGATGCAATTATATAAGAGCCTTTCACAGCCTATTAGAATCAATGTGAAGACATAGATAGAGGAGATGATAGAGAAGATAACAAGATGAGGTATAAGGAGATAACAAAATGCTAACAGATAGAAAGTGAGAGAGAGTGCCTACTATATTAAGTCTGAAATATTTTCTTCAATTGAGGCATTTCAGCCTTACTCAGCTTTTATTGAGAAAATCAAGCAATGTACATTGCATCATTAACAACTGTAAGAAGCATACACAAGGTGTTCACTGCAAGTTTCTAGCTATTACAGTTCTGTAAATACTTTCAGTTGGGAAAACGCTTGACAGTTACATTTTAGAATATTTGAGTCAATAAATGCATTCCTGATAAACTACGAAGTCGAAATTTTAATACAGGCCTCCGGTTCTATCATTCTCGATTCTATCTATATAAAATTGGCGACACTCAAATTAATCATGCTAGAGTATGCTAGCCGAACTGTGAACTTTCAATAGAACAGCTCATGATGTTTTAAAACGAGACATTTATCCAACTAGAAGGATAATAACTCAAATTTTTTGGTCTTTATGCATTTTCGAAGACACCAGAAACACAAGATGGCTTCAGAAATATCCCCTGAAATTATAAAAACTGCAATGCTTCACTAGCAGAATGAGAATACAGTAAAAGACATGTACCAATATCATTGGTACAAAATCTGAAGAAATATGTAAATACCTTTCCGTATTCACACCATCGATTAGATGGTGTTATATCACCCAGAAAGTAAAGATAATGGGAGACGACGGTAGTAAACTTATTTATCAGGGTGTTCCTAGTCACAATGGACAAATTTGTACCATCATTAAATTCATTAACAATGATTACATTGAATAGAAGTTAAATAATTATGAAAATTTTCAGAAAATGCAAACCCGTAACATGAGAAATTTCTTTATTCCTCAGCTCTTAATTCTTCCTTCTTCTGTCAACTTTTCTGACTGTGAAGAAAGATTTGCAAGTTTTATCTTAAGTAGCTACCTTTTACATAAGATCCGATCTTGTCAAATAATTCATTGAACTTATCTATCTGTCGCTGTTGAGACAGAAATGCTTGCATGACAGTAACTCGAGACATTCTACGTTAGTTCGAGAGTTCCTGAAGAACTTGCCGAAGTGAAGCTCGTCAATCATCTATAAGCCAAACTTTGCTAAAAAGGAGGAAACAGTCGAGAGCTTGTTTCCTGTCTTATGTTTTCCGTCCAACCCTGCGTTTAAGAGCTCTTTATATTTTGCACGCGATGCACCTTTTTTTTATGGGGAAAACTCTTATTTTTTCCATGAACAAAGCAAACTTCACTTCAAAGCTGGGAGATTCGTGGATGTGAGCACTAGCTTAAATGGTCTGCATAATGTTCCTATACTATCATTTTTATTTTTTTCCCTTCTTGTGATAAAAGTATATGAAGAGAAAAAATTGAAATCGTCAAAAAATTCGACGTCGAGATTTTGATTTGTCTATTTGTAAATATTCTAGAATCTGAAAACCCCATTTGTGAAATTGCTTATGCCTTTTTTTCTCAAATGTTTTGACTGTGACACATAATTTACAAATATCAACCAGTATATCTACTGTTTTTAACCGAAGATGGTATAATCAGTCTGTCGCCATTGGGAAGGAATTTCTTGCATGGCAGTAACGACAGATGTCTTTGAACATCTTCTAGTTCAAAATCCTGTAGGTTAGATTGATGAAATTTGGCACGGAGACTTTATCTTAAAACAACATGAAGTCTCCGGATAGCACAGGTTTCTACCATATATTGGACAAAATTCGTTCAATAGAACATGTGTAGGAGAAGTTTGAATCTTTTGTTATTTATTGCAAAAGAAACTGACATATTGTAGTTGTTCATCTGACCATCAAAGAGCATTTTAGGAAGCTTGGTGTTGCTATAACATGTTTTGTTGTTGCTATCTAAAAAATTTGAAAACTATTATATGGTAAGTAATATCTTGTAATCAACATCTTGCGATTTATATTCTTAATACAATAGTTTGTGCATAGTGTAAAGGTGTGAATTAAAATTGAAATATATTTTATGTAAAGGTTTGATTAACAATCCTCTTACTCAGTAATCTTACTTCTCTACTCTTACTAGCTCAATCTCAAACAGTATTTCATTTTCCTTTCTCCATGAAGGCACATTATTGTAAATTGGGACGACAAATAACTCGTTGTACCTCAGAATATCCCAAGGTATAGCAGAATTCCCATAAAATGCAGGATTTGATTTAAAACACATCATGTGTTTTGATTTGATTTCAAACACACACACATGTGTGTGTGTGTGTGTGTGTATTATCCGTGTATTATATACTGCGATGTTTTAATAGGGATTTCCATGGCATGTCAAAACAAGGGAAACACAGGGATCTTTTAGAAGAATTTGTAAAGACAGCGGTATTTTGCCCCCTTCACGCAGAGCGTGTGAAAGTGTCGGCGTTTAGCCGATTCAGCAATTTTATAAAGCTTCCCTTGAATTAATTAAGTAGAGAAAGTGTAATTGGATCAAAAAATAAGAGAATGTAATAACTACGGGCTAAATTAAAATAAAGATTTCGAAATTAATTTGGATTAAATTAAATGTTTAATATATATATATATATATATATATATATATATATATATATATATATATATATATATATATATATATATATGTAATGATATTCGATATATATATATATATATATAGCAAAATTCCCAATAATAATTTAATCAAGAATAAAGTTGTAAATAAATATTTTCTTCTTTTTAAAAACAAAATTCGGTGTATATTTTCCTTTAGTCTCCAGTCCTATATTATTGTACCATGGGCTTGTAAGGGTGTGAAAGCATTTATACCACTTTTTTAAAAGTGCTACAATTATTTAAAAAGTTGTAGCACATTTCTTAGACTATTGGTTTTGAAAAGGTTTGAATCGTAGAATTATAAACTTGCAGCATGGCTAAAGAAAGCACATTTTTAAAACTGTTCTAAAGAATAGTACAATCATCTAACGAATGTTACAAAGCAAGATAAATAAAATCAATGTATATTTTCATTACTGTTTTAGATGTGTATGAAACTTTGGGCTAAATCTATCATCGAGTTAATTGTCATTCGGATTTGGGCATAACTTATAAATGTAACTAACTGGATGCATAATTTAAGTGCCTAATATTTACACTAAAATTATAGGATAGAAACACTATTTTTACCAAATAGCTTCAGGGAAATCCATAATATTTACTTGATTAATTTTAGTATAAGATTAAATTAAATGTAAATATGCCATCTTGTTCACGTATATGAAGGTAAAGAGGAAAACACTCCCTTGCTTTTTTTGAAAGTCTTGACCGAATTCTTAAAAACTAATTACTTTATTTCTGTTGATTAAATCTATTTACCCTCGGAAAGGCATTCTTTATTTTATTTTATGTATTTATTTTGTTCATTTTTAAAAACTTATTTTTTTCATTTTGTCTTGCCTCATTAAGGGAATTTTTCAACCAATTTTTTCTTTACTGATGCTTATGCTAAAATCTACACAATTTTGTATTCTTGATATTTTAATATTTTTAGATGATTATCATTTAATCAGTTTATTTGAATTAAATTATTATGCCATTAAAGTGGTGCCATCTACAGATAAAATAAAGAAAATCTGGTTGTAAGATTCCCTTATATTTATTATGAAATGAAATATGAATTGAATATATTAAACATTAAATGTAAATGTAAAAACATTAAATTTAAAAAAGTAATTTTAAAAAACACATTTTTAATCATGCACCGAGTAGTACAAATAATATTTATCAAAAATTCGAGGAACAAAAACATTAAGTAGAGAGGGGTTGAAAACAATACCGTAAGAAATTTAGACTTTTGCATTAAAAGGGTCTAAACATCTAAACATTCATTAAAAATTTATGTATTTTGAGCTTGATTAAACCCGCTATATACTTAGAGTTTTTATATCAGTCATTTATTCTTTCTTCAGCCATTTACCCTAAGAATTTTAATTCAAAAAATCAGTTTCTTCTTTCACTCTAATAAGAGCATATTTCTAAAAAGTTATTTTCATTTTCATTTTTCAAAGTACGTGTCTTCGTTGAAATTATAGTCTTTTTGTAATCTCAATGATAATAACACATTAAATATGTAAAATACGACTTTTAAAAATATTTAATCGTTATGTTTCTCTATCGCAATTTAAATATTTTTCTGAAAAAATGGCATCATGATTGTTGAATAGTTTGTAACTTTGAATAAATAACTGGTGACAAGAATTATTTTTCTCATTATACTTGATAAAAATAAATTTATGGTAGTAATTAAAAAAGTTACATTTTTAAAAGCGTACACAGTTGATGAAATATTAATGCATTTTAGAAGAAAAAAATGCAGAAATATAAAAGGACTAGCGTGAATCTAACTACTGTGTTATGACAATTTGTAGTAATAAATAGTTGTAGACGTGGTATTTTATAGTTTCGAAAACTCTAGAGAATTCAAGAATAACACGTAAATCAACCAACCAGACATACCAAGTTAAAAGTATTATAGGCACAATTGCTTCTTCTTTGATGTTAAACAGCACAATAAATTCTGTAAGAAAGATTCAGTGAAGCAGTTTTACTAGTAATGCATTGGATAAAATTTAATGGAAAAAAGCAAGAAATATTTTAAACTTAAAAGCACGTTCATACTGTAATTTAATTAATTTAGGAGTTACTTTTAAACCATAATTTCACAGATTTGAAATTCAAAAGAGAGATATATATACCAGTGTTTCCGCATAAAATAATTTAGTTCATCCAATAAAAAGAGAATGTGACATTCAGGAGAAATCCGATTAGAAAATTACGCAGAAGATTTTCTATGGAAAAAGAGTACTAATAAAGAAAAAGTATATATGGTTTTGGATGGGAAAAGAGACCCACACACTCTTAGATTATCTCCTTTAAGAAAGGTCAAATGTTCAAAACTTAGAATATGCAATAAGAAAGGGAAATACCAAGAGATCAATACAGAAAGAAAAAAAGCATAGAAGTGCTTAATTTCAATATTTGATGCCTGTAACGAAAATCTATTTATATCTTTCAATGATAATCTCATTTTTCTTATTACATCTGTATGCTTATGGCTTCATAACTTTTATGCGAATATAAATATTTATATATATATATTTCATACTTTCTTATTTTTACACAATTGTAACTGCAAAAAGATAAATGAATATGCAAATGGTACTCATTAGTATTCTGATTTTTTCGTAATAGTTATTTCTTTGAAAACTGATAATAATAGCGTACTTATTATCATACTAGTTATTGTAATACTTACTAGCAAATTAGCCTGTCTCTGATGAATAAATTGTTATGGTTTAGATAAGAGTTTGATCTCCCTGTAGTAAATATCTACATAACAGGAAAGTAATATTTGTTATAAGAAAAATAAATTATTTTTAACAACTATCTACCAAGTGGGAAATGAATAGAGTTTATTCTTGATGACATAACATATGTAAAAGGAACTGCAGTTATTTTATTTTGACACTCTATGTGTATATTTCGGGAGAAAAAACACCTGCCGTCATGTTGTAGCATAAGAGCATGGAGACCTCAACGATATGCGTGATTATGTTTTGTCATTTGATCATGAAATCACGTGAATTTTTATCAATATATAGAATTTTATTTTATTTAAAAATGAGCTTCAAAATTTTTAAAAAATAATTGTTTTAAATAGTAAGATAAAACCAGGGACGAACAGGTTGTCTATTAAAATTTATTGTTATTTTATTTCACAAATCTTACCTATCAAAACATAAAATTTTCATGTGGTATGAAAATAGATTCCATTTAAAGAATAGGCACAAGTTTATAAGCCAAAGACTTGTTGTGAGTTGTTGTGATATCTGTTTTTCTAGTAAAAACATTTACAATATGCATTCATATTTGAATGATTTCAGTAGCTCTACTGAAAAACAAATGTTAAGAGTCCTAAATTCCGAATTAATGTACTCAGATTTATCGATATCGATTATATGCATGAAACGCTTCGGAGATTAACAGTAATCACATTTAAAAGTATTAGTATAGTTTATAAAAACAGAAATTAAACAAATTTAATATTTGTTTATTTAAATATTTTATATATAATTTATTATTTTTTTCTTAAAAGTATATATAAGCTTATTGTTTTGCTCTTCTCAAATATAAAGGCAATTTATGTTTGATTAAGTTGATTATGTTTGATTGATTAAGTTTGAGTCACGCCAACATTTAGATTTCTCTAGTCTCAGTTAAGTTTCTGAACTAGTAGTATGTATGTATGGTGGGATTTCTCGTCCTGAGTGGCATAAAATCAGTGAGTGCATGTTTTACGTTCTTTTTCTACGTTTGGCACTTACTAGAGATTCTCGCAGTACTGAAAAAATTATTTCTTTTGCAGAGATGATTTGGAAGTTTCTAAAACCTTAGAATTCTCTTTCACCATTCAAAGAAATATGCGGGATAGAACAATAAACATATTTTGTTATATAATAACTACAATCTTTTTTGGAAAGTCTCTACTCCCCAATTGAATGTTGCAATGAATAAATTGTCTATTATAGCGGAGGAAGAAAAGATATGGTCAGCTACCATTCTTCGATATTTACTAAATTTTATAATATTATATATTAAATCATTTATGGAATTAAATATCTAGCAGAGAAATGTAACTTATTAGTAAAAATTGATCATTCTTTTTAATGTCTTATATATTAATCATTTTTTTTATAAATATTTACACAGAGTGAAAGTTGAAAGCAAAAATAGATACACTCAGTTTTTACATCATTCTGAATTTATTTTTACTCTGAATCATCGTGATTTCTCTGATTAATCGTGTATAATGAGAGAAACAGCACATTTTCCTTGGAATTAAATGGAATGACTTAATTTTTTCGAATGAAAATTTTTTTTTAATTTGAACTGATCTGACGGTGTTCGGATATTATTGGCATGATTTATGTCGTGAAGGAATATTGTTTTCTATACGCCAAAATGGCTGTGGTAATGTTATGGTTTGGGGAAGATTTGGTCGTAATGGAACAACTTCGATATCCTTTATAAATCCAAAAACTAACTTTGAAGGATATCAAGACACGCTTACTGGAAAATTATTAACAGAAGCTCCTCTCGTTACAATTAGGCCTTATATTTTTCAACAAGATAATGCCTCTATCCATGTGTCGTCATCTACAAAATCTTAGTTTCAAGCAAATGAAGTAGAATTATTGGACTGGCCATCAAAAAGCCCCTATTAGAGCCCTACGGAAAATATGAGGGCCGTAATGGCTCGTGATATTTTTACAGGGGACGTTGTTACGCCAATAAATATCAGTTAGAGTAGGCAAGCGAAAATTCGTGAAAAAATGTTAAACAACTTTTAGAAATACATCTGGACTTTATGACATCTCTATTGGTAGATATAGAAATAAAGATCAAACTGATGATTAATTAAATGTTTTATGAGCCAAATTTGTAACTGGGCCTATTTTATTTGCCAATTATATTTTTATGTAAAAATTAAACGTGAGTAACACTCTGATAAATTAAATGAAATATTATTCAAAATATCTTCAAATATTGCTTTTATTCGTGCTCTTACAACATTGCAACAAATGGTTTGAAATTTACAAATGTTTTTTCGCTCGTCCTATCTTTTTTCTACAACTGTAGTAAATAGTAATTTTTCACGAATCAACAGCACAAAAAGAACGTTCTTGCAACAGTTGCCTCATTTGGCATTCCTGTTTGATTTCTTGTTTTTACCATTTGTTCACACACAAAAAAATTCTGTTGCTAACCCTTGGGATTTTGAGCCGTTTCTTTTGATCCAATTTGACTCAAAGGTTTGAAAAACTATATATTGAACTGGATATGGAGGATTCTGCACAGAAACGTCTGGCTTCAACGAGCTCAGGGACTGCAGATAGAATAGCTGCGAGAAGAAATTCTGCCATGACACCATGTTTCCGTTTCATTACTAGATAAAATTCTTATCGTGAAGAAATAGTGAATCCAGGTTTTCTTTTCTCAGAACACATTGCACCGTTTCTGTCTTGTGGCGTTCTAACTAAACAGCAGCTATGATTTTAGGAATGCAATTTTTTTTTAAACCTTGTTCTGTTGCTAATCCTTGGGATACTGAGCTGTTTCTTTTAATCCAATTTAATTCGTGTGAAATTGCGCACATTATACATAGCAGATATTATACATTTCTAATATAAACCAGGTACCATGGTTTTATATTGTTTATTATGATGCGCAGTGATATTACACACCCGCTGCTTCGCCCTCATTTATTTGTTCTAAATAAGTATGAAAATGCAAAATGCATATAATTTTACGTTGGGTAATTTCTGAATTCTTTTATTCTATCCTTTTAGATGTTTTAAAACTCTCAAGACTAATTTAAATGGCAATTAGTTAATTAAAATTAAAGATAAACAAAAGAGACTTGAGATAAATAAACACTCTTAGTCTCACAGTTTGTCACACATGCGTAAAACTAATTTTGAGTTAGTTCCGCTCTAGAATGTGGCAACATAAAGTAAATTGTGGCAGAGTTATGAATTATCTATTGACAAGATGTAATTAAGATTTTATGAGACAGATGTAATAAAATTCAGTAGAAAAAATATTGTTATAAATTGTGTTTAAATTAATTTTGAAAAAATTAATTAAAATTAAAGAAATAGTCGAATGGAAAAGACGTTTATAAATTATAATATTTAATATAAATTATATATAAAACTAAAGCTAATATAGCGTTTATAAAACTAAAGCTAATCTTTTTTTAAATCTTAAAATAGTGTAAAAATAATTATGTTCAATGATACGTTCCGAAGTTATAATAGGAAAATGTGAATTCGTACTACCTACATTTCACCAGCTTTAGGGGGATTTAACAATTTTCGATTATGTTTGATGCTGTCGAGGGGTATTTTATACTGTTCAAACAAACAAACAAAAACGGACATTCAATTATATTTATATATAAAATGTGTTTCGAACAAAAAACTTAAAAAAGATAAAACCTTTCATAATCAATATTTGCATCATCTCTCAAATGATATTTCTTTTACAACTAACATATTTTAGCACAATTTTCAGGTCACTTTTTTTCACTTCCAATCTGTAATATTAAAGTATCTTTCCATGTTCGGAGACAAATTTTTCAAAAAGTCCTTTGATTATTGATTTTTTTTTGTACCATGAATAAAAAAATGAATAAAATCAATCAGGAAATTTTGGACCACTTGAGATTTAATAAACTGGGATAATTTAAGAAAAATATAGTGTAAATTACAAGAAGTCATAAAGCACTCAACAAGACATTCTATTTCACAGTATCAAATTATTAATTTCTCGTAAGCTAAGTCATATATTTGCCACAAAATTTGAACTCGAGGTTTTGATGAATCTCCACGTTTTAGACTTTCTTGAGTTCGTAAAGCACATTTTTAGCATTATGTTTTTCTGTGTGTGACAAAGATATACTTCAAAACGCTTTGAGTTAAACGAATGAAATTTGTTATACAATATTTGAAGCAAACATTGATTTTTGTCAAAGTTTGGGCAAAATCCGTTAAGAGAATGTCTGTCTGTCCGGCTGTTCGAATATAAGTTAACATGATAATTACAAATCGAAGAGAGCTAGATGGATAAAATTTGGTACACAGATTCAAAATGTCTAATGTAGGTATCTATCAAAATTTGAGCTAAATTCAACAAGGAGTTGCCCGTCTGTCGGTCTGTATTTTCAGAAACATATAAATGTGATAACTGAAAACCGTAATGACTTAAATATATCAAATTTGGTACGTGATTCATTGACTACAAGCGTAGTTCCCTATCAAATTTTGCCTTGCAACCGGTTATAAAAAACGCGTGTAAAACACAGACTCGATTCTCTGGTACTCTTAACCACATGCCAGGGATTTATTTCCAAAATCCTAGCCAAGGATAACCTGATAGATTCAATAAAAATACTAAATTCACGTCATTGGTAAATATATCATAACTGTTGTACACCAATGCCAAGTAGCATTCTCAGGGACAACATCTTTATTAGAAAGTATGTGAGAAAAATTTGGGGAGACCTAATAAAAACTAATATTATAATGTTTCTGATATCGATAATCAAATTTCTATCCAAATTGTTTCAAAATAATTTATATTTTAAATTTCGTTGAGTAAAAAAGTTAGATTCGATAATTATTAACACTTAATTGCAATGCAATATAATATCAGACTACTAAATTGTTAATACGCTCTTCAGTGTATCATTCCCTTCGATCTTTAGTAAAATTTTTATAAGATTCGCAATGTTTAACTGTCATTCTAGCATGCGTATCAACAAGTGATCTAGCTTAAAAGAGCTACACACATAGTCATAAATGGTGCGATTTTACATCCCGGTTGGAGGTTTAATCATGTCTTTTTAAATCATCTGGACTGTAATTAAATGGATTGCTCCTGACACAGGAATCCCTCTTCAAACTGACATTTCTTATAAATAAGAGAATATTTGACCTCCAGTAAATTTATCGTGCACCAGATCTTTGAAAATACCACTAATTTGATGAAACCTGGTCTGAAACCTCTGACTCTCAGCTGTTATTTGATGACTAAGTCTCAGCCATCAAGATACCAAAACCCTCAGAAGACTACGGACTTGACGAGTTTATTACCAATTAGACCTGGAAGACCTTTTTCTAATTGTCATTTTGAAAGAAAAAATACATTGCATTGTTGTTATAGTCGGACTTGTGAGTTATTTAAATTCCTGCAACATAGGTTTGGACCAGACAAGCCTTTATTCGAAAAAGCATACACATTATAAAGCATCTTAAGTATATTCTGAATCTAAACAAACCTTCATCTTATGCGGTCGTTATCTATCCTGATGTCGAGAAAATGAGATTGGGTAGCTGAAAATTGACCGCAAATACGAAACAAAAATGCAAAATATAATTGGAAAGCAACAAAAAATACAAAGTTTCTTTATAAAATGATACTTTGTATCATTATAATGATACAAACTATCAATGATACAAACAAAAAACGAATGATTAAGTATCATTATAATTATACAAAAATGTTATAAGATAATTTGTATCAGCTTAATGATTCGAAGTATTTTATAAGAAACACTTTCAATAAACGAGCTCGCGATGTAAAAATAGAAGCCGACCTTTATTTCATCAAAAGCAAGGTTCTAATCTTCGTCAAAAATAGAGAACGAAGTTTGCAGTTTAATATCACGAAGCACATCATTATCGACCATCATCATAAGACACCACATTAAGTAAAAACTAAATTAATCTGGCAAAAATGATATGAATATCTTATTCTTTTAATTTCGCTGCCATGTACTTCTCCGATTCTAAAAATACCTAACATTAACTTTAAAATGGCAATTCTTTTCTATTAATGCCATATTCACAAATGGTTGAGAATGAGATTAATTTAAGAAAAAAAAATAAGGAAAATAGCTTATTAGATGAAATTAATTTCACCTATTAATTGTATTAGTTAATATTTAATTAAAAAATCATAACATTTCGTTATAGCTTGAGAAAATAAAATGAAATATCTAGATTTTTATTTTATCAAAAATTCGCCAGGAGCTTATGAAATCTTTCTTTTCTTAAGATATTCTTATCTATATAAGATATCTCTTTCTTAAGATATTTAGCTTATATTTCTAAAAAAAAGTAATTAATTTGATTGCAAAGATCATATTATGAGAAGAAAGTGTTTATTAATTAATTTTGAAGTCTTTTTAATTTAAAAAAAGATAACAGTTCTAACTAAAGATGATAAAATAATATATAAATTAAATTTACAGATTAATTTGTTGGTAAGTGTATTTCGTTTTGCCTTAGAAAAGGTAAAGTAACCCCAAATTTTACCAAGCTCGAAAAAGAATATTTTTGTTTAATTCATTTATGGAATTTTAATTACTTTTAATTAAATTTCCTTTATTAATTAAATTTCTTCATATATTTGTTTGCCAATGCCTCGTTGATATTTTAAAATATCATGTTTCACTTCACTAAGATTTTTATTTTAATTAAGATAATGGCAAAACACGCTCTCAAAATTCTATATTTCCATACAAGCTTTATTTAAGTTGTGCTGTTTTCAAAATTTATTAAAACTGAAGAAAAAAATAAGAGCATCAGGTGCATGATTAATTTATTTAGTTGTTTTTTCATATCAAAAATAAAATTATCAAAGTTCCCAGTATAAGAAAGCAGAAAAGAGATTTAAACCTCCTATATCCAAGTTTATGAAAAATCACGCAAAGAAATAATATCACGGCCCTTTATAAATTAAGTAGACAATAAAATATTTATCCGAAAATCACATGAAGTAAAATAAAGATTTGACAGATAAAAAAGGAAACACAATTTTAATTCAAACTCCAGAAATCGATTTTAGATTTTTTTCTTTTTTGTGTACGAAATATAGAGGAAGTATTGTAATCGTCAAAAAATTCAAGCCCGAGATTTTGACGAATTTCCATGTTTCAGACCTCCATGAATCCATACACTTTTGGCATTATGTCTGTCCATCTGCCAGTCTGTCCGTTTGTCTGTCAGTTTGTGAACACGATGACTCAAAAATGCCTTGAGCTGGACGGCCAAAATTTATATATGGAATTAAGAACACATTTGCAAATGTCTATTAAATTTTGAACGAAATACATTCACCGGAAGTGCATCTGTGTGGCTATTTGAAGACAATGAACTCAACAACTACACAATGCAAAGAGCTAGGTTGATAAGATTTGGTACATCGGTTTAGTATCTAAAACATAGATAACAAATTTGGAATCAAATCCGTCAAACATTTGACTCTTTGTCGGTTTGTCCTACAGATTCAGTACAGAGAGATTCAGTAAAAATGCGCATAGTTCTGAATTTCGTAAAAATCGTTCAAAAATGTCATGCAAGGTTATTCACAGCCTTAAAGATCCCCAATTTTATGGGGAAAAGGGCTAAGGCCTTTATTGGAGAGTATACGAGAAAGTTTCGGAGAGACCACTCCCTCTATCCCCCCCCCCCTTAAAATGCAGAATACTTATAGTTATGGTGAAGGCATTGAGCTAGGATCTAATAAATATTTGCGCTTTCTGAAAAGTAAATAATGGACTGAATGGGCGTTATTTATATATCACAATAAAGTTAATCAATATATTGCAACTCCAATGTTTAGTATTATAATAGAAAACTGCATTGGATATGAAATTCGACTCTCGTTTATTTGTTTAAACCTTACATAACTACACACTCCTTGATGGATTCGAACAAAAATTGACACATGTGTTCCTTAGTACCTGAAATAATTGACTACAATATTAAATATTTCCTACGCCCTTCTATAATGGGTTATATGGTTTTTCTTCCATAACTTTGGAACATATCATCGCACAAAATTATTTTTTTACACCATCTTTAAATTTGAACAATTAGTATTTCAGTAATAACAATTCCACCAACATACAATTTTCCTTCCATTTTTTTTTACATAATTAGTTCGAACAAAATCTTCCATTCAAAAAAATTCCTTTCTTTTTTCCTTTCCAAAAAAAATCTTCCCAAAAAACAAAATTTCCTTTTTTCTATTGAAATTTTAAGCTTATTTCACTGTTTAGTTACATTTGTCTCTTGCGGGATTTAACCAAAGTCAATATGCTGTCTTCAAACATTTTCATTTTTGTTATATAGAGTTAAAAGTCTGAATTTTTTATGCTTTTTCAGTAATTTACATTAAGTAATATCTTTCAAAATTTTGACAATCGTTTTAACTATTTGGTTCAATTTTATCTCTTATTTTAAGCTTTTTTAAAATTTTAATGTACCCAATTGACATATGATATATTTCTATTGTACTCGTTTTTCACTTTAAGTTCATTGAATAAAATTTTATTTTCACTAGAGAAATTCTTAAGTTTCGCCAATTTTATCCCACTAGCTTCAAAATCTTACTTTTTAAAATAAATCATTGGACATTTACCGTTAGCTTCTCTTTTACTAATTGCAAATCTTTGGAGTTTTATTAACTTCGTAGTGTCTAAAATGCTGGCATTTTTTGTTATTATTAACCACTGCTGCCCTATCATGAAATTCAAAATCTAAGTACCATATTTTGGATATTTGATTTAATGCTATAAAAAATTTGAATAATAATGCTCTTGAAATAGAACAGATATGAACGGGAATCATAAAGCTGTGTCAATAGAAAAAATATTTTACAAAAAATAAATAAATAAACGCAACTAAAATATTTCTATGTATGTCTATTTATATTTCAAATGTCATTTTTTAATTATACATTGTGCGTTTAAGACTCTTTATGCTATTACATCAAATCAATCATCAACTAATACCTGAGATCAAAGATATTTTAGCTTACCTCCTTTTGGCATTAGTAATTTCTTAAAATAAAATCTAATCTCTTAAAAAATAAGTATGAATCAAGACACTCAATGTTTCTCCAATGGTCACTTGAATGTTTTTAAATCCAATAAGTCTTTATATATTTGCGGGAAATTTGTGACTTTTATCTGAAATCTTTAGATTAATAATTAATTACGGTTGGTCTTAAAACTTCTTAAAGAATTAAATATAACATGGGAGGTGGTTTTTCTGGAAGTTCCTCGCACACTCCCTGATAAAGATGTAAGCCCCTTTTCTCGCATAAAATTTGGAGCCTTCACCAAAGTCGTGAATTAGTTATTTTTAGTTTCAAATTCCTGGACCTGTATTTCATAGTATAGTAAAGAAAACTGGTACTTGTGCATGAACTTCTTGACATTGGCTAACAATAATAGCGAAAATTGGCGAACAACTCTATTAGCAAGCGGTTGTTGGATTTTTTTGGTGATTAATTGCCATTATGTAGTTAATACACCAGAGACAATGGTTTAAATGAAATTTTCTCCCGTACTCTCCAGTAAATTACGTATCTCCCCTCTGTCTGCATAAAATTATGGACTTTGGTTAAGGTAGCTAATATCTTTCATGGCATTGGCAAACAATAGTTACGAAATATAGATATTTGGCCTGAATCTAACATTCTTGCTGAATCCATCGTGTGAATATGTATTTTGGACGCCTTTTTTGACCAAAATTTCACGCTGAACTACAGATGTAGCCACAAGATAACATGCCGAATTTCATCGATTTAAATCATTGCTTTTATTAGTTATAATATTTACATGCATGCGAAAGTACAAAACAAGTATCAAACCTTTGACAGATTTTATTTAAAATTTGATAAGAATTTACAAGTTTTTAATGTTAAATCTGTTAACCAAATTTTATCTGTGTAGTTCTTACATTTTGTAATTATCGAGTTGGTACTTGTAATGTTAGGGAATCAGACTTCCTCTGAATGAACTTCCTTCAAAATTAAAAAAAAAAATCTATAAATTCAGAGTAAAGTCTATGTACCAAATTTCACTCGTTTGTTCAAAGTGTTTTTGATTTATCGTGATCACAGACAGACAAATAGACATAATGTATATATTTTTTTTAACTTAGGGTGGTTTGAAATGTGGAGATTCATCAAAATCTCTATTTTGACGATAACAATACTTTATCTATACCTCTACAATACTTTGCCTTTACTTTTACAGTACTTTCTTGTACAAGAAAGTAAAAATTGTTCGATGTAAAGGTATATGTTTTTATTTTTTTTTATTTTCTACATATAGAACAGATAAATGCAGGCGACACCGCGGGCTCAACCTCTAGCATTCAATAAAATAATATTTAATTTCATCCTATGCTAGACATGGCTACAATATACGTCAACGCTATTGCTTTGAAATGATGTATTGACCTAGTTATTACGCACTGGTTCATTTTCCATTGCGATAATTGTATCATTTGTTTTCGTGCGTTCCCAAAGTTCTCTCTCTCATTAATAATACACTACCACACTTCATTTTCTGCATTAGTTTCGTCAGTTTTAATTCATTCTCGGTGTAAAAGGGCAAACTAATTATTCACTTTCTATCATTAAAGCCCTTCGGTTAACTATTTCTACAACTGCTCGAGGACTGCTTTATAGAAACTTGAAATTTTAATTTGTTCTAGTATATTTTTATAACATAAATGCAATCCATCGTCAACAAAAAATTTGTAATTCGTATAAATCTGGGATTAGTAAAACACTGAATAAAAATCATGTTCAATATTTACAAAGTATTTAATTTCAAAATTGAGGTTCTATTAGTTTAAATCTACTTTTTAAAAACATTAGAATTTTGCTTTTTAAAAGATTTTTAGGGACAATGAACTGCGCAAGAAATATTAATAAAAACCCATCTCAAAAATATTCTTCCCCACCTGTGCAGTTCTCGCGAAGGAAATCAAAACCACAAGACCCAGACAAACGCTACAGATTTCTGACTCTACAATATTTGTTTATATGCTTGCTTATACATGTCATTTAGATGTTCACAACGTAATTTATCCTCTTTCCCTTGTCAATTAGTAATCTCATTTCCCTGTAAGTTCAACCTATTGTCACCATTTGTTTAGGTATTCTTGTTCCCTTCATTTAGTTAATACTTCGCGAAAACGTTGAATACAGTCGTGTAGGATTTGACACCGATGGAATTCTCTCTGGAGATCCCTGGATGGTTTGTCGTCTCTTTCTATCTTTTAACATTTTTTTCCTTTCTTTTTTTTCCCTTCCATGTTGTGTTCATCCAAATGGTTAGATAACTTAGTATTATAGACACTGGGCACAGAATGGCATTATGTTATGTCATATTATAAGTTAGTGATGGCCTGCTGGTAAGGTTTAGATTTTGGGTCGGACAGTTCCAGTTTCGCAATTCGATTATGTCGAAGAACAACTATGTAAGCGTGCCTGATGTACGTTAAATCCGTCAGAGCAAAATGTCTTTCAGTTGGGGTGACATCAAATTTTGGAGATGGGGATGCCATCTCTGGTGTCGTTTGTGTAATCCGGTGTATCCAAAATACCCTTAGTGTTGCTTCAAAGCGGGGTTTTAATATAACTAAACTGAGGTATCTGTATGAGAAAATGTATAAAAGTTATTATATTATAATTTAAAGACTGTTTGAGAGAAAGACAAGGGTAATATAACATTTAGTAAAATTAACAAAACAAAAAAAAGGTAAGTATTTTGCCTGCAATAGCTAAGGTATGGGGATAAATTGCTTTCTAAATGCAGGAATCACAATATTCAGAACTTTTGTAAAATAGTTTCCATTCTAAAAGTTTATTTCAAAGGCATGATACTCAACTTTCCACACACGCACGCAACGTACGCGCACGCGCGCGCACAGACACACACACACACGCGCGCGCACGCACGCACGCACGCACGAACCTCGAATTTTCCCTTTTCGAGGATTTTGATATGATTTTGAATTCCTTCATATGATTCCAAAACATATTTTGTTTCAAAATCATAAGAAGATCTAATTTCCTACTCTCTGATTTTTCTTTTTTTTATATATATATTTTTAACTGTTATTTAAGAAATGGGAATCTTAAAATAACTATGTGGAATATGCTGTGAAGAACTTATTATCGCGCTGGTTATCAGTTATTGAGATGCACATTCGGTCTGTCAGATTTCTATCAAATGCAAGTTAAGAACGCAGCCATATTTCCCCTCTATTTCGGAAATATAATCAGAACACATTTATCCCTTTTTCAAAGGCACGCACAACGATTGTTATTGAGATTTATAATTTTTAGAGCGATTTTGACGGGAAAATTTAGTGAGGATTTTTTACAAATATTTACTTGCAAAATTGTAGGTTTTGAAGTTTGGTAAATTTGGAACCCGAGATACGGGGAAATTTCCAGAAAGTGTGATACCTCATTTTACCAGGCAGTAAGAGGAGGACAAATGCTCGGGAATTTGGTTTAATATTTCCCGAAGCTATTGAATGTGGTGAGATCTCCAGAGTCAGCGTTTCATGCTTTTGCATAGTTTTATTTCATTTGAAGTTACTTAGGCATACTACTTCTGACATTTGAATTTCTGACTTTTGACTGTAGATTATAATATTTCAATTGAAGGCACTTGCCGAATCTTTTATGCCTCCATTCACAAGGGAAAGACGATACATAGTGCAACATTATTACACTGCATTATTATATTATCTACAATAACTTATTGCTCTCAAGAGAATTTCTCTTCTATTTACCATTTTTATGTAACAATATTTTCGCTTCTTGTAGATAAATAGTTGCAACGCTCCTTGGATATATTTCTTTTTACTAAAAGAAATATCAATCTTTCAGAAATCTTATTCATTCTTCTACATGAGAAAGATATCCTCATATCTAAAGCTTCATCGTAAATAACTTTTCTTAAGCACCGACCTTCTCGGTCGACATATTAAGTTGAGTAAATCCTGTTTTTTGGTTCTTGTTTGATTCACCTTGGATTCCTTTTTCTCTTGTTCATGGTTCAGCTATTTCATTGAGCTCGATCTTTACGGAGAGTTCAAATTAACGAGCCAGTAGATTGAATTTATGAAGATGTTACTTTACTGAGACTTATCGATCATAGTTGTTGTTTCTATAAAATATAGGGTGTTCATTAATTATTGTCGGGGTTTCCGTACCTCATAACTTTCGAATAACAAATATTACGCAAAAACCGATTACGTATTCGTAAATTACAACTCAAAGAATTTTATTAATGATATTAAAGTGTAAAGTTTGCACAATTTGCACTTTGTAGGCATTCAGCTGAAGGCGATTATGTATTCGTAAATTCGCTGAACAAATTTTGACTCGAATTGAGGATGATGAAAATTACCTTTGGAAATGGTTCTTCAGTGACGAATCCACTTTTCATGTGTCAGAAAAAATGAATAAACATAACTTTAGAATATGGGGCTCGGAGAACCCGCACGATTATCAAAAGTCAAAATTTGTTCAGTGAATTTACGAATACATAATCGCCTTCAGGTGAATGCCTACAAAGTGCAAATTGTGCAAGCTTTACACTTTAATATCATTAATAAGATTCTTTGAGTTGTAATTTACGAATACATAATCGCCTTCAGGTGAATGCCTACAAAGTGCAAATTGTGCAAGCTTTACACTTTAATATCATTAATAAGATTCTTTGAGTTGTAATTTACGAATACATAATCGCCTTCAGGTGAATGCCTACAAAGTGCAAATTGTGCAAGCTTTACACTTTAATATCATTAATAAAATTCTTTGAGTTGTAATTTACGAATACGTATTCGGTTTTTGCGTAATATTTTTTATTCGAAAGTTATGAGGTACTGAAACCCCGACAATAATTAATGAACACCCTATATATATATTCTTTCTTTTATTTATTATTAAATTTTAGATGTTATCAGTTAAGCACTCATTATTTGAATATCTTGGATTTTGAATCGCATCTCTGAGCAGAAATTTACACAATTCTTACAAAATTCTATTTTCTTGTAACCAAGAAATATTTCAAATCGTATTGAAAACGTTTAATTTGTCAAAATCTAACTACTGAACAAGTAATTTTTTAAAGTTTCCAAAAAGATACTAATTAGTTGAATGTCTTGCATTTAAAAATGATAATACTGAGCAGCAATTCATGCCATTCCTAGAAAAATTTCGTCTTCTTGTTACAATGAAGTCATTAGAACACAATGAAAATGCCTCATTTATCAAAATTTGTGTATTGGCAGTTATTAAGTAATTCAAGTTTCCATTAGGTACAATTATTTGAATACCTTTGAAATTCAATAATAATTTTTAGCAAAAATTTATGCATTCATAAGAAAATTCTGTTTTCTTCGATGAGTTTAAACAATTGATGAGCATTGTGGCCTTCTGTAAGTAGAAGACATGTATTGACCAGTAAGTAGAAGACATGTATTGACCAGTAAGTAGAAGACATGTATGAGAGCTTGCATCGGAAGAATAAGGCCATGTCTTCGGGGTTTTGGCTTTGCAATTAACCAGCATTATTGAAAAATGAGGATATAGGTGTGTACTTCAGCGATAAATTGCTTTCTGTGATCAGGCCGGCTGTTGGAGGTTTTCAACGAATCAAAATATATAAGTTGTCCAGTTTCCTTGAAAAACTTTAAAAGAAGGAAATTGCATCAATTTCTTTGAAATCTAATTCTATTGTTATTTAGTTGACGCAATTTCACTTTAATTAATAGAAGATGCCAGACATTGCTTTATGGAGTAGGCTAAATTGTCTATGCTCAGAAAACAAGAAAAAAAATGCCGTTTTCCTATATTTAAAGAACATAAATATTTAAAAAAAAGGCTACTTAGCTTATGTTTTAAACTACAGAAAAAATTTAGTTTAATGTTTCTCTGTCTTATTTTATTAATCTGTAAAAGTAGCAGAATGGGGGGCATCGATTTAGAAAATTTTTAAGAAAGAGATTTTATAGATTTTGTGCATATAACTGGGAAAGGAGGATTAATGAAACATGTTTTTTCTCAAGCGTTTAATCAAAAACGTCATTATTAATAGCATTTTCTTAATAAATCTTTTCTTGAACAAAATTTCTCCTTTTTTAAGATGTCAAACGAAAAAAAGGACTGAGTGAAAAATTTCTTTTGAGAGAAACGTCCATAAGCATAAGAAAAGTACAGAACTCTTTGTAAAGTCAAATAATTTGTTCTTTTCATTGTATTGACTTGTTTTTGGTGCGGATATTTATTTTTCAAGTACTTTTATTCAATTCTACTTTGTTTCCTGTGAAGATGGAATTTCAGAAAAAAATTTTTTCGATAAATTCCCAGTCAATCATATAATACACAAAAGTCAAAATATTAACCAAATGTTAGACATCTTTTTACCTTTATGCATTAATTAAACGAAATTTTGTTTCCACATTAGTGGCGTCAACTCTTAAGGAGTTTGTGAAACAGTAGATCTTAATTTTAAAAAGCAGAAAAAGATTAAACTAAAAAATTGCTTCTTAAGAAGCTAATAAATTTGTTCTTCAAAATGCTTTTAATTAATTATTATTTTTTTTTTGATGATAATAGTTTTGTTCCAAGTTCCGTTGATACTCATCTTATTCTCTACTTTTTTGCAATACCTCTAAATATTTATATCCATATAAATTTTATAATTTAATTGCAATTATGTTGATACTCATTGATTTTGTTTGGCAAACATTGACGAAAATATTTATTTTATTTCAAGAATTTTCCAATTGGCTCAAAATTAATTTTCCAATTAATAATAAAATATTTTAAGTTCGAGTAAAGGACAGTACATTTGAATAAGTACTAGTAACAAATATATTTTTGATATAAATTCTTACAATCAAGCTATATTTTACTTACTTCCGCATTTATAATTTCGAATCTAATGAGATATTAATTGCTTAGTTGTTGACTCTGAGATATCTTATCGAAAAATAGGTACTTATAAAATTCTCCATAATATAATCAATAATTTAATACACACGAAGAGTGTACTAGAAAGTTAATTGGAGATATATTTATCAATTGAGTAATATTAAATACGAAGGAAACACATTTGAAGTGTTGTGAAAATGATTTTCACAAAAGTTAATTTCTGTCTGTACTTAAGGCGATACTAGTCATTAAATATTTACACTTCCGAAGCTGTAATTATTGTATTTAAACTCCAATTTATTTGGCCCCCTTGTAGAATGCTGTACAGACCCAGTTTTATTTATAGAAGAAATCAAACAACAGACATGCTCTTCATTAGCAGTAGAATAACATCGCAAAGTTTGTTAAATCAGGTACCTTCACTTTTTTCTTGCTTTCAAATACAATAATGTAATTAGTCTCCTGAGTAAAGTGTAAAACTCTTTGTTTTACGTTCTTAGAGACCTTTCAAATAAGTTAGGATACACTTCCGAGAATCCCCCAGGAATCAAAAAGGGCCTCATTAAAGGAAATCTTGCCTTGATTAAATATAACTAAGCAATTAAGAGAAATCTTTAACAAAATTTGAATCCAGAATTTTCCGACTAATTGAAGAGACTTTCCGTTTGATCAGGGAACGGGGAGTGTTTCAGGAGACATATTTAAATTGGGTTGATTTGTTCGTGACCCAAGTGCGAGAATTTGTCATTTGAAACCTCAGAGTTTATATATAATTACTATGAAAAATCTGATCATTAAACGTAAATGATGTTTTTAAATTCATTAAAAACATTCGTCTGTAGCTGAATTAAGTAAAATAAATAATTCGCATGAAGATAACAAAATGGAAATTTAAATTTTCCCGACAAATAGAAAAGATTTCCCGTTTAATCACTAAAGGTAGAATATTTTCTCTGACATTTACAGGAAGGGTAGAATTAACAAGAAGCTTTTGAAATAATCTTAAAATCTTTAGCTTTGGCAAGAAGAAAATCACTGAGGAATAAGCATTTGTGATTACATGGCAATCTAAGATAATAATAAACGAAAATTGTACGTCCTGTAAATGAGCTGTATTTTTGTTTATGCACCGAAGTACCACAGAATGTCTTTAAACACAGCGGCGATGGCTTTGTAACATCGCTACGAATATTTTAAATATTTTATGGAGTAGGGACTTTACTTATATTACCAGATGGTTTTTACTTTTCTTTTTAAACTCTCGTGGATGCGGTGGCTTAGTGTTAAGTTTCGGGTTTTTGGCAGAAGAGTTCCAGACTCGAAACCTGATTCTACTAAAGATCTATCATGTATACTGCCTGGCGTATGCTGAAACTGTTGTCGTGAAAACGTTCATTCGCTGATGCAATGCAGAAGTTTGAAGTGTTAACAATTCACCAAGAAAGAGATTATGTTAAAAGAAAACAGTTTTTTCAAGTTAACTTGTTTCAATATGTTTCTGGCAACAGCTCTGCATATTCTATATTTTTGATACGGTTTTTTTAAACCTCATGATTTTAGAAGCTAAACGATGCTTATGAAATATTAAAATTATATTTTGAATTTATACTCAAACTTGTGTATTTTCTTTTCAGATAAAGTTTAATTGCAATGTTCATTATGAAGACGGGAAATCATTTCAGATTTTCTGTCATTTGACCACGGTTCAAAATTGTGAAGTCTATCCCCCCCCCCCAAAAAAACCCCCTTCAAAACGGATCTTAATATAACTGAACTAAGCTAAACTAAACTTTAAATCTCTTGTACGAAAATTAGCATTGGTGTTACATTATATATGAC
Source organism: Argiope bruennichi (assembly GCF_947563725.1). Lineage (NCBI taxonomy): Eukaryota > Metazoa > Arthropoda > Arachnida > Araneae > Araneidae > Argiope > Argiope bruennichi. The sequence goes on from NC_079162.1 coordinate 56,273,635, forward strand.
AAGGGAATAGAATCATTTCAGAAAATTTTGAATCGGTGTTGGAACTCGTGCTGAAAATTGATAACTGATTTAACACTCCTCATCAAATGCAATGAAAAAAGGTGCTCTAAACTCCGTTATTGCATGACTCTGACTGAATTTATAATGCCATGACAGATGTGAGATTGGGGAGCAGAGTGTCTCCAACTGCACATCTGTATCTCTCGCCGAAGCCTAATTGGTGCTATTCTAAAAACATCTTATCGGTTTGTTTCATATTATAAAAAATGACTTAATTTTCTCTTTAAAGAGGGAATATGATATTTAAAATTTCAGAAATGTGAAGATAATAATAATGAGAAATACGTTTATGAAATCTGAATAATATTTTCAGTAGATGTTTCAAGAAATGAACATAGAGAATAAAAGATTTAAATGAATAAGTCTTTGGATACCTTCCTGAACCAGAGAGTGATAAATGTTTGCCCTAATGGCTTTTTAAATGTTCCAAATTCACACCTTTTAATATTAAAGTCAGAAATATAAATTTTAATGTCAGAAAATAAAGCACAGCTCATTTTAATCTTGAGAGGAACTTGTGCAGCTAGGAGTTGCTAGATATCTTCCCAACCTACGACATCTTAAACGTAACCATAAAAAAATGAAAATTTGTTGCTCGCGTTTCAGATATTTATATGCGATTGCAATGCGAAATTTATTTACTAAACGTAAACGTAAAAGATACACTTAATATAACCTTCCCTAAAGAAGGATTTATTGGATAACATTCTAGATTAGAGAATTTCTTAATTTTTTTCTTTAATGTCTTTTTAAACCTTGTAAATTTTATTCCACTTAGAAAAGAATGTAAATTAAACATGTAGAGCCAAAAAACAAAGCACTTTAGTGTAATCCGTAGGAGACTTCGGAGGCTTAGAATTGGTAATTTTCCAGATTCCTTCTAAGCTATAACCTATTAAAAGTTATCCTCAGATGATCCTTTTTAAGAACGGAAAAGAGTTTCACGACCAATTTTATTTACATTCTTTCATTTAATTTAACTACTTTCATGTTTCTAAATTTCGTGACTGTAAAAGAAGAAATTTTTTAACCAAATTTATTCTCTCTTTTGTGATAAAGTTTGGAAGCTCTTTACAGTAGCATTTTTGATAGAAATATAATTGTTTTAATATTTTACGAATTTATTTATTGATTGATTACACGCTTAAATCTAACTTAATATTTGATTCATCACATGAAAGTCGTTGTTTGGTAGGGGATTTGAGACCAATTTGTTATAATAAATATGAAATTAATTTACTAAAATCAATGTAATTTATATGAAATAATAATAATAATAATGAAATATATTAAAAACAAAAAAGTGGAAATGATCCATTAACCTTCTTTTACGGAAGAGGGAATAGAGTCACTCAATTTTTCCGCGAATTTTTATGGGCTACATAATTATAGACTGATTTAAATAAATTGCAGCATAATATTATAATTTAGACGTAAATAGGCCGGCGTCCTGGCATAGGGGTAGCGCGTCTTCCCCGTGATCTGGGCGTCCCGGGTTCGAATCCCGGTTTGGGCATGGTTGTTCTTCTGTTGTTCCAGCTGTGAGATGTCTGAATGTGCCCTCCTGTAAAAAGGGGTTGTGCAAGCGAATGAGTGATGCGTGAGTGGCAAAGTCGTACTCTTGGCCCTAGTTGGCGCTGCTATAAAAAATAAGAGACGTCCCCCTCAGGCTTAAATCGCTGTCTTCGTAACAGCGGGCTTGTCAGTGGCAAGTGCCATAAGAAACAAACAAACAAGACGTAAATAGCAAATAGCTTCTTTAAAAAATTATTTGAAAGCTTTACATCTAAATAACTATTAAAAATATCTCACCATTAAATAATCAGAAATTATAAGTGTCGCACGGGGATTCGATCCTATTTCTGACCCACTCATATATTCACATTTTCATACAGAATCTCTCGCCTTGACTGAAAGCCATTTCATTTATAAGTCTATTCCTAATAAGTAATCCATTTTTAAATTAATATTCCTATAGGTATTGAAATAATTAGATATTCCTTTGAATATTTTGGGCCAAAACATAGTTAATTTTTATAGATATTTTACAGAGTAGATAGCATTCTGATTTTCTTCTGTCCATAAAACTAAACGCGCTGTTAGAATTATAACTCTCGAATACCAATAAATCTATATACTTTGGTATCTTTATTGACACGGGTGGGCGTTTCTGCTACGCCTAAAACGAGTTTTTGCCAACTCACTCGCCCAATAATCAATCTATCCTTGCAGAAAATGATATGGAAATAGCAATGTGTGGAATGGATTAGTTAAGCTCGAAAATTAATTTTCTCGATATATATTCAAAGCTTCCCCATGAATCATATGATAAGGTAGATTATATTGCCAGTAAATTAAATTTTGCTTTATTGTAGAGTTTCTAAATAGGACTTCCGTTGACAAAGGATTAATTTGTAATTCAATAATAAAAATGAAACATCATGACTATCTAGAAAAAAAGAAGATGAAAAATTTTCTCCAACTGCAATATATTTTTAAATCGATGCTTAGAAATAAAATTAACAAATAGAGTTAAATGATTTGAAATAGAATTGTTGTTTAAACGCCACTTTTATAGAATAATGAATTCAAAGCTGTAATAGGAAGAGTTCTAATTATATTCATATCTCTTGTGAAGTAACATCAGGCGATATTGGAGGACGGGTCTCATAACAGTGGTGAGATTTGGGGCAATCGCCGAAGTCGACATTTCCTGTCACACCAATAGGTAAGCATTTGACCCCGACGGATATGGAGTGCAACAGTCTGTTTACACGGTGGTTCTACTGTAAATTTGAGTCAGAAGCCCTTTTGTCTCGAATTAAAGAACTTATCACCAGGCCATAGGTCTCTTTAATGAGTAGTAAGATGAGAGAGCCAGCAGAAATGACAGTATATAATCTATACTTATAATAAAGCTCAATGTGTGTGTGTGTGTGTGTGTGTGTGTGTGTTGGCGCTCTACAGGCAAGGTCATTTGATATACAGCTATCAAATTTGGTACATGTATACCTTAGAGGTCGGGAATGTGCACCTGGGGTCCCTTTTTTTGAAATTTTAATTAGAATTTTAATTATTAATTAAAAACTAACTTTCCCGCCAAAAAAACTTCCATTTTCTCTACCGCCAACTTTTCCGCCAAAAAAATCTTCCATTTTCCCCACCGCCAAATGAGTAAGGCTTCAGTTTTTTTTCTCCCAATAGAAATGAGGCTAGGGTTAACGTTTTTCGGCGGATTATTTCAAACGATTCTGTTTATTTTCTTAATGTTTTATGCATTTAAAATTAAACATTGTTAATTAATCCATGTTTCAGATTCATTCTGAAGTACTTTTGAATTAAAATAACACAGAATAAAGGAAATTAAAAATGTATAATCTACATAGCGTTACCCCAACTGGCGTAGAAAAATTCACGCATTTGCGTTACCGAAATTGGGGAAGAAAATTCACGCATGCGCATTCTGTTCCGATTGTTGCCATGACAACCATTATCAACGGATGATTTAAATTAGTTTTAGGTTAGTTGCATGCTTTTGTAAGTAAATTGTATTTATGTTATATATTTTTTGTATATGCTTATAGTTTTAAGTACATCGTTTTTTAAGTAGTTTTTTTAAAACCTGTTTTCGACCGTTTATTTTAAACGATTCATTTTATTTTCTTAGTGTTTGATGCATTTAAAATCAAACATTGTTAATGGATCGATCTGTTCATGATGAATCTGAGAAAATTTTGTTGACACATTCTTGAGATAATACATAAATTAAGAAAGATATTCTTTAGTGCCCATAAAGTTTAAACGCTCAGTGACTATTATCAGTAATCATATTATTAAAAAAATGCTTTGTTTCAGTAAAAAATATTATATTAATTGCAGATTAATCATTTACACTTTAATTTAATGTAAAGCATAAATTCTACGGGAGCTAACAGAAAATTAGATGACTGAAGGTCTTTATAATGTTATGAGTGAATTGAAATTTGAAGTTTTGAAATATTTTAATGAAGAAGCTATTAAAGTAGGAATTACATAAAATATTTAACTATTAAAATTTTAACGAGCATTAAGATTGGCGAACAGGCTGGTCGCCAAAGGCGGCTAGTAGAAAATAAAAAAAGTATATAACAGAAAAATATAATAGAAATGGCAGTATTTATAGAAAAAAATATATAATAGAAATAAATACCAACCAGCGTTAATCAAGAAATATTTAGCTGAAGACTTAAAAATAATATAACTCAAAAAGATATGAATTTCACAAGGAGATGCCTCTTATACAAAAAAAAAAAAAAAAAAAAACATTACCTAATAAAAGTAGCATTACTTAAAAAGAAATGAATCCAGCGGGAAAACGCATCATATGCCACAATTAAAAATTAGAAACCAAATTTTTTTAAAAAAAATTCTTGAAAAGATTCAGAACAGAATAAATTTTTCATAATCATAGATTTTCTGCATTTATATTTCAAGAAATTGCCGATAATGCTTAAATTATACTTTTAATTTATATACAGGGTGTATCATAAGATTCCATATAAATGGTAAAAGTGGTGAAAGGTCATTTCAATTCATTTTCATGAAGGTGAACAAATTGAAAAGAAATGCTGCTAACGAAAAAAATAATGGACTGACATTATTTTTCTTACTGGACGTATTATCATCCTTCATGTTGCATGTATTTTGAATGCAACTTACTGAACGCAGGAAACTGATGGCACCAAAACGAATCTTATTACGAAATTTTATTTATTTTCATCTTTAAACTAGGCAGACCTGCTTGAATTGGTGATAGAACTTGTCTTTTTTAATTTCATGATAAGATTTATTACGGTGCCATGGATTATATGCGTGGCATAGTATGTTCGTTATGCATGAAGGATAGTTCCACTTCCTGCCAATATAATAATGTCATCTTTATTCAAGTGATTTTCTCTCAAAAAATGAAAAAATAGATTATCCATTTTCCTCATATGTATCGAGGCTAATGACTCGCCCTGTATTTTTCTGAATCAAAGAAAGATTGTTACTTAAATTAATCCAATTCAAATAATTTTAAAGAAAATCTTTAGCCCATTTTCTCCTTATAAATTGAAATCTAGGTTAATCAGCAAACACTTTTATTATCAACAAGCAATACGAATAATTTTAATTAAAAAATTTTTGATTATAAATTTGCTTTTGTAGAGTAAATCGCATTGCAATGTTTTTAAATATAAAATTTAGTGAAGATTGTTTCAAATTTCACAGCCTATACCTTCTATCATAGAAAAATACAGGACATTTGTAATTAACAATATTATTTTCCCACAAGTTATTAGCTTATTTAGAATCTTAAAATGTTTTAAAAGAGATGAAACATCATCAGCCATGGCATGAATGAGAACCATTCTAAAAATTTCGCTTCTTTTATTTGTGGAAATTTGTTAAAAGAACGAAAAATTGATTTTCTTCCAATTAATTCCTGCCACAGAAACTAGATTTCTTTTTAATTGCAAGCATTTCAATAAATTTTTATAAAAATTTGAACCACCTTCAGTGTTTAAAATATTAACTAGTAATTAAGTAGTAACAGTTATTTCAATTTAGCTACTTATGGGAGCGACAAATTTCAATTAAAAGGAAACTCAAAACCTTCATTTCAACATTTGGAATTAAATACTTTAATTGATTCATTGAATGTTATCATGACGTAGATTGCTTTAAGGCGAAATGAATGATGCTACTTTAATTATTTAAGAACTTATCAAACAGAATATCTGGATAGTTCGTGTTTTTCTTATTTCTCTTACAAGATACATTATAAATTAAGAAATCGATCTCATTTGATATTCAATTAAATTCAGGTATAATCTGTGTTTGAAAGTTGGCAATAATCAGAAAATATTATGAAAAAATAATAAAAAAGCTTCTTAGCATATGTTTTTACAAATGTGCTAAAAATGGCAAATAAATTTTTCTATAAAAATATGGAATTGAAAAAAAATCCTTAAAAATAGAATGTGATGATAGAAATTATTAAAGAATACTGAGTGTTAATTACATTCATAAAATATTTTCATTTTTAATGAATGTTTAGTTTTTTATCTGTTCTTTTATTCTAGATACAAAATATCGTACAACTTCAGTTTTCAGCTTTTATGATTACATGATTTTATTTTTTATCATTTTTTGCTTTTCAATATGTAATATTTTTTTAATAATTCGTTATTATAAATATAACGATTTTAATAAACCGTTTTTTTCAAATTCAACCCAGATAGCGCCACTCATACCGAATCAAAATTTAATTGAATTAATTGATGAACTAATAATTTTGGTTTATGTAATAGGGCAAGATATTGCACTGAGAAAGGGCTGATATATGGTCACAATTTCGCCCTCCATTTAGCATTTCAACTGTTCAGACCAGAAACATTCATCTCCGTATCAAGCAACATTAATCTTACTATTATCCTATCAAATCATCAGGAATGCTTATTATCAGACTTAACGCAACTAAATGCATGGCTCCTGGTTTTACATTTTTGATCTTAAATGGAGAAATACATATTTATTATCTTAATCATTAGTCCACTCAGTGTCTTAACCGTAGTACTGCATCTCTATATAAACTGCAGAGCAATTGGTGGTTTAAATTCATAACTATCCTAGCAATTTATTATGGCTTCATAACAAAAAATTCCGGTTTCATTTCTATCATTTCCATGCGAGCGATTTTTTTTTATCCATGTACGTTTGGGAATTATTGATTTTTAAATTTGTTCCGGATTTCTGATTCAGATGGTATCTATAAAAGGATTAGAATACATTTTTGAACATTTCAAAATTTTCTTCTTTTATTTTTTGTTTTAACTCAGCTTTAAGTTTTGCAAATATTTTCCGTTGACACAAGAATTAATATTTCTGCCGAATTCTCTTGATATATTCATGATACACAAATTGAACCAGAAGTATTTAAGCAGTTTTTGCAAACATTACACGTTAAATCAAAATTATGTTTTGTAAATATACTCTTCAGAGTATGCGCCTTAGATTCAATAATAATAATATTTTAACCAACGGGGAGGGGGGGGACGGAGTTGCGGTGCTAGAAATTTGTACAAAAGTGAAAGAATTTGAGAATTTTTGTCTACATAATTGTTAATGCTGCAAATTTTCTTTCAACTACAATTTTAGTGTTTATGAAACTAATTTTATTATCAAAGGTTACTGTCAGACATAAGAACTAACACACATGAGAATTAACAATCACGTGAGTAACACACACTAATTTCACATGAGAACTAACAATGCTTCTGCTCCGCTCTGGAATTTCGACATGTAAAAGGTTTACACTTATGTTCTTTTAGTAATACAAACTTTTCTCAATTACGTCTGAGTTTTGAAGAGATGCTAATTTTTGCTGTGAATCCTAGATAGGGTGCAAATACTCAGGAATATAAAGAGCGACAGAAGTTGCTGTTGCAATTGTTGAATCAGCAACCATAAATGTGTAAGATAGCAATAAAGTATGTTCAGATTAATAAATCCACATTTTATATTAAGTGAAAAGTTGTTGCAGGTATCTTTTCAAATCTGGCAGGAAAGGTCTTCCCGAAACAATCTCGCATAATATTTCAATAACAGAGAAAAATCTCTCTTAATATTTAATAATTAATTGAGTTTTGTTAACCATATGCAATAGGCGAACAATGGTTATGAAATAGCCTCTTAGGGTATGATATTTGGCGATTTATGGGTGGGATGCAGTCAATACACAAGTACCAGGAAAACGAATGTGTATCTTGGATGCCTTTTTTAGGACCGATTAAAACCGTAATTTGACGTAGAATTAGAATTATAATCATAATCATAAAATCACATACCATATTCCAAATATTTAAGTTTTGCTGTTATTGAGTTATCATGTTTATATGCTTATGAAAGTACAGGCAAACAGATGATTAACCCCTTGACGGATTTAGTTCCACATTTGATACATATATGAGCTTAAAGTGTTAAATATATGCACTAAATTATATCCATTTAATTATCTTCGTATTGAACTTATCGTGTTGACGTATATTCGGACAGCCGGCCAAACGGACTTGATCTGAATAAATTTTGCTGAAAATTTGATAGAAATCTAGCAATTTCGCATAAAGATCACATGCCAAATTTCATTCATCTAGCTCAAAGCGCGTTTAAGTTATCTTGTTCACAGACTGACATCATGCCAACAATGTGCATTTCGGAATCAAGGAGATCTAAATCATTGCAAATCGTCAAAATCGAGAGTTTGAAGTTTTTGACGATTACATTTTCTTTGTTTGTTTGTTTCTTATGGCACTTGCCACTGACAAGCCCACTGTTACGAAGACAGCGATTTAAGCCTGAGGGGGACGTCTCTTATTTTTTATAGCAGCGCCAACTAGGGCCAAGAGTACGACTTTGCCACTTCACGCATCACTCATTCGCTTGCACAACCCCTTTTTACAGGAGGGCACATTCACACATCTCACAGATAGAACAACAATGCCCAAACCGGGACTCGAACCCGGGACGCCCAGATCACGGGGAAGACGCGCTACCCCTATGCCAGGACACCGGCACATTTTCTTTGTATATTTCGTATCCCAATATGTAATAGAACTTAGCATAGAAGCTCCAATTTTTCTCTATGGGCCAATATATGAACTATTATATTTTTCTGAAATTGAAGTAACATATTCAGAAAATTCAGTACATATTCAGTATGTGCATAAAATTTGGTTACGATAAAGTTTAGAGTTTCATCACGGGAAGTATCTATGTACATCCTTTTAATTTTGAACACCTTCCGTTTTAGATTTTTTAAAAAATAAATCAAAATTATATTACAGAAACAAACAAAATGTTGAGATTTATTCTAATATTATGAAACATTTTATTTCAAATGGTAACTTCTTAAACGATGGATTTCACATCATTTTTAAAATAATATTTTCCTTGTTTGATAGATTTTCATTTCAGATATTTAGTCATAGCTAGAATTTCATAAACATTAAGCTGCTTTTAATGAGTTGCTCTCTGAAAGCATTTGGAATCTTCCTTTAAAAACGAATAATCTTCCTAATGATTTGTTTCCGATGCATCGCTTAAGTCCAATAAACTACCTCAAATGTATTTAATCTTATGGATTTAAAATCTAAAATGGGATCGTATAATTTTACCTTTGTTCTCTTTTTAACAGTGTAATATTATTTTCTGAATGTGTTACTTCAGAAAAATATACAAAATTTTTGTTATGTAGTTTGATATCTCATCTTTATAGCCTTAGAAAATGTATTTATTAGTAAAAATTTGCTGAAATTTTGCTCTGATATATCTTTTACTATCATTATACTAAATATAACACACTTACAAAAATTATTTTAAATTTAAAAGAAGCTAATAAAAAATTTAACAGTCGATTGAATAAATAGGGGTTAAAAAATATAAGATTAAAAATCTCTTTTAATAAAATTGGTGAATGTGTGAATATGTCTGTTATTTGGTGCTCCAAAAATCAGACTTATCTATCTAAAAATCAGACTCGTATCTAGAATACCAAATTTGACTCGCATATATTTTTGAAGATAGGAAACGACTTCTCAGGGAGGCTTTTTAAAAATTTTAATGAATTTAAGATTATGAAAAAAATTGGTGTTTTCTACTTAAAAACATCTGAAACATCTTTGCACAAAAATTATTTTTTTCATTTTCTTGTGATTCAAAAAATAATTTTTTAATCATACCAATTCAGTTGCTACACGAGTTTTTCTATAGATTTAGCAATTTAAAAAAAAAATGTTTTTCAGCCTGATATGAACATTTAAAAGTTGAAATGAAAATTTAAACTGAATCACTGTTTCATCAAATCTTTAAATTCCATGTTCTTTGGTGTTAAAAAAAAGATAAAAAAATCAACGTGAAATGTTTAATTGGTAAAACATATTACTTTTTAAGAGTGCCATTTTTATTACTGTGATATTTTATTTCTAAGAAAATTTTTGTGGAATATATTTTGAGAGAGTACCCACTTTTAGTGTAAAAAATTTTAAATATGTTGAAGTAATGTTATTTCCTTAATTTTTTTTTTTTTTTTTTTTTTTTTTTTTTTTTTTTTAGTTTTAAAGCATTTTTGTTTTTTGAGTCTCAGAATAAATTCAGATCATTCTTTTTTATTTTGTAAAAAAAAACAAAAACAAAAAAAACCATTCAGATTCAAAAAAAGAATTTAAAATAAGAAAAGATTCAAAAAATTAGATTGGCAGACATGCAGAATGAAGAAGTGATTAGAAATTGGGTATTAGAAATTTAATATACAAAAGTTCTTTTAAACGCGATGATAACAAAAAGAAAATTTATTGAATGCGATTAATTCCGTAAATATTTGCATTAAGTAAGAGAATTTATAACTGTTTTATTAATCATATTTTCTCCTTTTTCGTAACGCTTAATTTGCATTACTGAAATATTTTTATGAATATGGCGTGGTGTAAATAAATACAAATACAAATGCCATAAAATAATTGACATTGATATTGTACATAAAACTTTATTTCTGTTTTTATCATATTGATTAGGAATAAGGAGACTGATTAAAAAAATCACTGAGCATATGAATATAATTGAGATGAAACTTTAAACATTGCTTAAAATAGCAGGCTCGATTCAAGAATTTAATCTTTTAACCTTTGTTCTTTGAAGACTGAAAGTGGTAAACAAGTAAATATCAAACAATTCCAAACACCGGTTTTCATGGTAAAGTTTCAAATGAGCAATGCTTTATAATATAGTTGTTGTTGTTTATAATGGCACTTGCCATGAACAAGCTCGCTGACGAAGTCAGCGATTTTAAGCCAAGGGAGCGTCTCTTCTTTTAGTAGCGCCAACTAGGGCCAAGAGTACGTCTTAGCTACTCACACATCTCATTCGCTTGCACAACTCCCTTTTTACAGGGGGGCACATTGACACATCTCACAGATAGAACTGAGGAAGAACAGCCATGCCCGTACCGGGACTCGAACCCAGGACGCCCAGAACACGGGGAAGACGCGCTACCCCTATGCCAGGACGCCGGCTATAATATAGTAAAAATGGTTAGTGGATCGCTATCTTCTCAATATTTGAAAAAAAAAAAAGCTTGTAAAGTGGTTGCTCATGCAATATTTCTGACCTACACTTTCAACGTTTTACAACAACTTTTAGCGCTAATATTTAACAATAATTTGGTTTTTGTTTTCCTAATATGGCCAAAACGTTTAAGATTGCTTTAACAGCAAAATTTTGTTTCATGCTACAAACGTATAATGGAATCAAATTTTGCATCCTGTATAATGGAAGCAAATACAGTGGATGCCGCTAAATATTGTCGTGGTTAATATTATCATTGTCTTTATATTATCAAAATCTCTGGTCCCGTACTGATGTATTGAAATGTACACAAAAATATTTGTTTCGTTTTATCCCTCCATGGTTCAATCTTATCAGTTTTGAAGGAGATAATTGATCGATCCTTCATTTTCAACCAACGACTACCAAATGAATTCTGAGGAATTTCTTGCTACATTTCTTGTAAAGAAACACCTCCTTTGTCTGGACTTAAGTGGTCTAGATTGGTTTAAATGAATAGCTAAGATACCAGATATAGCTTGAAATGTATTGTGCAACCATAAACTACTGTCGCATGAGAAGGAATTACGATAGCAAAATGGATAAACAAAACAAGCTTAGTTGAGTTTTAAATAAATATAAAGCCTAAAAGCTTAATGAAAATGAGTCAACGCAACGCCGTGGCATAGTTAAAAATTTTACAATCTCTTCATTGTAAAATTTTGAAAAAATCATTAACTTTTTGTGAGTTAACGCCAAATAGTAGCGCTGATGATTCAAATGAGTATGAATGTGTTAAAGTGAACTTTCTAACGAAGGCAAGGATGAATCAAACACATTTAGAGACCCTGCACATCATTCACAGGGGAAAAAAACTGATCTGGTGAGAAATAATTGTCGATAAGTCCTAACTGATGAATACTTTTGTTATTTCTGAAAATTTTTTAGTAGTCTTGATCGAAATATTTCTTTCTTTTCCTTTGTTATAATAAAAATATAGTTGATTTTACCCATTTCGTATATTATTATCAATTGGTTAATGCTATCAAAAATTTTAATTGCCGAAGTGATCACGTTAAGTGGCAACTACTACACATGTCATAAATGAAAGGGAAAGATGTTTAGCAAAATTTTGTTAATTTGGCAAAATAAAAAATAGATAAAGCATTTAAAACTACTTATTATTTACTTTATCAATATTCATTCGAATTTTCTCACTTAAATTTCACTTAACTATTACTGACTGAAGCCCTTGGTTTTAAATTATACGAAAACAGGCCTGTTTGTAGAAAGCTACGTTAGCTTTTATTTTGGTTTGACTGATAATTAACTTCATATAATTTGATTGATGCTTCTTCACAAGTTAAATATAAATGAGCCAAGTTCCAGCAAAGCATTCAGAAATTATGGATAAAAACTATTTAGGAAAGAAGCCAAAACCAAGTTATCTTTTAGGGCACGTAGAATACTAGTGTCACGTATTTTTGAAATAAGGATGCCAATAATTACACTTCGGTCACATTCTGTTATATGAATTCTAGAGGGAAATCTATTGTCACAGCACACTTCTTCCCAAAAGTAACTATTATGGTTACCATCATTAAACTAATAGATATTTTCTGTACATAATTTTAACGATATATGAAAAAAAAATCTCAACAGATTTTTCTTTAATCATCAAAATGTTTCAGCTATTTCTGAGCTGCAGATTTGAAAAATACTCGTGTACAGAACTTTGATTGAATGGCATAGCAAATGTTATAAGGGAAATTATGATCTTTTTAGATGTTTCAAAATAGAAACTTTATCTCTTTTCATTTTAACATAATGTCTTATATAAACCAGTGGGAGTGGTATTCTTGAAACTTTCTTGTACCCTCCAATAAATATTCCATCCCCCTTCCTATGCATAAAATTATGGATCTTGAATCTAGCATTTTTACTGAATCTGTCGTTAGAATATATATATATTTGATCCTTTTCTGTTCGTCAATTGATATCAAAACCTAACACAAATCTATAATTGTAGTCACAAGATAACATATTTGAATGTTAACATAACATATTAAGATATTAACATTTTAAGATAACATAACATATGGTTTAAGTCATTGCGATTATGAGTTAATGCGTTAACATGCACACGAAACTACAAACCGACAGACGGTCAACTATTTGAAGGATTTGGTTCAACATTTAATAAGTATCTACATTTTAAATGATAAACCTAGTCATCAAATTTTATCTATCAAGCTCTGTGCTTAGTTATGAGTTCACTTGTACTCGAATAGCGAGAAAGACTGATTTCCTGTAAATGGATTTCGTTTAAAATTTGATAGAAAATTACAAATTTTATCGCAATTCCATATACCAAATTTCAGCTGTTTAGCTCAAGAATCTTTGAGTTATCACTCTCACAGATAGATAGATGTAATGTCAAAAACATTTTTTTTCCCACCCAGTGAAGTCTGAAAGGTGAAGATTCATCAAAATATCGAATTAGAATACTTGCATCGTTTTCGCGATATTAAAAATATGCTTTAAGCGGCTGCCTTATATAAAATTAGACCACCTGAGGGTTATAACAAAATTAGTTTTCCTTCTGAGCGAAAATTTAAATACTAAGGATATTAATTTCAAGGGAGATTACTTTTAAACAAAATAAATGGTTTTTCTTTCTGGTATGAAATCTTCATGCTTTATTACATCATAGAACTTCTATAGTAATTGTTTTGGTGAAAGGATGAAACATTTATTTTCTCTGAAAAAAGCTCAAAATGATAATATGGTTCAGATTTCCAGATATATAAAAGTTTTTCTTTCTAACTTAGAGGAAATATATAGGGAAGATGGCATAGTTATACCGAATTTTATGTAAAATGAGATATGCATAAAATTATAAAATTATTTCAACAATTTTGTTTTGTGATTTCTTTTAAAGTAGTTTCAGACGAATAAATTATTCGTCTTTAAAAAATCTTAAATCTTTTACGTCTGGTTTAAATAGATTTCTAAGCAAACAGAAGAAAAATATTTCTTTATATATCTTTTGTTTACTTATACCATGCAAGGAAAAAGAATTAAGCTTAAGATTAAAGTGTCTGGTTAAATCTGACATATTTTTTCAAAAGGAATATTTATGTTAATACAATCATTAATTTTCCGAAAAAAATATGATAAGCACAATAAAAAAATCTTGAATATTAATTTTATACATGAAATATTTTCTCTTTCTTTTGTTACGCACTTTAATTAGACTTGCTCATGTTTTTAAGGAAATATTTTTGGGATATGTTTGATTAAAACTTCCCATTGTGGGAGAGTTTTAAAACTTTATACTCTTATGTTTTGATGAGGACAGCAAACTATTTTAATGTTTCAGAAATCAGTTAGAATTTTTTCTCTAAATTTAAGTAAATTTTGATTTCATGTTGGTAATGCCATCTGATGGGAATCAAGAGCAAAAATTTATTTTAAGATTCTATAATATTTATAATAATGAATTAGAAATTAAAGATAAAAAATAGAAAATATTTAAATTGGAAATTTTTTGTGTGTGTTTTTCAAAACTGCGTTTATTTTCTTAAAATACGCAGTTTTCTGGAATAGCAAACGCTGAAATCCCAAATTTTACTTTAATAGTCATTCATTATTTGTATTCAATTATTTCGTGTCATAGATGAATTAATCCACATATATGTTAATTAGAGTAAATACTTGACATTCTTCAAAGCATACTCTTCACATAGTTCAATTAAACCTTTACAATGTTAAAGCATTAATTTGCTTGATTGCAGAGACTTTTCCACAGATACTCTTCACGGTCGCAGAGCAAAGCTGTTCTGCGACGTGGTAAGAGGATTAATAGACGCAGAGGAAAAAACTCGAAGCGAAGCTAGATGTAAGAGATCTTGCGGGAGAGAGGATGATATAATGAACTCGAAAATCTTCTCAAAGTATAAGCGTTTCATAAGTATAATTAAGCAATTTCCTCTTGAATTGCAAGTTTCACAATCTCGCTATATTCATTAAAGTTGTTATTAATACGATGAATGATTTTAATGAACTTAAAAGATATATTGACTTTTCATGACATTTCATGAGAAGAAATTGTATTTTTAGAAAATTACAAAAGACAATACTTAGAGAACATTTACCCATTCAAAGCAAATTTCAAGTATTCAAATAAATTCATTATATTCTAGTTAATTTGAGTTGTTGATTTAAAATTGCTTAAATTTCATGTTTGGATTTTTGAACTTATTTCAACTTCATTTTTAACTCCTTTCTCGAATTTCCTTTGTTTTATTTGCTGCATATCACTCTCAATTCAAAGAATAAGTAATAAATAATATACGAAGACGAAGTCTCTAATTCTGCATTTGATTGTTACATGCCAACCCTTATATGTGGATTTAAAAAATATCAGTGGTAATCTTCATGTAAATTAGTAAAAGCAAGGGAGTCTTTAAAATTGAAATAAATTACTTACTTCCAAACGAGTTACACAAAATTTACCTTCCTTAATGAATCTCAAAAAACGGAACTGTTTTTTTTTTTTTTTTTTTTTTTTTTTTTGCGCTTGCAAACTGGATGCAATTGCTTAAAGTAGTGACATTTATTTGTTTTGGGGATACCATGTCTATTCACTACGTTTTTCACATATTCTTGTAATCTCGACTAATAATATGGATGAATGTCTGTATATATGCGTATATTTGAATTCTATAGGTCAAGTCATTTGATTAGTTTCCAAAATTGGCATACATTAAGTAAGTTTTTCCTAATATGCCAAACAAAAAAGGGGGATAGAAGAAACTAAGATTTAATAAAATGCTTTAGCAACCTTGTCCAATATTGTACCAATAAATTATCCTTGTCCTATATCTTATAGGACTGCAAACTAATATCAGACAAAATAAATAAGCAATCAATTGAGAAAAACGTCAATTAAAAGTTTTTTTGAAAGACTTACATGTAATATAAGCATATATTTTGAAGAATTAGGCAGAATCCTATAAAGTGATAACATTTTCATTAAGATACTTGGGTTTAAAATAGAACCTTGGCGAAGTGCAGAATCGAATTTTTGCCAAAATCTTTAATATTGAATACCACAAATGTCGATTCCATCTGATTTTGAATGAGCCTATAATAAACTATATGGGTGCTCTACTTAAAAATTAAAGATTTATTGATTGATTAAAGATTTATTACATTAAAAATTTATTATTTGACACATTTATCCAAGTTGAGTAGGTAACAGTATAAAGAGTGTTTTAATAATTTTAAAATCTTACAAATAATCTTTTTTTGTTATCTTAAAAACAAGATTTAATTTAAGTGAGGGCGTCTTTTCTTAAACACTGCAGCATTTCCCAGTGATACACTGGATATATAAAGATATAGATACAAACTAGGAAATGCATAGTACAAAAGGCAGAAAGGGCAAGCCTTCTAAGATTGTGAATTTTTTACCAAAACTTGAAATTTAAAATTATTTTCCTGAGAAAGCAATTAAAATCAAATTACACAAACTATTTAATTAAAATTTTTATCAACCATTAATCCTTCGAACCAATGGGTCGTCAAAGGCGGTTAAAGATTCATAAAAATAATATTACATTCAAACCACTTCAGATTCTTCATCGATTTAGTTAGTAATAGTCCTGAAGATCAACCTTTTCTATTTTTAAATCCATAGGACATGTTATTAGCGCATTTCCGCACCACACCAATGGGAAAACGTTTAGCCCAAGACGTCTGATTTAACACGCACCAGATAAAATAGGGGCAAACATTCGATTTTGGGTCAATTAACCACAAGCAAACAAAACCGAGAAAAGCTGGTTTTTACTAATTCATTCGAATGAATGTAGGCGGATTTTAAAAACTAATTATTTACTTAAACAAGAATGTTATATAAATTACACTTCCTAAGCTGATGTTTTTGTAACTTTCTAATGCAGTCATAACAACTCGGGGTCATAGTCCCAGATATGAAATCAGATAATCTCAGTTCGCTACCGGACATATTTGTATAAATTAAATGGCTTTACCATAATAAATTCGTACCAAAAAGTATGACCTTTCTCGAAACGGAAAAAATAACAGGAATTTTTATGATGGTTCTTTTTGCTAGAGAGCAAACGGTTTTTTCGTTATCTCTAGAAACGTTTTTCGTTCTGAACTTTTGATGTTTTTCCCCGCCACTATTGCAAATGCATAAGCTTCCATTGACTGAGTTGTACGAAAGACTGAATGGGAATTCTTTCAAGCAGTTACCTGCTTAGACCTCAACTCTATTGTTGTCCTTTAAGTTTTATACACAAAAAATTCCCGAAACAAAAGTATTATTGAATTTATCTGATTTAAAAACTTCAAAATATTGATCTACAACAAAAATATTGACAGCAATCACTGTTTTCTGTGGCAGTAAGATTCTCTTACGCGAATTTTGAGATATTTCTGAACGGGTTTGTTCCTTTTTCTTTCTTGAAAAAGAATTTAGATTGTTGGGGGAGAATTTCTTTTTTCTTATTTTCTCATTATTTTCCTTTCTATGTTCTCTGTAGTTGCCCAGATTCTATATAAAGAAAAAAAAAAGAACAATAGTTTTTCTTGTTTGAAACATTAGTTTTTCTTTCTTTTTAATCTCAGAATGCATTTATTTCAGAAAACATTGTATTATTTATGGTGGTGGTTTTTTTTGGAAATAATAATTTTCTGATGACCTTATTTTTGTTCCGTTAGGCAATTTGGAGTTTTCAGGATGGATATTTTTTTTTAAAGAAAAGAAAGAAATTTCTTTCTAGCAGAAGAATATGTTTCTTAGGCTTAGTTCCCAGACAGTTTCTACAACAAAGAAAAGATGTCTCGGGGGCTAAAATTTAAATCAAGATTACAAATCTCACCAGAAACAACTTATTTTCAGAAATGAAATATGATATATTTTTCCTCGGATATATTAAATAGCCATCCTACACAACGCAAAAAGATGAGATAGTTGTTAGAATTTGTTCAAAAAACAACAAAAAAGCTTTGAATACACGTTCGAAATTTGGAGCATTAAGTGCTTTTGTTCATACAATAAAATATATTGCAATGTTTATTCTTATTATTAGTATAAATTTTGGATTCCGGGAAAAGATTGAGAAATATTTTTCAAAGAAATGATATTAAATATGTTCTTTGATTTCATCGAAAAGGAAACAATTTTTTTTCAGGACAGATTTCGTTGATATTAAATTAAAATTTAATTAATTCAAGATTAGAACTTAAAGAAATACTAGAAGTACTTTTAAATTGGATTTTTCAATTTACAAAAAAATATTAATAGTTTAAAATGTCAAAAGAGAAAATGAGAATGATTGTGATTAAAACAAATTTAAGAAAACCTTTTACAACTGCATTGTATATCTATAAAATTCTTGGAAAAGTAATAACTATTGAAAGTTTTGTTATATGTTGAATTATATTTCTTTCGAACGAAAGCTGTAACTCTAAACGTTTTTTAATTAAACATTTTTTCTTCTATTTCACAAATAATAACATATACGATTTGAAGTGTAAGCTATAATATAATTATCCGAGTACTTACAATAACTAATTTTGTTTCAAATTTCATCTGAAATTCTAGATGAAATGCCCTTGAAATATGACCATCTAAAGCAGGGATAGGCATTAAGTCGATCGTGATCGATCGGTGGACCTCCAAGACATTTTGGGGTGACCACCTTTACTAAGACCTAAGACGCGCACACTAAAAGAAACATATTTATGGAACACCGACGAAAAATTTCAAAAATATTTCCGACGAGTTGTTTAAAAACGGAGGTATATTAAACAAAGAGAAATATTAGGATGAAATAATGAAACTTCACTCCCAATTCGAGCGACATTTTCAAGTATTTACAAGACTAGAACCAATTGTTAAATTCATATTTTACCCATTAGGCAATGTTGAAGTGGAAGAAATAATTGAAAATATAAATTACATATTCTCTTTATCACTTTAGGAAAACGAAATCTTTCTCTTCCAAAATGGCACGCTTTTGAAAGGGCGTAGTTCAAAGCTTAAGAATAACTTTTGAAATTTAATGGAAGAAGTAATATATCTTAATTTTTTTAAAAAGTTGCATATCGTTTAGCATCGTTCTTTGGTTCTATTTACCTGTGTGAATTTGTATTTTCAACGATGAATATAATTAAGACAACATATCGTTCCCTCCCACAGATGACTACTTAGAATCTAGTTCAAAATAAGCAGTTAGTAATTATTCACCAAGATATTCAACATTGGCGGACATTAGGCTGACTAAGTCTTCTATTAACTATAACTACAAGGACTAACTTTAGATGGAAACGATTTTTCGAATGTACTTTGAATTGTTTGATATTAACTGCATCATTTGATATTATTACATTTTGTAACTATTATTTTTATGTTCGTATGAGCATTTGCAAATTAGAGACTTGTTTGAACTTGCACAGACACTCATATAAAAGGTATAATACAAATACTCGAATAACACGAATTCCACTTACGCGGAGTGTATCTTTCGCGTTGCATACTTGTATACTGCATGGGTCTGCGGTGGCCTGGTGATAAGGTTTCAGCTTCGGAACCGGAGATTTTCAGATTCGCGACCCAATACCACCGAAGAACCGTCGTGCAAGCAGGCCTGTCGCCCACTATATCCGTTTGTGCAAAACGTACTCCTGCTGGTATGGTGCGGAAGATTGGAGAGGGGATGACAGATCAGGTATCACCCTCGTCATCCGACCGCGGTTCAAGATTACGAGGTCAATCCCAAAATAGCCCCAGTGTTGCTTTAAAACGGGACGTTTAGGATAATTGAACTAACTGAACTATGTACTGTATATTATTTATAAAAATTTTGCAGTCTGTTCTACTAATACGGATAATAAAAGCATACTAGGAAGAAATCATAAATCTACGAATGAAGCAAAAAGAATAATTACTTTCAGGTAATAAAAATTTTCCAGAAAATTGTATATTATTTTACTAAAGGCGGAATATAAAATCAATTGCATTATAATGACTATCAATATATCAATACAAAAACTCAATCATATGGAAAGCTAAGACACGCTTATTACATGTTAAGAACTTTTATCTTTAGCTTAAGAGCAAGACAAAAGTCACTTTGAAATCAATTTATGACATCTAACGCACACGTCATATTACGTGACATATTCGAAGTTTTACGGCTCATTAGCTCAAGATATGCTTTGTAATCTTTTATCTGTCATAAAATCTTGTATTTCGTTGATATATTGCTGTTTTATAATTAGAAATTTCATTGTAATTAGACTATAATAGTGAAAAATTATCCATTATTATCATCTAATTTGTTTTCTTTGATTAAGTTTTATAAAAATTTATTCTGTATCTATTGTAAGTCTTACCATCAGTATGTTCTTTCTGAATTTATTTTATGCCTATTTATTTAAATAGTTTTTTTTCTCTTGTAAAATTTTACTTACCAGATTAAAATTTGGAGGATCGATTCTTTTTTCTTAAAAGTTTTTTATTTAAATAAAAAAGTTAAAGTTAAAAGTCTTTAAGTTATTTAAAATTTATGTTCCAAAAATGTTGATTTCTTAAAAAAGTTTTTTTTCTTTGAAAGAGATTTTAACTCTTAATATCACTATAGAAATGCTGTTACCTTCAATATATTTAACAATTAGAATTAACAGATAAATACAATTGAACTTAACGGAAAATTTTAATTTTGTGGTTAATATTTCATGTTATATTTTTAAGTACCGCTGTGCCATCATTTATTGTTGAAATAAATTTTTCCAACTTTTCGTAAATTCATGAATAAATAAGTATTAGTGTATTTCTATTTACATTTAGAATAACAATTCTTCACAATTTATGCCCAAAAATTAAGTTTCGTTATATTTACAACCCGCTTTAAATTAACGCATGAAGCCTATTTTTGGACTATCTCCTAGTTTTAAATCATAATAAAATTGAATATTATGTATACCGGCACTCCCATCTTCAAACTTTCACGCCACAATACCATCGAAAGGATATTTGAATTTGACTGACGTAACATGCTTCAACAAGGAAACGTTAGACCATCGAGCAAATAGCAAACGGGTTTCGAACCTTGGCCTTCCAATAATGAAATCTGAAACTTGTAGCCATGTTATCACATACCCGAAGGTATTGAAATTAAATGTAATTAATTCACATATGTAAATGAAATTAATAAACATTTTTGCAATTCTACTTTATTTGAATATAATCTAAATAATAAATAATGCCTCTAACTTAAATGAAAATAAGTATATTTTCTAGCTTATACAATCAATTGGGACAAGAAATCACTTTCCTGGAAATATTTTATTAACTCTAGGATATTTAAAGAATTTACGGAACAACGGAGTAAGTCTTAGATATAAAATAAATAATCAAACGTCCGACTGGGAGGGATCCTTTTCCCAGAATTCACAGAAGCTTTTTGGTGAATTCTGGGAATTCTGTAAGTTTATTCCCACAGCGACACTGCGATTTCTTATACATACATTCACTTACTCTTTGAGAGGTAGTATGTTAAAAAAAATCTGCTTTGCATGCATATTTGGCTTACAATAGATGCAGAGGACATCAATACTTACTATTCAAACATTTTCAGTTCCTCTATTCATTTTTTTTTCTTTTTTATTTCCTGGACCTCGCCAAGGTAAAGCAGGATCACATCGCTGAGTGCATCCCTTTTTAAAAAAATCTTCGGTGAAAATATAGCATGAGTTTTCTTCCTGTACTTGGAAAACCTTTGAATAACGAATTCATTTTCTTCATTCTTATATTTTCAAATTTAAGTTTGTTTGCATACTATTCTTGCTTTTGATCAAAAAGTAAAAAATCACAAATATTAGCAATATAAGAAATCATTCTTCAACCGTAAATTTCATGTAAATTATCGTGTATGTAAAAAATAAAAGTTAAAAAAATTGATTATTTGCAGAAATGAATAAAAGAATAAAGAAAAAGACCCGAGAAAGAATCTTTAAAAAAATTAACTCAAGCCATGAAATGAACTGATATGCAACCCCAAAAGAAAAAGTATTTTTTCATAGAAAAAATTTACTATTCCAGCACAAAATGGTATAATGGTGTTAATAGAAGGTAGCAAGAATTCAGAATGATTTTTCTTGGGGGGAAAAAAAGGAAATTAATTTTAAAACTGTTGTTTCCCTTTTTTATCGCAAAATCGTTAAATCAGTTTTCACCTTATAAATTGAATTTTACCGGAATAAGATTTTAAAGGGAATAAATCGTACTTTTTGATATTGAATGGAATGAATGTTTGAAATCTCGAGTATTTTTTTCAAGGGGCCATATAGTTTATAGATAAAGTTTTAATAACTTGTTGAAAATAAATAGGAATATCCGTTTTTGCGAAGGAAAATTCAGCTGCGAAGGAAAAATTAAAAAAGTCTGTTTGTTCACTTTGAAGGGTAGAAATACACGATTCGATGAGAATGTAATTTTATATTGATTCTGATTTAAAATCCATAAGAACTTCAAAGCGGAGCTTTTCAATAATATGTAGAAGAATTCTGGGGAATCGTTTATAACTTATGGAGATCATCGGCATTATTTGGAGAATATAAATGTTACAAAAAATTATTCATTTCAATTTATTTTATCTCTGGAAAAAAAGTATCTGTGTTATCAGAACTTACTTCTTTTATGAGTTTCTCTAAAGTATGACTTCATGGACTTTGTTTGCATTGGATTTTTACTGTCCTATAATGTAAAAAAGATTACATATCATGTTCCAATTATTTCAGATCTTTGATTTGAATTTAGCTTTGAAGAAACATAATACCTCTTTAGGAATAGAAGTATCATTCTGAATCTTTTTGCTTTTGAATCCTGAATGAGGACAAAACCTCTAAGACTCTATTCTACTTTCGAAATGAATGTGAGAAAGATACATTCCCATTAGTTGTTAAATTCATATACACGGTGTAACTTCTGAATAATTCTAATTTATATTGTATTTTATTGTATTGTAGCTTTATTTGTACTGTATTTACAATGCCCTATAATAATAATACTAATAAAAATCAATCATATATCCTGTTCCAATGATTTGAATTTAGCTTTAAAGAAATATGAAGTTATTCGAGAATAACCATGCACTTTTGAATCTTGATTGAGGGGAAAAAGTCTGACACACCATCATATTTTCCAAATATGTAAAGAAGATATACCTCCATCATTTGTTAAATTCATATACATGATGGACCTTCCGACTAATTCAAGTTCAACATAAATTATGTTACCTGCCCATTACGAGTAATATTTATTCTGCAAAATATCTATGCAGAATATTTATAATGGTCAGAATCTATACATTTTACTTAAAGTTAGCATTTTTTCAATCTTTTGATAGGATGCAGAATCCTGGTTGAACACAGAAACATCTGCTGCATTTCCAAATCTGTAAGAAATTTCGACCTCCATCAGATGGTAAATTTAAATAAACTTTGTATTTTTGTATTAATAGCATTAGAGTATTTTCTTCCTGAATAGTCCACTGTACACGTTCGTTTTCAGATCAAGGAATACTCTTATGCGAACTATATTCATAACGATAAAAAAACAAACTGTGATCGCTCTTAACGGTTTCGTATAAATACACAATAAATCGAGTTCCTTTTAAATTCAGTGTATAGTGAGTGAAATTAAGTGTGACTTTGGACACGTTTCGTTTGACTGATTGAATTCAAAATATAGCATGGTTTACATTTGTTGTACATAGATCTCCCACTAAATTTAGCTAATGTAGCTTCATGTCTTTTTGAATTATCGCTTTCAATACTCTAATAGATCAACAGATAGTGAATTTGTTCATGAATTGGATCCAAAACTTGATATATAATTTTATTGTTAAAATGTTCATCTAGCATTTGGTGATTTTGAGAATAATATGTTCGTCTGCAATTTTGTGGAGAGATGTACTGAAAAAATTTTCGTATAGATCTCCGAGTTGGAGTGTAAAGAACACCTATAAAATTTCATTGGCCGAAGTCTAATTGGCTTAACTTTTTGATCTATCTTAATCAAAAACACAAAGATAGACACATAGATATAATTTCAAAAAAAAAAGTTTTTCGCACATCGTGAAAGTCTCTGGAAGATTCTTCAAATTATCGTGGTTCAATTTTTTGTTAAGTATTTTCCTTTAATTAAGAAGATGAAACAGCTTCAAAGAATTAATACGTTGATAAATATTATTCAGGAAGTTTCAAAAGCGGCTTAAAATAACAAATGTTAATTATAATAAAAATTTTAAAAAATGTTTTCCATCAAAATCCTTTAACTTCCGCCATTTTGTATCACTTTTTTCCTTTAACTTCTGTTGATGAAACAAAAATTTGTAAAGTAGAATTATTTTATTTTTAAAAAAATTCTCTGATACCATCTGGAATGTTATCAAATCATCCAGATCAGGATCGAAGTTAATGACAGCTTCCCGTGTTTAAACAGCAATGCCTTTATCATTCGCCATTGTTTTGTTCTTTTATCTAACAGAGTGTCTATCTTTTGTTCTTTTATCTAATACTTCTACTCGTTGAGTTTCACCGAACACCTCGATATATTGCAACAATTTTCTTTCTTGGCCGCTTTAAGTATCGTTGAAAATATAAAAAGAAAATTCCAAGAAAAACTTCAAGAAACGCTAATTCTACTAATTAAGTTACAATTCTTGACTTCTCTGGTTCTTAAACCTTTTCTGTAAACATTCGCCCAGTTATGCAAATATTGGGCGGAAAGAGAAAGATAATGTATGCAAATTGAAGGACATTTTGAAATTCTGCATTATTTATGCTGTCATATTTTTCACGCGAAGAATTATTTTTATACTCTTACTTACTTATTAAACTTATTTTAAAAGGATTAAGGATTTCGAGGCTTTTCTTGAATCGAGATATACTGTTAATATTTTTGTTAATTAACACTAATTACCTTAAATGAATTTTTTTTGTTATTTTTTAATTTCGCGCTCTCTTTCTTATTTATATTTTCTTCTTTTATTTTATTATGAATACGCTGTTTCTTAAAATAAAAATGTTCTTTCGATTAACTTTGTTATCTTTAGTCGCGTGGGTGTACAACTGTATTGCTAATGTAACGTCTCAGCTTTATGCAAAAAAATGTCAATTAACTTTCCAGTTTAACGTTATTAACATAATAGATTTTTTATAATGAATAACATGTATATCCATTTTTTAGAGCAGATTGTTGAAAGTTAATACTTGTGGTTCTTGTACTATAACCTTTATTTGAAAAATAATTTCATCTATTTATTTAAAAAAAATGAGCAGTATTATACAAATGCATGAAAAGCATTCTATGTTTCTCTGTATTAGTATAAAAATGTATATTTATCAATTATATTATCTAGATCATTTGGGATATGTTAATAATCATAAGAACTTTATTTTATGAAATATTCCATTTATATATAAAAAAACATAAATTCATCACTTTTGTTATTTAGATCATCTGGGATTTATTAGTTATCATAGAAACTTTAAAAAAAATATTCTATTCTTAATTTAAATGAAATAATAGACAATATCAATTTCACTACATTTTCTGCATGTTGCTGCTTTCTTTTATTGTAATTGATGTTTTAACGAGTTGATCATAAATGTTTTGTGTAGTGATATTAAATGTCAAAGTAAATTTTTTTTTTTTACGGAGGTATGAATTTTAAAGATAACTGTGAAGCGACGTTGAGAAAAAACCCGCCTTGTTTACCGATTTGGTTAGTCGATTTATATTTTAACTGAAGAACTGAGATGCATTAAATAACATTAAATTATCTACAAATTTATATATATAATTACCTTGTTTTGAAATAGTATTATTTTCCTTATGGCAACAAAAAAAATATTGTATCAAGAGAATTTTGCCTTCGTTAACGGGTTAGTACAACTGCATCACAATGAGCGATTGTGACTTTACTGCGATCACATGGCAGATCATTTTTCTCCACTGTCTTATTCAATTACTTCATTTACGATGCATATATCACTGCTAATAAAGACAATCTTAAATAACCACCCTATGAGAGACCGAGATAAACCAAAGATATTTTGATCACATCAGAAACAGAAAGAAATGTTTTGAAATTTCTTTTTTAAAATCCCCGATTTAAAAAAAGAAAGTTTTTCTTTCAGTTTCAAACTTAAATATTTACAATGAGCATATGATTCATGGACCTCTAATGATTGATGGCTCGTTCTTCATGAAAGTTGTTGCTTGATAATAGCTTTAGCACTAGAACGTCCAGGATTTCGATTATTTTAAACGTCCGCCGGTATCGTTTCGACGCTGCGATTTATAAAATAATTGTAATAATTAAATAATTACAGGACTACTGTTCAGTAGAATTTAGTTTTAAGATTTTTTAATATTATTTCGTGTAATTATGATCCTTTATATCATAAAAAACTGTAACAAAACAATTTACATAATCTTGTAAAATGAAATAGAACAATAATATATTAGCCTAATAAGCAAATTCGTAATTTTTGTGAGAATGCAAATTTTTTAATCATTATTTATCGTTTTTATGCATAATGTTTTGTACATACCTCATCTGCAATGGATACAGTGATATTTATTTATTTATTTTTTTTTGTCGGACCGCTGCTTTGTCACAAAACATTTCGAGCCGCAAATCTGCCAGGATCCATCTGATATCCATTCTGTACCATCCCTAGCGACATATATATATCAGGATTTACTGGAATATTATCAATTTCATCTGCTCTTTCTTCAGATTCTTCGCAGTCATTTTCACGCAATCTTATGTCTTCATCGGAATCTAAATTAGAACAAGACAACTCACCACTATCCGATTCATTTTCAGAGAGCTCTCGCAACGAATAATCAATTTGATAAAGGCTTGGGCCTTTGCTACGAGCCAGAGTCTCAGGATGTCTGCTCTGCACAAGGTTCGAAAATCGAATGAATTTTTTTAGGAGCAGATAAGCAAAGGCTGTGTGTGTAACGAATTTAGACACAACAATTTCAGAATAATTGATTCATTTCGCTGTGAACCCAATAACACTTCATTCAAGGTCAAACAAATGTGCGATAACACTTTAAGAAGTTTGTTTTACTTAGTGAACTATCGTTTCATGAACGACAGCTATTTATAATGATATATTGCCTTGGTGTCGAAACGAAACCAGCGGACGCTCTAGGTATATTTAGTTGTAAAATCTCTCCTAATTAACCTAGGACCACAAAACTTTTTCTGTGTAAACACCATGGAAAATAATTAAAAGCCACGAAAAATTTTCAATTTCCCTGCTAAAATGCGGAAAGGAGAACAAACTAAACAGGCTCTGGTGTCCAGTCGGCATTGATAGACATTCTAGTGTTAGAGGGAATAAAAGGATCTGAATTACTCCTGATTAGCAGGGCACATAAGAAGTAATAAGGGATAAGCTTGAATGGAAGGGATATTTTATTTGCCCACCCCTTCACAGCCAACACAGGGAAATATGAGTCCATAAATATGAAGCTTAATAACATTTTCAGCGATATTATAGATTATATAAAAAATAATAATACAGTAGTTATTGAGCTAAGGTTGGTTTATTTCAAAAGACGAGAATAGTAGTTAAAAGCAATAAAGAGAGTTTGCGATTCGCTATCTGATGAATATTTGATTCTTAGAGAATGTGATCGATTTTGAATGAAATTAAATTGCTATATGGCGAATCCTTTTTTTATAAGATTTAAACATATATGTTCATTTAAAACGAAGATTATAGTGAAGACATTGTAAATACAAAATCACCCAAAATTGACTTTGCCAAGAATATTAACCATCCTTTTCTGTTAATTAAGAAGAAAAGCTTATAAACTTCAAAACTTTTATTTTTATATGGTATTTTAAAAATTAGCTAAGGAATCCCAATGAAATCCTACATTTCTACGTACACATTCAAAATATATCTCGTAGCAGTTTTGCATTATCTTAAACAGATTTTTTTGGTGAAGACTACAGTTTTAACCCTTTTAATACTACCTGTTAAATGATAATCATCTGATCACCTGAATCCACCAGAAACGTAGTTATAGGTTTAAGAATAAGATAATATTTAAAATGAAGAGAATTTTTTACATATTGAAACCCTTTGATTTGTTATGAAGCATTAAAAATTTTGTCCTCAAAATCACGCTTTCTGTATGTTAAATTGTCTAAAATTCTTTCTGAAATATTAAAGATTTCACTACGTTGATATTATCTATGAATAATGTAACACATTTTGATTATTTACAACGAATATTTGCTAGTTAATATTATTAATCCAGGCTAATGTAACAATTCGTAAAAAAATAAATACGTTTTATGCCTCAAACTCGCAAATAATTTCTTTCAACATTATTTACTATTCAGATGGCGAGATATTCTGATGTTCTGATTTTATTTATGCTTCAAAGTGCAATGATAAGTTTCAGTAAGGTCAGTTAAATCCATATTTATTTGATTAGTAAAAAGAACCGGGTATTTCGCTGTTTTAATTGAATTAGAATTTTAATGAAAAATCACCTTAGATTTATTTTTTAATATGCTTTTGAGAAAAAAAAAATTAACACATCTAATCTTGGTATTTCTTTTAACACCAGAATTACTGCAGTGGTCATTTTCACAAAATTGACTTTAATTTAACTTAATTTTTTTTATTTTCTTATTTATAATTTATTTATTTTTTGACTTTGATCAGAAAAACGAATGAAAATTTCATAAATTTATTTTTGTTCCGTTCAAAGAATTATTTTCGCCAATAGTAATGTGCATATCTACAACTGCGGCTAACGACCAATTGACCCTATCCAAAAAAGTCTAATTTTTCACGTTATCTGTATTGCTTTCTTAATTGTTTCTTTTCTCAGATAGATAAACAAGCTCACCTCTTGCGAAGTTATTTGTATATTTTCCTGTAATGTAAGTAAGTGGATGAAAGAGGATGAAAAGGGGATAAAAGGAAAAAGATGAAAAGGGGTATAAAATACTTATTTGGAATTTTCGTGTGCCTGCGCCTTTCCTTTTTGTTAAACATGTTACCTTTCAACGAATACAGCTATACCTAACTTCCTTTTGTTTTAAATAATTTTAATATTCCGCCCTGTTCATTTTGTGAATTGTATATCATGTCGCGTAGAAGCGTTGGTAGAAACAACCTAATGATAGAAGAGATGCCTAAAGTGTTTAAAAGTCTTTATGATGATAATCGATTGGAAATCGGACTTGGCCAAGAATTTCATGTCGAAAGTACATCCAGTTTATTTAACCCTTTATAGGACCATGGAAAGTATGCTTCCCAACAAATTCATCAATCTTTGTATTATGTTATGTAGGTTGGCATAAGTTCTGACAAATTTTTTAATAAAACAAAAACTTAGATGCTTCAGTTCCTTTATCTCACACAAAATGGGGTGGTTTATTTCTTACTTAATTATTAATTAACCAAATTAATTAATTAATCAAATTGAATTGATCTATTTAGCTAAATGAATAACTTTCCTTAAGCCAATCTCAGTTCTAAAATTATTTTAATATATCATGACTAGTAAAAAGTGGCCTTTTAAAGGGTTAACTAAGACAGGATTGCTCATAACATTGCAATAAATGAATTCGATTCATCTGATGCGATATATTCAAGAAAGTAAAAATTTAGAAAACATTTCATTGCCATCTGTTAGTCCAGCTTAGTGACAGTAGTAAAACTAGGGAAAGTAGTCATGAGTTATTAAACAGATAATGTGGAAGACATATCCAAAGTATGAAAAATGAAAGATGTGAAGAAACAGTAAATGATGATTCAGTTTGGTAAATAGGAAATATTTCATCGTTATAGAAAAACATCCCCAGCAGAACATTTTAAAGAGAAGTAATTGGACCAACTTCATATGAAAGCGTCTAACAGAGATTGTTCATCAACATAAGAAATATTGAATTACATTCAACAGTTCACTGAAGAGGAAACGCGAAGGAAGTCCCAAAAAATCGGCGTTTATCACTTGATGAGTTAGACGCTTTCATTTCGTTCCTGCATTCTTGTGACGCTTTACGCTTTAGCTACGAATTGTCTTTCTGTTTTGAGCTTATGGTAGAAATCCTATGGCTCGATATTCTTCACTGAGTGAATGCCAAGGGACAAATTCCAGGAAATTATGGAGTATTTGCGCTTCGACATGATGGCAACTAGATTGCAAAGACTACAGACAGATATATTTGTTTTTGTTTCAGATGTGTGGAATACATTTATAGAACACTATCTAATGCGTTACAAACAGGTGAAAATGTATCAATGGATGAACAATTGTTTGCCATGAAGACTCGATGCCGATTTATTCAGTATATAAATCCGGCATTAAATTTTGCTACTAATGTGTATACAGTCAATATATTTACGGAGCTGATATAACCATTTGGGCTTTGATGAAGGAAAACTAGCTGGTGAAATGGTAGTTGAACATTTCAGCTTTGAAGCTTTTCATTTAACGGAACCTGATTAATCAACTAGAAAAAGCCTTACAAAGGATTTTTTTTTACTTTGTTGGAATTAGTGAAGCGAAAGAAGGACTGCAGAAATAAGCTGTGTTTGCCCAATAAATCATCCAAAGAATGAAGTATTTTATTCGTTTAAAAAATGGGAGATGATATTTATTCATGTAAAATTGCCAAGCATAATATATCGCTTTTGTTTTCGCAAGGGTGAAAAAAAATAAAAACGTCCTGCTCTTGAACAAATAAATATGAAATTTTGAAATTTTTCAGTTCCTCTAAACATGGAGTTGATATTTTGGACAAGATAGCTAGAAAATACTCCGATAAGTCCTCATACAGACATTGGACGATTCATTTTTTTTTTAAGATATTTGATTTTGTTACGATAAATACGCAGATATAAAATGTTGAATATAAAAACACAGCAGCAGTCATTTTAAAGATGCAGCTTAGAAGCTTCGAAAGACAAAACTCCAAAAACTTTCCATTTTTAACAAAGAGAAAATTGATACTTGTGAGACCCCTTCTTATGAATGTAAATATTGCCGAATAAATGCATGCTAAAGCAATAAAATTTCAAATATTTTAACTAATGTATGTTTGTGTAATCTGTACACAACTAAGATTAAGAAATTAGTTACCTCTATTCACTGCAAAACTTAATAATATAATACATTCATCTAGGTTTTAATAAATTTATTTCGTATTAAAGCATATTGTAAGCCATTTAATGAAATCTTCAAATTAAAGACGATGCAGTTTAAAAACAGAAAGAGTTTTGATTATTTTAGCTTTTTTTGTTTATTTATTTTTTGTTTATATTGCTGACAATTTAAAAATAACAAATATAGTCATTGATTATTTTAGCTCCTTTATATGTTTAATTACCCATTGTATATATATATATTTACTTATTAAACTATCAAATTATATGCTTATAAGAATACATAAAATTATCCAAAAGTATTCATTTTTCCTTACTTGGAACAAGCAGGTCAAATTGACAGCTGATCGTAGTTTTTGGTATATGGAAAAGTAATAATGGCAGTATCTTGAAATCATGATTTTTGAATAAAATTTAAATAGATTTACGAAGAAAGATTTTTATTTATCTCTAGGTGAACTATATATGAAATGAAATGATGTATCTATATACTTTATTAAAATATTATTTCTTATATATAATAAGAAATATATTTAAGGTAAATAAAGTAAAAGATAATAAATACATGAGAATTTTATTAATTTTTTTCAGCTAATTTTAATTTCTTAGCTTTATTTAGTGATATATACAGTGACATTGTTGTACTGCTTTGTGTAGTATAACCTTACATCGGATAACTCAGTTTTATATTCCTTCTTCACATACTTGCTAAATAGATTATTGGACAAATGACGCTGATATAAAAAGTATGCGTAAAAATACAGTTCTAATTCATATCCTGACCTTATTATCTAAACACAAATCAAAGTAATAAGGTTTACTGGAAAATAAGCCTTAAAATGGCTCGTTTATTAACGAAGGTATGTTAATAGGCAGTAAAAAAGTTTATGTTAATAAAAACCAATAAAATGATTACAGTGTTTATCCGAAATAATTGCATAAACTAATGAATAACAATTCGAGCAGTTTTAACTATATCAATGCATATTATTATCATTATAAAATAATTGGATATATCATATTACTAAGAAATATTTTGAAAGAAAATATCCGATTAGGAAAATCAACCGCGTGTAACAAATTTGATGCTCATTTAGCACTTAATTTTAAATGTATTTAGTGAAATTATATAGTTTGAATATAACTGATATGCATACACTCATAATTAATCAATGTAATTAGTATTTCCAAATGTTTTATTTTTATATGACTGTTAAGAATATGCTTATAATTCTATGTAATATACTTTATTTATTAATAGTCTTAGCTTTTGATTGTAAATAATTAAGGAAGTAAGCTTTAATTATATAATATATAAATATATATAATATATATATCAATTTATATATTATTTAATATATAAATTGTCTATTAATTTTTATCTCCTATCATAAGCTATGTAACAATATTCCTTAATTAATCAACAGACTGAAAGTAATTTTTTTATCTTCAATAAATTACCTTTTCTTTAATTTCTTTCTCTCTTTGTACATATAAAACAGCTGATGATATGCTGTTTTGAAACAATGAAGATAAATTTCATGTAAAACTTGCGAAATATACAAAATTAAATATTTGATGAGTTACTAACATGTGTTGAAAGAAATTTATGTAATATCTGTATGTATTGATAGGATTAATAATAAGCTGAAGGCGAATAAATCTCTTAATAGTAATTTATGCATGAAGTACTTATTTTGGAAAAACGAAAATAACTTAGTTCTTTAACTGGAAAATTAAGCAATATGCTCACATTAAATAGGATTAATTTCTTATATATATGAAAAGGTAATGAATTAAGATTATTTTTTTTTAAATTCAGAATTGCAAAAATAAATAATCAACAAATTTCTATACTTTTTTGTAAAAAGAAGCCTCAAAAGATGTAAGCTAAAAATTCAAAAAAGAATATTCGGATTTATATATTTATTGATTTAAGCGAAAACGAAATTAAAGTACATATTGAAGCCGAAAACTAAAAATATTCCATTGAAAACGCATTGAAGTAATTTATTAAAAGAACAAAATGCAAGGAATTCCATTTTGTTGGTACTAGAGTGGAAAAAATATTGAGATTCTGATTTTATTTTATTTTTAGGCATCAGCTTCATAAATAATGATAACAAAGCAAATAATCGAGTCATTATTTTTTTTTATTTTATTGACATTAAACAATATTTTTTCTGCATTTTGCTTCACTATCATACTTTTTCTATCCCTTTGGAAATGCGTTTATTTAGTTTAAAAGCTAAATAATTAAATTAAGCAAATATTTTTTCTCAATTTTCATTAGGAATTTTTATTTTTCAATCTACATGTTTTTTGTAGATCAAGTAATTTCTAATATATTTTTGATTCTCTTAAAATTACTGTTTGCTTAAAACACATTTCGATTTTAAATAATGTGGTTTAAAAGCGAATTAATTGTGGGTGACATGTGAAAATAAGTCATGAGATAAATGCAACATGGCGATTTTCGTTTACTTATTCACTTGAAACACCTGCTGGGCTTACTGGAAAAATCTGCTTTGAATATTTTCTTTGGAACCGAAATTTATTTATAAAAGAAATATCGTTTGCTGTTGCCGACGTCCTTGAATAGGGGTAGCGCATCTTCCCCGTTATCTGGGCGTAACCGGATTCGAATACCGGTTCGGGCATGGTTGTTCTTCATCTGTGTTCTGTCTGTGAGGTGTGTGAATGTGCCCCCCCCCCCCTATAAAAACGGGTTGTGCAAGCGAATGTGTGAGTTTCATCTTCATATGAGCTAGAAGTCAGACTTCTGTCCTCGGGTGCTCAGGGGTCTTTACCCTCAGAAGCTAATGCACCCCCTTTCTGTGGTAACGCGGACACGACATCATCATTTGCTGTTTTTGCACAAAGTGTAAAAATAAAAGGATAAATTTTGCTTTTATTTTGAATGCTTTAATATTTAAAATTTAGTTTTAGAATTATCAATTGTTATGGATGCACAATGCATAATAAGAATATATTTTTAAAAATATTTTTTGAGTTCTTCATTATTTAAATCATATTAATCAAGTAAATGCACTTGACATTTTATTCTGTTTACAATACTGGTATTAATCCATTATAAAAGAAATTATTTTGAAATTTTCATTTTTTTGAAAAGTGATTGTAATTTTATTGATCTCGTTAAAGTATCCTACAGTTCAGACAGGTCCTTTATTTGAAAACAGGATTAAACGGAAAATTCGTTTAATGTAAAATATGACAGTATTTTCAAAATAACATTCAATTCAGCAAACAGAAATGCTACAGAATCTTGTTATCCAATATTAAATTATCTGTCATTAGGTTTCAATCGACATTGGTTTTAAAGCAGTTCTAAATTCATAAACCAAAAATGCATTTCTTTAATAACAATAATTGTTAAAAAATCAAACGCTGAAAAAAATTACCATAAAAATGAAGTCACTATGATTAGCAAAAGAAACAATAATAAATTATAAATAAACAGTAAAAATTACAATAACTTATTTTTAAAAAATTGAAACTTTTCTAACAGTTTACTCAACATTCGAAATAAATTACAGAAGAACCCCTTTTCAACTTATATTTAAAAAATTTTCTCATTATGGATGAACGTTTATAATAATAGATGGATGTTTGTTTTTGGAAATATGCTTTAAATTTAAATGCCTAATGAGCATTAATAATGAATACCAGTAACTAATATTAGATTCACTTGAGAGAATTCTAACGCTCAGCAATCGATTATTAGGGATAGAATATATTTGAACTAAAGAAAAAAAAAATACTTATTTAAATTTTATTCTCAAGTATCAAAATAAATTTAAATAAAATTTTCCGGGAGAGAAACATTTTTTTAAAGTCGCTAGTTTTACAAGAGAAACTCTCCTGTTTTATACATTATGCAAAGTTATACGATGCAGAAAATAACTGGTTATATTTTCACAATTCTCATTCTAATTCTGATCTATGCTCAAACAGAAGAGAGTGTTCCCTCGTATTTCTTTATTTTTCACTTATAAAGCAAAAGGATGTGAGACATAACATTTCCTTTGAGAATACAAAGGTGGATACATGTTTTAAAAAATTGCAGAAAGTGCGAATATTGAAAAATATTTGCCACATGATAAATGAGAAATATCTTTATAAAAGGCTTTACTTGTAAGTGTAATCTATTGTTTTAGATCTCCTCTAATTTGCGAGCTAGAAGCCTATTTTTAAATTTATTTTCCTACTACAAAATGCAGATACATTTATTTTCTAAATACTCAGTTTGCTCGATTGTTGTTTGGAATGTGCTTATACTTGGGATTTTAAATATATTATTTAGATTTGCTATAGAACTTCTGGTTTGGAAATGCATTTTATTTAAAATACGTTTTATATGCTAAATGAAGAAGCATGCCTTAAATTCATATTCTGGAAACAAAAATTGATTTCAATTTTACGTCGAGATTCTTTGGAATTTTTCTGTTTAAAGAGATAAAACTAATGAAATTATATATTTGGATTATATTTATGATTGATTGTTTTTATTTATCTTATTATTATTTGTAAAATAACAGCATTTTAACAGAAAGACATTTCATTAGTTATAAAAATTTCGTTACATTTAAAGTATCTTAATTTTTTTCTTAATATAATTCTGGAATTTTAATCCTAAATTTGAAATTATATTTAACATTTTTCTCACAAAACACAAATAACTGAGTTATTTTAATTCTTCGAATAGCTGTCGTAATTGTTGTAGAATAAAAGAAAATTCAGGGATAAGTTTCAGAAACATTTGAATCTTTATTAAGTTAAAAATAAATATCAATTCAGTTTTTATTATTCCATTATACTTTATTTTAGACCATAATTCCTCTATATTTTAGATTTTTCCTTTGCTAATATTTTTTGAGTTTGAGAATTTAAGGTTTTTAAAAATTATTGCATGTGTAGCTTAGTTTATTTCAGTTTGATGGTGTTCAATTTTAAAACTATACAAAATCTGTTTTGGTCGTCATTTTGAATCTAGCATCAAATAACCTTTGCCGGTACCTCTCTTCTTAAACTTCAAGAGTATATCACAGGACACATTTAACATATTGGTCTTTGCCGATAGAATTATATGTCTTTTGAAATATAAAAATTACAAAGCTATATAGATAGGTTGAATGATTTAAAAATCCTCGGCGAAATGATTAATTTAAGAAGGATTTTTTCAGAATTCATTTGAATGTTGATTTAACTTAAACATTTAAAACTGTAAGATAATGAATAGAGTTATTAAATACAAATAAATTTTATAGATACTCCGTATAATACTTATGGAACTCATGACTTAAAATACAAGTCTCCAAAAAGTATTTGAAACAATATTTAATCATCTTCTATTATTAAATTTCTAGATAATGAAAATTAAATATACGCAGCATAATATGCCTGTAAGCTAAAATTATTTAAAAAATAACAACATCATAAGTAATAATTAAATATAATGAAGTAAAATAATGCAGGAAGCCATGTTCTGAAAATAATAACAATGTTACTCTGCATTTTCATAATGAAGCTATCTTGGCTGAGAAAAAATTTACCTCTTTCAAAAGAATGCGAGAATAATAACATTATTTCCCTTATCTTAATAATACAACCAATAGAGTCGGTGCCCACGCAAAATTCTAAGTATACAATATGGAAATACTTCAGCCATATGATCATGTAGAATAATGATAAAATATGAATATTACATAAAGAATAATCAGCATAGAAGTTGTATCATTTTCGCATTTTCATATTCTCATATACATATTCTTATATGTTTATTCAGTATATGTTTCATGGAACTACTGCATATTTGAACTAATTATTAATAATTACGAATTATCCTTAATAAATAGAATTAATTATATGATTTTATGCAGTCGTAACTGAGTGAATAATGTCCAGACAATAATTTAATATTTATCTATTGTATCGAAAAATTAATCATTAATTGTAAATTGTTCTACTTATTATGTTTAATCAAATAATTACCTATTTATTGTTATAATAGCTTTTATTTGTCTATCTAAGTAAGGATTTATTAAAAAATAACATTCATATTATTGCCTGAAATTTCATGAAATTCGTTGGATCCATAATATGAGGTATAAAAATCTCACAAAAGTAATCTTATCTTCAATTTGGTATGATAAGATATTTGGATTTTGATTAATTTATTTCTAAATTATTTCTACTTAAATTTTAATGGGAATTTAATAAATAGCGAGCAACAGGCTTCCAATGCACCTTGATGCAATGGACAATACTAGCAATGTGTGCAAGTTTCAGTTAATGCCATTCGGATTCTGTTCGAATCTGCTGAAATCACAGAAATATTTAGCCTCGGCGGGCAGTTCAAATTCCTCATTATAATTCTGGAAAGATTAAAGTAAGGAGGTGCTAGGGAGGTCTTTAACTGTAAGTACATGGAAAAAAGATACGGTAAGGAAAAAACAACCTCATTGAGACAAAAATATCAAATCGAAATCAGGAAAAAACCTTCCGCTTAAATGTTCATCGTAATGAAACTGTTAGCTTATGCACAATCAATACAAGCCGGATGCCTTAAATCAATCACTTACAGCCCGGACCTCCCACTTTGTGATTTCATTGTATTTCATGAATAGTTTCAATTTTATTCGAACATTGAATAAAATCGAAATTCGAAATTCGAGCATTGAAAATAATAAAGGAATGGTTATCAAGAAACTACCAATATCTTAAGAGAACAATATTGTTCTTTTAGTATCTCGTTAGGATAAATGTCTCATTAATTATAGAATATGCTTTTGAAGTACAATAAATATTAACTCATATGAGTTTATTTGTTATTTGCGGTTCCCACTAATCTTTTATCGGGCAGTGAATACTTAGCTATGACTGCTTTATTAGTTTAGCATTAGTATTCAATAATAAACTACCCATATTTCATATAAAAAATCTGACTACTAATCTAAAGATTTCGTTTATTTATTTATTTATTTTTTTTTTTTTTTGCTTGAATTTCTTATTGAATTGGTTGCAACTTCGGGAAGATCACTTTACTGAAAGAATTTGTATGGTAAACTTGGTAATTCTATTACTTTACTTTCTCTTATTTACAGGGTTGATGTTTCTCATAATATTATGCATATAATTTGAGGAATTTTCAGTGGCATTAAATATAGATGAGTGAGACTTCTTCATAACTGAAAAAATGGATACATAATGCAAAAGCAACAATTTTTGTTGATCTTTATTTTTTGAGCAACCGTTCAGAAATTTACAAATTTGGTAATAATTCCTTATACCAAGTTGCAGCCGTCTAACTAAAAGCTCTATATCTCTAACTCCATATCTATAGAGTGCAAAAGCTAAACCCGAACCAGTTGAATTCTAGCTGTTTAATTAATTGCCTGTATTTACTAAGATTTTCAAAAGAATGTATTTAAAAAAGTAATCTTAGCTACCATTTAGATCGTTGCACTTTCCTGACATAATTTCAGAATCAAAAGGACAGTAAATGATTCAATGAGTGCACAGTAAATTAATTAAAATAAATTAAAGAATTATTCCTTTTTTTTCAGTCACATAAATAATAAGACTTCTTATTTGAAATAGCTGAGATTATCTTAAAAATGAATGAAAGTACGTTCTAATCCGTATTTTAAGAAATACAGTAGAAAACAAATAAAAAAAAACAAGTAAAAATTATTTTAATAAAAGTAATTTTGCAAAAATAACCGAGATAAATAATTCTACAAAATTTTTGGAAAAATATATTACGCCCACACAGCATGCATATAAATATTTTCCACAGATTTTCAAGCTATTTGTTTACATGAAGCAGGGTTAACGAATATTAATTAATAAATCGTACAATTACTTTACTCCTTATGTTGTTAAAAGAAAGAAAAAAAATACTATTAAACTATGTGCAACTTCGAAAAGTGTCTTTTATTTAAGTAATTTTGAAAAGAGATAAAGTAATAAAAAGGAGACAACATAAATAAAAATTTATTGCCCACTTGTTTTGACGAATTAATGAATAGCATTGTTTATAGTTTCTTTTAAAATGATAATTAATGGAAAAAATATTCTACGGAAATTCAATTCCATTTAACAACTCATCATCAAAATATACGCTTATATATGAATCAAATAGCATTAGAATACGTTTTAATAAATAAGTACTATTTATGGGTTCAAAAGAAAGGTGTAAAATATAGATGTAAAAATGTATGTAAATTGTCGATTTCTAAATACGATTTTTATTTCAGATTTTTATGCTTTTAAAATACTTCGTACGTCGTAATGTTTAAGAGAATGGTGTAAAATTTATAATCTGCCTTCTTTCTATAAGCTGAAATGCGTCTATGTATCCGATTTAAATAGTTTTAAAACCTATCAGATGCTATAACCTTTATTTTCGTTACCATTGAAAGCAACAAGAATGCATCCATTTCCTTTGTATTACAAAATTTGTTAAATGATATAGAATTAAATTGATCTATGCAGTTTAATAATAAATTACTTGTTTATTTAGGAAGCACGTTAATTTTTTATATACCGATGGTACTTAAAAGTATCGTTTAAATCACGCTGTTATCTTCGTAATATGATTACTTTTTCTGACTGTATTCAAAAGAACACGAAGGGTATATTTCGAATAGCAAGCATTAGATAACAACTAAAGACAGGAATTAAAAGTCTTTAACTATTAGTTAAATTATTTTAATTAATTTAATTTTTTTCCCTCTTTCCTGGTTTTATTCCTCACTAAAGCTTATCGAATTATGCAAAAATAAATTTAAAAAATTGCCTACAAAATTATTCGGTAAATAAAAGATTAAATGGACATTGTTGCCTGAAATATTAGTCAGTTAGTCAATGGTTTTAGTTATAATTAAGAATATAATTCATAGAGACAATGATATTACAATTATAATAAATAAAAAATTAATGCATATAGTATATAACCTTTTTGAGTTTATTTAAAAAATAATTTTTCTAAAAGATTTTTAAAGATATTTATTAAAAAGTTTTATTCTAATGCATGGGTATGGAAAATCTCATAATTGTAAGTCGATAACAGTTTAGTAAAATCAATCGTTTCCTTAAAAAAATTAGCCGAATAATTATAAGCATATATTTTTATTATCAGATGCATTTCAAGTGAATTATATTAAAATATTGAAATTTTAAGTACCTCATTTAAGTATTTAATTTTGTCTTAAATTCACGAAAAAAATTTCATCTTGAAATATTCAAAATTTCTTTTCGGATTTGAAGAAACATCACATTAAATTAACCCTCGGAAACTCCTTTTCTTTAAATAGATATCATCTATTGAACGTAGCGATTGATTATAAACTTCTTCTCTTTAAACTGCTCAGAATTAATGAGCTTTTCGAAAATTTATTTCCTCTAATTAGCTCGATAAAATCCATATGGTATTTTTAGGATCCAATTAAAAATATCTAGATTCAACTTCAAAATACTCTAAAAGGAAGTATATTTAAAGTTCTTTGGAATTTGATTATATAATTATCGTAAGTATTACTTCACCAGTAGCTTTGAAAATGAATTTACAGAAGTAAAAAAAAAAATGACAAATGTCATAGTTATTTAAAAGTTGTATTTTATAAGATTAATTCGAAACTTGTTTAAACGAAGCAAGCAGGTAAGATTTGTATATCTTAATGTATTAGCAAATGAGGTTTTTGATATTTTTCAATTTCCCTAATGCATTTGAAATGCAATTTTGATATCTCTTTATAAATTTGAGATCATTTCTAAATTGAAGTGTTTTTTTTATTTCATTTCTTGTTCATGAAAATATTCAAAATAAATTTGACAAAAATGGAAGTGGTTACATTGCTGTAATAGATATTAATTGACTTAAATTAAATCATGATAATGAACTTATTAAAAATTAAAGAAAACAACATACTTGAGCTTATTTTTCCATTTCGTAATTAAAACCCTTCTCTGTTAATAAAATTGTTGTAACATTTTTAAATAAAATAATTGTAAAATACTTCAACGATGTCACTTAAATAAAATTCTTAACACAGACACAGCTAGTAGACATATAATTTTAGATAATTGATCTCCCTTTGCTTAATTAGAATTATTATAATGGAAGTTTAAAAATGTTTTTTCTGAATGAATTTATTAGCATGATTTAAGTATAGAATATACATATATGAACGTGCTTCTATTGTGACCTATGCATAGCAGCAATTAAAAATATTTAGGTGCCAAAGTGTTCTCGCGAAAGATAGCATTATGATAACGAATAGTTGAAAATATCCAATTGTTAATTATAATGCACTGCTT
Organism: Argiope bruennichi; assembly: GCF_947563725.1. Classification (NCBI taxonomy): domain Eukaryota; kingdom Metazoa; phylum Arthropoda; class Arachnida; order Araneae; family Araneidae; genus Argiope; species Argiope bruennichi. The sequence goes on from NC_079162.1 coordinate 56,315,413, forward strand.
TTGCTACAAATATACATCTTTGTAATGATGCTATACGGAGACATTGCATTTAGGTAATAAATAAATAAATATCTGATTTCGTATATGTTAAAGATGTTTATTAAAACTGCTTTCTGGTAAAATATGGAACTTAGAGAAGAAGGAAATTATGACGTTAGTACTTTAATATATTTCTTAACTCAACTAAAGCTTAATATTTTTTTACTTATTTCATACTGATAAATAAGCAATAAATTCATAAAATCTGGATATAACTAGAATTAAATATGCGCAGCAGGTATCATCATTACTCTTTTGAACAAGTGCAAACGATCTAAAATCTAACGTGGTTCTTACTTGAGTATTTGATAATCAAGCGAGCAATCACTTTTTGTGTGATTAATAACGCATGCGCTTCATGATATCTGGTATATTGGAAAATTGAGTGGTGAATTTTAAATTAAGATGTGGACAAAAGAATACACGTTAAAATGATAGTTTATTGATGTTTTTCTTTGTGTTTGGTTCATTAAGCGAAGGTGTCTATAATAAAAAGATAGTAAAGAATCCGCGGTATTGAATACAAACTGTAGTTCTCTTACATTAGGTAAAATATATAAATTATTGTGTATGTTTGCGCTATTGTAACTGATACGGAAATCTTAGATTACTTTTTCTATATGCTTGCTTTGGTGTAAATGACATATAATTTTTAGGTAATTGATTTTCCCTTTCTGAGTTAGTGTAATTGGCACGAAACTTCTAAACATTTTTTCTTAGTGAATTTGTTGGCATGGTTTTTTTTTATAACTTATGCCTATCAATGTGTTCTTATTGTTAATCATGCACAATAACATTTGGAAATACTCGGACATAATGGCTTGTTTTTGCAAACTCGCCAATCATAAAATTTTAGAAAACCTAAATCTTTATTCTTGAAATAAATGCAATTCAAAAAACGAAACTTTTGCATAAAGGTAAAGAAAATAAATATTGGTTATTATGCATAACCGAAATGCTGATTAGAATACTCTTTTATGATGAAATGCCAAACGTAAATAAGAAAAAAAAATATCGCCATAGTATATTCATATATTTCTTAACTAGAACTCAATATACTTTTCATATATCTTTCATGCAATTCTGTCTAGATAAAACTGCAGGCAATAAATTCATCAAATCTGGAAGTAACTAGAATTAAATATGCTTATGAAGTGTCATCTTTACAATTTCAACAAGTGCAATCGATCTAAAATCTAGTTTGGCTCTTGTTTGAGCTTCTGATCAACACGCAAACCTTCATTTTTTTGCGTGATTAATGGATACGCGTCGCGATATCGGATGTATTGGGAAATAGAATGGGACGAAATTCAGTTTTTTTTTTTGTTTCCCATCGCGTTTGTCTTATAAGAAACAAGAAAAAAAAATCGATCAAAAATTTCTTTTCCACCGTAAGACTTCTGGAGATTACGTGAGCCCGTCAAATAGCAAGATGGAAAAGAGCGTGTTATTCTGAATAAAAGTACCCAGACTTTTTATGCTTTTTATATATAGATTTATTTGCTGTATCGCTGCATTTTTCTTTATAACAAGACTTTCCAGTCCATAGACATCACTTTCAATGTTTATGATGCCTCAATTTTTATTTAAGATTTACGATTTATCGTGTTTGTGACATTAAAAGACACGCTATAGAGGGAGAAAATAATGCGTTTCCTTTTCTTTTGATGCCTTACACGCAGTCTGGCGAGGTTTGAGGAAAATACCTAGTGAAGAAATATTTTCGACGGTTGCATAGAGAAAAGTATGTCGAGTTTAAAAGCGTGATGTTTTACTTTATTAGATATTCATAGAAAAAACAAATAATATTTTCAGTCATGTGGCTTTTATCACCCTTTTTTTATTCTAAATGCATGAACCTCTCACCGTATGTGTATGTGAGAAGTGTGCTTGACGAATATACACTTCACATAAAAATGCAAATATCGTACATTTGGTGAAGATTTACTGCATGACTAAAAATAAAAGAAAGTCATTTAATATTAGAATAAGAAATTACAAAAGAAGGTAGAAATAAGCCTTTAATTTTTTCCAGATGGTAATTAAGTTTGTAATGAAGAAATATCTTGCTTTTTGGTTATCATTTAGGGATATTTTTAATTAATTTAGAATATTTAAATCAATAAACAATTCTTCCAGCGGAATCCTGTATTATATATGTTTTATATATTTATCTGCATACTGAATAAAACTTTGAACTTTTATATTTTTTAAGGTCGAAGTTCCTCATCATTTAAATGAAATTTGTATAAATGTTGATTTTTTTTTAACAATAAAAGTAATGATTGCCCCAAAGGCAAAATGTAGACATTCAATTTTTTTTCATTCAAATGTAATATTTTCATCCTTAGGCTTCGTATCATTAATTTGTTTAACATTATAATTTAATACCTTGGAGTAAATTTAAATAAATTCTACTGCAATAAGGTAGTTGTTTAGGTACGTTTATCACATACGGCGGATTCATACATTAAATTTCTGTTTTGTCAAAAGAATAAAACATCCTTAGTATTCATTATTGCATCATTTCCTTTCTTAAGAACTTTAATGATGGTGAACCACAATTATTTGATGAAATTTAAGTTATAGTTCAGTTTAATTTTTTATTTTCAATATTTTCAATTCTTTTAAATGATTTTATGACTCTACAATAATTTGGAAACTAGAGGGAAATAGAAACATGGGAATAGAAGACTCTATGCCAGAGTAATAATCAGAGGTTGGCAAACATTTCATCATAATGATGGATATTATTCGTCATTATAAATTTAATCTCCACTGCCGTCTGTAACGATGGGTGGAGCTAAAAATTTCCCTCCCCTTTTGATATGCTTCGTTATCGGATGAGAAATCCCAACTTCTGCTTTGGTATCAAGCAACTGAGACAAGTTTTCTTTCATTTTTAAATGGATCGACTTGTCAGTATGCTAATAAAACTAATCACGAATAAAAATTAGTTATGGAATCTTAAACTTCATATTATATTTACATTTTAAAATTATATTGTAGCAAAGATGAATACATTGGGATTTTATATTGAAACAGTTTTAGAGGTCAGTTTTGATATGAATGTTCTTGAATATTATGGATAAGCAGTATCCCGCTGCATTGACACAAAATCTTTGATGTTGTCATATTTACATCGAAAATGTATTACAGATAACGGTAATTTATATATTTCTTAAGCATTGTCTCATGGTGCATGGAATTATCTACTACAACTTTCGTTAGTTATTCAATGACAAATATGTATATCCAAGATATTATTATCAGAAAAATAGCCCATCTAGACGAACAATTTTCTATTGCAAAGTAAGAAATGTAATTGGAAGAGGCTAGATAATAATTTATGAAAGCGTTAAGAAAGCTAAGATAGCGCGATAATTTTTATATGAAAATAATGAAAAAGAAGAGTATAATTATAATCTTTTAAGACATATTTCAGATTGAAGTATTAAATAAATTGTCGTTCGTTGGTTATAGTATAAATTCGACAGTATGAAATGAGAAACTCTATGAATTCAATGAGTCAAACTCAGTTCACTTATGTTTAGCTCTTTTACCTAAGAGAAACCAATGGAACTTGATGTAAAAAAGAGGTAAATGAAGAATTCTTGAATGCAATTTTTTTTCAAAAAAGAAAATATTATGCACAAATATCCTAATACATCTGTTGAAATCTAATCATTGTGCATCTATCATGATGTTGGTAAGGGTAAATTATAATTTATTCATAAAGATACCAAATTTGGTGCATATATACTATGGAGGGTGAGAAAGTACGTCAAGGAAAGAGTTTTTTTTAATTATTAGAATTTTAATTAATTTAAAATTATGTATCATGCCGACGTTTTACAGCAATAAATCCTGAAAATACTAGTGAACAAAAATGTTTTTAAAAAAGATTTTAAAATTGCAAAAATTACCTTTTTAACCGTACCAATTTTTTGCCATGCAATTTTTTTGCTAATTTTTGACAATTTTTATTACTATTGTTTTGTTTGAATTTTAGCAATATATTTTCCCGTTGCAATAAAATTCAAACAGTTCATGATTTTACATAAATATTCAACCTCGTGATTCTCTTCCATTTTTAATGAAAAAGATATTCTGTAATTATCCACGTAGTTCCTATGAGGAATCAGAAAGGGAAGTTACAGCAATGCAGAAGACAACGCGCAAGTAAAAGATAGGCTATCCGAACATATAAGTTTTTACTTACACTTGTCATCATATTAACAACAGCAGAGAAGAGGTTCTAGTTAAAATAGTATGGCTTTAATATCTGTCACAATTTGATCGGTAAGAATACATTGATGAAGAAATCTTGATCATTAAAGTTAAGCATGAGAAAATTAACGGACATTAATCTCAACAAAATATTTACAATGAACTATCTGTTCATCGCAGATGGATAGCATGGGAATAATGTAATATGGACATAGAATTTATTACAGCGTTATAAACCTTCTTATTTGCTATTAAGATAAAATATTTCTAGTTGAACTGAAAAATAACAAGAAAAAGTGCGATAATCCTAAAAATATATTCTATTTCCTACCATTCAATATAGAAAGAGCAATTCAATGCATGTAAAATAAAAACTATCGTCACTTTTTCTCTATTGCAATGGGAAAGAATAGAGAAAGAACAACGGAATCTAAATTGAATCTCTGCATACAAGCAGAATCAAATGAAATAAACTCTGGACAGCATTTCCTTATTTTGAGAGAACACTGGACAGCTTTCTGTTCTTTAGATGAACTAGGCATTAGTGACCTACTTTACTTGTTGTTATGCAACGCATAAGACAATTCCTTCCAATGTGAGTGTTCATGAAATTTCGGGACAACTCTCTGTCTAAGTGGATATCATTTTGCATGTAGTATTTTTTATTAGATTTTATTTATGTTACATGTCACTCAGGAGTTAAAAAGCAGGCAAAGAACATTACAAATATCAGATTTTTTAATGATTATAATAAATGATAATTTTATATTTACGCAGATGCACATTTATTACCTGCTGAGTCATGAAAATTACTAAATTATTAATAAATTAAAATTACTTATTGGTTATTATCAAATACTTGAACTTTTTTTTTAACTGGAGGATAATCAGAGGTAGATTGTTTGGCTAATAGAATTTAACAAATATAGAGCTAGATTTGATTTGACAATACAGAAAAGCAATGCACTAGACTTCATCAGATCTTAAGTCTATTTTGAATCATCTGATTTTTGTCTAAAAACCTAAGTTATTGTGAATATCAGAAAACTGATTTTAAGGAAATGATTCTTTCTTCTTGATTTAGAATATTGATACAAATCTTTAATATTGTTTCCCTGCGTATTAATATCACAATTAAAAAGAGGTATTTTTTTATAAAATATTGATAGCGTTCATATCAATGGACCCCAATTTTGGCAGTTAACCCGGCGAACAATTGACTACAAAAATCAAAATTCTTAATACGATTAAGATAATATCTGTATTAGGAGCAGACAAAAAAAATCTACCCCTTATCATAAAACACTTACATAAAAGCGAGAGACCTAAAGCGAGTCACTTTAGTGGATTCTGTCTTTGAAGTGTTGATCGCAGAATGAACTCTCTAGTTTTTTTACTGCGAATGCTATTGAGCTGTACTGCTGTTTGATTAGTGATTTACGAAATGATAATATGCGTTTTATTTTTCTAAATATTTTGTGAACGTTTCAGTTGTTTTGTGCTATCTGCGCTTCAATTTTTTTGCGGAATGAAGAATCATTATCTCTTATCGAGCGTATGGGATTTATTGCCATGCATATTCAAAGGATGAATTTCCATAACAACATCCACAAATACACATTCTTCTAGGAGACGTAATTATGCCATTGATTTATCCAATATTTCACTAATTAACTTTTTGATTGATATTAGAATACAAAAAATGAGGGAAGATAGAATATTTCATGCTCAAACTTCATATAATATCCTTTATTACTTACCATAATCTAGCTTTCTTGTGACTTGTGTAAATTAAAAGGAAATCTTTAAAATCGATGCTCTGAGTTTTCGAGCCTGCAATTGACGTGTTGAATAGAGAATTGAATTGATTCTGTAAATCGCATTAAATATGGACAATTATAGATTTGCTATGATAATATGAGAGGTTCTGTTCTATTCTTTATTATTTGCGCCATTTCATGTTTAGCGAATGCTTTTTATATTAGAGACCTCATATTGAACTTTCAATTCTTTTTCACAACAAGGTATTTCCTTCCTTTCTTAGCCCATTTCTAAGTATTTATATTCCTTATCATATTTAAAATTTCCTCGGAGTTTAGTGTATACATGGTTAATTAAATGACGCGATTTATCAACGAAAAACTGACTATGGCAATAATAAATCTCAAACAAGTATGCGTATTTATTTCAATGTACGAATGAATTTACTAATGCCATCAATCAAAATTATTCTTGATAAATTGGGCAGTCGTAGAATAGACACACACCCACACACACAAACGAAAACCTTTGGAAAAGATTTTGAAATTCGAATAATACATATACGCATCTCAGAGAGCAGACGAAAAAAGAAACAGTTTTGTATACAAGATATGTGAAGCGCATTTTACTGCTATTTATTGACACCATAATGCTAAAAATGAACAGATTAAACATTATTAATGACAGCAGAGATCTATCTAAGAGAAAGACGAAGAAAAAAAAAAGATGATCTAAGGAAAAACGAGAAGTATGAATTTTTATACATGTATTGATAAAGAAAGATTCTGACAACTTAGAGCATAATGTTTTTACAAACTGCATAGGGCGTATATAAAAAGAATGTATTCAAAAGTAATTTTCCAAAACAGACAATCGTTTTTGATTGCTAATTTTATGGAAATTATTAAAAAAGAATTAACTAATAAAATATTGTTTTCCAAAAAGTGTATGAAAAAAAAATCTTAATAAATATTGGAATACACGGATAACATTAATTGACAAACGGATATGGACTTAAATATATGAAAAACTAAAAATCGGACATACACATAGAAGATTATAGTAATTTATTAGTAGTTTCAAACAAATGTGTATTTTTGTTAAAAATTTATTATTGGATAATCAGGATTTGGACTGATAATTGACATAATTTATTTTTGCATGTATATAAATAGCTCTGAGTTAAATTTATATAAGATTAGAAATTTAAAAGCTCGTATACGGGTTGTTAAAGAAACCAAACATCTTTTTATGGATAAGAACCAAAATATAGAAAATCCCCAACTTCAGTTTTAATCAACAAATAACACTGAACGATGTAATCAATTGTTCAAAACTTTTCTTTATCTAAAACACGGCGAAAGAAATGACAGGTGTTCTGGACGCACATCTCTATACAAATCGAATTGTTGGCAGACGATTTATTTCGGGTTTGTTGAAGAAATATTCAAAGGCAGGTGAGAGAGGAAAAGCAGCATCATTAAATGCAGTATGAAATGCATACAGGCATCAAAGATTCCATGGTTGTGTTGTGAGACAAAAACTTTTGTGGGTAAAAACAGTCGTCAATTGTTGTCCTCTTTGCCCAACAAGTAAGTAAATTAAACCAAAGAGTTCTTAAAAATATTATTTTTTAGATTGAAGTAAAAAGCTGTATTTCTTGATCAAACAGACAACAGGAAACTAAACACAGAAAAGCACTCAAGAAATTTACTGCCAACAATGAAAAATAATAGAGGAAGAGTGGTTGTTTGGAATTTTATGAGCACTCCTGTTTTCTGTATATAATTAGATTTACAATGATATTTTGAAAAAAATATTTTACAATACTGTATGCGAAGAGTTTCAAAAACAATTACATTTTCATGCACACAGCCCTAAGTAAATCTATGAAAATTATATATACTTTTGAAAAGCTCGAGGCTTGGGATTTCATTCTTCCTCAGTCATCTGATCTCAATTCTTTTGAATATTTATGATAAACATTTGATCAAAATATTAGACCCAGAAAAACGTATCACAATAATTACATAATTGCTACTCCTAGAGCAAAAATGAAGCTCCACATTTTCCTCAGAGTTTGTAAATTTGAATGAATTACTGGCAAAGAGACTTAAAGAAGTTGCTTTTGGTAGAGATTTCACAGTAAAGTATTTATTTTTAGAAGCATTAAATATAATCTACATTTTAAGAATACTTTTTATATCACAAGATCACGGATTGTGTTTATTTTATAAATTTAATCTTTCATATATAATTAAGTTCATGTAAATTTTATGCATAGGTAGTAATTTGTATGTATACGGAATTTTGGACATTGGAATTTTGCAACGATTTCCTCAGATCATTATCATTACATTACGTATACTTTATACTCAAGCTAATTGTAATCGATTTATGCTCAATGAATTTTTATGAATTATTTTTGTTTAAAAAGTTAGTATTATGGGACTTAAAAAGCATTGGTGGGTGAAAAAATGAGCTCATGTTACAAATTAAACGATAGATGTATATTATCTTCATTTCATTTGTAAAACATGGTGATAAATAGTATAATTTTTATTTATTTTACGTTTGAAAACCTAAATTTGAAAATTACTTCTAAAATCCGCTCTAAACTGGTGATTAATTAGCAAAAAAGGTAAGGAACATTTCTTTGAATAAATTATATTAGTCCCTCACCGCATTTTGGAAGTATAAGTATTTAAAATTCTGAATTTAAGTGTTGAACTTTCATAACAGAAAGAAAATTTTGCAACAGCTGTGATGAATCAAGCTTCTACTTCTTTCTAACAAACAATTCAAATCAACCAGATTAAAAATTCAAAAATTACTCATAACTAAATTACATTACAATGAAAAGATTGTAGAACACTATTCCATTCTTTTAATACATTATTAACGCAGAAATATTCGAAATTTGATAAATATTTTATTTAGTATTTAGCTTTCTAACTGCGTTTTTAACTTTATATAAAACCTATTGAAAGTAAAATTACAAAGTATAGAATTCTGAAGAATAGATTGCTTTTTGAAAGAGGGTGATTAAAAATTGTTCATCAGCTTAACATTTTGTTAATTAGTTTAATGCAATTTTTTGCCTCTAACAATTTTTTTAACTCTGATTATTAAAAATTAATACTCCCATTTTTTTTAATCGCTAATCAAGGTATTCTTTTCCAAGCAACTCGTTTTCACTCAAACGTTACATTTCAAACTGCAACATATGTTAAAATAAACGAACATATTTGAAACTCCAGCTACATAGAAATTTAATAAATATTATATTAGTTAAATAGGTTTAAAGGGGTGTTTATCTTACTAATGTAATTTATGTAAAATTCATGTTGCTGTTAGCAAGATAAAGCACTTAACTCATGTCTATAAATAGAATATTTAATACCCATCAAACAGGAGGTAAAACGTCGCAGGGCTAGATGCGAAATTAGTATTCATCTAATTAACTGAATTTTCAAGTATGATAAATCTGAAAAGCTTTAAGTAATGGACAGTCATTAGCATATTTAAATAACTAGCTATTATATTTAAAGACAATGTAAAATTGCAAATAATCCTCTGGGATTAATGTCATATTTTTTCTATATTTTTACAACTAAAATCAGAGGATTTATTTTAAAATACTTGTATATTTAAACAATATGGCCCAGTTTCTGTATATTATCAAAGTAAATGATGACCGGTCGCCTCAAACAACAAAATCGATTTTAAAGTCGGGCAGAAAATAACCATCACCATTTCATGCATCAAACCCTCACATCAATTGTCATTATTCTATGATAGAATTGATTCATTCATTAATAGTTTTAAAACGAGTTTTACATCATAAATGACGTTTTATATTTAAAAAAGAATCAAAAGCTTATGGATTTTTGTTCAATTTCAAATTGAAAAAAAAAGCATTGCAAGTTTCTGCAACATCTAATTTTTCATTGATAATCATGAATTTTACAAAATACAGAATGCTATTGTGATTTTTCCGGGCATTTGCTTTTTTTTAGTATTCAATGTCATTATTTCCTTTTTCAAAATTATTTATAGTTCATTATTAATTATATTTCTTGAAATAAAGTAATTCTCATTCAATCTGCCATTTTTCACTTCAAAGATATTTTTATAAATATGCTCATTTTTGGGGAATTCTATTATTATATGCTATTTGTAATTATAGTTGGATTTCAGACACAGCATCATGATGTTTATTTAGTTATATTATTTTATCTAGTTCACAATACTAAATGAAATCCACTAGGAATTCTATAAATATTCTTATTATTATGAATTCTAAAATAAAAAGCAAATTTGTAATTGCATTTAGTCTAGAATTTGCAAATGCTTCGAACGATCATTTCTGAATAAGGATGAAAGTTTAATTTTTCGAAAGTTCTCCGAGATCTAAGCAGACGATTTGGGAAACTGTTTAGATACTTTATTATCTCTAATTGACAGTAAAGAGCAGGTGTTTTCTATTCCGTAGCTAAGTGTCTAGGACGGGTTTCGTAAAACGGGCAAGCTATGGCCTTGTGTTTTAAGTTGCCCTAATAGGAAGTGTAGAACTGTTTGCTCTTACTCAACAGTTTGAAAGTTGTTTCTACTAGATTATTAGTTATACTACTTCTCTGTCTGTTAATTCCATAGTTGGGATAAATTAAGACATCCCGAATTTATTGAATTTATTCAGAATTAGTTAGAAACATGTTTAAGATAAATTAGTGGTTTATTTAAGAGTTTTGTTATTTATACTTTTATTACGATATAAATCTATTCATCTAAAAATAGCAATAAGTTTTCCTCAAATTATTATTAAATTGTTTATATTATCAATAAAACAGATCTAAACCTAAATCATTGATTTAATAATATAAATAAGAAAGTTATGCCAGCTCAAATTACAGGTGGTAAATTATCAAAGATAAACTCTTCTTTCAGGAAAGGTTTTAAATTTTCTGTAAAAGGAGTTAATCTGTGAAGTGTTCATCTATGATCTAGTTCTATTTTACATAAAAAGTTTTAACTTTTTCTTTTCTGATTTATTTTAATATGGTTAGTCTTACCTTGCCTTTTCTGAAATTTAACAAATCAAGGTAGAAATTTATTTATCAAGAATTTATTCATTTAAGCCGAGGAATTAAATATTAGTACTAAATTTTGAATTAGAGTTTATTCAACAAGAAAAGGGCTTAATAATTTTAACAAGAAATATGAATTTGTATGTACGTATGTCACAAAAAATGACAACAATTTGCTAACATAAAGAGGTGAATTTTGTTGTTGTACTTAATTTAATGCATTAGGAACTGAAGAATAATTTTCTCTTTATGAGGAGTTTGATAACTGTTTTCTGACAGAATATTAATTATTCTAATTATTAATGTTGCTCAAATTACAAATGTGCAACTCATAAATTATTCGGTTAAACTAAAGAATGTTAATATTATAGTTATTTATGAAAATATGCTTTTATCCAACACCAACTTGGAAGGAATAATATTTTTAATAAGATATTTAATTCATATTCTTAATGTAAATAAATAATTGATGCTTAGAATGGTGAATTATTTATTTTTATTTTTTGCCATATGTTTGATGTTAATCATTTTGAACTGAAACAGTTCATGTAATTTAAACGTTTTTTAAGCTGTATTAGCAAGAAATACCTGAGGAGTACCTCAGTTTGTTGAATTAAAAAAAAAGATTTGGCACAGTTGTTATATCTCTCTCTTTATATATAATAAAGTGCATTTATAATTTAAACTATTTCTTCAAACATACACGGCATTTATTTACTCAAAGGATTTATAAATAAATTATTAAGCCGAGGGTTAATAATTGCAACCAAGGAAAAAAATTAGAAGATAATTTTAAGAAAAGCCACTTTCCTTTGAGAGTAGTCGAATAAGATACTTTTTCTTAAAGAAGTGTTTTATAGATTTAAGAAGTCTGTACTTTGAGGACTTAAGCAATAAGCAAGGAATGGATGGTTACTTAAAAATGCTTTTTTTTTATCAAAGGGAATTATTTCAAATGGTTAAATTTAAGAATAAATCACCTTGCGTATTAAAAACTGTTATATATTTACATATTAAAAACCGTTTCTGAATGATGTCATACAAATTTTCTTTTTACATGAATATGACATAATAAAAGTTAGATACGATGACAAAAAAATTAATGAAATGTGCCTTTATATTGAAAAAAATTTCAGCCACTTTAAACTTAAGTATAGTAAAAAACTATTTTAGTTTTTTAAAGTTTTTCATACTGTTTATAAAGTTCTCGAATTTTTATAAAGGAAACCTTCATTCCTTTAAGAAATATTAATATGATTTTTATATGTCTTTCTACAATCTTCAATAAATATTTTTCAACGTGGCAAAAACCTTTTAAAATAATCCAATTAAAATGAATGCATTGCTTTAATACAGAATAGTGTATTAAAATAGTGCATTCACAAAATAAAAAAAAATATTCGTTATCTCTATTTAAGAATTAAAGAAGTTGATATCTGTTTCCGTTTATGAATTTTAAAAAAACCTGACTAAATAAAAAAATAACTAGCTCTAAAGTACATTTACGCAAGACATATCAGTTTGTACTAATTATCTTCAAATTATTAATGCATTCCGTTATGCTTTCTTTTTTTTGCACGTTATTCATTGGCATGATCTATGTATTATAATATCTTGTTGACGAATGAGACTTCATGTTATTAAATATGTTATGAGTTATATATTGTGATTTGGAAGTTATTTCTTACCGAAAAGCATAAAATTTCACAATATTATTCCAGAAAAAAAATGTGAAATTCAAATAATTGTACCAACAATTTTATTCTGTTGCTAAATTTATTCCAATGCTATTTTCAAAACTGAAATATGAAAGAAAAATTTGAAGGGTTATGTTGAGCAAAATGTTTGTCTGCTATTGAATCATGAAATTAAAGAGTCTGACCTTAAATAAAGTCTCATAGATAAATTTCAAACTAATTAATATCTTGGCAATAATCATAGATCTTTCATTATTATTAAAAAATAGCCAAGAACAGTTAGATATCTTAAATGACGATTCTGACTTCAAATAGAATATCATATAGCAGCAAAGTCAAGTATGGATAAATTTCAGGCTAATTTATATACTGGCAATTATCACTAATTCTTCAGTGTTGGAAAGGAAAAAGATTAGAAAACAATTAGATATCTTCAATTAAGAGACCTTACTTCGAATAGTTTTTCAAAAGCAAATTTCAGGGAACGAATACACTGATAAATTACCACAGATTTCAGGCTAATTTATATACTGGCAATTATCGCAAATTCTTCAGTGTTGGAAAGGAAAAAGATTAGAAAACAATAATATATCTTCAATTAAGAGACCTTACTTCGAATAGTGTTTCAAAAGTAAATTTTAGGGAACGAATACACTGATAAATTACCACAGATTTCAGGCTAATTTATATACTGGCAATTATCACAAATTCTTCAGTGTTGGAAAGGAAAAAGATTAGAAAACAATTAGATATCTTCAATTAAGAGACCTTACTTCGAATAGTGTTTCAAAAGTAAATTTCAGGGAACGAATACACTGGTAAATTACCACAGACTCTTCATTATTAGAAATAAAAATAATATTCCGATATCTTAAGTGAAAAGACCTGATTTCAAATAGAAAACTACAGACAAATTTCAGGATAACGAATACAATGAAATTATTACAGATTCTTCATTATAAAAAATAAAAAAGAATAAAGAGCAATCGAACATATTATTTTAAGGATTTTGACATCTCATAGAGCATCGTAGACAAATGTTAGGGTAAGGAATATATTGACTATTATAACACAATCTTCAATATTCGTAAGCAAGAACAATTAGACATCTTAAATCAGACATCCTGATTTAAAGTGGAATATCATGTAGAAGCCTGATTTAAAGTGGAATATCATGTAGAAGCCTGATTTAAAGTGGAATATCATGTAGAAGCTAAGAAAAACATAGACAAATATCAGGTTGGATGCAATACTAATTATAACAGATTGTTTATTATTCGGAAAAACGGTTTGACATCTTAAATTAAGAAGGGTCCTGACTTCCAATAAAATCTCAAAATAAATTCCTAGGTAACGAATATATTGGTAATTGTCATTATTCTTCAATTTTATCGAACGAAATAAATCAAGAATATGGCTGATAAACAAAAGTACTTAAAATCGCATTTAAATGCGGCATTTACATATTTATGTTATTAATAATTATCTATTATTTCAGATATTTATTTTAACTCATTTTTTCCGATTTTTTTATGAATCTTCCAACAGAAGGTTGACATTTTATTTTTGATCCAAAATATATGAATCATCATAGGAGAAAGTTAAGTAAGATTTCATTTGATTCAGTTTGATTTGTATTATCTGAAGATAATACAAATATTGGATAGCTACAATGCTTAGATATACTAAACATCTGCGTTTAGTTGAAAAGAGATTTCCACATATTTTCGATTCACAAAAGAATTTCATCCTTCTTCTGTCATGCGGTGTTTAAGAATTCGATTTAAGAGATATATCCACAAATGTCACATATGTAGGCGAAAGGTTAAGAGTTCACATTAAATCTTGCACTACGTTTCAAAGTCCATGCCACATGTCGATTTAAAGTTCTGAGTGAACTACTGAAATGTATCGATCTCATTCTAGGATTTCAAATCATACTTCCTTTGTGAACCGAAAATAATAGGATTGATCGAAAATTCAAACTTATATTCCCAGGAACTTACTGAAGAGATGAAAGACAGTATGCATTAATAGTTTCAGTACTAGAATCTGTGAGATAACTTTCTATGAAAAGTGTAAAAATGGGCTATAGTGGGTGGTATGCTTTAAAAAACATCAATTTTAAGGAGATTAATTTTTTGTTTAATTCTGTCTGTAAAAATCTTTCGATTGATTTTATTTTTAAAGTATTATTCTCATATTTTTTAAAATATCTTAAATATATTTATCGTTAATTATAATTTCTTGCCAAAACGAATATTCAAGAAAGTTTAGATAATAAAGAATTTAAAAAATTGTTAAGACACAAAAATATAAACCTATATTTAATTTCGAAGGATCAAACAAGTTATCAAAAATTTCTTTCCCTTTTAGCTCTTTGATTTCATTTCGATACAAAATTTCCGTATTAAAATTTTATTTATTTCTTATTTAACAATGCATAAATAATAGTGAGATTTTTCATTCAAAGAATATTTGAATGAAAACAGCAGAGGCATCTGGCACTGAAGTCTACCGATACCAAATCTACAGGAATACGTACTATAGATAGAATAAATTACGTACTAGAAATTCAGAATCATATTCTTTTGTTTTCATGTCTTACTAATTGTCTGTCTATTTTCGATTTGGTTCCTATTGGTTTTTGGACCATATTTTCTTTTTCTGCTGGATCTTTTGCATATTATAGAAGTTGATTTGTCATAACATATGAGAAAAAAATTTAGCCCACGTTATACATTTGGCCCAACATAATCAGAAAAGTTTTCCAGCTTATTCAATGAAATCAAATATAAGTAAAATATACGGTTTCTCTTCCCTTTTTATATACAATGCTTTTAAATACAAATATAAATATTCATTTTAAATTAAAGACACATCTTTGAAGAACATGTAATGTTATTATTTGTTATGATATAATTTGCTCTACGATTGGTATAGAAATGTTACTGATATTCTTTTAAAATAATGTTATGAAATTTTTTCAGGGAAAAAAAAAAGGAAAATTCACTGATATATCTGAAGGGATAGAAATAAAGCTCCAAAAATGCAATCTCCTGGAAAATTACAACAATCCTCCGCTGTAATGTATTCATATCGAAAACAAAAAAAGGTATAAATATCACACAGATAAGAAATGCAATGTTATCATCAATAATGTTTTTTGCCCAGAAACTGGGCCACGGCAGAATTCGTTACTTAATCACAATCTCTCCGTACTTGTTTGGATTTCTCTTTCAACATTCCATTGCATCCATGAAAAGCTAAAATCGATTGGAGAAGAAAATGAAATCCGCTTTTCCTTGGCAGAAACTGTAAACACACCGTCATCTTATTTTGAAGGTAAATTTGATTTTGCAGATCAATTTGGACATAAAAAGTAAGTGGGAGCAGGAAGGAAAGGAAAAATAAATTAAAAGCCATATCTCTATAGAATAATAAAAGATTGCGCTTTATCAAAAAATAAAAAAAAAGTTTTAGAAGAGTAAAAGCTTTCCCCAAGAAGACTTAACTTTCTTCTAGATAAATATGCGCATTCTTGAAATTTCAATAGCAAAATTTTTAACTGCTGCTTTTGAATTTGAATTTGTAATATAGGTAGATACGTTTATGGGTCAAGTATACAAAACTTATTAAATTGATGGAAATTAGGATCCAATTCTACAAGGAGCACGGGGGTTGAAGATTCTGTATATTGTTCCGAGTATTCAACGATCAAGTAAATGTTTTGTTGTATATCTTTGATCTACTCTAGTAAGGACCAAAGTTTATGTTTTGGTAAAAGGTCATCACGGAAAAAATAAATAATGCTAGCTTTGACCACATTAAATTATCGCATAGTTTTTATTTAAAAATTAAACGAAGTATAGTTGTGTAAAATGATTTGAAATTAGAGTTAAAAAACACAGAATACTTCAGTTTTAACTTATGCAAAGTTATTATCCATAGGAATCTCACTAAATCATTTATTTTGTCAATTGTTAATGTAGAATATGTTGATATAATCAATGATCATTTCGGGTGGGGTGTAGGAAGAGTTATCTCGGGCATTGTGTAACCTATATCACATTACATAATAAGGTCATCAGGTGTAATCTAAGTTCTTTATTTTTAAATTAAATTTGAATGGGTTGATTATCTGATGTGTGAAAAATAATAGTATCGAGGAAGAAAATTTTTCAAGGTGCATTTTACAATAGAAAAGAGGTACGCCGTCATATTAAAACACAAGTCAACATGTTGTTTGTTACCAGATGATAAGTATAGTTATGCTTGTCTTCCGACAATGACACCACGTGAATTGACTGCATTTACTTCAGAATAAAAGGATTATTGCAAATAGGATGATTGTAATAAAATCATATTTATTAATAGCTTATGTGAATATAATATTTTATAAATTATACATAAGGCAGTTGGAAGTGAATTATAAGATTTTGCGGCATTTTAGTCAGTTTTTAAAAATATGTTTTTCGATCTTGTCTTCAATACTGTTATGAGATAGAGTGCTTTCATGCACCTCATAATTCTTTTGAAGGATAAGAAAAGAAACGAAATATTTTGGGTTATATTGTGTAGAGGCTCATTTTTATTTGACTTTAGGGTGGAAAAATATATCTAAAATTATCTTAGAAATTTAAAATAAAACTGAACTTTTAGATTTAGCGATCAGACTTCAAAACTCATGCTCCTGCTTGAATTAGACTCCGAAACATGGAAAAACAATTTAATAAAATTTTGATTTTTTAAAAATTTGCCAATAATTTCTTTCTAATTTATCTCCTAATATGCAACATATGTTCCTTGTTATTTTTTTATTTCAACAAATTGCTAGAATATACTATGTAGGAATGTACAAAATCCGTACGGAATTTTTTTCCTCATAAATCTGCTTCAGAAAAAGAAACATATGAAATAGATGAAGCAGACTTTTAAGATATATAAAGCGAATGCAAAATTGCTTTGGTGCGGTTTCTTTTTCAATTTTTGGAAGCCAGATGTTTAACTTGATATTTGTGATTGCTTCTCAATGATCTTGAAAGTCTAAGGCAAGTTCAAAGTTTAAAGAATTTTATCTAAATAATAGTTATTCTCAATTTACGGGCTTAAGAAAACCGAAATAGTATATATTGTTGCTAGAAACTTAATCCTTTTAAAAATATTCTATGTATCTAAAAAAAATTTAAAAGCCTCCATCTTCAGTTGTACGGTGAAGAATCCAACATTCTCAAAAACGAATCAAGATACTTTGTTCTTCAAGAAAACACGAATGAACAGGTAATAAAACACAGCCTAAACCTACGAAAGAACAGCACTTGCAGTAAACAGCAGCACACAAGCAGCAAATCTATAACAAGCAACCGAAACAGCAGAAAGAGCTCAGAGAGAACTCTCAGGAGAGAGACCTCGCGTAAGTACTCAGCTCTAGTCTCATGTGTTATTTTTGCAAGCTGGATTTTAGGTTTGACTCTGTTTTTGGCAAAGAAGCGTCAAGAAATCGAGTCCTAATGGTGCTATCGCGAAGATTCTGGAATATTCAATTTCATTTTTGTCGTCAAAGCCGCGAAATTAATTGCTAAATCACAAAATGATTGTGAAATTGCCACGAAGGCCGCAGATCATAAACTCCGCACTGAATTATCAGCTATTATAATATCTGTAAAACTATTTTTCTTATCAGGAGACATACAGCGCAGGAAAGCAATATAACAAATTCGTAGCATATGCGCTAGATTTCATAGAATTAGAAAATCCTTATTTTACTTTTTTGAAATAATTTTATTCATTTTATGTGTAAAATTATTTTGGATTTAAAAGCAATTATAATTCTTTAAAATGATATGATGCAATCAGCAAATTATTAATTTAAAAGAGCCATTATTTCCTGTTGTTTAGCATAAAGTTTAAGAGTTTAATACAATTTTTTCACTTACTTATTTTGATATATTTAGAAATAATTATTTTTGAAATCCCAAATTATTACAGTTGACATAGACATTATTCTCATTGCATAACTATCATGTCACTTCTATTTACTGTTTCAGGGGATTTATTACGATAGAAACGCTATATATGCATTTTTGATCGTCGGATTCTAATACAATAACGGTAAACATAGACAAAGATTTTTTTTTTATATTTGATTCAGAATATGAAAAAAAATTAATGACTTTCAACGGTTTTTATAGGATATAAATAATCTTTGTATGTTTTTGATATATATGTTTGTATTTTATTTTATACTTTTACATTTTTCAATAACGGTTTATAAGTAGAATAAAATTCTACAATTCTTTTAGTGTAACAAGCAAGAAGTTAATCTCTTTCTCAAACGACTGCAGATCCAATGGACTTATGTTGCATACAAAAGGAAAACTATTTTCTAACTATTACGTAGAATAGCGAAACATAATTTGAAATATTTCATGTTTACTGTCAGATAAATAAAAAGTTAAGACTCTTCTATATTTGGAATTTTACTGCTTGTTTTTTCGATACGTGGGTGCATTTTTGCATCGTAAACGCTTTATATAGCAAAAGTTCTCAACCTTTTCAAACCCACGAATGAGAAAATCGCAGATATTTTACTTCGCTTTAGTGTGTTTACTTCGATTTAGTGTGTTTAAAGTAGACCCACATTTATACAAAACTTTAATTTGCGAACTTACTTGTGGTTGTGGGTGCAGATTCCGTTGAATGAAAACGAATTTTTATTTCTTATTACCGACGACACCACGCTTGCTTCCTTTCTTAAAATACCATCTCACGTCTTTTTTGTTCAGTTTTTCATCCAGTGGCGGCCTAGAAAAAATACGAAAAAAGGAGACTGAGAGATAAAATCCAGAAATAAATAACGTCTGACGCAGAAAGAAATTTTAGAACGAACGCTCTTCAATTGATGGTATACGATTGCAAAGGAAAAAAAAGGTTGAGAAGATTTTTAGGGATAATAGAATATCCCCCTTCCGATGAAATTGTTCAAAAATACAAATGAGAGCATTAAAATATTCAAATTAAGTCGTATTTTTATATTTTCTGAATAAAGTCTAAATTCTGTAAACAATACTGCGTGATATTTAAAATTTATTTATTTGTAAATCTTAAGAATAAATAAAAAATATATTTGCATTTTTACCATATAAATAATATTTATTAACATATATATTAAAAACTTAAGGATAAATCCGTGTACATTTTAAGTGAAGTATTTATATTTAAGTATTTATATAAATCGCTGTAATAGAGTCACCTACTTAAATTTATGAAAGAATTGAGACATATCATCACACCTTGATAATAGGAAAACTATCCAGTGAATGCTCATCAAATTAAATACATAATTCAAATTCTGGTGATTTAAACATTCTAAAAAAGTTCATTCTGAGCTCTGTATTTAAATATTTTTTCAATATACTTTTATTCAATGTTGCATAAATATACATTCTCTTGTAATAATTTTTTTCACTGTGATTGAGTTAACTGCTAGAGTCTACCTGCCTTTCTTCTAATAGAAACACAAATATATATCCAGTTCCCTTGAAAGCAATCGAAGAAGGTAATTGCTCCCATATGCAGTAGCTAATACAATTTCTACTTCAATTGCTAAAACGCCACACTAAAAAACAGAAGATACTACATATTTAAAATTTTATCATTTGCCCATGACTCGCGGATTGGTTTATATATGCTATTTCAAATTCTCGTGATTGGAATCATCATGAGAACTCTACTGACTTTCTAAGGAATACCTTAGTGTACATATCTTATAACTTTAAGCGAGCAATTCTTGTATATATATAAATTTATTTATTTATTTATTTATTGTATCTCGGAAACGGCTCTAACGATTTGGATCAAATTTTATATTTAAAGTTTTGCTTTTTAAGATCATCTATATAGGCGTCTTTCCTGTAAAAAAGCAATTTTACACACATTTTTTTAAAGTAACTATTATAATAAGTATATTCAACTTCGAAGTGTGGGCATTGCAGTTTAGTGGTCTGAACAACATGAATGACGCGTGTGTTCCGGGTCCTCGATTTGAGTTGCGATTTTTGCTTTATTTTTTTATGTATTTATATTTAATATTTTAGGTTTATAAGTTTATCTATATAGGTGCTGAAAAAACACGATTTTCCACACACATACACAAAAGAAACATTTTTTTATAACTAACCATTAGAGCCTTTTTCTATCTGCCCTCATGCTGACCATTGCCATATAGCAGTGGTTCTTAACCTTTTTAAGCCGCGATCCAAATTTGAGAATTTGAGAACGATGATTTTTTTTTAACTTACAAATTTTTTATTTACTTTTTTAATAATAAAGATAAACAAAAGTACTTTTCGATCCAAGGAAAATGTAATTAATAATCAAGTGTTTTTAATAATTTTTATTGACCAAATTAAAATATATTTATAACTTTTTGAAAATAATTGACATTTTAACTAATTCATAAAAAAAAGAAATATCAATACATATGTTAAGTCTTTTAAATTTTAAATGCAAGTCATACAGTTTTAATGAGAACCTTGTGCTTGAATACATTTTGAAAGATCTTCAAACCTCGGTTGAATGCTCGTCAAGGAGCACCTTATATCTATTTCAGGATTTAACTTGTTCCGGTAATTGTTTTTGATTACACACAGAGCCGAAAAACCAGCCTCACACATATATGTTGTTGAAAAGGGCAATAATACTTTTAGGGCTTCTTTAACAATTATTGGCTTTTCGGTTTTTAATTTTAACCAGAAAGCACATAAAGATTCAGTGTTTTTGTAGAAATTGTATCGAAGTGCTTGGTCACTTTGTATTTCTATTAATTGTTCTTGAAATTGATTAATATTAACAAATTCCTCATGCAAATCACTTACATCAAAACTAAATGGCATTCGAACCCAATTATATTTGAAAACATCGTCTGCAGGGAAATATCGATCAAAGTCTGCTATTAGTTTCTCTAATTGATTAATAATAATTTTCTGTATTTCAAAATCTGTGATATCAATATTATTGTCTTCAACAAGTAAATTAAGAGTCGGGAATGAAGCAAGTTTCTTTACTTCAACCTTATTTCTCCACACGTACTTTTTTTGCTCTCGCTTTTTAATCAGCTGATATTTTTTGATCTTGTTAATCACATTCATTTTCGATTGTTGATATTTATTCAAGTCGTCATTTCTAAAATGTTTGAAATTTGGTGTATTACTGACTTTTTTGGTTCGACTCAGCGCGACCTAAGAAATATGCTTCGCTACCCAATTTTGGGTCGCGACCCATAGGTTAAGAACCGCTGCCATATAGCACCATCTCGGACCCGATTTCATCATGGTAAAATTGAGTGTCAGTTCAAAAATATAAGTAATAATAGATAAACAGAGAAACGAATGCTTTAATATGGCAGATTGTTTCGAATAACATGTTAAACTAAATGTATTCATGATTTCTTTAATTTAAATGACCAGTTCATACGTAGATAAGATTGAAAAATATTGATATGTAATCAATAGGCGATTCGTATCTAAATAGTTTCTCCGAAAAAAGACAATTTTACAAAAAGAAAAAAAAATGCTATGGGAAGTCTGGTCTTCCAGTATTGATAGAAATGAATATTTTGTAATTGTTTCGCAAGTGTAAAAGCTAATATAATTTTCACTAATAACAATCATTAATTCACTAATAGCAAGCTTATTCTAACTGTAATAATTCACTAATAATAAGATTATTCTATTTGTAATAATTCACTAATAACAAGTTTATTCTAATTGTAATAATTCGCTAATAACAAGCTTTCTTTTCCCTGTGGTGCAAATAACGTATATAGTAAGTTTCAACAAATTAAGTCCATTAGAACGGTTTCTATATAAGTCTTAGTAATTGAGTTCACTTTAATTACACCCACTCTGTGTCTTTAAAATTTATATAGCAATTGCCTGCTGCGCAATGAAACTTTGAAATCAGGACATTTATTTCAGTTCATTAGGATTATTTGGGGATAATAAAATCAGATAGTTATTTAATTTGATAGTTAATTTTTCTTGGAAAAATCCGATTAAATAAGTCAGGTAATAATATTTTTTCAGTCAGGTTGAAAGCAGTCAAGCATATTTTTTCAATCAGGTTGGTTGAAATCTACAATTTAGGTAATAAAACAGTATGCTATCTTTCTTTTAATTATCTATTCTTGTTTTTGAGTTTTCCGGTAGATAGACTTCACAAATATCATTCATCCAGTCCGCTGCGTTTGTTGTTTACAATTTCATACTAAGACATATAGACATAATTTCAGAACTAGTTTCTCGATCTCAGAGAAATTGAAAACATTCTCCAAAAAGCGGAAGTAAAATTTTTGAGATAACAATAATTTTTATTCCTACAGGTTTTATTTCTATGTAAGAACAAAATATTAATCCTTTTAATTATTAAAATTAATTACATTGTTTAGTTACAGCTTTCATGATTACATTTTAAGCAAGAATTATATTTTTACCTCTTAGCTATTTTAGTGATTAATTATGAATCCTTTATATCATATAAAATAGCTTCATAAATTTATTTTCTAGAATTATATATTATCTTTCATGAAAGTTTTCGGAGTACTTTGTTTTTTCAGAAATTTATATCAATGGTATCTATTATGGATAAAGTAAACCCTCTAAATATTTTTTGCGATCATTAATTCTCATAATCTGATTTCTACCATGAGAGTTATTATCTTATTCTTAGACAACGAAAATTTATTTACCGAAATGCTACTGCGGCTCTAATCTAGCTCTTATCTAAGAGTTGAAATTTTGATGTACTACAAAATTACATTTGAATTTTATGATAAACTGAGATTCCAATCAGCGAACATGAAGTTAATGGTAATTTCTTTTTATTTACGTTAAGTGCAAGTACGCTGGTCACATACCTGGGAAATAGGGTCCCAAACTTATAGCCCTCTAGGATCAAAACCGAGGCTCTATCATACAATGCTGCAATAATAATATCAAAATTTAAACGTATATGACGCTGTCTTTATGTACGAATAGTGTTATTGATTATTAACTTCTAAGTGATGGCAGATATATTGCTCAGTAAAATGAAACAATTACTCTTGTGGTTTGAATTTCATCTAATGAAAGTTTCAAAATCATCTCCTCCACTCTCCCCCTTCGCCTTTCTGCTGATTGGCCCATCTACAAACTCGGCTTTTCACTCTTCCTGAAATTTATTTCTTATTGGTCCAAATCCAACTAAAGTTACTCTAGCTATCATGTTCACAAAATAGCATGGACGAAAGTTTATATCCATATACATCATTTATATATAAGGAGGAGAAAACAGAAACAACTGGACTCAGTAATCTCCATATAGATGCTTTGTACATGACAAAAAAAATCTTGATAAGTTTTGCCATGGTGACTTCGGTCGTCTGTTTCTGAGACATTAAAAGTACGCCGTGTTCTTAATTCGTTAGTGACATCTCTTTTTAATTCGTCATCGCATTGAAAACAGAAACGAAATGAGTCAGAGTTTTTCCCATTTGTATGAAGACCTATGACACACTGTATGCGGTGTTTTTAAGGCTGGATTGAAAAAGGAAATAGAAGCAAGACATTCTTATTTGTTTTGATTTTTAAAAAATATACCCATCTTTATTCTTTGTACTTTTTACAGCTATCTAATAATGATTCAAAATATTTGTTCTAACTCATTTTGCACAGTAATCCCCGCATCATACGTTGAAGCTGTTTTGATGTTCGAATTAACATCAGAATAACACCCTTTTAATTAATTTAATTTTTTGGGAATAAAGAGTAGTAGCAGGGTGCTACATCATGTTGATACAGAGAATGATTCAACACACAGACAGTTTCCCTCTCCGATTCTAATCTTCCTAAATCCCATAGATTTGAATTAAGAATTTTTAGTATTATTCCGGACTTTTGAGTCATGTGGCATGATTCATGTTTATATACTTTAAGAATTAACAACCATTGCACAAAGATTATAGAACCATGCTTAATTTCTATCACTGTAAGAAAAGAAAGAAAATGCACTCTATTGAATAAATATTGCTAATTTCTTTCTTTTTTTTACCATATACTGTCTTTATTCCTCCATTGATAAATGTCACATTTAGAGAAAATTTAATTAAATAATTCTTTTATTCCCAAATCAAAAGCAAAATTCATTTTTATTGTTAAAAGTTTGCTGAAATCAAGCGAAAAGAATTCAGATCAATAAAATAGCCTTCATGCAATTTATAAAAAAAGCGTTCTTAAAAATTTTATTAATTGCATTAGAACAAGAGGAATCCGTTTATTTGCATAAAGGCATCATTAGAGGCACGAATTAGCTTCAACATCAGATAATTAAGTCTCTAATATTTCAGCTTTGCAAAGGCTTAACGTCGCAAGATGAAACAAAAATTAATTCGAAACGATTCTTTAATTTAATTAAAGAATCTTTTTTTTCGAAACAGTTCATTATTTCTGTTTTATTTCTGAATCTTTTCTAAGAATTTATAAACTTTTTTAATAATTTTTGATGCCGTTTGGGAACGTTAATTACTTTTATAAATTGAACAAACCTAAAAGGTGTGGTAATTATACTTGTATTATTTCACTGAGAAAAATTAGCATATATATATGATGATTTCTCTCACGTTGTGTCTGAAAAAAAAAAGAACTCTGAACTCTTTTTGTATAGACGAATTAATTAACTCATAAAATTGAGAAATCTTAAAATTAGTATGACATTAATTGTTGAATAAAGCAGTTAAATTAAATTATCATAAAGCACGTATCTGAAACACTGAAGCTTTCTTTGTTTGGTCTTTGTTTGGAAATTAACTTATATTAACCGTGGTAATGAAAATTATTAATTTCAAAGAATTATCAATTAAAATAAAAATTTGAATTCATTAGTAATTTATATGCTTTAAAAATTTGAATCTTTGGATTCAGATTTCTGTATCTCTAAATAGCGTAAGCAATTACTCTACATATGATGGACACAGCGTAAGTAATTACTCTACATATGATGGACACAGCGTAAGTAATTACTCTACAAATAAGGATATAGCGAAAGCAATTACTCTACAATCGGCATATACAGAATTAGAAATTATTCTACAGATTTTTTTTCACAAATTCAATGAAGCGTAAGGAAGATTCAACTGAATTTTTCATAACAATTATTTAACAACTAGTTTTTTATTAATTAAAAACATTACATCCAATTATAAATCAAAATGATTAATTTATAATTAAAACAACCATTTCAATTGAATAAAAATATTATCCGTATTTAAATTATTTCATTTATTTGCTACAGAGTTGCCATTCGGAATGGTTAATATTCCTGTGTCACTATGTAAAATTTTTAATATCTTGGGAAAGGTAACTTTTGTCGTTTTTTAAAGCTGCTTGACATATCTGAGATTCTTATTTTGATTTTCGTAAAATTTCAAATCTTAAAAGGATTTTTATTAATGTAATATTATTTATAAAACTATTTTTCGCATTAAAATTTTCAGATATAACATTTTTACTATAAAAATTTTTTCATCCAGTTACTGTATGATGAAATTAACATAGAATAAATTTCTTAAAAAATTATTTGAATTATTCATATTGCGCATCTACCATATTTTTTAAATTTAAAATTATGGTTTAATGGTATCAAAATATCCTTTTGATACAAATATTTTGAAGGGAAAAAGAAAGGAAACATGTTTTCTCTAATTGCAATTTATTTTGAGATGCGTATATCCGATTGCCTCTAAAATTACAAATCTCCTTTTCCTTCATTAGACCATGTTGACTCACGGGATGACAGAACAGGAATGGGAAGTATAACTATCATCTAGATAATTAAAGTTTCTCGGAAATTACCAATGAGAATGAAGTAAATATTTTATAAAGATGACAATTGTTCCAGGCCATAAGTAGAGGACAACTATCTGCTGTTACTATAACCTTATTACTCTTAAGTAAAATTCTAATACAGATAAAAACTTTAATTTTGAATCAATATTAGATCTCAAAACAATAATTGTAATGAGCTTGCGAGTTAAGGCACGACACAGAAATATAATATGGAAATAATGGTTATTAGTTTTAACCTCGGATTCTCCTCTTAACCAGCATTACCAGAAAATTGATATACTGATTTGCGCTTTACCAAAAGATTTCTTTTTTTAAGCAATGGGTTGGTTGATGGAATTTTATCTTCAGCCGAAACACAAATGTGAACCAGAACTCTTTGTGAGATCTCCAGCAGTTTTGATAGCTACATGTCTGTTCTGCCTATGAAAAAATCTAAATTTCTGAAATTATCTTTAATTAAATTGGGATAAGTTGTAAATTCTTATCATAACTCCTTCGAGCACAATGTGGAATTAACTAAATATAAGCATAGAGAACACATAATAGTGAAATGGGCTACCTCAGGCACATCATTTTTGTTACTATTTTGAATAATCCTGCAGATGGTAAAGATGTCTTAATTCTGGCACATGCTATTTATTCATACTGTTACTGCATTACTTCTTCCGTCACGGGGGTTCTTTTTCGATTTGATGGTCGATGCAGAAATAAACAGTCCTTTAGTAGAAAACAACGACAACGTTTATTTACACGAAGGATACGAGTACACAGACAATAAATATTTACAGCCGAGACGAAGACAGGTAACACACAGCAACACACTACAACACAGTAGTCCACAAGTAGTAATAGGTAGCAATAGCAACACATCACACAAATCTAGACAGAATTCAGCAGGAGAGGGGATTCTCGGAGCTTCTCTCTACGGTCTCCCCAAACGGCTGAAATTCTCCACTGTCTGTTCGCTTTTGCTGTATCCAACTGCCGACTCACTACTACACGACTGGCTACTCCACACACGACACGATGATTTTATTACAATAAACGCCAGGACTCGGTACACAGCAGTTCAGAACTCGTTTGAGCTCCACACAACGCTGGACTATTCCACCGTTGCTTCGTTATCCTCTCGAACGACTCGTTACTTGACTACTACTCTGATTACGGACACGATTCCCGTCTCTCTGGTTATGATTCCGTTTGATGGTTGACTCCGATTCCGATCCTTGAAGCTTGAGACTGTCGTACTTTTATAGTTCTTGGGAGGCGGGCCGAGAACCTTCTGGGCCAATCAAACGTATCTCAGTTCCTATTGGCTGGATTGTTAATATTCTTGAAGTTTCCAGAAATATCTATTTTGTCGCCAAAGTCACCAAATTCGTCGCCAAATGGTCGCCAAGTTTGTCGCCAATCTTTAAGATTGCTGACGCGACACCCGATCAGCACCCACAGGGCTGATCGTAAAACGGTGTTTCCAATAGTTGAACTAACCTTGCTGAGAAGCAATAATCCAGGTTTGTAACAATACATACAACTGCATAATCAAAATCTAATAATTTAATTTACAGGTAATATATCACATTTCACTATTTGATTATGACTCCACATAAGCAAGAATTAACTTGTGCTTCTGTTTTACAGCTGCCTACGGTGGTAATTTCTTTATATAAATGCATTACATCACGTAAGATGATCTTAGAAATTTCTCTTATATAATATATTAACATCCCCGAAATGTTTCAGAATATCTTGCCTTTTCGGAAGTCATCTGTTGGGTATCTAATATGTATAAAGTAAATCCCCAAATAGTTCCTCGTGATCATTAATTCTCATAATCTGATTTGTATCACGGAAGTTATTACTTTGTTCTTAGAGAATTCAAAGGCTTAGCGAAAAGTTCTTGCGGTTCTAGTTTGGATCTCATCTGTTAGATGAGAAGATTATTCAGCTACGAAACTTTGGGCTTAATATATAATTACTGTTAACTTCAATGATTAAGTTTTCAGCTCGAGAAAAGTTTAAATTAACTTATTATTCTCAGTTGATATGAAAGAAACTCACGCTGTAGTAATGATTAATTTCGATAAAAATTTCTATGATTGATAAAATAAAAAGACTATTATAGTAATCTGTATACAGAAAAGTTATTATGCATGCAGCTTAAAAAAGTTCCACAATTTTTTTTATTATTTTCATTTTAATAGTTTTAGACTAAATAATAATTTAATTAAAAAATTTTAGACTAATTATGTTAAAGTTAATGTGCATCTCGCATCTCTTGAAGCAATGTTTTTCGAAAAGAGAATAGGAAGAAAGAGTCTGCATTTTATTTAAAAGTAACTATGACAATACATAACTTTTGATAGTAAATTCTTTTTATTCTTTTTTTATTTGTCTTTTTTATAGTGCAACGGAACTTGGAAAAAAAAGCGTGTCTTTTACCTCTCATATTTAAATTCTCAAAGTCATTAGCTGTATCACTTAAAATCAATGCTCTATATTGCTCAAACTATTTTCTTTGATAAAAAATGATAAAACAATAGAATTATTAAAAATTATGAGCATTTGTTGTGTTACTAGTTTTCGCCAATAATGTGTTATAATTGTGATCGTTCAATGAAACATACTACGACTTTCAAAAAGTCTGGAAATACTTACAGAAAAATGAATAAAGCTAACCCTGTTTATTGTGTATTTCTTTCGAAGTAACTATGAAGTGGAGTTTTGCACTTTTATCTTTGCTTTCTAAGAGTATAAATGTGGATAGCAAGCCTTCTTTTGCTACCATTTCAAGAACCTTTGTTGCTATACTTAAAAAAAAATTGAAAATCGTTCCTTTTTAAGTAAAGAGGAGA
Organism: Argiope bruennichi; assembly: GCF_947563725.1. Taxonomy (NCBI): domain Eukaryota; kingdom Metazoa; phylum Arthropoda; class Arachnida; order Araneae; family Araneidae; genus Argiope; species Argiope bruennichi. Next base: position 56,344,962 of record NC_079162.1, read on the forward strand.
AAAACGATTATTATAATCTGACTTACTGTGTGGACGTATCACAATTTGATGTTTTGATAGGTAGATTATTATTAAGAATGCCATATGAACTTGATCCTTATCACGATGGAGCACTCACGATTTAGCTGGCACGCCGATTAGAAGTTTTGAATGCCTGAAATCGGGACTATGCATATTGGCTGTACGCATTTGAAATGGATGAAATCCCTTCTGATATGTCGATTGTATGTTATCATTTGCTTGTTCTGTGGGAAATGGTATAATTCATTTACACATTGAAAAGATTTATAAGAGATAAGGTATTTCTTAAACGCTGTACTATCTTAAATTAGATATCAATTATTCTGTGACCAGACACTATAACTTCAGCCTTCTGCTGTTCTGTTTCTAGCATAGTTGTTTTATTAAGATTTCTTGGAGCAGGAGCGGGCAGACTTTTTCAAGGTAAGGGTTACTTCTAATTTTTTCAAGGTGTTGCGATCCACTCAGTGGCGTAGATGTGGTGAGCAATGTGTATTATAAAAGTGGTCTGCAATGTGTATTATAACTTAATAATAAATACTGAATATGCACTTACCTACATAACTACAAACATAATAATAAATGCAAGATGCAAGCATAATAATAATAACCGTTGATATTCCATAAATATGTTTCTTTTAGTATGAGCGACTTAGGTCTTAGTAAAAGCGGTCATCCAAAATTGTCTTAGTGGTCCATCGGCTGATCGCGATCAGCTTAATGCCCACCTCTGTTTTAGAGTTTAATACAATTGCTAGAAGAAAAAAACAACAACAGCCATTTTCATTCTATGATAGACGGCAATGATTAGTAACATTTTAGAAAAAAGAATTAATATTAGTACATAATTAATAATCTTTATAGACCAAATTATAACTAAGCAATTTGAAAATAATAAAAAAATTTCCATCATTTCAATCACAATAATTCGTAACAATAAAATAAAGACACACGGGTCAGTTAGTCGTTGCGTTCATCTATTTTATCATAATTTGTTGCATCAGATCTCTTGATAGCTGTCCCCCTTGAAACAATTAAATTACATAGCTTATTCTTTCATTCACAAAACAAATTGGGAAGTTAACATTTGATATAAATTTTTGATATTTTGAAAGCGGTAAAAGCTCAGTAAATTGATAAAATAGCAGTCGTGCAAGTACAGGATTTTTTTTAATTCCGTGAGTTGAATTATTGCTATAGGAATTCATTCATTTGCATAAAAGAATCATTACAGGCACGAATTAACTTTAATGGTAGTTAATTGTCTAATATTTCAATACTACAAAAACTGATAAACGCGAGATGAAAGAAAAAAAAATATAATTCAAAAGGTTTTTTTTAATCTAATTAAAAGCTTTTATTTACAAAAGAACGCATTTTTAAAATTTTCTTTGAACGCTTACCTTAAATTTGTAAACAATCTTTTTATATTTTAATACCCTTTGGTAGCTTTAATTATTATCATATATTAAACTTATCTGAAAGGAGCCATAATTACTTGGATAATTTTATTAAAAGAGATAAGCGTAACGATTTCCTTCGTGCTTCTATCCAAAAAAAGTGAGTTCCAAATTTTTTTTAGAAGTAATCGAATTTTTAACACGTAACATCAATAAAGACTGAAATTATTCGAAAATAAATTGCTAAATGGAGCATTTAAATTAAATTATAATAAGCTATGAACTCGAAATTTTGATGCTTTCCTCGTTTAAGCTGACAAACGATTGTATATAGCTGAAAATTAAATTATGATAATAAGTATTATTCATTCCAAATTTTTTCTGCAATAAAATAATTATTCAGGATATCCACTCCAATAGTGATTAAATAGTAATTCCTAAATTTTTTGTGATAGGCATTTACTTACAACTGTTGTTACTAAAAAGCGAATTATATTTTACATTGTTTCAGTCTATAAATGTGAGGCTTAAAAATACTAAATCTACATTTTTATAAAATATCCAGGTTCTGCAAATTATATTTAATATGATATACTTGTCACAGTAATATTAGTCTAAAACAAAAGTTGCACGTTTCTGCTGCTAAAACTAACCGAGTTATGGAGCTCAGAGTATCAGCATTTGAGACCATTTCAACAGCCAAGCAGAAGAAAATTAGTCAATTAAAGGATAATCTTGCTTGAGTCAATTGCATAAATTGCATGCCAATTGGTTTAAAATAATCAAATTAAAAGCCTCGTGACTTGATTAATTTTAATTACAGGAGAACGTAATATTGTTTTCTTTAAAATCTTAGTCTGTTAAACTTATTTTACTAAATATGATTAATAGTATCGGTTGATTGAAAGAAATTTAGCTAATGTATTTCATTCAGCAAAACATTTTGTGCAAGTAATATGATTATTTGAAATTCTTTGATTATACGAGTATAAAAAATTGCAATACATCAAATACACAGAACAATGTTTTAGAAATAACATTCTTATGTTTACAGTTTCAAGAAAAGTATAATACGGCATTGTTTTATTTACATAGTGCGAATATAAATTAGATGTTTAAAATCAAGTTAATATTTCAATGATTTTATTTTATATTTTAAAATAGAATTTCTAAGAATCAAAAGGATGATCACAAGATATTTCTTTTCAAATAATATTCACATATTGAGGAAGAAAATGTAATAAAAAATGCAAATATGTAACTTCTCAAATATATAATAGGAGACTTTTATGAAAAATGTTTATCTATACGTTTATACATTTATTTGCGAAACAAAAGAATACAATTTCTTGCTTATCCCGCACCTCGAATTACAATGAAAATAAAATGCTTCCGGCTACAAGTGATTATTCAAATTTAAAATTATCGTCTGCTGCTTTGTTTAATCCAGAAATATTGCAAACATTGTGAGAAAAATAGAGATAAAAATATAAACACGTTTACAGAAAATAAATGAACAATTTTTCAGCTGCTTGTAAAAATGTTTCTTTTCGCCAAATAATCTAGAAAAGTTTGCAAGAACTATATAATCAGTTTTTCCAAAGAAAAATGGTGTAATATTCTTTGTAAGGAAGAAGAAAATCAACCATTTCAGTTTTTTGTAGAAATAATTCCACATTATTTCCGAAGAAATTTATCAATTCCAATGTGATATTTTTATATGCATGATGTATTTTTAATGCGAATATTTAATTCCAAAAGTTTTGCAACAACATGTTTTAATAATAAGTTCATCAAACGAAGTTAATATAAAAAATTTAAATCTCACAATTAGTTTGTACACTATAAAAATGTAAATAACCAAAGGCATTTTCATCACATTTTGCCCACAAATCCTATGAAGCATAAAAAATTTTTGTGATGAACTCCTGAGGGTTAATAACATAGTGTTTATTCATAAAACATCATCTATTTTTCTGCATATAGAAAAAAATTTTAATCTTTAGATTTAGTAATTCAGATTAAAATATTGTAAATATTTTAACGTGATAGAAAATTTATTTAAATATTGCAAATATGTTAAACAATCTTGCATCGTTTTCTTGATAATTGCTTATAGCTCATGTGAAAAATTAACTTTCGGTTGTTATTAGAAATCGTTTGTTGCAGTTTGCAATTTTTCCAGAAATTACAAGGTTAATCAATTCTTCGTAACTTCTATAAAGAATACTTCCATTTTAAAAGTAAGCATCAAACGGTAAGATGATTGTTTGTGTTATAAATTTTATGTACAAATGTATATTTTTATAAAAATTCCATAATTTTTTTTAAAAAGAAAGATGCATTTTTATGTGTGTGATGTCATTTTATTGGACATTAATTTTAAATATAAATTTTTATTTTCTGACAGTCGAAGTATGTAATAGTATATTGCTATCTAAGACGGATTTATTTGTGATAATTTTAATATTTATCATGCCATAAATAACTCAAAATTTTCTCAGAAAAGAAGGTAAATGATGTTTTGTGCTAATTAATAAAGTTGTTAATTTTTGTTAATAAATCCTGAAAGGCTAAGTCTAATTCGCAAAAACTGAGTACAATACTCAACAAGTTTTTCTCACGTTGTGTAATGGGTGAAAAAACCGTTGTAAACTTTTGAGTCAGATGAATTTGTAAGAAAATGATTTGAAAAAAAAATTAATAGTACATGAAAGTTAATAATAACAATCATTGTATTGTAAAATCAGAGTTTTTTTAAAATGAGAATTTTATAGTTATTTAAAATATTGTTATGCTGAAAGAAAATGTAATGAAATTGTAATTCTTTGTTCACTGGTATATTTGACCAAGCTCTTCTTATCTTTAAAAGAATGGAATAAAAAAACACTGAATTTAGATGCTGTCTGTTACGAAACATTTATATTATTTTATTTTTATCGATAATATAAATTTTATTCACTGCAAATTTAATAATCATAGCCGATATAAGTGATAAAAAGATTAAATTTTAAGTAAAAATTCTGTGACTAATCATAAACGAAATGATTTGTAAAAATTTCACGATATGCAGATATTAGTAAAACTATAAAAAAAGGATTAATTGTTAATAGATTAAATTAATCATAAAAAAATCAGGATAGACAATTATTAAGAAAAATACTGTAAAAAGTATTAATTTTTAATCGAATGAAATGAACCATAAAAAATCAACGATACGTAACTATTGACAAAAATACGACGAAACGGATTAAATTTCAATCAAAATATCAATTACGAGAAAATACAAAAGGGTTTTTAAAAATTTGGCCGCATTAAAGCATATTTCAATAAGTCACACAGCAGTATATGTTTTAATAAATTCAATTAGAGAAAAATTAGCAGAAAATATCATGTAGATGAAAGAATAAATTAAGAAAAGAAATTTGAATAAAAGATAAAAATTATTGAATTGCAATTCAGTAGCATGACTTATGAGAAGTAAATAAAAGTGAAAGTTCAAAAGAAACAGTTTGAATGAGAAGCTTTTTTAAACACGCAGTTAAATGATGTACGACTGAGAGATCGGGCAAATAATTTAGATCATTCTATTGAATACATTTAAAGTTTCTATTTTATTCATTTTTTATTTATTTATGGTTGATTTTTGAATCAATCATTTGCTTAAAATAAATTGTAAAAAGTGATTTGTCAGAATTTTCCACCAAGTAGGATTAATTTCGATAAAGAATTTTTGCAACATATTTCCTTTTTAGAAAACTATCAAACAGAAAGCGAGAGAAGCCGAATTCGTTATGAAATATTTCTTATTTGATTTCATTTAACTTCTTTTTTTAAATGGAATTTTATTAAAAAATGCTCTACTCTATTCTTGATGAATTACAACTTTTTAATTTTACATGGATATGTATTATCCATGTAAACACTCTATTTATATTTTTTCAGAATGTAATTATCAGTTAATCCTTTAATTAAATTTAATTTTGAATCATTGCATGTGGCGCCATCTAATAATAAATTTGAAATTTGAAAAAAGTGATTTCATGATTCCTTAATATTTTTTGTCAGGATTTGTGAATTGAAAAAAAAGCGAGGAAATAATCTAAAGTACATATATACAATTGAGAACCTAAAAAGAATGTTTTTTAAACGTTTTATTAAACCTGTTCGATAGCACAACTTCAAACCTTTAACATCAATATTTTGTAAGTAGCAAGTGGTAACAAAAAATGGAGGAAAGCAATTTTTTTTCCTGTTACATTAATGAATAAATCAACGCATGCATTAACTGAAATTCTTCTATCCCATTCCTTCTTATTTTTTGTCTTATTGAATCTTCCTCTAACTTTTCCTAATAGCATATTTAAAGAGATTTAAAAACATTATTTTAACGAAAATAGGATGCAATGAATTTTCTTATTTTAAATAAATTCTTAATGCCTTTCTAACATCATCTTTTAAAATATTAAAACGTATCTTCAATTCTTGTTCAAAGTACTAACTATATTTAGGGAACTATAAGTGAAGATAATAATTACCAATGAGCTTTATATGATAATCAAAAATTAGGATAATCTTAAGTTAAACTTAGGGCTATGAATCTTTAATTTCTTTATAAGATATTAAGTACTGTAGAATTCGAGATGAATTAAAACTTGAGTAAATTATTCAGCTAAGTCTTAATAAACTATATATTTTTAAGATGCTAAAAACTGCAAAGTAACCTTCTTAGTAAATGCATGTAAAAAATTATAGTAATTATTTCATTCAAAAATGTCGCAGAAAATTATATTTATACATTTCTCACTTTATTTGTGTTATTTTGATACACGTTTTAAGATTTGAAATCATAATTTCCTTCATGAGCTACATTTCACCCATAAGCTTCCTGAATAAAAATAATATTGAGAAAATCATTTTAATTTATTTCATTTTTATATATTAAGCCATTTTTCTATGCCTCTTTCTATCGATTGATATATATGTGGGTGGGGAGTGGGTGGGTGCGAGATAAATCATACATTATACATTTTTAAAAATTAATTATTTTTCTCACTATTTAAATTAAAATATAGTACCTTGGAGACAAAACTTCGCTCGTCATTTTTATTTGTAATATCGTAAACAGAATCCTATCCTATGGCTCGTTTAAAATTAGAAGCGAAATCTATTTGAATTGCAAGTGAGGGATCGAACATGAGAAAAATGCATGAAGCCCTAACCACTACACCACCTCTGATACACATATGCAGCTTATATATAGCCACATGTCAATATTTAGTTATATTTTTGCGTGTACAATCGTATTTTTTTCAGGAAAGATACCTATATAAATAAACTTAAAAAGCAAAACCTTATCTAAATATAAATTGTGATACATATCGTTAGAGCCGTTTCCGAGATACACGAAATAAATTTATATATATATCAACAAGAATTGCTTGTTTAAATTTATAAGATAAATATTTTGACTTCTGATTGGAGATGCCTGTTTGTTTTTTCCATATCACTAAGGGTCAAATCAGGGTCTATTTTCCAAAGAAATGTCATATCAGAAATTTTGAGGAAATGGTCCTCAATGTGCTGACCTGACATGCATAAAAGGCAAGAATTTTTTTTCTATTGTCTTTTTCTCGCTTAGATCTCAGTGCTATGAGCCCTTTCCGCGGGTTCATGGTCATTTATTAACTAATATGTATTCAAAATCGTTGCGAAGATAGAGATATAGCTAAATTCTTAAGAAGTAAGTAAAAGGTTATGGTATAACTAGGAATTGCAATACCGGGCCAAAATTTCAATACCGGTATTCGGTATTTTTTAGATCTTAATACCGGTATTAGAAATTTTAGAAAAAGAAAGAAAACACAGGTGTTTCTTTGTTTTATTTGCCAGTTTTATAAGAGAGTGTAAATATCACAAAAAATAATATGTAACTTATAAATTATAACAGTATATAAAGAATCACAAAAAAATAAAGGAGCATCTAATTTATTTAAATCACAAAAAAAGGATAAATATCACTATTCAGTCTGTGGTACTATTACAAATTTTTGAAATGTGATCTTAAAAAAACATAATGCATCAATCGCACTGTCATTAAGCCTGTAAAGTAATTTTTTGTAAAAATTACAAGCTGTTGAAAACACTCTTTCGATATCTACGCTATTTGGTGATACTGTCAGCAATACGCGATATACTTTTTCCAAGTATTTACCTCTAAATCCCTCATCTTGAAATAAATCGATTTCTCGTCGGATGGTTTCGGATATAGCTGATTTCTGCATTGTATTTTGGTTTGTTGAAATTTTTTATTTATCGCTAATTCTAATTTTTGTTCAAAAGACAATTCCTTTTCACTATCGACATTAGTGTCATCATAAACTTCGATAACTGAATCGAATTCTTCTGAATGTGGATAGGTATGTGGGTAAAAAATTATAAGAAAATTTACTATAAAAATCAGATTTGAATTAATTATTTTTTTTTCTTCTTTTTCCTTTTCATTTTTCAAATCATTATAATTATGTAAATACCATAAGACATTTTCTATTTCGGTATGCCTTTCTTCTGTGCGATTTCTCAATGTAATATATAATTCTTCAGATAGCGATGTGTGCTGTTCTTTCATGATTGCAACATGAAATTTATTATTGCTTTAGCTGTTAATAAATTAAAATCTCTCCGACATAATGCCTCTATAGTCAGTTTTATTGGAAGTAGAGCTGATATAGTTCTGGTAATTAAGTCAAATTCACTATCTGAAAAATTAATTTACAAGTTTAAGTCGATTATTGCTTTTTGGATTGCATTTCTAAATTTCAAAAACCGTTCCATCATTAGGAATAAACTGTTCCAACGTGTCTTAGAATCTGTTATTAACATATATTCTGTTTTATTTTCAGTTAGTATATATTTTTGTAATATGGCATTTTTTTGTAGGGGAAATTTTAAATATCTTAACAATTTTTCGAACTTTATAAATTATAGGAAGCAATTCTTGATGGGTAAATATTTCATCCTAATTAGCAATATCTTCTTCCACAATTACATTGCCATTATCTTCATTGTCAATATAACTCTCACTCTCTTCAATGTCTTAATCCGAAGTTTCTATATCCACAGTATTTGGATTCTTCTGTTCTTTATTTTTTTGGTATAATACATCTATTACTCCTAATTAATTTAGATGAGGAAGCACAATTGCTGATTTGCACCAATCAACTTTCCAACTTTTTTCATAACTGTTGCTCCATCAGTCGTTATGGATACAATATCTTCTTTCAGGAATAATCCATGTTTCGCTAATTTAGATTTAAGCAAATAATTAGTTAATTAATTTCGCCCGTTAGGGAGACATGAAAACAAAAACGTATACTATTTGCTATGTTGGCGATCCCTGAACATATAGTGGAGACAATTTTAAAAATTTCTAGTAAATACCGAAAAACCGGTATTTAAACTTGTGAATACCGGTATTACGAAATTGTAAAATGGCCCAAAATACCGGTATTCGGTATCCCGGTATTGCAATCCCTAGGTATAACTGACAATTTAACGACTTAAACATCTGAGCTTCTAGAGTTTCCTTCGCCTCTCGGGATCTGTCCAAATTATTTAGTTTTAGTTCTAATTTCACTTTCGAAACAGGGAGTCCCCTTTCCTGCTATTAAAAAGCGACTATTTTCTTTTTTCGCCATCTTTTTACTTAGATATTCTTATTATGGACACTTGCTTAGAAACTCAAATTCGCTTACAATAATATCTAAAACTACATTTCATATTCATCTCTAGTCCTTAAAGATTAAAATAAACCGAATATTGGGATTTCATCAATCATTCAAACACACACACACACACACACTAAATGCTCAAAAGCATCTGGAAACATTCGGACTTAACACTTTTTTCCGAATTTCTCCAGAAAGGCTGGTTGCAATGTCTTTTCTTAGAACTTAGAACATATATATACTTAAACAGACATTTTGTCGTAGAGAGTCGACAACGAAGACATCTAGGTTAATCACCAGAAATTTATGAAAAATATATGATACGATATGTTTGCTGTGTTCAATATAATCCTGTACTCTTGTAAACATCATTTACTCGGAAAAATATAATAATTTCCCCCCTATTTTAAAATAAAAACATTTCATTTCTTGTGCGACATTTCTTTCATTTCTTGTATATTAGTAAAATATTATTAAATGTGTATACATTTTTCACAGTAAAGCGCATGAAAATTGTTACTAGTAATGATTTTAGCATTAACATGTAGTATTTTTGAAAACATATGTGTGGCATTTAACACTCTCCCGCTAAATTCATTGAGAAAAGTTACATAATTGCTAGTAATATTGGATGAATCTGGCACATGTAACTTAATTTTTTTTTTAATTAACCTTATTTTTTTTAAAGGAATACGTAATAAACTATTCCTCCTGAGCGATTCTGTAGAGATGATTCAGAAGGATATCCGCTACGAATTCTCTTTTCTAAAGAAATTAGGATGTCTCGGGATTGCAAGGCAGATTAATGACTTCATTTTCATACATTTCAAACCACGCCTTGTTAGGTCTAATTGTATGGATTGGAAAGTTATATTCTTAGAAAATGCATCTTCATATGAAAACGAATATGCAAAATAAGGTACAATTGATAAGCTTGTCATTAAAATAGTACACTTTAGCAAATACCACAGGTAATGTTAGTTATTTCTATTATTTTTCCTATAAATGAAATGTAATTCAGACTTGATAACAATAATGATATTTATTCAAATACATGCCTCATTGATGTGAAATTTCATTCAATTATTCATAAGAAACAAATAAGTTATTTTTTCTAGTGCCATAATTATTACTCTTCGAAACTTTTTTTATTCAGATAGAAATCAATAGATTGTCAGAGGCTATATATATATATATATATATATATATAAATGTATAATGGAGATCAATCATATGATTTCACAATTGCATGACAATCACAGTGACCCAAGTCAACAAAGTCTAACCACATGCTGTCGAATGTTTTGCTTAGACATCTCTCTTTTTCCTACTAATTCCACAAAGAATATCAAAAATAAACTGATATAGAAATGTTATATCAAAATGCATTACGGGAGTTCGAATATACTTCAACTCATTTAATTAATGCTAGTTCAATTTCAATGATGTTGCTTCGATATAGCATTAAAATAAATTCTACAATTATATTTTAAACAACAGAAAAATGTATCAAAATGGCAAAAAATATTTGCAATAACAAATTTTCTAACATTTTCAAAACAGTATAAATTATACAGAATCTTTCTGCTTATGAAATTTACTATATATCACTGATTTCGTTAAGTGTCACACATTATACTTTTTTCCTCTTATCCTGTTAAGGGATGAAAATATAAAATAATAAAAATAATGAAGTAAACAATACAAATATAAAAAATTAAAGACACGATTTTATTAGTCTCTGAAGCAGAATGAAAGTAATTTCTTTATAAATTAAACTTAAAAGGGCAAAGGGCTGATAAAATTACTCTAGTAAATTAAAATTTTAATCACTCTTACAATATATTTTAATTTTTGATGAAAACTCAGAGATTTTCTTTTTTTATAATTATTGTAATTTTAATTATAATTTTCTCATTCTTGCATAAATTTATTTTTATCACAAATTTTTCGATAAAATCTTGTTTCTTTGCCTTATCAAAAAATATCTTGTTTATAAAATCTGCTAAATAACTTTCTTTTTTCAATATTTCACAATATTTTATTTTAAATATTACGTAATCTCGTAAGATAAATTATCTCAACTTGACGACCAGAAGTCGACTTACATATGGATCAAAATTTAATTAAAAATATCCATTGTCTCTCCATTCGATTCTGAAATTATAAGAATACTGTATTGCCAATGTGAGAGCATAACTATATGAATCAAAGCATGGGAGAAATGTCTAATCTATCATGGATTGTACCAATAAATTATCAGAAACTATCATCTTTATAAACATTAAAGAAGTTGATTTACATAAAAGATTGCAAAAACCAGGTCTGCATCATATATTGTATTTCAATACTTTAAAGATACTTGTAAATTCTTTTTGTGGTGGTATAGAAAGTTCAAATCTTTATAAATAAAGCGAAGTAAATTCTTAAGGCACAGTTTTTTTCCTCCGTTAAATAAGTCCCATCATCTGATTGGTGCGTCATGAACATGTGACCAAGCTTATCGCACACAAGAAAGTATTTCCAAGCAAATCATTAACGTAAAAGAAGGGTGGCTCTCTCTTTAGTTCCCAAGCTGAAAGAAAGTTGTAAGAATCCTTTGGGATTTCTTCTTTGGAAACTTCCATGAATGCGATGCCACTGGAATGGATGGATTGCCAGATTCGCCCTCCCACAAAAAGTAAAGACATGCCTTCCCTGTAGATGATCTTCGACTTCTAGTTTGTCTGAACATGGTTTCATCATTTGCGCGTGTTTCTTCTGTGGGGTAAAATGAAGAAGTTTTCTTTGTTCATGAGGAATGCGGTGAAGCTTTCTTTGAAACTTCTTCTTTTCTTGAAGCTTCGTCGTTTCGAATGAAACATCCAGTCTGTTTTATAAGAGTCAGTATGGGTATTGCATGGTTATTTAACTTTAAAGGAAATACTTATTCAAATTTTAATCAAATAATCCTACTAGTTTCTAAGATCTCATAATCCTTCGGTAGATTGCATTATATGCATTTAAAATCCGGAAAGATTTAAAACCGTTTGTGTGACACTTGAATTTGAAGGGATGTTTAACTATTATTCGTAGATGAGCTTTATTTTTGTCTTTGAAATTAATTGATATTTATTTATTTATTTTTCACCTTTGACTACTAGCATTTTAATCATGTATTATATGGGTTTTATTGCATGAAAATCGATATCAGTTGCTTTAGCACGGTGTTTATCTTGTAATCTATTAAATTTTTAAGCTCTTTTGTGATTCAAAATTTAATTATTTTCTCTGTCTTCTGCTATTGTATGGTTATGAATATTAATATCATTTATGTAATGAAATCGATGCGTTTCATACATGTCTATTGTTTAAATGCTTTCATATTTTTACATTTTTATAGATTATATTATTATACACATATATATATTTTTCTCTCATTTCAACATTTTATTATACGGGTTTTATTGTGTTATAATTATTATCTGATGACTTTATACTGTATTTTTCATATAAGTTTCTACATTTTTATAGTTTATCTCATTATTAAAATGTGTTACCGCATTTCATGAGGGCAAATATGTTGTTCTTCAAAATTAGAAGTCACGTTTGTTTAAAATTTTTCAAGATTGCTTAATATACGCGATTCCATGTGCTTTGTTCTGTGTTATATTTTTTTTTTTGGTGGATCTTTAAAGCATTCTATACCCTTTGGGTAAATGTAGTTAATGGGTTGATGTGGGTTAAATAAAGTGATTCTCAAATATAAAAATAAATAATGGCTCTTGCATACAGAATGAATAAAGTGAGATGATAGTTGAAGTTTAATTTTATATTCATTTTTATTAACATTGAAAAGACGGAATATTAAGAATGTGAAACCTTTCTTGGATTAGAGATTTAAATTCACATTTACATAGATTCAATTGACGATGACTGTATTAAAACCAGATGACATTGAAATTCAGACCATTTGGATTTAGTGAGGTTCATCTTTTGTTACAAATGCTGTTGTTTCACCTAAATATGTGACAGAGATGAAGATTTTAATCACCAAAATTATTTGGCATTTCTTACCAAATGAATTTTTTCATTTGGTCGTAAGTGATCATTTCATCTCAAGTGATCATCAGATATTTGAACATTATGTGGAATAAATCTAATAAAATTGAAATCTCTTAAAAGCAAAATGCACATTTATACAGAGCATCCCCTCTAACCATGGCCTCAAAGTAAATTTCTAAACCATTGAAGATTTCCATTTGGAAAACGCATTAAATGCATAAAGCATGCTGTTTCGGTCAACAAACGTACATCTGAAAAAATTGCGAAACCTAAACTTTAATGCAGTTCCGTAGTAATAAAAAGGCAAATTTAGTAAAATATTCTTATCAAATTTACATTTTGAACTAAAAATTTCCACTTTTCTGCAATCAAATCTGACAGAGTTACCAATCATTGAAATTCAGTATTTCAGACCAATTAAGAGCAACTTCGAGAATATGGAATCCTTTGACTGGATGGCCTGTTTTGGATTGCTGAAATGGGCTGAAATCCTCTAAGAGATATTAAACTCTTCATAACTCGACCAGTTTTGGCTGCAAAATCCTCTAAATAGAGATATTAAAATGATCATAACTCGTTCAATTTTGGCACCAAGTGTGGAACTTTTACTTATAAAACGTTAGCGTATAAAAAATATTTTCATAAATATAATTAATGGAATCTAGGGACTGTAAAAATCCGGTTCGCTTGACTTTTTCAGAACTAATGTTTATTGACTGAATCCACATGAATTATAAATCCTTTTATGCCATTTAAAAAATATCGAATTAGAAGGATATGCATAACTAATAGTTTAGAAATCATTTACTGGACTACGATTAGAGTATAACAAATGTGTGTAATTGTATTAAAATGTCGAAGACTTATTTGAATGATTTTCCCCCTTTTATCCTATAACTTATATTGTTCTAAATTTATTAAGGGATGTCTACATCCATTTTGCTGCAAATTACGGCCAAGTGATATTATTTATATAAAATGCGTATTTAATTATATGTATAGAATCCCTAGTGATTAAGTTCTGAAAATATTGAAAGAATGTATCATCACTGACAAAACAAACGTTACAGATTTTAAAACTATAGAGCAAGTAAATGAAATATTAATTAGAAAATTCGATCATTATCTGCATGAAACAACTTGTATTTTATAAAAGCGTATATTTTAAGCGCATTGAGATCTTTTAAATGTTTTCACATGATATAAATTTCATAAATAATAAATAAAAATTTAATGAGTGAGTATTCCATTTTCTTTAATTTTTATTTAAAATTTTGTATTGTTAATATATAACGCTGTATATTTTCTATTTACGGTAAAATATTCACATTTGGTTTAATTATTTCAGTACATTATCAGATGAATTAACTTCCCAGGTGCCCTTTCAGGTTTCAGATGCCTTTAGTTGTGTCATAAAAGATTACATTCTGAACTCCTGGTAAAATTATGTAAAATATCTATTATTGCATCCACTTTACATATAATACATGTATCAGAAATAAAAGTAACACCTACTAAATGTTATAAGCATGCACTATTCTCGCCTAATGATATAGGAAGTGTGAAATGTGAATCCAGTGTTGAAATATGTTGAACTCGAAATAGTATGCAAATGTTTCAGCTTTCTCTCTATTCTGAAATGGAACTGACCCCAGTTTATCATTTAGAGGATCATCTTACCTTACCTAAGCTAACCCCCGGGGAGCACCTCGAAATGAGGATGAGATGCTTCCGCTACGGTGGTGGGATCTCGCCACCCTAGTGGGTACATAAATAGGTGGGGGATCTGGCTTCTCCCATCGATGACGGAACATACTTCTTTCGGGAAGAGTTGCACTGTGGCCGGTGGCGGCCCTTAGGACTCAGCCACAGCTCCCGCCTATGTTGCTGTTGAGGTGGTCCGGTCATTCAGTATTCTTTATCCCTGGGTCCTCAGACGGGTCGGAGAGTCAGTGATATGACTTACCTTACCTACGCTGAAGGGGATTAGTTTTAAAAATCCATTAATTGTGAAATGATTAAAATTGATTTATTGAAACACAATTTGCGTGCCTTATTTACATTTACATCCACCAAGAATACTTTTTTTTCGATCTTTAATCAAAAAACAAAAAGTAAATTTGATAATTTCTGGTGAAACTTTTATTCTGGCTTTGATAATTTCTGTTATAACTTTTATTTTTTCTCAACGTGTAGAAATACAAGGGTTACTATAAACTAAGTTCTTTTAAGCATTAAAAATGAAACAATAATTAGAAAAATACTTTCATTGCATAAGGAAGTACAATGCTTAATTTATTTTTCAGAGTAGTTGCCATCATTGTTGAAGTATTTATTCTAGTGGGGTACGAGATTTTGTTTGCCCTCATCATAAAAAGATGTCGGCCGAGATGATTACAAAGTTTTAAAAAAAAATCTGAGGAAAATGCATTGAAACTTTCTTAATGGTGAATCTTCAGCTCACTTTAATCCTTTCCTCAATTTCCATAAGTAAATCATCATCGATAAGAGACCTCCGCCCACTTCATTCTTTAAACGCGAACATTTTCACGTTCATCATTGAAACTTTGCACTCACATCTTTACTATCGTATCACTCATTACTTTTTATCCGTACACTTTATAAATTAGTCTGTGAATTTCGATAGGTTTAATGTTAAGAAAGCAGATGACAGAATGTAACTTGCATGCCGAGAGATTTTCATTTTTTAATCATTTGAAGTGCTCAATAGGCAGCCGATGCAATATCAGCTATGTAATAATGATTTCTATTGTTTTCCCATGATACAACTAAGTGGAAGAGCATATTTGAAATCATGAACGCTTTTGCGTGGTAAAAATTGAAAACAAACTTATTTTTTGGATAAACCTCGTATATTCTCTTGTATTTGACAATTCTCTACCAATAGAATAAAGAAGCATGGGTTAGAAAATTCCATTACAGATTTAATTTTTTTTCCCTTCAAAACCAACACATTCATTGACAGTCAAATTTGTGTCTTATTTCTTTTCTCTTCCAACAGGATCTTTTTTTGTCAAAAAAGAAAATGTTGTTTTGATAGTTTCTGGTATTTCTATTATTCTTTCTCAATATGTAAGTATATTCTCGATTGTATTTGATAATTAGCTACTCATAGAAGAATGCATGAGTCACAAAATTACATTACGGATGGAGTTTTCTGTTTTGAGTTCAAAATCAGGTGATTAAAAAAAAAAAACATCTTTGTTTACGCTATACTCCTCTCCCTGTTTGCTTCGCTATTTAATTACTGTATTTGTATTCACCCTGTTTTTGGAGGTTTTCATAAACTATACATAAATTTTCAACTTCCATGTTTATATATATGAATGAAATATTTTAAAACCTAGATAAAACGCATGTGTCGTGTATTTATTCCCATTCGCTTCCATTAAAGACTTTAGAAGTATGGATCGATGAAGTGGTTGTTAAAAAGACGAAATGACTACTCTACCGGAATACGGATCTACTAAGTTGATTTTTATCACCATTAACATCGTCTAGTCACATTATTTACCAAATGCATTCAAAAGCTATTTTCTTCAGGACACCGCAGACATGTATTGATATTTCTTTCTTACTGCTTTTGCCTATAAGTTTTCCCACGCTTTGTATATTCTTTTTCTGTCTGGAAAATTTATTGCAGACAGAAATATTTTAATGCTAAAAGTGATTGAAATAGATGCCGATGCAAGAAATATTTTTCTCTTGTTGCGGCTTCTAGAATAGCACCATTTGAAAACAATCACTAATGGATTTCTTTCATAAGTATTTGTAAATCAAAATAACAAAACATGCTTTCTAAACTACAGATACGTCAAAACGTGTTGTGAAACTTCCTGACTTATGACTTTAATCAGACGTGAGTGGGAAGAAAATCTGAAACTGAAATTTTATCTTTGGATATATAGCTATAAAAGTCATGTTTATCTGCAAAAGATTTAAAAGAATGTGAGGAAAACCAAGTTTTATATGAAATAAAAATGCAATTGATTGTTTTTTACGTTCGGATATCTAACACTTTATGGAACAATTTCAGGAAAAACTATTTTTTGCTTAAGATTAGTAGACCTACTTCTTATGGCACTTGTGAATATTAATAATGATGCCAACGTAAGAAAGATGAACATATGAAATGGAATATGAAATGTTTTCCAGGAAAAATCAAAGAAATTAAAAAGAAAAGTCGAAAGTGAAAAGTGTAAAAATTAATCCATGACTGAAAGAAAATATAATTGATTAAAACGCAAAGCTATTGCCACCTACAGATACTGCACCAATGAAGTTTTCCATTTGTGTAGGTTATGGAATAAGTGTCTTGCAATTAAGCCATAAGAATTTATCTCACTTCACAAAGCTATTTTATGTGCTATAATCATCTAATAAATAGCATGACTTTCCATTTTTTAGTATCACCGCTAGTATGATGGCTAGATTGCAGACAAATTCTGATTAATTTCTAATGAGTGATAATACGCTGTGATTAATTGCAAATGAAGACAAACTATGATTAATTTTTAATAAACGTAAACAAAGCTTAATTTTAATAAATTTGTGTCGGATGCATAAAATCCATTTCGGTCGATTCGAATTATCCTTTCTTTCTTCTCATTGACAATTATAATTGTCATAAATAACTCTTCTCAATGGCAATAGTAATTACCATAAATAATTCTTCGCATTGATAATGGTAATCGTTACAAATAATTCTTTTCTGTGAAAAATAATAAAAATAATATTTTGCCAATTTTTAAAACGATTCAAAGTCAAACGATAAAAAAAATTGCTTTGAATAATGAAGAATGTAAAATTTATTTCTGAAGTTTCCTACAGAATAAATTGTACCTCTTCAAATATTTCAAATGTGTTGTTGTTCTGTGAACGCAAATAAATAACCGTGTATAAAAGTAGTGATGGAATATATAGAGAGTTAACACCAAAATCGGAGTCTAACAACTAATTACAGAACCGTTCGATAAGCAATAACTCCGTTTGGAAAAAGGCTTTAAATAGTGTAAAGGAATGTTGTTTAAAACTACAAATACTATGCTGGAAAAATTGATAAATTAAAATTTTTTACGCTATGCTGAGGTACCATTAGTTTTATTTAGAACTAGCCGCTTTTGGCAACCAACCGGTTCACCAATTTTAATGCTCGTTAAAATTTAATAATTGAATATTTTTTTGCAATTCCTACTTTAATAGCTATTTCATCAAAATATTTTAAAACTTCAAATTTTGATAGTCATATAATTCACTCATAATATTATAAAGGCCTTCAGTCATAACGTAATATGTATCTCTATAATTTTATATTAGCTCTCGTAGAATTCATGCTTTAAATTAAAGTGGAAATAATTAATCTGTAATTAATATAATATTATTTTTTACTGAAACAAAGCATTTTTCCTAATAATATAGTCACTGAAACCAGACTCACTAAGGATTTAAACGTTATAGGCACTAAAGAATATCTTTCTTAATTCATGTAATATCTCAAGAATTTATCGACAAAATTTTCGATCGATTAATTAGCAATGTTTAATTTTAAATGCATCAAACACTATAAAAAAAACAGAATTGTTTAAAATAATCGGTCAAAAACAGGTTAAAAAACTACTTATAAAAACGATGTACTTAAAACTATAAGCATATGGAAAAAATATATAACTAACGTAAAACAATTTAATTACAAATGCATACAGCTAACCTAAAAATAATTTATATCAAGTCCGCATCCGTTGAAAATAGTTGTCAACAAAACACAATGCGCATGCATGAATTTTCAACGCCAGTTATGGTAACGCAAATGCGCTAATTTTGAATTTTTCTACGCCTGTTGGAATAACGTTATGCAGATTAGAAATTTTTAATTTCCTTTATTCTCTCTTATTTTAATTCAAAAGTACTTCAAAATGAATCTGAAAGATCTATTAATTAACAATGTTTAATTTTAAATACATCAAACATTAAGAAAATAAACAGAATCGTTTGAAATAATCGGTGGAAGAATGTTAGGCCTATCCTCATTAGCGTGAGAAAAAACTGAAGCCTTACTCATTTGGCGGTGGGGAAATGAAGATTTTTTTGGTGGAAAAGTTAGTTTTTAATTAATAATTAAAATTCTAATTAAAAATTCAAAAAACGGGACCCAGGTGCACTTTTCTGACCTCCACGATATACATGTACCAAATTTGGTAGCTGTAGGTCAAACGAACTGGCCTGTAGAGCGCCAACACACACACACACACACACATTGAGTTTTATTATAAGTATAGATAAAAATCTTGATACCTTAACACTTGAAACCAAAAATTTGCATTGATTTATAAATACAAACCGACCGAATAATAGCTGTTTAAAGTAAATGGAGTTAGCATAAAAATTTACTTCAGGGAATGGTTATGAGTTTTCAGAAAAAGTAAAAGTTTAAAATAAAAATGTCACTGAAATTTTTTTAGAGATTTCAATTTTAAACAGCAGAGAGTAAAACAGATATCCAACTTAAAATCAATGAGTATATGTAATCGTCCACCGCCGTCTTTAACATTTACTTAGTTAAAAAGTTAAAATGTATGCAGAACAATTGCGGGGAGATAAAAATGTCTCCACCGCCCCCCCCCCATCCAATTTAGTCTCCGTTATTAACGGAAGCGAAATCCCAATTTCTGTTTTGGTATCTAGCAACTAAGACAGTTCTTTAACGTTTAAGTAGCCTGATTTATTGATGAGCGAAAAAAAAAACAAACTAAAGCAAGAATAAATAGCAAAGGTGAATGAGCTTATGTTTACAATTTTTATTATTTTATATTTTTCATGATTCTTTATATACTTCCATCACAGACCAAACTAAAGCTTTTTGCTAATATTAACCACTGTTAAGCATATTTATAATTCTCAATTTCATAAATTAATTAGCTTGTTATTAAAATTTTCATGTTTTAAAAATTTTTTAAGAACAGTTTATCATAATAATCTCTCTTTCCTAAAATTATTTTATAATACATCCTAGAGTTAGGTTCGGTATGTAATTTATAGTAATAAAATTACTATAAATTAAGAAACATTAAATCGCCTTTATAGAAGTGATTAAATATTAAAAGACATTTCGGAACGTTGGTAATACTTTTTAATATTAAGTAATCGAATGAAATCTTAGTCTAATATCATATGAATCATAATTTCAATTTGTATTCTTTCCCTTTTGAGTATTCTTGACACGGCAGAATTTTGTTGTTTAAATTGTCGAAAAAAAGTGATATACAAAGTATCATAATTCGATCCATTTTTTCCGCTGAAGAGTTGATCTTTTTAGTTTTAAATGGCATTATGCCAAAAATATTCAAATAAGTATTACTATTAATACCACGCGACTGGATAAAAATTTAGATTTAGTAATTTTTCTACTTCACATAAAATATAATTCTTTACTCCACTAAAAGCGTTTTTCTTAGTGGATACTTCTTTTATACTTATCTCTAATGGTTTAAAAATTATTTATTGATCAACGACTGGAGTGGATAATTGTATATTATGGATGTTATTTGCAAACTTCTTTTTTCTTTTCATTTTTAACTTGCATTTAAGGTTATGTATTTCCCAAAAAGTCCACTAATATATTTGATCCTTTATGTCACAAATATATGAAATGCATTTTTATTGACTGGAAAGTCTGTACTTTTATAACTACTCACATTTTACAATAATGAAAATATAATATTTATTATGTAGAGAGAAAAACTATTTTAATTTTTTCTCCTTAAAAATTTTTTCCGCTTAAAATAGTTATTCTACTTTGGTAGGAAATACTGTTTAATGATGTTTTCCTCTTCCAGCAAAAAAACTGCAATTTGAAATTTTTATGCCTTTTTGAACGCATTGCTTCGGGGCTTTTTAAAAAGAAAAAACAATTCAGCTTTAAAGTTTGAATTCGACTGTTTTTTTCCTGTTACATTTGCTTTAGCTGAATTTTTCATTTTGTTTTGAGTACTTGGTTCCGATTCCGTCTTAATGCAAAATTTCTTTTTTTCATTATTTCTTTGAACTCATTGCAACATTTAAAGAGATTTCAAATATTTTTGAAGCGCTATAAAAAATATTCCACATATCTTACATTTTTTAGAGGATGAAAAGATTTTTACAGTTGTTAGGTGATTAACCCTTTCTAGGGCCGTAAGAAGTATGCTTCCCACCAAATTTATCAATCTTTGTATGAAATTATGTAGGTTGGCATAAGTTCTGACAAATTTTTTTAGAAAGACAGAAACTTAGATGCTTCAGTTCTTTATCTCACACAAAATAATGTGTCTTGATTTGTTACTTAATTATTAATTAACCAAATTAATTAATCAAATTAAATTTATCTAATAAGCTAGATGAATCCCTTTTCTTATTCTAATTTCAAGCCTAAAAATATTTTAATATAATATGACTAGGAAAAAATGGCCCTTTAAAAGGTTAATTAACTTCCCTGAAAATATATATCAAGGTTTTCTATAAAATAGTTGAAGATATGATAATTTTATGCTATTATAACATATGATAGTGTTGTAGGCTAATATTATGATTGTATCTTTGAACTATAAAAGTTAAACAGTTTTCGATTACAAAGAAAGTAAATTTAATAAAATATTTCATTCATTTCTTATATATTCTTCTACTCAATTTATTAGGGATACATATTTAATCTTGAATCTCATGATTTAGTGAAATTTTCATAAGGCGGGGGAAACTTCTGGAATTAAAATTAAGTGCTCAATTCCTTAGGGGAAAATCCAAGATTAGTTGGTGAGCAAAGGGAATATTAAAGAGAAATAAACCAGCAAAATCTTCTATATCATAACATTAAATCTTCTATATCTTAACATTAAATCTTCAGTAAGATGGAAAACATGATTCAAGAAGATTTAGTGTCATAGAAAAAAACTATTTTAAATATTTCGCATGCTTTTATTTAACTTGAGTTCTTTCAAGTTCAGAAGTACTAGAGTTCTGAAATCTTGTACTGTTGTGTGTACTAGACTGAACGGTTACATACGATATTTGTAATAAATTATAATACATTCGATATTTGTAATAATTATATTTTCAAAACTGAATGTGATTACATTTTGAAAGAGATTAAATTTTGATTTTGATAAATGATTAATGAAAAACTGCATCTGGTAATAGAGAAAGTAAATAGTAAACGGACTCTATGGAAATTATAATTGGAGTATGGAATATATTAAAAACTAATAAGTAGAAAGTAAAAGAAAATGACAGCTTTTTTAAAATGTACACCGTTTTATTGTTCGAAAATATAGAAATATGTTATTAAAAATTCAATTGATGTATAACTATCAGCATTTCATCCTTTTGCATATTTGGGTTGATCTCTGTACGGTCGATTACTAATTATTTTCTACATTTTAGCACACAATTAAAAACGCTTTTTTATTTTTATTATTTTTAACTCATCAAAAAAGAAAAATTTCACCTCCTAATCAAAAATAAATTACCTGTTATTTTACAAGACACAAGAGTGTCGATAAAAATAAAGTAAAATGTTTTGTCTCTTCTACCGAGTTATTTATAAGGAAACTGAATTTTGGAAATTGAATATTTCAATGTCTATTTTCTAAAGCTAAACAATATAGTGCCGAATGTAATGACCAGAAAAAATTTTAAATCTGAAAGAGTTCTCTGTGTGGTAAATGAATTCATAACTATGGAATGAAAGAGTTAGTATAATATATATTTTAAAATATATTGCAAAGATTATTTTTAATGGAAAATATGATTCAATAAATTGAAAATAAGATTCAAATAAGATAATATTTTTTGGTGTAAACCACATACCAAGAATAGTTATATAAAATAGTCTTTATTATACACATATTAAATAAATTTAAAATATATGAATTTCATTGAGAATTTTTTGATCATATACATTAATTAGATACAAAAATTTGATACGCTATAGAAAAAGAGTATCAACCATTGTAATTTTGCACCACATACTTAGGAATACAAAATATACGTATCATCATAAAAGTATTTTCTAATTAAAAATCTATGTATCTTAAATAAATCATTTATAATCAAGGAATGTAGCATTTTAAATCTATATTATTCTGTTATATCTGCAGAAACTTTTATCTATACTTATAATAAAGCTCAATGTGTGTGTGTGTGTGTGTGTGTGTGTGTGTGTGTGTAGGCGCTCAACAGGCCAGGTCATTTGACATACAGCTATCAAATTTGGTACATGTATACTTTAGAGGTCGGGAATGGGCACCTGGGGTCCCTTTTTTTGAAATTTTAATTAGAATTTTAATTATTAATTAAAAACTAACTTTCCCGCCAAAAAAATCTTCCATTTTCCCCACCGCCAACTTTTCCGCCAAAAAAAATCTTCAATTTTCCCCTCCGCCAAATGAGTAAGGCTTTAGTTATTTTTCTCCCAACAGTAATGAGGCTAGGGTTACCATTTTTCGGCGGATTATTTCAAACGATTCTGTTTATTTTCTTAATGTTTTATGCATTTAAAATTAAACATTGTTAATTAATCCATGTTTCAGACTCATTCTGAAGTATTTTTGAATTAAAATAACACAGAATAAAGGAAATTAAAAATGTCTAATCTGCATAGCGTTACCCCAACTGGCGTAGAAAATTTCACGCATTTGCGTTACGTAAGTGGCGAAGAAAATTCACGCATGCGCATTGCGTTCTGACTGTTGCCATGACAACCATTATCAACGGATGATTTAAATTATTTTTAGGTTAGTTGCATGCTTTTGTAAGTAAATTGTATTTATGTTAGTTATATATTTTTTGTATATGCTTATAGTTTTAAGTACATCGTTTTTGAAGTAGTTTTTTTTTTAACCTGTTTTCAATGATTCAAATTATTTTTAGGTTAGTTGCATGCTTTTGTAATTAAATTGTATTTATGTTAGCTATATTTTTTTGTATATGCTTATAGTTTTAAGCACATCGTTTTTTAAGTAGTTTTTTTTAAACCTGTTTTCGACTGATTATTTTAAACGATTCATTTTATTTTTTTAGTGTTTCATACATTTAAAATTAAACATCGTTAATTAATAGATCTGCTCATGATGAATCTGAGAAAATTTTGTTGACAAATTCTTGAGATATTACATAAATTAAGAAAGATATTCTTTAGTGCCCATAAAGTTTAAACGCTGAGTGACTCAGTTAATTGCAGATGAATCCTTTGCACTTTAATTTAAAGCATAAATTCTACGAGGGGTAACAGAAAATGAGAGAGATACATATCACGTTATGACTGAAGGCCTTTATAATATTATGA
Organism: Argiope bruennichi; assembly: GCF_947563725.1. Taxonomy (NCBI): domain Eukaryota; kingdom Metazoa; phylum Arthropoda; class Arachnida; order Araneae; family Araneidae; genus Argiope; species Argiope bruennichi. The sequence goes on from NC_079162.1 coordinate 56,369,489, forward strand.
GCGAATTATATGACTATCAAAATTTGAAGTTTTAAAATATTTTGCTGAAGAATCTATTAAAGTTGGAATTGCGTAAAATATTTAATGGTACGACCGGAGTTTAACCCCCTGCTTGGCCAAATTTTTAAAAATCGCCGCCAACAACGGCCTTGCGAAATGTTCAAAAGCAAAGGAGCAGATGTTCAATCATAGTGCATAATAAAGATTGCCAGCTTTGGCGCGTTATCGCAACTTGGCGAAGAAGGGGGTTAAACTCCGGTTCAAGCTATTTAATTATTAAAATTTAAACGAACATTAAGATTGGCGAACCGGCTGGTCGCCAAAGGCGGCTAGTATAATAATAAAATCTAAATATATCATAAATTGCTGTAAATATTTTGTTATAACATATAATGGAAAATGATGACTTATTACTGACAAGAAAATGTTGCAACTAGTTTTGATATGAATGAATATCATTCATATATTTGATTTGAATGAATATCTCCAGTTTGAATGAAAACGCGGAGATTCGTCAAAATCTCGATTTCGAATTTTATGACGATTACTATACGTTCTCTCTACTACGTAAACAAGAAAATAAAAATTCATGAGTTCTAATTAAATTCGTGCGGAAAAACTTGTTTTATACCTTAAAGTAAACCTCCGCACTTCGAAATGAGAATGAGAAGCTTCCGTCATGGTGGTTGGTTCACGCCACTCTGGAGGGTACACAAAAAGTTGCGGGTATGGCTCCTCCCATCGATGACGGGACGTGCTTCCTTAGGGAAGGATTGTACCGTGGCCGGTGATTTCCCTTAGGACCATAGTTGCCACCAATGTTGATGTTGCCACGGTTCGGTCATTCAGTCATTTTTATCCGTGTGACTTCGGGAGGGTCGGAGAGTCAGTGATATGACTATACCTTAAAGTATTATGCTTCATATTTTTGTGATATATTGGAGACATACTATTTTATTTCGTTGTTATACGTTAAAAAAATATCTTTTGTGTTAACTCTATTGTTTACATTGCTCTGATTGCACAGGATGATGTAAACTCCAAAGGATATATAGAGCGAAAACTTTACATCTTTATATACATACAAGATCTTCATTAATAAGAAAGTGTGTTCTTTATGCATAATAAGTAAACACTCAAAAAGTTCTAAATAGAGCATACTTTGTCATATAACAAGTAAAAATCAGCTATTTTGTTATAAACTTCGATATATATATATAAAAGTGACAAAGTTTTTCAAAATCGTTTTTAATTGTTTTATCACTGTTCCATTCATTTACAGCTATGAAAGTTTCCTTGTTATATATTCATGGAATTTCAACGTTCTTAAATCTATTTGAAAATACCTTTACACTCCTTCGCTTATACAATTAACTGCCCCAGAAAGAAAAGGATAGGATTTGAAAAGTCTGTTATTTCAAATTCCTGTACAAGCTTTCATTTCATTGGAAAATGTGTTATTTACCTTGTAAGTAACACATACGTTAAAAATCAATCTAAAGGTAATAAATATTATTTTTAATATGACAGCTGAAAATGAGTTGCACCATTAAGGTATTCGTGCGTCTATAGAAGTATTAATTTCTTTTCTTTTTTGCGTCTCTTGAGCTACATTATTAATTCAAACTGATTTTATATCTATGAACTTAATTTCTTTGTTATATGTTTAAAGAATTCCTAAAATGTTAACATTACTTTACACTATTTTTGTATCCTTCCGTTTGTACACTTAGTTGTCTCAGAAACATGTGTTAAGAGGGGAAAAAAATTAATATTTTTTTGTTGTTGCTATTTTTCATGTTTAATAAATAACATAATGCTAAAAAGATTCTGAATGAGATGCTCTTTCCAATACAATGACGAGTTATTTTATTGGGAATTTATTGCATTTGTTAACTAGCCAGAGTCTTTTTAAAATTCCATAATTCCATTAAATACTTAATCATTCAAAGTTTAGCAAAAAATTTATGATTCAAAAATAAATTCCCAGTAGTAAAACTACAGTCAAATATGTTATTGGATCTTTAAGATGGCGTATCTACTTAAGGGAAACAAAATCTCCATGCAGTCCGAACTATTCCTAGAAGAAACATTATAAAAAGAATGAGCTTCAGAATAAATTAAATTACATTTCTTCAAGAAAAGCCGGGGGAAAAAATCAAAACGATGTGTAATTATGTAGATGAGTAAAATCATTTGTATTTTCCGAATCTTTATATTTCCATAATTCTTATGCAGAGATGATATTAACGAACCGCCCTTTTCTTATTATTTTCCAGCATCATAACCACGCAAAGCTTTTCCGAAGGCGATAAAATCTTCGGAATCTTCTTAAAATATCATCGGCTATTTACCATGAAAGAAATTTTCAACCCACGCATCCCGATTGTTCTTTTTCATATGCATCTCCAGGGAATAAAAACTTGGATGTTTTATTTAAGTAGCCATTTCTAGGATCGGCAGTTACTTCTTTATAACAAATTGTTTAATGTTTTCGATAGAAATGAGGATAAAAGGTTACGCTGCAGACGATTAGTTTTATCACAATTAACAGCTGGCTCAACTAATTTCTATTGAGCTTTGAGTCTGAATGGAACATCTGGATATGAAATTGATTTTCTTAATTACATAGTAATTGAATAAAAAAGCGTGCCCTACTTTATGTTGTTTCTTAGTAAATGAAAATTCTTTTCAACTTTGATAGCATCACAAACAATTTGTTTGAAAGATTTTCAGTTGCTCCAACAAAATTAATTCACTATATAGTCATTTTATATACATAAATTGCAATTTGTTTCTTAATGATTATTTGTGAGGTTATAAAGATGCATTTTATTTGTTTCCTCATTATACTTTTGTTGAATTTATGCGATCTAAACAAAATTAATTCATTTTAAAGAGGTTTAACATTTTGCTATTTGTTCAATATAAAAGTGTATGCCAACAAGTTTCTTTTATTTTATCTTTGATTTATAAAGAAGCGATAGAAACAATACATTTCAATGAAAAGAGGAGCTCATTGTAAAATGTTTTATTCTTTCATATTCAAAAACTTTTACAAAAAGATTATTAATACTTATCTCTGAAGAAAATTTAAATTGCTTTTATTCTTTAGATAAATTTAAAAAGAATTATTGCATTATTTTAACGCAATCTATGAATGAAATTATAATTGAATTGCAAAGCAGCAGTTCGTAGTTTGAGATATTATCAAATAAATATGAATCACCCTCAGAATTTTATAAAAAAAATTAAATTTCTATAAATATTCAAAAATCGATATTAGATGTACACGATTTCAAATAGGATTTAAGTTTTTCCAGTCTAGAGAATTTAATTAGAATGGAATTCTTCAAGATTCAGAAAATCTTTGGATATTATTTTTTTTAATTATTCCGTAATTCTATGTAGAATATTTATTGACAATCTCATGAAAAAAATGATTCGTATCTATTTCCGGTAGAGGACACTTATAAACTGCAAAAATAATTATATGGGTTGTCGTAAGATTATTAGGATAAATACTGTGGCGAAATATTTAATATCAAAGGATATCATGACGATTTTGAAATATTTAAAATCAAAAGAAATCACGAAGATTTTCTCGTTTTTGATTCTAACTGCAAAAGTTGAGAGAAGGGCACATATTGAAAAACGAACTCAGACCATCCTAAAATAGACTCTTTAAACGAGAGCAATAGTCAAGACATTCGGAAAGGAATTTTAGAGCAAAAGTCATTTATGCCGCTATCTTATTACAGATTATTTAATTCATCCGATTAAGTCTTGCAAACACTGCTATATTACTGCCATGGGTACATTAATTTTAATTGTAACTTTCAACTATCTTAGATTTATCTATTTAGTACTCAATCTGTTAAACATGACCATTTAACATTATCCAATATTTACTTCGTTGTGTCATTTCTACCTTCTTTAGCCATTTTGAGGCGACATTTTCATCTACAACTTTCCTAGCTGATCAATGTTTTCTCTTATTCCTAAAAATTTATATTTTCAAAACAGTCTGGGATCTTAAACGGAAGTTGGTATTCCTGGTTTAGAAACGTCTTAAAAAACATCTTCTGTATTGCTTATATTTAATTTATACTCATAATTATAAAACAAAATCATATGTAAAGGAGAAAAGACATTCGAGTTTTGTTTCTGTGTTCGTAAACCAACATTTTTTTTTTAATAATCTTTTTATTAAGTGGGGATATTTAGCAAACTTATTTGTCTGACTTTAGCAATATTTACGTACCATTTTGAAGCACATATAAAGAGTTATTTTGAGACTGTCCTCGTAGTTTTGGGTTGTGGTCACATAGCTTGGACCAAGTTGACTGAATCAGCACTCTTTTTCCAAGATTCCCTACCACACCAGAGTAAAGAAATTTGATCAAGACGGATTTAGTGTGTAACAACCACCCTGCTTATACGGGAGTTCGGTAGTTTATACGGTTCATGTTTTGAGAATTGGACCCTCAGCCCTGAAACCGAAACCTTACCATTAGTTCATCATTAACTCCGAATTAATCTGTGACGCAGATATATTGATAAAATCTTTCTTAATTAAATGCTCTCACGTTTTAAAATTAAATTGGTAACAAAATCCTTTTGTATGCTAATAATTCTATTAATGTTTGAGTTTTCCGAAACCTCATACATAATAACATACCATGCGCTATCAAACACATTTTAATCTTGAATTCATTTTCAAAATAATCATGCTTTGACGTTATATTCTGATTAAGAATTTTTAATATTACTCTCTATTTCAAAGTTATAAATAATTCAGTTTTTTTTTTATCATTATCATCTTTAAAATTAAAATCCCACGTCCTATATACGGATAGCCTGAAGAAATTATCCAAGTATTAATAGCTTTAAAAATTCATGAACCTATAATAAGCAACAAAGACTGCTGCGTAAGTTCCTGGCTATTTAAAATATTACTTATCTTAACCTTTCATTGATAGTTTAATGATTTGACACAAACTCAATAAATGAATAAAAAAAACATCAATAATTATGTCGAGAGACAAACTATTTATAGTGAAAACAATATAGTATAGTAAAAAACAGTTTTAAAAGTACTCGTTTATTAATGTACTGAAATGGAGAAATCAATAATTTTTAATGAAAAATATGGGAGTAAAAAAAAAAACTCTTAAAAGGATGGAACTCTGAAAACAAAATTTTACCATTATAATTTTAATACCATAATAATTTTAATTTTAAAATAATTTTGAAAATGAGTTTTTCCTATATACTGGAAAGTAGACTAATATTTATTTTTTTTCAAAAATATAAATGCCAAAATAACAATGTAAAATCACGAAAAAAGGATTTAAAAAAAAAACAACTCCTTTGTAACGTAGGTTAAAAAAGTCCTTTTGTATAAAAGGCAGCAAAAAATCTAATAATATAACAAGTTAACTATTAGTATATGTTTTCTTTCAAAAAATTAATTTATCTAACGTCAGTGAACAGATTATAAACCAAATAGTTGGTAGAAATAAATGAGTGCTTTATCATTAATAAATAATTCTAAATTAATTAATTGAAAGTTGCTTAAAATAGAAAGCCTAATTTTAAAATAATAAGTAGAAAGATTATGGTAACGGAGGGAATAATTTTTATTTGCGTGTAGAAAAATGATTATAACAAACCGTGGAATGACCGACTGTCTGTCTGTCTGGACTTTCGTATGTATGTAAATGAAAAAATTCAAAAATATAATGATTTAAACTAATGAAATTTGGTATGCAATCCTATAACTTCATTTGTAGTTCTGCGCCAAACTTTGGTTTCAATCAATGGGAAAAATATGTCCGAAATAATATTCGATTTTCTGGTACTTGTGTATTAACCGCAAGCTAGTGATTAATCGCCTTTTAAAAACTGCTAAAATATCGACATTTTTAAACCTTTGTTCACGTGTGTGATGCAATTAATACACAGGTACCAATTTCTTTCACAGTACTATAAACTACGCAACTTGCATGTGTGGAATTATGCAAGTAAAAACCTGAGCACTCTTTGTGTCCACAGCCTTGCCCAAAGTCCATAATTTTATGTGTAGGAGCAAGGGGAAAACATCTGTATTAGAGATTTTATCTGTATTAGAAATCCTTTGGGAAAATTCTGGTACTTGTGTATTAACCGTACGCTAGTTATTAATCGTATTTAAAAAATTGCTGAAAGATCGACATTTTTTAACCTTTGCTCAATAGTGTTATGCAATCAATACACAAGTACCATTTCCTTTAAAATACTATAGACTACAGTACTCTCATGTGTGGTTTCGTGCAAGTGAAAATTTAAACACTCTTTGTGCTCACAGTCTTGCCTAAAATATATAATTTTATGCGTAGAACATGTGTGTTAATGATTATGCGAGAAAATTTCGGGGAGACTTTTCTTGCTGATTTTAATCATATTCATAACATTAGCAAAGGCACACGGATGAAAATTCATGAAACTATGAAAATGATTGGCTTTCACTGCAGAAAAAAATCAGGCCTACAACTGCAAAATTCTACGATATTTTGAACTCCATTTTGTTACATATTGCACTTAAAATCGATTTTAAAATATTTATTAAAATTGAAGAGAAACAAAACTGATATTATTGAGTTTTTTAATTTTGGTGGTGATAAAAGAGCTTTCGTTTGATAATATGAATCATAGTTATTGAGGAAAAACTTTACAAATGTGATTTATTTATATTTAAATAAAATCTTATTGAAATTTTCAAAACCCATTCCTTTTGAGCCCAAACAAGCATAGGAAGTGCTTACGTGTTCGTCAGTCTGTTTTGTAGACTGTTTTGTGTGAATTTGTATCAAGTAATTTACAGAAAGTCTGACATACTAAAGATATTTTGTTAAAAACGAGTTTTTCTATGATTAAAATTTTAATTATAAATGTAACAAAAATAATTTTTGCTAATCAATCTAATGCTTCATTTCGGGTTATTTTTAGAGCAAAACATCGGAAAGAGAAATATTTTACAGAAATTGTACAGTTTAATGATTTCTGTAAAAATGTATTAATTCTATCGGTATACCTTAAATTATTTCACGCATTTCATATGCATAATCAATCAAGAAACAGACTTCTGTTATTATCTTAATTTTCCATTCAAGAATTTTATATTTTTTGTGTTATTCAAATTTGTAACATCTTTTTAGCGTCTTAGAAAAATCTCCTATATTTTTGAAACACAATACGATGAATATAAATATATGTGAGAAATTATTCGGTTTAGTTCTAAATATTTTTTCCCTTAAATTATAATTTTGAATATAATTATGCAAATAATTAGATATTATGCAAACCCAAATAATAACGAATATTTCTGATGATCACAGTACTATATTTTCCTTCAAGATGAAAAAAAATTAGAAATATTTGTTATTTGTTGAAATTTTTTTTATATAAAATTGGTATAGATGATGTTGCTTGCTAAACGATTGGTTATTCAGTAGTTGTTGTTATTCATCCCATCCAAAAGAAAAAATTATATAATACAAGACATATTGTGACTAAAGCAAAACAAAATCGTTACTTAGATTTCACTGGCTTTCATGTATAGTGAAAAAAAAAAGATTTTCTGCAGAAGTTTAACTGTTCTAATCATTCGCAACTGTAAAAAACTTTAGAAATCTAAAGAATACGCAATGCTGATTATCTAGGGAATTATCACTAGTTTTCACTGCATAAAAAAGGGAAATAAAAATTAGTTAATACATGGGACAAACGAAAAAAAAAATCTTCGTTATTTGGATTCGATAAATTTTCTTAGTACAGAAAAGGAAACTGTTCTCCAATTTAGAATTCTCAAAAGAGATTCGACAATTCAAATTATTCGTAACTGAACAAAACTTTAAAAATGCAGCAGACACCCAGAGATGATTATTACTGATTTGTTACTAGTACTAATCACAAAAAAAAAGAAAAAGAAATATTTAAAACAAGACGTTTTACGACAAAAAAAAAAAAAAAAAAAAAAACCTTACGTTACTTAGATTTGATCAACTTTTACATATGCTGTTACTAAAAAAATCCTTCAATTTAGAATGTCATCATAAATTAAAATCTTGAGATCATCCGTAATTGCAAAAACTTCACAAATCCAAGAAATAAAAAAATAATCAGTGTTACAGCGTAACTGAGCTGTCACTGCTACACAACGCATGAAAAAAAGAGGAATTTGACATTAAATAATGCAAGACAAATTGTGACAAAAGAAAAAAAAATGTTGTTTGGATTTGATCAGCTTTTGCACACACTGTATAAAAAGTCTATTTCTGTTACGTAAGCTACATCAATATGCACATATCAAAGTAGTGAATATTTGAACCCCTGCTAGTTTAGCATTTTCCTCAGAGAACGAAGATGAAAGATAATAGAAGGGAATTTTCTCAGCGAGGAATTTATATTTTAGACGGAACTAGAAAATTCCTATTTTCTATTTCAAAATAAAAAAAAATAAACAATGCCTTGTTTATTTCATTTTATAATTTACAGCTTGCTATCACATTTCGGAAATTTATTTTGTTTTTCGAAAGAAACGATTTTATCAAATTTTTGATCTCCCTATTGTCTATATGGATATAACGGAGAATTTTAGTTTGATTTTTTAACAGATTTTAAATATTGAAGTGCAAATACCTTAACGCTGTTTATTCCTCTCCTTTCTTGATTCTGAAAGCATTGTTTATTTTCTATATTAAGATTTCATTTATTAAATAAACAAATTTTGTTTTGTGAAGCTAGTTTAAATGTGTTCTTATTTCATTAAATCCAACAAATAAAAGCCAGATCATTTTCAGTAACAAAGTAACAAGGTGGAGGAAGGGGTTAAGGAAAGTATATTAATACCCCTCAGCAAATCTTTGGGAGGGGGATGGAAACGAAACATTATATATATTTTTAAAACCAAATGCGATGTCGCAACGAAAACATAACATCATAGGAGCGAAACAATCATATTATGCTCCGGGCACTACTAATACTCATTAAACCAATAATTCTTTTCTATAGATTTCGCTTATAAAACCACATTTACCCTCTAGGGACAATATATATATATTATAAGGGAATGAGAAGCGCCAGGTATGGTGCCTTATTTCTCGCATCCCTAGTTGGTATAATATTAGTGTGAAACTGCTACCTCGGCTCGATAACGGATCATAATTCTTTATGAGGGGTAGACGCATGAGCCGTAATGATGGCCATCATTTGTTCCCCACTGTACCCGATTTTGATTTCCATGGGGACACGATCCTTCAGAATATGCTGAAAGCAAAAGAAGGGTCAGGGTAGTTTTCCTTGTCATTATAAAATCATAGTGGGCACTCTGTCTTGTGGTAAGGTGTAGGCTTTGGTTCTGTAAAGACCTGATCCCAATAAACAAAGTTTTATGTATGTAGATCTGGTCTTGTTTTGCCCCACGACTACTCGCCTACCCAGAAGGGTGTAAGACCTTGAAGCTCTCCGAGAAAAGAACCATTATTTAATTATTGAAAGCCTTACAATCGTTGCTAGAATATGGACGGTAATTAAGAATTTACATTACAGCTCAGTTAACTATTATAAAATATTTAAATTAAATAATAAACATAACAATTCTGAAGTCTAGAGACTAAATTGAAAATTACATGGTGAAAACAGTAACACACATAAACATAAAATAGTATCAGAATGTCCTAAGGACAGACTTGGACCGTATGTGGATCTGGCTTACGTAAAATCTGACGATGTGGGTCTTTTGATGATATATGCCTTTCCGTTGACACTGGAACGTCATTGAAGAATGTCGCTGTAATGTCAATCTCGTTGTCTGAACAGTGTTAAGATTTGAGTTTTAAAATAATCTTCATGTTTATGTGAAATGATAGGTTGAAATAATTTAATTTAAGAATCAAATAATACTATAAGACCCAAAACAAAAAAGTAATTATTTTAAATTCTGATCATAATGTAGGCTTTGCCATCGTGTGAAAGAAATTTATAATTTTCGTATTTTTTTTACACATAAAAAAGAATTTCTCTTTAATTATATGTTATAAATAGTCTGAAAGCCTTTCAAAATTGCTTCTACTATCATAAATGGAGTTGTGAAATTTATTAACAAAGTTTGCAGTGATCAAACAGATGTAACAATTTTGCGGTTTGCACCAAGTAGTAAACTCCATGCCGGCGTCCTGGCATAGGGGTAGCGCGTCTTCCCCGTGATCTGGGCGTCCTGGATTCGAGTCCCGGTTTGGGCATGGTTGTTCTTCACCTGTTCTATCTGTGAGATGTGTGAATGTGCCCCCCTGTAAAAAGGGGTTGTGTAAATGAATGTGATGCGTGAGTAGCTAAGACGTACTCTTGGCCCTAATTGGCGCTACTAAAACAAGAGACGCTCTATTGGCTTAAAATCGCTGCCATCGTCAGCGAGCTTGTCCATGGCAAGTGCCATTATAAACAACAACAACAACAGTAAACTCCATAAAATAAAAAAAACGAAGATATAATAACAATACGCAATTCCTATTCAATTTCATTATGTGAACTTTATATTATTAGAAGTGAATGTAGTCATTTGTTTTCAAGAAACAGTAAACTGTAAAAATACTTTCCCGATTGCAATTAAAAGCGAATTTATCCTCTTGACTAGGACTAATTATTTAAATTCTGCAGGAACTGTAATAAGTAAATTTTCATTTGGGAATAAAAATAATGTTATATTTTAAATTCTATGAATAAATTATTTAATTCTAAGCACCATATCAGTCTTGAGTGGCCGACACTGTATATATTTTTCGATTATAATTTGCCGATAATTAACAATATACCTTTCATTCAGTCCACATCAGTCACTGTTAATGAGCGATATAATTAACCCCTTAACTGTCGATGAAATTATCTTCCCAGTGCCACCGTTTTTGCAGAGGCGCGTAGTATTATGTCATATTGGAGGAAAAGCAGGGACAAGATTTGCAATCTAAAAACCGTTTACTTTTACGGAAAAAAAAGAAAAGAAAAAAAAAGGAAGAAGATACAGAATTTTAAGTTCAAAGTAACAGAATAATCACTATCACAATCGCTTTCATCTCATGCAATAAAATATTCCGATGTTTCTGATACCAAAAATGATAGTAAGCACTCATCTAATTCACTCTCATTCGTATTCGTACAAAAAAGCAATGAAATCCTACGATCACATAAAGGGAATGAAAATGGAACGAAAGAAAAATGAAAAAAGACGATCTACCCAAACAAGAACACAAGCAATAACTGCAGCTATGAATTTTATCATTCCAGGAACATCCCCGTTTGCACTTCCTCTCCCCCTCTTATTCGAAATTGGAAAATCCCTCGCAAACGCTCTTTTAGGGCAATTTACTGCATTACCAAGACGTTATATAAGTTTTGCAGTTGCATACATTGCAATGGAAAATATTTCGGAAGAAGGTAAATAGACGCCCGAGACAGTTCAATCATCGGCTGAGCAAAGCGCATATATACGCCTGCGGCAGTTAAATGTTTAAAATATGTATTCTTTTATTAATGCATTTTAAATAATTCGGAGATAATAAAGGAATGTATATAAACATTATTTGTGATTGAAAATTAAAGATTACTATTCAGATGCTCTGTAATGTGAATAAGAGATAAATGGATCAACGAAAAGCAGTTCTGAAAGATTATAAACAGCGGTAAACATATTCAAGAAACATACCTGAAGTAAAACATGCCACAGCCGTATACAAATTATATAGATACTAGAAGATCAATAAAATTGCAAATGGTGAGAAAATACGCCAAAATAGGCTTATGGAATAAATTTGAATTTATCGCAATTAGCTTTTCATTACAAAATGATAGAATATATTTAAAAAGAATTTTTAATTACATCTTGTTTATTTATCCTACATAACGGTAACTAATATATTGATTATATTAGTTAATAAAAGGATACTTACTGCACTGACATTACTGAAGAAAGTACGCCGATATATATATTTTTTATTTTGAATTCCTCGCTTTCGTGCTAATTGGATGGAAATTCTGAGCCGGTTTCAAATAATATCTGCTTTTCGCTATTTACAATAAGCGGTCAGACTTTTAAGAAAATTGGAAAAGCTCTTAAAATAATAAGCGATAATTTTAAGGGCGTAAATTTGATGAATTAGTTAATTAGTTTCGTTAGCTTGGAAAAAATATAAGTACCTCATTTTTACTGTAACGATGAAGTATTATGTTACAAATTTTCCAAGTTATCTCTTTGATAATCATAATTTTACACGCTAAAAATCAAATTAGAATATTACTTTTGAAGATTTAAAAAGATATATTCCTCTTTGTACAAATTATGTACAGAAATAAAAGTTAATTTTACTAACGAACGTGAACAGATTTATAAAAATGTAAGATTGTTATCTCCTGATGTAAGGAAATTTCTTTCGGTTTTATTTAAAGCAGTGAAATTATTTAAAGCTTAGCTCATTTTCTGCTTCGTTCTTTCAGAAAATAACGAAGTTTTTTCATGTATCAAACACTATTTTCTGAAATGAAATGTACCTTGAATAGTACCATTATTACATAAAATATGATAATATATTTTAGCTCTTTGCAGTGTGTAATCTAAATAGTGAATTTAATGGTCAAATTCTATTCATTTTGAAGATTAATTACGCTATTAATTTAAAACATTATTTTCGAAACTAATTTCTGAGGTAAAGTGTGATACTTTGACCTTTACATTCACTTTAATTCCCTTAAATTTTTTTAAGATGTGAAATTTAAAATTTGTTGAATTAAAAAAATGTTTCAAATTTAAAATTATAAATGGAAATTTTAATTCTTGGAACGTTTTGAAATCTATGAACCCAAACAACGATCCCTCATCAAAAACACACGAAAAATAAAGTGAAAAATGGCGACAGAATATGGATTGATACAAAATGTTCAAAACGTAACAACCATTGATTGTTTATTGTTAAGAATTGTTTATTGCAATTCATATATTCCAAATTATTGATCAAAAGGAATTTTTTTTAATTGTTAAAAAATTAATTTAAGAAAGCTGTTTCATTTTCCGAAAGAGTTTACCACTTTCCCTAGGAAGATTTTGAAACAAATCTGTCAAATAGACCATGTGTCTGTCGGTTTGAGCTTCCGCATAAATGTACTGTATTAACGATTCATGTTACGGATTTGTGATACTGTTTCCTTTTTACGTTACTGCCATTACTGGAAATGAGATTTACAGATTTAAACTGTTCCGTGCGTCAGCAAATTAAATCTGTTCCAAACGCAAGCATCTTTTCAAATAAATAGGTGCATAAAACGTTAAAATGCATATGAACTGAATGGAGAAAAAGATTGTCATACGATAATATCAAAGATGTTTGGAAATATACAACTGGTTGAGCTTTCTTTTATTTATTTCGGCAAAACCGAAAGATAAAGTATTCTATAAGAATCTCAATCTTAACCTAAATTTATAAAAATGGAAAAATTTGGCGAACTCTTTTATTCTGAGAAAACATCTTTATTGAATGTAATGAGTTTTGGATACGAACCATATAAAAAAAAATCTTTGAAATATTTGCTAACTTCGGTTTTCAAGCCTGAATAAAACTTTAGAATTCACAGCTGTAAGAAAAACACTCGATTAATGCCAAAATTATTTTATTAAGCGGTGTTTCATAGAATTTTTATTTTTTTGTAAAAACTCGCCTCATGACGTAAGCTTTATTTCCCCAAAACCAAAAATCTATTTTAAATTTTTGAAAAAAATAAATAGTAAGATTACGATTCTTCTAAACTTTTCCGTGCAATGGTGTTAGTCGTACTTCAATAAATGCTGCTCATAACAGTTAGTTCAGCGAGTTATACTAATCCACAGTTCTGTTCCACAGTTCCTCTGTTCTAACAAGTACATGGAAAATTTAAGTGTTGTTTATTGCAATTCTGTGTGAGTTAATATATTCCAAATTATTGATCAAAAGGATTTTTTTTAAATTCTTTAAAAAAAATAATTTAAGAAAACTGTTTCATTTTCCGAAAGAGTTTACCACTTTCCCTAGGAAACAGCATTTATCGCTGAACACTAATTAACATATGCAAAAATTTAATTTCAAAAGAGTCCGTATCATTCTTTCAAATAAATTATAATCAAAATTTCAAAGTTTCTTGTTCTTGCTTAATAATTAGAACATGTATATAGAGTTTGTATGACTTCGAAAACGTTCAAAGAGAGCGTCGATAAATAGTGCAAAAACATCAAAGAACATCTTCAATTTATCGCCACAACGCATTTTATTTTTGGGAAATGAGCAAAGATAAGAGCAATGACATAACAGCTGCTCTAGACAAAAGACTTCACACAAGATATTCAATCGATTCTTGAGTTCCAAAAAGGGCGTGAAAAATATTTTCTGGGGAAAATTTAAATAATAACATGAACATTTCTTCATATAATATTAACGATTACGAATTGCTTTTTTAATTAGAGAACATAGCTGCTGAGATTTATTCCTTGATATTCTTAAAATTTAAGATAAGTGCTGTATAGTATTATTTTATCCATTTATAATAATAGTAATAGCTTATTTTTTTATTCAATTAGGAATTGAAAAGTTGGGACTCCGTAATATAATTTAGAAATAAAACGTGTTTTAATACTACAGCTATTCTCCAAATATTTCATTTAGTCTTTCTCTAGCTAACAAAAAAAATTATCTATATAAGAAAATATTCAAATTGGGATCTGTAAATCTTCTTTTCTTCTAAAGTCTGTGAGTTTGAGCCCAAAGAAATCTAGGATAAAAAACTGTATCATAAAAGCAATATATTCTTGCCAAATTGAAAGCACTAAAACATCAGATGGATAATCTATCTATACTTATAATAAAGCTCAATGTGTGTGTTGGCGCTCTACAGGCCAGACCGTTCGACCAACAGCTACGAAATTTGGCACGTGTATACCTTGGAGCCGGGAATATAACCGGGAAAAATAACCTCGGAGTTATTTTTTCGAATTTTTAATTAAAATTTTATTTATTTAAAAAATAAGCGAAATTTTAGCGTGTTTCTGCTATAACTTCCGAAAATATTACCGCAAAAAAAAGATTTTTACATCAAGTTAAAGATCAAAAATTTATCTTTTAAATGATACCAATGTTTTAACCTTAAAATTAAATTTCTATTTTTAATTAATTTTTAAATAAATAATTTAACAATATTTTTCAACAATTTTTTTCGTACAAAATAAAAATAAAATTTAAGCTGCACGAGCACGTTTCGCATTCATGGGGAAAAAATTAGCTTTTTTCAAAGTGTTGCCATCACATCGATTAAAGTTCCATTTAAAAATAAATTAAATCTTTTTGGAAATGAAATCTGCAAAAATATGATTTTCGTCACGTGTCTGTAGGAAATGAAACAAATATGAAATATTATTTTTTTCTAAAAAATAAATTCAAGAAAAATTATTTTATGATCTTTTACACTATCTGTATTATTAATTCAATAAATCAGTTTTGTTTTAAGGCAAGTTTTGTTTAATATGAACAGGATATCCATTCAAATCAGGGCCACACTGCTAATTTGTAAGCCTTTAGTAATAGACACAGATCTGCTAAAATGGTCTAAATGGAAAATGATTATATTTTATGTAACTTGATCCAATAAATACTCTAATATATAACGAATTTTTGATTTTACATAAAGCTTCTGCTGTGGAAATCACGTTTAACAAAATGTTCTTGAAACACTAATATTTTAAATAAAGAATTAATTTCCAATTAACAAAATCAATCACTTAAACTGACTGATTTATAAAAATTTGAATATCACTATTCAAAAAAAAAAAAAAAAGGATAATTTTAGATTTTCCATCGATCGTTTTAAAGAAAATACGCCAATCAGCGCGCAGGTTTCTCAAGATTAATTGGCCTAAGATTATGAAAGTGATGAGTTTTTCTAAATTTTTAACATTCAAAACTTCATAAATCAGTCTTAGTTAATCGTGGAAAATAGAAACATTCATTCATTTATTTAAAATTTGGTGTGTCCAGAATATTTCTCAGAATATGATACCTTACTGCATAAAATTTAGACTTCATAATTTTTGAAATATATTTATAGATCGGAACAAAATATTATTGATTTCATTTCAATCCTTTTGAAAGCAAAACTAAAAACTGAATTTTATGCGGAATCTGAGAAATTTTTGTTGAATTATTCTTTGAGATATTACGCAAATTATGAAAAATATTTTGTAGTTCACATAAGACTTAAATACCGAACGATTCTGTTTGCAGTACTCATATTCAATAATAATAATAATAATTAATAAATAACAAAAATGATAAAATAAAACGCTTGGTTTCATTAAAAATATCTTTACATTAATTGCAATTTCAGCATTTCCACTTTAAATTAAAGTTGAAGTTGTACCGGAAATGACAACAAATTAGCAAAATATATATAGTAAATTGAATGAAACGATCTAAACAACAGTATAAGTTTGGTATGACTATCAAAATTTGAAGATTAAAAATGTTTTGTTTGAGAAGCTATTAAGAGATAAGTTACTTAAAATATTTAATTGAAAATTGTAGCGAGCGGTAATACTGGTGAACCGGCTGGTCGCCAAAGGCGGCTAGTTAAATTATAAATTGCGGCGAAACTCATTTTAAAGCATTAATAGAACTGAAAATATAATAAAGCATAAAAATGAAGAAAACACATGTAATATGCAATTGAATATATGTTACATAAGAATATGAAGATCTGATACTCTCCATTAATTAGTGTATAAAAGTTTCATAGAAATTGTAATCTAATACAAATAAGGCTTCTTTTTTTGTCTCGTGATATCTGAGACTTTGGATCCATAATAGTTCATAGGCCATAACAGTTGAAGGTTCAACTTTGCTTTTAAACAATGTTATAAAAGCAAAGTTTTCTTGATAAATTAGTTAAAATCACAATTAAATCAGATGGAACATTTAACTGTGCATTGTAGCGGAGCTTATATAAATATCCCACATAAACATTTGTATGCTATTGTTCAGTTATAATTATTTAACTATTGGATCAACTATTGGAAATAGAATGAAACTATACACAGTTTTGTTAAAATTTAATGTCACTATGAAACAGTGCGGGAAGTGAAAAATATTTGAAATGTATGGATTTTTATTATGAAAGCTTTAAATTCAGATACTAGAATGGTAGAGAGAAAACGGAAAATAATAAATACATGAAAAAGCGGCATTTAAAAAAATATTCTAATTTATAAACAATAATTATTCTAGTGTTAAAAGTACAATTCGCAGATACTGTTACTTGCTTGCATTTCAAAAAGAAATTTTTAAAAAACCTCTTATATGGTCCAAACATTCTTTTACAATGTTCTCTTACATTTTGCTTTTCTAAAAGAATAAGATTCTTCATCTAAGAGATGAAGATTCAACTATTCGGCATAGTCAGGAAAATATGAAATAATTTTATACGAATTAAATAGTTATAAAATTGAAATTTGAAAATACATAAAATTTGAATCTGCATTTTTTACTAAATAACTTAATTATAAACATGAGGATTAATTGTCAAGGAATGTTAATTATAATTTAAAAAAGAGAATAAGAAATTGAACTGGAAAGCTTTTCAGCAATTTACATACATTTACATTATTATTATTGAAAGTCATTTTTATTAAAAGCATGAAAAACTTGCACTTTTTTAAAAATTTACTAATTTATAAACAGCACGTATTCCTGTGTTAAAAGTATAATTCATAAATACTGTTACTTGCTTGCATTTCAAGAGATCTTTAAAATCCTCTTATATGGTGCAAAAATTTGAAGTTCTCCTAAATTTTGTTCTTTTAAAAGTATAAAAATCTTCATTTAAGAGATGAAGATCCAACTATTCGGCAAAGTCAGGATCTTCCATTAAGCTTTTAAGTATAACATTTTTCAAATGTTTTGTTTATATCTCAGCCTTTAACTCTTAAAATATAATTTTTAAAAAAGGAAGGCATTGTTAAACTTTATGCTTCTAACAGCAACAAAAGAAAATTTAGGCAATGAAATTTTAACTACTCACCAATGTCTGGATCTTTCTTTACGTCGTATAAAATAAAGTTTTTAATCATTTTTTAAAATTTAGATTTGCGCTATTGTTCGCTAAATTATAATCTTATATTCCAAATGTCATTTGTACCAAATTTGCTTCTTCAAATTTAATTCTTCTCCTTCTCTTACAGTTTTATTCTTTTAATATTGAAAAACTCTTAATATGATACCTGTTGTTAGAGGATTTTTTAAATTTTGAGACAGATTTCAAAGAAATCTTATAACGTGGAATTTAATTATATATATTCCACAAAATTCTATAATTAAGTACTAAGCCTTCGAGCGACGAAGGAGGGATATTTTTAAAATAAATTGTTTGGCGCTAAAAATGAATTTTAAAATCCATATTTAAAGATGGTAATACTCATTTTTTATTTAACATTATATATATATATATATATCTTGTGAACGTTAAATCATATAATATAATAACTAAGGAAAAAAGATGCTCTTTACTTTTCAATAACACCTCCGTTACTTTTATGTAACGCTCTTGATTAAATATTTGTCTTATATCATAACAGCTTTTATAAATTTCTGTGCAGTAGGAAATAATATTATGCGAATTAATTGAATAATTTTAAAATTTAAATTTAAATCCTGCATTATTACCAAGTAATTTAGTTATAAACATGAGGATTAATTGTCAAGGAATGTGAATTACAATTAAAAAAGAATTGAAAAATAAACTGAAGTAGAAAGATCTCCAGTGAATTACATATATTTACATTATTAATAAAAGCCATTTTTAAGCATCAAAGCATCATTTAACATTATATATTTCATGCATGTAAATATGAAATAATGTAATCGATATTTCGATCATTTCCTCATGTATTAGAGTTGTGGAATTATGTGCATTATCAGTTTCCAATGGTAATAAAATATTTTAATAATTTCAGAGCTCTTAATAATCTAACACTAAATTAGTCTAACTAGAAATTGATTCCCAGAAGCTGAGCCATCAAGGAAATTAGAAATCAATAAAAATTATTTATATAGATTTCGTAATGTTTCTAACCATGAATTATAAAATGAATTAAAAACAGATAAATAATAATAAAATTAAAAATGTTTTAAAATCATTTTATTAGTGAGTTAAAAAAATAATTTATTGCAAACCAAGTAATATTCTAAAACAAATTAAGACACAATGCATTCATAACAACAAATATTTGGATATTCATTGAAAATTAAAATCTATTATAAATGTGATTATATCATAGAATATCATCGATGAAAATTCTTTTTTAATTCATAATTTTGAAAAATATTATCTTTAGATATTAAGAATATTATAGAAAGATAAGCATTAAAATTACTTCTTTAATTAATTAAGAATATTATAGAAAGAAAAGAATTACAATTTCTTCTTTAATTAATTAAGAATGTTATAGAAAGATAAGCATTACAATTTCTTCTTTAATTAATTCACACTTGAATTTAAATTCCAATTTATTTAGAATTTTTCTGCCAAAATCTTATACCTTCAAAGATTTTTTAATCGAGTTTGGTTAAAAAAATAAGAATATTACATAAAGATGTCACGAAAATCATTCTGATAATAGGAATATAATTAACATGAATAAGTGTATTTACTTATTCAGTAGAATATTAAATTTATAGATAATATATAAATTAGAATATTTGTTCTTAAAAATCTAAAATATGAATAGAAGTTCTCTTCTAAGGAAATTTATATCACTATTTAGATCATGAATTCAAACTTAAAGAAAGCCACTGGATTTGGTAGAGCGGTTTATTTACTGCATTGAAACCAAGCGTTGAATTATGATGTAACTGCGTAATTAAAACAAAACTTTGTAAAAATAAATTCTCTATTACAGACCATTTCTGGCAAAAAAATATAGCACGTTGTTCGTTACCATGTTTCGAAAATTTTATGTCGCTTCTTCAGGAATTCATGAAAAAGGAAAGAAAGATAAACTTGGGATGAGTCGTGAAGGAACATTGTTTTTTTCACATGAGTTGAAATAAAAAATATTCTAAAATAAATAATGAACGTAATGTTGCAAGATTTCACATGGAAATGATTAAAATATGAAGTTACGCACCTGCACATTGTAACATGGCACCTAACTTTATATAAACTTAGGATTAATCGTGTTGTAAGATTTTTTTAAACATGAGTAGAAATAAAAAAATTTTGTAAAATAAATAATGAACGTAATGTTGCAAGATTTCATTTGATAGCGATTAGTCAAAATGTTAATGCATGAAATTACGAACCTGCGCATAGTAACATAGCACCTATAAACATGTGTTATAAAATAAATTAATAATACATTGCCTTTAAGTGTTTAAAACCCTAACACAATATCATATTTGTAACTGATATTTTTAAATTAGATACTGGAAATTATTTCAAAAAGCCCAAATCCTAAAACATTCAATTTTTATATTCCCAGTTTTATAATTCTTCGAAAAAACTCTTTTCTACCGATTTCATTGCAAACAACCCTCTGATAAATTTATTTAGCTATGTTGCATAATCATAACAAATGGTTAGATGGAATCTCAATTCTACCATCTAAATGATAAGATTGAGATGCTGGCATTTCTTCTTATCCATTATCTCCAGTAGGCTTACTATCTTTTCATCGTACAAAGGACCTGTAATTTATGGCCTTTTATTCCAACGGATTTAGTATAAACACAGTGAAGATGTATTATGAATAAAGAATCATCAATCTGAAGTATACTCTAAAGGTAACCGTACCTTTTCCATGGTTACTAAGCTTAAATGATGAGCTATGATATATACACGTTAAAAATGATGTATAACCGTAACAATTTATTATTATAGCTACATCCATGCATTAAATATATCTCATTGTTGATAAAAAGACATACGTTTGCGATTTGAATAAGGAATATAAGGAATAAAGTGATAAATTGGTAAATGTTCCATTTGGAATAAATATATCATAGCCTACATACAATAATAAATAAAAACCGATGAATAAATTTAAGCCATAGACTTTCTTTAACAGACGATTAATGAGTAATATATTCTATTTTTTTTTTCTTTCCTTACTACACAGTAGGATAAAATAAGCAAACGATATGACTACTCAATTTCATGAGTTTCAGCATTTAAAAAATTATTATTAAGGAATGGCATTATAGTCTGACAAAACATTGGTTCTGTCTTAATATTTAAATAAACATAATTTGAAACAAATAAAAAATGAAACTGGAAATAAAGCTGTATTAGTAATAAATCAAACTGCTAGATAAATTTCAGCTGTAGACTTTCTTTAACAGAAGTTAATAAGTTAGTAATTCGATTTTTTTGTAACAACATAGTGGGAAAAATAAGCAGACCATTCAATTATTCAGTTGTTATAAAAATCAATATATCAGAAATTCCCATTGAGGAATGACATTATAAACGGATGAACCACTGGTTACGCTTTAATGTTAGGATAAATCATAATTTCAAACTATAGTAATCACATATAACAACTGAACCTTCTGAATTCAATAAACATGCTATATACAGTTTCATAAAATAACAAGCGTTGTTTGGAGGAATCAGCAAACTAATAAACAGAATAAAATTAAATTTTATATAGACTCTGAAAGACACAAGCAAACAAATCCCGCAATAAGTAATAAAAAATAAAATTTAGGAAAGAAAATAACAGATAGGAGACATTTTGGCGCTGTTAGAAAGACACCGGAACGCAATGAACGAGCAAAAAATTGATTACGCAAAATTTCATTAATGCTCGAGTGATAAAAAATGCATATACGGAAATGAATGATATGCAGCAGAGAACTCGCAAAAACACCTGTTATTAATCAACATTAGAGTTCTTTTGGGCACGTGTAGCGTTTTCAGTGCACTGACCTACCACGTGTATAAAATATAACATCGGAAACTTCTGGCACATTTTATATTATTCATATTGTCTCCCCATTCCTTCCGTACACTACATATATATCATAATTGGTTTCATTTCATTCATTAGTTTCAGCTATATAGACCTCCAAACATAAAAATAATTGTTCTTTAATAGCTCCCTATACATACATATTATATTATATAAATCTATTTAAGCATATTTAAAGAAAATGTAGTTTTTCATACTGAAATTCGCATCTGCACGTAATGTATGACCCCCATGGATCGTTTCTCCCTTTGTTTCCTCACGTACAATATAAAACCTCGAGGTCTCATTTTTTTAAAAAAAAAAATCAAAATTTGGTTAAATATTTAATGATTTTTTTTAGAATGCATGCATATTATGGCTTTGGCTTCTTGCTATTCCAATTTATTAGCACTAATTCTGGACTATTTCCAATTCAGGCAACTGTCTGTAGACCAATCTGAACAACTAATAATTTTACAGCAGAAAACAATTCTTATGACTTTCTTTAAATTATTTTCCTAAAACTGTTTTTGCAAATTGCAGACAAAAATATTTTTCTCTGATGATGTAATAACGCATTTTAATATTATCCTTAAAATAGCGAGGAGTTAGTCTTTGATTAAAATGTCAGCTAATAGTATTTAAATGCAAGCCTCGCTTCTTTTATTTACAGAAAAAAAACTTTCTCGTAAAATGATCTGACAAATCAGGATTACATCCATGCAATCATATCTAATTAAATCCCAAAATTTAATAAATTGGGGTTACAATAAATGTCTTTTCATAGTGAGGATCATATAATTTTCCAGTAAGACTATCAGAAATTTTATACCCAATGTCAATTACTTGCACTTTTTGAATAACTGGCCTCCATGCATGTCTAAAATGGATTTTGCAGTTACCAATAATATCTCCATTTGCTCTCATC
Source organism: Argiope bruennichi (assembly GCF_947563725.1). Classification (NCBI taxonomy): domain Eukaryota; kingdom Metazoa; phylum Arthropoda; class Arachnida; order Araneae; family Araneidae; genus Argiope; species Argiope bruennichi. The sequence continues at coordinate 56,392,468 of NC_079162.1, forward strand.
TCAAACAAGAAACATTCTGCGGTAGAGATATAATTGATCATCAACATTGGACCCACATTCAGGTTTCCTTTCAAAAGGGAGAAAAAGGGTGTCAAGAAACCAGTTTTGCTGTCTTGTACTCGATGTCTCCCTCCACGGCTAGATATAATTTGTCATGAAGACTAATATTGCATTGTGACTTGCCATTTTACTGATAAATTTATGTAAAAGCATTATCAAAACAAGCAAAATCTTCAGTTTTTATCATGAAAAATCTTGCAATCAGTATATAAGGAATAAAGAATATAAAGAATTGATAATTATATAATTATCTGCATCAGAATTTAGCCCAATACATACTATTTTAGGTTCTTCTAATGATAGAGTTGAAAGTATAACTCAAAGAGACCAAGAATTTTCTTGTGCGCAGTAATAATGCCAGGGTGGTGTCCTCTTCACAGTGCAAGGAGACATCTAAACGCGCTTGCTTGAAATTTTTCACCGCGTTCGAGAGTACCAGTCGCTGTATGATTATCGCCAAATCAGTTCATGAATCTCATGACTGAACAAATTAAGCAAAGATATTGATTCAAATTTTCTTAAAATTTTGTTGATTCTCAAAGCGAAATAATATGCAAGATTCAGCAGGTGATTGGAGACAATGCTTATGAGAGTAATAAAAATTAAGTAGTGGTGCAAATGATTTAAAAGCGACCGCACATCAATAGCGAATGACCAGCGTTCTAGAAGGCTACAAACCGATGGGAATATAGCTGTTGTTGCAAGAGAGGAAAATCTAGCTTAGAACATGATCTGACAGTGACAAAAAAGGTTCTATTAACAAGTCAACTGCCAATTTCATGACCAAAAAGCTGGAAGTTGCACCATGACGATGCTACAGAATATTCATTGCTTTTGATCCGAAATTTCGTGGCGAAACATAGATTTCCATTCATTTGCCAACTTCCCCACCTTCCATACATGGTTTTTTACAAATTTTGGCTCATCCAAAATCGAAAATGTTATTGAAAAGATTTTGTTTTGATAGTAAATAAGAGACTATGAAGAAAGCGACAATATTTGTCCAAGAGAAGCCTTCTACAGATGCGTTCTGCATTGTAAGAATAGGTGAATTAAGTGTGCGGAGGCGCAAAGACCCTACTTTGAAAGGGATTAGGATCCCGATTCCGTCACGTAAAAAAATATCTTCTTTAGGCCAAAGGTGGGATTCTTTTTATACCATCTTTATATTTTGAATTCATCTAATAGTTGTTTTAGGCATATTTCAAAAACTATATAGGGCATAATTCTTCGTAATCCTTTTCTGAAATTCCTGTTCGATCCATGGAATTAAGTGAGAGCAGTTTCTAGAAGGGACAGTAAAAATATGTCATTTGAAAAGTTATTTAAAGAATTTTATTTTTAATACATGCTTCAAAAATGGAAATAAATTATTCATGTTTTAATTACTCTTTTTAAATTGTGCTTCAAAGTATCTAAAAAAATGTCACGATTAGTGTCATAAACAGCAAGCATTCTTTTCATCTTTTAATCCTACATGTATTTCTTGTTTAATAAGGCTTAAATTTTTCATGGTCACACAAAACGCCTTAATCCTTTTCGGTTAAAAACAAAGCAAAATGATAATCCTGATTAATAAGAGAAGGCCAAAAATAAAAATGATGCATAAAATATACAAGCGGCGTTGTTTTTTTGTTTTTTTAGTAACATTTTATATATGCTTATTCATTTTCATTTGAAGAGATTTCACCGAAGAAAACTAAAAAATAATAAAAAAATGTTGAATAAAAGAGAAAAATGAAAGAATATGAGCGAGATAAATAGAAACTTTAAATACGAAACTTAAGCATTCGAACAGCATAAAATGGATAGAACAGAGCAGAGATATTTCAGTCAATTGATACTTATTTCGAGTAGAAGACAAAATGTCTCCTTTAATTGCATTGGTAGGTCCAAACAGATTTCTCTAGCGACGAATGAGGGTAAAATAATCCCATCCTAATCAACGAATCTGACCACATTCGTATAAAATAACACTATTAATACATAATAGAAAAAATAAATCTTCGAATAAATAATATTTTCTGTGTTATTTATCTGATAGCTATATTTGAGTGGCTTTGAAAAAAATAACGAGCAATTTGGCTACAGTATTGGTCATAAATTGTTATAAAGACATTTTATTTCACTTATCTGATTAATGGATTCAAATGAATTTTTTTATTGAAGTTTGGTAAACAATTTATTAAAATTATACAGTAGAATTGTGTAAGACTACGATGTACATCATATATTTGTAGAACATGTCGTAAGATGTTTTTGATACAAAAAAAAAAAAAAAAATCGAAAATTCTTTTTAAAAATGGGGGGGGGGGGGGCGATTTGGGACGTTTAGGCATACAACTCATTTCAAAATAGTGTAAAGATAATAAAAATGTTTATTATCTTTTTGAACAGTTTTTACTTTCTTATAAACGTAGTATAGAGAAAGGATAGTAATCCACAAAAAATTCAAACTTCAAATTTTGGCGAATCTCTACGTTTTAGACTTTCCTGAGTTCGAAAAACACATTTTTGGAAAACCTCCATCTGTCCGTCTGTTCAAACCGACTGTTTTGACAATTACTGCGCTTCATCTATACTACATATACGGGAAAGTAAAAATCCTTAAGAGATAGAAAAAACGAATCCCATTTTAGGAATCAGCGCTGAAAATAAAATACAAATCTAGTTATTGAAACAAAAACAATCTTCAAAACGCAATTTTTTGCATATATACAATTTTAATTAAAAAAATTATGATAGTATCTTTTTAATTCAATGCAGAAAGTGTTCTGTATTTCCTTATTATAAATTTTGCTGCTTTTGAAACTGATTCATTGTGGCCCTAAAATATTAAATAAGCCTTTATCTCTTCGTGATAATATTTCCAATTTCATTATCTATTCATAACTTTCCTTTTCATAATATTTGACCATCTTCAACACTTTCGAAGACAAATATTATAAAAACTTGCTGACAAATACAATAACATTTTATATTTTATACTGCGCTTTCAAAGACTCATAATACATTTTGTATAAATTCTTCAGAATTCAAAATATCTCAACGTGAATAATATAATGAATTTGAAAAGAAAAATTAACTATAATAAACTATCTTTGTTATTTACCATTAATTAATTATGTAAATATGTGAATAGCTATGTAAACATTGGAATAAAATGAACAAAATATATCAAAATGAATAATATCTGATCATACTATTAACAAGAATTTACATTCGTTTACAAAACGCTAGTAAAAGCAAATATTGCTACATGTATTCAAAAAATATTAATAGCAATAATTTATGCATAAACCTCTTCCCGAAATTAAACTGGGACTGCGCAAAATCTAAACAGCTTTTGTTTCAAAATACGCATTCATTTTAAGTAATAGAATTAAAGAAGTGGGTTTTGCAAATTTCACTCACTTTGGAGGCTTTTCAATAATTTTTAATCAAATTTTCATTCTGTAAAAATGTATTTTTTAACACCTGCGACACATTTGCACGGAATTAATCGTATGCATATAAGCGCAAAATTAGTGAGCTTGATATTCAAATTAACTTGGTGAGAAGTGTCTTAATTTTCCTTACAAAAGAGCTGAAGAGTTGTTTATCGATTCATAAGCTTGATTAAATGTGATTTAGGAAATTCTCATTGATATACACTTTTCATTTTGCAAGATATGTTTTTTTTTGAGTTCGGAAACTAACTGATCAATTACGAGGAAAGTTTAATTAAATTTGTAAGTATTGAAATTTTATCATATATCTTAATAAATTTTCTTTGCTCAATTGTATTAAATCCTGTAATACATTACTTAACTTTTAAGATTTAAATAATCATTATTTAGGACTAACTGTCATATACTGTTCTAACACGTTTTGTACGACTCATTGTCTCATAACTGTCTGTATACTCTCCATTATACTAGCATTTACAGTCACCGTTTAGTTGTGAGGATATGTATGCTATTCGATACATTCCGCGGTTCAAATATTGTACATAATTTATTAATCTCCATGTACATGCATAGATAACAACATCACAATATACGACATAATTTTATTGATCTTACATTTCCGAAGACACGGTGGTGTCGCGATAGCGACGCAGTTTTGTGGTTGGAGGGTTCTGTACTCGAGACACTACTCATTCAAAGGACGATTCGTCGTGTCTGTGAGTGGTATACATAAAATTAACCTAAGCTTAAAGAAATCTCCCTTCAGCCTTACAAACAAGAAATTTTCTCTTTTAGTTAATCATTTCTCATAAAAAAAAAGCGCCTGAAATGTAGAAATGAAAAGTTACCATATAAGTTAACAGGTGCTCGTTTTCCTGGCAAGTACAATATTGATGCAAGATCGATTTACTACTCCTTTTATGACGGATTGTACCCCTTAAATGAGGGGCGAATGCAAGTGTTGTGCTATAATGTGGGATATTTTATGTCCGTGTCAATGCCCAATTGATTAGTGTGGCGACCCCTCATTTAGATTACCTTCCATAGGGTTATTGTTGCATCTATACTTCATAGGCAATATTTTTAATAATTAGCAATATTTGTTTCTTTAAGGGGTTTTAAAAATAGATAATTTTTTTTTAAATTTTAGTCGTATTTCATAATGAGCTTTATCATCGTATGTTGATTTGTATTATATGTTTTTTGTCACGTTATTTTTTTTTTCCTTATCTGGACGACCCTATTGACTGGAGTTCGAATATGCTTCTACACTATTGAATGGAAAACTATGTAATTAATATATAATAGAGGTTTGTTCCATTGATATCTAATTTTATACTATTTAAAATATCAGTTAATTTTAGAAATGAGTTTTTTTTTCTTTCAGTAAACTAAATTTTATGTATCAGTAAGCATGTAAGAGTCATGACAAGTATATAAAAGCCTACAATTTCCATATTTTTCTTCGTGTGGGCTTCTTTAAATTTTTTATCAAACATAAACGATACTTACGTCGATGGGTGAATACGGACGTAGAAAAGGAGATTTTGCGAATTTAAAATTTATTAAAATTGGGGAATCTTGAAGAATTACACACTGTAGTCTCAATAGCTATAATAAACAACATATCTAGCAGATAACTTTTCACTGTCAATTACGTTATCATTTTTAATTTTGAAAATATAAAGTAAGTAGAAAAAACATTTGTATTAACTTACCTGAATAAATAGGATTAATTTCAGACTTATTTTATGAAATTCAGTTTAAAAATACTGAATTTCTAAGGGTTGTTACTGAAAACGAAAATCTATAGAAATGATCGATTCTTGAAAAATTAAGTTACGTCGGCTGTACAAAACAAGAAACCTAATAACTGTAATAAATATCATACTGGTTACATAACTCACAATTACGGTTTTTTCTGTGTGTGAAAAAGGTAGAAATAATGAAAAGGCATTTTTCAGAATCATTCACTTGAATGAATAGGGATTCATTTCTAACTTGAATTTCAAAATTCTGTGGGCGAATACTATTTAGAAAACCAGAATCTAAATATGAGCATGTAGAACTTTTGTTTGCATTTCCTCCGGTTAATCTTAATTTGATCAAACTGTCTTTTAATTTAGACTATAATGTTTGCTTGAGGATTGCGCCGCGTTCATCTGGGTATACTTTAAAAATCTAATAGTAAGTTTTAATCTAATTTCATTCGCTTGAAATAATTGAAGCATCTTAAAGTTCTCAAGCAGCTAGAAATTTCTACCCATTAAAGAGGTTTATTGTTCCATGGAGAGGCGTAACTACAAGACAGCATTTAGTTTCCAATTAAGGAACTGGGACCTTGGGGGACAATTTAAAATCCAAATTCTTCCCAACTTGTAAATATACAGGGTCCACAGAAGAAACAATACCAAGTTTTCTGATGGTCATAATATTTATCCAATGAAGTATAACTCATTCACGTCAGTCAGCATCATGAATATTTATTCACGTCAGGCAGCGTCATGAATACTCATTCGCATCAGTTAGCATCAAGTCAACGATTTAAATATTGATGAAATCGCCGACTGATTGGATTGCAGCAGCATAATATAAGGATTTTATATTAAATATTCGTAGTGAAAATTTAAAACACTTTTTGTGACAATCGTTGTTACAGATCAAATCCGGACATTGCAATCCAAAGACAACAGTATTGATTTATGTACACCCTATTTATATAAGCAATTGAGTTCATTTAAATGATTACAATCACTAGAAAGATATTCAACAGTAAATGCACTCATGTTAAAGAATTACTTATATTTCACATGTGTCTGATTTTCGAAACTTGGCTTGGTTCCTACGATAAAATTCGCTTTTCATTTCGGACGATCTCAAACGGTTTTTTTTTAATTTCCTGTACCTTCTTGTTTAGATTCGTTTCTCTCCTTTTATTTCGGTCCTTCGTTTACTAATTTGTATAAGAGAAAAACATGCTTGGATATTGTGAAAATAATGACAAAACTGAATAATCTCTACTATTTTCCATCTAAAATATTTAATAAAAAATGCTTTTAAATGATAAGAAAATTAATTCTTCTCGCACTTTCTTGATTTTATTGTCATATTTTGTAATAATCATATTGTTATGATATAATACTGTGAAGATGCTCAGTAATTTGGTCAATAAATTTACAACTTCTGCCCAAGACAGCAATAGAAAAATATACTGGCATAGTTGAATAATGCAATCTTTGAAACATTTAGAATTATGGATTATAATTATCGTTTAAGATATCCATTGCGATTTATTAGCATCGAATAAAATAGAAATTATTTAAATTAGAATAAATAAAAATTAATTATTCAATACAATTATGTAGTAAAGCTGTTATAAAGTTGCAAATAAATACGATTCGCTTCGTTGCGTCTCTTCCTTCCATTTACTCTAAACTACTTAATAAAAATTTATTTTAAATGTTAAGAAGATAAAATAGTAAGTAAATGATAAGAAAATTAATTTTTCTCGCACTTTCTTGATTTTATTGTCATATTTTGAATTAATCATATTGTTGTAATCTAATTCTGTGAAGATGATCAGTAATTTGGACAATCATTTTGCAATTATTGCCTAAGGCAACAATAGAAAAATACACAAGCATATTTGTATAATGCAATTTTTGCAACTTGCCGATTTAGGACTTACAATTAACGTTTAAGGTATTCAAAGTAACTCTTTTGCATCGGACAAAATAGAAATGATTTGAATTAAACTAATAAAATTTAATAAGTCAACACAATCAGGAGAAGCGCTGTTATAAGTTTGCAGGTAAATACGATTGGCTTCGTTGCGAATCGTTTCTTCCTACAAACCATTCATTCTTTCATTCAAAAGTATTGCATATAAATAGCTACTAAGATAAATGGAAAATAAATTATAATACATTTATTTAAAAAGTTCAATGTATCAAATCAATTAAATATATGTTCATAAAAGAAGAAAATCCATGTTATTTATTTTGACACAATATTCGCATAATATTTATCATCCGAAGTGAAAGTGTAGAATTTCAAGGCTTCAGCTTTCAAAAAAGTCCCTTATTAAAATGAAAGATATGAAAATATAAAAATCAACACCAATGAAAAAAAAACATGGAAATAAAGTAAAAAAAAATCATGAAGAGAATTGTCTTGTCATCATCTCAAGAGACGCCTTGCACTCAAGAATTAAGAAATACGCACACAAAAAAACGGACAGTTAGTGGGAAGCTGATTAATTCTAAGACAATGGGGAAATAAATTAACGCCTGCGCAAAATTTCTTTTAATATAAATGCGTGAGTAGGCTTTTAGACGATGAAAGTTTTTTACGAATTGTTGAACTAAGCAAAAATCCCAAAAGAGCGACTTTTATTTTTGTGGTGTGACATTTTCAAATTTTTTATAAGAATTTCTGGTATAAAATTAAAATAAAAGTAAAGACTGTGTAGTTTTGGCATTATTCCTAACTTGTAACAATAATGTGAATTTCGGAATGATATATCGACTTCTATTGCTTTTGCTAGATTAAATTGTCAAGGTACATTAATTATTTCAATGGACAATGAACATTGGTTTAAGATAACTTACTTAAATCAATTTTACGTCTGTTTTCTTTGTTTTATTTATTCAAATGACAACGCGAGGTAAATAGTTTCAAAAATTAATGAAAGTTGCTTTACGATATGATACTTAAAATTATTTTTTCTTCAGCTGAAAAACGTCTCCTGCCTTAATCCTAACAGTTGTAGTGGAAGGACACCAATTCATCTTTTATCTGAGGCAGGAATTCTGCTAAACTGGAGGCGAGTAATCCGCAAAATATGAACTAGTGGAGGATGGAATATGTGTGGGTGACCTTCTGGGAAGAGCCGAAGTAAGCTGCCTGTGTTCTTTTTGCAATCCGATCACTTAAGCAATTAAAGATAATTTAACCTGAAGATATTATATGCTATATAATTAATATAATATAAAAGCTGCTTACCAATTTATTGTTCAAATTTAGTGGGTAGTTAGTAAATAACAAAAGAATTCGATCTCACATAGAAAGGTATGGCCGCTAACCTTGTGCATGCAAACGCAGGTTTGTGTAGCTATTGCAACTAACAGTCATTCAAAATCCTAATTACGGAGACATAGTATGAGCTGTTAAATATTTGATTATTTAACTTAGAAGTTGGGAAAAGCCGTTGGCTCATAAGCTATTGCAAGAACAGTCGAATGTCACAGTATCAAATATACGTAATTATTTCCATCGATTTCTTTTCCTTGTAAAGAAGGGGGTATGAAAAAACATTGGACGAAATTCTTTATAAAAGTGATAAAAACATTGCAGCTCTGGTATCTGTAGCCTCGAGCAGCGTCTGCGAAATGATACGCATTTTTTTCAGAATATTCACCAATAAGTCTTGGGATTTAGCAAATGTTCACAACTATCAATACCTGCTATAACTGTACAATAGTGATGAAAAAGTAAATATTATTTGAGATATAATTTGCTTGCAGTGTTTCCTTTTCTTCATCGTTTGAGAATACTTTGTATTTCTACAGGAACATTTTCGAATCATGTCTCTTTGGAAATCAAGTCTTCCCCAGGTAAATTCAAACTATCAGCTTAATATTACACTGTAGAAAGCGGTTTTCCATGATAATCCAAGCTTATAATATCCCCTATATGTTTCTAGGACAGCTCCATTATGATTGAATCCTTTATTAACGCTGCATGGAACATCTTTCAAAATTAAGAATTCTGATAAAGAAATTCGGAAATAATTCTCTTCACGTTATGTGTAGATTCAAATATGTTTTCTTATTTGAATACGTGTAGATTTGCCTGTTCGAAATTACTTTCAAGAATTTTTTTTTCCTTGATAAGCTAAATTTTAAATATCCACCAGATGTTTCTAGAATAAGTTTCCATCACCAAGGGTGCTTAATTGTTGATTAATGTCTGATGGAATCTCTAAATCAAGAATTCTGACTAAGAAATTGAGAAATAGTGGCACAAATTCTCCACCAACCAACTACCCACAACCTTAAAATATGGGAATATTCAGATATATATATATATATATATATATATTTTAATTTGATTGCTCGTAGATATACATGTTTTCATCTTTTTCCATATATCTACATCTAAAGAACATGTAGACAGAAAACTATCTGCAGATGAGTAGAGCAGCGTCTAAATTAATTCGGTGAGAAGCTAGAGAAATTTTGGAGGTTTATCATCATAGGAGTTGTATCAGTCAGAAAAGAAAGGAAAAAAACTAATCTTTCAGAATAAAATAAATTGGAAAGGAAAAAACTAATACTTGAAAATAATACTTTTTCATAAACTTTACATGTTTTGAAGTTTGGATTTTATTTGTTGGATTGGCGCCCTTTTAAAAAAAAAACTGTTCCAGTCTACTCTTATTAAATCAAAATGTTTTGAAACTATACAAGAGCTTGTAATATTGAACTACGGTCAAAAGACAAACAAAACCCGTACTCGTATTTTCTTTTACAAAACTTCATCCCATCAAAATAGATATCGCTGAATACTATGGATTTATTGCCCACTAAACTTTATTAGCATGAAGTATTAAATGGAATAGCGTCTTGAACCCTCAATCTCTCCAATTACGTATGAATTTGCAACTCTAGCAACTAGTCACTACCAACCATTTAATCTCTGAATACTGATAGTTAATAAGCGAGATTAGTAAAATTGTTAAGTACTTTTTAACCATCTCAATTTTAAATGCATAAAAATTGTATTATAAAAACATATTTTAAATCTTACATATTAAAAAAAAACGATGAGAGAATTTGTGTAATAATCTCAGGAAACTAGAATTAATATTCCGTACTTTTTAAAAAGAAATTTGTTATTCTTTATGCATACCATTAATTTTCTTAAATCTTTCTACAACAGCAAAAAAAAAGTTCCCCCAAAGCTTCTAAATCTTTTGAAGTTTAAAAGGATTTAGAAACAATTATTCGGGAATTAATTTTGAAACTAGGCTTTGCAGACGTTTCTTTGAAAATGTTTTCATTCAGGTGAATAAACCTTCCTTATAAAATGTTTTAAGTAATGTAGAGACAGACTAATTCACGGAAATATGTATTTATACTGCAAAACATTTTTTAAATGTATTTTTTAAAATTAATAATTAGATATAGCTAATTCAATTGTAAAAAATGACTTCTAAAATTTATCGCCATATTAATTTGAAATTCTTGAGTTTTTAATTACACTAAGAACCTAAAAACGTGTGAATTAGAAAAATTAATCCTCGTTAAAATATAAAATTTATTTTTGTAAGTGATTTGAGTTTAGCACTTAGAGGATTTATTTACAAAAAAATGTTCACATTTCTTATTATTTTAGAAAAGATAGAATTAGTTTTAGAAGCATTTAAAATTTACATAAAGTATTTCCATATTAATATTTTGATTTTCTTTTTATCAGTTAAAAATGAATTTGATTACTTTTCTTATGAACTTCGATAATCAAATTTTCCCTTCAGCTAAATATGGTAGATGTTTTTTAATGCATAATTTATTTTACGAACTCTTGTTTTCTTATTTTAATAAGCTTTACTACACGAAAAAACATTTGTTGCCGAACATAAATACAATTTTATATTGTGTTTATAATCCTCCGAGTTTCATTCACCAAATTCATTAGAGCAAGCTTTAACAGGATTATGAAGAGAATGAAGCATGAATGTATCTAAACAAATATTCGCATGTCGTCGATTCTATTTGTAATAGAAATTCAAGGGTATCCACTTCAAAATTCATATTGATAAGTAAATAAATGGATTATATTATGAATTTTGACTATAACTCTAATCTTGAGTATAAAACAAAGACATAGTAAAAAGTAACACTAGAATTAAATTAGAGTCAGTGCATAGAACTTGATAGTGCCTCAGAAAACAAATTGGGAAATTCATTCGAAAGTGAAGAGTAAAGATCCGTCACTATATGTCTTCATTATATCTGCCCAGTGCGAGTTCACACCTCACTTATATACTTGAACCTAATACGTATAGTAGTAATTGAAATTGGTAATATAATAATACGACATTTATCGATGTTGGTAATATAATAATAATACGGCATTTATCGATGTTGGTAATATAATAATAATACGGCATTTATCGATGTTGGTAATATAATAATAATACGGCATTTATCGATGTTGGTAATATAATAATAATACGGCATTTATAGATGTTGGTAATATAATAATAATACGGCATTTATCGATGTTGGTAATATAATAATAACACGGCATTTATCGACATTGGTAATATAATAATAACACGACATTTATCGACATTAATAATATAATAATCATATGGCATTTATCGGCTTTGTAATATAATTATAATACGACATTAGTAATATCAACGAAACGCAATTTAGCTTATAGTAGAAGTTGGAAAGAATTCTTCAGAAGCTAATATTTCATAAAAATTAAATCTATTTAACCCTTTTAAACCACTTATTTTCATTTAACTTTTATTTAAAATTAACTATTTTAACAATATTTTTAAAGATTTTTTTTTTGCTTTTTTATAAATAACATCTTGTACATTTAATTCAAGTTTGGGCAAATCCGATACACTTTTTCAATTCAGTAGAAATAAGGGAAATTCCCTACTGTACTATTTATCCGGAATTTGTGGTTATAATATTTTAAAACACGAACATATTTACTGATATGATGCTTCCATGTCGAATTAAAAGGCTACAGAATCTAATCTAGAAAACAGTCAAAAATGCATTCTAAATGTAAGGGCATTGCATTTCAGTTCTAAATTCTCTACTTTTGTAAACAAACACTTTAGTCATAATGAATTGTGAAAAGCAATTACAAAATGAAATATCAGAATGGAGGACTTTCGTAAATATAATCTCGCAAACGTAGACTACTTCCATGTCGCTGTTAATGTTCTGCTTCAAACAAGCCGTAAATAATTATTATTATTGTGCCTTCAGACATGTTCATACATTGACATTAATATTAACTGTAGAATCTTACTAAGCACATCATCCCCGTTTTCTCAGTAAATGCAAATTATTCATATGCGAAATTTTAAATATATTTCAGATTGTCTTTATACAATCTTTAAATGTTCTGATTTCAAAATGTATATAAATGATTATAGGTCTATCATATATAGATTAAAAATGTATTTTGATTATTATTTAAGACAAATATAGTTGAATTTAATGTCTCGATAAGAGAAATGCTGGCTTTAGAAATTGAGAATATCAGTATGATGATTGAAAAATAGAGATAATAAATCCAATACATTTTGCAGAGAAGATACATTCATTTAAATTGCAACAATTGTAATTGTTAGCAATGAAATGGGTTTCCTTGCCACAGAATAATAAGCATGTGATCGTTTGAAATAGTCCCAAACGTCATTATAAGATTAAATATTCAATGAAATAATTACTTGATTCACTGCGCGTTTCAATAGTATATTATTGACATATCTTTACTGTCAGGAAAAAGGGATTTGATATGACCCTTTTATTAGGATCTAAGGTAATTAAGGCATGAATCCTATAGTAAAATTCTATACTTCGGTTGTATAGTTGTCCATATAACTATTGTAACAGTTAACTCCATGAATACTGTATATATGTTAGTTATTATATCGAAATATTCTGTACACTGTCGGATTTGGAATGCATGTACGCTAGCATGTAGGTAATTTGAAAAATGAAGCAAAATGCTAATTTTTCTATCTCATATATATTGCCTCGTTCTCCCCGCTCCGCTCCAGGCAAATAAGGATCTTATATTTATTATCACTGAATTGTTCTGTGAAAACACTTCCTAGAAAGATGCAGGGAATTTGGAAACTTTTTTATTTTTCTACAATTAGGACGTCGTTACGATTACATATTGCATAAATGGTCAGCATGTCCAAACATTCCTTGTTGCTCAAATATGTCATTTTTAGCACAAAACCAAGGCACAAAAATCCGAGCAAATAATTATTTTTTGCACGATATTCCAATATTTTTCAGAGATATATTGAATTTTCAGTTTCTCTTCCCTTCTTTATAAATTCGATGTAACAACTGTCGACAAGTCAAAATGAGAATTATTATGATTGATTAGCAGATTTCTTTGAAATTATGATGATCGGATAATGCATTACTATACAAATATTTGCATACGTGAGGGTTTTTTTTGTTTGGTTTTTTTTGTATTAAATAAATTTTCACTCATGCAGTAGTAGAAAATAAGTGAAAATAACAAGTAAAAACAATATTAAAAAGTTTTATAAAATAAATAACGAAAAAATAAAGCAAAATCTATCGTTACTTAAACGTTTCGCTAGCAGCTTCAAAGCCTGTGAAGTCCCAATTTCTTTTCTTTTTCACAAAATGCGATGGCGGTTCATTATCAATTTATGATAATTGATTGAAATAAATCAGGCCATATATAGACTGAGTTATGAAATAATTACATTTATTTTCAATTTTCAAACACAATATTTTCCCTAAAGAAACTGAAAAAAAAATTTCCACGAATATACGGCGAATAGCTTATGTATATTCCAGTTAAATATACAAAACGACAGAATCATCAATTGAGCAGTGTATACAATAAATAACATGTATTTAACTTTAGCAAAACGTTTTTATTTAGTCTATTCTATTCAATTTATTCATTTCCTTGACAGCTGGTATACGTTTAAATGAAAGATTTGGGTTGCAGTTACAGATTAATTCCCGAGGCCGTACTAGCGAATGGGTCAACTTTATAAATAATAAATAGTTTAAAAAGCAAGAATGAAAACCAGTACAAAACTTCATCGGAAATTTTCAAATCTTACTACAGTGTATCTTTGGTAACCTTTTTTTATCCAAAACAGCTGGCATCTTGATTAGTCAGCATTGCATAAAAAAGAACTCTGTGATGTATCGAGGAGATGTAGAATTGATTGGTCGTCTGTAAGAAAGAGACACATGAAGAGAATCCAGATATGGATATTCATGGAATGCTAAACATACAGAAGGAAGAATAATGATTTCGCAAATAAATCCTAATAATGGCAGAAAGACAAATCTTTTGATTTTCCCATTGTTGTGCATGGCTCTTATGTACCAACAAAGCAAAGTAGAGGGATATTCATCATCTTTGTCCTAGGGGAGTTTCAGTACTGATTACTACAACCTCATATCGGCATCCAACTTCCCTCGAAACAAAAGTGAATTTCGATTAATATCTATGGATTTTAATTAAAATCAGTCGCTTAGAAAGAAATCTTCAGATTTGCATAGTTTGTAATTTTAAGTTTCTTCCTCTGGAGGCATTTAGTTGAGAAGAAATTATTTTTTGGTTGAATTGTCAGATATTCGTTGAAATGGGGATTTAAAAATTCAGGTTATAGATGATTAAAAATTGTAATTAGAATCTTGTTGTGTGCTTGGCATGGTGATGTCTACAACAACTGGGATTTCAGTAAATCTAGCAGAATCAGATTCGATATTAAATACAATCACTTTTAAAGCTAGCATTATTTCATAGCTGATGTTTTAAAATGAATTGAAGAATAATTTATGAAATATTTGAGGCGTTATAAAACTTGATATAACAAATTGTTTTACAAAGGAATTTGAAGTTGATTATTTCTTCAAGCTACTTTTTCGTGCCATATATTTATAAGAGATGTGATAAAAAATTTGAAATGAGAAATTTGATTTTTTTCCCTCGAATATTTGATGGAAGTTATTTTGATTTAAACTACAGCTGCAATAATCAAAATCAACATTTATTTACAATAAATTCATAAACACTAATGAATAATATATATACTGATTAATTCTCAAATTTTATGGACGCTAAACAGTGGTATAGAAAGTGGTTTATATCACATTTATTTGCGACATGACTTGAAACCACATTCAAATCCTTTCCAATGTGATTAAAATTAAAATATCTTTCAGAGCATCGTAGAGTATAATACAAATATCTGTATGAATTGAGGACAGTATGGCGAATAATTTAATTGTATGTAGTTGAGACCATCGCGAAATGGGTGGAAAATCCAATATAATGTTAAAACAGTCGTTATCGTATAGTAATTAATTATGCCAGTAATATAGAAAAGCAACAGATACTGAAAATTGCCATAAACACCGAACGACAGTTAAATATATATGTATGGTAAAGTAAGATGAAAAAAAAATTAGAAACAATATGTTTATCTTTGTACAATGATTTTTTTTTCATAACATCTTATTTTTACGTCATTCTTTTTCCCATGTCCTAAAATGCATAACACTAAGATATAACTTTCTTATAACCAATGATTTTTAACAGTACTCGGAATAAGGATATTTTCATTCTATTCATCTGTATATTAAAACTGCATATTTTGAATAATTTTACATTTCTGCACTAAAAAAAAAATTAACATTTCTATAATTTATTTCAAAATAAAAGCATAAGAAAGTAATATTTTCACAAGAAAAGTTTAAGTTCTTAGCAAACAATGATCAAGGTACTTACTGTCTTAAAAGACAAATCAGTAATAATGATTTAAGGGTTTTGACTCTTATTCACTTAAATAGTTTTCCTTCAGCCTTGAGTAAAAAAAATATACAAATAAAAATAAAGATTCCTTCTTTAAAATGAAATATTATTCATTTATATTTACACATTAATAGAATCATTTTCCTTTTATTCAGAAACAAATATTCAAGGAATATGAATAAGTATAGATCTCTGATAGAACAAATAAATCAATTTGAAAGAAAAAGAATTACATTTTCGATTAGACGCATCATTAGAACACAGCTGCGTTTGAGTCAAAATCATTAAGAAAAAAATACATCTGCATGAGATTGGCAGATTGAGAATTCCAAAACAAATTGTTTAGTTGTGGGAATAGTGGCGTAAGAGCTATTTTCTGGATAAACTGTACCGAATATATGATTAGAATAATTAAAAATGCTGAGTATTAAATATTTGTTTTTCTTGTAACAGATGGCATTTTTATTTTACAGAGGAAACACATGTAGAAGATCCGAGTTTATACTATACAAACTATCAAACACAAAATATTAAGTATAAAAAATAAATCATTTAATTTCAACAATAAAAAAAGTTTTCAGTTGCTTATGTGATGAAGAATATTGTTTCAGTCGCTATCTAGTGAAAGAGTTTGTGGCATTAAGCATTCATTTAAAAAGAATTAAACAATTTGAACTAAAGGTTAATTTATTCATTTGTGCAGAAATGAAAAACACTCATAGAATTTGAAAAGATTTCACAGCAAACTTATGAAATAAATAATGCTTTATATCAAAAATCAAAACAAATTTATTTCTGGTTTTACAATCAGTTATGGACGTATTTAGTTTGTTTTTTAGCGTTTTAAGCTACAAAAGAAACAGCATTTTCTGAAATAATATCCTTTTTCCAAAATAATTGTAGGAGGAAAAAACATCAGAAATTATTGAAATTTTTTTTTGAAATCGCATAATTTTCAATGTTTTAAAGGATTTATCACGTGTGACTTTTTTCAGTTTAATCCAACTACATAAACTTTATTCTTAGCTTTCTCAAGCAATCAAAGATGGTTCAATATATTCTCTAAAAGTGTCGAGAAAGCTCTATTTTATTGTCAATCTTTATGATTTCGTGACTAAGGCATTAAGACCACAGAATTAAAACGTTTAATTAGAAAATCTTTAAAATGAAACAAATATTTTAAAGATTTTCTAATTAAAATAAAATTTTATAAGAAATGGATATTTATATGTTGGCTATAGCTCTAAAATAAATAACACAAGCACGATTTAAGAGTAAAATTATTGTAAGTGCCCGGTTTTTATTGTTTGTTCAATTTTATTTTATTGGATTCTTCGCATTTGCTTTTCTCCTATTGGACTGTTTATAAGTCTCTCTAAATTGATACAAGCTTTAATATCCATACATTTAATATTTCGAAACAAAGTAAGAATAAATGCGTTGAATCTATCTACATTAACGTTATACTTATTTATATGCAAATAAAGATGGGTTTAGCGTATCTGCATTTGCTATTTTTTCTTAATATAAAATATTACATTACTATTAAAATAATCTTTAATTTTGGGAGGATATTAGCAACATCAAAATATGTCTAGATAGATAATCAAAATATCCATCTTGTGCGTTTTGCAAAATGCACTAAGAAAACTAAATATATCATGTAAGAAATATAATACACAGAATAATAAAATATAACAGACAAAATAACAAAACACATTGATGAAAAGTGATTCGTTCTTTACATTTTAAAAATTGAAATATTAACAAGATTTAAAAAAAGACAGTTCACATATCTTTGAAAAGTATTACATTACTCCTTTAGAGAAGATTAGAAAAGTATAATTTAAAAGCTTTAATCATAAAATGATTCTTGATTAAAAATCAAAACTATACATACATTCCGAAAACTTGTCTTTTCTATTTGTACTTTCTAGAAATGCATCTCTTTAATTAATTATTTCGTTCCAAGAAAGTTTATTTTTATTTCTTTCTGCTCAAAATAATTAAAATTATTTCTTGCTTCAATTTATATATACTTATTTTTTTGCTTACAAATATGCATGTAGGATGTATTTTGACAATGTTTGTATTTAACATGTTTCCTTAGGGGAGCAAACAACTCTTTAAAAAGATAAGATTTCCTTTTCTTATTTTGCTTTTTTTATTATCAGGAAATAATTTAACCCTTTAAAGGGCCATTTTTTTCTAGTCATATTATGTTAAAATATTTTTAGACTTGAAATTGGAATAAGAAAAGGGATTCATTTAGCTTATTAGATAAATTTAATTTGATTAATTAATTTGGTTAATTAATAATTAAGTAACAAATCAAGACGCATCATTTTGTCTGAGATTAAGAACTGAAGCATCTAAGTTTCTGTATTTCTAAAAAAAATTGTCAGAACTTATGCCAGCGTACATAATTTCATACAAAGATTGATAAATTTGGTGGGAATCATACTTCCCACGGCCCTAGAAAGGGTTAAACTATGCCATTATTTTAGCAATCAAATTTTGTGTTCAGAAACAAAAACTGACATTCAATAATCATTAATCACTTATCAGAAATATTGCACGATAAATATTTATTCTTTATTCTACAGAAGTTTGAATAGATACATTTATTTATCTTCACTTGTTTCGTTTTTGTAAAGACAAGATTTTATGATCAATTTTTGGTCCATTTTCTAAGGTATTAGGACTTTAAAATTGCGTCCATTTGCGTGATTACAATAGAAATACTTTTTTAAAAAATATTTTCAGAATTTAATTTTTGATTAATCGATTCATTTAATCAAATATTTGTTTTATATGTTGGGTCGTCATATAAAATTGAGTTTCAAAAATCTTTGAATTCTGGATTCCCGTAATGTTTATGATAATTATAAATTGCAACTAAAATTTATCATGATTAAAATAAAATGAAGTTCAGTTTTTACGTATAATATAAAATCTTGATTTTTAAATCTCGTTTGATTTCATTTATTACGAAAATACTTAGATTTGAAGATTGGTTTTTGATGTTATTCTTGCAACAACTTCTAGTAAAATTGAAATATAAGATGAATCAATTTAAACAGAAGGTATTTACACACATCCTGTGCAAACTACAGTTTGATTCACAATCCTTCTATAAATATTCTACTTTCCACAAAAGAAAAAAAAAGTTTATATTTTGGTCAAAAGGGTGGAAATGACGCATCAAGACTTGTAATTTGGGTAAAAATGAAAATATTTTTAAATCTTCTGCCCATTAACGAAGCATGAAGTAAGTTTTAATATTTCAGTGAACAGGATATTTATTATCTTAACTATATCTAGCTTCAAATTCTTTATTTAATAAATTAAAATGCTGCTTCAGCACTCAAAGCAGCATTTTGACAGGTTGTGCAAGCATGCTTTTTAAGTGTACAAACATTAGGCGACTGATTCTGGGTTTTCAAAGGACAAGGACATTTGCAATGAAAAGCCGCAAACAATCTATAATACTTTAACGCAATAGAACAATCTATAACTGCTGTAATTGTGGTAACAACATCTATATTACAGAAGTAAATGTATAAAAGAGTCGACTTTCATGTGCAGTTTAATATTTAGCTTAACATTTTCTCTTAAAATAAATTTTTTTTGCGTATTTTTTTTTTATTTGTTGAAACAACTTATTTGTAAAGCAGCACCACTTTCTTACAATAGGCCAAAATATAGGGGTTTTTTCCTATTCTTATATAGTAATCCCATACAATCCCATACTCTAGAGAGTATGTGCTCATATTTGGTTGTGATCTAGCCTTTAGAATTTGTACAGAAATTGACTAAACGCCTCTTGCTGGATTTAGATCACCATGTATAGTAGCAATAGTTCCATACTTGCAAAGTGACTTTTATCAGTTTACGGTGGATTTAAGCAACATTTTGAGCAACATTCACAAAAATCGTTAAAGTCTAAAATATTAAAAAGTGTTGGATGTCCCAGTTAAGGAGGAGTAGAAATATAAATAGAATTTCTTGGGAGTGGTGTGAAATTTCTTTCTCACAGCAAAATAAAAATATTATGGGTTGAAATTTATGATATTTAGAATATTCAGTAAGCAAGATTCATCTACTTGTGTGAAGGAACAAAGCACATAAGTCTTTAGCTGAAATTTATGCCTTGGACTTATTCAAACATAACTGTCATCCAAGCTGAGACAGCTATTACAACAAAGCACCTTTATCCTGTATCGAAGAACAAAGCTAATTCTGATGTAATGACAGCTAATTTTATAGAAATATCATTATAGAATTTCTCACCTGACAAAAAAAAAAAGCTTAATATTGTAAAAATGTCTGAAAATAAAATATGAATTTTTATATGACTCCCCCTAATTACCTTAAACAGTTATTAATTGTTCAGAACACAGGAATTTAGTCGTCAAACATTGAAGCTCGTTTTATTGAAGGAGTTTTTGCTAAATATGCAGAATTAATATGACAGACGATATGTAGAAAAATGTAGAATTCGTAATTTCGCCATTTCGCTCAACTAACATAAAAATATTTTTTAATTTTCTTATTGGAAGTACATATTTATATCTAATAGTTAGGAATTGGCTATTTTTGAACGATTAAAGTGAATACCTTGTTCGATCGATTTCTTAATCAAAAGTACTTCAAGCGAATGATGAGAATCATTTTTATTTATTGACAAGGATGAAATCAAAATTCTTGGCGGAATATAAAGTCACAAGAAAAGTAACTTAAAAGTCGGAATCTTGTTTCTATAATTATACTGGTTCGACTTAAAACCATGTAGGAAATGATAAAAATATGCATACAAAATAAAAACACTTAGAAAATAATAAAAAATATAAATAAAAAATTAAAATATGTAGGGAATCAAAAAGCAATATGCATAAAAAATAAAAATACCTAGAAAATGATAAAAAAATATATACATATGCGTATGTAGTATTCATTTAATTGTTGGATATTGTCTATACGAACGTAGGCCGGTAGTAGTTCCGGATTTAGGAGCAATTTCATGTCATATGCAAACAATATTGAGAAATATTTGAATAATATTATGTAACATCTTATATTTACTGTTGAATATAAGCTTTTAAGATAAATTCTGGACTCATCTTAAAAATAGTGAATACAAAACTAGAGATTAAAATATACTATGCAATTTAATGCTTTAATAATATTTTTTTTCTTTAGTGATCAATAAAATTTTATTAAATAAATATGAAAGAAAAAAAAATCAAAAAATATCTGTATTAATGCATTATTTTAAGACTTAGAATTTTTATGATTCAAAGCTAGAAATGACGCAATAAATTAAAAATGAAAAAGAAGGTCGATAAAATACTCTGAATTCCCGTTTCCCATTTATTGCACAATTAGCTATAATGATATATCATTTCTTAAAGTCTTATGCAATTACTTTTATTTTATTCTTACGATTCGAGCCTTTTATTTAAATTAATCTCACGATAAATAAATTTTGTGGTAGAAGATCAAAGCTGAGGGCTGCGTTATCGGAAAACTATAAAAAGCAAACAGAAATAAAGATTTTCTATTTATCTTGGTGAGCTTAGTTTTTTTAAGTACTTTTGGTTCGTGACTACACATTTCCTTATAAAAGAATATAAAAAGTATAAAAGATAAGATTAAAAATTGACACGAATAATATTTATTGGCATTAAACATCGTAACGCTGAATGGATATTTTTCTCAAAAGCTTGTATTCATCATTTGAGATCCAGGAAATAATATTTCCTTTAAAGATGTTGTTTCTTATGGCACTTGCCATGGACAAGCCCGCTGTTACGAAGACAGCGATTTAAGCCAGTAGGGGGGGGGGGCTTCTCTTATTTTTAGAGTAGCGCCAACTAGGGCCAAGAGTACGACTTTGCTACTCACGCATCACTCATTCGCTTGCACAATCCCTTTTTACAGGAGGGCACATTCACACATCTCACAGATAGAACAACGGAAGAACAACCATGTCCGACGCGCTACCCCTATGCTAGGACGCCGGCATTTAAAGATGTAATCTCTGAATTGACTAATGATGTTTGCTGATTTCAAACACGATTTGAAACATGTAAGCATAAATTTCCAAAATATAAATGCTTTTAATCGCACTGTTAATATTACTCAAATAAAACATATTGCTGAAAATATAACATTTTTAATTGCATTTACTCTGCTAAAGCATTGATGTTAGAAAGTTCAATCAACTTAGTTCATAAGTGTCATTGATTCTTATCAAATCGTTAGTTAAAAACTTTATTTTTAGTGAGCAGTGAAATAAAACGAGGAGTGCCATTTTTGAAATAACATTTTTAGAGTTCACGGTTCAGCTAACTAAATTAGATTTGATTTTTCTAAAATATTTACAGTAAAACTGGGTAAACAAATGTAAATGTTCCAAGATAAGGAGGGTATAAAATGAAATAAAAATTGTTGAGCATTCACTCAAAAGGGCTATTTATTTGGAAAGAAATACTGGGGTGATTATAAAATATTTCATTCAAATGTTAACAAAAAATATTTAAAAAGTTGATGTTTATCATGCTGTTTTATAATTACATTCGAAATTAATTTCTTCTAAATTTTGTTGCATTAAAATGTCTTATGAATATGTTCATATCATTAAGCATATGAAAAATCAATACAAAACTACAGCAAGTTGTTTTATTCTGCATTTTTTAAATGCATATTTGGATTAAAATTTTTTAAATTGTTGTCTGAGAAATTTATAGTTAAAAATCTGTTTTTAAGTGTCAGAATTTAAATTCTATAATGACATGAAGGAAATGACGGGTTTTTTTTATATAAAATTTTATTTATATCAGAGTAAAAAATGCAAAGTTTTTAAAAATAATTAATCACCAGTTAATTTTCCATTATTTGCATTTCCTGGTGCATAATTTTTAAATTTAAAAATAGTCAATTAATTGACAAAACCAAAATAATTCATTTGAAAAACGGAATTGATTTTACATTGTGAAGTTATAACATAGTTTATATACAATGTCGACTCCCTATCAGTCCTTCAAATTCCAGGCTCAGCAAAAATTATTTTAAAAACTTGTTTTTCTGTCTTTTTGGTTACTTTTTCAAGTTGAGAGTTCGTTGGAAAACGAAAATGAATAAAAATAAAAAAAGGGAAGGAGACAATAATGAATCATTAAATAAGAGATATGTAAGGGCTGGACGAAAACCAAACCCGGAAGGCATCAAAATTCGCTCATCGCCGGATAGCTAAAGGCGAAATAAAATTTGCTCATTGTGCAATAGCTAAAGGCAAAAACGGTCGTTTTTGCTTTATTGCTTTTCGCCCACGCATGGTTCACCTTTGCTCTCTTGATTTGTTATTCTTCCCTTTTCCTCGCGAGCTATTATTTCGTCCTGGTTTCTCTTTTAAATTGCTCCGGCAGTAACTGATATGCACCCATGTACTTTTGTTTCTAGTCATTACAAATCGCTCTTCGGAAAAAGGTACGGTTGTAATTTTTTAAAAATACAATTAAAAATACGAATATAAAATTGTTTTTTAATACGAATATAAAATTGTTAATACGAATATAAAATTGTCAATACGAATATAAAATTGTCTTTTAAGAATTGCATTTTAATTGTATTCCCTTGTGAAATATTTCTTGCAATGTTGGTAAATTCCGAACCATCATTTCTTTGATAAAACAGAAATATATGACAATAAATTTTATTTTATTAAATATTATCTCCTCTTATGCATGTTAAATTAAAAAGAATATTTTGAACGAATGAAAGAAACATAACATCTCTTTTCCACTAAGAACTGAAAGTATATGTTGTGTTGTGACTTAGGGCACTTTACAAGCCCTCTGACAGCTATCTGTCAGCGATGTAAGCCGAGTGAGCGTCTCTTGTTTTTTCAGTAGCGCCAACTGTGACCAAGAGCGAGAATTAGCTACTTCATGCGTCACATTCGCTTCCACAACCCTATTTTACACAATCACACACCTTACAGATAGAATGCAGAAGAACAACCATGCCCGAACCGGTACTCGAGGCCGAGACGCCCATATCACGTGGAAGACGAGCTGCCCCTTGCCAGGACGCGAGCGAAAGTGCATGTGGTAAAGATAAAGATGGAGGAAAATTCCACACACACACACACACACACACACACACACACACACACACACACACACACACACACACACACACACACACACACACACAAAACTCTTCAGTTTGCACATAGGGATGCCACACTTGCCATTATTTTACACGTTCTGTCGAGCAACAAAGAGGATTATTAGGTACTTTCACTTTACCACATAATAACGTATTGCTTAATTCTAGACACTTTAACGGGTAAAATGGGTTCAACTCTTTTGGCATTTACATTATTTACAGCGTTTAGTCTTAATTTATATGAGAATATTTGTAATCTACAATATTCGATTAATTTAATGTTTAAGAAATGATAATAATGTTAATGTAATGTTAAGAAAAGATAATAATGTTAATGTAATGTTAAGAAAAGATAATAATGTTAATGTAATGTTAAGAAAAGATAATAATGTTAATGTAATGTTAAGAAAAGATAATAATGTTAATGTAATGTTAAGAAAAGATAATAATGTTAATGTAATGTTAAGAAAAGATAAATTACATTGCAGGAAGAATACAATGATTAATCATTAATATTCACAATAGTTGAGAGTTCGTGGAATAAAACCTTTAGTAAACTAAAACGAAACATGAAAAAAAAATTGTTTCATTTTTTTTTTTTTTGTAAATTGTTTATAGAATAAAATTGATTTTTTAAAAAATACATTATAAATAATATAAAATAAAAAAATGTTGCTTCTGAAATATTTTACCCGATACTTTCATTTATTTAATATATTATGCAATATATTCAGTATATTTCATAGTAAACTATATATTCTAAAACTACACATTTATCTAAACTTTAATAAACTTAACTAATTTTAAAAGACAAAACTTTGTCTCTTTCATGAGATTTCGTATAACAATTTTTATTCATATAGAAATGAAAGCTACATTTGTTTTCTAGATAAAAACTGAATTCAACAATCATTCTAACTTCTGTTATATAGCTACTGGAGCTTTGCTAGATACGATAAAAATTGTTCAGCTAAAGCCTTTTTTCGCTTTAACTTTAATCAAATGAATTATTTCATCCTTTACATATTTAAAAAGTAGATGTTTATTTAAATTTGCTGTTATATTGCAAATAATTTTCCTGGCTAGCACGCAACGAATCCAGAATTGCAAGAACAATGTATAGATCTACATTGTTTTCCTGCGCAGTTAGGATCGTAGTAGGGAAGAGAGATGTACATGTATTTTGATGGATACCAGAACAATGACTCCGAACTGTTCAACAAATTTCTTGACCATTTGATGACTTGGCAAGGAATTTGGCAAATTTTGTGACAAAAAGGAAGGTTCCAGAAAATTCAGAAACTGTGACGAAAGCAGATTTGAAAGTACTTCCTTGGTAGAAACATGTTAAAGAAAAAATTCCATAGTCAGTAAGAAGCAAAATACTTATATAAGAAGTGAATTCTCTCCATGGATTCAAAACTTTCATACAGGAAGTGAATTCGCTCCATGGAGTGTTATTACATTGCGAATGAGTGAGCTAAACACCATTGTGCTGCTATTGTTGATTGACTAATGATTCGCTGTTTGAGTATATGTTGCTGATTTTTACAAATACTGCCTTTGTGTATGTACACTTCAAGCGTGTATTTCTATCTGTGACTCGTGATTATTTTTTTGTCCAATAAAGCGTCTTTTGCTAGAATTATTGCACCGCACACCTGATGAACGATTTCTGCAACAGTATCAAAACATCTTGCTACAACTACTATCGAGTCAAATGAATTAAAAACTTTAAAAATCAAATTATTTTTTTTCTTTTGACTTAATAATAATGACAATAAAATGTGACTCTGTAAACGAGAAAGGGACCACATTAGTGTAGGGGCGAAAGCTGGTCAATTACAACTGAAATTGAAAGGTCATCTTCTACATCGGTTTCAGGTGCATCTTCTACAAACGTCAGTGTATTTGTAGTTGCAAACATTACGCGAACCGATACAAGTTACTCTCTCCATGATGTAATTTCAGCCGTGTATGTAAAAGATTACTTAGAGAATACCGGGTTATGTGCCATTTTTATAATCAGAAGCTCATCCCATCTTAGTCTTCGCCATAACTATAAAGAAAATATGATTTCTAAATGATTTCGATGGTTTATGATAAATTCATCTATTTAAGATATTTTTTTTTATAAGTACACAGTAGCCCTTTGATGGTCTAACAGTAAAAATAATTCCCTAATATCAAATAAAGACAATGAAGAGTGCACGAATTTAAATTTCTTTTCATATGGATTTATGCACAAATTGAGACAGTTTCCATTTTATTTTTATTTAATTTTTTTGCTCATGAAATATTTAAACTGAAATATTCTTAAAGTTTCTATCAAATTTATGTTAAAGCATATTATTTTAGGGACATTTCTTAACTATAGAATTCTTAAAATAACTTATTTTTTAAGTCCTTGAAAAAAGACGTCCATTGGAAGAATCGATTTTAGAATTATTAAACCCTCTTGCAAGTGTCATACAGGCTTAATCTCGTAAATAGATTTGAACACCCTACATAAGACATTTATGATATTTTAAACCCATTAAAGAATAAAATATCCTTGAAATACATAATCGGGCCTCAGTGAATTTTCCTCTTAAAATACTTCATTGTATCTAGTACGGAATTTAATTGATTAATCATGATTTCGATACACACGTCAGACTCTTCATTGTCTGAGAAGGAGTTGAAAAGCGGTAATTTGATAATTGCTTCTAAATGTAAGCATTTTTGAACATAAAAAATAGTCAAGAGTTAAACAGTATCTTCTGTAGAAAAAAATTGAATAAAAACACTGATGAAATCTTTAAAATGATCTAATTAAGTATGGCTATGAAGCAAAAACCATAACAATTTGATCCGATTGAGAGGAGAGGTTTATATTGGAAAACATTTTTCATTGAGAATTGAGTTTCGTTTAGCTTCGAGGGATCAAATCCGATTTTCTAGTATCACTCCCGGAAGTACCGATCAAGCAAAACCGCCTGAAGCATCAACAACTTATTTTGAAGGTATCAAAGTTTTTTTTTTTCTTTTTTTGCAAGGAATTCAGGTATTGTAAGAAATGATTCGATAAAATCATGTTAAGAAATTAAGCAGTGGCGTATGTAATTTGAAAACGTCACCATCCATTACTAAAATAAAAATATTTTCGAATATTTCTATCTTTAAAAAAAATTTACAAAAGAGCTCTTTTTTTAGAAAAAATTAAGAAAAATCTATATTTTTTGTTTCATTATCTGTTTTCTATTACAATTATTTAATTAAATAACACCTTCCACTTCCGGATCATGTTTTTCCTACAGACAAATTCATTTGAGAATCACTAATTCTTTAAAATGGATAGAATATTTTAGTGGATTATACGTTATTTTCGTCGGAATAAAATTATCTTTGAATAATAATATCTTTGATCATTTGATGCCCGTATGATGCATAGGCGCGGAGATTAAAGGTTAAGGCCTATTAGATTTATGCATTCTATTTAGAATAATTTAGAAACATTTTGGCATAAACACAGCATCTAATTAAAATTTTCAACCAAATATCAGCGCACAATAACACATTTAAAATTCTGAAATTATTTCATTCGAAATAATTTAAAATTTTATTTGATCTCTTATTGATTTAAATGACTTAATTTATATTATCCTGAAAAGAAAGGCACAAAGTTCAATTTTTTTTGCTTTCAAGTTATTAATAAGGTAAAATATATTATATGAAATCTTTAAATAGATACTTTATATAGTTTCGAAGAATTGATTAATTTTTAAACTTATTTCTCTAGATAGTTTATAACATCATCAATTAAAACTAAAATATTTCGTTTGGAAACAGACAAGGCGAGATTTCTCCTAATTCTGCCAAATTAGCAAAATGTGTGATAATTCTTTACTGGTGGTAAAACAACAAACGATAGATATATTAAAAAGCAATATAAACAGTATATGCCTCAATATAAACAGTACAACATAAGACTGAAAGTTTGCAGAAGAACTAAACTAATTTGCAATTAATGATAAAATAAAAATTAAAAACAAGTTTGAAATAATATTAAAAATTAAAAACAATACGATGTAGAAAAAACTTAACAAATTTTTATTACTGACTTTGCTTCAGTATTTTAGATCATATGAAACACGAAACTCAGCACTGAAGAATGTGAAAAATATAAAGTAAAACATAAAAGATTAGTAAGCAATACTGTTAATAATTTTCATTTTATCATTCAAAAAATGAAGAAAACATCTAATTCAAATAAAGTAATTAGGCTTACCTTATATTCAAGGGCCACTACTATAGATGAGTAATAATATCACTTTTGCACAAATAATCCACATTCTTTGAGACGAAATTTTTTATTCACTCTTCACGCACATAAACACAAATAACACTTTGAATTAAATGCATCTTTAATTTCGTTTTACAATCTAACCAGAAGACCTTGGTGCTTTCAGTAGGTCTCGGTATCAACCGATTCGAATACAGCGGCGCTGCTGTCGGATTCCAAAGACCAAGATGGGAGGAGTTTGTGACAGTAATGCATCAAATACTGTAAAGGTGGGTTCACACGAGGGCAATGGTTACGTGCAATTGTTGTCTTTCTACTGTTGTCTCTGTATTGTCCTAGTGTGAACAGTTGAGACAAAGTCGGTGGAACAATGGCAAATGGTTGTCTCGACGGGACAACCATTTGCTATTGTTCCATTGCCGTCACGTGATTTTCCTGAAGTAGGCGGGGCCTTCTATTGCGCGCAATAGTTGGCCTCGTGTGAACCCACCTTAATATTTTAAATATGTCTAGAAAATTAAAATAAAAAAAAATAGCAAAAAACTTGAAAATTTCTATTAGCAAGAGAATTTTTGAAATTTATTGAATAATTACAATAATCCATTCTTCCTTGTTTTATCAAAAACGAGATGCGATGCAGTAATTGGATTTTTAAAAGCACTGATATAAGTTTTATGAACAAATAAAGGACCCAAAATAATTTTTTGCATCTTGTTTTTGATTGAATTTCAAAACTTTATTGCACTCAGTATAAAGAAATTATAAATAAAATTAAAAATGTAATTTCAAATTTTATCTTCGAGTTGCTGTTTTTTAAACTAAGATACGTATTACTGTTCATAACTTGTCTGTATTGAAGCAACTGAAATTTAACAATACCTAGAAGATAATGTGAATATAAAGTGAACATAATAATAAAGTGAAATATAATAATATAAAGCAAGTGAAAGATAAAAGTCATTCATTAAAATACTATGAAATCAACTTGCAAAGTATTTATTAGGATCGTCGAAAACGCGTAGGACTACTGCCTATTTTCGCATTAAAACTGTTGGAAATCAAATTACAGTAATTCGAAGTTAAATTATAATTCATACGAATATATAATATATGTGGTAAAAATAGAATTATATCCAGCCAAAACAGATTTGCAATTGATCTCTTCATTATCTCTAAAAATAGGAATAAATCCACTCACTAAAAAATATTAATTGAGCCTCATAACTATCAAAAAAATTTATTAACAATCCATCTTTGAGTTTTACATTTTGAAAATTAAATATTTAATGCACTTTCGTTTCTACTTTCATGGTAGTATTAATTGCTACTGTTTCCCCCTCGGAAATAAAATTTAATTATCACGGAGCTTTACTTTCTGTTTGTTTCCATAATAGGAACACTAATCTTGTCTCAAGGCAGATCTGTTTCCCAAAGAATCTCTAAGTGTTTTTTTACGATGCTTTTCATCAGGAGGAGAAGATTCACTCCACCCACGCATCTTGGCAACTGAGGATAAAATATTCTCAGCATGGTTAATGTTTACGCTCCGTTTATGACTTAATTTAGATGAGGTGGTTTTATATTCGGTAGGACAGATAGCGGTTCTGTAAGCTTTGTAATTAAGTTCCGAATATAAACCTCAAACAAGGAATGAAGAAAGTGTTTGATATGAGGTAAAAAAACACAAAGTAAGCTCTATGACTTCATTCACGTTTTCATTCCTGATTATGCGTTAGTTTTAAAACTGGTTGATTATTATTTCTATACTGAAAAATTTATTTTGGTTTCTATATTCAGTGACAAGTCTAGTTGATATAATAATGAAACCTGAAGAGTGTACACATTTAAATAATCCTGAATATGACTCGGACATTGATTCATAAGGTACAATTCCGATATTGATTCATAAACATGATTCTTATATCAATTTACAAGGAATGATTTCGATATTGATTCACAAACATGATTCTTATATCAATTTACAAGGAATGATTTCGATATTGATTCACAAACATGATTCTTATATCAATTTACAAGGAATGATTCCGATATTGATTCACAAACATGATTCTTATATCAATTTACAAGGAATGATTCCGATATTGATTCACAAACATGATTCTTATATCAATTTACAAGGAATGATTCCGATATTGATTCAAATGGAATGATTCTAATATCGATATATGGAGAATGATTCTATTGATATACAAGAATCAATATATGTCATCGATACCTAAGGAGATTGAAAATCCAACATAAAAACTGTTAAGGGCGATAGACAGGAGCAAAACCAGCCATATTTACATAACGCTATCGCTAGAGGGCTGACCTGATAAGTGAGAGCTAACACGAAGATGCGGAAATGACAAGTCAATAACGAACGAATATCTCTATTTGACCATATCTTATTCTTGGTTAGGGTCTATATGTTTCATTTTACAAATCTTCTCAAAATTCTTATCGTTCCCAATCACGCACTTTTCACAGCTGCGCACATTAATCAGTAAAACTTTTCCTTTCTAAAAGTTTTGCCTATCCATGCTCTTTTATTGCTGCATTTAATAAATCTCCACTTGCATAGCTACAAAACTGGAGATGTATCCTATTAATTCTGATCAGGATCAGATGACGAAGACAACGCCTGATCAGCACTTAGGTATCCAGATTTATGAATCGACAACATTCTTATGCAATATGCATCAGATCGCGATTTTAACCTTTTATTATACTGCCGCTATTTCGAAGTTCATTCCTAAGGATCTTTACAGCAATTCTGTTGTAGAAAAAAATTATATAAACTTTACACAAACCCTCAAACCCATATTAAAAAACCATTTCAATTAATTGAATTTGATGAATAATATATTAAACTGTAGTGATGACATTAACTATTTAAACAAATATTTGCAGAGGACATATTCATACAATCAGAATCTTTACATTTGTTATCTTTGTTAACTTTATTTGCGTAATTTCATAAAAAAATTTCTACACTTAATTTTGCAATATTTTTGTATTATTTTTTTTAAAAAAATAAATTAACCAAAAAAAAAAGAAACATTTTAAACTCCGAAGGAAATTTAAAATACAGAAATAAAGAAAAACTCACATGGTTCGTTAAATTTAAATGTAGAAAGCAATTTAGTAATAGTAGCCCATAAAAGTCTTTGAACTGTTTTTATATCTCTTTCTTTAAGTTCCCAGTTGCTTATGAAAAAAATTAGTCAGTTCATATCTGAAACAATGTTAATCTAATTTTTATAAAAACCTTTTTTAGCTTCACATAGGAAATCCTAATTAATATCTTTTGAAGTTCTTAAAACTACTGTCTTTTGTTTATAAATTTAATTTTTTAAAATGGTTTTAAGGCACTCTTTTATGAGTGTATTTAACATTAGTTTACATTTTAATATTGAGATCTATTGCACCTCATATTCACCAAGTATGCATGCAATCTTGTTATTCCTCTGAGTAAACTAAACCAAATTTTAGCAAAGTTGACAATGAAATTTTATGTCGAGGAGGCATAAAGTTGAAAGAAATTTCCTTAAAATTACTTTTATTGATTATAAAGTCAATGTACTCATTACTGGAGCAATCAAAATAATACGATAAATATTAAAATCAAAGTTCAAATTAACATTACCTGTCCTTGGTCAACAGACTCGAACCATTCATCCGTTCCGTCTAAGATATAAACGAACTAAAATAAACTATCTTAAAATGGTGAAGCAATAAACCAGTTGCACACAGCTAAAGGTGGGTTCACACGAGGCTTTTTATTGCGCGCAATCGTTGTCTCTCTACTGTTGTCCCTCTATTGTCCCCGTGTGAACAGTTGAGACAACGTTGATGGGACAATGGCTAATAGTTGTCCCGACGGGACAACCATTTGCCCTTGTCCCGTTGCAGTCACGTGATTTTCCTGAAGTAGGCGTGACCTTCTATTGCGCGCAATAATAAGCCTTGTCTGAACCCACCTTAACTTCTCATACTCCGTCTAAAAAAATACTTACACGAGGCAAGCATTGCAGTTGTTACCAACCACAAATCACGAAACTTGCAAAAAAAGGTCGGGTTCGAATCGCTTTGTTTACTTGAGATCATGGTGCGGAATTGGAAAAACACAAGGACACCATAAAAATTCGGATCTGAAATAAATTTCTGTATGGATCTTTTCCAAATGTCCAACAAATCTAAATTTAATTTAATGAAAGATTAACTTCTAATTAAACACTGAAAATATTAAAACAACATGTTGTTTTTGAGAGTACACAAGATTAGAAACTTTTAAGCCGGCGTCCTGGCATAGGGGTAGCACGTCTTCCCCGTGATCTGGGCGTCTTGGGTTCGAGTCCCGGTTCGGGCATGGTTGTTCTTCATCTGTTCTATCTATGAAATGTGTGAATGTGCCCCCCCCCCTGTAAAAAGGGGTTGTGCATGCAAATGTGATGCGTAAATAGCTAGGACGTACTCTTGGCCCTAGTTGGCGCTACTAAAACAAGAGACGCTCCCTTTGCTAAAAATCACTGACTTCGCCAGCGAACTTGTCCATGGCAAGTGCCGTTATAAACAACTACAACAGAAACTTTTAATCCTCCAGTGTATAAAGAAGTCAGATACAAATCCGATCATCCCAAATAAGAAATAAATCAAATCAAATTAAATTGTTTATAAATTAAGTTAAATAAAGTGATTTATAAATCAAATTAATTGTCTTGTATAATTCTATGAATAACAGTATGATAGCTCACGTAGTAAACTCTAAATTATTGAAACAGCTGGTTAAGAAAATAACGCTAAATATTCAATTATGGGAAACAGTTACCGCTATTGAAATCAAAAGTAGTAAAAAATACTGATTGAATCAATCAATGCATATTTATATATCTTCGCAAAGCAATAAAAAAAAAACTTGGAAAAAGGCACTTATAATCTGTGTTACACTTCTTGAGATTTATTTTTAACGTTTTTATCGAATAAAAGATAGTTTGTGAAAAAGAATTAAAATAAAAAAAAAAGATTATTAAGATAAATTCATCGAATAAAACATATAAAATATTAATTTTCAGTTTTACCATCAAGTGATGTGCATAATTTTATCTGCTTTAAAAACTATATCAACTTCAAGGTCACTAAATATAGAAGTAACTAAAAATATGCATTCATTTGCCCATACTGCTTTCAGACTGGACGCAGAAAAATAACTTCACATAATGTCTTAAATATAAAAGAAAACCAAACCCTACTCAGGAGTTCATATAAAAGAAAGGTTTATGAAATGTTATAATTTATGCTTTCATAATCAAATTAAATTTAGAATAAGAATTGCTTGTCCAAAGTTACTTCAAACTTTTTGAAATAGAATTCCGTGAAATGCTCAACTCACTAATCAGCTGTAAGCGTTTAGGTTCAATTGGAGCTAAATTCCGAATGTTTACTGACGTACATGTTGATAAGCTCTTCTCAAACTAACTTGAATGATTTGTGCATACACAAATGCAGCCACGTAAATTTACGTTATTCGGTCTCTTAACTTTACGATATATCAACAGGAATCCACTTGCAAATGCGCATTGTAAGTCAAGTGGAAATAATAGTCAAATGCCCTGATACAATCAGTATGATATGTTTTCCAATATTTTGCTCTCCAAGAGGCTAATAAATGCTCAAAGAAGATTATAACTTTCTTTTTTATGAATTGGGAAAATTTCCAAGTATAAGAGTTTTCGAAAGCAATGGGCTGTGGATTCTGTAATATTTAGCTGTGTTTTGTTGTATCCTTAGCTTTATTTAAAATCTATATTATAACTCGTTTGGGATGAAACTTCATCCAATCGGGGGGGGGGGGGACAACAGATATGTTTAAACTTGTTTGCCTGGTGGATACAATAATAGTGGTGTTCTCTGGACCCACTGCTGATGACGAGTCAAACCTCTGTATGAAGAGTAGGTGCCTCATCTGTTCGCAATGGGGCTTCTCGCATCGAAAAAAGAGCCCCAAGCTATTTATCATGGCAACTTGATCATGCTTTCACTCCAAGCACTACGACAAGACGAGGTTGATTCTTTAAAGTTGGGAAAACTCTGTAATTTCAAACCATGGGCAACTAATTAATAGCATCTGATATAGTACTCCTCTATCCAAGATTCTATGTCACATTAGCGGAACTTAGTTCCAATATATTTA
Source organism: Argiope bruennichi (assembly GCF_947563725.1). Classification (NCBI taxonomy): domain Eukaryota; kingdom Metazoa; phylum Arthropoda; class Arachnida; order Araneae; family Araneidae; genus Argiope; species Argiope bruennichi. The sequence goes on from NC_079162.1 coordinate 56,427,215, forward strand.
CGCAATACTATTACATATAATGTAACTATCCTCCAGATTCAATGCCGGGAATAGGTCTCTCCATTGCGGACCGCGGTGGCCTGATTGTAAAGTTTCGGCCTCAGAACGGGAGGGTTTTAGGTTCGAGACCCGACTTTACCATTGAACTACCGTATAAGGGGGCCTGGCGCACGTTAAATTCTTCGGGACCCGAACGTGGTCTGCTTGTTGTGGTGCGTAACTTTAGAGAGGGGGTGCAAGCTCAGGTTGTCATCTTCGTCATCTGATCTCTGTTTAAAGTTACGAGATCCGTTCCAGAATAGTGCAAGTGTCGCTTTAAAACGGGACGTTAATATAACTGAATTAAACTCAACTGATTCCATTGAATATTATTTGTGAGTGGACGAAGGCTTTTCCCTATGGTATGATATGAAAAAAGGCCGTTGTCCTTGTCATTTGACCAGTCTTCAAATTTGAGTGCTAAAGTCAGTCCTGAAATGGAGCTGGAATTATTATTCATCGGTTCATGAAACTTGCAAAACAGACAAAATTTATTTGGTTAAAAAATACTTACTTAGAATAAAGAAAGCTCAGAATAAAAGAAAAAAAATAAGTTCTGAGCGAAAATGGCTGTAATTAAAAAATTTCTCATGATGCTTAGAACAGAAATAAAATGAGTCTCTCGCGTGTCAAATTAATGTTGAAAATGTGAGAACGCCTGAAAGAAATATTTAGTGAAATAAAAGTTCCTTTTTTATATTTTCAATTTACTGCGCCGACGAGACAAAAAATAGTTCAAAGCGATAAAATAGGGCTTTCTGAGAAAGCATTCGGATAGATCCGCCGCAAGGCAAGATTGGAAACGATGAAGATAGGGGTTTTGCTTTTTCTAGCGTGTGTGTGTGAAACTCTAGTTTGTAGCGATCTGGTTACAAAAAGAAAATAGAGAAAAAATAGAATAAGACTCGGATGAATGTGACATTTTTCAAAAGAGGAGATAAGTGAAGATCTTATTGCTTTGTGTTGTTGGTCTGTTATTCAAAATCAGATGGTTGATAGAAATTTCAAGTCAAACTTAGAATTTTACAGATGAAACATAGTAAACAAACAGATAAATTTTAAAACGTTTTCATTGTTTATAGCAACAAGGGAAAACTTACAGTGAAGCATCATTTTAGTTGGAGATAAAATTTTAGCAATAGTACAAATATACATGTAATGGCACAAAAAAAACGGCTTGTCGAAAATAAAGCTTTTATAATTCATACACATTGTTAATACAGTTAAATTCTTGATTTGGAGATTAATTCATTATAGAATATAAAAAGCAACAAAGAATCTTATAAAGTGAATCTTAATAAGTGAAAATTAAATCTAACTTAAATCAACTTAACTCTGATATGAATTTCTGCATGGCTGGGTAACCTGCTTCTGGCTGTAGTTAATATTGATTATACATGTACTTACAAAACTTTACTAAAGGGTTAAATGCTTCATTGTTCCCTGACACTAATATATTCACAATAGGTCACGGTTGTACAATGGCACTGCATTTCAAAGGATTTATCCTTGTTCCTTTTAAACTTACAAGACACTACGAATGAATTAAATACCCCAATGCACCCTGACTCATATGTATTTACTGGAGTCCGTGATTGATTAACACCTTGACTGCCTTAGGGTCACTGGTGACCGTCCTGACCATATAAATTACATTGTGAGAAATTCAGAGAGACAATGAATGTGTTAATGCATTGAGTTTGAAAAGATTGGTCAATTTTGCGTTTTATGCTTACAAGACATTGACAATGGATTAAATACCTCATTAGTTGCACACTGATTATGTATTGACAGGGAACCACGGTTGAATAATAGTACTCTCACAGCTTCAGGACCTCAAGATCACATGTTTGAAACCCGTTTCTACATAAGATATCCATCTAGGTGAAATGGCGCATAATAAATCTGTCGATGTTAAACATTCTTTTGGTGGCATGGCAGGGAAATTTTGAAAATGGGTGTTTTTACAAGTGCCAACAGATGATTACTGAAAAATCGGAAGCACATATCAGTTAGCTCTGAAAAAGCTTCAAAAAGGAAAGCTAATTTAAGTAATCAATCAACGCTTTTAAATATATGTTTGCTTTGAATTTATTTAAGGAAATACAGAAAGAATAAACCTACTTTTATGAAAAAATGTCGATACAATACTATTTTATTTCTTTCTCGGATAACTGAATTGAAATAAAGGAGTAAAATATTTTCTACCTATTTTCTGATATATCTTCTCTCAAATAGTATACTCTCGACAAATTCTTAAGAAAAAAAAAATTCAGGTTTCGATAAAATATGTATAGCTATATTTGGCAAGAAATAAATATGTAGAATTTAAAGTGAATTTCGTTTGCAGCCATCTTGTAAAATATACTCGATTATTTACACACTGTAATATGAAACTAGATTGCTGCGTCGCTGAAGTTTACATTTTTCCGTTCGTAGTGCTACCAATACTGTACAGCTACTTGAAGATTTAAAATAATGTCTCGCATTCTCATTTAGTTTTGTTTCAGCTTCATTATTTGCATTTTACATTCCTTCGGGATTTTTATCTGGAAATGAGAAATGGAATTTTGTTCAAGTCCGTAATCAATCAAATGAATCAAAATTCATGTTAATATAATCATTAAATCCATGTTAACAAAATCCATGTTAATAAATCATGTTAATGTAATCATTAAATGTGAAGAATCAAAGTTCAAGTCCGTAATCATTAGCGAAGTGCTACCGATACTGTCCAGCTATTTGAAGATATAAAATAATCCCCCGCATTCTCATTTAGTTTTGTTTCAGCTATCATAATTTGCATTTTACATTCCTTCGGGATTTTTTATCTGGAAATGAGAAATGGAATTTTGTTCAAGTCCGTAATCAATCAAATGAATCAAAATTCATGTTAATGTAATCATGAAATCCACGTTAACAAAATCCATGTTAACAAATCATGTTAATGTAATCATTAAATGTAAAGAATCAAAGTTCAAGTCCGTAATCATTAGCGAAGTGCTACCGATACTGTACAGCTATTTGAAGATTTAAAATAATCCCCCGCATTCTCATTTAGTTTTGTTTCAGCTTCATTATTTGCATTTTACATTCCTTCGGGATTTTAATTGGGAAACGAGAAATGGAATTTTGTTCAAGCCCGTAATCATTAGCAAAGTTTCCTTAGATTTGGAAGTTAAAATGTCTCTTTTAAATTTCAAAGTAGCTCTATCCTATAAACAAACAAATCTCGGAGGCTTTTCAATGCTTTGTTGATTTGATATAAACAAAAACTAAGTGGAAAGAAATTGTAGCATTGTGGTAGAAATAATTTTCTTTTACAACATTAACTATGCTTATACTGTTTCCCTTTTGTTCAGCCTGACTTTTACAAACTTTTCTTAAGCATATTAACATGTTTCATGTTTGTAATTATGGGATTTTGTAACTTCTTTATTCAATTTTCGAATTTTCGAATGTTGTATAATTTTATGTTCAGGACGTGACTGCATTATTGCTATATATTCAGAACTTATTTAACAGTTAATCGTTTCGTTTAGCTAAATTTTTATTTTATACAAGTGGTACCATCTGGTGGTGAATTTGTGAAATATTTTTCTTGATTGCATGATATTTATAATAATGAATTATAATTTAAAGTCTAAATAGAAAAAAGAAAAATTGTAAAAAAAAATCTATTTTTAGTTTATTAATACAAAAGTGTTTTCGAAGTTATTTCTGTATATTTATTATACTTAATCTTAACCCTTTCATATTCGTGAAAAGGGAATTTTATAACTGATTTTTCCCTAAGTTTCTTTTATACTAAAACTATAATATTTTGTGCCGCTGTATGTTACAGAGAAAAATATAATATTTTCAGATTTTAAGTTTAAGGTAATTGCGGCGCAATTCTAATTGAATTTTGTTTTAATATCAGATGCCACATCTGGTAAGGAATTTAAGAAATAAAATTATTTAAAGTTTCTATATTATTTATAATAATGATATATAAAACATTAGAAAATAATCAAGGAAAAACATATTTTCGTTATTTTATTTTATTATTTTTCTCCTACTTTTATTAAAAACTAAAACGTAGAAAATATTTTTGGTCAAAAATATGAAGGTCAAAACAAAATCCTAATAGCTTGAGGCTCATAAAATATTATTATGAATATATTGAACTACAATAAATCCCACAAAAAAAGAGAAAATTTATAGTTATTTTCTTAAATTTAAATATGTATGAATATGTTATTACAGTACCAAATTTCTTAGAGTATTTTTTCAGTGTTTTCTGTTTTGATCTCCATACTTTATACCAAAATTATTTTCTTCCTTTCTGTATTAATTTATATATCTTATGCATATATTTATATATGTAAATGTGTATATATATATATTTTATGCATATAGGTAAAGTATATATTTTATGCATATAGGTAAAGTATATATTTTATGCATATGGGTAAAGTATATATTTTATGCATATAGGTAAAGTATATATTTTATGCTTATAGGTAAATGTATATATTTACCCCTTTTTATTTATCAGTTTCATTTTGGCTTTTTCTTTCCCATTTGTACATTATTAACACTGCAATACAAAAATTAATTACACTGCATTTCATTGGATCGAATAATAGATTACATTAATTTCTGTTTTGAAAATTTTGGTAGAAGATTTGGAAAAAGTTTTGAAAAGGTTAGGAACTATGTATCATGATCTGAATTATTTATCACTTCCAATGTAATAGGAAAATACTCAAAACCACTAGATTCTGTTGCGATTAAATAAGCATAAACAACTTATTTAGTTCTTGTAGAAGGTCATTTTCCCGGTGTTCTTCAAGAACCCCGAAGTATAGTTACCTGGATTCATTTATTAAACCGATACTAAAATATTTCAGTGAACTTTCAATATACGAAACACTTAAATCGAAGCATGAATCATATCGTAAGACCAATTTCTATAAACCAGTATCGATCCCTTCAGAGCGGAGTAAGTGTGTGACAGTCGTCTATAAATCGACTTAACTGTGGAAATTCTGTCTGGAGATGAACTTTTCGTCTACTGTAATGAATTGTCGTTAATAGAAATGAAATCGAGACTGCAATCTGGTATGGTCAAACTCTTCACAGTCGAAGCGCTGAAATATTTATAGTGCGCGAACCAATGCATGAGGAAGAACATTGTAGTGTAGCAACATTCGCCACCTACAATCCCGGCCTTCCTCCCTGCGAATATTTGTAAATAAATAAAGTCTCGAACATTTGACTTGCTGACTGAGATACATTATGCTTTTACATTGAGTTTAACAAGGGTTATCAAAACTTTTTCTTTTACAATAAAATTTTTCATACTGACTTTTTATTTTTGCACATTTATATGATTTTAAATTAAAACTCAATAATGAATACTATATTTAATATAAGTTTGGTGGAAAGAAAAATACGTAAAGTTTAAAAAAATTAAAGAATTGAGTAGAAGTTGAGAAAAAAATATTTTTTCCGATTTTTGTTTTATTAAAGATCTTTTTTTCAATTATAGCCAGTCACCCCGATATCACAGATCATTCACTGGTACAGATCATACACTGGCAAAAAAAACTTTTATAGACAATTCATCAATTTGTTACAGACTAAATATTCTTCAACAATTTGTTATATTATATTTAAATCATTTTTAGTAACGGTAAAAACTCTTTAGAAAAGAAGCGGAAAGAAATCTTTATTAGGTCTGTTATTTCCATTTCAAAATCAAAAAAAGAAATTGATCCATTCCTACCCCAAACTCTATTTGATTATAGAATAAGAAGGATTAAAAAATATTGCAGGACATTTCTTTTTTTACAAAAGAAGATTTCTTTTTCTTGTATCTTAATTTTTTTTTCTGTATGAAATTGAAGAGGAAATCCACTATAACAAAAGATTCTTTATTTGAGAAGAATTGGAAATTTCTCGTAAGAAATATCAAAGTGACATGCGGTGCATTTTTCGAAACTGATTATTGATCATCAAAGCATGAATTAATCCTTTTTAAAATAAAATCCATTTATACTTTTATTTGTCATGTAAAACGAAGAAACAGATAAAAAATAATCAATATAGCATTTATATATTTCACTCAATTATGCTATTAAATCAATTTATAATAAATATGTTAATCAATGCAGATCTTTCGACAACACAACAGGTGATAGAAGAGCGATTTTTTTTATTTATTTCTTACTTTTAATTCCAGAAGCTTTCCACCATATGAGAGAACTATTCTTAATTCTAAAACCTGCTCAAAGCCTAAAGGTGACATTAAAATTGGTTGCTGCCTCTTCAGATTTCCACATAACATTAACAAAAAGACATTTAACTTAGGAATTATTTCACTTGCACCAGTTTTCTCATAAATGAAGCATAATTGATATAAATCTGATCTCGAATTTTCAACACTCTGAACGGCCGTGAAATCATGCATCTTTCAAAGATCGATTTGGTACGAATTTAAGGCTAGAAATGTGGATTACTGAATGATTAGAATTCTAAAGCATGGATTTAGAATGCAGTTGTTAATTTAAGCTTTTACACAAACCTAAAGAGGCAATCCCGTAATTTAAAATGAGTTCGTTAACCACTCAACTCTATGATTCTGCTCCCTATGGTAAGTGAGAATCAATATACTAATTTAATCCAATTTTCATCCCCAAACTATAAACTCCTGTAAGTATAAAATAAAAGGTATAGCGTAAATGCTTCCCCGGATTATAAAACACTTTTTTATTTAAATGTATAAGACTTATAAATAAGAAGATTTATATCGGAAAGTAATGTATAAAAAGGCACAGACACTTATCAAATTTAGGGGGTTCTTTACTTCAGTTTAGTTATATTAACGTCCCGCTTAAAGCAACACGAGAGCCATTTTGGGACGGACCTCGCAAATTTGAACCGCTTGCAGATGACGAGGACGACACCTGAACTGGCACTCCCTTCTCCACACCACGCCAGCGGGAGGAAGTTTGGTCGTGACGGATTTAACATGCAATAGACCCCCTTATACGACGATTCATCGGTTGAATCGGGTCACGAACTTGAAACCTTCCGGTTCCAAAGCTGAGACCCTACCACCAGACCACCGCATCCCTTCTTTATTTCAAGGACTCAAAAGTCGCATATCTTTTATTGTGACGAATGATGACTGATATTTGTTTGTTTGTTTCTTATGGCACTTGCCACTGACAAGCCCGCTGTTACGAAGACAGCGATTTAAGCCTGAGGGGTAACGTCTCTTATTTTTTATAGCAGCGCCAACTAGGGCCAAGAGTACGACTCACTCACGCATCATTCATTCGCTTGCACAACCCCTTTTTACAGGAGGGCACATTCACACATCTCACAGATAGAACAACAGAAGAACAACCATGCCCAAACAGGGACTCGAACCCGGGACGCCCAGATCACGGGGACGGCGCGCTACCCCTATGCCAGGACGCCGGCTGACTGATATTTAATTAGTGGAACATGTTAAATTACAGTTTAAACATGAGAACAACAGAACACACATTGAGCATATGTATATGCCTCCCGAAAGCTTGTGAATGTTTACATTTTTTCATCTGTCATCGATCCTTTCAGCCCTATATTTCTATATAAATATTTCAGACTAACCCTGTATATACTCATAGAAAATTTCTCTGTATTTCGTTTATAAATTTCCATTTAGAATTAAATTATGCACAATTATTATTATTGTTATTATTTAGCTGAATTAGTAGATTAGACTAGTAAATCTATCTCATTATTTAGAAAATATAAACTTCTTCAAAAAGTAAAATACTATATCTTTAAAACAAATGCATTATCTAGAAGTTTGGTATAGATTTTAAAAGAATTCCTAGGCCAAAGTAGACTTGTTTTAAAATAAACAGTAAGAAGATGGAATATAACTTTTTGAGCAAACTTTTAAAAATAAAAATTTTAGATTTACAAGACAAAAATGGATTTACGAAAGCAGGAATTATTCAAAATAAATTGCTTTTCTAGCGAAGTTAATCACATTTGAATTTGACCACATTTTTATCACACAGCCATAAAGAAGCCTTAAGAGATAAGAAAAGCAGGAAGCTTTAGAAAAATGTAAGAAACTCAAATTTGTTTTGTGTATTATGAAACTTTCTAGTTGCATAACTGTCAGGATGATTTATCCTGCATTCTTACTTCAACAAGGCCCATTTTTCTACTTTATATATAATATTTCTTGTCTCCGTTTTTATTTTAAAAACATCAGCAAGAAATCGATTGTTTTATTGTTAAATTTAAGGAATATGAAGGCTGAACTCTTTTACCAACAAGAAGTTAATTAGATAAGGATATTGTTTTTCGGATTTATACAGCAAACTTGAAATTTACAAAAAGTATATACTTTTTATTTAATAATTGATTGAATATGAATTATTTTGCGAAGAAAAATGTTTGTATCTTTGATGGAAATATAATATCAATTCATCAACACTAGCATCCTTATTAGAAGAAGGTATTAATCTAATCAAGCGATCTAAAATCAATTTTTTAATTAATTGTTAGTAAATTTCCCAAAACTTTAAATAGTAATATACAGCTATTTGAAATAGTATTTATTTTAAAAATCTACCCTCCATTAGTACCATTCAATGATTAGATATAAGATTACGGAACGACTTTGGCGCAAATTCGCCAAAACAGGCAGCAAAAATACAGCTGGCGAAATTCTCACCAGCTGTGTTTTTGTCACCTTTACCACGTTTTGTTCAACAAGACAGCAATATTATAAATAACCGCATGAGGTTAGTTATCACTTGAAAAAAAATTGTAATAAGTGTGTAATATCTAATACATACGTGCGTATCTGTCAGATATGACGATTAAATCAGAATTGCCGAAATAGCATAAAATGTTTATAATGTAAATCATTAATGTTTTAAGCAATATTTAATCTCTGAAATTTGAAACAGATAATTTTGTTTACTGAATTATCGTATCGCAGTTCAATTTCATCATCCAAAATCTCATGTACAATATTAGAACCCGTTTTTTCTTTATAACGGTTCCATAATGAGAGAAATTATTGAAAAATAGGATGCTTGGTAATAAATATAAAAAACTAAAAATAAATAAATAGATAGTAGTACTGTTTGACAACGGATTGTAAAACCTTCCGCGCTTTTGCGCATGCGTTAGGATGGGTTTAATTTATCAAAATAGGGGTGAAAGGAAAGATGAAACGGGGAGATATTTACATTTAACAATGAAGACTCGCGGTTTTATGAGACGTAAACATTACACATAATTAATTAGTAATACATAAGGGAAAAGGTACTATTGCACAGTAAAATATTTCAGAGCAATTTTTATTTTATGTAAGGTGCATAAACATTAAATTATGAAGAATAAATGAAAAAATTTCGGTTTTTAAAATTTGGTAATTACCTTTTTACAAAATAATAATGATTCTTTTTATATTAAAATGTTTCTTTTTTATATGTTATTGATATTTTGGCAATATTTTAAGATTAACAACAATAGATAATGAAGAATTTATTCTATTTAAAACATTTTATTTTCATTTAAGAAATTGCTGTAAATTTAGAAAGTTTAAAAAATATTATAAATATTAGTTTTAAAATATATAATATTTTATATATTTTGATATTTAAAAAAAAACATTATTATTAATGATTTTTCTACTTAAAATTATTATTATTTTTAAATGCATTACATGAAATAATTTGCAAAATTTTACCTTTAAATATCGTCTTCCTCACTTTTCTCTGAAAGGGTGGCTTCGCTGTCACACTCGCTATCACTTTCTTCTCCATTTATAAAAGAAATTTGAAAAGTTTAGCATATTTCTTCAACAATAGCGTTATCATCATCATCATATTTTGCTAACAGCCCAGGGTGATCCAGTGCCTTCCTCTGAATTCTGTTCCACCGCATTCTACTTTTGACACTTGGGCGCCAGTTTCTTTCTTGGATAGCCAGGAGGTCTGTCTCCACTGACTCCATCTATCTCATTTTCGGTGTCTACTCCTTTTCCTACTTGTTAGAGGTTTATGTAAAAGAATTTTTTTTAATAGGGAATTATCATCCATTCTAAATATATGAACCACCCAGTTCATCCGATTTATTTTTATGAACTTTATAATATCTAGCTCTCTATAGATTTTATATAGCTCAAAGTTATGTATTCTTCTCCAAACATTGTTTATTTCTATCCCACCAAGAAAGGCTCGCAGAATTTTTCTTTCGAAAATGGCTATTTTATTTTCTCCAGCTTTGGTCAGGGTTCATGTCTCTGAGCCATAGATAAGTCTTGGTCTAATTAAGGTTTTATATAGTAAACATTTTGTATTTCTTGATAGCAGTGAGGATTTAAAAAATCGTTTTAGTTCGTAAAATGCTTAATTTGCATTCATTCGAGGACCTTGAATCTCCTTGCCTATTCTATTGTCATCAGTAACTATAGAACCAAGATAAGTAAAACTTTGGACAACCTGAAATTTGTGAGGACCAATTTCTAGACAAGATCCATGGGGGTTCCATTACTTAGTATACGTATATATTTGGTCTTTTCGCTGTTTATGTTAAGTCCCATGCTATTAGCAGCATGTTCTAAAAAAAGAAAAGCATCTTTTATAGCTGAAACAGTTCTTGAAATGATGCACATCGTCCGCATAGGCCAAAATTTTTGTTGATTTTTGTGTATATATTGACTCTGATGTTAATTTCTGAATCTCTTTGACTTCCTCTTAAGCAACGTTAAAAAGGAGACAGGATAAAGAATCACCTTGCCTTGACTCCATTATTGATACTGATTTCTTCTGATAAAGATCCTAAGAATTTGACCCCACAAGTGATATTGGACATATTGGACATTGCAACTACAAGTCTAATTAGTTTAGGTGATATTCGAAATTCAGCCAGAGCTTCATACAAGTGATTCCTATTAATACTATCAAAAGCTTCTTTGAAGTCTATAAAAAGATGAAGTGTAGAAATACCAAATTCTTTGGTCTTTTCCCGAATTTGCCTAAGTGCAAAAATCTGATCTTTAGTAGATTTTCACTTGTGAAAACCACATTGATAGCTTCCAGTTTGAGGGTCTATATATGTTGTAAATCTTTTGTATAAGATATTAGACAAAATTTTATACCTTTTTTCAATAATAGCGTCCTTTTCCCAATATTTCATTTCAAGTTTACAATGAGACTGCCACCTATCATTGGAGGTTTTACGTATGGCCTCTTCCGTTTCTCGGAATAATTTATTCATTTCCGTATCGGCTGTGGTGTTGATATCTCTTAAGTTGCCTTTTTATATCTGCCCAAATGTACTCGATTGCATTGATGTCGCAATAGTATGGTGGAAGGCGAAGTACTTGAAAACCGTGTTCTTTTAACGTTATAACAAATCTATAAATCTTAAATTTTGGAGCATTTAATTTTACAAGTTGTAATAATTCTATTTTTGAGGAATCAGATGCATGAATGATGAAATTTTCTGCCAGTCAATCTAAAATTTCTTTTGTGGCTATTTGAATTTGGAATTTTATTAACCTGTACAATATGATATGGCGCGTTATCAATTACAACCACAGCATTTTCTGGCAAATTAGGGATCAATTTTTCTTTCATCCACTTCTCAAAAATTTGCGAGTTCATCTGTCTGTGATAGTCCCTGTTCATATTACTGGCTTTATAGATGAGATTTGCTTTATGCAAAAATCCCATGTAGCCCCCCCCCCTCCCCAGCGCACAGCACAATAATGTGACGTGAAGCATTTCCCGTTTTGAGTATATCATCTAAATTTTTATGTGCCAACATTTATTAAAAGTAAAGTTACTATCAACCCAAGTTTCATCAATATAAATTATTGGTCTATTTTCTGTGCGATATCTTTTTTTATGGTTCTCAAATATTGAATTATCTTTAAAATTATGTCATCGCGTTCAACTAATATTTTCCGTTTATTCCGACATCTTTCCCATTTAAAGCCAATTTTATGTAAAATTTTCCTTAAATATTCCTTACTCCTTACTTAAAGTTCATTGTTTCTTTCAAAACTGGAAAAAGTTTATTCAAAGAAGGGATTTTTCTTTCCTCAATATAAAAATCATGCACAATTCGTCTTATGATGCTACAATCAAATTTGTCAATTGATGTTTTTTCAAGAACATCCTTTTTCACTTTTTTTTAGGGGAAATAAAAGTTGGATGAAGTTTATCTCTTGCTTCCCGTCGGATCTTCTTAATGGTGCTAATAGAAACGCCGGCAATTTGACTGGCTCGTTTCGAAGAATGTGCGACAGGAAAAAATAATTCCCCGTTTTCTGCTTTTTGGTCACATTATTTAATGATATTATATAAAATTTTCTTCGAACCACTCCTGAAAGCTTTTTTACCACTTGAACTAGCCATATCAATACGAAATTTTGAGTTAAAATAAAATAAGGTCAGAAATGACACAGCACTCACATACATGGGGAAAAAAATTGAACTAAAAAGTATCTAATGGAGGAAATCTAAGGTCAAAGGTGAATACCGGAAATGCGCTCATCGTTCCGCGTCTCACCCCTAAATGAGATGGAATCGTCGAAATGTGGTAGTCTCAGAATCCGTGGAAGAACAAAGTAGATAAATAATAATATCTTCCGAGTAAATAGAATAAAATGTCATTCGAATCAAGCCAGTGTTATTCAGGGTCATTGTCACAATTGAAGAGGAAGAAGTTAGCTCAAAAGAAACGTAAAAGAAATAATTTTAAAAATGCATGATAGAAATAATGCAAGCCGAATAGATTCAATTATAAATTCAAGGAACAACGATATACTGTCAAAAATATTTTGTACTTATGATGTCTTCCTACATCAGATCCCATCACTATTTACGTCGACAATAAAGCAAGTATACAAGCTTCAAGTTCTCCAAAATCCAATAGCCAATTAGCAAGAGATACATTCACCCTTCTTCTTGTAAATCCTCACATTAAAATCTCATGGATCAAGGCACATGTAGGCTATGAAGGGAATGAAGCGGCGGACAAACTAGCCCAAACAGTGGTTAATGCTAATCAAGATCGGAATGTAATGAAACTTCCAATATGTCATCTGAAGAACATCCTCCAAACCGATATGATGACAAGATGGCAAAAGGAATGGGAAGAAGGCGAAACAGGCCGCTCCACATTCAACATAATACCGAAAGTTTCTCTCTACGCTGCCAACTGGAACAGAGCGGATGTCCTTTTCTGCACTGGACACGGCCCATTCCAGACATACCTACACAGATTCCATCTGGCCAACTCTCTTTACTGTAGCTGTGGGGAGATAGGATCCCCAATTGACTGTGCCACCGAATGCCTACTGATTCTCTCATAGCACATGAGGAAGCCAGAAACAAGTCTCAAGGAAGAATGGTATAGGAGAATTGAATCGAATACCCTTTCACGCGGCAAGATCCACTCCATAGTAAACCATATTCATAAATACCAAGACCTGTTCAAGACTACACAATAGCTGACACCTAAATGCCACTTGTCAAAATCAGCCGAAATTATAACTTCAAAAGTCCCTCAAAAGTGCAGTTCTCACGAAGGAAATCAAAACCACAGGACTTGGACGGACGTTACAGATTTCTGACTCTTCAGTGATTATTTATATGCTTATACATATCATACAGATGGTATCAATGTAATTTATCAATTTTTTCAGTTAGTAATCTCGTTTCCCTGTAAGTTCAACCCATAGTGATCATTTGTTTAAGTATTCTTGCCCCTTCATCCAGTTATTACTTCACCAAAAAATTAAATACAATCTTGTAGGATTTGACACCGATGGGATTCTCTCTAGAGAACCCTGGATGGTATGTCGTCTCTTTCTTTCTACCAACAATTTCTTTCTTTCTTTCTTTCTTTTTTCCTTCCATCTTGTGCTCTTCCAACTGGTTAGATAACTTAGTGTTATAGGCACCGGTGGCACAGGATGGCATTATGTTATGTACTTTTGCTGTCGAAGAACAATTTATTCATTATGTATTAATAGGAATATAAAAATTGACCTTTAATACGCATTCTTATATGAATAATTTGTATTATTTAAACTCTTGAATATATATTAATATATTCACTTAGTGTTGAATATCGGGTCATTTTTTTTAATATTGTTTTCTCATGGGTGATTTGAGAATAATAATGGGAAAACATCGTATAACATGACGTAGTTAAAATTATTTTCACTCTGAAGCGAAAATTTACAGAAAGCATAACAAGAGTTTTAAAGATAAAAAAATAATGAAATTATTGGGGGGAAAAACTGATGAAGCGAACTACTTCTGGAGCAAGCCAGTACAATTCAAGGGTCAATGAAATAGACAAAGATGTAGAAATGAAAATGTTTCATCTTATAAAAGGGAAAAGAAAGGGTACTGGATGATGTCTGTGTCTGAATTTTCAATAATATCCTTCAAAGATATATTATTTGAGAAAAAAAAATTATTAAAATTATACTAATATATCTTTAAATTAAAATTATACCAATATATCTTTACGTATATTTTTTTTACTTGTAAGAAAGCAATCAAAAGGTGTGGAATAGCAATTTTTTGATAAAACAAGTTATAAAAACACACTTAATTAGTGTTAAAAGTAATTAACTCTAATAAAATTATTACAAATATTATAGAATCTTGAAAATATTTTCATTCAAATTCACTGCAAATGGAAGCGAAATTCGATTAAATTAATCGAATGGAATGCGTGGAATCGAAATTGAATTAAATTAATCAAATAACTAATAATTGTATTTTGAAAATATTTAATTAAAATATTATTGAAGATACAACAAAGTTACGAAATTTCAAAACTCTGGTGAAACAAGTGAATACAAAATAGATTACAAAATTCCATCTTCACAAACATGAAACAAGTTAGATGAAATAAAATTGTTTCACAAAGCAGAATATACAGAAGTCTAAATAATGCTAAGGAATACTCAAATATAAGGAAATATTATAAGAAAATACACTACTCTAATTGAATAGTGAAGGCTGTTGTATTTTTTTCTGCCATTCTTCATCGCTTCAACTTTTAACATAAGATAAAATGTAACTAGTAAATGTATAAGTAAATTTAAAGAAATATCTTAGAAAATTGATGAAGAATAACTTTTTTTAAAACTCTAAAAGTTCACAAGTGAACAATTGGTACACGTGAATTTTCTTTCCCAAAACTCATTGCTCGATAATTACTAACAGAAAATGTTACTCCCGAGATACTCTGTAATATCACGTACACGAGAAAACTAATCATTTCAACGAGCAAACAGAATTTATTCTGAATGTTTTCTAGTCACGAATATTTCCATAAAGAATGTAATTATGCTTTGGGAAATTTGATGGAGCTTTTTCACCTAAAATGCTACTTAATGTCACTTTTATGGGTATGATACAAATTATCGCGATTCAAAGTTTGGCATCATAAATAATACACGGTTGCCTACTCTGATGGGTAATCTGTATTGATTCTTTTTTCCATTAATTGCAGTTAAATAGGGTCATTAACGCCATAAAAGTTACGAACAATCTGCCTCACAAAAGTATTCGGGAAATAAGAGTGACATTATTGTAATTCATTTGTTAGAGATAGTAAGTTATTGTATCGTTGTGAACTTGGATTTTGCATCTGATTTATGATTTTTGATGGATACAGAAATAAGACTTACTTATACGTTTGATAATATTAACGATGGTATTTGAAAAGCTAGAAACTGTAAATTTTAATCACATAACAGAATATTTTATAAATATATGGACAATTAAAATGTGCTATACAAAATAAAAAAAATAAGTTAAGGAAAATTTTATGCAATCGTAATTAAAATAAATGCCAATGCTTGTTAATTGAAAATAAAACAGAAGCTCTATTCTTCGAAATGTGTTGCATATTTATACAAATTTTATATACCTTAGCTTAAATACATTCTTTCATCAGATTTATCAGAAATTTATCCATTGAAGCGGTTTTGCCTTAATATTTTTTGCAAAGTATTTGGAAAATTCAGATTGTATTTTAAAAACTTATCATATAGAAATTAATTTTTTTTCCTAAAATGTAACCATAAAATGTAGGGAAGACATGTATACGTAGGAGTATCATGTACCTAGAGCCTACTCTCTTCAATTGAATAACATTTAATTTTATTATTTGATTACTGAGTCTCATTAATGGTAACTCTAATTGTTGCTTTGCGAACCATTTTAAAATCTAGCAGGAAAAAACTGTGGCAAGTTATAAGTAAAAAAGCTCATAGATCATCTGAAGTAATTCCTGAAATTCACCTCGATAGCTTCACAAGGTAAATCAAATATTTTTCTTTAAATATTTGTAACATTAAATACTAATTTCAATATTAAATAAGTTCTTTCTCCTTTTGGGTTTTTTAGTAGAACATATTTTGTATGAAATTACATAATCTTGTATTTAGGGTCCCATAGCTTAATTGTAGTTAGGGCCATAGGCCTAGGCACAACAACAATCATATTCTTTATGTTGTTATTTTTTAATTTTTTTCCATATTAAATAGAGGAAAAGCCTTAATTACCTAAATTCTTTTTGAAGGAATCAATAATTTGTTGCTGAATGTTTTTAAATAGAAAGGGAGAGGGTTTAAACTTGCTAAGGAACTTTCAATGAACTTGACTTATAAAAAATACATTTGCTATCATTATTATAGTAGATTATTAATTTCTTTAAATAGCATGAGATATTATTAAAAAAGATAATTGTTTATATTCTTAAAAACAAAAGTATAATTTTACTTAAGGTTTCTGCCCTATTTAAATCAGACATTCAACATTTATCTCACTTTTGTACCACAAATTTCTAATTTATTAATATTTTTCTTTAATTACAAATTCTTAATTATATATTTAGCTTCTTATAAATCCTGATGGAATAAAGAAATCAAAACCTAATACAGATAATGCAACTGGGGATTGAGAAGTAGTTTTGAAACATCGAATTACAGCTTGTTCTGCAGCAAGAGAGCTTGAAGTACACAGAGCAATATTGCATTGAGTTTTCGGAAAACTAATTCAGAAAATATCGAATTTAATTGTACATATTCTACCCCACGTACAGTTTGGAAGGTCTTCTCTAAAGACGAGGAGGACGCCCTCGTTGAGATTCTTGTCACTAACTTGTTGTCAAGGTTGTCGAAAACCAGGAGATGTAGAATCCTTCCAGATATCTAGAAAGAAATAAAAAGAAATCAAAGAACTACGATCAATTAGAACGGCCAAAAGAAACTTTCTTAAAAAACCCTCCGCTTCTGTGAGGTATCCGAAGGATTTTCAGGCATTATACAGGGTGTTCATTAATTATTGTCGGGGTTTCCGTACCTCATAACTTTCGAATAAAAAATATTACGCAAAACCCGATTACGTATTGGTAAATTACAACTCAAAGAATTTTATTAATGATATTAAAGTGTAAAGGTTGCACAGTTTGCACTTTGTAGGCATTCAGCTGAAGTTGATTCTTTGAGTTGTACTTTACGAATACATAATTCTTTGAGTTGTAATTTACATATTCATAATTCTTTGAGTTGTACTTTACAAATACATAATTCTTTGAGTTGTACTTTATGAATACATAATTCTTTGAGTTGTAATTTACGAATACGTAATTCTTTGATTTGTAATTTACGTATTCATAATTCTTTGAGTTGTAATTTACGAATACATAATCGCCTTCAGCTGAATGCCTACAAAGTGCAAATTGTGCAAGCTTTACACTTTAATATCATTAATAAAATTCTTTGAGTTGTTATTTACGAATACGTAATCAGTTTTTGCGTAATATTTTTTATTCTAAAGTTATGAGGTACGGAAACCCCGACAATAATTAATGAACACCCTATAGATTCTTCTGATTCTATTGATGAAGCAAGTTCTACATTAGCTTTTATAAGTGATACAGTTCAAAAAGATTAAAGGATTGTTTAACAACATTATAAGCAGAAAAACTGTGCATTTTAATGTGGTTGAAATAATAGGTGTTAAAGAGAAAATATAAAAATATTGCACATTCAAAAAAAAATTTGAATCACGAAGAGATTGTTTATAAATAGAGAATAACAATATTTTATTTAAACGAATCTATCGATGATTCTAAGTGACAATGTATGTAACTGATATATTGGAAGAAATTTTTCAAATTTTTATGTTGAATAACTGATGAAAATATTTGTAATTTAGTAATAATTTGACACATTACAATTTAAAGAGTTATTATACGATAAATAAATGTTTTACCTGATACTGTTACTTATAGTAAATTCATATATAAACTCTAGTTTTCTATCCTTACTGAGTTAAACATGACTCTCAGGAAGTGGACCTAGGTACATCAGTTACTGGCCAGAGATATAATGAGGTTTCATACCTGGGTCCATTAGTGGAATATCTTAAAGACATTCTATTAGACAGAATTTATTATTTTAAGTATTTGTACTCATAACAATAGGAAGTAATTAGTGTAACGATGTGTGCATATCAGTTTTACAAAATTAAACATGGAAATAACTTAGTATTTGAACTTAGTATTGAAAAACTTAACTTATATTGAAAAGTTAAGAAAACTTAACTTATAATAACTTAGTATTGAAAAAAAGTGACTCTCGGTACACAGGTCTCCTCTAAATATAGCTTCATAAGCCAATGACTTGCACAACTAGTGTTCTGGCCTTAGAGTAGCGTGTCTTCCCAGGTTTATCGTGTTCGAGTCCTGGTTTAGACATGGTGGTTTTCTAATCTGTGCTTTATCTGTGAGGTGCGTGATTGAGCCCCCCCCCCTTCCCCTGTAATAATGGCTTATGCAAGCGAGCATGTGTGTGTCATCTTCATATGAGCTAAAGTCAGACTTTTGACCTCGGGTGCTCAGGGGTCCTATCCCTCAGAAGCTACTTCACACCTCCCTCTTTCCGATCTCTTACTTGGTTTGAATTGGAGTTCAATCCAAGGGAGATAAGCAACAGCAATTTGATATGTAAATTTTTCACATCTATGGTAAAACATCCCTTCTAAAATTTATTTTCCCCCTCCTTCAATCGCTTTAAAAATATTTTTCGCCATCTCTACCTTTCTGAATGAATTTTTGGAATTTTTATTAATTTATATCAAAATGTCATTTGTGTTACTTGTTGATATCATTTTGTTTTTCTTCTGAATAAAATATATCTTAAATAATGTATATAAATTTTTATAATATCTTAAATAATATATTTAAATATATATAACTAAATAATTTGTCATTTACATAATATCTTTAAAAAATGTATATAAATGAAATAAAGCATATTTCTTACTTAGGAATTAATAAAATGTTGTTTTGTCACTCTCAATAGTAGCGTTCCACAAAGTTTGCAAATGGTACACAAAACAAACAATACTTTAAAAAAAAAAAAAAAAATTACGACAACAAATGAAATAATAACGTACAAAAATATTTTATGGTACAATAGTGACATTGTTTCATATAATTATTAGAAAGAAGTTCTTATTATAAAGTGTATTTCAAAGGTTGAAAACAATTAAATAAAACAATTGTAAAAAACAAAAATAAATAAAATATAATTAAAATAAAAAAATATTTCTTGATACAAAAATAAAATAATTTTATTATAGAAAGAATCTTTTTTTTTTTATCTGGGGGCGCGCTCCAAATATTGAGAATGAATAAAAAAGATAAATAAGATTTTTCAAAGTAAACAAACAGTAAGCGAAATAATAAAATAAAGTTCCCGGTGCAAAAATCACATTTGTTCGTATAAAATTTTTTTCATACGAAATTATATTTAGAACCGATTTTCCACAAAACCCCGTTTCTAAGTTGATAGGTTTATTTGTTGTGCGGTGTAGATTTTAGAACCAAACTACGATCTGTTTGAAATTAGATTTTTTCTTTATTCAATCTGTAAATACGTTAAGCCTCTTCAATGGCTCGTTTCTTTTCCTTCAATAAAGCTTTCGCAAAGCTCGGTTCTTTGAAAAGGGAAATTTGCCTACCGGACACTCTTCTGAAATTCTCTAAAAATCCAGATTTATTTTTAGAACGAATCTTATCCCATCTTAAAAACACCTACGCTTCGAAACGCGTTTTTCTGGGTTTAAAGTTTTGTAACGTGACAATTTATAAATAATTTTTAGTGCCTCTTACAAATTGAAAAGTATCACACGAGATAAAATTTTGTTTCTGATTTGCGTTTCTACTGAACTTTAACATATTTAACATAAAAATTTCTTTAGATTTCTCCAAAGCTTTAGATATCTGACATTTGAAAGTAAAAAGTATCTGTAGAACTGTGTGGGTTTTAAGTAATAGAACAAAATGTAGGTATTAAGGTCTTTTTTAGATTTCATCCTGGAAATTCGAATGAAAATCGACCTTAAATTAAATAGTTATACATATTGTCATGAATATCATTTTAGCGTTTTTTAATAAATTAATAACTGATTTATTAAATTACTTTTAGCTTTAAGAAATGAAAATATTTTAGCAAAAACATGTATTTGTAACAAATGCAATTTATTAAAAAATTAAGTTGATTATTTTGTTTTAATTAAAATAGGTTTTTTTTAATTTATCAAGGTTAATTAAATTCTTCATCGTCCGTAACGCGTCTAGCGCGTTCAAGTGAAACTTTTGCAGGGCTGCCGCAACGCGCTTCAAGCATTCTTCAACATTTTAAAACTGTTAAGTGTTTAAAACGCTTAGTAAATGTTTACTTGTTTGAGTTTTTATTTTTATTTGTTCTAATGTGGCGAAAAACAGAGGAAAAACAGAAATTTTCGCGGATAGGAGAGGACGGCGAAAGGGTTAAAAATAATCTGAATTATATATATATATATAGGAGAGGACGGATTATATTTATATATATATTACTTGGATCTCTTCAATAACTTTTTTCTTCACTTTCCTTTAGGAATAATCTTTATTTTCTTTTCAATTTAAAAACTATATTTCCATTGATTCACTTTATTGTAAATTTAATTTAAACCTTATAAAAATAGATACAATAATTAATGTATGGTACTAAGTACCACAAGGTGTAATTTAGTTATATTTAAGTCTCATTTTGAAGCAACATTAGGGTTATTTTGGGACATTCGTCACTTAGAACCATGATCAGAAAACGAAGGTGATTCTAGATGAGGTACTCTTCTCTCCGGATTTTCCAAAACTGTAATTAAAAAAGGTTTTCTAAAGTAAAATCGAAAATTAAAAATAAGTTTTGAAATGCTAGACTTGGTCTCATTCAAGAATGTAATCTGTGGTGTTGTGAAGCTGTGAATTTACTTATGCTTTCACATCTGTTGATAAACTTTCAGAAGTTTGAACGATTGAGCATTTTGAATATCTCATAAACAATATTAAAAAATTTAAAAAAAAATTGGAAATAAGAGTAATTTTTCAAATACAAGACTTGTACTATGAGGATGTGGTACAAGTTTGCGATATTTAGAAGGCGCAGAAATTTACTCGTTCTTTGGAGTCCATTGATAAATTTTCAGAAGTTTGAACGATCGAGCATTTTGAATATCTCATAAAACAATATTAAAAAAATTCAAAAAAAAATGGAAATAAGAATAATTTTTCAAATACAAGACTTGTACTATGAGGATGTGGTACAAGTTTGCGATATTTAGAAGGCTCAGAAATTTACTCTCTCTTTGGAGTCCATTGATAAATTTTCAGAAGTATGAACGATTGAGCATTTTGAATATCTCATAAACAATATTAAAAAAATTCAAAAAAAAATTGGAAATAAGAGTAATTTTTCAAATACAAGACTTGTACTATGAGGATGTGGTACAAGTTTGCGATATTTAGAAGGCGCAGAAATTTACTCGTTCTTTGGAGTCCATTGATAAATTTTCAGAAGTTTGAACGATCGAGCATTTTGAATATCTCATAAAACAATATTAAAAAAATTCAAAAAAAAATGGAAATAAGAATAATTTTTCAAATACAAGACTTGTACTATGAGGATGTGGTACAAGTTTGCGATATTTAGAAGGCTCAGAAATTTACTCTCTCTTTGGAGTCCATTGATAAATTTTCAGAAGTATGAACGATTGAGCATTTTGAATATCTCATAAACAATATTAAAAAAATTCAAAAAAAAATTGGAAATAAGAGTAATTTTTCAAATACAAGACTTGTACTATGAGGATGTGGTACAAGTTTGCGATATTTAGAAGGCGCAGAAATTTACTCGTTCTTTGGAGTCCATTGATAAATTTTCAGAAGTTTGAACGATCGAGCATTTTGAATATCTCATAAAACAATATTAAAAAAATTTAAAAAAAAATGGAAATAAGAGTAATTTTTCAAATACAAGACTTGTACCATGAGGATGTGGTACAAGTTTGCGATATTTAGAAGGCGCAGAAATTTACTCGTTCTTTGGAGTCCATTGATAAATTTTCAGAAGTTTGCACGATTGAGCATTTTGAATATCTCATAAACAATATTAAAAAAATTCAAAAAAAAATTGGAAATAAGAGTAATTTTTCAAATGAGGATGTGGTACAAGTTTGCGATATTTAGAAGGCGCAGAAATTTACTCGTTCTTTGGAGTCCATTGATAAATCTTCAAGCATTTACACGATTAAACACTTTAAATATTCCATCCTTAATATAGAACGGTAAATTCAGTGTTAATTAAGAATAATGCTTTATTAATTAATTCTGGAAACTTCTTTCGTCCGTTCGTTCAGTCTTGTGAACTAATTAATGTATCCATCAATCGTTTCAATTAAGTAAATAATTTCAATTGACATACTTCATTTACCATTTGCAAAATAAATTTGAGATTTATTAATTTTAAACGAGATATTATTAAAAACATTGCTAATCTAGTTGTTTAATATAATTAAATATAGCCCTGTTTTCATTACAAATCTCAACTTAATAGTATTGGAATTTTAATCGATTGCTCCAAATCTAAAATAGTAGAATGTATCTAAACCTTGACGAAAGGAATAAAAGACTCATTACAATTGAAAAATAGGTCTTTTCTAAGATTTCTTCTTTAACCTTCAATGTAAAGGTCTAAAGACATCTTTATCCTTATTACTAACGCAGCTAGTTTTTAGAGGACTTTTTATTAAATTATTTGGAGGTTTTGAATGAATAATTCAATATCTGAAAGCCCTCTCAAACAAACATTCAGAAATCCAAGAAAAAGCCGTATTCTGCAGTTCGGAAACAATAAGTAAATAAAGAAAGAAATCAAAAGAAAAGTGAAAATAATATCAATCATATCCATGTGGCTTTTTGACACTTCTGACAATTTGCCATGGCATTCTATTCTAACTGGTCCATTCATCAAATATTATTATTTGGACAATATTTGTCGACTGACAATTGTCAAAAGACACTTTTTCTTTAAAAGCGAACTTTTAAAGAAAAACTTTTTTCTTCAAACTTTTAGCGTTTCTTAAGAAAATAGTTTATAAAGCTTAAACCTAAAGAAGTTAAACCTCAACCAATTAAAGAAAGATTCTTTTTTATATAATAAACAATTTTTTAGAAATTTTTTTTAAAAATATTTAATAATATCTCCTTAAAAATCCCTACTGTTCTTTTTCTCTTGTATAAGAAATATACAAAGTAAATATACTGTATTCGTCAATAAAT
Organism: Argiope bruennichi; assembly: GCF_947563725.1. Classification (NCBI taxonomy): domain Eukaryota; kingdom Metazoa; phylum Arthropoda; class Arachnida; order Araneae; family Araneidae; genus Argiope; species Argiope bruennichi. Next base: position 56,450,969 of record NC_079162.1, read on the forward strand.
TCAAATTGTAGATTTTGATTATATTTCTGAATTTCTCGAACCTGAAAAATATATTTTTGAAATTACGACTATCCGTCTGTTGGTGGAATGATAACTGAAACATGCAACTGGCTTAAAACATGTCATTTAGTATAGATCCTTTCCCTATGTTTATATAATATTGCCATATTCTGGATTAAATCCGTCTCTTGTAAGTTTGTCTGCACATCCGTTCGTTTCTATGTGAACATGAGAATGTAGTGAAAGCTTATAAGCCAGTTAACAGCGACGCTACACGAGCAATCGCTTTTGTATTGTGGTCTTGTTACAGGGCTGCGAACCATAAGGTCCCAGGTTCTATCCTCACTCATAACAAACCACCACAAGAACTCATAAACTTAAATGGCTTAGTTCATGAAATTTAGGCATTAAATGAATCAAGAGAATTGCAGATATGTCTTATATTTACAAACCAATGCATCAAATTATTGACCGTCCGTTCTTTTTTTTTTTTTTTTTCGAGTTCGTGAACGCTATAGCTTGAACGTATAACACTTTGAGCTAACTCAGCACAATGCTTCGAATCTTGACTCGAATGAATCGTTAATTACAAAGAAAACGCTACGCTTCATGATATGGTGAGTTCTTGATGCAATTAATTTTCATTCAACTTTTGACGGGTTTTCGGGGATAGTTGCTAGCGGAAGAAACGGTTGCAGTTGCTGTAGAAATTATTGTATTTGCTTGTTCCAATTTGCTAATTCAAAGTGCAGGAGTGGACTTCGCAATCATTTTTCGCATATTCTTTAATAAAGGTATTAGCTCTCTTGCTATTGCATGAAATTTGGGCCTTGGGCAAGGCCATGAGAACCACAAGTGCTCGATGTCTTATTATCAGAGTCCCACACAAAAGAATTGTGTGCTCCGTAACATACTAAAGAAAGCCATTACTTGTGTATTAATTGCATGAAATAGTTACGAAATATCTATATTTGGCGTGAATCTAGAGTGTAATCTTTGGCCAATTTTTTGGTGATTAATATCTGGCATGCAGTTAATTCACAAGTGAAAGAAAATTAAATGTGTATTTTGAAAGCTTTATTTTGGCCCATTGAAACCAAAATTTGACATGCAACTATAATTATTCTCACATGATTGCATACCAAATTTACTTTTTTTTTTAATCATTGCGTTTTTGAGTCTCTGTGTTTTCATACATAGGAAAGTACAGACTGACAGACTATCATTCCTTCGAGATATTTTGTTTAAAATGTAATGAGAATCTATAAGATATTAGAACTGTGTGTCAAATTTATTTACCTAAGTTGTTAAGTTTCTGAATTATCGGTTCAAAATGCATGCAAAATCAGAGACAGATGAAGTGTTAGCCCTTGACGGATTTGGTTCCAAATTTGATACGCATCGACATTAAAATCCGAAACCTGTATACCAAATTTTATATATATACCTCTTTACGTTTTGTAGTTATTGTGTTTTCTTTCTCTTTGGCAGCCAGATATGCAGATTTCTTCTCAAGGATTTCTTTCAAAATTTGGCAGTAATTTACTAATTTGTTATTAAGTTCACATGCAACATTTCATCTATCTAGCTTAAAATGTTTTTGTGTTAACATGCAGAGTGAGAAACACACAAACATAATTCCGAAAATCTGTTTTTCAGACTCAGAGAGATCTCAAACATGGAAATCCAATAAAATCTCTAATTCGAATATTTCGTGAATACTACTCTTTGTATGTTTCAGATACAAGAAATTAAAAATGAGAGGTAAAAAGTGATTATTCACCAAATTAACGGCAAAAAATTACTCGTGTTGTATAATCGTACGCCACTCGTACAAATAGATTGCGCGAAATGTTCAAAATTTTGTTTAATTCAGCTTGAGTTTTGTTGAGGTATAAAGACAATCCCCGAATTATATTCCAACAAGATCGTACGACACTTGATATCAGCTTGAATGTCCTCCGCAGAATGTTACAAATTATCAAGCGTCCATTGTTAAAAGGTATTTGTAATACCATGTAGCGAAAGCTTGAGATTCCAACACAATTCACAAACTATTTAGAGCCTATTCCACTTGAATGAATTTATTGGTACCAGCCACCCATAATAGCTGATTCTTCATTGGAATCGAGTTTCAAACTTTTATCTTTCGAATTCAAAATTCCACATACTGTTTTTATATGGCACAACTGAAGCCCTAAGTAGACAGTTGATGTACATTTACACATAGTAATGATCATGACAAAATTATGTTATATACCAATCACAGAAAAGTATAGAAAAAAAATCTAGGGCATAGACATTACAGGACATCAACAAAATTTTCAATCACTTATTGTTTGTAAAGACATATTCAAGACATGAAACAAAGACCAATAAATTATCAAGTTTAGGAAAATCTACTATTATTCGTACTTTTAGCTAAAATGTTTGGATAATTTATGCTAAAATCTGCTCCTCAATCAAGACTCAATAGTATTTGTAAATCTGCATTAAAGTCTAACTTTTCCTTCTGCAAATCTTTTTAGCGCAAATATTGAATTTTCATTTTCCTAGATTTATTAATAAAATCACATTGCGGCTAAAATATTATTTAATTTTTAAAAAACATCATCCATGGCATGGTGCTTTTTCATAAATTATATGGCGTTAACAAAGTACTTTTGCCAAGCACTTTCTTCACAAGAATTTTAAGCACTTTCTTGACAAGAATTTTATTATATTTGTTCAGTCGGGAATTATTGCAGAAATGAAAATATTTTTTGATGTATGCATTATATCTATCTTTGAATATTGAAGATGAAACTTATGAGACTTTATCAGTTATTTAACCAACACTAAGGGGAACAAGATGTGCAAGGTCAAAATTAGAAATCTTGTGCGGTTCCTATAAGACAACGAGGAATTGATCTCCCCAGACCCAGGCTCTGAATAAATTTTCGTCTCGTATCTCAATCAAGCGCTTCTCCAGGATATATTAACTACAATAGAATTCCTCTACTCATACTCCCCACCGTATGTAAACTTAATTTTTTTCTTAATAAATATTTCCACGTATGTCCTTTCAACCGACAGAGAATCCTAGAGATTCCAAGTTCGGGGATATTCTGTGGCGAAAGAAAAAGAAAAAGATGCAATTTAATCAGAGATATTATGATATACCACTTGTGTTTTTATCTCATTAGAATATACAATACTATTTATAAATGAAATGTGGAGTATATTGTTACGAAATTTCCGGGATTCGTTTGGATAGTGGGAGTTATATGGTGTGGAGAACACTCAATCAGCAGGCGGCAGTGGAAAATGAAACAACGACGTTTATTTACACGAAGACACACAGGACAGCACAAAGACGACAACTATATACAGCACAGAAGACGATTATCTTCAGCCGAGACGTGCAGCATACAACAAGACTCTACTGTAGACAGTAGCGCACAGCTTAGTTCAGCACTAGCTTGACTCCGTCGCTGCTCCGCTTATCTCTGGAAGGCCAGTTCTTTACCGTCGATTCCGACTACTCACCACCGTCGATCGTGACTACTCTTCTCTGTCGCTTCCGACTACGACTCTCCGATCTGGTTCACGATGACCCGGCAGCTGCAGGCTGCTCCTTTTATAGGTCTCAGGAGGCGGACTAGAAGCCTCTCAATCAATCAGGAACGTTCGAGGCGTATCTCGGTTCCTAATGGACGGATCGGGAAAATTCTCGATGTTTCGGGTATAATCTATTTTGGCGCCAAAGTCGCCAAGTTGCCAAATGGTCGCCAAGTTTATCGCCAAGCTCTTGGACCTCCTGTGGAACCAACTATGCTGGGAAGCAGCATCACAGATTCGTAACAATATATAGTTGCAGTAAGTTAGTATTGGATTATATAAAAGATATTCATATTTTGCAGGTAAAATCATCTCGTCTTTAGGATACGATGGGAAGTGGTTTGACATTGGATCTACAGAAAATCCAACGTATAAGCGAACATTGCACTTCTAAAAACTGCTGGGTATTAACATATCTTTCTGGAATTAAAGATGAGAGTAGGATGTAGCGGAATTATATATCATTGTCATCTGATTACGATTAAAATAACAATATCCTTCGCAAAAATTCAGACGCTAATACAGCTAAACTTGTTTTGTTAGTGATATTCCTGCTTTTTTCCTATGCATTCTATAAAGTTTATTTAAATTTAAAGTACTTGAATAAATACGAATTTTTTACGCGAATCTAGTTATAAATCAATTTTTGCAATTATAATTTAAGAAAAGAATAAAAAAAATTAAATTAACATCTAAAACAACAACTTTTATTGTTGTATCAAAAATAAAAACGTTTTTTAATCAAATTTCGGAAAAAAATTTGTTTTGTCCACCAGATATTTGATAAGGAATAATTTTTCCATTTTAATATTATGATAAAAGCATTTTTATAGGTATTTAATATTCACTGTTTATAGTGTTCATTTTTTATTTCTCATGTTATTCATTATGGTTTAAATCCTAAGTGAAACACCCTGGCGTTTTATGCAAGCGACCCCAGTTATGTTATTCTTACAACGTGGTACATAAACGACACGCCAATGTGATCGGCATTCTTTAAGTTAGTATCTATTCTAAAAAGTTAGATAAATGTCATCATGAAAAATTCTTTTCTATTTAACATTTCAAAAAATAAAGATTAAATTTCATATCAGTGAATAAAAGAGTTACATTTTTATTAGATAAGAGTTATATTTACTTTGTTATAAAAAATATTGGTATGATTAAATGATCATTTCAAGCAATTCTATTTTCTTACGATAATGTATAATGCAAATTATTTAAATTAATGCAATTATATATTTTCACAGTACATCAATCTCTTTAATTTGAATATAAATGAACTGTATGTTTTCCCATGGATTCCGTAATCATAGGTTTCTATGGAAAAAAAGTAACACATACACTCTTCTATTATATGTTGATTAATTTGATATAGTTTTCAATCATCAATTTATTTATATGATTACAGATATTAACTACAAAATCTATTTAAAATTAATTGTTATAAGTGAGAATTTAGTTAGTGGTATAGATTGCATTTTACCAAATTGAAAATATTGGAAATGAGAAAAAAATTCACATCAGCCATAAAATCTTTAACACTTGCTAACTCTTTTTATGCTTTGGGACTCATTTAAGCACCAACAGCACTTTTCACTTTAGCCACATTACAGGACATGACTCATTTGATACATGAACGTGAAAAAACATCTTTAAATTGTTTAGCACTTACGTCGCTTACCACAGGTGTTTGATTTAAGTAGAAAAAAAAGTCAAGGCTAAAATTTATAGATTTTATAAATTTTTATGTTATATAAAAACAGTGAATGTAATAAAGAAATAAATACAAATGTTTTCTTTGTTTTATCTATACTTCTATTCTATTTCTTGTTTCAATGCCAAATATTTGCATTCTGTTTCAAGTTTTAATTATTCTATATCAAAGTTATAATTATTTTAAATACATCCATGTGTACGTTGGTATTTTACTCATTTTGATGCATCCTCACATGACTGTATCTTTTTTTTTCACAAAATTTGGAGTTAATTTTCCATTTCAAATATATCAAAAATAGCTTTTTGAACTCTGATTTTTGGCTATGTTCTTAATACTAGCTCTCACTAGTCTTATGTTAAATCAATGAGTAACTTAGTATAAATTCTCAGATATATAAAATCCAATTTATATACTCTCCCTGTTCCATCATATAATGGAAGTGGTAGAATCTCTTGGCTGGGCTATTGTGAATTCTTAATCTATTTTTTGGCTATGTTCTTAATACTAGCTCTCATTAGTCTTATGTTAAATCAATGAGTAAGTATAAATTCTTGGATATATAAAATCCAATTTATATACTCTCCCTGTTCCATCATATAATAGGAGTGGTAGAATCTCTTGGCTGGGCTATTGTGAATTCTTAATCTATTTTTTTGGCTATGTTCTTAATACTAGCTCTCATTAGTCTTATGTTAAATCAATGAGTAAGTATAAATTCCCGGATATATAAAATCCAATTTATATACTCTCCCTGTTCCATCATATAATAGGAGTGATAGAATCTCTTGGCTGGGCTATTGTGAATTCTTAATCTATTTTTTGGCTATGTTCTTAATACTAGCTCTCATTAGTCTTATGTTAAATCAATGAGTAACTTAATATAAATTCTCGGATATATAAAATCCAATTTATATACTCTCCCTGTTCCATCATATAATAGGAGTGGTAGAATCTCTTGGCTGGGCTATTGTGAATTCTTAATCTATTTTTTGGCTATGCTCTTAATACTAGCTCTCATTAGTCTTATGTTAAATCAATGAGTAAGTATAAATTCTCGGATATATAAAATCCAATTTATATACTCTCCCTGTTCCATCATATAATAGGAGTGGTAGAATCTCTTGTCTGGGCTATTGTGGATTCTTAATCTATTCACCTCAGAATTCAATCATGTCATCGATATTGGAAGATTCACTCGAATCTGATAGGTCCTTTCACCTTCAATAGATTGTTTATGTCGATAAGATATATTATATGATGGAAGAAATAAAGCATGTATAAGAACTCTCGAATGAGAGTGGAACGATCGGAAAGCAAACATTTATCCCTCAGTTAGAATATGACAGTCTTAACCAAACTCTCCCACTCCAGCTGGCTTCAGAACTCACTTTGAATCAAAAGACGTTACTTTCTCGCTACATATAAATTTATATTATATCTTAAAACAAATCGAACATTATTGAAATTTTCAGTTTATTATGTAACTGTAATTGCACTCCGTAAAATTAAATTCATGTTAGAGTTTTCTCATGTAGAGAAAGCAGTGAACACGCTCTTATAGGCGAACTCAGGGTCAAAACCAAGATCACAATCATAGATAGGGTTTCCAATCACTGATTGAATCTCATTTCCTGAAAAAGGGAGTATTTGGTGGAGAATATGCATTTATAATCAAATAATAAATCATTTTGACACTAAACTTTTCTCTACAAATCTATGCCTTGCTTCTAAAACACATAGCAGGCTTTTAATTATTAAACACAAAACTAAAAGAGTGTTTTAATGAACTTGTTTTAAATGTATTTTATTATACCTATGTCCGACTCAATCTTGAATAAAGCAGTATCATCTGGGATCCTAATTACAGAAATAAAATTGAAATTACAAAAAAAATTACTGTACTGTTCACCACAGGAATACCTGAGAAAGCGAGAGCGCATTACGCTTTCTTTAGTGGAGAGGTGAGAATTGATTTTCCAGCCGCCTAATCCGCAATGCAAATCTAACTACATCGCAAACACTTTCTAGTTTCTTTTATAAGAAGTATGCAAACAAAAAGTGTTGTAAAAATAAAAAAATTCAAAGTTGAGATTTCGACAAATCTCCAAGTTTCAGACCTCTCTGAGTCCGAAAAACACATTTTAAAAATTATGTCTGTCTGCCTGTCTATTTGTCTATCTATTCTGTTAATCCTATAACTCAAAACCATTTTGAGTTGGACTCATAAAATTTGGTATATAGACTAACAAAAGAATTGTACATTTGTCTCCGACTGTCTAAGTGAAAGAACACGATAACTACATAATTAAATTACTAGAGATATAATACTTTGGTACACATTTTTAGCGCCTAAGATATTGATTCTTATCAAATATTAAACCAAATCTTTTGAAGGATCGACTGTCTTTCAGTGTGTACTTCCGAATATATATAAATGCAATAACTCAAAAGCCCTATGACTTTAATAAATGAAAATGACATGCCATCTGTTGGCTACAATTGTATTTTTATACCGAATTTTGGTTTCAAACTCACGGGGAAAAATGGCCAAAGTACATTTTCGATTTTCTAGTTCCTATATGTTAACCTTAGGTCATCGAATTATCACCTGAGATCGCTCTCCTGATTCACACCAAAAATCGATATTTCGTAACTGTTATTCGCCTGTGTCATGCAATTAATATAAAAGCACCGGTTTTCTTTACTCTATTTCGAAGTACACTATTCCCACGTGTGAGATTCTGAAAACAAATGTCTGAGTGCTCATGGCATTCACCGTCTTGCCTAAAGTCCGCTATTTTATATAGAGGGTAGGATGTATAAAGCTTTTATTAAAGAGTTTGCTAGAAAGTGTTGGGGAAACCTCATCCGCTGGTTTGAATGAGTACTTCAGATACTATAAATATTACTAAGTATATATTGATGTACTGTATTTCTAAAAATGTAATTTTAATTTTAATAAAGAGTATAAATGTAGCGTGGAAACAGGGTTTAGTATTCATTTCATAATCGAAACATTCCACTATAACATGCGGAAATTATATACAAAATAACTTTAGATATCCATGTCTTGACCAAAAAGGTTTAAACTTAAACAAAAACATTCAAGAACACAGTCTAAAGATTATTATTTACCTTTCATTTTTCTTAACTTATGATTTTTAACATATCTATGTGTTTATCCGGTGTATTAACTTCTATGGATACCGATCATAAATCTTTTAAGAATGTTTATGTAAGAAAAATAGGAGTTGCGATAAGTTGCTCTGTAAATGTTGTTTATCTATGTAGTTGCTGTTTTTATTTTGCTAAAGGGTTTTTTTTTACATCTACATTATCCAGCAATTTTTCTTAAGAGAAACATTGAATGACTTTTTTTTTAACTTTTTTCTTTTCTCTTCGGATATCTTTTTTTAAACATATCTTTAATTAAGTTTATCTAATGTCTTTTTTTATAGTGCCAGGAGTTGAATTATTCCGGCTTTTTTGTTACAAGTAAAAACACATATTGTATGCATAATTCAATTAGCAAAAGACAATTGTTTATATCTTGAAGTAAATAAGGACGCGAGAGGAACACAACAAATACTTATTTCGTAAGTTTCTAATTTTAGTTTTTGCTCCCTTGCTAAGCAAAAAAATTATGCTTTCATTTTTTTCTACTTTGGATACTAACTATCTTGCAATTCTTTCATTCATGATTATGTGGTACATGTGATTCTAGCCATAGAATTCAAATTTAAAATCTACGGTGCGTTTTGCAATTACTACTTGGAGCGTTAAAAATAGTCCTTTTTTTAAATAAATGTTTGCTTTTCGCTATGATAATATGATTATTTATAAATCATGACTGTTGTTAATTTTCTACCTTTTTATTAATTTTTAACGATTATTTTAATTATTTAACGTTTGTATAAGGACATTTCATCTGATTATCATTATTTGAGTATATCTAGAAGAAATGGAACAGATATTTTCTTATATTATATCATAGTTTTATTTAAATTCTTAATTAGATTAGTTTATAACATTTGTAAAATTATTTTTTCTATAAGAAAATGTTAAATTATTTGCTTCCCTATTTTCTATATTTATAATTAAAAAAATATATATACTTGCACATTGTAAAAATCTCATAGCTAAAATAATACTTCTTTCAGAAAGATGTAAGCTTAAAAAATTCCTACTTTTAAAAAATTTAGGATTACGTTACTTTGTACTAACTTTACTTTACGTTACTTTGTACTTTGTACTTTGTGTATTTAACAAATGGACATTAAAGAAATTTAATTAAAAAGCATCTGCTTACAGTAATTGTTGAGATTCAAACACCATCTGCTTACAGTAATTATAGAGGCTCAAATAACATCTGCTTACAATAATTGTCCAGATTCAAAAAGCATCTGCTTATAATTAGTGTCTTCGCCTTTCCAATAACAGACTAAAAGCAGAAAACATTTTTTGCTAAATGTAAATATGTGACTTACAATAGTGTAAGATGTTAGATGTTAAACAAATGCACAGGATGTCATGAAGTGCAACATGCAGTTACACATTTGAATAACATGCCTAATGACATTGTTCATATGACTGTAAAGCCATATTAAATTCTTATAAGGAGTTTTAAAATAAATATGGATTATAACTACAAATTGGCTATTTTACTTGTGGCCCAATGGTGGTTTCTAAACCTTAAGACAAGGGCATGTACTTTTGAGTGGAAAAATTATCTAAACAAAGAAAAAAATTATTTTGATTGTAGCTTGAACCAATAAAAGTGCAGCTGAAAAAAATTAGGAAATTTAAATTTATACAGTATCTTGGACAAATTAGTCGTATTTCGGAATGAAATCTTGATATAATAAATAAAAAGCATTTCTATTTTTCCTTAATCAACACTACCCGAGTTATTAAACTTTGAATTTCGTTGGTTTAGGCCTATCAGTGATCGTTTTGAGAAGCCCTATTAGCACAAATAAGTGAATGATATTTATGCGATGTTTTTCGCTATTTTGAAGCTCTTACAATATCGTAAAGTCATCCTGGGAATATTATTTGGGATTCTGTGCTAATAGAAACCAAATGGTTGAATCCAGTAGTATAAGTCATCCCTCAATTTTCAGTACATCTTTCTTTCTGTCTACTTGTTCGGTGCATTCTAGAAGCCCATATCAAGCTTAAGGATGAGAAATCAAAATATAAACAACGGGTTCGACACATATTTATAGGTTTAGAAAAAGGGACTAATTAATCGGTCTTTTTCCGAAGATAGATTGTACGATTTAATTGTAGATGGATACTCTTACTGAATTGCCCTTCTTGAAAATAAATATTTTATTTTTTGAAAAATAAAAAGACAAGATAGGTTTTGCATTTCACAAGGTGTAGCGTGCATCTAATGATGTATGGTTTCTGACAATTCAAGTATACATATGGGACAGAGCCTGGAAGCAATTTCCATTTCAGTTAGCGTGTTTAGTCTCAGGTTCAATTTACTAAACATAAATCGTTGGTTCCAACTTGATATATCCTACTTGACATTCATAACAAGTAGGATATATTCAATCATCTTATGTTAATCTGATTGCTTATTATTTAGATTTCAACAGCAATCAAGAGGAAATCCACAAGAAATAGGTCAATGGTTTTTCTTTACTTTTAATACATAAAATATTTCCTTTTAAGAAAATAGTTAAGATGGAACTTAATGGGGATAGTTTAATTGTTTTACCTTAATCTAGCAACATCCTATCCCATAAAGAATGATTGAGCTCTGGCATAGTATCTATCTACTGAAATGGTCCATTTAGGATACTACTCTTTTCGAAATTAATATTTTCTTAATATCCTTTTTTCTTTTCGAAATTTATCTTCCCTATGTTAAGCGAAAATAAACTAATACTAACGCAAAATGAACAAGCTGTGTTCTGTTCTTACGAAAATTATAAAAAAAAAAAGCATCAGAAACAGTTTCATCTTTGAAAAAAAATGAAAACTATTATTATTTTTTTTTTCAAATGAAGCATTAAATATTGCGTGCATCGTAAAAAACTTTTTAAGATATTTTTTCAACTGTACAAATAGCACATGCAAATAGTCTAAATTTCTCATTTGTAATTTCTTTCAAAAGAGTGACGCAACCTGTATAATTATTTAACCATTTCATCAGAAGAAAAAAAAATTCTTTTGTCTTTTCTAAATTACTGATTCTAATTGGGGATGTAACCGAACAGAAAAAACTAGAATTGCAGACGTTTCTTGCCTAGATTATTCTTCTCTGAAAGAAGGAAGTTCGAACGCCCGCTTAGTGCAAAAAGAAATAATAAAAGGATTTTTTATTTAGTTTTTATCTTTCTTGTGGCATTATTTCAGATTAGAATAAATAAAGTGATTCGGAAAATTCGAAAAAGGCTAATTTAAGCTTTTAGTTAAAGCTGCGTTAAAATCTTTTTCTAGCGAAGGCAAATTTTACATTTTTTATGCTTAAATTTCGGTTTTTATTTTTAATATTAATTCTTTAATAAATTGAATTGTCTGCTGAATATTTTGAAGCCAGTTCTAAAAACAGTTAACGTTGTAAAATTTTTGAAACATAAATTGAAATTAACAAGTTAATTCCTTAACACTTAGTGTGTTTAAGGTTTTTTTTTTTTTTTTTTTTTTTGTAACTATACAGTGCAGAGGGTGTATCAGAGATGTAAAAACATTGAGAAGGAAAAAAGAAACTCAAAGCCATTTGCTGAAAGCCAAACTCAAAAAGCCATATGCTTAGTGGAAAAGCAACCCGAAAAGTAGTAGGAGACTAAAAAAATGCAATATTGATTCGTTTAATTATATTCACACCTCATTTGGAAGCTCCTTAGAGTTATTGTGAGACGGACATCCTATCCCTCTGATTATACAAACGGTACCTGAACCTCTTTCCAAATTTCTGCACCACAGAAACCAGAGAACATGAAGGCATTTGGAAGGAACTTGAAGGCATATTTTTAAGCAGTGAAGATGGGAAAACGTGGGACGTCTCTTTTTTCAAAAGTCTTATAGGATAAACTGATATCCGTCGTGCCTATTTAAGAAAGTAGAAAGTATTATATCTACATTTAAAGACAATTAATTACCAAAAGGCATGACGTATTGGGGATATGCAAAGAAGAAGAAAAAATACAGAACCAGAGGACAAATCATGGTTGTAGAAAGAGTTTAAATGTATAATTGGAACTACAATAGTTTAAAACAGTTTTTAAAAAGCAATGTATAAAAAGGCAGTGATAAAACGAAGAACGCAAGCAAACAGACAATATGGTATACAAACAAATAATATGGTAATCGAAGGCTAATTGCCGACATAAATGGAGAATAGATTTAAAAAACACTACATCTAGAAAAAATGAAGACAAACTACATATAAAGGTGCAAATACCCGAGAGAGAATGGGTTACATAAAAAAACAGTCTATCTAAAAGAAACACTTCTTGAAAGTGTCACTGAGTCTCGAGGGAAGTGATCAGATGTTTATTTAGGATTCATTTTTAATGAAGATGGTCTTCTAGTTACAGAAAGTGACGTTTAATGTTGAGGACGCCGCGGATTAACTCTTAATGTTCACAAATAAACTTCATGATTAAACGGATTTTCATCTTAGACATGATGTTAGCAAAAGCTCTTTCTCTCCAGGTAGTTTATAGGTCCGGCCTGGCATTTTGTGCTGAAAGGAATAATTTAGGGAGCAGATGGTAATATAATGTAAATCGTCACCAATTCTACCTTGTTTGCAATTGTTTGTAGTACTCTGGTTAAATCGCTTAAAGAAAATTGGAAAGAGACCGTGATTTATTACGAACATGATCTCATATCTCTGTCACTGGGTTAGCATTAGACAAATTTTTGGAAGGAGAAGATTTTTCTCCCTGTTTTATCGGAATCCCATTAACTTTACCAATCATTGATAAAAAATGCATTAATATAACGACGTTGGGCAAGATCGTGGATTCGAATACCTTCTGTGGAAGCACTTTTTAATTAAACTTTTAGCAGTATAATAACCAATATGCGCCTTTATACATCCAAGGTGAATATTTTTGTTTTTCGAGCAAGATTTAAATATTGAGGATTTAGCTATTGGTTAATGGTATTGTAAGATTTCAGGGCATGTCAATTTGATTCACTATCGTTCCAAATCCTGATAGGATTTGTCAGGTAACTAATCCATTCAACAACACGATACAATGATAGAAGTTCGGCTTACAAAATTGAGTTCCTTTTGCTAAGCTATGTCCTCCATTGTTAATTGATTTGCATGCTTTAAAAATCGCAGAGGCACTACCAACATTTATGGTTTATTTAAGAGTTGTTATTGTTTCTTATGGCACTTGTCACAGACAAGCCCTCTGATGAAGTCGGCGATTTTTAGCCGAGAGAGCGTCTCTTCTTTTCAGTAGCGCCATATAGGACCAAGAGTAAGTCTTAGCTACTCATGCGTCACAACCCTTTTTACGGGGCGGGCTTTTTCATGCATTTCATTCACTCATCCACAGGAAGATGACGCCCATATCACGGGGAAAACGCGCTACCCCTAAGCCAAGACTCCGGCTTATTTAAGAGTCATACATAAAGATGGTTATATCAGGAGATGGTTCAAAATAATGACTTAATTGTGATTATTTTCACCAGGTCAAATTTAGCTATATGGTTGTTGCTGAATTTATAATATTCTAAGTTTTTAGAGTTAAAATGTTTTTGCCGAGAAATCTACTAGGCTTCCCCAGTCGAGCCGCTCTGACAAAGGTGTCCTCTTGTAGAATTTGATGGGAAGAAATCCTCAATGACTCGAAGCGTTGCTTTAGGGTTTGTACGCAGATTTTTATGAGAAATTTTTTTTCTAGATTGAGTTGAGAAACCGTTTCTGCCTCGATGTAAAAGAATACGCCTTGACTGCAATTCCATGGAGGAGAACTATTCTTCCGACGACATAAAAGTCAATTCCTGACATCTTTATTTAGTCCCCAAACAGACTCTGCTATCATAATTAAATTTTGATACTTGTTACTTGCATGCTTTTCATTTTTAGGTTCTGGAGATGCATTGCCCAGTTTAATTATTCGTCAAATGTGACGTCTGTATACTTAAAAGAATTTCATCTCATAATTATCTATTTTCCCAATTTTATTGTAAGAACTCTTTATAGTTTGGTGATGAGAAGAGTTTTTAGTAGAGATCGTTAGATTGTGCTGATCCGTCCAAGTCTTGAAAATCTTCTTGTTAATGGGAACTTTGTTTATGGTTCGCTGTATTTCGTTTTTCTGAAATTTCTTGTTCTGGAGTGATTGGGATCCTTGATTTCTGTTGAAAGGTTTTCAGATGTTAGTGAAGAATTGAAAGAGCGAATGATTAAATATGTTTTGTTACATGGCGAACGTTATATTGATTGCAACAGGAAACTTTTATTAGAAGTATAGAATTCAGCCTGGTTGACACTTTTTATTTCACCCACTGGTTCGCTGCGGTTTTTACATCCTTCCGCGTAGGATGGATTGATGAGGGTGATAAATAAATAAAAAATTAAATAAAAACCCTAGTATACGCAAAGTGTGTTTAATGCTCTAATCATCATATGCAATAAAGAGATGTAGGTCTAGCAGCATTGTGGCAATTATTAAACATTTTTAAAGATATCAGGAGATTCATAGATATTAGCTACAGCAATTGCGATTCATTCCACAAAATTAATTGGTGAATAAATAAGTGTTTTTAAAAAATAATCAAAATAAAGAGAAATAATTTAGTAAATACTTGAAAGAATAAAGCAGGAAAATTTATGCTTTGATTTGGTCTAGTGAAAATAAATATTTTAATTTTTCTTAAAGTTTAAAACGTTTTTTTTTGTTGTTGTCATTTGTAAAAGGAAAATATTTTGGATTTGGCATCAACGTCCATGATATTTTTATACAAAATTTTGAGAAAAATTGAATCTGAATATTGGTCGTATTCAAGTTTGAAATGCTAAAATTTGTCATTATTTTTGACCCTCAGATTTTCAACTCTAATTGGTATTTAAATTATGTTTTATTCAAGTGGGGCAATAAAGAAGCAAACTAAAATTTCAAAGATATTTCCAGGTAGTACTCAACAATACTATTAAAAAGCATGCATGCAAAATTCGCAGAATGATAAAACATTGCAGATATCGAGACATTTTTAAAATCTTAAATTCAAGTTATTAATTTCCTAAAGGACTTTTCTTTAATATGCAAATTGATCCGAAATTCAGTGTACAAACTGTTAGGAAATACGAAAAAACACACCGGAATTACAAAAGAATGTGTGTCTGTAAGAACCATATGGGTGAGTTGTAAAATATATGAAGATGCAGAAATAATAAATCAATAAATGATGAAAATTCTTTATTCGGTGATTTTTATACTTGAACTGTAGTTTCGCACAAATTGTAGGGTAGCATTTGGTGAAGTTGTAGAAATCTTTTCGAATGCCTTTTGGCATAAAATCAAACTCTAGTGTTTCCATTGCCGTCAACTACTCCAGAATGTGGATGAAAACAAGGAAGATATCCACTAATACAACATGAGGATGAGGACTACAGGGAGTCCACTGTCTCAGCATTCTTAAAGTAATCCGTTTTCTTGGCTAGCTAGCGGAATTTTTATTGACAAGCGCTATCCAGTTACCATTCCCTCTAGCTCATTGCGTTAGTCATTCCTACTATGCATTCCCAAACAAATTTTTGACTTATTTTTGTCAAACCTACCTTCTCTAACAGTTTTTGGGCTAAATCTGAGATAAAGTATGATCACGATAAAAAAAAAAAATTCTGCGAAGTTAGTATGCCTTAATTTAGTAAATATTTGGCAGCAAAATATGAAAGTTTTTATGTGAGAAATTTATATGTATTGAGTCACTCATATGCTCTAAAATTTATTTACACTTATGAAAGAAAGTTGTGGGATATTAAATATGTTAATTTGCTTAGTTTTCATTTCGTTGCATTAGGATTAAATTGTCTTTTTTCCTTCCGTTTCACTATGACCACAGAATCTCTGTCTTTTTTTTACCTTGTTCAAGTTAACCTTTGAGGTTTAAATATTTCTTATAAAGAATTTTTTGGAATAGACTTTAAACATTTCAAACTACTTTTCAAACAGTTTCATTTAATCTAATTTGTAAATCGTATAGACTAGATAAATAGACTAATTTATCAGAATATTTTACTTTCAGTTCCTTAGAATAATAAGAAAACTATGGAAAATATATTGCTAGTGACATTATTCTTGTTTTTGGTAGACGCTTCAATTTTCCGCTGCATCTAATGACCCACTCTCAATTGTACATGTTTACTGAAGAATGCATTATCAGGATTTCAAACAGAAAATTTCGAGGATTTCCTGTGTCTTGTGGGTTAATCAATCAGTTGTGTCAGGACTAGAAATCCGTTGAAACAAGAAAGACTTCTTTATCGACCTGGCAAAATAAGAAGAGTAAATATATTCAGGTCATGCTTTTTTTTTCTTTTCATCTTAACATTGATCTTAAAAGAATGTCAGAATGGATGGTTTCCAAATTTTAATCTCGAATAAAAAAGTCAAATTTTGTAAAATTCAAGCCTCTTGTCGATAGATTGGAAAAACATTTTAGACTAAATCCGATCCAAAAAATTAAAGGGAAAAAGAATCGTCAAAGTCAAGAAAAGCAGCTAATTTTTATAAGCAGAATAGGGAAAAGGGAAGATTCAGAAAAAGAAACGATGTATTTATCTATTACTTTTATGACTTTTTTCCTTAATTGTTTATTTTTTTTTCCTTCATTAGAGCTATGAATCTGTCTCAACGGAAATATTTTTCTTTAAAATCAATTTCCTGAAATTAGCATAATTTTAAACATAAGTTTATTAAGTAACAACGCCAGTAACTTTTTCTGATTTCACAGAGGCATTTTTGATATTAATTTTTTTTATAAACGGAAAAGAAAATGTCAAGAAATGTTTTTGATATATATAATCACAAAAGTTGAAAAATTATTCCGATTATTTTTTTAATTTTAAAGTTTTAAAAATCTTTGTAAAACGTGCAAAGATTACTACCATCATAATTATACGATTGAAATCTACTTTAATGTATTTCTTGATTTTGTCAAGTTTAGCAACAATTCCAAGTTGACAAAGAATTGATATACAAGACAAATGTTAACAAGGCAAAACATTAGTAAATATCGAGAAATAGAACATTTAGAGGACAATTCATTGAAATAAAATATAGTATATCTTTGGTATTTTTTAAAATAAAAAAAATTATGGATGCAAAATTTAGAGTTTTACTAAAACTTGGAAATTTTATTAAACACGGAACGTCCAGAGATTATTTCAAGTCAGAATAATCTGTCAAAAATGTAAACTTTTCCGGCTAATAAATATTTTTGGATACATTATTCAAGCAATGTACTAAAATAATACGAGGCTCTTACATCATAAATGAAATTTGCTGTGATAAATTCATGAATGTAATTTGCTGTAATAAATTCATGAATGAAATTTGCTACAATAAATATAAATAATAATAAATTGTTTAATTAATGCAATTATAAATTATTTTATAATATATATTATTTCAAGGAATAATTATTTTATCATTTGGTTTAAAAAATGAACAATAAAAACAAGTTAATGAGAAAGATTAAAATCCAAAAATTGTGAAGACAATATTATTTTTAAAGGGATTACGAAAATATTTTTGATATTTTATGCGGTAAATAAAATTTTCAAATAGTTCCAAGTTTCATACGTTAAGCATGAAGAAACTATTCAATTTATTTTGTGATTTTTTTTCAAATTTCTAACAAATTATTCCATAGGAATCTAAGTTTTTCTAAAAGGTTAAAATATGCAAAAATTCTTTTTTATTACCTAATTTTACTTAAATATATTATTTTATTGAAATTAAAATAGTATCTTTAAATTAATAATGTTACTTGGATAGAAGTAAACATAAATCATAAAAAAGAAAAAATTAAATGATTTTTCTATCCTATGTTATTTTAGTTTCATTAATTATAAATTTATAAACCAAATTTCCGTGGAAATTACGTTTTTTTCTCTTTTTTCCAAATATTTCATTCACATATTTGACATTTTTCGTTTGATTTAAAATTATTTCTTAGCTCATCAGTTCATTGCTGCAATAAAATTTCATTTATTTCTTACATACAATTTTACTATTAGTAATATGATTTAAAAACAATATTATTAGAGTATTAAGAGAGTACTTTTATCAGACGACCTTTAATTTAGATTTTAAAATTTTATCAGTGGATTACGCATATTAATTGTTTAATTAGTAAAATCCTACTAATAGACGTAAAAATATCTATAATTTGTAAAGATTAAATCAAATTTCAAGATGAAAATATTTATTTATAAATTCTTTTTGACGAGTAAAACGATAATGATGCAAGATAGTTGAAATCTTCTTCCGAATTTTAATTGTTTAAAGTGAAAAATTTGATCAATTGACGCTGGCAGCTCTTTTCACACGACGCTGATATTAAATCAAATGGATTTTGTTTTTCGAATCATTTAATCTATAAGCATTTAGGAAAATGGCAGATGATAACTAATTCTCTTCTAAAAGACAAATGAAATGTTAGATTTAATTTGCAAATGGATTAACAAAATTTTTAGCCATCCAAAATAAATCATATTTAATCAAAATCAATCTTCAGCAAAATATTGATAAATGTCACAAATGTTTATTACATCTGCTTAAAGAGCAAGCATTTAAATACTTAATCAAACGAGAGAAACAAAGAAAAGCATAGAAAAAAGGCTCAAATATAATCAGAATTGAAATAACTCATAATAATTGATTATGCTCGAAATATGAAATTTGATTGTTAATGAATCGGGCGAGGAATACAATTTCTGTGTTGAAATTAAATAAATCTTTTTTATGTTTCAAAATTAATTGGAATAATTTTCAAAAAAGCGAAAATGTCAAAACCCAAACTAGCATTTCCACATAATTTTTTTCTTTTTCATTGCATTGCTATTTATATCAAAATAGATCAAAAACAACAATAGGAAAAACATTGTATGTATGTATTTACGGTGCATATATGATAAATAAACACCAAAAAAATTCATTTGAATATATGTTATAGAATTGACGGGTTAAAATTTTGACAGGTGAAAGATAAAGAGAATTTCTAAAGATTTTAAAATAAAGAGTAAATTTAAAAAGGCCAAAAGCTCTTTTTTAAGACTATAGGATGTCTGCTTGTAGGTATCTAGAAAGTAGGACCCTTTGGACAATTAAAGGAACCCGAACTGTGGAAAAATGAAAGTTTTTATTGTTAACTAATGGGTATGATTTTGACTATATTTAAACGTAATTATTTAAAAGTAAATATCCTTTATATGGGAACGCTCACAACAGCGTGGACAAAATTTTATACCCTGATTCTCAAAAACAATGCCATCTGGAATCCATAATTAAGTCTTCCAAAGTGAAGATGTGCGATTTCATTCCATACGCAATTGGTTTGTTTCTGCAGTCTCTTGCAACATCCATGCATTAACGACAAGGACTGTTTGGTTCGAAAATCTATATATCCCTCAAACAAAGATATCAAAAACGGTAATAAATTTCCAACATGCTACTTTTTCACCTTTTGCATCTGACGTGTTATTCAAGGGACGTTCAATTCGAAAATACTAGAAAAGAATTTGTGGAAAGATTTATTTTCAAGTTTCAATAGTATTTATAATTCTAAATTAAAAAATAAATTCTGTATGGTGTAAAATAGTTTCAATAATGAAAAGTGATTATTAGTGCACAAATAAAAGCTTGTTTTTAAAAAAATATTTCATTAAAATTATTTTTGTGAAAATTTTCTGCATAGATGGTGTTAAACCCATGTTTTCTAACTATTGCGCATTTTTTAAAAAAAAATTAGAATAACAATCTGGATTTTATATATTAAATAGCACACTTGTTTTAAAATTTTCTATGTGATGTTTCAGATTATCTTCAAACTTGCAGATCTAGAATTCAGCTAAAAAAGAATTCGAACTCGGAGTCAATAAAAATAAAATGCATCAGTTTCAGTATATACTGGGACAGCATTTTCGCTAATGGATCGATATAGCAACATAAATTTCTTTCATTTTTCTACAAAGTAAATTCACTATTTGTCTAGAGAATATTGGTAAAAGTTAGAAAAATGTTTGCGATAAAAATACACATTGATGCGGAAGTCATTGCAACAGGTCCCCGAAAAGTAAGTCTATTTTAAGTTTGAAGTTGCTCTATGCGTGCTATATTGCGTTCGGATTTAGTAGGAGGACAATAAACATACAAAAAAAGCAGATGTTACAGCAGATGTTGAGAGCAGGTGCTCTTCTTTCCATGGTTGGTAGGAAAAGTACTCTAGCGGCTTTGAAATGTTTGTGGAGGCGAGCCTTTTATCGCTTTTTTTTCACAATTCCCTTTTGCGGGAAATGGGATGATTCTAGGAGAACTATTGTGAAGTCTTTTGTTTGCTAACCCGAAAAGCGTTTTTCTATCGATTGGTCTCTTAAGTAGTTATTATTTTGTTAGTTTTACTCTTCTTATTTTTGCAATCATTCTAAGAATTGAACGACATTGCCTTCTCCTTCTGTATGAATACAATAAATGAATTTCATGTATGCGTTGATTATGATACTCTTTTCTGAGAAACATTAGAGCATCAAATATTTATTGCAGTTTGAAAATAAGAAATTAAAAGCATATGATTTTTATCTTCTTGTAGCTAAGATTATTGTACAGATGTTTTAATGATAAATAATTTAATTTTGCAATCGATGCAAATTTCAATTGATTGTTTGCCCGAGTTTAAAATTTTTCTTGAATACCATTCACGGATCTCTGCTCAATTGAGCCCTGCATTTTTGATTGTAAATTTTTTATTCTATATGTATTTGAATGAAAAATCCTGATTCACTTTCAGTTATTAATATTGATTGAAGCATAATTAGTCTATATTCGAATCTCAACACTCCTTAGCGCTTTATTGAACTCAGTTTCAATAATTTTCAAATAAATAAATTGGCTTGTCTCCAAAATCAAATAATGTTTTAAGATTCCATATAATTCCACTCCCTTTTGATAGAAAAACTGGTAGCTCCTTATATCAGAAACCTGTTTCATTTAATAAAAACAAATTATTTCATTCTATAGCTATGGGTATATTTATTTCTATCATAGGCTTGCGCTGTTATCGTCAATGTACATTTCATGATGATTCTCCTCAGCATTAAAATAATTGTAAATAATTATCAAATATATAATAATCAAGAATACCTTTTAAAAATTTTTTATAATGGGGATGAAAACTCACATACTCAATATTCAAGCTTAAATATTTCAGAGAGAGAAACTTATTAGAGATATATATTTTTAGAGCATATCAGAAGATCATTGTTTGCCCAATGATAAATTTATTATTGGAGCATGAATTACGTGTTATTTTTTTCCTTGTTTGCTTAGATGGCTTTATTGCTGAAGATTATATTTCAAAAACAAACATAATAAGCGATGATTCAATATAAAACTATTTTTTTAATTAAACATGAAGCAAAATCTAATTTATTTATTCTAATTTTTGCATTAGTATTAATCCGAATTCTACAGCACCGGTTTTTCTAAGTTTTCTTATCAGTTGAATCGAAATTCAGAAGTCTTGATTATAGATTTATTTTTGTTTATAGATTTATCTATAGATTTAGATTTATTTTCATTTATATAATTTCTAAGAATTTGAGTTAAGAAAGCTCGTACCTAATTTGAATTCGCTCATGCATTAATTCATAAAGCCATTTAAGATCAAATTTATGAATGATCTACGGTAAAATAGACGTATTTACCTTTATCTATTTTTATTAACACTCTTATTTCTGAAGGTAGTATGTTCTTTTTTATTTCACTGCCTCATTCTCTACTATTAAAAGTCAGTGATATCAATGTGGTGATATTTATTATTCTCTTAATCTGACGTATATCATCGTACGTATATCAGTTATAGGTAGCATATATCGTACGTATATCTATTATTAAAAGTCAGTGATATCAATGTGGTGATATTTATTATTCTCTTAATCTGACGTATATCATTGCACGTATATTAGTTATGGGTACGCTTTATCGTACGTATATCAGTTATGGGTAGTTTGAAATTGTTATTACAGAGCCATAAACATAAGAATAAATCTAACATTGAAGAAACAATTTAGAATATTTTATTATTTGTATATGGGAGAGTAAATCAATAATTAATAGCTATAGTACCTGTGTTTTGCCCATAAATCTGTGTATTCCTTACGTCTTACTTCTTCATTTCCTCACAGATATAATTAGCGAATCTGAGAGGCGTGTTTCATTAATGAAAATAAATTTGATTGAACCATTTTAATCGACAAGAAATATAAATATTGGAGGATTGTATACTGTAAGAACAAAAAAATGTAGTAGAAAACGTGTTTAAGTTTCAGTAGAAATCATATTAATTGTTAATTTTCTTCTTACTATAACTAAATATGAGTAATTCTCACAAATCACTGAAAAGCGCGACTGAGATTCGAAAATTTCAGGAAACTAAAAATTTTAATAATATATTACAATAAGTACAATAAAAAATGCCTCTATATTTTTCGCATACCAATGAAATTAAGTTTCAAAATTAAAAACTAACAAAAAAAATTCAATTAAGCATCATAATCTGTGCAGTTAAAATATACTTGTCCAGGAACATGAAGACAGTTATTGAACGCTGAGAAAGTAATCTGAGGCGTGTCTCATTAATTTATCTAACGGAAATCGATAGTTGCAACATCACTCTTGGAAATGTGCTTAAGGCAAAATCCTACGTGGTCTGAAAATTGTTTTGGTCAGCAGAAAACTTGAAAGTTATAAAATAAACTCCACACATAGCCTATAAGTAATGAAATTTTCAAACAAAAATTGTGTGATTATTTTAATACTATATTACTGAAATGGGTATAATACTTATATTTTTAGTGTTTTTTTACACATATTCATAATTTATATATAAATTGATAAAAAAGGAAAGTTTCTGTGATAGATTAAATCATCATCCCAACATGATTTAAATGATTCTAATTTCTGTAGTATACTCCATGATAAGAAAATAACTTTCTTGTAATTGTTTTATGGTTTTTTTAAATGAACAATAACTGTAATTTTTTTCCAAATAGAGCTGTTACTTTTGATCATCCTTGACCAAACTATCTCACTGTTTATTTAGCTGTTCAATGTTCGTGACATGATATTGAGATTATCTTAATGAGGTCGTTAATAGTGTTGATTATGTTCCTTGGAGTGCTCTACATGTGTTAAGAAACATAATAAAATATTCTATGAACATAAATACAAATTGATTTAAATTTGCAATCATCATAAAGAATATATTAAATCCATCATTAAAATCATTTCTCCAAAAATCTTTATTTTTCATAAATAGATAATATAGTACTTCTGTAGAAATTGTAAAATTCAAATTCATGTAATTCAAACCCACTAAATTGTTTTTAAATTTCAGAATAGCTAAAAATGAAACTTTCACTTATCTTTACGGGAATTTGAAATGCATTATTGTATAGATATTTTTATAAAGTAGTAGAAAAGATAACCTGAATCAAAAAGAACATGAATAACCCTTGTTTAAATTCACTCTCTTTTATTCGAAAGGAGATTTTAAAAATAAAACATCCTTTTTATGCCTATCGTCAACTTCCCTTTCTCCAAATGTGTAAAATATGAAGCAATTTATTTGTTTCTCTTCCAAAAAGAAGTACTGCGTTTCCGTTTTCTACCTAAGACGTAGTGTCATCAATTTTCCTGTGACTTAACTACGTTGATCCAGCAGCTCCATTTCTTATACTCACAATGGCGTTCAAAAGAAATAACATTTATGGTGCATTTGGTACAACGCTTGTGGAAATCATTCTTCCAGCTCTCGTTCTCAAACAACGGAATAAAAGAAAGGAATTCCAGGAAATTTAATTTTAAAGCTACGTCTTTTGAGTTGTCATGTATGACATGCACGCTTATGTCCGAATCTCTTGAATGTTTAAAATAGAAGACATGTTACACATCTCTTTCTGGATTCTGTCAAACAAAGCCCACACTGTGGATTTTCTCTTCTTGACTGTAATTAAGGTCCATGACACGTACAGAAAGAGAAATGCAATAATGCACCGGTCTCTGTGGAAATGCTTGAAAGATACTCTCGTGTGGAGGAGTGTTTTGTTTTCAAGTATCGCTGTTGATAATAAACTTCCACCTGCCCTTTAATAAATAAAAACATTTTCAGAAACAGTATTGTGTTTTAAAGTGCATCAATTTACAGATTGAACCTCAAAGACCACTGGAAATATAAAATCCTATACTATATGGATATTCTTATATTGAAGCATCAAACATCCTCCTTAAAAATTTAATTAAAAATGAATTTCCTAGAAATTACTGTAATGTCAATTTTTTAATTAAACAGGGTATGGTTTGGGATTAATCCTTTGGCTTAAATAAAAATAGAACTTTCCTTGCATATTGGATCACTCAATAGATGGCGCTGGGAGCCTACCTCTGTTTACATAATTTACCGTTAATTTTTTTAAAAACAGGGAATCACAATCGATAGTTTAAAGTTTCCTTGACTGTTGGATGGTATGTTCTGGCCTTTTCGTTTTTAATTTTAATTTTAATGCTAGTTTTTGTTTTTATTGTTATTTTTGTTATTGTATTTTTACTTTGTTGTGGTTATTTTTTTCTAATTTGTTATTTTGTATTTCCTTTCTGTTAAAATGGTATATCTCTTGAGCATAATTTCAGGGGATTTTCGGGTCACGAGGAATCATTATTAGACAATGTCTGTATGTCCTCACAGAAAAAATCCCTTTCTTTGAATCCCTGCCTGAGGGTGACCCTTGAAAAAGTCTTCAGGCCGGATTCTTTTTTTTTATATTTTTTTAATAATTTTTTTGGTTTAATTTTTATTTGATTTTTGTTTTTTCTATTAACTTGATTCTAATACTTTTGTATCAATTCATCTGTGTTTTAGAAGTAGCTGCAATTGCGCTCTGTAAATACTATGAAGTTCTTTTTTGGTTTTAGTTTAAATAGGTAATAAATTTTAGTTGCGATTTCGAAACTTTTTTGTTTCGTTTTCATTTTAGTTTCGTTTTCAAACTTTTTCTTACTTTAGATTGGTTACTATACTATATGGTGATGTACATTTGCATTATTTGTATCTTTGATTTTATAAAAATAATTTTGATTAATTCAGTAATTTAAAAAAAAATATTCACGGCCATTTTACTTCAAATATAAAAGTTTTTTTAATGAAAAAATTTTAATAAATGACGCAATTTTTTAATTTATTAATTTAAATTTCCAGTTCATATTTATTCAAGAATTAGTGAAAGGTGATGAATTTAAAGTGACAACAAAGGTGATAAAATAATTGAACAAAAAAATTAGTTATTTTTCTTAGAAAATTGTACCTCTAACAGGTTTTTATTATTTTCAAATTTCAATATACTGAAATGGGAAACGTGTTCCTTTCTTGGAGATTTGTTTGTGCTAAAGGAATATCTAAATATTAAATATCATTGAAAATATCACTAGTTAATGAAGATTCAAAGTATATTCGAATACTATATTTATTTTAAACTCATGTCCATAAATTAAGGATAATTCAGAGTCACGCGGAAATCGAACTCTAAAATACATATATCACCCGTAAAACGACTACACACATCTTCAAATATCATATGCAAATTGCAAGAAGCCACCAGATGACACCAATAGTATGTCACAATGACGAGAGTGTAAGAGAGGGATGTATAAGGAATACAGACAAAGAAGTAAAATTGTTCGCAAGCGCTTTATAAGCCTTTCAGTGCAATAACAGCATAGTTATGATTCAAAGGACGCATTTGGATGATTATCTACGTGGTAGAATTACCGGCCGTCTGGAACGTGGGCGTACCCAGCTGGAAGTACCTGAAGAACTTGGAATCACCCAGAGTGTCATCTCCAGGCTTTGGCAACGATTCCAAGATGATGGTAATGTGAGTAGGCGTTACAGCACAGGTCGCCGCCGTGTTACAACGCCGAATGAGGATCGGTATTTACCAGTTTCTGCCAAAAGAAACAGACGGAGCACAGCATCAGACCGGTCCTGTCATCTCTTTTCAGCCACTGGTATGACAGTTTCGTAGGAAGACCGTGTACAGACGCTTAGGGCAGATTGGTCTATATGCTCGTAGGCCTGTCAGATGTGTTCCATTTACTGCAGCTCACTATCGCCTGCGGTTAGCCTATAGTAGAGAGCATGCATTGTGGACACCGCAACAGTGGGCTTGTGTGATGTTTTCCGACGAGTCCAGGTTTAGCTTGCAGTCTGATTCTCGCCGGACTTTCATATGGAGAGCAAAAGGTACCCGTTACCACCAAGACAATATCATTGAACGACACCGTTACGGGGGTGCAGGATTGCTCGT
Organism: Argiope bruennichi; assembly: GCF_947563725.1. Classification (NCBI taxonomy): domain Eukaryota; kingdom Metazoa; phylum Arthropoda; class Arachnida; order Araneae; family Araneidae; genus Argiope; species Argiope bruennichi. Next base: position 56,477,854 of record NC_079162.1, read on the forward strand.
TTGGGGAGGAATTATTCTGGGTTCCAGAACTGACATGCATGTTCAAATTGGAACCATAACAGGCTAAATCTATCGGGACGTCATTCTGGAACAACATGTACGTTTGTTTCGGGGCGCCATAGACGCAGAATTCGTGTTTATAGATGACAACGCTCGTCCTCACCGTGAAAACATCGTAAACAAATGCCTTCGAACGGAGGATATCACCCATATGGACTGACCAGCATTCTCACCGGACTTGAATCCAGTAGAGCATGTGTGGGACATGCTTGGCTGACGAGTTGCAGCCCGTCAACCACCTCTTACATGTCTACCGGAACTTCGGGGAGCATTGCTTGATGAATGATGTAATATTCCCCAAGATCAGATCGATAATTTGATAATCAGCGTGCCTAGGAGTTGTACGGACTGTATTGCATCGTCTGGATGACATACTATATATTAACCATCATTCCAACCATGTAATATTGGTTTTCGTAAATAGTTTTTTTTGTGTGTGTAATTTGCTCTAGGGAGCAAAAAATTGCAATTTTTATTAATGACATCAAACATATAGCATCTTTTTTGCTCTTTATCTTTTGTTTAATAAATAGGCTTTACAAATAAGTCACATTTGCTTTGCTTCTGACTCTTTATTTTCCTGAACTTGCATTATCCTTAATTTATGGACATGAGTGTAGAATACAAACATTCAAAAGTTGGCAGCATCCCTATAATTTAAAAAGGAAGCAATAAACTTAACCATAAGAGAAAATTCTTCGCAGAGGGATTTGATTTACTACTTTAAATTTTATAATGAGGTTCAAAGAGAAATATATTCTCTATTGCCACAAGGATTTGTCCCAAAACTCGAAAAACTCTTCGTTTGAAAAATATAATATCTAAACTAACAAGTTTTCAATGCTTAAGACATTTTCATAGTAAACTGTTCATAAAACTCATAAAATATCATAAGGGATACCAGGACAAATTGACGAAAGGTGAAAGATAATGAATAATTTATGTTCAGATTCTTCAAACTTCACCACCCTACGGTTGCATCATGCGCTGTAACTGCTAGTCATTAAAAATTTACACAGTGAAACCACTATTGTCATTTAGTTGTTTGTTGGATTATGTTCGTGCATTTTGACTGACGTGTGTAATTTTCAAGATCTGTAGCGTAAGATCTTCCTAACTAGCGGAGAATATATTTGGCGATTCTTTGTCATATATGACTACTTAAGAGAATACATTGTTTATTATAGTAGCTATTTATTTCCAGCTTATTCTTCGAAATCTTACTACAAAACCAAAGACTTTTAACATTTCTTATTGAACCAAGATGATCGGGTTAAGTTGACAAACTCGTCATTTTACCTCAAGTGCTTCTTATTATGAGCTATAGCTTTAAGAACAATATGTCTTTAATTACATACTATTCCTGAAAAAACAACACTTAGCAACATTTAATTAATTAATATACTATCTTATATCTTCTAAGAATAAAAAATATGTTCATATTTTACCTGGTTTCGAATTTTGCCCTAGTACTGTGGCAGCATTAAAATTTTGTTGTGCTGTGACATGGCACTTTACCAGCGAGCTGACAGATATCTGTCAGCTATTTAAGCCAAATGAGCGTCTCTTGTTTTATCAGTAACGATAACTAGGACAAAGAATACGACTTAGCTACTCCATACGTCAAATTCACTTGTACAACCCCTTTTTACAGGGGCACATATCTCACAGATAGAACAACCATGCCCGAACAGGGACCTCTAGATCACGGGGAAGAGGCACTACCCCTATGTTCAGGACGCCAGCATTAAAGTTTTACATCATCTTTAATAAACAAACATCAAAATAATTGATTATATAAAAAATTTATACAATTAAGTATAGCACAAAAAAATGCCTATCTAATATTATGCGCAAAGTAAAGCAATTTACTTCAAAAACTGAATTTATTATAAATAATCAACTGTTAGCACCGTCATTTTACTCTTATTTTTCTTATATGTTTCAGATTTCCAAGCAATTCGATTCTGCTTTCTTTTGAATATCTATATTTTAAACTGATTATTTCTGAAGTTATTTACTAGTCAATTATTGTAATCCAAACAGAGCCAGTGGAAACTTTATCGCATACTTTATCGAAACTTTATCGCATACTTTCCAATAAAGGCCTTATTCCCCCTTCCACCACATAAAATTGAGTACCGTGGGTAAAGTTGCAAATATTTTGTCTCCGATGAAGGTCTTACAGCCCCTTTCTCAGCACCTTGGATAAGACTGAAAATCTTTCTTTGTAGCCTTACCCAGTCTTGCAGTCCACGTTTGCATGAAATTGGTGAACGATAGTTACGAAATACGATAGTCAGTCTGCAGCGAAAATCCAGCATTTTCACTGAATATATCGCCAGACTATACATTTTGGAAACTTTTTCGCAGGCCGATTGACTCCAAATTTCACACAAAACTACAAGTACAGTTACAAGATAACATACCAAATTTCATTGATTTCAGTCATTACGGTTATATGTTATTGCGTTTACATCCATGCGACAGTACAGACCGCCAGACTTTCAGCCGTTTGACGGATTTGGTTCAAAATTTGATGCGTCTTTATATGTATCAAATTTCATTTACCTTGCTCGTTGCATTTGGTAGTAATCGAGTCCTGTGAAGGTATTTCTTTCAAAATTTCTTACAAATCTACAAATTTATTAATAATTCTCTATACCAAACTTCAGAAGCTTAGATTAAAGAGTTTTGAGTTATCGGACTTATAGACAGACTGACCATAACACCAAAAATGTGTGTTTCGGACACATGGAAGTTTGTGAAGATGTGAAACGTGGAGATTCATAAAAATCTCGAGTTCCAGTATTTTGAAGACCCCAGTACTTTCCTCTTTACTTCTTTCACGAGAAAGTAACTAGAAAAAAAGTATTTCCTCTAAACAATATTTCATATAATAGGAAAGTATAAACTTTTTCTTATACAAAAAATCGAGGTATCATTTACTTAACTTGTAAGAATTTAGGAGGAAAAAAATGGTAAGTAAATATGTTAAACAAAAGAGAAAGGACTGTTTATATCCTAAGTGATGTGAAGTAATCAAACACACACTCACTCACACATATGTAATGTAAGCATTATTATATGTAAGCGTAAGCATTATTTTGTTTGGAGCAGAATGCAGTTTCGAAGACAAAGAGACTCATTGAAATTTTAAAGTTCGCTTCGTTTTCTATACCGGGAGGCATGCACTCATGTTTATGTACAAGCGGCGCTGACAAGCATGTTCGCTCATAGCAACAGATTAGTCAAGAAGTGGCTTAAAAAGAGGGAGAAACAAATTATCCTTGTCATATATACCGTGATGTTTTAATAGGGATTTCCATGGCATGTCAATCAAAAAACAAGGGAAACACAGGGATCTTTTAGAAGAATTTGTAAAGTCAGTGGTAATTTGTCCCTTCATGCAGAGCGTGTGAAAGTGTCAGCGTTTAGCCGATTCAGCAATTTTATAAAGCTTCCCTTGAATTAATTAAGTAGAGAAAGTGGAACTGGATCAGGAAATAAGAGAATGAAATAACTTTGGGCTAAATTAAGATAAAGCTGTGGAAATTTATTTGGATTAAACTGAGAGTTTAAAATATCATTACACACACACACACACACACACACATATATATATATATATACTCTCAAAATGCTTCTAGTAATATAGTAATTATCATTAAAAATGCAATTAATTAATTTATAATTAAATGCAATTAAAGTAAAGTAAATGCAGTATTAAATGAATTTCTTTCCAAGCTGAATAATAATATCTAATGATTGCAATAATTTAACTTGGCATATTATGAGAAAATATATCAATTGATTTTCTTATCAAATGCATTAAAATATAAGATTTCGTTATTTATTTTTCCATTTAATATTTTAGAGAAAATAGAGTTATTATCTCATTACTTAAATCTTTTTATCTACGATTAAATTAAATAAACAGTAATGCCAGATGGTACTTATTCAACAATTCATTCTGGCAAATATTCAGCAAGACATTCTGCTTTCATTTTGACGAATGATGTCAACAAGCATTGCCGAATTTTAACATCTGAATACTGAAAAAATTAATCGATAATTTAATTATTATGAAATGCATGTTCAGAAAAGATTACATCAATAATGAGATATATAAATTAATTTTATGATTTAATTCCGAAATAACAATTTTTTTAAATTACTGCGAAATGTTTCTTCTCTTTCAATTTCTTATACAATACTAGAATACTGCGGTGTTAAATTTTTTTCTACTGTTAAACTACTTTAGGAGCATCAAGTATATAATGGTAAAACTCTTGCTCCAATTTTTTTTTAATTTACATTGATGAAAAATAACGTCATTATTGGGATGCATAAGTAATCACCTTCAAGCATCATTTATATAAGTATGATCTCTTAACAATAATGCCTTATTACACGTCGCATAATAATGGAATGCCTTTCTAATAATAAATGTATAAATGTTAATAGCAGCAGCAAGGACAATCTGGGAAATTAAACCAAGTATACTTTGATAAAATATTACATTGACAGTGGAATGCGGAAATGATGTAACTTCTTACTTACGAAATCCGCATTTTTAAAATTCCGATGCAATATTTTTTTTTCTTTTTCATTGTCATAAATAATAAATTTATATAGGTACGTTACTTAAAATTAAAACTTTTGTTTTCTACTATTAATCTATACATAGTAGCCATGTTTCGATATCAAACGTATTATGCACTGATAAATTCTTCGCCGGCTTTTACAAAAGGCTACCCCTAATTAATGTAAAATCTAAACAGTGCTGTCATCCTACCAGCGTGGAAATGTCGAATCATGAATAATTAATAAACGCCTGCAGGATTCCTAACGAGTGATATCTGCGTTCTGCATAGAATTAGGCGCATTAAAATTTTCTTCTCTCTGTGGGTCGCAAAGTCACCGAATCATTATAGGATTTCGCGATCTGTATCCTCGGCCTACGCTTATGAACACCTTAGATTTAATCTGTTCTATAAATCGCTTTTTCCTGATTCTGATAACAGAAATCTTCCTTTTGCCTGTAAATAATATTACAAGATTTTTGTAATATGTAGGGGATGGATATTTCCAATCTGCTTGTAAAATTGGCATATTATTATTATTATTCTCAGTGGGAATCCAAGTTGACAGTAAAGGAAAAACTACGATATATACAATTTCGCCCACTTAAATAGGTTTGATTGTCTCTTGATATATGAAAAAGAAATTGATATATTTCAACCGAATTTAGTTTCAAACAACATTTATTGATATTCTATATTGATGTAATAAACTTTGCAATTAAAATAATATTCATTAAGTTTCATGGAGTTTTTTTCTAGCCTTAATGCCCTCAAAAATACACTAGTGTGCAAAACTTAACAACGAAGCAACTTTTCATTACAGAAAATTACTTTGTTGTTTAAGTTTTGCCTAGCTATGAAATTATAAGAAAGAAATATTTACGATAGTTATAAAAAAAAGGCCAACTCATCAGAAAGGTGATGCATATACAAATATCAGGTCGCGAAAGAGTAAGCAAAATTCGTGGAGCGCAGAGTAAGGCGAAAAGAAGGGGGAAAGTCGATTTTCCAGACATTTTCTGCAAGCGAAACGGATATCCTAAAGGTAGACTGGTTACAAGAATCCATCAAGATGCTTTAAAATATGGTAGAGTGATAAAAAATTGAGGAATGGCGTAGTTTACTGAGCCTCTCCGAAAGATTTTGAACTGTTGACGTTTGGAAAGTATCCCAAAGTACAGGTACAGATGTGATAAAGTTTGGTGTTAGGCGACAGAATAAAATAACATCAACAGATGAAATATGTATTGAAGGAATAACCAAAAGAGCCCAAAACCAGACAGCAAGCAACATTCCTTAGCTTCTGTGTTATGTTACCAGTTTATTGTAAAATAATCGCGGTTAACTGTAAAAAATCGCTTGCTTAAGAATGGTCTACTCTTCCGTTGTCCGGAACTATCCATACCATTGGCATCGCCTTTACAATGGTATAAAGATGTTAGAGTCTGGACATCTTTTCGATGGGGCTACACCCTTTAATAATGAAAATCATTGATAATAATGAGCTTCTAGAATGGAAAGATATTCGCCGATTGGATTAACTAGCATTCTCTCCTTATCTAAATTCCATTGAACATATTTGGGATGCTTTGGAAATACATATGTCGAGACGATTTTATTTTCTGGAGATCAGCAGAAAATTGACAAAAATGTCCATTTAGGAACTAGCACTCTTGTCTCAATAATTAAGGGATCACGCAATAACAAGCAACGAAATGCCATGGAATGATGCCAGACATGAACCGAAATAAGTTCAGACGTAGGTGGAGAACGAATGAACATGCATAAGCACCGATATTAGCGTTTTTAGTACGCCTCGTAGAACCGGCATAGAAGAGATTCCTGTATTCTATACAAAACTTTATAATTAGTACGGCTATTAGGGCAGATCTTATTATAGTGCATCAAATGTTCAAGTGATTATACTGATGCTGAAAATAACAGATAATGGATATGAACATGACTTTGTTAGCTTGTCAAACATTTCCTTTTGGGCCGGAGTAGTCTGGTTGTAGGACGTTGGATTCGCTTCCCTTGGGTTGCGAGTTCGAATCCCGCCGGCCTAAGACTCCTCGTGTGTGGTGGCTGGTCGCAAAATTCTCCATGTCGAAAGTAATACCCCTGCGGGTACTGGATCAGGGGTGATCGTTCTCTGATTCAGGTCTACTTTCGATCTGTAGATGAGTAAATGAAATGCATGAATGAAGTTCGCCCCGTAAAAAGGGCTGCGTCGTGTGTGTAGCTAAGTCGTTCTCTTGTCCCTAGATGGCGCTATTAAAAGACAAGAGACGCACCCTTGTTTTAAAACCACTGACTTCTGAAGTCAGTGGGCTTGTCTATGACAAATGCCATTAGAAACAACATTTTCTATAGTAGATTGCTTTCGTTTCATTTTCTTGTATGCGAAATACACCGAGATAAAATTGTAATTATCAAAAAATTCGAACTAGAGAAGTTGGCAAATATCCACGTTTTAAACCTCACTGAATTGAAAGAAAAGACAATTTGGAATTATGTTTGAGTCTCCATGTTTTTGCCTGAGAACAGGATAATTCAAAAACGTTTTGACAAATTTACAAGATTGAGTGGGATAATTAAAAAATTTTGAGTTATTTTGACATCTAACTGAACTATTAGAGTTGATCTTGTCATATTGCACCCAAAAGACAAAAGAAATTTGATGTATAAACTTTGCACCAACTGTGTACATTTCCAGCAAATTTTGGATAAACTCCAATCAGAAAAATCTGCCCGTCCGGTTGATCGAGTACAATTGAAAACGATAGGTACAAAACGTAAAGAACTGCATAGATAAAATTTGGTACATACCTAAAATGTAAATACAAATCAGAACCAAATTCGTTAAGAAGTGTATTATATGTCGATCTTTTACGTACACGAATTAAAAAAAATTAAGTACGTGACAATTCAAGAAATTATCTTTGTTATTTCATACATGATATTCTTATCAAGTTTCTACTGAATCTGGCAATGGATTAAACGCTTGTCAGTCTATACTTTCGCTTACACGCAAAAGCAATAACACAAAAACACGACTCAATTTTTTTTAAAATTCTGGTATAGGAATTTGTAATTTCAGTTTCATTTTTACATCAAATTTTAGTTTCAATCGGTTAGTTCGGTCAAAGTTTAGATCCAACGATTAATCTTTACAAAAAATAATAATCGCTAAAGATCGCAAAGTTTATTCATGCCAAAGATCCATATTTCGCCAAAATTGCTCGCCAATATCGTACAATTAATATACAAGTACCTTTGTTTATATAGTACGAAGCACACATGTGAGGGACTCTGAATATAAAATTTTGAGCACTCTTGATGTACTTACCCTCGCCCCAATTCCATACTTATGCGCGCAAGGAGAAAGAATTAATATCTTTATTAGAGAATATACTAGAATTAATATTTTTATTAGAGAATATACGAGAATTAATATTTTTATTAGAGAATATACGAGAATTAATATTTTTATTAGAGAATATACGAGAATTAATATTTTTAATAGAGAATATACGAGAATTAATATTTTTATTAGAGAATGTACGAGAATTAATATTTTTATTAGAGAATATACGAGAATTAATATCTTTATTAGAGAATATACGAGAAAGATTTGGTGAGACCATTCTCACTGGTTTTTCGGAGTTTTGATGTGTCTGTGTGTGTGTTTTCTAATGTCAGTTTTTTGCTTCATTTCATCTTTAAGCATTCCGGAACCTTCATCAAAGTGGAAGTCCTGGCGAGGTTGGAATCTAAATTTCCATCAATCATTTTCAAGTGACGCGTTTTCTCTGAGTACTCACAATATCTATTTTGTATATTGTATGTAAACTTCAGCATGCTCTTTTTTCCTCAGTAAATTTTTAAACGCATACCCACTCAACTTTCAGAGAATCTAGAGATTCCATGTTCGGGAGTATTCTGTGGCAAAAGGAAGGTGCTCAGAAGATAACAACATGTTTGGTATCTATTCAGATTTCATGCAAAGAAGCAGGACTCGAACCTATATTCAATCTGGTAGATAGTTTTAATCTTTTATGAACAAAATGGACGGATTCCTAAGACAGAATTTTATATCTCATAATTTGCTTGTGAAATGTTGTTGACAAATTGATTGGTGAAATAGATGGGCTCATAAATAATACGTGGTCAATGCACGTCAATTGAGATTTATTTTTCTTCTTAAAAATGAATTAAAGCAACAGTTCATTAATGCACTACTTAATTCAATTTTCGATAGATACTAACTGCGTAGTAGACTCCTACCTATACTAGATGATGATGATGCCGTGTCCGCGTTAATACGGAAAGGGGGTGCAGTAGCTTCTGAGGGTAAAGATCCCTGAGCACCCGAGGGCAGAAGTCTGACTTCTAGCTCATATGAAGATGAAACTCACACATTCGCTTGCACAGCCCCTTTTTACCGGGGGGCACATTCACACACCTCACAGATAGAACACAGATGAAGAAGAACCCTGCCCAAACCGGGATTCGAACCCGGGACGCCCAGATCACGGAGAAGATGACCTATACTAGATAAAACATGTATAGAGTTCGCAACTTATCTTCATCTTCGTTACATACTCTGTTTTCAAGCAATTTTCAAAGATCTTGGAGACACATAAAATTGAATTTGTTTTTGGTATATAAGCGAATAATCATGAATTTACATTATAGGTTAATGAAAATCAAGAATTCCTTTTTTCTTTATTAGGATATTTGCTTCTTCATGTCTTAACCATCCTCTAATGCCTCTTTCGCTTTTTTTTTTTTTTGTATCCAGTAAGCTAGTTTGATCAATTTAGGTATGCCAATTTTCTGGGTTATTCAGGAATGTGTCCTGGGGATTTTTGACAGCAGTCAGATGACGAAAGACAGCACTCCAATTTCACCCTTAGACAACACTTAGACATCACTCCAATCTCCAAAATTCTTCTCAATCAATTAAGGGGTGTCTGATCCTTAGCATCTTAAATAGACAATATATCCTTGTTTCCTACATGCCTTGTTCATCGAGATTTTTGGAGGAATCGAGTTTTGAACTTTATACTCAATTTTTCGAAATTAAGACGGCCGCGGTGGCATGATGGTAAGGTCTCAGCTTCAGAACTGGAGGGTTTCGGTTACGGGGACCATTACCACAGAAGAACCGTCGTGTAAGTGGGTATGGAGCCGTTAAATCCATCGTAGCCAAACGTCCTCCCGTTGGTTTAGTACAGAAGTTTGGAGAGGGGGTGCCAGGGAAGTGTCGTCTCGTCATCTGACCGCGATTCAAAATTACGTGGTCTGTCCCAAATTAGTCCTAGTGTTGCTTTAAAACGGGAGATTAATATAACTGAACTGAGCCGAAGATACGATTCTACTAGTTCATATATTAGAGAACATTTATGGCAAAGATCAGAAGTTCAAATTTAAAACACAATTAAAGATCATCAGTGCAACTCTTATACAAATAAAAAAATAACTCCGTTACTTTTCCTATGATTGTATAGTATGAAACAATAAAACTGATTAATTTATAAACGCCACTAGGCACAAATTTACTTTCAATAGCATTTCAGAAATCAAATGAAATTACATTGCCTTAGAAAAAAAGTGTATGCATTTGTTTCCAAAAAATATCTAAAGATTTGCTCCTTATTCTGCTCCTTTCCATTTAAAATTGTTTTTCTTGTTACCCCCAATATTATTATTCACTCTCTCAATATTATTTTCCTGCATTTTTCTACAAGTGTAAAATGATTTTAAAGTCACAGATTAATTTTATATCGACGGAGTAAGATTGATTATAAACAGGGAAACTTTTATGAATAATTAGTTGTTAATTAGTCGTGATCACGTTAAGATTTCATTAATTTCCGTTATTCGAAGGAATAAATCTGTCAACACGTTGCTTTGATTGACAAATTGCCTTGTAATTTTTCACCTAACGATTTCCTTTTTTTTATAAATGCAACGAATTGCCCTAACATTTGAAGGCAAGCAGTAAGATTCAATAGAGCCCAGTAACAAAGAAAGCAATTATCCTACAGAATCGTCAAAAATTAATGGGATTAAAATTAATGACACTTAATGGAATTCTTGTAATCCATTAAGTTCCTGAGACTTAAATGCTCCTCTTTAAGTGAAAATTATCAAACCTTCTGAAATCGCCGGAATTGTCTTTATAGGAGGTTATAATTATCGCTAAATACCAATTCCATCACCACTTAGCTTTCTTTTTTCATGCAGCTTAAATTCTAAATTTAGTCACTTAAATTAAACTAATCGATTTCTTACGCAAACTAATCCCAACTAAAAGCTTCTGTAAGAGTTAACCTATCTGAAAGGTCGATTATTATGGTCTAATAATCTCGTACTTTTAATGATGAACGTTTAATGCGTTTCGCAATTTGCTCTTAGACTATGGTTTTGAAATGAATTCAAAACTTTGTGTAAATTGAGGAGTTTGCAGTAAAAAAAAGGTAGCTCCAATTATTCAAGCTTCGAGAAAGCCATAAAAACGCTTGAAAATTCCAAATTCTAAACTGTGTGAAGATTTTCCTTTTTATCATTCTTTTTTATTGTTCTTACAATTATGACAGTATTTTCACTCAAAACTATATTGTCCATATGACGTGGCACATGTTGGAATGTTGGAACTCTATCTTGCAACAAAATAGATAATCTGGCTACCTCTATGAAAAATATTTCACAATAATAATGCAATTTACTATAATATTATTTTATTTACAGTAAATTAACAAATTATAAACAAAATGTACATACAACTTGACTTTAAAAACAAACAATTATATTCCAAATTAATAATCACACATCCCCCTCTGTAACGTCGGGCTCATCTACTGCGTCGTCGGGTTGTAGTCCATCGTAGAACCACATATCATTTTGTAGGACGTATTTGCGAGATAGTCCTATTACATCTTTATATTTTGTACTCTTAAGTGGAGGAATCTGCAGAAAAAAGTCGCTGTAACTCTAGGAGCTACCTCTATATTGCTAGAAACTACTGAGACAGACAGCTCCATCTCTTGAGTAATACTAAAACTAGCGATTGTAGCTAAATCTTTCTGGCATCAAACAAATAAAAAAATTTTTACCACATGATAGTAAATGTAACTCCAAATTCCCCTAGGTTGTAACTACATCCTTTTTGCAACAAATTCAATTATTGATATTTTTTATCACAAATAAAATATTAATAATTTTTATTTTGATATCTCCTTATTAAGAGAATATTCAATCAACGTAAGTTAAAGTCATTGCAGCCAAGTTGAAAAAGGGAGGAAATGTTACTTTGACACTAGTAGATCGAACAATTATTAAGCATTGGCTAGTCATAGTAGTAATTCTGTATTTCATTGTGAAAAATTTTTATTGCCCAACTGAATCACTAAATAAAGTATAATCTGTGCACGTATAAAATATAAATTCTTTCCCCAAAATAGATGTATATTTATTAAAAGTTCTGGAAACGAAGCTCAAATAAGAGTTATTTTGAAAGTTTGGTAGCCATATGTGTTGATAAGTTTCACGAGGTTCAATCGATTGGAAGTTAATAAGTTTTTTAAGTTTATTTTTTTAAAAAATTGTTTAAAATGATATTTTCTAATGTGAAATACGTTTTTTGTTTAAAACATTGTTTTTAAATACAATTAGTCTTAAATAGTCATTCTTAGTACATTCAAATATTTTTTCAATTTTTTTTAATATAACAGAATATGTTTTTTTAATATCTCTACAGAAAAGTTATAAAATATATATCTTAAAAGTATTTTTAAAAGAAATCATGGAAAACTCCATAACCTCTCAATCAACAAAGCACTTACAATGGAAATAGCTCAAACATGAAAGTGTTAACAATCACCATAATAATATGTATTCATGTTAAAAATATTACCGGTGTAAGTCTAACTTCTGCTAAAAGGGGGAAAAATTATGGCATTGAATTTTCGATATTTATATTCGTTTGTCATAATCACCATAATAATACGTATTCATGTAAAAAATATTATCGGTGAAGTCTAACTTCTGTTAAAAGGGGAAAAAATTATGGCATTGAATTTTAGACATTTATAATCGTTTTAGGTAAATTAAAATGATATCTTTCCAGAGTGGAGAAACTCATGAACTGTTAATATTTGTGCATCAAAACCCAAACAAAACTGGTATGCGATTTAGAAAATATGCCATTGATTCTCACAAATTCTGATCAATCCTTCTTTGGTTCATTTGTTCTTTTCATCTCATTTTCTCAACATCAACTTTAATATAAAGTGTTATGCAATTCAATATCAGATAATTACTTTATTCATCTAATAATCATCAAAACAATATTCATTCATGTTAAGAATGTTGTGTATAAATGACCAGATCTATGCGTCAAAAGGAAAACAAAATTAACTTCCAAACAACTTCCTGCTGCAAAGTAGAAATGAAAACAGGAACATTCTATATTCATGTTTTCTTTTTGGGGATTGATTAACATAATATCTTTGACAGATTTTATAAACTAATGATTAATCATCTTTCATTCTTGAAAACCAAAACAAAACTGGCATCAGCTGTTGCCTAGGAAAGAATTCACACAAAACATGTTAACTGATTATGAAGTATAATATCTATAAACTGATCTTTAAGCTTTCAGAAAATTCTTTGAGTCACATTAAGCGCAAAGCACAATTTGCTTAACATAGTTTGTTTTATGTTAAAACTGGCATTATTTTCTTATTATCTTAGAAACGGTTCCAAGTGCTTGTTTGCAAACAAGTAACATACTTTCAATTTAACCGCTAAGTGGTTAGCTAGTTAAATCTTTTAAGCATTCTTCAACCAACTACTTATGTATAGCACGCAAAGTTCAGCACGTAATCATTTAGTCACGGAAATATCATTTCTCTTGCCCTTATTAAAGGCTTTATTCATTTCCTTTTTAGCATTTCAGGTTCAGATTAATGCAAATAAGCTAGATAAAACACTGCTATAAGGTGGTTACAATAAGCCGTGTTATGATAATATGCTATACGACACTGAACAATATTGTTCGACGTTAAAAAACATCCTTTAGTATCTTACAAGATTATAGGATATTGAGAATATTTTAAGATATAATCCAGTATTGTATAATTTATGAGGTTGCTAGAGTTAGAAAAAAAATATAATTAGCACAAAAAAAAGAATTTAAGCTTCGAAAATTTAAAAATAGTTATAAAAAACTTTTATTATTTTTGTTCTAAATAAATGTTATTTTAGAATCAAACATTTTAGATAAAAAAAAAGGTAATTAATATTTTGCAATGCAATGTTGTAACTCCTTTAATGTTGCATACTTCTTAAAAAAGATATTTTAAATTTAAATTCATGTTATTATATTAAATATTCTAATTATGTATACAAGAAAACTTGCAAGTAGTTCGAGTATTCTCATAAAATGTAACAAAATTCTATTCTTTCTAACATATTTCAAATTATGTTTGGAAAATTAATCATTATATTATAGTCATTTTTTTCACTAGTAACTTTAATGAGAATTTTTTTTATGTTCATTAGTAAATCAACACGCTAACTTTCGTATTTAAAAGAATATTAAGACTTTATTAATAAGACATTCCATCAACCAGAGATGTAGCTTAGGAACAGACTACCAGAGTAAAAGATTTAACACCCTTTTCATTACATTTGGCTTTGAAAATATGAAATAAATGCTGTATTATTTCATCATACGTCTCTTTTCAATATTTGAGAGTATTATACTTGGCGAGATTTACTAACGCTGCTACCATCTAACTATCTTTCCTACGTATCTGATTCATAAATTGTTAGAGAATCGTCAAAATAAAATCATAATCAAAAAGAAAAACGCCTGAGCCCCAATCCTAAAAACTTAATCGAAATACTAATACAGCCTTATGTAAAATAATTATGAAAATACTTTAAAAATAAGCAAAAGCAAAATGTTATGAAATTAAATTCGTGGAATTAAACACTTGGATTTAATTCACTTAATTTAATTCAAAATGGTAGATATTCATTTTCTAGTAATGCCCAGAAATCTAATATTCAGTTAAAGCTCTTCGGAAGTTTTATTTCAGTAATAATAATCGTGGAATTCAAGGAGGATACTTAAGCAATGCAGTTCATTCAGTAACATGTTTTCATAGTTTCACCTCAAGAGGAAATTAAGTACCAGATTATTTGACTTCATTTTTTTAAAAAAAGGGAACATTTTCAGTCTCTGGATGTATTTGCTAAAATTCTTCATCTAATGGAATCAGGTGCCTTTTATTATATTTAAATAAAGTCACTGTAAATTTTGAAAACCATCGTCACTGTAATCGAAAACCATCATTTTGATTTATATCAAATAATCTAATTTTAACTGCAATCGCTTGAAGGGTTAGTTATAAATCGCCTAAAAATTTTTGATTTTTTGAAATTTTTCCGTTGTTCCTAAGCTTTTACGATTTAGGTTTATGCTGATCGCGTAAATCTATTAGTAGATTTTAAGTGAAGTTTCCCTTATTCACATTTATAAAATTATAGTGAAATATAATTATTCGGATACAAATATAATTATTCACATTCACAGAACATATCTTTAAAGTATCTGCATAAGGTTTTCAGCTTCCGTAGTTGAAATCCAGAAGAGATCTTTCTTGTGTTCTGTAATTCACAAAGTCTTCAATAATATGATTGATTGCGGATACGTAATATGCTGTTTACATTTTGACCCTGAACTTTGAGAAGAAACAGCTAAATAGATAAAATGGTCTTAATATAAAATTTAAAAATAATAATTTTTTAAAAATTATGAGCTTTTAAATAATCTTCCGAAAAACTCGATATGTTTAATAACAAATTTGTCAGTAGTTCGCACTTCGTTATCTCTTAGTTCAAAAGCGGTATGTCTTTTAGTATTTTTTTAAATTAAATGTTTATATCATTTAATGTTCCTAGTATGCTTTTTAAAGTTTTTTATTACTAACTTGATACAACTTTTAAATTTTAATATGATTTTTAATATTTTATGCGGTAGTGCATGGTCAGAAATTTTAAGATATATCTTAATTGCTGAAATACATTATCTGCTATTACATCTTATTATCTAAGGACTGAAATACATTATATCCTCTTTAATCTCTCAAGTACTTGCACTATATAAGGTATTTTATTTTTAATTTCATTGTATAGAAAATATAATTACGTACGTATTTTGGATATTTCCCATCAAACTGTTGGTTCTAGATTTTAAAGTTTGATGTCGAAACTAGATACCAAAATTCATTTTTCTTGCCTATTATGTTTTGAAAATACCTTGTTCCTTTATACGTGAAAAATCTATTCATCGACGAATATAGTCTAAAGTTTGAGAGATCTGCAATTTTAGAGCAAATGTCATTAACTAAACCTACCCATTCAACTTTCAGTGATTAGGAGTTAAAAATTCTCAAATTCACTGTCAGTTGTTTATTTTTTTGGATTTTGAAAGACTTAAAATACCACTTTTATATTTTTAGTTGGATAAGAAAACTATATTTTATCGAGTGCATCGACTACACTATTTCACAAGCGCATATAAAGCGTTTTCTGTTAAGAATCCAAAAATTGTTGAGAAAAACATTGATTAAATGGAATGAAAAACATTTTAGTATAACATGAGCAAAACCGGAAACATTTCTTTGTCAGGATATTAAATAAATAAGAAAAAGCACGAGAATAAGGTAGATAAAAGGAAAAAGATAAAATAAAAAAGCTGTGCTCAGTTCCCCTATAATTCAGGATGATCTGGTCCAGGAAACCAGCTATGGAAACTCATTTTCCTCCACATTTTCCCCCAATTTAATCCCACTCTTCACAATGTGCATTTAGCACAGACAGGAGCTATTTATTCCGTGCTGAGAATCTGGCAGCCACGCTTTAAATTTCCACGAGTGGTGATGCTTCGATGAACCGCATTAAACTCTCAATCTTAAGTGAGATTACACAAAACAATTAAAGAACAGTTTAGCATGCATTGCTCAAGATCATGGATTGTCAGAAAGAAAAATTTGATAAAGTTTACGAAATAAGCTTATAAGTAAAGTTTGGAAGCAAGTAAGGAGTGTTGTAGTTCTGTAGCCATTATGGATTAGCAGCCACTAGTTTTAAGGATCATTGATTATAGTTTTTATTCTTTCTTTGTTTATATTGTTCTATTCAGTCTGTACCTGTAGGTTTTTTTCTGTAGTGTCCCTTTTTTTAAATTAGCTCTTATGGATGAGCTGTAACTGGTTTTAAAGGTGATTACTTATAACTTTTTTTTATTTATTTTTTGTTTTTGTTTTGTTCTACGCACTCTGTACCTGTAAATTTTCTCTGTAGTGGCCATTTTCTTCAAATTAGCCCTATGGATGAGATAGCACTAGGTTTAAAGGTCACTGCTTATAACTTTCTTTTATTCTTCCTTTTGTTTGTTTTGTTCTACGCGCTCTGTACCTGCGGATTTTTTTCTGAGTGTCTATTTTCTTCAAATTGGCCCTTATGGATGAGCTGGCACTAGTTTTAAGGATCACTGCTTTAAGCTTCCTTTTATTCTCCCTTTCTTTGTTTTGTTCTACGAATTCTGTAACTATAAGTTTTTTTTCTGTAGTGTTCATCTTCTTCATATTAGCTCTTATAGATGAACTGTCACTAGTTTTAAGGGTATCTGCTTATAGCTTCTTTTTATTTTTCCTTTGTTTGTTTTGTTCTAACACTTTGCACCTGTAGGTTTTCTTCTGCAGTGTCCATTTACTTCAATTTCTTTCTATTAAGAATGAACTGCAAATAGTTTTAAGGGTCACTGCTTATTGCTTCTTCTTATTCTTCCTTTGTTTGTTTTGTTCTACGCACTCTGTACCTGTAAGTTTTTTTTCTGTAGTGTCCATCTTCTTCAATTTAGCCCTTATAGATGAACTGCCACTAATTTTAAGGGTATCTGCTTATAGCTTCCTTTTATTCTACCTTTGTTTGTTTTGTTCTACGCACTCTGTACCTGTTCGTTTTTTCCTATAGTGTTCTGTAGTTTCTTCAAATTAATTAATTAATATTTCGATCCTTTCTTACTGTTACATAGCATAACTAAAAATCATTCTTAAATTATGAAACTGCCCATCAGGCATTCATTTGAACACTTCGAAACTACAAATGGTTATATTATAAATAACAATTTTGAAATTTTAGAAAATAGAAACTAGTTCAAACCTGGTATTCAAATTACCTAAATTTAATCTGAACTCCTAGTCAAATAATAATGAATTTGCTTCGAAAAAATAAGTAAAATACAGGTGAAAGTGAAGCAACCTTATTCACCCGTAGTTAGTTATTCATTTCCTTACAATGCCGAGAAACTGAATACACAGTAGGAGCTTTCCAGTGCATTTTCTTTCCTTAACTATAGTCACGCAATGCAAAGATGATCTTTAAGCAACACGTAACACTCCTAAAGTCAGCGCCGCATAGTCGTTTCAGTGGATTCAGGTCCAAGGGGAAATAAGGCCTCTGATACTTCCTTTTTATTTCTAAAAAAAGAAAGATTTTCTCGCCGCCTTTTATCGTAACGGGAGAATAAACTGTTTGCATAAAATTACTTGACCCATCAAATTAGTTGTACAGTTCCGTGCAAGTCAAAGTGAGAAAGAACATTTCCCCCTATTCATTGCATGGGAGGGGAAAATATACGATGCTTTTAGTAAAGAAGAGAGGGAAATATTTCTGAATATTATCTTTGAAGAAGTTATTTTCGCTTTATCTTAAAAACAGAAGTGATCCGAACTATAAATATTAAATCAGTTTTGATAAGAATAATTATTTCACAAACTAGATTATTTTGCTGGTCATTTATAAAGGAAATAATTAACTTGATTTTGTTTTCCATGGATATAGATTGTATTGAATATGTGTATAGTCCTTTACCACATTGGTTTTAAAACTTCATTTTAATACTTAATACATTCTAAACTGTACTTGTATATTAATACAATTAACACGGTGTGTTTGCTAATATTATAATGTTAGAGAATTTCAGAATATTCTTTAATCTGTGTTAATGAAAATAATTGTGTCTCACGATGCTTTCATCATTTTACTATATATGAGCAGCAAACGTTTAAGAATTTTAATTAAAACTGACAAACCTTATATAAATATGACTAGATATTCTTAATTAAAAATTTACATACTTTATAGTTTCAAAGACTAGTCTCAAAGGAATTGCATAAATTACTAAATTAATCCACAAACAAGTTGCAAAATTCATTTAAGAAAATATGTATTATTTAAGCGCATCATTTTATGTTACGTTTTGTATTGCTAATTATAACACGTGTTAGACAATACAACAATACTTTTTATTGTATTTTGTACTAAAACTATTGTTTGGACGCATCGAATTTCTTTGCTGATTTTGATCTGAAAACAATTTTAACTCCAATTTTAAAATTCAGCGAAGCTAAATTTATGAAACAATTAACGTTTCAAAAAACAAATTTCTCTCTAACATATGAATTGTACAAAAAAAAAAAAAAAAAAAAAATCGGATATTATCGTATGTCCGTGTTCGGAAAGTTGTGAAATAGTTGAAAGAATATGATGCTATAGTTTTGGTCATGGAGAAGATTAAATATCACGAATACCAAAGAGTAAATTGCGTGAATTTAAAACTGGTTAATCTTTTTCATCAGTAAGGAGACTGTATGAAATATTCTTGCCTTTTGTGCCTATCAAATAACAGATCCATACAGTACTATTACATAAGAAAAAGTGGTATCCGGACGAAATTATGGTTGCTGGAAAAAGAAATATGTATCGTGAGCTCTACGCCGGATGAAACATAAGCATTATGCCTCAGCTAAATATAAAGCTAGAATTAATAAAACAATTCGCAAAATCTCATGATCGCAGATTTGATGATGCTATAGTTTTTGATTTGCATATAAGGGACAAACAAATCCTGGATATAGTGCAAAAAAACTTAAACTTGGAATTTTTAATGGTCTTCACATCGGACAGTCCTCATTTTGGGGCCTCTATGAATGAGACAAAATGGAAAGCGTAGATCACTCATGCCCCTGTTTTCAAAAGCTTTCCCAGAAATCAAAATCTTATGATCGAAGACCTTTTGATTTGCATATAAGGGACAAAAAAAATCTTGGAATTAGTGCAAAAAAACTTAAACTTGGAATTTTTAATGGTCTTCATATAGGACAGTCCTCATTTTGTGGCCTCTATGAATGAGACAGAATGGAAAGCATAGATCACTCATGTCCCTGTTTTCAAAAGCTTTCCGGGAAATCAAAATGCCCAAAACGATGTTTATTTTGTTAAAAGCTTCGGAGGCGTCAGTTGTAATGAACATTAATTGTTCGTTATTTGCACAGCCATTTAGAGATTTGTCTTAAAATCTTGTAAATAGACAATGGAGCATAGAGATAGGATGTTCATATGATGACCATTAATGTTGGAATCAGCGAAGAGATTATGGAAAAGAATTTCATTCTAGGATATCAAATAAAAGAGGTTTCCTGGATGGAACAAAATAACTTTTGTTATTATTTGAGTCTTCTCATTTCTTTTAATTAAACTATTATAGGTTTACAGAAGTGTGACTGGGTTTTAAACAGTCAATTAAATTGCTTTATTTTATTTATTAAGAAAAAAGTTTTCAGTTTCATTCTTATTATATATCTAAGTTAAAATAATTTATAATTAATAAATTACTCTTAATGACATTCCCATTCAAAATCTCATTTTTTTGATCAAATATCTTCATATTTTTACTGTGCTTTACCTAAAATATAGAAAACAATCTTCAATTTATAGATATTATAAATAGCATTGAGAATGAAGCATTATTCATCCTGCTGTATTTCTCAGAAGCCTTTCAGAAAATCTAGCTGTAAAAGTCTTCGTCTATGCATTCCACTGCGACTGTATCTGCAAATCCTACTATTTTATTTCTTTACTGCTTACTAATTCAAAATCTACTTTTAAAAGTCAAATAACTTCAAATGAAAGCGTATTTTTTCACCTTAAAATCCAGAAAACCTGCTTCAAATCTCTAGGTAATAGAAATGGTAGAAAATTAAGCTGTATTCACCCTCCTTGTATTTCTATGCAGCCTGCCAGAAAATCTAGCCGTAGAAGGCAAAGTCAATACTTTCCATTGCGACTGTATACTCAAATCTCACTATTTATAGTCAGACCTGAGCTGAATACGTAAATCCCTTTTGCATAGTATGCAGAAGCGTAGGCAACTAATGGCAGGATTAGATAGAGTATATATGAATGTTTGATTTTCGAATAATGCGAGTGGAATAGTTCTTATTGATTATGTGGAAAATAACACATGCAGAGTTTGGATGGCTTATGAATAATAATTTGGTGTTCGTGAAGCTTTCTGTTGAAGATAGAGGCGATGCTTTTAAAATTCTTGTACTGTTATTTATAATAAAACTTATAAATGCTTGAATTTAAAATTGTGTGAGTGAAGTAGTGTATAATAATTGTATTGGAAATAAACATGTATGGATTTAGATCAGAGATTTGTGAATATCAGTTTAATGAATATAATGGAATATATAATATAATTATATATAATATAATTACTGACTGAATAATTACTGAATAATTTCCATAATAATCACTAATTACTGAATATATGATATAATTACTGATAAAACATACTTCCATAAGTTTAATCTTTTTTTGTTTTATAATATCTGTAATAAAAGAATATGTACTTGATTAAGTAATTCCTAATATATTATGTAATTATGAATCTGTAATAAATTAAGGACTATGATTAGAGTGGGTCTTATTTATTGTATTAGAATTAGCATTCATACAGCGTAGAGATATGCTAATAAAAATCAATTAATGATTTTGAGAGATTGGGTTTAAATTTAAATGTTCCTAAAATGCTTTAGGAGTAACAAAAAAGGAACAATTTAATCTAATTACAAGACAAACGTTTCTGTTGTTAAAATGGGGGGGGGGATACAACTTTAGAATAAATTTGACGTCTCAATTCAACAAGAAATTTTGAGTTTAATTTCATTTTATGGATTTATTTATTTGGATAAAAGAATATTTTAGACGAATGCACTGAATCAAACTGTATTGCAAAATTTTACCGATGAAAAGAAAACTAATACCACAAAAGTTTATCAATGGACGGAAAAAGAGTCTTTAAAAAAAGCTAAACAATGTTTAAATAAAAGAATATATCCCTATGATCTTCAAAAATAATAAAAAGTAATATTTTCCAGTAATGTTAACACTGAACATTAATAATCTTTCAAAAATCTAAGCATTGGGCATTTAATTTTGAATATTATGACTGTCTAAGCTGTTGCAGAAATCTAAAGCTGTTGCATTATGAGCGAGCTAGAGCTGAATTGCATAACAATAAATAAATGAGAATGAGAAAAACTAACACTGCCTATACACAAGCGATACGCAAACAAAATAAATTTCGAAACATCCATTAAAAATTTAAAGTTTATATATAAATGCGAAAAAACTTTTAATTTATTTATCCACCTACTTGGATCTTAAAATTTTACTTTTTTTCCACCATAATTTTAGTAAAAAAAATCTATTTCACTATTTCTTTCGCTGTACTATAAAAATCAATTTCTTTTCGCTGTACAAATAAAAATATGTTTGAAGAAAAAAATTTTTGATATGATTGCATTTTAAAATTCTCTTGCATACAGCATATTATAAAAGATAAAAATATAACATAACAATTTCTATCAATGCAAATAAGATTTACTTTTCTTTTCTTATTAAAGCTACACACTTTTTATCCAATTTCAGTTTTATAGATTCCACTTCTTTTACCTATGAACTTTTGCAGGAAAAATTTATTACATCTCCTTAATATAATCAAGAGGAAAATTCTTCAAAACAGCCAACTCCATCCGATATTTATTTCCAGTTACGGGTTATTACTTATGAGTATTTTGTAATAAATATATAAATAATATATTACACATTTTCTAAAGCTACTAAATAATATGTATGTAAGGATTAAAATTCTCTCAACTTAAGAAATATTTTTCGTATCTTTGCATTTTTTTCTCGAATTTTTCAGTTTTTGATTTTTAAATGTTTAATATTTAGTTTCAAAGAACTGAAGGGAAAATTTTCATATTTCCTTTCACATCATTTTGGAAGTGCTGTCAGCATTTCCCTTACATTTGTTACAATGAAAGCAAAGAATTTTAGCGAGTACTGAGTACTCTTGGATTTGAAACAGTGCTATTGACACCTACGTATAAATACTGTATAGATAATGTTAATTAAGAAGGAGACTGGCTGACATCGTGTGCATTTGTTCTTCTTCATAAGAATGCAACATAACATCACAAAAGAAAGTCAGCATTCCTTTCCCGAATTCTTTTATCTTTGACTATATTATTACAATTCCTCTATCAACAATAGACAATAAGCATGATTTTCAAAATGTTTTATTTCATCTCTCTTCTTTGCACCAGGTATCAAAGTTTGCCGTCCTACGCTTCTGCCTAAATAAATACAATGTTATTTAAACTTTAAGTTGTTACGAACAATGCCTGAGAAAATCGAAAAAAGTTTGTATTTTTCTTGGTACTTCCTCTAGAAGTATTGTATTGAGAAGTTTAGAAAATTTCGCGTCCTTTTACAAAACCAAAGCAAATATTACAAACGAGTTTGTTTGCATATCAATGTTTTCTTTGATATTTAATTTTGAATAAGAGTTTTGAATAATAGTATGTTGAATAAAGACATAACTTTGCATTATATTATTATTTTTGATTTTAATTCAAAATGATAATAATTAAAGATCTTGCTATCTTTAAAAAAGAAAAAGCGCCTAATAATTTTTGTTGTGTAAATATTTGTAGTAAATATTTAAAAATGTGCATTTATTCAATTATCATTTACAATCATTTATTAAATATTTATGAACATTAACACAAGAAAAATCCTCAGATTAAGGGACTCTCAGCCTAACTACAGAATTTTCAGAAAAATGCTTATATTTTCTAATGTAGTTGCAAGCTGCAACAAACTTCAAGTAAGTTGTAACAGTACAAACAAAAATATTTAATATTATTACATCTTTAACCTTATTTTATGAATTTAAATGTACAATACACTGATAATAATTATCCCTTGAATAGCGATAATTGATGTTATCAAGTGATTGACTATAAAATAAAGAAAATTATTTAGGCGATCAACATATAAGTCATTTGCAACAGTATTGCCATTAGCCCAAGCAAATATAGACTGTTCCCTATCGTACTTATTTTGTACGCAAACCGTTGCGAATTAAATATTAAACCCATTTCCATTCATGAGAATTGAGGGCCATGGTGGTCAGTTTTTAATGTCTTGACTGCGGGATTGCGATGTCCCAGATTCGATTTCTGATTTTAACGAAGAACTGCTGTGTAAGTGAATCTGGTATACGCTAAATCATTTAGGACCAAATGTACTGCATCTGGTAAGGCGCGGAAGCTTAATAAAGAGAGTGCCAGCTCAGGCACTATCCTCGTCTCCTGAAAGCTATACAAAATATAGTAATCTGTTTTAAAATAACTCCAATGTTGCTTTAAAATAGGATGCTTGTATAATATGCTATAATATATCGTCAGGGTTGTTGCATATTCCTGCCACAAAATAGGGCAAACATATTTTTCATTTTCAAAATCTGTATGTTATTTCCAAATCCTCTTCTTCACCCTTTTTCTTTTTGTTTTCTCTTTTTTTTCCCTTAAACCTTTTCCTTATCTCTTCTTTTATCTTCTTGTTTTCATTTCCTATTAATTATATTGTTATTTTTTTCTATTGCTTTTTTTTTCATATGGGTCAGCCAGAAAGCAATTTTTTTTTATTGTTATTGATTCTTTGTTAGGTTTTTTCCGAAGAGAGCCCTTAGGGATTGACTTAATCTGTGATGGTACATGTTATTTTTCAAAACAGAAAAACGAATTTAAGGAATCAAACATAAATGAAGATCAATTCCTCAAATTGTGATATATTACAATTTACTCCTATGTATTGTTGCAACCTATCCTGTCGCATAGATTCGGGAATTTTTGCTGATTAGTAAAATTAGTAAAATACATTATGATTAGTAAAATACATTATGATTAAAAAAATTAAAGAAATTTGTTTAAAAGTTAATACATATGCAAAATAAATAAACAAAAAATATTTTTGAAAAAAGCCATCTAACATATCTTAAATTAGAGTTTGGGCAATATGTTTTGTTTTTCATTAATTACCTAAAACAGAGCACATGTTCACAACCTCTCTCTACTCATTTCAACTGGGTATTGACTGAAGAAATAACGCTTATCATAAAAATCTAATAAGTGAAAATTCGATTAATAATTTTTAAAACCTCTGCGTAAAGTACGTGTTACAGTTTGCCCATATAACAACTGGTCTATGCTTCCCTGCTTGTTCTCAAAATTGTTTAAAATTCCTGGACTATTTGCGCTAAGTGAATCTTAGAGAAATTAATCCTATTTCTTTGAAACGGTTTTTGCGTTTAGAACGGATTAAATTTGCTGATATATGGAGCAGTGCGTTGTTTCATATCTGTAAATCTTTCTTTCTAGCCATGACACTAACTCAGCAAGAAATCAGTATTAGATATTTGTGTTAGGACTGTGTAATACTGATTCCTTTCTCAGTTAGTGTCATTGCTAGAAAGAAAGATCTACGGGGATTCTTAACGGCTGCTAGTAGTGAAAGAATATGAGCTGTGGCTTTCCCGGATTATTGAAAAGTCATATCACTGATTCTCGGACCCGCCCGAAGGCGCAAGGATAAATAACACTGAATGACCGGACCCCCGCAACAGCAACAGTGGCGGGAACTGTCGTTGAGTCCTAAGAGCCATCCCCTGTCACGGTGTAGTTTACAGATCAGTTTAAAAAAAATGAAAAAAAACTTCAATGTTTTAACGCTTTTCACGCAGAAAATATCTTAATTAGCTAAAGCATTGATCTTCGAACTTAAGACGGTATCTTAATCTGAAGATAAGATACCGTCTTACCGTCACGGTATCTTAATCTGAAGATAAGATACCGTCTTACTGTTGCGGTATCTTAATCTCAAGATAAAGAGAATAACAATGTCTGATTAAATAAATAATGTCTCTTATTGCATATAAATGTATGTACAGGTGATGATAAATATAATTTCAGCAGTGCACATATATGTAAGTTATATCACTGACTCTCCGACTCGCCCGAAGACACACGGATAAAATAACTGAATGACCGACCTCCGCCACATCAACACTGGCGGGAACTGTGGTTGAGTCCTAAAGACCATCACCGCTTACGGGACAACCCTTCCCAAAGGAAGTACGTTCTGTCATCGATGGGAGGAGCTGACCCCCACCTTTTCGTGTACCCTCCATTGTGGTGAGATCCAACCACCATGCCGGAAGTTTCTTACGCAAGCTTTGTTTAAATTTATGAAACTTTCGGCGCCGAAATTAATTAATACAAATCTTATTAATTCAATTACTTTAAATTCTCACATACTTTCAAAACATTATGCAAAACTGAAGATCTTTAATGCTGCTACACGCTGTTGTTTATAATGGCACGTGCCATGGACAAGTGGAAAGTCAGCGATTTTAAGCCAAGCGAGCGTCTCTTGTTTTAGTAGAGCCAACTAGGGCCAAGAGTACGTCTTAGACACTTACACATCACATTCGCTTTCACAACCCCTTTTTACACGGGGGCACAGTGACACATTTCATAGATAGAACAGATGAATAACAACCATGCCCGAACCCGGACTCGAACCCAGGACGCCCAGATCACGGGGAAGACGCGCTACCACTATGCTAGGACGCCGGCATGTTACACGTAATTTAGGCTATTTCTAATAATTTTCAAGCGTTAAGACAAATTTAGAATTAGGCTTACAAATAATAATGTTTTTTTAAAATTTTACATGAATGGTGTTTCAGATGAGATTTATATAAATGATGTTTACAAATTCTATTTGAAAGATTTTTTACGTGAATTTTTACATGTTGAATTTCAGAATTTTACATGAATGATCCAATTTATTGATGGTATAGATAGCAATCAAAGCTTAATTAAAAATATTTTTGTGTGATTCAATTCTTCATTACCATCTTTCTAAAAATTTGTCTTAAACATAAAATTATAATGATTTTCTAAATTGGGAAAATTCAAAGCTTATTGAAGCATAATTTAGTATTACTATTATTAATTTATTATACTAATATTAATTTATTAATTTTGAGACGACATAAGCAAAATGCAAAAGTTATATGAATCGTTCAGGTTTTCAAAATTTAAAAGTTATATGAATCGTTCAGGTTTTGATTGTAGGTACTGAAATGCCAGCGAATTTGGTAATGCGATTCTTGGTTGGGTCTCAATCTTCTTATGGTCCTATGGAACTTTATAATGGCATTTTTCAAGCACTTAAACAGAAATTCCATGCCAGCAATTATGACGATTATTTTCAAAAGCTTATACTAATATTCATTGCTACACATAATTGGGATTATTGCTTATAATTTTGAAAGCATTCTAAAAATTGCAGATGTTAATGAATCATTCAATTCTTTATTGCTGGTTCCAACCCAATTACAACCCAACTTTTAATAAATTTATAATATTTTTCAGGACGCAGTTATTCATTATTATCTCTCTTCAAATATTACTGAATTATAATTTATTATCCCCAATAATTTTGAAATATTATAAACATAATTTAAATGCAAATAACCCTTAATAATAATACGTTAAAATGCATAAGTTATATGAATCATTTAATTCTTAAATAATTCGTATTCTGCATTCTTAAATAATTCGTTTTCATCTTGGTGCAGAAAAGCCAGAAATCTTGAGGATGCAATCTTTGGAATCTTAATCTTCTTATGGTCTTATAGAACCTTGTATTGACTTTCCTTTAAACTCTTAAACAGAACTCTTACTGTAATGACTTTTACATGAGAAAGTAATCCTGAAAAGAAAAAGAACTTAACATACTTTAATGGCGATGCGGATGAGTATGATTACATAATCTTATTGAGGTTTTATCGTTGGGACTGGTTATATAATCATATTGCAGTTTTTCTGCTGAAATGTTATCTCTGTAAGCAGCTTAGCTTCAGATATATGAATAAAATGAGAATAGGGGATTTAACATTTGATATATATATGATATTTGAGGAAATATTCTAGGGTTTTAGTTCTCATTGGACATTTAAAGTTCACTGATGGTATTTTTTGAAATATGTATCTTAGAAACAAATTCTAAAATTGAGTTGGATAAGGATCGCATTTCAAGATTAGTTTTCCCAAGAAAATTATATTTTTCGAAATATTTATTTAATTTTAATCTTTCAAATTGAACTCTGTTTTCCATCAATATATTGTGAATAGAAACAAGTTAAATAAAAAACAATAAAATGGAAAATCCAGTTTTTTTACTGCAATTTATTGAAAATTATTATTTCTCATTCATTTCTTTCATGATTAATTTTTGATAACATTACTTTTTTTAAATGTTAATTCTTTCTTTATCGATTGCCCATGATAAACAATGCAATTCCAGGAAAATAAAAAGATTTCATAAAAGAGTGAGGTATTCATTTATATTTTTTCAGTCTCTAAAAATGAACTAACCAGAATAAATTTTCTACAGAAGTTTATAAATGAACTACACGAATGAATATATTTTCTGCATTTAATAAATAATAGTATGTAGCTATTATTTTTTATTTCACATATATTTTTATTTTTGATAATATTCTTGTCGTATGACTTGTTAACAATTGCAAAATAAACCAAGGAAAAGAAAACTTGATTGTGCTAAATGGAATTTGCTTTAAATTTGCTTTTTTTTGGAGCTTTGATCTACTGATAGTTTTATGAATCTATGGCGTATGTATTAGAAAATATGATGGGTTTCCATTCTAATTGTGGATTAATATGTAACTAATTTTTAAGCCATTAGACATGAACATATATTTCCATTTGGAGAAATTCTTTAAACAATATCAAAAATTAGAATTTATGTTGTTTGAATACCACGGTTCAAGATTACGAGGTCCGTCCCAAAATAACCCAAGTGTTGCTTCAAACGGGACGTTAATATAACTAAACCAAACCAAACCAATTATATTGTTTGATTCAAAAACCGTATAGATAAAAAATTACGTCATCTAAAGTTTTTGATAGCAGCTGGGTCCTATTAGTTGAAGTTTTGTTTCTATTCTGTCATTTTAAATACAAAAAAAGTTATGCTCGTCTGTGACTAAAACTGAACCAGTCATGTTCCTTTGAATATCACTCTATTAAACAATTTTTCATTACCGTCCGAAAAAAAAATGCCAATTAAAATGCAATAATTGCTTAAGGTGATTTTTGTTTGGCTTAAAATAAAAATGATTTACATACTATTATTGATTTAACACATTGACTACCGCATGACGAGCCTGTGCGTTACAGATAATATGTAATTGTACCAAACCACTTATCTTATCAGATGACCCCTTCTCTACTATTAGTTAAGAGATAGCAAAGAAGAGGAACTGGACCCGAATAGCAGGTGTGAGTCGTGGCAGTGAACATGTTAAACAATATAAAATATAATTATTCCCGACATTTAAAACACTTTCCAAATGGGAGTATATGCCTATAGCAGCACATTTATCAACATATAGAATTACATATTAAGATTTTTTTGTTTCTAGAACCTTTCCTGTTCTGTCTGAAAAAACATATTTAAGATACTTTCTTTTAATATTATAACATTATTTTAAAGATTTTTACATGACGCATACGTTTTAAGTTAAGCATGCGCTTGCTTTATATATAATTTTATTACCATTACCTAGAAATTAAAGGCATTTAAAAATTTCAAAAATATTCGATAACCCTTGGTAATATTCCGAGCAATATAGTCAAATTAAAAGATAACCAACCATCTATACCTGGATATTACAAATGTATAGTGTTAAAAAACTGTATAAAATGTGGAATAGAAGTATAAATAATATATATTCTACCATGTGTACGATGATATCATTGCTTTGCAAAAGCATCTTTTGTTTTTAATAGGGCTATCTAATATATCTCTGCTGCGTGGAAATATATAGGTAAAATTCTCCATCAAAATTATAGAGGTTGTGCTAATGCTTTAAAAACCATTACTTTTAAGTGGAAATTCATTAATGGCCTAGCAAAAAAGAAATGACGGTTGCTTTAAAATTTGTCAGAAATTTTAAATGTTGATGAATCTAGTAAATTTGGAGGAAAGAATGAGTGCAGAAAACATCTTTCTGCCATGGCCCATAAAATTGCCGTATCCCCATTCTCATGAAGCGCAAAAATCGAGGTCCTTCAAAATCAGCTATTAGAAAATGGCTGCTTTATAAAGCACATAACATCTTCCGTCAGCTTCTTTTTTTTAACATATGTTTATAGGTTTTAAGTATTTGTTTTGCACATTTTACCTTAACCTAGTTCTGATGCTATTAAATCACTATTAACCAATCATCCTGTTCTTTTCTAAGTAATTCGTTATGAATTCGTTGAGCTCTGGCCTGTGAGATAAGGACAAAATTTAACAGAGTTTCTGCCTCCCAATCGAATTATCATTTCAAAAAGTTGATAATAACAGTTAATTAAACTTCACCATCATTTAGTTAAACATATCTGACATAGAACAAATTATACAGACAGGTTGCTTTTAAGTATGATAATGTATGTAAAAGTACGTTAAAGAAACGTTACTTGGATGTCTTGTTATAGTTGCTGGATCGATCTTTCAAACTACTTTTGCTCCTGTTCGTTGTTTTGTTCCTGTGTCTTGCAGCATAATACCTGTTTCTTTTAAAGGCCTAAAAATTATCTGGATCAACGGATCTTTTCGGTGAGTAATTGTGGATTGGTGGTAAATTCTCAAATTGGAGCATGAAACTGGTAACCAGAGTGTTGTGGATACAAAACCAGATTCCAATAATTACTCGTCACGTATGCGGATTATTGCGCTTGTGCCAGGAACTGAGCCGACTGCGGACTGAACCAAACGTTTTCTTATTGGCTTATAGCGGAATTTGGGACAGTATATTCCAGGTTGCTGTATGATTTTCGTTGTCTTACAAGGATAACGCATTACAAATCTAATTATACTCATATCAACTGTCAATTGATGAATCCATTTACTACCTAAGCAGATGGCCAAATTAATATCTTTTAAAATAGCATAGGTTTTTAAAAAATTATTTTTTGCATAGCTTAAAAAATCAGTTTTTAACTATGAAAATGAAATTATTTTATTAATTTAAAAGATCTTCGCTGTGGTCCGATATACAGCGGTAAATAACGGTTTTAAGGAAATTATGAAAAATAAAAATGGCAACTTCGGAAATAACGAGTTTTTATTAGTTACTGCTATCTTTCTTAATTTAGAAAATGTAAGACATATCAATTATTAGTAATATTAATATCTGAGATATTAAACAAAAAACATCCTAATCAGCTACAGCAAGATTCGCTCTATTGGAAGAAATATTTTACGAAACAATATTCCTGCTTTCGTTTTAATTTTTATCTTAAAATATATTCTAACAGAAATCTAATATTCGAAAAGGTTCCAATGAAAATATTTTTTTCACATATTCTTTATTAGTAAGAGTGACTTTATGTGATATTTATGGATAGCTATAACTAAATCGCTAAGAAAATACTATTTTTTCTATTCAGACGATACTTGAAACAGAATTTTTAAGATTCTCCCATTGTTAGACCTACTTCTCGTGCATTCAAAAGCTAGTAAAAACCAAAAAATGGATTAAAAAATGAAAAATTTTCCACAACTTCTTCAGACAAGCATTTCTTGAGTATCTGCATTCGATTTCAGCGAAATTCCTCTCAGGTATCTGAATAGTTCTTTCTTGATGCATAACAGATATTCGCGCTTGAGGGAATTTTACATCTTATGTATAATGGCAGCGAAATGAATCAACTTCGCTCTATACGGTTCACATAATTTCGTTTGAAAAATTTCTCCATATCTGAAACTGCTTCGTTAATTCAGTTAGCAAAACTTTTCCCTGAAAAGCATTTCTTGATATTCTTGGATCGTGATATGACTCCAAATGTATAAAGAAGCATCAATAATTATCATAACTTCGAAAGAAGAAGAATGAAGCGATTCTAATTACGGGTGTTAAAAAAATGAAGGTGTAAACTTAATCAATATTATGTATGATATAATAAATGATTATCTTTTTATTATTTTGTCATTAATCATTATTATCCCATCTAAATCATAAAAAAGGGTGAAGCATTAGCAGAAAATATTTAAAGAAGTGCACATCCTTCCCAAATCTTTTAGGTATATGATTTAAAAAAAAATTGCATAGAATTTTTTTCTATGAGAAAAACTGGGCCAAGTTTATTTTGATTATCTAGAATAAACTATATTCAAAATGGTGTGAAATAGTTACCTATAGTTAATAATTTAAAATAATAATTATTAAAATTGTGTAGCTTATTTAATAATTTTAACTCTGCTGGTTACTTATGTTGTATTTTCTAATGGCTCTAGTCTAGACAAGCCCACTAACTTTAAGAAGTAATTCGTGGTTTAAGCCAAGGGTGCGTCTCCAGTTTTTTCAGGAGCACCATCTAGGGCCAAGAGAACGATATGTCTCGCTGCGAGGCTAAAATGGCCTGACCGTCAGACCATCGATTTTTGTATTTTCCTATTAGGCTCAAAGAGGGCTGCAGGTTCAAAACCCGATTAAATCAGGAAAGTTTTTCTGGTGTTTGAGAAATTCGTCGAATCTAAATGCTCTTCCGGCAGTGTGAGGCAAAAATGTCTGTGAGAAGATATGTGTGTTATTTGACACCATACTAGATAATGTTGCGTCCCCAAACGTCCTAGTGTAACTTCGAAACAGGGCGTTAAATATAACTAAGCTACTTCGCAGTTGCAGGATAAGTACTTTGAGAACTCCTTTTTTACAACGAAGATATTCAGGCTTGTGAGATCTTCTCAGCTTCGAATTCCAAAGGTCACGGGCTCGAATCCGAAATCTATTTGCTTAAGTCGTAATAGATGGTTAATAAAGTAAATCCGCAGCTTTAAATCCCTTTAGAGGATAAGCTGTCGTCTGCGTTGACGAATAACATTCGGAGTTTTATCATATCCTTTATGACGAATCTCCATGAAAAACTATTACAAATATTGATATTTAATTAATTTAAGATTCTCCTGATTGTTTCTATCTAACCAAAGGTAAATCGTTTTTATGTTGATTTAATGTTGAAATGATGTACCATTTTAAGTGACATCGTAATATAATAATGCCTGTTTAATGCAAACATCATGGTTTTACTACTCACATATTTAAGTATTTAAGATTCATTCAAATTAGTTATTTTAATTAAAATTCTTCTTCAAAGGCTGCATATTGAAATGGAGTTTTAAATATTTATAGTTGTGACTTGGCTAGGGAGATATACCTCCGTCATCAGTACATGTTGATTATTTTGTATAGTGCTAATCCAGTTCTTCAAGCTGGTAATTTAATGAATTTTGTGATTTTTAAGTGGAATAAATACTTGCGGTTTTTTTTTCATTTATAAACGTAAACCTTTATTGCAACAGAACCTTGCATTACCCTTTTAATCTCATAGCATTTCAACTACAACAGTTATTAAGATTTGAATTTTGTCTAAAATATTTGCTGAAAATTGTTCGCTAACTTTCTTTAGTAAACTGACATTTTAAAGTCTTCTTCTCTTCTCCTTCTAAGTCAGGTGAAACATTAATATTCCCCAAACATCATATAAGTACTTATTAAGATATTTTTTACTAGAATTCTCCCTTTCGAAAGTATAAAAGCTGAAACGTGGATTTCAGTTTCCTATTTCCATGTTTGATTTTTTCTACTTTCTGAAAATTCTTCTTTAAAAAAGTGGCAAAATAAAGTCTTCTCTTTTACTTTAACTTATGAATGGTGCGAACAATTAGTTTTCACAAACCTTATAACAATGCTGATAAAAAACCTTTCCTCGAGGATTCTCTGTTCCGAAAATATAAAATTCAAAATATGGATTTCAGTTTCCTATTTATTGCTTGATACGTAACGCTTTGTTCTCTGTATTTCATAAATACCTATGGAAAAGACTCGTCTATAGATTTTTATATAATTTGTTATCATTTTTATCCTCTTTCATCCAGTGGCTTTAATAAAAAGACCTTTATTGTTGTTCCACGCCTGCAAATTTTTCAGGAAGTCTACATTTCAACAACTGAATAAAATGAACTGAATCCATGATCGGGATTTATTTTTAAAAGCTTATAAATCTTTTACTCTTTCCTAGACGCTTAAAAATCGGAACAATTATCAGCGAGACTTTGCTTTTTTTTCTTCTAAATCCGAGAAAGATTGTATCGAAATAAAATTCATGAGAAGAAAAATTTCACTTGGAAAAATACTATTGACAGATTTTTTAAAAAAATTATGTATCTCTAAAACATCAATCTGTAATTCTTGTCTTAAAAACAGAAATCAGATATTTTTGTATTGAAACATATAATCGATGTTATTTCCTTTACAATGCTTGACATTTCTCAGTTCTTTGCAGGAAAAAATGTGACGGAGTTATGCATTTATTCGAAATATTTGAGAAAAATCGGAACTGAAAATCTTTCGACATTATTTTAAATATTATTTTTCAAGAATCTCGAGTTTCCTAACAAAACACTGACATTTTACATTCAATTCTATTTTGATATTCCTGGTTTTTTTATGAACCAGTTTTCAGACAAAACAAGTTATTCATTGAAGAATTTAAATATTTTCTAGCTTAGATTATATTTTGAACAGAAAAAAAGATTGTAATTTTACGTAAGATTTTTATTTGCAATATTATAAAGATAATTTCTTATGTAAAAAAATCAACAGAATAAATGTATTATTTTCCCAACATCAGTCTTTGATAGGCATAAGATTCATGTTATTTTAGTAGTCTTACACCCGTTCTATTTATTCTATGAATGAACATTCCTAATACATTCAAACTGTCTGGGTAATCTATCTTCTAACTGTGCTTCCTTTTTCATAACTTCAGTTTCCTGTTTAATATTTATAATGCACAGATAATAAACAAAATCCTTCTTTAGTTTCCAGCAAAAATAGTTAATGCCGGCGTCCTGGCATAGGGGTAGCGCATCTTCCCCGCGTCCCGGGTTCGAATCCCGTTTCGGGCATGGTTGTTCTTCCTTTGTGTTCCATCTGTGAATGTGCCCCTCTGTAAAAAGGGGTTGTGCAAGCGAATGTGTGTGTGTCATCTTCATATGAGCTAGAAATCAGACTTCTGCCTTCGGGTGCTCAGAGGTGTTTACCCTCAGGAGCTACAAAATAATAAAATTGATTTCAATTAAATGCGTTTTTAAAAAAATAATTCAGGAAAAGCATTTTTAAAACATTGCTAAAATTCAAAAAACATTGCATGGCAAACAAATTTGTATAGTTAGAAAAATAATTTTTGAGGAAAAAACAACGTGAAAATAGTCTTTGTGCAATAATATTTTCCAAAAAAAGAACGATGTGCAATAATATATCGTAGAAGACGGTTAAAATCTCAACTAATTAAATATTAATTAATCAAAATTTCAAAAAAAACTTTTTCCGAGATGTTCATTTCCATACTCCAAAATATATTTATTTATTTATTTATTCCAAAATTAAGTTAAATGTACTTTGGACGGTATCCAAACAATATCAGACGGCCCGCTTGTAAAAAATCAGTGCACATACACACATTCTCCTTTATTGCAAGTGGAGATAAATATTTAAAAAATGCATTTTAGAGGAACATTATATTATGTATAAAATGAAACTACCATTATACATTTTTTATTGCTTACCATTTTATTCTGTTTATTGAAATATAAGGAGACAAAAACACTCAAATACTAAAACAAAAGAACCTCTTTTTTATTAGTTACCCTCAAATTAATTATGACATTAATGCATTCGTTTTGCAATATGTGTTTTTAAAAACAGAAATTTATTCAGAATCTTTCTAAATAAATAATCAGTATTAGGTTTTTGTAAACTTTATTATAAAGTGAGACAAGATCTGTTTTTTTCCTACTTAAATAAAATCCTATTATTTATCGACGTCATTAATATGTTATGATTCTTTCTTTTAAAGTAATTGTCTTCCAGTATTTTGAAGGCAAAATAATAAAATAATAATGTGTTTTCAAATTGTTTATGCATTTATTTCATTCTGTGCGACACATTTGAATAATATTCTTTTGTTGCATTTATCGCATTAGTAATATATATTTTTAAAGTAAGCTCAGTCTATTTTCTAAAAACGAAATTTTAGCAAATTTCTATTCTAAAATAAATTAGTTAAAATTTCAATCAATCTCGAATATATTTAATCCTTTGGAATTAAATATATTCCGAATTTTTTTTACATTTTTGCTCATTATTATTTTTTATTCAAGTTATAAATTAATAAATTTTAAAATTAAATAATCATTCATCATAATAAATAATAATCGTACTTGAAATAATTCATTTCAAGTTATAAATTAATAAATTGAATTCACTCGAATTCTTGTCAGATATCTTATTTAAATTAAAAAAGAAAGCCTAACTCAATTTGTTTTAGAATTCTATCAAAATTTTTAACATTAAGAAAAAGCAAACCCATGTCTTTTTAAATTTTATTATTCAAAATGCAATTCAGTGTTATTCCGCTTTTATATATATGTTCAAAATATATGAATACTTTAAAAAGTGTTTTACTACAAGCTATATATTATCTTTTAATATGTAAAAATATATTTACTTATTAAAAATTGAATACTCAACGGCATTGAATTTGCGTTCAGGTGGAAATATTTGATTTCATATAAATTTTATTTCAGAGCAGTTGCTTCTGAATCACTCTGTAAATAATATCTTTGCTATCATGAGAATTGGAAATGAAAAGATTAAATGCAAATAGAAAATGAAATTCTAAAACACAGCCTTAACTGTATTTTAGAGGAAAACAGGTAAAACTTAATTCGTTTTTCAAATAACTGTATAGCAATTACAGTAATTGAAATTGACGAAATTCAGAATTTCTCAGAAGGGAATATTATTTTTGGTTGAATATTTTTGCCTAAATCATATAAAATATCACTGCACTTTCTACGAATTTTCATTAAAATTCCCGCCGCTTTGACAGTCCCAAACGTTCGTAAATTGATTTAAAATTATATTTAAAAGAAGTCTAAATTTCCTTTTATTTGCTTCAAAGGAAACTAAAAATAAATAAGATTTTGAATGCGCATTCATTTCTTTCAAATATGTAAAAACAGTAATTTAATATTCAGAATTAAGATAATTGAATTTCACATATGAAATATATTTTAAAAATTTGATTTATATTAAGGCATGCATGTATTATTTTATGTATAAAATCACATATCATATTTTTTCCTTTGCTTTCTTCGTTTCTCAGAAAGCGCGGTCCTGCTTTGTTAAGCTTGTTTTGACATCGAAAATATCAAATATGTAAACATTTTCGAATCAAAATCTTTCCTAGAAAAACATGTTCCGATTATCAACCATTGGAAAAATGAAGGAACTGATTCCCGAACCATGCTTCTAGAGAATATCTCTTTCTGAGTATTTTCGTTGAATTCTTATTCTTTATAAATAGAAAAATAAAACCATTTTCTTTATGCCTGATTGTATACCATTCATCATTTCTTGTATTGTATTAGATTTAAATACAAAGTCTCTAGAGAAATAAAACTTCACAACTAAAATTTGCAGAACAATAAAATCATTGGAGTTATCACCCAGTCATTTTGTTTTATCCCCACAACACAGGCTTACAGAGGGTTTTAAAATAATGAGAAAAACCTTAAAAGTTTATGAGGCATAAAGAAACAAATCAATTTTATAGCAGAATGTGGAGTATCAAACAAAAAAGGTGGGGAGTGTAAGGGATCCTTTCGCATTTAGTTAATTTAAAAAACGAATTCATCACATACAGATTAAAAAATGAGTCATAATTCATATAACAAACTTTGAGAAGTGATGCAGTTCATTACTGATTTGTATACAAAGTGTACAAAGAAAAAGTATTGTAATTTTCAAAAAAAATTGATTTTGACGAATCTTCTAGTTTCAAATTATGAAACTGAAATTATGAATTGAAATGATTCATGAATTGAAATTATGTCTGACCGTCCGGTCAGTCTTTCTGCCCGAGAACGGATAATTCAAAAATGCTTTGAGCTAGACGGATGAAATTCGGTTTAGAATCTTAACATCAAGTTTGTAGGTTTTTATCAAATTTTAAACGTAATCCATTCAGAGTAAATCTTGGTGTCGGAATATAAGTGAACACAATAGATACAAAACAAAGAGCAAAATATATAAAATTTAGAACACTAATTCATCGTTAAATCCTAGATCGTAGTCAAATTTTGAAAGAAATTGTTTAGGGGGTGGCCGTCTATCGGTCTGTACATTCGCATGTGTGTAAAAGCAATAACTCAAAAACACAATAACTTAAATAAATGAAATTATATATGGCATCCCTTGATGCAGCTGTAATTATATACGAAATTTTGCTTTCAGTCGGCCGGGTGAAGGCTCCATAATATGCATTCAATTTTATAGTTCTTAAGAATAAACCGCATGTCAGCGATTAATAGCCAAAAAATCGCCGAAAATCGCACTCTAAATTCAGCAAAAAACGCTAGATTCAAGCCAAAATTCGATATTTCGCAATTATTGTTCGCCAGTTCCATGCAATTAATACACAAATACCGGTTTTCCTTATTATATTACGAAGCACAGAAGGTTTTTGAATACTGAACAAAAAAAATCTAAACACATGTGGTGTTCATGGCCTTGACCAAGGTTCGCGATTTTATACGGGAGAGAAAGAGTTTAGCAAATTTGTTAGATATCATACAAGAATGTTTGGGGGAACTATTCTCGTCGTAGTAAACTTTTTTTTTAATAGAAGTATATGGGCTGAGTCACACACAGAGAAATTGTGACAGGAAAGGAAAAAAAAAATATGTTGTTGTTTCTTATGGCACTTGCCATGGACAAGCCCGCTGTTCGAAAACAGAGATTTTAAGACGGTGGGGGAGCTTCCTTGTTTTTAGAGCAACGCCTTGTTTTAGAGGGCCAAGAGCACGACTTTGCTACTCACTCATTCGCTTGCACAACCCCTTTTTACAGGAGGGCACATTCACACCTCTTACAGATAGCACAACGGAAGAACAACCATGCACACACCGGGACTCGAACCCAGGCCGTCCAGATCACGGGGAAGACGCGCTAACCCTATGTCAGGACGCCGGCAAGAAGGAAAATATGGTTTCACAATAACTTAAATGACAAAAGACTTCTTTATATCGGTTTTATCCTTCAATATCTCATTGTCGTTATGCCTTAGATCCTTTTAAAGTGTGTTTATTGATTTTAGAAGCATCCTGTAAACAAGGTGATCGGAATTAAACAATTTCTTGTTAAAATACTTTTAAGAAAAAATTTTGTGGTCATATGAATATTAAACAAGAACGTTAAGCAATTTTATGATCAATACGAGAAAACAAGAACAAAAAAAAAAGGAGATAAAAAATGAAGCAAAAATACCTGACAAAAATATACATTGTTTTATGGATAAAAATATACATTGTTTTATGGATAAAAATATACATTGTTTTTTGGATTTGTTTTATTCCACAAATCTCTTTGCTGAACTTTATATACATCCATTAAACTGACATTTCGGTGGCATTAAATTAATTAATATTTTCCGCATCCACTGATCCACTGTTTCCGTGTACCTACTTATCATATGTATTCATATGTAATTAATATGCTTTATGGGGATAATTGAATTACGATTGAGGTTTATTTGTTATGATAATTATTCGCTTATCTACACGTTTCGTTCATTTCTAGAACATTTTTGCATTGTTCGTTTTCTAAGCATAAGTTCCTGTTGTATCCAAGTAAATCTGATATTTTTAGAGAGGGCCAGACTATTCTTTGGAGCGTTCGAAGAGATATTTTAACTTTAACAATTCGGATAAAATAAGCAGAAATATTTGAGCCGCTGGAAAAATAATTTATATCGTGGATCCATTCGATGATTCTTTTTTAAAGAATTTATTACTAGAGCAATGGATTCAAAGTTAGGGAAAGCAAAAACAGAATGCAAATGGCGCCAACATCCCGATATGTAGTTTATTATTTTGAAACACATTCATGAAAATATACTTTTTTTCAGAACAATTATTAGTTAAAATATGAGAATTAAAATAAAAATCGAAACCCTTTTTGTGTTCTGATACATTGTTTGTAATTTGCAAACCCATAAGACGAATAACAAGTCTCTTTTCTAAACTTTCTCTTTTCCACTTTCTTGAACGCAAAGTATATAGAAAGTATTATAATCCTTAAAAATTCGAACTGGGGATTTTGATGAATCTCCGCATTTCAGACCTCTTTGATTTCAAAAAACACATTTTTAGCTTTATGTCTGTCTGTCTGTCAGTCTGTCCGTTTTTCTGCCTAGCTGCGAACATGATAACCCAACAACGCTTTGAGCTAGGTGAAGGAAATTTGGTATGTAGACTTGAAACCACACCTAGATTTCTATTAAATTTTGAGCGAAATCCATTGAGAAAATGCCTGCATGGCTGGTTATTCGAGTACAGTTGAATTCGATGACTACAGAACGCAAAGAGTTGAGAAGATAGCATCTGAAATATAAATGTTTATCAAATTTTGTACCAAATCTGACAAAGATTGGATCGTCCGTAGATTTGCACTTCCGCATGCAATTAAACGCAATAACTGATAAACGCAGTTACCTTATTTAATGAAATTCTGTAAGTTAACTTTTGTTTGCAATTGCAGTTTTGTATTAAATTTTGGTTTCAAGTTGCTAGTAAAAAAGCGTCCAAAATACAGATTCAGTCAAGATGTTAGCTTCACTCGAAAGTTCTCTGCTTCATAATTGTTGTTAGTTGATGACATGTAAGGTATTCGTGGCCTTATAGAAATCTGTCAAAGAGTGAACCGTCCGTAGATTTGTACTTTCGCCTGCGATTAAACGCAATAACTGATAAACGCAGTTACCTTATTTAATGAAATTCTGTAAGTTAACTTTTGGTTACAATTGTAGTTCCGTATTAAATTTTGGTTTCAAGTTGCTGGTAAAAAAGCGCCCAAAATACAGATTCGCACGACAGATTCAGTCAAGATCTTAGCTTCACTCGAAAGTTCTCTACTTCATAATTATTGTTAGTTGATGCCATATAAGGTATTCGTGGCCTTATAAAAGTTGCATAACTTTTTGCGGTAGGGAGAGAGTGCTAAGACTTTTATTTGAGAATTTGAGATAAAGTATCGGAAAAACCACTCTCATTGGCTTATTGCTGGTCTTACATTTATCCCACCATTTTTTCTGGACTAATAATGATTCTTTTCTAGGAGAAGAACTGTTTCACGTTTTACATATACTTAAAATAAATCTGTAACAAGTAATACAAAAAAAATTAAGTCAATTCCTACTTTCGCAAAAATTGAACTCACATTCTTCACCTTCGAGTGAAAAGTACTGAAGGCCTCGCATTTTATCGATTGAGCTACTGCGTGTTGATGCCAGTTTTTATTACAAACTGCTAAAACTCTATTTAAAGCATTAAAAATTAATTAAATTTAATAATTAACGAATTAATATTTGAAGAAACTGTATTAACATCTAGTGTCATCCACTACAAGTTTAAAAAAATGTATTTGAACTTGAGTGGATGAATAAAAAGTATTTTATTAGCGATTGAAAATTTGAACAAGATATATAAATATATATAGGGAGAGTGTGAACTAATAGTAGGAAATGAAAAATAATGGTTTATAAACAAATGATTCTTCATACAGCACAAACAATAGTTTAGTTTTTACTAAAATCGTAACGTTGACATTTGTTTTTGTTAGATAACATTAATTAAACTCAGAATAGAGAAACAATGAACAAATCTATGTATTTCATCTAGGAACGCTCAGGTCAGAAGTTATTTACGCTAAACAAAGCGAATTAAAGTTTAGTCAGAGCTAATGAAATTAAACAAAACATTGTCTGACTGTAACGTTGGGAAACTCCGGCAGCATTATGATGAATCATTGTTTTCGTGGGTGAACTTGTAGATAAGAATTTGCCTGAAAAAACAAAAATTCAGGGACAAACAATATTTCAGGTTCTGCCACTAATGATTGTGTTTCGAATATGATGCCTTTTTGTAGTCTGGATATTCAAAGGTTCATCTAATTTCAGCTAAACTGATCTCATATTATATAATTATAGGCGACGAGCTGCTTTTTTCCCCAAGTAAGGTTTGATTATACTTTTTGTAAAAAAATTATTGTGAAATTTCAAACCAATTTATGAATTTCAGAATCAATATTAGGATACATTTTTACATATCAGGATATTATATAACTGAGAAAACTATAGCTAAGTGCATCAACATGCGAACTATCAACTTAACTTAAAGTAAAGATTTCAGTAAATTTCCAATAAATTTTATTTTAATCCCCAAAATTATAATATCTATAAAGCAAATCTATAAAGCTTTCTGCGTGGAGAGAATTTTCTATCCTAATCTTTCTACCAAGACAGCAAATGCTACTCACAGAGATCCAAATGTGTTCAAGACTGACACATAGAACATGAAGTTGGTATCGCCTACTTTATAAGGCTATACAAGGTTCAAGTTTGACTTTAAAGTCATTTAGAAAATTTTAGACAATTTTGAATTCACTATTTAGAGGACAGCTGTAAATGTTCAAGTGCTATGGGAATTTGGGAATGTATTGAAAAAGTGAATGTCCAAAAAAATTGATATTCGGCTTCATTTAACAATATTCATAGTATTCTCCAAATTGCAATTAAGACACTACAAATTCCAATAAAATATGTTGTTTTAATATTTTTCCGAAGTGTTTATTTTGATCCCTAGAAGCGAATTCCATCTGAAAAACGGTTACATTCAAATTCATTTACAATATCGTGAATTATCTTATAGAGTATTAATTCGAAACTAAATGAGAGCAAATTTTTAAGATACTGGGTTAGGTTCGGAGACGAATTTATAAGAAATGATACATAAAAAAATTTTTTAGTACCAAATAGCTCAGACAGACTTGAAAGGTCACTATTAGAAGAAAATATGCTCATTGTCTTTAGGTATTGAAAAAAAAAATACTTCTTATTTAATGAAAATTCAGCAGAATTTTCAGTGTTAGGAAAAGCAGGGTAAATTAAAAAATAATGAAAATATTTAATTTTTATTTCACCTATACATAGCTTAAACTACATAAAATGTAACAGAACACCAAATAAAAATCATTTTAAAAAATAAGAAATTTATGAGCATTTGAAGTTGCTGTTAATGATTTTTTGTCAAAATTTGTCTATGTTTTGAACTGATAGTGCCTGCAAAATATGTCTAAATAAAGCTACCTTAAAATCCGTGGTCTATCACTGAGATGAATGTATTCAAGGACAAAATACCAAGTGATAATCAGAGCTAATAAATAACGAGTAGTTAGTTATTTTGACTTCCGTCTCCAGTTACAGGTTAAAAAAATAACAATTTTCCTCTGCCCTTAAGCAAAAGAAAATGTTTACTGCTATATGATTTATATCATCGATGAAGAAAAGAAATTCGAAAATTCATAACCAAATGTCGGAACTCGTTGATAAATGGTTTTGAAAGTACTCTACTGTAAAAATCTTCCCAAATCTGGTATTTTCCAATTTTTCAAAAGAAATAAAATGTTTTAGAGTGCATAGCCTCCCTTAGCTTCCTCTGATTTCCAGAGCAGTTCCCTCTTCATCTCATCCCAGTTAATCGATTCCAAATGAAAACTCCTTTTCAGCTGAAACGTGACTTAAAGGGTAATCTCAAATTGTCGATCCGTTTTATCTATAGACGTGTCTATTGAAATCCGATATCTGAGCTAAGTATCGAGTCATAACTCTTTCAAAGAATTGGCTTCTTGAACTGGAGGATGTTCTCAAACCCATTATTGATGCTATAAAGACATATTTTACATCTGAAAAAATCTTTTTTGTGGTTTTTGATAAATGGATCCGATTTCGGTAACTTCAAACCGGGAAATTTTTCATTCTTGTGGATGAGAAAAGAAATCATTTTTTCGTAATGGATCAAAAATTCTGAAACTGGGATTGTTCACGCTAATCTGGGATATATAATCGCTTTAATATTAAGCAACCGCTCTAATTTTTCAATTACTCAACGCTTCTCTTTCATGGAATCTTTTGGATCTTCTAATAGATAGGGGTAAATAAATTGCAAAAGTAAATCATTTTTTAACATCTCAGAGCCATTAAAACTACTATGAAAGGCACAATAATAGATGATAAAACTGACATATCATCTATTAATAATTTTCATTGTCAG
This sequence comes from Argiope bruennichi, assembly GCF_947563725.1. Taxonomy (NCBI): domain Eukaryota; kingdom Metazoa; phylum Arthropoda; class Arachnida; order Araneae; family Araneidae; genus Argiope; species Argiope bruennichi. Next base: position 56,522,091 of record NC_079162.1, read on the forward strand.
TATCTAAAATAAATATTACAATATTCTATTTTTACCTGTAATAAAGATGAATATATATTTGCGCTTTACAGGCTAAACTGTTTGACCTAGATCTATCAGACTTGGTATATATATACCTAGAAAAATGGAATTTTTTAAGCAAATAATTAAGCAAAATTCTGACATTTTTCAGCAATAACTTCCGAAAATGCTACAGTACGAAAATGATTTATACGTCATCATAAAATTAAAAAAAAATCTTTTAAATTCTACCAATTTTTGTCACATAATTTTTTATACATTTAATCAATTTTTAAAGAAATATTGTAAGCGTATTTTATGATGAAAATAGAAAGATGTATAAGAATTTTTAACGAATATTAATCGTAATACGAACAATAATGCAAAGACGTAAGAATTCGGGGAAAATATGAAAGTTATTAACGAAAAAATAACTGCATGCAATTATTTTTTCTTTTTTATTTAAAATCCAAATTACAATATATAGTAATACATAAAATAATAAGACATGCAAAATAGTGAATTTGAATTTATGTCCTTAAAACAAATCATTATTGGTATAGCAGATGTTAGGAAAGCAAGCGATATATATATATATATATATATATATATATATATATATATATATATATATATATATATATATATATATATATATATATATATATATATATATATATATATATTTAAGGAAAATCTATAACAGATTTAATTTTATATTTAAAATACTAATAGCAAGAAGAAAATTGCCAAATTTTTCATTGTTTAAGTTAGAAATGTTACATTGTTAAAGGATTTGAAATAGTAGAATGTAAGCATTTTTACAAATTTTAGGGTGCTAAGAGAAAATAAGCGAAATGCATAGTACAGGGTTAACAAGAAATACGTTAGACACTTCAGACATGAAGAATAGGGCATTAAATGCATTACATTGGTCCAAATAAGATAAAATTTGAACTACAGATTATTCAGATGATGCGCTTTCCATTTATTAATTTAAAAATATAGTACAAAAATTCACCAATAGATGGCGCTGTAACAAAAATGGCATTTATTTGCATATATTGAAAATGTTAAACATAAGTTGCGTTATAGTGCATGTCTATTACTATTTTCCTTTGTATAAAAAGAAAGCGGATTCTGCACGAACATTAGTCTCTTCTCTGTTCGTCATGTCTACATTGCAAGAAAAAGTGCTACTGGTGAAATTGTTCTAGCAGAACCAACAAAACTTCGTTGCAGCTCTAAAGAAATTTCGCCGAAGCAGATACGAAGGGGTCCAATGTCTGGAGGTGTCTATGCAAGATGATGCAGAAATTTGAAAAAAACTGGGCAACTTGACATTCTTCCAGGTAGAGGACGAAAAAAAAACCCCGTCTTCCAGCATCGAAAACGTTGCGACCTAGCTCGTTCTAGCCAGCAGTCAGCCTCCACATAATAGTGTGAATTTGCTCATTGTTTCCCGTGTTCTGGATATACCGTATTCAACTGTACGAAAAATCGTAAAGCAAATTTTCCATTTTTTATCCATACAAAATCAAGTATGTGCATCTGTTGCAGGACGGGGACTAAAAGGTCCTTAAAACTTTTGCACTTCAGTTCCTTGCTCGAATGGTGGTTGACACAACTTGGCCATGGAACATTCTGTTGAGTGATGAGATCCACTTTTGCCTCAATGAGCAAGTTAACACCCACAACTGTCGTATTTGGGCAGAGGAAAACTCTCACGTTATCCAGAAATAACCCTTGCATCTTGAAAATGTGACAGTATGATATGGTTTTACAACTACATTGATCATTGCATCGTATTGCTGTGAAGAGATAACTCTTCAAATGGAATCCAAATGTGTTCAGTCATAGGACAACGGTACCATGATATGCTGAGGGATTTTATAATACCAACTCTTCTACAGCGTGGATGTCTTCAAAATATCATTTTCATGCAGGATGGTGCACCACCTCATATTGTTCGTCGTGTAAAGCGATTGTTAATACAGCATTTCACAGAAGCACGAGTTATCAGTCGTTATTTTCCAATAGCATTGCCTCTTCGCTCGCCGGACATTACCCCTTGCTACTTTTGGTTGTCGGGTTATTTGAAGGACAATATCTACCGCCAAAGGCCGTCATCTCTACCAGATCTGAAGGACAACATTCGGCGCCATATTCTTAATATTTTGGCAGACTCAATCCAGTCATCTATAGAAAATATGGCTCCCCGATTGGAGAATATGGTTGAAAATGAAGGAGGACATATTGAGCAATTTTAATTTTACTTTATTTAACAATTATAAACCATATTAAATGGTTTTATGTATATTACAACGCCACCTAACGGTGTATTTTTTTATTAATTTTTTTTTATTTGATAAATGTAAAGCGCATCATCTGAATAATCTGTATTTCAAATTTTATCCCATTTGGATCAATAGAACGCATTTTAGAACCCTCTGAAATGGGTAACTTATTTCTTGCTAACCCTGTAAAATGAGCGTAACAATATAAGGTTTCTAATTTAGTATGAATTACGTATCAATCAAAATTTAAAGATTAAAAATATTTTACTAAAGATACTATTTAGATGAAGTAACTCAAAATATTTAGTTGAAAATTCAGCGACAATTTCAGCAGATCGCCAAAGGCGGCTAGTGTATAATAAAATTTGAGAAAGGAAAATACTTAAAAGATGGTTTTATAAAACTAAATTTTCCTATCTATTCTTCCGAGGTGCCGCAATTTCATTTTGAGAGAAGGAGTGCTTTATACACTAGGGAGACTGAAACTTTACAATGACAAAATAGTTATCCAGTAAGATAGCATTTACGTAAAGAAAATGTTTCTAGTACATATGCATTTCCCAGATTAGTTATGCATTATCTTCATCATTTTGGCATGCTCTTTACGTTCTGCAGGACTTTTATGCATGAGAAATTCTGCTCACAACTGAACTGTTTTTTTTAATTTTCAGATCGCTGAATCCACTGGAGCAATACTATTTATTATATTGCTTTCTTGGCAAACTCTCTGCTCTCTTATAGTCTAATGTTGGCCTAAGTTTTCAGCATTTGGAAGAGTGTACTGTAATGACAGAAATATATAACAAATAGCAAAAGATATATAACAGATTGCAGATCTGTTTGATATATCTGCGTTATTACAGTCACTGGCTTATTGATAATAAACATAAAATTAAAAATTAAAACTTTTCCTATAGATATTTAATACAAGTACAATTTATTACTCAATACATATTTAACCAAAGAAGTTAACCATGTTGATTAAAGGCATGCCATCCTTTATTCAACATACGATTTAATTAATTAATACAATTATGCAATAAAATCGCGTTAGTCAGTAGGTAGTCAAGACACATACACACATTTATTGTAGCACTCAGAGCTTTAACTGCCAAAAATGAAACTTTCTATGGGTTTCTAAGCTATTTAAAATTTTCTTTAAGCACTTTTGGCCATCCTTAATCATTTTCTTGAATATATAATATTTCAAACTAATTGCACCATTGAATAATTGTTATGCATTCGATTTTCATAAATTTCGAAAGGCGGAAGAGTTGCTTGAAGATCACTAACTTTACTTCTGCCCCGGACAAGCGAAAGGCAAGAAATCCTTCTGATGCAACCAAACAAATCTGTGCTCACTCTGTTAACCCAGCTGTAAAAGAGCATAGGCATCTGTTCTAAGAGGTATTACAATTAAGACCTAGGTATTAATTTACATATATTCTTCATTTTTATACTAGTAAATATATATTTATTAATACTATATTCTTGTAAGCCTAACTTCTTTTCCGCAATTGAATACTTCGTTTCATTACATCTACATCCCATTTTGTTGCAATATGAGAGTTATTTTGGGAGTGGCCTCGTCATTTTGAACCTTGTTCAGAAGACGAGCACGGTCTTTGTAATGACACCCGTCTGCTTAGTTGAGAAACATCGCTAAAATCGGGTGCTGAACATTCTTTCTATCCCGAAACCGTGATCTTAGCATCAATGATAAAGACTATAAACATCACTATAAAGATTAGATTTATTGAAATAGAATCCAGTGTTACAGTGGGAAAACGTTTCTATCGATAAAATTTATACATATACATAACTAATCTTACGTGTACTCTATTCTAAATTATGGGCTTCTTCAGCACTTGTCATTCAGCAGAGGCTTTGTCATGGGGCCAGTACGGTCTCTGTACTTTTTAAAGCGTCACAACATTAAAATTAACAAAGGATATCAAACAAATTTTTATTGTATTTTTTAAATTCATTTTAATTCAATTACATTTGTTCACTTATTGCTCAGCTGCGTTGTGCTAATTAGTATTTTTGTTGAAGAATAGAAAGGAAATTAAATTAGCTTGATTGTTTTTAGCACTCTTCTGTTAATTTTGCAAGGCAAATCAGTCCTAAGATTTCATTAAAAAAAAAAATTGAAAATCCTATTATGCACTTCAACTCCTTTTTTTAACGCTTCAAAATATGAAAGGCTCTAAAATTCCTTTTTTTTTTCTTAACTGAGCAGAAAAATGATTCAGATAAGAAATTGGATGCATTATAAAATTATATATATATATATATATATATATATATATATATATATAACTTTTGAAAAGCAGAGCTAACTGACTGGCGTCGGCTCACCAGCGAAACAAGAGCAAAAAAGCGTAAAAGAGGGGTTAAATAATTTTTGCAGTGCTTATATACAATGAAATTTTGATAGGGATTCCTCTACACGCGTTAATACAGGCAAGGGAATCATAGGGATCTTTTAGAAGAATTTGTTAAGTCAGCAATATTTTATCTCTTCACTTGGAGTATAGGAACTTGTCGGCTTGTAGCTGATTCAGCAATTTTAGAACTCGTGTTGAATTATTAAATAGAAAAAGCGGAATGGGATCAGGAAATAAGAGGAACACCTTGGAAATTAATTAGAGCTGAAGTTAGATTTTAAAATATCATTACACACACACACACACATATATATATATATATATATATATATATATAGAGAGAGAGAGAGAGAGAGAGAGGTACTTAGGTGTCGTCCTCGTCATCTGACCGCGGTTCAAAATGACGAGGTCCTTCCCAAAATAGCCCTGGTGTTGTTTTAAAACGGGACGTTAATATAAGTAAACTAAACTAAACTGAACAAAAGAATTCTGCTCTTAGAGCTATTCAAATAGTTGGTTCTCTTTAGAAATTAAATTATTTCTACATTTGTAGACAATATAAAATTTTTGAATTAAAATTTGAATGAAATTAGATTGTTATTAGATTGCTCGATATTTATCTCGATGAAGATATTGTGCAATCGGCACTAGGGAGTTTTGGAACAAGTGATTTTTAAGGCCACAACAATTATTTAAGCAATTTTATAAGTTTGTCTTGCTGTAAATTTTTATATTTAATGGAACAATCCTTTAAAACTAACTTTATATAAAATTTTACCACAAGTTAATTAATTCTAGATATTTTATCTCCGACATACGAAAAAAGGTTTTCAAATTTATTATCACATCCATTGGTTATTTTAAAAACATACATTATTCAAAGATAAGCATAAAAAGAATTTAAAACTCTTCAAACTACAGCTTTTCATTAAGTCTCATTTCTCCTTATATTCAAAAAGATTTTTCTTAAAATTTTGCATCCTGTGATTCAAAAAGGGAAAAAAATAAATCAAAGCTCTCCGATGTTTCCTCATGAAAAAATTATAACGTCCGTTATTCATCTTTGATGATTTCTTACATCATCAACAATTCATCTTCTATTAAATCATGTCAGTTCGCTCATCTATTATCATTCTTTGCCTAAGGATAGGGATACTTAAGTATAATGAATTTCTAAGTAGGATGCTATTTATAAATCTAAAATATTCATGGACTCTTACTCAATAGATTGGAAATTACTCCTCAGATGTTTATAGAAACATTTTTTTTTTTTCGTTGTATTCAGAAATTGTTAAAGAAATCTTTTGGAGGGAAAAAAAGCATTTCTCACGTTAATGGAAAAATTAAGTCAATGATAGAAGGTTCAAAAAAAAAATTAAGATGTTTCAAAATATCAAACAGAGGACAGAATAACGCTTATTTTTATAGGTAAATGTTAAGTGTGGATTTGATGGAGTCGCTACTTAAAAATGGGAAAATATCTAAGGAATAATTCATAAAGTCATACTGGTGAATAGTTAATCGAATAAGAAAGATATTTTTTTTCTGAAATTTTGAATCATTTTTATTTAATGAAAAGTAATTTCTAACAGATATGTAAGTTATTTCAATTATTTATTGAAATGAAATATTATTGTTTCAATTTTTGGGTGTGAAATACTTTTAAAAAATTATTTCCGTTACAAAATGTTAATACGCAATAGAATTTTCCTTAAATATTCTACGCGGGCTATTTCTAATATCATAGGATACAATTAAGAATATTTTAGACATATAGAATTAAGTTTTTTTTTTTTTTTTTTTTTGTATACGAAGCATACAAAGAGGAAATATTGTTAAGTCCTCGAAACTGTACTCGCATACACCCTGATAAATGATGTTGTGTATTAATAACTATATGAAATGCCAAGCAATAATTACGAAAGGGCTTATTAGAGTGGGACATTTAGTGATTTATGACTGAAATGCGGTTAATAAACAAGTATCAGAAAACCGAATGTGAATTTTGTAAGCATTTTTTCCTACTGATTGAAATCAAAATTCCACACATAACTACTATTATAGTCATAAAATTACATACAAAATTTTATATATTTAAATCATTGCGTTTTTGTGTCACTGACCGACAGACGGTCCACCCCTTAACGAATTTGGTTCCAGATTTGATATATATCTATAGTTTAGATATTAAATCTGCAAGCCTAATTTTATCCATCTAGATCTCCTCGTTTTTTAATTATAGTGTTAACGCATATTCAGACACCCATATTGACATCTCTGAATTGATTTCATTTAAAATTTGACAGAAATCTACAAATGTGGATTAGAGACAATATATCGAATTTCATCCGTCTAGCTAAAAGCATTCATGGGCTATCAATATTCGCAGATGGGCAGACGGACATAATTCCAAAAATGTGATTTTCAGATTCAGGGAGCTATGAAACTTAAATATTTGTCAAAATCCCAAGTTCGAAGTTTTTGACGATTACAGTACAGAATTAGTTTTGTGTACTTCGTAAACTGGAAAGTAAAAATTTGTCCCACAGATGCAATTAGTGCAATCAATGCGGCGCCTAACATATTAATAAGCGATAACTGCTTATTAATGCCTTTGATATCTTAAAAAGTATTTTGTTGTCATTTATTGTTTTTACTCAGTGCTATTTATAACATTATTAGGTATATTGAAGACATAATACTTTATATTAAGTGAATAGATGAAATTAGTGCAATCAATGCGGCGCCTAACATATTAATAAGCGATAACTGCTTATTAATGCCTTTGATATCTTAAAAAGTATTTTGTTTTCATTTATTGTTTTTACTCAGTGCTATTTATAACATTATTAGGTATATTGAAGACATAATACTTTATATTAAGTGAATAGATGAAATTAGTGCAATCAATGCGGCGCCTAACATATTAATAAGCGATAACTGCTTATTAATGCCTTTGATATCTTAAAAAGTATTTTGTTGTCATTTATTGTTTTTACTCAGTGCTATTTATAACATTATTAGGTATATTGAAGACATAATACTTTATATTAAATGAATAGAGGAAATTAGTGCAATCAATGCGGCGCCTAACATATTAATAAGCGATAACTGCTTATTAATGCCTTTGATATCTTACAAAGTATTTTGCTGTCATTTATTGTTTTTACTCATTGCTGTTTATAACATTATTAGGTATATTGAAGACATAATACTTTATACTAAATGAATAGCCCTTGAATTATAAACTCAACAAATATAGAAGGTTAAGTAAAATTTGAGATAGTTCTTAACACACTTAATTCCAAAGAATTTTGCAAAAGTATTATCCTGTCATATATTTAGTATATCTGTCAATTTGAATCAGAACAGTGATATCGCAAGATACGATGGCTCGGTATTTAATATATTGTACCTAGTTAGTAATCCGCGAATTATCAAATATCCAGCATACACAGAAAGTTAAGTAGAACTTTTGACAGTCTTTTGTATACCTAATTCCAAAGAATTTTGCAAAAGTATTATCCTGTCATATGTTTAGGATATCCGCCAATTCGAAGTATTTTAGTCAAATTGTACAATACGATGGTTAGGCATTTAATAAATTGTATTTGATGAGTAATCCGTGAATTACAAAATTTCCAGCGTATATAAAAAGTTAAGCAAAACTTCTGACAGTTTTTAACATACCTAATTCCAAAGAATTTAGAAAACTATTATTCGGTCACATTTTTAATATATTCGTCAATTCAAAGCAACGCACTCGTTTTACATATTAAGATGGCTCAGCAAATTCTTATGTGCATTATCTCCGAGTGTGTTTGATTAAATGGAATAAACAAAGTCCCAGCGAGGCACAATTCATTTACATTATCGCAACATGCAAATTTTGCTTCTCTGCTTAACCTGCTCCTCCAGAAAATCAAACTTTATTCATGCACTTATTAGGATTTCAAGATAAACTTGGTTCTATGCTTTCGTAAAGCAGCCAACTTGTCGTAGTTATAATTTTGAATAAGCAGTATGTGCAACTTGGAGCGAACTCTACGCATCATCCTAAAATTTCTGTCTTTTCATTTGCTAATGGAGTGAGATGGGTAGTATTTATTACTTTGTTGGAGTTTAAGTATTAAGAAATAAAATTTAGTTATTGCTAATATACAAATGAAATTTAAGTTCCTAAATGAAAAACATTTTCTTATATGATAGAGTAATACAAATTACGTAATGTTGAATGAATACATATTAATGCTGGATGATATCAGCGATGGATAATGAACAAATTAAATGCCATTATTAATTGCAATTTCTTATTAAACTGAATAATCCTAAAAAACGTAATGCTAAATGAATAAATTGTATTAGTAATGAATAATGTTTAAATTAAACGTATTAATAGAATATAGTTTCTTATTAAATTGAATAATACCTAAATTATATCATGATAACTGACTGAATTATATTAGCAATGACCAATTCCAAAATAATAATACCTGAATGAAATATAATTTCTTATTTTATCGAATAAAAAAATAATATTTAGAAACTAATTAATTAATTTTTCAAAATTAAATTCGCATTGCAATTATTTTTATTTATTTATTAGTATTCTATGTCTACTATTGTAACTACATTAGATATGTTTTAGGACGAACCTTGCAATTCTGAACAACTGAAGCTCGAATTCATCTCACGAATTAACCTTAAATGCTCCAATAACACGTAACGTTAAAAAAAAATGCTTACATCAAGAAATCACAATAATGTGCTTTAAATCATCAACTCGAAGACAAGTCCAAAGAAATTAGTTTAGTATAGTTATATTAAACGTTCTGTTTTGAAATAACTCTGTGGATATTTTTGGGAAGAACATCTTTATTTTGACCCGCGATCATTTCATGAGGACGATTCCTGAGGATCTAAACGAATCATACGGGCATGATTTTTTTGTAACTTTGAACTTGATTTATCTCATTAATATTCTTATGAATTATATGTAACAAAACTTTGTACCTGTTAAAATGGATATGAACAATGTTAATTCAAAATGCCATTAAATTAAGCCATTAGAAAACTTCTAGATTTGCTCGATAGACAGATCTAATAGGAGAAAGATTTTTTACAATATGACAGATTTGTAAAAAGAGAAGAATTAAGAAGAAAGTTAAGGGGGTCCATTATTAAATACTTAAAACATTTATTATTTGTTAAAGTAGATTCGAACAGTGATTATTAAAGGAAAAAAAAGAGTACATATTCCTCGATGGAGATAGGAGTGAGAAAAGGGATAGGAAAAGCGCCCATGGGTTTTCTGCAAAAAAAGGGAATTCTCCTCGGTTAGAAAGTGAAACTAAAGAATTGTTAAATCAATTGTTGAAATAAGGCTCTCGATATCAGGTGGAAGAGAAAATGAATTTACGACGGTAAAATTTATTGTTAACAGATCACGTGCGAGGATAAAAATATTTTAATTTTCAAGTGTGGACAAATTCATTTTATTACATACATAATATATTGAAATAATCTTTTATGATATTAATATCAAATAATGCCATTTGAGGAAATAAACTTTTCAATTTCTCCCCATAGCTAATTTATTTTTTGATGATTCATAGGAAATAAAAATAAAAACTTGAATATTTGAAGTTTAAGTACGGCTTTCGATATTAGGGGGAAGAGAAAATCAATTTAAGACAATAAAATTTATTGTTAATCGATCACGGGCGAGGATAAAAATATTTTATTTTTAAAGTGTGGATAAATTGAATTTATTACATATATAATATATTGAAATAATCTTTTATGATATTAATATCAAATAATGCCATTTGAGGAAACAAACTTTTCAAACTTTTCAATTTCTTCCCATGGCTAATTTATTTTTTGATGATTCATAGGAAATAAAAATAAAAACTTGCATATTTTCTTGGAAGTTAATCTTCAACTCAAAAAGCAAATGAAAACCCTAAAAATCAATAAAGGGTCTTCAATAAAAATTGTTTTATAAAATTTATTTCTTTTTGTTTACCGATTTTTCTCCTTCTAAAACTAAGAAAACGGAAGATAAATTTCTCTGCTAACCTTCTTTCCAAGATGTTTATTTATTGGGTCTGAAATGAAGCTGGAATTTATTCATGGCTTTGATTTTCTACTATATTTCTCCAACTGAAGTTTTGCGCTATAGAGAACTGCTTTATTCATCTGCACTTTAAACTTCAAAGCAATACTAGCGAGTAAACAAGCTCTTGCTATTTTTTTGAATATAAAAAGGATCTTTTTTGGCTTATAAAAATCTTCTAAAGGTTTGTGAAGGTTAAATTAAATTCGATATCTGTATCCATGTTCTGTTTCCTTTGTGGAAATAAAGAGTGGGCAATTGAATTGAATTATTTCCTTAAGTAAATTTGTTGTGATATATTGCTTTATTGCTCTCAGATATATATGAGAGACATAAAAACTGAAAGAGAATATCTTCAAAAGGTCAAATGCCGTATTTATTGTTGCTTTGTTTACTTAGCTTCAAGGGACTATAAACAAAGCACATTAAAAAATAATTCATTTCTCTAAATATGGGGGATTTTGTATCAATTGCTGTGTTGAAAATTGAGATTCATTTTTCAATGCTTTTGGACGATCAAATAAAAAAAAAGGTTTTAATATTGATGCGTTTTGTAACATGTTTATTTTAGTTATATTAGTGTTTCGGTTGGAAAACCAAGACCAGGGCCATGTTAGGATGGACCTCATAGTTTTTAGCCGAGATAAGATGACAAGGTCGTCACCTGAGCAAGCAAGCCTACTCCAGATATATGCACCACACAAATTGTAATACGTTTGACCCAAAACATCATTTTTATGTACACTAAATATGAATATATGACAGATTTTTTTAAACCATATATGGGTTTTGAGATTTTAATCCTCCGTCCCGAAAGCCAAGACATTGCAAATAAGTAACCGCGATCTTACACTTCGTTACAAAAAGACAAAAAAGCATTTTAGTTCTTATTCTGTTTTAGTTCTCTTTTTAAAAAGTATTGAAAAACATTCGATACGTTTTTGGATATGTGTATTAAGAAATAAGTAGAAAAAAGAGATAAAAGAAATTTGGTGGAGAAATTTGAATATTCGCATATCCATTAATACCTTTAAATACCAACTTTCATAATCAGACATTTCAGATGTTTCTCTATAAAAAAAAACTGCAAACAATGGCCTAGTGAGTGGAATTAAGCCATAGCTGAGATACATGAAATTCAAAAAAGGATTTTGGGTTTTATCCTTTGACTGCCTTCTTGAACCACATTATTTAATCACTGGTAGAGCGATGTATGCTTTTACAAATAAATTGTTAGCTACATTTAGGATGCTATTGGACCTTTTATGATTTTTCTCAAAGTGAGAGACATCTATGGGCCAGTGTCCCATAAAAGTCCTTCGAGAAGTCAATCTATCCTCATTTATTAGAGCTTCTAAAGTCGTTTTAATAAGCAGGAGATGCCGCACTTTCTTTTTATCATGAATTCATGTTTTATAGTTAGATATGTTGAATCGAGTGTGATTATAATACTAATTAAATATTTCCTATTTAATTTTATTAACGATGTTAATAAGGATCTGATCTTTTTATATTTTCAGATTATTAATTTAATTGATAATTGTGGTTAGAACTACTGCATCGGGTACATATATGTGCTGTGAGTATTGTATAATCCTTAAAGAATAATTTTGAACATATTTTACTATATTATATGCTTATAAGCTACATGGGAACTATTTTAATATATTCCCACAGTTTTGAACAGTGATGAAATGAAACAATGAAAACAATGTTTAAACGGACATACCACTCTCCATAATGTTTTATTCGCAAAGGTAATTTACATTTTGAATTTAAAAAATGAGTCATTTTTTGCAGCAACTAAACTTACATTTTTGCAGGCGAAGCTTTGATTATCTGATACATTTGCTGTTGCTGCTACTTATGGCATTTTACAAGCCCGCCGACGAACTGTCAGTGATTTAAGTCGAGTATGCAGTAGCTTCTGAGGGCAATGCCCCTGAGCACCCGAGGGCAGAAATCTGATTTCTAGCTCATATGAGGATGACACACACATTCGCTTACACACACCCCTTTTTAAGCGGCGGTCCAACGACCTGCCACCTCACGGATTTGGTCATAAATCTGACATCCAACCCACTGGGGGACCACACTCCCCCGTCGCCCGTGGTACGCCTGTAGCTTCCCGCAAAATGTCGGTAGATGGATAAACATCAAAGAACCGGAAAATTTGTTTGGGCTATGGAGGGGAAGGGAGTCAAAGAAACTGAGGGTTTTGAGCGGTCGAAAGGGGAACGCGTGCCATCTGAAGATTTCTCTGGTCGTGGGTCCGCTGCCACAGGCGGGGGTGGAACCACGAAGGAAGGGTGACAGTTTTATGACCACATCTGTGAAGATCATCCGGCCGTTGGACCGCGGCTGGGGGCTCTTTCAGACACGATTCACAGATAGAACACAGTGTAGAATAGCCCAGGACGCCCCGATCTCGGGGAAGACGCGCTACCCCTAGGCCAGGTCGCCGTCGGATGCATTTGTAACTTAATTAATTCATCCTTTACAGGGTATTATTTAATATCATAAAAATCCATTTCATCATGTATATAATTAAAATTTATCTTTATTTTAAAATAAAGCATTTTTATCCACGCATGTGATCTATTTACAGTAATTTTTTACTTCTCTTAGATTAATTTTCTCTGCCACCTGGTATTGATAACCTTATTTAAACTGCTGATTTCGCAATTCTATACTTTCTCTTTCCAACCGAGAGGAATCTCCCCCTTTTTATTTGCACAAAACTCATGAGCGCCCTTCCTACCCCTTTTCTTACTCCGCTCTTCATCGGTGAGCATGCATGCTGCTTTAACCTATTACAATTATAATCTGAATCTACTTTAAATATGTTCTGAAGAACTCATTGTTCTTTATTTAAAGGAATAAGCTTAAAAATTAAAACAAACTGATTTTTAGAATGTCAATGACTGCAAGCTCTTTAAAAATGTCTACACTACAGAAATTGTTGTTGTTTGTTTCTTATGGCACTTGCCACTGACAAGCCCGCTGTTACGAAGACAGCGATTTAAGCCTGAGGGGGACGTCTCTTATTTTTTATAGCAGCGCCAACTAGGGCCAAGAGTACGACTTTGCTACTCACGCATCACTCATTCGCTTGCACAACCCCTTTTTACAGGAGGGCACATTCACACATCTCACAGATAGAACAACAGAAGAACAACCATGTCCAAACCGGGACTCGAACCCGGGACGCCCAGATCACGGGGAAGACGCGCTACCCCTATGCCAGGACGCCGGCCCACTACAGAAATGAATATCATATGTCACATATATGAGCAAATAAGTAATGCGTTTCAAAAAATGTTCTCATAATATTTCTGTACATCTAAAAGCGGATTTTTTTTTTTCATTTTAGTAAAAGGACCATTTAATTATAATCATAATTTATATGATTTAGAAATCAAATGAATAAATTTAAAAATAAATTGAAATCGTAATATTTTGACTTTCACATCAATTATCTGCTAAAATCCTTTGAGAAATTAGTTCTTCTGGACTCTCGTTTTCTGTGACAGTATACATTTCAAATCAGATTTGAAATCAAAACCTTTTTTCAGAAGCTAAAATAAAATTTGAAATAAACCTTTAAAAATATCAGATACAACTTCGGAACGAGAAGCTATTCCTGCTTTTGTTTTTAAAATCCCACCCCATGAATGTCAGGAAATAACAGAAAAATCATTTTCTGGAAATATAGGTTTGGGAATTTATCCCACTCTAGCAGCAATTTATAACATATAATAAAATTCGTATTCTGTGGTTTCTGCCTGTCTATTTCTGTTTTTCTCTTCTATTTCCCATAAGGTTTGCAACTATGAGTGAAAAAATAAAGTGTATAACAATAAAGGAAACATAAAAATTTATAGTAAAATAAAATCTGTTTTGCGATTGTTTTTCAAGACGGGTAAAGGAAGATCAGTTTAAAAAAAAATGAAAAAGACTTAAGTGCTTTAACGCTTTTCATGCAGAAAATATCTTACTTAGCTAAAGCATTGATCTTCGAACTTAAGATTCGAATACGTGATATGAAATAGAAAGAGAATATGCATCTGTGAAAATTTCCAAATGAAATTTGTTCTTTCGAGAAAAACAGCTTCTAAACATTCATGGTGTTTTAATCTGAAGATATAGAAAATAATAATGTCTAATTAAATAAATAATATCCCGTATTGTATATATATATCTCATTGCATGTATATTCTTCACGTAGAAAATATCTTACTTAGCTAAAGCATTGATCTTAGAACTTAAGATTCGAAAACGTGATATAAAATAGAAAAAGAATATGCATCTGTGAGAATGGAGTTTTCAATGGAGTTTGTTTAAAAATTCATGATCTGATCCCGGTACAAAAGACGCTAGGCCATCATAATACCAAAGAGAATTCAAAAATCAATTCAATTTCGAAACCTTTGGTAAGAAGATTTGAGATACTTAATTGCTCGAATCTTCCTATAGAAATTTTCATTTTTTCGTTCAAGAAGTATAAAATGGGGGGAAAATAATAATCGTTCAAAACTTACATCTCCATACACTGAAGAAATTGCATGCTGGAAACTTCCTTAAGCTGGAAAAGTCATCTTTGGAATTATGTTTATATGTTTGTCTATGAAAAAAATATCTTAAAAATGCAACCATATAGAACCATGCGATTGGAATTTGGTATGACATTTTTATACAAAAACGGTAGATTTCTTTCAGGTTTTGAACGAAATCTTTCAAACAGAAATATGCATGACTTTTATTCGACGTACACATGAACGCAAAAACTCAGATTTGGAAGGAATTCAGCAGATGACATATAGATATATAGATATTCGGCAGATGATTCGAAGTATGGTTTTATTGCCAGAATCCTAAATTCATATGCATACAGTCAGTGGGTTGGAAGTCTCTTAGCTGCTTGTTCTTGGATATATCTAGACATATGGATTGGAAATTTGTAAGGTATTTTTATACAAAAACTGTAGATTTCTTTCAGGTTTTGAACGAAATCTATCAAATAGAAATATGTTGTCTTTTATTCTACGTACATATGAACAAGAAAACTCAGAACTGCAAAGAATTAGGCAGATAAAGTTAGGTATAGGATTTTATTACCAGAATTCGTAGATTCATATGCATACATACAATGGGTTGGAAGTCTGTCGATCTGCTTGTTCTTAGATATATCTAGACATATGAGGTAACCTAAACTTAAACCTTATAAGAATTGGTATAAAACGTTTCTTCTAATTTTCTCTCAAGGAAAAATTTACAATATGCTTAAATTCATGCATTAAAATTGCCATCTCTTCCTGCCGACATCCGGAAAACTCAAAACAACAAAAGAAACAAAAACAGCAAAAAGAATTTACTATCAATCACCAGATCTTCCCAGCCCAACGGAGAAAATACAGTGTATTTTCTCTAGGATGCCCGAGATTAAAATTTTTTTTTCTGAAAAATAAAAATAATTTTTCTTTCTAATAAACATTTTCGTGACCTGTTTCCTAGAAAGAAAATTAGAGTTCAGATAATATTAATTATGGGCATTAGGAACTTCATTCCCATTCATAAGTTTAGTATAAATACAAGTGATAAAACTTGTGGTAAATGAACAGGAGAAAACATCTTGTAAATTAGAGCTTTAGAAGCTTTTAAAAGTTCTTGGTTAAAACTTTGTACAAAATTCAACCTTTATGCTCAGCAAAGTAAAGCAAAAAAAGAAGAAAAGAGATCATGTGAAAGCATTCAGAAATCTTTAAAATGGGATGTTATTAAAATTTAGCTGGACAAACATCTACATTAGAAGCATGGTTTTCACTTGATATTGCAGTTTCAATTTGGAATGCTGTATTAACAAAAATTAAACTCTGAGAAGCGAGTAAAAGCCAGACACGTTGTTTATGTAATTTCTTTATTTGTAATTTTTGTTTTTCATTTAATTATTTTATTAGTATTTTTATTCTTTGTATACTTATTCATACAGCAAAATTTAATACTGAACATAGATGGCGCAGTGTGCTCTGAACCATTTGTATATTTAGTGCAAGCAGGCACCGCTTGCTCTTTAGTTAGCGGCAAAAAGAATTATTCGTTCGCTCTTTGTTAGCGGCAATTTCTACTTTTAAATGTATATATTATGTGTTTCCTGATATATGTGTAATCATCGTCCATATGTATTGTTATATGTGTGTGCGTGCGAAAATAAATAAGAAAAAGACGAGAAAGAATCTTTCCTTGGATTAAAAACACCCACCCAGCTACACACGTACAACTCAAAAGTCAAAGTGACAGTTTGAATTGAAGTGGTTAGCAAATAATCAACTTTAATCAATTTAAATATAATATATCAATTTGAATAAATTAAATTTATTGCAATTATACAAATTTCTGAAACGTTTAAGTGTAGTAAGTAGAATAGCTTTTAAATTTTCAAAAACTTTTTCTAATTTTTTTCCTCCTCTTTTTTATGCTGGTGCTCATATTTGATAGGAAACGATTGTAATGTATAAAGTAGGCCGCGTGGTAAGGTTTCGGCTTGTGAGCCGTAGGGTTTCAGGTTCGAGACCCGATTCCACCGAAGAACCGTCGTGTAAGGGGGTCTGTTGCACGTTAAATCCGTCATGCCAAACGTCCTCCCACTGGTGTGGAGAGGGGGGTGCCAGCTCAGGTGTCGTCCTCGTCATCTGACCGCGGTTCAAAATTAGGAGGTCCGTCCTAAAATAGCCCTAGTGTTGCTTTACAACGGGACGTTAATATAACTTAAGTGTAATGTATAAAAATAAAAGAGTACCCTACCTAACCAACTTCAAATGCGAAGGAATGAGAATGAGATCTAACAGAAACAATCTAACTGAATGAAATTTAGCGTAATTTTGATAATAAAACTGCAGACTTTTTCAAAAATTTTAGACACAGTTAGCTAAGAGGAAAAGATCCAATATTCGATTATCTTCACTTCTGTACAAAACTAAACAAGAAACACGCTATACTTAAGCCAGAAAACTAAGCGGTAAATTACTTACAACTGGATTTATTATTTCTGGATCTTATTATTTATTTATGATTATTCTTTCGTCGCATATAAGAAATCACAGTTTTATTAAAACAAATAACAGAAAAGAGAAATTTCAATAAAAATACAGATACGCATTGAATAAGAAACAATGAAATTGAAATTCGTATTAATAAATAAACAATGTTTACTCGTTCATTTTTCATTTCCCGAATTAATGATTGCATTCATTTTGAATATGGGATTAAAAAGTTTTTTTTTACTGAGCTGTAAATGCTTGTAAATGTGTCACGAAAACAAATCCATGAAAATACATTTTTTTTCTCATAATTAATATGTGGAGATTTCCTTTCATTTATTTTTTAAGATATGCAAGATCTTGTGGGCGAAATAATTTACGATACACAAATACTAGACGTTATTTTTCCCATTATTTATTTATTTCTTTTATTTCCAAATGCCATTAATTTCCGGTTTCAGCTTTTGTTTGAAAGTATTTGCAAAGAAGTTTACTAATTGTTTGTTTAGCTTTCGGTTTTCGCTTTCTTAATATGTAGCATTTCTAGCTCCTGTGTCTTTATATTTGACTTCAATTTCTTAAATTGAAGCATTTTTTTTTCGATTTCTAGTAATAAATTTGCTGCGTTTCTCTTTAAAAATAATTTTATACTAATTTGAATAATCTTCTAAGCTCAACGGCATTTAAAACCTCAATTTTGTTTATTAAATTAAATATTTGATGCAAACAAATTTAGATCTATGTATTTGCTAAAGGTATTTTCATTTTCAGCGATGTAAAAATTCACTAAGCAATTACTACTGAGACACACAAAATTTTTATTAAGGGATTCTGCCATTTCAATTGACATTTTAAAATTAAAAATGTCTTCGTATATTTATTTGGACAATAAAATAAAATAAATGAATGGATTTTATTTATTCACGACGAAAAGCGCTCACTTTTGTAATATTATCAAGATAACGCCAAGACATTATTATTATACATTATTTTTAAAGCAGAGTCGTGGTTGAAGAGAGAGACACTTTTATAATTCTGAAAACTTCGCTTTATTCCATCCCGGGAGGCATGATTTATGTACATGAAGCGCGGACAAAATTGACATCCGTTCACAAGCGATTCAACAGCAGATAATCGAAAAGAGCGATATAAATATTTTCCCCGATGATTATATACCATAAGATTCTGATAGGGATTTCTTTACACGTGTCGATTTAGGAAATTGAATTATAGGTATCTTTAAAAAGAATTCGCTTTGCTTGACAGATTTTTATCCCTTTACTTGGACTATGTATAAAATGAGTATTTAAGTATTTTTACAGAGATCATGTAGCATTAATTAAATAAAAAAGGTGGAATTGGATCAGGAAATAAGATAACTTTTTAGCGTGAATATGGGTTAATTTAAGATAAAAATTAGGAAATTGATTAAGTTTCAATTAAATTTTCTAAAAATCTCATTACACACACACACACACACACACACACACACACACACACACATATATATATATATATATATATATATATATATATATATATATATATATATATATATATATATATATTCACCCATTTCTTCGTAAATCCTTGTATTCAGGATTGAAACTATCTCTTTGATTTCAATTGTCGCGGTTTCCGTCAATAAGATGCTTTTCATTTAAAAGTGAGGAAAGTCATTGGAAGAAGGTTAAAAAGCGACAATTATAGCATTTTCAGAGTTTAATGTGAATTGACGTACTATGTTGCATGAATATTTAAACATACATTGTCAACCTGTTTACAGATTCGGTCCAAAATGTTACATAGATCTCGTGATCAACCTTCATATATTTGCCTCATTTGCAATTTACATACAAGTAAACCTACTGTACTGATGATACTACCTCGATAGATGCAATTAAATGCACCGAAAAAGCAAGAAAACCTATATATTGCTTAGAAATTCAAACATAGCCTGTGAAGGTCACCACATGTTAGAACTGTAAACTCTTACCTTTTGTACAATGGAACAAAAACATATCCTGTGCCATAAATCAATGATTCGAAACATTTAATGTTAATTGTCCTAGTCTTTTACAGGTTATAATATTATGCAACGGATCAAGATGGAATAAAAGCGTTAAAATACTGAGCTTAAAGTTTTTCAACAAGCAATTGAATTTTAGTGTTCTGAAGGAAATCAAATTCAATTAGAAAGTTGTGTAAACGGTTTAATGTTAAATTTAGGACACTGATTCGATATTTAATGATTTTAAAGACGTTTGAGCTGGAGAAATTCAAATATAATGTTCAGTATATCACTAGTAAAGCATTCTTTAAAGAAAAAAAGCTCTATTTTGAAGAATATAAAAACAAAAATAGCCTATAAATTCAAGAAAAAGAATAATTACGTTTAACTATGTTACCTTTCCGTTTCAAAACAGCTCCTAGAGCAATTTTGGTAAGGACCTAGTAATGCTGAACGCCAATCAGACGACGAGGAAGATACCTGCACTGGAAACCAAATTTCCTCACCACAAGGATTTAACGTGCACGAGACCTGCTTACACGACCGTTCTTCGGTGGAATCGGGTCTCGAACCTGAAACCCTCCCGCTCCGAAGCCCAAACTTTACCAACAGGTTATCGCAGCCCACTCACAAGAGGAGAGTTTCTAGCGTGGCTTATAAGTTTGCAGTGGCCAATAATAAAATTATACTTCTAATGGTACAAAGATAATTGTCTAAAAATACAAAGAAGACACAGAGAAGAATAGTTGAAACAATTTATGAGAAATCACGCTACAAAATTATCCAGTAGAGAGCTAGAAAAGACAAATCTATCAAGGGCAGAGGCTTTTAAATCAATTATCGTTATAATTTTTTTAAAAACTCGAAGACGCGCAGTTTAAATGAAAGCGTTTTTTGTTCGTATCGCTTCTGTATACAGGACGAAACAAAATTAACAACGATAGAGTCAACAGCAAGATCCAAGGTATAAGATCATCTTGTACCATGAATAATTTCGAATCCAATTATAATTCTTCTCTTTCTCTTAATTTAATTTCCTTGTCTTTTTTTTATATTGTGAAAACTGAAGTTGAATAGATATTACATAAAATACGATACCTACAGTAAACTAAATAAAATATGAATTGATAATTTTTATTCTAATAATAGAAAATATGCCTCAAAGTAAAAAAGTCTCCCTTTATATCTGCAAATAACTTTTATGAAAATGGGAAGCGTATGATATCTAAGAAAACTGCCTCATATTAAATTCATAACAAGCCGACACAATGCCTATCTTTTCAGATAATTTCATTCATAGTTTGATTAAATATTAATGCACCACAGATCGCTTTCATCTGCTAGGTCATCCTATTTCGTCTGATTACTTTTAATGTATCTATCATAAATAATCTGATATCTTTCAGTCAATAATCTTGTTTTTATAATATCGTGAATATTAAATATCTCGTTAAGTATTCTGTTTTGTGGTATAACATATTGGATCCTGATTAGAGAAAGCACGTTTTGGTAAATAAGGATATTGATATTTCCATTTCCTTGCTCGCTATTATTTTACTTTAAGATATTACGTTTTGTTATGATTCTTTTATTCATCAAATTTGATTCGGTTTCTTTTAATATGAAAATGAAGATATTATCTTCAACAAATTAACTTGGAAAATCTAAGAATCATGTTTCCATATTCTTTCGCAGTTCGTTCGCAAGTGTGATTTCAAATGTCGTCAGGAGCTAATTTTCATAAACCTTAATCCACAGATCATCTCTAAAAAAAACTATTTAAAATAAATATATAAATAAACATTATCTATTTTGAGATACTCACATATTTATAAATGTTTAATTTCTTCTCCTTAATGAGAATATTTTAATTAGAATCGTTTTATAGCTTTTTTTATTTTTTCGTATACTTTGTATAAACAAAGTATAGTAATCGTCAAAAAATTCGAACTCGAGATTTTGTCAATCTCCTCATTTATAACCCCCTGAGTTCAAAAAACAAATTTTTAGAAAATGTCTGTCTATGACAAAGATAAAGAGCTAGAGGATTGAAATTTGGCATACGGTCTTAACACTAAATTTGTAGATTTCTATCAAATTTTGAGTAAAATCAGTTGAGAGAAAGTCTGTCTATCCGGCTTCATGAATATAAGTTAACACGACAACTACAAAACGAAGAGATCTAGATAATTCGGTACATAGAGTTAACATCTATACTATCGAATTTTGAGCCGAATCCAACGACGGGTTCACCATCTGTCGGTTCATATTTTCAGAAACATGTAAGCGCGGTATTTCAAAAACAGAAATACTTAAATATATTAAATTAGTATGCGATTTTGTGAATATAAGTGCAATTTTGTTTCAAATTTTAGTTTCAATCGGTTGAGAATAATGTTTCTAAAGCTTAAATTCGATTTTCGGATACTATTAACGGCATACCAGGGATTAATCGCCAAAATATTCGTCAAAGATAACACGAGGGAATCAATGCCAAATTCAAGCCAAAGATGAATATTTCATAACTATTGTACGCCAATATCATGTAAGGGGTTCTCTGGCACGACAAATTTATTAGAAAGCGTACGAGTAAGTTTGGAGGAGACCACTCGCGCTGGTTTAAGTACCAAATTATATTTAGCGATGCAATTCTTCTTTAGTTATATTACTATGACATTCAAACGCTGAAAACATGCAGCCATTTCGGAAGGCAGCGATAAATTATGGACAGTCTAGTAAATTTTTAATTAACTTTAGGTGAGATTCTTTACCTTAAAAGATCACCTTTGAATTGCCGGCGTCTTGGCGTAGGCGTGTCTTCCCCGTGATCTGGGCGTCCCGGGTTCGTATCCCGGTTCGGGCATGTTTGTTCTTCATCTGTGTTCTATCTGTGAGGTGTGTGAATGTGCCCCCTGTAATAAGGGTTGCGCAAACCCTTATAGCGCTAGTTTCATGAGCTAGAAGTCAGACTTCTGCCCTCGGATGCTCAGGGGTCTTTACCCTTAGAAGCTACTGCAACCCCTTTCCGTGGTAACGCGGACATGACAACATCGTCCTTGATTTCTATAGCAATAGCACAAATATGTTATATAGTACTATATAGTATTTCACAATATTTCAAATCTACAATAATATAATATTATTGTACATGTGACCCCATATACAATAATATAATATTGTGCAATATAGTAAATCATATTGTGTTATCTGGGATTACATGGCAAAGAGAATTCTGTTTTATATTTCTTTCTAAACATACTTCGAAATATATCCTGATATAATTCAGTAGAAAATTTTATACTCGAGAGAAATATTATTAATTAATTCTGCTTACTATATTTTCACCGTAAACATTTTAGAGAGTTGTAAATTTCATATTCAGAATAGTTCTATTAAATATGAAGATTTATCTTCTAAATCTGTGTATCTAAAACTTAGTGAAAAGATTCATGAATGTCTGAACGTTTACTTGTCAGTTTATTAGTAAGCTTTGCATTTTCACTTAGGAAATTGCACAAAACTGAAACAACGAGTGGAATTCAGATTATATTTAATTCCGCAAACATAATTTGAATGAACAAACCAAGTACGATGAGAAAAGTTTGTATCCCTCATGCAGAAAGAATTTAAATAAATAATGCATAAAAGAAATTAAATGGGAGAAGAAATAGCACAATAATTAAGTACTTTAAGCACAGACTTTGTGTAAAAAAATATCTGGGTTTTTACTTTTAAATTACGGATAGATAAAATCTCAATATATTCTTTCAAGCAGATTTACTACTGTAACAAACAAAGTCACTGAAACAGGAATTGTGCTATATTTTTCAACTCTCTATGGAATTATTATCGTTCGCTAAATAACAATTTATAGAGTACAATTAAAACAAAATCACTCTCTGTAAGCATTTTGAGTCGTTCAGCATTCTCATGGATCAGTGGTTTAAAAGTGGCATACTACATCTGTGGGATATTCGTACAGAACACAATTAAAAATCTTTCAGAAAGAAAATTCAATTGTTAATTGAATTCTTAACAAAACATATTGGAAAACTAAGAAGTCTCTCTGTTTGGTAATCGAATATTTACTGATGTCTTTGTTAAAAGCAGCGATACAATTAAACGGTTAAGATTGCACTTTATATATTTGCTGTTAATTGCATATCAGACCTTATCTAAAATACATTTTGAGGTCTCGAAATTTCTTTACACCCCCCATAATTTTGGTAAGACCGAAAGGAACATTATGACTCTTTTTTTCATATTTTGTTTTGGTTGTTTCGAGATTCAATGGTACAGCATTCAAATTTGGTTCATTTATTCCCCATTTTGGTTGATTTTTATTGGGAATACTAAATAACCGACTTATTAGTTACTTAGTATTCCCAAAAAAGTATTATTGATTTTTTTATAATTGCTTTCAGATATTTTGTATCATTATTAATTTATTATATATAAAATGCAATAATAGAATCTTAAACACTAATAATCAACTTTGGCTTATCTTGGAATCGGGGGGAGTTTATCCGGTGGCTGAGAATAGTAATACGTCGGTTACTATTCTCTTAAAAACCCTGATTAAGAAAAACACATGCTCCGACTTTCATACAAATGCATGCCCCGACAACCCTCCTCCCCCACAAACAGAAAATATTGCCATTATTAGACCCACAAGAGAAGCAAGAACCGCTTTCTTGTAACACAACTTATCCTCCCCATATATAGCCATAAGACTTTTAACAACAGCTGGTTTAATTCATTTCAAAAAATCATAAAATTAGTTAACCTCTCCCCTAATAATGTGCTCCAGTAAGACAGAATTATTAAAGATGGTCACTCCAAGCAGTACAGAAATATTGTGCGATACCGAACAATATTCAAGATATTTTATAATATTGGGTGATATCTAACACTATTCAAGATATTTTATAATATTGTGCAATATTATATCACATTCAGCAATATTGTGCAAATATTTTATATCTAGATATGATGTCTGTAAAATGTCTCACATTTTTTCCTAGTTTTGCGCTCTATAGTTATAAAATTACTTTTTTATCACTTAGAGTTCAGTTTCGCATTATCTATAATATTCGAATCACTTATTCAATAAAAATTAAAAATTATTAAACGCAGAAATTTAATATATTTTTTATATTTTTCTAAAAACTTTTTATATATTTCGAGCTATTACTGATTTGAGAAAACAGAAAATACGTTACCGTATTTATTTCTTTTTCAACACTTCGTAGGTTGAAAATCCCTTATCAATATTCGGTTCGACATGTGCTTTTTCAAGATGGATTATTATTGTTTACATAGGAGGAACAGTAAACATGTTTACACTTTAATAGAGATTGTGTGTCAATAAAAAATATCGCCCACCACGGGCACCAAACTTTTGTAAAGAACGCAAAAATGATTTTTGATGTACTATCGTGTTTAGTAACCCTGAGCAGACAACAGCTAAAAGGTAATTTGATTGCTGATAGTAAACAATAAATAAATCCATGAAAGTGTTGAGAAGTTATTTATAGCTTATTCTATTTTGTTTTAATATCTGTATTATTATCCAACAACAAACCAATGATGAGAATATAATTACTTACAAAAAATTAATTTCAAGAAGTTTGAATTTGTATAAATTTTTCAATTGGCATTTCTGAATATTTTTTTTTGAGTAATAAGAAATATTTAAAGAAATAACACTCTCGCCAGTTTCTCAGATTACTAAAAATAATGGGAAGTAAGAACTAAGAAAATATTAATTCATTTTTGATCTTTTAAGAGAAAATATTGTATTCGACAATTAGACATAAAAGTTTTAAAGAATTTCCAAATTTCCGATGTCCTCACTTAAAAAAGAGACTGAGGGAATAATCTTCAAAACCTCTTTTCGTATACTAAGTACTAAAAATGTTGTTCCCCTCACGCTGTATAAAAATTACAAACTTCAGCAATGCCGTGAACGCCTCGAGTGCTCAGATTTTTATTTTTCCTCATATGAGCGTTTTGTGCTTCTTAATGGAGTTCAGGAAACCAAGTATGCATTTTGGGTGATTCTCCCGACGATTTAAATCAAAGTTTAATACAGAACAATAATTTTAATAAAAAGATCACGTCCCAAATTTGGTCATTTAATTCAGTGCATTTTTGAGTTATTTCGTTTGCCTTCGTATGATTGTGCAAACCGATAGATACTTCAACAGATTTGGCTCAAAATTTGATAATCAGCACTTTAGGCGATAAATCTGCGTACCAAATTTCATTTACATAATCATATATCGTGTCTAATTGCTCTTGCACAAAAAATAGGCAAGTAAACTTTCTCACAGGGGATTTAATTCAAAATTTGCACACAAAAAATATACCCTACAAATATAGTGCACAGATCACATACCACGTTTTGTTCATCTAGCTCAAAGCGTTTTTGAGTTATCTTG
This sequence comes from Argiope bruennichi, assembly GCF_947563725.1. Classification (NCBI taxonomy): domain Eukaryota; kingdom Metazoa; phylum Arthropoda; class Arachnida; order Araneae; family Araneidae; genus Argiope; species Argiope bruennichi. The sequence goes on from NC_079162.1 coordinate 56,548,387, forward strand.
TTTTCAGATAGATAGACACACCAATAATTCTAAAACTGTGCTTTTCAGACTCAAGGAGGGTTTGAAACGTCAAGACTCGTAAAAATATTGATGTCGAATCTTTTGGCGATTACGGTAATTTATTTTTGTACGATTCGTATAGGAGATTAAAAGCATACCTCTGGAATTATGTCCCTCTGTTGGTCTGTGAACATTATAATAAAAAATTCAATGAGTTATAGCAATGCAGCAAGCACGTATTTAGCACGTAGATTTATCATTATCAATGTAGATTTATCAATGCACGTATTTAGCACGTAGATTTATCCTTAAATTTCAGAATATTTCCGAATTTTTGGTGATATCCATCATTAGGAAGTTTTTCTGTTCAGCCGTCCTTATTTAAACGAATACGATGCTTCAAAAAAAACAAATAACTAGGTAAATGAAATTAAAAATATAAAATCATACTTAGAATTGTGGATGCGTTTGTATTTTATAGGTTCAATTCGTCAAAACAATGACTGTCTGTCAGACTGCACTTGTGAATAATTCAACCAGCGGAAATCACCTCCCCGAAACTTTCAGGTATATTCTCTAATAAATGTATAAGTGTATTATTAACCGCTTGTCGATACCGAATAATAACTAAGGAAAAGCCGAATATCGTACGATCTTTGGCGATTCATCGCTATGATGCGATTAATACATAAATACCAGAAAAAGATTATGTATTTTGGGCATTTTTTACCAGTCGATTGATACTAAAATTTGACTTAAAATTAAATTTTATTTTCAGTTGATCAAAAAGTTGGCATCCAAAATATCTAATCGATTAGTTTCACGAATCTATAAAGAACAAAACGTGCTCGCACAAAAAAAAAAGTAAAGAGCTATATGAACGAAATTTTTAACATGTATTATTTATCATCATAATTGTATATTTTTGTCAAATTTCAGAACCAATCTGCCAAACGATTGACCGTCCAATGATTCCAATGACCATTCAATACAAATATAAACAGAAAGACTGAAAGGTTAAGAAAATAAACAAAGGACTTTTTATGCAGTCTTTTCACCAAAATTGTATAACTGTAAGTCATATCACTGACTATCCGACCCTCCCGGAGGCTCACGGATAAAAAAAACTGTATGACCGGACTGCCGCAACAGCAACACTGGCGGGAACTGTGGTTGAGTCCTAAGGGCCATCACCGGCCACGGTATAACATTTCCCGAAGGAAGTACGTCCCGTCATCAATGGGAGGAGCCAGATCCCCCACCTTTTCGTGTACCCTCAGGGGTGGCGAGATCCAACCACCATACCGGAAGCATCTCATCCTCATTTCGAAGTGCCCCCGGGGGTTATTGTGTAACTGTAATCATTTTTTGGATCCAATAGGAAAAAAGGAAATCTCAAAATCTTAACCTAGTTTCCTTTACTGTACTGTGATATCTGGCAACATCGCAACGTGCATGTTCTACCTTTTTTGCCATTATTTTTTATAAAAGCCTTATCTTTTTTAGTTATTCACCAATACAATAACTCAATTTATTTAGTGCTATCAGTGTAGTCTTCAAGACTGGATGGAATAAAAAATATATCTGCCCTTAGGGTCTGCTTTACTATTGGATGCAGAATCACAATTTCTGTTTTAGTGTCCAGCAACTCAGATTTTTTTTTTATGTTTAAATTGACTGCTTTATCAGTGTGCAAATAAAGCTAAGTATGAATAAAATTTAGTAATAGGATCGTAAACTTACCATTTTATTTACATTTTATAATGTTTAATTGTAGCAAAGGTTAATGAGAAGAGATTTGCAAATTTCGCATATTCATATTATTCTCATTTCAGTTGAAGATTTTTTGCTAATATTTTCTTTCGGCATTTTTCTTTTAATTTTATATTTGGCTTTGCTGTCTTTTTGTTAGGGAATCAACATTTTTTTAATCAGGTTTTAGTGATTAACTTCTGATTAAACTGTTCGTGAACATAATGTATAGAGAAGATCAAATTTCAATGAAACAAAACTTCTTATTTTATTATATAGTTACATTTAAAGTACTCTGCAAATAATATTTTTAATTAAGTACTCTGCCATAGTGCATGAGATTTTCTGCCACAACTTTCGTTAGTTAATTTATGACAAACAGATCCTACATATTTTTAGTAGAATAACAGCCGATTCTGACGGGCACATGTTCTAATTTTTATAAAGATAACTCTGTTTTTTTTAACATATGATTGTTTTTTTATTAAATTCATATTTCGTTGATTCCTTTGCAATGAATTAAATATGCAGTAGACGCACAATATGGTGGGTTGTCTTCAAGTGTTATATCTACTCTTCGATACAGTCTCTACAGTGGTATCTAAGAATAAAGGAAACATTGGAATATTTGTATAATAATAATTATATCCTCAGACGCACTAAACGCGAAGAATTGCATTAGAAAGTCGAAGGGAGAACAGCTCCTGAGGATATTTACTAAGCTTTAGCCTCAAGTCTAAAATGTTAAAAATATCGTTTTTAAACTGCATTAGAAGAATTATTTAACTCTTTAAACTTCATCGATAAAGATTTATATCTATTGAATAATTTTGAATAACAATAAAATACATTTTTAAAGAAAAAAACCTAGTAGAAGTTCCGAACTTTATTAATGACACTTCATAGAACTTCTCCTCGGTCTGTTTCAATGGCAAAACGCATTGTTAAGAGCTTAGAAATATTCGCATAAGTTTGAATGGTAAATATTCAGTCTATCTGTGTCAACTTAACCCCTTCAACGAAATTACTGTGGCGCATATCATAACTCAACCAGACGACACTAAATTCCCTTCTAATTAACATGTCAGAGGTGGGTATAAAGCGTCGCGTGACTCGGCTACATGAATTTAGCTTTAAAATTATTAAAGCAAACACTCCGCGTGCAATATTCAAATTCTGTAACTTAATTCTCAATGCATCCATCCTAAAATAGGCGTTTCTCTTCAAAATTCAATCCCGTTATGAAAATCAGATTCACGCCTATAACCCAAACTCTAATAATATTTCAAGGATAAGAAACCGGCGTGAAATTAGTAATTTAGTTCGAAATTAATATATTTGGTTGTCAACATTTTTTTTTTTATTTCTTAGAAATTATAGCTTGACATTTATCACAGATTGACAATGAAATATAGAAAAATTTTCTTAAAAAAGAGTTTATGCTAAAAGTCCGTGCTTTGTCATATTTTTAAAAGGTCAGACATGTTTCCTGCGGTTAAAGTAGTTTTGTTTTAGAAGTGAATGAATATATCTATATTAACTTTGTTATTTGATAGAAATTTTATTAATTTTATGCTTTGAACTGCAAAAATTTTTAACATCCTACTCATTAAAATTTAAAAAGATGTCCCAATGCTGCCAAGACATTTACTAGATACTTGGCATTGTTCTATAAAGACAGAAAGCTTTTGTTAGAGCCCCTGCTTTGCCAGATGTGTTAACTTTTGTTAAAATCATTTCCTTTCTAGAAGCTGGTGAATTCATTTAAATTAATATTTAATTAGAATAATTCAATTATTATTTTTTAATATGAGACGAAAAAATAGTTTGAAGGTTTAATTAACCCTTTCTAGGGCCGTGGGAAGTATGCTTCCCACCAAATTTATCAATCTTTGCATGAATTTATGTAGGTTGGTATAAGTTCTGACAAATTTTTTTTAGAAAGACAGAAACTTAGATGCTTTAGTTCTTTATTTTACACAAAATGATGTGTCTTGATTTAATACTTAATTATTAATTAACCAAATTAATTAATTAATCAAATTAAATTTATCTTATAAGCTAAATGAATCCCTTTTCTTATTCTAATTTCAAGCCTAAAAATATTTTAACATAATATGATTAGAAAAAAAATGGCCCTTTAAAGGGTTAACTTATTTCTAATATATAAAAGAAGTGAAAATATCATTCTAACAAACATTTGTGATAGTACTGCACGAATTTACTACTATAGTTATTAGAGTATCAATTTTGCGCATAATAATCACGAATTGAACATAATTTGTGATTTATTAATCTATCATTAAACGATCTGAATCCCACTCAACGGCGAATTTAGAGTTAGTTCAAGTGGCTTGACATCAAATCCGTATTTTCCATGGAAATATAAAAAAATTGGAGGCGATTATTTAATTTTTGATATTCACTTTCTAATTATTTTATACTTTGCCAACTTTGCAATTTTGAGTGAACACTTCATTACTTATCTAAAGGAAGAGCATTAGTTATAAAGCATTTTTTTTTTTCGCTTTCAGCTGGTAAACTTTCTGTTAAAGGAAATATTTGGAATAATGTTGAGTTTTTAATATTTTATACATCAAAGAACTCAAACTTTTAAGAAGATAAATTTATAAAAATTCATATTTGGGTTCAGAATATGCATAATTTTATTTGGATTATTATCTAATGAAAAAAATTCAATCGGTTTTATTCATTTACTGATTCAAAACTACTGGAAATTCACTAACATACAAAATTAAAATTCTGATTCAGAGAAAATTTTGAAGAGTACTCTATGTTTGTTAACCACGCCAAAGTTAGGACATGGTTCCCGATACTGACTCTGATTCAGGGAAAACTGAGACACCTTTGCGTTTTCACTTGGCGTAACCCCATTATAAATTCTAACCTCTATTTATATTCAACTGGCATGCAAGTTTTTGAAAAAAGGGCTGGTTAAAATTACAAGCAGGATGAAACCAAGATTTTCTTTCCTCGGGCCTGCCTTTCTTTAATCTGCCAATCCACTGAAAACCTCCAAAATTATCTTAATATTGCTGCTACCTCCAAATTATCTAAATGTTATTATTACTTCCAAATTATCTTAATGTTATTATTACTTCCAAATTATCTTAATGTTATTATTACTTTCAAATTATCTTAATGTTATTATTACTTCCAAATTATCTTAATGTTATTATTACTTCCAAATTATCTTAATGTTATTATTACTTCCAAATTATCTTAATGTTATTATTACTTCCAAATTATCTTAATGTTATTATTACTTTCAAATTATCTTAATGTTATTATTACTTCCAAATTATCTTAATGTTATTATTACTTCCAAATTATCTTAATGTTATTATTACTTCCAAATTATCTTAATGTTATTATTACTTCCAAATTATCTTAATGTTATTATTACTTCCAAATTATCTTAATGTTATTATTACTTCCAAATTATCTTAATGTTATTATTACTTTCAAATTATCTTAATGTTATTATTACTTCCAAATTATCTTAATGTTATTATTACTTCCAAATTATCTTAATGTTATTATTACTTCCAAATTATCTTAATGTTATTATTACTTTCAAATTATCTTAATGTTATTATTACTTCCAAATTATCTTAATGTTATTATTACTTTCAAATTATCTTAATGTTATTATTACTTCCAAATTATCTTAATGTTATTATTACTTCCAAATTATCTTAATGTTATTATTACTTCCAAATTACCCGAATGTTTCTGCTACTTCCAAATTAATATCGTTGCTTTTACTAAATAATAATTTAAAATCTTAATGACTAGTTCGTACCGAATGATTTAATATGTATAAAGAATATAAATAGAGAAACACGGCAAGAAGAAATTTTATTTCGTCGCAACGAACATTTATCCTCAAAATTCAGTAGAAATTTGAAAGAAACTTTATTTATTATCTACAAAATATTTGAAAGGGATTTAAAGTCTAGATAATAGGAAATGAAACGAATTGTTTTTCGATGAAATTCTAAGTTCTTTGCCAAACTTTTATTTTCCAAGAATTTCTTATTTGACATCTTTTTCATTTGTTCTAGGAATAGGGATGGCAATTTTCGAAGAAAGATTTTTCTTAAATTCCTGTTACAGATAATCTCTCTGTTTGTCAGGCTCTAAAATAACAAGAAAAGGGTTAGGAAAATAATTGGGAAAACTAAATTATAATGTATTGACAATAGCTACATTTTCTTATTCAATGGAATATGAAATATTTAGTTAAAAGGTCCTAGTTAGTGGTGATTCAAAAAGCGGGAATGGAGAAAAATAAGCATATAAAAAAACTCATGAAGTATTATTGTTTTACTAATAGTAACCTTTACTTCACAGGAGAATAGATTATTTCTTTGTTAAAAAGAATAATAATAAAATGTATTCCAGAATGTTAGTGAGCAGGAAAAAAAAGGTCTTTTTTCAACGGGCATGTGGTAATGCCAAGTACCTACCGGATTGTTCCATATTTTTTTCTTATTTTTTACATGAAATTAAAATGAAACAAGTTATTAAATTACACATTATTCTACTTTTTCAGCTTCTCTCCTTCTATTTGATTTTATTTCTCCCAAATATGTCTACTGAAACTTTGAATAAGACGCAATTTTTTTTGTGTGTGTGTGTTTGCAATATGTAGATTTAAAAAACTGATTATATGATATATTACTATACATTTATGTTCCTATAAGAGAGAAAATAAGACCGTATGATCATTAAGCATTATTCTATCATAAAGTATTTTTCTGTTTTTTTATATTTTTGGTGACATCTCCAGCTAAAACTAATTAACGGAATGAAACAAAAATTTTTATAAAGAATATGCAACGATGATAATTGGAAAAACAATTCCGGAAAACAATTTACACGAGATTTCCTTGTATACTCTCTAATAAATGTACTTTTGTTTTATTAACTATTTTTGCATGTTATTAACTATTGTTTTATTAACTATTTTTGCATGTTATTAACTATTTTTGCATGTTATTAACTATTTTTGCATGTTATTAACTATTGTTTTATTAACTATTTTTGCATGTTATTAACTATTTTTGCATGTTATTAACTATTGTTTTATTAACTATTTTTGCATGTTATTAACTATTGTTTTATTAACTATTTTTGCATGTTATTAGCTATTGTTTTATTAACTATTTTTGCATGTTATTAGCTATTGTTTTATTAACTATTTTGCTATTATTTGTGCATGCCATTGACGAACTAAAGTTATAAAAGAGTCTAATATCGTGCGATTTTTTGTGATAAATTTCTAGAATGAGTTATTACACAAACAACAGGATGCCAAATGTGCATTTTGGACTTTCTTTTTCCAACCAACTGAAACCAAAATTTTACATGGAACTACTATTTAGTCACAAAATTACATACCAAATTTCATATATCTATTTATGCTATCGCGTTTACATGCTTGTGAAAATACAGACCGAAAGATGGCCAAATACTTGGCAGATTTATTTCCAAAATTGATAGGTGTGTACATTATAGATTTTTAATTTGTGTACCAGATTTTATTGATCTAGCTTTTTCCGTTTTGTACATATCGTGTTAACTTATATTCTGACAGACGGACAGATAGGCTTCCTCTGAATGGATTTCGTTCAAAATTTGGCAAAAAACTACAAACTTGGTTTAGAGGCCATGCACCAAATTTCATTTGTCCAGATTAAACCGTTCTTTAAATTATGGTATTCAGATAGGCAGAATCCTAAAAATGTATTTTTCGAATTCAGAAAAGTCAGAAATGGGAGTATTCGACAAAATCTAAAGTTTGAATTATTTGACAATGACATTTCTTTCTCTTTGTATTCTTCGAATCTGGAAAATAAAAAAATGTAAGAAAGTGATAGATGAGGCTTTGAAAATCTAGAAAAGAAGATGGCTCAATATTTACAATGAATTCATAGAAAATGACGTGCAAAGTTTCATTAATGTTCAAGTGATAAAAAAAGTATAGATTTAAAAAGTTGCAAGAAATAATATTTTTCTAATCAACATTAGAGTTCCTGGCCCAGTGCAGCATTTTCAAAGTGTTTATCTTCGCTCGGTATAAGAGAATGCATCAAAGACTGTTTTTTATTTATCATATTTTTGTTCTAAACAATTTAAAGAATCATATTTATGTTATTTGAGTCAATAAAGTACTGTAAAATTACAAATTCTAAATTTTTACAGTCTTTTTAACCATATTGAATATAATATTCTTGATACAGTAATGTTTTAAAAAACAAAGTCCCACTCTTCTTCGACCAAAACTTACCAAATTATGAAACTTTAAATTTCATTATTTTTAGTCAATCAGCGGTCGCCTTGAGCAAACATCGACCACTGTTTCCTAACTCTGCCAGTTTTACACGCCAAATATAACTTTCCTTTGTTTAAAATGTCTGTTTATATAGAATATTTAGCTAAATATGACTAATAATACTAAGGGACTGTATACAAATTCGAACTTTATTATTTTTTCTGATGTATATTTGTTGGCTCATGTACTATAATAAGTCATATCACTGACTCTCTGACTCGCCCGAAGGCACACGGATAAAGAGACTGAATGACCGGACCGCCGCAACGGCAACACTGGCGGGAACTATAGTTGATTCCTAAGGGCCATCACTGGCCACGGTACAACCCTTCCCGAAGGAAGTACGTCCCGTCATCGATGGGAGGAGCCAGATCCCCCACCTTTTTGTGTACCCTCCAGGGTGGCGAGATCCAACCACCATACTGGAAGCATCTCATCCTCATTTCGAGGTGCCCTCCGCAGGGTTAAGCTCATGGGGCATAAAATATAATTCTTTATTTCATTTAAACCATCATTCCAAATTGAAGTTTATACCTATTCTGAAGGTTTAGAAATTAGCTAGTGAATAACAATTAGAGATGCCACTTTATATATTCAAAGGATTTTGATTAATGAAGTTTTTTTGTGCGTGCGTGTGTGTTTTGTCAATCACGGAAATATTCACTCTAGAGCTTACGTTGAATGATTTACAGCAGCTGAAATGCTACATCTTCTTAATTATAGATACACCACGTAACACTGTATTCTCAGTTAATTAGCATTATAGAAATGACTTCTATATCTTATATTGAAATGCATTAATTTACCTTTAGAGTTATGAAAGTAAATCTACTGCGTTTACTTAAAACTTTGTATAGTAATTCTTCTTAATAAGAATACCTCTTCTAACTTCTTCTAATCAATCTATGATAATCATCTTATTTACTCACAATAGTAGGAGTAGGAGGATCCATCAAAATGTAATATGGATAGAATATTTTTTTTTCTTAAATCCTCGTGAATTTTGAGCTGTTAACTCCATTTCCGTTTTCTGAAGAGCATGAACAGTTTGACATTTATTGAAATGTTGTATGACTGCTTGTCAAATGTTTTGGAAAAAGAGTTTTTATAATTCACTTTATGTTTCCACAAGAATTTTAATGCTTGTGTTGAAAGATGATTAGAAAAAAAAATATATATATATTTATTTCAATTTGTAACCTTCCATACTTAGATATTATTTAGCTATTTCTTTATGGTAGAATATTGTAAATTTGACGCTCAGAGACAGCAGACAAAATTTGATTTATCTTTAAATTCCGATTCAGAATAATGGACTAGAAAAATAATTTCAGAAAAAAAAAGAATAATTTTCAAAATAAATATGGCTGTAGGCATGTTTTAATACTTAGCGGCTTTAAAAATTAAATATAATTAATAAAAAAAACTGTAAGTAATATTAATAAATAAAACGATTAATAATTATACTGAAAATTTTGAATCATTAAAAAGTGGCAATATCAATAAATAATTGAATAATTTGAATAAGCATACAATATATAAAACTTTGAATACAACAAATACTCTATAAAATTTAAAAATAAGCAATACACTTATCTCTCAATGTGTGCAAAATTTCTAAAAATGTAAGAATTTTTTAATACATTTTTTTTTTTACTTAATACATTGTACAGTAAAGTTTTCCAATGAATAATGGGATTTAAAATTCATCCCTTTAGAATATCTGAAAATACATGATATGGACAAACTTTAGCTCAGAAATCAATGCAGTATTCGAATTATGAACAATATTTAAATATTATTTTAATAAAAAAATTCTGGAGAATAGAGAAAAATTCACATTATTGCGAATTTGAATTTGAAAAAATTCAAATTAACCAAGCTCCATTGTATAATAGGATGCCAATATATATTTGATTTTGCAAAATGGAAAAATAATTATTTTAGAAACTTAAAAATTCAATTTATATAAATTTAAATATGATGCCCTGAGTTAAAGAAACCCCTGTATTTCACATCATTTTTATTGTATTTTCAATTGAAGATCTCTTTAATCAGGTCTAAATAGCTATTTTGTCAATTAAAATATCCACTCATGGCCATTACAGCAAGAGAGGCACTCAATTGTAATGCAGAAAACAGCAGAGTAAAAGCAAATTATTTCAGTTTAAACAGAATATTTTATTAAGATCCCTCTACTTATTACGCATTAATAATAAGGACCCGTTTTAAATATGAAATCAAGTCAATTCTTTCCAACTGTCAAAACAATTTGGAAAATTAAAATGGATTAAATTTGAGCCCTGGATAGCTTTATGGTAAAAAGGTTTATCGCATAATTATATGATGGACGATCGTAAAGAAAGAAAGATGCAGTTCCTTTTAGCTAATGTGGTCCAAACATGGTCTCAGACTAATCAGAAGGATCTCAAGACTCTGAAAGTTTGCTTCAAATAAGAAGAGAATCCAGGATTTGAATTAAATATCCCAGATCTCACATTAAGAAGCCAGATTTTCCCATTAAAAGATTCATTGAAAGAAAGGAAAATCCCATTCCAATTGCTCCTTAGTGTGGAATTTGTTTTCCTAAAATGATCATAATACTCTGATGAGTTTTGATTGTCTCCATTTTCATTTATTTTCTCCAAATTGATGAAGTTGACCTATTTTGATTTTAGAGTATCAAATTATTCTGTTTTTCACATCAGGAAAATGTTGCTTTAAAATTGATAAGCTTGACTATTAATATCAATGCAAAATTTCGTACAAAAGGTAGGTAGTTACTGAAGAACTCTTTCTTATTTTTCATAAAAATTTAAATTTTTCTAAATTTAACAAATAATACTTAATCAGACTCAATAATCGTCAACTTTGAAACAAAATGTATTAAATTTATAAACTCACACAAATATTAGAAAAATAATAAATTTTAGATAATATTGCCACATTGAAAAGAAGCAGTCGACTCTCCATAGCCGAATGGTCATCACACTGATTTCGTAATCAAGAGATCATGGGTTCGAATCCCTCAAGCGACAATACGATTCACTATGTGTGTAAAAGTTCATTTAATTCCTTGATTTATATTCTCCTTTATTTCGTGTTCCAGAAGATTCTGGTCTTTTCTTTAGTTTACCAGATAAGTGCTCTGGATTTTTCTTACTGTCTACAGAAAAGTATTCTGAAACTTGCCCTGTTGGTATAAAAGCCAAAGATCTCTTAGTCACGGTGTTCCGATTTTCAGAGTTGTGCAGAGCTTGTACTTCGCTCCTTGAGTTGAGTTAATAAATTGGTTTAGCTTTACTTCCTGTGTGTCATTAAGTTCCACGTTAAAATACCTATGTGACAATATTTGTTACTTCTCTTTATATCCTTCTGATTATTTTAAATTTCATTTTTGTAATTTTTTTTAATAATTGCCTGTTTCAATGAATCTGGGTTTTTTAGATTTTACTTATTCAGTTACCTCATTTTTTCTTTTCAATAGGGATACCACATTGCGCACCAGTTTTCTATGGTGTCTCAGATTGAAATTTGGAATTTGCTGTCATTTTATTTTCACAATCTAGAAGATAATAAATTCATGAATTAAAGCTATATTCTGTTTATGTCGACAATGTAGCATGGCTCTGGTTTCTAACTTAGAAGATCCCTTTTATGATAGTTGAAACAACTATTTTTTTATTTTCGATAAATAGGTCGTTTTAAATTCCCGAAAATGACTGAAATGTCTATTCCGAGTAAATAAAATGAGTCACAGACAAGGTATTGTATGAAGAGTATCAGTTCTCACTAGAGGAGAAAATCAGTCTCATGCCAAAATTATAATATCAAAATATGTGATAGGTTCTCAGAGAAATTTACTTGTGGATATTACCGACTTTACCGAGATACTTTCCATGAAAATCAAGTGTATTTTTTATGGTCTAAAAGAATTGATGATCCTTGCTTGTTTTTAGAATCTTTAAACTTTCATCTTAAACTGAATGCACTGACTCTATAATGGTATGAGTTACATTTTGGCTCAACTAGCGTATATCCTTAAACTTTTTCAATGATCCTCAAGCTTCTCAGTATTACATGTAACATTGGTGGACAATAAGTTAAGGGTGGCTCATAGAACTTGATCACTCTTTATCTTTAAACTTGCTCAGCAGTTACCAAACAGTTCAGCATGGTATTTAGCCATGGAAAGAGGATTCATTAACTTTTGATAAAGGCTAGTCCATAAGAAGTGGCAATCATGTATCTTTAAACTTGCTCAGCAGTTACCAAACAGTTCAGCATGATATCTAGGCATGAGAAGGGGATTCATTAACTTTTGATTAAGGCTAGTCCATAACGCGTGGCACCCATATATCTTCAAACTTGCCCAGAAGTTACCAAGCAATAGAACAAGATACATGAAATAGGAAAACGATGAATTGCACTTTGTTTAAATATGGACATCATGTGAACTTTAGTAAAATAATCAGTCAATCCACATTGCACGCATTATGAAAGATTTTTTTTTAAATCTGTGACCAAATATAACTGCCTACTAGTAAATAGACAAGAGCTAAAGTTGATGAAGAACTTCAATGAAAATTTGATCAGTTCTAGAAAATTATAGTCAAAATTCTTTCCTTGATAGTTTTCTATCCTAAACCGAATTACATGTCAAACAAAAGTTTACATCTTAGAAACTTTCAAATTGAAGGGAAAATATGTAACATGAATCACGCGATGTCATTCTCCTCATATTTGCGTGTTTCCATAACTGCTTGCAAAAATTCTTAAGTGTCTAAACTTTTGAGATTCATCCCCAAAGGGGAAGTATAGCCAGCCACAAAGTGAGAAGTTAATGTAACAAGTTATATTAAATCTGAGAATTTAGAAAACATTGTATTCGTATAATGGATTCATGTTGTCTTAACAAAGCATACATTTTTATTTTATGCGCTAACTTTTTAATAAAAAATTATTATTCTCAATCATTTTAAAAAAAATAGTTTTCACCGTCTTTTTTTCAATGAAAATTGTATATTTTTTGAAAAAAAAAGCTAAAAGTGATGCATTGGAACATGTACGTCACTGCTAAATAGCAGAAATCAAGTTATGTGTAGATTATCTATACAATTTATCCCACCCAGAGGGCACTTCATAAATGAGGATGAGAAGCTTCAGGTATGGTGGTTGGTTCTCGCCACCCTGATGGCCCTTAGGACTCAACAACAGTTCTCGCCAGTGCTACTGTTGAGGCGGTTCGGTCATTCAGATTTTTCCGTGTGCCTTCGGGTTAAATAGTTAAATTTCGTAACATTCCGAGAAATAAATGACTCAGAAAACAAAACATATAATTCTTCATATCATTTAAAGCATTTTTCCAACTAGAACTATATGCCTACCCCTAACTGCTTAGAATTTAGCTATTGGGTCACGATAAGATTGTCTCTCTCTCTCACACACACATAATCACTTGTGTGTGTGTATGTAAACATATTTTAGTAGATGCTTGGCCGAGAAGAAGAAACTATTGGAATTTTAACTTCGATTTACTTCATCACCCCGGTAGGCATAATTTGTACAAAGAAAAAGTGGTAAGAAATGCGTCCGTCTACATCCCGCACTTATCGATTTAGGAAAAGGAATCTTAGGAATCTATAAAAGAATGCTATAAGCAATAGGTTTTTATCTCTTCGCTCTTAGCGTAAGAACATGCTGAATTCATCGGTTTTCCATAGCGCGTGCAGAATTAATTAAATAATAAAGTGATAATTGGAGCAGGAAATAAGAGAACCTTTTAAAATTATATTAATTTGTACTAAGTTAAGATGAAATTGAAGAAATTAATTCGAATTTAAATTTGCTTCAGAGACTTGTTACACATATACATGCTCAATCAACAGAAGGGGTTTCATGAGTTTATAATTATATTTAGATGAAAATATTAAATTTAATCAACTGAAAAATAGACTACACTTTTATTCCATGTAGCGCAAATAATGAATTCAATATAAAAATAAACAATTTGTTTGTAAAATATACTGATAGTTGTTATAACGTACTAATGTTAAATTTGAAAAATTAATCGGGAAGCCAACCACTGAGCATAAACCCTTTAGAAAGAGGAAGGAAAGACAAATAAAAAAGGAACAAGATAAGAATGACAAACTTTTACATCTTAGTTGTTCAGAATGAATTAACATGAATACTGCATGGGCAAAGCTTAGAAATAAATTACACTCTCAACTTTGAAATTTAATTATTTTAGCTAAGTTGAGTAGATTTTCTTCATAAATATTATACCATTCTATCGCATTTCACTTTACTGAGTTCTTCTATAAGTATGTGGGAGAATATGGATAGAATAACATCTTCCTATATGTTTGAATAAAAATATTATGATAGAGTCTAAATCAGGAATCATCTTTCTGATAAACCACATGTGGTCTAAAAGCTTATTTTGATTAGATTAGTGAAAAATTAAAAAATTTCATGAGGTGTATTGGAAATCATGACTGCATAACGACGGAAATACCCAAGTTAAACCCCCACCTTATACATAGTTGTTTTCACATTTAACGCTGTCTTGCATATTTAGAAATATTTGCACAAAGATGACCAAATAATATCACATAGGTAGGCGTCGCAAGGAGGGGAAACTGATGACACCTCTTCTTTGTAAATATTTTATCTTTTTTGACTAAGAGTTGTTGTTATTGTCAAATAATTTTCGATACCTATTTATTTAAATTAAATCAATTTGATTAAAATTACTTTTAAAAGTAAACTTTCGTTTAGTGCTGGATTACAGTTTGGTATTGTAAATAACATTGAAACTTGAAATCAATTTGTTTAAAAATTCACCACCAGATGGCGCCTTTTTTTAAATTAACATTTGACTGAATTAATATGTTAACTTGTAACTGAGTTTCTGAAATACTAAAGTAATATATTGGCATCAGAAACAAAACTATGAATTTTGGCTCCGATGTTCACCAGAATAGCTTATGCTGCATTATTCGGTGGAATCGCGTTTTGAACCTGAAAATTCTCCGGTCTCGAAATCAAGACCGTACCATCAGGCCACTGTAGAGAGAACCGATTATGCATTTTAGACAGTTTCTGGGCTACTGAACTGTCCTATTAGCCCGAAATTCCCACTAATATTGCTTCGATATCTCCACGATATTTTACGATATTATGTAATTAATACAAAGTGTAAAGGATATAATAAATACAAAATCATATCTTAAGACAAATCTAAGTTATTGTGACTACAGATGTATAATTATACATGCATAGTCACAATGATGGTTTTCTATTTCTCCTTCTAAACGGCTGAGCTGAATTCAATCAATTTTGCACCCTTATTCCTGAAGGCAAAAGAATGAACATCATCAACTTTTCGAAGTGCAAAAGTTAAATATATATTTAATTATTCGGGCATTAACCAAAATTTTGCCATTTTTCTGCAATAACTTCGAAGAAAATTATCTTACAAAAAAATATTTTAATGCTAACTTAAAATTTAAAATTCTTCCTTTTCATTAATACCTAATTTCCGAATGGGCAGTTTTTTTCTTCGATTGTTATTATTTCTTTTATATTTTAATGCGGATGATTTTGTAATAAGGTAGTGGTAAAATTTCGGCCAACTCTACCACTATTTTTTTTTTTTTTTTTTTTTGAAAATTTTTGTTTAAAATCGTTTGAAAATTTTGTTGCTAGTTTAAAGTAGTTGTTTAGTAGTGCCTAAAAGAATCGAGAGAAAAAAAACTGATATACCCTTCTTGAATCAATTACAAGTTACAGAGACCAAATGGCAGTCAATCAAGTGGTTTGAAATAATAAAAGGATTGTGTGCATTATAATAATTTATACAAAACTACTTTTATACAATCAAAAATGACATGAAAGCATTTTAATTTTGAGCAACTCTGGGCATATCAATTAGTATTTTCGAAATACAAAGAATTATGTATATAAATCTGCAGTTATAAATCAATATATTCAAATTTATTTATCTAGCTAGTTGTGTTTTTGAGTAATCTCGTTCGTATGTATAAGGGTGGACAGACAGAAGAATCAATTAGTATTTTACAAAAAATTATGTATATAAATCTGCAGTAATAAATCTATATTTTCAAATTTATTTATCTAGCTAATTGTGTTTTTGAGTAATCTCGTTCGTATGTATAAGGGTGGACAGACAGAAGAATCAATTAGTATTTTACAAAAAATTATGTATATAAATCTGCAGTTATAAATCTATATATTCAAATTTATTTATCTAGCTAGTTGTGTTTTTGAGTAATCTCGTTCGTATGTATAAGGGTGGACAGACAGAAGAATCAATTAGTATTTTACAAAAAATTATGTATATAAATCTGCAGTTATAAATCTATATATTCAAATTTATTTATCTAGCTAGTTGTGTTTTTGAGTAATCTCGTTCTTATGTATAAGGGTGGACAGACAGAAGAATCAATTAGTATTTTACAAAAAATTATGTATATAAATCTGCAGTTATAAATCTATATATTCAAATTTATTTATCTAGCTAGTTGTGTTTTTGAGTAATCTCGTTCGTATGTATAAGGGTGGACAGACAGAAGAATCAATTAGTATTTTACAAAAAATTATGTATATAAATCTGCAGTTATAAATCTATATATTCAAATTTATTTATCTAGCTAGTTGTGTTTTTGAGTAATCTCGTTCGTATGTATAAGGGTGGACAGACAGAAGAATCAATTAGTATTTTACAAAAAATTATGTATATAAATCTGCAGTTATAAATCTATATATTCAAATTTATTTATCTAGCTAGTTGTGTTTTTGAGTAATCTCGTTCGTATGTATAAGGGTGGACAGACAGAAGAATCAATTAGTATTTTACAAAAAATTATGTATATAAATCTGCAGTTATAAATCTATATATTCAAATTTATTTATCTAGCTAGTTGTGTTTTTGAGTAATCTCGTTCGTATGTATAAGGGTGGACAGACAGAAGAATCAATTAGTATTTTACAAAAAATTATGTATATAAATCTGCAGTTATAAATCTATATATTCAAATTTATTTATCTAGCTAGTTGTGTTTTTGAGTAATCTCGTTCGTATGTATAAGGGTGGACAGACAGAAGAATCAATTAGTATTTTACAAAAAATTATGTATATAAATCTGCAGTTATAAATCTATATATTCAAATTTATTTATCTAGCTAGTTGTGTTTTTGAGTAATCTCGTTCGTATGTATAAGGGTGGACAGACAGAAGAATCAATTAGTATTTTACAAAAAATTATGTATATAAATCTGCAGTTATAAATCTATATATTCAAATTTATTTATCTAGCTAGTTGTGTTTTTGAGTAATCTCGTTCGTATGTATAAGGGTGGACAGACAGAAGAATCAATTAGTATTTTACAAAAAATTATGTATATAAATCTGCAGTTATAAATCTATATATTCAAATTTATTTATCTAGCTAGATGTGTTTTTGAGTAATCTCGTTCGTATGTATAAGGGTGGACAGACAGAAGAATCAATTAGTATTTTACAAAAAATTATGTATATAAATCTGCAGTTATAAATCTATATATTCAAATTTATTTATCTAGCTAGTTGTGTTTTTGAGTAATCTCGTTCGTATGTATAAGGGTGGACAGACAGAAGAATCAATTAGTATTTTACAAAAAATTATGTATATAAATCTGCAGTTATAAATCTATATATTCAAATTTATTTATCTAGCTAGTTGTGTTTTTGAGTAATCTCGTTCGTATGTATAAGGGTGGACAGACAGAAGAATCAATTAGTATTTTACAAAAAATTATGTATATAAATCTGCAGTAATAAATCTATATTTTCAAATTTATTTATCTAGCTAATTGTGTTTTTGAGTAATCTCGTTCGTATGTATAAGGGTGGACAGACAGAAGAATCAATTAGTATTTTACAAAAAATTATGTATATAAATCTGCAGTTATAAATCTATATATTCAAATTTATTTATCTAGCTAGTTGTGTTTTTGAGTAATCTCGTTCGTATGTATAAGGGTGGACAGACAGAAGAATCAATTAGTATTTTACAAAAAATTATGTATATAAATCTGCAGTTATAAATCTATATATTCAAATTTATTTATCTAGCTAGTTGTGTTTTTGAGTAATCTCGTTCGTATGTATAAGGGTGGACAGACAGAAGAATCAATTAGTATTTTACAAAAAATTATGTATATAAATCTGCAGTTATAAATCTATATATTCAAATTTATTTATCTAGCTAGTTGTGTTTTTGAGTAATCTCGTTCGTATGTATAAGGGTGGACAGACAGAAGAATCAATTAGTATTTTACAAAAAATTATGTATATAAATCTGCAGTTATAAATCTATATATTCAAATTTATTTATCTAGCTAGTTGTGTTTTTGAGTAATCTCGTTCGTATGTATAAGGGTGGACAGACAGAAGAATCAATTAGTATTTTACAAAAAATTATGTATATAAATCTGCAGTTATAAATCTATATATTCAAATTTATTTATCTAGCTAGTTGTGTTTTTGAGTAATCTCGTTCGTATGTATAAGGGTGGACAGACAGAAGAATCAATTAGTATTTTACAAAAAATTATGTATATAAATCTGCAGTTATAAATCTATATATTCAAATTTATTTATCTAGCTAGTTGTGTTTTTGAGTAATCTCGTTCGTATGTATAAGGGTGGACAGACAGAAGAATCAATTAGTATTTTACAAAAAATTATGTATATAAATCTGCAGTTATAAATCTATATATTCAAATTTATTTATCTAGCTAGTTGTGTTTTTGAGTAATCTCGTTCGTATGTATAAGGGTGGACAGACAGAAGAATCAATTAGTATTTTACAAAAAATTATGTATATAAATCTGCAGTTATAAATCTATATATTCAAATTTATTTATCTAGCTAGTTGTGTTTTTGAGTAATCTCGTTCGTATGTATAAGGGTGGACAGACAGAAGAATCAATTAGTATTTTACAAAAAATTATGTATATAAATCTGCAGTTATAAATCTATATATTCAAATTTATTTATCTAGCTAGTTGTGTTTTTGAGTAATCTCGTTCGTATGTATAAGGGTGGACAGACAGAAGAATCAATTAGTATTTTACAAAAAATTATGTATATAAATCTGCAGTTATAAATCTATATATTCAAATTTATTTATCTAGCTAGTTGTGTTTTTGAGTAATCTCGTTCGTATGTATAAGGGTGGACAGACAGAAGAATCAATTAGTATTTTACAAAAAATTATGTATATAAATCTGCAGTTATAAATCTATATATTCAAATTTATTTATCTAGCTAGTTGTGTTTTTGAGTAATCTCGTTCGTATGTATAAGGGTGGACAGACAGAAGAATCAATTAGTATTTTACAAAAAATTATGTATATAAATCTGCAGTTATAAATCTATATATTCAAATTTATTTATCTAGCTAGTTGTGTTTTTGAGTAATCTCGTTCGTATGTATAAGGGTGGACAGACAGAAGAATCAATTAGTATTTTACAAAAAATTATGTATATAAATCTGCAGTTATAAATCTATATATTCAAATTTATTTATCTAGCTAGTTGTGTTTTTGAGTAATCTCGTTCGTATGTATAAGGGTGGACAGACAGAAGAATCAATTAGTATTTTACAAAAAATTATGTATATAAATCTGCAGTTATAAATCTATATATTCAAATTTATTTATCTAGCTAGTTGTGTTTTTGAGTAATCTCGTTCGTATGTATAAGGGTGGACAGACAGAAGAATCAATTAGTATTTTACAAAAAATTATGTATATAAATCTGCAGTTATAAATCTATATATTCAAATTTATTTATCTAGCTAGTTGTGTTTTTGAGTAATCTCGTTCGTATGTATAAGGGTGGACAGACAGAAGAATCAATTAGTATTTTACAAAAAATTATGTATATAAATCTGCAGTTATAAATCTATATATTCAAATTTATTTATCTAGCTAGTTGTGTTTTTGAGTAATCTCGTTCGTATGTATAAGGGTGGACAGACAGAAGAATCAATTAGTATTTTACAAAAAATTATGTATATAAATCTGCAGTTATAAATCTATATATTCAAATTTATTTATCTAGCTAGTTGTGTTTTTGAGTAATCTCGTTCGTATGTATAAGGGTGGACAGACAGAAGAATCAATTAGTATTTTACAAAAAATTATGTATATAAATCTGCAGTTATAAATCTATATATTCAAATTTATTTATCTAGCTAGTTGTGTTTTTGAGTAATCTCGTTCGTATGTATAAGGGTGGACAGACAGAAGAATCAATTAGTATTTTACAAAAAATTATGTATATAAATCTGCAGTTATAAATCTATATATTCAAATTTATTTATCTAGCTAGTTGTGTTTTTGAGTAATCTCGTTCGTATGTATAAGGGTGGACAGACAGAAGAATCAATTAGTATTTTACAAAAAATTATGTATATAAATCTGCAGTTATAAATCTATATATTCAAATTTATTTATCTAGCTAGTTGTGTTTTTGAGTAATCTCGTTCGTATGTATAAGGGTGGACAGACAGAAGAATCAATTAGTATTTTACAAAAAATTATGTATATAAATCTGCAGTTATAAATCTATATATTCAAATTTATTTATCTAGCTAGTTGTGTTTTTGAGTAATCTCGTTCGTATGTATAAGGGTGGACAGACAGAAGAATCAATTAGTATTTTACAAAAAATTATGTATATAAATCTGCAGTTATAAATCTATATATTCAAATTTATTTATCTAGCTAGTTGTGTTTTTGAGTAATCTCGTTCGTATGTATAAGGGTGGACAGACAGAAGAATCAATTAGTATTTTACAAAAAATTATGTATATAAATCTGCAGTTATAAATCTATATATTCAAATTTATTTATCTAGCTAGTTGTGTTTTTGAGTAATCTCGTTCGTATGTATAAGGGTGGACAGACAGAAGAATCAATTAGTATTTTACAAAAAATTATGTATATAAATCTGCAGTTATAAATCTATATATTCAAATTTATTTATCTAGCTAGTTGTGTTTTTGAGTAATCTCGTTCGTATGTATAAGGGTGGACAGACAGAAGAATCAATTAGTATTTTACAAAAAATTATGTATATAAATCTGCAGTTATAAATCTATATATTCAAATTTATTTATCTAGCTAGTTGTGTTTTTGAGTAATCTCGTTCGTATGTATAAGGGTGGACAGACAGAAGAATCAATTAGTATTTTACAAAAAATTATGTATATAAATCTGCAGTTATAAATCTATATATTCAAATTTATTTATCTAGCTAGTTGTGTTTTTGAGTAATCTCGTTCGTATGTATAAGGGTGGACAGACAGAAGAATCAATTAGTATTTTACAAAAAATTATGTATATAAATCTGCAGTTATAAATCTATATATTCAAATTTATTTATCTAGCTAGTTGTGTTTTTGAGTAATCTCGTTCGTATGTATAAGGGTGGACAGACAGAAGAATCAATTAGTATTTTACAAAAAATTATGTATATAAATCTGCAGTTATAAATCTATATATTCAAATTTATTTATCTAGCTAGTTGTGTTTTTGAGTAATCTCGTTCGTATGTATAAGGGTGGACAGACAGAAGAATCAATTAGTATTTTACAAAAAATTATGTATATAAATCTGCAGTTATAAATCTATATATTCAAATTTATTTATCTAGCTAGTTGTGTTTTTGAGTAATCTCGTTCGTATGTATAAGGGTGGACAGACAGAAGAATCAATTAGTATTTTACAAAAAATTATGTATATAAATCTGCAGTTATAAATCTATATATTCAAATTTATTTATCTAGCTAGTTGTGTTTTTGAGTAATCTCGTTCGTATGTATAAGGGTGGACAGACAGAAGAATCAATTAGTATTTTACAAAAAATTATGTATATAAATCTGCAGTTATAAATCTATATATTCAAATTTATTTATCTAGCTAGTTGTGTTTTTGAGTAATCTCGTTCGTATGTATAAGGGTGGACAGACAGAAGAATCAATTAGTATTTTACAAAAAATTATGTATATAAATCTGCAGTTATAAATCTATATATTCAAATTTATTTATCTAGCTAGTTGTGTTTTTGAGTAATCTCGTTCGTATGTATAAGGGTGGACAGACAGAAGAATCAATTAGTATTTTACAAAAAATTATGTATATAAATCTGCAGTTATAAATCTATATATTCAAATTTATTTATCTAGCTAGTTGTGTTTTTGAGTAATCTCGTTCGTATGTATAAGGGTGGACAGACAGAAGAATCAATTAGTATTTTACAAAAAATTATGTATATAAATCTGCAGTTATAAATCTATATATTCAAATTTATTTATCTAGCTAGTTGTGTTTTTGAGTAATCTCGTTCGTATGTATAAGGGTGGACAGACAGAAGAATCAATTAGTATTTTACAAAAAATTATGTATATAAATCTGCAGTTATAAATCTATATATTCAAATTTATTTATCTAGCTAGTTGTGTTTTTGAGTAATCTCGTTCGTATGTATAAGGGTGGACAGACAGAAGAATCAATTAGTATTTTACAAAAAATTATGTATATAAATCTGCAGTTATAAATCTATATATTCAAATTTATTTATCTAGCTAGTTGTGTTTTTGAGTAATCTCGTTCGTATGTATAAGGGTGGACAGACAGAAGAATCAATTAGTATTTTACAAAAAATTATGTATATAAATCTGCAGTTATAAATCTATATATTCAAATTTATTTATCTAGCTAGTTGTGTTTTTGAGTAATCTCGTTCGTATGTATAAGGGTGGACAGACAGAAGAATCAATTAGTATTTTACAAAAAATTATGTATATAAATCTGCAGTTATAAATCTATATATTCAAATTTATTTATCTAGCTAGTTGTGTTTTTGAGTAATCTCGTTCGTATGTATAAGGGTGGACAGACAGAAGAATCAATTAGTATTTTACAAAAAATTATGTATATAAATCTGCAGTTATAAATCTATATATTCAAATTTATTTATCTAGCTAGTTGTGTTTTTGAGTAATCTCGTTCGTATGTATAAGGGTGGACAGACAGAAGAATCAATTAGTATTTTACAAAAAATTATGTATATAAATCTGCAGTTATAAATCTATATATTCAAATTTATTTATCTAGCTAGTTGTGTTTTTGAGTAATCTCGTTCGTATGTATAAGGGTGGACAGACAGAAGAATCAATTAGTATTTTACAAAAAATTATGTATATAAATCTGCAGTTATAAATCTATATATTCAAATTTATTTATCTAGCTAGTTGTGTTTTTGAGTAATCTCGTTCGTATGTATAAGGGTGGACAGACAGAAGAATCAATTAGTATTTTACAAAAAATTATGTATATAAATCTGCAGTTATAAATCTATATATTCAAATTTATTTATCTAGCTAGTTGTGTTTTTGAGTAATCTCGTTCGTATGTATAAGGGTGGACAGACAGAAGAATCAATTAGTATTTTACAAAAAATTATGTATATAAATCTGCAGTTATAAATCTATATATTCAAATTTATTTATCTAGCTAGTTGTGTTTTTGAGTAATCTCGTTCGTATGTATAAGGGTGGACAGACAGAAGAATCAATTAGTATTTTACAAAAAATTATGTATATAAATCTGCAGTTATAAATCTATATATTCAAATTTATTTATCTAGCTAGTTGTGTTTTTGAGTAATCTCGTTCGTATGTATAAGGGTGGACAGACAGAAGAATCAATTAGTATTTTACAAAAAATTATGTATATAAATCTGCAGTTATAAATCTATATATTCAAATTTATTTATCTAGCTAGTTGTGTTTTTGAGTAATCTCGTTCGTATGTATAAGGGTGGACAGACAGAAGAATCAATTAGTATTTTACAAAAAATTATGTATATAAATCTGCAGTTATAAATCTATATATTCAAATTTATTTATCTAGCTAGTTGTGTTTTTGAGTAATCTCGTTCGTATGTATAAGGGTGGACAGACAGAAGAATCAATTAGTATTTTACAAAAAATTATGTATATAAATCTGCAGTTATAAATCTATATATTCAAATTTATTTATCTAGCTAGTTGTGTTTTTGAGTAATCTCGTTCGTATGTATAAGGGTGGACAGACAGAAGAATCAATTAGTATTTTACAAAAAATTATGTATATAAATCTGCAGTTATAAATCTATATATTCAAATTTATTTATCTAGCTAGTTGTGTTTTTGAGTAATCTCGTTCGTATGTATAAGGGTGGACAGACAGAAGGAATCAATTAGTATTTTACAAAAAATTATGTATATAAATCTGCAGTTATAAATCTATATATTCAAATTTATTTATCTAGCTAGTTGTGTTTTTGAGTAATCTCGTTCGTATGTATAAGGGTGGACAGACAGAAGAATCAATTAGTATTTTACAAAAAATTATGTATATAAATCTGCAGTTATAAATCTATATATTCAAATTTATTTATCTAGCTAGTTGTGTTTTTGAGTAATCTCGTTCGTATGTATAAGGGTGGACAGACAGAAGAATCAATTAGTATTTTACAAAAAATTATGTATATAAATCTGCAGTTATAAATCTATATATTCAAATTTATTTATCTAGCTAGTTGTGTTTTTGAGTAATCTCGTTCGTATGTATAAGGGTGGACAGACAGAAGAATCAATTAGTATTTTACAAAAAATTATGTATATAAATCTGCAGTTATAAATCTATATATTCAAATTTATTTATCTAGCTAGTTGTGTTTTTGAGTAATCTCGTTCGTATGTATAAGGGTGGACAGACAGAAGAATCAATTAGTATTTTACAAAAAATTATGTATATAAATCTGCAGTTATAAATCTATATATTCAAATTTATTTATCTAGCTAGTTGTGTTTTTGAGTAATCTCGTTCGTATGTATAAGGGTGGACAGACAGAAGAATCAATTAGTATTTTACAAAAAATTATGTATATAAATCTGCAGTTATAAATCTATATATTCAAATTTATTTATCTAGCTAGTTGTGTTTTTGAGTAATCTCGTTCGTATGTATAAGGGTGGACAGACAGAAGAATCAATTAGTATTTTACAAAAAATTATGTATATAAATCTGCAGTTATAAATCTATATATTCAAATTTATTTATCTAGCTAGTTGTGTTTTTGAGTAATCTCGTTCGTATGTATAAGGGTGGACAGACAGAAGAATCAATTAGTATTTTACAAAAAATTATGTATATAAATCTGCAGTTATAAATCTATATATTCAAATTTATTTATCTAGCTAGTTGTGTTTTTGAGTAATCTCGTTCGTATGTATAAGGGTGGACAGACAGAAGAATCAATTAGTATTTTACAAAAAATTATGTATATAAATCTGCAGTAATAAATCTATATATTCAAATTTATTTATCTAGCTAGTTGTGTTTTTGAGTAATCTCGTTCGTATGTATAAGGGTGGACAGACAGAAGAATCAATTAGTATTTTACAAAAAATTATGTATATAAATCTGCAGTTATAAATCTATATATTCAAATTTATTTATCTAGCTAGTTGTGTTTTTGAGTAATCTCGTTCGTATGTATAAGGGTGGACAGACAGAAGAATCAATTAGTATTTTACAAAAAATTATGTATATAAATCTGCAGTAATAAATCTATATTTTCAAATTTATTTATCTAGCTAGTTGTGTTTTTGAGTAATCTCGTTCGTATGTATAAGGGTGGACAGACAGAAGAATCAATTAGTATTTTACAAAAAATTATGTATATAAATCTGCAGTTATAAATCTATATATTCAAATTTATTTATCTAGCTAGTTGTGTTTTTGAGTAATCTCGTTCGTATGTATAAGGGTGGACAGACAGAAGAATCAATTAGTATTTTACAAAAAATTATGTATATAAATCTGCAGTAATAAATCTATATTTTCAAATTTATTTATCTAGCTAATTGTGTTTTTTAGTAATCTCGTTCGTATGTATAAGGGTGGACAGACAGAAGAATCAATTAGTATTTTACAAAAAATTATGTATATAAATCTGCAGTAATAAATCTATATTTTCAAATTTATTTATCTAGCTAGTTGTGTTTTTGAGTAATCTCGTTCGTATGTATAAGGGTGGACAGACAGAATAATCAATTAGTATTTTACAAAAAAATATGTATATAAATCTGCAGTAATAAATCTATATTTTCAAATTTATTTATCTAGCTAGTTGTGTTTTTGAGTAATCTCGTTCGTATGTATAAGGGTGGACAGACAGAAGAATCAATTAGTATTTTACAAAAAATTATGTATATAAATCTGCAGTTATAAATCTATATATTCAAATTTATTTATCTAGCTAGTTGTGTTTTTGAGTAATCTCGTTCGTATGTATAAGGGTGGACAGACAGAAGAATCAATTAGTATTTTACAAAAAATTATGTATATAAATCTGCAGTAATAAATCTATATTTTCAAATTTATTTATCTAGCTAGTTGTGTTTTTGAGTAATCTCGTTCGTATGTATAAGGGTGGACAGACAGAAGAATCAATTAGTATTTTACAAAAAATTATGTATATAAATCTGCAGTTATAAATCTATATATTCAAATTTATTTATCTAGCTAGTTGTGTTTTTGAGTAATCTCGTTCGTATGTATAAGGGTGGACAGACAGAAGAATCAATTAGTATTTTACAAAAAATTATGTATATAAATCTGCAGTAATAAATCTATATTTTCAAATTTATTTATCTAGCTAATTGTGTTTTTTAGTAATCTCGTTCGTATGTATAAGGGTGGACAGACAGAAGAATCAATTAGTATTTTACAAAAAATTATGTATATAAATCTGCAGTAATAAATCTATATTTTCAAATTTATTTATCTAGCTAGTTGTGTTTTTGAGTAATCTCGTTCGTATGTATAAGGGTGGACAGACAGAATAATCAATTAGTATTTTACAAAAAAATATGTATATAAATCTGCAGTAATAAATCTATATTTTCAAATTTATTTATCTAGCTAGTTGTGTTTTTGAGTAATCTCGTTCGTATGTATAAGGGTGGACAGACAGAAGAATCAATTAGTATTTTACAAAAAATTATGTATATAAATCTGCAGTTATAAATCTATATATTCAAATTTATTTATCTAGCTAGTTGTGTTTTTGAGTAATCTCGTTCGTATGTATAAGGGTGGACAGACAGAAGAATCAATTAGTATTTTACAAAAAATTATGTATATAAATCTGCAGTTATAAATCTATATATTCAAATTTATTTATCTAGCTAGTTGCGTTTTTGAGTAATCTCGTTCGTATGTATAAGGGTGGACAGACAGAAGAATCAATTAGTATTTTACAAAAAATTATGTATATAAATCTGCAGTAATAAATCTATATTTTCAAATTTATTTATCTAGCTAATTGTGTTTTTGAGTAATCTCGTTCGTATGTATAAGGGTGGACAGACAGAAGAATCAATTAGTATTTTACAAAAAATTATGTATATAAATCTGCAGTTATAAATCTATATATTCAAATTTATTTATCTAGCTAGTTGTGTTTTTGAGTAATCTCGTTCGTATGTATAAGGGTGGACAGACAGAAGAATCAATTAGTATTTTACAAAAAATTATGTATATAAATCTGCAGTAATATATCTATATTTTCAAATTTATTTATCTAGCTAATTGTGTTTTTTAGTAATCTCGTTCGTATGTATAAGGGTGGACAGACAGAAGAATCAATTAGTATTTTACAAAGAATTATGTATATAAATCTGCAGTAATAAATCTATATATTCAAATTTATTTATCTAGCTGGTTGTGTTTTTAAGTAATCTCGTTCGCATGTACAAGGATGGAGAGACAGAAGAATCAATTATTATTTTATAAATTGAAAGAATTATGTATGTAAATCTGCAGTCATAAATCTATATATTCAAAGACATTTCGAAATTCATTACTGATTCATTATCAGGGAATTTCAAAATACAGGAATTGTTTCTGTTCGTATGACATCATCATTTTATCGTTGTGAAAAAGGAAATGTGTGCCGTATTTTTTCTCTCTATCTAGCTATAAATGAACGCTGTTCAGAAAATTAAGACGCCTTATATTAATATGAAATCCCGATATGTATGAACACCCTGTGTTTGAAATTAAGTTGTTATCGATAACTTAAACATACAAAATAGATTAAACTCTGAAGATTCCTATAAACTAGATAATTTTAGAAAAAAAGGAACCTTAAACTTAATTAAGCATGGATTAGCACAAGCATTCAGCATTGTCAAATATTTATATTAATAAGATTTGCAAATAGCTTAAGAAATAAGAAATGTACATCTAATGTGAAAACTGAACTACAAAGAAATTGCAGCTTTTGTAAATATAGATAAAAAAATTTGAAAAAAATACAGCTTAAAAATATGAATATAAATTTTTTTCTATACTATGTTATACATTAATCCCATTTGCGACTAGTTTAGAACCAGCAAAAAATTAACTTCCATAAATGTAGTTAAAAATATTTAAAAATGCATAATTTAAACGCATAATATAAACGTAGGGAGGATTAAAATTAATTACTTTCTGTTTTAATAAATTTTAATAATTAGTTAAGCATTAAATTTTAAGCATGTTTATGAAAACAAATAGTAAAGAAAATTTGATATTGGGTATTTAATTATTTGATGGTAAATATTCATTATCACCAAAACGTTTCATGAAACGTGTTAAAATGGATCAATTAGTGAGTCTTAATCAGAGAATATTTATTGTAAGATTATCTAAGAAATTCTAACATAGGGAATTTGGATTATAGATTCTGTTCTTCACTCGTGTGACACAAAAGACATAAATATAAGTAAAAAATAAAAGAGAGAGAGATGATTTCGTTAAAAAATCTTTCCAATTCTTGTGAATCTTGATGTAATATTGCATAATTTGATAGCTATGGAAAGTAAAACAAACGATTTTTCTTTCAATTGAACAGATTATATTGCCGGTTCTTTTAATATACAATAAATCATAGAATATTCGGAAAACGGCCGAAAAATTCAGTTTATGAGACTCCTTATTTATTATTTTGAAGTAGTTTTAAAATATTAGCAATCCAATCAGCAAAAACATTTAATCTCTGTAAATTCTAAGCGAAATTGCATAGCACATTACCACTATGAAAAAATATCTCGTTCCCAGGAATGTTCACTTAACATTTTGGCACGTGCATTGCGTATTCAGTACGATGAAAAAATGTCTCATTAACCAAGAATATTCACATAGAGTTCTTAGTGAGACTCCTTCTTCAAATTTCAATGCACCTTTTTTGCTTTATCTAGAAAATTAATACGATTTCCAAAATTGCTTTTAATTATAATATATACAGGGTGGTCAAAAAAAACTTCCCCTATATATGAAACCCTAGCGGCCTATCCACTCAACCAATCGAACCAAAATTTCAGATATGGTTGTTTGAAGGTATGCGCTGGAGATTGTGATGATTCTAAACGCAGAGCTCACGGTTACGGTTGCAGTGAGAGAATTTCGAATGGCAACACCCACTTTTTCCTTGCGCAAATTGATCAGCGTATTGAAAAACCCCAAATGACGTTGGAACGATTAACGTGTGACGAAAATTGCCGGCGTAAAGCATTTGCAAAGAAGAGCATTATAAAGGACTAATGACAATACAGAGAGGAAAGAAAAAAAGCTTTTATTGGAGTGGAAAGTTATAATTACAGGTTTTCAACGTGTTCGCCTTCGCAGGCGACAACGCATTGCATTCGGAAGATTGTGGACAACAATGTCGAACGTAACATGAAAGAAGGAATCTGCTTAACTTCATACGTGTTATGACATCTTGCAATTCTGACACATCTCGTGGACCAGGCATGTACACCTAAGATTTCAGATAACCCCAGAAGCAGAAATCCATAGAAGTGTGGTCGGGGGATCGTGGTGGCCAAGAAACCGCAAAGTTATGAGAGATGACTCTATCACCAAAGTGTTGTTGCAGCACTGATCGAACACATTGGGTGACGTGTGGAGGAGCCCCATAGAAGTGTGGGAGAGCCCCGTCTTGCATCCATACAATGTCACTAATGACATTTCGTTGCTACTGTTTAACCCTGTGAATTATGCAAAGTGCATCAAAGCTCCTTCTCTCTGTGTTGTCATTAGTCTTTTATAATGCTCTTCTTTGTAAATGATTTACGCCGCTTATTTTCGTCACACGCTAATCGTTCCAACGCCATTTGTGGTTTTTCAATACGCTGATCAATTTTCGCAAGGAAAAAGTGGGTGTTGCCATTCGAAATTTTTGAAATTCTCTCATTGTAACCGTAACCGTGAGCTCTGTGTTGTTTAGAATCATCGCAATCTCCAACGTATACCTTCAAACAACCATGTCTGAAATTTTGGTTCGATTGGTTGAGCGGATAGGACGCTAGGGTTTCATATATAGGGGAAGTTTTTTTTTTGACCACCCTGTATATAACCTTCATTAGCCAAATTTTGCAATCCGAATGTCGTTATTCTGAAAATTTTTGCGTTTTGTTTTGATTTATTTTTATATAGTGCAAAAAATTAAAAAAAGTTTTTTTTTTATTTTGAAATTTTATTTCATGTGAAAAATGATTTAATACTTTCTTTAATTGTCATTTTATCAATTTTTCGTAATAATTCTAAAATATTATATATATATATATATATATATGTATTAAAATCTAATTTAAATCCTAATTTAACCCATATTAACTTCATTCTAAAATGGGTTAAATTAATTATTTCTTGATCTCTTATTTCCTGATCCAATTCCACCTTTTTTATACAATTAATGCTAGTTGAGCTCTTAAAAAGGCTTTATTCAACATTTCCACACGCTCCGAGCAAATGGATAAAAATATGTCATGCTTAGCAAATTCTTTTAAAAGATACCTACATTTCCCTTTCCTATGTCTACACGTGTCAAAGAATCCCTATAGGAATTTCATCATATAAAATTACTGAGGAAAAAGATTTCGGTCTATCTTTCACTTTTTTGCTCTTCTCTTGTGTCGTGGACTGACTTATCTCGTCGCTTCCTTCTAGTACATAATTTATGCCTATGGTTTTAAAATTTAAAGTGCTTACTCTCTTCGGCCACGAAACTACTTAAAAATATGTCATTACAACATATATATATATATATATATATATATATATATATATTCGGAATTTTATTTTATTTCATACTTATAATATTCTTGTTGTTTTAAATATCATTTGAGAGAAACGGAAATCTGCGTTTTAATATTGTTATAATATTTATGAAAACATGATCTTTTTAAACCTATGGGATTTATTAAAAATAGAATTTAAATGTTCTAATGTCTTCCTTGGTTGGTTTAAAAATACCTACTATATTTCATAAAGATATATCTACAGCATAGTTCCAACTTTTTCACACCCAAGAATAAATAATCAATTCTCATACCGTTTACTCCCACTGGCGATTATATTATTTATATTTCGTCTGACACCTTTGGGAGAAGAAAATACGAAAATGAAGAATATTTTGTGCCATGAATACTTCCCACGTTTCTCATACCAAAGGTGAGGAATATTCTGGAAACGAAAATATTTATGGCATTACGTATGATACATAAGAGTAAATAATCGTTTCCGCGAATAAGCCTCACATTTATCACCGTGAGCGAAATTTCTTGTAGATATTTTAGGTTAGTGAAAATTTATTAGGATACTGATATAAAAGATTTCATATTAAATGATAAAATATAAATCGCTTATAAAAGCATATTTTTACTTACCACTGAAATATAAAAATATTTTTAATCAATTATTCATTCACAATAAGCAACAAAAGAAAAAATTCTTAAACATTAATTAAAAATTAAAATACATTTTAACTATGATTTAAATTCCAATTTACTTAAAGTATTATAATACTGCCTCGTCTTTTACAATTTTTATTTCAGAAATCAGATTTTTGATTAAAATTTATATAAAAAAGTACTTTAAATTTTTTATTTATATTACACTTTTTACTAGTCTTCAAAACATTTTATAATTAATTGTTATAATTATTATGAAAATTTCTAATAATCATTTCTCGGTTTCATTGCCAGGAATTGCATCTCTGTTGAATCTAAACATAAAAAATTCAGCGAATGATTAACATTATAAAAGCAATGGAAAATGTATTGTCATTTGAAACACGCAATTATAAAGAACTTCAGAATACTATGTCAGGAGTGGGTAAAAAAACCAATGCAAAACATAATGCATTTTCCATAAGTATCGATGATGGTTGCACCTCTGTACATGAGCTGCTCATAATGGGGAATATTTTATATATTCTACAGAGGTTGCTGTTACTTGTCACTGTAACTTGCTTACGCACTCTACCCTGGAAGCTGCTGTAGGACGAGAGTAATTTTTTATTGTTAGTACATAGTAGTAAGTAATTCGCTGATCTTCAGTCAAAGTATGGACTTATGCACTCTACCCTGGAAGCTGCTGTAGGATGAGAGTAATTTTTTATTGTTAGTACATAGTAGTAAGTAATTCGCTGATCTTCAGTCAAAGTATGGACTTATGCACTCTACCCTGGAAGCTGCTGTAGGATGAGAGTAATTTTTTATTGTTAGTACATAGTAGTAAGTAATTCGCTGATCTTCAGTCAAAGTATGGACCGCGGTGGCCAGGTGGTAAGGTCTCGGTTTCGGAACCGGAGGTTTCAGATTCGAGATCCGATTCCACCGAAGAATCGTCGTGTAAGCGGGTCTGGCGCACGTTAAACGTCTGGGTCAAACTTCTACCCGCTAGTGTGGCGTGGTGTGGAGAGGGTACTAGTTCAGGTGTCGTCCTCGTCAACTAACCGCGGTTCAAAATGACGAGGTCCGTCCCAAAATAGCCCTAGTGTTGCTTTTAAAATGGGACGTTAATATAACTAAACTAAGCTAAACTTAATCAGTCAAAGTATAGCTCTTTAAACCGTTTTATTTTATGTGTCATGTTTTATCTATATAATTCGAAATTCATATTAACTATTTTATATATGTATTTTCTATACGTAATTAGATAGATTTTAATGTAGCTTTATATTTAAAACCCATTTTGCTTATATACTCAGCTAGTGCTTACCCATTTTGCTTATATACTCAGCTAGTGCTTACCCATTTTGCTTATATACTCAGCTAGTGCTTACCCATTTTGCTTATATACTCAGCTAGTGCTTACCCATTTTGCTTATATACTCAGCTAGTGCTTACCCATTTTGCCCTCAGGGACTCAATCCACGCACTTCGACTTTTCACCTTTCGTATGAAAGGACATAAGTAATAACAAGGAAAACTTCTTTTATGTTTTCAGATGAGTTTTGATTGGTGGTTCACACTTAGTTGCCGAAAATTAACTATCAAGAAACTATTCAAAGCAATATGATTTTCAATCACATAAAATTACTTGATATAATTACTTTCAATAATTGTAAATTGTTAGTTTGCAGTCTAGAATAACATTAATTGATTTCTTTTGCAGCTGAATTATATCTGTGAAAATTTCATTAGAATTTTTTTTATCTCATTGCAATTATTTTACATTTTGAATTCCTTACACCTATACGTTTACCAGTATCATTTATTATCGTAGAATTAGTCCATCCTACAACATACATCATTTCCTAAATGACAACTTTTAACATTTGACATTTATAATGCCACCTATACGACATTCGCTTAGGTGGCATTTATCTTTCTAGAAAAACGTTTTGTTCGTGCAGACGCATAGTTTCTTTTTCATGTAGACACTTAACTCAATAATTTTGCTCGTGAGACGCCTTTTTCAGTATTTAATCGTTCTCTAAACAGAAAATAAGCATTAGGTAACATGTTACAGCTTTTATCTTGTGTGTCTTCAAAGAAGCCAAATAGAAATGAATGTCCAGTTATTTTTTAAATAATGGTAGTAACCTTTTTATATATCTGATCACATTTTTTTTAACGACTCGTATCGCTGATAGAAGACTTACTTTATTTATTGATTTTTCTTTAATTCTTTTTACCACACACGATTTGAGCATTATAACCAAAGTTGGCTTTTGTTCAATTAAATCTCAATCAATCATCCATATTTTGAGACGCCGCGCAATTATGTTGGAAGGTCCGTTTTATGCATTCATTTTCATATTTTTCTGTAATTATTGATTTTGAATATCATAGCCAAACCTGAACTTTCGCCATTTCATTACAACTAACAATCCATTTAAAGAGACTCGTGTCGTTGAGGAAAAATCTGCTGTATGCGTTGATTTCCATTTTTTTTTCCTCCACGTATTTGGAGATTCATAACCGAATCTGGGTCCTGTACCATTAAATTATAATCGCCCATCCATAATTTAGGAATAATTCATATTCTTTACCATAATATGAACTATAAGATAAGACATCCTACTCACACGGATTTCAATCAATATTATTCGTTTTGTTGTTTCTTATGGCACTTGCCATGGACAAGCCCGCTGTTCGAAGACAGCCGATTTTAGCCTGAGGGGGAGCGCCTCTTGTTTCTATAGTAGTGCCATCTAGGGCCAAGAGAACGACTTAGCTACACACACGTCACAACCTTTTTTACGGGGCGGACTTCATTCACACATATCATTTACTCACAGATCGTAATTTAGACCTGAATCAGAGAACGATCCCCCCTAATCCAGTACCCCCAGTGGTATTACTCTCGATATGGAGGACTTTGTGACCACGACAGATTTAACGCGCGTCAGCCACCAAGCACGCGGGGAATCTTCGGCCGGCGGGGTTCGAACTCGCAACCTAAGGGACGCGAATCAGACGCTCTACCAACCAGGCTATCCCCGCCTTATTATTCGTTTCATTACCATTTAATGAAATTGTCATACTAATATTACGATAGACGGAAACTAGTGGAATAGATTTTTTTCATTCATCAATAATTTTTTTTCTTTCATTTTCATTTGTGCATCAATTATTTTTCCCTTCCTTTTTATTCATTCATTAATTATTTTTTCTTTCATTTTTATTCATTCATTAATTATTTTTTCCTTTTATTTTTATTAATTAATTATTTTTTTTATTTTATTTTCGTCTATTCACATAAATCACAATTCTAACAAACACAGAGCTTGAGCAGAGCTTTTGGAAGGTACTGTCATAACATTGACAAAATAACAAAAAATTCCTTTTATTATAAAAGCAAAACTGAAGATAAAAGGAATCTCCCTAAACACTAGTGTTTCTGGATATATTGAATATGTAATGTATATTATCGAATATTCGCTTTACTAACTAAAAATTTCCATAATAATTATCTTCTATAGATATTAACCATTATCCACTTAACTATTAAATGAACATTAATCGCTATCTATGTCTTTTCCACACACAAAGGAAAGGTTAAAATTGAATTCAAAGCTTAACCTTGATCTATGGCGTGTTTGTAACAATGATGCTGTGTAACTTCATATGTTTTTGTTTTCTGTCGGCGAATATTATAATTCATAATCTGTGATTACATGTTTCGGCGCAGACATTTTGCTTCGCTTTGAAAAAGCCACAGAAGAATAAATCGAGTAGATGTGCTGCATTAGATTTACATTATTGCGACATTATTACAAATATATCACATAGATTCGGAGTAGTCTTTGAATATTAATTTAACCAGTTTTACTTTCTCGCATGCAAAGAATATAAGGAAAAAGGTTTTTCAATCGTTAAAAAATACGATCGCGAGATTTTGAGGAATCTCCATGTTTCAAAATCTGGAATCCCCAAATTTCATTTTAAAAATAACGTCTGTCTCTCTCTCTCTCAAGCGTTTATGTGAACACTATAAACGCTTTGAGCAAGGCGAATGAAATTTGGTACATAGTCTTTAAACTGAATTTGTAGATATCTATCAGGGTTTAGACCATAGGTTCCCAAAGTGGTTCAGGTGGACCCCCAGGGGTCCATAGGAGACCACACGGGTGTCCACGTAGACGTGAAAAGAAAACAGGGGTTCACGAGTTGTAAGAGGGGGTCCACGAAACATTTTCTGGTTTTCATAATAAAGAACAAAAATTTTGGTTTGGATTTACCTATCAACGTATGCAGGTAGCATCATTTACTAGGTAGGTACTCAAAAATTTGAGATTACTTCTTACAAAACTGAAGCCAAATATTGATAATTTGCTGTCAATTCATCAAGTACATTCGTCTCGTTAAAAGTATGACTATTTTTTATTGTTGATTTACATTTCAAAGTTCATTCTTGATTTTTTGTCAATTGTTGATTGTTTGTAATGATAAATGTTTATAATTTTGCATAACCACAAGTATTATTTTAATAAATAGGACACAAGAAAATGTGCTACATTTTTTTTCCTTCTTAACACCCCCAATTTAGGGTGATATTTTTTAGGAGTTTTGGGAATACAGTAGAAATGTAGCAGCAGGGGGTATACCGAAAATAATAAAACTTTGAAAGTGGTACACGAGAAAAAAAAGTTTGGGAACCTCTGGTTTAGACGAAATCCATTCACAGGAAGTTTTTCTGTCTGTCCGAATGCAAGTTAAAGTAATGTGTGAGGTCTCTATGGAAAAAATTTGGAACACATGTTTGTCAGTTGAAATGTAGACCTATATCAAATTTTGAAAGAAATCCGTCAAGGGGTGAACCGTCTGTACGCCTGTATATTTCGAGTGCATGTAAAATAAATAAACTAAAAATACAATACAAGCATATTAAATTTGGAATAAGATCATTCTACTAAAATGGCAGTTCTGTATTAAAAATCTAAGACTTTAATGATTTTATCTACTGAATTACCATTTCAGCATTCACTGGGAATTTCTATCGTTTACTTGTTATTTAAAATATTTGAAATTCAACAAATTCATTATGGTGTTTTCAAAAATATTTAAACACTTATTGCTAAAATATATTTTTTTATATTGCACACATTTTAAATTACATAGGATAATATCTCCTCGGAGGGGCACTTCGAAATGAGGATGAGATACTTCCGGCGTGGTGGATGGGTCTCGCCACCCTGAAGGATACACGAAAAGGTTGGGATCTCACTCCTCCCAACGATGGCGTGACGTACTTCCTTAGGGAAGGGCTGTACCCTGGCCGGTGATGGCCCTTAGGAATCAACCACAGTTACCGCCACTGTTGCTGTTGCGGCGGTTTAGTCATTCAGTATTATTTATCGGTGTGTCTTCGGGCAGGTCGGAGAGTCGGTGATATGACTTACATAGGATAAAAAATTGGTCAAAGTAATTCATATATAATTGTTTCGACCAATTACTACTTCTTTCATATGTTCAATATTATCGTTTTCTATTCAAGAGTTCAGTTATCAGAGGAAGAATTATATGCTTTTTTTCTGTATTAAGCATCATTTCTCATAGTATAATAAAATATAAGAAGCAAAAATATTGCTGCTAACTCCCGCAAAAAATATAATTGTTCGACTTTACAGCTGAGTTTCTGAATAGAGTAAAGATTAAAGAATTCTGCCTGTTCCACAAATGCAATCATCCAGTAGTTTAAATTGTGAACCATACCATTATTCTATAAATTGTTTTACAGATTTCAAGGCAGTGGGGTCTTTAATAAAAACTAGATGCTTTTTCCGGGCCCCTGCTGGGTGAGATTTATAATTTGTTTTCATTAATTGTACTATTAAAAATTTTATTAAATGTGTTAGTAAAATCGACATGTATTTATAAATTTTATTTATTACTTTATTTACTTACATTTATGTTTCTCCATTATATTATTTAAATATTATATATGCCCATGTTTTTATTATTTCTTTCTCATTGTATATAAGTATTGTTATTTCATCTATATATCCGCCCTTGATGAATGTAATGGGCATTTATTGGAATTTTCTATTCAACGACGCACATGAAGTGTACGCCCTTTGGGTAAGCTCGGTTTGTGTAGGAAATAAAAACAACTATGTAACTAATAATGTATGGCTTCATGACAAAACCCACCTGTTTTATTTCTCCTTTAATGTTCAAACAATCCCTTTCCCCAATATTCG
The DNA here is from genome assembly GCF_947563725.1 of Argiope bruennichi. Classification (NCBI taxonomy): domain Eukaryota; kingdom Metazoa; phylum Arthropoda; class Arachnida; order Araneae; family Araneidae; genus Argiope; species Argiope bruennichi. The sequence goes on from NC_079162.1 coordinate 56,586,609, forward strand.
TTTACAAATTATTGATTTTTATATTTCTTAGCTTTTGAATCACCCTGCATATTTATTATACGGTCAGATCATATTTTGATTACTTATACGTAAAATAATTAAAACCGCTCTTGCGATCATTAAAGTTGTTTTGATAATTACATTTTCTAGTTTCTGTAACAGTTTATTTTGAAAATAACCTGTCTGAAACATCTGCACAGTTGGAATGTACTTCGCTATCCAACTTTTAGTTTTGAAGCAATTTCATTTATTTTCCTATTGATTTAATAGTCGAATCCCTGAATCAGGAAACCCGAATGGTTTCTTCGTTAAATAGATTTTATTCTAGGTTTCTAGCGAAGAGAATCATCGAAGAATGTTACGAGAGAATTATCATTTAAATTACTTCGAAATCAATTTATTTCGATTCGCAATCGTTGCGAATTTGGAAGTAATGGTTTTCGATGGAATGAATTATCTGATCGATCGGTAGACATTTATTAGAATTATTTATCTCGCTCTGCATTGAGATCACGAAATACTAAATGCAATGTTTTAAGATGAATGTTTCGATATATATTTCTCTCAGGAATGAAGCTCTATTTTTATTTGTTGAATTACTTAAGTCTTGCTGAATATAATCTCACTTTCCTAAGTTTCAAAAAATATTTATTTGTCCCTTCAATTAAAAGTAATATCAATTAAAGTAATTGCTTTGGCATAATCACAACTATTCAAAAATTTAGTATTTTTTTAATTTTAAATTTAATATTCATAATCTTCTTATAACATTAAAAAATATCATAAGTATTGCATAAGTTATCGAACTGTGAAAGAATAAAAATTTGAGTTTGTATTCATTTCTTAAGAATTTAATTAAATTATTCTGTATGTCTTCGTTAATACTTAAAATATATTATCCACTAAACAGAAATAGAAACTGAAGTTGGAAGTTGAATACTTTATTTGCAGCGAATTTAATTAAATGAATTTATTACTTAGTCTATTTATTACTGAATCCATTTTTTCTAAATTTTATATGCTATTTTCAAAAATCCATTAACTAGATTCAGATTTTTCACCGATGATTAGAAAGGAAGAGAAAATATATTTCTAGAAAGTGCAGTAAGCAGTACATAGTACATTTAATTAGCATGCCTTTTTTCATATAATAGAAGCAGAAAAAGTCGAAATGAAAGATTCCCAGCAAAATGCACAAATAATAACTTATATTTATCTGCAATTACAAAGAATTACGGACAAAGGTTGTGATTGTGGTAATGGGGTGACCGGCTATAATTAAAAAAATTCCTCTAGGCAAGCTGAAAGGCAAAGGTAGATAGATTCTTTTACATTTTTGTTACTATCTAGCAAATCCCTGGGGGGGGCACCTCGAAATGAGGATGAGATGCTTCCGGCATGGTGGTTGGATCTCGCCACCCTGGAGGGTGCACTAATAGGTGGGGGATCTGACTCCTCCCATCGATGACGGGACGTACTTCCTTCGGGGAGGGTTGTATCGTGGCTGGTGACGGCCCTTAGGACTCAACCACACTTCCCTCCAATGTTGCTGTTGCGGCGGTCCGGTCATTCAGTTTTATGGTTTAAATCCGTGTGCCGTGTGTAAATTGAAATTAGAATTAAAATATCATATATATATATATATATATATATATATATATATATATATATATATATATATATATATATATATATATATATATATATTGCATAAACAAGTAATTTCTTTAGTACCATTTTTGAAATAATAAAAAACAACCCTCATTCTAAAAATTGGGTTTTCTTCTTTCTCTGTTTTATCAAATAGATATTTTTATGTGAATAAAAGCTGTAAAATTCGCCCTCTTAAAAATTGTTTTGAAAAAAAATTCAGACACTATTTCAGACACTAAAACAACAAGCCAGTAATTTACTTGAAAATCTTTAATTATCATTCAAAATAAGTTTAAGAATCTTGAATCCTTTGTTTTCATTGTTTTATTATTTTTAAATTGCATTGTAAATTTTAATCAAAGAACATTTCTTTTTCTTTCCCTTTCTTTACTAACTAATCTTGAAGTTTAATTTACGTTTTCAGATACTACAGTCAGAATAATCTTATAAAACTAAATCTGTTTAGAATACTTGTCGAAGTAGATCAAATAAAAGTAGACTTAATTTCCAACTTAAATACGGATTCTTTATTTCCAACTCAAATAAAAAGTTGGTTCTTTTCTTGAAAGTAAGCTACTGAAAAATTTAACTCTCTTATATACTTATTTCGGAAAGTAATATAAACATTACTTTAGCACTTAAGTGAAAAACTAGAAACTTCAACTTCCGAATAAAAAGACTTTTAGAATTTGAAATTTTGCGATTTCACTTAAAAGTCTAGATGCGAAAAATAGAAATAAATTTTTAAATCATTTAGAAAAAAGAATCATAAAATATTTTGAAATACAACTTCCGGATTCTTTATTATTGAAACAGTGAATATGGTTTCAAAAAATAGCTACCACTTGATGCAAAAAGGAAACCTCCATTTCTGAATTAATATTTCTTTTAGAATTTTAAATCAGGAGATTTCTTTTAGAGCTTTAGATAAAAACTAACGAAATATTTTTTTAAAAAATAAAAGAACCGAAAATATTTCAAAATTATACTGTCAAATACTTTATTATTGTAACAAAGAATATGGTTTTTAAATATGGAAGGAAAGACAAATTTTAAAGTAAAAAATTTACATTTTTTATAAAAAATATCAAAAAAATGAGCGAATGCAGAGAATGTATGTTGCCGGAAAATCCCTGGACTAATTATTAAGACTATTGTCAGAAAGTAGTTTACACACAATATCAAAATTAGATGTCAATCCAATACATCAAATTGAGTTCAGACATTAACAAATTTATAGAAAATTTTAACTGTACAATAAACATTATAATTTCAGCTAAATCTTTAATATTTTTCTGAAATACACAATGTCTCAAATAAGACCATTTTTCTTGCTAAATAAGATTGAATTTCATCCACTGATTGAATACAGAAATTAAATATAACAATATTTATACATTAAATAAAGAAATTTGATTTTCCAGAGTGCGTTTATTTCTTAATGGAAATATACAAAGCTCTTTATTGAACAATGTTTGCTTATGATAAATATTTTCCATTCTTATTCAAAGATAAAGTAAAGGCAATAATAAGTTACGAAAAACTGCTTTGTGTAGCGAAGAATGCCGTTTTTAAAATTTTTCTCTCTAATTTAAACACGTAATTTAATTAAAATCTTTTCAAAATGTAATTTAGCCATTGCACAACAGTACGAAATCAATGTGAATGCTCATGATAAAGCTTTCTCCATTAACATCCACTATAGTCGCTTTATTTCAGTAGCGTTTGTTTCATTTGAGTTACATCTTCATCAAGGTAACCTTGTTACTTCAGGAAACACTAGTAAGCCATTTAGGATTAACATGTTACCAAGTGAATAGAGGCTCTATATTAAAGGGGGACTTCTCAATTTATTTTCGTTAACGCACCATTTTTCACACGTGTTTATCAACCCGTTTCCGCTAAGAATGACATTTTCATTTGTTATTTGTCTCGTTGAAGCACAGCGGCTTAGTTATTTAATACATTTACCAAAAGTCAAATTTTATGCAGGGATCACATGATTATATACTCATTGTTGGTGTATTAAGTGCAAAAACGGATTCATTTTAAAGTTATATGGACTCCCCAGAAATGGAAAAATGCCAGTAAATAAGAAAATTGGTTTTGAAAATGTTTTTGGATTAGAATAATACTGTTTAGTTCTAAGCCAAAAATGCCGATAATAGATAAGGGAAAAAGATTTCATTTTAAAGTCATATGAGCTTGTAAGCATTTCAAGTATGTCAATCCCCACTAATAATGAAAACAAATGAGTATATTTCTTGTTTTGTGCGATTGTGTGTGTGCGTGTGCGCTGGCACTCTACAGAACAGACCATTAAATCTAGAGCCAACAAGCTTGGCAAAAATATATGTAAACAACTGCAGTAAAAAAATATCGTTGCGGACGCCTTTTCTATTACAATTCCCTCAAATGATCAAAAGATCCCCAGATAAAAGATATACTCACGAAAAAGTGTATTAATCAGTGTTCTTAATTGCAATTAATGACCTTGATTTGATGTCACAGCTTTTTATTAACGGAAAATCATTCAAAAAACAAACTACAATATCTACAAGATGTTGCCATACAGCACAAGCTAAATCAAAACAAAATAAATTCCTAGATTATAGGTGGACGGTTTCAATTCGGATATTGAAAATAATATTGCACAATCATAAATTGAACACATACATAAAAAAAAATAAACAGAGTTAAATATTTTACAACATGTTACATACTCCCACCTTGTAAAGTGAAAGGTTACAAACTGAACTTTGCAATCTAAAACAAATTGAATTTTAACTATGCTATTCATTGTATTGATATATATAACAATTCCTCGCAAAATTTGTAAATTTGGAAGGAGTTAACACGTCCAATTTGCGAGGAATTTTATGGTCCTTCCCAATCGGGTTTTGGTATGGTGTATCTCCTCAAAATTATCAATCCTTTCAATAGAATTGGGAACATTCTCAGCAGATAAATCAGAAACATGGACAGCAGGTGAATCAGGAAAATGGTTAGTAGGTAAATCAGAAATATGGTCAACAGGTGAATCAGGAGTCTTCCAAACAGGTAAGCCACTTTTTTCTGAGGTCTTCAAAACACCAATTTCAGTTTTAGCTGACACTTCCAATGGATAAAGCCTTTGGAAGAGATGGATTCTTTCACCGTGGGAGGTTCTAATTCTCGCTACTCTAGGAGCACCGTCGTTGCCAGGATAAACCCCCAAGTTAACACCAAGAGACCAGTCAATGCGTCGAATATTGTCATGCCCAATCAGCACAACATCATTGGCAGGTAAGATAGTTGGGAACTTCAAATCTTCCTTCTCACAACTATCTGCTAGCTTGGTTCTTATTCTCGGAAGCCCATCTTCATCTTTAAATGCCTGCATTTTAGCAAGAAGTCTCATCTTGAAAGGCATTTGACTGCATGGACTTAAAACCCTGCTTGTCTGAATTCTTCATAGACTAAGCTTCCTTTTTACTTGGTTGCATTTGAAACGTTATGAATAAAACCTAGAATCCATGCCACTATTCTGATGTTTCTATTATAGGTGGAAAAATAATCACTCTTAATATTTGTTGTTTGAATATTCACCATAGATATCAAGATAGCTCTTCTCTCTTTATTCACTTCTTCCTCATTGGCATTACTACTACATCACTAACAGGCCATTCATGAGGCGAAAGATACAACCAACTGGGACCTTCTCACCATTTCGAACTGCAAAGCTGCTTCGCTGAACACTCTACTCGGACAGTCCGCAGGATCCAGTGATTCAGGAACGTGTCTCCAGGTTTTGACAGGCATAAGCTTTCAATTTCTTGAACACGGTTGTAATAAAATACACCTCATGGTTCTTCTCCCTTCAACCAAGCTAATACTGTAGTAGAGTCTGTCCAGAAATAAGCATTGTATGTTGGAAACTCTTTCAAGACAGTGGAAGAAAGACGAGCAAATATAGCAGCACCACGAAGTTCCAGCCTTGCAACAGTTCTTTCTCTTTTTCCACAAAGTGCAATTCTAGTTTTACTCTGTACCAGTTGTATGCTTACAGTACTTCTTATATCAACTCGTAGGAAAACAACAGCAGAATAGGCTACTTTGCTTGCGTCGCAAAAAAACAAGGAAATCCGATATCACAATGCAACCATCTTGGTACTTTAACATCCTTCAAATACTCCAGCTCCATTAGCCTCTTTAGAAAATCACCGTGTTTTAAGATCTACTTCACCCCAACCGATTTCAGATTTCCATAAATTTTGTGGTCAGAGTTTTGGTACTAGCAACACTGGACTTTTTGATCTCTTGGGGGATCACAGACTTTGTGTGAAACAGCAAGAATATTTGTTTTCGTGATTACCTCTTCCATTAGTTTCCTCAAATCAGGAATATTTATTGAAAGAATATCACAATGTATGTCCCAAATCATTTCCAGGATGATTTGTATCACCTGTTATTGGATCAGAATTCTCCCACCCTCGTAAGCCATGATCTCAGTGGCTACGTCAATAAATCGTTCTAGCTCCGAATGGGTTTCGACGCTTCCCAAACAATTGTCCACGTAAAAGCTGTTCATCAAATTTTGAATAATACACTCAGGGCATTTTCCACGGCCATGCTTCGCTTCTTCCAACTTTCTCTCCAAGTGGTATTGGATTGTTGATCCAAGCAAGAATTGGCTGTTGGAAACACCAAACACCACTCGGCAATGCCGGTAATGTATGAGCTCTCCTTCACTGTGCCACAAAAATAGCAGGAAATTTCTATCCTCCTTATATAGACTTATTTGCAAGAAGTCCTACCGTATATCAGCCGAAACGCCAAATCTATACAATCGAAACCTTGTTAACATGGAAGGGATCAATTCAATCAAGTTGAATCTCTTTTCCAAACAGTCATTGAGGCTGACCGTTCCCTTTTGATTTGACGAAGTGTAAAAGACGGGCCTAATTTTCGTAGTGTTGTTTGGCTTCATTACATGTCAATGGGGCAGGCTGAGACAAGCAGACCATTTCTTCTTGGGGAACATCTTCGATTATGCCTTCTGGTTCTCATTCTTTAAATACATCACCGTATTCTTGAAATAAGATTCAATTCTTCAGCTTATGGGTTATCACTTTCAACCCTTTGAGTCTCAAATTAAAGTTCTCTGGAACAGACAAATAACCGGTAAGCCACGGTAGGGAGACAAGGAATCTCTTCTTCATCGACCTTGACAGTTCTTAAGAATTGCTCCATCGACGCTTTATGAAGCTCTTTTTTTTTCTCTCTGAAGATCTGAATTGATTTGTTAACCTTCTGCGTATACCTTTGAAGCATGTTAGATTGATTTTTCTGATAAGATGTCATTTTTGTTGCAATATAATGTGAAATTTTGGTGTAGTTTTCTGCGTGCTTGGTGTTTAAGATAGTGCTACAGATTTTTTTTTTTTATCTTTAGTTTCAGTGCCATTTTCAGAACTGGCCACTCTTGTAAAAAAGGAAGAAAATAATTTATCAGGTAGAAATCTGGATTTACGAAGTGCAGAAAAACAAGACTTCTTGGTGAAAAGCATATAAATATTAAGCTAAACATTATAGCACTTGCTAAATTAAAAATTGTGTTCTCTCGTAACCATAAATGTACGGAACAGTTAAGTTTAGATGAACAACCAGAACGTATTGAAGAAAGCATCTGATTGCTACAAATCTTGCATCATTTCAGAGAAAATTCATCTAGATTGTGATTTTTTAAAATTTTATATGCCCACTTTACTATAAATTATGAGTCACGTAAATGACTTCCGAATTCGTAATTCGAATTTTCACTATTCATTTCTTTTCTCCCTTCTCTTTTTGAGTTAAACATTCGTCTAACGCCCTTATGGAATTAAAATTGTAATTAGTTTAGTTTAATCACATTAACGTCCCGTTTTAAAAGTATCACTAGGGCTATTTGGGGACGGACTACGTAATTTTGAATCGTGGTTAGATGACGAGGACGACACCCCCCCCCCTCTCCAAACTTCTACAACACACCAGCGGGAGGAAGTTTGTCTACAACGGATTTAACGTACACCAAACCCGCTTGCATGACTTTTCTTGATGGAGTAAATTTCGAACATGAAACCCTACGGTTCCGAAGCCAAAACTTTATCACCTGGCAACCTCGGCCCGATGAAGTAAGTATAATATAAGCTTACATGACTGTTCTTCGACGGAATCGGGTCTGGAACTTAAAACCTTCGGTTCCAATGCAGAGATCTTACCATAGGGCCACCGCTGCCAAGCATGGAAGTTGTTAAAGGTTCAAGATCATTTTCATCGGATACATATGAACATAACTGTCGAACACCAAGAGATTGCCAACCACACTACAATGATATGCAATTTTAGGATTAAATTGCACCCACGTTTAAGTTCCCATTTTCAAACAAAGATACTTGAGGAACGAGTAGAATTTTATCAATGTAATGTGCATTATCACTTAAGTGGACAGAGTGCTCCCAAGGACCATACAAATAATTTAGCCATGTCAGTTGTATTTTACCATAACAAGTCAACAATATTTTAAAACATTCCTGTACAATAAACATAGCATATTAATTTATTAGCAATAAATGCATTTGAAGTGGCGAAATTATTTGTCTAATAAAACTAACATTAATCGGTCAGGTTTATCCAGTTGAAACTGACATAATCGGTGGGCTGCGTTATAGTTTCATTACTCGATAACTTTTGAAATGGGAGTAGTTGGGGGGGTGTGTGAGGAAAGAAGCATTACTGATAACTTACCAAGCAATCATGACTTCATGTGAAATAGAAACTGGCGAAATCGAACTAGTGGCACAGGATGGGTGACTGGTTCATTTTCCCCCATGTTATTTTAAATATATAGATAGCTTGTACAATTTTAAATATGTAGGTAAGACCCTGCGAAAATCTTAGGCACGGCATCTTTTACCATTCATTACTACCTTTAAAACAGTCTTTCACATAGGACGATTGATTCCAAAATAAATCAGGGTGGCAATTTTTTTTCCGAGACTGCAGGTTAGGTTTATTTAATAATAAAATATGCGGGTTTTTTAAAATCTAATTTATTAGACTACCATTATTTTACTAATAAAACATCACTGCAATTTATAAAATAAATGCGATACTGTAGCTTTTTAAGTACACTAAAAGAGCCTATTCAAACACTCGTTAAACATAAATAAATTGGTATCTAATTTTATAAATTCTATGTTCAGTATTATAGCTATGAAATTGAATTCCCTTTTCGAATTTTCTTTCTATTAGACTAGTATAAAAATCAACATAGCCAGGGAAAAATCGATTTTAAATCAAAATGGCAATACATCTGTATATATTTAATAAAAAGATTTTAATGAAGTAGTAAAAAATATACTTATTTTTAGATAAATTTTAAAGTGGAAAATTAAGAATAGTGCAACGAAACTTAAACTCTACAATTCGCATCCAAAAGTTTTAAAAATATTACTATTTTTTTTTGTTAAGAAAAGGGCCTCAAAAATTTACTCACTTTCGATAACGAAATATAGAAAGTAAAAGGTAAAATGGTAAATAATTATAAACTTTTAATTCGAATTTGAGATTTTAAAATTTAATAGAGAAATTTCAAAAATGAAGAATTCGAATTTCCTAAATGATACTGCTTTTCTAGAGCATGAACAATTCAGCTAATTTCTCATATATATACTAGCATTAGAACAGTTAAATGAATCAACATTTCTAATTTGTAATGTTTATACTCCAATAAACTAGCAAATAAATATTTATCTAAATAAAACTATTTTAGGTAAAGATTGATTTACATTTAAGCTGAATTGGCCATTGATTTATATTTGAGCTGAAACTAAATGATTTTAAGTAAAGGATAGAGATCAGTAATCGTAAGAATTCCCTTTTATTTCAATTCAATAGTTCTCAGATGTAGATGTATGTACCATCTTAAATTTAGACTACGAATATGTTAGCAATATAGTTTCAAGAAAATATTTATATATATTAACATATCTGAAAAAAACAAAATATTCGGTAATTAAATAAAAATTGAATTAGAAATACATGCATTTTATTTGCAAGTTTGATATACAAAAATAGACTTTACAGGATTGTTACAATACAAAAATAGAATACGAATTCATTTGAAATAAGAATTCTTAACGGGTATCAAAGTAAATTGGGTTTTGCAGTTTTATGTAAAATGCTTAAAAAGAATTCATTCAAAGCATTTTTTAAAATAAACCGATTCTTCTGTTCCGAATCCTATTAATGAATTCTTAGGAGTTGCATACGTTTAAATAAGTCACAGCATAACATATAATTAAAAATTGGCTATAATTTCAACGACTGTTTTCAATTGCATAATACAATTCAGAATGAAAATTAAATATTGTATTTAATATTTAAAGAAAATGTTTTTCGAAATTTAATACCCAAGAATTCTGAATAATCAACTGCTAAAAGATTTCATTTTCATTATCGAAAAAGAAAATTAAGAAGCAATCAACACTAGGTTATTGCAACATACACCCTTTTTCTCAAAATGTTTCGTTTTTTTTTTTTCTCCCACAAAAGTTTATTTTCCGATTAAAGAAACTTCCAAATTTATCCATTTGCTATCTGAGAGGAATATGGAAAGTTAATTTTTGACTAAATTCTTATGAAACTAAATCCCAATTAAAGGAATTGATATTTCTACGAAAAACAATGTTAAAAAGTACCACAGAAGAACTACAATTCACAAAATTCTAAATCGTGACCAGCTTTCTAATCCGTCATATCGACACTCTTATCAATAAGCCAACATATTAATTCTAATTTTTTTTATTAAAATTAAAGGGTTTTAGGTAAAGGATATAAACAAATAACCCAATTCATCTTACGCATTTCTATTTTTCATTTGAATAAATTCAATATTCTTCCAACGACTTAGAATTATGCACCGTCTTCAACTAACAAATTCGTAAACTAAATTTATGATTTCCCCGAGACGTCTCCCATCTAATAATTTTTCTGTCAGGAGTAAATAATCAGAAATTAAATACAAAATACAATTCAAAGTACATAAAATTTTATTGGCATGTTTGATATACGAGAAAAGGTCATTTACAAGATTACTACAACATAAAAAGTACAATATAAATGCATTAAGAATACAGTACTGGTATCAAAACAGCAAAGGCTTATTACATAAATTAAATCGGCTTAAGAAGAATTCAGTTTCATAAGTAAAGCATTTGTTTAACATTAAATTAACATACTTGAGTTGGAATATTTTATGCAGCATGAATTGTTAGAATTAGGGGAAAAACATTTATATAAATTAATGGATTTTGTAGAATTTCAGTTGAAAGTTCATAAAAATTTTATTTCAATGCCTAATGTAAACGCGGAATATACGAAAGTTTAACATTCTATTAAATTAAAAGAATTTAGCAAATTTACCATTACTGAAAAGCCGATAGTTCAGAACCCTAGACTTTCTCATGTTACAGAAAAAAAAAGAAAAAAGAAACCTGCCTACCCTACATCTAGATTTAACATTCATCGCATCCATTCACTTTTTCCCTTCACCAAACGAGACATTCGAATATAATCTTATGCATATTATTTCATACTAATCATTAAAGAGCAACGTATTCTCTAAAAGCATACAGATCGCCGTGGTGATCAGGCACGATGATCAAATGCTTTCTGAGAATCAAAGCATATTTTGATTGGATGGCCGGCCGAGCCAATCAAAGTATGCTTTGTCCGCGGATGCAAGTTTTACGTGAAAATAAAAATCAAAGTAGCGATATATTTAGAATTTTGAATTTACTATTAATCGTATTGTAACCATTACTATTTAATTTTAAATGTAACACAAGATTTTAAGAAAATAATTGCAAATGGATGCAACGAATAGATTTAATATATCTACACAGACTACGGTAAAAAAAATCTGGAATGTTAAAGAGATTTAAATTAATAACCATTGACATTGTTTCTGAATCAAAATTTAGACAATTAATGCGAGGTATTATGAAATTCACATATGAAAGGCAATGAAAAGAAACTGAAAGTTTATTTGCTAACAATTTTAGAATATTCTATAGTATCAAAAGCCAAGTATTATCAAATTTATAATATTACCATAAAACGTCTTTTCAAAATATAACCGTTTAATGTGCGTCAATACACGACTTGCGATTCATTAGTGTTAAAATTTTCGCAATTTCAAACGAAGTAAGAAGACAAACATGCATGCTAACAATACGTTTCGATTTATCCTTCATACACAATGAACATTTTTCCTGGTAAGTTACTATTCGTATATTTTAAATTAGCCGAACATGCATATGACTTGCAGCAAATTTCAGAGTTTGCTTTGAAACCAAAATTCTTTAAATTTAGATTTCTTGGAAGACTTAACTGAAATTTAGCACAGAACAATATACATATGATATTAAGCATAAAATAATTTTGCATATTTAAAACAAGACAAATATCAGGATCATAATGAAATGCAAAATTCCTTAAGATATTTAGGATAATATACATATGGTCATAAGAACATATTTAATTATTTGGTAACTCATTTTATAACCACAAAGCAAAATGGACAAGATTATGAAGTTTTCACGAGCATTGACATTCAGTACAAAACGATACCAAAAGACTGATTTTGAAAAATAAGTCGGTAAAATGAAAAACATATCAGTTTACACAAAATATTTACATTAAAGATTTGCTATGGTAATCGGCAATTAGAAATAATCGACAAATCTAAGGGCGAAAAGATTCATTTCCCCCCTAACAATGATGAAGTGCACTACGCAAATGAATTTTTTACTTCATAATAAAAATTGTGATTCCCGCCTATATTGCTGGGTCAATGAGAACTCTGTCAACTTGTTGAGCTCCAATAAGAGATTAATAGCCATACAGAAGTTTTAAAGCTAATTTTATATGAAATGTAAATCAAACATTCAGTCTTGGAAATTTGGTTTAGATTACTAGCAAATTTAAATATACTACCAGCGCTTAAGTTACCCCATATTAAAAAACATTTTACCAATGTAAATTGAGAAATAAGCATTTTAAAAACAAAAATTTAAACAAATGCTACTTTTGAAGGGAATGAATGAAGGCCAATATTTTCAAGTTAGTACAAGAATAAAAGTTTCCCGGCAATTTTAAGATGAAATATTGATTTAATTGCAAAACACTTGTTTTGAAACTGATATTTTGCACATTTCAAGCTTTGCAAAGTTCGAAAACAAATTGTATAAATATTCAGTATCTTGCTCTTAGAATAAAACATTTCAAAGATGTATTGATATCCTCAAGTAATGTTGACTACATACATAGTCACATTTCCATTGTGAAAACCATTTATGTATTCATTTTATGGAACTAATAAGTTTAGGCGAAGCAAGAAGGAATTTTACAAACTCAACTGCATACATTCGATCTCCATTCATAATTCCATTGAAAAAGCTCTGAATTGCAAGGTTGAAGGCTCCAAATGGTATCTTGTGCCATGATCACTTGGGTTGAAATATGTAGACATCTGAAAAGATTAAATTAATAGATTAAATCAAACTATCGAGAATGCCATTAAATGTCAGAAGACTAAATTTTGATCTTTAAATCCACTCCAGTGATTCAGTGATCTGAAAAAAATTCTTTAATTCTTATCAATAGAATCGGAATCTACATCTAGGATTTTTTTTTCGACTAACAGTTCGCATTATGAAAATGTAACCACTTAAATACAATTAAAATAATTAAGCATTTAATTATTCCAGAATCGTCCGAGACATGCTTGTTTTTATTCTCTATGTAAGTCAGAAATGGCAAATTATGAATTCTCTAATTACGTCCGATAGTCATTGTTTAGATTTTAGAATACGGTCGATTTTGCCTAGTTCTCGAAACTTTCATAGAACCAATAAAAGCGCCGAAAACAAACAAATCCTTGCATAATGGAGAAAAGAAAGGCCAGATGTTGAGAAATAAGCACAATTCCTTTCATAGAGATTGCAAATTAATTTCCTAGATCGCCGTTTATACACTTGAAAATCAAATGAGTTCGCCTTACTGATTATATGCTAGTAACTGCGATTTATGAAGGATTGGAAATTTTAAATATCTACTGCAATACGTTTGGTCTGGCCCCAAAAATAACTTCACCGGAGAAATGACAAAATTATGCAGAAACATTTTGCTTATTTTTCATAGGCACATGTCTGAAAAGGTTTTACCATACATTTCCCTATTGACAAGAAGAAAGCCTACACCGGCCAACTCCATTCATGGGCAATGAATTTCTTCAACATCTATTTACAGAAATTGATCTTTCAGTATAACACGAACGGCAACTCGGTTCTTATGTTCAGGAGGCAGCTAAATCTCCAAAGCTTACATAAACTATAGTTTCCAGGATTATTTTGTGCCTTCGGAATACTTTCTAGAGGGTCTAAATAAAATAGCTTCCGAATATCATGCTATTCTGATAATTTTATTGATGATTCAAGAACTTACCATGAGAACTCGATACTTCAAAGTATCTTAAGGAAATTTGTGAATATTGATGTCTTGTATATGGAACCGAGAAAGCCGTATTACTGATGGTGACTACACACTTGCAAAAAAAAAAATGCATCCATAATGGTCGTAATTTGACTTGTGTATACTTAATTAGACCGATAAAAATCTTATTTCATAAAAGTTTTTGGATAAAATTTTCCCAGTTCGATTTGACAGTTATATTTCGTGCAACTTACCGGTATCACTTCAGTACCGTTTTTTCCTCCAATCCAGACATCTCCCATATTTAGAATTTGCGGCTGGAGACTAAATGGTGTTCACTGCACAGATCAGTGGGATTAAGCCGTTGTTCAATTAAATTGCCTCTAATCTAATCTTCGCAGAATGCGCTGCTCCAATATCAATTGCAGGAAATTCTGCTTCTTTCGATTCATAAGACGTTCCATCATGAGTGAACACGAAGAATTCCTTCAGAATACTTTCAGGTATAAGTGAAGAGTTTAAATTGATATCTCCAAAGTTCTTGCTATATTACTCTAAAAACTGAAATTCTCTTTTTTTTCTGTTCATCTCTTGAAAACATCAAGTAGTAATGGTCATGGTTTTCCAAATACCTCAGACTATGAGAAATCAACGTAATCCAGACTCGTCACTTAGTAGCCACTTTCCTGGAATATACAGGGATTATAAACATTTATTTCACTTTCAATCCACTGTGCAGAACATTTTTAAAATTACAGTAATTTTTTTTTGTACAAAGTTGATACATTAAGCTTAATCCAATGTTTCAGGGCTTTATAAATCATCCGACTAGCAGACCAAAGGTTTATTGGATTCCATAGGATCCGAATTCTAATATGCGCTTGTTGAAGCTCCATATTATCTGTTGTGCCATGATCACTTGCTTCAAAACCTTTCAACATCTGAAAAGAAATTTATTACATATGAAATCTATCAAGAATTCTATGAACTGCAAAGATATATACATTTTACTTTTGCTCTTTTATCTACTTCAAATATTCTAAAATCTGATAAAAATTTGCTTGCAACTTCATTAGCACAAATTAAAGGTTTCCCGTTTTAATCAGGAAATCTTAAAGCTCACATCAGTTCATTTTTTCCTTTTAAAAATTAAGCTATTATCAATGTTTGAAATACATTTGTTAGACAATTCATCCAAATTTTTGGTTTTAAAGTACTTGCAAGTCTTTATGGAGAGCTATAAGCGCATATAGGAAAATAAGTCGTGCATCTAATTTGTTAATTGTCCATTAAGCATAATTGCCGATTATACTTAATATAACAATAAGTTTATTCTCTAAACGCTAAAGTACTCTTTAAAGAGACCCACAAAATGCTTAGGGGTAAAATATGAAACTTCATTTAAGGAACATTCAATTTTGGACTGTTTCAAATTTTTGGTTTCAGATTTTATGGAAAGTCATTTAGATGCTTGAAAAATAGAGAAACTAATTTGAGGATTTTATAAGGAATCATGTTTATTAACTTAAAGGATCGAAAAACTTAAAAATAGTAATACATTTTTTCATTCTGGAAAGTAAGTTTCCCTCAGTGCACATAGACAAAAAATAATTATCTTGATTCCACTTTTTTGTCCTGTTACAGGTATGTGTTCGAATCAAGGATTTGAGAGTTCCTGGCCCTGTACTACCCAAGTGACGACATACAAATAACCATCATAGTATAACATGCATTTCAATACCGGTAATTCTTGCGTTGGAAGTAGTTTAAAAGGCTAAACATATGTCGATGTTTCCCGGAAATTATGTTTCAGTTCTCTTTGCAGCTTCCAGAAAGCTTACTTTCGAGGCGAATCTAATACAATTGGTTGCCAAACGCCATGTCAGTTTTAATATAATTTGAAGACTTACCATATCCTTAAATTTCTTGTGCTTTGATGTCATCTTAAATACTTTCCCCCACCCAGCATTGGTGCAGATGGATAGCATGTACATGGAATTGAGGAAACGGTATTTGTGATTGACGTCGTGCCTTTGTCCAACAAAACGGCATAGACACAGGCAAGTTGTCCACCCTATGAAAAACTAAGTACATTTTTATATCTCTAATTATCATTGATAAATTATTGCAACCAATCTTCATTTCGATATAATTATTAATAGCATAACTTACCTATATTACTTCTGTGCGGAACCGAGCGAGTCCCCTGGCCATCCAGATGCCTGCTATCAATACAATTTTTGTCCTGATCCGAGAAGACGGTCATTCCACATTTGGGGAAAAGCGTTGTTTCATTGCTCCAACAAACATCTGAAGAGTCTACAGAGCTGCTCTAATAACTGCAGGATTTGTTTCGCTGATCATTTCTGTGAGGTTGCATTCTTTTAAATGAGTGAAAAATCGGATGAATCCAAAACAAACTTCTTGGTATGAGTGAGACAGTTTAATGATCTCTAAGGTTAGTTAAACCTCAGAAACTTTCCAAATTAAATGTTCATTCTGCATATTTTCAGAAACGGCACAAGAAAACAATCGCTATGGCTCTTTCCTATATCATTAGACTATACCAAGTAAAATCCACACAATTATGGCACTTTCGTCACTTGAAAACCACTTTTGTAGACTATCCGGAGATTTCTTGTATATTCAATAAAAAATACCAAAATTTTCAGATATCAATGCCTCTTAGAAGATTTCTTAAAATTTAAAAATATACGAATGGGCAACAAGTTTAGTTTTTAATTTTAAATTTTGGAAGACTATGAATTACAAAAGATTATCCCGCGCTTACTTTTTAATAAAAAATTTGCTCTCGAATGGAACAACCTCCTTTGCCTTAAAGCTTTACCGACATTTTTTAATCTTTCTCCTTTTCATGAGTTATTTTTTTTATGCATCAAAGGATAGAGAAATTCAATGCGAAGTTTGCCCACTTTCATATTGTCTTTAAATGCAGTTGTTTTGAACGCATATCTCCAATGCTTAGTTCGATTACATTTCTAATCCTTTTCCTATCCCTAATCTAGCTGATTACTTTTTTTTCATTCAATTCAAAAGATAATTAGAATTCATCCGCATTCAATACACGATATCATTCAAACTTCTGTTTTAGAGTTTTGATGTGGAACGAGCTAAATTTCTAATATCTGGATCTGTGGTTATTCAAATAGACTCGGCTACTTTATTCAATAAAAATTATACTTTATTTCACCTCAAAAATAACGAGTCACTTTAGGATTAATTGATACGCCAGTACAAATTGAACGAATTTTTCCCATACGAGGTGCGATGTTGTAACGTCGACTAGGGGAATAAACTCGTATATAGAAAGAAAAGAACGGCATCCATATTACTATACATATTACAGATTGATGATTTTAGTTTGAAGATTGGGGGTGGTGGGGTGAAAGAGTGGTTAGAAGAACGAAAGGAATCATAATTTGAGATTACGTAAACGGAATTACTGTCCAGGATGGCAAAACCCATGAGCTGAAATTTAAAAAAAAGGCAGCTTTTAAACGAGATGTAAAAATTTTGGAATAAAATGTTTCATTTCTAATGCACGAACACTTTATTGCCACTACGAATATGTAAATGCAATTCGAAAAAAATATCTCGAGTTTTTATATTGCTCATTTCAAGAAATTACAATTTTTATAACGAGCCAATAGTTTTTATATCGAGTTCAGTCCTAAATAAAACGCAGTAAACCAAAGACTCTGGAAATCAAATGTCTAATTTCATCACAATATGAATTCGAATCTATTCTGTTCAGTGTGTTATTCAAGTGCCATTTGTCGATCCTTATACCACGAAGAATTTCCATTATTCATTAAAATCATAATGCATTTTAATTGTCGATTTGAGCAGAGTTCTAATTATGAGAGATTCTCCGAAATATCAAAATAAACAGCATCAGAACAATCGATTTATCCGTTATTATTCAATCCGGTTAGAGCTTATTCCTATGTAAAGTAGAAACTTCGAAACTAAGATGTTTATTTTGTTAAATATACATAAATAGCTGTCAAGTTTATGGGATTCAAATCCAAAATGATTAAGAATTATCAAGAAAGGCCTGGTTTAATGTTAAACTTATTTCGGAGTTGTCCAATTCTGTTAAGCATTCTTACCTTGTTTTCCTACTTCAGAGCAACGTTTGAAGCTCAACGCTGCATATATCCCTACTTTCTATTGAAATAATGGTCGTCAACGAGAGAAATTGAAATGTTGAGAATTAGAATGAGCAAATCCATCCTTGTACAACACACACATACACACAGGCAGGCAGGCAGGCATTACCCACTCCACCACCACCCTCAAAAGCCCAACACACACAGCCAGGCAGGCATTACCCACACGCCACAACCAACCTGAAAAGCCCAACACACACAGGCAGGCAGGCAGGCATTACCCACACGCCACAACCAACCTGAAAAGCCCAACACACACAGGCAGGCAGGCAGGCATTACCCACACGCCACAACCAACCTGAAAAGCCCAACACACACAGGCAGGCAGGCAGGCATTACCCACACGCCACAACCAACCTGAAAAGCCCAACACACACAGGCAGGCAGGCAGGCATTACCCACACGCCACAACCAACCTGAAAAGCCCAACACACACAGGCAGGCAGGCAGGCATTACCCACACGCCACAACCAACCTGAAAAGCCCAACACACACAGGCAGGCAGGCAGGCATTACCCACACGCCACAACCAACCTGAAAAGCCCAACACACACAGGCAGGCAGGCAGGCATTACCCACACGCCACAACCAACCTGAAAAGCCCAACACACACAGGCAGGCAGGCAGGCATTACCCACACGCCACAACCAACCTGAAAAGCCCAACACACACAGGCAGGCAGGCAGGCATTACCCACACGCCACAACCAACCTGAAAAGCCCAACACACACAGGCAGGCAGGCAGGCATTACCCACACGCCACAACCAACCTGAAAAGCCCAACACACACAGGCAGGCAGGCAGGCATTACCCACACGCCACAACCAACCTGAAAAGCCCAACACACACAGGCAGGCAGGCAGGCATTACCCACACGCCACAACCAACCTGAAAAGCCCAACACACACAGGCAGGCAGGCAGGCATTACCCACACGCCACAACCAACCTGAAAAGCCCAACACACACAGGCAGGCAGGCAGGCATTACCCACACGCCACAACCAACCTGAAAAGCCCAACACACACAGGCAGGCAGGCAGGCATTACCCACACGCCACAACCAACCTGAAAAGCCCAACACACACAGGCAGGCAGGCAGGCATTACCCACACGCCACAACCAACCTGAAAAGCCCAACACACACAGGCAGGCAGGCAGGCATTACCCACACGCCACAACCAACCTGAAAAGCCCAACACACACAGGCAGGCAGGCAGGCATTACCCACACGCCACAACCAACCTGAAAAGCCCAACACACACAGGCAGGCAGGCAGGCATTACCCACACGCCACAACCAACCTGAAAAGCCCAACACACACAGGCAGGCAGGCAGGCATTACCCACACGCCACAACCAACCTGAAAAGCCCAACACACACAGGCAGGCAGGCAGGCATTACCCACACGCCACAACCAACCTGAAAAGCCCAACACACACAGGCAGGCAGGCATTACCCACACGCCACAACCAACCTGAAAAGCCCAACACACACAGGCAGGCAGGCAGGCATTACCCACACGCCACAACCAACCTGAAAAGCCCAACACACACAGGCAGGCAGGCAGGCAGGCATTACCCACACGCCACAACCAACCTGAAAAGCCCAACACACACAGGCAGGCAGGCAGGCAGGCATTACCCACACGCCACAACCAACCTGAAAAGCCCAACACACACAGGCAGGCAGGCAGGCATTACCCACACGCCACAACCAACCTGAAAAGCCCAACACACACAGGCAGGCAGGCAGGCATTACCCACACGCCACAACCAACCTGAAAAGCCCAACACACACAGGCAGGCAGGCAGGCATTACCCACACGCCACAACCAACCTGAAAAGCCCAACACACACAGGCAGGCAGGCATTACCCACACGCCACAACCAACCTGAAAAGCCCAACACACACAGGCAGGCAGGCATTACCCACACGCCACAACCAACCTGAAAAGCCCAACACACAGGCAGGCAGGCATTACCCACACGCCACAACCAACCTGAAAAGCCCAACACACACAGGCAGGCAGGCATTACCCACACGCCACAACCAACCTGAAAAGCCCAACACACACAGGCAGGCAGGCATTACCCACACGCCACAACCAACCTGAAAAGCCCAACACACACAGGCAGGCAGGCATTACCCACACGCCACAACCAACCTCAATAGCATAACTCGCACACAGGAATTGCCCACGCCACCGCAACACTAACCTCAATAGCACAACTCACACAGAAGCATTGCCCACGCCGCCGCAACACCAACCTCAATAGCACAACTCGCACACGAATTACCCACGCATCCCGAAACCACAGCTCAAGCGTTCATTACCCACGCCGTCTGCTCTACCTCCAATGCATAGTTCTCGTAAATATCCACACATCCAACCCCATTCACAGTTTATAATTCTCACACCTACAAACACATTTGCCCGCTAGCACCAACTCTCAGAACTCAATATTACGTATAATATCCGATATCACTAGTTAATCAAGACAAGTCTTGCCAAAACGCATGGTGAAGTAGCTTCCATATTTTATCACACATTGATTATTTTCAAATTCCACTCACGGCCCCTGTGTCACTCCACTCACGGAGTAATGAAACATTGCACAAATTAGACTCCCCACCCACATCAACTCCCAAAACGCACATTAATTTCATTCCGTGAATCATGCTCGTACATAAGATAGGAGGTTTTTAGTGAAGCACATCACTAGGGAATTTTCTGATTCGCGCAATGCATCTCAACCTGATACTAGAATGCATGTCAATATCCTCATTGCTCAGCGAAGAATATTTTGTATTAAAATTAAAAGCGGAATTAAATACTGAATCCAGCGGTTTTTATGCTAGTTCTGATTAACACGTTGAGTTGAAGCAAAATAGAAATAGCATGCGATTTGTTCAAAATTTTTGTAAGTTGCTTACAAATATTTCTAGTATTCTGCACCGCTTCCTCGGCCAATTCATGAATTTAAATTTCCTCAGAGTTGGGCGGCAAATTGCTCAAACCCGACATCTAGCAATTCCCGATCATGTTTCTGAACAATTCGATTCATTACGATTATATATTACGAAGAAATCAAGTTTGGGTTGAAGCGCTATTTGTATCGAATAACGCAAAAATGATTTCTCAAATTTAAGAAGATACTTTGATGTACAATTCTGTCTGAAAGCATACCCAATATCACTAATTTCTTCCTTGGCATTTCTTTAATTTACCGTTTCAAATTTCCGATCTCAATATTCCAGATTTCTTTGTATCAAATGATATGAGCACAAAACTAATTTCCTAAAATCTAGTTATTAAAATTTTTTAAATGTTAAATTAACATGGCTCGTTTCTGGCCGGAAATTGTTAATACATCTCGATGGAAATGTTGCGATAGTTTATGCAAGAATTCGCGATTTAAATAAAGAGAATACTTAACAATGAAGCCAGACAATACCAATTAAAATGGCACTCCTTAAAGGATACAATTAAAAGGCAGAAATACCAAATACAAAAGGATTTATTCCATTAATGTAAATTACACGAAAGGCATGAAAAGCAAAGATTAAGAATGACAAACTAATACAGAAAAGCAAAAGAATTTATATGAAACTTGTTTATGACATTAAAAACCTAAACAGACAAAGAATCATTTCAAAGAACAAGAGAATGTTTAGGGTGCTAATCGTCTATTTCAGAATGAAATATGGTTTCCAAATGAGAATTGACAAGGAGTACTTCAGGCTTAAATAAAAAATGTCGTTTAACATCCTTTGAAATGGGTAATAAAATTGGGATTAACTTCACTATACCCTTGCTCGTTTGATTCGATTTTCCGTTATTACTCTCATTAAGAACTAATCATTCCAAAAATATCGTCATTCCAACTTCATCCAATTCTCTTTACTATCAGGAAGAAAGATTTCTGTTATATAATGTATATTTTATCCTCTATCTCTGAAATGTTTATATTTAGCAGAATTCCTTTATAGTGTAAAAAATTAGTAGGCCGTGATGCTTTTATTTTTAGTACCTCAACTAACAGTTTATTCCTTATCTTGGTTCATCTTGCATTCGATAAGAACCTGAACATCAAGAATCAACTGCAAAACTAATTTTTATTCGAAACACAGGTGCGCCTCTTGATTGAGTAGTTGAATACATTTTGACTTACAAATCAAATTCTTAAAGTAGGGAGGTGTAATTCGCAATACGAAATTTGCCATAAATTCATAAACAGAAGTTTGAATAACAGCCTGAAATCAGAAATTTGATTACTTCAGAATATACCGGCTGAAACAAGTAAACGCTATTAAGAAATTTTAAGAATCGTCAACGAGTTCAATTAAGTAGTCCTTATAACTTCGAAATACCCCGAAATAAAGCTACATAGGAACTTAATTGAATGGCTTTTGACAAAGTTATAATCAATATTTAGAGGACAAGCTGATCTCGAAGTTAACAATCGCGAAATTTAACGAAAATAAACTAGTTTGAGAGATTCATTTTGGAAAATTTATCTTACACTTTTTCATAGATTGTATCAAAAATATTCAACTTCCGTTTTTAGTTTGAGAGGATGCACTTAATTGCAGGTTATTGGTTTGAGATTTATTCGTTTTTGAGCGGGTATTCGATTTCTCGATATTCGATACCGTGTTCCTTTAAAATGTTTTCGACACCCCGCAAATTCGTGGAAGACACTGAAATCTAAACCTCTAGTATTCTGAAGGAATAGGGAAGAATTGATAATATCCGACATAAGTAACCTCCAAGCAGCTAGGGCACCACAATTATGTAGACATACCTGGTTAGTCCAATGCGGTGCGACAGCAGGAAATTCAGGAGAAAATATCGCCCTCCATCCAAAAACAGAACACTATAGTAATGGTTTTCCTTTCTCAAACCTCAGAACTAGTATTAAATTTTGAGTCGAAAAGTTGGAAGAATGACGCAACGGCGATAGCTTCAAAATATACAGTCCATCACCTAAGGAGTGTCGCTTCCAGATCGTATGCGAGATCGTCTGTTGTGAAATGACCTGAAAGAGAAATTGTCCCACTTTATATCGATTTCTGTGGAAAATTTTATGCTTAATGAATATTTCACACCGCGAATAAGATTTGAGGGAATTATGGTCGTTCAGCGAGTTTCTAATTTATCTAGACAACTAAAAATATTAATAGAATTGACGGTAACAAAAACTATCTGAGTCTCTTTATAATCGCAGAAATTATTTTAGGGCAAACGGACCAGAATTAGATAAATTGCGTCAAACAATGATGCATCATCTACGCTTCATACGCAATAGAATATCATTAAGATATTTGAGCGCCTCATTACATAGCATAACACAGAGCCTGCCTTAACATTACAGCTTTATGCTTTTATTATTTTGGGTAAAATGAAGGAACGCACCTTATTCAGCTTTCATTAATGTTACAAGAGATTGCCGTACAAATACGTTTTAAACGTTCCATAAAACGCTGAAAGCTTGCAAGTTTCAGGGTTTTTCCGTGAAGTTTATAATACGAAAAATATAAAGCTGAAGCATTTCCTACAACTAAGAAACTATGTATAATCATATTTTAAAGATTTTATTTCGTAAGAATCGCCTGTGATCCCCGAGGCTTTAAGCGTGTTCACAAGACGTAGTGAAATTTCATTATCATAACATGAAAGACTTCCAAGTAAAACGACATTAAATTAAACTGAGCTACAATTTTGCAAAATGATGATTTGAATTTTAATAGCACTAGGGAGGCAAAAGCTGCGAGCCTATATTTTAAGTATAAACGAACCTACTTTTATATGTTTTATGCAGCATTTATTGTTTAGCCTTTTGTAGTAACAATGCGAATGAAAAATTTATAAGTATTGGCATTTGTTCAAATTATGCATTTCAAGAAATCTTGGCGCACCGGTCATTGGTGGCCCCACGGCGCTAAAGCCATGTTCAAGCACCTGTTCTCAGTAACCCTTACGACATTCAATTCATTATTTCGGCTTATTAGAAGCTTGCACTGACGAAATTTATATGCTACACTTCGGCACTATTAAGAAATTGTCCTTTCAAGACAAACTTACCATGAATCGCGAGGGACATTACCCGCAGAATATAACGCTTTTTAAACAGATTTTGACCTGAAACTCAATTTTGGCAAATAGCGATTTTCGAGAAATGGCATCTCTCGAGAGATTCACTTACATTTTTTTAAATTAAATTCCTACCAAAATTTCTAGTAATAGAAAATTTTTCTTGGTTACTCCATAAATTATGATGAAAAGCTAACTTTACAGAAATTTTCAAACTAACTATTCAGTGATAATTTTATTTGTGTGCATTTAATTTATTCAAATTTTTAAAAAATGGTAACAATGCTTATACGCTGCAATAAAGCTCGAGAGTTTAGTTACATATTTCAATCGCATGCTTTAGCCAATGTAAATATACAATTTAAAAGGTGCAATTTTATTCATTAATTCCAAAGCATACCTTTAACTTCTAACAGATTTAAACTTGCATTTATTCTGCAAATCAAATGACTAAAATACTTCAAGTAGAATGCGTTGACTTATGAAATAGGGCTAAATCGACGATTCAAGCTTAAAATGCCATACTATTAAGAGATGCAAATTTCCCATATTATATTAACAATTTTTTATTCCGTTTGTTCATTGTGCATATAAACAGTCCTAATAAAATCAAATGTAACTTAGCGGATGGTCTTTCTAATTTACACTGTACTATAATTTATTTCTTCTATTCCGATGGAAAACAGAATCTTTAGCTTTCAACAATGTTTTGAGTCACTCGATTAAATATTTGATGTAATAACGAAGAGGTTTAAGTTTCTGAATAGAATCCATTGTCGAATATTAATAAAGTAAAATTTTAAGAATTACCAAAATTTGGAAGAATTTCCCTGACTATTAAACTAGCATTAGACATTTTCTGTACCACAGTATTTTAAAAAGTTATTGCAAAACTTGCGAAATTTAGCTTTTTTAATAAAAATTCTAGTTAACATTCCAAAAGATACCCGAGAAGTTACAATACCACCCTTAAAATTATATATGCACCAAATTCGGTAGCATCAAGTCAAATGGTTTGTCTTGTAGAATGTCAACACATACACATTCATCTTTATTATTAGTATAGATGCAGAAATTAACAAGCAAATTTGAGTTTTGAGATGTATCAAATCCCTAATATAAGAACTTGTTGACTGTTTTTTATAGCGCGAAAAAACAGGCAATTTTTTTTTTTCATTTAGCTGAAAAAAAGAAACGTTTCCGAAGTTCAAGAGACTTGAGATGATATTTATCCAAGTTCCGGCGGATTTTACAATGCCGCCATTTTACATTTAAATTGAGCTACAATCCTACGTACAATCCTTCAAACGAGTAAGCAAAAGAAGTTTAGAAGTCAAACTACCGAATATCTGCAACACTACAAAGGTGCCTTTTAACACCAACAAAAATACTGAATCTAGCATTAAAACTAACAGGATCTTATTCAAACGACGAAGTTTTTAGCTTTTTCATACGTGTCATTTTCCGTAAAAAGAAATTTCTAAATATTTACATTACTTATATAGATATTTAATTTACGTAGCCATATTTGTAAAGTGTATCATGAACAATTCATTTTTGGCGAGATTCTTATGAATGAAGTCTGGCTTACAAGAACTGAACTTCTAGACTGTTTTTGCCTCAAAAAGCAAATAATATCGCGGTTTTTCCAATTGAAATTCCCAATAAATTTGACGAAAAATGAATTTGCCGACTGAATTTGACAAAAATTGAGCTATACGATACCACTGTTTTACAGCAAGCTATTTACATAAAACTAATAATCAAGCTTTGCCTTTGTAATTGGTTCATTCATTCATCTAGTGAATGCTAGCGTCATTTATATAGTAATGGCTTATTCAATAATATCAAATTCTGCTACACAATTTGTTTTCTAAAAAGTTGTTTAAAGTAACTAAAATAACCTTTTTCGAAAAAAAGATTATGAACGAATATTTCAGTGGAACAATTCTTCGATATATAAAAAAATAATTCCAGCTCATTTTTATACTTATGCGAACTCCAAATAATTAAGTAACTTACCCATTATTTAATTCAGTACGAATGATGAACAGTTCTTGAAAAAGACATGAATATTTTTCATTTCTTCTTTAAACATGGCACCAAAGAGTTGTAAACAATTAAAATATTCCATTTTTCATTCAGTCTCAGAAGATACATTAATAGTTGACACAATACACTCAGTTTAACAGAATTCAGAACCATTTTATAAAATGCGTTAAATTGATTCCGTATAATGCACGCAACAATAAAATGAAAACCGATCAATTCTTTGAGTTTTTATCAGTTTACAGGGATCTAGAAATTTCTTATAAAGCGTCCTCTTCTTCCAAAAATTCATGCGAGATGGCTGCTCAGCTAGCGCGTACGAAGTGGAGTACGACATATTTTCTAAAGGTTGATCACTTTTTGAAAAGGATTCAAAAATATTTATCCAAATTCGAACCCGAAAGAAGCATACTCAATAAATATAAAAATTATTTTTAAAAAAGCAATTATCACGACAAATTTAAAAATAAATCTGTCGTCTTTCGAAGAAAATTAGGATAAGGTGAAACAAAGGTGCCCTATCATTCATTCAATCTGCAATTATAGGTTATTCCTTTATATGCTGTAAGCGGGATTTTCGTTTAAGGAGCATCGAAAACATCATGACCCAGCAGCATAGGAATCAATGAAGGTACACTATGATATTGTTTGGCTCCGAATCCGAGATAATTCTTGCTGAAATACTCCGGTATAGCTTCTTTAGATACTGCAAATACAGGGTTATGTACACTGCTGACCATTAAAATTGCAATACCAGGAAGGAATGATCTGATTAACATCAAAATCGTATAAAAGGAAAAAGAGGATGGGATATGCAAATGATTAACATTTCAGCGCATTTAGATGACGCGGGGGAGGAACGACATTTGAAGCACTGCATAAAAGAAAAATTGTGAAGGGAATTGCTCATTTGGGAAGCGCTTTGTAAGGATGGAGTTTGTTTAGAATATCGTGTTAAGCTTTGAATAATAATAGTAAATAATAGTAATAATAAATAGTATTAATATTTATTATTTTTAGCATTATAAACTTATTGTACTACCACGGAAAACCCCTGAAACTTGCAACTTTTCAGTGTTTTATGAAACATTTAAAACGTATTTGTACGGCAATCTTTCTATTGTAACATTAATGAAAGCTGAATAAGGTGCGTTTCTTCATCTCACTCAAAATAATAAAAGCATGAATCTGTAATATTAAGCATAAAGCTGTAATGCTATGTTATGAGGCGCTCAAGTATTTTAATGATATTCTATTACATATGAACCGTAGATGGTGCATCATTGTTTAACGCACATTTAATTCTGGTCCTCTTGCGTAAAATCCTTATTTCTGTGATTATAAAGCAAACTACTCAAGGGTAGTTTGTAACTGTCAATTCTATTAACAATATTTTTGCCTGCCTAGATTAATGAGAAATTAGAACCTCGCTGAACGACCATAATTCCCTCCAATATTATTCGCGATGTGAAAAATTCATTAAGCATAAAATTTTCCACAGAAATCAATATTAAGTACGACAACGTATCACATTTCGTAAAAAGAAATGATTCTTAATTTATCGTAACTTCCGCGAAAGTAATCACAATTTCTCTTTCAGGTCATTTCACAACAATCTCGCATACGATCTGGAAGCGACACTTGCATCTTTATGCCCGACTCGCCTTATGTGATGGACTGTATATCTTGAAGTTATCGCCGTTGCAAGATTGTCATTCTTCCAACTTTTCGACTCAAAATTTAATACAAATTCTAAGATGGTGCGAGAAAAGAATACCATTACTAAAGTGTTGGGCTGTTTTTGGATGGAAGACGATTCTTTCTCCTGAAATTCATGCAGTCGCATCGCATTGGACTAACCAGGTAGGTCTACATAATTGTGGTACCCTAGCTGCTTGGAGGTTACTTGAGTCGAATATTCGGATATTATGAATTCTTTCCTATTCCTTCAGAATACTAGGAGTTTAGATTTTAATGTCTTCCACGAATTTGTGAGGTGTCGAAAGCATTTTAAAGGAACAGTCTAGAATATAGAAATCGAAAACCCTCTCAAAAACGAATAAATCTGAAACCAATAACCTGGCAATAAATGCATTCTCTCAAACTAAAAACGGAAGTTGAATATTTTTCTGATGCAATAATCTATGAAAACGTTTAAGATAAATTTTCCAAAATGAATCTGAAACTAGTTTCATTAATTTTCGCGATTGTTAACTAGGAGATCAGCTTGTCCTCTAAATATTGATTATAACTTTGTCAAAAGCCATTCAATGAAGTTCCTGTGTAGCTTTATTTTGAGGTATTTCAAAGTTATAAGGACTGCTTAATCGAACTCATTGACGATTCTTGAAATTTCTTAATAGCGTTTACTTGTTTCAGCCGGTATATTCTGAAGTAATCAAATTTCTGATTTCAGGCTGTTATTCAAACTTCTGTTTATGAATTTATGGCAAATTTCGTATTGCGAATTACAAATCAAATTCTTAAATTAGGGAAGTGTAAGTCAAAATATATTCAACTACTGAATCAAGAGGCGCACCTGTGTTTCGAATAAAAATAAGTTTTGCAGTTGATTCTTGATGTTCAGGTTCTTATCGAATGCAAGATGAACCAAGATAAGGAATAAACTGTTAGTTCAGGAACTAAAAATAAAAGCATCACGGCCTACTAATTTTTTACGCTACAGATCGAAAAATTTCCTTAATATTTAGAAAAATTTGTGCTAAATATAACCATTTCAGAGATAGAGGGTAAAATATACGTTATATAACCAAAATCTTTCTTCCGGATAGTAAAGAGAATTGGATGAAGTTGGAATGACGAAATTTTTTGAAGTGATTAGTTCTTAATGAGAGTAATAACGGAAAATCGAATCAAACGAGCAAGGATACAGTAAAGTTAATCCCAAATTTACTACCCATTTCAAAGGGTGTTAAACGACATTTTTTAATTAAGGCTGAAGTACTCCTTGCTAATTCTCATTTGGAAACCATATTTCATTCTGAAATAGACGATTAGTACCCTCAACATTCTCTTGTTCTTTGAAATGATTCTTTGTCTGTTTAGGGTTTTTAGTGTCGTAAGCAAGTTTCATATAAATTATTTTGCTTTTCTATATTAGTCTGTCATTATTCTTAATCTCTGCTTATTTTAACATCCTTCGTGTAATCTACCTTAATGGAATAAACTGTCTTGTATTTCTGCATTTTAATTGTATCCTTTAAGGAGTGCCATTTTAATTGGTATTGTCAAGCTTCATTGTTAATTATTATCCTTATTTAAATCGCGAATTCTTGCTAAAACTATCGTAACATTTCCATCGAGATGTATTTTAACCATTTCCGGCCAGAAACGAGCCATCTTAATTTAACATTTAAAAATTTTAATAACTAGATTTTAGAAAATTAGTTTTGGGCTCATATCAGTTGATACACAGAAATCTGGAATATTGAGATTGAAAATTTGAAACGGTAAATTAGAGAAATGCCAAGGAAGAAATTAGCGATATTGGGTATGCTTTCAGACAATTGTGCATCAAAATATCTATTCTTGAATTTGAGAAATCATTCTTGCGTTATTCGATACAAATAGCGCTTCAACCCAAACTTGATTTCTTCGCAACATATAATTATCTTAATGAATCGAATTGTTTAGAAACATGATCGAGAATTGCTAGATGTCGGGTTTGAGCAGTTTGGCACACAACTCGGAGGAAATTTAATATTTAAATTCATAAACTGGCCGAGGAAGCGGTGCAGAATACTGGTAATATTTGTATGCAACTTACAAAAAATTTTGAACAAATCACATGCTATTTCTATTCTGCTTCAACTCAACGTGGTAATCAGAACTAGCATAAAAACCGCTGGATTCGGTATTTTTTAATTCCGCTTTTAATTTTAGTGCAAAATATTTAGTCTTCGCGGAGCAATGAGGGTATTGATATGCATTCTAGTATCAGGTTGAGATGCATTGTGCAAATCAGAAAATTCCCTAGTGATGTGCTTCACGCAAGACCTTATCTTATGCAAGAGCATGATTTACGGAATGAAATTAATGTAATGTGTTTTGGGAGTTGATGTGGGTGGGGAGTCTAATTTGTGCAATGTTTCATTAGGCCGTGAGTGGAGTGACAAGGGTCGTGAGTGGAATTTCAAAATAATCAATGTGTGATAAAATATGGAAGCTACTTCACCATGCGTTTTGGCAAGACTTGTCTTGATTAACTAGTGATATCGGATATTATACGTAATATTGAGTTCTGAGAGTTGGTGCTAGCGGGCAAATGTATTTGTAGGCGTCAGAATTATGGACTGTGAATGGGGTTGGATGTGTGTATATTTACGAGAACTATGCATTGGAGGTAGAGCAGACGGCGTGGGTAATGAGCGCTTGAGCTGTGGTTTCGGGAGTTGGATTCGTGGGTAATTCGTGTGCGAGTTGTGCTATTGAGGTTCGTGATGATGGCGTGGGCAATGCCTGTGTGCGAGTTGTACACTTGAGGTGGGTGGTGGCGTGGGCAATGCCTGCCTGGGAGTGTGTTGGGCTTTTGAGGTTGGTGGTGGCGTGGGCAATGCCTGCCTGTGAGTGTGTTGGGCTTTTGAGGTTGGTGGTGGCGTGGGCAATGCCTGCCTGTGAGTGTGTTGGGCTTTTGAGGTTGGTGGTGGCGTGGGCAATGCCTGCCTGTGAGTGTGTTGGGCTTTTGAGGTTGGTGGTGGCGTGGGCAATGCCTGCCTGTGAGTGTGTTGGGCTTTTGAGGTTGGTGGTGGTGGCGTGGGCAATGCCTGCCTGTGAGTGTGTTGGGCTTTTGAGGTTGGTGGTGGTGGCGTGGGCAATGCCTGCCTGTGAGTGTGTTGGGCTTTTGAGGTTGGTGGTGGTGGCGTGGGCAATGCCTGCCTGTGAGTGTGTTGGGCTTTTGAGGTTGGTGGTGGTGGCGTGGGCAATGGTTGCCTGTGAGTGTGTTGGGCTTTTGAGGTTGGTGGTGGTGGCGTGGGCAATGGTTGCCTGTGAGTGTGTTGGGCTTTTGAGGTTGGTGGTGGTGGCGTGGGCAATGGTTGCCTGTGAGTGTGTTGGGCTTTTGAGGTTGGTGGTGGTGGCGTGGGCAATGGTTGCCTGTGAGTGTGTTGGGCTTTTGAGGTTGGTGGTGGTGGCGTGGGCAATGGTTGCCTGTGAGTGTGTTGGGCTTTTGAGGTTGGTGGTGGTGGCGTGGGCAATGGTTGCCTGTGAGTGTGTTGGGCTTTTGAGGTTGGTGGTGGTGGCGTGGGCAATGGTTGCCTGTGAGTGTGTTGGGCTTTTGAGGTTGGTGGTGGTGGCGTGGGCAATGGTTGCCTGTGAGTGTGTTGGGCTTTTGAGGTTGGTGGTGGTGGCGTGGGCAATGGTTGCCTGTGAGTGTGTTGGGCTTTTGAGGTTGGTGGTGGTGGCGTGGGCAATGGTTGCCTGTGAGTGTGTTGGGCTTTTGAGGTTGGTGGTGGTGGCGGCGGTGTGGGTAATGCCTGCCTCTGAGTGTGTTGGGCTTTTGAGGTTGGTGGTGGTGGCGGCGGTGTGGGTAATGCCTGCCTGTGAGTGTGTTGGGCTTTTGAGGTTGGTGGTGGTGGTGGCGGCGGTGTGGGTAATGCCTGCCTGTGAGTGTGTTGGGCTTTTGAGGTTGGTGGTGGTGGCGGCGGTGTGGGTAATGCCTGCCTGTGAGTGTGTTGGGCTTTTGAGGTTGGTGGTGGTGGCGGCGGTGTGGGTAATGCCTGCCTGTGAGTGTGTTGGGCTTTTGAGGTTGGTGGTGGTGGCGGCGGTGTGGGTAATGCCTGCCTGTGAGTGTGTTGGGCTTTTGAGGTTGGTGGTGGTGGCGGCGGTGTGGGTAATGCCTGTCTGGGTGCGTGTTGGGCTTTAGAGGTTGGTGGTGGCGGTGTGGGTAATGCCTGTCTGGGTGCGTGTTGGGCTTTAGAGGTTGGTGGTGGCGGCGTGGGTAATGCCTGCGTGTGTGTGTGTTGGGCTTTAGAGGTGGGTGGTGGCGGCGGCGTGGGTAATGCCTGCGTGTGTGTGTGTGTTGGGCTTTAGAGGTCGGTGGTGGCGGCGGCGTGGGTAATGCCTGCGTGTGTGTGTGTGTGTGTGTGTTGGGCTTTAGAGGTCGGTGGTGGCGGCGGCGTGGGTAATGCCTGCGTGTGTGTGTGTGTGTGTGTGTTGGGCTTTAGAGGTCGGTGGTGGCGGCGGCGTGGGTAATGCCTGTCTGTGTGCGTCTTGTACAAAGATTTGCTCATTCTAATTATTCTCAACTCTTCAATTTCACGTTGACGGCCATTATTTCAATAGAAAGTAGGGATATAGGCGGCGTTGAGCTTCAGACGTTGCTCTGAAGTAGGAAAACAAGGTAAGAATGCTTAACAGAATTAGACAACTCCGAAATAAGTTGAACATTAAACCAGGCCTTTCTTGATAATTCTTAATCATTTTGGATTTGAATCCAATAAACTTGACAGCTATTTATGTATATTTAACAAAATAAACATCTTAGTTTCGAAGTTTCTACTTTACATAGGAATAAGCTCGAACCAGATTGAATAATAACGGATAAATCGATTGTTCTGATGCTGTTCATTTTGATATTTCGGGGAATCTCTCATAATTAGAGCTTTGCTCAAATCGACAATTAAAATGCATTATTTTAATGAGTAATGGAAATTCTTCATGGTACGATAAGGATCGACAAATGGCCCTTGAATAACATTCTGATGAACAGAGTAGATTCGAATTCATATTGCGGTGAAATTAGACATTTGATTTCCAGAGTCTTTGGTTTACTGTGTTTTATTTAGGACTGAAATCGATATAAAAAAATCTATTGGCTCATTAAAAAAATTGTAATTTCTTGAAACGCGCAATATATAAACTCGAGATTTTTTCGAATTGCATTTACATATTCGTAGTGGCAATAAGTGTTCGTGTATTGGAAATGAAACATTTTATTCCAAAATTTCTACATCTCGTTTCAAAGCTGCCTTTTATTTTCTAAATTTCAGCTCATGGTTTTTGCCATCCTGCACAGTATTAATTCCGTTTACGTAATCTTAAATTATGAAGCCTTTCGTTCTTCTAACCACTCTTTCACCCCCTCCCTCCAATCTTCAAACTAAAATCATCAATCTGTAATATGTATAGTAATATGGATGCCGTTCTTTTCTTTCTATATACGAGTTTATTCCCCTAGTCGACGTTACAACATCGCACCTCGTACGGAAAAATTCGTTCAACTTGTGCTCGCGTATCAATTGACCCTAAAGTGTCTAGATATTTTTGAGGTGCAATAAAGTATAATTTTTACTGAATAAAGTATCAGTCTATTCCAGAAATTAGAAATAATTTAGCTTGTTCCATATCAAAACTCGAAAACAGAAGTTTGAATGATATCGTGTATTGAATGCGGATGAATTATAATTATTTTTCGAATTGAATGGGAAAAAAAGTAATCAGCTAGATCAGGGATAGGAAAAGGTTTAGAAATGTAATCGAACTAAGCATTGGAGATATTGTCTTTAAATGGAGTTGTTTTGAACTTATATGAAAGTAGGCGAACTTCGTATTGCATTTCTCTATCCTTTGATGCATAAAAAAATAACTTATGAAAAGGATAAAGATTAAAAAATGTCGGTAAAGCTTTAAGGTAAAGGAGGTTGTTCCATTCGAGAGCAATTTTTTTAAAAAAAAAGTAAGCACGGGATAATCTTTGTAATTCAGTCTTCCAAAATTTAAAATTAAATTTTTATTTTTAAATTTTAATATTATATTTTTAAATTTTAAGAAATCTTCTAAGAGGCATTGAAATCGGAACATTTGGTATTTTGATTGAATATGCAAGAAATCTCCGGATACTCTATAAAAGTGGCTTTCGAGAGACGAAAGTGTCATAATTATGTGGATTTTACTTGGTATAGTCTAATGATATAGGAAAGAGCCATAGCGATTGTTTTCTTGTGCCGTTTCTGAAAATATGCAGAATGAACATTTAATTTGGAAAGTTTCTGAGGTTTAACTAACCTTAGAGATCATTAAACTGTCTCACTCATACCAAGAAGTTTGTTTTGGATTCATCCGATTTTTCACTCATTTAAAAGAATGCAACCTCACAGAAATGATCAGCGAAACAAATCCTGCAGTTATTAGAGCAGCTCTGTAGACTCTTCAGATGTTTGTTGGAGCAATGAAACAACGCTTTTCCCCATATGTGGAATGACTGTCTTCTCAGCTCGGGACAAAAATTGTATTGATAGCAGGCATCTGGATGGCCAGGGGACTCTCGGTTCCGCACAGAAGTAATATCGGTAAGTTGTGCTATTAATAATTATAATATCGAAATGAAGATTGGATGCAATAATTTATCAATGGTAATTAGAGCTATAAAAATGTACTTAGGCAAGTTGTCCACCCTATGGAAAAACTGTGTCTATACCGTTTTGTTGGGAAAGGGCATGACGTCAATCACAAATACTGTTTCCTCAATTCCATGTACATGCTATCCATCTGCACCAGTGCTGGGTGCGGGAAAGTATTTAAGATGACATCAAAGCACAAGAAATTCAAGGATACGGTAAGTTTGCAAATTATATTAAAACTGACATGGCGTTTGACAACCAATTGTGTTAGATTCGCCTCGAAAGTAAGCTTTCTGCAAGCTGCAAAGAGAAGTGAAACATAATTTCCGGGAAACATTTATCGACATATGTTTAGCCTTTTAAACTACTTCCAACGCAAGAATTACCGGTATTGAAATGCATGTTACACTATTATGGTTATTTGCATTTGGTCACTTGGGTAGTGACGACATGGTCAGGAACTCTCAAATCCTTTATTCCAACACGCACCTGTACCAGGACAAAAAAATGAATCGAGATTATTATTGTGTCTATATGGACAGAGGGAAACTTGCTTTCTAGAACGAATAAGGGTATTACTATTTAAAAACCATGTTTTTCGACCCTTTAGATGTTGTAGTTAATAAACACGCTTCTTGGCAAGACCTCCAATTCGTTTTTCTTATTTTTCAAGCATTTAAATGTGATATTCCATAAAATTTGAAATGCCACGTCCAAAATTAAAATGAATGTTCCTTAAATGATTTCATATAATTTACCACTAAGCATTTTGTGTGTCGCTTTAAAGAGTATTCTACCGTTTAGAGAATAAACTTATTGTTATGTTAAGCATAATTGCCGATTATACTTAACGGGCAATTAACAAATTAGATGCACGACTTATTTTCCTATATGCGCTTATAGCTCTCCATAAAGACTTGCAAGTATTTTAAAACCAAAAATTTGGATGAATTGTCTAACAAATGTATTTCAAACATTGATAATAGCTTAATTTTTAAAAGGAAAAATGAACTGATGTGAGCTTAAGATTTTCTGATTAAAACGGGAAACCTTTAATTTCTGTCAATGAAGTTGCAAGCAAATTCTTATCGGGTTTCAGAATTTTCGATGTATATAAAAGAGCAAAAGTAAAATGTATATATCTTTGCAGTTCATAGAATTCTTGATAGATTTCATATGTAATAAATTTCTTTTCAGATGTTGAAAGGTTTTGAAGCAAGTGATCATGGCACAACAGATAATATGGAGCTTCAACAAGCGCATATTAGAATTCGGATCCTATGGAATCCAATAAACCTTTGGTCTGCTAGTCGGATGATTTATAAAGCCCTGAAACATTGGATTAAGCTTAATGTATCAACTTTGTACAAAAAAAAATTACTGTAATTTTAAAAATGTTCTGCACAGTGGATTGAAAGTGAAATAAATGTTTATAATCCCTGTATATTCCAGGAAAGTGGCTACTAAGTGACGAGTCTGGATTACGTTGATTTCTCATAGTCTGAGGTAGTTGGAAAACCATGGCCATTACTACTTGCTGTTTTCAAGAGATGAACAGAAAAAAAGAGAATTTCAGTTTTTAGAGTAATATAGCAAGAACTTTGGAGATATCAATTTAAACTCTTCACTTATACCTGAAAGTATTCTGAAGGAATTCTTCGTGTTCACTCATGATGGAACGTCTTATGAATCGAAAGAAGCAGAATTTCCTGCAATTGATATTGGAGCAGCGCATTCTGCAAAGATTAGATTAGAGGCAATTTAATTGAACAACGGCTTAATCCCACTGATCTGTGCAGTGAACACCATTTAGTCTCCAGCCGCAAATTCTTAATATGGGAGATGTCTGGATTGGAGGAAAAAATGGTACTGAAGTGATACCGGTAAGTTGCACGAAATATAACTGTCAAATCGAACTGGGAAAATTTTATCCAAAAACTTTTATGAAATAAGATTTTTATCGGTCTAATTAAGTATACACAAGTCAAATTACGACCATTATGGAAGCATTTTTTCTGCAAGTGTGTAGTCACCATCAGTAATACGGCTTTCTCGGTTCCATATACAAGACATCAATATTCACAAATTTCCTTAAGATACTTTGAAGTATCGAGTTCTCATGGTAAGTTCTTGAATCATCAATACAATTATCATAATAGCATGATATTCGGAGACTATTTTATTTAGACCCTCTAGAAAGTATTCCGAAGGCACAAAATAATCCTGGAAACTATAGTTTATGTAAGCATTGGAGATTTGGCTGCCTCTGAACATAAGAACCGAATAGCCGTTCGTCTTATACTGAAAGATCAATTTCTGTATAGAGATGTTGAAGAAATTCATTGCCCATGAATGGAGTTGGCCGGTGTAGGCTTTCTTCTTGTCGATAGGGAAATGTATGGTCAAACCTCTTCAGACATGTGCCTATGGAAAAATAAGCAGAATCTTTCTGCATAATTTTGTCATTTCTCCGGTGAAAATATTTTTGGGGCCAGACCAAACGTATTCCAGTAGATATTTAAAATTTTCAATCCTTCATGAATGGCAGTTGCTAGCATATAATCAGCAAGGCGAACTCATTTGATTTTTTTTAGTATATAAACGGCGATCTAGGAAATTAATTTGCAATCTCTATGAAAGGAATTGTGCTTATTTCTCAACATTCGGCCTTTCTTTTTACTCCATTATGCAAGGATTTGTTAGTTTTCGGCGCTTTTAAGCGGTTCTGGGGAAAGTTTCGAGATCGTGGCAAAATCTACCGTATTCTAAAATCTAAACAATGACTATCGGGCTCTATTGGAGCATTCATAATTTGCCATTTCTGATTTGCATAGAGAATAAAAACACGCAGGTCTCGGAAGATTCTGGAATAATTAAATGCTTATTTTAAAATTGTATTTGAATGGTTAAATTTTCATAATGCGAACTGTTAGTCGAAAAAATATCCTAGATGTAGACTCCGATTCTATTGATAAGAATTAAAGAATTTTTTTCAGATCACTGAATCATTGGAGTGGATTTAAAGATCAAAATTTAGTCTTCTGACATTTAATGGCATTCTCGATAGTTTGATTTAATGTATTTAATCTTTTCAGATGTCTACATATTTCAACCTAAGTGATCATGGCACAAGATACCATTTGGAGCCTTCAACCTTGCAATTCAGAGCTTTTTCAATGGAATTATGAATGGAGATCGAATGTATGCAGTTGAGTTTGTAAAATTCCTTCTTGCTTCGCCTAAACTTATTAGTTCCATAAAATGAATACATAAATGGTTTTCACAATGGAAATGTGACTATGTATGTAGTCAACATTACTTGATGATATCAATACATCTTTGAAATGTTCTATTCTAAGAGCAAGATACTGATTATTTATACAATTTTTTTCGAAATTCGCAAAGCTTGAAATGTGCAAAATATCCGTTTCAAAAGAACTGTCTGGCAATTCAATCAATATTTCATCTTAAAATTGTCGGGAAACTTTTATTCTTGTACCAACTGGAAAATATTGATCTTCATTCATTCCCTTCAAAAGTAGTACTTGTTTTTTAAATATTTGTTTTTAAAATGCTTATTCCTCAATCTACATTGGTAAAATGTTTATTAATATGGGGTAACTTAAGCTCTGGTAGTATATTTAAATTTGCTAGTAATCTGAACCAAATTTCCAACAAGACTGAATGTTCTATTTACATTTCATATCAAATTCGGATTAAAACTTCTGTGGCTATTAATCTCTTATTGGAGCTCAACAATTTGACAGAGTTCTCATTAACCCTGCAGTATAGACGGGAATTACAATTGTTATTATGAAGTAAAAAAATTCATTTGCGTATTGCATTACTTTATCATTGTGAGGGGAAAATGAATCTTTTCGCCCTTAGATTTGTCGGTTATTTCTAATCGCAGATTACCATAGCAAAATTTTAATGTAAATATTTTTGTAATCTGATCTATTTTTGATTTTACATACTTATTTTTCAAAATCAGTCTTTTGGTATCGTTTTGTACTGAATGTCAATGCTCGTGAAAACTTCATAATCTTGTCCATTTTGCTTTGTGGTTATAAAATGAGTTACCAAATAATTAAATATGTTCTTATGACCATATGTATATTATCCTAAATATCTTAAGGAATTTTGCATTTCATTATGATCCTGATATTTGTCTTGTTTTAAATATGCAAAATTATTTTATGCTTAATATCATATGTATATTGTTCTGTGCTAAATTTCAGTTAAGTCTTCCAAGAAATCTAAATTTAAAGAATTTTGGTTTCAAAGCAAACTCTGAAATTTGCTGCAAGTCATATGCATGTTCGGCTAATTTAAAATATACGAATAGTAACTTACCAGGAAAAATGTTCATTGTGTATGAAGGATAAATCGAAACGTATTGTTAGCATGCATGTTTGTCTTCTTACTTCGTTTGAAATTGCGAAAATTTTAACACTAATGAATCGCAAGTCGTGTATTGACGCACATTAAACGGTTATATTTTGAAAAGACGTTTTATGGTAATATTATAAATTTGATAATACTTGGCTTTTGATACTATAGAATATTCTAAAATTGTTAGCAAATAAACTTTCAGTTTCTTTTCATTGCCTTTCATATGTGAATTTCATAATACCTCGCATTAATTGTCTAAATTTTGATTCAGAAACAATGTCAATGGTTATTAATTTAAATCTCTTTAACATTCCAGATTTTTTTTACCGTAGTCTGTGTAGATATATTAAATCTATTCGTTGCATCCATTTGCAATTATTTTCTTAAAATCTTGTGTTACATTTAAAATTAAATAGTAATGGTTACAATACGATTAATAGTAAATTCAAAATTCTAAATATATCGCTACTTTGATTTTTATTTTCACGTAAAACTTGCATCCGCGGACAAAGCATACTTTGATTGGCTCGGCCGGCCATCCAATCAAAATATGCTTTGATTCTCAGAAAGCATTTGATCATCGTGCCTGATCACCACGGCGATCTGTATGCTTTTAGAGAATACGTTGCTCTTTAATGATTAGTATGAAATAATATGCATAAGATTATATTCGAATGTCTCGTTTGGTGAAGGGAAAAAGTGAATGGATGCGATGAATGTTAAATCTAGATGTAGGGTAGGCAGGTTCCTTTTTTCTTTTTTTTTCTGTAACATGAGAAAGTCTAGGGTTCTGAACTATCGGCTTTTCAGTAATGGTAAATTTGCTAAATTCTTTTAATTTAATAGAATGTTAAACTTTCGTGTATTCCGTGTTTACATTAGGCATTGAAATAAAATTTGTATAATGAGCTTTCAGCTTAAATTCTGCAAAATCCATTCACTTATATAAATGTATTTCCCCCAGTTCTAGCAATTCATGCTGCATAAAATATTCCATTTCAAGTGTGTTAAATTAATGTTAATAAATGCTTTACTTATGAAACTGAATTCTTAAGCCGATTTAATTTATGTAATAAGCCTTTGCTGTTTTGCTACCAGTACTGTATTCTTCATGCATTTATATTGTACTTTTTATGTTGTAGTAATCTTGTAAATGACCTTTTCTCGTATATCAAACATGCCAATAAAATTTTATGTACTTTTAATTGCATTTTGTATTTAATTTCTGATTATTATTTACTCCTGACAGAAAAATTATTAGATGGGAGACGTCTCGGGGAAATCCATAAATTTAGTTTACGAATTTGTTAGTTGAAGACGGTGCATAATTCTAAGTCGTTAGAAGAATATTGAATTTATTCAAATGAAAAATAGAAATGCGTAAGATGAATTGGGTTATTTGTTTATATCCTTTACGTAAAACCCTTTAATTTTAATAAAAAAAATTAGAATTAATATGTTGGCTTATTGATAAGAGTGTAGATATGACGGATTAGAAAGCTGGTCATGATTTGGAATTTTGTGAATTGCAGTTTTTCTGCTTCTTTTTAACATTGTTTTTCGTAGAAATATCAATTCCTTTAATTGGGATTTAGTTTCATAAGAATTTAGTCAAAAATTAACTTTCCATATTCCTCTCAGATAGCAAATGGATAAATTTGGAAGTTTCTTTAATCGGAAAATAAACTTTTGTGGGAGAAAAAAAAAAAACGAAACATTTTGAGAAAAATGGTGTATGTTGCAATAACCTAGTGTTGATTGCTTCTTAATTTTCTTTTTCGATAATGAAAATGAAATCTTTTAGCAGTTGATTATTCAGAATTCTTGGGTATTAAATTTCGAAAAACATTTTCTTTAAATATTAAATACAATATTTAATTTTCATTCTGAATTGTATTATGCAATTGAAAACAGTCGTTGAAATTATAGCCAATTTTTAATTATATGTTATGCTGTGACTTATTTAAACGTATGCAACTCCTAAGAATTCATTAATAGGATTCGGAACAGAAGAATCGGTTTATTTTAAAAAATGCTTTGAATGAATTCTTTTTAAGCATTTTACATAAAACTGCAAAACCCAATTTACTTTGATACCCGTTAAGAATTCTTATTTCAAATGAATTCGTATTCTATTTTTGTATTGTAACAATCCTGTAAAGTCTATTTTTGTATATCAAACTTGCAAATAAAATGCATGTATTTCTAATTCAATTTTTATTTAATTACCGAATATTTTGTTTTTTTCAGATATGTTAATATATATAAATATTTTCTTGAAACTATATTGCTAACATATTCGTAGTCTAAATTTAAGATGGTACATACATCTACATCTGAGAACTATTGAATTGAAATAAAAGGGAATTCTTACGATTACTGATCTCTATCCTTTACTTAAAATCATTTAGTTTCAGCTCAAATATAAATCAATGGCCAATTCAGCTTAAATGTAAATCAATCTTTACCTAAAATAGTTTTATTTAGATAAATATTTATTTGCTAGTTTATTGGAGTATAAACATTACAAATTAGAAATGTTGATTCATTTAACTGTTCTAATGCTAGTATATATATGAGAAATTAGCTGAATTGTTCATGCTCTAGAAAAGCAGTATCATTTAGGAAATTCGAATTCTTCATTTTTGAAATTTCTCTATTAAATTTTAAAATCTCAAATTCGAATTAA
This sequence comes from Argiope bruennichi, assembly GCF_947563725.1. Taxonomy (NCBI): domain Eukaryota; kingdom Metazoa; phylum Arthropoda; class Arachnida; order Araneae; family Araneidae; genus Argiope; species Argiope bruennichi. The sequence goes on from NC_079162.1 coordinate 56,628,558, forward strand.
AAGTTTATAATTATTTACCATTTTACCTTTTACTCTCTATATTTCGTTATCGAAAGTGAGTAAATTTTTGAGGCCCTTTTCTTAACAAAAAAAAATAGTAATATTTTTAAAACTTTTGAATGAGTTGGATGCGAATTGTAGAGTTTAAGTTTCGTTGCACTATTCTTAATTTTCCACTTTAAAATTTATCTAAAAATAAGTATATTTTTTACTACTTCATTAAAATCTTTTTATTAAATATATACAGATGTATTGCCATTTTGATTTAAAATCGATTTTTCCCTGGCTATGTTGATTTTTATACTAGTCTAATAGAAAGAAAATTCGAAAAGGGAATTCAATTTCATAGCTATAATACTGAACATAGAATTTATAAAATTAGATACCAATTTATTTATGTTTAACGAGTGTTTGAATAGGCTCTTTTAGTGTACTTAAAAAGCTACAGTATCGCATTTATTTTATTAATTGCAGTGATGTTTTATTAGTAAAATAATGGTAGTCTAATAAATTAGATTTTAAAAAACCCGCATATTTTATTGTTAAATAAACCTAATCTGCAGTCACGAAAAAAAATTGCCACCCAGATTTATTTCGGAATCAATCATCCTATGTGAAAAAGAAACTGTTTTAAAGGTAGTAATGAATGGTAAAAGATGCCGTGCCTAAGATTTTCGCAGGGTGTTACCTACATATTTAAAATTGTACAAGCTATCTATACATTTAAAATAAAAAGGGGGTAAATGAACCATTCGCCCAGCCTGAGCCACTAGTTCGATTTCGCCGGTTTTTATTTCACTGAAGTCATGATTGCTTGATAAGTTATCAATGCTTCTTTCCCCCAGCTACTCCTATTTCAAAAGTTATCGAGTAATAAAACTATAACGCAGCCCACCGATTATGTCAGTTTTATTCGACAAATTTCGCCTCTTCGAATACATTTATTGCTAATAAATTAATATGCTCTATGATCTGTTTATTGTGCAGGAATGTTTTAAAATACTGTTGACTTGTTACGGTAAAATACAACTGACATGGCTAAATTATTATTTGTATGGTGCGTGGGAGCACTCAGTCCACTTAAAGGATAATGCACATTACATTGATAAAATTCTACACTTTACTCAAGTATCTTTATTTGAAAATGGGAACTTAAACATGGGTGCAATTTAATCCTAAAATTGCATATCATTGTAGTGTGGTTGGAAATCTCTTGGTGTTCGACAGTTATAGATTCATATGTATCCGATGAAAATGATCTTGAACCTTTAACAACTTCCATGCTTGGCTGCGGTGGCCCTGTGGTAAGATCTCTGCATTGGAACCGAAAGGTTTTAGGTTCCAGACCCGATTCCGTCGAAGAACAGTCATGTAAGCTTATATTATACTTCATCGGGCCGCGGTTGTCAGGTGATAAAGTCCTGGCTTCGGAACCGTAGGGTTTCATGTTCGAAATTTATTCCATCAAGAACAGTCATGCAAGCGGGTTTGGTGTACGTTAAATCCGTCGTAGACAAACGTCCCCCCGCTGGTGTGTTGTAGAAGTTTGGGGAGGAGGGTGTCGGCTCAGGTGTCGTCATCGTCATCTAACCACGATTAGAAATTACGAGGTCCATCCCCAAATAGCCCTAGTGTTGCATTAAAATGGGACGTTAATGTAATTAAACTAAACTAATTACAACTTTAATTCCATAAGGTCGTTAGACGAATGTTTAAGTCAAAAAGAGAAGGGAGAAAAGAAATGTATAGGGAAAATTCGAATTAGCGAATTCGGAACTCATTTACGTGACTCATAATTTATAGTAAGTGGGCATATAAAATTTAAAAAAAATCACAATCCAGATGAATGTTCTCTGAAATGATGTAAGATTTGTAGCAATCAGATGCTTACTTCAATAAATTCTGGTTATTTATCTAAACTTAACTGTTCAGTACATTTATGGTAATGAGAGAACACAATATTTAACTTAGTAAGTGCTATAATGTTTAGCTTAATATTTATATGCTTTTCACCAAGAAGTCTTGTTCTTCTACACTTCGTAACTCCAGATTTCTACCCAATAAATTTTCTTCCTTTTTTACAAGAGTAGTTTCAGTGCCATTTTCAGAACTGGCCGAAGATAAGAAAAAAAACCCTGTAGCACTATCTTAAACACCAAGCACGTAGAAAACTACACCAAAATTTCGCATTATATTGCAACAAAAATGACATCTTTTCATAAAAATCAAAGTAATATGTTTCAAAAGTATACGCAAAAGGTTAGCAAATCAATTCAGATCTTCAGAACAATTCAATATTCAGAACAAAAAAGAGGAGCTACATAAAGCGTCGATTGAGCACTTCTTAAGAACTGTCGAGGTCGATAAAGAGCGATTCCTTGTCTCCCTACCGTGGCTTACCGGTCATTTGTCTGTTCCAGACAATTTTAATTTGACACTCAAAGGGTTGCGACAACCCATAAGCTGAAGAAGGAAATCTTATTTCAAGAATACGGTGATGTCTTTAAAGAACGAGAAGGCATAATAGAAGATGTTCCCCAAGAAGAAATAGTCTGCTTATCGCAAACTGCCCCATCGACTTGTGATGAAGCCAAACAGCAAGAGGGATTCAACTTGATTGAATTTATCCCTTCCATGTTAACAAGGTTTCGACTGTATAGAGTTGGTGTTTCGGCTGATATACGGAAGACTTCTTGCAATTAAGTCTATATAAGGAAAATCGAAATTTCCTGCGATTTTTGTGGCATAGTGAAAGAGAGCTCGTGCATTACCGACATTGCCTGGTGGTGTTTGGTGTTTCCAGCAGCCAATTCTTGCTTGGATCAACAATCCAATACCACTTCGAGAGAAAGTTGGAATAAGCGAAGCAAGGCCGTGGAAGATACCCTAGTATTTTATTCAAAATTTGATGAACAGCTTTTACGTTTACAATTGTTTGGCAAGCGTCGAAACCCATTCGGAGCTAGAACGATTTATTGACGTAGCCACTGAGATCATGGCTTACGAGGGTGGGAGAACTCTGATCCAATAACAAGTGATACAAATCATCCTGGGGATGATTTGGGACATACATTGTGATACTCTTTCAATAAATATTCCTGATTTGAGAGAACTAATGGAAGATGTAATCACGAAAAGAAATATTCTTGCTACTTCACACAAAGTCTTTGATCCCTTGGGGATCACAAGTCCAGTGTTGCTACTACCAAAACTCTGGCCACAAAATTTGTGGAAATCTGAAGTCGGTTGGGATGAAGAAGTAGAACTAAAAACACGTCGAGATTTTCTAAAGTGGCTAATGGAGCTGGAGTGTTTGAAGTATGTTAAAGTACCAAGATGGTTACACTGTGATAGCGGATTTGAGCATATTTCATTGTAATTTTTTGCGACTCAAGCAAACTAGCCTATTCTGCTGTTGTTTTCCTACGAGTTGATATTAGAAGTACTGTAAACATACAATTGGTACAGAGTAAAACTAGAATTGCACTTTGTGGAAAAAAGGAAATAACTATTGCAAGGCTGGAACTTCTTGGTGCTGCTATATTTGCTCGTCTTTCTTCCACTGTCTTGAAAGAGTTTTCAACAGACAATGCTTATTTCTGGACAGACTCTACTACAGTATTAGCTTGATTGAACAGAGGAGAACCGTGGGGTGTATTTGTTTGCAACCGTGTTCAAGAAATTCGAAAGTTGACACCAGTCAAAACCTGGAGACACGTTCCTGGATCACTGAATCCTGCGGACTGTCCGCGTAGAGAGTGTTCATCGAAGCAGCTTTGCAATTAGAAATGGCGAGAAGGTCCTAGTTGGTTGTATCTTTCGCCTCATGAATGGCCTGTTAGTGATGTGGCAGTAGATGTCAATGAGGAAGAAGTGAATAAAGAGAGAAAAGCTGTCGTGATCTCTATGATTGAATATTCAAACAACAAATATTAAGAGTGATTATTTTTCCACCTATAATAGAAACATCAGAATAGTGGCATGGATTCTAGGTTTTATTCGTAACGTCTCAAATGTAATAGTAATAGTAATAATAAGTAATAGTAATAATAAGTAATAGTAATAATAAATAATAGTAGTAATAGTAATTATTATTAATAATAAGTCGAAATTGCTCAGTTTGGAATTTTAAAAACTGGTTTATATATAACTAATCTACCTCATTTTTCACAGGAAGCTAGTATGTTATATAACAACGATATATATTTTTTCTATTATCGCTTACAATTTAAAATTCATTTCATTACAAAATTAACTTTTACTGCATTCAGTTACTAGCTAAATAACTGTTTTACTATAACCGAAACGGATATCTATATTTTTTAAGAAAAACATCTCAATTTCAAAGTAGTAGAACTTTACAAAAGCCGTGAATATTTGCGATTTTTGATTTTTCTTTGCACGCAAATAGTTCGAGAGAACTTGTCGAGCAAAGTGATGGAAATGCTGAATGTTCATGTCACGTAAATATGAGTGGGTGAAAACAATAGGAAGAATTCTTATTGTCTGGCTCGGATTCTTCGATTATTTATGTAAAGTGAGTGGGCTGGAAGGAAGGGAATCTTTTATACTCAATACAAGCTTAAAAGGCGTGAAAATGCACCCTTTTATATCATAAATTTGACAGGTAAAAAGGAATGCACTGAGATATATTTTTAAAGTATTGGTATTCTCTTGTGTATACTATAGATTTTAAGCCACTAATCTTTAAACAGTTTTCTGAAATTAGAAAACTATAATGTCGTGATCAAAGAAGGAATAACGCAAATTTAACATCCTAAACTGTTAAAAAAAAATTCCCTCAGATTTGAATGCTTATATTTATTCATCTTCAAAGATACTGTAAAAAATGACAAAACGTTGTGCTGTTTTTGTATGTGTTAAAACCTTTCAGGAAATGTCTCATTCAATATGAATAGTGAGAGAATGACCCTTTGTTCCAAAATCCGCAAGATAATAAATATATATGTATGTGTGTCTTATTCATCCAATAAACTGTAGTTACTGTTTTTTTTTAACTTTTTTTATTCTATATTAAAATTATTTTTTTTTCCTGACTCTCATGTTTCTTTTCAAATACTAGCTCTCCATTCCTAAAGCTTAGATGACTACCAATTACTTTGGTATGCATGTAACCTCGTCACATTCAGCTCGCATTGCCTGACAATCCGTGGAAATTTGAATGACCGTCGTCGCGACAGCAAGGAGGCAGAAATTAAGACCAAGTTCTAATGGCGATCCCAAGTCATGGTACAATCCCTCCTGTAGGAGGTAAACCTCCTCATGGTAGCTGAGGTAACTCGATCCCACAGCCTTAATGTAGACACCCTGGAAGCCAGAACCAATAAACATACCTATCGCTTCTGATTCTCATATCTGAAGTTGCTCAAAGTGGGATTAGGATAGATGTAAATGAAAAAAATCTTTTCACAAAATACTACAAATACTACAAAAGTCGTATTTATAGCATTGCAAGAACATTATTCTACAACGTAACGATTATTTTAGTTATCAATAGAAGCTACATTAATTTTAATTAAAAATTAAATCAAATATAAATTTTTCATTATTTCTCGTGAATTATACTCTTATTTGCATAGTTTCCAAAATTTTGTTGAAAAATTAAAAACTGTGCAATGCAATGTTGACATATTGAGATCTTCTTCAGAATTATTTGTCGTAGTAATACATCTCGTAACTTTCTCCTTTCAGTCATCTTGAGTGCCTATATCATCTACAATTCCACTTATCTCAAAACCTTTGATCTATTTTTAAGGTTAATGAAAATAATTCCTGTTTTATTGAATCGAGGCAAATATATGAAGCAGCACTTAAAAGGCAGTTGCTGATAATCCAATTGCGTTAGTGTAGCAGGTGTTTCAAAGGCTTAATATTACTTAAAATAAGGATTTTATTAAATATATAAGCATGTATCTTCTGTGGTCTCTAAGCAACAATCTTTTTTGAAAACTTGCTTACTCTGTAATTGATTTAAGTTGAAGATAAATGGAAAGCTAACCATATAAAACCATGGTTAACATGAATTTTTTTAATAAATAAAAATTTATATAAATTTACTGCCCTATGCCATACACATTCAAAAACAATTATGAACTGAATGTGTGGATACATTTAATAAATTATTTTTTCAAAAATTTAATAGCTTCTATTTCGAAGGATATTTCTAGCTCTATATAAATTTATATCCTTTTATTTGTTTGAATACTGTACAGTTCCACATTCCTTGACAAATTCAAGCGAAACTGAGAAAACATGTTTCTCGGTACGTATGAGGATTAATTTAGCTATTAAAAAGTTTTTACGGTTCACTGAAAGAAATATCAAGGGGATAAAAGTATTTTAGGTTTTTCCATCGTAACTTCTGAGGAAGGCACTGCACAAAAATTATTTTTAAGACATATTACTATTTTAACAACAGTTAGTGGAATTTATAGTGCAATTAATTTCATTAATTTTTGTCCTATGATATTTAATCAATTTTTTAAAGTTACTTTATATATAAATTTCATGAATTCCATTTTTTGCACTGCTTTACTATTATATGAGTTTTGTTTTTCTTACATATACCAAATGCGTCATAATTCCGAACAAACTTCAAAGATATAAGGATAAGGAAAAAAATTTGGTTTGCTGAAATACGACTCTGAATTTTTTTTTCGTGTATAAAAAATTATTCAAAAAGCAACTGAAAGATTGTTCATACGTCAAATTGCGACATTTTATGCGAAGCAGGATAGCAATTACGCGCTTAGTTGGGATATATTCATTATTCGATCTCATTGCTACTAGATCGACTATTGTTAATTCAACTTTTCTACAAGAATGGAGAATTCGAAAATACTGCATTGCGAAAATTTCACACGAACAAAAAACTGAAAGTGCAATCATAGCCCTGTTTCATTGAATTAGCTACTGAATGTAAAACATTTTAAGAAAACTTAAAATTTTAAGGATCTGCCACTCCGTGGCAGACCATCCTTGAATGCGGCCCGCGTTCATGTTGCCATGGAAGAATTATTAAAGGGGAGTATCAGAACTCGTGAAGCTGGGAGAATAACAGGTGTTTAAGGATCGTCGTTTCTACTTATTCTACAAGGAAACTTAGTTCTGCATCCGTACAAGAGACAGGTGCATCATCAGTTATTACTGATAGACACATTTGAAAGATTAAACTTTGCTACATGGGCACTGGCACAAATGGAATTTGATTCACAACGGTTGCTAAACCCCATATGGATAGATGATGCCCACTTTTCACTGCATATTGACACCAATACGCAAAACAATCTTAGCGAAGTCAAACCCTCATGAGTACCTGACCAAGACACTGCATTCTTCTCAGATGACTATTTGGAGCGGTTTCATCGCATCTTTAATTTTGGGAACTTTATTTTTAGAAGAGCATTTTCTTGCATCCGGCTGAAACACCTGATAATGCTACTTTTTTGTGTGACCACATTGCCTCTGCTTGCTGGAAAGACATGCGTTACCTGCCGTCACTTTCATGGAGGATGATATTCTACCCCACTTTGCACGTGTAATCAAGACATTTTCACTGAATACCGTGTGATAAGTCAAGGTTGTACCTCTAAGTAGATCTCACAATTACCAGACTTAATTCCGATAGAGTTTTGATTTGAGGATACTTAAAATTTCATGTGTGTCGGAGGTCCTCACCCACTTTGGTGGAACTGAAAGATTACATTAAAAGGGCAGTTAGTGGCCTTGATACCGACATGCTATCTGTAATAGACGTAATGAAATGCCTGATTTGCCAAATATTTTATATTAGCAGTTCTTTTAACTCCTGTTTCTTTCATGTAAATGCACAGGGTCATATTATTGTAATTTGTTTCATTGTTGTTTATGTTTGCCTGATTTTCATAAAATGTTTCAGTATTACCGGATAAGCGCCCTGTTTCGGTTACTTTTGAAATCATTTTTTTTTATTATTCATGAAATAAGATCCATTGTTCCTCTGATCATATTTTCGCAAACAAAATTTTTTTTCGAGTATTACTTTATTTATTATAAATTTTTGAAGTTTACATGAATTTATGCACTTCTTTTTATATTACAAATTCATCTCAGCAACCATTACATTTCTCTTAATAATTCATCGTTAACTTAAGTTTAGTAATTAATTTAACTTAATTAATGAAATAAAATTAACTTAATTAAATTAACTTAAGTAAGTTAGACTTTAGTTTTTAATTATTAGCAATTTTATCTTGAACTACCATTTATTAACTTATCTATTTATATAACAGACTTCATTTTCAATAAATTAAAAAAATTAAAAATAAACTAAGTTCTAATTTGATTTTTCAATTAGCATTATTGACTCAAATAGTAAAAAATATGTGTCATATAAAAATATGAATTATTGAACCTTCTCTTCGAAACTGATTCCAATTTGACTTCATCCAGCACAGGATGCTTTTATAATCAAATTACACCGATACGAAATCTGTACCTTTGTGACAAAAGTAATTCTGGGGGGTACTGAATAAAGTTTTATATTCAATTTCCCAGTCCAATTTGCAACGAAAAGAACAAGAAATGTAACCAAATCGCATCTTTACGCTGTTTCTCTCCTAATATTTTGAAACTATGCATTATACATTTATAACAGTTTAACCAATATAAACAAATTTAATTATAAAAAATGAATGCCACTGCATTTTAAAATACGGTTATAGTCCATAACATCACGCCGTCACTTAGCTTCCAAATTAGATTTAAAAAATATTCAATGTAATTATTATAACTTTCACTTATACCACTCTCAGCTCTGACAATTCATTTTAACGATAGTTTAGTATTGTTCCAGAGCAATTTTAGACAAATTAAATTTTTCGTAATTGCATAAACAACTTTCATTTAAACATTATATTTCAACTTTCAGACGAGATTTATACATATGTTTCTCGGCAATGTAAAATTAAATGGATGCTTATCACACAGATTGCTACAGAATTATTAATTAGTCTGGAATATACAGATTGCTCTTATGATGTAATTTTCCACTCTAGACTATGATGGATTGCTACTTTCAGCCCTTACAGCACTTGGTTATAAAAAAATAAAATAGTTCAGTTGTTTTCGGTTAGTAGTATGGTTTTTAATTAATAACTAAAGAAGCATGGCATTTAAACTTTACGATAACATTAGATGATATAACTAGCATTGTGCAGACGTCCTGGCAGAGGGGTAGCGCGTCTTCCCCGTGATCTGAGCGTCTTGCGTTCGAGTCCCGGTTTGGGCATGGTTGTTCTATGTGTGAATGTGCCCTCCTGTAAAAAGGGATTGTGCCAGTGAATGAGTGATGCGTGAGTAGCAAAGTCGTACTCTTGGCCCTAGTTGGAGCTACTAAAAAAACAAGAGACGCTCCCCCACCGATTTAAATCGCTGTCTTCGTAACAGCGGGCTTGTCCATGGCAAGTGACGTAAGAAACAACAACACTAGCATTGTTCGCACTTACAGTCCTTTCATGTATAATATTCTTTAAGTACAAACTTCTTTTACAAATCATATTACAATAAAAGTATTAAAACCGTTTTCCAGACATTTGTATTAATATAAAACAGAAATTTAAGAAATAGTGGTAGAATATTCAGTCTTAACGTTGCCCGGCAAAGTGATACCCATAAATTTCCTTATTTCAAAATCCTGCGCGTTAAATTTTCTAAAGAATTAATAACACTGTAAAGAAAAATTGCAGAAAGTTGAAATCGGTATTGTTGATTTGAAAATCTTTAATTTTTAGATTCAGATTTTTAATAATGCGCTTTCTTTGACCTTTCTGATGTATACGTTTTTAATATCTTCTGTAGTTTATTGCTGATACTTTTTCTTCAAGCTAAATTCAAACATCTAAGAAATTCTTTTGTAAATATTATGTATTTATTTTATGTCCTTCGTCTGTTAAATCTGATTTCTAATGATCTATCATCACAGGCTCTTATTTAAATTATCATTTTTCCTATTTTCAAAAATGCAATTTTCATAATGAATTTTTCATTCAGTTCTGGAAACACTAGGGTTTTTGTTTTAAGTTTTGTACTTTGTGTACCCAGATGAAAATGCTATACTCCAAAGTTCTCATATCCTGGATATTAATAAATATATAAATTTTAATTTAATTTTATAGAAACCGACATCTATGCGGATACTTGTGAAAAGAATTTTCTAAAATTCTATAGTAGTAAAATTAATGAATTGTGAAATATATGAAAAATTGGAAGGATATAATTACTTTAAAGTTATAGTTATTATTCATATTTCCGATACCATGCTAAAGAGTCAATAAAAATTATTAAAATTTCAAAATGGAAAAAAAAAAAAAAACAACCCGTAAATAGCGTAGGGCATTGAAAACATTAAGATAAGTAAATAAACCACAAAGAATATAATTCTTTCAAAATCGGAATATATCACAAATGTGATCCAAATTTAATTCAGTATTTCTATGAATGCCTCTATCTATTACGATTTTAGTTTTGACCTACATATTTTTGAAGAAAAAATTATTTTCTACTTTTCAGTATAGTTATTAAAGCAATTTTTAAATATGTTTTTATTAAAAATCTTTTACTAAAGAGAGATCTGGCAAATAGACTAATGAATTCTATTTTGAGCTTCAATTTGCAACTTCAGAATTTTCTCAAAATCTTTGACTCAAGTTACGTCACAGTTATATGAGGAACGAAATTGCGTTTTTTTTTAATCTGATATCTCACTAAATTAAACTAAACTAATTTAATTAATTTGATTAAATTAAACTGTATTAAAGTAAAATTTTCCTGCTGTCTAAAAAATTCTGAATATTTATCGATAAATTCGTTTTATATTTTATTTGAAAAAATAATTTATCTTATTAATTACATTAAAACATGAAACTTTATTCCAATTTCTAATCATTTTAATGAATGAAACAGAAAGATATATACACTCACTTTTATAAATTAATTCCATAAGTTTTAGAAATCATTAATTGAAAAATAAAAATGAATTGTAATATTAACCTGTTAAAGGGAAAATTTAATTTTATTCAATTCGTTTCATAATGAAATATTTCGTAAATTGGGTAAAAATGTTAAAGAGAACTTTACAAGGTTTTTAAAAAATCCCTCTGTGTTCTTATACAATTGAAAATAAAATAACTCGTAACATTACCATTCATTATAATTACCATTTTTTAATGGTAGGCCTTGAAGCTTTTTTATAATTATATTTATATAGGATATTCTTCATACTCATGGTTGTTACTGTTTTAATTTTCATTTTATATAGTATCACTAATAATGTAGTAATATAATTGTATTAATGAATTCTATCACCACTTCTCCTAAGTATATTAATTGTTCTGACAATAATCTAATAGATGGAAGTTTGCTTAAATTAAGTTGATCACACGTAAAATAACAACTTTGGGAAAGTGGAATTAAGGTATCCGACTACGTTAAAAACACTGGTTATCGACCACATCGGCGAATTTTTTAATTATTATTATTTCTTGTAGTTCTGGCCTTTCTCTTTCCAAAATAGTATTTTCTAGGAAAAGAAAGGTCTGATCTATCATCCAGGAGAATTTTAAAGAAAAATTTTAACTAAAAAATTATTTAACTTCAGTTTTCCCAAACTTTAATTTTCATAAAAATTATCTACCGTTAACATGATATCTCAAAAACTAATAGAGGTATTTACATAAAAATTTCAGCGTGGGTTTTAAATACTGTGGGCAATAAAATGAACCAAAAGTTTTATTGTTGGTGAAATACTTTTTTCATTTATAGGTGTTTTTAGAAAAATCAAGTTGTAAATTTATGGGAAAAATGTATATATACGTATATTTTTACCCATAATTTCTTTGCATCTCAAAATGTTTCTTAGATTGTGGTTCATTTCATTCATCATTATATTCTATAACTGGTGTACAAAGAAAAATAAGATTGTTGCAATACAATTTTGTGTAGAGTGTTAACCGTTTTGGTTAAATTTCTTTAAAATTTACTACAAATTTTCCTATTTCTCAAAATATATTATATTTCCAAATAATTTTTTTTTGTATTTATAGTGTTTATAATTGACAATACATCTAAAAACCATCAATAGTTTTTAAAAAATCCATAAATAGTTTTTAAAAAAATCCAATTGTTGAACAATATTCCTTCGAACGTAGTCGGTTACCTTAATCCATAAAAGCAGAAAGTTTTCCGTACACTTTATTTTAAAATTCTTAATTACCCTTGTTGCGTGTTGGAATGATTGAATGAGCGAAAAAAACCTCATTCATCTTGAGCTGTCACCTGATTATTGAGGGATAGGATATTGTTTTCCAACGTGTTTAATGTGGGTGGTTTAGTACTGACTGCTCGACAATTTTATGTACATAAATGTACAATTGCGTGGGCTAAATTATAGTTCTATTAATCAAATATAAATCTCCTTCTATTTTATTTCACTTAGAACTTTTGCAACATTATCACAATATTGAAAAACGTATAAAAAGTTTACAATATTTCATCTACGTTTAGAATCAAAACAAAAATTTCTGTATGTATATCGACTAAATGGGCGTGTTTTAATACATACAGAAAAAAACCATTGTTCATTACAAAATACTATGACCATCACTTTTATGCTATTTTAATCCGTAAAAAGATTATACGTAATGTATGAAAAGAACCTTTTGGGAGATTTTTTTAAATGAGCTATTCCTTTTTTTTATTCCTTTTCACTGCTGATTTTCATTCCGTTTCTTGAATTGTAATATTTTTTTTTATTTCAATCCGAAACTGTGTGATACATTTTAATATTGATTTGTAAAAACTAAGCATTTCCTCCTCCATTTGTCATCTCATCCCTATTTTGGTGAAATAAAAATAGATTGGCCCATGGAAAAAATCACTAAAGGTTTCTCTATCTGAAAATAAACATCATATGCACTCTACATATTAAATATTATATTACAAATTACAAATTAATATACATATTAACAAAATTAGTATATAATATCACATAATATATGTACTTAGAGATAATACATCCTACAAAATATTGTAAAAGCTTATCAATAATTTGAGAATCTCTGGCTTATAACTTTAAATTGTTAAGAAAGAGACGATAGTAATCATGGATTTCGATTGAATAGTATTGATACTACTATTTATTTGTCTCTTGTGGATATATTGCGAGTAATTTTTTTAATCATTTTATATCATTTATCTGTATAAGCCTGCATGTCGTGAACAGCACAGTCTAAAATGATTATGATTTTTTTAACAATAAATGTCAATATAAAATATAGTAAAAAATCGCTGATTTTTCAGTTTTGTCCCATTTTTTTTTTTTTTTTTTTTTGCCTTCCTAAATATTTTAAAGAAACTTGTCTCATAACAATAGACTAAGTTTTATATAAACCAATATCAATTTTAGAAGCAAAATATGTTTATATTTGCAGTGCTTATAATTTCATTATGACTATAAACACTTCAGTATTCAATATATGACTACGAGCCATCAGAAAAAGTTCCTGTTGTGGAGTCTTATCATTCCAATATAAACGAAGATATTAAATAATATAAAATGTCTAATAAACAGAAAAAAGAGCGGACACTTTTTATGCAGATATCCTTAAAATAATTAGCCGAAGTACAAAACCAACCCCCCAGCTCAAACTGCTGGCCCGATTTCCTCAATTTCTATTATATATTAAATCCCAGGACACTTGAATACGGCATCAATAGCAAACTAACTACCTATCATCCTCCATTTTCGAGAGAAATCTAAAAAACTTTTTCTTCATCGAACATTCTCCTTTAAAGAGGAAATCTTAATAAAGATTTTCATGCAAAACTTTCGTACCAGTTTCGCCAAATTTTATTTCATGTAAAAGATTTTGGTACCTTATATCATCTATATGCAACTGTCTTCCGTTCTCGGGAAACTGCATGACTGTATATTCTCTAAGTGGAAGAAACCTAGACAGAGATTTTCAGCCACAACTATTCTACCGCTTTCGCCAATTCTAATTTTATATTAAAAGTCAATACCCCTAGATGCGTCATGAATGAGCGCTTATTCCTTCTCCCTCCCCCAGTTTTGAGAGATATTCAAAAATAAAGCTTTGAGAGCCAACATCAATAACTGCTTCGCAGCTTATGTACAGAATTTCATTTAGGTATATTAACTTTCCCGTTTTGAAACAACACGTGTACTCTTCTATGAATCGTGGTCAGATGACGAGGATGATTCGCAAGATGGTATTCTCTCTCCAAACTTTCACACCTCATCAATAGGACGATCAACATGTCCACGATGCCAGATTTAACGTGTACCAGATCTTCGTAATCACTTTTCGAAGGGATTAAAGCAGATGTATGAAAGATCACAAAATAGAGTACCGACGGAAGATAGCGAGCAATTACAAGAAAAATTGTTTTTAATGGTACTTCAATGACACGAAACTAAATAGGAATGTTCATGTACATAATAGATAGGAATCTATTCTTTCTAGGTTCCTGTACATAGAAGAGGTGTATTATTATTAAAATGTAACTTTAATTTGTATCCAAATCTGATGCTTAAAAGTCTTTTTGTTGAGGTAATGATGAATATTAACCTAAGCATAAGAAATCTTATTGAAATTCAATTAATATTTCCGACGAGCTAGAGGATCGTTAAAAGACGTGATTAAATAACAAATGGAAAAGATTTATTGACTCAACCATATTCTACAATACATTGTACAAATTAGAGTCAAATCTCGTGACGTCACAGTCACAAAACAAGCTTTATACATCTCATATATGGTCTTCAAATCAGTACATTAACTTCCTTACCAAGAGACAAAATATCATGTTCCTTCCCTTTTACAAGTTTTGGAACCGGAGTGAAGCAATTAAATCGACTCATTTAACATATATTATGTCAGCACAAACCATTAAAATATATCCTGAGATCAAACATTTCTTGAGTTTTAAACACATATTCACTTGAAACACAATGTCATGACTATCGAAATTCAATAAACAGATATCAAGCGAAGTTAATTTTACTGGGAAATTTTATCAAGCAAAGGAGAGTTGATAATTTTAAAGTTGATGATGATGTCGTGTCAGCGTTATAACGGAAACGGGGTGCAGCAGCTTCTGAGGGTTAAAACCCCTGCACATTCCAGGGCAGTAGTCTGTCTTTTAGCTCATATGAAAATGACACTCACGCAATCGCTTGTGCAACCCCTTTCTACAGGAAGGGCTCTTTAACACGCCACACAAATAGAGTACAGGGGTGAGGAGAGCAGCCATGCCCGAACCAGTACTCGAACCCGAGACGCCCATATCCCGGAGAAGGCGCGCTACCCCTAGGCTCGGACGCCGGCAGAAATGATGTTAACGTACGGAATTTATATAGTAATTTAAATTTGGGAATTAATCGGGATAACTAAATACATAAAAATATTGAAATGGGAGAAAAAAAATTCATTTCATTTTTAAAGAAATTTATTTCAGTTCTGAAGAATAAGAGTTAAAAAAAAAAAGGATTTTTATCAAATTCAACCAATTTATTCCAAAGTTTTGCAATTCCTTGTTGCTAAAGTACTTGCTCTGTCTGTTCCACCCTAGTTAAGCCACTGATTGCAACCTAATTTGAATTGGTAATTGAACCTGATCCTCCAAAAATGATTGCTTCTAACTGACTATTTGGATCATAATTCACTAAAATTTAGAAGTCACTTATGTTTTATGGAATACTCTAGAAAATTTAAAAGACTTCATTTCAATTCAAACTTTAATAGAAATATATGAAACAACGATTTTTAATGCCTATTTCCTCTAAAAAAGAGTTAGTGTTTATAATAATGTACCTTTTATAATGCTTCTTATTTCTATGTTATATTCTTTTAGTGAAAAATTTAAATTTAAAATTATTTTTGGAACTGTTACTTTTTCAAGCATTAAAAAAGGAGGGAAAAAAAGAGGGCAATTTTAAATATCACAAGAATAACTAATTTTTATGCTCAGAGCAGTCAAGATCAGAAAAGAAAAGAAAGAATAAATTTCATATAATAAAGATTCTAAGAAAAATTGTTTCATCTGTTCCCTAGAGCTTTATTTTAACAGAATAATTATTAGTGATCGAAACTAAATTTTTCTAAATAATAACGTTATGATTAATTTAATTATTTATCAATAAGCACACGTTGGCCTCATTTTGATGTTTTTTTTCTAAGTAAGCTAAGCCCCAATTTACATAATTGAGCTTTTGTATTGTAACTTACACGATTGATTATCATTTTCCCATTTTCTTCATAACATTTTTGTTTATTTATATTTTCGTAGAGCATGTATATTTTATTCATAAATTGTGAATTACAGTTTCCAAAAGTCTGCAAATTTTATTATAAAAAGGAGTATAAGTAAGGAGTAATAGTAATAAATAAACAAAATTATTTGTTTATTTATTACTATTTTATGTCTTTAGATTATTGAATATTCTCCAACGGATTGGATCAGATGCATGAATAATTCCATGCAAATGAGACTTACCGTTTATTTTGAATTTATTTCTTAAAATTAATGTTTAAAATTTGATTATAAAATTATCAAGGGAGTAGAAATTTGAATTTTGTTTTTTTAAACATGTTAGAATTCATTTAACCCTTTAAATGGCCATTTTTTTTCTAGTCATATTATGTTGAAATATTTTTAGGCTTGAAATTAGAATAAGAAAAGGGATTCATTCAGCTTATTAGATAAATTTAATTTGATTAATTAATTAATTTGGTTAATTAATAATTAAGTAACAAATCAAGACACATCATTTTGTGTGAGATAAAGAACTGAAGCATCTATGTTTCTGTCTTTCTAAAAAAAATTTGTCAGAACTTATGCCAACCTACATAATTTCATACAAAGATTGATAAATTTGGTGGGAAGCATACTTCCCACGGCCCTAGAAAGGGTTAAATAATTTTCGTTTTTTCCGCATATCGGTATTGATAGTTAATTTAATCAGAATATTTGTAGGAAATGTAAATCAGTAAACATTAATTTTTGAATGACTCACTAATAACCAGTGACTGACCCAGTGATAACAAAGTATTTAATGACGCAAAATGTTATCATCAATAGTTTAGGGATGGAAGGCCCACGTAATACCTTTTGCGTCCTTTTGAAATTTCATAGGTCTGCTTTAATCTACTAACGTGGGTTGCCAGAATCCAAATAATCAGCTTTTCAAACTTCCGCCCGCGACTCCTACTCTTTTGTTGGAAAATTCGCCTTTTATGTCAGCAAACAGTCGTTGATCAGCTTTTCAACTGACTTCTAAAGAAAGAGATCAAAAAGAAGAGGATGTTTCGCCTCGAAGGCTAATTACATTAGTTTCTCCAGGTTTTCTTCAAGTGTACTTTATTTCTGTTACAGATAAACATAACAAAGCTGCATTAAAAAAATTTGTTGCACGGAAAGGTCTTGTCATAAGAGAGTGATTTTATTCACCTGTATTTTTTCAGGATAATCGGTAAACATACATTAATTTGCTTTATGTCTCATAATTCACAGATGAAAATAGAAATGCCAGTGAAATTTAATTTTCAGATTCATGCACGCAGTGATTTTAATGCTTGTTTATGGAGTTCAGCCTCCCCTGGCGTGCATCCCAAGCGAGGCAAACAAATATAATTAAGCAGAGGACTGAAAATAATCTCTAGTTAAATGAAATGCGTGACATAATGTTGTTCTCCTTTTTATACCGAATGATTCGATTATACGCTTAGAAAAATAATGAATTTATCTGTTTCTTTCATCCCAGACATTTCCCAAATTCAATCCGATGTAAAACAGAGGGTTTGATCTGAAAGAGGTTTGGATATTATATGGAGTTTATATGCTAGAAGGGTTTCGGTAAATTATATTTATGTTCTTTGTAGAAGCAACAGGAAGGTTATTTTGAGTGAAATATCGTAATCCTAATTATAGTCAGGTGACGAGGACGGCATCTGGACAGGCACTCTTTCTTCTTTCATTATATTTAATATTTATACCTTGTGGATTTAATATGTTTGAGGCCTCATTTTCAGTGGTTTTTTTAATTCGAATCTATAACTCTTCAGACACAAAAACGCACTACCAATCCACCATAGAACTCTAACTGCATTTATTTCGGCATAAGAGTGGATGGTTATAAATTAATATTTATCTAATAAATAATCTCTTATTTATTAGATTTGTTTTATACAATAAATACATATAGGCAAAGAAATATTCATATAATAATCGAACTCCGATATAAAAAAAATCCCACTGTTATACACTTTAATGTGAATAAACATTGCTAGAGTTATTGCCCTATTTTTTTCTATAAACTGTGATGAAGTGAAAGAATAAACCATAAGGAAATGGACCTCACATTTCAAATCGATTACTAAGAAGTCATTTCTGTAGTATACAATTTACCAGTCCTGCTATAATGAAAATCGAAAAATATAACAAATGTCACATAAGGTAGCATTTATGTTTCACGGAACAGAACAAGTTTCAACAACACTAAGCATCAATGAAAGATCTGTTCCATCACAGATCTTTCATATATATGTTATGTAGAAGCAAAACTGGCGAAAAAACTCAATAAAAAACTTGAAAAAAGGAGAATTCAATAGTTATAGCCAACAAATTTGCCAATAAGCTCATTTACAAATCAAGAAACATTCAAATAGTCACTTTCTTTAACAAAAGAATAAATGGAAGGAGTAAACTTAATGAAATGGAAGAAGCATGAATGGAAAAAGTAAAATAAACTATAATTTGTTTACTGTGGGAGAAGTAAACAAATTATGTTAGGTTATTGATTTATATTACCACTGAATAATCAATTATTAGTTATCGTTATCATGAAGAAAGTGCTGAGACAAAAATATAACATTTTTTACTCTGTCCATCCTCGTCAATTAAGTAACATTTTTTAATTAGTTCTGAAAAGAATTCGCTTTTACCATTTAAAAACACTCTAAATAAAGTTTGACTTCATTAAGAAAAAATTTCTGTGAAGAGTGTATGTACGGGATGTTTAGTCTAATATGGCTAGGTTAATAATTTTTTATTCGTTAGAAATCGACATAAATTCCTTTGTTTGATGTATTTTTTCCAGTTATAAAAATAACATCAAACAAAGTAAGGAACATCATTTATGTTTTTAGAGTCAATAAATGTACTACTTAAAAAATTACGTAATCTACGTCTCTTGCTACTGTTATTACCCTTAATTCTATGTTCTTGCTCCTACTCTTATTCTTATTTAGTAAGATATTTTATGACATACTGATCTTTTAAACAAAGAAATGTTTCATTTTTCTTACCCTAAAACTAATCGAGTAATGATGCCTTAGATATTACAATTTCAGAAGATTTTTTATACTTGCAATGATAGCCTTGAGGAAGACCAATCAATCAACGGCAAGATTTGCTTAAGATGGCCATTAATTTGTTCAAATTCAAAGATTCAGAACTCGATCAGCGTTAGAAGAAGAAATATGAAACATTTATTGGGTTTAAAATATTGATGTGCCAAGAATATTGTACTAAATGTGACTAATGAAACCGAAAAACAGAATACAAATTTAGATTTTATAATTTTTCCAACGGTTCATTTATTGACTCGAACACATAAAATGTCATTCTTTCATGCATTTTTCCAATTGGATGTACGAGCTTGACTTTAACAGTTTAAAAATTAGTCGCTGATTAAAAAACCATATACACTCATTTAATTATAATTGCGAATTTCTCACTCTAATAACAAATTTTGATGAAAGTTTGCTGTTGTAAACTAAGCAAATTTTAACGTTTCTGAATTTTAAATAATATTAATCTAAATTTATATTCATTTTTGTATTATTATTCATTTTCCGTAAATTTCATGCTTTATAACCAACGCTAACTATTATATTATTATTCATTATACAACATATATATTATTGTTGTATTATTATTCATTTTCCATTATTATTTTCATGCTTTATAATCAACGCTAACTAGTGTTTTATTACTATTCATTTTACAATTATTGTTGTATTATTATTCATTATTTAATATATTGTATATTATTTTTGTATTATTATTCATTTTCTGTAAATTTCATGCTTTATAACCAACACTAAACACTGTTGGATTATTATTCATTATACAACATATATATATTATTGTTGTATTATTATTCATTATTCAACATGTTGTATATTATTGTTGTATTATTTATTATTCATTATTCAATTTGTTGTATATTATTTTTGTATTATTATTCATTTTCCGTAAATTTCATGCTTTATTACCAACGCTAACTATTACTATATTTAGTAGTCCGTTTGCTTGATCTATTGAAACTCTGCCTATTATGTCATGATAAATTGAAATTGAGTTGAATGAATTGAAACTCTACTATGAAATCACAAAGCGGTTTCAAAACAGTGTATTCAAACAGATGTTTGTCAGCTGTTGGAATAACTCTGCAATATCACCTTGTGAATTGTCACAACTGTAACATTCTAATGCCAGAAAGCCTTATTGCGATATATCGTAATTACAGTGATGGTTATATACAATTTCATGCATTTACATATGAGTGAAGTCATATATAAATGATAATATAAATGCCAGGATTCATATAAATGCTATAATTCACTCACATACAAGTGCCAAAATTTAGTTCAAAACTTTTAATAATACTGATAAATAAAGATAAAATTATGGTAATAAAAAACGACTAATTTTAAATGAAAAGCCTGAAATATAAAAAACTGATTCAAAGCAAATGAATTTCGAAAATTCAATACCGAGTGACGTTACAGTGCAGAAAAATATTTTAAAAAGAGTTCCAGTATTGAACGACTATTGCTAATATTGACAATCTTAAAAATTTCTCAGTCTTAAGAAAGTCTTAAAAATTTCTGCTAGAAACGTTTCATAGGGTACACATCACAGTTCCAGTTTTCTTAAGATTCTCTGTAAGATACTGTTTAGTAACATTTTGGGTATTGTTTCGATCGCAAAAGCCGAAAAAACGAATTTGTTATTTTAAATTAGGAAAAAATAATATTATAAACCAAAGATCTACTTGATTTCAATTGAAAATATTGGTAGAGGTATCTCAAAGATTTATTACTCTTAAATAAAAATGTGGTATATAATTATAGGAGCAGTAATATTTTTAAACATCGCTTTACTGACAATTTATAAAATTCGATGATTATCTTCGGTTTTCCTATCAAATCTATCAGATTTATACTCAAAACGAACAAATTCAGGAGTTCTAACCAACTTGTGGAACTAAAATGTGCCAGTTAATATAGACTTATAAGTTATGCTCTTCATCGGAGTGCTGTTCAAGAGATAGAAAATGGAAAATTTCTAAAAGCTCAACGAAAGTCATAACCAAACTTCGTAAGTCATGACATGTTCAAATCAATCAATAAATTCAGCTTGTATTTTAAATACATAAGAAATTATTTTTGTTTCAGAGATCGTGATGGCTTTACGGTAATTTCAGTTTTGTAGACTGTCAACCTGAGATCGAAATTTGGTATTAATAAAATTAGCCTTGGGTGGAACATTCTAACTTCACAATTCAAAGCAATTTAAGTGCCTGATTGGCTAGCATCCTTGTTTAATTGGTTCAAATACTCATAAAAATGTGATTGCAAAGTATCTTGTATAAAAAATAATTGGATATTACAGGCAAATTTAAATATTTTAATTTTTTTTGGAAATTCGCTTCAGTATTGAATCACTGGAGTATATGACAACCTTCAGAGTAGCACACAAAACTATATCGAAAGTCTTATCTCAACCTAACATATAAATATCGATTATATTCGAAAGTCTAGATCAAAGTGTTCCTAAATGTGAAATAAATATATGCGAGGTACATTTATTCTGTTGAAAGATCAAGCATACTAGAATTTTGCCACCATACGAACTTTTCATTTAAACTAGTGCAAATTGATTTGAAGAAACTCGCATGTAAAGCTTTTCCATATTCACATAGGAATTTCAAATTTTCTTGTGATAAACATCTTGGCCTTCACTTTGAAGATTATCGAGGTCTATGTGAAATATCTTGTTGGGCAATTCAAAAGCATGCATTGCGTTAAACAGAATCAGGATGCATAAATGGAAAGAGAGCGTATTTATTTCGGATATGCTCTTTTCAGATTCATTCTATTATCAAAATATTAAGGTCTGTAACTCAAATACTTAAACTGAAGGGATGAAAGATGGTGAATTTGCATTAAATACTGTAGGTTGTATTAGTTATTTAGAAGGTTGAAAAGCTAATATCTTTTTCTTGAAGCAGGGTAGAAGAATATTTAGACATTCAAATCATATTCTGTGTTTTCACTTCAGTCTGTAACCTGATTATTAAATATATATGCAAGATCTATTCAGCTTAAAGGAGAAGAAAATCGTGAATTTTGAGAACAAAATAAGATTATTAGTAAAAATTATATATAAACTTTTCGACATAATCGCTATGAAATTTCAGGCATTTGTCATATCGGTGGACCAGGTTTCATGTTTCCTCTTAGAAGAATGTTCACACTAGTGATATGAAAAGAACCTAAAGTCCTTTAAAGCTCTTCAATTTACTGAAAGCTTTTGCTTTCTTGCCGATTCTTAAATTCAGGGAAGAGATGAAAATCACTCGGCTCTAAGCCGCTTTCTCGTTGAAGGGAAACAAGGATGTAAATTTGTCTTAACATATGACGTTGTTTAATGAATTTATCCCTATTCTCAAAAGGAACAGATGATTTTGGAAACTTAGGAAACTAGCTGGTCGACCAGCATGCCAAAATTTTGACTTTTGAAGGTGAAGGATTAGATGTTCCTGTTCCACATTCCTTCATTAAAAGTAAACGCAGAAGACTTCTAGATATATTAGGAGCTTCAAAGAGGCATTTAGGAGTATCGCACATCACTAACGACAATGTTCTTTTAAAGGAGAATCGAAAATCTTTTCCGTCTATATGACAAATGCGTTAAACTTCTTGGTGATTCTGTCGAAAAGTAACCATATTTCTACATGTATTTTTGGTAATAAACATTTTTTATTCTCTTTCCTTGTGTTTTTATGGATCATAGAAGCTTTGAAAAACAGTCCTCAAACTTTTTAATGCATTTTGGTATGGTTTTAGTAAAATAATTAAAGTTACGACTTTTTTGAAAGTGATAAATAGATTTCATGAAGACATTTCCACTTGGCTTAGATATTTAAAAACATTTTTACATCGGTCCAATTTACCAATTAGTTTGTAAAGTTGCTTCTATTTTTCACTACACTTATGAAACCGTCTTTTTATTGAAATTGTTATTCCTTACAAAACAAAATTAAACATAGTAAAAGTGATATTGTTTTAAAAAACGGTCAGCTACCCTAGTGTCCAAAAATATTATGCAATAATTTACGGTATTGTTCAGTTTTAATACTATTACATAATAATGTAGAAGTATTGCGAAGTATCATATTCTATTAGAATAAGTATTAAGAAAATTTCACTGGTTATAAAATAATTGTTTGTTTAAAAAAATAAGCATGTCCATTATTTATTTCTCAGAAATAGATGGAATGTGCATTCAAAATGAATCGCTTTTGAGCCTTATTCAAGGTTTTAACTTACCTGATCGAAAAACACTCAAATACAATTCCTAAGATTTAACTCTTACTTATTCACACATATAAGATTTGTTAAAAAGTTAAAACGTTGGACATGTTAAAGAAATATGCCCCACGACATGTTATAGAAACATGTCCAACCTTGTACTATTCAGCTATTTCAACTGTGGATTTGGAAACAATTGTTAATTAGTAAATTTCTTTCATTACTGCAAAATATTACGTGGATAAGGTAAGAATATGATTGTTCAGAATATTATAGTATAAAATCTGTCTTAATTTCTGCAGTATTTATTTCATAAAATAGAAATGATAAAAGCAAAATGGCTTCAAATTCAACGTCAGAAAATGTTGCTTGAGAATTTTCTATTATAAGTAGAATTCATTCGATATAAAATAATTAATAATGCCGTTGTTATGTATATTATTACGGAAAAACTCAGATCTGTCTGGTAGGTATACAGTGACAATTCCAACAGGAAAAAATGTCTGAGAAAAACGCTTTATTCTGAAGGCATAGATAGTAGCAAAAACTCAGGCGAAGCGGGCACATAATAGCATTTTCATTAAACGGCAACTCAAGGGTAGCTAATCGACAATTAACAACTATAGCATCAAAAATTGCTCAGAGAGAACTCACTGAAGAGATTTCGCTCAAATACTCGCTTGAGCTGAACTCAACTGACTCCCTCGCCTGCTTGACTCTACTTTTATATCTTCTGTGACAGGGTATGGAATTTTTTATAACAAACATTAAGTCCTACTGAAGCTATCACTGAAATTCTAGAATATTCTAGGTCCTTCATTTTTCACGCCAAATTCATCATCAAATCACCAAATTTCCGCTAAGATCGGAAGTCACAGACCGGCATTATTTAGAACTATTTGTAATACTATTTTCCTTACCAGAAAACTAGATCCACAGAGAAAGTAATATTAATTACGAATCATAACAATATTAGTTACGGATTGCAGATAGTTTAATAATGCAACAAATTATTAAGATTATCATAAATAATACCAATTTATGATCATTGTGTGTATATATATATATATATATATATATATATATATATATATATATATATATATATATATATATATATATATATGATATAGTATTGTCGTAAGCAATTATAAGGGATAATGTGGGAAATTTACACGTTTTTTCATTCCCTCTTTCTCTTTCTCTCTGTGTAGGTGCATACTTCTCAGAAATTCTTTGCTCGTGTATTCACATATGTGTGAACTGTTATATTTTAATTTAGCCCTCCCCTAGTTATATGAAATTTTATGAGAGGTAGTCATATTTTTAAAATTAATTTCTCTAAAATCACTCACTGGAATATGTACTAACAAAGAAGAAATCTATATGAATATACAGAATCCGAATCCACTGTTACTTAAACAGCAAAACGGAAAATTTAATTAATTCCGAAAGTAAAAGATTTTCTCTATCCGAAATCAGCTCCTTCAAAAGCAGAAAAGTATTTGTTTCGATCGCTTTTATTGCTGACTCTTCTGCTGAAGTTAATTAAAATGGAAATTTTAAACCGTTGTTATTTGACCATCAAGGGAAACATTACTATTAAGAAATCTCTTAGCAAATAAAGCCCAATGGGACTGAGATGTGCTGCATACAAATACAAAATTTAGATGCGGAATGTATCCTTAAGCAATAAGTAGGTTTTTTAAGCAATTTCCAGCCTATAGGAGTTAACCAAATGGCAATTCTTGAGTTTGAAGATCACTTAGCGATGGAGATCTTCAGAACATAAGTGCACTTAGCATGTTTTGGGTCATCAGGAGCTTAAATCGTTCCTCAAGACCAATTTTCCACAACAAATGGGTTTTCATACTGAATTCTGGAATAACATCCCTAAGGAAGAAGTTTTACCATTAAAGCAAACTTAGCACAGTTTTATGGAGAAGTTATTTGAAGTTATTACTTTTAAATCTTGGTTACTATTATCATGTTGAACTTTCTGTTGACTAAGAATGTGGAGGATCTAAAAATTTATGTTTTATACAAAAATAAATTTTATTCCTTATTTTATTTCATAAGTTTTGGATGCCATCTTTTTATTATTATTTTAGAATTTATACTAGCAGAATAAAAGTAAGAGCAGGAATACTTACTTATAAAATATGGATCATAATAAAAATTATTGGTGTACGCACTCTAATACATGCCAAAATTTAAGCAATGTTTTAATAATAAAAATACAAATATTCATTTCACTTCAATAGTCATATATTTAAGTATTTTATATATGCAAAAAAGTTTAATTATAATTATATTTAACATTATTATTTCTTAAAATTTATTAATAAGCATCAATCTGAAAAACAGAGAGAGAAAATTATGGCGTCAAATTGGGTGAGAGCCTGATTTTATGCAAATGTAGGAAATCACGTAAGAAGTTAGCGTGCATATAATATATAGATACAGAAAAGAACTTAGTTAAAGTTAAAAATGGAAAAAAGGTTAGTTAAAAATGGAAACATTCAGCGGAATTTTTACATGAGAAAGTATCAACAATTTGTTACATGAAAGCAAAGCAAAAGCCCGTTTTTGAAACTGCGGCCAAGTGAAACTGATCGAGAAATGAAATATATAAATTTGTGCCTCTTAGTAAATATTTGAAATGAGAACCTCATTCTGTCAGGTCTCAAGTAACTAACTCCCTTGATGACATGCACATCAGTATCTTGGTTTCAACTGGAAGTTATTTTTTCTAATATAATTTTCTAATATAATTTTTCTAATATAATTTTCTAATATAATTTAAAAATATAATAGAATCATTCATGTGAAATTTTAGAATCGGGAGATATGAAAACCGTAAGATAACTTGATATTGTTATGAATCTATAATACCATTTATGTGCCATGCTACTTTTGTATTTTGAAAGAGCGATTTATATAGATTCTTAATCAGTATCTTGGTTTCAACTGGAAGTTATTTTTTCTCGAATTAAAAATATAATAGAATCATTCATGTGAAATTTTAGAATCGGGAGATATGAAAACCGTAAGATAACTTGATATTGTTATGAATCTATAATACCATTTATGTGCCATGCTACTTTTGTATTTTGAAAGAGCGATTTATATAGATTCTTAATCAGTATCTTGGTTTCAACTGGAAGTTATTTTTTCTCGAATTAAAAATATAATAGAATCATTCATGTGAAATTTTAGAATCAGGAGATATGAAAACCGTAAGATAACTTGATATTGTTATGAATCTATAATACCATTTATGTGCGATGCTACTTTTGTATTATGAAAGAGCGATTTATATAGATTCTTAATCAGTATCTTGGTTTCAACTGGAAGTTATTTTTTCTCGAATTAAAAATATAATAGAATCATTCATGTGAAATTTTAGAATCAGGAGATATGAAAACCGTAAGATAACTTGATATTGTTATGAATCTATAATACCATTTATGTGCCATGCTACTTTTGTATTATGAAAGAGCGATTTATATAGATTCTTAATCAGTATCTTGGTTTCAACTGGAAGTTATTTTTTCTCGAATTAAAAATATAATAGAATCACGCCAATGGCTCTAGATTTTGACGAACCATTTGGCGACAAAATGATGGTTCGATAATGTGTAAGTATTATTGTCCCATCTTTCTTAGGATTGAGATCTGAAGATTCTTCTCGAGAATTTTATGTGATACCACGTTCTGAAATAACCCGTGCTATATAAAACGGAAGTGCCCAAACAGTTTATCTTTCTGGAGTTTTATTCGTAAAGCCAGCTGGTAAATTGTAAGAGCGCTAATGATAGTGCTCGAAATATTATTTAATTAATGATTTGATTGCTAGTGTTGTTAATTTCTACAAATGCTGTTTTTTTAATCATCTTGACTCAGTTTGTGATGCTTGTGCTTCGTGTTTTCTGGAATACTCGTTGAATAAAGCGCCGTTTTCCACTATCCACCTTCGTTCACTGTTCACTCAACGGACATTTTTTCTAATAATAACAACTTCTAAAAAGTTCTGTAGAAAGACTTTTTTTCCTTATAACATTTCTGAAGCTAATTCTATCATCTACTCAACTGATGATCTGACTTAATGTGATTAAAAAGAATTTCTTCTTTATGATGAACATTTAAACTCGTCGGATTATTTAACAGGACTGTGATTAAGCTATTGATGATATTCCCCTTAAAATTCCTGTAGAAAGATTTATTTCCTTTATTTCTCTTTTAGACAAATTCACTACATATTCTTCTATTCTACAAATGCTCCGAAATGAAAGTGATAAAAAAGAATCACTTTATTTTATGAGTATTTTAGCTTGTTGGATTAACATTTTCCTACCCTGTTGATGATATTATCGTAAAAATTCCTGTCGAAAGGCTATCTTTTATTATACCTCATCTGGAACTTTTTCATTTCACTTCCTTATTGATAGTCCGAATTAAACCGATTGAAAAAAATCTCTTCTTTATTTCATGAATATTTATGCCCGTTGGATTTACATAATAAGATTCGCATTTTTTTTCTCATGAGTGAATAAAATGTTAGTATATTTATTCCTTTTAAAGTTCTTATAGAAAGGCTTTATTTCCTTATATTTCTTCTGGGGATAATTCAATCCTCTACTTTACTGATGGTTCGAATTAATGCGACTGAGGAGAATCTCTTCTTTATTCCATGAGTATCTGAGCTCGTTGGATTAACATATCAGTGCTTTCGTTAAATAGCTCTAACTTGGCATCGAAAGTTTTCTCCTCTAATAGGTTGATGAGTTGTTTTTGTTTGATGTAAGTTAACTAAGTTAACCTACTGTCTATTCCTTAACTCTTTAACGATATCAAACGAAGTTTTGAGAATGAGAAATCTTCACTTTCTTTCTGGAAATTGATTTTTCTAGAAAACTTCATTGTCGCTGACCATCTATGCGTTTTGCCTTTTTGTACCTATTGAATTATTCCATTTCTTTTAATTTTATTTTATTTATTTATTTATTTTGATAAACAGTAAAAGTGTGCGAAGAGAAGTCAGTAAATATGCTTTTATTGTGAATTCTTGTTCCGTATCATCTTCCCAAAATTATTGACTGTATTCGAAGGATATGTATCCATTATATCAAATAATGACAGAACGGTACATCATTTTTAGTAATATTCATTTTGCTAAAATAACAACGGAAGTTTCGGGTAAAAATTGATAATTTTTTGAAAAGTATAAAAATTATTTAAATTTATTTCGATGGAAATTCACTACCATAATAAAGTGTGACATTTAAACTAATAAGCTGTCACCCTGCAACAAATCCAGTCAGTAAATATGCTTTTATTGTGAATTCGTGTTCGTGAATTTTAGTTTCTTATCATCTTCTCAAAATTATTGACTACATTCGAAAGATATGGATCCATTATATTAAATAATGACCGAACTCTACGTCATTTTTAGTAATATTCATTTTGCTAAAATAACAACGGAAGTTTCGGGTGAAAATTGATAATTTTTTTAAAAAGTATAAAAGTTATTTAAATTTCTTTCGATGGAAATTCACTACCATAATAAAGTGTGACATTTACACTAATAAACTGTCACCCTATAAAAAATCCAGTCAGTAAATATGCTTTTATTGTGAATTCGTGTTCGGGAATTTTAGTTCCGTATCATCTTCTCAAAATTATTGACTACATTAGAAAGATATGGATACATTATATTAAATAATGACCGAACTCTACGTCATTTTTAGTAATATTTATTTTGCTAAAATAAAAACGAAAGTCTCGGATGAAAATTGATATTTTTTGTGAAAAATATATATATATATATATATATATATTATATATTATATATATATATTATTATATATAAATATATATATTATTCAAATATATTTAGAGGGACTTGAATTTATGGAAATTCATCTCCATAATAAAGTGTGACATTGACACTAATACGCTGTCATCCTAAAACATATCCAGCTTAGACAAAGAAATAATAATTTAATTAAATGTAGAAAAAAGAGGAAAAAATTGTTTCTCTGTAGAGAAATATCTACCCATAAATTTTATAATAGTATTTATAATAATATTTTTTAAATATTATATTAGCTATGGTTATTATTTCTCCTCATTTTAAATTACAGTCATTTATTAACTTGTCCTTCTTTTAGATTTAGAGAAGAAATATTATTTCTTATTTTCGTTATCATCCGATATTTTCCATTATTCATTATTTTAAACAAATATTTGAAATTTCCTTAAGATCAGTGAAATAAAATATAATTTTAATAATGGAGAAAAATTATTAAAACAAAACCAGAGTATCAATTTTTTTATCTAAATAAATTTTATTGAATGTTTCTAATGTTTGCAGAAATACATAAATTATTTTTATGTATTTCTGAATCAACAAAAGTTTGTAACATGGGCATAGGATGGAGAGTTTTTTTTTAAAAATATTTCACCAATTTTAAATTATTTATAAGTATCGAATGAAGTACTTTCTGTATTAAGCTGAAGAACACTTAATATCCTGTTATTTTAACATTTTAAATTGGATGAAAATATTAATTAACAGAAAATCCATTTTGGATGGTAAGTGCTCAGCACATAAAAAAATATTGGATTTTTTTTAAATAAAATGTTAGTTAATATTTTAAAAAGGCCTGAATTACTAACTTTTGCCATGTATTAAGCAAAAAATATATTTTCAAAATGTGAAATTTGTGTCTTTCACAAACATAAGATTCATACTAAAAAAAAATGAAATAATTTTCTTAATTTCGCAATTTACTAATTTGATGCGGTAACAGCCATTCACTCTGCAATACTGGGAAATATTAAAGGTGTATAAAAATACTAACTAAAAAATAATAATTATAAAAGTAATATAAAAATAATAATTAAATAAGTGCTAATATAAAATTTTCACTTAAAGAATGGAAGATAATCAGTATTTTAATTATAAATGTTTAAACTTCTAACAAAAAGACTATGCAATAAGTTGAATATGTGTTATATATTGATAAGTTGAAAGAAAATCCATGTATTTGTGATTCTCAGATAGCACAATTTTATATCAAATTGAATAATTGATATAAGATTGATTCAAACAATACCGTGTATTAGCTTTGTAGTGTGGAAAATTAGGTATTCAGAGATCAAGATTGGAAGTAATCAAAAATGATCACATTATTCAACAATATAAAAGTTACCAATCATACAACATAAGATTTTCATTTTCTGTTTCGGAATTTTCACACGCATTTAATTCATTTGACTTATTATTTTTCTTGTAATTTCTTTCTTTCTAATCAATTTTTCATTATCTTCTTGATGTTCTAGAGTTATAAAATGTTTTGACAATAGACTTTTGTGACATTTTCAGAATTCCATTATTAATTAGTCATTTTTAATTAAATTCTGATTATACACACATGGTGCCATCTAGTAACAGAAAAAGTTATTACGATGTTCCATAATATTTATTAGAAGTTAGAAATTAAATTGCAGAAAATAATAAAAAATAATTTCACCTTGTAAGTAGACTAATGAAAAATCTATTTCTAAAATTGTTTTTAGTAAATTTAATAATTAATTTCCTTTCGTCAGTTAAAATAGAGTGTTGGATAACTTCGAGAATAAAATGATTAGAATTCAATTTAATTACATTTTGATTCCGTACTTATGGCGTCACCTAGTAGAGAATTTTAGAAATAAATTGTTTCCTGATTCCGTAAAATTTGTAATAATGAATTAGAAGCTAAGCAATAATAAGTAGATCATAATTAAAATAATAATAATTCTAATATTTATCACACTAATGAAATGGCATTGATAAAATCCTTATTATTAAATTTATTTTTTCTTGTTTTTTTTTTCTCTCCAGTTAGAAAAACGATAGATTCCATAGCTACTGCTGTACGCTTGACTTGTAACACATGACAATTAATCTCATGAATTAATCTCGTTTGAATCGAGACAAGATTCTAAAACAATTCAAACTTCAATGTATTTGAATTTCTTATGAAAACTATTAAAAGTAATTTCATTCTACATACACATCTTAAGAGATAAATAAATTAATACTATGGTTTTTTTTCCAAAATAAGCCGTAAATCTCAAGTAAAATAATTACTTTCTAAACAAATATTGTAAGTTTAAAAATATGCCCATTGAATTCAGTACTTCATATGATAAGCGCGTATCATTTCCAGTAAAAGGTAATTTTTCTAGAACGTTCCATTTGAATGCACGGTTGTATAGACATTTAATAAATGGAAAATTCCTGTCAATGTGTGATCATAAATCTAAATTTTGCTATCCGTTTTTATTATTTTAGATTAAGATACAAAGGAATATAAAGCATTTAAGAAACTGAGGAAAGATGTTTATAATAAAGCGCTAAATACTTCATTTGTAGCAAGAATAGTTACTGAAAAAAGAATTTGAAACAATGCGCCATTAAATTTTATTAAACATATATTTATGAACTTAAAATTTTTTTCATACAAAGAGTTACAATTAATGCTTATATTAATCTTTAAATAGAAATAATGAAATTCTTTAAAATTGTATTTTATTAATTTTTCCACTTACTGAATTTGTGAATATTGCTTAATACCATTTGTTACTATAAATTTTAATTAAACTTATTTCATGTTTATAAGAGTGGGGTATTTTTATAGATCGGTTTTATTTCTCTTCCCGATTTTCCTTAGTTTTCTGAAATTTTACCCCCTTCTTCTATGTCCTAGTGCTCTGAAATATTGTAAAATTAGGTGCTCCCGATGACAATACGCTATTTGAAAATTTTCAAAATCTAATTATTAACTAATGGATGAATTTACTTATGCTTCTGTACTAGAAAATTCCTGACATGTTGAAATTTTGAAATTTTGCATATTTTTGTGCTCATAATGGCAAATTATAAAATTTGAAATATTTTAAATCCTTTTACCTATAGAACTATGCATAAAACAAAATTTCATTAAATAACGACTGCGACTTCACTTTACAATTGAGTCACTCGTCAATTTTCACTCGACATCATTTACAATTTACACTCGTCAAAACCTTTTATCTGAAAATTTATAGTATTTCTCCTGCACCAATGTAGGATCTATAGGTAAGAATTTCGAGCTGAGACTCTCTATTACCATCAGAAAGCTTAGGAGAATAATTCTGTACTTCGAAAGGATTAGAACTTTTTAATTAAACCTGGACAGGATCGTAATCCAACTGAAGAGATTAGAACTTTTTAATTAAACCTGGACAGGACCGTAATCCAACTGAAGAGATTAGAACTTTTTAATTAAACCTGGACAGGACCGTAATCCCACTGAAGAGAATAGAAATTAAATTACTAACTAGAAATGCTGAACGAGCAGAAACATATGCATACGATAGCATTAGTACACCCGCAATTTAATGATTTCAAATTTTCTCTTAATTGAAATGTTGTTTACTAATATTTTTTCAAAAATAGACAACGTATTTTCCTAATAAGCCAAAAAATGTGAACTTTATTTCCTTCGTAAGTCAAAACCATATGCACATACGTACTTATAAATTGGTTTAAATCCAATTCGTAGATCTTGTACAGGATATGACCGTTAATTTTGGAGCATCCTTTATACATTAAATCCTTTTCAAAGTAAAACACAGAAAGTAAATCTATCGCCTTAACACAACAACAGAATTAGATAAATAAATGATGTCCCAAAATTACGTAAGATTTGAATTTGCCACCATTCGTGCAGTAAAGTGCTGCTAACCCTATTCAAAAAAGCTATTTAACAGCTGATAGTTTAAGTTAGTAAAAATGGAGCATTACACGACAGAACAACGTGTTTTCATTGTTAAACAATATTTCAAAAATAATGAAAGTCTAGCGTCCACAGTTCGAAAATTTGAGAAATGGCTCCCTAGATCGTGTGATTTAACTCCATTGGCTTTCTTTTTATGTGGTTATTTGGAGTGACAGGTCTGTGCCAAAAAGCCCATAAGCACTCATGCATTAAATTCATCTCTGCATTAAAGAAATTCAGCCATATTTATTCAAAATAGTCATAGGAAATTTCGAGAAAAGAGTGCATATGTGCCAGCAAAGTCGTGGAGGTATTTACTCTACGTATATATAAAATCATATCCTGCATATTAATTCTATCCTGTGTATTTTACGATTCAATATAAATAAAACAATTTAAAGGGAAAAAAACTGTGTTTTTTATTTAATTCAAATCTTGCGTCAACGCGTTGTTTTATTATGTAACGCTCAGTTTTTATAACCCTAAACTATCAGCTGTTAAATGTTTTTAATATGGTTGCCAAAACTTTACTGCACGAATGGTGGCAAATTCAAATCTTGCGTTAATTTTGGGACACCCTTTAAAGCACAATAAATCACAACATAATTATCCTCTTAAGTGCTGTATTTATATAAACGCCCTATCGAGTCTGTAAGTTAACTGCGAAGACTTACATATTCAACCTTGAAAGGCTTGACAATATACCTTACTCCAAGTCTTACAACTATGCTTACTGCCTTGAAATGCAACACAAACTGACCTTTAACAGAAATATATTTTGGGGATGTATATTAGGATAAGATTTAGGGATGCCACTGAAAGGTCAAGAATAAAGGAGTGTCGTGTGAAATTGGGCGAAATGGAAAGAAACTCCGGTGAAATTTTTGTATTTACTGCAACTTAAATAGATATCTACATTTATTTCCAAAATTTTAGAAATAAAATTCATATTGCTATAACCCTATTATAGTTTTAAAGGTATGGTAACAAATACAAAATTCAAGAAATGGAATAACATAAATTTGCGATTTTAAATATGTTTTTGATAGACAAAATTATGCACTTTCGATAAATAATATGCAGAAATGAATTATTAAATATTTAAAAACGCAGCAAAAAGACAAGATACATAGAATTATAAAAGTACATAAAATAATTTTAATATTAAATTATGTATTCATCTTTAAATATAAAGACGATTAAAAATGAGTATTGAATTAAAAAAAATGTTTTAAATTAAATAGGATTAAAAAAAAGTTTCATCAAAACACGCTTAATTCAACGCTCTTTGTTTAAATTCAATTCATATCTTTAAATCTCTACTAAAATTATTTTAAACAACTTTTAATAAAAGAAAGAAATTAGTACAAAAAAAATTGAAAATTGCTTTTAATATGGTATAGACGGAAAATTAATATAAATATAATATATAGAGATTCTTAAAGAACACATAATGTAAATATGGTAGATTGAATATAAATATTTGAAAAATACAATTTAAGGTATCTTTTTGTTTTCATTTTATACTTAATATAGAAATAAAAGATATATTATGAAAGAATCTCAATGATATTTAATTTTAAACTTTGAAAAACGCAAAAATTATTGAATTATGGATTTAAAATTCAGTTAGATTTTTTTAACTTAAAAGACTGGATTTTTAATTAATTTAAAGAAATCAGGATAATCTTTATCTAGAAAAATAATATATTCCTAATAGATATTAAATATTTCTCAGAACTGTAAATACTTATTTCATGAGTCTATAATTTAGAAATTTTGAGTTCGAACCCTCATTTCTAAGAAAGGACTCGAAATAATTCCTTATGGGGGCAAAACACATGACGTCAGAATCTCCTCCGAGTTTGCAATTTGACAATATACTGCACTGTAAAGTTGTTTTTTAGTGCACATTTTTATTTAATTTGACTTACTTCATGCTTGTAACGATAGAATATTGTTATTGATTTTTCATTTGTCTTTTGAAATACGAGAAATTTCAAAATGTGTACACTTGTGTATTCTTCTCAATAAAGTATTATTTTATCATTTTCATAACTTTACTACCAGTTAATTGATTGATTGAATTAAATTTTGGTTCCAAATGTATGAAGTGAAAAAACAGACAAAATAAAAGATTTTATCTTTTAGCATGCAAAAATGAGCTTTGGAAAGCAGGTTTTATTAATTTTTTATCCCTTCCTATAAGTAATGCACTGGATTCTAAAATCAGCTCAGCGCATCTTAAATATAGCAGAATGGATTAATCCATTTACAAAATCATGCTTCTTGTCCACAAATGTGTGTCTTGAGCTCTGAGATTTCTCTACTGTTTTCCAATGAAAGAATTTTAGGCTCCTCGAATACCATAGACTTCTCTTCTGTTTCATGGAGACACAAACTTTTAATGACGTCAGCACATTCGGAAAATACTCCTCTAAATCTTCAAACAGTCTTATTCTCGCTCGTTTGGTTTAGTTTAATTAGGTTATATTACCGTCCCATTCTAAAGCAACACTAGGGTTATTCTGGGACTTACCTCGCAATTTTGAGAAGCGGTCCGATAGCGAGGACGACACCAGAGCTGGCCCCTCCCTCTCAAAGCTCCAGCCAGTGGGAAGACGTTTGGTCCCGACGGATTGAATTTATACCAGGCCCATTTGCACGATGGTTCTTCGGTGGAATCAGTCTCGAACTTAAAAGTATCCGTGCTCCAAAGCCGAGACCTTATAACCAAGTCACCGGGGCCCTCTGGAATGGATAACAACATCTACTTAGTTAAATCATACGTTTTAAAATCGCAAATAAGAATTCCACAGAATCATTGAACTCTGCCTCTCTGCAATCGTCATGTTAGCTTTGCAATTTGTGTCTTTGTTTTGAATTCGGAGTACCAGGGTTCAAACTCAGATTACAAAGAAAATTCGAGATTGTGGTGCAAATTTAACTAATTTCGAGGGCCAAATGTCCTCACGTTGGTGGGGTGAGAAATTTTGGGAAGTGAGGTATCAATTTTCAGGTATAATTACAGCTTTCATCCCAAATAGCTTTCGTTCATCTTCAAATTTAAATTCAAAAGATTTTTAAAAAATAGCCACCTTTGACGACCAACTGGTTTGACCGGAAATATTGATTTATTTCATTTTAATTAAATCTCTTATGCATGATTTCATGATCATAGTTTCCACTACAAAATATATTAAGTATCAAACCATGACAGATATTTAAGTCGTATTAGTTGAATAGCTTTGTATCTGTTCTGTTAATTGCGTGCATAAATATTCCAAATGGGCTCGAGTCCCATGACATCATAAATTCTTGAAAAATATAAAAGCCTAGATAATCTATTTCAAATGGAACGTTGTCTTTTGCGGTACTGTAATTCCACTTTCTGATTCCTCATATAAACTGCTCAATGTACAAAAATCTTGTTATTTAAACTTCCAACAATGGAAGAAAATCATGAGATAAAATATTTAACGAAATAATGAAAACTATTTTTAGCAAACTATTGGAAATAATAAAATTCACTTCGAGCTTGTTTATCTGAAAACAGATATTTTAGTCCATACATTAAACATAGTCTGTTCGAATCATCATATCCGCGAGAGAGTCTCCTTTATATTCCTGAGATAATATCCGGCTGTATGAATATAACTGGTATAATAATCTATTTTTATGGGAAAAGACACTGTCACGATTCTTCGTAGGTTTTTATGGGGAACGTTTAGATTTCATAAGTGTTCTCATTCGGAATCTGCTTATGGGAATAATAAACAGGAAGTTACGTGCAGCCAGCAATTATAATAAATACACCCCGGTTCTTATGCTTAGGATGATATTTCCTGTAAATCGGAGTTTAATTTT
Organism: Argiope bruennichi; assembly: GCF_947563725.1. Lineage (NCBI taxonomy): Eukaryota > Metazoa > Arthropoda > Arachnida > Araneae > Araneidae > Argiope > Argiope bruennichi. Next base: position 56,665,918 of record NC_079162.1, read on the forward strand.
ATTGTAACAATAAACATTATTAAAAAATGCCATCAATAATGTCAACATACCTTCGCAACTACCAGGATATTTAGTTTATCTCTGTAATAATAATAGTTCAATTTATCAGTTTTTCGAATGCGTTTGGTCTTTCTAAGTATGTAAAATGTGAGTTTTATTGAAACAATTGCTTTTTTTAAAAAAAAATATTCTGCAACAATTCTAAAAATTATTTTGTATCTAATTATTCTGTGAAAGAAGATATCTGATTAGTTTGAATTAATTCGTTCATGTAAGAAAGCTTTAATATTCTCCTAAGAACATAACAACATTCCATAATAAGCTGCACTTAAAGGATTAGAGCAAATTGTTATCTAAAGGAAAAACATCTGAAGGATATATATCAGGTGATGAGAGAAAAAACACTAATCAATGAATTGCTTATAGAGTTACTTTGAATATATTTGGAACTCGTAAGCGATAAACTGCGACAGCTGCTTTGCTGAGTCGCGTGTTTCTGCATTTCTTTCTATCAACGGCATCAGTTTTAACCCTAATGTCATTTCGAACGATTGTAAACTGAATTAGAAGTGAATCGACCATGTAAGCAATGAAAATCGCTAAGTTTTCATAGAGAATCAAAGTGAAATCCGTCTTCGAACTTTGAAAATCCGCTACAGAACTACAAAACTGCAACAGATACAGTAAGATGAAACGATTGTCGTTAAGATTGACTCATTTAAAAGTTTGAAAGAGGGTTGAATGGTGACTGATAAAGACTCACATTGAAGCTTCCCAAAGTTTTGTGCTCACTGATTGAGCACATGAAGTCCAATCAATCTACTAACAACATTACACATCTTCTTTAATACACATGAACTAATATAGAGAGAACATCCTAATCTGAGAGAACAGAAATCATGGCTACTTCACCAGGACAACCCCTCTCCCCTCCTATCCGAAAGTTCAGTGTCTAACGAGGCGTTTTAGGCCTCAATAGGGATCTCATAATATCAACAGATCTCAGAATGGGAGACTTTTTATTTTTTTGTATACAAAGTGTTCAAAGAAAAAATAACGAAATCGTCAAAAAATTAGAATTTGTGATTTAGACACATCTCCATATTTGTTTGTTTCTCCAGACTTGTTACTGTGAAAGACGGAAATTGGAGGATGTCGACTTCCACCGGTGAATGTCAACACATACCAAATACGCCGGTGAAAGATCGAATATTTGATTATCATCTTGTCACGCACTCGCATACTGCAAGATCCACTATGATGACTAAAATAAAATTAACCGGCATCTTTAATGTAAATCATGTGAGCATAAATTGCCTCCCCTTGATATCATTCGGCCCCGAAAAATTAATATTTTATTTATAATATAATTATTTATAATATTTTATTTATTATTATAATTTATATTTATTAATATTTTATTTAGGTGCACTCACTTTATTTTTTTTATAAGCTTAGTTCAGAAGGACAGAAACGAGTAGAAACAAATGCCGCCCCCTCATAGTAGAGAATGAAATTTATGGACGGCGTTACTGTCGGCTCAGGCGTCGTTCTCGTTCTATGATCAGATTCAAAATCACAAAATCCGCTCCTAAATAGCTTTTGTACTAGCTCAAAACAGAAAGTTAGTAAAACTAAAATTAATTCTTTTGCTTTAGGCTATTTTTTATAACAACAATTTTGACAAATGGAAGACTTTTTAGTAATTGGAAACGCTTAAGTTTGTACTACCCATGCGACTTTGTCTAGACATCTTTTTTCCTTCTTTTACTTTTTTTAAAATTTCCTTTTCTATTCTTTAAATGGTCTAAAAAAAAGAAAAACTCACTTTATAAAGAAAATGATTAGAAGTATGACCTTAACCTACCTCAATCATCACAAGAAAACCCTTCGTGGACCTTTAAATTATTCTCTCAACACAATAAGTTAGTTCAGAAATGGTTGAAAATTGATTACTCCTAAGCCCTGGGATGGTTCAAGAAAAAGAAATTCTCTCTTTTTCACCGTGGTAGTCCTGAGGGAAATTATGTTCTTTGGAACATTATCTAGAAAATCTTCTTGAACAATAACCGGCTGCTTCACTTTCCTGTTTTTTATGGTATCCACGACTTCTATAAACGAATTAGATTTTTTTCTGACCCTTCCAAGAGGATTTTCCCTTTTTTCCCTCTCTATATATCGCCCTAACATTCCATCTTTTCCAACTGAGCTGTTTTTGTTTTTCAAAGAAAAATTTGATTTTACAGATGCTCCCTTTTTTGGGGAAGAGATACTTTTTTTTTTAGTTATTTGATTTGTAGAACATTAAAAATCATGATATGGTTTTTTTGGGGGGTTTTCTAAATTTTCTTTTATTTATTTAGTCAGGAACAGAGGCTGCTTGTATTAGAGCTACGGTACTCATTGAAATTTATTTTCAAAAAATTATTTTGTTTTTCTTTTTTTAAAACCTGCAACGTTTTCTTTTTTAGCATTGAGAATTTAATGAACAACGAAAATGAGAAAAAAATAATAAAATAATGAATAAAGCAGATTGAAAATGGACCAATAAATAAGAGATATGAAAGTTGGAACTGTTCGGAATTCAGCTCCAGAAAATATTGGAATTCGTACTCTACACAACGGTTGCGCAATGGCCGGATGGCAAAAACGAAAGTTAGCAGTTCTGAGCACCGATCAGGCATGGCGTTTGATCAAATGTGTTATACTCCTTTTATTTTTCTATTTATTTCTTTTTATTTATTTGTTTATCTTATGTGTTTCCTCACTCTGGCGCAAGGCTCGTCTTAGCTGTCTTCATTTGTTTCACTTCCGTTTTTCAAGTTAGTGAAGCTAATTTTTTATTCGCATTTCGCTTTCTCAAGGCCTTGACGGAAATTCATCAGCTTTAATACAGAATCATATTCTTTTAATAGAATAAACTTTTCGAAAAAAGATACATTGACAATATTCTAAAATATAATTCAGTTGGTTCTACTAAATACATTTAGACCATTTAGAAATAAAGTTATATTTATACAACAGTATTTTAATTGTATTTATTCTCTTACGAAATTCGCATAAAATCTTGAGTTGCTTATAAAAATTTCTCATGAGTAATATTATTTTCTAACTTAATGATTCACGGATTGTTTCAATATATTTCTGCAAGCAATTCGAAAGAAATTATTAAATTCATGCCCTATTCACATAAATGAGATTAATTCTACTTCATTTATCTACTTCATCCAAGGAAAAAAACCATTTCATTCTGTATTTGTCATTTTTATACCAATTCATTTTGTACAGCACATATTAAAGAATTCCAATTACGGCTATAATTGAATTGAATTCCAATTACGGCTATAATTTGAATTACACGAGAAATTATATTAGCGCCTAGAGTTTTGAAAACGCTTTGAAAGCATTCATTTTATAATAGTTAATCCTAGATAGTTTCTTTTACTTTTTAATAATTAGATAATAATTAGAGGAATATGTATTTTCAACACATTGTTTCGAATTATCCTGAGACTGTGTAACATGATTCTCAGATTGTGAATGTAACTATAATTTAGTTGATTTTAGTTTATAAATCGGAAAATATAACAATCAGCCTCGAAAATAACACTCGTGCAAATTTTTAGTAGTTAAATGCAGTATGGAGTATTTACTTTATGTCTAAATTTACCAAGCAACAAAATAATAACAAATGAGACAAAGAGGAAATTCTCACACTTTTCAGAAATTCATATATATATATATATATATATATAGTACATTTTTTTTTTTAATTTGGGACTCCATATATCATTTTTTGTGCTTTCTTGGGATCCAAGGAAGTAAGATCTGGTGATCATGATGGTCATAAAAACCTGCCCAACATTTCATAACAGGCGACCAGAGTATTCCATAATTTTATAGCTAACCGAATAACAATTGTTCCTTTCCACGAGATTATTATCCATTCCTTTTTCTTTTTTTTTCTATTCCTTTTTAACCTTTATCGGTTAATATAAAGGGTACAATTTTTATTTGCTAATTATTTTATATTTCTTTCTGATTTCCTCTGGTTCAATAAAGCTTACTTTTTTGTTTCAAATATGCCGCCATATTGTTCTATTAAATTCTTTTCAAAAACTATGAGCCAGGGATTTTTAGTTCTTTGGACAACTTATACGAACTCAGAACGAGTATTCTCGTCGCATGGTATCCAAACACTTTCTGTTTAAACAATTATTACGGAAATTTGGATATCTGTTCAATTAATATTAGCAATCCCTTGAGCAAATCCCTTAAGAGATTTTTTTAATATCGATATAGAACCTATTCATTTCTTTAGATATTTGAATTTACTAATAGCTTCAGTCAAACTCCCTTGTATTTCCTGTGCTGCTGTTATAGTATGTTCGATTGTTTGCGAAGACAATTTTGTTTGTGATATAAATTTTTATAATGTATTTCTAGATAAAAGTTGGTTTAAAAAATTTTGTTTATATTAAATTTTTTACTGTTGCAAAATCACATTTTTCATCTGGACCGATGGAAAACTCTCAGTTATTACGAAGAAAAAATGGTCGAAAATATGAAAATCTACTTTTATTGTTTCATAACCAAAATATATGTTTATATTCAACTAAAATAGTATTATGAAATGCATTATTCAATAAAATGAATATATGGAGGGCCTAAAGAAATAAAGCATATTTTAATGACTTTTCTCAAAATAATATTTTAATTAGATTAAAATATCTTTGAAATGCTCCAGGTGTCTTAGTTTTTGATAAAATTAAATTTAATTGATAATAAAGATTTTGGGTAAAACATTAAAAGAAAACAGGGTATGCATCTTACGCTTCAGGGTTTTAGGTACTTAAAAATCAATTTTAATTTTAAAAAAGATTAAATTCTTTTGAAAATGCAATGCATGTGCATAAAAATATTTCTATAAAATTAAAATTTAATTGGAATTACAAAATCATACACACTTTTGTTCCAAATAAATTTATGTAAGATAGCGAAGGAAAAATTTTATTTTTCAATTTAATTTTTTTTAGTTAAAAATTCAGTCATCTAGAATAGGTCGAAATTTTTAGAAATTATATATGTTATATTTTTTAAATAATATATTTCGTTTTAAGGAGGTTTTTAAACATATTTATATTTTAATATATGTGCATAAAAAATTTCATATCCCTAAATGAATGGTTTCCACATGGCCTTATAGAGTCTACCTTCCCCTTTAAGTTGATTGCTACGCCATCTGCACTGAATTATTCAAATGACTTTTTAAAAATACATTCAAATTTCGGCTAAATTCCGAAAACATTTTAAGATATAATAAAATAATGGGGTTGATTGGAAGCAATAAAATATATTATAAAAACATCTCTTCAAAATAGTTGTCTTTAATCTTTAAATACCCATAAGAGATAAACTGTGTTTTTTTTTTTCTGAATCTGTAAACTAATATGATATTTCCTATTCGTAAGCTAATAAACATTAGTTATTTTATTGGAGATATTTAACTCATTTTCATAATTAATTTAATATGATGTCATACATTTTGAAACTACGCTATTATTATTACGGTCGGTGCTCCCTTTGTTTTTGATTGGCTAATCCATTAAACGAGTTGTACCCAGATCATAATTGTAGATAATACATTAACCGTTGCTCTAATACCTAAAATCCCATGCAACCCCAACGCAATAGAATTTGAGTTTCTACATGATGCGCGTATAAGAGATAGAATTTCACCGAAATCATGATTTTAATACACGATAGGACACTACGAAACAGAAATTATGTCAGCATAATGGCGCGACTTCGCTCATTCATATTAACTACCATGTCTTTCTGACAGAATTACCTAAAGGACCTCACGCTTATCACTGGGCGAAAATATAAAGAGCCCATTTGGACAAAAGAATAAAAATTTGAACAAAATCCTTGTAAAACTAGGAACAATTCAAAGTACTTAGGAAAAGTTCGGAATTTACAGCGTTAGATAAATCCATCGTATATCATTGTTAGATTGAATCTTGTTTTTCTCCCTTTTTTTTAAAGGTGAGCCTTATCTTTTATCTTTAGACAGTATTCTAAAGCAGGATACTCAATGAACCAGGAAATGGCAATTCCCGTAAGCAGGGCTCTAGATCTCATTTCCGGAGAGAAATAGGCTTCTAGGTTAAACTTAAGATACGGATGAAAAATGCATGAAGACTGAAAACAAGATTCCATTTCCACAAAATATTTTACAATATTATATTCTAAATATCACTTTAATTCAATTCAACTCCATTCGAAACTGTGAAGATGCAATCAATCGATTTGATTTGATTGTCTAGAACACTGGAAGAATTTCTTTTTTCACATCTGAAAGACGGTTAAATGAAGAAAATTTTGTATTGCTGAACAGTAGTAAGATGATAAGATGCCATCTTAACAGACAACATTTGCTCCTCAGTGACATGGAGACGTGGTAGCCAAGAGGTAAGGAATCGCTTTGAAGTCGGTGAGCTCAAGAATTTCGACCCACTTCCACGAAAAGATCTCCTATGTATGCGAGTCCGGCGCACATTAAAACTTACGCTGTAAGCTAAACATCCACCGTTGAAGTAGTGCGGAAGCTTCAAATGAGTTATTATGTTATTTTTATCATCTGAATTTGATCCCAAAATAATCCTTATGTTCCTTCAGAACGATATATTATTATAAATAAACTGAACTACACAAAAACAGCAAAATATTTGACAACCACTTATTGTAGCAATTTCCTACCCTACAAGAATGTTTATCGTAAATTCAAGGATTGAATATATTACCTATCAATGACCAAAATTAGGTTCAGCTGCCTTCTGATTAGAAAATCAGGAAATTGTTGTTTTTGTTATTCATTATTTGAATAAGTGAAGACGCAGTACTTTTGCCTCATTTAAAGGCGAATGAAGCTTCGAGGTTCTGGAATGGGTTTTCAAGTAAATCCAGTATGACTGAGATGCAGTAAGAACATTATTATGACATCTGAATCCACAACCTTATAATATCTAGTTCATGTACAATCAACTGTCTTGACATGTGTTTTACATTTGTTGAGTCTACTCTCTTTTCCAAGCTACTTATTTATTAAAAATGCATCTCGGATTTCTGATATTAATTCGATGATCTCATCATCATTAAGTGCCACTTTAGTGGCACTTAAACCTCTCTCTGCGTAATTCTTTTATCGATATAAGTTCAAAAATTGGGAAGTGTATTCTACCAGACATGCTTTGAGCTTTGAATGCAGCGCTCAAAATACTACAAAACATGCTTGTATATTTCGCAGAACCTTGGGCAACAAACGCTATCTGTTAATCCACATCTAAATGAAACCAAAAAAGGCGAAATGAAACCTTGAACGGGAAAACAGCGGGCTGCACAGCTAAATAGATGGAAAAAATACAACTTGCAGAATTCGCGGGTTGCGCAAATTTTGCTACTTCTACGTTGCCCATGGAAATCGCAGGATACGCAGCGAGAATGTTAAATAAACAACGTTTTGATCAAAAAAACGAAATGAAAATTAGTTGCGGAAATTTGTTCAAGTTTTGGAACTCCTTTGAAAAACTTCGAAAGTTTTAGAATTGAGAAAACTGATGACTTCACTTTAGATATCTTCAAAGTACCCAGTTTGCTCTTTATCAAATGATTTTATAAAATCAGAAACATATGGAAGTCAATAAAGACAAGGTTCTGAGAAAACGGAGAATGGTCCTATAGTTCTAACCTAAATTCCTGAATCTTCGGAAGTTTCAGAATGTTCAGTTATTCACGTTTTAGAGGTTTACAAATAACGCTCTTTGCTGCTTCAAAACTTCATGAACATTGACCGAATAGCAATAATATACTTCGGCCATGATTACCCAATTAAGATTAAGATAGCTATAGAAGATAATTCCATGGAATTCCCATCGTGTATACAAAATGACCTTGTGAGTCATTTTGCATCTGCAGAACCTTTTTTAACCTCTCACTGGGCAAACGTCAGTTGGATTCTCGAAAAGAATATCCGGGCGAGGTACATTTCTCACCGCGAGCAATCGAAAAATGATTTTTTTTTCCTCTCTTTTCGATAGAAATTGTTAAATATGAACACACTTGTCGAGTCATTCATCTAATGTGGAACCCACTTATCTAGATGTTTCTTAAATCCAAGCACATGCATGTATTTCTGCACACCTCTATATGTTGCCCCAAAACAATCGGGGTATTACCCAGTCGACATCAAGAGCTAAAACTGATGAATTAATTGAGCCACTTATTCATAATTTACTTCACACATGATATTTTGATTCTTATTTGATCTTATCACAATTCCTCAACCATTTTCAGACTTTTAAATAAACATCCAACTGTTCTGTCACTGTTGTGGACACTTCAAAGAGTTTTTATCATGACTGCAGCCCTGAACCTTCCCCCCTTTTGATGTCCTACTGAGGACACCTCGTGTTTGAGAATGAAAAGTTTCCGACATGGTGATTGGTTCTCACCACCTTGTGGGTACACGAAAAAGTGGGTGTCTGACTCCTTCCATCGATGGCGGGACGTATTTCCTTAGGGAAGGGTTGTACAGTGGTCGGTGATGAACCTTGTGACTCAAAGTCAGTTCCCGCCAGTGTAGCTGTTGCGTTCATTCAAGTTTTTCTGTATGCCTTCTGGCAGGTCGGAGTAGCCAGTTTGGGGTTTAAATTTAGTTTTGTGGTTAGTCATTTACACCTAAAATGTAAATGACTAACAACATTTTGAGTGCTACTAGAACACGCTTTAAATTGCTAAAACGATCATGATTATGAAAATTAAATTTAATAGACGATTGCTCTAGATTGCAACTATCATTCCTGGCAAAACTATATTCTTTAGCTTATAAATCAAGGCATCCAGAAGACATTCTTCTTGGTAAATAATACATGAGACGAAAATTAACAGCACATACTTTGTGTTTCAATAAAATCATTGAAGAAAAAAATATTAAATATACTGAACATGTTTCACGAGACTGCAACCCATTTTATTACCAACGGAAATATTTTATCCATTTTTCATTCAAGATTTAAAAATGAGAATAAATTTCACAGGATTATTTTACAAGATGACATCAGAAAAAATTAAGTTATTTTCTAAAACAAAATATTTCCGATATGTCAAATCTCATCAACTAAGAACAGTGCTAGTCGCAAGTTCAATTTTTTAAAAAAAACTTTAATTCAGTTTCTAAATAATCGTTATTTCGGAGCCAAGAACAATTCATGGCAACAGACAGTAAAATGAAACATACTCAGAAGTAAAGAAACAGATGTCTTTGATAAAATAATATATAGATTTTGAAATCAAAAGCAATGCAACATCTCAAAGGTAGGGTAAAAGACAAATAGCATTTGAGTTTATGACCTAGATAAGCAAGCGTATGTGTTTGATTCTTTAAGCGCAAAAAAATGGAAACTCGTAAATCTGATTGCCGAATATGTCAAAAAAAATAATAATAAATCAGAATTCTTCCCCTTCCTGATATGGTATCTGACTTTTCGTATCTTTGAAATTTATTTCATTTCAGTAATAGTTAATACAAGAATTCTTCAACGTGATTGAATGAAATAGTTTTTGATTCAGAGAGAATTTTTCAGATAAACTTGATGTTTCTGGTATATCTTTTAATTTTTAACTTGATTGATTCTTCTGTGGAAGTCGAAAAATCTTTTAAGGACAAAATAAGGAAGGAAGACCTTGAATTAAATATGTTTTTACATTCTATATTGAAGATAATATGTATTTGTAAATCTCTTACAACAAATATACTAATAAAAAACAATGACTTATATAATTTTTAGGACTAAATATGAAAAGTAGACCTTGAATTGAAAATGTATTTATATTCTACAGGGAAAATAATATGTATTTGCAAATCTCTTATAACAAGTTTACAATTAACAGACAATGGCTTATGAAAATTTTTCTGTATCTGACAACAATTAAGCTATCAATCTTTTATTTTGTTTGTTCCTATATCTTCAGAATTAATTGCTTTTGAAAGCTTAAAATTAATTGAAATCTTAGAACGATATGTGTAAATTTCTTGTCGTTTCTGTTCACTGTTTATAAGGAGCTTTTAAAGCAGACACACAGACAAAGAATTTTTTTTTTCTTTTATACTAAAAATTCAAATTAACAGTCATTAAAAAAACCGAATTAAATATAACATCAAATGAAGCTTACTGCAAATTATTGCCTTTATTTCACTATAACTTCTGAAGTCAGCCTTTTATACAACAGGTAGCTGCCAATTGTTTAATCGAAAAATACATGGCGTTTCAAATAAGTACATTCTTTCATACGAGACACTTAATAATAACAGGAAGAATGAATATTATTACAGAACGCTACAAATAATAAAATTATGTAAAACTTACGAATTTTGTAATTGCACATTTTCAGATTATTTACATAAATTAATCACAGTATTTAAAAAAAACATTTTACCGAATAAACAGATTTTTTTATAGTTTAGCTTAGTTTAGATATTTTAACGTCCAGTTTTAAAGCAACGCTAGAGCTATTGTGGGACAGACCTCATAATTTTGAATCGCGGTCAGATGACGAGGACGACGGCTACCTGGCATCCCCTCTCCAAACTTCCACACCACACCAGTGGAAGGAGTAGGTTTTTTTTTTTTAATTTTAAAATGATTTGAATGTAAACATGACTTCATTTAGTTGGAAATACCTGATTGATTATAAATAAATTTAAACAATAAACATATTTTAATTGAAAATCCACAGAAAATGTTTTGTAATAATACTCGACTTTGATCGACTTCAGTTGTTGAAATAGGAAATATAATCAATAGGCATGGACACAACTAAAAAGACTTTAAATTTTAACTTAAAAATTCTTTTATAAACTAAAATACAAAATTTAAGATTAAATATTAATATAATGTAATTAAAATTATACTATAATTAAATAGAAAAACTTGCCTTTCAATAATGTTAATAGTAAAATTTCAAAATATTTTACTCATTTGTATGCATGTGAGAAAATGTTTGTAAAAGATAACTAACAAACCATCATAACCATTTTGTGATATATAAAAGTAGTATTTGATATATAATTTTATGGCAAGCACACAGAGAAGGGAAATTAAAATAAATTATAAAATATGTAAAGTAAAAATGTTAAAGTTTTTGAAACCGGACTTAAAAAAATTTTTTATATGAATTGAACGTTAAAATGTGAACGAAAATAACGAAAATGAACGTTAAAATAAGACGAGCATTACATTAAAATATAAATCAGCTTGGGGAACTGATAGAGATATTCTAAGAAAATTTGAATTTAAATCACAAATATAGCATATTTGAATTTTTAATGATATTCATTATTTCTTAATTCTACCTTAGTATTTCTGTCATAGCCTCGGGCTTTTACGATTTTCTTTTGACACCATATTTTTTTATTTTAAAAAAATCTATTAACACTAAAAAAAACCTGTTTGTTAAAAACATTTCTTATTTTTATTATTTTCGACTTTTTAGTGTTAATTATATTTCATAATTCATATACTGAATACAGAGTTCCATACATTATAGAATGTTAAAGTCAGTTTTTATCATGTTCTTAACCAGATGGCGCCACTCATAGGAAGTCAATTTCTGATTAAAGTTTGTAAATAAAAAGATAAAAAAAAGTTTTTTTTTGGGGGGGGAGAGATTAAAATTCTGTAATATCACATGAAACATTTAAATATACAAAATTTCTGAACTTTAGCATTTTAGAAAAAAAGAGAAAATCACTTACAAAATTCTATCTTTACAAACATGAAATAAGTCATGTCAAAGAAGACTATATAATAACAAATGATACAAATAATAATTTAACAAATTTATTATTGGTTAAAATACCGAAATAACAATTTCAAAGAACATCATTATTTTTATTTTAAGATCAGTCTCATTAATTGTTTCCCTTTACAATTAATTAAAATTTTTGAGTTCACAATACTAATTTAATAAAACTTAATTGCACACAGTTTTAATTTTTTTTTAATAATTATTCCCGTGTAAACTAAAATATGCAGCACTTCACAAGTAATTATTTTCACTCCATACTTCTGATTACCATTATAAAAAAGCTAGCGAAGGATAGTTTTTATGTTTGTACATTAATTGGTTTCTCTGAGTATTATATTCTTATAGCTAAGCATTTTTAAATTTTGTAGTGTGGACCATAGTTGCGAATTTATTTTTTAAATAGAAATAAAAAGCTCTTATCATCTAAAAACCGAAGTTGGCGGATTTATTTTTGAGCTTTTGATGTTTCAAAGGAATTAATTATTATAGCATTAATGATTTATTTTGAAAAACAAAATAATTTTTTCAAATATTCATTTCTTAACATGTGTAGGTGCAATGAAGTTGCTTCTAATTATTTTTCCTGCGTAGGCGTTTTATTTAAATAAAAGTAAATCGCTTAAATAAAATGTTTTGAGAGTTCTTGTGAAAAATTAATCTAATATCTTTTAATTTATACTTACTACATAGTGACAACATAGTTTACGCACAGTATATTTTTACTGAGCTTCCATTATGTTAATTCAAAAATTAATCCGAGTTGAACATCATTTTACATTGAGTTATTTTTAAATATTGCCCTACAAATCTTTCAAAATAGAAAACATGTGGATGAAGGTGGTGCAATTATAAAAATGCATTGTTAAATGTTTCGACTTTAACTGATTTTAAAATATAAAAAATACTTAAATAGTGGTTAGTAACAAAAGTGTTCACATGTTTGTTGTGCTCTCAAATAAATTTAATAATTTTTGAGGATACCATATACATGATCTATTTTACTATTTTTGCACTATCTTATGTTTTAAAAAGACACATTTTAACACATTTAAATAATTAAAAAACCAATAATCTATTTTAGAAGAATATAATTAATTAGTTATGTAAATTTTTATATCCGAGCCCCTTGCCTGTATCCATTACAGCTCAGAACGGTTTCATGGGTAGGAAAATATCACTTATATTAAGAGTTACAAAAGAATTACTGATTTGCACTTTAGGAAATTAAGATTAAAAGAAAATATTTGATTGATTCATTGAAGCAAAACCAAAATCTAAGGTTTGTTAAATTATAAAATGAGGAAAAAACAAAGCCAAAAACACAGAAAAGCATGAGATTCTTCGTGCCTTTTGCGCTGAAATAGAACAACGGATTTAAAATCTATACCTGTGCTTTCTCCCAAAATATTCTCGCAAATTCTCTAATAAAAATCTTATCTATCCCCCTCCACAAGAAACCTTGGTTAACCTCAAAAAGCCTCAACCTGGTGAAAACAAAATAAATCTCCACAAAAAACCTTGGGTAAAGGCATTTAAATTAAAAATTTAACTTAAAAACTTAAAAATTTAAAAAAAAATCTTAGCACCTTGATTCCCTGGCATGGCATTGCCGAACAATAGTTTCGAAATATAGATCTTTGATATTAATCTAACGTACGGTCTTAGGTAATTAATCGCTGGCATGTGATTAATGCCGAAGTATCCAAGAACCTAATATATATTTTTGGACACGTTTTTCCCGAAAATTAAAACTAAAATTTGACAAAAAGCATTTTCCCACAATCTAGTGCATGATTTTCTGCCATTTTTTGAATATTTATCGCTGACATGTGGTTAATACACAAGTATTAGAAAATCGAGTATGCTTTTGGACCCCTTATTTATGATTAAAAGAAACCAAAATCTGATATAGAAATACAGTTGCAGTCACAAGATCAATTTCATTAATTTTCCGTTATATTTTTGAATTATGGCATTTGTATGCATGCAAAAGACAGACGGTCAACATCGTAACGAATTTGATTCCAAATTTCATACGGATGAACTTTTAGAGGCTTAACCCATGCACTGTATTTTATCTATCTACATTTTCTAGTTAACGTTTTCACATATGGTCAAACCGTTGTAATTCAGTCTTTGAAAGGATTTTGTTCGAAATTTGAAAGATATCCGTGAATTTAGTATAAACTAAATATAACAAAATTTATTCATCTAGATCAAAGTGATTTTGAGTTTCGATTTCATAAATTGATAGACAGACATAATTCCAAAATTTCATTTTTCAGATTCTGCTGAAACGTGGAGAATAGTCAAAATCTGGAGCTCGAACTTTTTATCACAACAATACTTTCTCTTTGTGTTATAAGTATATTTGGTATATTTACTATTTTTGTAATCTGTATATCACAGAATGCATTTAATTATTTAATAAAAAGAATCTTTTTCATTATACAGATAAATGCACTTTCCGATATATAACTAATCAAAATAGTAAAATTATTACAATATAACGGGACGTTGTGCATTATAACAAAAAACAAATATTACCTCCAGTTCTCATAAGCGCGATATGCAGTTCTATAATATCAGTAATAAAAAATTAATATTTTCGCTTTTTTATTTAAAAAAAAATAAATAACCTCTTATTCTTGTTCAAATAGCAAAGCTGCTTTTTTTTTTATAAAATTTGCAACTCACAAGCAATACACTCAATTACAAATTAGATACATGTTTGGACTTGAATACATTTGACCGGTATTGCATTTCTCATCATGTGGAACGTATTTCAAACATTGCAGAGTAGTCCATTGAATATCGATTCTTCTTTTTAGATTTTTTGAAATTACAAATACGAATTCCTATTTTAAAAAATTTGTTATTAAACTATATTTAAGAAAAGACATTACTGATGTCATATTTTCCCTATAAGCACTTTCCATAATATTTGACGCTCAAAATACGAATTTTAATTATCTTGAACAGATAAAACCCAATTCTCGTATGTATAGAATATATTGTAATTAATGAATATAATATCGTATCATGCACTTAGCTTTAAAAAGAAAGAAATATATTAGTATTTTTTTTAAAAAAATCTGGAAAAAGAAATAAAATATTTTCTTTCTTCTTAAATTTTCGAAGTAAGAAAAATCGTTTTCATTATGAGAAAGGCAATGTTTGATTTTTTTTGATTTTTTAATATGTCTGTAAAAATATTTATTTTGAAAGACTGGATAGCTGATCATAGAAAATATAAATCATAGAAAAATCACACATAAATGATGCAACATATGACAGTTTATAACATATTATTTTAAAAATCCATTTGTAAAGAATAACTAACAGCAAATCGTATTTGGTCTACCATTATTTTCAAAAATACTTAAGATTCTTTTTATTTATTTATTTCACTTATACTTGTAATTTTTTGTAACCTCCGATGCCTTTCTCATATGAAGGAAGCATAAAAGCACTGCTGATAACACAGTTCTTTTTTTATTTTAGGATAATTCTTTTTAAAATCTCATTTTTTTCCTAAGTTGTATTTATTTAAAATATTCCAAATCATGCGCCTGATATCTTTAAGCTTTCTAACCTCACAATTATTTTGTTTTAACAGTTTTCAGATCAGAAAAATCAACTTTTGGTACGAATTAACCAAATTTTTTGTATTTAATTAACTCTCTAAAATCCAGTGTAATTTTAAGAAAACATGCATACAAACACAAATAATATGTTTTTGAACTAAGTGCATGGTAAAAAGTGGACAGAGAATGTGAATGCAAAATTCTGGAAACTCTTCTTGCTTTGAATTCATAAAATTAAAACACGATAAAAATATTAGTTTAATAATCAATCATCTAATTTCAATTATCAATGGTGTTGTTATGGCTTATGGCACATTACAAGCTCGCTGACAGTTATCTGTCAGCGATTTCAGCCGAGTGAGCGTCTCTGGTTTAATTATCAATAATTCTTTTTCATTTACTGTCTCATTATTTTATTCCTAAAAACTATCCCTTTAAATACAATAAACTTTTCTTTCTGCAGTTTTCCTAAAAAACTATTAGGAAAATGTTATTATTAAAAATATCCTATATAAAACCAAAAATGAATTTTATTCATCAAATAATAATTCCTCATCCTTACAAAACTTCAGCTATTTTTCCGTGAAATAATATGAAGAATATTATAAGCTGTAATATTTCTGTGGGGGGGGGAGCATGCTGTAGAAGAGGATTGGGATAATTCCGAGCATGCAGTTTTCCCTTCAACTCCCCTTGGAGGATGTAAATCTTGGTATCGCTGATCGAAACAGAACAACGCAAACAATCGTTGTGGGGAAAATACCTGCAAGCTAGTCTTTCTGGACAGAAATAACACCTGCTCCTCTATCCAGCAGGACGAGCAGTCATTTTGAATTCGGCTTCCGTTTTCACTTTTACTATGGGTCTAGAATAGCCAAAAGGGAACCCTTTCGTTGATCGTGGGTCTCCATTTTCTTAGAAGAAAACAATTCGGGAGAAGTCTACAGGATAGTATTCCACTGGCCCTGTCACAAAAAATGAATTGACCCTCGAAGTTATTGAGTGAATTCGGCTTTGTGTTCTTCAGATGTTTGATTTCATTGAGTCAATGGGTACCATTGTCGTTCTCCAGAACTATTTTGTTCCAGAAATAATAAAAGTGAATTTTCTTCTTGAAAATCAATCTGAGAAGTTATTTCTTTCTAGGAAAAAATTGTGTCTGGAAAGCTGTCCAAATAATAAGAGAAGTGAAGGATAGAATTTTCTAAATCTTGTGAAACAGATTGCTATGCTTTGTAAAAATTAGTGAAGTGAGGGCTTTTAAAAGTTAAGGTGACGGTTGACTTTATTAGGCAATTTTGCGAATTATTCACTTAGAGTTATGAAATTTTTATTCATATGTATTAAAATATAAATATGTAAAATTTCTTTTTTAAAAAATTTTTGAAGCGAAATTTTATTTTTAAAAAATTAAAAAATATATAATTTTTTAAAATTTTAAAATATTCCAGGTGATTTAATTTTTTTCCATTATTTTTTCCTAATTATTCAATGTAAATTAATTTAGAATAAAACTACGTAGGATTTTGTAATTCCAATTAAATTTTAATTCTGCAGTTTCAATTAAATTTTGTAATTCCAGTTAAATTTTAATTTTGTAGTTTCAATTAAATTTTGTAATTCCAGTTAAATTTTAATTCTGCAGTTTCAATTAAATTTTGTAATTCCAGTTAAATTTTAATTCTGCAGTTTCAATTAAATTTTGTAATTCCAGTTAAATTTTAACTCTGCAGTTTCAATTAAATTTTGTAATTCCAGTTAAATTTTAATTCTGCAGTTTCAATTAAATTTTGTAATTCCAGTTAAATTTTAATTTTGTAGTTTCAATTAAATTTTGTAATTCCAATTGCTAATTTTTTAGAAACATTTTTATGCACACTTACTGAATTTTCATAAGAATTTTATGTTTATAAGAATTAAAATTGACTTTTAACTATCAAAAAAGACCCGAAATATAAAATGCATACCCTATTTTCTTTTAATGTGTAACCAAAATCTTTATTATCAATTCTATTTAATTTCTTCAAAATGTAAGACACCTGAAACATTTTAAAGATATTTGTATCTAATTACAGTATCATTTTAAGGAAGATAATTAAAATCTGCTGTTTTTGTATCTAGGGCTTTGAAAGCTTAATTTTATTGAACAATATATCTCATAACACTATTTTAGTTGAATACAAACATATATTTTGGTGAGGAAGTGACAAAAATAAAATTTCATGTTTCTGCCCATTTTTGCTTATTTCCACTGTCTCCTTAAATAAATTCAGGATATACAAATAAGGGGAAATATAATCTTAAATATTTTAGAATTCTGAAAGCTGATGCCTCAAAAATTGAATTGATTATTTGTAAAAGCGTTGAAAAAATCAATTATGTTTGAACAAAATAATAATGGTTTCAATATATGCAATGAAAAAAAAGGAAAGAACAAAGAGCTCGTATTTTTGAGAAAATGATGTCTAAGAAGAAGCCCAAATATTATCAAAATCGAATTATACAATTTTGAATCTTGTGAAAGAAACTATTTTTACTTTACTAACAAAAATCTTAAAAAATTAGTCACATATAAATTAAATGCAGAATCTGAAACTAGTGAGGAGAATATTGAACATTTAACTTTTTTTTGAAAAATTCATGTCTGAAAGGCTTTTTAAATAAAGTAAAAATGAATGATTTAGTTTTGAATGCTATGAATAAGGCTGCTATTGCTATTAGTAAAAGCGTTAAGAAAATTAGTCACGTTGAGGTTTATAAGAATTAAGTTTATTCAGAATAAGTGAATAGTGAGAAGAATATAGAAAGTCGTTAATTAGAATATGTCTGGAAATATCCATAATTCTAATGACGACTTTGTTTAATCAAAACTTGAAGAATTCATTTCAAAACTAAACCCTTTGGAATCAAGATAATTTAACTGAGATGTAGTAATGATCACTTCATGGGCCTTTACTGTGACAAATATTAAATTTCTTTTATTTTGTATCTCTGAATTGTGATTTAAAAATTAGTTCTCTTTTAAGAGTACTTTATATTTTTAGATGTTTAAATAAACCATTCCAAGAAAATAGTTATGTAATTAACTAAATAATGAATTCTATACAAATTATACGAAGAAAGTAATTAGGAGGGAAATATTGATTTTGCTTTCGTTTAACATTGCTGAAATGAAATATATTTATAAAAATAAAAATATCTACGAAATATAATCGGATCATTAAAGGAAATGTGCTAAAATGTGTGATGTGAAATAAAATATATTTATAAAAATCAAAATATCTATGTAATATAATTTGAATCTTGCATAAGTCGTCAATATTAGTTTCATTTTAATAACTTTATATGAGTAAGAGTTTTATAATGTATTTAGGTATTTTAAAATAAACTTTTCTTGTTAATTGTAAAACGCAGCATCATTAAAAACGAAATATGTAATTCTTATGCATATTTTTTAAATAAAGCGTATTTGTAAAAAAAAATAAGAAAATCTTGTGATTTAGTTGCTAATGATTAAAAACTACCAGACATTAATAATATTGTAGAAAGATTTTGTATTTCTCTTTACAAATTTTATTGCCTCTATTTGATTAAAAAAAAAACAAATAAAATCTAAGATATTTTCTTCTAAGATTCAGAATGACAAAAACAGTTCAGGATTTCTTAATATTATTTAGAAATTTTAAGTTTCTCAAGTGCTTTCTGTTTTAAAACATTCTTCTAAAAGTTCTAACTGAATAACAAATTGCATTGTCTAAGTTATCTTAACTTCTTTAAATCTAAATCTGCAGAATAATCCATTGAGTTCATTTAACATACTATTTTGAGTATGAGTTTGAAATGTGGAGGTAAAAAATATGTGTACATGAATATTTTTGATGATCATTTATGGAACGCATAAAATCCAACCGGAATCATGCAACGTGTATAATAACTGAAACTTCCAACTCAAATCATCATGTGAAACTCAGAAATTGATTCCAGAATCATAATTTTTCCTGATAAATATGAATTATTTTTATTCATTTGATATCGTGTGTTTAAAAGCAGTAATATAAATGCATACTAAGTAAAAAAGTTTTTGCATAATAATATTTAAGTAATAAAAAAGAAGTAAAAGAAGTCTCTTTGTAATTTCAATGAGTGGCAATGGCTTAATGCCAAGGTCTCGAGATGAGAGGGTTACAGGGGCGAAACTCGATCTCTCCCTACACCGAATCACATTAGATTCATCAACCAAATGTTTTGTGATTATGAATTGCCTCCATTATATCCCATATTTTAAATGGACAAAAAAATAGTAAAATAGTTGTTTTCGTTCTGTTGTGTTCACTCTATTGGTCTTGAAGATCTAGTGCACGCAAGTTCGGATGTTAAGGACCAAATGTTTTTCGGCTGTTGTAGTGAAGGCTGATTGCTAGTTCAGGCGTCGTCTTAGTCATCGTACCAAGATTCAAGATTCCGAGATCCGCTTCAAAATAGTCCTTGAATTCCTTTAGAATCGGACGTAAATATAACTAAACTGTTTTCTCTAAATCAAATCTGTTTGCAATCAATTTGCATCTGATAGAATTAGTTCCTCGCTGGAGAAGTCATATCACTGACTCTCCGACCCGCCCGAAGGCACACGGATAACGAAAACTGAAAGACCGGACCGCCGCAACAGCAACACTGGCGGGAACTGTGGTTGTCCTAAGGGCCATCACCGGCCACGGTAGATCCCTTCCCGAAGGAAGTACGTCCCGTCATAGATGGGAGGAGGCAGATCCCCCACCTTTTTGTGTACCTTCCAAGGTGGCTGTATCCAACCACCATACTGGAAGCCTCTCATCCTCATTTCGAGGTGCCCCTCGGGGGTTTCCTCGCTGGAGAAATTAAGCATTTGAATGAAAATAAAATCTTTATAGTTTAGAAAATGGCAATTTCACCAGGGAATGGAAAATAAATTTCCAGTCTTCGCAAATCATTAGAAGTTGAGATCAGCGATTCCATTCAATCACCCATGGCGTTAGTTGTCTATTCTTTTCTTACCTTACTAATAATCAATACAGTCATGAAACTTGGATGGTAAAAACAGTCTATAACATTATACGTAGAATGATTTTAAGCTAGAGTGAATAGTTCATGACAAGAAATCAAATCGTAATGTATTAAGCCGAGCATTCGTGATCACTCCACGCCATACCAATGGAATAAAATAGCATTCCAAGATCTTTCAGCATTACGAAAAGCTGCTCAGATTTTGAATAACGTAGGTTGGTATGTTAGATAGCCAATTCGTGGTATTTTCTCTCAGTCCATTCTCTCCCAGCTCTTTGGATTGAGCACTCAGTGAATCCTAATGATGGAGGGGGGGCTTGCAGTGTAGTCTAACAAGGCAGAGTACATTAGGAGGCTTTCAGTGAAACTGGCATGAGATTATAGTGAGTTACAGACATAAATGGATGTGCGAAAAAGGAAATGGAGTGGATCATGAATGATCGGTCTAAATGATTGTGTGAAAAAAAGGAATGATGTGGATATTGAATGATCGACTTAAATGGATGGGAGGGGGGGAAGAACGGCGTGGTATGGGAAGCCAATTTATGACCGGCCAAAATGGCTGGGCGAGAAAAAGGATGCAAATAGTGGATCGTGAATGATCTTTCTAAATGAATGGCTGAAGAAAGGAAAGGTGTGGAAATTGAATTATGAACTTAAATGAATGGGCTAAAAAAAGCATGGCATGGAATGGAATAATCGTTTAAATGAATGGGCGAAAAAAGCAATGGCGCAAAATCGAATGGTCATGAATTATCGGCCTAAATGGATGGACGAAAAAAAAAAAGAAATGACATGAAGGGGAGTAATTCTGAAAGACCGGTAATATTGCCCATTCATTTAATATCTGTAATGAGATGAGGTATCTGTATTACCTATCAAAAAAGATATTTTTAAAAATTATTAGCTCATAATAAATAAAACTGAAATTACTCAACCAATAGTCTAAGATTCTATTAATTTAATAATAATAAATAAAATAGTTATAATAATTTAATAATAATAAATAAAGCAATTATAATGAAAGTAATAATAATAACAAATACAATAATTATTATAATTTAATATTTCTTGTTTAATAATTAATAATAATAATAATTTAATAAACAAATTCTATGGAGAAGTAATTTTATTGATACTAGGTATGGCATTTGTTCTTTCAGTAAGAAAAGAATAACATTATTATAAAACTAAAATTTTCAACATTTCGCCGATAATTATAATAGCTTTATGATACAGCATCTGTGACAAAAAAAAAAACGAAGCCACTCTACTAGCACAGCATATGTTCTATCAGTTATGAAAAAATTACATTATAATAAAATTGAAATTTTTGATCGAAAACGATAAAAACTTCAAAGTACAGCGTCTGTAACATCACACTCAAAAAATGAAATTGGATAGATATAGCATCTGTAATGCAAATAAAGATTATTTATAACAAAATCAAACTATTTAATTATTTGTCAAAAAATCAATAAAAATCAACTATGATTTTACTCAAGGCATCATTCTTACTTAAGCCTAGAACTTCTCACTGAATTACGAACTAGTTTTTGCTGAATAATTATTTCAAAAAATCAATAAGACTGTACAACTATGATTTTACTCAAGGCATCATTCTTACTTAAGCCTAGAACTTCTCACTGAATTACGAACTAGTTTTTGCTGAATAATTATTTCAAAGATATTATTCATCAAATTTCTTTTTTATTTTCGATCATTTATCGTAATTATTTTTTTCCGACTAATATGCTTCACAAAATATGAATAAATGAAATTCCAAAATTTCCTGCCACTGTTGCTGCTACACAAAATCAAAAGGTTTTGGATCGAAGCCAAAAATAAAGCCGATAAATAAAGACATAATTAAACAAAGCTAGAAAAAGGTGGGAAATAATAGAGCACAAAGACATACAGAATCCTTTGGAAACCCACCAGCATTCACAAATGACAAAGTGAAGTAGATTTTATCTGAAAGTAGCAAAGCTTCAAAGAGAAGTTTTTGCTTGGGAACAAAAAGGAATGGTTTCAAGAGAATGAAAGAGCAGTATGGGACAAAAGAAAGGGACTGCAATCATTCGAGATTGGATAAGATATTAATCCGAAAGTGAAATGAAACTAAATCTTTCATACTAAATTTCAATAACTTATTTATTTGTTTTATCGGAATTCAGATTATTTATATACATGGAGAGACAGAAAAGAAATGACTGAAGTAAGAATATCTTTTTTTCGACTGATAGTTATGTTCCGTTCGCTTGTATTAATAAAATGACTGGGCTTGTCTTGTTGATTAAGAAATATGCGATTTTTTTCAAATAAAAATAACGAATCTTTTATAGAAACCAATATGTGTATTGTGGCAGTCTGTATTTCAGCATCAAACAGATGTTTCCAAATAAAAAAAAATTTATGTTCTAAATAAGTTCAGCAAAACATTTTAAAGCTCATTTTTATAAGCGCACAAAAAATAATAACATTTTACTTTAATGAGTCTATATTTTTGTTCTTGCATTTGAAATTCATTATTAGAAACATTATGGAATCTTGAAACATTTCCTATAATTCGCTTTTAGATGGCGCCGCACATAAAAAATCAAAAATTAATTTAAGTAATCGATTAGCTTAAAATTCCAAAAGGTTCAAAATAATGTGCTGTCAACGAGAATACAAAACTGCGCAAAATTTAAAATCTTAAACACATAAGTAAGTGCATGAAAAATGGATTGTAAAATTTTATCTTTTCAAATATGAAGTAAATCTAAGTGTGTACCGAATCAAACCAAACATTTTTTACGGGCTCAAATATACAAAAAATTCATGAAAAAAATGTAAAAATGCATACTGAAAAGCTAGAAAACATTTAAATCAGAAATTGGAATGAAAGAACTTTAAAAGCTGTCAAACTATTAATTGTATAACTCTCCCCCTCCAAAAAAAATGTAAATTCTTTTTCTAAAACTTCTAAATCTAAAATATATTGAATTTTCTAGATCCTTAATATGTGAAATATGTGAATAAATAATAGAGATTTACTTTAGTATTCTAACTTAAAAATTACTCTAACTTGCTAAAAGAAACGTTTTTATTAAAAGTACATCAAGCAGATGCAATTTTGTAAATTAACCATTTCCTTACGAATACATATAGATGCTATAATATTATTAAACATTTTGAATTACAATTTCCCCATGAAAGCAATCTATTCTCTACTCTAATCACCCTGTAGATAATTTTACCATTCTTTCCATTCACATTAACCCACGTAAAATAATCAACCCTAGTTAATGTCGAAAGGCAAGATTAGATCATTCTAACTACAAAAAAGAACCAATTTCTTTTTTGTACTCTTGTTGTTCTTAACAGCCTATTATTTAAATATACATTTTTTTGTGGTGAAATGAGAGCTATTAAAAATGAGTTGCGATATTTTCCAAGATAATTCACTGACAAACGCAGCAATACGTACTTACATTTCCCGCTCATATGAATTATTTTATTATATTTTAATATACCGTTATCATGACGGATGGCATGCTTCAATTACTTTTTCGTGCAGTATTGGAAAGATTAGATTTCGAATCTTTAATGAATTTATAATTAACCCCCTTTTTATCACAAACCTTATATCAGAGAAATATAATTAAGCGTCTAGAGTATGCTCATGGATATTTAAATATATGCTTAACATGCTTAATTCAAATAAATGAATTAAATAATCCTTTCTTTAATCGAACTATAATTGCTATTTTTCTCACTCATATTAATTAAATTTGTATATTGTAAATATTTTCCTTGTTTCAAATATACTAGAACTATATCTAAATAAATTAAATATAGTTATTCATTAATGTTATACCGAAAGACAGAAACTTTCATGTTTCTATGTCCATCATGTTGCATGCATATATTCTTTGATATTGCATGTAACATGATAAGCTGTATGACAGCATACATATGAGAAGAATCCAATACTTTTTAAGTATACTTAAAAAGTACTTTTTTATTAGCTGAAAAAGGGATTTCACCTTCCTTTGTTTCCCATCAGGACCAATTATTAAGCATCAAAAAGCATTTGAAACCTTTTTTTCTATATGCTTGTTATATAATTTACATCGTGTATTTCACTTCCTAATAATTTGACAACATTTTCTGCTAAAACTTTTTATCTCTGGTGGTTTGGGAGTGGTACTATAAATGTAAAAATACTGCAATAAATGTAAAACATAAGAGTCACATTAAGTAAATATCATATTATATAATATATTACATGTTGTTGAGATACCAATAACTTCTTATTAACTTCAGATAAAAAAAAAATCATTTTAAGCTTTGTTCTTCACTTCTAAATTTTTGTTTCTCTTATGACGCACTCATCAAATTCTGTTCTTATTTTACCACCGAAACATGGCATTGGGGCAGAATATTATGTTGAAGCTTTTACCTTTGATACTTTTCGAATAACTTAATAAATATAGAAATAATACCATTGATCTGAAAGACAAAAATCATATTAAGTATATATTATATAATACGAACATAATGCTGTTATGATATAATTATATATTCAGACTTTCTTCATTATTAATATGGCTGGTAACTCGCTCAACATGTTTACTCTAATTAAATTTCACTTTATTAAAACTATTATTGAATTCGTTTTATATCAAATGGCCGCAGTGGCCTGGTGGTAAGCTTTCAATATAGGAGGGTTTCAGATTCGAGGCCCGATTCCACCGAAGAACTGTTGTGTAAGCGGGTCTAGTGTACGTTTAATCCGTAGGGCCAAAACCTTCTCTCCTAGTTTGGTGCTGAAGCTTGGGGAGAAGGTGCCAGATCGGATATCATCCTCGTCATCTGATCGCGGTTCAAAATTACGAGGTCCGTCCCAAGGACCTAATATTGCTTTAAAAAACAGGGTGTTAATGTAACTGAGCTGAACTTCTTTATCAAATTGCTTGCTGATTATTTATTATATGTTCCTTTCAAAACATTAAATATAAATACATACTACTTTTCTAGTCTAAAATTTGGGGTTTTCTCTTACTACCCTTACTTTCAACACATTTGTTTGTAATTCTATGGAAATAAGTAATATGGATAAGCTGAATCGTAATTTTCAAATGTTCGCTTCTGATGAAAATCCTTTATATATATATATATATATATTCGTAATTTTCAGATTAACCTAACTCCACAGCAATAAAACATCTAAGTATGAAGCTTATATATTGAATTAAATACAAAAAAAAATTATCTAGTATTCTTCTAGCAAAGTCATGTAAAATTCTTATGGAAACCGAATGCGATTTAGAAAAATTCTTCACGGAGAACATTTGACAAGCAGTCATACAACATTTCAATAAATGTCAAAATATTCCAGACTTTCAGAAAATGGAAGTGGAGTAAACAACTCAAAATTCATGAGGATTCCAATGGAAAACATTCAATCCATACTACAGCTTGTTCCTCAATAATTTTGAGGGTCCCTACTGCTCCTAATTGTGAGAACTAAAGCTGATTATCTTAGACTGACTGAATTTGGAAGAGATGTTCTTATTAATATGCATTAATTTAAATGATTTGTATGTGAACACGACATGTTTGCATTAATATCCCTAAAGATAAATTCATGCATTGCTGTCAGATAGCAGATTTGGAAGTCGTCTGTGCCATGTTTATTAATAGAAAATCCGAATTTACGTGGTGGAGCTATCATGAAAAAGGAAATAATAAAGCTTTCGCTTCTCTAAATCGTTCAATGTAAGTATTAGAGCTCTTATTTCGGTTAATTTCGAAAATGCAACAAACTTTTGCTGATGAATATACACTGTTTTCATTATAATCATGGGCCAATAGCTAATTCCTATGTCATTAGATATATGCAAATCGATCCAAAATGACAAATATTTAGAATTGCGTAAAAAGTTATATTTTGTGTTATTCCAGACAATAAATGTACTGCTAAAAATTACGAAATCTAAATCTTTACACGGTTTCTCAGTCCTATTAATTATATTTATTAAAACATTTTAAGTCCAATAGTATTTTAAACCAAAAAAAAGTTCCTCTCTTCTGCGATCTAAACTGGCCAGTTATAAAGCTTAGAAATTCATTACTTTGGAAAGGACAAATTCTGTTTCGAGGAAAAGGAGTCCGTTGATTGGATGATCATCTTTGAGAGAGCCGTTAAAATTGCCCGAAACAGTGATACGCAATACTTTATAACTCAGTCAATTTGGGTCACAGGAAAGATAAACATTTTTTTTTTAATTTTTAATTTTATTTTGTCAAGATTATTTTATTATATATTATTAATAGGCCTTCGGAACGGTTAAAAAATTTAGATTTCTGAATGAAACAAAATGAAAAATAATTATTTATATTATTTAAATCATAAATCCAATTCGAGTTATTTGTCTATCTCTAATAATAGAAATTAACTATGCTAACAATTAGAGTGGCACTCTTATAAAAAATGGTAAATTTATTTAAAAAAAGCGCAAATTATAGTGACAGATTTATGAAAAAAATGTTAAATATATTTTTAAAAAGCACAATTTATAGTGGCAGATTTATTAAAAAGATGGTAAATTCATTTTAAAAAAAGCGCAAATTATAATGGCAGATTTATAAAAAATGGTAAATTTATAAAAAACGCACAAATTATAGTGGCAGATTTATAAAAAGTGCATATAATTTTTCCAAAGTTATTTTTGCTCCGGTTTCAAAAATTTTATGAAAATATTTTTTGAAATTTCCGTAATTTTAAGTTAAGCAATCTTTTTCGTAGAACTGAACCGAAGCACTTATATTTCTTTCAAAATCTATATATTTTCAAATCTACAAATTACGATCTATTACGAGCGATCTATGAATTAAAGAGCACGATACACAAATTAAATCATTCCTTTGCTATTTGTGATAAATAGCAAAGGAATGATAGTTAAAACGAATATTAATTTACTTCAATTCATTCGTACCTAAAACATAAGGCCAAACAGTACCCTAAAAGAAAATATCGAAAAAAGAAATTTCTGTATTTTTCAATGTGTTTTAATGTTGAGAAGTTTGACTCTAAATTTTAAATATCATATCTAAATAGCTTTAAAGACATTTGAAGTTTCTTGAGTATTATCAGTCTCATATTGAGGAGACGTGGTTAGTTTCTTTTTCATTTTGAAGCAATTTTCCTTTCTTAAAATTAATTAATATATAATATTTTTGAATAATTCTATTCCTTAAAAAATTATTATTATATGTCAATATTCAAATCGTTGCTATTAATATTCTACGTTCATTTTCAGTTTTTATTACTACCCAATTAATATTTATAAAAAAGGACCTTTTAGAGGCCATTCTGAGTTTTTGCATAAAGTTGTTGCTTTTTTTTACTTAGAAGCTTTAAGTTTAATATTTTTTTTTCTTCTTATATTTTTCCATTAAGGAAATACCATAATCTAAAAATTCTGTAGTTATTAAGACTCATGATGAACTAATGAAAATAATAGTTCTGAAAATCAGCTTTTTGCAAATTGTAGTTCTACACTTCTGAATACAAGTGTTTTGAATACACTAATTAAGGATAAAACTGAAATTATCTCTAATTCCTTAAACTATATTATTAATAATATCGAAATAATTAGGGGACTGTAAAGTCGCGAAACAACAAATAACACAAGGTATATTACGCTGATTTACAATTGCGAAGAAATTAAAATTTGTTGTGTGCAAAGTTGCATATTTAAATTTAAATTTTTGTTATTATTATTGCGATTTTATAAAAATATATTGAGTTCAGGACTTCTTTGGAAATATTAAGTTTATATTAAGTCGAATGATCTGTTGTTATCATAACCACTATTATTAATATTGTGCAAAAGTATAACAAATTGAATAAGGAAAAATGTATTCAATCATTTTGGATATAAATAGACCCTTGAGGCCATTCTTTAAGGTGGGAAATACAGTACATGTTCGAGTATCCTGCCTAATATTGCGGAAAGGCAGACCGGATAACAAAAAAGCCGGATAGGCCCGAGTTCTATGAACTAATTTCTTTGCCCACCAATACCAGATGACAAAAAGGTAATACGCATTTTCTTTTTCTTACTGAGTACTAAGCCTTCCATTTCTTACTGAGTACTAAGCCTTTTATACCAAACGTATTAGGTAATACGCATTTTCTTTTTTCTTATTGAGTACTAAGCCCTCCATTTATCTCAAGCCAAGTAGAATATGAACACGGCCTCTGCCCAGTGAATCATAGAAGCAATTACCGTTAACGTGTCGAGTTAAAATAGAAGACTCTGTACTGGTAATTTATATATGTTTATATACTGCATTACACGTTTTAGAATTTATCAGAAGAGAAAACGTCAGTTAAAGCTATAAACTATTTACATTTTAACACAACTTCTAAAATGCTAACTTAAATGCAACAAACATAAACAAAATGTTAAATTGTAGGCCTAATTCTTAAGAAAATTGACCCTAACTGACTTTATTTTTCACTGATTAATGATTACACAGATATAAAATGCTAACCCTAAAATAAGAGTCGAAACTTAGTTTTTAATTTTCGAAAAGGTCCTTAATCGATGACTACTTCTGCAACGCCTTGCCTTCCTCATTTAATTACGATAAATGAAAACTAAGCCGGATAGTTGCGAACCGTAACTATCCGACTGTAACATTATTAAAAATCTATCAGTCAATTTATCCATTCATTATTCATCATTTTTTATATTTGATAAAAGTTGCTGACATGGTACATGGTAAAAATGGAGAAAGATGAAAATGGTGAAACTGATAAGAATCGACGTTGTCATTAAAGGGAAATATCACAGCTCGCACACAGTAGTTTAGTGAGCTGTAATGATAGAAGGAAAAGGCCTGTATACAATGTGGAACAGTTTCTCAACCAATTATAACGTTCTTCAGGGAAATTTTGTTCAAAATCAAGTACAAACGTCACGTTTAACCTCACGCACAGAAGCACTTTTTGTTCATTCTTATCAAAGCGAATACGGAAAATTAACAGCTGAAGATAGAGACACAAACATTGTTGAGCAAATTATGTGGCCTGAAAGCTTTTAAACTGCCTTCTGTATTTCAAATTAAGGCACTCCTTGTTTTAAGATTTATTTCAAGGCAGTCCTTAGAATCTTCTATGAAGAGAAACAAGACTCAAGAGAATTCTAGTAATTGCGTCTTTTCAAAGAGAATATTATATGAAGTTAGTGATTGATGTCCCATTCTGTCTGTAGATCTTTACTCTCAAGTTTATTTATTAACAAAGTACCTTTCAAAGTATATTTTGGTAGCGAAAATGTTTTAATGGCTTTTTAAAAAGTGCTGTTTTGTTAGGAAATAAGAAATAGCATAACATAAAATAATGTTTGAGGAAAATTAGTAATTATGTCTACTTGTAAATTTTCTGAACGGTCGTAATTCATCGAAATTACTTGACATTTGGTGACATACTTTTTCTAGAAAGCTTCAAGGACAGTTTGTCTCACCATAAAGATTTGTTTCACTAATTATTATACACCTTTTTAGACGAAAACATGAGTGATCAATCTTTTTGGAAACACTGCTGTTCAACTGTTGAAATTAAGTCCAATTCGATTTCGGTTTACGTCCTTATTCTGGTTATTCCTGCAGAACAAGGTTAGCGTTAATAATGAGGTCGATTTCAAGGTTCTATCGAATCAGTGAAATAGATGCAATAAGGAATTCTATCAAAGATTTTCATCATGGATTGCTAAAGGAATTTGTATTCCTTTCTTTCTCCCTCTACCTCCATAACGGATTTAGTTGGATTTTAGTGAATTTTTAACTAGCATATTTGAAATTCGGAATATTTCTTCAAAGAAAATGGAAGAAAAACCAGTTATAATACGGTTTCAGTTTAGGTCCTGCTTTATCCTGTTTGTTTCTGCAGCGCAATTGTTAGCTTTAATAACGAGATCAATTTCAAGGTTCTGTCGAATCAGATACAATAAGGAATTTTATCGAATGTTTTCGCCATGGATTGCTAGAGGAACATTGATATCTTTCTTTCTCTCAGTTCCTCCACGCTGGCCTTAATCGGATTTCAGTGAATTTTTAAGTAGTGTATTTAAAATTCGGAAAATTCCTTCGAAGAAAATGGAAACAAAACCAGTTATAATACTAGACAAAACAAATCAAAATTTATAATTTTAGATTGTCTTTTAATTCATTTTCTGCTAAACAAGTGAAGAAACATAGTTATGATGGATTGGTGTGAAGTCATTTTCAGACGGCTACATATTCAAATATAAATATATAGCCGTCTGAAACATGTACATACACTGCGTAAAAAAAGTAGAAGGACAGTGTCTTTTTGCCAATTAATATCTCTTATTTTCTCCTAACTACCAGATATTTATGCAGATTTAGTTTAATGACCTTTGTTTTCATTTTAGGCAAAAATTAAACATCTACCACTAATATTATTAAGAAAATTAGTATATATAATTTCTGATGCGTAAAAAAAGTAGAAGGACACTTGCTAATATATTTAATTTAGTGAGTTGTTCTTTATTTAAATAGTGATTTTGTACTTTGTTTATCCTTTTCTGTCAAAAAAATCTAATTTGTTTAAAAGTTACGCTGTTTTTCCGTTCTCAGAAATGCCTAAAGGAATACCTTTGAACGATTTGCAAAAAGGGCACATTACCGCATATCAAAAGGATGGTAAAGGTGTCAGAGAGATTGCTCGATTGTTGCAGGTGAGCCCCAATGCAGTTTCAAACTTTATCAGAAATCCTTATAAAAATGGAAATAAAAAGAAGACTGGTAGACCGAAGAAGTTAACACCACGTGATGAAAGAAAACTTGCTCGTGTGCTGAAGAAGAACAAAGGAAGTGTTTCAAAGGCAAGAAATCAAGCAGGACTTAATCATGTGACGAAACAAACAGTTTACAACTATATTAAAAGATCTAAAAAATTCATTTTCAAAAACCGGAAACATCATCCTAGGTGGAAACAAACTCACATTGATAACCGTTTAGCGTGGGCTAAGGAGCACATGTCCTGGACTACAGAATGGGCTTCTGTGATATTTTCCGATGAAAAGAAATTTAACTTAGACGGTCCAGACGGATATCAGCACTACTGGCATTGTCTGGGGACTGAAGGCGAATACTATTCAACACGACAAATGGGAGGAGGGAGTTTAATGGTTTGGTTGGTTGTTGGATACGGAGGAAGGACAAGTCTGGTTTTCTTAAATGGTAGGCAAAAACATACAGACTACATTCAAGTGCTGAATTCTGAGCTTCTTCCTTATGCCTCTGACATGGGGGGGGGGGTGAAGAGTGGAAGTTTCAGCAAGACGGAGCTTCCAATCACACCTCGACTGGAGTCAAAAATTGGTTCCTAACAAATAATGTGGATGTTTTACATGGACAGCCAAAGTCCTGACCTTAATATAGTGGAAAACATCTGGGAAATGCTAGTTCGTCGAGTTTATGCTGATGGAAGGCAATTTGATTCGCAAACTCAGCTTCGAGAAGCATTGAATGACTTGTGGGACAATTTTTGTCAAACTGAAATTCAAACTCTATACAATTCACTTCCAAACAGAATATTAGAAGTTATAAAGGCCAATGGGAAGACCATTCCTTATTAAAGTCACTATTTTTTCATTCATTATAATGCTGTCCTTCTACTTTTTTTACAAAGTTTCAAAAAAGAGAAACTATTTTTGTTGCCATTAATATTTTATGTTTGAACATCATAATTCTGATGTTAAAATTGTATTTTCGAAATATTTGTTAAATGTTTCTAATAAAAAAATTTAGTAAAAATAAAATATTTTTCGGTTATTGTTACAAAATCAAGTGTCCTTCTACTTTTTTTACGCAGTGTACTCAATAGGGCATATTCAAAACATATATCGTACATATTCAATAGGAATTGGATTCATTTTCTAAAGTTTTTATAACTAATAATATTAGTTTTATTTTCTTAAAGCATCTTACTGCTAATTTTTGCCTAATCCATTCCATTGGCTTAAATACCTATTTACAGGAATCGCTTTAATTCCTATTCCGAATTTGCCGTTTGAAATCCGATTCACATATTTTAATCTGTCAAACTAAATTAGTGAGGTTTAATCTTCCTGTCCGGGTTCCTGTAATCTTCTCTACTTAAACCCTCAAATTATCTAACTGGTTCCAACTCACTCATTTATGGTTTAGGTGAGGGTAAACTGCTTATGTACACATAGCAAATGAGTCAACTGATATGAAGTATGATTCGTGATTTTCAGTTAGGTTGTCAACTTAAAAACGAGGGGAATTAAATTTTACCTAATGAGCCATTTAAAAATATAACTACTTCAATTGCTTCTAATGTTTGCTCAGAATACTTAAAGGAATTTTTACAAAATTTGGTAAAAAGTACCTGTCAGACTTTCAATTAAAATTGTAGCAATGATAATGAGCCCTAATTCAACCATATATGGAATAGTTAGAGGTGAGTTTATTAACATAATTTAACAGATTTATCAATTATCTGGTAATTTTCATATTTTAGATTCTTAAAAAAATGCCTGGAAATGTACTTTACAATGTAAGGAAGGTGTGAAAAGAAGCTTTCTATATAATCAATTTATATATTTTTTTAATTTATCAATTATTTCAATTAAATTTGGACAATACTCAATTGCAATAATAATAATAATTCTTTTCGTATAACATTGGTGATTTTCCTGTCTCTCATGAAGCACGAAAATAATTCAAATAGAAAAAAAAATCTATTTGAATTATTTTCAGTATTTTAGTAATTTATAATTGCTTTTTAATATTTTGAACAATATTCTGTCAATAAATAATAAAAATACAAACAATGCTACTGGCATAACATTGATGAGTTTCCTGCCTTGTACTGGGAGAGTTGTAAGAGGTAGGTTAAGACTTTTCAGTTAATAAGAATTATTAATTTAAAAAATTATTTTTTGTTTTCATTATTTTTCATATTTTAGTTTTTAACTTCTACTTATTTTATTAGAATTTGAACAATATTAAACTTAAGGGTTAACGCATAATTAATACCTTTTATTTTTACCTATTTTTATTAATGAAATTGTAATTCTTTCACATTGAAATAATTGATAATTTATTACTGAATCACTATGCAATCATGGAGATTGAAAATATTAAAGAATAATCTTTCAACGCTAGGGCTGCTACTTCTAGATTTAATTGTAATGGAAAATGTTTACAAAAATAGCATTTTTTAAAAAAAGATTATAAGATTATTTTCAGGGGGATGATAAAAACATGACTAATACATAGTAGCGTAGCAAAGGTAAGTAATATTTTGCGCTTGGACTTTAGCAAGTGCATTCGAGACCAGATACAATTTACCTTACCTTCATCTCATTTTCTTATAAAAGACATATTATGCACTAATATTCGGTCTCCATGTTGTCCCTTAAAATAGTACTCAAGATATTTACATTTCCTTTCCCCTTTCGCGCCTCTACGCCACTGTTAATGCGTTTTGAAAGGATTAAAATAATGGAAATTAACTTCAAAATTGAAGTTTTAGTACCCTTTTTAATGTATTCAGACTCACGGTGAAATTTAAATACCTGTTATGATTATTTTATAATATCACATTTCGCAACATTGATAAAAAATTATATATTAATTGACAAAACAGTCTGAAAAGGAAGCCCGTAGAAAATTAGATAGCATTATTAATTCCCGCTCTTCAATCATTTACATAATTAAACTTAATTTCAACATATAATTTATCCCGTCAATCCAAAATCTCATAGAGTCTCTATGGAAATCTTCCTTTTGATTAGAAAGGCTTGTCCGATTTGAATGAAAGGAATTAACTGAAGACACATAACTAATCTTAGTTAATTAAATATTGCATCGACAAGTTAAACAGATTCGCTCAACACAACTCGACGCCTTTTAACAGAAATCGCAAAATAAATTAGCTTTCATTTGACGAGGGTTCTTCAAATATTAATTAGCTTTCGACATGTATTTGGAGATATTTGGAAACTGTGAATAATTTCCTTATCATTTCTGGAAGAATTCGGTTATTTTTCAATGAAAAATACACTTATCGCCATAAAATTATATTTGGAATAAGTTATTTGCCCTAACAAAATTATTTTCAAATATATGATTAACATATAAATAATTCCACCCGGAAGGACGAAAATAATAGGAATTACCTTGAGATTTGAAATTTCGACTTCCCTTTAAATTAATTAACTATCTCCAAATCAATAGTAAAATTCAAATACCTGCTATGGTTATTTAATTAAACTACATTTGACGATTTTGGTTTAAAGAATAAATTGACAATTTTATAGTAAATCATATTCAGTACTATAAGAAAAGAAACTCAGAAGAGCATTGGATATTATTATTAATCCCTATTCTCGAATAATTCACATTCTAAAATTTAATTTTACTAAATAATGTGTCATATAAATCCAAAATCTCATTCAGTTTTCATAGAAATCCCTTTCTGAATACGAAGGCTTGTCCAGTTTGAATGAAAGGAATTAACTAAAGAGACGCAACCAACGCAGTTAATTAAATATTGCACTAACAGCTTAAGAAGACTCACTCTACATAACTCTACGCAGTTTAACAGAAATCGTGAAATAAATTAGTTTTCATTTCCCAATGGTTCATCACATGTTAATTATCTTTCTGCGTGTATTTCGAAGTGTCAGAAAACTACAAGTAATTCCTTACAATTTCAGAAGTAATTTGGATATTTTTCGAAATTTAACTTGATATAACTATTTCTTTAAGATTTGCATCTAAATAATTCAAGCTTAATTATATAACGCCTCCGATGAATAAAGTCTATTAAAAGTTGTTTTTAATTAGTGATTTATCCGTGAAAAGATCTAAAACTACTTTAAAGTATATATGAATAGTGCCAATGTATGAATTTATATTGCTTTGACGCACTTTGAAGGAATATTAAATGCACAAAAGAATAATACATCTTATCTGATTCATATTTCACCAGCTTTACAAATGTATTCCTTTAGGAATAGAGTGGGAGGTTCAAATACTATATCCGTTCTATTATCGCCTACCACGACCACTTCTTGATTTTTAATTAGTGATTTATCCGTGAAAAGATCTAAAACTACTTTAAAGTATATATGAATAGTGCCAATGTATGAATTTATATTGCTTTGACGCACTTTGAAGGAATATTAAATGCATAAAAGAATAATACATCTTATCTGATTCATATTTCACCAGCTTTACAAATGTATTCCTTTAGGAATAGAGTGGGAGGTTCAAATACTATATCCGTTCTATTATCGCCTACCACGACCACTTCTTGATTATTGCTAGTACCTGATTACCCGTTAAGTCTTACCACTTCAGTAATTGTTTGTGGAATCCAGACGCCTCTTTGGTTTTTCTTTTTCTGAAACACTTTGCTGTTTTTCTTAAGTTGTAAGTTAATAATCATGTTCCCTTACTTGTGGTTGATTCAATAAGATTCACGAGCTAATGTTATAAAATTTGATGTAGTGACCGTGACTTAAGATTATATCGTTTTTTTTTTCTTGATTTGCAATCGTGGCCGTCATTTACTTTCAACTAAAAAATCATTTTATTCTAAATTACCCAAAGTCTTCGACATATTATTAGAAGAAAGACATTTATCACTGCTTAAACATTTAAAAGACACTTGAAATAATAATTTTATACATTTAAAGTTAAAACTTCAAGCTTAGAACAGTTTTAAAAATAATATGTTGTTAATACATTAAATCTCGAAACGAAATTGACTAAATCTCAGACTAAATATCTGTAAAATTATGTTCTGGTTTTATAATGATTTTAATACAAACAGTTGCATTGGACTTATTTTCAAAGTCTGTCTAATTTTTCATGAAACATTTTCATATTATTTACGATCTCTCCCAATTAATAATCGACCGGTTTCCTTTTGACTGATATGCACACTTTGTTCACCCTTTTTTTTCTTGTCTTTAGTGCTGATTAGAATCAGGACTTTCTATCCATACAGATGAATTGGCAAATACAGTCAACTTTACTTTCGAAGCCACTGGAAATAATGTAATAGAAAATAAATAGACATCGACAGTTGTCTATTGGGTCCATTGACTCGTATACACGGCAGTATCATCCAGAGCAGTCTAATCCACAGCAATATTCCAGAAATTATATTTGGAGGAGAATGTGATGATTAGAGGCGGGATATTTTATCTCTCCAGCCGAATTGCAAAATACACATAAGTGGTCCACTTCGTAGCCATTCGATGGAATGTATATCGACGTCGACCTATCAATTGTCATTTGAGTCCCTTGACCCATATACACGGCAATATCATCCAGAGTAGTCTAATCCATAGCAATCTTTGAGAGATGTTATTTAGAGGAAAATGTAAAGAGTATAGTCGGGCTTTGTATTTCTCCAGCCGAATTACAAAATACAGGTTAGTGGTTCACTTCATAACCAATCGATGGAATATAGATCGACGTCGACTTATCAGTTGTCGATTGGGTCCATTGACTTGCATACACGGCAAATCATCCAGAACAATAGAGTTCAAGAGATGGTGCTTAGAAGAAAAAAAAATGTGATGATTAGAGATAAGACTTTTGATCCATGTAAGCGAATTGCAAAATGAAAATATCTCGTCAACTTTCAGCGCTAGTGGTGGTAATGTAGATAGACATCGATCGTTCAATTGTCGTTTGAATGTCTTGACTCATAAACACTGCAGTTTTATCCACAGCAATCATGTTCAAAATTTGGTATTTAAAGAAATCGATGCCATTAAGATTTGAATTCAAGTGCACATTTAATAAATTTAGCATCTTCCAGCTTCAGTGTGTTCCAGCTTCTCTGACCAATCTTCTTAGAAACAGTTCATTGATGAAAAAAAGATACACCCAGTGCTGTAATTGTTTGATGCTTTAAATGTATAATTTAATCACATCATAAGAGTACATCTCGACAATCATTACAAAGGGTTATTTCAAGGATAGAGCCTATATTGAGAATATCTTTAAAAAAATCATGGTGGGTTGATTTTTCGCTAAGGTCTTATTTTCGCAATGTACAATAGGTACTTTTAATAATGTGAAACCATGTTTGTCCTCGCATGTTTAATTTAAAATCTAATATAATCATGTTACAAAAATAAATCCCGAATATGTGCCTTGAAAAATGGAAAAATAGAAAGGTAGCGAAAATATGATTAATAACAACGAGAAAATTATGGCACTGAGTCTATATGAATATTTATTTATAATCATTTTAAAAGTTCGTTCACAGTATGTGTAGCCTCAAAAGATAGAATTAAAGTAATCTGTAAAGAATAAAATAATGATTTGGCATCCTTATGATCATTTTTTCACTCAACAATATTCTTAACAGGAAACGCCCTCTTTTAAAAATAAATTAGTGGGTTTAAGTATGGTAACTTGTTGCGAGATGTTTTTCTCTCTCTAATGCAACGCAAATGCAGGCAAATTTTCTTTTAGAAGTCATCGAGAAAACCTCTTTCTCAATTAACTTATTCTACCTATATTTTTTTTCTATACTTATGTTAAAATCAAATACGACGGAACACAAATTTTTCCCTTTTATCTTCTCATTAAATGTAAGAATTCGCAACGTTAATTAAACTAAACTGCAGTAAATTAGAAAAATAAACAAAAAAATAAACTTTTGAAAAATAAATTTCAAAATGTGATGATAGTAGTTACCTATAAAATAAAATACAAAACAAATAACTAATACCATAAAATTTCTGCGTTTATTTTTTCATTTCGGCATATGTATATCAAAACACAAAATAATTTATTCATTCGAAAAAAAATTCCATTTTAAAGAACAAAAGAAATGCCAAGTCTTGAGCCAATAAAAAAACACATTTATTTTCTAGATAAACATGCATAAAACCATCCTTTTTGTTTTTACTTTTTTATTCACTCCCACTGTTCTTGTCTACTGCTTCTGTAATGAGGAAGTCAATATAGTTTTTACTTTCTTTCTTCGAAAATGTAGTAATTAAATCTAGATATTATTTCAACAACTGATGGAAGTACATTTTCAACAATCATTCTTTCCTCAAGAGTTTCTTCTATTATTTCTTTCTTTTTATTTCTTTCCGGGGAAAAAACAATGATCTTCCTTTATTTTCTTTAGGTTTTATTCCGTCAAGATGAAAAAAAAAAACAACATAAAAAGTTTAAATGAGACTTCTTTGCTCTTTTGTTATTTTTTTTTCGAAGTCTGAATTATAATTTTCTGACATTTCCTGCTCCAGACACCATTTTTATTTTACTTATTTTAGCTAAACATTTTCATCTATTTCTTGCTCGTTATTAATTAGGAACTAAAAAATACTCCCGTTTCTGCAAAATTCATTGACAATTTAAATGACAACTCTGCTTTTAGCGTTTTTCTAAAGAAAGGTTTCCACTCCTTTAGAGCTTTATTGAATTAAAGTCATCAGAATTTTTAAAAATGTTTTAATGAAAACGAACAGTGGAAAAACAGCTTGATATGTATAAGCTTTTAAATGGATTTCGTCAAATTCTGTGCATTCAATAATGTGATAGAAATATTTCAAATCAATGGATAAATTTTCAAAAAGGATTTGGCTGCATTTTAAGCATGATCTCTTACACATAAATACTAATGAATGTATGACCAAATTTCAAAAATAAAAATTGGCTTAAATATGCATTATGTAAGTCAGTTTGTAAACCATTAACGATAAACACATGCTTTCGATTTGAAAAAGGCTTTAGATGAAAAAAGTATAATTTTATGTGGTTTGAGTCAATAAACATTTTGCTGAAAATATTAGGAATTCTAGAAACAAATATTACGTAAGGAAAGTTTATGTGCTCTTTTAAAATACCTATATTTTTAATTCAATATTTCAGTTTTACTTAAGGCAAACATAATTTAATATGTACAGGATATTCTCTCTAATTGAGACACGACAGTTAATTTTTAAAACTTTAGCAATAAGCATATACATCTAATAAAAAATGATCTAAATGAAATAGTTTATGTAGTTTGCATCAATAAATGTTCTGATGAATTACGAATTTTAAATTTTTCTACAATTATAAATTGTCTGCCCTATGAGTCATATTTAATAAAATATTCTTGAGACATTAATATTTTAAATTAAAAAAATTTTTACTCTTTTGCGAATAAAATTAATTGAGCTATGAAAATTTGAATATCATTATTCTGTAAAAACGTTCGATTTTAAACCTCTCTATCGACTGTCTTGAAAAAAATTCGTCCATCAGTGCCCGGAATTTCCAAACTTTGATTGAACTAGAATAATTAAATTGAAGATTGTACTAAATTAATGATATTCAAACTTTATAATTCTGTCTCATTTGATCTCATCAGATTGAAAAGATCAGATCAAAATTATTTCACTGAATATGATTCATGAGACGAAAGAATGTATAAAATTTAAACTTCTTAACTATTTTCGAAAGTAGATTCATTGACTGAAATAAAATAAAACATTACTTATGACATTTAAGTCCTTTTGAAAACAAAATTTAAAACTTAATATTATGAGGAATCTGAGAAATTTTTATCGAATAATATATATATATATATATATATATATCGGGTCTTAACACAATACATTGCAAGCATCATAAAAAATTGTGAAATGGTGCTATATGACAACATCAGCATGAGAGCAGATAGAAAAAGTCTGTAACAATTAGTTATAAAACAAATGGATTTACTGTGTGTAAAATCGCGTTTTTTTAAGGAAATTCACCAATATAGATTTTTTAAAAAAGCAAAAAATTATTTAATTATAAAATTGATCCAAATTGTTAGAGCCGTTTCCAAGATATACGAAATAAATTTATATTTATACACGAATTGCTCGTTTAAAGTTATAAGATATATTTACTGAAGTTTAATCATTTTCGATTCAATTTTAAACTCAATTTTTACAGAAGCTGAGAGAAAATTAGAGAGATACCTGAACAGAATGCCGTAAGGCTTCTAAAATAGCATGACTATCAAATGATTTGAAATATAAATGAAATGATATATGACTATTAGGGATTGCAATACCGGTATACCGGGATACCGAATACCGGTATTTTGAGCCATTTGTACCATTTGTTTGTATTTGTAATACCGGTATTCACAAGTTTAAATACCGGTTTTTCGGTATTTACTAGATATTTTTTTTAATTGACTCCACTATATGTTCAGGGATTGCCAACATAGCAAAATAGTATACGTTTTTGTTTTCATGTCTCCCTAACAGGCGAAATTAATTAGCTAATTAATGGCTTAAATCTAAATTAACGAAACATAGATTATCCCTGAAAAAAAGATATTGCTTCCATAACGACTAATGGAGCAGCAGTTATGAGAAAAGTTGGAAAGTTGATTGGTGCAAATCAGCAATTGTGCTATGCTGATGGAATTCAATTAGGAGTAATAGATGTATTATATATAAAAAAATAAATAACAGAAGAATCCAAATACTGTGGATATAGAAACTTCGGATTCCGACATTGAAGAGAGTAAGAGTGAGAGTGATATTGAAAATGAAGATAATGACAATGTAATTGTTAAAGAAGATATTGCTAATGAGGATGAAATATTAACCTATCAAGAATTGCTTCCTATAATTTATAAAGTTCGAAAATTTGTTAAGATATTTAAACGTTCCCCTACAAAAATTGCCATATTACAAAAATATATATACTGAAATAAAACTGAAATACTGAAAAAATACTGAAAATAAAACAGAATATATGTTAATATTAGATTCTAAAACACGTTGGAACAGTTTACTCCTAATGATGGAGCGATTTGTGAAATTGAGAAATCCAATCCAAAAATCAATAATCGAATTAAACCTGTAAATTAATTTTTCCGACAGTGAATTCGACTT
Organism: Argiope bruennichi; assembly: GCF_947563725.1. Lineage (NCBI taxonomy): Eukaryota > Metazoa > Arthropoda > Arachnida > Araneae > Araneidae > Argiope > Argiope bruennichi. The sequence continues at coordinate 56,707,394 of NC_079162.1, forward strand.
AATATCCAGAACTATATCAGCTCTACTTCCAATAAAACTGACTATTGGGGCATTGTGTATGAAATATTCTAATTTATTAACAGCTCATACAACAATAAATTTCATGTTGCAGTCATGAAAGAACAGCACACATCACTATCTGAAGAATTATATATTACATTGAGAAATCGCACAGAAGAAAGGCATACCGAAATAGAAAATGTCTTATGGTATTTGCATAATTATAATGATTTTAAAAATGAAAATGAAAAAGAAGAAAAGAAAATAATCAATTTAAATCTGATTAAGTTTAAAGTAAATTTTCTTAAAATTTTTTACCCACAAACCTATCCACATTCAGAAGAATTCGGTTCAATTATCAAAGATTATAATGACACTAATGTCGATAGTGAAAAGAAATTGTCTCTTAAACAAAAATTAGAATTAGCAATAAATAAAAAAATTTCAACAAACCAAAATACAATACAGAAATCAGCTATATCCAAAACCAGCCGACGAGAAATTGATTTATTTGTAGATGAGAGATTTAGAGGTAATACTTGGAAATAGTATATCGCTCATTGTTACCAGTATCACCAACTAGCGCAGATAACGAAAGAGCGTTTTCGGCAGCTGGGAATTTTTATACAAAATAACTTTTCAGGCTTAATGACAGTACAATTGATGTATTATGTTTTTTAAGATCATATTTCAAAAATTTGTAATAGTACCACAGACTGAATAGTGATATTTATACTTTTTTTTGTGATTTAAATAAATAAGTTGTGCCTTTTACTTTTTCATGATTCTTTATATACTGTTATAATTTATAAGTTACATATTATTTTTTGTGATATTTACACTCTCTTATAAAACTGGCAAATAAAACAAAGAAACACCTGTGTTTTCTTTCTTTTTCTAAAATTTCTAATACCGGTATTAAAACCGGTGTCCCGGTATTAAGATCTAAAAATTACCGAATACCGGTATTGAAATTTTGGTCCGGTATTGCAATCCCTAATGACTATCAAAATTTGAAACTGAAAAATATTTTGCTGAAAAACTAATTAAGAAATCAAGTTACGTAAAATATTAATCGAACATTTTAATGAGTATTAATCCTGGTGAACCATCTGGTTGTCAAAGGCGGCTAGTTAGCAATAACATGCTTGCTATAATATACTACATAATACTTACTATTATATAATACTTATATTATATAATACTATTATTACTATTATATAATACTTATATTATATAATACTTACTATTATATAACATTTAAAGAAACAACCTTCAAAAAGAAAGAAACTCTTAAGTTAAGCAGGAAGAACTATCAGATCATACTAACTAGTATCCTAGCGCATATAAATTCCAGACATTCTTCTATTCTTCTGTACGCTCCATTCATTCTTCTCTTCTATTTCTTCTACTTAATGAAGATCAATGCAAACAACTTTCCAGCCCTGTCACTAACAGTTGGATAACTATTTCTTCTCAAACAACAATTATTCTCAGACAACTTCGTCAAAGTTATACGAATAATGATCTTCCGTCTTCTAGACATCTGTTCTTTGAAATCCGCCGTGTCTTTCAAGAATCTTCAAATCGATATCCCATTCCTCTCTCCATCTGTAAATACTTATTGGCGCTCATAAGCGTACTGTTTTGCAGAAATTATTAAGTATTTCTGCAAACTTAAATTCAGTACTTACAGATTCATATTTAAAAGTATCGCTTTCAAACTTTGAAATTCAATATTATTCATTTCATAAGTTTATTTAAATAATACGAAATAATACATTTGTTTCAATATTCAGCATAACGGAAATAAATATTTCTGTATCTGATATATTATTGCAAATGAGAAAAAAAAATGTGATATAATTTTAAAATAAAATTAATTAAAAGCTAGGCTTCAGTTTTCACTTAATAATTTTATAGTCAATTTTTCAAACAAAGTATAAAATATTACACTATAAGCAAGTGCATATACTAATTTATTCACTTTACGTGATCTCATATAAAAACTTAGTTACTGATGCCACCCAATATCCAATTGTACTGTGTATCACTTAGTACCATCTAGTAACGTTCTGTTGTTGTTGTTTTTTCCGTCCTGCGATAGATTCCAAAAATAAATTGATATGTCATATCTGATGAGTCTCACGTAAGCATGAACTGAACTCATCACTCAGGTAACACCATATGAGTAATAGCGCATGTCATCTAATATACAGGGTGTTTATAAAGTCCCGGACCCATTTTGATGTTTAATAACTCATAAAATAATAAAGATATAAACACACTTATGACATTTATTGATGGAATAACTCATATGTTTTCCTTTTCAGGTTTGAATATTTTTACTTTTGTAAATATCGTCTGCGCGTGTGGTTAATTTCAGATAATTTCATTTTCCAGTCTAAATATCTGTACTTTTCTAAATATCGTCTGCTTATTAATTGCATTTTTCTCTCTTTTGTTTTTGGCAACTATTGCAATGTTATGTTTACTTTTGATGTGTTTGTTCTATGTAGTACTTTTGTATGTGATGTTTTATTCGAGCGGATATTAAGGAGAATGCATACACCACAAGAGAAAGCACAGATTTTATGGTGGTTCATAGAAATGAAATCGATAGTGCAAGCACAGAGAAATTTCAGAAGAAGTTACCAAAAAGATCCTCCATCCAAAAACAGCACCTTGCGGTGGAAAAAGAATTTTCTAGAAATTGGAAGTATCGAAGATAAGAAACGTTCCAGACGTCCTTGCACAAGTGATTTTGATGTTGAGCGTGTCAGAGAGACATTTTTACACAATCCTAGAATATCTGTGAGATCAGCGGCAACAGAATTGGATATGCCAATTTCGACGGTGTACAAGGTTATTAAGAAAAAAATTAAGACTGCATGCATACAAAGTTCAAATTGTTCAAGTTTTGGAACCGAACGATAGACCTAGGAGGATGGCCTTTGCAACAGATATGCTAAGGAGGATAGAAGATGCTGCTGATTTTCTGAAGAGCATAATGTTCTCCGATGAAGCATCCTTTCATGTTTCTGGCATTGTTAATCGCCATAAAGTGCGCAAATGGCTCTGTGGATGCCGACATGCTTGTCGCTACCTGGCGTGAAATTGACTATCGACTTGATATTCTTCGTGCGACGAAGGGGGCACACGTGGAAGTTCATTGACAAGGGTCATGAAACTTTTTGAGTCTATTTAACCATTTATGTTATTAATTTAAATCTATCTTTATTATTTTATGAGTTATTAAAAATCAAAATGGGTCCGGGACTTTATAAACACCCTGTATAATTGGTATGATCTTAACTCCATGTTCTGATGTCACCCGTCTTACCTTCTTGAAACATGCGTATACGATTTTTAAAATAAATTAGCATGTCACATTTGATGAGTCTCAAGTGAGCATGAATTGATTACATCATTCAAGTGACATCACAAGTGTACATTGCATTTAATATTTGATTGGCTGTTGTCTTGAGATTTATAGTGATGCCACCTGCTTTAAATTTGGATTTCAAAGGGATTTCAAAAATGGGTTTCAAAATTAAATTGTCACTCGACATTTAATGAGGCGTATTTGACGAGTCTCATGTGAGAGAGAAAGAATTGACTCCATCTTTCATGTGGCATCACGAATGTAACAACACATGTAATCTAGAATGACTGACCGTTGTTCTACGCTACGTTGTGATATATCCTCTTTTATTTTTAGGCGCAATGGATTAGAAAATTGAATTGACCTCGACATTTAATGAATGTCATTTGAGCAGAAATTGAATTCTAAACAGGTAAATGTTTAAACGCCGAAAACAAAATGTATTTGATATTTGGTGAAAGGCTGCTGTTACTACTGTTACTTACTGTTCACACATGCGCCATCTTTATGTGCTCTTTTGAACTACTTAGAGGACTACTAGATGCTTTTTACTTTTATCACATTGTAAACCGTTGCTTATCTTATTTTTTAGCTCCTACAATAATTAACACTTTTCATCCACAGTTTATTATATTAATTATACAATATGATTTTTTTATATAATTTTCGTGATGCTTGGTACATCATTTTTTTTCTTCATTTGGTACTTCAAGCATTTCATTGAAGAGATCTGCACAATGGAAAGTGTTTCACTAACTTGCTTAACAGTATGCTTTTATCCATTATTCCAATGCCAGTTATTTATCTCCTAGTAATTGATTTTTTTGGTTCATATATTTTGAACAAAAAAATTCTTTACATAAAATTATATTTTCTTCGCCGAATCCATTATCACTTCACTGCAATTACATCATCAAGGAAGTTGACCTTCTGCATTTACTACGGTTTTGTATAGAATGGGATTGAATCATTCTAGAGTGGATGTTCAACTGTGCAGAAATCTCCCAACTCATTTACGTGGGAGGCTATAAGGATGGATGAAGATATAGTTAGAGTGCCCCATCACATCATATTGCCAACAGAACAGCACATGACTTGGGTCTTTCTAGAATGAATACTCTAATTACGCAACATTCTTCAAACTCATGTACGTGGGAAGTTATAAAGATAAATGAAGTTGCAGTGTCCTGTCACATTATTTAAAAACGATCAGACGGTATCGAATTGGGTGCCTACCAGAAGAATATATCCCAATTAAAATCTTCCTTTGCATACAAAATATACTTTACGGGCGGCTTAAAGATATAAAATTATTCTGCAGCCGGCCAATTAGTGAAAATGAAACAGAACTTTCAATTGTTTATCATAAAATTAATTGAATGTTGTCATAGTGAAAATGCAATGAAATGGCCAAAGTATTAGCAATGCTGCAAACAGAATGAATATTTGATTTAAAAATATAACGTGTTATATTTTTTTTAATATAACATTTATATGTTAAAACATGTAACATGTTATATAAAACAAAAAATTAAAATGCTACATATGTTATATCTAAAAGATAAAACAATTAGCACACAATAACACAATTTGTTTCTAAATCGGTTAAATAACCAAAATCGCTTAAACATTCGGTTGATAATCAAAATATAATTGCTTTGACCTTAATTAGGTGATTTCCAATTTAATTAAAACTTTTTTTTAATTTTTTGAGAAATTATGCTCAAAAATAATAGAAGATAAGTTATTAAAAAAAACGCGTTTTTTTTATAACCAATTTGCTTTAATCCTTTCTAGGGCCGTGGGAAGTATGCTTCCCACCAAATTTATCAATCTTTGTATGAAATTATGTAGGTTGGCATTAAGTTCTCACAATTTTTTTTAGTAAGTCAGAAACTTAGATGCTTCAGTTCTTTATCTCAGACAAAATAATGTGTCTTGATTTATTACTTAATTATTAATTCATCAAATTAAGTTTTTCTAATAAGCTAAATGAATCCCTTTTCTTATTCTAATTTCAAGCCTAAAAATATTTTAACATAATATGACTAGAAAAAAATGGCCCTTTAAAGGGTTAACTCATAAATCATAAGTCATAAAATTGGTTAATGGTTTAAATTTATAGAATGCGTTTTATTAGCTAATGAGCAGATATATATACAGTATTTGTTTTTTAAGGAGGGAAAAAAAACTATGTGTGATTATTTAAATCAACTACTTGCATATAAATACTACAGACTCATAATAACTATCACAATAATATGAAAACTAACATTTCATACATGATTCCACAATGCATAGTGCATTCACATTAATACCAAATTTTCTTTGCAATTCTTAATGCACCATTTTTTTCCCATTTGAGCCAAATGTCTTTCCCCTTAATAAATTCCATCATCTCGCGCTGACTCTGTAATCATCAAGCAGACAGGAGATGATGAGATTTGCACGAGAGATGGCAAAGAATGTGCATCATCAACGAATTTCGTATTTCTTTATCTTCTTTTTCATGATGTTTGGTACATTTGTGTATTGTCCCGATAAGAAAAATGGTAAGCGAAAAATTTACAGAGTTGGAAGTATGTGCTTGGAAAATGTTATCAAACATTTTCAAAATGATCATTTCGAAAGCAAAACAATAATCGTTAAAACATCGAACGAAGTCGTTAGATTGCCTCAGAATATCAATTTATATATTTTTGATGCGGTTATAAATATTTAATGGATTTTTTTTTTACTTTGTTGACACATAATCTAATCATTTGTAAATCTGTTTCTAATAACAGCTCATAGTTTGATTGTCATAAATGAATGTTTAGTTTCTACATCAAAAACATTTTTGATGCATAATAACTTTGTGAAAATGACAAAATACCAAATTTTTTATACATTTCCTCGAATAATACTATACATGTTTCTAAAATGTTAAAAATTTTAATTATAAAATTCTCACTGATGACATAAAAAATAATTTACTCTTTATGCTAAAACTACTAAATATTTTGCGTAGCTCCGAATAAACTGCTTAAAATAATAAATTTATCAATTAAACTATCTAGTAAAGCTCATACAAAAAAATTATTTATATAACATGTAGAAATATTTTTTTCGTTTTTTCTTGGTGATTAAGCTTCAATCTCATTTTATCAAGCAACGCTAACTTTCATAATAGATCGTATCCAAGATCATTTTAATTAAGTGCATATTGCAATCACTTATACTTTACAAAACACGGATTAATCTTTTAATCATTGAATATACTTAGAAGTGCCACTGCTGTTTGTCAATTATAAACAGTAGTTCTTTTATAAATACATAAATACTAATTTATCTAATGAAAAACAAGACACGCTAAAAGTAATCAAAATATTGCTCTTGAGAAACATATAATTTTTATACTAAAACAAAACTGAGTCTAGTTTTTTGTTCCAGAGTTATTATCCCCAAGATTGTTTTTACATTGCAAAGCATTTTGTCATCATCAAACATAAAAACTTGTAGTTTAAAAGCAAATTAGATTGTTTGTTTGTTTGTTTTTTCGATTCGAACTCCCATGCTTAATTTTGCAATTCAGACGATATTGCTGGGTTTTTTTTTTTTTTGTTTGTTTGTTTGTTTATTCGCTCAATCTGCATAATTATTTTCGCGAAAATATTCTTCTGACGTCATCAGGAATAAAAACAATGCTGTTTATTTTTTTCCAAAATTTTATTGTTAGGCTAATTATTTTTCTTCTCTGAACTTTCTTCGAGAACTAAGATATTTTCTTTAATGCATTCGAAACAAGAGTTCAACGACTTCTCGAGAAAGGCAACTTCTTCATTTATGCATGCAATTAGTAATTGGGATTACCTTTTAAAATGCCCTTTTTCAAATATTACCTTTTGAGCATTTTAAGTAGTTCCGAGAAAGTTCTCTCATTATCTCACGCCCCATTTCCTTCTTTTTGAAATCCTAAATAATGCAACAACTCATTCTTTCCATTTTCTTGGAAAAACAGTCAATAAAAATGTTTGACAGCAATTAATTTCAACAGGCACAAGTTAGAAGAAAAATATGAACAAGCCCAGTTGTACTTTTTATGTACATTCATTAATGCATCTTCTATTGAACCAAACAGTAATGACTTCAAACACGCACAGAATAATAAAGAATGATTTCTTTTTATTTTTCCAGGGAAAATTGCCCCTTCTTTATTCTTTTTCAGTATATCTAACATTAACAGGAGAAAAGAATAAAATTCTTCGAAATGGCTTACCTTTCCCTTCTTTGATAACTGAAGTAATCTTTATTATATTCAGGATGTTCTGTTATTATTTTTTTGTTCTTGTAATTAAATTAATATACAAAATTTTTGCTCCAGACGCCTTTCTCCTTATTTTTCTTTGTTTTATCCCTTATTTTAAGGAGATAATTCGTGCAATAATTGAAATAATTCTATGCTTATAATTCTTTGGAAACTACAGTGTAAATTGCATTTCCAATTTGCATCTAGTTCGAAAATTATCGTTTCAGTGTTTATTGCTTTCATTTTTTGCTAATCTATTGCTTTATTTTATTCATAGGATTTCTTTTTTCTTTGAATAATTTTCTAAAATGTTTTATCAGCAGACTTTTACATAATTGGAAAACATTGCCACTGAAAAATTCCTAAAAGAATACATAGATATCTACACAAAAGGCGTGCAGCCTGGTGTAAAGTAACGTGAAATATACTGAAATATAATAGAAACATATACATCTGCTTTAGAGTCCAAACTGGATTAATGCAAAATTTCTGTTTCGCATTTTGGTGGTGCTGGTTACTTTATTTTCTGAGCTAAATTTGTGTTAGAATAATCAAGTTGGAGTCATTTCAAATTTATAATCGTCCTAGAAAATATGTTTATTTTAGAAATCGTGCTGGCATCGGTTTTTAAAAAATCAAGTTTTTGTCTTAAATCTGTCTGTAATTAAGTGAAATTTGTATTGTGTAAATAAAGTGAAAAATAGTAAAATTCAAGTTATTTCTTAAATGTGAGGAAGAGAGAGAGAAATTTCATAGTGTTTTTATGTATTCCTTCAAAATAATCAAATAAAATTCTCAGATATTTTAACAGGTGTAGCTATTGAATCTCGTTCTTAACATAAATATATTTTATTCGTAGACTTTTTATTAAAATAATGGAATAAGGTGATTATTTCATTGATACGGAGGAAGGATTAACAATTTATTTAACTAAACTTTGATTCAATACAAGTGGCGCCACCTAGTATTTGATGAGAGCTTAAAAAGTAAAAAATAATTGAAACAAAATCCATCTTTTTAATCCACTATTTAAGGTTGTTCTTAAAAAAATTATCACATAGTTAAAAAAAAATTGTCCTGGAAAAAATATTTGTAACTTTCTGTAAACGCAGAAACAAGAGTTCCTCCCATAAAATTGTTTCCATTTGATAATGATCTGAAATAAATTTAGTAAAAACACTCAATTTTTAAAAACCCATTTTTATAAGTATACTAAAAGTAGAAATTCATTTTATTTCAATTATTTTGTACTTTTCAGTCTTTAATTTATAATTCATTCTTGGGAATTTTATGCAATCTGGATATCAATTTTTTTTCCTCGAATTTATTACACAGTGACTCCACTTCTATTTTCAAATTTAGTTAAATCCATCTGTTTGATAATGACTAAACTCTGGAAACAATAATACAGTTTTTTGTCAGCAAAAGCACTCAAGTGCACAAATTCAAAACACTTGGACTGAGCGAAAATCGATTTTAAAATTCTGTCTTTGCAAACATAAAATAGGTTAAATAATATAAAAATGCTTTTAAGATATAGATTTGCAATTTTTGAATTAAATCAACTATTTTTCCAGAGATTTTCATACAATTTTAACTAGCAAATATTATTATTTATTGTCTTTTTAAAAATAAAAACTTCTGCTGATATTCATTAAATAAAAATGCATCATGATAACGTTTTTAAGCATTAGCTCTATGATTGTTCATTAATATTCCAATGTTAATCTAATTCCAATGTTATTATCTATCGCTACAGATAATATTAGAAAAAAATTCAACAATACTATAATTTGAAAGCTAGAGTAAACGCTAATCAATAAAAGTTTAAAAGCATTAGAAGGAATCGAAGATATTTTAGAACGATACAACGATATTTTAGAAAATATCGTTGTAAAATGAGATACAAATCCTAACATTGGAAAAAAGTATTCACATTTTATTTACGCTGGAGGCTTCTATATTTAACAATTAATTTCAAATGCATTATGATCCCCTTATTCTTACAGTGTAAGAATATAACTAACATAGACCCCAACATATATATCACGCTTTTCTATCCAATCCTTTTTGATATCGTTGCAAAATAAGATACAATCCCTAACATTGGAAAGTTGCAAAAAGATATCGATAATTTTTTTTTTACGCAGGACGCTTCTATATTTAACAATTAATTCTAAATGCATTATGATCCCCTCATTCTTGCAGTGTAAGAATAGACACCTAACGAACTAACATGGACACCTCAAACGAAACCTCAACATATCTATCACGCATTTCTATCCAATCCTTTCTGATACTGAGTACAGTAACCTACACGTATCTGACCCAATTAAATTGACAGGTCAGACTTAACATCATCATTTAGCATTTACCCCCACGCTCGGCATTTGCATATTAATATCCATTTTGGAAGCAATTCCCGATTAGCTTTGTGACTACATTTACCGAAGTTCATGAACAGACCCATTCTCGGAGATGGTTACCCAAATAGGACGAAAGACCAATACGAAACAGTCATAACAGTAACAAGTATCTTCTAATATGTAAATTAATAATTTCCGACCAGTAACAATTCCTGAAGTTACCCGTTAGGATTACTGAGTTGGTCTTTTGAGTATTGACGGATGCCGTTAAAGTTTCAATATTAATCAGTCGTACGAGGATGAAATTTTAGAGAGCAAACTGATTCTGGTTATTTATCAGGAATGTAGGCATTTTTGATGACGTCTGAGTTCATGAGTTTAGGCTGATGTACATTTCCAATTATCATAATCCTTTTAAATCTGCTTTGGTTGGAATTAATCTCGTCGTGTTGTTTACGAAACTGAGAAAAGTATTGAATGTGTTTGACAGAATTAAACAATTCTTACAGCAAAGCTTATTGTATATAAAAGGATATTTAAGTAATAAATCTTAGGTAAAATAAAGAAAATAATTTATTTCTATGCAACACATTCACCGACGCTACATTGTCTTTGTCTTTATGTTAATATTAATTTTAATTTGTTTTTAAATTGACTTAAAATAGAATAAAATCTTTTATAATTTTAAATTTATTTCAAACTTCAATTTTAAGAATTATCTATATTCTTAGCGAGAACGATTTTTTTATAATTTGTAAAAAAAAATGAATAGAGGACAACAAGAAGTGACCGAAAAAAATAATTTAAAAATTGAAACAGAATTTATTGAAATAGAAGTACATGAAATAAAATTTTTGGATTATTTATTCATTCTACTTGAAAGTCAAAACCTCAAAGTCATATTAATTCATCAGTCACATTTTTGTTCTTAGTACTACAAAGATAGCAATAAAGTAGCTTTCCCTATCTGGAGGCATCTACAGCTAAAATTAATAATAGGTATAAAACCATTTTCATAAACAGACTGCAGAAAACACGGGGATTTGAATTTCTCAAAAAAAAAGAAAACTTTGCAACAAAAATCTCTAGTGGTAAAAATTTTGGCTTCGTATGAACGAAAACGGATCAGTAATTATAATGAACGCACAGAAGATGGATTATATGTGAATACATCAACGTTCTAGTGATAAAAATGTATAATACAAAATTGATTCACATACGGTGGAAAAAAATCTTTTATTAACCAACATTAGTTCCCCTGACAGTTTCGTCTGCCTGACGTTCCCTTTTTATAAGATAATGCATTAGCAAATTTTGATACAATTATTTTTCAGAATCCCTCTCTCGTGCCTTCCACAGTCTACTTATTAAATTTGATTTTATTACAATTTTCTTGCAGTAAATACCTCCAAACAGGCAAAATTATTTTATGACCACCCATTCAAACTATGATTGCTAAAATGGAATTTTGAATTTGCTTTACACTCACTTCCTGATGTGCTAGAGTTTTGAAATTTTGTATTCTTCTTTAGTGTCATTGCAATATGCAAATATTTTCAGAACTTACTTGTCAGTTGATCGATAAATTTAGTTAAATTTAGATTCCATGTGCGTGGCTCCATCTAGAAAAGAATTTGAGAAAATTCGATTTCAAGATTCCATAAAATTTATAAAATTGAATAATGAATTGGTTGAAATATTTTTAAAAGCTTTTAAAAACTATTTCAAGATTGTTTTTGTTAAATTTATTTAAATGCAGCTATTTATTTTGTATTTGTAAATCTAGATTAAGGATGCCAGCTCCTTCTAAGAATAATCACTAAATTCGGATTTGAAAACACGTCAGTTCTCTAATCAACTGATATATTATCAATTCAGGAAAAGTGCAATAATAACAAATAAAGTTTTTTCCATGCAATTGTCTCATGCAACGTTTCTAAGCTCGTAAACGTGTGGTTTTATTTTTAAAACGATTTATAGAATTAATACATGACTTTATTTTTTATATATAATACTATTTAAATCATAAGAATTAAATTTAAAGAAATACATGTTGCTGTTTATGATTCTGAAGTTTGTATATTCAATGATTGCACAAATTTATCATTACTAATTTTATAAAATTAATCATGCAAAAGATAAATATACAAAATAATCAGATACATTAAATTAAATCTTTGAGTTATTTTCTCTCCATTCTTTCCACTCATTTATATATAATTATTAATTTTAAAATAAAACTGCTACAAAAAATCATTGATTGAGCAGTTGTAATAAGAAAACATAAAAGCACAATGCAAAAAATCTTAAAATGTTTAATTTTCTGCTTTTTTTTCAAAAATATTTTTTTTTGAGTTTACCTCAAAATAGCATTTTTTCATTTCAAAAAGAGAATAAAGACCTAAAAGCTCAGAAAGTCAAAACAACTGTCATGAAAGAAATTTATATTCTTTTTGAAGCGAAAATAAAAAGGAGAATCATTATTCGATTTCATTTATATACAAATTTGAATCAAACAGTAATTACATTTTTGAAATCTAATGAGTGTTAAAATATTAGTTTTTTGCATCCGTTCGAATAAAGAAAACATTTCGACAACGGAAGAATAAACAAATCCGAAAAAGAAAAAAAAAACCTTTTAATTGGAGCATTTCATTTTTTAAGTGGAACAATTTGGAAATCTTACGGAAATCTCTTACATTTATCATTTCCTTTTAAAAAATTCTTAAGATGTTATGAAAGTTTAACAATATCTTAGGAAACGAATAAAATTCAGTGAATTTGTTTACTGCTATTAATTTCAAAAGAATATAAAATTAGGCTGCTTGAACATGCCTTTATTCAACTTATTCGCACAATATTTGTAAGAAATTATTGATTGATTCTCTCTCTCTCTCTCACTCTCTCTCTCTCTCTCTCTCTCTCTCTCTCTCTCTCTCGCTCTCTCTCTCTCTGTGTGTGTGAATTGAAATTTTGAACAGTTGTAAGTTTCTAATGACAACACGATATTTCAATATTTTAGCAGCTTAATTACGGACTAATCAAAAGTTAAGCTAAAACAAAATTTTACTCCATGAGAATTGCTAAACTCCTCATGCTCCTTTAAATTGTGACGTTACTATAACGAAACTAAATCAATAAGAGTTTATCTTCTAGTGAATTAGATAAAAAAAATCAATTGCAAAGTTTATAATATTATTATAATGAATTATGAAGAACATACAAGAATTGTTTCATCTTCTAGAGAATTAAACAAAAAAATCAATTATAAAATTTTATAACATTTATGATAATAAAATGATTGTGAAAAATAGATAAAAACTGTGCCAACTTCTTGAGAATCGTACAAAATATTCGATTACAAAATGTTGCAACATTTATTATAATAAATTAATTATGAAGAAGACATTTTAATTGCGTCATCATCTTAAATTATACAAAAAAAATCTATTACATGATTTTAAAATATGATGATAATGAATAATGATGAAAAAATAAACATTGAGCCATCTTCTAGTGAATTAGAGAAAAAAGAAATTACAAGATGTAGACATTTATTATAATAAAGCATGAAGTTCAACTATTACAAAAATAAAAAGAGCAAAAGATAGAAGAAAATTAAAAAAAAATCATGCGTGTTTTAGTGTAATAAAAAGTATAAACATCTTTTATATCAAAAATATGGAAATCAATATAAAATTGCAAAACTATGAGACATTGTAGACAATATTATATGGGAAATTAACCTTAACAAATATTATAAAAAATGTTCTAAACCATTTATTAAAAATTTAACTATATTATTAATGCCTTTAAAATTCCCATTTATTGGGAATATTTCTACCATTTTCTCTAAAGTTGAACGTATAGAATTGCAAAAAAAAAATTAATTCAAGATATATATATGTGTGTGTGTGTGTGTGTGTGTGTGTGTGTGTGTGTGTGTGTGTGTGTGTGTGTGTGTGTGTGTGTGTGTGTGTGTGTGTGTGTGTGTGTGTGTGTGTGTGTCCTTTTGGCATAAAAATAAATACTTGTTTTGTAAAAGGAATTTGCATCTATTGCAAAGCTTACATAATATCAAGATAAATAAAAATCAACCAAATTTAAAACACTTTGCTCGAAAAGTTTATTGCCATTTTTTAATTCTTATATTTTTATATAATTTTTTGTTAATTTGTAATAGTAATTGTTGTTAGGCTTTTATCAGAAAGTTCATGTTATATAAAAATGGGTCTAACTCTTTCTAAAAGTTGGCATTTAATAGCCTTAAATTATTTTATTTCTTCTATTCTTGCGATATCCAACAACAAATGGCAATAACTATTGAAACATAAAAAATTAGTCTCGAAATGCTTTTGTTCTGAAACAAAATATTGCTTTTTAAATATTTGTAAAGCTATCTTTTCAAATATATGCAAAGCCATCCAAAGTTTCGGCTGTGTTTTCTCTGTCTGAATACGAAATTTTACATATGAATGCATATGTAAAGTCGAATTTGCTTGTTACCTTTCAAAAATATTTAAGTTCGACATATTCAATGCAAATTTTGTTTCAGAATTTTTGAACAAAGTTGCAAAATTCTGAATTTAGTTTGTTTTTAAAGGAATAATTTTGCACACTTTAAATAAAGCTTTATAAAATTTAAATAAAATATCACTTAATCGTGCTGGCTGATTTTTTTCTTCCTTATTACTTTGGCTGCCTATAAGATTATTATTGTCAGAACTAAAGAAATTTAATAAAAGTAATTTTGGGAAGTTCATTTTTATTATTGCATTAAAAAAATTACATTTTTATTAACTATTTTCTACTTTTCTTCTTTAATTTATAAGTCATATTTTTTTATACTAAGGAATCCTGAAATAACTTTTTCCCTACGTCCATTAATAGATGGCGCCATTTCTACGAAATCAAAACTTATTTAAATTAATCAATTAATTGATAGAAAAAGCATTGAATATAACTAAACAATATATTTGCATTGAAAATACATAAGTGCAAAAAATTTCGAAACTCTTGCTCATCAGAAAGTAATTGAAAAATCTAATATTTTTTTTTTTACATGATGGACATAAAGATCAGTAAAAGTATATAAAATAAATGTTTATGTAAGAAACTACTAAATCAAATGTCTATTCTTCCAAATTCATTTCAACTACGATCATATTAATTTTAATGGGTAAAACATTGACATGATATGGCGAAATAAATAGTTTTGAAGCAATATGAAGGCTATAAAAGACGTTCGCCACAGTTTTCAAACAAAATCTGAAGAGAAAAACATCTGTATCAGCAACTCATTTTCCAAATATGAAGCCTGCTCACCATTGGCCTGGTGAGATAAGTCATGAGATTGATGAGGATCATCAATTTGAGAAAGAAGACTATGGATTCAATCCTCTGGCGGTACTTGTTTAAAACGGCATTAATTTATCTTTACCGTCAAGTTGGTTTCTTGAGAATTCAAGTTTTGCAATAAGTTATAATACAAATGCGGACCAATTTCATTTAAAAGTTTCCAGGACAGCAACCTAGCCTCTGATTGTAGAAGCTAATTTATACTTCTACATAAGGTCACTTTAGTTAATAGAAGTCGCCAGACTGTCTGACATGAGTCCTTCACTCACGGACTTAAATAGATATGCTAGATTAAGTGGGATTAAACAATTAATATTAGCATAAGGACAGTTGTCCTGCATAGATAGATATACTGTCCAACATGTAAAGAAGTTATTCAATACAATTTTTTTTATTTTAGATTTTCGTCCATTATTATGCGTTATAAATAGCTTGCAATCTTGGAAAAAAATCTTTCAAAAATGTTCTACCAAGTAAACCCATTCATATTGAATCCAAATTTAATTGAAATACTCAATTGCATAACATTAAATTCTAAAAATATTGAAATAGGGCATTCATATTAAAAACACATGAGTGTAAAAAATTTCAAAATTCCAACACATAAGGAAATGAGCAATAAATCGACTTTAAATATCCATCTGAAATTCCCCAAAAAAATTTTGTGTTGATCTGTATTATTATAAATATAAATGAAAGAATAAATTCTCTCAATATGTAATGTTTCTCAAACGGTGAAAATTTCTGTGTACATTTCATTAAACCACATTTTCTACGACTAGAATTTACTTGCATTTCAGAAACAGTCGATAAATATAAAATAATTTTAAAATAAAAGAAAAAGACTGATTTCAAATCCAGAAACAGGAGTTATTGACCTGTATTAATAGAACTAAAAAAAGCTAGAATAAATGTTTTCAATCAGTGAACAATTTTGAGTCAATTTTATTAAGTCAAACTTTCCGTGCATCGAATCGAATGTGTTTTAAAAACAGGTCGATAAATACAAAATAATTTTAAAATAAAAAAAACGATTGGTTTTATATGCAGAAACATAGCCTGTGTATTTCGCATAAAAGTAAAGCATCCTGAATATTTTTGTTGTTTTCGATACTACGATATCTTAGGGCCTGTTTTGCCTTACTGGTCATATTTTATTATTCTCAGCATGGCTATATTTTCTCCTCCATCTCATCTTTTGCATTCAAAGTAGCTATTTCTGCGCTTTTATTGCATGGCAAAAGTACTTTGAAGTAAATCTGCTTGCATAAACTTTTCGATTTGAAAAACTTGCAAGGCTATCAGGATTACGAAGTTGTTTTTTCCAGTACGAATTTATTTCAATAACCTCGAGTGAATACAAATGCCTTCATTCTGACTCCAGGGTATAACCACTTAAGTGTTATTTCAAAGAGTATTATCCCTTATAAATTAAATTTAGTACTGAAAAGGATAGAAAAAAATGGCGTAAGGGAGATATTACCTGTTCCTTTAATGTTGAATAGAAATAAAAAAAAGTTATTTCAATAGTAGAACTCCTAATAAAGAATCCTTTATTATTTTTTTCTTATATAAAAATTTATTATAATGCACCCATTTTGAATACCAGATGATCCGTCATTTAATTAAATATCTGCATTTTTTCCCAATACAATCAGTGTTCTCTTTTGTAAATATTTTATTGGAAATAAATAACATTACTATATTCGAAAAATGCCAGAATTTGTTTAATATTTTGCAAATGTTAGTGAATTGATTCCATTTTCAGTAGAACAAGCGAGAATATCATGTGAACGAATAATCAGAATTGATTTGATCCAGTTCAGATACGTATAGGGCATGCACGTTTTTCTTGATTACAGGCATTCTAGACTTCTCGTCGCGGTAAAGGGATATCATGTTATCTTCGATTACAAGGAAAAGAAGATGTGGAAAACAAAGGAGAATATAATAAAATTCTTGAACATTTGCGTAATTCGATGAGATCTTTCGAAGATAATAAATGCTCTATCATGATTCATAATTATCTCCTGGTGTCTCCTCCCATCAAAAATCACTTTCAGATACTTCTACCTCTAGGATTCTTCTACCACTTCAAATACTTCACTCTGATCTCACCATGATTCTTTTCCTCTAGTGAAGAATTTACTTATGGGGTACCAATTCTCAAGTTCCAAAGAAGTGCAGTGATAGAAGTATTGTAGGAGAAAGCAAAACGAGGCTTGTTAATATCCTTTCACATCTTTGTACAAGCGATAATAAGAATGCATTGCTGCACTTGATAATTACTTTGAAGGGAAAGTAAAAAAAACAACAGGTTTTATCTATATTTATTCTTCGAGTTCCAGTAATTTTTGAACGTAGTAGCATTTATTTAATTAATTAATAAGTAATATAACTACTTGTATAAGTATTAAGGACACAAGATATCTTTTTGTTTACAGTAAACATACTTAACAGTTCAAAACTTTGTAATCGAGTTTTCTCCATGTATTTATTACCGTTTTGGAGATAAGAATGTAACTCCAAATTTCGCTGATAAGTGGAAGTGTAAATGATCTCATCAAGTAGAGCAGCAGCCCTTTTCAATATTTGTACATCATTTTCATAACTATAGCTGTCGCCATTCTGAATTTAATTGAGATTCAGGACTTTAATGAGCTCTTTTTATAACAGATCAGTATCAATACATCAGGATATAGCAAAAACGCCTACACACACTGGTTGTTACAAATGATTATGACAAGATGACTCATTTGTTCCATTATCAACAATAAGCCTTAGTAATTACATCAGTAGGTAGAATTGAATTGTATCTATTATCTTCTATAAGATATAATCTCTTAAACAAAAATTTCAAAAAACAATTAAGGACCTTGAAATGTCATTTTGCAAGAAAAGTTGCTTTCAAATTTTCCATTAACAAAGCCATTTTCCATTTCCTGAGTGAAAATAAATTTTAAAAGATAATGTCATTCATTCTTTTCACCATTTGCTTGCTGAACTCTTTTGTTCAGCAGCATTTATGATAATATCTAAAGTTAGGAATGAAACGACAAGAATTAACTTTTTTGCAAGATATTAAAGATGGAAAAAAAGTTCATATCAATTTTTTTCTGTCTGTTCTTAAACAAAGAAAAATCACGTACCTCATTTAGTTTTGTTTGACTTCGGAATTTTCTGAAGAATACTAATGCAAAAGTAAGAGTTCAATAAGGTTTACTTTTAATCAAACTACATCTTCCTTGCAAGTAAAGTTTTTCCCGTGTCGGGTTTCCCCCCGATTTCATCTTCTTAAGTAATTTCAAAAAGTTAAAAAAATAATGACGAAATAACTTTTCTTGGCAATATGCCAATTGCTTAACATTAGTTACAATATTTTGCGAACATTTCCCTATTGTCTATTACATTAATAACTCATTTCATAATGCATTTCATTATGAAGCCATTATCGAAAAATATCCCTACTGTCTGTTCTATTAATAAGCCATATTTTAATACATTTCATTAGAAACCAATTATCTAAAACTTAATACATTTCATTAGAAACTAATTATCTAAAACTTCGTATGAAACAATGTAGAAGATTCTTTTTTTTTTTCGTTCTAATCAAAAGAATGTATCAGTCAAACTCTAGTAATTCAATATTTATTAGAAAATAACATCGAGGTCACTTCTGCTCTGGTGGGTTAAGGCTTGGTAATGATGATGCTGAAGGTTATGAAATCAATATTTTTATTATTCCCTTAACAGCAGTTATTAAAAAACTGGTAGACTGATATGCGCTTTAACGGTGAATTTCTATCTGCAGTTGGAGTGTCTTTAAATTACTGGTAATGTTTCGGCTTCAGGGATGGAGGGTTGCAATTTCGAATCCCATTAAAAATCTGTCGTTTTCGCAGGCCTATAATTTAGGTTCAGGTATCATCCTCGTAATCTGACTGGAGTTGTAAATTATTAGTTAGTTAGTAAACTAAGAGATATTTCATGCTGCTTCCAGTAGGGGTGTTAGTATAACTAAACTAAGCTAACGAAGGGATTGCTGGAATAATACCGGGGCCGCGGTAGCCTGGTGGTAAGGTTTCAGGTTCGTGACCCGATTCCACCGAAGAATCGTCGTGTAAGGGGGTCTGTTGCACGTTAAATCCGTCATGACCAAACGTCCTCCCGCTGGCGTGGTGTGGTGTGGAGAGGGGGGTGCCAGTTCAGGTGGCGTCCTCGTCATCTGACCACGGTCGAAAATTACGAGGTCCGTCCCAAAATAGCCCTAGTGTTGCTTTAAACGGGACGTTAATATAAGAAATTAAAGTAAGTAAAGCTAGAATAATACCTGAATTTCCACATGGTCACATATTAATGTGATCAAATTTCTCCTACTAAACAATCGGAAATCATATATAAGAAACGCCAGACTTTTACCTCTAATTGTACCTAGCTATCATTTATATAAGGCTGCTTTGATAACAACCATACAGGTACAACTGCACAGATGATGCACTACAACAGATGATGTCACAATT
Source organism: Argiope bruennichi (assembly GCF_947563725.1). Lineage (NCBI taxonomy): Eukaryota > Metazoa > Arthropoda > Arachnida > Araneae > Araneidae > Argiope > Argiope bruennichi. The sequence continues at coordinate 56,727,311 of NC_079162.1, forward strand.
CCTCATGAACATGAATCTTAGACTCAAGGAATGAGCTAAATAAAGAATGATTAAAGACCCCTAATCTTCCAGCTTTATTAAATTATTAAAAAAAGAAGTGACGTTCATATATTTTTAATTTTTTTTTAATTTATTAATTGCATAATTAACTTTATACTGTACAATTTTCCAATTTTTTTTAACATTACTTATGTAAAGACAGGGAACATTAAGAAATGTGGGAAAGTGCTAAAAAAGTATCTTAATTTTGAAATAATTTTTAAAGTTTATTAATCTAAGCATAAACTGCATAACTGAAATTTCTTCACTGAAAACACTTTCATTTCTGACCCGGCCCAACCGGCCTTGCAAATTATATCCTGCATTGCCGATTTCTGTTTGAAACGAGGGGTGTACGATATAAAACGAGTTATCACTCGAGCCCTCGCTTTGCATCCTGCATCCCTCGTTTCAAACAGAAATCGGCTCTCCAGTATAGAATTTATACGGCCGGTTGGGCCTAGCCAGTAGTGAAGGGATTAAAAAATTGAATCTTTCTCATGTTTATTTTCCTTTAAGATCAATAAAGTTACAAGTAAACAAATGTATTATTCATTTTTAAAATTAATTTAAAAACTTCTAGTTTTCATAAAATGGCTTTTTGTGAAATGTAGTGTATAACTGGATTTAATCAATTACTTAATTCCTAGTAACAGCAGGAAAATTTAATGTAATGCCTTGATAAAATGTATTTATACTTTCATAAGATATCCGAAAAATCAAAATGAACTAAAATGCTGATTGAAGAAAGCTCAAACTAACAAAATAAATTATTCTAAGAAATTCCTGTAAATCTTTGCGATTTCGTTCTTAATATATTTAATTTTCTTCAAAAATTAAGAGTCTCTAAAAGCTTTTTAATATTCTTAAGTGCAAGTTCGTTAAAATCTTCCTATTTATTTTTGATTTTTTTTTTCCAAAATTCAAGTTTTATGTTTACTATCTCTATATTAAGCTAATCATTTCATTTATTTACAAGAACTATGCGTTAAACGCATCAGTTTCGAGTTAAAGAAAGAACAAATATTTTTAGAAAGTAGTTTTAGAACAAACACTTTTAGCATGTAAATAAATTAATCTTCGATTTCTGTTTTCTTAACATTATTTTATTTAATCTGAAAACATACTGCAAGTAAGAAACCGTCGCAACATCTTTTTCTGGAATGAATCAACAAATAAGACTTAATAATATATTCCATTTCCGACTTTTCCAGATTCGCACCCAGGTCTAAAATTTCAAAAGAAAGCCACGCGTCGAACACATAAGTGCGATGCGACCTTTTGGGAAATGTTACCGTCACGAACAAGTACACAACGTGGCATGAGATGGGTTAATAAAAACAATTTTTAAAAACACATTTTTATTTATACTAAAAAGTAATACTATGCACACTAAGTATAAGTAATATTGTGTATACTAAATATAAGTAATACCGTGTATACTTAGTATAAGTAGTACTATGTATACTTAATAAAAGTAATACTATGTACACTGTGTATACTAAGTCTACTTAATATAAGTAATACTATGTATAATAAATATAAGTAATACTATGTATAATAAATATAAGTAATACTATGTATAATAAATATAAGTAATACTATGTATACTGTTTATACTAAGTATACCTAGTATACACTTTATACTATGTGTGCTTAGTATACACTTTATATTATGTATACTTAGTATATACTTTATACTATGTGTACTTAGTATGCACTATATACTAAGTATACCTAGTATACACTTTATACTATGTGTGCTTAGTATACACTTTATATTATGTATACTTAGTATATACTTTATACTATGTGTACTTAGTATGCACTATATACTATGTATACTTAGTGTACACTTTATGTGCACTAAGAAATAACTATTTTGATGGTCTTCTGCTTTTCAGTCTTTAATTTATGATTGAATATTATGACATTACGGAATCTTTCCATCTCTTTCTACAGTCATCAATTTTTCGAATTCTACTCGTATGCAAGCAACATTTATTAAAATTAATCAATTAACTAATATTAAAATACTAAAATAGTGTATTGGAGTCGAGAATGTACTATTTTTCAAAGTTTGGAAATGTTGGAAGTGAATGATAAATTGATCATTAATTTCCTTCTTTACAAGCATTAAAAAGTCATGCTGAGTATAAGTGCATAAATATATATACTTTTTTATACTTTACCATTTAAAAAATCTATAGTCATTCATCCTATAATTTTAATTAAATTGAGATCCTTCAGAAGTACACAAACATAAAATTCCAATTTTCAAGATGATTCAAAAGGAATCAAAATTGCGATTACTTTAAAATATTCCACATGTTTCTCCAATTAAAGAAGTCATATGTAAATGTATCTCAAACGCAAACAGTAGTCACGATTTTATTAAGATAAAAAATTAATTTTTTCATTCAAATGATTAATGAAAAATTATTATTTGGGAAAATTAATTATGTGGAGTTTACGGCTAATTATAGTTTTAATAATAGCAAAACAGTTCAGTCCTTCATTATTTATAATTACTATTTCGATAAATACTACAATTATTTATATGCATTTAATTTTATATAGTTAAAGTAATTTTTTGCAAGTTATTTAAATTGCAAAAATACTCTATGTAGTTAATTTTCTTTAATCTACAAGACTATATGAAAAAGAAAAAACTGTACAGTAATTGAAACATTTCTTCAGGAAAAAAAAATACATAGAGCTATAGATTTTTCAAGCACACCGTGCTCACTATAATTAAAAAAACTTATTTGTTACGTGTTGTGTTTTGTAAACAAGTTAAGATGTAAATACTTCTTGCATAGAAATTTTATTTATTTTCTCCACTTCCTCAACTTTTTAACTTTCTTTTCAGGATAAACAAGTCAACTTTTAAGAGTCCTTCTTTACTTTTTCTTATTCCTTTACAAAAACTCGTTCATTTTTTTTTTTTTATTTCCTTACCAAAACATTTTGTAATCAATATTTGCTGCATTAAAAGCTATTGTTCTCTCAGTTGAAAAAAATGAACGGCCAGTTTTTGTGTCAATTATCTGCAACCTGAATTTATTGATATATCTGTTAATTAATGGCAAGCAAATGATATGCTAGACTGTGTAAAATCCTAATTTATAATTAATAATGAATTTAAAAGAATATTAGAAAAATTTCCAAATCCTGTTCTTATCGTTATGCAATTATTATGCATTTATTATTGTCGTTGTGCTTACAAATGCAATTTTACATCATTAAAATTAATAATCATGACGGTCACATAATTCGGCCTAATTATTTTAATATTCTAGACTTTCCATTGGCTCGATTCATTAAAGTGTAGCAAAACATGACTGAAGAATATGGATTAGAAAAACGAGTCTACGGATTTTGTCCTCCGGCTGTGCTCTTAAACAGCATTATTCAAGAACAGGTAGACCGATGAAAGCTTCAAAGATGAGTTACTCGTTGATGTTGGATTGGTTGCTGAAAGTTTTATTGATTCTTATCCAAGAGAAAAGCAAAATCTAGAACTATTTTTAATTAAAGTATTCCAAGGCATAATCTACTCCCAAATATTGCAATTACCTCACATTTCTACCTCAGATCTGAGATAACACAGATGCTTTAACCCTTTAACCGGTTTGTCCACCCGCTGTCATGTATCTATTTATAGCTTTTTGACATTTTAAGCCATTTATGACTTTTTAACTCAATACAAAAGTATCTCTAATTTTTCATGGATCCTCATTTGAATCAAAACGTTCTCAAACAAGAAGTTCAATCCCAAAAGATATTTAAAAAAATAAGCCAGTTAAGGGGTTAAGATACCAGAAAATGCCACGCTTCCCTTTATAATGAGTGTATTACCCACAAACTTATTTAGATTCACTACACAGAACAAGCATGACAGCTCATTCAATGACCGAATAAAATTAATTTACATCCAAACAAAAATGTCCTTTTTAGCTGATCAATTAAGAGAGATAGATCTAATTATCTAATTTCTTTCCCAGTATTTACAAGAAAAAAGTCTATAGAAAGAGTTTATTTATGTTTGTAATTGCAATTTGTTAAGAGTTCTTTCTGGAATTAGTTTAAGATCTTAGCCAATATCCTTGAATACAAAATTGCCTTTCCGATATCTTGATTTATGTGATCTCCATCAAAGGACTTTCTGTTGAAATTAATGATTAAATTAATCATCAGAAACTTTTTAAATAAAAATGTATCTCACTGATGGTAAATATATGGTTTTGGATCCAACAGAATATGTTTTAACCATTCTGAAATTGAATATATGGTTATGGATCCAACAGAATATGTTTTAATCATTCTGAAATTGAATTATCTATACTATTTTACCTTCTGGCTTTATATGGTAATAAATTTATTTCAGAAATGTGAATTAAGATTAAAGCAAAAATATTATTTTTATTATATCTGATTGTCTTAATTGCAAATTTAGGGCCGCCGTTGCTTGGTAGTAAAGTCTTGGCTTCGGAACCGGAAGGTTTCATCTTCGAGATTTTCTCCACCTCAAAAACCGTCGTGTCAGCAGGTCTGGTGCACGTTAAACCAGTCGGGGCCAAACGTCCTCCAGCTGGTGTAATGTGGAAGTTTGGAGAGGGGGGGTGCCAGCTCAGGTGTCATCCTCGTCATCTAACCACGGTTCAATATTACGAGGTCCGTCCCAAAATAGCCCTAGTGTTACTTTAAAAGGGGCGTTAAAGTAACTAAACTAAACTAATTGCAATTTTAATCCCATAAGGGCATTAGACGAATGTTTAAGTCAAAAAGAGAAGGGAGAAAAGAAATGTATAGAGAAAATGCGAATTCGGAACTCAAGTACGTGACTCATAATTTATAGTAAAGTGAGCATATCAAATTTTAAAAAATCACAATCTAGATTAATGGTCTCTGAAATGATGTAAGATTTGTAGCAATCAGATGCTTACTTCAATAAGTTCTGATCGTTCATCTAAACTTAACTGTCCAGTACATTTATGGTTACAAGATAAAACAATGTATTATTTAATTTAGTAAGTGCTATAATGCCTAACTTAATGTTTATATGCTTTTCACCAAGAAGTCTTGTTTTTCTGCACTTCATAACTCCAGGTTTCGACCCAATAAATTATTTTCTTCCTTTTTTTTACAAGAGTAGTTTCAGTGCCATTTTCAGAACTGGCCAAAGATAGAAAACCCTGCAACACTATCTTAAACAAGAATATGACATCTTATCTGAAAAATCAAACTAACAGGCTTTAAAAGTATACGCAGAAGGTTGACAAATCAATTAGAAGATGTTTATAAGCTCAAACTTCATGTATTAAACGCAAAACAAAATACTGATGAACTTCAAAATTTGAGGTTTGGAAAAAACAGAGTAGCAGATGGAAATGGTTGGTTGCTTATGTGATGTTTACTAAAGCAAAGGCAAAGCAGATGGAAATACCAGCTGTTGGAAATCATTTCCGCAGCCATGATAGTAAATGATTTCAGAACGTGTTTGTTTCCTTCTCACCAAATTGAAAAATATTTCCAGGTCTACTGTGTAACGGTATTCTTTCCTTTCAACTAAAAAATCCGAATTTCGATATTTTGGTGCTCATTTTCTTCAAATTGCTTGCTCAATTAATACGAATCCATTATACAACATTATATTTCGTCTTTATTAGTTTCGTGGTATAGTTAAAACAACGACCGAAAACTGCAGGTATCCATTCCAGGGCTTCACATCAAGCCATTTTATATTTCATTGGTCAGGTTTTGAATTTTCAGAATTCACTTTTTTATTGTGACCTACAGTATCTGGTTTTAAATCAATAGCTTCCAAGTTTCATCACTAGGGAAAAGGCAACGAGTATCAAATGGTAACACATAACCATTAATAAATATTTATTAAGTTAAGAAATGTTCATAAATCGTTAATATTTAATAGTTAGGGATCTGTTGTTAAAAGATATATACATTAGCTCTTGGTAAATATAAAACCATACTAATAAAAGTGGAATCTCAATGGAATCTATATAAATATATTCTGAGATTATTTTCATGTTATCATAAAACATTATATTCTCTGGAAAATAAGTTTGGGTAATAAAAACGGAACCTGTGTCATTTCTTTTCCCATGTTGCTAAGATAATGCATAGGCCATTAGATCTTTATCAAAATGGGAAAATAAAAATGTCACACTTCATTAATAGACGCAAAATGACTTTGAGGTTGCTCAAACACTGCTACTAACTAAATCTTCATTTATTATGTACTTTATTACTTAGTGGTAAACTTAATAGTGATAATCCATTCCTTTGAGTCAACAGGGGAACACACTAATCAGAATTCCATTAAGAGAGCAATTAGGAATGGCAGCGTGTAAAGAAATTACAGGAATCACATTCGCATCTATTTATTCTCTTTATTCACATTTGTTTGTACTTTGAAGTTGATGCGCCGCGATGATGATTCTTTCAGAAGTGTGATTTGTTTCATTCAGTAAAGAACTAAAAGTATCTTTCAAACAAAGTTGATTACAGTCTTCTTTATGTGCGGTTTTTGAAAATTGTATCGGTGAAGTTCCCAGCGTAGGCAGTTAATGATCGTTTGATGCTACTTGTCGATTAGTCAAATCCCAGAGAGAGTTATCTTCAAGAAAAAATGGCGTTGGAGGATGAAAATATGTAAGTGAGAAGAATGCGGAACGGAAATTTTCTGGAGAAACTTTTTTCTTTTAGAAACGTGAACTTTTGCAGTTCTGAAAACATCTTGCTTTGAAGTGGCTCGTGCAAGAGCAAGTAAGCCAACAAGTAAATCATTTAAATTTTCGTGTGGGTTTAATTTCACGCAAGAATTACAAAGTCGGGAAGAAATGTTAGCTTTAGAATTGTTGTTGTACAATGTAAAGATCAAACGAAAGAGAATCCTGCAGTGTCCCTACTATTCGACTGAGGAAGAAAAATAAATAAAGATAACGAATAATCTCATCTCAAGCTTTTCGAAAATAGAAGTTATCTAATAGGAATGATTTTATACAATGGAAAAAGTCAACCCCCGGCGGGGGACACCTTGAAATGAGGATCAGATGCTTCCGGTATGGTGGTTGCATCTCGCCACCCTGGTGGGTACATAAATAGGTGGGAGATCTGGCTCCTCCCATCGATGACGGGACGTACTTCCTTCGGGAAGGGTTGTATCGTGGCCGGTGATGGCCCTTAGGACTCAACCAGAGTTCCCGCCAGTGTTGCTGTTGCGGCGGTCCGGTCGTTCAGTATTATTTATCCGTGTGCCTTCGGGCGGGTCGAAGAGTCAGTGATATGACTTGTCTAAAATTGGTAAATGTTGTCAGAACTAAGAGCGGTATAAGTGCGAGTTATAATAAGTACATTGAATATTTTTTTTATTCTCTATTCATCTAATTTGGAAACTAAGTGAGGGCGTGATGTTATGGACTATAACTGTATTTTAAAATGCAGTGTCATTTATTTTTAATATAACAATATTAAAGTCTTTATTGTTAATAGAAAATCTATAATATTTGTTTATCTTCCATCATCTTAATTATTTTTAATAATAAATGAAGTATTGAAACAAATTCAAAATGCTTCATTCTTTTAACTTTATGTCGAATATAAGTTTTTTAAGTTCTTCTGTCTCTTATAAGATGAACCATACCTTACAGAATCAATGATCTTGTAACAATCGATGTGTTAGAATTCCTGTATCAGGAAAGGTGTTTTAAATTTATCAATCGATTTACATGTATTATATTTACTATAATACCTAATCTGATAATTTTTATTTATTCCATAACTGCATAATATGCATGAGAGTGCTAAACATTTTCAGCTTATAGATTTCTATATTGCTCACTGTTTAATCATTTATTATTGGTAATTTAAATTTCTACAAGAAAACTGGATGAATTTCTACTTACGCTATTTCTTTTCTTCACTACTGCAAAGATTTAACTTTTGAGTTCAATCCCCTTGACAATACTTAAAGCATGTAATTAAAAAGGTTTTGCATTTCTACTGATTCTTTTCAATTTAGAAAAATTTAGAAATAGGGGCTGCTCAGATCGAAAGAATGTAAATTTTATTAGGAACTCTCTAATAACAGTGTTCCACTGCATTGCATATTATTATATATCCTGTACTTGCATATATTTAGTTTGTTTTATTCTGTTTTAAGTGCAAAATATGATATTTTTTGTAATTCACAAGGATTTCAATTTTTTTAATGTAAGTTTTTAAGTTGACCATAGCCTCAACAGGTAGGTAGATATCCTTCACTTATATGTATAAATATTTAATTTATTTTTTTTCGGTTTTAAATGCAAAATTTAATTCATTTTTGTAATTCACAAGGATTTCAATTTTTTTAATGCAAGTTTTTAAGTTGACCATAGCCTCAAGAGGTAGGTAGATATCCTTCACTTATATGTATAAATATTTAATTTATTTTTTTCGGTTTTAAATGAAAAATTTAATTCATTTTTGTAATTCACAAGGATTTCAATTTTTTTAATGTAAGTTTTTAAGTTGACCATAGCCTCAAGAGGTAGGTAGATATCCTTCACTTATATGTATAAATATTTAATTTATTTTTTTCGGTTTTAAATGAAAAATTTAATTCATTTTTGTAATTCACAAGGATTTCAATTTTTTTAATGCAAGTTTTTAAGTTGACCATAGCCTCAAGAGGTAGGTAGATATCCTTCACTTATATGTATAAATATTTAATTTATTTTTTTCGGTTTTAAATGCAAAATTTAATTCATTTTTGTAATTCACAAGGATTTCAATTTTTTTAATGCAAGTTTTTAAGTTGACCATAGCCTCAAGAGGTAGGTAGATATCCTTCACTTATATGTATAAATATTTAATTTATTTTTTTCGGTTTTAAATGCAAAATTTAATTCATTTTTGTAATTCACAATGATTTCAATTTTTTTTAATGTAAGTTTTTAAGTTGAGCATAGCCTCAAGAGGTAGGTAGATATCCTTCACTTATATGTATAAATATTTAATTTATTTTTTTCGGTTTTAAATGAAAAATTTAATTCATTTTTGTAATTCACAAGGATTTCAATTTTTTTAATGTAAGTTTTTAAGTTGACCATAGCCTCAAGAGGTAGGTAGATATCCTTCACTTATATGTATAAATATTTAATTTATTTTTTTCGGTTTTAAATGAAAAATGTAATTCATTTTTGTAATTCACAAGGATTTCAATTTATTTAATGTAAGTTTTTAAGTTGACCATAGCCTCAAGAGGTAGGTAGATATCCTTCACTTATATGTATAAATATTTAATTTATTTTTTTAGGTTTTAAATGAAAAATTTAATTCATTTTTGTAATTCACAAGGATTTCAATTTATTTAATGTAAGTTTTTAAGTTGACCATAGCCTCAAGAGGTAGGTAGATATCCTTCACTTATATGTATAAATATTTAATTTATTTTTTTCGGTTTTAAATGCAAAATTTAATTCATTTTTGTAATTCACAAGGATTTCAATTTTTTTAATGTAAGTTTTTAAGTTGACCATAGCCTCAAGAGGTAGGTAGATATCCTTCACTTACATGTATAAATATTTAATTTATTTTTTTCGGTTTTAAATGCAAAATTTAATTCATTTTTGTAATTCACAAGGATTTCAATTTTTTTAATGTAAGTTTTTAAGTTGACCATAGCCTCAAGAGGTAGGTAGATATCCTTCACTTATATGTATAAATATTTAATTTATTTTTTTCGGTTTTAAATGAAAAATTTAATTCATTTTTGTAATTCACAAGGATTTCAATTTATTTAATGTAAGTTTTTAAGTTGACCATAGCCTCAAGAGGTAGGTAGATATCCTTCACTTATATGTATAAATATTTAATTTATTTTTTTCGGTTTTAAATGAAAAATTTAATTCATTTTTGTAATTCACAAGGATTTCAATTTATTTAATGTAAGTTTTTAAGTTGACCATAGCCTCAAGAGGTAGGTAGATATCCTTCACTTATATGTATAAATATTTAATTTATTTTTTTCGGTTTTAAATGAAAAATTTAATTCATTTTTGTAATTCACAAGGATTTCAATTTTTTTAATGTAAGTTTTTAAGTTGACCATAGCCTCAAGAGGTAGGTAGATATCCTTCACTTATATGTATAAATATTTAATTTATTTTTTTCGGTTTTAAATGCAAAATTTAATTCATATTTGTAATTCACAAGGATTTCAATTTTTTTAATGTAAGTTTTTAAGTTGACCATAGCCTCAAGAGGTAGGTAGATATCCTTCACTTATATGTATAAATATTTAATTTATTTTTTTCGGTTTTAAATGCAAAATTTAATTCATTTTTGTAATTCACAAGGATTTCAATTTTTTTAATGTAAGTTTTTAAGTTGACCATAGCCTCAAGAGGTAGGTAGATATCCTTCACTTATATGTATAAATATTTAATTTATTTTTTTCGGTTTTAAATGCAAAATTTAATTCATTTTTGTAATTCACAAGGATTTCAATTTATTTAATGTAAGTTTTTAAGTTGACCATAGCCTCAAGAGGTAGGTAGATATCCTTCACTTATATGTATAAATATTTAATTTATTTTTTTCGGTTTTAAATGAAAAATTTAATTCATTTTTGTAATTCACAAGGATTTCAATTTTTTTAATGTAAGTTTTTAAGTTGACCATAGCCTCAAGAGGTAGGTAGATATCCTTCATTTATATGTATAAATATTTAATTTATTTTTTTCGGTTTTAAATGCAAAATTTAATTCATATTTGTAATTCACAAGGATTTCAATTTTTTTAATGTAAGTTTTTAAGTTGACCATAGCCTCAAGAGGTAGGTAGATATCATTCACTTATATGTATAAATATTTAATTTATTTTTTTCGGTTTTAAATGCAAAATTTAATTCATTTTTGTAATTCACAAGGATTTCAATTTTTTTAATGTAAGTTTTTAAGTTGACCATAGCCTCAAGAGGTAGGTAGATATCCTTCACTTATATGTATAAATATTTAATTTATTTTTTTCGGTTTTAAATGCAAAATTTAATTCATATTTGTAATTCACAAGGATTTCAATTTTTTTAATGTAAGTTTTTAAGTTGACCATAGCCTCAAGAGGTAGGTAGATATCCTTCACTTATATGTATAAATATTTAATTTATTTTTTTCGGTTTTAAATGCAAAATTTAATTCATTTTTGTAATTCACAAGGATTTCAATTTTTTTAATGTAAGTTTTTAAGTTGACCATAGCCTCAAGAGGTAGGTAGATATCCTTCACTTATATGTATAAATATTTAATTTATTTTTTTCGGTTTTAAATGCAAAATTTAATTCATTTTTGTAATTCACAAGGATTTCAATTTTTTTAATGTAAGTTTTTAAGTTGACCATAGCCTCAAGAGGTAGGTAGATATCCTTCACTTATATGTATAAATATTTAATTTATTTTTTTCGGTTTTAAATGCAAAATTTAATTCATTTTTGTAATTCACAAGGATTTCAATTTTTTTAATGTAAGTTTTTAAGTTGACCATAGCCTCAAGAGGTAGGTAGATATCCTTCACTTATATGTATAAATATTTAATTTATTTTTTTCGGTTTTAAATGCAAAATTTAATTCATTTTTGTAATTCATAAGGTTTTCAATTTTTTTTCACCTCAGTTTTTGCATGCACCATAGTTTCACGAGACAGGTATATATCCTTTATTTGCATATATTTAGTTTTTTTTTTCAGTTTTAAGTGCAAAATTTATTTTTATTTATTTACTTATTTATTATTTTGTAATTCATAAGAATTTCAATTTTTTTCATGTGAGTTTGTGCGTGAACCATATCTTGAAGAGAGAGGTACATATTCTTTATATGTATAAAATTTATTTTATTTTTTTATTTTTTAAAAGTAAAATTCAAAGCATTTTTGCAATTCACGAGCATTTTAATTTTTTTTTTCATCTCAGTTATTATTTGGACCATAATTTCAAGAAATAGAAACCGGCTGAAAGAGTTTTCAAAATGTTCTTTCAGAAAATGAAACTAAATTTAAAATCCACCGAATCAGGCTTTTATAATCCTTGTGTAAACTACAGTAAGTACCACAATCGTGCCGACTTGAATACATTTGCAATAAATACTTGAATTTTGAGAGAATTATATTTCCAGAAATATTCTCTAAAGTAACTGATACATTCTCCAGCAATAAGAACATAATTGATGTTAAGCAATTCTTTACATTGCAAACAGAGAATAATACATGAAAAGATGTATTAAAGTGTGAATCTGTATTATAAATTAATTTTGTATCTATGAGAATTACAGAAATGGGAATTTAAAAATGGTGAAAATTGATACTGCAAGATTTTTTTTTTATTAATGAATTGAAACAATACTATCAGAATTACAGTATCAATATTCAACATCTTCTATGTCTTTTGAATTTTTCACACGTGGTCAGTGCACACGTGGTTTATTTTTACTATATAAATATGATGAGCAATTTTGAAGATATTATGAATATTGTTTTTTTAAATAATGAAGAAGGCAAATAATCATCATTTACTCTAAAAATAACAATATTTCATAAAATAAAACGATATTTTTTCTTTAAAAAATATCAAAATACTTAAAATGTATACTCTTTATTAAATATTATTATTATTATAGCTAATTCTGGCAGCTTTAGTTATCATTCCATCAAAACTGAGTGGGGTTTCTGTGAATATTAGCAAATAAATATTTTTTTACCTTGATTAGAAGTAAAGCTAATTACAAATACGTAAAAAGTTAAGCTTTTTTAATATTCGTTATTTCACGAACGAGAAGAAATTCGAATACAAAAAATGCATATTCTTTATTAATTACTATTATTATTACTAAGCTTATAGTTATTATCGCTAAGTATAAAAGGTACACCGTTAAAAAATAAACAGATTTTTAACTAATGTGAACTCCCACTCTGTGTTAAAAGCATAAATTTAACAACTGAGTGCTGATTCTGACAGCTTCAATTAGCAGGCCACCAAAACTAAGTAGGCTTTCTGTGAATATTAGCAAATAAATAATATTTTGTTTTTGATTAGAAGTAAAGCTACTTACAGATTCGTAAAAAGTTAAGCCTTTTTAATATTCATTATTTCAAAAACAAGAAAAATTATGTTTATTTTTATACAGAAAGTGAAATGTTTTTTCTAAAACTTATTTAGAAAACTAATTAGAAATTAAAATTTAGAAAAATGCTATATTTTTTATGAAAGCTTTAATATTTTCTATTCAAACTTGCAAAAAACAAACTGCTTGACAAAAATGAAACATTTATTTTGAAATAAAAAAAAGATGTCTAACTGTCAAACTTGATAATGATCATGCAACGATTTAGTGATACATTACTTAAGATGAAGTAAGGAAAATCACTTTTATTAAAAATATTACGAAGACCAAACAATGCCTCAATATGATGAAATATAATTTATCTGCAAATTTATTGAATTTCAGAATTGCTGCTCTATAATATTTTCAACAAGACAACGATGCTAAACACATGGCCAAAATTATGAGGTTATGGTCGATTTATGAAGTTAAGAACCTATTGAGAGACTCCTGTTGAGAATAAGCAGCATGTTTGGATATATAAACAAGAAAAGGAAAATTTTCTAACGAAACTGATCTTTTGGGGTGTAATGGCTAAAATTCAGAGTTGAAACACCAGTAACAAATTAACGGAAGGAATTATCAGATTGTTACAAATCGCAATTGATACAAAGGGTCTTCATTTTATCGTGTATAGTAAATCAACTACTAGTACATTTATTTAATATGTAAATGAATTTATATTATTTATTCGCAGTTAAATTTATGTTTATTTATGCCTTTTTCAAGTAAACTATTAATGTGTAAATACTATTAATTAAGACTTTGATGCAGTCACATATACTGTTCTATGTGTTCAATATATGTTATTTCATTTTTGCCTTTATTATACGAGTACTTTACTTTATAATTATGTTTTTATGCAGATTTTTAAGATCAGAGGATCACCAATTAAACCAAATATCTGGATGTGTGTGGGCATGGTACTCATTAAATTCGTTTCATATGTGTTCATACTGGTATGGTGTGGAGATTTGAAGAGTGGGATTTCAGCTGAGTAATAGTCGCCATCATCCGGCCACAGTGGATTAGTAGGAAGACGTAGATGGTGAGGACGAAGGGTTCCAGGATCGAAACCTGATTTAGCCGCACCGACGTACGAGACGGTCAAGTGTAACTCAGATTCGTCGGAGATAAATGCCTTCGCACTGGTATGGTGGAGAAGTTTGAAGAGTGGGAGTTCAGTTAAGTACTAGTCGCCGTCATCCGACCACAGTGGATTGGTAGGTAGGCGTCGACTGCGAGTGTGATGGGTACCAGGCTCCAAATCTTATTTAACCCAACCTCCATACGAGAGGATCAAGTGCAACTCAAGTGAGTCGAGGTTAAATGTCCTCCTTTTGGTATGGTTGGAAATTTGGAGAGGAGTGCCAGCTCTAGTTCAACCGCATCATCTGACCATGATCCAAAGTTTCCGTTCAAAATTGCCCTAATGATGCCTCAAAAAGGCAATGCTCTTCTTGATCTAACTAAAATAAAATTCGAATGCAGTCGAAAATTAAGAGGTTTATCCAGATATAGGCATCAAAACGGGATTTCGATCGTGCCAAACAATTAGATAACGAAAGAAAATAATAACAAAATTAAGCAAATATTACCAACATATTAGATCCAGTATTAGATATAAATGAATTAATCATACAAAATTTTGAAGTGCTGAATCATATCATCCAATATTTACATTAACTCTAATAAATGCCACAACACAGAGAATTTTACTCTTTTTCGAAACTTTAGAAAGAAAAACTATATATATATATCCTTCTCATTTCCTTTAAATATATATCTGTATACACCCACTCCCCTCTTTGTAATATCTTTCTCTCCCGAAAATATTATTTTAGTTAGATTCTCAGGATTATACGTATGAATTTCCATTCCGGTTTATTCAAGTATTTTATTTACTTAATCTGAAACGATGCGGAATAAATTTCAAAGGTAGAAATTTTAATTATTTAGCGTCTTGCATTTAATTATTTGGCTTTTCTCGCTAGGGTGATTAAAGATCTCTCGAGATCCCACTCATTTCAGAAAGGCGAAAGAATAGCTCTTGAGTGTGCAATTCACTCAAACAGAAGCTTAGAAAATAACCCATACTTAAATTCTTTTTTCTCGAAACTTTTCCGGTTTATGTGATAGCGGTGAAAATAATCAGATTTAGATGGCGCTCTGATTTAAAAAAAAATGTGTTTGCCAATGTGTAAACATCGAATAATAATTACTTTGCTCGAATTAGTGAGTAATCATGTGTTTTCCTAATTTGGTTCCATTTTTATTGCAGAGTCGTGAGAAATTCATTTGTAAGAAAACTTGAATATTTCTTTATAATCGAAATTTTCAGACTAACAGGTAGAAAGATTAAACTCATTAATCTTGGCATAAAAATACGGAAAATTTTATCTACTCATCACGATGCGATAGATAAAATTTTATTTGAATATTATAATTATTAATTATTTTATTAAAATAATAATTTGAAAAAATTTTTGTAAATTCTTTTAATTTAATTAAAAGAGATTCTATGGGAGTTAAAAATTGAAATCTATTTTTTTAAATCATGCATGATATCTGTAGGGTTATTTAAAGAATTAATTTAAATTTAAACTGACTAAGGAAAAATAAAAAAAGTGCTTTCTAATGTTTTATTGCAAATAATTAAAGATGGCGAGTTTTAGAAGATATACTTGCGTCTAGATAGGGATTTCCAGGAAAATTTAATATTCGCCTTTAATTAAATTTTTCAGACAAAATAAGCAGAAAAATTTATTCGTTAATTTCCTCATAAGGCTTAAAATAATTTTAAATATTCATATTGAAGCTAAATTATTTTCATACATTTTTTTTTATAATTTTTTTTTTATTTTACGAATAGACGTTCATTAAACTACTTTTTAGATTTTTAAGATTATAGCGCATGATCATTAAACAGTTATTCGGAGGATTAAACCAAATTTAAATTGGGTAGACAAAAATAAAAGGGTAATTCTATGATCTGAAAGTAAACATGAAAAGACATCTGTTCAGTTTTCACATAATTTTTTATGTCATTTTCTAGAATGCTTTCAGCCTTAAAACTATGATGAATGAATTTTGCACGCATTGATATTCAAACGATAATAAATAGATATCGCATTATGTGGATGAAGGAATATTGTATCGTCTATAAGTTAATTTAATTCAATAAAAAAATTAATTAATTTTGTGTCTTTCTTAAATTAATTAAGACAAACCGAAAAAAAAAGTTAATTCTTGTCTAATTATTTTTTTTTCACTGTGAAATGTGATTATGCTGTATTATAATTAATCTGAGATCATAATTTACAAAAATAATTGAAAGAGGTTAGTGCAAAAATGTGAGTTTTGTGCAAGTTGAATATGCTTTGAAAATAAATGTATAAAAATAAAAAAAACACTTCCAAAAAAATGTCAACTTTCATAATTTTTCAATGTTTTTTACAAAATAATGATCTTGCAATCTTACAATCAATATTTACAAAAACATCATTACTTTAAAGAGATAAAGGTGAAACTTTACTTCATCAAATATTTATTATTATCTTAATGTTATTTCATAGAAATATTTTGTTTTTTTTCTGCGCAAACAATTACAATCTTTTTCATCAATTTACGTCCCACTTTGAAAGTATTAGAGTAATATTGAGGATGAACCTCTTTATTTTAAGTAGTGATAGGATGTGAAATCACCTTCCCACCCCATATCCGAACATTCACATCACACCAAAGAAAGATACGTTTTTTTTTCCTATAGGTTTAACCAAAATCGAGCCCACATCCTCATCAGATATTTGGCAGAATCGAATTCATGATCTCCTGGCACCGAATCTCAAATTCTGCCATACCTCTCCTTCCCCATTTCCCAATTCTAATGCTATGGTGGTCAGTCTGGTACCAAGAACTCGGTTTCGGAGTTGGAATGTAACAGATAAGTAACGTAATTCCATTGAAAAACCTCATGTATACATATCTGGTATATGTTTAGCCCGTCACGATCAAGTGTCAATCAGGGTCAATTTTTAGCCGTAAATCTGACTCCTTCCAGAAAAATTCCCTACGGTGAATCTCTGCCTGGAAGTGACTCTTGCCAAAGTCTCCAGAAAGAATGCTTGATAATTTTGTTTTTTATCGTTTTAATATTTGCACTGATGTTTTTATTGATATCATTGATGTTTTGGTAGCTACAGCAATTTACGAGCTATACGCAATGGCTCTTTAATAAAATTATAGTTTGGACTGTCATATTAATTATAACTCAACAGATACATTCAGCAAATTAAGATGCTCGAGAAGTTTTATCATTTGATATGATCTGTAGATAATTTCCCACTGCGCTTGTTTAATAATGTATTGGAATAACATTGCCAGATTAGGCTATTGTGCCATAAAGATAGGGCGGTATTAAATTAATAAATCAACTGCCTGCACTTTAAATATTTTTTCAACTTCTGAAGATAATCGTGGTTTATTGCGTTCCATTTTGTGAATATGCATTGATTGCGAATCAAATCTGACAGCAAAATATCGGCAACAAGGATAAAGGATACATCCTCGCCACACGATTTCTTTTAATTCATTGATTTGAGTGCATTCAATCTAGCGTGATATCAAACTGCTTCTTGTAGTATACAAGCTTTGAGAATGGAATATTTTTCAACTACTGAAGACAATCGTAGTTTATTGTGTCCTGTTGTGAGCACATACACTGACTACATATTGTAAAATATCGTCTATTGGTTGAAGATTACAAACTCCAGACACTATTCCACTTAATTCATTGGCTTTGAATGAATACTGAAGAAAACTGAACAGAATACTGAAGATAATCGCGGTTTAACGTGCTCTATTTCGACTACTTGTATCGACTGCATATGAAAATCTGATGACAAAATATCAGCTACAAAATTAAAAGTTACAAACTCGAGACACGATTCCATTAAATTCATTGGTTTTAAATACATACAGAATATTGAAGATAATTGTGGTTTATTGTGCTCAGTTTTGATTATGCGTTATAATTGCATAAAAAAATCTCACTTTTAATAGAATCAGGATTACACTGTTCAATAGCTATACAAATGCAAGTTACTATATCAGGGCTTAAAATTATTCTTTTATTCTAAAGCCCATCTTCCCCTTTTAGTATATTTTGAATTAATCCATCAAATTTAATTTCAGAAATTAATATAAAATCGATAAATTTCTATTTTTCTATACTCTTGTCTAAACACCGAAATCATAGCTAAAACATTATATTATTAACGTTAGTTTTCGTTATCAATTTTCGAAAGATGAGAGATGTGTTATTAAAGGTTTCAACAATTATATTTTACATATATTACATTTTAAAGATATTAATTCCTTTTTATGTAAATTTCCTAATTCCTTTGAAACCTCCTAAATCTTAAAAGATAAAAAACTTTTTACATTATTTTTCTTATTCCAGCTTTAATAAATTTCGTAAAAGGGATATTCAAATGAACATACCGCATGTAGTTTTAATATATTACGACAAAGCCTGAAACTTTGCTGAAAGCTGATATTAAAGTTCAGTATATAACACAAAGCCCTTATTTTGTTTTATTCATTAAACTCTTTAAAATTCTGCATAAAATTCTGCTTAATTCGTTTTCTGGCCTTTAAAAACAAGTCACTACCATATTAAAGCACTAGGTTCTCAGTAAATTAATCTATGAAGCGAAAGATTGGGATATCCAGACTATTTATCTTTAAATATGCAGGAAATTTAAATATATTACAGGAAAGGTAATTGGGCCCTCGTAACTGATATGCAAATTAGTGACGCTGGCATAATTAATGCAAATTCACAAAAGATCCCGACTGGTTGCTTCTGAGTTAGCACTCCATCCACAAAGGAATGTTTACGGAAGCGTTCACAATATGATTTTCTTACACTAATTTCCAGAAATGATTAGTCAGTTGGATCATAATGCGCATTTATTAATCGACAATAGGAAAAGTCAGGCAGAAGTAAATTTGTGATAGGTAAATGCATCTCGTTCAACTAAATTTGGAATATGCCTCCATGCAAAATAATAGGACCAAGAAAAGAGAGGTAAACTTTTATTTGAAATCAGCAGAAAAGGCAATACTGCCCAATAAGGATCTTATCTCTTCCCCAACCCCACTTAAGAAGGCGGATCATGAGTAAGGCCGCGTTTATCTTAAAAAACAATGGCGAATAATAGCTATGAAATATAAATCTTTGGAGTGAATCTAATTTTTTACGAAATCTATCGCGTGATTTTTCAGATTTTTTTTTCGATTAATCCCTGACATCAGATAACGCACAAGTACCCAAAAATCGAATGTACATTTCGGACTCCTTTTTAATGAGAAATTGAAGCCAAAATTTAACAAAGAACTATAATTGTAGTCAAAATCAATATTTAAAATTTTTTATTAATTTAAATCATTGCGTTTTCGAGTTGTTTGATTAACAAGCATGAGAAAGAGCCGACCGACAGATAGTCGATACTTCGACAAATTTGGCTTCGAATTTGATACAGATTTACTTCACAGATGCTCAAAAACCAAAACTCAAAAACCAAATTTTATCCATCTAGCTGTCTTTTTTTGTAATTATCGTGTTAACTAATATTCCGATAGCCATACAGACAAACTTTCATTCATTCAAAATTTGATAGAAATCTACGAATGTGATATAAAATCCATATGCGAAATTTCATCGAGCTAGCTCAAAGCGTTTGTGAGTTACCATGTTCACAGACAGACAAGCAGGATTCCAGAATTGTGTTTCTGGGACTCAAGGATGTCTGAAAAATGGATTTTCGTCAAAATCTCGGGATAGAATTTTTTGACGATTACAAAGCTTTCTCTTTGTATATTTCATTTACAAGAAAGTAAAAATTGGGAGATGGTCATACTTTCGCCTGATCGGTTACAAATTTTGACGCAAATCTACAATATGGCTTAAGACCACTCTCGAAAATTCATTTGTCTTTGTGATTGCGTTTTACAGTTATTGAATCCACAGGCTTACAAAAATACAAGCTAAAAGATGGTCAAGGCAGCGACAATTAGGACCCAAAATTTAGAACACATCTAAAGATAAATCGATATGTTTAATTTCATTTATCTATCTACTATTTGTGTTTTTGAGTTACCATGTTGGTTACGGACAAACGAACAGACAGATTTTCCATAAAAGGTTTTCATCCAAAATTTGGTAATAATCGGCAAATTTGGTTAAAAGATCACATATCAAATTTTATGGTTGAAGCTCGTTGAATATTTCAATTATCATATTCATAAGCCGACAGACGGGTATAAATTTAAAAATGTGTTTTACGTACTCAGAGGTCTGAAAGTGAAAATTCATCAAAATATCGAGTTCAAATTTTTTGATAATTGCAATAATTTATCTTTGTATTCTACATATACAAGTCATCAAAAGTGAAATTTTTACTCAGGACATTCCTTGTGTTTAAAAGGCCACTTTACTTACTCATTTATTTACTTATTTACTGAACTTACTTACTTAAGTTTCGAAATTATTTCCACTGAAAACTCATCTAGTACTCGACCTGGTTTTTATTTTATGTAAATAGATATCGCTGCTGTGGCGTGAAAGTGTGGAACAGCAAGTTACATCAGGGATAATCTTCGTCATCTGGCAATTCATAATTACCCTGTGGATAGATTTAATGATTGTAAGTTTGGAATTTTGTAATAGATTTTTTTTCTCCATTTCGACAGTACTTTATATCCGAAAATTTGTATATTGGGGCATTCCTGATCGCAATATAGCATTATAATGTTTTTAGAATTTAATGGTGGGTAAATCTCCTAATTTTAATTAAATGTTGGTTTCATCCGAGAAACGCCGTCTGATGGCAAACCAAAAAACTATTTACCTTAAGATTCCCTAGTATTTTTTTAAATGAATTAGGAAATATATTGAAAAATAAAGAAGTTTTAAAGGACAGACTTTTATATGTGCTGTTGAAAGAAGATAAATTTTATCAAAATTAAAGCCAAATAGCAATTATGGCGCTGAAAACAGTGTAAAAATGATATTAAGCTAAAAAATATCATAGAAGAAAAGTGTTTCAAACATTCATTAAAAATTAAAAATGCAAAAGTCTCTGTATAATCCAGCTCTTCCATTAATACGAGTTTCTCAGATGGGACAGCAGTAAAAAAGACCAACCACTAAATGCGAATGCTAGTACTCTTAGAACAAGCTAAATAACAGGCTGCTGCTTCAGATTCTGCATTATTTATTGTTGTTACAGAAATCATCCTGTGGGCATGTGGTAAAAATTTTCTAACACTAGGATAATGGAGGATGACATTTTGTAATCCAAATATTATGGAAAACACTCAGCATGGGTGAGGAAAACAAACCAAGATATTCACAAAGATTAGCATTTGTAGACACTAATTACGCAAGCAATAAATAAATCGTTAATTAGGAAACATCAATAGCGCTCATTAAAAACAACTAGAAGATTCCTTCTCCTTTCACCATTTCAGACAGAATTAACAGCTCGTGTGAGGTCCTCCGTTTATATAGTCTTCTGATCAGCTGTGGCGTCACTTAAAATTTTCAAGAAGAAACTTTTGATCTCGGTTCCTAATAGACATCAGGCCGTAATTCTTGCACTTCCCAGAACCTTCGTATTTGTCGCTAAAATCACCAAATTTGACTCCAATTCTGGAAGGGAGAAATATCACTCTTTCAATATTCATTGAATATTCATTCAATATCCATTAAAAATATGTATTCACCTCCCTTTCTAACAATAAAACTGATTATGCAGAGAAATGTAATAAAAGATTCGTAATACCTTACATCGTATGATTTCCTGTTCAATTTTATATATTTTCTAATATTTATACATAAGATGAGCTTTTTCAGTAAAAAGGTATTCTTTAATAAAACTTCACTAATTCACCTTTAAACCTGCAACTGCCTTAATTCTTGTCCTTCCCAGAATCTTCGTATTTGTCGCTAAAGTCAAAAATTTGACACCAAGATATTGAAGGGGGTTTCATTGAATCATTCATTCAGTATCCATTAAAAATTTGTATTTACTTCCCTTTCTAACAATAAAACTGATTATACAAGGAAATGTAATTACAGATCTTAACACCATAGATCGTATGATTTTCTATTTAAATTTATATATTTTCTGGTATTTATATATGCAATAAGCTTTTGTTATGAAAAGGTATTCTTTAATGAAACTCCATTAATCCACCTCGTTTGTTAAGCCTGCAACTGCCGGATTACTAATTATATTGTTAATGCGATTAAAATTCCAAATTCACTTAAAACAATGATAAAGAAGAACTGATAATACAATCTTCTTATCTCAAAATCCACATGCAAATGGGACATTGTTAAGTATCAAAATATAAGAAAACAAATAATTCTAAAATATTTTCCTAGTATTTTCTTCTGAAGATATTTTCTACGTGGAAGATGTCGAGATGTAATAAAAAGGAAAAAAACCCAATTCTTATCATAAATTCTTAAATTTCTCAATTATTTTCGTTGATATTATTTTCTTTATTATGTTCGTTACTTAACATTCCTAATTAAGCGGTTTCGGCTGGCATAATATTAATTGGAAAAGGAAAATGTAATTCTTAACCGTAATCATGGAATAAAGACGGTAGCGGAAAGTTAAAACAACAATCTTCTTATAATGAAATCTAATCCTTACCACAGGGTCATTTCGGTCCTAATTAGAGCTTCAACTAATGATTAGAGAGAACTACTTTTTAAAACAAACCTAATGAAGCGCTTCCGTTAAATTCCGAAAGATTCTTGAAGCAAATGTATTTTTCTTTTGTTTTTTTTAATCCAATATTTTGTTCCACATTTCCAAGACATATCAAATTCTTCTTTTTTTTTAATTTATACACTTCTATTTAACTTGATTTGTTTCATGCTTATGAAGTTGGAATTTTATAAACCTTTGTAATCAATTTTTCATTCACTGTTTTCTTGTTTTCAAATTTTACACTCTTTTGTGTTATTGGAGACAATATGCTATTTTAATATTTTCAGAAATTAATTATCAGTTCATTGATTAATTTAAGTAAATTTAGATACAATATATGGAAACGTATAGTACTGAAATAGGCAAAAATGATTTCTATATTTAATATTTATAATAATGAATTTTTATTAAAGACCAAAAATATAACATATTTTTTAAAAAATTATCTTTTCTAGAACACCAATTAAAATGAGTTTTGAAACACTGCTCATTAAATTATATTTTAATTCGATTTCATTTGCTTAATATTGTAAGAATAGAATTTCGTAATCTATTTTTCATTCACTTCCTAAAACACTAAATTTCTATAATTATAAACAGATGCTTTTTTTCCGATGAAAATACGTTATTTTAATATTTTGATTTTTATAAATTAATTGCCAAACTTTCTGTAATTTCGATTAAATATCATCTAACAAGGGATTTGAAAAAAATTAATTACAAATCTTAGTAATTACAATAATAAATTAAGAAACATATTTAAGAGTAGAAAGCAGAAAATAATAATAATTATTATTTTTTCAAAAAAAACAGCTTTTAATAGTGAACTTAAAATTAAAAAATATATATTATTTTATCCAAAATGTTCATGTCAAGAGAAAGATATAAAAACGGGAGGCTTTAGAAGCAATTTGTTAAGAAAACTAAATAATAATTATCACAAAAAAGATAATTGCTTAGCATTCCTTAAAAATCACAATATTTGAGATAATTTGATGTAACTTTGAATTTAATTATAGTATTTATATCATCGCCTAAAGTTTTTTAAACTTTTGTTTCGACATCCAAATTTTTTATTAAGGCATTCTCTAACTGTGATTAATAATACACTATTAGAAGCATACGAGCTAACAAAACAGTGATTTTTAAAGGAAAAAAAATTAAATATTTTACTTTCCCATATATTAAGTATAGAGAAAGTATTTTTATTATTTAAAAAAATTGGAATTCGAGATTTTGATGAATCTTCACATTTGAAACCTCTCTGAGTATCTGGTATTATGTTTTTCTGTATGTCCGTGAACACGGTGACTGAAGAACGCTTCGAGCCAGAAGGCTGAAATTTGGCATATGGAATTAAGACAAAATTTGTAGATTCCAGTCAAATTTTGATTGAAATACATTCAGAGAAAATCTGTCTGTCTGACTGTTCTAGTACGAGTGAACTCGGTAAATTTAATACTCAACTAGCTTGGTAGGTCAAATTTGGTAGACAATTTTACCACCTAAAATATTAATGCTTATTAAATTTTTAATCAAATTCGTCAAATGGTTGATCGTCTTTCAATCTGTTCTTTCGCATGCATATAAACGTAATGACTCATAAACGAAATGACTTAAAACAATGAAATTCAGTATATTATCATTTGGCTACAACTGTAGTTATGTATCAAATTTTGGTATAATACGATAGGTAAAAAAACCAAATTCCCTCCGTAGATTCTATAAGAATTACGACAAAGATCTATATGTTGTAACTGCCGTTCACCAATGATATGCAAGGTATCCGTGACCTTCCCCATGGTCAGCAATTTTATGCGAAGGAAGGAGTTTAAACTGTAGCGGATTTCGATGAGAGAAGATAGAACCTGGGACCTTGTGGTTCGCAGTTCAGTAACATGACCAGGATACAAAAGCAATTGTTCGGGTAGCGAAGTTGTTAACTGGTTTATAAGCTTTTCACCACAAGACCTTTAATGAAAGGTATGCGAGAAAGCTTCTACGAGACTACTCCCACTGATTTCTATTTTCTAGACTATACACTTATTTCTATTTCTATTTTACGAGTGAAATCTACAAATTTACATGTATCATCCTGTCTATGCTTCTCCCTAGTTCAGCGGAGAAACAAAGTAAAACTTTTAAGAGGTTATTAAATTGTTATATATTTTGCGTTTATTATCCTGCCTAGATCTCCCTAGATCTGCGTTCAATTCAGTTACATCAACGTTCCGTTTTAAAGAAGCACTAGGGTCATTTAGGGACGAACCTCGTTATTCTGAATCGAGACCAAATGACGAGGACGACACCTGAGCTGGACCCCCCCCCTCCCTCTGAAATCCCCAACCAACCCTAGATATGAGATTAAACCGCCATAACAAAGCATGAGGTCGGTTGAAAATTAAGGAGGAACATTTATCAGCTAAAAGATATACAAGAAAAGTTTATCAGCAATCTTAAGTATATATATATATATATATATATATATATATATATATATATATATATATATATATATATATAAGGACATTAATCTGATTTTCGTAAAAACCAAAATATCTAGGAAAAAAAGTCACACAATTCAAAATATTATGATCAAAATCTCTATTAACAGAGGTTCCATGATCGTTATCATAGAAATATATTAAAACTCTTTTTTACAGTGTTTTAAACTCTATATGCGTTATTACAATCTGAATTAAAAAATGCCATAATTTCATTAATATTACGGCAACCAAATTCTCACATTCATGACTTACCACCAAATTTGATATGATGTTGACAAAAGATCTGCAGTTGATTTTAATACTTCCGGAGAAAAACAAATTGACGCATTCAAAAATGAAGGTTCAACGTCAAACCTATGAATCATTACTTCTCCAAAAGAAAACATGGCCGACATTGAACTAAAATGCAAAAAACTTCATCTAGAAAAATGTTGGGAGATTTTTTGCAGGAGATGAGATTTATGAGAGACGGATATCTTTCAACCTACCAATGGTTTCTACCGACCACAAACCTAATGGTACAGTATGGCATAGCTGATGAACAGTGACCGGAAGAAGAAATGTATGGGTTCTACCTTCTAACTGTGCTTTTAATAAATATTTTTCAAAATCTGTACGAACCTATCATCCGCATTTCAGCAATACATGCTGACTGTGGACCGGCTACTTGCTGGAAGTTTTTTAGTTTTCTTATAAGCGTAACACATATGTAGACCAATTTCCCTATGAAAGTTCTCCAAAAAAGAAACCTACTCGAATATACTTCTAAATATAACTTCTACCGCAGGTTCTACGTAACTAGCAAACTCTCATTAATGAACAAAAGATTCTGCACTTTTTCCTTCTCATGAGCCCTTGACTTGGCTAAATATTTTAGAAAAAATAGAATTAAAAACTTCATTAAATTTTGCAATCGTAGAAAAAACGAAAACTAATTGAAAGCAACCAAGTAATATTTTAGCCAAATTCAGACTAGAAACACCATCAATAATTTACCATCATAATAAAAACCAATATTTTATCCAAATCCAATCTATCAGTATCAATGGTTTACAATCGAAATAAAAACAGGATATAATCAAACTCAAGCACGTAATATTTTCAAAAAATTCAAACTAGAAATCCATCAGTAAATTACAATCGAAGTAAAAACAGAAACTAATCGAAAGCAAGTAAACTACATTGTAGCCAAATTCAAACTAATATTTAGAACCCTTTATAAAATTTGACATGAACAGTATGAATATTTTTTGAACTTTTTAAATGGTTGCTAAAGTTTCAAACCTGAAAGCACAATTATTAACTCAATTCCTAACTGTGATAAACAGCTCTCAACAGAAATAACTTTAACGAAATACACTTATTTGGAATTGTTATATTACTGAATTTTTAATTTAATCTTAACAAACATTTTCGAAAAGTTCCTCTCACATATTTTTAAATTACCAAAAATAAAGGAATTAAATGGTCCAGTATGCAATATTTCTACACAGAAGTTAAGCATAATCCAATAAGTTGACGGACATCAAACTCAACTGCGTAGCGTGCAAATAATCTCTC
The DNA here is from genome assembly GCF_947563725.1 of Argiope bruennichi. NCBI lineage: Eukaryota > Metazoa > Arthropoda > Arachnida > Araneae > Araneidae > Argiope > Argiope bruennichi. Next base: position 56,754,365 of record NC_079162.1, read on the forward strand.
AATGCTAGGTTCTTATTTCCTGGTATATATATCAGACTATTGACTTACACGTGCCTCCAAGCAAATGGCAATATATTCCCTTCTCAAACAGCCCTATTTCAGTTCCTCCAAACATTTAACATCATTTGACTGCAATAAGTCAAATGATGTTAAATGTTTGCTCGGAGACTTCATCATCAAATACTTTTCGTGTCCATAACTCACGCACTAAAGACTCTTTCAACATAAAATCAATTACTATCGTGATTATTTGCAAAGAATGGACTTACAAACCGTACCAGTTTTCTCTGGGATTTCAACATAATATGCAAGCAGGATCTGAATTAAATATTTGTCAAAACGTTATTGACCGACGGGTTTATGCTGCTTGTGGAATTAGTCCCTAGTTTCAAGTCCCCCTGGAAATGTTTCGTGATGTCAGCAACGGATAGCAAAATTTGATCATCAATTATGCCAGTAGCTTCATTCCCCCTTTGCCAAAAAGACAAAGATCAGGAAAATATTTTTAATTGACGCTCCCTTTCCAGATAGAAAACTGATTTCCGGAATTAAGTTATCTCTAGAGTGAGATGAAACGCATCGAGGCATGGAATTCTCCAGATTTTTGAAATTTAATGCGATAAAAGATTGCTCGCAAGCACTAGCATATTTCGTTAGTCTCCGAGCAAGCAAATAATGCAATTATGCTGAATGGTTAATCAATAATACATTTTCAACAACGATAGAAACTAGTTCAATGTTCGAGATAATATCCCATGCAGTGATTCATGCTGACATCGGAATCTCATTTCCATTAATACGAATGCATAGCATATGGAATTGATAAGGGATTATAAATTTAGTTAATATCGTGAGTTCATTCTCTCAATTTCGAATTAAACGTCTGTATAATTAATTAGGAAATAAATTAGAGAAAAAATAGATAGTTGCTTCATTTTAACGACAGATATTTAGAAAAGGTAAGAATTATGATATGCGGAAAGTAAATCAGATGTTAAAATATTTGGATTAAGACTATTTAAATGACTCTGTAGAGTTAAAAGATTATCTAAAGAATCATTTATATGCTCTTCAAGCATCGAATTTTTTCAAAGTTATGAAGATATTATAAAGGATTTGTTATTATTTTTATTCTTTTAATTACAGTGAAAAAATTATATAAAAAAAAATAAGGCAAACCCAGTAGAAGCGTTGTCCCTTTATTTTTCGTTTATATGCGAACATATCAAAAAAAAAATTCTAATGATCGTAAATTCCGCTGAGAATTTAGAATACAATTATTAGCGGAATTCCTTTCATTTGTCGAATTATTCTTTATTGATTATCTCTGTATTTCGCGAGAATAAGTTCCAAATAAAATAAGAAAATGAAATGAGCAGAAAAAGAGCGATTTGAAAATAATTCAAAATTCATTGAGTAATATTATTACCCACGCTTTGTGTTTTCGCTATCTTACACAGACACGAAACCTATATAATAGATCCACACAAATTAATATATCAAATCAAACAGTCTTCAGGTGTTCCACTCTCTTCAAAATTAAGCACACTTAATAAGTATAATATTACTAATGCTTCACTTAAGCAAAACATATAGTATTATTAATGCGCCAATTAATAATACTATATATTTAATAATTAAGTATTATTAATGCTTAAACTAAGTGTATGATAAAATATAACTAACATTTAACTAAGCGAATAATATAGAATTACTAATGTTTAATTTAAACTAATGTTACTAATATTAACTTAAAACGAATAAAAGCTACCTTATATTGTTCATTCTCGGATTCGGAATACCTTTTCTCTTTTTCACATGCATCAGGAGATGTTTGTTTCATCAAGAAAGGGATGAGAAGAAAACGAAAGGAGCAGCAGTTTTAGTAATAGGAATTAGTAACATTTAGCAGTAGATATTTGCGGAATTAGGAGGCTTAATAACCTCTCATCTTTCTGCGTATCACCCCTTAGCGAAGTTGAATCGTCGAAAAGTGGTGGTCTCGGGATCCTAAAACAAAAGGTACTTTCTTGGATATGAAGTACGCAAAGAGGAATTATTATAGAGTTCGACCTCGATATTTTTATGTGTCACCTCGCTTTAGATCTCATAGGGTCTGAAAAAGTCATTCTTGGAATAATGTACGTCTGTCTGTCCTTGAGCACCATAACTCAAGAATGTAATAAGTTAGAAAGATGAAATTTAATTTGTGTTGTTATATCTCTTCTGTCAGATTCTATCATATTTCAATCAAAATTCATCAAATTAAACTCTATCAGTCTATGTGCATGAAAACCTGTTGATCTAATTACATAAAATTGGGATACAGTTTTATTACTTTAACAGCATATATGTATGAAATTTTGGTCCAACGCTTGCAGCAGGTTAACTATCTGTCAATTTTGTGTTTAGGTTTGTTTACTTTAGTTCAATTTAAGCCCCACTTTGAAACAATACCAAAGCTATTATGAGAACTACCTCGTAATTATGAGTCGAGATCAGATGACGAGGTTAGGACACACCAGCTGGCATCATCATCTCCAAGCTATGAGCCAAGAGCTCTGACCATCTGAGCCCGGAACCTTACCACCAGGCCAATGTGTTCATGAATGCCATACAAGCCAGATGGCCAGGTAGCAACAAGCTAGTTGTATGAATTTTTGTATTTGATTTTTACACTGAAATTATGGAATAAATTCTAAACTTAAATTAATTATATCAATAAATAAAATGTCTATTTGTCCGTTTTTGGGTTCGTGAATAAAATGACTCAAAAGCGCATAAAATAAATGGATTTTGGTATGTGGTTATAACGCAAAAATTGTTTGTCTCTGCCAAATTTTGAACACAGTTAAAAAGAGACCAAATTGCAAACATGTTTTATTACTGTACAATATCTGTGTGCTACTAGGAAAGTATTCTAAAAAGTGAAGAAAGAATATTTCCTTTGGGTTGCTACGGCACAGCACTTATTCAAAAGACGTATAAAATTTTCAATACGGCAAAGATAATTATCTCTTTAAAAAAAAATTATCCCACGTCTTTTTATTCCTTTGTTCTCTTTCTTAAAGAATCACTCTAGATCAAACCTTTTGTAATTTAAGATTCACAATAAAAGCAAAACAAATACATTCTCTGAAATATCTTGGCCATAATTGATTTAAAAATATCCTAAATTGAATCCTGGTTTTACTTACTCGAGTAATGTTATGTGCTGGATTTTCCTTACTCAATGCATCATTACGCTCACGCATTATTTAAAACTTTCGTACAATATAAACTAAATGCAAGTTTTTTTTGTATTTTTAATAAACAAGAGAAAAGAAATCGGTAATAAAAAATTGCATCCAAACTACGATTTTGATTTAATTTTTCTACGCTACAGAACTCGTTCTCATTGGGGAATTATTTAAAGAAATGAAAACAACTTTTGTTCTTATTTCTTTAATTATAGTTTAACCAAGAGTGTTATGGAAACTTTTGATCTCTTAATGAGATTCCAGGGGAAGTGACGTTACAAACTGATTTTGATTAAGTTATGAACTGAAAAGATCTTTAGAAACGGTCAACTTTCAAAACTATAAGTGTTTTAGTTAAATTTTTTTAATAATTTAATCCGATTATCTAGTAGTTTTAATCTTATATTATATAGAATTCAAAAAGCAACCTATGCATGAAAAAAACCATTGCTGATTTTAGTTTAGTTTAGTTAGATAAGAATTCTGTTTGGAAGCAATACTGGCAAGTAAAAATAAAACAAAATATCAACTCAAAAAATATAGAAAGGTATAAATAATATATTTCAATAAAACAAAATATCAACTCAAAAAATATAGAAAGGTATAAATAATATATTTCAATATTTTTGAGCTGATATTTTGTTTTATTTTTACTTGCCAGTATTGCTTCCAAACAGAATTCTTATCTAACAAAACTAAACTAAAATCAGCAATGGTTTTTATATAGAAAAGTATAAATAATACATAGTGCTGGAAAGTGGGCGTGGTTGAGGCAGCCAAGGTCTGAAAGGGGCTGTAGCCCTCATGAAGAAGAAGATAAATAATACATATGCAAAACACGGAAGATTATAAAACCGACAGAAAATTTAAATACAAAAAAAAACGATTAGTGAAAAAAAAATAAGAAAGGCAGTTAAAATTTCAAAATGTGATGAATTAGTTAATTTTGAAAACAGGTTTCAAAAGCTAGATTTCCCTGGCCATCTGGTACATAAATGATGCATTAAAGGTTAAATACATGATAAATATTCGATTTAATAGCATTAAACCTGTGACTATCAAGTCTCGAGGCTCTAGCACGGAATCGTCATTGCTTAACAACCTACACTAATAATTACCACTCGGTAAATATCTATATCGTTTAGCGAATTCAGTGAGCTAAGTCCGGGATACCCCGTTATTTAAAATTTCAATACAATTAGTCTAAAAGCTTGCGACATCAAATCTTAATCAATATTTAATCAAGGAAAATAGATACTGTATTTCGTTCATCAAATGATTAACGTGGCAGTCTGGCTGTTGGCAGAGCTTGTCTTTCGGCATATTTCGCTCTTAAAGTTAGCAAAGATCTAAGTAAATGACATTATTTTATCCGAGTTCATTTTTAATTTCTCGCACACGAAGTATGCAAAGAGAAAACATTGTAATCGACAAAAAATACGAACTCGAGAATTTGACTAATTCCCTACTTTTCAGACCTCACTGAGTCTGAAACACATCTGTTTGGAATTATATTTATCTTTGAAATTATTCTTGTAACACGATAACTTAAAACGCTTTTAGCTAAATGGGTGAGATTTGGTATATAGACATAAAACTACATTTGAATATTTCCATGAAATTTTGAACGAAATCCATTCAAAGGAAACTTGTCTATCCGGCTGCCCGAGTACAAATGAATATCGACAGCTGAAAAAAAAACTTTAAGAGATAGATAAATAAAATTTGATGCACAGGTTTAGCATCTAAAATGTAGATACTTATAAAATTTTTAACGAAATTCATCAAACGAGAACGAAATTCATAACGAGATTCCTCGTCTATTGGTTTGTATATTCGCTTGCATGCAAACGCATTATATACACAGTTATTTAAATCGATTATATTAAGTATGTTTCTTATGACTAATTAATTATGTATCTTATGACTACAACTGTATTTTCTTAATTTTACTGTCAATCGACTGGTAAAAAAGCGTCCAAAAACGATATTCTCGCTATAGATTCAGTAGAAATGCTAGATTCATGCCAATGATTTATATTTTGTAACTATCGTTCACCAATGCTATGCAAGGTATTCACTATGTTATTCTATGTTATCCCCAATTTTTTGTGGAAGGAGGGAGATAAGACCATCATTGGAGAACATGCCAGAAAGTTTCGAGGAGTTCACTCCCTCTGGTTTAAGTATATGACAAATACAAACTAGATTTTCGAATAATTGTGTACAAACCGAATACCAAGGATTAATAGTGAGAAAAAAAATCGCCAAAGATCATATGATAATAGGTAAAAATGGTAGATTAATATCAAAGATCAATATTTCTTAATTATTTTTTGTCAATGTGATGCAAGACATTCGGGACCTTCTCTATGATCCACAATTTCATGCGGGAAGGAGGATAACATCTTTATTAAAGATAATATGGAAAAAACTTTATGCGGAGAGGAGGATAACACCTTTATTAAAGAGAATATGGAAAAAACATCATATGGGGTGAAGTATAACACTTTTATTAAAGAGAATATGGAAAAACTTTATGCGGGGAGGAGAGTAACACCTTTATTAAAGATAATATAGAAAAAACTTTATTCGGGGAGGAGGATAACATCTTTATTAAAGATAATATGGAAAAAACTTTATGCGGGGAGGAGGATAACATCTTTATTAAAGATAATATGGAAAAACTTTATAAGGGGAGGAGGATAACATCTTTATTAAAGATAATATGGAAAAACTTTATAAGGGGGGGGAGGACAACACCTTTATTAAAGAGAATGAGAAAAAAATGTATGTGTGGAGGAGGATAACACCTTTATTAAATAGAATAATGAAAAGTTTTGAGGTAATTATTTCCACTGCCTTGCCAAACATTTCGGGAGAGTATTCTTATGACCGTTATAACATTTCCAGACCTTTTAGAAGTGGCATAAGTCTTGCCAGCCCTTTAGGGCGTTAGTTAAAAATCTTTCCAGGTGAGTTTCAATTCGTTATTTTTATATTCTTGTTTTATTTTTCAATTTATCAAATCTTTCTCTTTTCACAATACACAAAAAATATTCGCCGAACTATTCAGATGGTGCTAAAGGCGTGCTAAACCATTTGGACTTTGAAAATATCGGATGAATTTCAACTCGTTATTTCCAAAATTTCCATTCGTGATTTTATCAAATATAATTTTTTTTTTCTGGTTGTTTCGACGAAATATTTTTATAACTGTTATAACATCGCCTGAGAATTTAGAGCTGAAAAAATGCATGGTCATGCGAGTTTCAATTCTTAATTTTTAACATCTTTTTCATTTATTATTTTATTAAAGATCACTTTTTGCATATATCATCGATATCTCCTATACCAGTAGAATTTATTTTTACAAAAAAATATTGCCTTAGCTTAAATAGTTACAAAATGAGTCTGGAAATCTGAAATTAACGAGTCAAATGTCATCATAAATTTATAATAACTATGAATTTATTTTAAACTTTTTTAATGAAATTTAAGTACGAAATAATAATTTTAAAAATTACTGTTTCTTAAAGAAGAAAATAATTAAATAAAAAATGCAAATAACATTTTTTAAAAAACGAACAAATTTTTTAAATTAAACAATTCTGTTCCCTTGCTATAATTAATTGCATAATTATAAACTAATCATTCTGGTTCAACGCCCTTTTTGTTTCTTTCTTATTGTCATCTGCAGAATAAAATTATAATCATCGTTATTATTTGCTTCCTCATTTTTTGTGTGTGTTTTCCTTTGCATTAATTTCTGAAAAGTAAAAAAAAATGGAACAATTTATAAAATATGTTTTTACTTTTACACAACAAAAAATGGTACTTTTTATTATTATTTATGCATTGTTCCTTTCTTGAATTATCAAATAACAATAGTAAAATTATGAATTATGAATTAGAATTCATTCCAGACAGTTAAAAAATAATTTTAATTTCAGTATATATCCATAAACGAGACCATAATTGCTATGTCCTGATCATTTAACTCGGTCTACGTTTATTCATAGCATTGTTAGCATAGCAATCATAGCATTGTTATCTAAAATAATATTAATTCCTTAAGGGATAATGTCTAAAAAGTCAATTAATTTTATAGCAATAACACTCTTGTGAAGTAATCAGCAAAAAATTAGCTTTAATAGAATGGCGAAAATTGGGTTAAAACAGCGTATTATAACATGTTTAGCATGATTTTCACAATTTTTAAGCAGTCTGTCAAAATGATAAAATCAATAAGAATTTTCTCAATAAACAACCAGCAATATATTATCTTTGTTAAAATCATGAATGAGAAACAGAACTAAAATAATAGACTGGAGGTTTGCTAAATTAATGTAATTTTCCTTGGTTTTCTTTAACACCGAACACCATGCATACTGTTATGAACTTGTATTATTACTTACCTGCGCAATGATTCTCCAAGTAAGGAAGATAATTTTACAAATATAATAATGGCTGCCAAATCAATTATCCTTGGCCATGGTGACTAATCTAACAGCAAAAATGAAGGACCTCGAAAATTCGAAAATCTTGGAGATATATCCATTAGGATTCGATCTCTACTTTATTCTAAAACATTCGATGTTTTGTCACGGAAGCATTAAAAAACAGAGAAACAAAATCAGCCGAGTAGAAGAGTCAAGAGACGTGAGTAGTTGAGTTGAGCCCAAGCTAGTAGTAACGAGATCTCTCTTAGCTCTTTATACTGTCATGATTATCTATTACTGATTTTCTATTTGTGTGCTGCTGTTTATAATGAAAAACAGGGCGAAATCGTCAAATTATATTTATAAATCAGCAATACATTGCAAGCATTGTTTTGTGTACTCTTGTCTGTGTTTTGCTACTGTGAATTCACGCTTTCATGTGGGACAAAGAACCTTTTTCCGTTGTTGAGTCTGATAAACCCTTTTCACAGTATGTAAACACGCAGAGGATTTTCGATTTTCCTTAACAGTACCAAACTCCAAGGTCTATATTCAGACAGACTACTACGTTAATCACTTAATGAATGAGAGGCTATCGAGCTTCAACCTCAAAGGCTATCTGACCCTAGAACTTCCGTAATAAAATATTGCCGCATTGAATCGAGGCAGTCGACTTTCCGTGACCGCATGATCATAGCACTGGTATCTTGATCAAGAGATCGTAAGTTCGAATCCCGCTAGAGATAAGGCGATTCACAGTCTATGTAAATATTTAATTCCTTGTTTTTATTTTTTCATTTATTTCATGTTCCATTTATTTCATGACCTTTCTTTAGTTTACCAGACAAGTGTTCTGAACTTTTCTTACTGTCTCCAGAAAAGTATTCTGGAACTTTCCCTGCTTGTATAAAAGCAGATCTGTCAGTCACTGTGTTCTGAGTTCAGAGTTGAGTTAATAAATTGGTTTAGCTCTACTTCTTGTGTGTGTCATTGAGTTCCATACTAAAGTACCTACGTGACAATATTATATGATGCAATGTCAATAGTTCTTTGTCTATATATGCCTCAACTAAAATTGTTGTTCCGCACTTGAATTGAAAAAGAGATGAAATGCTTTTCTTTCTAATCAAGTATGAAAAACTTGTCATTGTCATGTATATAACGAACATCGGGAACTTCAGTGGAATCGGGTTTCAAATCTGTAATCATCAAGTCACGAAACCATGGCGATATTATGATGCCACATCTCTTGTGTGCCAATGAAATACAATATTTTCAATAAATATATATGAAAAGGGAAAATAAAGCCTAAAATTGTAGAATAAATAACATTTTAATACTTTATTCAAGCAGATTTTAGTGTCACACATCTACGTCAAACCTTTATTTAAAATTTGCTTCCTATATATCTTCAATAAAATTATATTCAGTGACTTCATGGGGCTGGACTTACTTTTCATCAACATAATTATACCACTTTAATAAATTCAACCAAACAACGTCTAAAATTTCAAAACAAATAACTTCCGAATTCAGTGGCAGTGCATAAAATAAGTTTCCCTATTTGTAGACATCCACAGCTAAAACAAATAGATGAAATGGAATCAGATTTCACATACAGACTGTGAAAGGCATGAGGAGACTAATTTAGAAAATGGAACAAATGATAAAGAAATGTGAGTAAGAAAATAAGTCAATAATTGCAAATGAGAACTTAAAGATAAGGATTATACAAAATTTGATAAATAATCGGGTCATAAAAAATGCATTACACATAGTGAAACCTACAAAAAATAACGTTTTATTTACCAGAATTAGTGTCTTCACCCACTTGCAACATTTGAACATGCTGAACTTCTATATATACAAGATAAGGAAATAGAGACTTTTATGACATTTTTATTTATTTCATTTTTATTAATTCTCACTGAATTCATTGATCCATGCCTTGAATGGTCTGAATATGAAATTAGATTTCATTCATTTCAACTACTGACGTTTCCATAAAAGAAAAATTATTTTATGATTGTCCTGTATATTCAAACTGATATCTACAAGTAGTTCCTTATTTCCTTTTGAATATGTATAAGGATCATTTTTATGTCCTATCAGAAACTACTTATCGACAAACAGTCATAAATTGCGTTTGAATATGTATAAAGAGCATTTTTTATAAGCTATTGGAATCTATTTATCATCATCAATGTCCTCCTACGTAGCTTGATGAATAGAAAAACAGTCCTACAGAGCACTGAGCAGCGAATATCACTCCACCGCTGTTTGGATCATTACTTTGGGCCATCAAACTAATTTCCTCAGGACCTCGAGGAAGAACTTTTTTGCCTCGACATGATGGATCTCATGCAGTTAAGATGAATTTTTTACGAAAAAATAAACAACGCTCCGAGTAGAAAGCTTTAAATAGACCTAAAATACATTAGACACTTCACTAGAACAATTGTAGCAAATAAAATATTTAGGAAAGAAGGAAACGCTTGTTTTGAAGTTCAAAAGCTCTCTATTAAATTGCTCTTAACCTTTTATCTTATTGTCTCGATAAAGGTTAATCTGAAAAAAAAAGCTAAAAATAAATATATAATGTTCTTTTATGAATTTTTTTTTCCTCTTCTACAGTAATGGCTGCACGATTTCAATATATTTGTGCCTCTGTTTATGTACCATTTCAGTATATAAGTAAATTGAAATCATTTATCATTCTAATGAAAATGCTTTAAATGAATTTACCTGTAAAACCCTTTTCATACAAAATTCATTGCCGTTAGTGTATCGTTTTGCTCTTACTTTGACTCATCCTTATTTATTCCATTGCTTAATTAACAGAGTAAATCAATTCAACTGATTCAAAATTGTTTCCAATATTAAGATGAGATTTACTGAGTAAATCAGTTTGACTCTTTCAATATGAAATTAGATTAGATTCAATAGAAATTAGATTATGGCTGCACGATTTCAATATATTTTTGCCTCTGTTTATGTACCATTTGTGTATATAAGTAAATTGAAATCATTTGTCATTCTAATGTAAATGCTTTAAATGAATTTACCTGTAAAACCCTTTTCATAGAAAATTCATTGCCGTTAGTGTATCGTTTTGCTCTTACTTTGACTCATCCTTATTTATTATATTGCTTAATTAACAGAGTAAATCAATTCAACTGATTCAAAACTATTTCCAATATTAAGATGAGATTTACTGAGTAAATCAATTTGACTCTTTCAAGATTTTATTTAATTTTAGCACTGAATTTACGGAGGAAGTTTATTTGACTCGTTTTAGATTTTATTCAATTTTAGCACTGAATTTACGGAGAAAATCAATTTGAATCATTCAAGATTTTATTCATTGTTAATACTAGATTTAAGTAGTGAATTAGATCGATTCATTCAAGATTTCATTTAATGCTAACTTAGATTTAAGGAATGGATCATTTGGGCTCTTTTAGTGCTACTGTATTTAGACTCATTGGGGATTTTTTAAATTACATAATGAATTATATGTAAATACAGACTGATTCCTCAGCCTACTCTCATTTCTAATCTTCGAATGAGTTATATCTATTTTTACTGTTACGAATCAAGGTGAGTCATTAAATAATTTTATAGATAATAGTTTCAAACACATAAAATTCGTCTTGCTAAAAGATTTTATTATAAAAGTCCAAAAAACAATTGATGCCTGAACTATTAAATTCAGTCTTGCCAATTTATATAATTAGTTGCACGTAAAGTGTAATGCAATAAAAATGTAATTATTTGTTGCTAGAATGTTGTTGTGAAACATAGAAAAAAATTGCTTAGTGCAATAAAAATGCCCGCAGAATGCCTGTGCTTCTAAAACAGAGTTTATGTACTAAAAAATTTTCAATAATGCTTTTTCATGATAAATTTAAAAAATGTTCATGAAACTCCATTTTAATGTGAGAATCAAATTCGCTCATATCAGTCAAAACAGATAAATAATCAAAAGCCTTAAATCCAGTTTTTTAAAAAATCTTTCTAGCGATCTTTATAAAGTTTAATCCTTATAGATTCGAGTCTTCTAATCTCAACATCCATCAAGACATTGTTGTTTTCCTTTCAAGCTCAAATAAAATTATTTTGCATCTTTTTTTTTAACCTACAGGTGTGCTTTTTTTCTGTATATCTGATGAGTAGAATCTTTAATTAGACGGCTCGAGGCCTTCTCAGTTGTAACTAATACGTATCTTGTATTAGAATTAAAAGTGAAATAAAGAGAATTTATAATATGGAATATATTTATGCTGGGATAATAAATACAGTATAATATGTCATATATTATGATGTACGCTATGCATCGCATAGATAATGAATATCGTATATATCATATATCGTGCATGGATGATAAATATCGCATAATATATCACCTATCGCACATATATCCAATAATTAGAATTATACTTTTCTTACATATTCTATGATACAAATTCTAGAAAGAAGAAATGTGCACATACGGTTGATCGAGAAGGTTTATTTCAATAGATTGCAGCGATTAAAATTAAATATTGTCTAATTATTTTAAAACTCCATTTTTTTAAATTTTAAATATTTAAAAAAATGTTTAATATCCTCTTGCATTATAAGCATTTTCATATTCCTAAATTATTGAGAAAATTTATTTATAATTTATCGCATTTTGTATTTTATTTCAAAAAGTAATTAGATTTTAAATAATACTATAAAATTAGAGTCGTGATTTTAACTAATTCTCTAAGGAATTAAATTTTTTAGCAACACTCTCCATATATTTATTTCCACTGTTGAATAAATTTAATAATGTGCATAATTCCGCCTTTACCTCCTTCCTAGAATCCGCTTTCCTCCCTCCCCCGCCCATCATTATTTAACTTAACAGACTGACGTACCGTTTTAAAAATGCCCGAGGTCCAGTTGTGGGTAGGTATCAAAGCTTTGAACTGTAGTCAGATGAAACGGTATTCCTGTTTTTAAATTTGCACGCCACATTGCTTTTAGCAGACACCACGGGGAGATAAGGTGTCCTAGTGATAATATTTCTTCTTCAAGTCTGGGGGGGGGGGGGTTGAAGCAGATTCCACTAACAGTACGTCGTGCATATGGGTACATACTAAATCTGTTATTCAAAAGTCCTGTCTCTGGTAGTGTGGAAGTTTGGAGGGGGAAAAATATCAGCTCGGATGCCATCCTCGTCATCTGCCCAAGATTCAAAATTTCGGGATCTTTTCCCAAACACCCCTTGTATTGCTTCAAAACAATAGGTTAATGTAACTAAATAAATTAAAAACCACGGCATTAATTGCTGCTAAGAAAAATCATTAACCCCTTAACGGCTAGGTCTGTTCTTCATGCAATCATTAAATTATCACTTTTCACTCTTATAAAAGTAAATAATTTCAAAGATGCTATAATTCGATATAAAAGTTAAGTTTAATTCACATACAGCAACTTTGTACAGATTCTTAGTACAAATAGCGATGTTTTTCGTAGCAAAACAGTAGCAAACATTCTCGAAATGAAAAGTATTTTGAAATAAGATAACTAAGGAAACAAAATAACAAATGAGTTAAAAATCTTTTACTAATTAACAAAATTCTACAGTGTAGACTTTTTTAAGAATTAAATTAATCAAGTAAACTATATTATTTATAGTTTATGTAGGTTTGGATCATGTTTCAAAAATTCTTCAGAAATAAGGCTATATTTATCAATTATGAATTTTCAAGAAATACTAGGTTGTTGAAATTATCGAAAGCTATTAAAAATTCATTTTTCATTATAATCTTCCTAGACACGTATAAGATAAATAAAACTTCTTAAACTTATCTAATTTAAAATCTTCCTAAACTTATTGAAAAGATGAATCACTTAACAATGAAAAGTCAAACTAACATTCAATACGGAATTTCAATAAAATCCCACGTAATATTTTCAACACTGCAGCGGAAAATTAAATTTTAGTGATTTCATGCATTCTTACTAGATCTAATCTTCCCAAAATTGAAAAAGTTTTTTTCCACATGGAAATTTAATTCATCTGAAAGCTATACAAGTTATGGAAAGAAACACTGATATAAGTTTTGTGAATGTCTAATTGATTGTCTATTTGTAATTGCAAAAAAAATTACGCCTACCTACGCAAGCCCAACTAAAAGATACTATAGTTAATTAAATTATCTGGAAATGCTTTTTAGAAAACACAAGCCCGTCATATATAGACAGGCATGCTTAAGAAATGACATGTCGCCCACTCATTGTGGTTATTACTGTGCCGCATACAATCATTATCCGTCAGATAAGCTTTGAGAAGGTACACCGGATCGTCCCTTTATCCATCGACTTAATGGAAAAGCCTATTATGTCTTGTTTTTTAGCAATGTGATTCTAGGAAATTGCATCAAAATGACATATGACTTAAGTTGTTGTCACGTCTCTTTAGAGATCAGCAATGGCCGATCTAAAGCTTATCATCTGTCTTCTGATTAAATAGAAGTCGATATCAAAGCTTAAAACAGCAAATTCGTCTGCGAAATGCTTATTTAAACAAACTTAATAGAAATTAATAATGATTCTATAAACATTGATAGTTTTTTTCAAATCACTTTTAATTATTTTATATACGAAGTATACAAAGAAAAAGCATTGCAATGACTGAAAAATTCAGCTTCAAGATTTGATGAAATTCCCCGTTTTACAACTCCTTCGACTCTGTGAATACAGTAATTTAAAAACGCAACAAGCTAAGCGGAGATTTGGCAATGAGGTATTCACATTAAAATTTCAGATTTCTATTAAATTTCGGAAAATACTCATCTGTCTGTCTACCCTACCTATCTATGGAGATTCTATCTGTCTACCCCTCCACGTTATGTGAATAAGATAATTAAAAATTTCAAGGAGACAGGTAGCAAAAATTAGACAATTTTAATTACCGGACTTGTAAATCTAGGTCAAATTTTGAACCAAATCCGCCAAAGGATTGATTCTGTGTTAGGCTGTCTTGTCGAATGTAAAGCTCCCCTATTATTGTCCTTGGAATAGACTCGAATTTGTCTACAAACTTCCTTTTGAAAAGAATTCACCGATGTAAACAGGTCTTCCACCAAAATCAATCGAGTTTTTTAGTAGAAAATATGTGGTAATTTCTATTTCCATTTTGGAGGTGGGGGGGGTAGTCATTTTATCCTGTTGATCGCTTTTGCGCTTAAAGTTTCCACCAACTTTTTAGAGTAGCACTTTTTTCGACAAATTCAAATTAGTTCAGCAACAGAACAGCAAAGAGTTTCTAATTCGTACATGCAGGTAAAGTTCAAAATGAAATGACATTCCCTCACTTAAATGTCTATAAAAAGGTAATATCAAGAGCTTCAACTGGATTCACTTTTTTTGAAACGATCGATCAGATACTTCTGAGCAGAAGAGAAACAACTTAACCTTTTCTCGAACTATTTTAAATAGCAATGACACAATTAAAATCTCAGTGGCATGATACCATTGGTACATTCTTGCATGAACATGTTCAGACATGCAACGATAAGCTGTTTGCAAACGTGACGTCATCAATTCCTTGTCATTTCATCTGAATTCATAATTTTGTTAGATTCGTAATTCCTTTCATTCGTAATTTATTTTCAGCATAGTGTGATAATGATACTCTACTTTAATATTTTCAGAACTTAATTATCAATTAATTCAGAACTTCTAAACTTTTCTTCACTTGCTTATCCCTTGACCACTAATTACTGCTCCGCTTACCCCACCCCACTATGTATAATTACTAACATCTATATGCAGGTACAGTACTAACACTATAACACAGAGACATTTTTATTTTTATTATTTTTTTTGTATAATCACCAAATACACACCATTTTTGCAGTATTTTCAAAAATGGTGTGTATTTGGTGATTTTACTCATTTAATTCAATTTAAAAATATATATGAGCACATTTAATCAGAGGGTTCCCACACTTGCTGAAGAAAAAATTCAAGGAGTTCCAAGAATAATTTTTAAAAATTCAAGGGTCGTTTATTAAATATTTGTACCTAAAAATACAAATAATAAATTGAAATCAAAAATGAATGAAAAATTAAAGCCATTTTGAATTCCATTTGATTATCTTGATTTTTCTTCATGAAACATAATTTGGATTGGAAATGCCAGCCGTTACAACGACTTTTTACCTTTCTCTTATCTTAAATCTATCTGTCTATGTCCATCATTGCATCTTTTCTTCCGTGTACTCTCTGAGAAGATTTCACGTACCTCTAGGAATATGTTTACCAGTGGTTAAGAAACACTAAGTTAATCTATTGATATAAACAAATTTTGGTTACATACTATCAATGAAAATGAAAAAAAAAATATTTCAAAAGTCAATAATATTAAAGATAATGAAGTATAGTATAAATTAAAAACCAGAAAAGTAGCAAAAAGTTAAAATAAGAAAATACACTAATCAGTTCACAAAGAAAAGAGTTTTTTTTTTAAATTATTTTTAATGAAAGTTATTTTCTTTAAATTTACAAATGAGTGAATTATATTTTTATTAACTTTTTAACTATTTATTTATAAGAGAGTGGATAATCCTTAAAACTTTTTCTGTGGTTACATGTCAACCATTATGAACTAAAAAAGAGCATATCTGGTTTCGCAGGAAAGCAGTTTTATTGTTCATATTACGAAGAAAGCTGCGAGCATAATTAAGAGCATCTCAGTGAAAATCGATATAAACGGTATTATTTTGAAAATTGCATAGGAAATATCTCCCGGCTATGCAATAATTGTTTCCTTGTCTTTAAATCAGATGATTGTTCGAAGAGACACCCAGCTGATATCAATAAAAAAAGCTGTTATCCTATTTCCAGAAACTGTTACTGTGCAAAAATTTTTATCAGAAATTAGAATAAAAATGAAGGTTACCTGATGAAGGTCATCCAAATTAGTTAATTGTTAACAATAGGGATAATCATTTGTATTTATTGAAGGGAAAAAAAATCTTCCAAGGATTAATGTGAAAAAATATTTTTTTATATCGAAGCAATGAAGCATATACTCTAGCAATATATTGCAAAGTCTACCTTTTTTCAATGTTTTAGAGGAAAAGAAGTGGTATTCGAAGGAAGTAAAAAAAAAGTTTTCGAAGGGTTTTTTTCTTTCTTTTTTTCCAACAACCTAAAAGTTACGCAGCTATTTCCCAAAATTTAAAAGGTTACAATGGGTCATTTACTTTAAATAAAACACCAGTGTTTGCGAATGGTTTCAAGTTGATAGTCATGAAAGCATATTCCCATTAAATTATTGATTCCTTAAACTTTCTTCCCATGCCATTATAAAAATTTCCGAAAACATTCGATCTCGAAGAAAAAACAAAAGAATATATTTCTTATCTTTACAGCATACAAGAAAGCCAGGCCAACTTTGGTACTCTTACAAAAATATAAATTTTATGCACCAAATTTAAAGAATTCAGCAGACCTTGAAAAGTTCATGAGATAGTAGGAGGAGCGAGCGGAAAGTACGCCAGATTGGTTTCAAAGAGGAATGGTTAGAATAATGCAAGTAATATAATTTTTGTTTTGTAATTTTTTTTTTTTTTTTTTTTTTTGTATTTATTACTTTAAAGTAAGAATATAGGAATTTGAAATTCATTCAATCATAAAATGTAAGAGGTCATCTTATGATAGTTATTGTAATTTTTTTTTAATTTGATGGAAACATTTTAAGAAGGATATTACTTATCCCAACTGAGATTATGGCCGTAAATAAAGTTGGTCCTTTTTCATATACCATAAAAACCTTAGAAGCCGCGATGGCCTGGTGGTAAGGTCTCGGCTAGTGAGTCGTAAAGTTTCAAGCTCGAGATCCGATTCCACCGAAAAACCGTCGTGTAAGGGGGTTTGTTGCACGTTAAATCCATCAGGGCCAAACGTCCTCCCGCTGGTGTGGTGTGAAGAGTGGGGGGGTGCCAGTTCAGGTGTCGTCCTCGTCATCTGACTGCGTTTCAAAATGACGAGGTCCGTCCCAAAATAGCCCTAGTGTTGCTTTACAACGGGACGTTAATATAACTAAACTAAACCACAAAAACATTTGCACATATGCAAGCAAGGTCGCGAATACCTTACATGGCATTAGAGAACGATAGTTGCGAAATATAGATCTTCGACTTGAATCCAGCATTTTTGCTAAATAATGCAAATATATATTTTCTCTTTCCTTTTAATAACTTTTTCGTATACGAATTTCAGAGGAAGTATTGTAATCATCAAAAAATCCGTACTTGAATCTGTGCATTTCAAACCTCCCTGTGTTCGAAAGACACATTTTTGATATTGTGTGTGTATGTGAACACGATACTTAAAACTGCTTTTAGCTAGACTTCTGAAATTTGGTATATGGAATTATAGCCCAATTTGTAGATTTCAATGAAATTTTGAACAAAGTCCATTCATAGGAATTCTACCGATCTGACTGTTTGAGTACAAGTGAAATCGATAGCTATAAAATACAAAAAGCTAAATAAATAAAAAAAGGCAAATAAGTTTAGAAACAAATATAAAAACTTATCAAATCTTGAGTCAAACGATTGACTGTCTGTTGGTATGTACTTTCTCATGTATGTAAACGCAATAACACATAACTGCGATAACAAATCAATGGAATTTAGCGTGATATTTTGTGACTTCACCTCTAGTAATAACACATAACTGTGATAACAAATCAATGGAATTTAGCTTGATATCTTGTGACTACACCTCTAGTAATAACACATAACTGCGATAACAAATCAATGGAATTTAGCGTGACATCGTGTGACTACACCTCTAGTAATAACACATAACTGCGGTAACAAATCAATGGAATTTAGCTTGATATCTTGTGACTACACCTCTAGTAATAACACATAACTGCGATAACAAATCAATGGAATTTAGCGTGATATTTTGTGACTACACCTCTAGTAATAACACATAACTGCGATAACAAATCAACGGAATTTAGCGTGATATTTTGTGACTACACCTCTAGTAATAACACATAACTGCGATAACAAATCAACGGAATTTAGCGGGATATCTTGTGACTACACCTCTAGTTTTGTGTTAAATTTTGGTATTAATCGGCCGGCAAAACGGTGTCCAAAATAATCTTTCTCGCGATATATTCAATAAAAATGCTATATTCATGCCAACGATCTATGTTTCATAACTATCGTTTACCAATGCCGTATCAGGATTCGTGACCTTCACATTCTCCTCAGTCAGACGAAATGAAAATCTATTTCGCTGCTTTTACAACTAACTACACATGCGAGATTCAAGATTTACAGTGAAATTAGAAAACGCAGTTTTGTGCTACGACGTTGATAGTATTATTTATGATTCAGGCAACAAAAATGACGCTGTGATCGGCGGTTACCTTGGAGATTTCGCTAATGAGCTGGGAGACATCACTCTGAATTTTTTATAAAATAAGTTAGGAAAAATACTTTGTGTCTTAAGAAAAAAATGTATTCTTTTTTGTGTGTTGAAGAAGGTTTCTCTTATAAAATTTGTATATCTAAATTTTGCAAAAGACGGAGTAAAGAACTGTATCTATGTTACCAAATCTGGAAAATGTGCCTGTAAAAGACGAGGCTTTATCTTGAATTGCGAGAAAAGTTTGAAATTAAAATTCGAGAGTGTTTTAAAGTGAACAGGTTTTGTTGATGACAAAATTGTCATAGTCAAGAATCCATAAAAATATTAGATTCGCTAAAAGTGTTTATTTGATCAATAAAATAGAAACGAGAAATATAGAAAAATATATAAGTGCATCTTAATGATAAAATATTTTTTAGATGTGGAACAAAAAATAATTTTAAAAAGAACCAAGTTGGAAAAAAATTTAAATTAACATTTAAGCCCGTATAAAAATTTCAACTTAATAAATTTTATGAGAAGAAATAAAAGCAATCAAAAAATAATCCGCTTATTTCTTATTGAATACACTCGTTTAGTCATTTTAGATTTTGTTACAGCATTTTGTTTTTTGCAAAACAATTCAGACTGCAAGGCTGTTCCCTCTCTTTTAAGGTTGTTTGAAATTCCTGGATCGCTATTAAAAACTTTTTGCTTGCTATTCTAAAGTAATTCTGTGATTTAATTCACAATATTTGTCGGAAGTATGCTTTGTTTTTGCACAGAATTTCTCTATCAGAAGTTCACTGTGATATTGAATAATTACCTTTTAAGAAATCCGAAATATTTTTATAGTATTAAAATGCAAGATCAGGAGCAAACTTTAGAACTTTTGCTGCATTGGTATCCCCCTCATTTTCATCCGCCATGCTTTTTGTTTCCTGATTTTCAGTGCTTTCAACCTTTTGCAGAGAATGCTGAATTTCCAGAAACTTTTGGATAATTTGTATTACTTATCTTTATCACTTTCTGATAAATTCTACTTTAAAGATTATTTTGCAATTATAATCTAAATCAGAAAAATGATCCACAATTTCTGCACCATTTTCGGATATTAAAACCATTTTCTTAGTTTGCTCCATTGATATATGAATTAATCTCGGAAATTGCAGATGATAACAAAAGTGATAAAAGTCCTTCTTCTCGTTGGAAGAGTAAATAGCTTTTTTATAAGGAAGGGGAGGGGGTATCTTCCTATCCGAAGTGATAGGAGGAAACAACTCAACTTTACTTTTAGGAAAAGCAGGAGAAGGAGACAATTCAATTCAGAATCGCTAGGAGGGTGGAGTTAATACTACTGTCATTCTCGCTCATTACGCACTCTTTTTGAGCTACTTAGGCAATTTCAATTTTACATTCTCGTTTACGAAGTATAGAGTAATTATTTTAATCGTCAAAAGATATGAACTCGAGATTTTAAGGAATCTCCACGTTTAAGACTTCCCTGACAGACACTTTTTAAAATGTCCGTCTGTCTGTCTATGACAAAAATAACACGAAAACTCTTTAAGCTAGGAAGATGAAATTTTGTAAACTGTTTTCACTCTTAATTTGTAGAATTTTGTCAAATTTTGAGCAAACTCCATGCAGAGAAAGTGGGTCTGTCCGATTGTTCCAATGTAAATTAACACGTTAACTACAAAACGAAGAGAGCTAGATAGATAAGATTCAGTACGCATATTTAACATCTATTGTATAGATACCTGTCATATTTTGAACCAAATTCTATATGAGATTGACAGTCTTGTGGTTTGTACTTTTAGAAATATATGAATGCGATAGCTCAAATACGCAATGGCTTCAATATATCAAATTTGGTAGGTGATTGTGTGACTACAAGTGTAGTTTTGAGTCGCATTTTCGTTTCAATCGGTTGTGAGACGCGTCTAAAATTCAATTTTCAGACACTATTAGTCTTATGCTAGAGAGTAATTGCCAAAATAATCGCACGATAAATTCGGTAAAAATTCTTGCCAAAGGGTAATGTTTTATGATTATTGTACGCCAAAGCCATGCAAGACGTCTCTCTGAGAAGTATACGAGAGAGTTTTTGGGTGATAACTCCCGTTGATTTTCCCACAAAAAATGCTCGTTTAGCGCTTGAAACATGAAAAATGGTGTCATAATGTTTTAGCACGTACAGCATTTACGATTTCTAGGCTTCAACTCAAAAACATGGCATATTACATAGATTAAATTCAGGACATGATTTTGATACTAATATTGCACATCTATGAAATTTTAAACCAAATAAATTAAAAGGAGGGCATCCTAAACGCATATTGACTATTTTTCATTATACTACAAAGCATATAATGCATCAAATTGTAGAACTATGCTAATATTTCAAGGGCAGAATACTCACACTGGTTTAAATATAATATTCTTGCAGTTTATGAAATGGATTTACCGTTGTTTGAAAGTAATAAGGACACAGAAGAAAGGAAGCATTTAGATGGATTCTTTGATCCTATTAGTACAAAAATCCAATAATATTGTTACTATATTTCCACAATATTTTAAGGCATTTAGAATGTCAAACATCATGGGGAAATGCAATATGTTGTGCTGCTACGATACGTCACCATTTTTTAGTGTCAGACAGGAAAATTATTAGAGAGGTATACAAAGCATTTTATGTTTTCTATATTATAGACTGATTCTAGACATCGTCTCCTCACTTGATTGCAAGAGTATTAAGGAAGAATTAATACTAGTTTAAATTTTAATCTTTACAATATTAAAAATATTGACAAAAGAATCAATGGGACAGCGAAGTGATTAATCTACTAAATACTTTATTATCCACTCTATGTAAACTGACACACTACACATCATACATTCCGCATTAACTTATATACTATATGCAGCAGCAGAAAATAGTGATATTAATGAATTGGACAAAAATCACTAGGAAAAATCATGGGAAGCTTATTTTATCAGTGAATTAATTTAATTGATGAATGCACTCAAGAGGTATGTATCTACAGTTTTTATTAACTGTTTTTGATACAAAATATGCCTACTCTTTATAGGATATAAATATGCCTTAACTTTTTTACTCTTTCTATTTACTTATAAAAAAAATATAAAAAAAATTTTGTTTCTTTAACACCACAGTTGCATATGTATTAATTTAAGTTTAGTTTAGTTACTTATATTAACGTCCCGTTTTTTAAGGAAACACTTGGGATATTTTGAACCTCGATCAAATGACGAGGATGACACCGGAGCCTTAAATAATATCCATAATGTGAGTATTAATGCAATGAACATGTATGTGAACTGTTTGGTTAATGCTAAAATATAGGTTCATGCTTTTAGCTTCAGATAAAATAAAGACATATCTCGACTTTTGATAAGAAATTTCATCTTTGAATACCTTCAGGGGTTCAAATAATCAAAAATAAATCGAACATACTAAATGAATTTACAAATGAAATAAAAAAGATAAAAGGCAAAAACAGATTCAATAGAAGGCAATTCGTGATTCAATGGAGGAATTTGCGAAATCGTGAAATCATTGCTCACACACTCAATCATTTCTGTATGAAAGTAAAATGCTCTATAATTTGTCTATTTGATTGTATGTGGATCTTATTTCCAACGTCAGATACAATCAAGATGCTGCTCTTCTTTTAATAAGAGATATCATTTTTGAAGGCCGCTAATGGCACCAAATAAGCAAAACTAAATCAAAATCTTTAAATAAAAGTCAAAATGCTGTAAAAAAAAAAAAAAAGAACTGCATTGTCAAAAGTAGATTCAAAAGACGGCAATTCGCGATTCAACAGAGGAATTCGTGAAATCACAGTAGACTGTACATATTCAATTATTTCTCTATGGAAATATAATGCTTTGCTAAAAAAAAAGAAGAAAAATTAATTAAATTTATCTCCTGATGAATCCCGCTTTTTATTTTTTCTAAAACGATGTAGACAAAATAGAGAAATAAAGTGTGAGGTAAGGTGGTGGTATCGGAGGGCAGGCTTTTTATATAAATAACTATATAAAATATTGTAATATTTATAATTAATTGATCTTATATTATAAACTAAATTCCTAAAGGAATTTTATAATATTCAAAGGTTAAAATATTCAAAAGAGAGATCAATAGTGATAATGAACTTCCATTTTGTGCCAATAGATGGTCCTACTGCTTGTAGCTTTTTAAAACAATGCGTCGGCGAATAAACGTCGAAGCACAGTTTTTTCCAATATACAATTAATCAAGAAAAAAATTCAATTTACAAAATATGCTCTGATACAAAAATGATGCAACATTTAAATGAAGGAATAAGGTTTTGACTCGTTTTATTCAAAAATACCTGAAAGATTTTGGTATTTCCTGTTTATGAAAAACATTCGAAGTTCCATAATAATATATATTGCAGGATAAAGAAATTATGGCTAAGCTGAAAACTGAAAATCAGGATATGTTTTATATTATTTTTAATACGCTCTTGTATTCTCAAACGCTTGGGGAAGTCTAAATGTATTGATAAAATTATTTTTCCCTCATACATGTGCATTAACGACGATAAATACTCAAAAAGTCAGAGAAATTTCTAAAATATAATTAATAATTTGCATTAGAAATGAAAGCTATGACTCTTTTAGGCATATTTAATTAAAAAGAAACTTGTTTAAATAAATCAGCGCATAAAAATATCATTATTATATTAAGCCTTGCAATAATTTAAAAGAAATATGAAATAAAAGTTTTTTCTGAAATTTTATTTTCTAATTAATTTTTTTATTGCACACAAATGTAGTATTAGATTTCTGAGTTAAACATTGACTGCAATCAATAAAATATTGTTTTGTTTTTTTATTCAGAAGCTTTATATTCTATACTTCACTCATATTTAATCCATGAAATATGTAGTGGATGTTGCAATGTAAATTCAACGAATTAGAATAAAATGTGGCATATAAACTGTTCGCTTCGATGTTTTGTTGCTCAAAACTTTTTTCAAAAGTAACATAGAATTATGAGTATGTATTGCTCACCTAGAATTGGAATATATTTTTTTTTCCCCTATATCTTATTCTGTCTGAATAGTATTATAAACGAGAGACGAACCCTTAAATCTATAATTATCCTTAACTGATATTAAAGTATTGTAGCTTCAGCAAATTCTAAATGAATGCACTCTAAATATCCACTTCATAAATATAGGATTTTACATAATAATAATTTTGATAACACATCTTTTTATCAAATACAAGTTTATTTCACCATGTAAAGACGACTCAATTTTTAATACAGGATTTAGTGAGTTTAATTACATTAACGTCCCGCTTTAAAGCAATGCTAGGATTATTTTGGGATGGACCACGTAATTTCGAGCAGCGGTCAGATGATGAGGACGGCGCCTGGGCTGGCACCCCCCTCTTCAAGCTTCTGCATCGCGCCGGCGCGATGGCATATGGCTCCGACGGATTTAGCGTGCACCAGGCTCGCTTACACGGCAGTTCTTCTGTGGAATCGGGTCTGAAGCTTTCCTGTTCCGCAGCCAGGAGCTTACCATCAGGCAACAGCGGCGCCTTTTTAGTACAGGGAACTTACCCTAGTAGCACAAGATAATGTACGTTATCTTGTACGTTACATTGTTGTTCGGCATTTTATGCTAATGGCCGATTATTCGCGAAATTAAATGGCACGGAAACCTGCGATGTCCCTATTCCACGAGTAATCCGCAAAGTGACAGGAAAAGGACACAACTCGACAAAAAAATACTTTTAAACGAGTTTTGGGGTCTACACATATAAACATGACTAAGTTGTAGATTTCTATACTTGCAAGTTTATTGGTTTTCTTTTTCTTATTTTCTCATGCGCGATGTATGCATACAATTTCTTACGCACGAAGTATATACTCCATATATTATTGTAACTGTCAAAATATTTGGAGCTCGAGATTTGCACATTCCAGATACCCCCCACCCCACCCCCGATCGGAAAACAAATTTTTGGAATTTTATTTGTCTGTGAACAAGACAACTCAAATGTAATTTGGATTAGACGGATAAAATTTGGCATCTACTTTCTACTCCAAATTTGTAGATTTCCATGAAGTTTTGAACGAAATCCATTCAGTAGAAACCTGTCTCTATTGACCATCTGTCTGTACTTTCAAAAAACATAAACTCGATCATACAAATACGTAGTAACTTACATAAATGAAATTAGGTATATTATTCTATTACTAATTATTCTATTATTCTATTAAATTAGGTATATTATTCCCCGTGATCTAGGCGTCCCGGGTTCGAGTCCCGGTTTGGGCATGGTTGTTCTTCTGTTGTTCTATCTGTGAGATGTGTGAATGTGCCCTACTGTAAAAAGGGGTTGTGCAAGCGAATGAGTGATGCGTGAGTAGCAAAGTCGTACTCTTGGCCCTAGTTGGCGCTGCTATAAAAAATAAGAGACGTCCCCCTCGGGCTTAAATCGCTGTCTTCGTAACAGCGGGCTTGTCAGTGGCAAGTGCCATAAGAAACAAATAAACATTCATTACAATTTTATTTCTTTGTCGAATTCCGGTTTGATTCCATCGGGAAAAAAAGCGTCCAAAATGCATATTCAGTTTTCTGATACTCGATTAATCGCCAATAAAATTGCCAAAAAAATCCCACACTAATACGCGAATTCATAGCTATTGCTCATCATTGGCATACGTTAAGAACACCCAAGTATATTTATTAGAGAATACGCGAGAAAGTTTGAAAGTGATCACTTCCGCTGATTTACAAAAAAAAAAAAAAATCGTTTTTTTTTTTTTGTGTGTGTGTGTGTGTGTGGGTATGTTGAAACATGTTTTTTTTGTTGTTGTTGTTGTTTGTTTGTTTTTTAACAACATTTGGGATTAATAACTGTTGATAATCGCAAGCTTACTGTAATGAATCCTAATTGTTGCTTAAAATATATTTTTGAAGCGTTAATACATCTTTTTTTATGATAGATAATTTTTTATGATAGATAAATTTTATGATTTTAGGAGATATGATCCGCACGAAAAGTTTCAGCACCAATTTTGACACGTTCGAATCTCATTGGTGTTAATCCATGCTCGCTTGATATATGTAAAATGCTTTTCTTCAATTCAGTTTTATAAATACCTCGTACATCTTACAGAAAGAAAAAGGATGAAACATCACACAAAATTACGAAATATCACACAAAGGAATGAAAAATCACACAAAAGGACGAGATATCACTCAAAAGAATGAAACATCATGCATGCAATCTTAAAGTCTCCACGATTATCACAAAAATGTGACGTCATATCAAATGAATCCATCAGCGTTTAAAATGCATGAAGTAATATGAACTAGAAACATTCATATTCAAACGTTGCATTTCTACACCGCTGACTTCCCAAAATATATATTATGATGCATATCTAATGTATGTCTAATCTTCGCCATTTGCTGTATTTGCCAAATGGACAGTTTATCCCTTTAATCATAGAAGAGGATATAACAGCATTTCATTTCAAACTTAAGAATATGCTACATTTCCAAAGTTGGTACATTTTTTTTAATATACAGGTGAATTCTGTATAAGTATTCTAAATAAAATCTAATCAGTAACGAACGAACTCCACTTTAAGTTAGGCTTGCATTCATTTTTAATGGGTCCTGAGCATTAACACGATAAATTCCGTGTTTCAGTTCGAATACAGCAGTAGCCATTGAAATTGTTCTACTTACATTGATATGAATATGGAATTCTAAATTTTAATTGAATAAGTAATACTGTTTAAAAGAAGATAATTTTGATCGGTTTGCTAACAGCAAAACTTGATTAAAACATTTTACTGCTACTTTACTGCTTTTACTGCTTGACTTTAGCTACTGCTTTTACTGCTTGACTTTAGCTACTGCTTTTACTGCTTGACTTTAGCTACTGCTTTTACTGCTTGACTTTAGCTACTGCTTTTACTGCTTGACTTTAGCTACTGCTTTATCTTGTAACTGATTTCTTCATCCTCTTGTATACAAAACAAAGTCAACAATTTAATTGGACAGGTTTGTCCAAATCTGGCCCTTAGTCAATAAACCACAACTAATATACACTTGCTCGTGTATAAAAATAAGTTGAAATCTAAGATGAGGTATTTTCATTGGTCACTACTATTAAGTTCTTTAAAATGCAAGTCAGAGTGTAAATATTAAATTGTCCTAAAACTGTTCGTTAATTAACATATTTTTACTTTTTTTTAATTTCTGAACCTAGAATATTAAACCTTATTATTAAACCCGATTTGAAAATTCTTGTTTCAAAAGTTTCGACCAATAATTTTCATAAAACATTTCTTTCGGTTCCGATTCATCTTAAAAGTAGCAAAAAGTATTTCAAACTGTATTTACAAAATAAAAAAAAGCTTACTTGTCTATTTGCATCATATAAAATAATAATTTTCATTATTTTTCAATATTATCTTTTTTTAATGATGACACAGTTTTAAACCGAGGCATCATTGCTTAATTTTACAGTCTACTTTTAGCAGTTTGAATTTTGTTTCAAATTTTTTTTGTTTAACAGTTTGAATTTTGTTTCAAAATATGAATTTTTATATGCTATCTAACTGTTTATAATAAGAATCCAGTTCTCTCATTTATCAAGTTTAAAGAAAGGGAGCTTAAATCCTCGCCAAATGAACAC
Source organism: Argiope bruennichi (assembly GCF_947563725.1). Taxonomy (NCBI): domain Eukaryota; kingdom Metazoa; phylum Arthropoda; class Arachnida; order Araneae; family Araneidae; genus Argiope; species Argiope bruennichi. The sequence goes on from NC_079162.1 coordinate 56,782,191, forward strand.
ATTTCAAAATTGTTTGTTCAATCCCAGATTCGTTCTCTTACAACTTCAAAATATGTTATTCTAACCAAAATGGAAAATGTGAAGTTATCGCATGATGCATTTAATTGAATTTGCTTTATTTATGAAGATATTATCCAATGGTGACTGACTGAATTTCTAACTGAATATCATGAAATACAAACAAACTATGAAGCCTCTATTAGTTTTTATTCATTTTATTGCACAAGAAATTATTACATAAACTATTCTAGATACAGGAATATTATTACTAAATTTTGGAATATAAATTCCTTTAACAAATCAATTTAGACTATCATGTTTAATTGTAGAACATTAAGTTAGAATTTAAAAGTTGGAAATAGAATTTTCAACATATATTTATTTAATTTTTTACGTCTCGTGCATGCTATTAAAAGCTGAAGTAAAATGTGCAAAACGTTTTTAATATTGGTCAGTGCCTTTTAATCAATCCACAAGTTAGTCGGTTAAATATGAAATGAGTTAAATTTTTTAAATAAATGCAAAGGAGAGTTGCTTAACAATGTAAAAAAAAAATGTGAGTAATTCTTTCTGAAAATATTTAAAAACTTTTCAAAAGAATTGCTCGCATTTTTTACAAGAAAATCATCATCACTTTTAAAAAGATATTCATCATCCTTTTAGCACAAAAAGTAGAATGTAATGAAAAATGAGAAAGAAGAAATATAATTGCTACAAAGTCAGGCTTGAGCGGATGGAGGGGGGGGGGGGGGTAAAGATGCAAACGCAAATAGTTTTCATGCATTTTTTTTTTTTAATTATAATGCCAGAAGTAGACGGGTGAAACGGTTGGGGGGAACTGGAAATGCAAAGACATATTTGCAAATTAAATGAAACTCTTTATTCGATAACTGCTAAAAAGGGAAAAGTATAATTAAAAGAGGAGGTTTATACTAAGCCGAAACTTACAATTTTGTCCTTTAATTTAAATATTCACTTGACATATTGACCGAAAAGAGGAGCCGAAGATATTAACTTTTATGTAACGATTATTTGGTGTAACTTCTGTTTTGTAGAAAGGAATCAGTTTATCAAAATTTCAGGATGCAATAAATAATTTTATTTTACTTCTTAATTTACTTTTAAATACCTACAATAGATGGCAGCACAATTCAGATTAGTTTTGCTACTGCAACTGGAGCAATTTTTTGGATTTGAAATTCAACGCTCGCATGCTTATTTATCATAGAAAAAATTATAGTACAGAAGTAGAATGCCTGTATTATTTTTAAAGAGAAAAGTTTATTCAGTGGCGTGCCACCCTTCCTGGTCAAGAGAATTGCTTTTAGCCCAGTGAATGTTGATCAAAACCAGAAAGTACTTTTAATGTATTTTTGAATATTTGCAATAGATGGCAGCACGCTTTAAACCACGTAGGTTAATTCGTGCTAAAGAATACTATTTCAGACATTTTTTTCCCCTTCTAATGATTTTTTTTTTACATTAATTTTCTCGATTTCTCTCCGAATGATTTCAGTTAAACTCATAGAACACAGAAATCTTAGGTTTCAATATAAAAAAAAGGCACATTCAAAATTTGTCATTGATTATTTTATGATACACTTGAAACAATAATCCTGGTAGACCATCCAAGTTTTTTCTGACATGGAAAATGTTTGTTTCTAACATAGAAATCAGAAGAAAAAAAATGAAAAAAAAAACATTAAATTCGGCAAAAAAAATGTTTGGTTGTGATTTTTGATCCGCCACTGTGGATTGAAGTTGTAATGGAAATTTAGAGAAATTTTCATGGTTCTCTCTTCATGTAGAGCAACTAATGCTCTAATTTTCAACTATTTATAAATTATAAATAATTTAAATAGTATTTATATATATATATATATATATATATATATATGCTCGAATTTGGAATGAAGATTGCTTTTATATAATGTTAGTAGGTATAATTCTATTGAAATTCAGTGTTTTACACATTGAAATTCAGATTGATTGACATTTTCAAAAATGAATATTAGACAACGTAAAAATCGCGTATGAATTATTTCATGCAATTTCATAGGCTAGATTATTATAATGTTTTAAATTAACCGCTTACCCCACCAATATTTTTGAAAAAAATTGGAAAAATTCATCATATTTTTTATTCTATTTTTAAATATAAGAAATTGAAAAAAAAAATTTATAGATTTTAAGTAAAATTTTTATTTTTTTACAAGTGTGAAAGCTTATAGATTTTTCATCAGTTTACTCTCCCGAATCATCTCGGCAAATGAAATTGTTAGTTCACTATATTCACAGCCCATTTCTTCATTATTATTGTCTTAAAAACTACCTGAACCGGTTTCTCTTTCATATGCAATCTTCATTTTTTCTCTTTCTTTTTCAACATAACTGTTCTTACTTATCCAGAAGTCGCAATGCATACTACCGAGCAAATACATACCTGTCTTTCCATTTAACAGCGAAGCTCTCCAATAAAACTAAAAAACACTGCAGTAATACAGAATGTTTTCTTTCTTTTTAAGTTTTAGACCGATTAAAAATGTAATAATTACTCGGTAAATCGGTAATACAAATACATAATAAGAAATTCTGTTTCGCCCGTGTTTTCTCGGGATAGCAATTAACTGCAGTTTATACAAGCCCGAGATAACTCGGGATAATCAGGAAAGGGGTTAATATAATATAGCTTTGAATCTAAAAGGCGATACGCTCCATTAGAAACGAACAATTTGAACTATTCGCAAAGGCGAAATCTAAATAGCAATTAAAAACAGAAAACTTTAGAGAGATGACAACTGTGGTGTAATAACTAAGGTGTGACAGGCAAGGCATGTGCGCAAAACTGAGAAATCGGTATTTAAGAGAGAAATACTTTTTTCTTTTACTCTTCTTCTTCAGATTCTTAAAAATTAAGCGATTCCCAGCTAAGTGAGGGATAATATAAAAAATGTAGTAGTTTTTACAACCCGAGGACGAAATCAAGCTAAGTTTCTCAGAACAAAATAACAAATAGGTATTTTTAGTTTAATTATTTTAATAACCATTTGTACCATATATCCTTTCAATGACTAAAACTTTTTATACAGAATGTGTTTGATCCATTCTGACAAACGAAGGAAGGTGATAGAAGAGCCCATGGGGATCATAATGTGACTTATTGTAGGCTCATTCGAAATTCGATGGCATGGACACGTTTTTGATAAATTTGACAAATTGCAACTCGCCTTTATGAAGTTCAGAACTAAAAATTTTAGCGACTCTTCAATTTTGAATTTTGCCGACATTTCAGCGCTTATTACTCGGTTTTAAATTTATGTATTTTCATGGATATTCATCTTAAAGAATTTTAGCAGTACTCACTTTGCGTGGAGAACTGCCTCAAAATTTATTTTTTAATTTGGACTTACAATGATTTTGCTCAAAATCTTGATTATCTGCCATCACTTGCCACAGTTAGAGATGGGACAGGATTGCTGTAGGGTTTTATGATCCCCATGGGCTCTTTTGTCATCTTTCTTTGTTTATCAGAATTAATCAAACTCGCTCTGTATAAATCAGACAAATCTTTTTAGGCAGTGCAGGTTATGAATATTGATTTTTTTTCTTCTTGTGGGTGTTTTTAAGAGTAAATGGTCATTTATATTTCAGAATGCTGTTTGGCATGTGAAGTATTTTTATGTAAATGAATGATTCAGCTGGTAGCTACGACGAATTTTGTTTTTCCATCTAACTAAGATAAATTCACCTGATATATATATCCGTACAGTTTCTACAAAGAATTTCTCTGAAATGTTTCAAAGAAAGTTCCTGGATTTCTGTTTTAGTACACTTTACACAATTATCTTTAATACCCAAGGTATCTAAATCCCAGAGATCTGTAATCTTTGCGTTATGTACATGTAACGATATTTGTGGATGCGTCTTTTGTATCAGCTTTACCCATTGCTGTACAACGTAAAAGTATTTGAACAGCAACCAAACCTCCTGAACAATGCTTTATGTTTCCCGTTAACAATTTACCAGCTTCAACTGCTCCAATGAGAAAATTGATTTCACCAGGATTTTTTTCATATAGGCAAGATCTCTCATTTATCGCCGCATCAATTATCAAGATAACCAAGTTCTTTAATTGATTCAAGTAATGATCATCATTCATTTTAGGTAAAGAAGCGCAAATTTTCTTTTCGTCTAAAACTTCTAATTGGTTCAAGCGATGAACATCATTCATTTTAGGTAAAGAAACGTAAATTTTCTTTTCATTTAAAACTTCTAATTGGTTCAAGCGATGATCATCATTCATTTTAGGTAAACAAGCGCACATTTTCTTTTCATCTAAAACTTCTAACTCACAATCATAGCTCCCATTTACATTTGACAAGTTAATGCGGTACTTTTGATGCCTGTTGCATGTTTAATTCCACTGAATAAACCATGATTCACGGATTCTTTTCCCAATCCCCTTAATCTCAGATTTTTCGCTGTAAATTTAGTAATATAGGATTATTGACTACCCATGCCTACAATTATCCTAGTTAAGTGTTTGAAGTTCTTTTCTTTAATGTAAACAATGAAGGTTTGAAGATTGACTTTTCGTGAAAATATCTACAATTAAAGTGCTTGAAGTTCTTTTCATTAATGCAAACAATTAAAATTTGGAGATCGACTTCTCGTGAAAATATCTACAATTACTCTAATTAAGTGTTTGAAGTTCTTTTTTTTTAATGTAAACATTACGGTTTGAAGAAAAATATCTACAATTACCCTAATTAAGTGTTTGAAGTTCTTTTTTTTTATGTAGACAATTAAGGCTTGAAGGACTTCTCGTTAACAACAATTATTTGAAAGTGTAGCATTTTCGGTAACTCCTTTTGATTCCAGCTGTTCTCTGTTGAGATTTTCGTTTTCTTCGTAACACATTATATCTCAATATCTTCTACCGCATGTTGTACATTTAACTTTTGATCTACAAAAACAGCTTAAATGCCTAGGCTTTATACAACGAAAACAGGAATCATTTTCAGTCAGCATATATTTTTTTCTTTTCAAGTGACAAGCCTCTCCTCATATGCGCAAATTATGCTTGAATGAGACGCTTCACAATAGAAAAGACATAACTTTGGTTCTGAAGTGGCACCATGAACGCATAACTCACTAGCAGTTGGATTTCTTATTCGATCGCGTTTCTTAGTTTATTTTTCCTGTGCCATCTGGAAGTACTAACGTTAAATGGCGGAGATACTTGAGCGTTATTCTCGCAAATGAAATAAAGTTCTTTTTTTTTTTTCTTTCGTGATCATTTGATTTTGTAGAAAATCAGTGAAATCACTAATACAATGATCCTCTCTAAATTCTTCATATAAATTCAAATATTAAATCGCTTGTGAAGGATTTTAAATGTACAGGCGATAATAAAGTGCTCTATGTATCTGATTTAATTCTTAATGACTCTTAGCTTCTAATATCTAACTAAATTTTATCGAATAACTGCCGAAAACTTTTTACATAGCTAGAACGTTTAAGTGGGGGAATTTCTAATAACTGATTCATATGAATATTTGGCAAAATTTCTTTTCTGCCGAATCTCTGTTCTAACAGCTTTGTCATAGTTTTTGGTAGAAATAGAAAAACTTTCTATTGTTTCCAAGGATGCTCCAGATTTCAGTTATATTAATGTCCCATTTTAAATTAATACTAGGGCTATTTTGGGACGGACCTCCTAATTTTGAGCCGCGGTTAGATGACAAGTATGACACCTGAACTGGCAACCCCTCTCAAAACTTTCGCATTACACCAGCTGGAGGATGTTTTGCCCTGAAGGATTTTGCGTACAGCAGACCGATTTACGCAACAGTTTTTAGTGGAATTGGGTCTCAAACCTGAAACCCTCCGGTTCTGAAACCGAGACTTTATCACCAGGTTGATGGGGCCCAAGCAGTTCTAGCTAAATGGATTTCAGATAACTGAACACTAATTTCATCTAAAGATTTATTTTTATGTATTGGCGTTTTAAAGGAGTTCCAGAATGTTAGCCATTCACTTAAAATTTCAGAAAATTCGGGAATTGTAATGTTAGGTAATTTAACATTTAGTGATGGAAATGTGGTATCCGATTCATGCGTAGAACGGTTGGAGGGGGGGGGGGGAGGTTTGTGAATACTCTCATTTTGATTCAAATGTTTTAAACATTTCTTTGCTATGTGTTATGATCTTTTCACGATATTCTTCAGCAATCTCTAATTCTTTATCTATTTTCTTGGGATCTAATACCTTTTATAAATCCGAATACGCCATCTTAAGAGACTGGAATTCGATTTGTTCTATATACAGTTCACTTTCACTTCCTTTGGTTTTCTGAATTTCAGAATCAATCTTAGTAATAAGTTTAGTAACTGAAGTTCTTAACGTTGCATGTTTTCTTTTCAATAAATGAAAATGTTCACAGTACTCATGAGCCATTTTCAATGCAGGTAGCAGTAATATCAACAATATCAAAATTCAATATGTCTATTATACAGGGTGTTGCTAAATTTGGCGAACAAATTCAGAAAGATGACAGTAGACATCAAAAGGATAAAAAATCACCATACAACATAGGGTCCCAAATGACGTTTAATAGGTGAAAATCGCAAAAATATAAGGTGTCCAAGAATTGTTGGAAACTGAAAAAAAATTGATAAAAAAGTAACAAATGATGTTTCAACATCGAATTTTTTTAAACTGAAAGCATATTCTTAAAAGTTTGTTTTCCATGTAGGTAATATGCCGATTTGACGATACGGGGGGGGGGTCTTAAATTACTGAAAACGAAAAAGTAGTTTGTAACCCTCATCTGCAAAAATATTAAAATTTGAAGGAAAATAAAAGCATAAAAATGTAAGGAATTTTACACTCGTTAATTTAAGCATATATTGTGAAAATTGAAAAGTTTTTGAGATTTTCAAAAAAAAACTAAAATGGGCACCAGAAAACACGAATTAGCGTCTGCTGATGGGTAGTAACATAACCCTGTTTCTAGAGACATACTTGTATAAAATGGCACTCAGGGCAAATATTAAAACAGCGCCCCCACTTTAAATGAAACAAATTACAATCCACAAAATCCGTTCAGAACTATTCAGTATATTAGTATTTAATTTCATTTTCCTGAAAGTTTATGCCAGGGAGAAAGCACTATGATTAAAATTGTAATGAAACCTGAGTAATAATATTTAAATCATAAAAAACAACCACTAATCAAAAAAATTATCAATATTTAAACTAAATTTTGTTGCATAAACAAAATAAAAATGTGATGCAGGTTTACCAATGATTATCTTAATGATTTATATTTAAAGAAGTTAAGCAGGATGGCTTAAAAAATACTAGACTTAATTAAAATTATTTATCATTCGGACCAAACATGAAGTTAATTCCAATTACAATAATTTCATAATGCATAGTTAATTATAAAATACATATTTATGCTAAATTACAATTGAATAAATTACTGCAAGTGTTTTCATTCTGAAAACATGCAACATTACAATCTTATAAAATGCTCAAATGCATTTATCTAGAAAATAAAGTAACTAAAAATAAAATAAAAAACCCAGTCCGAACATTAAGACTTTCTTTCATTTTCTTTATCAATGTTCTATGTGCAGTTATGTATAAAGTGTTGATGCATATTTTAAATTCAATATTATTTTTTAATCCAGAACGTGTTCAGCATTATTTGATTGAGTCAATTCATAAATAGATTTTTTTTCTTTTCAGCTAACTAATAATAAAACAACCCTACTTCCCGGAACGGCAGAAAAAAAAGGTAGGCCAGTTTTTGATATTATATTTTTTGAATTATATGCCTTCTGATTCTGATTAAATAAGAATCTAAATTCTTAACCCTGAGACGTCTTAAGGATCGTCACTGGCCACAGTATAAGCCTTCCCGTGGGAAGCACATCGCGTCATCGGTAACAGATAGTCGAGCTCACACCATTTCTGTACTCACCAGGATGGCTAGAACCAACCACCAAACCGGTAGCTTCTAATCCTCAGATATGAGGATTAGAAGCTACCGGTCCTCATATCCCCAGTGGGAGATAGACACCAAAAGAATACCCAGAAAAGGACGTACTTTTTCGAATATTTCTAAATTGAAATCGCTGGTAACAAGAAGAATTTCACCGAAGTAGAAATCAATTGTAAAATCTTTAAATATATATGTAATTACAATAAATAAAATAATGAAGATTTACAACTTAAAAAAGCTAAAAAAAGAAAAATACAACGTTCATCAATTTTTGCTGAGGCAAATGGCTCAACGCAGAGCAGTTTTTAGAACCGAGCGTGAAAACTATTTAGAAATAAATAAATGGAAATATTTTGTGACTCCTGATGAAGCATGGGTTTCCAAATGGGTTGGGCTACAACAAAAATCAAAAATATGTATGTTTATTATCGAAAGCGAAGAAAAACAAATGTACAAATCTGGGTCTTTCAAGCTACAAATCGTGCATAGAAAAGCACTACTGCATTCCTCGAAAAAATTAAAAACTGATACAGATACTGCATGTATACTTTATTAACATATTTCTGCGAAGTTCCCTTATGTTTCACCTAATGACTATTATTCCTTTGGTCTGTTAAAAAGAGCTCTTTCCCTTCACGATTGACAGACTCTGAAAAAGGAATGGAATGAAATCAGTACCTCTGAAAATTTTACGCAAAGCCCTTCTATCATAGAAATCGCAATGCATAGTAAAAAAAAAAAAAAAAGGGGGGGGGGCTACCAAATTGAACATTTTAAAAAATAGTCTTTACATTTTAATCATTAATTAAATGGTTCCAAAATCGAACTAAAAAGGCATAAATACCCACAGGCATACCACGGTTAATAATATATGTGCTCTTTTTATTGCTTCTAGAAGTAAAACATATAATTGGATAACATTATTTTTTTTTTCAAAAAAAATTTATTTGGGACTTCTTGCAACTTGGGTGGGCTTTTTTTAATAATTGAAAACAAGACAAATGAAAATGATTCACCATCTACAATTACGTCTAAGAATGATAATATCACTAAGAAACATCAAACGATAAAGAATAAAAATATTACCTATGCTTCATATTTATTATGGTTTATTCAAAGTTGGATCTGAAAATTGTGAAAACGGACACTTTTATTTATTTGTATTAGGAATTACTTTCGTAAATTAAATCACCCGAACCTTCCTCTTCGTTAATCATTAGTGAACATTTTTTTTAAAGTTTTTAATACACTCAATGATTTTGTTGTTTCATAATGCACTCAATGAAAAAAAAAAAACACTGATAAGAATATATATCATTTGCCCTGCTTATTTTAATGTGTTATTGTATAAAACAACTTGTGTAAAACAACTTTTTTAACTGCTGTACACTATTTGTTTATTAAAACAATTCACTTACTAACAGAAATTTTTATCTTTATAGTTACTTAAATTTTTGTTATTACTTGATTTACTGTTTGTTTTTAATTTTGCATCATTTACTAAAACTCTTGGCTATGAAAAATAATCCTTACTGATTTTTAGCTTGAAAATAGAATGCCAACATGATTTTGGTACTTTCATAAAAATACAACATCTGCCACTGTCCAACTACCGCTCCATACTATTTTCCAGTATGATTGGGCTATTTCACGCAACACAATTCCTTTTTCTTTTCTATTTCTTTTATTTATTTATTTATTTTTCCCCACCTACCCTGCTCTGTGCACCTGCGCTAAATAAGAGTCGTACGTCAGTGCACGTGGTCTGGCACGGTGCTGGACTTTCAGCTCTTACAAAAGGGGCAGGGGTCATTCCACTGCTATAACGTTACAATATTATGCTGCGCACTTTGAGCGTTGTTATAAGAGCACGTTGACCTTTGTTGTACCGAAGTGCGCTAACTGAAGAAATTAAAGAACAGCGTGATCATCCAGAACAACGTATTTCCTATTATATTCACTGCCTTAAAATGGGGTGTTTATAAACTGAAAAAAAAGAAGAGAAATAAGATAAGAAAGCAAGAATTAATTTCACCATTGCCAAAGAACATCAAACAATTATCGGAATCTTCATTCATTAAATTTTAACTTTAGAAGAAAAACACGCGATTAAGTAAATGTGGCAACAATGAAAACGGCTTGAAGTTCAATGCAACTACAAAAAATGTTGTTGAAAATCATGTATAGAAATATTTTTTAAATAATTGCAAAAACTGAAGAAAAAAAAATTTCCACAACTAAATTAGTATTATTGTAAAGATAAATTTTTGAATTGTTTAAATAGGAGGGTGGGGAAAAAAACAAAGAATCAGTTGATCACATGTCGGGTCTGGTCTGACTGTAGCTTAGTGCTTCAAAGGGACAAAGACTTGCTTTTGGTCTTCATAAAAATTTAAACTTGGTTATATAAATCGTTCATATTTGGGCGATTTGGGTACCTAAATGGGCTGCTGGCATAAACAGTTCCAATCTTAATTTCTCTTGTTTATTGATTCTATCTCATGCCTTAATTTTACGTTTTAACTGCTTTTTTCCATTTTTGCTGATCATCGAACTCTCAGAATGGGAAAGTAAGTAAGCTGGATTGTTTTTAAAATGCAATTTTTAAGTATAATTTCAGCAGCTGTTGAAATCCTAATGCACGAGGCACCACTATACTCGAGTTTATGAGCCTTGCAAATCAAACGCGAACACAAAATTACATTACCCAAGAAATGCTGCAAAGAAAAAAAGAATCCAGCGAAGCTCTAAAAAATTGCTGGGTCCCTAGGCAGTTGCTTTTTTGATAACCCAATCTTGTTTCCAAATGCCGTAAGGTTAAAAGCAATAATAACAACAAGCAAACAAAATGTTATAAAGAGTACGGAGCGCTTTAAAACCAATATAAAGGTTCACAGCAAAAGCGCAGCTAAGGTGTTTTTTTTTTTTTCAGAAAAATTTTGCTACGAGTTTGATTGAGAAAAAAAAATTAAAATAAACACTAGAATAAACCCAAAAAAAAATTTGATAAAAATTATAGCTCAGAAAAATTCTAATACGAATTTGATTGAAAAAAAAAACTGGAAAATAAATATGAGAATGAATTAAAAAAAAAGTTTGATAAAAAAAACAGAGTTTGAAAAATGTTTGCTGGCAAATTTTGAATATTATAAAGAATAATGAAAAAAACCAAATCGGAATTCTCGCAGTCCAAAAATTCTTCTACATGGTCTCATGAGTTCGTGACCCTGTCTTTAAGAAGCCCTTTTTTAGACAACCAATTTACGTGGCTGCTAATGATATATTTTTTTTTAATAATCCAGTCTTTTATTTTAATTTTGAAGAATACCGAAATCTGAAACATCCAAGGAAATTTTTTATCATAAGTTTACAATGCTTAGTTTTCTTTTAAACAGTGTTTAAAAAAAAGACGAAATTTACAAATGACAATGGCATTTATTATATGCTAACCTATTAGTAAAAAATTTAGTTCATTTTTCTTTAATATGAAAATCATTACTATAGTGAAATTAGCTTCTTTTTATGCATCATTAATACTTATTTCTCAGAGTAGTTTTTAAAACTCAGCCTAAATAGCTTTGTTGTTTGTTTCAATTAAATATAGAAAATAAAAATTAACACACAGAAATAAACAAAAATTGAAACATTTAAGGAATTTCTTTCTTATAATTTCATAATGCAAAATTTTCCTCTAGCCGCTAATTATAAAAAAAGATGAAGTTTGTAAAAAGACAACGAATTACATAATATACTAGACTCGCAGAAGAAAATACAATTTTTTCCCCTGATATGAAAATCCCTTCTAAAATGAAATTAGTTATTATTTCTATTTTTTTTCTGATTAAAAATATTTACAATAGATCACAGCAGTTGGCATCTAAGCGTATTAAGAAGAAAACGAGTTAACTCGTAAGAGACAGCACTTCAAAAGTGATACATCCATTACGTGTCAACAATTCTATAAATGCAGAAAAAAGCCGATAAATCAATTCGGCCATTTTAAAAAAATCGAATTTTCGAATTAAAGAATCGAAAATCTAATTTTAAAATATTTTTATCGTATACTCAGTTAGAGGTTTTTGACATAAATTCCTACAAATCCAAACCCACTGAAAATAAAATTTAACAAGAAACGTCAGGCGACTTATTAAAGACACTACCAAGAACTGACTCTTTCCTGTCATAGGGTCTGGTGTCACCCCATGTCGGCTCCTGTGTTCGAAATCAAATCGGAACGAATCGTCATAAATCTGTAAGGGGGAGTAACCCCAACATTTCTCTTTCTGTCCAAACACCAGACGATCTCGTTTTGGGACATGTGGGGTGGAGTAACTTTATTTGTGAGTTGCATTGAAGGTGGCGGTCTGTTTGGAATATTTGTTATTCTTGTTTTGGTATGTGCATCTGCTCTTTGGTTTTCAATGCCAGCTTGGACGCAATGCCGAGGAATTTAAGTATCAAGTTTTCAGTGTCTGCCCAGTGAAACAGTTTGATGTAAGTTTCTTTTTTTCTCACACTTTTTGTATGCAAAATCTAACAGCCAGCTCATTTTTCAATTATTCTTCCACTCGGCATTTCACTGTTTCATATTCAATGGGTAATGTATTTTTTTTTTTGAGAAATGAATCGATTTAAGTGACGTTACAGTCACATGATAAACGACACAGTGCAAATCTTCAGAAATATAACTGCTCGTTGCCTTACATTATGCTGCAACACTATGCTCGTTTTCCTCCTTTAAGGTGTATGATTATTTCAAAAAATTAACTAGGACAATGCATTTGACGTATAAACATGAATTCAGTCTACTAATTTTTATTACGAATTCTTGTTAAAAATAACTATCCTCCTTCAAATTCTGATCCTAAGTCTAAAATGTACTTTCACCAACAAAGGCACGTATATACGTATTAAAGAACACTATATATAAATAGCTTATGCTGATTCAAACTTCATATAAGACACCTCATTTATATCTTATTTGAATTTATATTTTAGTTTAAAAATTTATATTATACATTTTTAAAAGTAGTGCTTGTAATTTTGTCTCAAAATACATATTAATGATAGGGTTCTCGGTAAAAACATAATCCTGTAATTTATGAATACAGTAAAATTCAAAATAACCATGTACTTAGTTACTAACCGTCCGAATTTCGCCTAGACAGTACTGAATTCTAGCTCACGTTCATCCTCTGTACAGAGTTGCCATATAAACATGAATTCTCTCCACTAATTTTTATTACGAATTCATGTTGAAAATAACTGTCCTCTTTCAAATTTTGATCCTAAGTCTAAAATGTACTTTCATCACCAAAGGCACGTTTATGCGTATAAAAGAAAACTATATCTAAAGAGCCTGTGCTGATTCAAACTTCATACGAGACACCTCATTTATATCTTATTTTAAATTATTTTATAGTTTTAAAATTTAGATTATGCCATCTTACAAGCAGTACTTGTAATTTTGTCTCAAAATACATATTAATGATATTGTTTTAAGTAAAAGCATAAATAAAATAAAATTCAAAACAACCATGTGCATGGTTACTAACCAACCGAATTTCGTCTAGACAGTCCTGACTTCTAGCTCACATTCATCCAAGTGTAAAGATCTGCAAAATGTTCGAATTTACGCCAGTGAATAGAAAGAGAGAAGTTTTGTAGTTGTTTAAGAAATTCTGATTTATTCGAAAGATCGTCATTTCGCCAACTAAAGAAAATCTTTTGACAAACACACTTGATACAACCTTTCTTCTGCTGTCTATTTATAGAAACAGAAGCCCACTTCCGTCTTATCCTATCTAGAATTTTTCGAATATACATGAAAAAAAAGGAAGAAAGAAAAAAATATTTCCAAAAAAAATTTCTCATCTGAAAATAGCTTATCGAAAATAGTTAAAAAATGTGATGAACCTTTTTATCCAGGGCCTATCTCAGACTGAAAATTAAAAGTTCTGCCAAATTTGATTTAAAAAAAGCTTATATTTTTGCAAACATCAAACTCAATTTATCGTATTTTATCATAGATTCCTTTTTATAGATATTAATCTTCTACTTAGTATTGATCCTATATATTTACAAACTTTTGACAAACAAAGGATGTTTATTTTAAAATTAAAGAGCATAATCATTGCCCTTGAGATTCTTTTCAAACAACATGTCTGCAGATGATATTTCCATGATATTCCTATAAACTTGTTGCAACTCTAGTAAATAAATATTCTGTTTAGAACGCGAATCAAATATTAAGAAACATCTGCCGCAATGAAAACGATTTTCTTTCCGCGAAAGCATTTATCGATGAATGGTGAAACATTTGACACACATTTTCGTATAAATCAACTAATGCGCCTTTTGACAAGCGTGCATTACTTTTAAATGCTAGGCAGACATAACAATATTCAAATCAAGTTAACCGAAATGTGTGAAGTCTTGAGTTTCTTGAAAATGCTGTTAAAACTGTCAATTGCGCAACATATCGTTCATTCCCGATTTATTACAGTCATCTGTTGTCAGCTCTCAAGGGAGGTTTTAATTATAACGTAATACATTTTCTTCAACCCTTTCAAAATAGTTTAATAATAAAATTTCAAAAGGAGTTTTAAAGAATATTTTGAGCATCCAGAACTAGAACATAGCTGTATTTAAAAATTTATTTTTATTAATATTATTTTTTTAAATCTGTTCCTAAAAGTATTTTAAATCAAAACTTATTAAACTACTAAATACTTGGAATAAAAAAAATATTCAGCACGTCCTTTTTTAGATTGTTCCTCATTTTTTAGAAAAAATATTAATGCAAATCATCTTAATATTAAACAGTTTACTAAATTTTTGCAGAATAAATACAATTATCATAATTTCTTTAGTCAAAATCTGGATCCGCGAGGGTGGGTGGATTGAAGTGCCTAAAGGTGGGGGTCAAATTTCACTATAAAGTCCTAACAACCAAAAATCAACTACCCTCTTACGAAGTTTGATGGAGTAACATTCGAAAAAGATACAACGTATTAGTTTTTTTTTTTTTTGTATTAATGTTTTTTGCAGAAGAAATATATAAAAAATAGTTATATTTGGAAGAAACGCTGTTTTAATCTGTTTTGCTTTCTCCTTGAAAAAATCTTGAGAAGAATAAATTATAAAAATGTCGAGTATTGTCATACATATTAATATTTAAAGCGAATAAAATTGTACTAGCTAAAATCAATTCGTTGTAATTAAAGCATGATAATTAGAATTCATCTTAAAATAATGGCATTTTGGTTTTCTTCGCATTTTGACATTTTTAATCATAAAAATTAGCAAAAGACAAATTTTTTATAACATTTGAAAAGTAAAATGTGATGTTAAGCAACTATATTTTCTGCTAATACATGAAGTTATTATCATTCAAAATTTTAAATGCGAAATAAAAATATCAAGTAAATGTCTAAAATGCCTTTCGTTTTTAAATATATAAAATGCATTTTTTTAAATCATGTAGTACATATATACACATATTTAAAACATATAGACACATATTAAAACATATAGACACATATTAAAACATATATAACACATTAAAAACTCAAAATTTTAGAGCGACTGAATTTCAGCGGTTTTGCTTTGCTTCCAAAATTACATCCCGGATTCACATTTAAAAGATTATGTAAATCTGATTTTTTTTTTTTTAATTTAGCAGACGATGGATTTTTCGCTCTAATTTTTACTAGTCCTTTTTGACAAAAGGCGATAATTACTTATCTCTTTAATCATATTTCATTTATTTATGGTTATTCCGAAATAAAAGAATATTGTTTTGATGTGCTTGTATAATAATGAAATGCAAAAGCTGAAAAAGCAAGAACTTTTTAATTCTTAGTTTGAAGTATCGTTTGGCTTTAAAAAAAGTTTTTTTTTTTTTTAATGAATCGTTTATAATGTAAATAGATATTTCAAATTTCCTAAAACAGTTTGATTCTCAACTATTTTTCTGAGCTTTATCACTTCTTACCTCCATCCCATCACAAATCTAGATCATCCCAGTATAAACCGATCAGAAAACCGACCACTTTATTGAGGTAATAAATAAATAAACAGAAAGAAAAGAATAGAAAAAATTAATTTAACGTAGGATGAAAAATAATACTTTTCATTAAATATATAAGCATTTTCTAAAACCCATGGTGCACTTTTAGAAACATGAATTATTTAATTACGTTTGACTCCGAAAAAATATATTAATATAAGAGCAAAATATATTAATATAACAGCAAAATATATTAATATAACAGCAAAATAAATTAATATAACAGAAAAATATATTAATATTACTAACGGGAGTAGTCTCCACGAAACATTCTCGCATACTCTCTAATAAATGAACTTGTGTATTAATAACAGTATGCCACTGGAGAACAATACTTACAAAAGAACTTATTAGAGTGCTCTCGTTCGGGATTAATCGCTGGATTGCGGTTAATACAAAAGTACCGGAAAACCGAAAATGCCTTTTTTCCAACTGATTAAAACCGAAATTTGACACAGAACTTCTCCCAAAATCATATAACAAATTTCATGTATTTAAATCCTTGCCTTTTTGAGTTACCGTGTTTACATACTTGTGCAAGTACATATTGACAGACGCTCAACATCTTGAGGGATTTTGGTTCTAAATCTGATAAGTGCCTCCTACACTTCAGATGTTAAATCTGCGTATGAAATTTCATTCATCTAGCTCTTTTCGATTTGTAGTTATTGTGTTCATTTATATTCGGACTCCCGGATAGACAGACACACTTCCCCCGAATGGATTTCATTCAAAATTGGATAAAAATCTATAAATTTGGTGTAAAGACTATATACCAAATTTCATCGGTCTAGCAGAAAGAGTTTTTGAGTTATCTTGTTCATCGGCACACAGATGGACGGACAGGCAGATAAACATAATTTCCAAATGTGCTTTTCGGACTAAAAGAGGTCTGAAACTTGGATATTCACCAAAATTTCGAATTCGAATTTTTTTGACTATAACAATAATTTCTCTCAGTTAAAAAAAATGATTATAACTATAGTCACAACATTATATTTTAGATCCTAATTACTTGAAGTATTCAACCTAATCCAAATGTAGAACAGTTCGTTGGGAATGACGCTCAAGTCGGATTTCTGTTTTTGTTTTTGTTTTGTTTTGTTTTCGGTTCACGTAGTATAAGATTAATTAATAAATGCTCTAAATAAAAAGGAAATATAGAAAGCTTAATGAAAACCCCATAATATTTTTCCATTTATAAATCTATCTTTCTTCAGAAAATTTTGTCATATCCGCAAAATAAATATGAAAATGGAACATTAATAAATAATAACTAAAAAGAAATTCAAATAAATTAATTATTTGAAATTTTTTATTTTAATTTGCAGTATTTAAAAATCATCTAATAATATTAACCCATTATATTCGACAAGTTCCTCTCGAACACTTTTCAAGCAATGGTGTATGTAGTGAAGAATGGCCAGAGTATATAGTCATATTTTCTTCCCCAGTCGTAATCAGTGGCTAAACAAATGTAAAAGGCGCTCGGGTTTTAGGATTATGTTTTCACCTCCCTCGTTATATTTGCTGAAATTGCATAAGAGCATCAACATTTTATCTGCATTTTATCTGCAACATTTTACCGCCCGGGGCATCTACAGCCCCATTTGGGCTTCTAATTACTTTTCCGAGTGCAAAAATTTTAACTTCATAAAAAGTGGAACACAAAAAAATGTGATAAAACATCTTTTAACAGTAAGTAATTTTTCATTGCATAAAATCCAGCTGCTTTAACTCAGCTTTTGTCAATAATTAAAGGTTGGACTTTTAACTGTCCAACAATGGAACCCCCCGGTGGGGTCACCTCGAAATCAGGATGAGATGCTTCCGGCATGGTGGTTGGATCTCGCCACCCTGGAGGGTACAATAATAGGTGGGGGATCTGACTCCTCCCATCGATGACGGGACGTTCTTCCTTCGGGGAGGGTTGTACCGTGGCCGGTTACGGCCCTTAGGACTCAACCACAGTTCCCGCCAATGTTGCTATTACGGCGGTCCGGTCATTCAATTTTTATGGTTTAAATCCGTGAGCCTTCGTGGCGGGTCGGAGAGTTAGATGGCTGACTGTCCAACAATGGACTGTTTTTAAATCGTTATTTGCTTGTAATCTATTATTTGTGTACAACGTAGCAAATTATTATTTATGTACAATGCTTTAGAGCCACATGCACTTAAAATTCTATGATAATAAAAGGAAAACATATTTAGTCGTGTAAATCGTAATTGAATTATAATTGAATTTGAACCCAATGGAATTGATTCATTTCTTCAATGTACGAAACTGTATCTTTACTGTGTCAATTGATATTAATCTCTTTACAGGAAGTAAAATTGTTTAAACAAATGCTGTACAATATATGTAACAGGAATGGTAAATTGAATGTAGAATTATTTGTCATTCAGTAAGTTACATCTTGTGTTCTTCTTTGCAATTAGGCCGAAATTCTTAGTTTACAGACAATTTTGAAGATATATTGCCAATTGATGCCCAAGAACCTAAGAGAAGTGCTCTCTGCGGAAAAATCAGTTTTTTAAAGAAAGCTGGCAATGTGGTGTAATCTTTTATGCAATCTGTTATGCTTTTATGCAATGTTTTTTCTCATTTAAAAGTTGACAATACAAAAAAACATCACTTTTAGAATCAAATTTGGAAAGGGTTGTTCGTCTGTTTGTCTGTAATTTTCATATGCATGTAAATGCGATTGCTCAAAAACGCAATGATTTAAATTTATGAAATTTAGCATGTGGTTTTGCTATTACAGTTGTAGTCCTAATTCAGATTTGGGCTTTGATTTGTCGGAAGGAAGGCATTCAAAATATATATTCAGCTGTTTTGTATTTTTATATTAACCATTTTATTTTTTTATTAACCAAATGACCAAATATCTCGCTGTCTCTTACGTAATTATTGTTAGCCTAGTGGAATGCGGTTAATAACACACAAGTTCATTTATTAGGGAGTAAGCAAGAAATTTTCGAAGAAATCATTGTTTTTTTTTTTTTTGTTTTTTTCTTAAGAAAACAATACTTTTTGTCTTGATGGGCTTGAAAATTTTCCTGTTTTTGTAGTCATTTTATTCTTATGCAATTGAAAACATTTTTGATAGCTACTTCATTCATATTTTTAATGAATTATCGGAAGTATCATAGCATCCTTTATAATTCATATCACCAGGTGAATACATTTTGTAAAGTTAAAATGCTTTGGTTTACATCAGACATGATTTTTGATATTCGATTACTTCTTCATCACTCATTAATGTTTTGGCCAAATATATTTCCATTATACATGGTGCGTACAAATGATGGATCCGATTTTAAAAAATCATATTTTCGAAACTACTGCACATATTACAATAAGTGATACATGAATGTAAAAAGAAATATACCATTTTTTTTCAGTTGCAAGTGTTTGATGTGTGACTCTCTCGTTACACTGTATACGTCCAATCTGTCATCCAGTTCGTTCCAAAATTTTGTAGCATCACTCTGTCAATGGTTCTGAATGCTACACAAATGCGTTCTTTAAGTTCTGATTTTTTTTGTGTGGGGTTACGTGAAAGACATTGTTTATACACCACCAATGCCGAAAACTCCAATAAAATTTTGAGAAATCATGACAAAACAAAATTTTTATAACCTTAGACTCCTTTGATTCAAATCCTGGATTCGCACTGTTTACAAAACGAAAGGTATCATCTATTAGATGGTAGAGAAAACATCGCAATTAACTACTCGAATAGCCTAAAATAAAGTTATAAAAAGTCATCAAACTTATACAAATTATATTTGGAAGAAATTTTCATACAGAAGAATTTAAATGTGCATAAAAGGTAACAGAGCAGGTAAAAGTACATACTCTACTAATACCGATCAATCGTTTTTCAGTCAATGATCTTAATGAAAGTAAACCGGGAAAGGTGGTTAGAAGCCATCAGACGTAGATAAATATTTTTTTCAGATCGTTGCAATTTTTTAAATTTACTTTTATTGTAAAAGTTTTTTTTAAAAAATAACAAATTTATTCATGACGTAAAAGTTATTTTATAGAAAGTCTTTGACGACCAGCTGATTTGCCATGAATATTGGTATTGTTTATTTTCATAAATTTCTTATGCGTAACATGATATTCATAATCCCCTCAAAAAAATGTAAGCATCAAATTGTGCTAGACTCAAAAGCCGTGTTACTTTAATAGCCTTACACCTGTTCCATTCATTGTGTATATGAACCATCCTATTGGAGTCAAGTCCCATGACATCGCAGTGCTATTAACAGAGTAATAACTGTCCGAGTCATCACTTTAGCGGTACTGTAATTTCACTTTCTTTCATATCTTGTAAACTGTACTGGATCCTTCTTCCTTAGTTTTCAACGATGGATTAAAATCATGGAATTAAATATTTACTGAAATATTGAAAACGTGTTGAATTTCATTGCAACAAGAGAATCAGTCACTAAAAATTAAACAAAAAATTAATTAATTAAGACAAATGCCAAAATTTAGAATAAATTTCCATGTCAACTAAATTTTTATCGTTAAAAAGATAATTTTTTTGACTTTTAAAAATGCGTCAAATTCAGTTTTATGTAGTAATATATAGTTGAGGAGTTATCACGGATAAAAGCCAAAATCTCGCTATACTTTTAATGAATCAAAATGTAAAAAAAAATCACTCCGAAGTGCACATTTGCACTCTCCAAATATATGCCAAATTTGACAGCTCTAGACCAGATTTGTGTCCAATTATGCCCCAACATACAGACGCACTCACATTTTCCTTTATTATTAATCTTTTAATATTAACTGCCCTCAGTTTCTGCAAGAAGGATATCCGTATGTTTTCTGCTGTACCGAGTTATTTTCACGGTTTGATGCGCTTATCTTTTACTATTATAGATTTAAATTCAATTGTGTTATTACTGTGAAGAATATAGTAATAGTCCACTTTGTTCGATATTTGAATGTGTTAACAAACGTTACATCTAAATAGCAATCTTTTTTTTAATTAAAAAAAAATCGATAATCGATAGAATTAACAGGAATTTATTTTTGCTGTAAAAGTACTAATGAAAAATATCAAATTTAACCCTAACATGGAAATGACAAAAAGAAAAAAAACTTTGAGGTGAACCGTAATTTTGAGGACGCAATTATAAACCGTCAAACAGCTGAAATCTGTATTTACGTTAACCCAGATAACAGTTGTCAAAAAGACTTGGAACAGGGAACCTGGGAGTTCTGAAAAGCCATGAAAACCATCTGACCCTGCGAAGAAGGTGGAAAACAAAAACAGACCATAGATCATGTTCCCATGGGGGTCCAAGAAGCCCGCCGAGGAACGCCCCTCGGCTATGCAAACCAATCAGAGAAAAGGTGACCAAAATTAACTCGCTCAAATTAAACCGGGATACACTTTCAGCTGGATAGTTGTTCGAGCGAGTTTGAGTTCCTACTGAAGTTTTACAAGTAAGATAAAAATTTTCGATATTAGTTAATAAAGGGAATTTTATTGTTTATTTTAATGGAAATGCTTTTTCACTTTTTATATGTTTCGTTAAACTTTTTCTTATCATTTCTATAGCATTAATTTCCTATTATATTAATTATGAAATCAGTTCATATGAAAGAAAAGAGTTTCAAATTTTATATTTGCTTCTCCAGAAAAGTAAAAAAAATTCCTCTGTAAGAGAGAGAAACTGGGAAATGTTTAATTATACTAATAAATGCTTGTAAATATGCATTCAAAAATTATTTAAATATCAATACTAACAAAATTATCGATATTATTTACAAGATAAAACGGTAAAGGAAATATATATATATATATATATATATATATATATATATATATATATATATATATATATATATATATATATATATATATATATATATTTAGATATTGCTATTTTATTGTTGTTTTGTAATAACAAGTAGCTTTTATTAAAAATTCTTATTGCTTATTTGTATAACGTTGGAAAAAAAATTCTATATTGACTATTTAGAAACTCTATTATGCATAAGCTGCAATTATTTTGAAATTGAAAACGGTATATAATTACAATAAATGTTTCATATAGAATAAACAAATGAAAATCTTTTACATTCAAATATTTTTTAATATTATTTATAGGTGTTTTTTTATTTATTTAATTGAGATCTAACTTTTCTTCTCTTTACTCGAAAAGCATAAGTTAAGATGCTCAGTATTGTTAGAAATAAAGAGGAATTTTCGAAACTGCACCTTTAAAATAAATTAAAATCCCTTATTATTATTATTATTTTTTAAGTATGTATTTAATTTTACTTTAACATGAAAATTCATGTTTCGATTTATAGATTTTTTTTGAAAAAATGAATTTTTTTTTAAATCTAATTTTCTTAATCTTTAAAGAATTAAATTTATAAAGAGACTTGAATTTTGTGACTAAGTCCATTTTTTGGGAAGAGACACTGATTTTATTCTTGCATTTATGTATGCTTTAATGCTATTTTACATCTTTAAATGCTATTTTCTCAAATTCTACTCATAAATTAAAATCTGATGCATATTTTTTGTTCATATTTGGTATATAATTTCTCAATATATTCCGCAATTCCTGAACTAGGGAATAAGTAATCTATTCCTTTAGCAATATTCTATCGTTGTTTTAATCTTTCTCAATGTGAAAAAAGAAAAAGAATGAAAATTTTATGTTATTTATCAGTTGAACCTCGTTAGTTAAAGAATGAATAGAAATGAAGCTTATATTTTGTTCAGGAACTTAATCATATGTTTCTTAAGCTATTTGAAACGGTTTAAGCAAATCATTTGATAAACTTTTAAATTAAAACACCCATGCTCTATACCTCTTTTTAGCCCCCCCCCCCCCTCCAGACAAAAAACAAAACAAAAACTTTTTTCCAAAGCTTTAGAAATTTTTGTCATTTAATGGAATATTTTGGTTTCATAGATGGTTTTTTTTTTTAAAGATATTGCTATATTATTGTTGTTTTGTAATAACAGGTAGCTTTTATTAAAAATTCTTCTTGCTTATTTGCATAAAGTTGGAAGTAAAAATTCTGTATTGGTTATTTAGAAACGCTATTATCCATAAGCTTCAATTATTTTGAAATTTAAAATAAGTATATAATTGCAATAAACGTGTTCGTATAGAATGCATTAATGAAATCTTCTACATTCAAATATTTTTTAATGTTGTTTTACTTTTTTTTAAAAAGTAAGTATAAATTTTTAAAAATAATATTTTTTAGATATTGATGATTTATAGTAGTTTTGTAATAACAGGTAGTTTTTATTAAAAATTCGTATTGCTTATATGTATAAAGTTGGAAGTAAAAATGGTGTATTAGCTATTTGGGAACGCTATTATGCATAAGCTTCAATTATTTTGAAATTTAAAAAATGTATATAATTGCAATAAACGTGTTCGTATAGAATGCATTAATGAAAATCTTTTAGGGTTTATTTAAATTAAGTATGCTTTTTTTAAAAATATATTTTTTTAATATTGCTATTTTATTGTTAATTTGTAATAACATCGTAGTTTTTATTAAAAATTCTTGTTACTTATTTGTATAAAATTGTAAGTAAAAATTCAGTATTGGTTATTTAGAAACTATGTTATGCATAAACTTCAATTATATTGAAATTAAAATAGGTACATAATTGCAATAAATGTGTTCGTATGGCTAATGAAAATTTTTTACATTAAAATATTTGTAAAGTTATTTATAGTTCTTTTTAAAAAAATTCAATTGAGATCTAACTTTTATCCCATTCATTCCCCAAGTTTAAGACAAGATGTTCTGCATTATTTAGAAGAAAAAGAGAAATTTTCAAATCAATATCTTTAAAAAAAACGATGAAATTCCCTCATTATTACTATCATTTTCTAAATATATATTTAATTTTACTTTAACATGTAAATTCATGATAAATGATCTTGACTAAGTTAAAATTCTTATAATAAAGGATAAAATGGTCCTAATAATAAATACATAATATGAAATTCGTCTTAAAAATTTTTTAAACAGGTGACTGCATTGAAAAGTTGATTTTTTTTCCCGAAAATATGAATTTCCTTCGATTTAATATTCTTAATGTTTCAACAGTTTTATTTATAAAACGATTTGAATTATGTTTCTAAGTCCACTTTTTGAGAAGTTGCGCTGATTTTTCTATTTGCATGTTTTAATGCTATTTTACATCATTAAATGCATTCTCAAATTCTAATCTTTGATAGAATTTTCTTACGAAAAACCTCAGAAATTAAAATATGATGCATAATTTGTGTTCATATTTAGTATAATAATTTTGTTTCCAATTTCATTTTTTTAGAAAGTTAAGCTGATATTTATACTTGTATTAATGTATGTTTTAATACTATTTTACATCACTAAATGCATTCTCAAATTCTGACCTTTGATAGAATTTTTTTGCGAGCAACCTCATAAATTTCAATCTGACGCTTATTTTTGGTTCAGATTTGGTATAATATTCTTCTAATTTGTTTTGCAATTCTTGAGATAGAGAATAAGTAATCTATTCATTTAGAAATACTGTATATTTGTTTTGATGCGTCATAATGCAAAAAAAAAAAAAAAAAAAAAAAATGAAAATTTCATTTTATTTATCAGTTGAACCCACTATTTAAAGAGTGAATAGTAATGCAGCTTATTTTTCTCAGGAAACTTAGTAATATATTTATTAAACTATTTACAACATTTTTAAGCAAATCATTTGATAAATTATTTTAACTAAAAATTTTTTGCTTTATACCTCTTTTCAGCCATAAAAAACAAACCCTTTTTTCCAATTTTTAAAAAAACTTTGTTCATTTAATGGTATATTTTGGTTTCATAGATGTGTTTTCAATCTTTTCTATGCAAAAATTCAAAAATATAACTATTTTAGAGCATTTTTCAACAAAATTTATTCTGAACGTAATCGCATATTTTGAATTATAACCATTTTAAAATGCATTCCCATATTTTAGGATTCAAACAAAAATTATAACTAATTTTTGGGTCTTTATTTTTGTTTAGAACTAGAAATGATTTTATTTAGCCTAAAATAATCTTGGGAGGGGGAGGGGGGGGGTTGTATATTCAACTAACCTTTATTCACAAATAAAATTTCTTTAAATCTTTATTTTAGATTGAAGGTTCTACAAATTCATGCAACGAAAATTTTTATAGATGTTTTTAAGTTAATTACCTAATTTTCAAGTTGTGTTATTTAGAAGTTATTACTTTTTAAATAATTTACTTAATTTTCGAATTCATTATGAAAACGAATAAATCATCGCCAATATTTCTAACTATTATATGAATTTTAATAACGTTTTAGAGAAATAAAATATATTTCAATAACGTATTTAGATTGGACCTTTCATTGAATATAACGAAGGAAAAAATTGGTAATATTGAACAGCATCAAGCACATACTGAAAGTAACCATAAACGCTGAAATTTTTTTATTTATTTACTTTTTATTGAACTTACTTTAACAATTATTTCATTAAACAGTTTAACAAAACTTAAAGGACAAAAATAAAAACGAACAGATAATAAAATCAAATAATGTAATAAAAATGTTTCTGAAAACAGAGTTTTAGTTTTATTACCAAACACTTTATTTTACATTACTAGTTTCAGGTTTGTTAATATAGAATTTCATATTCGATTTTGCGTTCACTTCTTAACGTATTAGTGAACTTATTTCTTAATGTACCACTCCCGGTCTATAGTATTTTCATTGCCGGATTAAGACATTTTGCGACATTACACTATGCGCATTATGAAACCTCTTTTAATAAACCGATTAATTTATTTTCACATTTTTAACTTAATCAACATGATTATTTAATTTATGTTAATTATTTTGCTATATTGATTTTATAAAAATAAATTTTTATATTTTTACTTATTTTTTATAAAAAATGATTGTGCTGCATCTACCCGAGTGATACACATATTTTGTACAATATTGTATAGTATTGAACAATATTAGGAACATTGCATAATTTTGTGTAATACCACATACTATCAAACACCATTAAACAATATCTTATAACGTATTGTGCTACCTGGGACATTTATAATCAATTGCATTTGTGCAAAAGCTTAATGCTTATAAATACTATACTAAGTAACTTGACCTGATATACTTGAAGAAGTGCCCATTTTATCCTAATATTTTGTAATTTAACAAATTTGATTAATTTACAAATGTATTTGACGGCTAGGTTAATATGCTTTTTAATCTATCAACCTGCGGTTCCATCTTAGCCTAGCGACCCTGGTCATTTCCTAATTTACATAGTTGAAATATTCCATTGGATACTCGTATCCCTGATGGTACACAAAAATAATCTTGGTAATAATGATGGAAAACTCGAAACATAAAAGGTATTAAATTGAAAAAAAAAAAAAAAAAAAGTTTCGTTTCCCCAAATTTTTATGAAAATTATAAATTATGCAAATCAGAACGTAGACCAAATGGTAGTGAAAGAATCATATTAAAAATACAATATTAAACAATAAAATATTCACTATCTTTCACAAAAAAGGAAATTGGGGAAAAAGCAGATTCGATCAAATAATCTTAATAAAAAAATATTACATTAAAGTTTGATGTAACATTAGATATGAGATTACTTCAATTTCAGCTTAAACTCAGTTTTATATAACTCAGTTCCTAGAAAAAAAAAGCGCAATGAAATTATCTTTCATTTGAATAGGTGATGATTCTGAATTTTAATCATTTGACTCCATAAAGAAGGTCCAATTCAAGATTTCAATCTCAATCGGAAATTTAAAAATTCTATGCTGATATAACCGTGAATATCAAGTTATACAGAATGAGATTTATTTGAAATGAGAACATAACCAACAATCCTCGTAAACTGGTCTCCAAAGGCGGCTATTACTTTTTAAAAAAAAAAAGAAATAAAATGTTAAAAAAAGAAAAAAGCCGGAAACCGAATTCTATAAATCATATTGAGATAATTCGAGTGTCATCTGATTCTTAAAGAAGTCTAAATTCGTACCTTTTTTAACAAAAACTTCATCGTGGGGAGGAATGGTTGGAAAGAATGACAGTAAGAAAACTAAAAAAGAAATGGACTAATCAAAGGGTACAGAAGGGAATAAAAAGTTGGAATCCGCTGTGCTAGAAAACTGAAATTCTTAAAAATCATGTATATTCCTGATGACAATACGGTGTCTTAATGTTTGAAGAGTTTAATTGTTAGTCAGTAGTTAATTAAAATGAGTTTTTATTCCATACTGAAGTAGTTTTAAACTGTTCAACAAATGACCGTCCTCTTAGTTTTTTTACAATATAAGAGAGCGTCAATGTCAAAAAATCGTTTTCTTTTTCGTATGCAAAGAGGGATATTGTCATCATCAAAAAATTCGACCTCGAGATAACAACCATTTTTATATTCTCAAGCAATAAATTGTTTAAAAATTCAAATTCGAATTCCCTTTATTTATTTTTATGGTTTCCAAAACCTTTTTTTTATATATATATATATTTATGTTTGAGTTTAAAATAGAGAAGCCGTATGTCACTAACTGACTGTGGCCCAGTTATCTCCATTAATACTTTGAAAATTTTAAATTAAGATGCTATAATGGAACACTGTAAAATATATGAAATGAATGTTAGAAGCAAACCTTTGTCGTCAAAATACAAAGAGCTGTTAAGAAACACGAAAATTTTGGGAAGTATTTAGAATTTTTGAAAGATTACAGGCAGAACGAGGGTTGCAATGCAGAGTATATTATACAGATTATGATTCTAAAGCTCTTATGATGGTGCAAGAAAACAGCAATCCAAAAATCAAAATATATAAATGGACATATACAAAATGAAAAGGGTAGACAAATTGCTAATGAAATCAAATGAGAATACCTAAAGGAAAAGTTAAAATCACAATAAATTTATAGGCAAGTTATAAAATTACTCTGCGATTGTTATCTGTAAAAATGCTCTCGCACTCTAAAAAATATATAATATATTGTAATTGCAGGTTTTTTTCTTTATTGTTGTTACAATCTATCTGCATATACTAGATAAAATATCTGGTGTGAAAAGTGTAACAGGATGAAAAGCAGTTTCCAAAATTCATAGGGCCTTGCCGCTTCAGCTATTAAAAAAAAAAAAATAATGTACTCTGCATTTCGCAATAAAAATTTTCTCATGAATGATTACGTGGTCGCACAGAACAATAAGGAAAAATTTAAAACCTTTAATGGATCATTTCACGCAAAGAAGATCTAGTTTAGCAAAAAATAAATAAATAAGGAGCACATATTACAGCATTATTATTTAATTAATGATATAAAGATGTATAACTTATTCTCAAGTATTTAGAAATACCGATTGATCCACTAATCTTCAAAAATCATGAGAATCCACATAGAGTGAGTTGAGATACAGAGAAGTCAGTCATTTCTTATTACAAACCTGCATACTAATGATACAAAAATAATGTATAAAACTAAAAAAAATCAATTTAAATTTTTTTTAAAGCGAGTTTTGCATGCAAATGTGGAGAGTTTTAGTATTCTAAAATGACAACAATTTTTTCATGCCGAATTAAAATCTTTAAATGTGTTTTCTGAAAAACTAAATTTTTTTCATATTTATATTGTACGGTAAACATCTTTTCAGAAATTGTTTCTTTGAAACAGATATAAAATTTTCCCAAAATGTTTCACTTGATTCTTAGCTATGTTATGAAATTGAATTTATCATTTCGGTTCATATGTAATTATTTGACCGTGCTTCTAGTGAAACAATTCGATAATTGTAGCAAAAATTTTGAGTTTTCTTACAAAATTGTGAATACTTCTACAACTTTTAGAGTAGCTTGATATCTTTTAGTTCATAAGATGGCTAAATATATTAGTTATGTATTGTATAAAAATAATTGAAATATATTCATTATAATTTATTAAAAGTTGTTTGGCGTAATTGCAAATGTTCTAAAAAAAGTCTCTAAAAATTGCTTATAATTTCAAAGCTAATAAAACTTCCACTAATTTCACTGGAATTCTTAGTTTTATTCCCCACTGTAACTAAAAGTAAATTAAAGTTTTATAAATTTCAAAAAAAGTTTTCACATACCTTAAGCTCACCGGAGAAAATAAGGTATGAGGTCTTTAAAACAAATTTATAGATTTCTATCAAATTTTTACTACAGAAAATCCGAAAACATGTGAATACAATAACTGCAAAATGTGAAACGCTAATGGATAAAAAAAAAATTATATAGTTGTAGCATCTAAAACGTAGATCCGAAACAAAGTTTGAATTAAATCCATCGAAGGGTTGATTGCCTCAAAGGTGCACAATTCCTCTTGCGAATTAAATTCCATATTAAATAGAACAGGCTATCAAAACATGCAAACACCTCGATAAAGGTGTTAGTTGTGCCGTAATGCTCCAAATTTCTGTTAGAAAATGGCAGCGTAGGTTTCGGTTAGAAGATAGTCGGTATTGAAGTACAATGTACAATAAGGGTTTTGTGTTTAAAGAAAACATCACCAGCTGAAATTCTTCGCCACCTAGTGGTAGTTAACCAGTGTAATGTTAAATGTTGAAGAGACAGACCAGGTGTGGGTTTCGGTGCAAGGAATTTAAACCAGGCAGAAAAGATACACAAGACGAGAAAAGGCAAGTTACGCCCACCTCGGATGACAATATATGCCGTGTCGAAGGTCAACGGCATCAACATGAAAGAGCCAACCATCTCATTCATGAGAGAGATGCGTGAGATTTCAACATCTCCAATGGCAGTGTATTGAATAACTCCTTGGCCTCCGTGAAGATGTGTTCTCCCTGAGTGCCGCAGTAACTCTCATACGAAAATAAAGTCACGCGGATAGGAAGGAATGTCTCTTCAGCATTTAAAGTGATATCTGGCAGGAGCGTGTTTATTTCCTGCACCGTATCGTTAGAGGGGGTGAAACGTGGGTGCAACATTTGACACCTGAGACGAAGAAAGCATTTGAGAACCGATGCCGAAATTCAGGAAACCGTCTTTAAACGGCTCCGCGACTTACAATCTGATTTCTTCAGTGCCGTTTCAGATAGATTGGTTTTACCGATGCCACAATTGTTTTAATTACTATAGTGACAATCTATAAAAGTAATATGTACTAATGCCTTTCTACCTTTGTCTATTTCTTTGATTTCGTGGGAAAAAAACACATTTTCTCTCAGAGAACTTGTTATCTTACTTTTTGAACCATAAACGTAAATATTATTTTTATATTAATTAATGCGTTATTTAAATATATAAAATTTGTTTACTTAAATAATGCATTTCCTATACTTTAAATTAAAATGCATTTTGTAGCCATTAAAAATAATTTAAAACTGCTTCATAAATTAAAATTTTTGATAGAGTTTTGTTATGTTAATTTAAATATTAAATATATTATTGCATTTTCTGTTAAAAAAATATATAGGATAGAAAAAAAAATATTTTTAAATGTAAAATCTAAAATTAATCATGGCAGAAGCTATTAGTTATGTAGGTTTATAAAGTCATGAACTTTAAAATTCATAATTACTCTCCATATGGAGCGATAAATTATTCTTTCCCAGGGTGCTCAAATGTATTTTGGCCTATTGTTTCTAAAGCCAAAATGTTCGTGCAAGTCCTTTGGCATTTAGAGATGGCTTGAGGTGGTCTACATTAAAAAAATAAATATATTATTTTCTGATCAAACTTGAAATGATTAAAAATAACAACATAAATTATGGAATATTCAACTGAAGAGTAATTCTCGAAATTGACATATTTGAGGATGCTCCGGCTTATAGCAAATCCCAATTATCATTGGGAAAACTTCTGGTAAAATTGGTCACCGGTAAATCGAGAGATCTTTCACTTAATCAAATCGCTTCAGTTAGGTGCTGCCATCTGGTAGTCAAAATTGGCTTGAAAAGCTCTGCAGTCTTTTAAGTGGTAGTAAGAGTGTTTCTACAGCGCTGTTTCATAATTGTGCTGTCCTGTATTCAGAAAGATCTTGTGCATCTCATTATTTGAACTAACAAAATTGCCACCTTGAATGGAGGCAATTCTTGAAAGAATTTTAGAATATACGTAATCTAAAATTCTTTTCAAAAATAAGGGTAAGTGGCGTATAAAGAAAATGCTCAAGAGGAAGCTGTTGAATTGCAGGTTGTGGTTCAAAGGACTTTCCTTCTTTCCTTTAAATGATTGATCAAATAAGATACCTTCAATGCCAATGAAGTGTGAAGAATTTACTGAAGAAATTAAAATTCTAATTGTGAGAACATTAAGGACAGATCATCTGTTTATAATATTTAGTAAATATTTTTTCAACAATCAATTAATCTTAGTAATAATTATCCATTGTCCTTCGTATTCTAAGTTCTATTTTTAGATTAGTGCATATTGCAAGGAATTCCTTGTCTAGTTTTCATTTTTTGGATTTAAACTTCCCAGTAGCTAATATATATTTTACAATATTAAATAATATTTTGTACATTGTGAAATATTTTGGAAAACTATCTTCGTACAAATTTTTTTTTGGCACAAATTTCGCAAATTTGTAATTTTGTCTGTGGGCTTTAAAAAAATGCAACATTCTTGAAAAATAATACTTTAATGAATATATTTATGTAAAATGCTTTAGACTATAAATAATATGGTTATCACTGTAGTAAGTGAATAACAAACATATATTTTCTGAAATACATACGATATTTTCAGCATAAATTCTGAAAGGTTTATGATACACTTATAATTTTTAATTTGCAATAGAAAGCTTTCTCTCTGATCTTTTTTTTTTATTTATTTATTTACAGAGCATGTCATACCAGTCTAATTCTTATAAAATTTCAAAGTTTTTTTTTAGACCCTTTTTTCTTGAGTCTCTGGTGAATAACCAATTTTACCACTCCCTCGATACGGCCCTAAGACGAAGCCCGTTTCTTCTTCGAAATGAATAGATAATCGTACCCAAAGATTGAGTAGCATTAAATTGTTAGGGAACTGAACATACTTTTAAGATCAAATGTAATAATAAAAGAAAAACTGTCTTCGTTTTGTTTTTAAGGCAGAACATATATAAATATTACTTGATTTGACATCTCGTTATACTTTAACCCCACCAGATGTCGCCACGAGTCTATGGATGAGAAATAATTGGTTCAGTGGCGTGGCTCTCGCCATTGAATAGCACAATTAATATGAAACGTGAAACAACCGTAGTTATTTAAATGGACTTCAGCAAGAAAATAAATGGAGATTTATTAAATATTATATTTTGTATTGCAGATCTAATATTATTAGTAGAGGAAAATGTATCAATTCCTAAACTGCCTTTAGATATAATTCTTAATGTTGATATTGAACATGGGAAGGAAATATTAGTTTTTAAAATTAAAATTCCGTTTTGAGTGCTTAATCTGAGATTTGTATTTTGCCTATGCTTAAAAAATATTTCTTTGCAATAGCGGATTTCCGAATAGGTAGCTATCTGAGGAAGGGTGTAAATAGGTAGATAAAAAAAAACGTTATTAATTTAGTTGCCAAATAAGTAAATTGATAAAAAATATAAATTCTAGGAATTATGAAATCTTAGAATAATATTAGCCTTTGTCAAATATAATTGATCAAGTACCCACTTATTTCATTACGTTCTCTTAGTTTTTTTAGTATTTATAAACACACATCTGCTTAAATAAAATTGCGTACATGTATAAATAAAAGCACATATTTTTTCAAACAATTACTGAAATAAAAAAATTATCCTAAAATAAATCATTAATTAACTGAAATAATTCATTAAAAACTATGTGTAACTAAATCGATAAGTTTATAAAAAAAGGAACTGCAATGGATAAGGTCGTATGATGCCTAAATCTGATACTGTTTCTTTGTTTAATAGTATTTGCATCTTTTGACTGTTAGTATCTTCTTATTCCCTTAATTTTTCTTTACATTTGAATTTTCTAATTTAACTGGAGTTTTATTCCACTGTTAAGAAAAGAGTTTAATTGTAATTATATATGAACTGCTGTGAATGTTCCAATTTATATTTTGGCGCAGTATAGCCAAATATGGCTCTTGCGCCAATAAATCACACAACAACAACAACAATTTATATTTGAAAAGATAATTTCACTACGCAATGACTGAATATTTTGGGGACATATTATTGGGAGATTTGCATGTAATGCTTGCACACGCATTCTAAAAAAATTCGGTCTGTAGACCCAAGTATAATGGAAGAAGTCCAAAATGCGCATTCGATTTTCTTCACATTACCACGAACCGAAACACAAAACATCGTATTGTGCATGTATACAAAAGGTCGATTTTATTTCTTTTAAGTAAGTTTTCTTGAATTTTTGGAAGCTTTAACAATAATTCTTGATGTCACTAGATCACTTTTAGAAAGTCTACCTATTTTGAATAGTATCGAAATTTTATTAACTTTTCTAAGACACTGTGAAGAATTAAGCTTATATACTTTTCACAGCATGCAAAAAATTTCTGAATATTTTTTTAAAGTATGAAGTAATTGAAAAATTTTATCAAACAAGATCATCAGAATTACATTTTGAAGTTTGCTTTTCTAGTTTCACGATCCGCCCATCACACACATACCCCCACAAAAACCTATGATTTGATTTTTTTTAATCGCTTTGTATTTATTTTGAAATACTCCCTAATTTTTGTAAGTATTATATGAGTTATTCAGAAGATAAATCGATTAACTTCACTTTTTTTTGTATTTTAACCCTTTCTAGGGCCGTGAGAAGTATGCTTCCCACCAAATTTATCAATATTTGTATGAAATTATGTAGGCTGGCATAAGTTCTGACAATTTTTTTTTTAGAAAGACAGAAACATAGATGCTTCAGTTCTTTATCTCACACAAAATGATGTGTCTTGATTTGTTACTTAATTATTAGTTTACAAAATTAATTAATTAATCAAATTAAATTTATCTAATAAGCTAAATGAATCCCTTTTCTTATTCTAATTTCAAGCCTAAAAATATTTTAACATAATATGACTAGAAAAAAATGTCTCTTTAAAGGGTTAATGTCAAATTGATGTATTCCTATTTTTAATATTTGTATTGATAATACATTTCTCCAATAATATGGATCAAGACCACCGAATGAAAAAATCTCATCGGCAAACGAAACAAAAAAAAATATTTATTTCAGAAGTCAATTCATTTAACTCCACATTGTTAATTAAATCCATCAAAGCGCACCGCAGTATGCATTGCATTCCAGTCTATACAACACTGTGCTAGTGCTGGACTTGTTTCTCGTAGATACGATAAATTGTCAAATATTACCTTATCATAATAAGTACGCAAAAGAAATTAATCACTCACAATCCTACCCTTTTGCTGCAGAAATAAGTGTACTTATGGAATATTCAGCAATTATTTTAATTTTAGTTGCGATTGTTTTTGGAAAAGGAAAATTCATAACTATTCCTTATTTGATATATATGCTGAAGTGCATTCATCGATTATAGTTATTTTGAACCAATTCATCAAAATTCACTTTTCATCAATTTATCAAAATTAATTTATCATCAATATTTTCTTCAAAATTAATTTATCATCAATATTTTCTTCAAAATTCATAACCATTATTTATCTGATAGTTATTCCGAAGTGTATTACTCATTCATCAATTACAATTCATTTACAATTATTAATATAAAAATTTGTGATCAAATTTATATGATGGAACTCCAAATATAGTAGACGAACAGTACATAATTTATGCTGCTGAATAATTAGTTTTATTGTTTCATCAGTTTCATAAACCGATAATAATAATAATGATTCTAAACACTTTAATAAAAAATATGATAATGAAATTTCTCGTTAACAAATCCGCGAAAGTGATCTCTCCGAAATTTTCTCCCATACTCTCTAACAAAGGTATATTTTCTCTTCCCATGACATAATGCCAACCTTAGATAAGGCCATGAATGCCCGAATACTCATATTTTTATGTTCAGAGTACGCAGATGAGCGTTTTGTGCTTCGTAGCATATTAAAGAAAACCGAATTTTAGACTCTTTTTTTTTAATTGGTTAAAACCAAAGTTTAACACAGAATTGTAAATTTAGCAACATCATCTCATACCAAATTTTATTTATTTCAGTTGAGTTTTTTAATTATTGCGCTTACATGCATGCGACAATACAAGCCAACAAACGGTTAATCCTTTGAGAGATTTGATTCAAAATTTGACAAGGATCGAACTTTAAATGCCTAAACTGTGTGCTAAATTTCATTTTACTAAGTCATTACGTTTTTAAGTTGTCACGTTTATATGAATGCGGAAATATAGATCGACAGACGGTTAATGCATTAGCACATTTACTTCAAAATTTGATACAGATTTACGCTTTAGATGTTAAAAGTGTGCACCAAATTTTTCTTTGGGTTTTGTAGTTATCGGATTCTCGAGCAGACAGATAGATTTACTGTTGAAGGATTTTGTCAAAAATTTGCTAGAAATCTACAAATTTGGTGTAAATGTTACATACTAAATTTCATCCATCTTCCTCGAAGCGCTTTCAATTTATTGTGTTAACAAACGCAGAAACAAACAGATAAACAGACAAACATTATTCCAAAAATAGAGTTTTTGTACTCTGGAAGATTTGAAGAATTAAAATTTCACAAAATCTCAAATTCGGACTTTTTTTTTTTTTTTTGCGATTACAATACTTTCTCTTTATACATTCCATATATAAGAAAATAAAACAAAACTATTTCGTGATTGAATTTGATGCAACTACTTTTTCCACTTCCTAAATCGATTCACTTCCTCAATCATGCGAAAATTTTAATAATAATAACTGTAATTCTAAAGATACTTTGTTTTATATATTTTATAATTCATTTAAAAAGCTACGTCTGCAGTAATACATTCTACAATGTTATTTAAGTTTATATCTTAAATAGAATCGTAAAAAAATTATATATATATTCTTATTACTTTTCGCCATTTTCTGTTTTATGGAATTAAGCAACTTGACAAGTGAGTGACACATGAGATAATATATTTTTCTATGTATGATAATTCTAAAACTGTTTCTCTTTAATAATAATATAATATAATAAGTAACATATTAAGAGACATTAACATTAACTTTAGATAACAAGTAACATTCGACCTAGTTTTTATTAAGCAATTCCTTATGTATTCATAAAGCAAAGTTGTTTGATTTCTTTTTTTATACTTTTTGCAGTTGAATGCCGGAAGAAAAGATGGTAACTTTGAAGTTCCTGATGTTTTGTTTGGTCATAACCACTCTAAGCATTACCGTCTGTTGTGGTAATAATGCTTCTTTTCCACCTCGTCACATATCGGAATTTTCGGATCCAGTTTCGGGTTTCAATCCTTTTATAGATCTGATGGAAGGATTTATGAATGATTCACGACCTTCACAAATCTCTGAAGCTGACAGAATCGATCCGAGTTTCTCTGAAGCTGATAGAATCGATAGGAAAGCAATCGGAAATCGATGGATCAACGTACTATCTGCAATGTCTGTGACAGAATCAGAAAGAAAGTCAAATTCTTCCAATGAGCAATCTAAGATCACAAATACCAGAGTTTATGATTCAATCAACAAAACAGAGACTCTCATAAAGAAATTGATTTCAATAGATTCACAGCCAGCGATGATTCCAAGTGACAAGCATTTAAAAGTTAATGATTCAATCAACGAAACAGAGAGCATCAGAAAGAAGCTGATTGCTAAAGAATCACAGCAACAATTGATACCAAGTGAAACGCATTTAAATATTAATGATGCGGTTAACAACGAAGAGTCAGTCATCAATGAACTGATTCCTGAAAAATCACAAAATTTAAATCTCACTACTGTGAGCATTGAATCAGAAACTACAGAAAGTGTTTTCACAACTAAGAAGGTTTTAAACAAGAACGGAAATGATGATTTAGAAGGAATGAATTTTAGGCGTAAATGGAAGAAGATTAGAAACCCTAATAATAAAATTTTGGAAAACGAAAAATTAAATAAACAGTACAAAAGCTTTGAGGAAATTCATTTTCCAGCAGTAGTTAATCCGTACGCATATGCGATCTATGCCATAGCATGCTCGCTTGTAATTTTTGTAATTATCCTCTACATCGCAATAAGTATTAAAAGAAAATCATTGCTTTTAATAAAATGAACGATGCAATCTATAATACATGGATTGAATAAATTATCATTTATTTTAGCAAAGTAGCTTTTATTTCTCTTTTTATTCAAATTTTGTAATTTTTTTAATTTTATATTTGCATATATTTTTGTAAGTTCCCTTTTGCTCATTCCTTTTAGAGGGGTAAAAAAATCCCTGAATGTGTGATTTTATAAGTTTGTTTATTATATTCTTTTATTTTTTAATCTCTTTTATTTCACTTGGCTTGTATCATGTTCATAAAGAATTTTGTAACTGACTTTGTATTTACTTTTTGACTTGATTTTTCACTTTTCTTGAGTTAGAATTTTGAAATTTTTTACTCGAGTACATTTTTAATGACAATATTTTAATATTTTTAGTATTAACAATCAATCGATTGATTTAATTAAATCCGGATTGATAGGAGTTGCATCCCTTGGTAAGGATTTTTAAAAAATAGATTTTAAGAATCCAAATATTCATTATAACAAATTATAAATTAGAAACTAAAAAGTAAAAAATATTTAAGCTAAATTTCCACACTTTAAAGCACTGATAAAAGTATA
This sequence comes from Argiope bruennichi, assembly GCF_947563725.1. Classification (NCBI taxonomy): domain Eukaryota; kingdom Metazoa; phylum Arthropoda; class Arachnida; order Araneae; family Araneidae; genus Argiope; species Argiope bruennichi. The sequence continues at coordinate 56,820,083 of NC_079162.1, forward strand.
TTTTAAATTATTTTTATTAAATTCGTTATTACATATTGTACATAACATAGCTATATTTTATCAAGAGATTTTTTTAATTATTTTTTTTATGAAAAATAAAGTTAATATTGGACAACATTTTATATTAAAAAATATCATGATCATTTTACAAATTATCTAAAAAAAGTTTCGGTAAAATATTAGTATTTTAATAAGAGATTTTGCATACATACATAAATAGTTTAGACCAATTACGATTGCTTTCCACAGGTATTTATTTAAACAGAAAACTCCTTCTTTTGTGTTGTTTCTTGTAGAAAACAATTTATAAGTGCTTAAATTGATTTTCTTATGCTTATATTCTTTGTAATTTTTTTCATAATTCAACATATTTTTTCAAATCTTTCAAAAGAAAGCCAATATTTAAATTTCTTTTCAAAAATTCAAATCATTTTTTGATTGACATTGAACCTATCTTTTATGGCTAGAAGATGTGTCTAGATGGGATGTTATCCGTTTAAAAATATTTCAGATCTGATTGCCACATATTGACAAAAGTTATTGTGCAAAGTTAGAAGATGTGCTGTCTAGATGGGATGTTAATTTGTTACTGATATTTCAGATCTGATTGCCACAGATTGACAAAAGTTGTAGTAGAAATTTGACTTTTTTTTTTTTTTTTTTTTGGTACTGGAAGATGTGCTCGTCTAGATGGAATGTTAATAATATTTCAGATCTGATTGCCACAGATTGATAAAAGTTGTATTAGAAATTCTCAGGCAAATTGGCAGAGTGCCTAAGAAATAAATATATTTATTATTTGCAGTACACTTTAGATATAAATATATAATAACATTAGAAGTTTTGTTCTTGCAATGGGATCTTCACTATTCATAATGTTCGCAAACATTCAAATCAAAACTCACACAAATCACTAAAATCGGACTGAAACAAATAGCGATCCACAAACACGCAAAAAATACAATGCGATGTACAAGGGCAGGATCTAGGTCTTAGGACTGGAGTGTTTCAGATTAAAACCCGGTTAAGCACCGAAGATCAGTCATTATATCGGCTTGGTGCACATTAAACCTGATGTCGATGCTTAATAATTCTTCCACTGACAAGGTGCAGAACCGAGTTATAGATCTCGTTGTCTGATTACTATTCAAAATTGCAAGATTTGTCTTAAAACTGTCCTCGTATTTTTTTTTTTAATACGACTTAATGTTATTAAATTTAAATTGTGTTGACTCCATTTGAGAATGCGTAAATGGTCATAACCTTCTTCTTTTTTCAGTATTTCTCAGTAAAAATTAAAAAATATCTTCTTGATATGAAAAGTTTCATGAAATTAGACAGTGCATTTAATTATAAAATTATGTTTCTTCATTTAGTTGTCTTTTTCTTCCAGCTGGAATCAAAATGTTATATTTAACGTTCTTTAACCAAGAAAAACAGATGCTCTTACATAAGTCTTCAATAGCTTTTTGGATGTTTAAAAAAAGAAAAAAAACAACAGAATCCAGGTATTTTAGAGATCGGCACCCATCTAATAAAATTTAAAGCAATCTTTAGAAAAGAAAATTATTTTTCCAGAAATTAATTTCGGGTTTATTTAAACAATTTAATGTAAGAGTTTGATTTTCTCAATATTTACAACTCGGTCATTTCTTTAAAGTTTAAGAATACTAGTAAAGACTCTAAACATTTTAATGATTAAAAATCTTTAGACAGCGATGCATTAATGCAAGTATATTTGAAAGATATTTTTTTTTTTTATCATTTCAAGTAATAAACAACAGAAATTGAACGCAAATTATTAGTAGGAACGAAACAACTGAAAAGAAAATGTTAACTACCTGACAACCCTATGTTACGTTCGTTTTAAAATGGAAATGACATACGAAATTCTGATTTATTTTTAAATTTCAGTAAGAGTTTCCTTTTAATGCATGCAGGTCCCTTTCTTCGAAGTTTTAGGGCTTTTCTAGAGAAAGAAAATATATTAACACATTCGCTGCTGCTGGCGCGTCGCAGATAATATATAATTGTCCCAAGCCATCTATATTATTAGATGACACCTTCTCTGCTGCAGTTAAAAGATAGCAAAGAAGGGATCATCTAATTACACAGAAGGCCCGGATATCAGGCTTGAACCGTGGCAGTGAACGTGTTAACTCTTTGTAAACTGTGGTAAGGAAGCAACTCACAATTCAAATATCACCAATTGCAATCAAGAAATGATTCCCAAAAATTGACAATACTGATTTTTCAGAACTTTAAACTTGATATTTTCTTTGTTCAAATCATTGATTATTTTTAACAAAGAAAGAAAGAAAAGGACATGATTAAAGAAAGATCAAAAACTTCCACAATTTTTAGTACCTTAGAAACAAATACAGTTATCAGATTCATATACCAGCTACCCACTATAATGTCAAAATTTCACCTAAGTATGATAGCAGAAATTTTTTTTTTACATTGACTACTCACATTTTTATTACCGAGTTGAAAGAAATAATTTCTCTTTTGTAAAATAAAAATAACTGTTTAAAAAAACTGACGAAAAGGTAATAATTTAAATGTTCCTTAACAAAAAGGTAATAATTTAAATGTTACTTAACAGAAAGGTAATAATTTAAATGTTCCTTAACAAAAAGGTAAAAATTTAAATGATTTTAGTTTGAGAGTTGAACTGAGTCATCGATGTTAAAAATGAGAGCAAAATGCAAACAGAAGCCGCAAATAATAATTCAGGCGGAATATTAATAAATGTCCTTTAAAACTGGAATAATCAAGAACATGCAAAAATTCCTTTATCTACAGTATGGATACTTGTGGCGTATATTTCATAGGAAATGATATGAAATTGACGAGTATAGACATACAGATCACGAAAATAGTTTTGTTATTTATTATCCAGTTACTTAATTCTAATGAATATGCATTTTTTGATGTACAAATTATTCTTCCCCTCCCCCCCCCTTTTTTGTCTACATGAGGAATATTGAACAAAAAATCTGAATATACAGTATGTCCGAGAATGTTGGGGCATTTCAAAATTAAGTAAAACAAACAATTAGAAAGTAGAGAATTAAAATGTTTTTAATTACTTGCATTAGAACTACTAATAAAGTACATAAAGCTTGCAATATCCTTTGCCAAGCGAAACTCAATTTCATGCGATTCATTTGTAATTGTCGGAGGGGTTATGGATTGAATACCAGCTGTGACAAGCTAATCTAAATCATATGAATTAGGGCAAGGCATCAAAATAACAGTCTTTCTCATAACGCCACATGAACATATCGAAGAAAATTTGGAAATCGCATAGTATGACTACCAACTGAAATTTTCTGATATCATGAGTTCACATCTAGCGCCATCTATCGGATTCTGGAAAATTTGTGTTTCAAGGCAAAACTTTAGGAGCCTTACTAGTAAAAAATAACCTAAAACACGCACATCTCATTCTTAGTTGTTTTTTTACATAGTTTTGTAATATATCCAAGTTTCTCAAATACTCTGTTCTTTTCAAGTACTTTTTGAAAAACAGACCCAATCAAAGAGGGGCCTGATGCAAATTTGACTTGAAACAAACTTCATATTTAAAAAAAAAAAAGAATTTATAATATTTTGACATTTATGACATTGCACATATTACTCTAGTAAGGATTTAAGGAATACATGATAATAATAAAGAATTAAATTGTTATAAAATTAATATTTAGACACAAATAATTGTTAGTCAATCAAATAAAAATAATTGCATAATAAACTTATTAAATACAATTTGATGTGTCAATTTTTCAAAAGATGATTTCTGTTTCACGTTCTATAGCAAATCCGTTGATAGTGATTTAATTTTTGGGTTTATTCGAATCCGATAGATTTATTACTAGGATAGATCTTTATGCTGGTATGACGACAGTTGGCAAGACCAATGTAATTTTGAAATGGGAACAAAAACTTTACAGTTGCTTTAGTGTCACAAAAATAAAAATACTATTATCGACATTCAAAGAATATATAACCCTTGCATATCTATATACGGAAACAATCTCTCAATAGAAAATGCCAAATATCTCCTAATGTAATCATGGCACACCAACCTAAGTTTGTACTCTGAGTAATTTTCCCCATATAGAATCCATTCATAACTTCCAAAGAGGGTTTTGCTATAGAAAATTTCGAAGTATGAACAATTTTAAATGGGTACATTTCCTTGTGAATGCTTTAAGCATATCTTTTAGTATAAGTCACAAGCTTTAGAATGGCACTTTTAGTTTTCATATTAGATGATCAGCTGAGGATGGCCTTTTCTTCAGCCACTGTACAACTAGAATAATCTGTTACATACCCGCGCGCGCACACACGAATCCTCTAACGAATTAGGCAATATTTTTATACCCTATTCACATAACGAAATATTTAACAAAATCAATGATATGGCGAAAATTTGAGTCATTACTCCTCCTCAGGCAGACCATGACCTCTGTGGGGAGGATGGATTTTATCTTCATTCCCGTTTATAACCCATAACGGATTATACGTACTCGCCAAGCATAGTTAAAATTCTTAATTTTTAACGCTTATAGGAAGAACGAATATTTTTCGAGTCGCAGTAGTGGTACAGTCCATATTTCCACTTCAGAATAACCATTTCAGTATTTCAATGAATATATGGGGAAGCTAATTGTTTAAGAAACAGGCAGTGGAAAAAAAAAATTTAACATTATTTTAACATGTTGAAACCCATAGATCACAACTTCACGCTGGATTCCTTTCTCAAATCGTTCCCTTCTGTTGCCCTCCCCCAGATATAACCATAAAACAAAGCTTTATAACTATGCTTTTGATTTATCGAATTCAGTGTCTGGGGAAAACAAAACAATGATTTCTTTGCACTTCGGGAAGATAAAAAAATTTATAAGGCTTATATACTTTATAAGCCCCCCCCCCTACAAAATTAAACATTTTTATAAGGTGCTTAAATATGGTTTTTAAATTTAAACATCTTTAAAAATGCTAGACATTTCATTTGCCAAACAGAAAATCTCCCGGAATAGGGAAGAAAATTCCTGAGCACTTAAAAAGATTAACTCATAATCACAAAGAACTTACAAGACACTTCCAAATAGGCAATTTTCCAAATTCACATGAAAAACTACAGTCACTATCGTCTTACGAGAAAAGAATCATGATTAACCAATTGGTGATTTTTTTAAAGCATTTCTTACATAAAAATAAGTGTTTAACAATATAGAATAAAAGTAAATGCATAAATAGAAGCAAATGAGCTCAACAAAACAAGTCAATATCACAAGACATTTTATTCCATGAAAATAAAACAAAAAGCTATAAAAATAGATATCAAAATCACATAAATCAAAGACATGACAAGCTAATTACTTAGAATTTCATAAATAGGAAACATTTAAAGAATACTACAAGATAAATGCTTAATACCGACAAAATAATTTATGTTCTTATTGCATATTTGGCAAACAGGTACATGTTTGAGCAGTTCTTCAAAAATAAATTTTTAATAAAGTTGTTTCAAATTGTCCGCACATGAAATGGCGGTGCTGTTGAAAATAAGTTTTCAAGAACACCTAGCTTTAAATCAGATCCAAAAAGCATAAACAAAATGAAACAAATTCAGACTTTAATTTCACCAAATACACAGATTTAATAGTGTGTGCAAGACAAACAGATTAATAACCTATAGTAAATGAATAAACTGTACACATAAAATCACAGATATTTAATACACACTTTACGGGAAAATATTTAAAAAATGCTAAATGTTCAAACTACTGCATGACTTAACTGTCATAAATACTGATTGTACTGAATATCCAGATTTTTTTTTTGGTCGCATGTTTGAAAATACACAGACGACTAGTCTAAAGTTGGATTAAATTTAGTGCTGATGATTTTACATTCTTAAATCGTTAGTTTTGACAATTTTGTAAAAACATGAAAAATGATTAACATTGTCCAAACTTCTTAACAGTTGCAGGCATGCAATTTGTCAGTTGAGCAAGAAGCATTTTGCAGGTTTATTAAGTTTTCAAAAGTTAAATAAAGAAAATGCCATGAGAAATATTAAGCCAACATTAATCCTACTTCTGTACATGGAAAATTTTATAAAAGTTAAAAATTAGTTAGCTTGAAGGTTCTCAGCATATTTAGATTGAAAAATAACTTCAAATCTACAAGGTAGTTAAAGAAGCCTTTTGTTTGCTATATTAAATTTATAAATACAATTAAGTGCACATAAAATAGTCTAAACCCAAAAATACAAAATGACAACATCCATAAATACACAGAGAGTAGCATTTGCACAGCAAACTAAAATATTCCAGATGATTTCCCACCAGGTGGATTTCTCACACGAATACTTGTTGTAATGGGCTTAGCTGGTGGAGCTTCAGTTTTCTTTTCCTCCTCAGTTGTACCTATAGATGAAAATAAGCAGATTAAAATTTAATGCTAGTAATAAAAATTTCATTCAGACCTAAAAGAAAAATATGTTCAATAATTTTTCGAATTCCCCCCTGGATATGCACAGAATACTTCATTTATAGATAATAAAAAGTGTACCATTTCCAAATAAAGTCCAAGAAAACATACATAAATAAAAAAAATGAAGATAATACTTGTAAAGGCAATGTATATGAAATAGGATGAAAGACTTAATAAATGGTAGCATTCATCTTTATATATTGATCAAATACAATATCCTATACACTTGAATATTTAATTTGAAAGCAATAAATACAAAAATAAGAGCCAAACTAGGCCAAATAAATATAATTAACAGTTCTGCATTTTCCCAAGGGAAAGGGACTCAGTTCAAAATTAAAATCATATGAATTGCTTTTCACAAAAATAAATTTTTTTAAACCTCAATATTCCAACTTTAACTGGATATGTATCTATTTTAAGAAAATTAACCGCAGTAATTGTACAACTTTAATAACCAATACAGAATATAAGGGATTAAAAATGCTGACAACTTCAAAAACGCAAATTAATCTGTTTTAAAAACTCCCTAATATTTAGATGGTTTTTTCTCATATTCCCAGATAGTTTTTCAACTTCAATAATGTTTTGGATATTCTTTAGATCTAACAAATTTCTATCAAGACACTTTGACAACATTAAAAACATCACTTCATTTCTTAAATATAGCAAATAAAACAATATTCTAGTAAAAATGCAGTATTATTCATTCCAAGCAGCAAAATACAAGCATTCCATAAGAGCATTAAGACAATGCAAAAATAAAACTGAACATGTGTTCAGATGGCAGAAATGAAAATACCATGAAATAGTAAAGCTAAATAAGCATCAGCATATTGCAAATTAAACTTTCCCTTATAAAGTCTAGCAATAGAGGTATTAAACCAGAATCAAGCAAATATATGCAAAAATTCTTGTTGCCACCTCTTATTAAAAAGTAAAAATTTCACAATTCGACTTTTGAGCTCATTTTAGATTCGGAGGCATAACTTGCCATTTTGCTTTATTTTTCAAAAAAATTTATGGGACTTATTTAATTAACTTTAATTCCCCTTCATTGTTTATTTTCCTTCAACTTTAATTGTAATTAAAGTACATGCAAAACAGACATGGTTCAGATCTCTAATATAAACCTGCTCATTCAAATTACAAGATGGAATTACACTTGCATGCATAATAGCCAACACACACCAATTTATAAATTTCATAAACATCACTTGATGCATGATGTGATGCTACAATACAACTTACCACCATTTTGTTCAACATTATTTTCTTGTTCATCATCATTTTTTTCTTTCTCTCCATTTTCTTTCTTCTCATTTTCAGGATACATTTCATATTCTTCACCAGTTATAGGATTACGGCGAACTATTTAAGCATGAAAACCCATGCAAAAATGAAGAAAGATAACAAAAATAAAATATAGTCAACAAAAATAATGCATGCACTAAGAAGCATTCACCTAAAATAAACGAGGGATCTCACAAAATAAATACCAAAATGCAAATAAGACAAAATTTTAATAGGGGAAATAATTAACTTCAAAATGCTACAAAATCACTCAACATAATCAAAAACATTCAAAATTATTACAACTGATCTAACTTTTAAAAGCTAACCCTTTTCAGGTATATAAATATAAAATTGAAATATCAAACAATGCTAACATGCAAAAATTGCTAAATTTGAAATATGAATATAATTAACTTATAGAATATACACTAATATGATAATAGATAACTCATTTCATCTTATGCCATGCATTCCCTTTGCTATTAAGATTTTATCACTAATTAAAAAGTCAATTAAAGTGCTTCAATGCCTGTAAATTTGATATCAAATAGCTTTAGGCATCCATTTTATTATTTTTCTTAAACAGAAATAACATTTTATACCCTCCTCCATTCTCAAAATTTACACCATTCTAGTTTAAAATTCAGACAATAAGGACATTTTAATTTATCGTTACTAGATATAAAACAAAAACCACACAGGAAAATTCAGAATTAAAATTAATTCAGTGAAGTGAATTATCCTTTTACAATAAGTCAGAAGGTTTAAAGGAGTTTATATTTGTTTAATATAATTTCCCCCCCATTTATAGCAATAGTTTTAAATTCAGACATGCAAAAAAAAGCAAGGTAACATTTGCCTACTTGTTCGAACAGCAAAATGAAACATCCCAAGCAAATGCATAGCATCAGTACACCATAAAGAATGTTACTGTGCATATTATGGAGTTTACCAGAAAGAATTGTGGAACGATTTGCGCTGGTAGATTAGCAATACAAAATGTGAATCGACAAAATCTTGACTATTCAGAAATAGGTAATTTACCAATATATTTTTTAATACTGAAACTTAAAATAAACAAAAGACCCTTACTAATAAATAAAGAAAATATTTTTTTAAGTGCTTATATTACTTGACAAATCTATTATTTTTTTGACAAATGACAAATCAAGTTCCAAACAATTCAAAATATTTAATATAATTAAATGTAAAGTTTTCTTTTAGAAACATTACTTCCAGAGTATCAAGTATATTCTATTTTCAGAATCTTTCCCATATGTAATATTTTAAAACTTTATATTATATATATATATATATATATTGAAAAAATTTCTACAATACTAACAACTCGTGAATTAAATAAATTTTGTTGTACAAACTGACAACTACTTTAACCTATTAAAGTCGCATGAAAAATATGGTCCTTAAATCCATATATTATACAGATATGCATATAGTAGAAGCTTTATATAAATTAATCCAAAATGCACAATTTTGGTATACAAAGTTTTGAGCACAGAAGTAAATCAAACATGCAAATCCTTATATATCTTCTACCATTAATTTTTAAACTGCTGATTAATAAATTGTAAGGAAGCATTGACCATCTTCCAGTTTATCGCCTGAAAATTATTTTCACAACCAATAAGAAAAATTTAAACTAAAATGAAGGATAAGAAGTAAAACCGATATACTATTTTGAAAACTAGAACATAAGCAGTTTAAACAAAGCTTAACTTATATTTAAAAGAGTAATTTTGAATTAGGATAATGCATTCATAAATTAGGATTATAAAGAAAATATAACCAAAATGATTACCGTAAGGTTTTTTAAATGATTTAGCAGGCTGAGGAGGCTCGCTTGCAAAAATGTTTGAAGTATTATGCTTCTTGGCAGGAGTAGAGGTGCCATTCTCGGACGAACCAAATAATCTATTTTGTGTATTTCCAGAAGCAGCTTCTTTGTTTTTTTGACGCTCATTAGACGAGTACTGTGCAGCTCCAAGTCCAAAAATGTCACTGGAACCACCACCTGGAGGCTTTAAAACTCTAAAAAGGTAATTTTAAAAATTCAGGTTAAGATGAAAGATTAAAAAACAAAATCAACTAACAAAACATTTTTTTTTTTAACATGTTAACAATCTTTACTGTTTTCTTATGCAAGAAAAAAACACAGTGTATATAATAACTTTATTTTATTCTTCACACATCGGATGCAAAACAGAAAGATACATATTAAATAGTGTTAGGGATGAGCAACTAGATGGAAAAACAATGGCCCATGGACTATAAAATTGCTCAATTATTCAACAAATTATGTTTGAATTTTCTAAAATAGATGAAATCCTTTCTAATTGTCTTGAGAGGAGATTACCATCTTAAAAATTACACAGGCATTTTATTTAATAAGAATAAATGTATAAATTTTTAGATATTTAAACTATCATTTCTCCCTGGCATAATACAAACAATTTTTGAATTATCTATTAACTGAAACTAAATTTGAGAAAGGCATCACAAGCATTTCACAAATTTTGATTGGGAAGAGGAAAATCCAGAATTTATCTAGATCACCAACACCCTCAGCTTATATTAAAATAAGACTCCTTCAGAAGTAAAATATTATATTGAAATTTCAAAATAGGAAAGTTCAGACTAAGAGCATTATATAAAAAAATTGAAATTTTGATAGAATGTGAAAACAATGAAAAACTTTAAATATTTAAAAGAATCATAGATTTGGTAACTAAAAACACAATCCTGCAAATACTTTTTTAGACTGAAATTGTAAGAAAAGTTACAAGCAGAATTTAATTATTTAGCATAATTAAAAACATATATATACAGTTAATTTGACAATCCAAATAAAGCTCAAATAGATTTACATTTTTCCCAATACTTAAAAAAAAAAAAAAAAAAAAAAAAAGACTGAACCCTGGTAATAAAACAAAAGCAAAATAATACCGAAACTATACACATAAAATTATAGATTCATAACCAACATACTGAATTGCTAGATATAAACCATGCTATTCCTAGAACACAATCAGTAACATTTTAAATGCTTCATGCAGCTCGTATTTGTTTAATTATACAATTATAGTACTTAAATGCAATCAATATTATCAATTTTTATGGTAAATTCTGATACTTGAAATGATTAAGGAATCTTAATGTAAATATTTTTAAATCACTACAATTATGTATACGAAAAACGATCTTCATAAAATTTCATACTATAAATAAATGTTTTAAATAATTTTATAAATATTACTACAGAAAATTATGAGTATATTTAAAGTTTCAATAACAAAGTGCTAAGCTTCATCAAAATTTTGAAATTTATCATAGTATATATTTAACGCCAAATATAAGTATTCTTCCTTGAGAATTCAGTTAACCAATGCTTACCAAAAAACACTTCAAATCGCCGAAAACTACGAACATTTCCCGTTGTCATTAATGCAACTTTTTCTTGCACGTAACCGATATTTTTTTTAAATGTTCAATTAAAAACTTTTTATGATAAATCATTTCTATTATAAAGAAGACATTTATAGCAATTATATATATATTTTTTAAATATAATTATGAGAGCAAAAGTCTTTAACAATGTGGCCACACCTATAACGATCATCCTTTTTAGTTATTTTTTTAAAGAAGAAATATCATCAGAAATATCATAACAAATCAAATATACATTATATATACATAAGAAATACAGTAACATTAAAAGAAATGAATTGTCATCAATAATGCATTACGATCTTAAGAAAATTCTTTCCGTTAAAATTCAATAACTTTTATGAATAATCGAAAACTTTTTCTTTTTGACGACCTGAATACTAAACGATAAAAGAAAATGAAAGCTACTCAATAAAATAGCCGGCACTTTATAAGGAAACAACCTACTGTTTGTAACCTAGCAACCTCAAAACATTTTACAAATATTTTTTAACTTTTGCATTTCAAACACAATCAAGTTTATGTAATGTAGAATTTCAACAGTAAAATTACCGAAAAATTTAAATTAGCATTTAAAAAAGGTTCAACAGTTTTGACAGAAATAAAAAATAAAACTTCACACAAAGGAAAAGTAATTGCACTCACTTTGATGAGTTTCTTGAGCCATCCAAACCAATTGTAAATTCAGTGGAAGTCATTTTAATAGCAATTAGTTACAGAAGAATCTGCAAAATAAAAATGCAATTAAATAAAGAATAATAGCCAACAAGGAAAAATATATATTATGAGCCGACCGTTACACATCGTTGAATATGCATTTCAACCATCGTTGAATATGCATTTCAACGAACAATAGAAATTTAAATGAATCCATCGCACATTTTTGTCATTTAAAAGCTTATGAAGAGTTTAATCAACTTTAAATAATTAAAATCTTTCAACGAACCTACAATTTTCTTGCAACGTTTACAATACTCAATACACAGACCGCGCCGTTGAACGAAATACAAGTGCAACTCGTCCGCTATTGACAGTGAGTCACTTCAGCGCTCCAATCAGCAGTTTAATTCAAACAAATTCCGCGCTTTGAGTGCCCTCTACAGTAGCTCTGCCGACAGTAGCCTCAACCACACGCTTTTTGATTTGAATAATTTTCTGTTGTATTTCGTTATGAATTTTGAGAGGCAACAGAATCAGATTACAGTACCTGTAGAAACTTTCTTGCGAGTACTAATTTAATCATTAGAGATATTTTTATGACTTTTTAACCTGCAGATAACTTTGCGAGTAATGTCGCACTGTAATTTCATACAAATAAAGGGCTCAAAGAAAGTTTCAAGCAGAAAAAAAGAATGTTTCTTGGCATTCGATATGAATCCTTTCAAATATTATGAAGTATTATATACTTTAGTTCGTGAACTGATTATTATATTATCGCTCATTCAATATTTCAGCATTTTTACGTGTTTAATAGATAAGTGGTACAAAATAAGTCTTACATGCAAATGGCAACTGGGATATAGAACGATATTTTCCCAATTTAATATTTATTTTTTAATTACAAAATTAATGTGCTTAGATTTCATCTTCAAGATGACTACTTAATATTCACATTCGGGGTATAAAGAAATTAACACAAGGTACTGCACAATTTCTCCACAATATTGCCAGATATTCTGAGTGCAGTACAATATTATGAAAATCGCTTAACAATACTGTTGGGTATTTAGTGCAATTAATGCTTCATCTTTCCCTCTCCTTTTGAAACATCATTGGCCAGCAGATATATAAGCAAAGATATTATCAGTGGCGTGGGGATGGGAACAGAAGTCGGCCTACAGAAAATCAGTGCCCAAAGCAAAGCGAAGCAAGTACCGAAATCGCGCTCCGCCCCCTTTCACATTCTTTTTGAATGTGCTGTGCATATTTTAAAAACTTACAAGCTGAGGGTCTCAATTCATAGTTCATTAATTGAAACTCACATCCATTTTAAAATTTCTATTTATAATTGATTGATTCTATTTATAATTGATTGATTTATATATGATTAACTTTGAATATATGGAACAGGAAAACCTCTTTTATTAAGGAGAAATATTTCACCTTGTTATATAAATGTTTGAATATTCTGTTTACAAAATAGATATATATTGTTCATGATTTCATTTGGAAATAAGAGTAAACGAAAGCACTCGGTTAAAATATTTTGTTAATAGATCAGGCTTTTAAGATGCGTTTTATTCTGTGATTTCTTAAAAAAATACGAAAGCAGATTTAGAATTAGATGAATTTGCTCACCTTCTTCCGAATTGCTGCTGAGTCTTGGTATTGCATTCAACAGCGATATAGATTTTCTCAGATACATTAAATGCTTTTTAGACTCAATTTTTTTTAACTCTATTTGCACAATGTACTGTTCAATGTCTCTACGATGTTGTTCGACATATACATACTACAATATATTGCAGGAAAGTTGCTTTATAAAAGTCAAATTTCAGGACGTCAAAACGTTTCAGTTTCTCAAAATTAAAATTTTGTTGCATCTTCATTCTTTCTAAATAATATTTTTAATAATTATATTTATTTGCACCAAAATTATGAACCTATTTTCTTTGTGTAGAAAAAAAGATAGTCAAAAGTGGTGACATTCTATAAAAATGCATAATACTAGGTTTATTTTAAATCTAACAAATATGTGTTGAGTATTTTTTTTTCTCAGAATTTCACCAATATAGTAATTTATAATATTATAATCTATCATGAGACATAATATAATAACCAGTTTCTTGAAATAAAGCATATAACGCTTCATGATACTGGTTAGGATTCATATCGAGTGCTGACAAATATTCTTATTTTCTGCTTGAATCCTCCTTTGAGCCATTTATGTAATAATACTTTTCGATTATAAAAATTATAATGGTAACAGTTAGTTTTAATAATAGTTTAAAAAATTATTAAAAAAATAGTATCGAAAAAAAAGTTATAGCTTTCATTTATGTTATTATTATTATTATTATTATCTCAAATGTTTTTAGTTTTGCAGTTCGTTAACTAGACATCGAACATCTTTACAAATATTTGTAATACTATGCATGCGCAAGATAACAATAAATAATTTTGTAACTGCGTGATAAAATATTGATACAAAAATGGTAATAATGATTAAATATTAATACTTTTTATTTATTATAATTATTTAATTATTTCACTTTTCTAAAATACAAAGAATGCGGCATAGAAAATACCCTCATGACTAAGAGATAAGAGGTGAGTTTTCGAAACATTTCTTATTTCCTAAAAATAGACTTCAAAAGACAATTAAAACCTTGGGACATCGAATAATTTACATAAAATTTAAATTATTGTAAGGAAAAGCGGAATAACTTTTATTCGAACAACCTTATTAAAATAATTTATATAAATTTATGTCTCTTGACAAAATAATTTTGATTGGAATTTTCAACTGAGTGCCAAATTACAATCAGTAGCCAAAATTCATTGTAAAAAGAAATTTGAATAATTAATTAATAAATTTCACAAATCTCTTTTGTGTTACCAATAAATTCTGAGTTTAAAGCGACATTTTTGCATTAAAAGATTGTATCTTGCCTTATTTTGTTTTTCATTGCTCGATAATTTTCTTTTTGTCTTTTCTTTATGTCTTCATACTTCAACTTATGACAATACACTAAAACGATGCGTCTCATGGTTGAAAAGATATTTCTTAAACTCAGAGTAATATTTTACTGTCAATAAATTTTAAAAAAATACATAAAATTCTTCAGATAAATGAATTTCAATTGCTATTTTACATGGAACTAGCGCAAATCAAACTGATAGAAGTTTTAGCAATTATTATTTTCACAGTATTCTATTAACGGATTCTAGGCCTGGATAAAGCCTGCTTTTCACAAAGAAATAGTACACTATTTTTTCGAATTCCGTTTTTTTTTTAATGCATGGATAAGCGAGAACTTGATTGAAACTACTTTTATTAGCTTTCGTAAGAATTTTTGCTGATGAATACGCCAAGTCCAGCGTTTAAATCTAAATTTTATTTTGGTTTATGTGCAAAAAATGATCTGATTTCTTAAAAAGAACTACACAAAATATCATTTTTTCACCCTTTGGTAATGGCGTCTTTAGCACGTGTCTTGCCTGCTTCACTCCCCTGTTTCGTCAATAGATGGGATGGCATGGATCATACAGACGCCTCTGTTGCTTTATTTTGCTTCATGCGCTATAAGTAATCTGACTCTTTAAACATTAATTTCTCGAATTCTCATTTTTGTGTTCTGTGGTAATAGTGTCCATAGAATGTGTCTTGCTAATTCCAGTCTCGATATGGAATTGGCTCTAAGTGTGGGCTCCACTGGGCAGGAGAGAAAGCATTGCGTAAAAGCCCGACATAAATTTTTGGGACGCTATAAAGTTAAAGCGTTATTGCGTTTACGTCTCTTTTAAAATTCAAACATGATAAGAGAGAGAAAAATAATACTACGACCCAGGTAGTATTTACACCCGTTCAGTCATTGTTGCCAACTGGAAATGCAAAAAACCATATTATACTCCAAGTTTTCCGTATTCTCTCAACCCCCTGAGTATTATCGACATTCCTCGGAATCGGAAATCTTTTCATTTCGTTTTTAACTTTACTTTCATTACAAAAATTAGAGGAATAAGTAAGGAAAAGGTGGGTTTCCTTTTATTTGTTATAATTTGTCCTCATGTACATTCTTTATGAACCTAGGTATTTAATTAAAAATTAATATTATTTTCATCTGAAATTGGTTGTCACTCTTTTTATGTGTACCATAATAGCAGATGTAAATTTGATTACCATTTCAAATTGTACTTAGAAAATGTAAACAATTAGGCAAGGCTAGATCTTTTGAAAGATGTTTCTTAGACACATTATTTTGTTAAACATTATATTTTTGTTAAAACTACCATTAGTTAAACTTAGGTTAATGGGAAAAATAAGATAGGATTGCCAGACAGCAAGTTTATTCTTTATTCAAGCATGTGTTTAAGAAGTTATAAAATTATTCTTATCCTATAACATGCTTTGTAACAGTGCATTGATTATTCCTTTTTCCATAAAAAATTTGAACATATCTATATGAAAAATCTTCTCTATAGAACAATTCTAAACATTCATGAATTCAAAGACAAAAGTACCTCTAACTTTTTTCTCCGTATTGATTGTAAGTGAGTTTCTCCCCTTTCTTCTTGTAAGATTTCTCTTTCATAAAAGCAAAATCATTGGTCGGCCATTAGTCCAAAACCATATTATAGCAAGTATTTTCTAAGATGAAAATAGTTTCAAATACTGATTTTAAAATGTTTTAAAATATAGCAGGTAAATTCTAGTAAAATTCAGGCAGCTAAGCTACTCTGAATTTAGTCTTCAAATGATTAAATATTGATTTCTCAGCATCCCCCCCCAGTAGAATTAACATGAAATCAAAGCATAATAATGAGTTGACGATGAGATTCCTCCAAAAATTTTATTTGTACGCTAACATGCTATACTTTAAATCCGTCAAGGCTAAACCCTTCGCTTGTGTGGTGGGAAAGTCTGGAGAAGAATTTTGAACAAATATTGTCTTTGACATCGGACTACAGTTAAAAATTAAGAGGTTCTAGGGAAATAGTTACTCGTTTAGTTTACAAACGGAATATTAATGTAATGAAACCTAAATTAAAGAACTTGTTATAAGAGGATGCTAAGGTTTGTTAACACTAATTTTGTATGGTTCAAGATTTTGTTAAGCTGTTAAATTTTTAAAGCAATTTATGTTGTACATTATTATATTAAAAGGGTCTTCAATATAGTTATCGTGAGTCACTAGATTGATATGCTTGACATTAAGTGAAAACAAAAAAATAATTGCAATTTTCTGAACTGAAATGGTTTTTAGATCTTTGATGTGCCGTTTAAAGTAAAGTTATTAAATAAATTATTAATAAGAATAGAAGGGAATAGAATAGAATTAAAGCAATAGAATAATTACTTTCATTTTATAAACAGTTTATCATAAGATTCTATTCTTTCTGTGATAAGATTGCTATGGCTATTAAGAAGATAAATTATTTGAATGGAGTTTTATTTTAAAGAATAGCAAACATAATAATATCAATGTTACAGAGATTAATTTCTACAACACTTGATAAAAACAACAATCATATCTTATTAAAATTAATGATAAAAATTCTTAATAAAACATCAACAATCCATAATGATAGAATGCAATATTTAACAAAAAAAAAAAAAAAGAGTACTTAAATAGTGCTGTGCTCTACAGAGCTACGAATACTGTAATTGTCTACGAAATTTAATGATAAAGCTATTAATTTACTTCTTTTCTTACCGAATTAATCCTTGCAAATCACCAACAGCATAACAAAAAGTCCATAGTGATATAGTGCAAAAGTAACATACATCCTCTTAATAGATTGATTCCGCACAGACAAATAAACAAATATTAAAGAAAGAAAAAATTCTCTTGGCAGTTGTTGATATCAGTCACTGACTACCTTAATATGAACCAACATGTGGCTTATTTCATTCGCATGCAAAAAATATAATAGCCTGCATAATATCAGATATTTTCATTTGCGCTAAGCAAATGAGAAATGCATTAAACATTAATTTGGGATATTAAATAGGCTCCTGTCGTCTAACACTCAGCTTATGGCGTTTCTCTTTATAAACTTTTTCGGAAGCTTCGGAAAAATATATAATTAATGGCAAAACTGTTTTTAAAGCAAAATATTAGTATGTTGCATTGAACAACTGAAAGTGGAAGGAAAATTACCAAATTTTATATTAATAAGTTTTATTTATATTCTTTTTCTAGTTTGAGAAAAAAATACTAATTTTTCAGAAAAAATTGGATTTTTTATATTTAATTTTAAGTGCTTTTTTTATATTTAAAAACTGATTATTAGCTGATTAAACTGATTATTAGCAAATAAAATTAGTTATTGCTATCTCGATAAAGGTCTATCGAGATTATTTAAATAAAAAAAAATGTATTATATGTATTTCGAGCATAAGGCACATAAGCATCTAATGTTCCCGTAGCGACGCCAGTGGAACCTTAAGGGTTAAATTTAAATTTCCATATTTTAATTGGGTTATTTTAAAATCAATATTCTGAATATTTTTTTCGAAATAAATAAATAGAAACGGATAAAACACGAAATTTACGAATTTTTTTTTTTAATTACATTATATTTCAAATAGTTTTGAGTGGTAATAAGTTAAACAAACAAACAAACGAAAAAAGAAGTAACGTATAAAATAGGATTTAGAACATTTGAGCAAAATCTGGTAAAAATACAAAGAGTTATTTACACTGTAATAACGTGCCATGCTTCAACATTACGCGATGAATGGATAATAAACCATTGTAACCATCTGTTTTACAAATTTCTTTGATGGTGAAATCCGATAGCGTCTTTTTTATGTCAGTGACATTAACTTTGAAACAGAATCAAAGGACTTTGATGGAGAAAAAAATGTATTTGTCTGCAGAAATTGTAATTCCAATTTAAGATTCCATCATTCAGTTTTGAGATCGGATAGTTTAACAGACTATTTTATCTGATAGTCTGCATTTAAATAAACTTGTTTCAACAATAGGAAGGGATAAAGTCCTGTTGGTGAACCATAGAAAGATTACTTAATGATAGAAACTGGTATTATTCTATTCAAATACAAATTACCCAATGAAACAGTCCCATATTATACCATAAGGTTTCAAGAATAACATCAATAAACGAAGAAACAATTAGAATCTTTCGGAAACGATGTTCTCAAAACGTGGGATTTCGTCAACTTCCTGGAGACACAAATTTGAAAGTTTTTTGCTCTTGCGACACACGTTTGGCCGGAAAATCGCTCCTCTTGTGCAGAATGCGTGTGTCACGAATTCACTGGACCCGAAAGAGATGAAAACTAGCAAATTAAGTAAAGAATTGAAAGAATTATAAGTTTCATCACAAATCATTTCCCCTTGCTCAGTGTACCATATACTTCGGATATATAGGAATCATATTTGTATAATTTGTTTCATTTTAAAGTTGTAATCCTGCTGTTGTCATAACATTCACAAAATGCAGCATTGTGTGGGAGGAACGGCGAGTATTGTAAGATCACTGGTAAGAAATATTTTATTCAAGCTACAGCAACTATTTTATAAGCTTATTTTTACAGGTGTGATATACGGAAAATGATAATATTTATAATAATATAATTATCTAATAAAAATACATATTTGTAAGTATAAATTTATTTTTCAATCAATTTTTTTTTAAAAATTCTCCAAGGGAAATAAAGATGGAAAAAAAATTAAAAAGTAAGTTTATAGATTATTTCCATAAAAATTTTCTTTGGAATCTAAGAAAAAGTGAAAAAATGTAAGTATGCTTTAGAAAATTTGAATCGAATTTTTCATGATATTTTCTAAATAAATTAAGTAGTCATTATTTATTGAAGTAATGGGTAATGTTATAGGTTTTTTTTTCAACTTCTTCGAATGATCATAAGAATCTTAAAAATCATCAGAATATTTTCAGAATGGAATGTTGTCCTTAGAATTAAAAATGAATCGAAGCCAGAGTAGTAAAATACTGTTCATCTGCATAGAAATATTAATAATAGCGATGCTTTACTTGAATTTTTAATCTTTAAAGAAAAAAAATTACCAACGACTAGTTTTTAGACTAACAATTATGAAAAATTTACTTTGTTACTTTTAAATAATACTTCTGTCATCAATTAAATGGAATTCTTTGATTATGAAAGCTTTAAAAAAGATTACTTTGACGCAGTTTTTCTAAATGTTATGAGACCTGTCAAGACATCTGGAGAAAAAAGTTCTCGAAAAAAAGTTGCTGTTTTCAATATTATTCCAGGTATAAAGTAGACCAGAAAATATTTATTTTAGTGCAAGACATGAAACGATAACTAAATCTTTATTTGAAATATTTCTTAATTACAGATAGAGAATAAGATAAAGAAGCTATGCATTCAAATATGTATAGCTTAAAATTATATATTGTATCCAATTAATAAAAATGATTCATGAGTGCTTCCACAGCTCCAACAAAATAAGTTTAAAATTTTAAGTCTTGTAAGTCCCTCCCCCCTGTTTTTGTATTCGAAAAAAATGTTGGGCTTTGAGAATCCAATAATTTTGACTATATATCTCTTACCTTGGCTTTAATTTTATGCGATGATTATAATGTTTAAAAATTAATAACAGAAATTAAGAAAGAAGAAAGAAAGTTTAGAATGTTTGCAGACGTTTATCATAAGCAATTTTAAACTTTTTAATCTGATTAGTTTTTATTTTCGGGAGGTGGGGGTGATTTTCCATCTGAAAAAAAATATCGTGTTTTGTGACTCCAATAATTTGACCATATATCTCTTACTTTGGCTATAATTTTATACAGCAATTATAAATTTTAATGATGAATAACAGAAATTATTAAAATAAGAAAGTTTTTGAGTACTTCCACAGCTCTAAAATTAATAATTGTATCCGGTTTAATTTTTTAGCTCTGATTTTTTATCCAAAAAAACCCTCATGCTTTGTGACTCTTTGATTCTGACTATATAGCTCTAGCCATGGCTCTAATTTTGTACGTCTGTTTTATTTTTCAATAATTCATACGAGAAATTATTAAACGTTGCTATTTTAAGACAGAGCTATTCTATATGTTTCTTCACTTTTATAGAGAAATAATTCCGTTAAAAAGCCTCTTCATCGCACTAAATATATTTATATGATGAAAAATAACTAGTAAATTCTTCATAAGGATGTAATTGTTTAGTATTGAAAGTGAGTTTTAGACCATTTTCTTTTTATAAATATGCTGAAATTTACGAAACGGCACAATAAATCTCGCTGACTCAAGTACAATTTTTTTATCAGTGTTTTGGATTTATACAAGACTATTTTCAGAACTTTTTTGTGAGCAAAATCGAATGCTCAATTCTTTTCTTTTCTTTTTCTTTTTTTTTTTTAAATATTTTCTTCATACAATGCACAAAAAGGTATTTCACTCATTGAAAAATTCGATTTTAAGATATTACTGAATCTCGATATTTTCCTAGAAATCTTTAAAACAATTTTGGAATTGTATATCTACTGATCGATATATCTGTGAACAAAATTACTCAAAAACAGAAAGAAAAAAAAAACAAGAGAAATTAATTTTGTTATTCGGCTTTAACCGCAGAATTGTATTTAAGCATAATATTTTGGACGAAATACATTATAAAGAAGTCTGCCTGTCCATATACTTGTGAATGCGTAACTCAAATTCACTCTAGATTGATGAAATTTGATATGATTTTATACCTGATTTTATACCTGATTTGATATGATTTAATTCTTTAATTATGAAAACTTTAAAAAAGATTACTTGAACGCAGTTTTTCTAAATGTTATGAGACCTGTCAAGATATCTAGAGAAAACAGTTCTAGAAAAAAAGCGGCTGTTTTCAATATTATTCCTGGTATGAAATAGATCAGGAAATATTTATTTAGTGCAAGACATGAAACGATAACTAAATCTTTATTTGAGATATTTCTTAATTACAGATAGAGAACAAAATAAAGGAGCTATGCATTCAAATATGTATAGCCTAAAATTATATATTGTATTCAATTAATAAAAATGATTCATGAGTGTTTCTACAGCTCTAACAAAATAAGTTTAAAATTTGTAGATCTGTATTAGATTTTGAACCAAATCCATTAATGTATCATTTGGCTGTTGATCTGTCTGTGTGTGCGTCAATGCAATAACACTTAGAGCAATGTTTCATCGAGCTAGATGAAGTATGATTTCATGATCTTCAATCCACAGCAGTGGATACCAGTCCCATTTCAGATCAATCTACTCAATGGGAAAAGGCACTGGTCCAAATTTCATACTCAATTTTCTTCGCTTTACGAAAAAAGTAAGCTCCAAACGGGCTATTTTGAAGGAATGCTGTCTATTTCGAGATAAGGAAGCCCATCAAGCTTTTGCGCATGCATCAATCAGTTTTGATTTCACCAAACTGGAGGTGGGATGACAAACGGAAAGGGGAATGCTTATTTTTTTAAAATAAGCAATGTATAGAAACATTACACAGTTTAGAATTTAAAAAAATGATACAATTCGAAAAGAAAACGAAAATCAACACCGAAAATGAATAATAAAAAAAGAAAATCATACTTAAAATGAAATTTGGAAAATTTTCTGACCTAACGAGTACCACCTCACCAAGGAATAAAATTGTCTAAAAGTGGTAGGCATAATATTCTAAAAGGGACAGTATATAGAAAAAACGAACAGTATACTCCTGCTATTTTCGTTTGATCTTCCATGAAAAATGGTTTTTGTGATTCATGTCCTTGGTAATTTAATCAGTTTTTGTGATAAAACTAAGAGTCCATTTCTTTTTCTTATACATCGAAAAATAAAGTAACAATTATGAAACATTAATTAATAAAAATTTAGTCGAACTACTAGTACGATAAATTTTAATACAACTTTTCAAATTAGAGAAAAACTTAATAGCATATCTTCATTCACAAAAATCGAATAAAATCTGACGAAAGTATGCATTGCTATAATTTCGCACTGAATTCGAATCGATTCATGATAAAAACCCTGTCTAGGTTTGTGTCACACACATTGGGAAATTCCTATATATCTATAGAAACTGGTACTTAACTTCATGCTTTCAGCTCGAAAAGTAGTTTTACTGAAATATTTATTTATTAATGAGAGTCTCAAATATTTCTTTATTCTCCTAAATAGAGCAAGTTTTCGTTTGTTTTATGAACACGATTAGTTTTCCTTGTGGAAAACCCTGCTGTATTCTGTCATTTTCAAAAGAAAGTACTTTGATATTTAGCATATATTGATTTTCAAATTAACTGTCTGCTTGTGGTTTTTACCCTTGACATTTTGATAGTTAACCGCAAAATTAACTATTGGGCACTTTTATAGTACATATCGACGCATTCTTGCATATTAGTAACATACCTAAAAAGAAAGCTTATTTTTAAAAGACTAAAATTATTATTATTGAAATGAAAAATATGAATTTGATTGCTCTCTAAATAAAAAAAAATACATATATCTATCATTCAAAATTCAGTTACTCCTTTTATTAGAAAAATGTTATACATAAAATAAAAAATTAAATTTCAGTATTTAAATTCCGAAAATGATTTACGTTGTGTGAAAATAGTTTAAGGAGAAAATTAACTTTTACTTTTTATTTCTAACACTTATTTTTTAGTAGGTTTCATACATAAGTATAAGCTAAAAATATTCTTATTTCGATTTATACACACACACACACACACACACACACACACGCACGCACGCACACACACACACACACAGACACACACACACACACATACACACACACACACACAGACACACACATACACACACACACAGACACACACACACACATATAAACTTTTTTAGTATTTGAGCAGGAGAAGAGTTAATTTGAAATCATAGCTTTATTCTTCTTCATGAATAAGAAGAAAATTCATTTTTTAGCAGCTTTTAAATTTTCTTTGTTAAATCCTGAACAGGGAACAAAACAACAAAGCAATGAAGAAATCAGAAAAAAGGGCATCAGAACACCTCCAGAGTGTAAATAGCTTTAAAAAAGGGATTTTCCCTGAAATCTAGCTGAGCAAGCCTTTATTCCCCCCCCCCGTGACTTTCGAGTGATACAGTTCCGTATTTAATGTTTAATGTTATAGATATTAGACCCCGAGAAGAATGAAAAATCCAGAATCCGCTCAAATAAGAAGATTGCTTTAAGATTGAGCTTTAAGATTGTTGCTTTAAGATTGAGTTTAAGTGATTAGAAAATAATTTATTTTAAGAAAGCAAATAATTTGAATTTATTATTTAAATCTTTAGGTCAGTTGGAAATATTACTAAAAGAGTAATATTGTTCCGCTTTTTACAAAATAATCGCAAATAATAAAAAAATCCAGTTATGAGTTCGTTTTAATTTATTAAAAACAAATTCTTATCAATATTATGAGAATTTCACTTTCAATCCTGAGTATAATCTTTCATACTTTTCTCAGCTTATTTAAATGATCATAATCTTTTATTTTTTAAATGCTCATTTGCTTCCTGAAAGTAAAATAATTCGATAAAATATTATTAAATGGAGTATTCAATTTCCCGGATTAAATTTGTTTAATATGGCATGAATGTTAAACCTTATTAGATATCAATCTCTAACCCTGAATATTTATTAAATGTATCAGATTGAATGAAAGCTGAAATCTTGACGCGTTGAAAGTAAAATGGATTAGAATCATGCCTTTCTTTTTAATATATTGTCAGAATGAATCCGCAAGTGAATTCTAGATGATAAATGGCAGGAGAAATAGAAAACGTCGATTAATATTTCCAGGGAGAAACGACAGAAAGTCTCTAACAGACGTTTAAGCCTTAGCAACGAATACTATTTATCAACAAACTTCATTATTTTCATGCGTCAGTCTATCTTATCTTCCTTTCTTTGCGCTCACATGAAAGGAAAAAATGCTTGCCATTTGTTAGTGAAGAAAATAAATTTTAATTTGATAGTTGAACTTCCTTGTAGTCGAAAGAACAGCTAATATAGATAAGATGTTAAGATAAATTGCTTCAATTTACAACGGTTTTATCTAAATTATTGTATTTCAGTCCTGTTATTTATCTTAAATTCTATTGCTGAATAATCTTTTAAGAATACAGCAATTTTTAATGTCATCAATTGGAATCCATATTATTTTCATTTAATTCTTGAAATCTGATTCCAAGAATTTTTGTCAATATAAAAAAAAGCTTAGAGAAAAATATTAAGATAATAGTTAAGGAAATTATTCATAAATTGCATACTGTATTAAGTTTCCATTCTTCTATATAGAAGATCTTGAACCCAAGAAACAAATTTCTTTCCAAGAATAGTTAGCTTTTATGTATTACAAGAAATGGAATTTATTATGTAACGGGTTTTCAAATTGGACATTACGTTATTTTTTAATGAGCTGTAACTGGTGTTACGTCGCAACTGGCATATCTAATTACATCAATCTTACGAAAGGACATTCAGATTAAATTATACTTTAGCTCATTACTTACAGTTAAACAGCGTTTTATAATTTTAACAAATCTTTTCAGATTTATAAGCATTTATTTAAAAGAAACCTTCTAATCTTAAGAGTAAACAAAGATTAATATAATTTTTGTATTATCTACATTCTTTTTTTATAGATCATTACGCGAGTTGTTGAATAATTTGTGCAAAATTCTTTTAACATAATAAATAAGATTTTAGGAGTCTTATATATTCATTCTTGATACTTGAAAATATCGAAGCATTCAGTTGCATGGGAACAGGATCTTGAAACCAAGAAACAAATTTTCTTCCTAGAATAATTAACTTTATGTATTACAAGAAATGGAATTTATTACGTAACGGTTTTTCAAATTGGACATTATGTTATTTTTTAATGAGCTGTAACTGGTGTTACGCCGCAACTGATATATCTAATTACATCAATCTCACGAAAGGACATTCGGATTAAATTCTATTTTAGCTCATTATTTACAGTTAAACAATCTTTTATAATTTTAGCAAATCCTTCCTTTCAGATTTATAAGCATTCACTTAAGAGAAACCTTCTAATTTTAAGAGTAAACAAAGATTAACATATTTTTTTGTATTATCAACCATCTTTTTTTATAGATCATTATGCGAGTTGCTGAAGAATTTAAGCAATATTCTTTTAAAAGAATAAATTTGATTTCAGTAATCTTAGAGCTTAAAATCCTATGCAGCTGAATGCTTTGAAAATATCGAAGCATTCAGCTGCATAGGATTTTAAGCTTTAATTTTTCATACAGTTGATGAGAATATTCGTATTAATCATTCCTTTTTCCAGTTTACTCCAATTAAATGCCTACATAAATTTCTTCATGCGTCTATAAACGCATATGTATAAGTGCAATGATATTTTTAAATCTAATTTAAATCTTAATTAATTTCTTAATTTTTATCTTAAATGGCTACATGGGCTACATGTTCATTCTAAAATGTTTTATTATTTTCTGATACATTTCCCATTTTTTATTTAATTATTTCTAACATGAGCTTAACAAATTGCTGACTCATGAAAATTCATTAATACTTGCACATACCTTTCAAAGATACTGAAGATTCCCTTTCCTAAATCTACACGTGGCAAAGAAATCCCTGCAGAATCTCATGGTAAAATCACTGAAGGGAAAAATTTCGGGCACTTTGCTCTTATGTTTCGATGTAAACAGACATAATTGTATCATCGCTCCTCTCCTGTATATAGTATGACTCCCGTGGTGAAATAAATAGATGCTAACATTTCAAAAGTTTCTTCTTTCCGTCCACGCATTTGCAAAATGATGTATAATATTTGAGAGGAAGATGGATTCATATCCTGGAATCATTATTATTGGGATTAATTATTTTAAATATTATGAAATTTTGCAATTAATTGTTTTCTAAGTGACTACACGAACATGGAATCAAAATTTATTTAAATGTAACACATCAAGTACGTCGTGTCTCCTTAATTTTGAAATCCTTTGAGCTTTTTCCTAGAGTAAAAAAAAAGAAAAAAGAATACGACAGTGTAAGACAACGCGCCTTTATATGCTTGATAACACTCACAATTATATTTATCATGTGTTTGTGGCATCACGTGAAATATCTCCCATAAAAAAGTATATGAACTATTGATAATATTACATTTTGGGTAAAAATGATGTTAGTTGAATTCGTTCAAGATATTATGAATTATTTGCAACATATAAAGTGTGCATATTTTTAAAACAGATAGAATAAGATAAAATCAAAGACAGAATTATATTATTTATTTATTTTTAATCTCTGTAACAAAAAAAATATTTACTGCAATTAATTGAAACAGAACATATTTCTAAACTAGTGGAATTATGGTTTGTTTTGTGGCTGGCTACTGAAATTACGAAGTCGGTAATTTCAGTCACAACTGAGCGATTCTTACATTAATATTTTCTAGTTTGGGTTGAAGATTTGAAACTATTTAGACCTGCATGGTCTTTAGTTTGTTTCGATAATTCTCTAAAATTTATCAAAGACGTGACTAAAATAAAAATTTAAAGTTTCGAAATATGGTCCTCATTTTACGAATCATTGACTCCGCAATTATTGACATATGTTAAGTTTTATAACTCTGTATAATGTTTTATCTATTTCCAATTACCTAATTTAATTTTTTTTAGCATTTCTTGCTTTATTTTACTTTTTTGGATTTATTTACTCCTGTTGTATCTATAAACAAACTTGTAATCTGGATCAGTTGTTGTAATATTTAAAAATCAATTATTCATATTTATATACAAATTTTTCTTTATTCTTATTTAACCTGTTAACCGAGCATGACGAAAAATTTCATAGCAGGACAATTTGAATATAAGTTAATTATCAGGTTAACAGGTTAAAATTTTAATATTTCATGAGGTAATAAGAAATCTGAAGAGGTGAGTTGAAATTTTCTGAATAGTGATACTAAAGATGATTGATACTAAAAATAAAACTGATATAAAAATATAACTTTCATTTGATGCCTTTATATTTTATTTTGTAGAAAATATAAATTTCTAAGCTTTATAAATAAGCTTTGAAATTTCAGTGAAATAGGGGATTAAATACTATGATATATTTTCCAAGAAATATTTGCAGCAAAAAAATGTTAAAAATTTCTCGTCTTCCCGTAACGCGGTTGCTTTTTGATGTAACGCCGTTCAAGAGATAATGCATTCTCCATCTAAGCATCCATTTTCTGGCACCGCAACTGGAGAATGTCACTGCGTCATCTTGACGTTATATTGGGAAGCATGGAAGTGTCGCTTATTCTTCTAGCTACATAGTTATCGGGAATATGTTTTTTTTTTTCTTTTTTTTACTTGGCTGTTGAAAGAAATAAGAAAAAATTATACAAATTCATCAAGCTGTTGATAAAATATGTTAAAATTTAGGGTGAATACATCATAACCCGTTAACGCCCAGGTTCTTTCTTTTCTTTTCTTTTTTTAGCATAGTTGTATTACACTCCTATAGCTAAACCAAGCGCATTCCATTGCTTTCTTTTCTATTTCGTCTCGCATATCAATACACATTCCTGAACTCCTTATTTATTTTTAACAGGCATTTACTAACTAGCATTTGCCACCCATCAGCTAGATTTTAAAGTACAAGTGTCGTCATGCTGAAACTTTTTGATTCTTTCTTTGATTTATTATCGAAATAATGCAATCAATTTGGAATTATAATTAATTTTTTTATATGTTGCTACATGTTAAAAATCATTTAATGAATGCCTGAAAAATGTCTTTTAAATAATTTTATCAGAACTTTTTGATAATTTTTCTTTAAAAAAAAGTTTCTGTAATTTAATTTCACGTCACAATTTTCTTAATCTTAATACTTTTAATATAATTAAAAAGATATTTACTAAAAATATTTTATTTGAATTATATTGGGAGTTACCGATATAATTAGTTTCAAGTAATGTTTTTTAAATGACTTAAGATAGTAGATAACAAGACAAATTTAAGATTTTCTTATACCATCAACCAATTTAAGATGCATATACCAACTTAAATGCATCATTATAGCTGTACTTGCTTCATACAATGACTTTTTTCTATGTTAAGTGCCTTTTGTATTAAACTATTTGTATTTGTTTTTACTCAGTAGCGGATTTTCATCTACGCAATCGTTAAGCTAAAAGGCGGCCGTAAGAAGGTCAATTAAAAATTTGATTTCCCTACTGGTCAAATAAATGAGATTGTAAAAACTGCAAATTCTATGAATAATAAAATATTAAGATAATATTAACTCTTTATCAAGTATAATTAGACTGATTCCTTTCTGTTTCATTACGTTAATTTATTTATAAGAACACTTATAAAAATCGAACTTGCTTCAATGATATTGTATATAAGCGTGCATATCGTGCAGTCTGGAATTATAATAGAAAAATAAAGACAAATATATATTCATAGAGTTAATTAAAAATTATTAACGTAAAACAAATCATTAACAAGTTAAAAATGTGCCAAAATGTGAAGCCTATAGGGTCATCTTTATTAAAAAAGGGGACTTCATAATGTGTACTTCTTAGAGCCGCAAAATAGCCCTCAGCATTAATAATAATAAATCAGTTAAAGTGAAAAGCTATAAATTTTGTAAATAGTTTCATTCATTTATTACTAGTCGCCTTTGGAGACCAGAGTTAGTTATATTTCATTTTAGATAAATAGTTTAGATATAACTTCATATACACGTTCCATCAAATGCCGCATATTTGAATTAATGCCGCATATTTGAATTGCTCTTACGCATGTTCTGTTTATTGTGTACATGAACCTTTCTAGTGGAAACCAGTCCCATAGCAATCTAACGCTATAAAAAGCGTAAATATCCAGTTCGTCTATCTTCTAAATTTCGCGGTATAGCAATTTCACGTTTTTATTTGTCTTACAAACTATACAGATATTAAACGGAATCCTTCTTTTTTAGCTTTCAACAATGGAAGAAAATCACGATTTTAAATCAAACAATGAAAATAATTTGAATTTTAAGATAATCTATTAAACGATTAAAAAGTATAATTAAAAAGAAAAATTTTTTAAACTTGTAAATGATGTAAAATTTATCTTTTATGCAATAATATCTTCGGAAGTTATTGTGGAAAATGCCAGAATTCAATTTAATTTTTAATTAAATAAAATTGTAATTAAAACTTCAATAAAATTCTTTCCGAGGTGTGCATTCCCGCCTATCTATATATGTGCAAAACTTGGTAGCTGCATGCCGAATGATCTGGCCTGTAGAACGCCAACACGCACACGCGCGAGCGAAACACGGAAACGTTTGTTTTTAATAATTTTTAATATTATTTAATATTTTAATCACGCGATTATTCTTTCGAAAAACTGAGAGGGCAGCGGAGGTCTCCTCAAAATTTTCTTGCATACTTTCTTATTAAAATGTTATCCCCCTCCCTATACATAAAATTGTGTACTTCGGGTAGGCCATGAATGCCTTGCATGCTATTGGTGAAGAATAGTTACGAAATATTGATCTTTGGCGTGAATTTAGTATTTTTACTGAATTTATCGCGTGTTTCTGACTGATATATTTGACAATTAATTCGTGGCTTGCTCAAATACCTGGAAATCGAATATGCATTTCGGACGCCTTTTTAAAAAATTAAAATCGAATTAAATTTGAATTGAATTAAATTTAAATTTGAATTGAATTGAATTGAAATTAAAATTTGACACAGAACTACTACAGAGTCACAAAATCCGTTGCCAGTTTTCATATATTTAAGCTATTATGTTTTTGAGTTATCGCTTTTACATGCTTCGAAAAATAGAGATCGGCAGACGGTCAACCCTTCGCCGTTTCCAAATTTCATAGTCATCTGTACTTTAGATAAATCTGGGTGTCAAATTTTACCCATCTAGCTCGTTTCTTGTTAAATAATATTCGGACAGCCGCACTGACAGATTTCCTCGGACTGGATTTTATTCAAAATTTGATAGAAATATACAGATTTGTGTAAATGCCAAAGACCAAAAATTTGGTATAAGAACAAATGCCAAATGTCATCCATCTAGCTCAAAACGTTTTAGTGTCATCGTGGTCACAGACAGACGGATATATTTCCAGAAATGTGTTTTTCCAGTCTAAATTGGTTAAAATATCGAGTTTAATTTTTTTAAAGATTACAATATTTTCTCTATACTTCGCATACGAGAAAGTAAAAAAAAAACGTAAACGGGAAAAAAAATTTGGTAAATTTCTTTTTATTAAATAGAATTTTTAAAAAATGTTTCAGAGGAATGCAATTTCAGCAGCGGACGTAATTTGTCTAGCACAGCTCGGACACAACCAAATCGGTTTTTATTAATATTTAATGATATACTTTATAGAAACCATTAATAATAACAATTAATATATCAGATCCAGTTTAATCACCTCCTTGATAACTGCGGAAGGCGAAAAAGTTCATTTTTTTCTTTAATGCTTGTTCTTTATAAATGGGGAGTCTTTTCTGTAGAAATGAAGTTTCATCTTTTAATTTCGCTGTCTCAGTATATATATTTTTTCAAAAATTTGCTTTAAATTGATCTCTTTATGAGTTATATATTAAATATTACTGCTCTTTTCTTTTCTTTTTCTATTTCTTTCTTTTTTGTTACCTTTCAGCGATACCCTTTTCCCACACAAAACACGTGCATCTGCGTGTTAATTTATACATTTCCCCCTTCATTCGTGTTTTATTTTTTAAATATTTAATTAAAGTAGATGATATATTAAAGCAGTGAAGGAATACTAATGATTCTTTCTTCAACCAACACTCGCCAACTTGAAATGAATTCTATGAATAAAAAAAAAGTAAACCACGCCTGTATCCATAGCAACGAAAAGAGAGAAAACTTAATTCGTGACTGATGGCAATAAGTGCCTAAATATGACGTAAATGAAACTTGTATGATTTATACGTTAGGTTAATGTGTGTATGCACTTGACGGAGTGTTTCAAAAATAACTATCACACAATTTTTTCTTATGTGGAAACGCGATATAGACGAAGACACGGTTTTCTTTATATTTTGAATAAAAATAAATGGCCAAAGCTTTATAAAAATAAATTTCCTTTAAATATTTGGCTATCGAAAAGAAACAAAATAGTTGCGCTTCAACTGCAAATTAAATTTAAAGTCCTGAATTATAATTAAAGGAAACTTCTTTTTGAAAAAGGTATTATAAAAGGTGTATTTAGTACCGATTAATAAGAAAAATATTTAAAAGCTATTCATGATTAAAATAGCATTTATTTTAATTATTTTTCATTTTTTTAAAGTTATTCCTTTTTCATACAGGTATGCATAGGATGTCTCCTACTTGTTCAGAAAACACATGCTTACCGAGGTGATTCGTACTCCAATGATGAGTCATTTTCTTTTACTAAGAATGAAAACTTGGATGAAAAGAAACCGAAACTTTACTCCATTCATAAAGACAACAAAGACAGAGTTGATAGTGAATCGGCGGAGGATGATAAAGTTTCGAACTACGATTTTTATAAACCTCTGAATCAAAGAAAAAAAGAAAGAAAATATTATGTGGAAGGCGATGAGATAGTACACAAGGAACATGCTGAGCCAACCGATGATTTATCACCTTATTTGATATACAAGAATCAAAGACAGAAATGGCTGAAAGAGAAAGATTCCAATGTCGAATCTACTGATAAAGAGAGTTATGGGTATGGCAATGACGAGGATGTGAAAGAGCAACCAAGATATGGCTTCCATCCAGATGAATCATACGAGGTAACAAAACCAAAGAATCCAAGTCATGATTCTTCATGGAATGATGGTACCAGTGCACGTTATAAAGAATTAACAAACGAAAAGTATCCGTTAAAAAGTTGGAAACAGCCTTATGAAAAATCACCTTACAAACACAGCGAGGATGAATATGAATTGAAGACTTCGTATCCAAAAGTTTACAAAGCCATTGATGAATATTCTACCGATATTAAGGATTCGAATCCTAAAGCATGGAATTCGCACGAGGGTTCACCACCATTGAATGATTATAAAATTAAAACTGAATATAAAAAAGAAGGATTGCTCAGAGATGTTAATAAATATGAAAGCGTCAATAATAAAGAATTGCATGGAATTCAAAATGAATACAAACATCCATACTCTGAGCACCAATATGCAACCAAGGAAAATTATTATAGCAAGCCGGAGTTAATTAATGAAGACAAAAAGGGATACAGTCAAAATTATTATAGTAAGCCACAGTTAATTAATGAAGACAAAAAGGAATACAATCAAAATTATTATAGTAAGCCACAGTTAATTAATGAAGACAAAAAGGAATACAAACATGAGTATTTGCATCCATCTAAAGAAGAGAAACAACCGGCAGTTGCTGGATTGCTCCATGATAAATTAGGAGATGAAGACGATTTCGGGAAATATTTGAAATCAGAATATCTTAAAATCCGCCCATTTACAACTTCAAAATTTAATCATGGAGGTCATATTTATGGATGGTCATATAAACCATATGAATATCTGCATCAGAAATATCTAGCCGACCTCGATATTAAGAAAAAATTCCTGCAGGAACACGAAAAGAAATTTGCTGAGATGCAAAAGAAACACATGGAATCCTTCAAAAAGTTTATGAATAAGGAATTCTTAGGCGCAAAACACAAATATCCAGAATTCAGAATCCCAGCGATTGATGCAATGCACAGCAAACCAAATCATCAAACAGATTCTCATAAGCATTATGACAGTGAGCCGTTAAAACATGACGTATCTTCCGAAACCCATCATTACAACCACCCTTAAACCAAACTGTTATTAAAGCTGCATAGGACATGGGCACTTTTTTCTACTTTGCTTCATCATAAGGTCATTTCAAATGGGTAGTATTAGAAGTAGGTTAATTGAGGGGCGAAAAACTGGGAACTGAATGGTTGTGATATTGTTGCTATACATAGATTCATAAACTTTTCCTATGTCATTACAGTGAACTCCTATTTCCAACGGAATTAGATAACTTAGCAATTCCATGGATAATCTGCAAAGTACTGAAAAACAATTCCTTGGATAATCAACAAAATAACCGAAAAAGAACACAAATAAACACGAAAATTTTTATTTATAGTAAGAGATAATCGCCTACAATTATGATTTAATTTTAATTAGTTTGAGATTTTTATTTTCACAAGATTATTGATTTATTTTTTTTAAGAAACTAACTGTTATTGGATTTTGATTTTTTGCATTAAAACGCATCTTTTATTTATTTACTATTACACTCTTATTTTCAACAACAATTTGGAATTAATACTCATAGATAATCGAGAGTTTACTGTATATTGATTTTCATCTTTCTAAATGAATATGTATTGAAAAGTGTCAAGAATGTTAAAAATAAATAAATTGGTTATCAATTATGTTTATTATTATAGTTGCTGTTCCCAATATTTTAATGCCAGTGTTTATTTTGTTATTTCAAATGCATTTTGTAATTTCATTGTGTTCTAGCTCATACTAGCAACCGTATTAACATGCTTATAAATTCATCTAACATCAAGCTATCATATAAGATTATTAATTGGAATGTTTTAAATAAGCCTGTCATTTGTATAAATTGCATAAAGTGTTTTTCACAATAAAGTTCTCTCTACGCAAAATATTTTTTGTTTAGTTTTTTCAGTTTGAAGAAATATGTGAAACCATTTATTCTTTGTGAATACACTTAAACTAATTCCCTGAAAATAAATTGTACAATTTACTATCTCTCCACAATAATTAATATTTGATCTTGAATTTTTGTTAAATAACAACTATGTAACAAAACTTTTCACTCAAATGTTGGTATTTTTATCGAAATGCGGATAAACAATTAATGAAAATTAATAAATTGTATTGTTAAAATTGCTATACTTGCTCGTTTTTAGCTATTTAAATTCTTGAAATATTTTTAATGAGTCGAATAATTAAAAAAGAAGGTTTCAAAATATTGAAATACAGTGTTATTTTGAAAATTGTGTAGTTACCACTTTGCATTTTCATGAAATATTAATCCTCTTCTCATGCTTTAGTGGTTATAAACAAATAACACCAGAAATAAACCATAATCCTTTTCCCTAATTGTCAATTCAAAGCAATAAGATTAAATGTAACACAAGCTTTAATGAGTACTTTACGTATTAAGAGTGAATGTGTATTAATTAATAAATTATTATTCAATGAAGCGGATGAAGTGTTATTAGTGTTATTTATCTTTCAAAATCATTGTTCCTGAAATATCCTTTGTAGAATTTCCGTTTACAGCTATAATCAGTTTCATAATATTTCATTTTCTCTGACTCACTCATTCGCTGATGTGAATGACACGAGTCATTTCAATTACAGTGTTTGAAAAGATGAAAGCATACAACTACCAATTTAGTCTGATGAGCAGCTGGTGAAACTCGCAGCAGCGTCGAATGTAAAATGCATTCATTATTCAACAAGAATAATAGAACTTAACTTTTAGTCATAGCAATTGAAACGGTAATTCATATAATAATAATAAATAACAGAAATTAATTTTTTCTGACATTATGATTGCTTTTGATATTTGTTAAAATATATGACGTGGTATTTTTTTATATATCAATATTTATATTTCTTTTTCGCTAATGCTATATGAAGTGATAAAGGAGAATTTATAAAGAAAATATTACTTATCTCTTTGGTAACAAAAAGTTACATTAAATGCAAGAACATTTCAGCTACGTAGATTTAAACGTTTTTAATAGTAAAAAAATATTGAAAATTTAGAATTATCAGCTAAATATTTGAACTTTTTTTCTTCAAATTTTTGTACCCTATATAGCATTAAACGTCTGCTCAGAAAATTCGAGGTAAGCCATTATAGCTAAAGACCTTCAGTTTTATGAAAAATATCTAAGATAATAATATTTGCTTCTCCTATTTATATAAAACCCTAAAAATACCTATAACACTACATTTAAAATCAAAGACATAAAACTGTGCTAGATATTGCCAATCAAGCCTAGAATTTTTAAATGTGTATTTCTATGAGAGTAGGTAATATAGAGTATTCGATTGTGTTCGAAGACTTTTTTTTTAAGCGACTTGTATGTTTTCTTTAATGTTAACTGCATATGTTTCTTAACTATGGAAAGAATGTAAAATCAAGCTTTAAAAATATTATTTTTTAAAAAAATTGAGGCATTTGACGAAAAATAGTTAAAAAATTAGTCTTAAGCTAACAGCCATAGATAATATTATATTTTAAATATACATAAATATCTTAGATGAGTCCATTCTTATGACGGTTATCTGTGTTATTTTCTAAAATATATTCTTGTAATTCAAAATAATTTTGTGATATAGTTGAACAAAGTTATTAAACTGGTAATTTTTCATAAGAAAATGCTTTTTACTTACACTCAAACACTTAAAAATTCAGTATTGACCTTGGTTTTTAGAGGAAAACATAAAACAAACTTTAGTGATTAATCTGA
Organism: Argiope bruennichi; assembly: GCF_947563725.1. NCBI lineage: Eukaryota > Metazoa > Arthropoda > Arachnida > Araneae > Araneidae > Argiope > Argiope bruennichi. The sequence goes on from NC_079162.1 coordinate 56,856,570, forward strand.
GAAGATTTCATATTAATGCTTGAATAACTTTTTGAAAAATCATTGTTACGGTCGAGCGTTTTTTTTTTTTTTTTCTTTATCTCAAAAATATCGTTTCACAGAAAAAGTATTAAAAGTTTTAAAACAATACAAAATAATACTTATAACTTGGTAATAAAACAGCTGTGACTTCATTTGTAATTCACATTCAGTGATAAATAGGACAGTTTTAAACAGTTTATAAAACAGACTATAACATTAAATTTAAAAATTCGATAATTTCATCAAAAACGATGGTTTTAAACCAGTCATATGACTGAAAATTCTGTTCAGTTGCTGCATTTATCGATGTCTGGATTTTTAAAATTGTATCGGTTTCAAATAATTTATTTTTTTTAAAACATGAAAAGTCAAAATATATCAAATTACCAATTAAAATTTACTGTATAAATTATATCTATACCTTAATTACTTCTTGACAACGCAGTATAGTTACAGTAGTATTAAAATTAGTTAATATATTTAACAACAAATTAAAAAATAGAAATTCTTTTGGATATAATTGTTGATTAAGATTCACCAGATGCTATTAAAATTCACAGTCGTTATCAGAAGAAAATTGTAAATCTTATATTTCTGCATTTTTACTATATTTCAAATGTTATACATATATGAAGTCTTGATAAATCGATACACAAATACATATATTTATTTGCTTATACGTATTTAAGAATTCTTCTTCCGAAAATTAGTTATAAAGTATTGAAAATGCAATTAAAATGAATAAAATAAATTTATATCATTACTAAATTATTTAATAAACTGCCACGTACTTCATACAACCGTGTTCTTGGTCTCCATAATATGAATTTCGAAATATCGAGGATTAAAACTAAGTGAAGATATTTGACAAAGTTTTAGTTATTTTCTATTGCCATTTGGAAATAAATAAAAGATTTTATTGCAAATTAACATGTGTTTATTCAAAAATATTTTGTATATTTAGTATATTATATATTTTATGTAAATTTTAATGCTGAATATTTGAATATTAATTGTCAATGAAATGATGTAATATTATTTGCCTTATACAATTTTTATAATAAATACTTGATAATATAATTACATTAATTAATTAATCAATATAACTACATTAATTAATTAATATAATTACACTGATTTATATTTCAAGAAAAATTTACATGCTCATCTTTTTTTAATTATTGAACTTAGTCAATATCTGGTGTGATTAAATATTGACTTTGAAATAGGGTAATTAAAGAAAAACAGTTTAGAAAAGATCAACAAAATAAACTCTCTTACATTAAAATTTTTTTTCTTTTTTTTTAATTATTCACAGCCTAGATGTTATTGATTATTACTAAAATTAATTATTACTATTGGTTATTATAATTAGTCTTTTGTGCATTGGTTTAATTTTGTATTAAAGAGTAGAAAAGTAGAGAGTGCTTAAGTAGAACTTAAGTAGTACTTAAGTTATGACAAATAGTACTTAAGTAGAAAATAATGAACTCAAATTTCACAAAATAATTGTTGGTTCCTGAATGGATTATTTCATCCAATAATGAAGTGAGATTATAATTTGAAAATTCATTGTTAAGAATAGCAATTAAGATATTAAATATTAAAAGTAATAATTATGACCAATTATAATCAATTACAATTGGGAGATTCAAGGCTAAGAATAACAGTTGGGAGATTCAGTATTAAGAATAACAATTAGAAAATTCAGTACTGCTAATAATAATTAGGAGAATCGATACTGGGATACTGGATACTCATATACCTTTCATAGACCTTTCTCAAGTGAAATCTAATATTGCATGGTAGAGATAATACATAAATATAAAATTAATTGGCATATATATTTACTAGTAAGTATATATATTTACTGGTATTCTAGAAACATATTTACTAGTATGCAATACATTCATACAAGGATTTTTTAAATTTTATGAATGAAATATAATACTTTGATACACAATTTTACTGGACAAATACACATTTTTAAATACTGTATCTTAGTATTCTTTTTAGAAAATAGTTCTTATTATTTTTTACATGCCGATCCGTTGCTTTTAGCAGATTTCAATCTTTCTTTTACACTTTTTTTTCACAAAAGATTTTATTTCTTTTTCTTTTGATACTTACTGAAAAGTTTATAAATTTTATGCCTTCTTTGAAAAGTGAAAATTTTAGCTATCTTAAATATAAAGAATTTTTTTTTATGTTTATAAAAAAATTCAACTTGTACTCATTAGAATTTTTTCGTAAAACGCATGCTTCATTAATAGTTTGAAAAGTTTGTAATATTTTTTAATAACATAATTCTTCAAAAAAATAACTTATCTCGAAAACAACGTATATCAACTTTCAAAAATATTTTCCAATACATATTCATAATTTTCTAAGAGTACATATCAACATAGGTGTTTAATATAAAATCAGAACTAAATATCTAAAAAGTGTACCCTTTCAAAAAAAGGACAGGTTTCATTTTTTTAAGTAATTTGAGAGATAACAATCTGTATTTTAATATGAGATTAAAATCATGCAGCGAATTTTTTTTATAATAACTATACGTATAAGTCGCCACATTCACTTCTTATAAATCTGGAGTCCAAAATAAAGTATTTGAATATTTATAATTTATTATATAGAGCTAATGTAAAAGATTTACTCATTTTCAAAATGCTATATATTCAAAAGTATTACACGTACCAATATGAATGATCTGTGAAAATAGCAGCAAACTCACCGACTTTTCCATACACTATAAAAATGTTTAATATGCACTCAATAGGTCTCATAACACACTCACAGGCGGGAGTTGAATTTGTTCCACACATTTTGTAATGTCATCTTTTCAATGTTATCACTGCAGCATTGATCCGTTCACTGAATTCTTTCAATGTTTTTGGTAATGGCAATCCCTCATAATTGTACTTGAAATACTTTTGAATATATAGCGTTTGGAAAATGTATCAGTCTTCTGTATTAGCTTGTATTATGACCAGACGATATTATTAGATAGAGACTATTAGAAATGCATACGACAAATAACATGGCAGTTAATATATTAGATGTATATTGATAATTTGTTAATTTCTAAGCAGAAGCAGAAGATACATGATATCATTAAAATCATCGCAATTCATTTTACCCTCAGATCTATTTATTCTTATTCAATCAAATGCTTATAAAAAATTTTAGAAAATGAAAAGAAAGAAAATGAAGACACAAAATTATACAGTGTGAATTCCAAATATGCAAAAAGCTTTTAATGAAGAACAGACAATATTTTAAAATTTTGACAATGCATTGCAATTAAAATTTTCTTCACAAAATTTTGATCCTGTGACAGTTGATTATAGGTAATCAAAGCATTCTGTGCATCTCTTGGTGTCTTTCAAAGCAGCCTGTTGTTTACCTTGTGTCAGATTACTTATGTAATTGTGTGAACCCCAACACCTGGAAATTTCATTCCTCTAGGGCATTTGCAAAAGTACCCCATACTAGAAAAAATAAAACAAAAATATTAATCAAAGAAAAATATTGAAATATAAATCATAACTAACTAATCAAAGAAATAAGACATTACTTTCTCTAAGAAAGAAACAAATTTTAAATTCAAAAAAAAAAAAATTATAAGAACTCTGAGACTTTGAAGCATATTTAAATATTTCTACCAACATTTCTTATTCAAATTTTTTGAAAGAGCACTTTTATTTAACAATTTAAACAAAAAAAAATTAAAAGGATGATACATAATAAAGATTATTGTCAAAGAAAACGTGTAATACATGATGGCCACAAAATAACATATTCTTTTGGAGTTAAAATTAATGAGCGAAATAAAAACATTATATTCGTACACAAACCTCGGGAGACATGAGGAGATGGAATCTGCAAAAGCAGAAGTATCAACAGAAGCCCATAAGAGAAATTTGGAAGGTGTTGAATAGAAAATGGGTCAATAATTACACTGAATAAATGGAAAATTGCAAAATTTCATTGATGCTGAAGTAATAAAAAATGCGCGTACGACAATAGATGATGTAGTTTATGTACCTCACAGTACGCAATCTCTTATTAATCGACATTAGAATCCTTTGGACCACGTATATTTTTGATGTTCTCAGTGTACAAAATGTTCTATCTGGTGTATATCGTTCTCTGTTGCTGGTTCCAAACTGCACTTTATATGTTTGTAGCAATTTCTGTTATTGTATTATTCGATATTGCTCTTCGTCCCCTGCCGGTTCTTATTTCTTAGTGAAGCATTTTCCAAAATTTTTTAATCACAAAACATAATTTTTTATGCAAATTTATGAAAATTTCTAAATTCTATATGAATCTCTGCAGGATCTCACTTCCCACTGTAAAACAACTTTATGTGCCAAGTATAATAGGACACATATTAAGCACAAAGCAACATCAAATCCAACAACTGCAACCCGTTCCGAAAGAAATGAATGGAGCTACACTAGAGCACAGAAAATTTGTATTATCTACTTAGATTGTGCCATTTTTTTCGTTTCTTTCTACATAGATTGTGGCATTTTTCTTCCGTTTCTTTCTACATAGATTGTGCTATTTTTCCGTTTCCCATTTTTTGTTATCTATATAGATTGAGCCAGATATGTGGCAGTAGTTCCATAATCTCTCCAACCGGCAAGTTTTGATACTATTTTTTTTCTCTCCAGGTCTTCCACAGACTGCATGGAATGTGATTTCATTCATTTGATTAACTTTAACTGTAGATGCCTCCAATCAGGGTAATTTATTTTATGATCATCCTATATATTAATTAACATAAAACTGAAAAAGTCTGAGAAAAGACTACATTTATTTATTAACTCAGAGGAATTGAGCCTTATTATTTCACGTATAGAACTGGAATGTAATATTCAGATAATAATTTACATATTCAGATCTTTCAAAATAATAATGCACACATGTTGGAATGCTATCTGCAAATTTCATTATATGAAGACATGATTGAAAACGACATAATCGTGCACAAGATCATGTTCACACATAAATCACGTAAGATATCCTAAAGGAAACATCGCTGGACCTAGAGCTGCCAGTTTGAGAGATAGCTCCTTCTGGTATTAAGTCCTCACTAAGGACAGGTTTTTTGAAATCGTAATACATTTCTTAATTAAAAATCAATCAAAGTTGTAACATCCTCTCTCAAAATTTCTAAACACAATATCACACAAAAACTATTTTTGTACCACATTAAAATTCATAAAATTAGCTTTTATTACGTACAGCGTTTTTTCTAATTTTAATAAATTTTACAAAATATTTACTATGCATATTTTACAGCAATACTTTTCAATATTTTAGTAACTGTATTTATACATACACGCATCGCAACGATATTAAATAAAGTTTTATGAATTATACTACCTTCCTATGATTTAGAAAATATTTTTGAAAATGATATAAATTTGACAAATCAATCCTAAAAGGTTATCGTGTTATTATGTTTCGGATAAAGGCTTAATTTTTTTTTTTTTTTTTTTTTTTTTACAACTTTCCGTTAAAAGAAAAAAAAATCCATTTTCCCACATATTCGGAACTAGTGCCACTCATTTAATAAGCACCAGTTACTATCTTAACAGTATTTTTGTTTTTGGAAAAATAAATTATTCCATGTTACTTTACAGGTAATTAATACTGTATTCTTATTAATCTATAATACGGTTTCCCTGCCATGTGTTCTGTTTATGATAGGAAAGAGAGATTTGCCGAGATAATTAGTAATGGTAAATCAATGATTTTGAGAACAAGCTTGATGACTTGAAGACAAATTTCGCAACTTTGGTGACAAAAATGAAAGCTCTGAAAAATATAACTTTTATGGTTCTATCTGTAATAGGAACCGAAATTTGGAGATTCTTACGGAAAAATTCACGTGTAGTCAGTCATCTCCAATCGAAACTATAAAAGCCTGAGGAGCTTAAACCACAATATATATCTCTCTGAAGATGTTCTTGTAGTGGGCAAGCTGTGAACGCTGAACGCTGATACTATTATTTAATTAGTAATTTTCTATCTGCTTGTTTTGTTAGTTTCCGTAAGTGCTGTTCTTTGTATACAACTTAGTTATGTTTTTATTACTTGCAGTTTATGTTTTTAGAAATATTCGTGGAATAAAACTTATATTTCTATTATGCAACTTATTGAACTACATTCATCGTACACTTACAGGATGATTTCCGTATCAGTATTACTGTTTATTTATACTTTTTAAGAGAGTTGAGCTATATTTGTGTAAATAGGAATAAAGTGGAAATTGCGAGAAGCCATTTCTGTAAGTAAAACATGCATAAGAAATCTGAGGGGACCAACAAAATGTGTTGCAAATGAAAAACGTTAATGAAGGGAATGTAACGGATGCGTACATAGACGAATATTTAATTTTGTATATTTATATTTTCCTGCATTTCTTGCTCTGATCTACAGGATTAATCCAGCAGGTTGCTGAAAAAAAAAAAAAAGGAAACGGTGAAGTGTAGAATTAAAGCCGTTGGAAAAAAAAAGGAAGCAGTTAAGAAGTTGAGGAAATGTCACCGAAGATAAAAAAGAAATCATTAGCACTCCAAACTGGATGCTTGCCATCTAAGCAAGCTTAACGAGAAGGTGAAGGTGCCTTCGTTTCACTAGTTATATTTAAGTTTGAAATCATTAGTATATTTAATTCACCGTTGCGTTAGAAACACGCTAGCGAGTACACTTTTGATATTTTTGCTTTTTAAAACAACTATTAAATGTAGATTTCCATTTTGGGTTTAAATCATAACTTCACGTGCTGCTGAAATAAATTAATCTACGAAATTGAATAAAACAAATGTAAAAAATATTTTCGAGTTTTAGAAATGAGATGGTTAAAATTAAAAAAAGCAGTAAAAAGATAAATCTTCCCGATAATATCTTAAAGGCTATAAATATATTGGAAGAAAGGATATTAAATTCGATATTTTATGTACTTATATAATGCGATGTTTATCATAATTTATGTTCGCTTTCAATGAGTCCTTTAATAGTATATTACTCTTTGTCTTTTTTAAAACGTAGTGATAAGTATTTGATTATTGGAATTATTTTTCTATTGAATTTCGTATTCGAAGAAAAAAAATTGCAGAGTGAAGTTTTTCTAAGTGTCTAGTTTATGTTTCTACTGTTTAATTTGATTAAAAATTGAATTCAAAATTAAATTTTGAAACTATTTTTACTATATATATATTCATTCATATGAATCTAAACAGATATTTCTAAAAAATAAAAAATAATCATGCAGTTAATCAAGAAACAGCGACTAAGAAATGAAAATCAGATGAAAAAAAAAATTGCATTTAAATGCAAGATTTTTTTTTTCCTTTTGCCTGAAAAAGTATTTTTAATTAATTTAAACAATGTAGGTTCCAAAAAGAATACTAAAAAAGTATTTTAGTTTTTTTGTAAAATTTTATTTTTAATATCATAAATGGCGAGATGATGAAAGTAATCTTACATCTTTGGAAAAATGGATACGACAAAAAAAAAATGAACATTTGATGGAGAAAAAAAAGATGTTTTGAAAATTATAAACTACAATACTTTATTTAAAGGTCAGGAACCATGTAAAGAAAGGAATTTGATTATTTAAATTTAATAGTGAAATCATTTGCAAGAATATGAATAAAAATGAATTCAGTTATTAGAAATGAAGAAATACTCTCGAATTGTGCAATGATTAGTCAAAAAAAATTTTTTTTTTGAGCTTTCCTTTAATAAATTGAAAAAAATGTCGAATTTAAAAAAATGTTTAAAATAAAATGCATTATTTTTTAAATTTATCCTTCAATAAATTAAAATACTCTTTTACTGAGCTTTATTGCGCATAGTTCATTAAGAAATGCTCATATTTATAACAGAATTTATTTCCTTTTACTATTAAGTTTCCAGATATGAGTACATATTTATTTCTCATATGCATTTCACCCTATGTAAATAATAATTAATTAGATGCTATTTATTTTTCAAAAAATGCGTTTAAATTATCTCTCAAAATAATTGTACAAATACATAGGCAACATAAAGTTGTTTTCGATTAAAGCGCAACCATGCTCTTAAAGAATTTAACGGAAAATATCCACCCGGTGAAGAGAACCCAACAGGCCCTGCGACTAGTAACCATGTTTTATTTTACACGAATGCATGAATGCATAGGAACAAAACGCAACTGAAGCGCACAAAAGAATAGCACTTTCAGAAATCAACAATATACAGCTGCAAATCATATCACACAAAAGCAACAACATAAAGCACTCAGAAAGAATCTGTAGATCAACACTTCAAAGAAGAACTATGCTCAACTACTCGCTTGAGCTCAACTTGACTCCCTTGGGCTCCTGAACTCAACTTTTTACAGCCCCAAGAAATGTCATTATTTCGTACTAAAGTTAAACCTCATATCTCAATCAAAATGTTTTGACCTAGGTTGGAATAGTTAATCAATAAAAAATTTCATAATTAACGATAAAAAATGCTAAATAATTATTTTTTATGTTATATTGATAGCTGCTATAAATTTATTAATACTTCATCAAAGGCGCCTCGATCTATACTTTATCCACTAGATTTTTAGGTTTTGTTGTTATCGTGTTCACATAGTCACGGAGATGCAAATAGAGACTTTCCTGTGATGGGTTTTGAACGAAATTGAATTGAAATCGACAAATTTGATATAATGACTATATACAGAATTTCAGTTTAAAGCGTTTTTGCGCTATCAAGTTCACAGATAGCCAAATATAATTTAATTTTTTTTATCATTATTGTAATTTTTGTTTTAGATTTACGGACGTCTATGGAATTTTTTGACGATTATAATGCTTTTTTATTATTCTTTGCTTTTGAGAAAGTGACAAAATAGGATGTTATGAATCTGAATATTGTACAATAAACTCATTTTGAACTGACTGAAATTTCTTTTAATATTTTTAAAAAAAGTTATACATATATCAATTCTTAAGTTTTAAATTTTTACAAAATGTTTTAGATAAACGTTCAGAATAATTAAAAACTTATTAAGTTAATTAATGCGAAGTTAATAAACTTAATACCATTGCAATTTATTGTTACCTTTCCAAACGAGAGGCCTCCATCAGTTTGCGCACGATGGCATATAGTATAGTTGTCTTCTTAATTTTTCGCCTATATACCAGAGTCTAGAAAAAAATTATACGAAAATTTACATAACAAAAGAGTTTATATAATATGAATTGGGCATTCAATTTATGATATTCACGAGCGGTGGCATAAATTCATGTTTCCGTAATTTTTCAGCTATGTACCAAAATCTAGAAAAGATTGATGCAAAAATTTACAAAACAGAAGAGTTTATATTATAAATTTAACATTCAATTTGTGATGCTCACGACCGGTGGCATAAATTTATGCCTTAGCAGTTATTTAGCTACATAGCAAAATCTAGAAAATAATTATACGAAAATTATCATAAACGAGATTTAATTTTATAAATCTGATGTTCAGTTTCTAATATTTTTAATCCACTCATTGCATCTATGACTATGATGATTATTCTTTTTAACGATGACTATACAAATCCCGAAACTATTATGAATAAGGAGCGTAATTAATTTAACATGCCTCATGTTTAGTAAGGGATGAATTTTGAAGTCGATTTTTTAAATTTCTAACCCATAATGTGCCATAGTTTTGAAATGTTGCGTAAATGTGTGTTCTCGTTGACACTGCAATATTTTGATATTTATCAGGCATTAGATTTTTTAATTAATTTAAATTTTCGATTTGAACTGATTTGTTATGCATTTCAAAAAGCAAGTGTAAATTGCAATAATAAAGCAATATAAAAAAATTCGTCAAACGCAATATATTTCAAGTGTTCGTAGCAATTCATATTTTTTAGATAAGAAATCAAAAATCTTATAAGAAAGTGCAAAATAGAAAGGAAATGTAAGAATACTTATTCTTAGAAATTAAGAATAAGAAATAATTGAAGAATTGTTAAATAATAATTACATGTTTCCATGTGAATTATGAAGCATATTGACGGCAAAAAAATTAGAAAATAATAAAAATAAAATTTTAAAAAAATCCTTAATAAACATGCTTTTAACAGTATGCTATATGGTAGAAAATAATTTTTAATCAAAAATTTAGAGGTCAAAAGAAATGTGAAACTCTAAATAATTCGACGAAGAAAATAAGTCAAATGGAATATACTATGTAAGAAAATTTCTAAAAATTAATTAAAAATTAAAAATGTGTTATAAATATTATTAAAATTCCAGTTTACTAATAGCAGTTCTATGAACGTGTCACGCTTTTGCGATTCGGGTTCGACTTTCAAGTTTTTGAAGAAAAAAACTATTTTCTACTTTATTATCTAAATACTAAATATTGCTTGACCTTTTGACCTTTTCTAAATGAGCTAAGACGACATCGAAAATGGAATGATTGTAAAATTGCGTGTTCCTAAGCAAACATTTTATAAAGCGACTCGAAAAACGAACGAGAAACGTTTGTCGATCGTTGTGCTTTAAAAAAAACGAGCGTCATTGCGATTACGTTACTAAAAATAACTAGAAACCAGCGGAAATGTGCTCTCCTAAACTTTTTCGCATACTATGAAACAATGGTTTTATTCCCTTTTTTTCGCATAAAATTGTGGACCTTGGTTAATACGGAAAATAACTTGCATGGCATTGGTGAACGATAATTACGAAATATAGATCTCTGGCGTGATTCTAGCATTTTTACTGAATCAATAGTAATTTGGACGCTCTTTTGCCGGCTGACTGACAACAAAATTGAACACAAATTTGCAGTTGTAATCACAAGATAGCATACCAAAATCCATTGATTTAATTCATGGCGTTTATGAGTTTTGCGTTCACATGAACACGAAAGTACTGACTAAATGGTCAACTGTTTGACAGTTTTAGTTCAAAATTTGATATTTATCTATATTTTAGATGCTAAACCTGAGGTTTAAATTTTATCTACTTAGCTGTTTACATATTTGAGGTATCCACTTCACTTGTCATCGAACAGCCTGCCAGACAAATTTCCTTTGAACTGATTTTATACGTAATTTGATAGACATCTATAAGATTGGTCGTTATTCCGTATACCAAATTTCAGTCATCTAGCTCAAAGAGTTTTTGAGTTGTCATGCTCACAGTCAGACAGACATAATGTCTTTATTTGACACAGGGAAGTCTGAAAAGTGGAGATACATCAAAATCTCTTCTAATTTTTTTATAATTACAATACTTTCTCTGTACATCGAGTACGAGAAAGTAAAACTAGTAGAGAAGATTTGCATTCTTTAATTAAATCCGTTATTTAATATATTTTTTAAATGATGATGTCGTATCCGCGTTACCACGGAAAGGGAGTACAGTAGCTTCTGAGGGTAAAGACCCCTGAGCACCCGAGGGTAGAAGTCTGACTTCTAGCTCATATGAAGATGAAACTCACACATTCGCTTGCACAACCCCTTTATAGAGGGGGGGGGGCACATTCACACACCTCACAGATAGAACACAGATGAAGAACAACCATGTCCGAACCGGGATTCGAACCCAGATCACCAGGAAGATGCGCTACCCCTATGCAAGGACGCCGGCTATTTTTCTTCTTAAATAGAAATGAATGAATTAAAATGAATTTTTCAAATTAATTCTTGTCCAACTCTACTCGAAAGATGAAGTTACTAAACTTACTGGAGGACAAGTTAAGAAGCCATTAGCATTATAAATATTATGCGTAAGCTGTAAAATGTAACTGCTGTGTAAGCTAGTCGGCAGAAATGATGATGTTAAACAATAAAAATATTCATTAGAGGCATGTGTATTAATTACACTTTATAACACGTTAATTATAAAAGAATATGCAATAAATATGCATTTTTAAAATACACTTTTATTAGTGACCTTAATTAAGTGCAGAAAACTTTTATTGTAATTATTTTAAACTTTTTCTTCCATTTATAATTTATTATTGCTTTAATTATGTAAATAATCCTTAAATATTTTAAAAATAAATAACAAAAAGTATTTTTACTGGCAAAAACTTTTATTTAAGTTGTTAGTGCTTCAATTATGATTAGTTGAAAAACCAATGCAAAATATGCGTGCTAAATAATTCCTTTAACTTATTTTTTATTGATTTTCTTATCGGTTAAAGCAGTGCGTAGTTTAGCTGTATTTGTGACAACAAAAAGCGGAAACCCTCGAGGACTATAGCATTTCCGTTTAACTTAAGAAATAATATGAAATGAACTGCTACAGTTGGCTGAAGAATTCTCAACGAAAAAATTATTTTATTTAAAAAAATAAGAGAGGGAAAAAGAAAAAAGAAAGGGATATTTAATATAGAGATTTATATCAATCCCACAATATTTGAAAGATTGATATAAATCTACAATCTCAGTCAATTGAGATCAATATTTCTCTACAATTATACAATATCAATCAATATTTCTCTGCAATTATACAATCTCAACCAATATTTGAGATTTATATAAACAACATAACTATTTTAATGTTATTTACATATTAGGATTTAATTTAATTGGTTCGTTCGAAGGCTGCGTTTATCATGATTGAAGAATACATAAATTTGAAATAATTTAAAATTGTTCCTTGTGAATATCTTATTTCGCAAGGAATATTACTAAGATAATATAACCTATAAGGATTTTTTTAGTTATAACTAATGCCAATACCTTTAAGTAATACTTATACCGTATACAATGTAAAATCGCGAATGAATCTCTTGAATTTACTACAATATTTGCTTCGTGGATTGCTTGTACTATCTAGTTTAAGAGACTAGAATTCAAGTATTGATTTCTAAAGGGAAAATACAATAAAAAAAGCAGTTTTCCTTTAGCTCAAATATGAAGGATTTCGCCCAAGTTTCCAAATTTTAGAAATTGGAAGCTTTTTTCATCGATCCTTCTTATTATTATTCTTTACGTGATCTATCTGAAAAGCAATTAAAAGTTCTACCTGTAAAAAGTGTGACGGGGCATTTTAGTAGCCGGATTTAACCCTATATTTCCGGTCTAAATTCTTTTCTCAATTTCTAAGAATAGAAAGGCTTCATATCTTCCAAAGGTCAACTTTTATTCGGAACTAGGTTAACGCATCAAAATGGGTGATTTTTAGCCCCAGAAACAATTAGTTACATGAAAAAAAAATAGGCGTGTTCTTTCTTCGAATTTCTAGTATACTTCCTCCTAAGAAAGTTACTTAACACTTGGGGTCAAAAATAATTGCGCCCAGGTGCTGTGCAACAAAATTTCCTGGTTGACCTAAATAAAAATACTCTCAGGTGTCTTAAAATTGTATTTTATTTCACTTTTTTATCAAGATTTTTTTTTATTTACTTACCTCGAATTTTCGGATTGTCATAAAATTCCTTTTTATGACACTTAAAAAACTATACACTCAAAAAATATCTATTTAATTTCTCATACTTTCTTTTTACCGCTGATTTGTAAAATTTATTTTTCACTTTATACAAGATATATTAGTTACAAATAGATGCCTTAAGTATTTTTATAAGCAAATATTATATATTTTTTTATAATATAAAAATATAATGAATTGTATTGTAATTGCATGTGATTTTGTATGATTTATATGAATTTATTTACAAATGACATCGTACTTGTAAATAAATTCAGTAAATAAGAATTAATACAACATTTTCCTGGGACAAGATAGGCAACGCTATCGTAAGTTATATTCAGATAATTATTTATTTCAACATTCAAAATAATTTTTTATGCTTAATTTTTTTAACGTAGAATCAACGGAAAGCTTTTAAATCTGCCTCTAAAAGGATACACACTGGGCAGATGAAATTTAGATGAAAACAAAATGTTCATTTAATAGTCATTTTATAGAATTTTCTGCATAGGTAAAGGTTAATTTTTAGTTTAAAGGAAAAAAAAAGTAATAATTTGTTACAAATACGTTGGGAAGCCGTTAAATATGTTACAAAAAGGATATGAACATCACTGGGCAAATCAAATACTAATGGAAGCTAAATCTAATTTTATGTAACAGCTTGAAGGAGAATTTTCAATATAAGTGGTAGTAAAAAGTAATTGTTTAAAAGGAAAAACGGTTCAATTGTCACAAATACTTTTTAAAAGAACCATTGAATCTGTCACAAATATGATACATACTTCACTAAATAGATTAAACATAAACGGAAAATAAATTTGATTTTACATATTTATATGGATAAAAATGTGCGGAATAAATGAAAATATAAAGTTATTGTTTGAAATGAGGCAGCATTTAAAATTCAATTTAATCTTTTTTTTCCAATCTTTTAGTTTTACTCTGATTAGCTATCTCTTTCGAACGAAATTTACACGAAACTGAAATTTAAAGGATGAATTTGATGTCACAAAGACATTGTAACGTATATTGCCTTTATTTTGCTGTATACAAAATACAAGAGAGAGAAAGCACTGTAATAAAAATAAGCGATTTCCAGAATTTTTATGAACCTCCGTGTTCTGGACATTCGCAGATCAGAAAAATATATTTATGAAATCATATAATCTGTCTGCAAACATGCTATTTCAAAAACACAACACTAGGGTAAAATTCGGTATGCTAACGTAAGGCAAACCTTTTACATTTTTCTCAAATTCATGAAAGGAAAATCTGTTTGTCTGTGCATCTAAAGGCATATGAGCTGAATAATTCAAGACCGAAAGGAAATAAATCTATGGAATTCAACATATAATTTTATCATCAAAATTGTAAATGCATATTAAATTTTTAGATAAAATCCATCATTAGGATTAATGTCTATTAGAAGTGTTGTTAGTTGGCAAAACGGGTCGAATGAAAGATGATCTGCTGGAAAATGCATTTGTTGATTTCTTTGTAATAAAAGGATATTATGAGAAACTCGCAATATTGTGGAAATACACAGGATAATCCATGGGGGCCTATTTACAGTTTTTGCTAGTTTTCTTGAAGATATGTATATAATAAGTATATATATATTTTGTCCAGTAATAATATTAATAAGTAGATATAATAACCCTGGGTGGAGTTTGAAAGTCTCGCCGACAATGGGAAAAATCTCAACTTTTGTTTTAAAGTCTAGCAACTCCGCCAAGGTTTTATTTTTTTTTTTTTTTTGTATGCCAATAGAACTAACTATGATTAAAAATTAGTTATGTGAGTGTAACCTTTACGTTTTATTTACATTTTTTATGTTGGATTGTAGGAAAGGTCATTAAATAGAGATCTGATCTGAAATTTTTGTTATATATTAAAATTTACTCTGACCTGCAAAGCAATAGGAAATGCTATTTTTATTATACTGATTTATTATATTCTCCCTTCAAATGACAGTTGGAAGCTATTTCTATTATTTTGTTTCAGAATTTTTTTTATTTTGTATTTAGCATTGTATTTTTTTTTTCTGTTAGTGAATCACTATTTGTTTCGATCAATTTTTACTGTTTGGTTTTGATTTAAATGTTCAAAAAATTTTTCATTCATAGAATTCCGGATCTTTATTGTTTACTTTTGATGTTATTGTATATTTATGCCTAAATTATACTGCAAATTATTATTTTTTTATTTTTAAGCACTCTTCCAATGTGTATGATCTATTTTACTACAACATTTATTAGTTAATCTGTGATAATCGGATCTAAGATATTGAGAACAAGATAACAGTCTATGTATAGGACGCATCTTCTAGTAAATTTAATAATAATGTTTTTTAATTATCTTTCTTGGAGATATACGTATGATAAATTTAGTACTTAATACATAATTTCCATTTCATCAAAACGAGTTTATCATTTTTAATTATGTATCTTCGTAAGTGATTATAAAAAAGACCTTAAAAAATTATTTTTACCGTTTTTGAAAATCTCATATTCTGCATTGCAGTAATTTTTTTACAATCTTGCTTTAGTACTAGTTTAACTTGAGTGCTTGTAACTCTATAAAAAATTCGTAAATCAAGATGCTTTGAATTCTGCATACTTGTTAATAAACCAAATTATCCGAGTAATTATTTTGAAAACATTTTAAATGACAGCATGCTCTAGTCTTGAATTACGAATGATTTAATAAAACAAGGTTAACTTTGATAATATCTAAAAACTCGACATGAATCGTGCCGATTTTGAAATAAAAATTCGGAAAACACTGGAATTTTTAGTGTATTCAAGATGTAAATAATGGCACTATTTCTTTTGACGTTTTCAGTTTCTAAAAATCCTAGGTTTGTCCGTCAATTCTTCTTTCCGGGCTTTTTTCATTATCTATCTCAGGTGTTACAGAAAGCTCTGTTTGAAAAAAGTGTGAATGGGGGACAATTTGATAACAGATTTAACGCTGAATTTTAATCTAAGCTCTTTCAAAGTCTCCAAAAATATAGATATTTATTTTCTTTCATGGAAATATTTAAAAAATTAGTTTGGGCAGCTTTTGAAATATTTTCTATAATCTAACAAAAGATACTTTTCTAACAAAACAACTTTCCATCATAACGGTCTTCGTATTAACCTGCTGTAGCTGTTTTTTCCCATTAAATATCCGAATTTGATATATAACTTTATTCACTAATTTCTTCAAGATGAACTATGAAATCGTAGTTTCCAATTAAGGGGCCGGTGAGGGTGATCGCACATTGACTCAGCAGGGGTGAGTCAATGTACATCTTCATGCTAGTGAAAACTTTCACAACCAGACTTTGTTAGGTTTCATGAGGGTGTTGAAGTCAGATGGGGGTCTGCGATCTGCCGGGCTTCTCTTTTGCGCTGCGGGGGGGGGTGGAGATAATTCGCGTCGACTCATCGTTTGTCCGTATGGTTTTAGCTAGGGCGGACTTTGTTTTTCTGCTATATACACCCTTACTGACCTTCTGATGGTATTGATTTTTTACAATGTAACAGAGAGGCAGTTTAGAATCCAAGGCATTTTATGACCCTAGCATTTACCAGTAAACTGAATTATTCGTGAACCGGTATTAAATGATTGTAATCGGAGTTAGGCTGTAATTCTTACTTGCAAATGTTTCAGCTTTTGATCAAGGGATACAGATTTATCCTTTAATCAAATATCAGTTTTTATTTATTTCTGCGCCTTTCAAGGCTTTTGTTTTTATTATCTATAATTCCTCAAATTTTTTATTTGGTTTGTAAAGGACATTTTTAAAAGTTGCGAAAAAAATTTTTTAAAGCATTTAATCATACTTTTTCTTTTTTTCAAAACTTTTTTTGCGAAACAACTACAAATTCATAATTTTTAGAAAGAGAAAAAAAAAATATTATTTTATTAGTTAATATTATTTTTATCTACTTTACTATAAAAATATTTAAATCTTTATTACTTCATGGTAATATTCTGCTACAAATTTGATGTGTTCAGAATCGCTGAGTCATAAAGTAATAAAAAGGTTTAGTACGGTCTAGGTTTAAAGATTTATAATTTTTATGGATAAAGATGTTGGGAGAAAATAATAGAAACTCATCGAGTTAGATTGCAAACAATGAATGAAAAAAATTAACTTTAAAAAATGAATGTTACCAATTAATTAAAAACAATATGAGAACGAAAACCATCAAATTCTTTGTAAACTATTAACTGGTATCTGAGATTTAAATCTGTTGTAACAAAAATGGAAAATATTTTAAATTTTCTGTTATAGATTGCACTTAAATTGCCTATTTATATTAGATTATACATAAACTTCCTAAAAGGTGGATATGAAAGCTGTAAATCTTCAAAAAAGTTGCTGAAACAAAAATAAAAAATATTTTTGTGAAAAGAAATTTTTTCTGAATTTTCTGTTAAAGATAACCCTAAAATTTCCAATTTGTTTTTTTTAATTCGCTTAAATTGCATGCAGTTAAATTGCCTAAATGCGGATGTGAAAACTGTAACCCCGATCGAGAATACTGCTGAAGCAAAAAATGAAATTATTTTAGATAAAAAAAAAAATCTAAATTTTCTGCTAAATATTGTATTTAAACTACTTGTATTTATGAATATGAAATTAAGTTGCTAGAATAAGAAAGGAAGATAACAAAAGGCAGAGAAATGCCGAAAACTGCAATGAAAAATGGTTCACAAATTTCCTCTTTTTGTTATGGCGCAACATAGCAAAATTTGATTTCATGTTATTAAAAAGGATAAACATTTCCTCTTGTATGATAAAATACCACAAAAATAATCAAACAGTTTTAGCATTGTGAGAAGTTTGGAGAAATTAATGGGATGGTAGCATGTCTAAAAAAATTAGAATAGCGGGAAAATTAATATTTTCTGTACATTTGTCTCCAATCAAGTTTAACTTCGGTGAAAGCTGCAACAGACATAAAATCGAAAAAAACAAACAAACAAACAAAACAAACAAACAAACAAAACAACAACAAAAAAGCAGGCGAAATTTCTGCAGAATAAAAGTAAAACTCAGTTATATACAAACAATAACGAATCTAAGAAACATGCTGGCTTAATTTGATTTCAAAAACAATTCTTTGCAAAATTCAATAAATTTTGAAACGCAGGATTCAAATATTTCCCGAAAATAATGTGATTTGGAAAAATAAATGTAAAAAAACTTTCCCATTTGAAAGAAAAAAAAAAAAAAAAAAAAAAAAAAAAAAAAAAATATTCTTCTAGAATGGTACTTTACTTCAAATTTTTATTCAAAGTTCTCTGTAACAAGATTCAAAAGAGAAAATTCATTTACAAATAAATTTTCAAGCAAAAAAAAAAAAAAAAAAATCCCTCGAAAAAAAAAAAATCTCGCTCAGTACAATTTAGAAAAGAGCAAATATAAAATTAAATAATTTTAAAAGGCAAAGTATGTTTAAGAAGATCAAACTAATAAGAGAAAAAAAACAATATATTAAAAAGAAACAACACCACCAAAACTCAAAGAAGAATTTACACCTAACGAAAATATGATCTAAATTGGAGGAAGGCAGTCACAAAAAGAAGGGATTTTATTTAACTCAGAATATAAGCAAGCTTATTATATAAAGGCATGTGTCAGTTAAAAATTAACAAACAAAAATATCATGACATTATTATAAAGTCTGAAATGAAAATTAAAAAAAATATGGATTACATTCAGAAAGAAGAATGAAAAAAGAATAAAATACTATTTGCAAGTGCTAACAGGAAAAGGAAATGTGAAATAAAAGCATCATAATTTATAAACTCACAAAAAATAAAGGAATAATGTATAAATAAATTTAGGAAAATAATAACAGAAAACAAAAAAAAATCACATTAAAACAGATTTTGCTTGTGTTATGATACAGACAGAATTAGCTATTAAAAACTCGATAAAAAATTAAATGCTACTAAAAATAAAATAAAGAATTTTTAAATTACTTAAATCTTAAAAGAAACTTGAAGGAATAATCTGGAAATAAATAAATACAATCAAAACTTTGAAAAAATGGGTTCAAAATAAGGAATCTCTATGCAGATTTCTATCCTAAAATAGAGACATATACTTTACAAAAACAAATAGTGTTTTAATTGAATCATATGATCACATATCGAATAATCACTAAGATTTACGCCAGCATTCCTATTTAATTGCAGGTAAAAGCGAAGAATATCATAATTGTTAAATCTTAAAACTCTTTCCTTAATAGGACTGTATTTACACAAAAAGTATAGAGAATATACAAGGAGTTTATATATATTTTAATACATTAGTATGGGTAAACAGAAAATTGAAACAAAAAGAAAAGCATTTTACTGCAGAGTATTATAATTTAATTTGTTTACCATTTGTATCACGAGAGAATATAATAACGTGAACTGTCAAGTAGGTAAGATTCTATTGTTCTCTTTCAAACTGTTGAGAATGATATAAATTACATCGAAAACATTGAAAAAATATCTCATTTTTCGAAATCATAGCCCCAATTATGCATCTAAAGTAATCCGATAGACTCTAATAAATAAATACTCAAATAATTAATTTTAAATAATTAGTTTATATCTGATTTCTCGAATCACAATGTCAACTCAATGTAAAAATAACCAATAAAAAAATACTGTGTAAGTAAGCTTTAAAATGCTTATTTTTTGCGAGAAGTCGGGAACAAATAAATAGAGTAACTAATAAAAGTAACCTTGAAAATGCTGAAAACTATCGGACTTCTCGAATCATAAAGCCAAATAACATAATCCAACAGAATCCATTAAAAAAAAAGTTGAATTATCCGCTTTAAAATGCTTATTTTTTTTTTACTGAAAGACCAACTACATTTAAGTTAACTAAGAAAAACTAAGAAAAATGCTCATAGCACCAGAAGTATATATTAAAATATCCATTTTTTTCCATCCTAAAAATTGAAATCTATATATTTTTTGCATATTACTTATTCAATATTAATTTGAAAAGAACTTACATCAGAATGAGTAGGATTAGAACAACGAAGAGTATGACGAGCATGATTGGACTTTGCTGCTGGTTATGCAGTTTCAAGCTGTCCTGTCAATACAGTTGAAAATAATGCTGTCAATATCTTAGTGCTATTTTCAAGACTAAACGACAAATTGCTTGTAAAAACTTTAGGGATGGGTTTACTTTATAAATATTGAGAATCTGGGTCAAACACAATTTGTAGATGACCTCTTTTAACGCTCTCTAACAAATCTTTTTACTTTTTACTTTTTTACTTCCTATCGAGCACTCCCTTGGGGCCCATGGTGATTTTGACCTCTTAAACCGACTGTCGCCGAAATCGTATTTTTTTTTATTTTATTTATTTTTTACTTTTTTTGTCTATGAAGTACATCAAGAAAAAATATTGCAATAACCGATAAATCCGATATTGAGATTTCATGAAACTCCAAGTTTTAAATTTCCAAGCCCCCCCCCCTCAAAAAAAACCAATTTTGGTGTAATGTCTTTCTATTCTGTCTATCTGCACACATATGAACACAAAAACTTGAAAAACGAAAATTTGAAATTAAGCATTTGCATCACAGTTGTAGATCTATAACTTTGGGATTTGTAATTGGGAATCTGTAATTTTGGGCCAAACCCATCAAAGCACAGATTATATGTTTGTTTGTTCTTTCGTTTACAAGTGAATGCGATGACAAAAACTAAACGAAATTAATAAGCTTTGCCATGTGCTTTTTACATCAAATTGTTGACGTGCATCAAATTTTACATCAAATTCCAAAGATATTATCAGTTTTGACAATATATTGTAAATTATTTTCTTTTGTGACAGAATGTTGGTAGGTAGTAAGAATTGCAATCCCGTTTTATTTCTCAGTTATATTATAGTTATTTATCGAATGTAGTTTTATTTGTTTAAGAAGTATCTGCTTAAGCAAACCTTTTGGTATTGAATAATGAATAGGACACAATTTACGATTGTCATTAGCATGTCTAAATCTGCTTCTTCATTTACTCAGACATTTATGTGATAAATTGTTAGTTCAAGCCTGCATTGCATCATAATAGGTTAAAAAATTAATAATCAGTGTATATAATCGTCCCCTGCCCTCTGTAATGCTGAGCTGCGTCTAAAAATATCCTTGTCTTGTTGGTTAGCGTCTTTACCAGATGCGCAAATTCCAATTTCTGTTTTAACATCAAACAACTGAGGTTATTTTTTTATGCTTCAAGTGACTAATTTACCATGTATGTGCATAAAGATAAGTATGGATAAAAATCAATTAACTCCACGTTTTATTTTCATTATTTTGTACAGGGTTGTAGCAAAGGTTAATAAGCTGAAGTCTGCAATACGTCTTGTTTTAAATTTATACTGAATAATTATATTCTTTCCTCGAGCATCAGTTGGAGTTGCTAATATTTTCTTTCAGTATTTTTTATTTTTTATTTGGCATTTTTTCAGTTAGTGGAGTACTATTTGTTTCAATTTATTTTTTAAAATTAGTTTTGATTTGAGTGTTTTCGAAGTTTTTCATTCTTTATTGTTTACTTCTAATGTTATTATATATTTACATTTAAAGTGCGCTACAAATTGTAACTTTTTCTTTTTTCTGAATGACTCTTTCGAAAATATTTTCAAACATCATATTATGATTGACATTAGAACCGAACGATTTTAATAGCTTACACTTTTCTGCTTATAGCATAAATTAATCTTACTAATTGAGTTAAAGCTGATGACTACATAGATTCATGGCATCTTTTAAATGCAGTCATGTTTCTCATACTACAACTATATACTATCTTATTCTTCATATAAGCTGCCTAAATAATAAATGGAATCTTTCTTTCGATTTGAACAATAAAAGAAATCGTACCATTAAATTTTTGATGAAACAATGGAAACGATTTAAATTTCATTGCAACATTGAAATTTATTTTTGAAAATTCATACAAAAATTACTTTTACAAAAAGTCCTAAAATTTTGGAAAAAATCTACCCGTCAAATGAATTGGAATTATTAAAAAGCTAATATTTTGGATTTCAAAAAGATGTAAAAATCGTATTAGTGCGATAATATTTTTCGAATTTAACGGGGAGAAAGTGCCAAAATGTCGATTTTAATTAATGAAAACAAGAAATTTTAATAAACTAACGAAATATTAGCAATGATTACAAAAAACCCGCACTAAAATGCACAGTTTTGGATATTTTCAAAAGCATAAATGTCCAAAGCTTGTCAGTTGTACGTTTAGAACTGATGTGTAAAGCACAAAAATGTATACACCTTTTTTATTCAAAAAGATATAAAAATCGTGTTAGTGCGATAATATTTTTCGAATTTAACGGGAGAAAATGCCAAAATCTCGATTTTAATTAATGAAAACAAGAAATTTTAATAAACTAACGAAATATTAGAAATGATTACAAAAAAACCGCACTAAAATGCACAGTTTTGGAGATTTTCAAAAGCATAAATGTCCAAAGCTTGTCAGTTGTACGTTTAGAACTGATGTGTAAAGCACAAAAATGTATACACCTTTTTTATTCAAAAAGATATAAAAATCGTGTTAGTGCGATAATATTTTTCGAATTTAACGGGAGAAAATGCCAAAATCTCGATTTTAATTAATGAAAACAAGAAATTTTAATAAACTAACGAAATATTAGAAATGATTACAAAAAACCCGCACTAAAATGCACAGTTTTGGAGATTTTCAAAAGCATAAATGTCCAAAGCTTGTCAGTTGTACGTTTAGAACTGATGTGTAAAGCACAAAAATGTATACACCTTTTTTATTCAAAAAGATATAAAAATCGTGTTAGTGCGATAATATTTTTCGAATTTAACGGGAGAAAATGCCAAAATCTCGATTTTAATTAATGAAAACAAGAAATTTTAATAAACTAACGAAATATTAGAAATGATTACAAAAAAACCGCACTAAAATGCACAGTTTTGGAGATTTTCAAAAGCATAAATGTCCAAAGCTTGTCAGTTGTACGTTTAGAACTGATGTGTAAAGCACAAAAATGTATACACCTCTTTTATTAGTATTGAAACAAATCCATGTAAATTTATATTTAAGAAAAATTAGAACAACATTTAGAAAAACGAAAGCTACGAGAATGATGACAAATAACTTCAAATGTCTCTGTATTTACAAGAATAACGCCGGATTTACATAGTGAGCTTAAAAACGCTTTCTAAGATACATATAAACACCTCTCAGCAAACTTCATGAAAGTGGACCATCCTTCCAAAAAACTTTGTTGGTCTACTTGTCGTTTTCATCTTATGCTTCTACTCATCATCATCTTTTCCAATTCATGATTCCTTATTTACACATCATTATGAGGGATGCATTTATCTCATGGACAAACATTTCGGATTCAAATTTTTATTTCAAAACACTGTTACTTTGATACTGGTCGCATTTGCTACTAGCGGGAAAATTTGTTATGCTTGGTTTATAAGTCCCCTATGCATAACTTGATATTCACAATTTTTAAGCATCAAATTGCGAAGGGTATTAATGCCATATCATTTTGTACTTTATACATGTTCTGTTAATTCTGTACATGAACCTTCCTAATAGAGTCAAATCCCATTCTATAATAATGCCATTAAAAAGAAACAATCCAGGTAATCTATCTTCTAATTTCACATTTTACTTTTCTGTACTGAAACATCAACTGCTTGCCCTTCATGTAAATTACGTAGATAATAAACAGAATCTTACCTCCTTAGCTTTCAACAATGAAAAAATATTACTCGAAATATTTGATAAGAAAATGGAAAGTTTAAATTTTGTTACTACAATTAAAATTATTTTTCACAAATTCACAAATTTATTTTTAAAAATTTCAAAAAAAATCATGAAAAAATTACAGGAAAACTAAACTGATTAAAAAGAGAATGTCTTGATTTTTTAAATACTAAAAAAATCAATTTTCTGCATTCATATTTAAGGAAACTATCGTTGAAAAATGCAAAAATCTACTATGTTTTTTAATTAATTAAATTTTAAAATTAGCTAAGAGGACCACATTTTTACCCTCAAAAATATGTGCACCAAATTTAGTATTCTAAGTCAAAGGTTATGGCTTGTGGAGTGTCAATACAAACGGGCATGTTCTCATTTATTATTGGTAGAGATTGTGGATTAATTACGTGCCAGATACGAGAGAAAGTTGAGGTGTCCGTTTTATTAAAAAATTGAATACTAATTTAACTTGTTTAGAATGTGCTTCCTGAATGAAAGTATTCATCATTTGAATATACACTAATAATAATGATTTGTAGATATATTAAAGTCTTGTTTAGGGAAATTTTGTTTTCTATACTTAACAGCAAAATAATGCTGAAAACTTTTCAGAAACTAAATAAGAATTCAAATTGACTAAACTTTGTGCAGCAGCTCCTTGCATATTACATTTCTAACTTGTTTTGCTCTAATTTGAGTTGTTGAGAAATTGAAATTAGGAAATAATAGAAGGCACAAAAAATATAAAACAAAACTAGAACATGCTGACGTAGGGTTAAATTTAAACTAATGATTTTTACACCAAAATCATTAAAAAAAATTAAGTGCTCCCATATCTGATGTCAATTCTGTCCACAAGGAAGTCACTCGTATATTTGGGTCACTTGATATATGTTTCTAAACTTATGGATTCGGCTCGCTATCGATAATTGTACAGTAAGAAAGTAGGACATCTATTGCAGAACCTGGATGATGAAATTCTGTCATTCGTTAATGCCTGTCACATAGTGTCATTTATTAGCCCCTCTTTCTAGGTGACGTGCATCTGGTTTTCACAAGTAAGTCAGTTTTTTTTATCCCTTTTAGTCAAAAGATGTCCATGCACCTTTCTAACATAATACAATAAAGTCTAAAGAACTAGATCAGAACTTTCAAATTAATGTGCACACATGTAGAGATATGGAATTATGGTAAATATAAAACACAATTTGATGTGCCATCTAGATTCGATTAAAAATATCTCTTGTATCATTGTCACAAATGTACAAACTAAAATTGTAATAAAAATATCGTGCACATAGACAAGGTGTTCAAGAAATAAAAAAAGTATTATTTGTAGTACTCTTTAGATGTTTGTAGTACTCTTTAGATTAAGTTTCCTACACTAGAATCTCCTCTATTCCTGCTCATAAACACTCAGATTAAAACTAATTACCAAAATGGATTTCAAGGCAATAGTAATCCACTAACAGAAGGAAATTAGACGCAACACAATTCGGAACAAAGAAATTGAACTTCTTAAAATAAGAATTTCTGCCAAACATAAAAACTGGGAAGAAAGAAATGATAAATAAATAGCAAAATAAAAAAATTTATGCAAAAAGTGTTTGAGATATTAAAAATATATTGTAGAATTCGTATAAAAAATGAAAATTAATAACTTAAGAACAGTAAAATAAGTTTCCTTACAATGGAATTTCTTTTATCTATGTTCATGAACATTCAAATCAAAACTAATTACCAAAATAGACTTGAAGTAAATAGTAATCCATTAACAGAAAGAAATCATATGTGGCGCAGGCTTAAAACAAACAAAAAAATTAACTGTATAAAGTAATGATTTCTGATAAATACAAACGCTGAGAAGCAAGATATGATAAATTAATAGCAAAATGAAGAAATTTATGCAAATCGTGCTTGAGACATTAAAAGTACATTGTAGAATTATAAAGTAAAAGAAAAAAAATAATCGATCTCACGAATGGTAAATATTAAGTTTCCTTACAACGGAAACCTCTCTACTCATGTTCATGAACATTCAAATCAAAAATAATTATCAAAATATACTTGAAGTAAATAGCAGTCCACTAACGGAAGGAAATTAGACGTGGCACAGGTATGGAACAACAAAAAAATTGAGCTTCATAAAGTAATGATTTCGGTCAACTTAAACGATGAGAAATAAATAGTAAAATGAGTAAATATATACAAAAAATGCTTGGGGTATTAAAAATATATTGTAGAATTATTACATAAAAGAAAAAACTAATCGATCTCACCAATGGCAAATATTAAGTTTTCTTACAATAGACTTTCTTGTACCTATTTCATGAACACTCAAATTAAAACTAATTACCAAAATAGATTTCAAGCCAATAGTAATCCACTAACAAAAGAAAATTAGACGCAGCACGATTTGGAAAAAAAAAATGAACTTTATAAAATAATGATTTTTTCCAAACATAAAAACTGGGAAGTAAAATATGATAAATAAATAGCAAAATGAATACTTTTTTCCGAAAAGTCCTTGAGATATTAAAAATGATGAGATAAAAAAGTTATGAAATCTTGGCCTCCGCGGTAATGCAATACCAAATATAAGATAAAAATAATGCTGAAAGAAAATATTACCAATAGCTTACAAATGAAGTGAGGATATCACTAATTAACAGACCTTGCGTTATTAATTTTACTACAATCCAGTATAAAAAAACTATAAGTAAAATGTGAAATTTAAAATCACATGACTACATAAATGCTCACGAATACTCGAATGAAAACTAATCATTAAAATCGGATAGAAACAGTTATCTACTAACCGAGAAAAAAAATGCATTGTCAAATTCAAATTTTAAAAAAACGCTGATTAGAAAAAAAGAAATTATTAAAAATATGCGCTTTAACTAAACGAATCAAACTAATTTTTATGATGTCCGTATTCATTATTCGCAAGTATAAAAAACGGAAAAACAGAAGCTATCTGGATATCAAAAGAGAGTAGGGATATTTCTAGACTATTATTATATAGAGAGACATTATGATTTTTCTATTTCAGATACTATGCTAGATATTGGTTAAAGATATCAGCTTGTATAACAGACATTACACTAACCATTTCAAAAAAAGATAACTTATTTAATTTTTGATTAAAATGCTGAGATGAAAGTAAATACATTTCTGACAACAAATTAAAATACTTTATGATTTTTAACATATCATATCTTTACAAAACTCGATTTTTAAACTGGTTAGACAGTTGTACCACTAATTTGTCCGTTATCACTAATCACTAACTTTTAAGTTATTGGTTTTAAACCTTACAACAAACTGACATGTCTTATAATAAGATTTAAAAATTTTCTGTTGATCATTTATTCATATGATACATCTAGGTTAAATTGCTCAGGTTGTAAACGGAAATGCAATAGCAAACTTTGTCTATAAATCATATATAAATACTCAAACAGAAAAAATAGTTAATTGAGAGGAAATGGAGCTGAATTGTGAAGGGTTATATTTATTACATACTTATAAGAAGGAATGTTTATCCTACTAAACGTTACTATATCCATTGATATGACTTGTTCTATTCAGGTCCTGGGTTCTCTGTTATTTTGTTTAAAGATGTTAGACTCAAAATGAACTTTCAAAACATTTAACATTTATATTTGTTACTGATACTTTGGGGTGACACTTATATTTGTTACTGATACTAAGGGGTAATATTAGTTATCAAATAAGTTTGATAACTAATATTACCCCTTAGCAACCATAAAAGTTCTGTGTATATTACACTTTTAAGAGGTTGCCTGTTTTGTTAGATTAATAAGTGACATGTGGATGCTCACAAAATTTAGATACTGTTTTAGCAACATTTCTTAGCAAGCATAAAAAGTCAATGTATACTGCACCCTGCAAAATATAACCAACTTCACTCAAAAGATAAAGTGCCCTCTCTATAAAATTGAAGAGACTATTCTTTACCTTCTTAGAAGATGCTGTGTCAACAGTTTTTACAACTATTTTAGAAAGGGAGTCTTAGCTTTGACATTTTGGGAAGATTAAATAGAAAATAAGCATAGTTGCATGAAAATAGGAAAATAAAAAGAAACGTGCATTTATGCGCATTTAAGGTGACATAATACCTTCGAAATATTATTTCTTATCTTTAATATTCAGAATAAGATTTTAACTGTAGTTTATATGAGCTATTAATATATAATTACCTCACAAGAAATTTTGGGTTTATAGTAAAATGTTTCGAAAATCAATTTTTTCATTTTTTAAATTTTTAAATAATTTTAAAGTTTTTTTTATAGTGTATTAATATTTTTACAACTTTCTTCGGAGTATTTCATAATGTACTACATGAAAATGAATATGAGTTCCTGACTGCAGCTGATATTTCATTTTTGGAATTTTTTTTGTTGTTAGGCACACAAAAAATTCTCAAAAATGCATTAATTTTTGACTGCGAAATATTTTGAAGCAAATTGAAAGTTAATTTACACATTTTAGATCTAATTTCATATATAGTACGTATTTCATAATATTTAAAGGAAATTCACACCCCTATCTCAATTTTTAAACAAATTTCAAGGTTTCGAAAAATAAAATATGAGAAAAAATCAAATATGGAGTAATATCATTCTAATGTTTTCATCCCTTCAATAGCTTGATACAAAATGCATCGAAGAGTCTGCAACTTTTACAAAATGTTGATTGACTTAATTTTTAAACTGTTTACCATAATAAATTGAAAGAATTTGGGGCGATAAAATTTTATATTTGTGCAATGAAAAAAAGCAAAAATTTATATTTTATAAATTTTAATCAGAACAGTTATAGAAAATAAAAGCTTGTCATGGAGCTAATTCCAGGCCCCATTGAGCTACTGACATAAATTCACAATATACAACAAATATTTTCTCTTTTATTTCCATTATTTTAAAAATCTTAAATTGCACACATTCAAAACACAAAAAACGCCCTTATTCAAAATGTTCACTCTTATAAAGAAAAACATTTTACTCCTGAAATATGTCAAAATTGAAGAACAGCATCCATAACTCTATTGAAATAAATACCTTTAAAATTTAATACTAATTGTATCTCGAGATTCAAGATTTGGCAGACTCTTTTCTAGCAGACGATCTGAAAACTCGGTGCACTGCATCGTTTACTCTCTTGTCAAGCATCAATAATTTTAAAATTATTTAATTAAAAATATAGATGCTGATATAGAATTTTATGGATATATTTAGAATGATTCGAATTCTTTATATTTTTTTATTCTTGAGAGCAAGAACGTCTTTTTCTCTCTCTAATTTCACTAAGCCAATAATTTACGGATAAGACATTTTGACTTCACTAAGCCAATAATCAGCAGATATCATTTCATTCTTAAGTTGTCTTATTCCTTAATATGCCTGTTGAAA
Source organism: Argiope bruennichi (assembly GCF_947563725.1). Classification (NCBI taxonomy): domain Eukaryota; kingdom Metazoa; phylum Arthropoda; class Arachnida; order Araneae; family Araneidae; genus Argiope; species Argiope bruennichi. The sequence goes on from NC_079162.1 coordinate 56,886,266, forward strand.
TGAAATACTAGACAATAGATGATGCAAATGCATTGTTGCAATTTGAAAGAGCTTTTTTTTTTTATGGGATTACCCCTGAAACATAATAACTTTCACCTAACTATGCTTGAGTGAGTGAAAAAGACATTCAGCTTTAAATAATCATCTATCAAACAAAGACGTATTAGCTCATATTACAACAAGGAGAGAAAATTTACTTTGCCGTTCGCATTTTGAGGCCTATAGATACGAAAGAAATGTTTCTTGAAGTTGAAAAATGAAAAGTTTCACTCTGAATCTTAATCCTTAATGAAGGTCTCTCTCGCGCGTGAGTTTGCATATTTTTTAAAAACACTAGCTTATTTTAACAGTTCAAGGGGGGGGGGGGTTGCGGTGGAGTCGTAAAAGGATCCTTCTTCCGATTTTATGACAACAAGGGTTCGAACCTCTATTTTACCAAAATTTACGGCATGCACGTGGATTTACTTAAATTGGTGTAGTGAATGCTTGAACGTGACAGTACTGACCTAGATGTCCTTTTCGCCATCTGATTACTAACCAGAATTCTGATGTATTTCAGAAAATAGCCCTGATGTTAATCTAATGAAATTAAATTCTATGAATCAGGAAATCTATTTACTTAATATGGTTGGCAAAAAAAAAAAAAAAAAAAAAAAAAAAAGACCCCCTATTCCAACATTGATTAATTTCGCAAATTTTTAATCTGTAAGAAAGCTCAGGGTCCATGAATATGTCATCAGTGGTCCTCAATGCTCTGCCGGTTTTTAATTTTTAGAAAAATCTTAAAATCCCTAGTTTATTGTGAATCTCTTGCTAAAAAAAGATCTTGACAGTTACAATTGCAGGATCAATTTCAAATTTTTATTTAATGAAAGCTCAGGACCACTAGAAATGTTATAAATGGTAGCTGTTCTCCATCGTCCTCTATTTTTCAAGTAAACTTCAACTTAAAGCTTTGACAGAGACCTAACTTCAACAACTGGATCAATTTGACGCATTTTATTCTACACTTGACAAGTATAACTAATGAAAAACAATTTTCTAAGTTTATTACGAAAGTACAATTTAAAATAATATTTTATTTCGTTGTGATAAGATGTAATTCATCAAAATTGATTATCATCATCAAATTAATGTCATTGATATGGTGAACGAATTACCACAGGTGACTAGTGTTAATGAAAATGATACGGAATGTTTTCATAAAATGATACTTCTAGCTGAAAAAAAACACACATTGAAAATCATCATGGTTTGTGCATTTTCACAATATTACTATTTTATTATAGTAGTGTAATAATTTTAAAAATACGAGATTTCAATTTCAAGAAGTGACTTTTAAGGTCCAGTACATGATTATTGTAGAAAAAGAGGTAAGAAAAATGAGTGCATATTCTAGCATAATTACAGTGACCAGATTTTCTTTGCAGTCTGGCAAGAGGCAGGGTTATGGGAAATTGATACAACCCAAAGTACATGATAAATTGTGTTTATTTATTGCACATTCAAAGTAAATAAAATAAAAAATATATTGAAATTCATAGAAACGATGAAGTATCTTTTTGAAGAATTATTATAAAAACAAAAATGAGAAAGTAAATAAATAACATTTTGTTCGGCCTTTCAAGCTGATTGATGCATATTGGTCAAAATAGGATGGATATATTGTTGAGAAGGTGAATTCCTAAGACGATGATGTTAAAAAATAAAATTTAGTTCATTTTTTGATTGGGAAATATGCATTATGAAGCGAAAAACTGTGCATCCCAGGACATTTAGTTTAAATTCAGGATTTTTCTTCACTCAGGGCAAGGAGTCGAAAATCAAGACTGTCTCGATAACGGATCGTCTTTATAAAAGTAAATAAATTAAAAGATGGAAATTTTAAACGAATTTTCTTATTTACGCCTTTTAAAATTCGATCTAAGCAATATTAACTTTTAGTATTGACTAGATAGAATTTTAATTGTATTACTCAATTTATAAATAGTTGCTTATTTATAAATTGAGTTTAGAATAATGCAGGATATTTAGTTGAAGTTTGGGATAAATCAGAGATGTTCTGCATTCTAACAATCAAAATTCGAGATTAATCCATAAAGTTTGATTACATTAGTATAAGCCAAATGTAAAAACGAGGCGGAGAGAGAGATTAGTGGTAGCTAAATTATAATGAAAATGAAATGGAAAATCCACGTTTAATGAAAGAATAATTAATTTAATTGGTTAATTCAATGTTTCAAGGGCGCTTGGGATGAACAGACGATTGAATATCCATAACAGAAAGAGCGAATATTTAAATCATTGGTGAGCTATGATTAATCCTAATTAGTTGTAATCATCGATTAGACTTAAAATTACAGTACGGTCTCAGCGAGAAGCTCACCAACGATTAAATTATTTGCCAACCTTGCCATCTTATGCAGCCTTTGGCGAGTCTCTAGAGTCATCTTATTATTAACAAACACAGTATTTACGGTCTCAGTGCAAAGTTTTTATCTTATGCGAACGTTGGCGAGTTTCTAGAGTTATCTTATTAACAACAAATACAGTATTAATGTACGGTCTCAACATTAACTTACCAACGATTAAATTATTCGCCAAACGTTGCAATCTTGTGCGGTCTTTGGCGATTTTTAAAAGCTATCTTATAATCAACAAACATGGGTCTTTATTTAACCTTTTCTAGGACCGTGGGAAGTATGCTTCCCACCAAATTTATCAATCTTTGTATGAATTTATGTAGGTTAGCATAAGTTCTGACAAATTTTTTTAGAAAGACAGAAGCTTAGATGCTTTAGTTCTTTATTTTACACAAAATGATGTGTCTTGATTTGATACTTAATTATTAATTAACCAAATTAATTAATTAATCAAATTAAATTTATCTAATGAGCTAAATTAATCCCTTTTCTTATTCTAATTTCAAGCCTAAAAATATTTTAACATAATATGACTAGAAAAAAATGGCCTTTTAAAAGGTTAAATAAACTTTTTAAAAGTTGATTCGAATTCTTTTCTCAAAAACTATCAGCCTAATACCACAACAAAGTTTTATTGCAAGAATTTTTCATTCGTTTTATTTTTAAATGAAAATTATAAAAAAAAGTGCAATCTATAATACGTATTAAACAAAACTTTTGATCTTGATTTATGCTGTATTTTTATAACCATCGAATAATTTAAATCATTTGCTTATAATTAGTTTCATATGCATTGAAAAACTCTTGGTAGAATTGAAACGATTAAACTGTGTTCGTATAATCATGCAGAATTTCTTGAATGGAATAAAAAGAAATTCAATGAAAAAGTTTCAAAGTATCATTTCAACTCATAAGCAATTCGGTTAGAATCTTCAGACTGAAATGATGAAATCTAAGCTTTGTTTTTTAAAATTATTATTTTAGTCAAATGTGCACAGATTTGTTATAAAAGAATCATAAACTTTTGAGATGGAATATGCTACATATTTAATTTAAATCCAATGATGGCGGTTTGAATGTGTCCGAGCGATATAGTGTATATCATTTAACATCTAGGAAAGCATTTCGTTTAAAATGGAGTAATAATATATATTGATACACAGAAGTTTTTAAATCAATTTAACCAGTATATTAATTAAAAGAAGATATTCAACTTTGACACAGAAAACCGCATTGGAATTTTTTGGATCAAAATTTGGTAAGAAAAGAAGCTTCTTAAAATCTTTTTCTTATTTTATCTCTCCTTTTGTGAATATTTAACGAAATTTAAAAATACTATGAAACTCAATTTATTTAACTTAACCTGTGTTTAATAAGTAGCAATTAAATTTTATATGATCAGTCATCAGATTTCAATGAATTATTCTAAAGAGGATTAACATATTTTCTATATTGTTGTACGCTATTAAAATAAAGGAAAAAACAGTGTATTAAAAAATCTTATATATTCGATAAAATGTAATATTTACTTGAAGATATTTTCTTTCTTACTCACACTGAAGAATCTTGAAGCCATTGTGAATGTTTTCGTGGCAATGTTTGTAGTCACAGTCTACATTTTTAGAAATCCTGATCTTAAAAATTAAAAAGTGGTTTTCATTGCTCTAGAATACCAAATGCATGTCATAATATCATTCATATTCACATAAATTAATTTCCAAACAATCAATAATTGTATGTGTGAAATTTATTGCATGAGAATATTTATCCATTGAAGACGGACGTCATTTTTAAACAAATTTTTTTTAAAAAAAAAACATAATATTACAAGATTTTATATATTCAATACAGTGTTTTAATGGCACTGTTTTGTGTTGAACATTTCAACAAGTATTGATCTTTTCAATGGGTTTTGGTATCTTTCTGGTTATTGGCTCAGACTCTCCATCTCTTTCCATGTACGAATCTACTGAAACCAGCAAGTATTTTTTCTTTCCCAGCCAGCGAATGAGTGAGTGTGGAGTTTACATATATCCATATGCTAGAAAAGAGAGGAAATATAACTTAAATAACCTTGGTATGCTATATAAAAGGTATATAATTACAGCTGTAGAGCAAAATATAACGTTTGAAGGAACCATGACAGCCATTCAACTTAATTCTAAATGTCTTAGGGCGGGGTAAAAGTCACTATTCATTTTATTTTATGGCCTTTCTGCAATAGAATTTTGAAATAAAGTCACTAACTTCCAACATTTGGGTTGGAACTTTGTGAACAATTCAGATTCATTTTTTGTACGAATGCAATTATGCTGTACATAACTCTATACCCTGTAGAAAGCAGCAGAAAAATAATCAAAGTTCTAACAGAGAAGCATATTTATTAATAATGACAGAACAGAACGCCGTCTCATGCCCCCGTATCCGTGACCATTCTGGTCACTGAACGGTTTGGTGGGCATGTTACGGGAATTTTATTTAATTAACAAAATATTTACAGTAGGAAAACGAAACAAAAATAACAATATACAGAATTTACAACTATATAAGAAATTATATCATGATGAGACCGTTTACCTAATTTTTCAACTTAGAAATATAATTTGTAGAAATAAACTTAGAATAATAATGACAGAAAGAAATATAATTTGAAAAGTAGGAAAATATTATCAGTCTTCTAGATAAGGTCACTCCTACTTTTTCCTTCTTCGTAACTTTGCATTTCTGGGATAGATATCATATATTTGGCTGCTAAATCTTATAAATACGTTAAAGAGGTAATTTTATCATTCCAAGAACAAAATTTTTTTTAGAATTTCAGTAAACTAATTAAAAAATAAATCTCAACTCAAAAACACACTGAAATATCTTACTCCATATATGGTCTACATAAGGACTTCTTAAATTACAAGATCGCAACCCTGAGCATCGTCGCAAAGACATTTTCAGGGGTCTGTCGTTTAGCATAAGTGCAAATTGATAAAAAGAAAGGTTTTAAAGAAGAAACTTCAATTATTGTTGTAAAATATATAATTTAGTGCATTTTTTAAATCAAAACTCTGACAATAAAAAATAAATATAATATAAAACCTCTCAATAAATTTGAATTTCAATCACATTCATAATACGTTTTAATTTTTAATGATTTTTTTAAAGAATTTTCCTCCTTTCTATATTCATTGTGGCTTACCTTCTCAAGTCTAGTTTCCAGCACCTTACACATTTGCAGTCCGTTTTTTTCAGACCTCCAAAGTTTTGATTAAAGAATAAATTCTATACTTTAGTATATGCGATGCTTTTTAAAATTTATTTTTTATTGTTTCATGTTTTTTAATTTCTTTTATATTTCATGGTTCATTATTATCAATATTAAGGAATCTTGTACGGAATTTTCTCAAATTTAGTACCAAAATGCGCCTCTCGTATTAAATCAAAACTGATTAAAATTAAGCGATTAATTATTTATAACTTTATTTAAATTATAAATACTTTTCTTTTAATTTGAATTATACTTAACACACATTTTTTTTTCATAAAAATATAGCTTTTATGGAACGTGATTTTCAAGTGTGCGTAGTGATAAAAACCTCGTGCTCAACAAGGGCTTCGTGTACTGTCAACTTCTGTTACCACCGACTAAAATCAAATTCAAAATAAAATAAAATATACTTCTCTTTTAAGACATAATTCACAAAATCATGCATAACTAGTAGGGAAGACTAGCATATCGACTGTTTTTAGCAGACAATTGAGTAAAAAAATTGACAGACTTAAGAAAAAAGGGTGGGAAACTCAACGGATGTGAATTAATCAACGGCAATTGCCCACTTGAGTATGGTTCGATATCTCAAAAGTAAAAAGGATAAAGCAGATTTTCTCAATTTTGGAGTTCAAAGAAAAAGAAAATCTTTATTGTGTCATGTTCTGCTTTTTATAGGGTTTGTAGTTCGTTGAAGACTTCTAAAACTGTGTCTCGTGTATTTCGTGCTCATTATTTCAGCGAGATTCACATTATTTTCAGTTCATCTAATTTAATGAAATCTCTGATGAATTAAGTTTAATTTTTACTCTCCATAATTTTTAGTTACTCATATACAAAAAGAAGTATTGTAATCTTCAAAAAAATTTCTGTTTCGATACATTGGTGAAATTTCACATTGTAGCTTTTTCTGAGAACAGAAAAAATAATTTTGAAATTGCGTTAGTTCACGTTTCATTTTTTGTGTGCGTGTGCGTGTGTATGTGAAGCAATAAATCAATCATAGGATGAGTCAGACTAGTTGAATTTTATATATATGCAAAATTTTCAATCTGTAGTTCTGTTTGAAGTCTTTAATTTTACTTTAAATTCTTCAAAATGAAAGTGATCTGTGTATCTGCCTTTGTGCAAACAACTGTTTGAATGAAACTTCAGATGCTGCATTTATAACAAAAATGATGAAATGTATCAAATTATTTATATTATTTATAATTTGATTATTTGGTATTATTTAGCCCCAAACGAGTAAAAATTTTTTTTGTATTAAGGGGGTGGATTGCATTGTAGTTTAAAATGTGAAAATTGCACTTTTGCATATTTTTCTTTTACATTTTGTAAGGGAAAAATAATAATAAAAAAGCGATATCTTCAATCTTTAGTTTATACAAATGGTCTATAAAAATAATAAAAATGTAAAAATTTACATTTAAGTTGAAATTACATAGGCTACTATTTCTGACTTCTAAGAATGTCCACATGTTTCATTTTAGTTGCTTAATGAAAGGAAAACTATTTTTCAAAAGAATATGCTGATTTTAAATTTGCGAAAAATATCTAAATTTTACAACTTAAGTGAATTCAGGTAAATGTTAATTTTTATGGCTTCTTTAATGTTTAAAATCATTAGGTGGTATTATTTATAGCGACATTAAAATTTAAATTGAAAAAGGCTTTGATTCTCTGATTTCAAAATTAAAAAAAATTCGGGTAATCAAATGCGATTTCAAGCACTTTCGTTTTTAAAAACTTTTAAGGTTTTGATAACTTGTGACACTTGAGAAAAGATGCATTAAGTAGAAATACAATAAAGGAGATGTTCTAAGAGTTTATACGAGTCAGAACAGAAACTTTTGAAAAATAATTCTTTCATCTGGAAATGACAGTTTTCCCGATGCTCGAAAAAGAACTCCTTTTCTTTTCCTGCCTCTACAGAAAAAAAGCTAGATTAACAGTTTTTACAGATTCAGTACCTATTTTTGTGAGCGGAGCTTAACATAAACATTTTAAGTGAATAGCAAGCGGAACCGTTTGAAAGTGAAACGGAAGTAAAAACTCACAAACTCAGAAGCAGCAAAAAATAAATTTATGTGAGGCAAAGGTAAAGAACGACGAGCCGTAAAATGCCCTGCGGAGCCATAAAGCTATATACCATAAAGAGCTTAAAACAGACATTTTGAAACTCTGTTAGAAAAGTTTGACATGAACGCTTTTATATTAATTATTAGGAATCATGAAGTGTGGAATGTTAGGAGTGCTAAGGACATTAGATCTCCATTTTAAAGCTAAGAACATTAGATCTGTCTGGGGCCAGTTGTGTGATTCTGATCTATGGCCAAACCGTAAAGACTATGTATTAGTTGACATCAACAGATTTATTTTGCAGCAGATCCGAACATTTCGCACATTTTCATTAGAAGAGGAACTCATACACAGCTGCTAACAGAGCACGTAAGATCTTAATGGAAAGTTCAGAAAATCCCTAAATTTATAATCTTTATACACATTAAAGAAGTTTATTTTAGAAACTGCAAAATCAGTGGAGATGCACTGAAATGAAGCTAGGAGAATTAGATTTAATGTTCCTTATTTGTTGAAATATGCTTTAGTGTGCCCCTGCAGTTTGTTGCCAGTATGGTAACCAAACATTCAAGGAGTAGTTTTCCTATTGCTGATTTGCTTATAAACTTAAAAATTAGATATGCCAATTTAGCAATTTGGCATTGTTGGCATCTTTGGCTATGTGATGATGTACACTAAAGTAGATTTCTACTTTCATATTTTGAATTTACATTGAAAACGGAAAATCGATATGAAGACACTTAGCAGTTAGTACAGCACTTCACATAAATTTTGTAATGCAGCATGACAAAATATTTTGCTATTTTTACTGCAGCAAAGAAAAAGTGCGCTTTTAGTAAAATTAATTAATATCTTATCCAATGAAATCTTCGTGGCATATTCTACTAAGCCTTCTAAATCAGTTCATTAAAAATTTTGAATTTGAAACAGTTTGACATCTCAAGCTCGACATCTTTAATAAGAAATAATCCCAAAACATTTTTCTCATTAAAAATATATGTAAAAGTTGTAGTCTTTTTTGTTTGAAATAATGAAATTCCTGGTTGAAGAAACTGACTTTTTTATGCCCTTTTTAAAACCCTGGCTTATTTTTGAAGCTAAGTCTATTAATAAATTAATAAATCGGTATTGAAAGGCAATTTTTTAAATTTCATAAACCGTCAGCAATGAACAAATTCTGTTCATGGTAGTGCTAAATGAAATGCCCAACAAAATTAACTCATGTTTGGATAAAAAATGCGCTACTTTATTTTTCAGTTTGGTTATAATGACTGTCACGTTCATCCCTACTCATAGTAATAAATAAAAAATAATAAAAATATATATATATATTCCGTTAATACGAATAAAAATTATTTTAAATTCTTTATTTAATCGTTTCCAATAAGAAATTATTCAAAATTAAACATTTGTCACCTAACTGCTGAGGCAGGTATTTTGTCCAATACTAAAAATAAGGCACAATTTTTATAATAGGTATTATAAATGATCAGCCTTCCTTTACAAAAGAAGGGTGCAGGACAAGTATTGGACGCTATAGCCAACCATTCGCTGAAGAATTCGTCTGTTTTCTCCAAATAGCATAATATCAAGAAACTTATACATAGCTCATACTAGAGACATTCCGGTGATCACAGTCATAAAATGGAAAAAAAAGTCCTGCTTTATTGAGAAACTACAATATTTGACATTGACTGTCATTTGAAGGACTTATTACCATAACATAATTTTTAAAACGTAGTAGATCTGGGTATAAAAAGTTGTTAATGAAAATAAAACGAAAAATGAATGCAAGGCCAAAATTCGTAAGGCCAATTGCTTTGAAAGAAGGTCTAGATTCTAAATTTTGGCCTTGAAATAGCCAATGTGGCAACCCTGCTCCGATATAAAGAAAAAAATTCATGTGTTTTTTGCCAAAATCTGGGCACAGAAGACAACCCGTGACCCAGACATAGAAGGAAAAAGAAACTGTCTTTTTTCCTTCTTTCTCTACCAATATTTTCACTTTAGCTTTGCAGTTCTAGGAAAGGGGATTCATCCCCCCTTTATAGCCCATAAAATGAGAGTAGTATGTTTATGGGGCAAAGGGCATAAGAACCAGGATGGAGACCAGAAAACTTTCTTCTCTTATCACATTGATAAGCTTCGACAGGCAGTATTTCTTCATTGCATTTTTTTTAATCTGTTCATTTATAGATTACTTTCATTAAGGTTTGCCTTATGGTATATAAAAACAGAAATAATGACACTTAAAAATAGATAAAAACTCGTCCATCTAAAAAAGTATGTCTTAACTAACCTCACAAATAAAAATGGACTTAATATGCAATGCAGATAGTATCTAGTATGAATGTAGCAACACCGAATTTAATAAGATATCATATTATTTTAAGTAATTCAGTATAATTTTGGTTACAAAATTGTACCGCATTGCAAACACAGTTGTCTAGGAATTACCACTCTTTAAATAATCTTTAGACCCTTATACAGAAACGACATATCAGACTCTTGCTCCCAATTATAGAATTTCTAATTTTAAATCTATATTAAAGTAGTAATTAATTTAAAAGACAATAATCGCTAGGAATTATATAAATATCTCCGGTGTTTTTTCTCATTCTTATATGGATGGAAATAACCACAGTCCAAAACAATGTGTATCATCTAATTAGGAGTTAAAATTAATTCCCAATTCAAAGGATTAATCCAATATATTGTCACCTCCGAAAGATAATCTAAATTATTAAAACTACGTCAAACCTAAGGTTTTTTTATGAGTATATTGTTCCACAAACTTAATAAAAAAGAAACAATGGCAGTAGATTTTAGAAAAAATTTCGTTAAAAACAATTACATTGCTATGTGTATCACCGATAATTTAATGAAATTTCCTACTTCTAAAGTTTCTACCTCTTTTTACAATAAAAACTGCTGACGAATACAACTGATATTTTCATGGAACAGTTAATTTATGGATAAATGCATTGGTAATGGCTTCTGCTTCTTGATTAGGAGGTTAAATAAGAAAATGAAACATTCAGTGACCCAAATACCATTCTATTGCATTCGCTAATCTCATTTTCCTTACACTTTTGCCCATTTTGCCAAAATATCTTTGCTATATTTATATTACTTCAAAAAATATTCATATTCTTATTTATGCAGGGGAATAAGATATATAACTAATGAAACTTCAAATTGCTCTTTTTTTTTCAGGTTCAAAAGGCATTTTGTCTAATTATAACAGAGGATTTATATTTTGTATCTTGTTTATTAATATGCATACGATAAAAAGTTTCCTGAAATAAGCGTTCAGTTGTTAAGATCATTTATATGCAAGAAAAAAAATGAAATATTGCTGAATTTCCTCATTTCTCTGAATAGAATTCAGTAAAACATTTATATTTAACGGAATATTATACATAAATCAAACCCATTTTATACTCGTATATAATAAATTCAGTGAACCCAAACAAATAATGGTTTAAACAAATAATAAAGTTTATATGGTACTTGAAAAAGGCATTGGAATCTTTAAAAATCCTATGAAGATAATTGCATTTAAATTTTAATCAAACATGCATTTGTTTTTTTTTATACAAAAGTGCTCCATCTTGAATATTAGGATAAAATATTGCAAGAAATTTTCTTCTTATTATTAAAACGATAAAACCTTGTTGAAAATATACCATGTCTTTTTAATTTACTATCAATTAATATAACAAAATTACATATAGCCACTCAGCAAATTTGAAAATTACAAATAGCCATTCAGTAATTTATGTTGCAAAAAGAAACTATTTTCTTAACATTTTCGATGAAAAGTATAAAAGTAATACAAACAAGAAAGTGATAAGATTTTCTCTATTCCATTCATCCATAGATATTAGTATTGGACATTCTGTGCGATTCTACTTTGTGTTACATCCCATTGTTTAGTAAATATTGCTCTAGATCATGTTTTGGACATAGAAATTTTAATTACTGTATTCATTGCTCATATGAAACATCAAATTAAAGAGGAATTTTTGATTGTCAACGTTAAAGTTAAGGAATGGCTGACAGGTTCCTTACATAGAAATATTCAGTTAAATAGTCTAATAATAGTTTAGTTAATAGTTAAATAGTATAATTAATAAAATATAATAGTTAAATATACTATACTATTATATTATATTATACTATATAAACGCCGTCGTTTAGAGATAGTAAAAAACAATACATTCTTTTTCTTTTTTATTTCTGCTCCTTGAAAAATTAGGTACAGATTTACGAAGTTATAAGTGTGCTATAGGAAATGAGTTTGAAGAAATTCGCTAAAAGAATGAGGCTTCTAAAATTTTCATTATCAACGGCAAAAAATGATACTCTTTTTAACTGTTTTTAACATTTACTAAAAATATTTACTTCAATATTTCAAAATATTTAGGACTTCTTTTCTTTAGAAAAGTTTTCAAAGTTACTGGATTAGTGATTTAGAATTTTGATTCATATATCTAAAAAAATGTGATAATAGGGCAATGTGCTGAAAATAAAGACAGTATATGATTTCTAAAGTAGTGGGAATAGGAATATGATCTTATAAGCTTGTCTTTTTTCCCTCCGTTTTTTTATTAAATTGAAGAAAAGTAATTTTCTTCTAAATCTGACATTTAATCTTTCAATAATATGTAATGAATTTTCGGAAAATATTATGATTCTTAAATGAGTCACATGAGATTTCATAAACCTCACAATAGATAAACAAAACCAGTAGTGGCTGTAATATTTTCCCTGTTATTCCTTTAAAATCGAAGAACTTTTTCTTTAAATATTTATTCTGTCTTTTTCGTTGTATTTTTGGTGATGGTTTCAAAGTTCTTGACCATTTAAATTTTTACAACAATTTTGAAAGTTTTTGATTCTTTTAAAAAATTTTATATTTATATTCGATTATATCTAATAGAAATATAAATAAATATTATTCATAAAAAAATGAAATTCTATCTTTTTGTAATTACTTTTTTCTTTAATGGAAATAAAGCTCAGTAGAAACAAACTTATAGAGAAAATAAGAAAGTGTCAATTTCCTTTACCGGTTATATTATTTTCAAAAATAGATGTTCAGAGAGATGTTAACTTTTATAGTGAAAATCAAAAGAGAAAGCAAAAATTCTCACTTTCTTAATGAGAATCTAATACCACTTTAATAATTACTTCTTTTTCAGTTTTCACAAGATTGCCTCAATCATTTCTAGTTTGAAATAGGAAAGGCTATATTTCCACAAGCACTGCACTTGGCATATAAAAATTCTTAATTATTACACTAGTATTTGATTTTAAAAGATGAGATAATTAAAAAGCTTAAGGAAATATTTAAGTAATTATTTAATTTTTTAGACATTTTTCTATTTGCTTAGTTATTTATTTCGGAAGTTAATAAATAACCACCCTATGGTTTCGCTACTGCTTACAGCCATACCAAAACATTGAGAGTAAGAAAATTTGATTTCGTTGTCTAAAAGCCAAGGAACATGTGCGTCTGTTTCCATCAAAATATCTTAAGAAACTGATATGTATTTCAATGAGATGCCATTAACCATGAAAAGTTTATATTTGTTTCCAACAAAATATCTTAAGAAACTGATATGTATTTCAATGAGATGCCATTAACCATGAAAAGTTTGCGTCTGTTTCCAGTAAAATATCTTAAGAAACCAATATGTATTTCAATGAGAGCCTTAGCCAAGAAAAGTTTGCTTCTGTCTCCAACAAAATATTTTAAGAAACTAATATGTATTTCATTGTATGCTTTTAGCCAAGAAAAATGTGCATCTGATTCCAACAAAATATCTTTAAAAACTGATATGTGTTTCAATAGCATGCCATTATATTTTCTTTTATCATTTAAATACATGCCCTGTCATTAGCATTTGTTAAAGCACATATACTGAAGAATACGGCCACGAAAAGTCGGAGATCTGAAAATACTTCTCCGCAAAATCTTCAATATAATATTTATTTTTATTGTTCGTGAATCCGCACAACCATCCATTTGATAGAATTAGGACAAACAATCATTCAATCCTATAGGAGTATTTCAAAACACGGCTTTTTTCGAAATAGATGTATTTAATTATAATTATACAGCTTTTTTAGGTGATAATTAGAACAACCCTTTTGCCAAAGGCTTTAGGATGTTTTGAAAGAAATGGAAAGTAATAGAAGAAATTTTTAGGAAGTAAAAAGCCTTCTTTCCTGTTATCATCATTGCTTATTTCCTGAAGCTATCACGTGATACATTGAAGGCCGGCCGGTTCCACAGACAATGCCGCAATCATGCCTTTTAATTTCATCTGGCCCCTCTTCCTATAATAAAGAGGCTCTCAGACTTTTTAATCTGGTACCACATAAACAAGAATCAGAAATATACATAGAATCATAAATGCATTTTCCGATTAGAAATCAATGTATCCTAAATGGAGTTTTTATACTCAAACACTTAAAACTTATATTATTCGATTATATCGTAAATGAAACTTTTGCATCATAATAAATTATAAATATATGATATATTGTAGTAAATATCGGACGATATTATAAATAGAAATAATAGTAGTTATAAATAATGAGATATGTTATTGATGAAGATAAATGGGACAAATAAACTTTCTGCTTCGATATGTCGGTTTTTTATCTATATTTATTTCAACCGTAAGTTGGGTTCAAATCACAGTTGTGTTTTATATTTTTTTAATCAATAGCATGGCTGAAAATCAAATTTCCCAAAAATATGAAGAGTTGAAAGGCATTAATAATTTTATCATTCTATCGGAAATGAGTTTATATTCATATATTATTTTGAACAAAAATTTGCATTAACTAACTTTTTTTAAATTCATTCATCAGATTTCAATCTCATGAAATTATATAAGCAAATATATGTCTTTGAATTGAAATATTATCTCGCATAATGTCCAAAATAGAAAAAGGATCTCTTATCCAACTACCATTCTCTAAATTTCGCATTTAGAGAATGCATTTTAAAATAAATAATTTAAAACATTCCTAGCTATTGTCAAATTAACCCCTTCAATAAAAATATTCTGTTACCTCAAGCGATAGTTGATAATATATAAAATAAACAAGTAACATTTTGAGGCTTTATGGAACAAAATCTTCCCGAAGTATAGACAAACATGGAACGGATAAAAAACCGAAGAAAATGATTTAGATAATTCATGAATTATATTTCCTTCTCGGAATCACAGTTGAGTTTTTCATTGGTAAAAAAATTCCATTTAATTAAATATGGGGAATCCTTCAGGTTTCTTCATTAATATCATGTAGTTTATATTTATCGGCCCACTAATATATTTTTATTCAGTACCTTTAACTTTAAACATAATGAGGAAGAAACCCTATTCTTTTGAGTCTGCCTTAAAGATGGAATATTTCCAATTTTTCATTTGATGAAAGTTTTTAAAAAAATTGAGAACTTTTAATCAGTATTTATTTTTTTGCACATGCATTTCAAAGAAAAATGGTGAACGAAGATTCAAAAGAAGTAGCTAAAAACAATTCTAAAATATTAATTAAACGGAAGTAAATATTGACACGATATGTTAATGTGAAAATAAAATGTCTATAGCGATTAATATTTGAAGGCTACATGTGTATAAATATGTGTAGGCTATATGTTATAGATGCAAAGATATTTTCAAATTAATTATTTAATGCAATTATCAATATTGACAGGTTAAATTGTCTCATAAAATTATTCTGTTACCGCTAGTGATGAAAGATAAAATAAACAAATAAATTTTGAAGTTTCACGTGCTTTTTCGGAAAAAAGATATCGTTCCTGATAATTCATAATATGTAGTTCCTTCTAGAATGGAATTTTAATTGTCTAAAAGTACACAAAATCCTTATAATTAAATTAAGAAATTTCATCTGGTTTCTTTATTAGTATCATGTAATTTATGCAAATTGAATCGATATACTGTTTCTTTTTTTTTTGTTCCATTAGTGTGTAAAGAAATAGTATTGATTCTATTTATGCAAATTGAATCAATATTATTTCTTTGTTTCGTTCCCATTCCATTTTTCATTATGTAAATCATAATAAACGATGAAAACCATTTTCTTTTGAGTCGACCTTAAAGATGGAAGATTTCCAATTTTTCATTTGATGAGAATTTGGCAGAAATTCGCACTCTTATTCAGTTTCAGAAATTCGTTCTTTTTCAGTTTCCTTTTTTATAATTGGCTGACTATTACCTTACAATACAATGTAATTTCATATGCAACAAAAAAATTTCTATATTCTAATTAGAATCAACACAGAGCGACGCAAGTAAAATGAAACCTTCATTTTGTAAAAAGTACAAAATGAAAGTTTTTCAACTGTGTTCCCATGCATTTCCGTTTAAGATAAGGCATTTATCATTTTACATCATAGTTTTTCCTGTGGCTTTGCTATTTCTGTAAACAGCCCTTCATTGAAATTTGATAGAATCTTGCATTACTCATTCAAAATGTTACTTAATTCATGAAAACTGAATAGCTGACGTAGCTCATTGGAAGTTAATTTATATAATGCCTTTTGAAACCCTAGGAACTGAATAGTAATTGCTTTGAAATATGAAATGCTGACAAAACTTTAATTGAAATTTCTGAAAAGGAAAGCAATGGAATATAGAATTTTTCAGATTTCATAACTCGAGAGAATAAAATTAAGACCTATATTTAAGGCAGTTATTAAAATAATTATTTGTATATACCAAAATTAAAAAAATATTTATATTAGTCAATTTTTATTCAAAATAATGTTCACACACAAATAAACACAGTTTTTTTTTAAAAAAAAGTTTGCACAAATAAACACAGATTTTCATATCGGAATTTAGTACCAAAAACAGTACGTTCTATATTAATAAAAAAGTTCATGAAAGGTTTAAAACTTTTATATATAATGTGAGGAATGATTAAAATTATCGGAACTGAATTATAGGACTGAAATAGACTGACGGAAGAGGCCTAATGTTATTGACCTTGCATCTCTCCACATAAACGCAAAAATATTTAAGGTCGTGATTACCATTACTTCTGCACAATGGAATTTTTAATACAAGTATATATATACGCGTTGTGTTGTCATCGCCTTTGTTTATAGCACAGAAAATTCAGCCTAGAATGGATGCTAAATTTCGCCAAAACCTGGTGTTGTTTCTTCTGGCACTTGGCACGGACAAGCCCGCTGTTCGAAGACAGCCGGTTTAAGCCTGAGGGGTAGCGTCTCTTGCTTTTATAGTAGCGCCAACTATGGCCAAGAGTACGACTTCGCTACTCACGCACCACTCATTCACTTGCACAACCCCTTTTTACAAGAGGGCACACTCACACATCTCACAGATAAAACAACGGAGGAACAACCATGCCCAAACCGGGACTCGAACCCGGGACGCCCAGATCACGTGGAAGACGCGCTACCCCTACGCCAGGACGCAGGCAAATTTCATCCAAACCTTGGCAATACTTCCGGTTAGCTGATATAAAGAACGCTTAGAGGGAAAAGTGTATAAGGTGCACACGAATTTAGGAGTTGTTTTAACGTTTTGAAATGGCTTTAAAAGTATCGAAATTGATGACATCAGAAATATCGACAAATAATAAAATATCCAAGATTTCCTTGCGACTGTTATTAAATATCGACGGATCTGCAGAGTGTAATATTTATTGTCGTACAGTCCAGTTAATTTTGACTCAAGATTTGTGTATGAGATACATATCTGCACAGTTTGAACTAAAACTTGTCTCTGTAGAACAATAAGGAAGGCATACTTTCGGTTGTTCTTGAATTTATTGAAAATTATTGTAACAAGAAATTAATCGCATGATTATGTATATGAATTCAAAGAGATCGATCGGAGTTTTCACCTCAGCTTTTTCTGCCATAAAAAAATAGATAACAATGCAGTTAGGCAATGCTCTGTACAGTACACGTGGGTGGGAATCAAGGCCAATATCTTCCAAACATTTAGAATCAGCGTGTTTTAATATTAAGGATAGAGCAAATGATCATGTGATTCTTGATTCACCTCTTCTAAGCATTGGTGTTTCATAAATTTAATCGCCATGCATTCTCAACAATGATCATAAAGCAGAGAGTACTCTACTAAAATATCAGCTTTATGATCATTATTTCTTTTTTTATGAATTTCATGGAAACTTTGTTGTACATATATGGAAACTTTGTTGTGCATAATTAACTTTGGAGCTTATGAAATTATATGGTAAAGAGATAATCGATCACGCAGTGCCGTTCTGTTTATTTCTGTAGACGTGAAAATTATAGAATCGAATTCACAGACAATAATATTTATATTTTTTTTAAAAAGGTTTAAAATTATAACTATTATGTAGAAAGGCTTACACGCAAAAAAAAAAAAAAAAAAAAAAAAAAAAACCGTTCTTATTTTGAACCAATTATTATATCAACTGAGTATATTCATTTGGAACTCGAACTCGTTCAGCATAGAGAAACAAGGAAATGTAAGCAAGCGAAATAACAGTACCAATCAGCAATGGTTATACTTGCATAAATTTTTATCGGTCGCCAAAGCTTTCATCCAACTGTTTCAAATATAGTTTTTATTACATTAACACCTTCCTTTTACATTTTTGAAAAGGCCAGAAGAATAATGATGTAAACTTGGAATAATTGAAAATCGTGCGAAATAACTTATAGAGGTGACACATACTCAATGGGGAAACGTCAAGAACTGAAACATAGAAGAGGGATTTTTTTTTTTTTGATAGTTAAATTTTGTGGAATATGGAATTTGGAATTTAATTTATGGAATTTGTTTTCTTCAAATTTATGAGACAGATTTCTATTAAATATTCTAATTTCGTTCTTTTAAAAGTTGGCAACTCTATGAACTATTCTTTAACCCTCTTATCAGCCATGGCCGTGTGTGATATGGACATCAATTTATCGCTACTTAAGTTTGTAAACTAAAATTGAATTATTAAAAGAAAAATAATTCGATAAATTGACTCATAATCCTCAAACCAGCAAATATTATACGAATCTTTAGTTGAATCATAAGGGTAGCAGACTGTGAGAACGAAAGTCGCAATCTAAACAGATTAAAGAGAAAACAAAACAGCTAGTGGTTTTGAGGTTGAAATCTAAATTTAACATATAATATCTAGTTATATTCATAATTAATCTTTAATTCAGATGTTCTTTAATGCAGTTTGGATGATTTAACTTTCATACAATAAAATAAAAATATTTCATTTTAAAATGTTTTACATAAAAATGTTAAATTAAAAATAACTTTTAAAAATATGAAAATATATAAAAATATAATCGAGAAAAAATATGATTATTTTATCTCGATTAATTGTATTTATTTATTTTTATTGTAAATAAAACTGTTCTTCTGTTCTTTCTCTTCTTTTGTTAGATCTGAAAAAACTGCTCTTTTAAAGAACGTTATAGCTTTAAAAAAGGTATGCTATGTTTTGAGTTCTTTGTAGCAAACCATTAACTGTAAAGCGAACCTTCATGAAGATTAGTTACACTTAAATGCTTCAACCTTGAATACAAAAAATAGTTAAGCTAACTTTAACCATTTTGAGGTTACAGAAAAATACACAACAAAATACATCAACTAAAGCCAGAAAGGTAATTGTCTGAAACAGCGGTCGTAAAATGTGTTTATTTTTAAGTGCCAAGTATTTAACATTCTTTCAAGTTTGACATTTAATAGAGTGTTAAATGAACAACAATCAGATATAAAACGAATTGTTGTTTTAATCATTAATAAATATACAGAAAATAAATCAGCAAAATTTTATCGCGTTAAATATCTAAAACACTTTGTTCGCGAATCAAAATGATAATTTTCGTTTGATAAGAAAGTGATATAGTTGTGCAGACTCGTTCATTTGAGAAATATCAAACACACACAAAAAATGAATTCAATGAAACAAATATATTATTTCACACTTTTTTGTTGCTTTACATTCAAAACAAAGAGTTATTCTTCCGTAATTAAATATTTTTGTTGCTTTTATTCCATTATTTAAAAAAAAAAATATGGATACAAGTTCGAAAAATAAGATAGTCAAATTAACTAAGCCATTCTACGAATACCAAATCTTTCTTTTTTTTATTGGAAAATGTTTTTCTAAGCTTGAGAAAACATATGCGTAACAACGTTGTAAAGTAAGCACAAGTGCTAATAATTAATCGATTTGTTGAATTAACTGTTCAATTGAAATTATGTGGGAGCCTAATTATGCGAATGAAATTATGCGGCAAACCTAGAAATTTAGAGTCATGGTCATATGACGAATAAATCTTAATCCCGCATTCAGATCCTCGTTACATTAAACGTTTTGTCTAAAACAGAGTTAATATGTATGAGATCCATAAACATAGCTCATCATTGAGGAAAAAAAGATTCTACAAGAAATTATCCAGGTTCATAAAGCCATGATGAATGTAGACAGGAATCTAAAGTCAGCTATAAAAGTGTCAATAATGCAACAATGGCGTATGAGGGTAAATAGTATTTGGGATATAACATTTATTTTTCTCCCAAATTCTCAAGCATCTCGATTGTCGACTTCTACCTTTACAAAAGCAAAACTGATACAAAATACTGACTTCGTGTCCTCACCGAGTTGCACCATAGGCATGTATACATTTCGCTACGATACTGCAAGCAGTTTAGATACAGATTAAGAAGCTAAAAAAAAACAGCGGTAATAATCTTCTCGTACATTCTCTAATCAATATAACTCATGCCATTACCGAACAGTGATTACAAAAGAACATATTAAAGAGCATACTTTGACAACTAATAGCTGGAATACGGTTTTTGAGCAAGCAGCAGAACAGAGAAAGTGTATTTTGGACTTTTTTCATATAGATTGACACAGAATTGCACTTATAGTCAGAAAATAGCATAGCAGTTCTGATATATTTCAGTCATTGCATTTCTGATTTACCGAGAATGCAGAAATACAAATCAACAGACGATCAATCCCTTGACATATATCTGCAAAATTTGACTGAGTGACTTTAAATCTGTGCACCAAATTTTTTCCTTGCGGCTTTTTCCGTTTTGTACTTATAGTGTTAGCTAGTAATTGAAGAATCGAACAGACAGACTTCTTCTGAATGAATTTCTTTCAAAATTCGATTGATATATGTACATTTTGTGTAAAGATCATATGAAAAATTTAGTCCATTTAGCTCAAAGCGTTTTTGAACTATCGTATTTACACAC
Organism: Argiope bruennichi; assembly: GCF_947563725.1. NCBI lineage: Eukaryota > Metazoa > Arthropoda > Arachnida > Araneae > Araneidae > Argiope > Argiope bruennichi. The sequence goes on from NC_079162.1 coordinate 56,907,319, forward strand.
AGATAGATATAATTCCAAAAAATATGTTTTTCGGATTCAGAGAGTTTAGAAGCGTAGAGATTCGTCAAAATCTCGAATTAGAATGATGAAGTGCTTTTCTGATGATTACAGTGCTTTCTCTTTGTATATTTTGTATACAATAAAGTAAAAAATGACAGGCAAAGTATCCGAAACTGGATTCAGCGCAGAATTTGAAGTATATTGCTTTTGTAGCAAGTTTCCTTTCTTCATCATCGGGAATAACGTCAACCAATGACATTGCCCCTTTTTTGTCTCTCGAATATTTTTCTGTAGCTGTTATTTGACAGAGATAGAAAATATAGAAGACAATGTGGTCCAAAACGTTGAGGTTCATCAACGACACAAAGATTGAAATCGCACTTCATATGCAGGACTAAAACAAACAGAATTTCGTACCTGTCCACCGCGAATCATTAGATATAGAACTAAATCCTCTGCCAATCTCCAACGGTAGGAGTTGCCATGAATCACCAATCATATCCTTGTACCAGGTTCAGTGATAGATTTTAGGTTAGGCAGACTTTATACCAGGTTCAGTGATAAATTTTGGGTTAGGCAGACTTTGTACCAGGTTCAGTGATAAATTTTGGGTTAGGCAGACTTTGTACCAGGTTCAGTGATAAATTTTGAACAAGGTAGACTCAGTACTTGTACCAGGTTCAGTGATAGATTTTGGACTGGCCAGACTAGGCAGCTCCCTAGAGCAGCGAAAGCTAAGTGGAATGCAGACGGCTAGTTATAAAATGTTATTCAACTTTGCAGCCAAATAAATTTATAAAAAATACGAATAGTATGAATTATAATGTATTATAATTATATCAAATCTTTGTCAAGTATAAATGGTCAAGTTCCTATATTTTTTCCTATATGTCCATTCAGTTTTTAAATACCGAAAGTCTGCTTATTATGTACAAACATGAATATATTATTCATAATAAATATAAATTGAAACATATATAGAGTCGCAAAGTCACTAAAATAAAAAGTAACCTAAAATAAATCATAAATATGATTTTTAACTGTCGTTGCGAATCTAATAGAGCTTATCATAACAAAGGATGATTTTAAAAAGTTTTTCCTGCCTTAACCAAAACGGAACTATAATGGTAATAAATTGTTTAAAATAGAAAAAGTTTCTGGTTTCTTTTTATCTAGTGATTGATACAATGGTTGTCAAAATTCGTTAACTTTTCACGCCCTGCAGTCTGAGAAGTCCCGGATATAGACTAATATACACCCAATGAGCTGTCGCGTAAATCAGACTATCTCGAGAGGCTCGTTAAGTAAGAAGAGAGAGAAAAAACAGCACTCACTGTAACCTCGAATAATCTTTCGCGTGTGTCACGTTTATTGTTTTGGGATGGCCGTATCAGCTGCAAGCTCTTTCTTGTTTTTTTTCAGTGAATTTCCGGTCGCTGCACTCGCACTTTTGAAGTTTCTTCGTCTTACTGTAATAACGATGTTTTGACGCGTTTTATCTATTTCTAAAATAATTTTGATATTTTCCGGTAATATAGTCAGGATATTTTTAGACGATGCTAGTAAAAATTAAGATATTTTAAGAATTAAAATATGGGTCTTCGTTACTTGTGGTAAAAAATATGACAGGTTTGGAAATTTGTGACATTTGTATTACGGAATAATTTAATTACGGGGAACAGCAGTTTTCTAATAGTTAGTGCAGTGAATTAACTGATGTAGTATTTTTTTCCGGTTGTACTACCTTCTGTATTACATTCATTGAATTTAATTTATTTAAAATTAGATTTCAACTATTTGTTTGTTTTTAATGCCAGTTATAAATAATGTTGAACAATTTATTTCAATACTTTGAATAACATTTATTCATCTATTATATTATAACATTTTCTTTGTCTAATAATATGAGAGAAGAGATTGTAGTATCTGCAATGAATTCATTTGTCGGTCAATTTACGTTCTGACATTGAGTAGATAATCTTCATGCTGCACATTAAAAAACAAGAAAATATTGATAAGATTAAAGGTACAAGAAACTTCAACAGATCTTTTCATTGCTAATAACAAATTAGGGATTACTTTTATTTATATTATAGCAGTTTCTTGCAAATCGGCTTATTTACCAAGGCTTTTGTAATTTTATTCTAAAATATTCCGCTTATATATAAACTAAAAATATAATGAAAAAACAAACAATCATAATGTTCTTATGAAATTCAGAATGTAACTTGAAAATTAATTTATAGAAATTTTGCTTTAAGTATTATATTTAATATGAAATGTTTTTAAAAATTATCATCATTAAAAATCATCATAATGTTTAAAAAAATTATCATCGCATTATCATCGGTGGAATTTTTATTCTGGTTAGGTAAAAACACTGAGAACAACATACGTTCTTTATTTTTCATATTTTCTAATATATGAAATATACGAAGACAAAGTATTGATATAGTCAGATAATTCCTTTGTATCATTTTTTTTCGTGTCATGTGTTTCTATCTGCCCGCGTGTGAGCATGTAAACAGAATAATTAAAAAAAAGCTGCATAAATGAAATTCAGCGCATTCTCATCAAAAGTATATTCAATGTTATTCAAATTTTGAACCAAATCCATTAAAAAAATTCTATAGATCTGTCTGTAGACATAATAGCCAAAAAAAATGGAAAGAGATGGAAAAATGAAATTTGGTACAAGGCTTTATCACAAAAAATATAGGTTTTTATGAAACTTTGAACGATACTTGCCAATCGAAAATCTTTTTATTATTAACACGTTTTTATTAATTCTTGTTTGGCTCTGTCCATCAATTCGGTGCAAATTTTACAATCGATTTTAAACTAACTTCTCGATGAGCAAGAGACTTGAACATTTAAACGTAGCCCAAATCTGGTTGACAATGCAATATTAACTCGTTTTCTTGACTGTCTTTTCGATACAAATTTTGTAATCAATTAAAAACTTTCATTACCGAAAGATGACGCAATGCCATATAGTTACGACATTGGAAAATTATTTTTAAATTTTAATTTCACTACACACAAGACTAAAAAGCAGAAAACAATTATTTAAGTTTTAAAATAATGGCATACTACGTTTTTAAAACGGACGAAAGAGGGTAAAATAATTTCACCTAGCCCCATATAGATTGTTTTTAGAATTTGTAATTTTGAATTTTAGAAAATTGTCAATCACAAATGTTCAAGCGAATCTGTATGAGGCCAGGAGAAATTATTTTATGAATTATTTTAAAATCGTGGTATATCAAAAACATATTAAAATAATTGTTGTCTATTAGTTTGCTTACATTTGAATCAGACAACTGAAAACTGGAAAGAGCTAGGAGAATGAAAAATGGTTTTATTGTTATAAATGAAGATATCCATTTTAAATTTTGGACAATATCCATTGAAGGTTCATTGTTTGTCGATCTGTATATTTTCGTATCTGTAACCACGATCACTAAAAACCTATGCGATAAAATATGGTTTTATTGGTAAAAATGAAAATCTATTTTAAATATTGGACAAAACCCGTTGACAGATTGACTGTCTGTTGTTTTGTATATTCGTGTGTCTGTAGCCACGATCACTTGAAACCGATAAGATAAAATATGATTTTTTTTTTGTTTTTGTTTTTGTAGAGATGAAGATCCATTTTAATTTGGTACAAAATCCATTGACAGGTTGACTGTCTGTCATTCTGTATATTCGTGAGTCTATCACTCAAAACTGCTTGCACGATTGAAATTTGGTATGTAGTCTTGACATCGAAATTCTAAATCTGCATCAAATTCTGGATCCAACTGATGAAAACGAAGAGGCAAAAGCGCATACTCTATTCTCTTCACTATCCTGTACAGAAAAACTCAAAACGCTCCATTTTGTACAAAAAATATTTGTCTCGTTCATTTCTTAAAATTTTTTACTATGCCTTAAAGAAACCTGTCCTTGGTTCTCAAAAGGGCATCTTTTCAGTGCTTAAAAATCTTTTTAATTCGGAAAGAGAAAAAAATTCTATTCCACTTCAGTGGAAAGTATGTTCCCAAGTGATAGGCAAGATTGCCTTGATGGTGTAGGTGTGGGCACTGGAGGAAGCGAAGTATTCTGTTTCTTCATTTTCTTTTCTTGCTGGCTGGTTAGACACAAGTGAATAATCCATAAGATGATGAGAACTCCTTGACAATCAGATTCAAACCTGAAGTGATTATAATTGCTTGGCTGACCAAGTTGTTAAGAAAAACGGTTACCAGTTTGGAAAATGCAATAAGAAATTTGAACTATAAAAAATAAATTGTGAAATCTTATCATAAGTGCTGTCTGGGAATGGATTTCACTGAAATTATGGTTTAGGTAGGAAACATACTAATGCTGGTCTTCTGTATTACTTAAAAATATCAAATTGACCAGAAATAATTATCATTTAATTTACCAAAAATTTGGCGCATAAAATACATGAAACAAAAACAATTAAAAAATATTTTTTATAAGTCCGATAGTTCTCGAACTCATCCTCTTTATTCTCCTCTTCAATTTTGTCCAGTTCATTTGTAGATGAATTATGTCTTATTATAAGTTACAGATGAAGCTTACTTACAGATTTTTGGTTTCATATAAATATGCCTGAATTATTTGGAAGATTTACTTTGAATCTCCATAATCTCTTAATCTCCAGTGTCGTTCTTGTAAGGTTTCGAATCCCGATGCTATCATATATCCTCCATGCATGTGGGCTTGGTGGCGAGGAGAATGGCTTCTTGAAACAGAGAGGCTTAAACCTCCCGCCGTTAGTGCGATAACTGAATTTAGTATTATCCTTATCATTTAACTACGAATTAAATGTGCGTGATCCATCCTGAAATAATCGTAATGTACCATTGAAGCGGGACGATGGAATAACCATCTGCTATCGGAGAATGCTTTTAAAAATTATAAAGAAGGGATTCTTAAGAACACGTTTAGATTAAAGGGGAAAAACCAGTTGATGATAATAATGGTCCATTCAAATCAAGATATCTCCATTAAGAAAATAGCTGAGATCCACAACAATGGAATATTTGAAATGAATAGGCAATTCATATTGAATTGATTTTGATCCCACGCGAGTTCTAAGTTCAAGACCATCAGCATCCAGTATGCTTCCACTGGTCGCACGAAATGAGGAGTCATTTTTATATTGAATTATGACAAATGGTAAAAAGAGGAACCTTTATGCTGTTATTACACAGACAATGGTTGAACCTAAATTAAAAGCGAATTCTCACTACAAAGCAAGGTTTGTGAACGGTAGAATATGGAAAATTTAATCATCCGCATCGAGTAAAACCTCGTTTCCACTGGTTACACGAAATGCTGATGATTTATTTTTAAATTGAATTGTGTATGAGGGTTAAATGTCGATACTCAATTCTTTTATTACACTGAAAGTATGACAATTCAGCACAAAAGAAAATTCAAGTACTACAACAATGAAATTTCATCAAAAGCGGAATTTTGTTTTTTGGAGTTTGAAAGGTATATTCCTTTATGGGCCATTTGAAATTACCCAGATCATTATGCATCGATAGTTAGTTTATGTGAAAAAATTTTTTGACTAATTAACAAGCTGCTTAAGTCAACTGACGGGATGTGACCTTTTCAGCACGATATTGCTCGACCGCATACAACACGATTGACTCAACAGACTTAATACTTTCAGGTGAAAAATTATTTTTCTTTTCAAAATGCGTTCTAGATACTACTCTCTCAGATTATTAGCTGCTTAATTTATTGCAATATTTTTGGTGTTGTAAATTTCTGCTGGAAACAGGATGTAGAAACTGCAAAACAGTGAATATTTTAAGTAAAATCTCAATTCTTTGAGGCAAGAATTGAAAAGTTGCAGTGAGTTAACAAACATTATAAAAATAACAAAGAAAATATTAACGATTATTTTTTTCCCATTAGAAATTGACTCTCTTGGTTTTGGGGAACATTTTGATCAACCAAATACAAGGACTTAAAGAAAATTTCCTAAAATTTATCGAATTTAACAACATTTCAGATTTGCATCTCGAAGATAAAAGCTGATTGAAAAGCTGTTGAATATCAGTGATTGATCTAAAAGAGTAATAATTTGCAAGAAAAAAATACAAACTTTTAATCAATTTATGGTATTTAATTGACAATATATGTTAAATAAAACTATATAAATATATATGTACTAATTTATAATAAATAATATTTAATTAATTTAACAGTTTTTTATCAAAATTAATTAATTATTATATATGTACACACATATTCCTATAACCACTCCTACAAAAATTTCCGAAAAATTAAAATATAAAATCTTTTTTTCATCCATATAATTTCCAATAAACGCTCTAAAATTCAACTTCAGAAATTAAATAAAATATATTAAACTTTGGAAGGCCATTTCATATTTTTTCGTTCAAAGCTCAAGTGAACAATTATATAGGCTAAATATATTCATGTTTATTTTGCAGTGAAATCAAATCAAATATCAGTACTATTTTGTTTTAAACACTAATGGAAAGTTTACATAAATGAAGAAAATTATACACAAAACCTTCTACTAAATAATTTTCAAAATCGTCTGAAGTTCTAACTTATTCGACTACAATAATGAAAGAAAATATATTAAACGCCTGAAGGTCATTTTAGATTCCTTTTTTAGCAGAACGCAGGGGAAAAACTCGGTTGAATATAATCTTGATTATTTTGAAACAAAATTAAATCAAATGTCAGTAAAGTATTCTTTTAATTACAACTGAAAAAATTCCGAAAAAATAATACAACCCTTATTTTCTCTAAATAAATGACAAGAAACGTCCTCAAATCTGATGTTCAACAACGTTAATTAAATCAAATCACTTCGAAGGTCATTTCAGATTTCTTTTTTAGCATAGATCAGGTGAAAAACTCGGTTAAATAGAATCTCGATTATTTTGAAACAAAATTAAATCAAATATCAATACGGTATTCTTTTAACTACAAATGAAAAAACTCCGAAAAAAATAGTAAAACAGTTTTTTCTTTTTCTTTTTAAATAAATGTCAAGAAATGTCCATAAATCTGATTTTCATCTATATTAATTAAATCAAATCACTTCGAAGGTCATTTCAAATTCCTTTTCGAGTCGAATGTCAATGAAGAGTTGTATCGGTTGAATATTCACAGTTATTTTCATGCGTATCTCCACCACGAGGGAGTGTGCATTTCCAGGAAAGTTGTTTGACCCTCACAGCGCAGACGAAGGTTCTGATGCGCAATCCGAGCATTTCCTCCATTAAGCAACTCGTCATTTCCGACCGTACAAATACCTTCCGACCGGCATGCCTCCTTTCTTTATGCGTCAATCTACGAAGAAAAGCCAGACTACTCGCGTGAACTAGACATTCGTTGTTTTGATTTTTGATATCAAGGCGTTCTTTTTGATTATTTATTTTTACTGAAATTGGGGGGTTTTGACGAATAAAGTATTCGTAAATATATCAAATTTTTGAATTTTATTAAATATCAAATTTACGAATTTTATTAAATATCAAATTTACGAATTTTATTAAATATCACATTTTAGAATTTTATTAAATATCAAATTTACGAATTTTATTAAATATCAAATTTACGAATTTTATTAAATATCAAATTTACGAATTTTATTAAATATCAAATTTTTGAATTTTATTACATATCAAATTTACGAATTTTATTAAATAGCAAATTTACAAATTTTATTAAATATCAAATTTTTGAATTTTATTAAATATCAAATTTACGAATTTTATTAAATATCAAATTTACGAATTTAATAAAAAAATTCAATATATTTTTGCTTTCTCAGATACAATGCATGGAAAAAGCATTGGGATTGGGGGGGGGGCTCGACTTTAAAAATTTAATAATACGTCACAGTTTAAACCTACATAAAACTGAAAAATCATTTATGCAATTGTGTCTGCCTATATGAATGTAAATGCAATAATTCTTTAATGGAAAATATAAATCAGTGAATTTTAATATATATTCATGACACCAAATTAGTGAATCTGTATGAAATATTATTCCACAACATATCTATATGAAGGTAATCTGTATATTCTTCCGATGTAAACAACATAACTCTGAAACGAAACACGGTAAATGGATGTAATTTGGTTTGTGGACCCTAAAATCTAGATCAATATTAAATATTGGTCCAAATATTTAAAAGAGTAAGCTACCTGTCTATCTGCGAATGAGAACATAACTGAGAAGTACAACGATCTAAGTTGATAAAATTTGGTGTATGGTTTATACGACAAATTTTTGGAAATTTTGGCAGAAAAAAAGGCAGAAAAGGATCCGTCTATTGAAATGTATGTGCACACAATAACCCATTAATGCAATGACGGATGAAATTTGGTATGTTGCCTCAAACTGTAAATCAGTATCAAATTTTCTAATAAGAGCATCAGCTTGAAGATAGCGCATTCCCTTGTTTCTGAAATGAAAGTATATAAAAAAGTCAAAAGGGAAACTCTTGATAATTTTTTATCCTGAACCATGTTATGAATGTACATTTCCTTTTATAAGCAGGGCGTTTCAAAAAATACATAAAACATTTCATAACAACAACAGTAACGTTTGATATCATACATAAACGTTTCATAACTCGATTAATTAGAAATATAGAATATTGCAAGCAACCAGACATTTCATAATTTTTTTTGCTATATTTACAACCTTTTACAGAACAATATTTTTATACATATTGCTCAATCAACCATCATAATTAGAATTTTAAATCTTTGTTTGAAAGCAAAACGTAGGGGAACTTATCAGGTGGGTACTGAAAAAAAAAAATTTGTGGTTTGTCTGGACATTTCATCTTTGATAAAACTGCGATTAGCTATGTTTATATGAATTTAAAGCAGAAATAAGTTATAGTGATGCTTTGGAACTTTCAAGATATGTTCGAACATGAAGAATGTTACTACCAGCAGAACAGAGCGCCTCTGAACTACTGTTGCGACGGGAGGGCTTTTCTTGATCTAATTCTGTATTATTAAGATTAAGAGGTAAGGACTTCTGTACTGTTAGAACTAAGAAGTTGAATTGTTAGGAGAAAAAGATGGAAAGGCCCCCCCCCTCCATACATGCATGCATCGGATCTCGATTCGGTGGATTTCTTTATGTAAAGATACAAGGATATTTTGCAGTATCTATCAAAATTCGATTTTGAAATGAAATATGATTGTTGCAAGGGAAGGCTTAGAACTGCTTTCTATTCCGTCAATTTTGTGTTTAGAACTCCTAAGCCTTTTTCTTTTATGGATTTCATCAGGGAGAACTTGTTCATTTGAATCACAAAGCTTTGTGGATAATCTATTTTCGGAAATATTTTAAGCACTTGATTGTAAATTAGAGAACCTGCTAATGTGATTGATCATAGGAAAAGCAAGTATACAAAATTTTAAAAAGTTAGAAAATATAGGTTTTCATTGAATCTGAGTGAAATTGAATCTATCCAGTATACATTGTATTATTGCATGTTCATAAGTACAATATCAGAAAACCGTTAAATTGACAAATTTGTGTTCTAAATTTATTCTGTAATTGTTCGAAGCTAAATCTTAAAAAGTGCCAGATTTTGCCAATAATGAGGCCAGATGCACACAATTGACATGAAGCTTCGCTCAGAGTTTTCAGGCAGGAGACGACTACCTCTGGCGTTTGTGCGCAAAAACTACCACTTATCTGTTGTTAAATTCTCTAACTATAGAGAAAGTCTTTAGAATTTTAAACTTGGGCTATTTTGATTTTGTTAAAACAATAGAACTATGATCAAAGTGACATTCAATAAAAAATAGTTTTGGAACTGCATTTTAAAGAAGATAGTCTTTGAAATTAATAATATATAAAAAGATCGCAGTTGTTTTACAGCAATAGTGTGCAAAAGCTGTTAAAAAATTAACTAAAAACCATTCTGTATATTTGCAATTAATAATAAAAAGCAAAAATTGCATGGTTCTTTCTGTCGCAAATAATATTCATAACTTGGTTAATTTTTATCCCAGAAACGAGAAACATTTTTCGCTAAAAAGATTAAGGTGTGAAGAACTTTTTACTAAACATTACTAATAAACCGGGAGACTATATAAGAATAACGGTTTCGTAATTTTTTTCAGCAGTACATTTATTGAATTGAACAACAGTAAAAATAATTTATGTATTTCATTTAGAACATTTTTTTAATTGCAAGTATATGCTATCCCTGTTGACTTAGAAATTAGCTACTGGGCCACGAATATAAAGGACATCTCGTTTAAATATTGTTCACATCAATGCGTCTGGGATAATTTTTCCATCTAAAGATATTTGAGATTTTATTTATCCAGTGTCGTTCTGTAAAAATTTTCTGACATATATTAAAAAGCATATGAAAATCTTATACAAGTCAATAGTCGTTTTGAAAAAGATAATATTTCAACTGAGCCATAATGGTAACATGCACTAGCACGAAAATAATTTAAAAGCACTTTACTTACTTTATCATCTACATATTCAAGATAACGCACGATTGCAAGAAAATACGTCATTGCAAGAAAATGATTCATCAAGAAAACATTCACGATGCTTGTTCCGCTTTATCAGCTGTGTAGCAAAATCAAAATAAATTTTGCAGAAAGCTCAGGCATAAGGAGTGATATTTTAAAAATACATACGAAATAATATTTTTAAAAAGCAATTTTTGTATTCAAATTTGTAGCATAAACAGCAGGGTACCTGTTTGTATATAAACCATTTTCAAAAAATAAATAAGAGTTTAATTTGAGTGAATTATTAACAGATTTAAAAGAAAATTAAATCGGTGATAATATACATTCATCAAGATACCTACTTTTGATAAATATAGAGAACCTTATACATGAAGAATAATTTTTAAAATTGTGATTCAAATTTGTAATCTTACAAAAAAAATATTGTTTGTTTGTAAATTATTTCTGCCATTAAATATTATTTCATTTCATAGGACTTTTCAGAAAATTAAATATTTGTACAACACACCATTTGAGAAATTTAAATAACCTTTTATATAAAGAATATATTTAAAAAATTTGATTCAAATATTCAGTATTATAAACATTTTTTTTCTTTTTCTGCGGAAATTATTAATCACTAGCCGCCTTTGGCGACCAGCCGGTTAGCCAATCTTAATGTTCTTTAAAATTTTAATAATTAAATATTTTATGCAATTCCTACTTTAATAGCTTCTTCATCAAAATATTTTAAAACTTCAAATTTTGATTGTCATATAATTCATTCATAATATTATAAAGGCCTTCAGTCATAACGTAATATGTATCGCTCTAATTTTCTGTTAGCACCCGTAGAATTTATGCTTTAAATTAAAGTGTAAAGTATTAATCTTCAATTAATATAATAATATTTTTTACTGAAACAAAGCATTTTTTTTAATAATCTGATTACTGAAAATAGAGTCACTCAGCGTTTAAACTTTATGTGCACTAAATAATATCTTTTTTAATTTATTTAATATCTCAAGAATTTGTCAACAAAATTTTCTTAGATTCATTATGAGCAGATCGATTAATTAACAGTGTTTAATTTTAAATGCATCAAACACTAAGAAAATAAAACGAATCGTTTAAAATAAACGGTTGAAAACAGGTTTTAAAAAAACTACTTAAAAAACGATGTACTTAAAACTATAAGCATATACAAAAAATATATAACTAACATAAATACATTTTAATTACAAAAGCATACAACGAACCTAAAAATAATTTAAATCCAGTCCGCATCCGTTGATAATAATTGTCAACACAATGCGGAATTCAGAACACAATGCGCATGCGTGAATTTTCAACGCCAGTTACGTAACGCAAATAAGTGATTTTTTCTACGTCAGTTGGGGTAACGCTATGCTGATTAGAAATTTTTAATTTCCTTTATTCTGTTTTATTTTAATTCAAAAGTACTTCAGAATGAATCTGAAAGATTGATTCATTAACAATGTTTAATTTTAAATGCATCAAACATTAAGAAATTAAACAGAATCGTTTGAAATAATCCGCCGAAAAATGTTAACCTTAGCCTCATTACTGTTGGGAGAAAAAAAACATTTGAAGCCTTACTCATTTGGCGGTGGGGAAAATGGAAGATTTTTTTGGCGGAAAAGTTGGTGGTGGGGAAAATGGAAGATTTTTTTGGTGGGAAAGTTAGTTTTTCATTAATAATTAAAATTCTAATTAAAAGTTCGAAAAAAGGAGCCCCAGGTGCACATTCCCAACCTCCAAGGTATACATGTACCAAATTTGGTAGCTGTAGGTCAAACGGGCTGGCCTGTAGAGGCCCGACACACACACACACACACATTGAGCTTTATTATAAGTATATAGACAAATATCAATCTCTTTGGTGAATTATTTACAAAATTAAAAGAAATCTAAACGATTGATTGCATATGTTGATCAAGATACCTTTTTTCGTTGTCATAATATTTGACATTTATACGATACAGTATAAAATATTCTAATGATATTAAAAATAGATTTTGAATATATTTACTTATTACAAATTTAAAAATGTTTTCCATTTCATTTTGCCTTTAACCACGGTAAGAGGTTTTTTTGCTATTACATAAAACATTTTTGTGATAAAAAGAAAATATTTTCAACAGATGCAGAGTAGGTTTCTAATACGTTTAAAAAATGTCTACTCTCCTAAATGTTTTTTTTTATTTCGTATTCAGATGTTTAATATATGGCAAACAGAATTTATAATTTCGCTGGATGCGTACACGTATTTTTATTAGGAGGCAACAGTACCTAAGAGAAAAATTTATAATTTGATTTTTAACTGCTGTTGAAATATACATAAATAATAAATTTATTACTTAGTTTCATTCTGTAGAGATTCAAATTCATTTTTATAACCAAATACATTAATTACATTTAATTGATGAATTTTGGTCTATGCCGATTCCTTACAGTTTGGCCAAAAAATAGCAAAAATTATAACATCCGAGTTGTTGATTTCACTTAAACAATGATTTTAATTAGAGAATTATTCTTTCTTTTATTTAAATGTGTTTAGAAATAAGTCTTTTTAAATTTTGAAAATAACACAATTAACCCAGAAATGAACACCGAATGACATATGCGAATTTCTTGTCTCTATTGGAGTTCTTGAAATAGGCATTTTCTAATTTTTCCTACTTTGTAATACAGATACTTCAGATGCACATCTCCAACCTTCCCCTCTTTATAATATACTAGTTGATATATATGAGCTTGAGCAATTCACTCATGGTTGGTTTCAGGCATCCTTAAATAATACATTATAACCAGTATAAATATCGATAAAAATATGTATTAAAACAAAAGAGAAATCTTTGATAGAGTAGTTCAAAGCTTTAGTTTTGCCTACTAAAGGGCTACCTATATATTTTGCTTTTTCAGAATCGACTGCATTGATTTTTTAAAAAGTTAATAACTGACGAAAAAATTGCATAGAATTGAAATTGGTATCGTCAAAACGGTAAAATTTTGAATTTTAAGATAATGTAAAAATATTTTTTTCCGAAGTTACTGCTGAAAAAGGCAAAATTTTATTTGTTTTTTAACATATTTAATGGATTTTTGCATTTTGTAAAATTGGCAGCATTTACTCTCTTGTCTTCAATAATAAGTGCGAAAAATTTGAGTTGAATGAATTTTAGGATTTTGACTTAATAATGATCGTTAAATCAATCCTTTTAAACACAAATTGGTCTTTTATAGCACTTTTTACATGAAATTCTAATCCACTGTTTTTCTGCAAGATATTCTTAGAAAAGGTATTGATTGAAAAAGATTATTTTTTTGTTTTTGAAAGAAATGCGGACGAACAGTAGATTATTTTCACATTAGACATAAGTTTCTGATTTTCTGATAAATCTTTCTGCACCATTTACAAGATTTATTTCAAAGGAAGTTTATCAACATTTCACCCATTACATGAAACAAAAATTAGAATCCGAAAATATTTATGTTTTACTCCGAAAAAAAAAAGAACCACGCGATCTTACTTCCTTACATGCAATAAACTAAATCTGAAAACATTTATGTTATTCTCACAAAAAACACAAACATCGATTTCCTGGATTTTGTTCTCTTCACGTAAGCCTAACATGGATTTCCTGTACAAAAATCAGTGTTTATTTTATTTTGTTTTTTGCAGAGAATGATAGATTTTAGTACCAAATGATGAAGAAAGAGTTATGTGATGTCAGTCATGCATAGTCCAAATTATATTTAAGCTCGTTCCCATAATTCATTCAAAACAAACAAGGGACGCTCTCCAAAGTTTTGAAAAGTTGATTATTTTCTTATGGAAAAACCATTTGCAAAATTTTTTGATTTTAGTATATTACAGAAGCGTTAGTTCTGACTAGAACTGAAAAACGTTGAAATATTGCAATGTTTTAAAATTTCAAAATAAAAGCTTTGAATAAGGAAAGGTAAATACAATAACAATAGGCATTTTTTTTTGACTGAAAGATGAAAAATAAGTTTGAAATGTTATTTCAGAATTTCAAAAAGCTTAAAATAAGTAAAGTTAAATACAACAATCGAAAATTTTTCTAACGGATTTAATATATTAAACTGTATAAATAAAATAGATGTAATCTTTTATAGATATATTTCATGAATCCTTATTATGACTATTTTTGGTAATGTTGTTTAACGAAAAGTATGCTTCTAAAAGCAAATAAGAAGAGTTTAACGAAATGAAGATTAATTTAATGACTAGTATAACAATTAATATCTGCTTATTTAATACTGTAGTTTTTTTAAAGCTGTCTTTTATCAATCTAGCTAATTTAATGCTAATTTATCTAATTAAATATTTTGAATTAATCATTTTAGTAAATAAATCTTTAATAAAAAAAAATAAGAAGACAGATTTTCCTTAATATAATCTTTAAATAATCAAGAAAAAATTTCATTCATTATGTTGTGTATTAAGATTCAATTTATGTTTAATAATCGGAAATCAACGGGTAAATACATATTACAGTAATGCTTCAGGAAAAATATATATCATTATAATAACATTACATCATTATTTATTGATCAGTTGGGTGACCTTTAAAATGCATTATATTTTAAAATATTTTATAAAAATATTTTTATTTTATTCTATTTTGAATATTTTCTGTTCATTTTAAATATATATTATATCAAAAACGAAGAGCCTCTTTTATTTGGTCCTAATTGTTTGACACTTGTTTCGGTTTCTCTAAAGTAATTAACAGTGTAAAAAAAGCGATAAAAGTAGCTGAATATACCAGATTTTTAAAAAAATAATATTTACAATGTTTTTGCAGAGATCCAATCATTTTTATTTTTGAGACATTTGATAAAAATGTTACCTTCTGTTTTTTCAATTGATAGAAACATAAATACAGAATTTTTTTAAAATCCTATCATTGTTTGGTTTATTCTATATATTATAAAAAATTACATCCTATTGCAATTTGTCTTATAATATCACTGGTTAATAAACCTAATTAGAACAGCTTTATCCCTTTTTTAAGGCTTATTGAAATAAAGTTATATGTAGCTAATTGGATAGCATTTACAACAAATTAAATGATATTAATATACATCTTTTTAAAAATGCATTCATTTTCGAAATCGAAAACTAGTATTGTCCTTTTTAAATGTTTTCCGCACAAAAAAAAAAAAAAAAAAAAAAAAAACAGACTCTTTAGACAACTAGCTCTTTTTTAGCAATTTCATGAATTTTTTTATTAATCCGCCTCTAAATGAAAACATTCTAAGAGTTTTAGAACTCAACATTCTGCACGAATTTTCAGGTGAAAAAATACAGAAAAAACATCAAATGCGTCACTAACTCACATCTACTTCCTTTTTTTTTTTTTTTTTTTTAATATTTTGGCAGAAAAAAATTCTTACTAAACGTGAGAATGGGAAATGCAGTGAGAGTGAAGACATTGCGTGTCCGCACAAAACTACTTTTCTAAACCCAAGCACGTACAATATTCAACACATTAGTTAGGAGCGAATAAAGAAAATTTCTTGGAGCGTTTTTGCTATATCTAAAATATAACACGGACTAAAAAGAACTAAATAAACTTAAGATCGGGGGCAAAATCCGAGCATAGTGGAAAAACAGCATTAAAGAAACAACTTCATTCTTGGAAATATATGTATCAGACATAAATTTCCTCGAGGCGTGATACTGATAATAATATTAATAAAAAAAAAACATGCATGCTTCGTTTAGTTACATGATAACCGGTTTCTTTTCTCAATGCAACAGAACGTTGTAAAGCAGCTAGTTATCTTCGGTACATGATAAAATTTCTATGTTATTAAACTTCTACGTCATAGTTTTGTATTTGATAGACAGCATATAGTGCTTTTAAAAGTGCTATTTATATGCAATTAGTGCTTGCCGTGCATAAGTCTTTTCAACAGCTCTTTGCATTTTATATTAGTCACGATATCTATTAAAACATGCATATAAAAAATTATTAAAAGAGAGATTCACGTGATAAAAATAATTGCGCATCTCATTTAATGTATAAAGGCATGTTATCTCAAGTCGCCTTTATGACGTCACGCCCTTTTTCATCTTGCAGTGAATTCCAAAATTAAACTGGCACGACTTATTTGGTGCGTAACGTGACCATGTATTGACTTTATTTTCATCTAATAAAAATGCAAAATTAATTACATTCCATGGATATTTATTTTCCGTACATATGTTTGTGGTCTACCTCAGAATGAAATAAAGCTTGCTAAAATTACTCAAATTCGGTGCTTATCAACAACTATCCTTGAAAATGTGATAAGGTAATGGTAAATATACAATAGTTCCTCTGTCATCTGGCAGATATCAGTTCAAAGGACTGCCGGATTAGCAAAAGATCGGATTAATGAAGGTTTATTTATATGTATGACTGATCTCCAGACTCTCTAATAAGAGGTCCAAATATTTTGTAATAAAGGCATTATCCTTCATTCTCTCATGTTAAACTTCGGATATTGCACAAGACAAAGAACGCTATAAATACTCAGATTTTTATTTTTAGAGTTCTAGGCTTTAAAGTGCATGCTGCTTCGTAGTATAGTAAAGAAAACCAAAAAAGAATTTTGAGCGCTTTTTTTGGCAGATTAATACTAAAATTGGATAGAAAACTACAATGATATAAGATCGCATACAAAATTTCATTTATCTAAATCTTTGCTTCTTTAAGTTATCGCGTTTACATGTTTGCGAAAACACAGACCGACAAATGATCAACCCTTCAATGAATCTGATTCAAAACTTGATAAAAATCTGCATTTTAGATTCCAAAACTAAGCATCAAATTTTATTTATTAGAGTCGTTGGGTTTTCAGATATTGATAGCGTTTAAAGAGGACGAAAGTAAAGACCGACAGACAGTCTTCCCATGACGGATGTGGTTCAGAATTTGATATAGATCTAAACTTTAAATGCTAAATCTGTGTATCAAATCTTATCTTGTTTGTTTCTTATGGCACTTGCCACTGACAAGCCCACTGTTACGAATACAGTGATTTAGGCCTGAGTGGAACGTCTCTTATTTTTTATAGCAGCGCCAACTAGGGCCAAGAGTACGACTTTGCCACTCACGCATCACTCATTCGCTTGCACAACCCCTTTTTACAGGAGGGCACATTCACACATCTCACAGACAGAACAACAGAAGAACAACCATGCCCAAACCGGGACTCGAACCCGGGACGCCCAGATCACGGGGAAGACGCGCTACCCCTATGCCAGGACGCCGGCAAATCTTATCTATCTAGCTCTTCACGTTTTGCAATTTACCTGCTCTCGAACAGCTAGACAGGCAGACATTTTATAAATGGATTTCATTAAAAATTTGGCAGAAATCTACAAATGCGATCTAAAGACCATATACCAAATTTTATCCTTCTAGCTCAAGACGTTTTTGACTTATCATGTTCACAGAGAGACAGAATTCTAAAAAGTTCAAGATTCGTCAAAATATCGAGTTCCGAATTTTTGACAATTACAATAATTTGTCCGTATGTATTTCTTATAAGGGGAAGTCAAAACAAATTCATTCACTGAACCCAAGTTTATTACACAAAATATACACAATTATACAGAATGTTATATTGCATATCATGAGTATTAGAAAATCTGAGCAGCAGTCTATTATTTATTTCGCACCAAGCTCTCTGACATTCAAGGTCACTGGTCAGTGATTTGTTCTCCTTTCTATGCTGTCTTCTCGATTTTCAGAAAATGTCAGAATAATAGATGGAGCTCATTGACGAAGTTATGGATTATAAAGGGACTACTACATAATAATTTTGGGATAATAATGAATATATTCAAGCTTGCTTTCACTGACTAGCCAGACATAACACCTAGAATCACCAGACATAAGCCAGAACATAACTAGCCAGACATAACACCTTCATTGGTCCTTTTCTAGAATCCTTGTGGTTTTTAAGATCTATTTCACTAACAAATAAGGTATGTTTTTTTAGCTGTTTCATTAAAAAATTTTATGAACTAGTCGCCTTTGGCGACTAGCTGGTTTACCAGGAATATTAAATGCACTTAATTTCAATCGAATCCCTTTTACATAACTTGATATTCATAATGCCTTCTACAAATAAGTATTCAGCATCATAGACTTCAGAGCCATATTATTTTATCATATTTCCATTAAAAATGAAATAAATGTTTTTCATTCTATTTTCTAATTGCTAGTTGTCTTCCGCGGTACTCTAACTTCACTTTTTTATTTTTCATGCAGACTGCGCAGCAATCAGCAAAATCTTTTTTTTTTCTTCTTTTTTTTAAAGCTTTTAAATATGGAAGAAAATTACGCGATTGAATATTTTGTGAAATAATGAAAAAAATTTGAATGTCATAGCAACAACGAAATCTAACGCTGAAAATTAGACATTTTTTTTTTAATTACCAAAAGTGAGGAAAAATTTCCACCGCAATTAAACTGATGCCATTAAAAAGACAATTTTTTGAATTTTAAAAGAATTTAAATTAAAAAATCATTTTTGTGCAAAGTTTTTTTTTTCGGATCGTTAAAATAGTCACAATATTATTTAATTTTCAATTAATTAAAATTCCAAAAAATAATTCTGCGAAATTTGATTACTCTGACACTAACAGTTTGACCAGTACAGCACCGACTCACGCACTAATGCACACACTTTCTCCTATTATGGTAGAAGAGATATTTTAACCACAACAATCATAAAAGTGATTCTGATAGTATATAATGGATTCTGATTTTCCATAAACACAAAAACTTCATTAAAACAATTTTTTAGCACTGTTATCTGTTTCTTTTTTTTTTTAATTTCATTTTTTGCATTCAGTTATATTACCATGGCAACGATAACAACAAGCCCTGTGTCACATTATTCTTAAAAATTGCATCTCACATCTTATGCAATATCTTCAACGAGGTGATTCAATTCTAAAACGTATTTTAAAATAAAATGAGTAGCTCATGTCTTTAAAGATATTCTGTATTTCTATTCATTAACAATGTTCGTATGTCGATTCAGTTGTGATGAATTAAATGATTAATTAATAAGAATTCATTCTTTAATATGACATTTTTCATTCGTGATTATCACAAATCGTGTTGGTTCACTTTGAACTTCAGACATATTAGGACAATTTCTTATCTTTTTATGTTTTTCCAACTTGATGCTACCACTTAAGACAATTATTTGCTGTTTTTTCGATATCACCATAAAACAAGTCATTATGATGACATCGAAAGGGACACAAGGACTTCGAGGACTTACTTTCAAACGTTGCATTTAAATAACCACAAAATAAATTTTACACAGAGAAGTCACATTGCCAGACATTTGGCACATTTTCACATTTTGAAAAATGTGTTACTTTTATCACATATCTTTAAGCAAGTAAAAAAAAAAAAAAAGGAATTCTTGAAATGACCTCTGAAATGGCGAATTCGGACAATTCCTGGCCTTTTTTACGTTTTTCAACCTGATTGACCATTTAAAGCAATTATTTGCGTTTTTCCGATGTCACCATAAAACAAGTCAAGTGGCAAAGACGGCATCATTTTATCAACCATAACGATGCCGTAGTTCACGCGCGGACCACTAAAGCGGAACTTCGTCATCTCAACATTACGGCTGAATGATGTTTCGCTAAACAACCACCTTATCTAATCATCTTCAGCTATTCAAAGAATGTTAAGAAGTACGTTGTAGGGATGTAACGCACACTTTGTTATCGAATAAGTCCTAACAAATGTCGGTTGGAAGTTGTAATCAATCTCTTATATCCAGATATCATATTACTTGTGAAAAGTTAACATTTTATACAATTCTTAAGTAACAAGAAATTTACCGCTTTTTTGCATGACATGTGTTCACAGAATTTTTTATTGGTTCCATTAGATCATTGATATCTTATATATCCTGGTTGCTTGGTATTAAAATAATGTCATGCCTAATATTTTCAATGTAAAAACGACGTTTGTATAAATTATTATAACACAGGAAATCTTTTAGTCGTTTTAAATGTGTTTTTTTAATTAAAATCAGAACGTCCATTGGACCAGACGATTTTTAAAAAACTCCGATAGGTAATTCTTTCTTTATGAATAAAGTAATCAATAGCTGTTCCTATTATTTTTATTTTCTTTTAGTGCTATTTCAAAATTCTGCTCATATGTTCTGGCAACAGTTTTTTATTTGTTTGTTTTCCTTGTTCTTCAAAAACAATAAAAATATATTAACAAAAATTGTACAAATTGTTAATTAAAACTAATAAAAACATTACCGAAAATTTTTAAACACTAAAACAAAAATGTCAAACAATAAATGTAGAATATTTCAAAGTCTTTCGTTATCTGGCCACAGAGTATCTATAAATTTATTTATTATATAAATTCATTTATTCAAATATTCATTATTTTTTTGAAAAATAAAAGGAATCAAAATTTTAGGATAAATTGCACGGAATTGAAATCGCTATCACTAAAAATGTTCAATTTTGAAGAATTCACTAAAAATGTTCAATTTTGAAGAATTCACTAAAAATGTTCAATTCACTAAATGAATTCACTAAAAATGTTCAATTTTGATTTTTTTCAGATTTTAAGTTATTTTAAAAGTATTTCATGATAGCAATGATAAAATTTGACCTAGTTGTTTAGGAGGAAATCTGAAATATATATATATATGTATATATAGTCACAATGTCTTTTATTTATATTAAGACTAGCCGCTTTTGACGATTAGCTGGTTTGCCGGGAATATTGTTATATTTCATAGTTATTAAATCACTCATGCATAGCTTTGATATTCATGCTTCCTTCAAAACAATTACAAGAATTTAGATGGAATAAATATCTGTAGATTCGATATTATCCCTTTCCGTGATGGCATTTGCTCTCATATGAGTATTCTGCATTTAATAATCAATAGATACCTTCATTTGCATTCATTATGTCACTATGACCTAAATGAATAATGAAAGAATAATTTTAATGAATTAAACTAGATGAAATCAATAATTTTTAAACTTGAATTTTATTTTTTTTATAATTAATTTTTTACTAGTAAATAATAATTTGAGTTGGAGAGGATTATTGAAAAAAACGATAAAGATATAATAATATTCATCATCCATTGTTATTTTTGCACTACATGATCTGAATGTAAATAAATAATCAAATAATCTGATAAAATTATTTAACAAATTAATCTGGGTTAATGAATAATTTTATATATGAAGCATTTCTAATTTTTATCAAATTTTAATTTTTTTCATACGAAAATAATTATTTGGGCTAGAGAGAGAGTTAATATACAAAAACGATATAAAAATAAAAATTTATCATTTGCTACTATTATAGAGCGGAACCATAAAAGTGCATAGAAAATACATATTTATTGCATACATTACAATACATACAATATTTTATGCATGGAAAATGTCTGAAAAGAAGTTATTCAAGCACATAATCTTTTATGACGATTTTCATTGCAAAACGATTATGATGATTTTCATTGTATTCCATTTTATAGTTTGAAGTCAAACTCAATAAATTCAGTTTTACAGCGAAGGAAGAGACAGCATAGTTTATTTATTTGTTTGTTTTATAGAATTACGGAGCACATAGGTACGAGTTTTGACTTATATCTGGAGATATTGACGAGAAAGATCGATAAATCTACGACATGAAACATTGAAATTTAAAACTCAATCTACAGAAAAAAGAATGAAATTTTAAAAGAATTTCAGTTTTAAAAAAATGACTTTGTAAAGGTTATACTGCATTCATTTAATGCACGATTTTTAACGCTACATTGCACAAATTTAAATTTATAAAAATAAATTAAAGAAAATAAAAATGTTCATACAATCTCAAAAATTATTGTTCGATTTTAACATGGATTTCTAAATTTCCGTCTTATAGAACCATTAAAAGAAAAGGAAATAACTATTTAAATTGCTACTTATATCTAATAAACTACAAAAGTTTTCAAAACAGTAACTGAGTTTACATTCATTTTCTTGAAATCATTTTATGTAATGTAATAATATTCTGAGGAAATAACAGTAATTCGTTAAAGCCTTTTTCTCTTGACAATTTATAAAAATAATAATTTACAATAATAACAATTTATACAATAATAAGAATAACAATTTATAAAATATTGCACGTGATTGAAGAACTAGTGTCACTAAAATTTCCCCGTGATTGTTACTTCAAAATAACAAATGGGCTTTTAATAAATTTTATGAAGAAAAAAAAAAAAAAAAAGATGAAATGAAATTTTGCAAACATTTCTGAACTATTTGAAGTGAATTTTAATCATTTTTGGAAACCTGCCGCTATTTTTTAATCTGTAAAATCAAACTGACTAAAAGATTTTGTGAAAATAACAAAAACAAAGAATTACAACAAAAACAACAAAAGAATTATTGTGAAAATAACTTTTTTTATCTGCGACATACTTTTCTAATTCAGGCTTAGTGAAGTAAAAACTGTCCAATATCTATTTATTTATTAAAATAATCTTCTCAGTTTTTAGTTTATTAAAATTCTTCTTGGTTTATAAACATTACGAAATTATGTTTATATGCGCAGTAGAAATACAACCAATATTAATTATATAAAGAGTAGGAATAACTTTAATTCTTCTCAATGCTATGATTCGTATTTGTAAACTTTGTAAATAGAACTTTTTTAGATTTATTCTGATTTTTTATTAATTATTTTAATAAGTAATTATCTACTAATCAAAATAATTTACTTTTAATAAGTAATAATAATACTAAATTCACTTTTAATAAATAATATTAATACCAAATTTACTTTTAATAAGTAATAATAATACCAAATTTACTTTTAATAAGTAATAATAATACCAAATTTACTTTTAATTGGTAATTATGTATTAAAATATAATAATTTACTTTTTTTTTTGACTTGAAGTAAAAAATAAATTTTATCTAAGCTACTGGAATCTATTTAATCAAATAATTATGAAGGAAAATTCGTTTAAAAATGTGTATCATTTTTTTTCATTTTCATCATATTTTTTCATATGATTCATTTAAAAAATAGTGCTTCGTAGGCAGACGTTAATCAACTAAGTTTACAGAAAATGACCTTTTAGGTATTGCTATTTAAGATTTTCATCTAAGCTACTGGATTTTATTTCATCAAATAATTATAAATAAAAATTCGTTCAGAAATATGTACCTATTTTTTCATACCACTCAACGAAAAAAAATAATAATAATGCTGCATCGACAGTCATTAATCAACTAAGTCTACAGAAAATGACCTTTTAGATATTGCTGTTTAAGATTTTCTGCGTTTTCGGTAAAAACACAACAATCCCATGATTCACAGAGGGGATCGATTTAAGACCGTCTCCAGCTGAGCGTGAATCATCATTTGCAGGTTCAGTTGATGTAAACTCTGCTAGCCGCTGAGTCACTCTCAAGGAAAGAGAAGTCGCGTTTATAAAAACAATAGAAGAACAACCATTCCTATGTCAAAGGACAACAAACTGAGGACAATAAGGTCTTAGTGACGGTCGTATATATGGCAGCAGTGATTCGATCACAGTCCAGGAAATACTAAAATAAAAAAAGAGCTCACTTCAGGAAGCTAATTCTTTATTTGTGGCTCCTTTTTCTTTTCTTTCTTTTTTTTTTATCTTTTTCTTTTCTATGGTTGAAACTCTGAACTATTACCCCTTTATTCTACCAAAAAAAGGTTTTGTATCTAACCTAATTTAAGATCAATACAAAAAAAGGAAGTACTGGAGCCAAGCAGGGAAAAGTTTTAGAGGAAGAAAAAATAAATTAGTTCAAACATTTTTGTCAAAAACCGTTGCTGATCAAACAATATTTATTGTGCTCTTTCCGAAAGACTTTTGACTTTTATAAGCTAAAATGAATTTATGATTACGGGCAACTGTATGCTTTGATGTTTATGTGTTAAATATGCAAATTGCATGGCATTTTTCATGACACAAAATACTAAAAAAGAAAAGCTTTATTTTTGAAATATTTCTAATTTTCTTGAACTCTGTAAAATACAATAATTTACAACAAACACTTGATAAATTTTAATGAAGCAGTACTAATTTTACTATCAGAGTTCTTATCATTTCATTTGAACATTATTTTTCGATTATATTTTATTCTAATTTTCGAATTTGTTATAAATTTTGCAATAAATTGTAGGGAATTAGATGTTAAATGAAAACATATTTTTACAGAAAATAAATTATAAAGGACTAATTAAGATTTGTATATCTGAATTAGTCCTTTATAATTTATTTTCTGTAAAAACCGTGATTTCATTTAACATATAATTCTCCTAAACCGTATCGTTTAGGATGTGTTAGAAATAAGGATGTTTATGCCATAGCAGAAATGACTCCTTCTATGGAAGAATTCCTTAGCAGAAATTAATTATTGTTATAGGATCTTCGTGCAGTTTCTTAAAGGAGTATATATTTTAATATCAGCTCTACATAACAAATTTATTCAATTTGCTATTATTAATTTCATAAAAAAAAGTAAAAATATGCTTGAAACTGGGAAAAGTTGCTGACTCTTTGCAGTCATTCTTGGTCCTAGCTTCTTTAATTTTAATCGATTGAATTTCAACTTAAAAATTTATTACTGTCGACATTTGTTCTTTTCACAACGTTAAACTAACATTTATTTTTAACAATTGACACTCTTAACATTACTGATTTAGTGCATGATACACCAACAAATTCGAAATGATGGTGCTAATGATATTGAATGCAACATGCTCATCATTAATGTGATGAAGATGTTACAATAAAATTCTGAATCAATCCAGGTCAATCCGATCCATTGACTCTTTTCAGCCATTCTTGCTCGAGGTTTGGTCCTAGTAAGAATTCCTTTTTAAATTTTAGTCGATTGAGTTCCATTTCAGAATTTATAACTGCATAGTACTTTTCTCAGCTTTAAATTAACATTTATTTTTAACAATTGACGCTGTTAACACTACTAAAATTGTGTATGATACACCAACAAATTCGCAATAATTGTTCTAATCATATTGATTGTACCATGCTCGCCATTGACATAACGAAACTGTTACAATAAATATCCGAATCAATCCACCTCAATGAATATCCTAATATATTAATGGCCACCCTTAACATGTTTAGAAATTTATCATATAAAACAAAGGTTTAAAAAGTTCAGTTAAATTCCAAAGACAAGCACAGATTTTTGCAAAAAAATTAGCCACTTATTTTTTGAATTTTTTTTCTTTTCCATTTACTGAAATGAAACAAACAATCTATTGTTTATTGTTTCTATCACTCAATAAAAAAGGAACAATCAAGCATATTCATTCCGCTAATGTATCATTTTAGTCGATTAAGTTCCATTACTGCTTACAGCTGTTTTTTTCACAGTGTTAAACTAACATTAATTTTTAAGAGTTCACACTATTAACTCTACTGATATTGTGCATGATACACCAACCAATTCATAATTATGGTACTAATCATATTGATTGTAATATGTTCACTATTAACATGATGAATATTTTACAGTAAATATCCGAATCAATCCATATCAATCAATATTTGAATATATTAATGGCTACCATAAACATGGTTAGGAATTTATCGTATAAAACAAGTGTTTCAAATATTCTGTTAGATTCCGGAGATAAGTACAAATTTTGAAGAAAAAAAAATAAGCCACTTATTTTATTCTATTTCCCATTTACTGCAAATGGAACAAACAATCTATTGTTTGTCATTCCTATCACTCACTAAAAGAGGAACAATCAAGCATAGTCATTCAGCTAATGTACAAACAATAATTGTTAAACTATACGTTCCAACCGGTTTCAACGTACAGTGAAATGCTTTGTGTATAATTGATGAATACCCCGGAAGATGCTTCTCATGTATTGGGATCTAACTAACATGGCTTTAGCATATCTTCTTTAATGATAAGAAAATCGTTGTCTCATTCCAATTAAAAACTTCTTCTTCCCTACCAGAAAATCACTCACCTGTGTAAATCGTGGTTGCTTGGTGTGTTTCAGACACTGGATGAGTAGTCTTGTCCTGCTCCCTTTATCTACAATCCAGTAACTCAATTAAATATGAGAAACAACTCAGTTTTATCTCTTTTGATGATTGAGAAATATTCCAAGCTCTAAATTTCTTTTTTTTTTCTTTTTTTTATTTAGAAAGTTTGATTTACTGTTTAAAGTTAAAAGCTGTAAATCAATATGAGAACGTTTGCAGGAAAATTTCGTAAAAGGAATTTTGATGGCTAAATTTATTCATTTTTACTTTCTTGTATAAGAAGTATATAAAGAGTAAATATTGTAATCAACAAAACATTAGAACTCGAGATTTTGATGAATTTCCACGCTTCAGAGTTCCTTGAATCCAAAAAATACATTTTTGGAATTATGTCTTTCTGTCTGAGAGCATGATAACTCAAAAACGCTTTGAGCTAGAAGAATTAAATTTGGTTTATAGACTTCACACCATATTTGTAGAATTCTATCAAATTTTGAAGTAAATTCATTCTGAGGAAGTCTGTCTACCTGTCTGAATGCAAGTAAATATGATGGTTACAAAACGTAAAAGACTAAATAGATGAAATTTGGTACAGAGATTAAGCATCTAAAATGTAGTTCCTTATAAAATTATCCTAATGCCATAAAAAGACCTAACCGAAATATCAATCCCACAATTCGAATTGTCTTAGTTTGAATTTTTCTTTCAGTTGTATGCATTGAATTTTTCATTTTGGTTCATCCATGTGTTGGAATTTTAATAAAAATAATTTATTAAATAAGTAATTTTTAAAGCAAATTACTAATTTTTTTCCAAAATTAATTGATATTAATTTAGCAAAATAATTAATTGCTGCTAATTTAGTAGAGTATCTTCCAAAATTGACTAGCTTTTATAATTACGTTTGGGTTCATGGGAAAATAATTGATGCTCTTTTCTAATTTTCTTGTTAGCGTTTAATTGTTACTTTCTGAAATAATTATTTTTCACTAAATTGATCTCCTCTTCCCCTTAGTGGTTAATGCATGTTCACATGATGTTCTCCAAAAGCGCCAAGATAGGTTAATATTCGAAATAATTAAGCATCTTACAAGAGAAAAAAGGCCGTGGTCCCACAGACGAGCAAAAAAAAAAAAAAAAAAAAAAATAGATATGTTGTAAAATAGACATGTGATTATATGCGACATTACATTTGTCATGTGACTGTAACGTCATGTGAATTGATTCCATTCTGGATATTCCTAACATTCAATTAACTCATGTCACATTGAGGAAGAATTTTTTTATACATTAAATGCTTTTCTTTTATCAAATACTTATAAAAGCGAGACATAGCTTAGGAGATATTTATCGAAATATCTAAATTTATCCAACTGAGACAATATTTATCCAACCGTGGTTTAATTTGATAGTTTAATAAAACATATCGTATAGAATCCCTACAAATATTTGGAATATACTCACTTAATTCTACTATCTTAAATATAAACTTTTAATATGTGAAACACTTTAATTAAACCAGCTGAAACCATTTGAAGCTTATTATTTAATTAAACAACCCATTCTCTGCTAACAGGGACCAGTTATTAAACAGGCAAATACTAGGGGCCTTACAATTTTAGGGAGCCCTAATCATTGAGACTTTTTTTGCTGTATTTTGAGTTATTTATTCTGTGTTTTCCTCTAACTATAAACGCCATGCAATCAAATTTATTCGAATTAAAATCAGGTACTGTGGAATATTATTCTAGCAACATTCCTAATTATATCTATTTGTAATGTTTATCTTATATTATTTTGTAATTCTAAAAAAAAAAGTATAACTTTATAACTAAAAAAAAATATCCGAACTTGTTGTAAATGTTATTTAGGTTGCGATAAGCAAAATTCATCTTTTTTTTTACTGTTTTGTTTAAAATCACTTTTAAATTTCAGTTATGATTTTTTCATATGCGATAAAACGAAATCAACTATCTAGAAAGTTACCTTTAATTAAACGTTTTGTTATTTCAGTATATGAAAATTTGCTGTTTAAAATTATTTATATAAAGGTAAAATTAAAATAGATAAAAAAAATTAGGTCTTGAAAGTTTTTAAGAGGTAAAATGCCTCGAGATTTACATTGTCTAAGTGCCTCTAGAAGATTTAATCCGGTTCTGCCTACTATAATTAATAAATTTTAGAGAATAGTTAATCTGATTAAGTAGAAGGCACTAATGATATGCGAGATTCTTGGCAGCAAACGTGTTAAACATTCCGACATTAATGCTTATAAAGTCAAATTTGCTTGTTAGAGCTATTATTTAGAAACTTCGTGCGGTATTTAAAACGTCTTCTCAGATTTCTTTCAAGAGTTAGAAGAAAAAGGCTGATTTACCGGATCTGAGACAATCAATACTTTTAAATTGGAAACTATAGAATTAATTTTTTTTTTATGAAAAAACGAACAAATATCTTTCAGTTATGATTTGTCAAAAAAATTTATAATATTTTGTATAGTTGTAACAAATTTGTGTTATTTATATATTTGTGCAAATATATTTGTAATTCAATTTTTAAAAAAATTATTTATATATTTGTAACAATTATGATTTCACAGAAATTTGAGAATATTCTCTTCATATAATTACTTCTCGTTTTTGCAGAATATTTCTTGTGCCTAAGGCAATAATTTTGTTTTTCTAATTTATTTATTTGTCTAATTTAAAGCTTTGAAATCGGTTTTTAAATAATAATAATTCACAATTCTATTGATAGATGCCAGCACTACTAAAGTTGAAAAATGTTTCTGCGAGGGGAAAGAAACGACAGAAAGCTCTGCTGTCATTGTTTCTTCAATTCACAATTCTACTGATAGATGGCAGCACAACAAAATTGAAAAATGTTTCCGCGAGGGGAAAGAAATGACAGAAAGCTCTGCTGTCATTGTTTCTTCAATTCACAATTCTACTGATAGATGGCAGCACGACAAAATTGAAAAATGTTTCCGCGAGGGGAAAGAAATGACAGAAAGCTCTGATATCATTGTTTCTTCGATGCATGTGACTGACATTCGACGATTTTGACACGAGGGTTTGGGTTGTATTTTTTTAGATTGACCAGACGTCCCGGATTAGGAAGTTCCGAATGTGGTCCCGGATTTTTTGAAATTTGCATTTTAGGGTAAGAAATTCATATTAAAAATGCTGATTAAATTTAATTTAAAAAACATTAGATAAAAAAGAATTATGAAGAATAAAAGTAAAGTAAAAATGAATTCCCTTTTTCAACTTTTGATAACCGAATAAAGTAACCAGACATCACGGATCAACAAATACAGTGACGAATTCTAGCAGCCATTGAAATGGTCTAAGAATTTGATATTCATTGCTTCCTAATTCGATCAGTTTGGGTCGCAAAAGAGTAAAACCTCTTTACTCAGAATATTAATATACCATGAAAATTTTAATAATTATGATTAATAGAATGAGGGGATTGTATAAAAATTTAGATAATCATATTTTTTTAATGAATTATAATATTTTTTTCGATGGAAGTCTATGCTATCTCTAAAGGATTAAAAGTTAGCTGCTGGACTACGAATAGAGTGAGAATTTTGTATACTACATTGAATTATTTTGCTGTGATTGTACGCAAGACAAACGTAAATAAATAGAAAAAAATGAGAGGTCTTGAAAGACTGTTAACCCGTCAAAAATAGGAAAATAAAGCTTGGGAATATTCAAGATTTTAATTTATCGTTTTTTTTTTATTTTTGATTAATGATTAGAAATAAATTTAAGTAAATATTTTCGGTCCATTTCTGAAACTTCATCCGTTATTTAATGGATGAGGAATTAAATGATTAAAAATTGCCACGGGTCGCGTAACCGAACATTTGTCATTATTCAATGAAGTGCTTCTATTTTTTTAAACTACACTTTTATAAACTCCTGGTAAATAAATACCTTCAATCTAATCATGCAGTTCTAAACAACGGAAATGATAAATAAAATGAAATTGATGAAAACAAAATATTATTTACTTGGGGTCACATATCGTCGCACAACATTTGACATACATTTAATTGAATATCAGTTTTGTTAGTGGAAGGATTAGTGATCGATCTCATTTTGTTTATTTCCTTTTCCTTGATGTTATTGAAAAATGTTATTATAAACTCTTTTAATTTCACCTAATGAGTAAAAAACACAAGCTAATAAAAATTTTCTCAGTTCAAAGGGAAAAAAAAAACCCGATTAAAAAGCCAAACGATTATTACACCAAATGACTTCAACTAATGGCTCAGTCGATTTTGTTTGTTTGAGTCAACTTTCAAACTGACCAAGCTATTCTAGATCACATTTTCTTTACGGAACAATTTTTTATGAGAAATTTTTCCTTCTGAACATATTTATAGAAAGTTCTAGCGGAAGATAAATGTTCCTTGTGATAAATGTTCCGCCTTGAGTTTTCTTTATTTTTATGTAACAGAAAAAATGAGAAGGGGGCGGATCTAAAAAGTAAAATATTTTGGCCGGTATTAGAATCGCATTATTAAGCCTTAAAATACAACATGTCAAAGTTCACTTCTTTTTCTCTTATCAAAACCAGATTTTCGATTAATTTCCATTGGACTTTAAAATAATATAATTGTTATATTAATGCTGTGTGTGTGTGTGTGTGTGTGTGTGTGTGTGTGTGTGTGTGTGTGTGTGTGTGTGTGTGTGTGTGTGTGTGTGTGTGTGTGTGTGTGTGTGTGTGTGTGTATGTGTGTGTCTAAACATATTTTAGAAAATGCATGGCCGAATAGAGAAAATATGAAATTTTTAACTTCGATTTATTTCATCACGAGAGACATATTATATACAAGAAAGAAGCGATAAGTCAGTCTACATCAAGATAAAAGAGCAGAAGAGCAAAATTTTTCCTTTCACTGGTTTTACTATGAGATTTTGATAGGGATCTCTTTGATATGTGTAGATTTAGGATAGGGAAATTTAGGTATCTTTAAACGAATGTTGAAAGAATTTTTACCCCTTCGTTCAGAGAATGGGAACCTGCTGGAACTAGGTGTTTTATAGATCGTGTGTTTAACTAATTGAATTTAAAAAAATGGGAATTGGATCAGGAAATAAGAGAACATTTTAGAATCAAGTTAATATGGGCTAAATTAATTAAGGAAATTAATTAGGATTCAAATTAGATTATATATATATATATATATATATATATGAAAAGGAAAATAGATACCTCGATATCTATAGAGTATTTCTTATTACGTAATTTTGACAACCATGGGAATTTTATTTCTCATACTGGGTTGAGTAATGATTCAAAAACTTTTTTTCTTTCCATTTTAAAATTACAAACAAAAATAAAATCAATTGGCAAAGGGCAAAAAATCAACATGATTTTTTATTTTATTTTTTCTAGTTGGAAAAAGAATTGTTTTTCTCCTATTAGTTAAAGCTTGTGAAAAGTCAGTTGTGCAATTAACGGCAATAATTTTGCGAAAGAAAATCTAATCAGTTTTTTAGAATTTTATTTTAAAATCGTGCCAGTGTCAAATTTCAATTTTTTTTTTTTTTTTTTTTTTTTTTGCCTTCTGTTTCTTTATCAGTAAACTTTGAGAAAAGTGTCAAATTTAATTATATCGATTTTCTAGAATGTAAACTCTGTCACTGTATTAAATTACATCAATATTGTCTTGTTTTGGAACTTCCAGAAAAGCTTTATGAGAACTGCTTTTTTTTATCTGTAATAAAATAGATGAGTGTTTCCCTGTTTCACGGAGAAAAACAATTCAATTACAAATCTTCAACAGAACAAATGAAAATGTCAAGATGTCTAGACAAGAAATAAAATTATAATCAATATTTAGTTCAAATGCATCGGATTTTAGAAAATTTTAAGAAGAAATAAAATTGCAAACAACGTCTAAAGATGGAATTAGAAATAATTGAAAATTACATTTTCTGTACGCATGACATAAATGTCTTAAAATTTTCCCTTTTTTACAACAACATTGCCCGACAGTAGTCTAGGTTCAAGACATCATATGCTTTGATCAGGGGTAAAAGATTATGGGTTCTATAATTTAATTACACTCTTGAAAAGAATTATTCAAGGGAAGCTAATCTAGTGTGAGCTTTAGCAAGTAATGAACTTTTAATGTCGGGCAAGCTGCTTTAACTTCCAAGCGAATTTAAAACTTGGCCCAGCTTCCTCTGAAAGTCCTTCAGAAAGGCAGCCAATTCCCACATAAAGGTGTTCAAAAACCAACAAGTATTTTTTTCTTCACTTATGCATTTCATGTGCCTTTTATTGTCAAAATTAGTCATTGAAAAAGCATTGAAGGTGCTACCGATATATTGCAACCGTATATAGCGCTACAAAAATTACTGTTTTTATAATTCATTTAAAGAAAAACTTTATCTCGTTTTAATGCTTATTGACTTTAACTGATTGTATCCACCGGCAGGCTCCTCCGATAAGGAGAGGGAAGTTTCCAATTCATTGGTTGCTTCTCTCTTTTCTGGTGGGCATATGAATGGTGGGTCGCGTTATTTCTACTCCAATGACGGGATAGGCCTCTAGATGGAGGGATTGTACTGCGACTAATAATAGCCATTAGAACTTAGTTTTAGTTCTCACTACTGTTCTGTCATGACGACAGTCTTTCAGATTGCACTGGTTGCTTATGTAAGGCGAGGTTAACTCAGAAATGGTTGCACTGATTGGATCCCACCAAGTGTCATCTCTGAAAAGCCACCGTATAAGTAAACAAGTTACTACTTTCTTGGATAGCAATGGCGATGACTTTCTTGGCCAGTTGCGATTAATAATAATACTTCTGTACGATGGAACGATTCATATGCTACTCGTCATAAGACAATTTTGTTTTATCCACAAAGCTCAAAATAATGCTATTCGTGGCTCCAATCGGGGGAAGGACACCTCAGAAATGAGGATGAGAATTTTCCTGTATGATAGTTGGTTCTCGCTACCTGGATGGGTACAGAAATAGTGGGATCGACTACTTCCTATTGATGGCAGGACACACTTCCAACGGGAAGGGTTATACCGTGGCCGGTGATGATTCTTACGACCCAACCATGATTCCCACCTGTGTTGCTGTCGCGGTGGTTAGGACATTTCCGTGTGCTTTCGTGCGGGTCGGAGAAGTCAGTTAAGACAATACTATTCGCGAGGAATGAGCAATTCAGTTCGGCTGGGTGCTACGTCACGACGGGAATAATTCTTTATGGTTACAATGATTGGCTACTGAGCTCTCTGTATATTTGCGATATTTCAAAGCTACGATCGATGCACAAATGACCCTTTGGCCGACAGAAGATATCACTCAATCGGTCTGTTCATTCCGGGGGCTACGATTATTTTCAAGATTGAGCTAGTTCTTTATGGTTCTTATGTTTGGAAATTCTGTATTTATGTCCTTTCATAACTTCTGTTCATTTCTAAATATGTGCTATCTCTTATACTTTTTACCATAACATTCGAAGCATTCTTTCCGCAAGGTCTCATTGCTTTGAATTAATCACTTCACTTGACATCTAAATTCATAGAGAGAATTATATGACGTTATCTATACGATAACTGTAACTGACAACTGTATCTACTGAGTATTATCACACTATACTTGTCTTTACTACTTTTCTTTAGGCTGTGTATAAACCTCAAAATGAAGATGAGAAGCTTCCGGCATGATAGTTGGTTCTCGCCACCCTGGAGGGTACACGAAAAGGTGTTGGCCTGGCTACTCCCATCGATGACGGGACGTACTTCCTTTGGGAAGGGTTGTACTGTGGCCGGTGATGGCTCTTAGGACTCAACCACAGTTCCCGCCAGTGTTGCTGTAGCGGCGGTCCGGTTATTCAGTTTTTTATCCGTGTACCTTCGAGGCGGGTCGGAGAGTCAGTGATATGACTTAGGCTATGTATAATGCTATGGCTGCTTATCTAATCTCATTTATCTAAATCATTTCATTTTTAAATAATACATAAGCATACATGTAAAATTACACACTGACAAATAGTGAATTTCCTGATGGATTTGGTTCACAATTTCATAAAGATGCAAGATTGCAAAACCTATGCATCATTTCAATAGCCACTTTTTTTTTTTTTTTAGTTACTGAGTTTATATGCATGAGAAAATGCATATTAACAAACGGTGAATAATTTTGTGACTTTGATTCAGAAATTGAAATGGATCTGCACTTTAAATGCGAAATCTGTATCACAAATTTTATTTATCTAGCTCTTCATGTTTTGTAATTTTTAAGTTCATTTACTCTGAGAGGACATACAAACTTCCTGCAAATGGATTTCGTTCAAAATTTGATAAAAATTGACAAATTTAGTTTTAAAGTCACATAATAAATTTCTTCCTTCTAGCTTAAAGTGTTTTTGAGTTATCGTGTGAGCAGACAGACAGACATTATTTCCAAAGTGTATTTTTCGAAAGCAGAAAGCTTCGAGATTCGTCAAAATTCGTTCGATTTTTTGAACAATTACAATTCTTTTTCTTTATAATTTTCATATACGAGAAGGTGAAAAACGTTTTAAAAATGCAAATAATTCCTAAACAATTAAAAAGGAGAAAGCGCTTAATGTAATTTTATCGCTTAATTATCAGAAGAATTTTATACCATTACAACATAAACTTTATAACCTCAAAAATCTTCTTTTTTAAAATTATTTTTAAAGACCGAAAAAATAGTTTTGACCACAATATGGAAATTTTTTTCTATTTCGCATCTCTGTTCAAAGAGTAAAGTTCCCAAAAGCGAGACATGTCTGTTCAACATCCGATCTCAATACGGCAACATGAATGAGAACATCAACTGTTAAATAGGCCAGGAAGTCTACCGTAAGTAATCGGTTTTTAAATATCAAAGCATAATGGGAACTATTTTGGTCTTTGATATTATCTAAATCTGCAGAATGTAATCGATTGTATCAACTTAAAGGGTAAATGAAACTAAAGGAAAAGTACTTGAATATTTTTAAATATTCAAATACATTTCTTTTACTATTACAATCTGCAAGACAGTGACTGACTATCAAGCAAATTAAAAACTAATTTGTTTCCAATATGATAGGTAAATGGATTGTTCCCGATAAAATAGTAATTGGGCAATTAATACTCAATTTACCGGCATTTCATCTTTGGAACTGCCATTGAAAAACTCTCATTTGGCCACTTGCAGTAGGTTTAGTGTTAAAGATGTTTTATGTAGACTACACATTCCACTTCTGTTTACATTTTAGTTTTTCCAGGTTTAAAATCAAACTTATTTGTCGTTTCAGGTAATAAGCATATTTAAAAAGTGGAATTGTGTTTTATATCTCTTTACAGAATTGTAAATGGATAAGAGAATGCAATTGAAAAATTAGCACAAGCGGAACATAGCAGAAATTATTCTAAAAAATTCAATATTTCATTTAAAATTGTGAAAATGAACTATGTCAAATTCATTAATAATTTTAATTATGTAAATCATTTAGTAAATATTTTAACAAAGTAACAAAAGTTACAAAATTAACACCATAAGTGTTTAATAAAAAAATGTGTAACCAAATAGTAAATTCTGCATAAAAACAATATAGACTACGAATACATCCCTCTCTTCTTTTAACACATTAAAGCTACAGCTACAAGGTTTTGAAATGTATAAAGTAATTGATATAGTTCAATTGAATTAACGTCCAATTTTGAAGCTTCAGTGGGTTATTTCATGGCACTATTGAACAACTAAACAGCACTATTTCTCCAAAGTTTTACTTTTTACCAATATGAAGGCTTTTGAACGACGGACGAAAGGTAGCACTCACTCCCTTGGCATTCAGTCTTGAACCCGCAGGTCTCAAAACCGAAACTCATCTACCAGGGCACGGCAGCCTTTGTGCCAGGAAAAGCACATAAAAATATATATACGATTGTTTTACCCATCCGATGGGAGATTTAATTCAACGAAATGTTTTAAAATTACATGGTTTTCTTTACAGTTCATTTTTACTAATTAAAAATGAAAATTTTTGTGGAATATGCAATAAAAATATATTTGAAATACAAATTTTATAAGTAAAAAAAGCTTCTAGGAATGCTTTTCATAATAAATTATTCTTTCAAATTAAATTAAAATTGCTTTTTTTATAAAATAGAATTTTGATATTAAGTGAAATTAACTCATTTCAGTAAAAATGGGTCACAGCCACAAATAAATGTATGGACTGGAACAACAACACAATCAACAGCTCGAAGAAGATGAGAAGCATCAAAGAACCATTTTTTCTCTCACTATGCGTATGTTATAATATAGGCACTCATTATCAGATGATTGAAATACACATACACACTGGAAACCAGTCTTAATGGTGTAACCGGTCCTGAAAATGTTTGTCAGTTTGAAGACGGAAACAAATCCTGGTTAATTTTCCCTTTTCAAAATGATACAAAGATCATTCGCCATCATGACTGCAGCTGTAAACATCATCTTCTGCTTCCAACAGCTGGTATTTCCGACTGCTTCTCTGTTTGTTGTTTATGAACTCAAGTTTCGCAATTCATGACATCTTGTTCTCTTTAAACTATGAGTTTATAAATATCTTTTGACTCATTTGTTAACATACGCAGAAATTGCAAAAATATTTAGAATCATGCCTTTATTACAATGTATTGTAACTTCTTTTCCTAATTTTCAGCGTTGTTAGTGTTTAGGTTAGTGGTTTAAAGTTATTATTCACATATTGAAATTATATTGAACGTACTTCTCTGAAAAGGATGGAAAAGATTCATCGTTCAGAAACATATAATTATGAAGTGCAGAAAAAAAAGCCCTCGTGATAAAAAGCATAGAATTATAAAATTAAATACCACACTATCGATTACATGCTAAGTCAAATAATATTGGTAATCGCTGTTGTAAACAGTTAAGTTTAGTTACTCTCTGTAAGTTGAGAAGAGAAAAAACATTACCTAATACTCGTTCTAAAAATGAAAAGACAACACTTTCTTCTCAGAAAAGTCCACATTTTCAATTTTTAAAAGCAGACAGTTTGAATGCTATTTACCAAAAGCTATCTAACCACATCTGAAGGATAGATGGTTAGTGTAATGAAGGGTAGATGTATTTTTCATGAAAAATGCTTTTTTTTTATGCGAAAGTCAATGACAGGAATGCCTTTGATTCCAATAGTAAAAAGCTTATAATGAAAACTTACAATGCAAAACAAGAATTTTCAGGGTATTTGCAAGTTAGTTGCAAGCATTCCATATTACAATAACTTTTCTGGGGAAGAATTAATGAAATAACTATTGTAGCAATTGCAAAGTAATTAGAAGTAGTATGGAAATATACCATAGACGTTGTATTAATATTATTTTAAAAACATAAAAACATTTCCGATTTTTAATTATCAATTTGATGATTCATTTATAAGCATATGAATAAATATATCGTATATATTATCCTTATTTATAAGCATTATCAATTTGTTGCCTTACAGTTTCAAGATGGGAAAAAGATTTGCCTAAGATATAAGAACACTAGTTTAATTTAAAGAATCTTAAGTAAAAGTTTTGGTGGTTTGCAAAATAAAGAAAAAATATCTGGAAAACCAAGCTACGCTCGGCTGTTTTTTTTAAATATAAAATCGTAGGTTTTTTTAAAAGAAAATATTTAGATACGAATCACATACTGATTACATATGAATATTTTTCAGTCTAACCTACATATAAACTGGCCATTTAAATAAAAAAAGCATGAATGCGCTTATTTAATATGTCAGTTTTGCGATGATCCAGAATTCGGGTCTAAGATGGCGCTATATGACATTGTCAGTATAAGAGCAGATAGAAAAAGGTCCTAATATTTAGTTATAAAAAATGGGATTTTTGTGTGTGTGTGTGTGTAAAATCGCGGGATTTTTTCAAGAAAGTCACCTATATAGATAAAATTAAAAAGTAAAAACTTATCTAAATATAAAATTTGATCCAAATCGTTAGAGCCTTTTCCGAGATGCAAGAAATAAATAAATTTTTATATATAAAAAAATATGTATTATGTATAGAATAATTATGTATATTATAATAATTATGTAATTCATATATATATGAATATGTATTATGTATATAAGAATTGCTAGTTTAAAGTTATAAAATTGGTAAATAAGAAAAAATGGGACTTTTTCTTACTACTTAAAACATAATTTTGGAATTAATTCTCTATGTTGAATTGCTGATTCAATTTCAGTCTTTTTTTAATTTATAAATACAAAAATATATATACAAATACAAATAGACACTTGTCAATTAACTATCTCGTCAACCTGATAAACTAATTTTCATATACACACAGGTGCGACTTAAAGTAAGTTTGTCTTTTTTTTCCCTAAATATATAGGAAGTGAGGTGCTCTTAATGTTTTCCAGCTAGCGAGAAGGTTTATCTATTCATTTTCCTTTCAAAAGTCTGTTCTGTTCTGAAAGTGAATGAAAAAGTCTAGACATTCTGTCAATCATACGTCTGGTTAGCTTAATTACAATAACTATAAATAAACTAATACACAATACAATTTACTTCTCATACTTCAGAGAACACCAAAGAAAATTTAGAACACAAAAACATCTTTATATTACTTTTATATGAATAGGACTCATTTAATAACGGACAATAGTTGAAAAGATTTTAAATATATTACAGAAAATTTAATAGCTACTTACATTGTCATTACAAGTAAATAATATGTTGCGGATAAGGAAACATCTGTCTGTAAGCGTCCAAATTGAAATTTCACTTTCAAATTGGATCAAAATGAATTTCAAATCAAACACACTTTCAAATTTCACTTTTCATTTATTTCTGAAGAAAATCAGAAATCTTCAAAAATTATTCTTACTGCAAGAAATCAAAAGATTCCGGGAAATAAAATAAGAAAATTCACAAAAATTTGTACTAAACATTAATTAAAATTATAAAAATACATTAAATAGAGCAAGATTTAAGATTAATCCAGGATTTCTTTAAAGTTTTCTGTGCGTTATTTTTTTCATTGAAAATTGCATTCCCTTATTTTCATGACAAATATTTTGTAGCTACCATAAAATAAAAAAAAATAATTTAAATTGAAGCATTCATTAATATTAAATAAGAACAAATTCAATTCAAAATTGTTATTGCAATACATTTTATTGAAAGTATATAACTTAATATATAAATATATACGAAAATAAAGAAAAAAGCCCCTACTAAAGCTTTCGAGATTTGACATCATTCTGCGAGATTCCACATAGGATCCTAATACACAATCTACAAGATGCCCAAAACTAAAGTGACTATAAGTCCCGGATTAACCAGGACATTCCTGAACCTTATATGTTTATCTGAGATTGCAGTTGAGAAGTATTCTGAACTTATTCCAAAGTTTAATTAAATAGTCTGAATTGTCTCGGATTTCACTAATAAGTTAACAGTTCCTGTTTTAAAAAGATGAAATAAGTGTTTTTTTTTTAATTTATAAAGCCTCGAATAAAAGCAATTCAAAGTCATGCATTATCCAGGACACTCCTGCGTCTAAATGCGTCAAAGTTCTGAAATTTTTTACAGAACTGCATTTGCATGAAAAATTCAGCAGAACAGAAAAATAAAAAAAAATAAAAAAAAAAAAATTTATATTTTTGAAAGCTAAAAAAGTAGCAACCATTGAAAATGTACTACGCTAAATTTAGTTCTATTTTACACACGTGGATGACTCAATCGTTTTTAAATTATGCAATAGCAAAGATGATGATGTCATCTGTGTTCCCTTTTTCAACAGTATTATTATTTGCCAAATTTAATTTTATAGCTCTATGTTTATAAAAGTGAAACTGACGCTTTCATTAATCACTGGTTAAATTAGTTTCATTAAAATTTAGCTCTATACAACATATAGACATTGTCAAATTGAAAATGTCAGAATCATTTAACAGCAAGATTCATACTAAGGAATTCTGAATTATGCTAATGAAAGAAAAGCAGAAAATTATTAATAATGATATAATGTTTGGTGAACTCTCTTTTAATAGTGCACTAAAAAGTAAAAAAATGACTTTTACGGCTTTAATCATCCTAATAACTCTTTTTATCAAAATATTTGGGTCAAAACAAAAACCGTAAAAGCATGAGGCGTCGAAAAAGATACGAAGGTAAATAAATTTTTCAACTGCGTTTGTATTAGCTTACTTAGTAGAAAATAATTATTTAAATAAAAAAAAATCTTGGGGTAAAAACAAAATGTGTTAGCACTGAAAACTATACTATGAAGAAATAAAGTCTAAATCAATATCATATGAAAGATAATTCTTAACTATTCTTTAAAAGTTAAAATCTATGATAAATGTTTTGAAATTTAAATTTACTGAAAATATTTCTATAGCACCTCTGTCTTTACGGTTTGGCTTTTTTATTTTTATCTTCAGATTTTTTTATTCGACAATTATTTCCTAATTTTTAAAAATATATATATTTTCTATTTTTTAACATACCGATAAAAAAAACGTTTCAGTTTTTCATGTTATTAATACGTATTTTTCAAGTGTAAGTAGATGAAAAAGGAAAGTGATAACCCGCATTCCGATCTATTTTCTTCACTATCACTTTCAATTTGAAATTTCGCCGATAAAGGAAAAAGATTCATTAACAACAAAGGAGTGCCTTGGGTGAAGAACGATCTGGTTTCTGCAAAAGCAGGATGTTGAGAAAATTGCGTTAAGTAATAGCTTGAAATATCAGCCAATATCAATCATCCATTACCTTCAATACTAACTCTGAAATTGACCTAAATACCGTTATGGTAAAAATAAAAATCCACATTTGGTGCCTATATAAAAAAAGGGACTTTCCTTGTTGATACATGAACAAGGAAACAAAGAACTGTTTTATTTTTATTTTTATTTTTATTTTATTTATTTATTTTTTGTATGTGTGTGTGCTCTGTGCTATTCAACGAAGATATTTTATACAATTCAAATCGAAATGATTGAAAAAAACAGAGCTACGAATAATCAAATAAAGCGTTCCAAAATCCCAAACGTTCTGTGAAAAAAATCATTTTAGTGAACAATAAGTGATTTATCAAATGAATAAATGGCTGATTTCCGCATCCCACCAAAGAAGAACGCTTGATGGCCCAGTTAAAATCTGCGCCATATGCTCGATCACACATTGTTTCCAAGCAGGTGTTTTGTAGTAAAATAAACATGATGACTCAAATTTTCTACAATTGAAGCAAAAACTGGTAATATTTATATAAGTAATTCTCTTATGCTGCTCCCAAAAAACGCATCATTTAGTTATAAGATTTGGCAACACCTACAAGCATGACCACGTAGTTTTTATTTCGAAATATAAATACAGGCGACGTGTTGTTTAAACGTTATTTTGTCTGTTTACCTTTTATTTAAATATGAATCTCAACCTTACTGTAGAGTATTATCAAAACTATGAAGTAAAACGAATTTAAAGGGCAAATGAATCAACTGAAAAAAAAGCTTTAAAGGGTTTCTAGAAGAAGGGATATATTATTTCAAGAGACTCAGTATACTTGTATAAATATGAATGATAAGAACGCTGATTCTGAAGAGGAAGTGTTAAAGTTTCATTAGTTCTTAAATGCTTATAAAAATATAAAAAAGTCCTTTTGTAATATCAAAATTCTCCATTCAGATCTGATTTGAATTAATTCTTTATAGCTAAATGGATTACGCTTAAAAATAATTTTCTTTTACACAGTGTCCTCATTGTAGCGGGCGAAACGAGTAGGGTTACCGTAACAAACCTGGAAGGCGATCCTTCCAGGTAGTAGGCGATCGTTAACAAATAAGGGATTGAGCCCCTAGTTTTATTTATTAGATTAATGCCAAGTTTCGCAGTTGTACTGGTATTGATAGAGATGAATAATGGTCAGTTGAGGAGAAAGTATAAACTAATTTTACAGTGTCTCTTAATAATAATCATTTATTAATTTATTTATTTGAACATATGAAAAATGTGTTTCTAGCCTCAATCTGGGAAAATTATTAAGCAAAGAGTAAGGGAAAATATGACTTCGATGGTCAATGCGCCCCGGAATACCTAGGT
Organism: Argiope bruennichi; assembly: GCF_947563725.1. NCBI lineage: Eukaryota > Metazoa > Arthropoda > Arachnida > Araneae > Araneidae > Argiope > Argiope bruennichi. The sequence continues at coordinate 56,950,101 of NC_079162.1, forward strand.
AGTACCTAAAGTAAACAGCTTTCTTGTATGAAGGTAAGTTGTCTTCCTGGCTGTTATTCATGAGAAATTTGGTACACTTTTGTACTTTACTTGGATAAAAACCAAAATCCTGCGTTGCTGAGGATTTCAGCCAACGAAAGTTGCGAGCAATCTGACCGCAACGTGCTCTGACGATTCGTTACTAAATTACGAGTGGGGCCACCAATTTTGAAATCATAACAGTTAAGAAAGCGGTTATACATTATAGCCCATTGCATCTTCCGCAAAGCTTCTCCTACTTCCATGCTACGCTTAAATCCATTAATCCGAAGGAGGGCATATGAAAGATAATAAAAATATTTAAAAATTAGGTACAATTAAAAATATCCATTTTCTGATGATCAGAATAAACAAATCTCTCTGCATCCCACTGTTTGAGAGGTGAGCCAACTTTTTTTAGTTCTGAGTATTTATTTCATTTGTCACACGCTAAAAAATTGTCACTAAATCCTCTGATTTGTAGTGTTATCTTAATCTTTAAGAAATCAATTTCTTTTAAAAGAAATTCTTGAAAGTGATATCTCAAAAATTAAGCATATGTGACAGCATTTTAATAAATGAAGAATGTCATAAAAACGAACTCAAGCCGCATTTTACAAATTCCTGACAAAGTTTTCTTCCCTGCTAAACAAAAAGGAAGGGCGTGGCGGATATGAAAACGCAGCTTCCTACAAATGTTGTTATTTGTAATGAGAAACGCCTTCCTCTGATAGCTGCTGGCTAAGACCGGAAGTTATAAATCTTAATTTCAACCATGATTGTTTCAAATGTTCTTCAGCATCTTACATACATAAATATGTAAGCATTCTTACATATATATGTATACACTTTTATTCAAAGATAGTCCAAAACTGAAAATTATATATGTTTTATTTAATTTTTTCCAGTTTCTTCAATTAGGGATCTTCTATTTTTTTTTTCAATCATTTTATAACAATTATTCCCTTGAACTTTGATTCATAAGATTTATCCCATACGCAAATTGGTTTTAAACTGAAATTTGATCAAAATGATTTTAATTTCATTTATTGACTTGAAATATTATTGGAGTCTGTCTCTTTAAAAAAATATTTGCTGGGAATGTAATTAATTTATTTATTTGTCATTTTTCAAGGAGCATTTGCATGCTTTCTTGTTTTGTATATTGATTCTGGGAATGCTGCTTTTCTGAATAGTGTTCTATGTGCTTTTGCGATTTCCATCAGATTCTGCAATTGAAATTCCACGTTTTTATCAGTATTTAGGTAAGCCATATTCGCTACACACTACGTAATTTTATTTCGAAAAGGAATGCAAAAGTTCTATTAATTTTATAATTCTAGAAGTTTCACACTGAGTTAGAGATCGCTTTGTAACCATTTGCTTGTTTCATCTCTATATATTGTTGCTATTTTATAATCATTCCTTCGTCTTCTCACTAGCATATTTTTTATTTTCTAAAATGTTTAACTGATTTTTTTCTCATAAATTAAACTAAGTATTCAATGAGATTCTTTGATATCTTAATTACAATTTATATAATTTTTCGCATTCAAGATGATTCCAAAATAACTGGAATAAATTTAAAAGAATATAAAAAGAACAGAAATAAGTAGATTTTGTAATAAAACAGTTAGGCAGAAATAATGCATCTATGTGTTAGCAGGAACTATCATAAATTAAATTTCGATGTTCCTCTGGTACTGTCATTCCCAGAACGGATTTTGCTACTATGCATTGTTATATGATCAAGGAGACATATACGGAGCATGCAATATACCTTGTAAAAATTTGTCCTACGTATATGACCGTTGAACCTATATATTAGAATGTCCTATTCTACACAGTCCAATCATATTAATGTGACCACCGCCTACTTTTGACGCCAACGTTAGATAACCAATCGTAGAAGGACATGTGTTATCTTCAAATTTGGTGGATAAATAAAGTATCTTGTAGGCATTCGGAAAACATTTCAGTTCTTGCAGTCATGCAGAAACTGGGCGATTTATTCGACGTCCAAAAGGGCATGATCATTGGCTTTCGGGTCAAGGGTGGAAGTAATTCCGAGATGGCTAAATTTATAAACTGTTCGCGGGCTGCCGTGGTAAGAGAATACCATGCATGGCAAAATGGTACTATCCAAAATCATAGACGTTGCAATTGTGGTGTATCATGGACCATAGATGGCAGAGGTGAACGACGGCTGCAGAGATGCGTTCGGGCGAATAGACGTGCAACCGTTGAAACACTGACCAAGAACCGACTGACCTGATGAATCAGGGGATTACCAACAATGTCTCCACAACGACGTTTCAGGGAACGTTACTGCGTATGGACCTACGCAGCATACGCAGAAGGCGCTTGGTTAATGCCGCTATGCTGAATGCTGTTCAACGGCTACGAAAACTGGAATTTGTCACTCCATTACCGCAACTGGACTTCCACTGAGTGGAGACAGGGGGCTTTTTCTGACGAATCACGTTTCATGCTTCATCGTACAGATGGACACTGGCGTATCACGCAGCTGGCCAAGGCACTGGAGTTGGCATGGCTCAACATCCATTTCGGCGTGAAACGTCTGAAAGCAAACACCCTGTAACAATTGCCGGAAGGGTCGAAGTTGGAGGAGGGAGCATTATGGTCTGGGGTGTGTTTTCGTGGAATTCTCTTGGTGAACTCATCATTGTGGAAGGCACGATGGATCAACACAAGTATGCCTCTATCTTTGCTGACCATGTTCACCCCTACATGTGAATCGTTTTTCCTCAGGATGAGGGCATCTACCAGCAGGACAATGCATCGTATCATAAAGCTAGCAGTGTACTTGCATGGTTCGAAGAGCACCAGGATGAGTTTACAGTACTCCCTTGGCGAGCAAATTCCCCGGACTTGAACACAATCGAGAATCTATGGGACCACCTCGATCAGTTTGTTCGCACTATGGATCCTTACCCGCGTAACCTAGCGCAGCTGGCCAAGGCACTGGAGTTGGCAGGGCTCAACATCCCAGTGAACAACTTCAGGAACCTAATTGACTCTCTTTCTGCACTTCTCGTAGCTGTCCGTTCTGCGAAAAGTGGTTATTCTTGATTTTGGCAGGTGGTCGCATTAACGTGACTGGACCATGTACTAAGTAGTAGTCTACTAAGTAAACTCAAAAATAGAGTAATAAGTAGATAATTCTCTGGTAGGCGTGATGTGCCATGCAATATCATGAGAGGAAAGAAATATAACTGAGTTGATATATCCGAGCATAGAAACTTATGTACTAAGTATGTGGCCATTGAACCGACATATTAGAATGTTCGTTCTTAATAAGTAATAGTCTACCAAGTAAACTCAAAAGATAATAAAGTGATAAGTAAATAATTTCCTAGTAGGTATCGTGTACCATGCTTTATCAGAGATGAAAGTCAGCTATGAAATGTAAATAAGTTTTTATATCCTTTGTCTCAACACAAACAGCTTAACCTTGCATTCTCTCAGGTGAAAGCAATAACCACTATCCTTAATTTCATTATAAAATCTATTTATAACGCAACTATCGATCTTCTTCATTTGTCTTTTACTATAATTTACTACATATTTTAGGATCCTCCTTTAAATTTATTCTTTCAATATATCTTCACAAATGGGAAATAAATGTTTATTATTTTCCCAAATATATTCCAGGTGCGATCCAGATGTGAAAGTGGACACTGGAGATCAAAAGACCACGAATGTGCTAGGGAATTCTGAGATATTTCCCGATGTTCCAAATACTAGTTACTGGACATTGAATTCGTTAAACTGATTCTGGTAAAACTCTGACCAGAACTCTAACTGCCAGTCAGCAGTTAGATATCCTATACTTAATCTCTAAATTTAAGAAGCCCTACTAGAAGTGTAAAGCTAATAGTATTGTATGTAAAGTGTAAATAGACATTTATCTTACATTTTTGCAACAAGGTATGCTTAATCAACATTTGCCTCGCTATCTTGGGTTCCCTGCATCTCGTATAATCCGAGAGACTGAAAAGGTTGATTGAATAACAACAAGTCTCTTACTACTGTTTATCTGTGCCTACAAACTGCAAGAAACCTCTTTTGTCTAAAACATTTGAAAGACTAATTTAAAAAATTGAGAAATTGAGCTTGCTATATCAAAATAAAAGGATTTATAGCAGAAACCTTAATTCTTGGGAATGGCAACATTCAATTATAAAGATATTTTAGTATCATATGGCAACACTTTCAGTTGTTTCAAAGGTCATGAAACGGAATAACATAGAGAAATTGAAACAGAAGTGTTATTTCGAATAACCTCAATATCTCTTTATGAGGCTATTCGAAACCTACCGGAACAAAGATGTGGGAGTATTCAATTACTGATCATAATTCGTTCTTTTGTAATTAATATCGGCAAGTCTCTTTTTTTTACTTCACATGATTCAAATTTCTGTTTCAGATCTAGTTTGTTTTAGCTTAAGAGTTTATTTTCATAAGAGTTTATTTTTTTTCTCACTTGTTTTGGTTCATTTTTATTTGTTTCTGGTAATTTTTCAAAGCGAAGCCGTCAAAGAAACATTTCCGGTTTCCCCGCCTTTTTTCTGTTTGTTGGAAAAGAAACTCTTTCTTTTGGAAATTGCTCTTTATATCTTTTATTCATCTAAATATAACTGTGTCTTCTAGATACATATATGTTGAGCTCATTATTGGGAGTAAAAAAAGAGATTGCAAGTTTTGTGCAATACATTCCAGTTTCCACCTTATTCACCTGGCATAGTTTAAAATTTAGTTATTACTCTCCAACATCCCGTATGTTTGCTCCTAACGGGATGCTAATCTGTTTAATGTAATCTGTAAAGTAATCTGCCTAATCTAATGTAATCTGCCCGGATGTAATCTGCCTAACTGTTATGCAACCGACTTTTTCTATTCGGTAAAACCGTAAGTATGAAATAAAAATTTATAATAATGGACAATAATTTTTTATCCTGCGTATAGCTGTAGAGAATAGTTACGAACATGTGATCAACCATAAAATGTCTCTACTATTATTTAGAATTGACACCGCAGCGGCCACAACCCAGCGACCAAGTACAAAAAATGTATTATAGTTTTCTATATGAGTTACCAATTTACCTGAAGAGTTACCAACTTACCAAAAGAATTACCGATGATAATTTAATATTAAAATACTCAGTTTAACGATATTGTAAACCCTGTTTATACGTCTATGCGAACCTAATTAAATGAATTCAATTCATATGAAGTCACAATCTTATGACAAAATATATATATTTAATAATAATAATAAATATTTTATAATAATATTTAATAAATTAATAAATAATTATTAAAATACTATATATATATATATATATATATATAATTTTTTATAATATAATAATAAAAATATTAATTATTAATATATTAAGTATTATAATTATATAAGTAATAAAATAATAAATATTTTTCTTTTGAATATTTATTCTACGCTGTTCGATTTCTTATTTTTCATTGGTAACTGTAAATTCATACAAACAAGAAGAAATAATATAGAAAAAATTAATTCAAACTAAATTTTGAAATAAAAATTACTTTTAAAATTTATTAATTACAAATTGCTGTTTAACGCAACTTTTTCGTTAAATATTTTTCAATTTAAATCAAAAATATAAATATTAATTAATTTTATTATTGATTTATTGAGTCATTCAGGATTAACAAAATAGATAAAAATGCTAGTGGTGCTAATTTGAATCAGTTTTCAGTAAAGATAAATGGGAAATTTTTTTTAAATCAAAATCCACTCTTTGCTTTTCTTCTTTAAGCACTAAATTTCCTTTTAGAAAAACAGTTTATCACCTTGCATGACGAGAAAGGATGCAGTTAATTTCACATTTAAAATTTTTTAATGCAAAATTACTTCATTCATTTTTTTCTTTATTCAAACTCGAATATTTATTTTATTTCTTGAAATGTTTGCCGTGTCTCTAATTAGCTGCAGTCGTTGGTCAATGACATCAATATGTGAAGGCGGGCGTTTCGTGACATAAGTCTTTTTTTTTTTTTTTCTTCTCTAAACAAGAACACGTGCAAATTTTGAGCGTTCTTCTCCACCTGCTCTTGTTTTTTTAAAGTTGCTTCCGACTAGTTCTGGTTATTAGAGTTAGTCGCGATTTGAGTGCCGCCCTTATGCAACAAAGCCATATAAGCACGCTTCTTATTTAATAACAGAAACTTAAATTTCATATTAATTATTTAATTATTGGTCCCTTTTAAAATTATTATCACCTCTCCATTATTTTTTATCAACTCTCTATCAATAAAACCTTCACTCAGATATAAAATACGACATCTTAAACTGAACTGAAACTTAATAGGTACTAACCAAAATCGTTTAAAAAGTATCTTTCTTTTGGGGGGGAAGGGGGAGTGAAGCTTTCTTTTTAATACAGGAAAATATTTTTTTTTTCTTCTAAATCTTCCCAGTCTTTTCATTGTTTTCCCCTTTGATTCGATTATAGGAAATGCTTTATTTTTTATTTTTTTTTCGTTTTCTAAATTGTTTTACAAACTTGAAGAGGGGATTTTTTTGTATCTTGTTTTTGTAGATATTTTGTACCTCTTGTTTCTCGCCTCTACTGGTGTAAAGTTTATGAATACATCAATCAATGAAATTTGTAAACATTTGCTTTACCTGCAATTATAAATTTCACATGTGTCTATATATTTACTTATAAGAAAAAAACAAAAGATTCCTTAATATTCATTAAATAAAAATTTGAAAACGTTATACATGCATTTGTGGTTCCACTTTGCATACCTAAAATTTGCATTTTTTTTTTCTTCTTAATATCAAAAGTGTGAGGCACGGAGAGAAATACTTAGAAGAATATTTCTATCTTCTTCTTTTTAGATTTTTGTTTTGCATCCCAAATTTGTGATAAAAAGAATTCTTTTGAAGGTTTTTATATTTACTATTTAATTACTCAAAATTTATATTTAATCCATAGTTGATTAACAGCAATATTAATCAATTTTTCATCATAACAAGATCTTTGTATTTCATATGATCTTTCAAATATTCTAAAATTTCTTTGCAATAATTTAAAAACATTTTTAATTTTTCTGCATTATTTAGTTTTCGAAATTGTCGATTTATAAGAAATGTTAATGAAATATTCAATTTTCTAAGGCAAAATTCTTTTAAAGTCGACTAAATACAATTTATCAATTCTTAATTTTTAAACCATATTAAATGCAGTTAATCAAAAACTTAAGTCAACAAAGTTGAACATTTTTATTCTTGTACAGTTTCATAAAAATGATTAATCGAAATTAGGATCTTAGACCTATAAATCAATTAATAGCTTACAATATTTTATTTGGCCTTAATTGCTTTCTTTCTACATTAGAAACAGGAACCAAAAAAAAATTCCCTTTCTTGTATGTTAACTTATGAATTTTCGGTACATAGGTCATCTACGGAAACATTCAATTATGCTTCTTTCTATTAAGTTCGTAATATTTTTGTTTTGGGATTTTCCGTCTTTATCGATTTTTATTAATTATAAGATAATGGCGCTAATTACGATGGCACAGAACGGAAATGCAGTGCAAGATTTAATCAACTTCAACTTTGAACCAAAATAACTTTCGAACCGTTCTTTTTATTTGATTGATTTATTTAGTTGTTTATTTTAATGGATAATCTTTTCTAATCTAACTATCTATAGAGTTAATAGCACAAACTAGTCCAAAAAATAACAGAATACAGACTCAAGAATTTATTTATTTATGCCCCAAAATGAGTCACTTATGGTGTGTTTGAGGCTGCTGATATCTTTCTGTTTCTTCTTTTAAAGAAAATCTTTCATATAATTCTAAAGATAGCATACGCATGAATTAATATCTGATGAATAAAGTGGACATTTCGCCGTGATAACGATTTAGGTATTAAAAAGCAACAACTCGTGCCACAAACTCATTATTTATGATGTAAAAAACACAGCACGTTCTAAGCAGTAGGTCTACATAAACCAGTATTTAACAATTTCGAGCAATTTTTAAGCATAAATATCCAATCTTCAACTAAATATAAGGGCTTTTAACATATTTTCAAAAAATTAAAAGTGATAAAGTTCTCAATCATTGAATGCATATGCAACGACATCTAGTAAGACTCTGAGAAGTTATTTCAATTCAATGGTAAAGATTAATTAGAACTATTATTTATTAAAGTAGCTATGTATTACACTTATAAAAACAAGTTTCTAGAAATGTTTTTTCGTTACACAATATTCGATAATTGTATTCTTAAACTGATTTTATTCTTTATTGTTAATTAATTCGGTATGGGATATAATTTCTTTTGATTCACAAGCGATTTATTTATTCCAATAAGAATCGCAACGTCCTTTGAAATTAAAAATGGTTCAAAATTTTTAATTTCATCAAAGATTGCTCATCGCTATAAACTGTGTTTAAGTTTGTTTCAGTCAAAATCTTATTAAATGCTATAATAACGAAGAACAAAATCAACAAAATGAATCTTATATCTTCATTCTTTAAAATATACTATAGGCAAATGGCCCAGTCTGAGAAATAAACTGCTGTTACTGTACATCCTATACTTTAAAATCATAGGTATGCACCATGTTTATTTTTTAAAAAAATATGCTGTTATATATGCATATCTATGCTTTAAAATCATAGGTATGCATATGTTCTACCATCTCTATTTTTTTTAAATTAACACTGAAGGCTATATTTTAGCAAATCAAATGTGCACATCAGAAACTCTTACCAAATTTAACAATTAAATGATTTAAACGATAAAAAAAGAAAATATTTTGCTAATCTCTTTTCACGATTCTTTGTTTAAAAAATATTTAATGTTCGTTCCCTTTACCATACTTATCAACTAATTGAACGTTAAAAACAAGTAGAATAAATGCCAGAACAATTTCGAAAACACTCAGCTTTCCAGAGAAGCATTTCGAGCAACTTTAAGGCGACAAATTTGTAAAAGCTCTTTAATTGAAAATAATTAAAACTTACCTTTGAAAAATGTAAAAGCAAACTTCTAGCCAAAATTCAATCCAAATGAGAAGAAAATAAGGGCTTTCACTTGGAAATGGTATATGGTTTATTAACAAACACATCTTAGTACATACCATCAGAAATTTTTCTGGGTTACTATGCGTAAAGTCATGTGAAGGTTTATCACACTTTGACCTTTGCTTATCATATTATTGTCAAACAACATGAAAGGTCTCACAGGTCAATTTCTAAGATAAGCATTCCTATGATTTTATGAAAATACTAAGAAGACTGGGCTTCATTTTCGGCCAAATGGCCTCCAGTATTTACCATATTCCTTTTCATCTATGGTTTTGATTACTTCTTTATTTAATCATTTAGGCAAAAGCAAAGTATCAATTTAAAATAAATATAGGATTATTTAAAAGGAAGAAGCAAGCAGATTTTAATTATTTTTTATTTGTAATGAAAATATTACGTAGAGACACATACAATACCTCCTTAAATTGAGGAAAATGCAAAGTGTTTTTTTTTGTCTATTTGACTAATTCCAATCAAAGTAATACTTTTGTTTTGTTTTTGCTTCTGAGAAAAAAGCCCTGCCTCAGGAAAAATTATTTTCCTTATTGCAATATACAACGAGTGAACCCATTGTTACAGCACGAATTTCTTTATAAGGTCATCAAAGAGCCGTCTCGTCATAAACGGATTTACAGATGGTACAAGAAATTCGTAGAAGATATTTGTATATGCAAAGGAAAAAGCGCTGGTTGTTTACACACCTCCGAAGAAAATGCTAAGTGTATCCGAACTGCTTTCGAATGTAACCGTTGAAAACTCACAAGCAAAGGAAGAAAAGAGCTTTGAATTACGCAACAACGATGCGAGTCACCTCGTCATAAATGGATTTATAGATGGTACAAGAAATTCGTAGAAGATATTGGTATATGCAAAGGAAAAAGCACTGGTTGTTTACGCATCGCCGCAGAAAATGCATGCTAAGTGTATCCGAACTGCTTTCGAATGTAAGCAGTAGAAAATCAGCTAGTAGAGGAAGAAAAGAGCTTGTAATTTCGTAACCAAAGGTATGGGTTTACTTGAAACCTATTCCTGATATTCTTCAAGATGTTCAAGATCGAAGTTTTGTACAATATTTTTTATTTCTCCATTTGTATTGTTTTGTTTGTGTGCCAATATCTTTCTCCTTAAAACTTTTTTTCCACAGTTTATTGAGAAATTTTTAGGGTATTTTCTTTTATTATTGTTATTATTGAAAACTAGCATATTTATCATAGTATTACACATGGAAACATAACTTTATAGAGAAAAATATTTATAAAAATAAAAGGTTTTTTGAAATCTGGAACTTATTTCTGGCATATCAGGTTTGTTTTTTTACGATATCATTTGAAGCAAAAGTGATAAAACCCAATATCGCAGTCTGAGCTATATTATCTTTCAATTTTTTTTATTTAAATATATCTAACTCTTTCAAGCATGGTGGTTTATTTCCTGAACCACTTACATTAAAGTATTTAATGTATGGTGACTCATCTTGTAAACCCCTTAATGAAGAAAGTACATACTTAAAAAATGAAATGTATATATAAACTAAATGATATAAAATAATTTTTGAATATACTTTATTAATTAAGTGATATAAAAATTTAACTATCGGGAATTAAATACTTTATTGTAAGAGATTCAGGAAATAAACCACCATATTTGAAAGAGTTAAAATAGAGCATGCAACTCGGTCTTTAATATATGAGTTTTATTCTTGTATAGCAAAACTATGAATTTTCAAGCATTTTTACGCGCATGGGAGAACACGATTATACCCACTTTTTAAAATACAGATTATTTTCGTAGATGAGTCAAAAGAAAAGAAATGTTATACAAAGCACGAATAATAACTTTCAACAATTCATTCATGTGATATTAATCTTAAAATGTAATGGAAGATTTATTGAGTATATGCCACTAGTAGCCATTACACAATAGCAATATGGCAGTATTCTTTCATTTATGTTAATAAGTACTCATAAAATCTGATGGAAAAGTATTGTCTTAATGCACCAATACAAAAGGAAGGAAGTACATGTAAGTATTATTTGAGTCGATTTTCGATTTATTTTTTTCAGTAATAAAGATTAAGGATTCTAAAATCTGTAAAGAACTAATAAAAATTGATAAGTAAGATTTATTTTGGAAACATTTCGTTTGCTTCCTTATGCCTTTAATACATGTTTTTTTTAATATACTTTTTGCATTCGTCCAAAGAACTTATAATGAAGTCATCAATAAATAAGTTCTACTTATATAATTTGAAAAATACCTAATCTGTATCAGGTGAATAAAATTGTGAAGTGGTAAGAGCTGACCGATACCCAGTCAAATGCATATTTATGAATGTTTGCGAACATTTAATCATTAAAGAATTACTTACTATCTTCAACCAAAAAATTAAAAAAAGACAAAAAAATATATATGTTTCTTTGTTATTTGATTTCAATTCTAATTAATATTTTATCCATTTTAAGCTTATACCCAAGATTAAATATAATAATGGTTTTTTCCAAGTATAATATAAATAGTTTAAATGTAATAATTGGGGGATTAGCTTAGTAGAATTTTTTGTAAGCCATATAAAATAATGAGTAGTTCGTGAAGGTCAAGCCTAATAAATGGCAATACATTTCACTTTTGAATTTCTTGTCAAACTTTACTTATAATAAAACTAAAAACCATTTTTAGCAGGAAGTCTTATCAATAGTTACTATTTCAAGTAATATGGTATCCTTTCCTTATTTAAAATTACTTTTATTTCTATTGAAGCCTATTTTGAAATCCAGAAGATATTATTCCGCAATAAAATCTTTTAAGAATGCAAAAGTAAACTGTGACTTCTCATTTTCGAAAGATTTTATATTTCTCCAACATGAAAATTCCTGGAATTAAAGACCTTAACTCACATTTAAAAGCTTAACGGTTTCAATTGCGATAATTATTAAATTACTTAATATGCTATTAATATGCTGTTATATACAAATAAAATCTTTTTATCTTTTCTGAACATTTGAAAACAGAAAAATGCCTGTATATAAAACTTTTCGAATACATAAAATGAAACAAAAGTAAGAATTGAAATACATTCAAGCACATAAAATATTCAATTTAAAATTAATATGATGACTCTAGCAAGAAAATATTGAGCATTTAAAAAACATAACTAATTTCTTTCGGCTTAAAATCGTACAAAATATTTTTAAAATGAGCTTTTCATCGCCTTTGTGGAAATTTTTAGCACAGATGAATCTATTTAATAAATTCCAAAAGAAAGGTGCCAGTATCTGAAAACGCATAATAAATAATTTATTTAACTGTTAAGCATTCAGTGAAAGATCTTCCAAAAAGCAAATAAAATTTTTACCCGTATAATTTATTGATTAATATTTCCTTACAATTTTAATCGAATGTAAAGAATACATTTCATATTCTACTATAGAAATATTAAATATTTTGATATCTCTTTATTCTAGCGTTTTACGTTTACTATCTTGAATTCTAGGATGATTTTCATTCCATTCTTTTTACGTCTCTATGTGCATTCAAATGTATTTCCTTTTTCATATTACACGCATGGAACTTTTTAAATCAGACTAAGATTTCAACTTTACGTAAGAAAAGGCTATTAATTAATAGACAATTCACATTCCCATAGTGAAATATTGATAGTAGTATATGTTTTTAATTTAACATTTTTAATTAATCATAGATATTTACCATCCTTGTAATCTCAAAAAGAATTTCGATCATCCCTGCGTCCTATATCACCAAACATTTGAATTTCCACCTGATCCAAATAAAAAACTCACCTTTAATTCTAACCAAAGACCGAAATCTAGAACTTGATTAGGCTGCAGTTCAACATATACAGGAACACAAATATATCAGTTAAACCGGAAGTGTTTCATATTTTATATTGATTCTTGTTAAAAAAGCTGTAAAATGCAGGGAAATAGAAATGACAATTTAAAAATTGCAGAATTATTCTGTTGATATTTGAAAATTTTTTGTTAAAAAAAATTTCCAAGGCTCTGTGTGCAGTTTGAAATAATTTTCATAAGTTAAATACAAATATTTAATTATCTTCTAGACGCTTTATAGCCGGAAATATCAAAATTTACTTGCCTGACTCAAATTTGAAACTTTTAAATCAGAAATTTCAGACAGCATTATTATCTCATTCTGTTCACCATTATTATTTCTAAACATTTATTTTGATAAAAAACATTAACCAAATTAAAGAAGCAGAACATTTATTATAAGATTTCATATTGTATGCTACATAAATTATGCTTTTCTAAAACCTTTGGCCCAAGTCTCAGCAACAATTGAAAAATAATTTTAATATTTTATCATTTTCTCGTCTCTATCTAATACGAAAAATCAAAATTTGTTTGCCTAACTTGAACACCGAGCGTTTATTTATCGCTATCTACAGATTATGTGCGTGATGAAGTATAAAGTAGCTATCTACATATTATATCAATTCACGAATTTTGATCAATAATCTATCCAAAATGAAAAAGAACAACGTTTAATAAAAAATTTCGTATTTTATGTTGGATAAATCACCTTTGCAAAAGAAATATATTTAATGTGACGAACAAGGAAGACTTGGGAATAGCTAATTATTGCATTGCTCGATTGATAATCAAAAAGCATACGAAGCCATCATTTAAACATCTTCATTGCAGGATAGAAATCACTTCCTGAGTGTCGATAGATTCTGTGCTGCTGTCGGTAGATCTCTGCTACAGGGGTGTGAATTTAATCGCAACACATTATCTTTGCTTGAGGCCCAATATGGCAAAAAAAATGGTACTCTCTCATCTAAAAATTTCCTCTACTCACAATATCCTCCAATAAAGTTGGAAGATAAATCATACTGAATCCAAGTATGCCATGACCCTTCCATAATTGGTAATCCAGTCCAGCCGCATGATTCTGTTAGAAAGTGAAAGCATGGGGAAATATATAGACGGAAGCCCGAAAGCAATGAGTATAGAAACGTCCAGCGGCACCACGTAGAAATTGATATCAGTTGCTCAATTCCCATTGAGATGTAGCGAAATCAGATATTTCCCCATCCCACATTGTGCTGTCCATCCATGCTTAGGAGGAAAAGTGGATTTGTTTAGCCGTGGGAGAAAAAGTGAGAAAATTCGAGCACAACCAGTATCTGGAAGAAATCGTGCTAAATACGGAAGGGGGTTTCAGCATCCAGCTTAGATGGACGAGGTCAGATGCCTCCAGCTGTAACTACTTTTATCCGAGCTTTATTATCAGGTCAGTGTCCAGGCTAAAGTCTCTAGCACTAGGTAAGCTTTACTACTTGATGAATGACGATTAGTCTATTTTGAGGGACACTTTGGCACGTTTTTGTGTATGTCACAAGATCAAATTAGAATTCGCACTTGGCTCAGAGGAAATTAAAGGGTTACTGGAAATAGAAGTAAACATTAAATGTCTTTAATAATGGTGGTTCTAACATAACTCAACAATAACTAGCACAATTGGCTTTCCATAATGGATAAATGTAGTAACTTATATGGGCTCGAATTACAATATCCGACTTCCTATAAAAAATACTAACGTTATAAAAATGATAAATAGAATCATAAATGAGATAATTTTTAAGAAAGTTATTGTTTATAGAGAAATTAACTGCACAAAGGTTTTTAAGGCTTAGAAAGTATGAAAGAATTTTTTTTACAAAATATCTTAAAGGTTCAGGTTACTCTTCCTTTCCTTATAAAATCAAAGTTACAACTGTCGATGAATCAAAGTGAACAAATTATACGCGATTCTCAATTGTTGATTGTATTACTAGACAAATATTTGCATATGACGGTTTTTCGGTTCTGAATAAACTTGTGTTTCGGAAATCAATGTTTCCTTTTAAATTTGTGATTATCCACACTTAAAAATAAACATATCTATGCAAATTTTGCAGATGGCATGAAATTTTGTGAGCAAACATATATGTAACGGAAATTTTTTTCATTGATAATTTTTATTTATGGGAGACTTATAAAAATATTTGATTTTTTAAAACTTTTTGCTATTAACCTCCACGGAAGTTAAAATGTTTTTACATATTTCCCTTATTTAATGTAACTTTGTATTTGGAAGTATATGCCTAAGTGCAATATTTGGAAAAATAAAAGCTTGTTCTACTTTTGGGGGACACTCTGCATTACCTTGAAATTCTGAAATTAGAGAATATCGATAGTCTCGATGCATATCAAACACATCGATAAAAGATTGAATATTTGATTATATACTTATGCATTCTAACCATAACCAGTGTACGTCAGGGAACACAGATAAGTTCTAGTGAAAGGAGAAACAATAATCCGAGAAGAAAGGGTCAGAAAGATGAACATATCAGTTTAAATTGTTGCAATAAATAAGATTGTATACCGTTAATCATATAATTTTTGTGTACGTTTACAATCAATATTATTCGCTTTTCTCATTTAGAGTACACTGCTCGTTTTAAGTCCAACAGTTTATTTACATCTGCTGTTATTTAAGCTTTCTTCTCTTTTGATATACATCATAATATGTTTTAATAATAAAGTATGATGTAAAAAGTTGAATTTTTGTTTTAACTTAAGTATACTTGAGGCAACACGACCTACCCGAAGTCACAAACTGAATATCCAATTACCGTGACAGCGATAGGCTGAAACTGTGGTTGAATCCTGATGGAAATTACCTGCCGCAGTACAATCTTCCCATAAGAGGTATGCTCCGTCATCGGCAGGAGGTGACTACTACCACGACGCCACGTCTCATCTTAGAGAGTAAGTTGCTTATAATGTTTGGGTTGGATGTGAGAGAAAAGGGAAGATAAAATTTTTTTAACCAACATACATTCTTATCCCAATTTTTGAGGTGCACTTCACCCATGCCTTATCGTAACATAAATAGTTTTATTCAATATTCACTATTAGTGCATTTTGAATGTTGACATTTGCAGCTGTAAATAAGAAATAATAATATTTATCAAATATTTTGGATACAACAATATGCGACAACGACAATACTGACACTCGCAGTAGAATATTGAACGTTTGCCAGATAAAGGTCTTATACTGTAACATATGCAGGTTCGCACATGAAAAATAAAAGGCGCAATATAAGGTTTATTAAATGTCGTGAAATATAAAAATGCATTATTTAATTTAATGTAAACATATCGAGTTTTATTGGGATGTGTATCATGAGAAATTTTAGAAAAAAAAAATAATTCAGCATTGAACTGACTTATTTATCTGCATTGCAGAAACAAAGAAATTAACGTTCCCGCAATAAATCAGAAACAAGAGCTAGGGGAAATAGCGCAGATAGCAAATGATCTACAAAATGTTAAATGAACTTACACTGTTTATTGAAAACAAATATTGTATGCAATTAAAGGTGAAACAATCCCTAATGTAATATATTTTTTAGCTTGCTGCATGGTTCCGATGGAGGATCCTTACCTGATATGTCCGCTGATTCTTATTACATTTGAACAGACATTGATCCTTCTAGAAAAGAG
Organism: Argiope bruennichi; assembly: GCF_947563725.1. NCBI lineage: Eukaryota > Metazoa > Arthropoda > Arachnida > Araneae > Araneidae > Argiope > Argiope bruennichi. The sequence goes on from NC_079162.1 coordinate 56,966,770, forward strand.
ATAACTAGATGAAAGCTGCCCATCAATAAATAGGAGATGACAAAATCTAGAAAAGCTAAAAGACAATCATAGAAATCAAATTAAAAAATAAATTTAACGAAAGAAAGTTTCTGAAAACACATTTTTATAAGTGTAATGTATTTTAAAACGTAATTATTTTCTAATTTTTAATCTTGAAATCTATCGTTTCTGAACTCGCTGCCAGATGATGCCAATTGTAAGAAACAATACTTTCATTTAATTATTTACTGATAATTAAGTTCTAAAAATATAAAAATACTTAATTATGACATAAAATTTACATTGTGTACATAATTTCAAAAATTCTAGCACATCCAAAAGTGAGTGAAAAATCGATAATAAAATTTCATCTTTACAAACATTAACGAAATCATTCTGAATAACAGTGTTTAATTAGATCAAACGTTAACCATATATATTCAATTCTCAACTAGATATGTGAGACATGGTTGCAGTACATTAGACAGCAGGAGGAAGTCGAGACAGTTGATATCATCTCCTTGTGTAAGTGTAGGAAACTTGCGTCAAGGAACAGGACAAAGAAGAAGAGCAGATATTTATCGAAAAATTTCTGAGAAACTAAAAATTGTCAGTTTTTCTTATTTTATTTTAGGCTTCATTAATGTAATTATTTATCAAAGAGTGCAATGCTAAATTATTATTTAAGATCCAAGCTTCTGTTTCACGCTAATATTTTGTTTATTTCAAAAGTGTATATATTCACACTGTACAGCATACATGATTTTCAATTTTCTGGTCTTAAATTTGACTTGATGAAAATTATTTTCAAATGACTCCAGTGTTTTTTATTCTTGAAATCCTATTTTATAACAAGCATTTATGATATATTAGTTTGTATTAAAAGGTCAGAAAATGTAAATAAAAACAAATTTTGATTCAAAATATGTGTTTTTAATATTATGAATGGAGAAAAATGAGAATATTCATAGAATTTTGGCCTATCTTATCTGACTTTTTGTTATCTTTTACCATATTAGACCGGATAGCTGGCAATTATCTGTATGAAAAAAATGGAAAGTAATTCTAACAGATACATTTGTAAATTTTTGGTGTGCTACAAAATTGATTTCTTGTCTCCGCAATTCTGAACATTCTTTTATTTTAATTTAAATATCTGATAACGTTAGGAGACGCAATTAAGATTCCTATATTATTGTTATTACATTAATATATTATTGTAATACTGTATCGAAATGCGTATGCAAAACTCACACATACCAAAGCGTACGAAATTTTGAGATAATACCTGACACACTAAAAACACATGGTGCTTTGGAACAAAATAAGGCAAACACATTTAAAAAGTGACGCTTTGAAACCAGATATCTCCTACCTATGTAAGTGTTTTGCATCAATAAATGTTTTGGCAAATTTGACATACGACTTTTTGAAATAACAGTAATAATATATTATTGGTTGGCGCAACAGATGAGTCATTTGCTTTATAATTACCACTTTTAGAGAAAGATTATTAAGGTATATATTAAATTCTAACCTGTAAAAGCGCTTTGCTATAATAAACTTTTTGACAAACTTAAAATACAACATTTTGATATAACGGTAAAAATCTATAATTAGTTGACATGACAACATCAGACGATTAATTTACTTTCTAATTATTAATCTTTCAGAAGGATTTTTAAATGTGGATTAAGTTGTATCTCATAGTTTTTCAGTAGCTGATAACAAGTGTCACATGTTATTAAAATTATGCATTAGCATGATGTTTGACAGCAATTACCAATTTTCTCTTGTGATACTTAATCCGGATGAAGACGCAGAAAATTATGTTTTTCCTTTGCTAGGTGTTATGTAACAATAAAGGAATCATCTATCTTTCCTGAAAGCTTTCAATAAAGCAATATGGTAGGATTCAAGTAGGTCGGAAAAGTGCCTCAATCTCACTGGACAATCAGTTGCTTTAGGGTGTTCGGAAGTTTCACTTTCTTATTTCCTCAATTCTTCCGCTCCCTTTGTGGCCTCGAAAGTTTCACTTTTCAATACTTCGTTGCTTCCTGATTCACAGCTCAGAGGGAATCATATCAACAAAGAACCAAAACAAAATATTTTCAACGAATCTATATTTGAACAGTTTTATTTAACATGACTTGTTTCATGTTTGTAAAGATGAAATTTCAAAAACAATTTTTCGGTATGATAATAATTTTAATATGATATTTATAATTTCCTATACTTATTGGGAACAAGAATAGCATGCTCAAATGCTAGAATGAGTCAAATAGGGAACAAGAATAGCATACTCAAATGCTAGAATGAGCCAAATAGAGTCCAAGTTTTCGTGGATTTCGATGTAAGACAAATAGTAATTGGTCGACGGCGAATGCTGTAGTTCATTATTATAGCTATGAATGATAAGAAATTTTAGAAATCAAGTTAAGAATATTTTATTAAAAATCTTATTGCATATTGCTATGTTTGATGGGCGTGAAAAATGCTCATTGTTGGATTCGAATTTGACCCTAAAATATAAATAAGTTTTGATTCCATACTTGTAGAGCCATCTTGTTGTAAGTTTGAGAATAAAAAATAATAATTCAAAAATTAATGGAAGATTGCAGAATTTTTCCCGATGAAATATTTGTAAGATAAGCTGAACAGGATTTAAGTATTAAAAAGCTCAAAACAATTAAAATAAAAAAAATCTATCAATTAGAAAACTAAATAAGTGTGCTTTTAAAAAATTGTTTATATATATTTTTTAATCAATAAGAAATTTGTCTGTCTCTCAGTTTGTATATATGAGTTTTGAAAATGGGGCAAGTCCATTTTTTTGTTATTGCGAGATATTTAAAGGTTTGCGTTTCAATAAATTTAAAAATATTGGTAAGTATTAATAGATATATTTTTGTATTTTGTGGTACCAGATAATGTAAGTTTGTAATCCAAAAGCTTTTACAATGCTGATTAAAAAAAAAGAGTTTTATTATAACTAAATGGACTTGCCTCACTTTCAAAATTAATGAATTATTGTAAACGTACATTTAATTGGGAAATATTTCAGTTGCATCAGCCTTTTTTGAATAATAAAAACAAAATACTATTCAAATTTTTATAAATATTTTATCATTTGATAAAAAGTGAAACAAATCAAAGAATATTTTTGTAGAAAATATAACATAACAAAAAAACCCAATTAAGTTTTATTAAGAATTTCAATGAAATTATACATTTTCAGTTTATACATAGGTATAATTGAAGCAGGATTTAACATTTTAAAATGTTCATGATGGACGGGAGGTATATATGGTAATAAATCCATAATATCCTTGTATTTTTCAGATGCAATAAATCTCCTTTTTTTCTTACATAAAAGATAATTTTATATTTCTGAAATTACTTGGAATTATTTACCTTTCCTCGCTGTGTTGACAAATCGATAATTTTAAATTCAAAATCTCGTTCTATCGAAGTTTTGTCGAGCATTTTGTATGGTGTATCCCTTGTAAATCTGATCCAGCATATAGTTAATCAATACACGGTTTCTCCATCGGTATTTTTCTTTCTTTTTAAAACAGATTTTTCCAGATGTTGGGTTGAAAATAAATTTCCATGTTTAATTTCATGTACTAAAAATTTACTATGCTTTCGACAATTTTGTATTACTTTATAGTAATCCTGGGAAATATGCAAGGAACTGGTTTCTGGATTGAATGGACTGAGTTACTGGATAGTTCCACTCCAAAATCACGATCGTTCGGTAGAAATGAATGTCCTGACAATAAAAAATTGTCATCAATGATATTTATTTCGTTCTCACTGAACTGAATAATCGGCGATGGAAATAAACCTTATTATCTAAACACAAAATTAAGATATATTTTTTATTATTTATAAAATATTGTGCAACTACCAATTTTCAATATCAAAAATAGATGAATAGAAACACCCTAGATTTCAGACATGATGTCAAACGGCCACATTTGCTTCACCATAGAGCAACCGGAGCCAAATTTTGCCGTAATATATTCTGTCAAATATAATTTCAATCTAAGATGGACTTGCACCACTTTCAAAATAAACAGATTTTCAATACTGTTGAGAGCTGAAACTACCATCTCCCAAATGCTAGAATGTAAATTTTTTTTACTATAAATTTTTTATTCATAAAAAGATTATAACAAGTTTTTTTAATCTATAATTGCCATTATCTCCATTTTTTTCAAAATTGGACTTACCCCACTTTTAAAATAAACGGCTATATCATGAAACACGAGAAAATGTAGGAGCTAATATTCCGTCAGCTCAGTTATTATCTTCAATTGAGTTAAATTAATAAACAAAAGTAATCGAGAATTTTTAAATGAACGATTATAATCGTTAATGAAACAATGAAAATTTGAAACTGTCTATTGTGATTTGGCACAAGATCTTTTATAACACAAATAGAAAAAAATATTTTTTGAATTATTTCTTGACTTAGAATCACACAAGATTTTTTTTAAAAAGCTTATTATTCCAAAGGCTGGATATTATTTTTTTATTATTAAAATTCAGTTATATTTCTTTCAATTTAAACTCTATTCAGTACTCAGATTATCGAGAAATATCGAAATGCATTTAAAATGTTTTAGTAAAAATTCGAAGCCTTTTTTTGATTCCAAAATTTTATTCTAAAGTGTTACAAAAATTCCGTCATTTCAGATAGTACAGGTTTTCTTTTAATATGAAATATTATTATTTCTTCCACATGACAATTCAAAATGCACTGAAATGTTAAATCTTGATCTTTTTTACATGCTTTAAAGCTCATATAAACATAAAAAGCTTTTTTATCACGTCTGGTGATGTGATACTGTCTCAGTTATCTTCCAATCTTTATTATCATAGTGCGTGGCATGACTTTTAAAATAGTACGCATTGCGTGTATGAACTGGTTCTGTAAACCTTTTTAAATGGAACAATGAATCATATTAAAATTGTTCTACGATGTCGTGAGCTAATTCTAAAGAACTACTCAGCGTTTTAATGATTTTATTATAAATAAAAGAAGCAAATTGAAAAACAAAAGTCTTTATTACCTTCAGTTCTACCGAGAATACTGAAATAAAATCGCACTTTTTTTCAGAACCACATAACTAAACCTAAAGTTTTTGAGCGATTTCAAGCCGCGATTAAAAATCATCCATCAATTATCTGCTTACTTTGTCATAGAATCGGCGAAAGACTTTAACTTCCTGTCTTCTGTGTGAGAATTAACATATTGAACAAAGAGTATTATTGGATATAGAGTGTTAGCAAGAAAGAAATTCAGTTTACCTTTGTTTGTATATGTGTCTCTTAACAGAAATGCGTGATACATGCAATTTATTCATTGTTCAACAATCCATTTTTTTCCACTTGCAAATGATTTGCTGTGTAATTTAGACGCGCCATCTGCTTCGAGATGTATTTATTCGGCGAGTGAAAAGCTATTGTTTTCACTTCCTATCAATTTATTCAATGGAATCAATTTTCGAGACATCCTAGTCATATGTCTAACATAAATAGGCTTGTGTATACTCTGTCTTGCGCTATAATGTAGCATTTCGCTTTTTTTTCCTTTCTGTAAAATGAATAATGGATTCCAAAATATAATCATGCGGTGAGTTTGGCATGTATCAAGTGAGCATAAATTGATTCCATCGAATTTTTATCTTTTATACTAAAATGATTATTTATTTAATCCACAAGATTAGAACCATTAACGAAATTAATTTTTAAAGAAAGCACTCTATTGGCTAGGACAAGCCACCTTGACTTTTATATTACAAAAGTACGAAGTGATGATCTTCGGTGAGAATGTGCTAAAACTGTTTTTTGCACATGTGATCTTTATTATCACTGGAGAATGCCAGTAGCTTATAAGCATGATGGTTGCCGAGAAATTGCTGATTTTCATGGTTAGGCTGTAGAAGCCACATGTTTGCAAAACCCATGTTGGGACATTTTTGCTCCACCTGCCAATGCATTACTTTATTTTACTTTCATGAAATTGATGATGAAAGTACTAAATATGAGGATAAAAGTAATAAATATGAGGATAAAAGTAATAAATATGAGGATGAAAGTACTAAATATAGAGAAAGAATTTAATATGATGAAGAAAGAAACATAAATAAAGATGCAAGCAGTTCAAAATGAAAATAAAAAATAGAGGCAAGCAATGGATTCTATTTGTCCTCATGTATCAACTGATGCAAACTACTCTAGCTCTGGAATACTTTTCAGATCTTACAGAGAAAGAAGATACATGACTTTACAAATAAACTAAAATTCGATTATAAACGCAATCAAGTTGTGAATAATGTGAATGTGATGTCACATGAAGCAGTTCCATTAAAGTACGAAAATTGGTATAATTTTCGATTTACATTCGTTTTGGAAAAAAGTTCTGAGACTAATGTTTATCTATAATCAAGTTTCATTGCTTTGTATAGACTAGAAATGCATATTCTTACGAATCGGTAACAGGTTTTTATTTTATTTTCAATTGCTCACTTTCCATGCAAAAAATAGATTGCTTAATAGAATACCTTCAGATCAAATGCTACTAATTATTCATTACTACTACTACGTTACTGTAATTGTAAATACGTCTGAAATTCAATGATTTCCATAATATTTATTGCATGTTTCTAATATTAAATCATGCCTCAATACATTGATCTAAGTATTTCAGTAAAATTTGCTGCTTCAAAATATGTTACAGAAAGATCGATACAGCTTATATACGGTATGACTCAAAACTACCTAATCACTTTATAATACTAATAACTTGTTTAGATCTCTTATTTCCCTTTCCTTTTTTTTTATGCCTTAGCCTGTGCAGGTACACTTTAGAAGGTTTGAAGTGGAAATTAGAAGCCTGAAGGGCATGACGTAGGATACATATATTTCTGCGTTTACAGTTTTATGATTAAGATAAAATTAATGACAATTAACAATGAAACTTGAAAGGCAGTATACTGTAGAGAACACTTCCTTTTACAGAGAAAAAAATAATTTAAAAATACGGCGTCATGATTTTTCTATGCTAATTAAGCGATAAAGATTTATATCTACAACATATTTAACTGACAGCATATTTATGAGCATGCGTAGAGGAGAACTATAAATAAAACGAGCGAAGTGGACAAGGGCTAATTAAATAAATTGGCTATTACAGAATAAACTAACTTCTTCGTGCAGCGCCTAACTGAAAACGAAAAATATATGCTGCTGTATTCATTAAAAATGCAAGTAGAATTTGAAATTACCATTATCTGCGGAATTAGAATTAGATGTTGATTACATAAATACATAGGAATGACCCGATGAAAAAGAATTTCTAAAAAAAGTTAAGGATTAAGGAAAGGTTAATTGTACGCAAATGATGACAAGATAATGAGCAAATTAATGTTTGTAATTATAATTAATGTTACTGCATTAAACATCCAAAGAAACATTTAATTGAAATTTGTGTTCTCTTAGAATAATGGTTACACTGTAAAAATTATTAAAATATATCAAAGAAATAATTAATGCAGATTTATTTTTGTTATTTTGGAAATTAAATAAACAAAATTTAACACAATCCAGAAATTCAGAAATTTTAAAAATAGAATAAATTTAAAAGACACATTTTTATTAAAAAAAAACACGTCCAAGAGCGAAATTGACATTTATATACTTAAAATAATTGGCAAATCCAAAAAACCATTCCTCTAAGCCCACTGGGAAAATTTTTATTTTATATGAAAGCTCATGATGCCTGTATATGTCATTAATGGTTATTTGACCCCCCCCCCCATCAACCTCCATTTTCGACCGCAATCTCAAAAGAACAATTTCATTGTTAATTTTTCAAGGGGAAAAACTCCGTCGTACTCTCCCACCTACAACAACTATAACCGATATCGCCAATTTTTATTTTATATGAGAGCTCACCTACCTCTAAATATGTTATCAAGTGTCACCTGTATCTCTCCAGTTCCGAGAAAAATATCAAAAACACGTCTTCAATGTGTAGGGGGGGGATCTTGAATAAAATTTTAACAGAGTCCCTAACATCAACAATTGGACCAATTTCGCCAATTTATTTCCACACTTTGCAAGCATAGTTAACAAATTAGAATGCTGGGGGAGAATAATTTGCTTATTATGATAAGTATCAAGGTTTATTGCGGAAAAATAATTTAAAATAGTACTTACTTTTGTTTAAGTGAGATGCATTTGATCAAAATTGACGGATATAACTAAAATAATATTATTAATATGCTGGGCTAACAGTTTTCTGTATAACCCCAGGTGACTAGTTTCTATTTCATGAAACTATACAACAAAAGTTGTATTTATTTTTTAGAAAAAATTTCTGTCAAAGAAGTAATGATTAAAAAAGATGGCAATATACTGAGTAATTTTGTTCATTAATTTATAAAGCATATATTGAAAACAAATAATTTAATAAGTTTTTCTCAAAACATCAGTTCACGAATTAGAGAAACTGAATATATAGAATTATGATGATTAAATTTTCTTTTAAGGACTGAAGAGAAAATTTAACAACACACTCTTTCAATGCAAAACTAAATGAATAATGTGTTATAATTAATACCCATCTTTTCTATCCAGAAAATATGGATATCAAAATATTTTTTCCTTTCTTTTTATTATATTAGTAAAAGAATAGACAGATTATTTGCTTTCAGAAGAAAGAAAAATTTTTATAGTCTTTTTTAGAAGATGAATGATGTGAAGGTATGCACAAAGACTCTAATAAATATAAACAATAAACTCTCAAATAAATATTTACTTACAATTTCTAAATTTCATACACGGTTTAAAAAATTTATTTGATCCGAATATCATAAGGATTTCGTTGATCCAAATAACATAAGGATTTCGTTGATCTGAAAATCATAAAGATTTAGCTGATACATACATTTTTGATAACTAAAAATCTCCATACTAAGTCGAGCTGCTTCTCTTTTTCGTATTCTAATCAAGCTTCCTCCCTCCCCTCCCAATGTTAATACCCACATTTGATAGATTCAGACATTCAGACATATTTTATGAGTGATATAAGTATGTGCAAAGTAACTTCTAACAGAAATATATATATATATATATATATATATATATATATATATATATATATATATATATATATATATATATCTGTTAGAAGTTACTTTGCACATACTTATATCACTCATATATATATATATATATAAATATATATATATATATATTTGTTAGAAGTTACTTTGCACATACTTATATCACTCATAAAATATGTATGAATGTCTGAATCTATCAAATGTGGGTATTAACATGAGAGAGTTAATTTTTTTTTTTCAAATAGATGATAATCAGTGGAATGTATTTCCGTGATGTTACTAACTGGCGTGGAAATTCCAAAAAGATGACTAAAGCAAAATATTAAACAATTAAACAATTTAAAATGGCTCAAAATTAGATTAGTTGATTGCTTATCAGATCAGAGTAGAGAATTTTTAAGTTACTGCAGGCTAGTTTACGAAAATACGTAATTTTTTATAATAGTAAGAAGATGAGAACAACGCCAGGCCCACGTTCCGTATTTCCATTCATACCAACACCAGGACGTTTGCCTCACAATTTATGATAATTTTAGAACGCTTCATTTCCAAATATGACTGATTGAAATGAATTTCGTACATACAATCTTCCGAATGTAAAACCGAAACGCCTACTCAAACCTTCTTTTTTTCGCGATTTTTGCAATTTTATGTGCATATTTGAAGAAATCCACCTGAATGAAGAGAAGTAATTTAACATTGTGTGATATATCGAAAAACATCTAGACTTCGAAAAAGAAGTGTCATAATAAAAAGATCTTTTTTTAGCTTAAAATCGTAAATGATCTCCATTCAGTATTTATTATATTTTTATTTACTTGTTTTATGTTTATTTTTTTACCTTTTGTTTGAGTAGAAAATTTATTATAATCTTTCGCGTTGAATAATGAGAAATAAATTCCTTTCATAAAGAAATAATGATACATACATGCGATTTTGTCACTTTTAGAAGGATAATGGAAACTTTACCTCCTAGCATAACACGTACACAAAGAGAAAGAATTGTCTACAATTTTGCAATTAATTTTCCCCCGTATTTAATACCGTTTTCGAGATAAAATGCTAACTCCATATTTTGCCACCAGGTAGCGTAGTGACTGATCTCACCGTAGTAACTTTAATATAACTAGACATCAAGTTTGTGGCAATTAAGATTCTGATGAATCTTCACTTTCTAGGCCTTACAAGTCAAAATGAAAAAAAATTAAAATATATTTGTCTCTTTGTGAATACGTAAACTCGAAAATAGAACACGCTAGGCGAATGAAATTCAGCATGTGGTTTTTTCATCAAAATTGTAGATTACTGTCCAATTTTGCGTAAAGTCTATCTGACCATCAGCTTGCTTAAAAAAGCATAGAGCTAAGTATATGCGGTTAGCCACCAGTGTTTAAAACCGGTATCAAATTTTGGACCAAATTGTCGACTAGTCATTGATCGTCCACTAATTTGTTATTTCGAGGGCATTCAACACTATAATTGAAAACATAATAAGATGGATGATCGAATGTTTGTATGTGATTTCTACATTACATAGATCTGTTTCAAAATTTCAGAAAAAAAATTCGATAAAGATTGTCTGTTCGTTTTTATATCTATTATTTACTTGATAATTCAAAAGTATAACTAGCCAGTAAATGCTATGCTATCTATATGTGGAGCTAATATCAAAACGTAGATTTGTATTAAATATTTAACGAAATCGTTCAACGAGTGAAGATCCAAAATTTATCTTTACTTGACGATGAAACTAAGCACAAAACGCATTTTATTGTGGAAAATATACGAAATAATAGACAGGATAGTATGGCTGCTAGTTATTTATCTTTTTAAATGAGGAAAAATACTTATGACAAATCCTCTTTCAATGCTTTTCATTCCATGTTTTTAAAACTAACGCTGAAAGTTTTTTTTCAGCATTTTCGGCATCGCATCTTTAAAATAGTTCAAAATATAAATAGTTCTCGAAAAATTCAAAAAATTCTAAATAAAAATTAACCCAAATAGTTGTTTTCTTTCAAAACTTACGTACTAGAAAAACAATTAACATAATCGGATTGCTTTTTTTTAATTCAAAGAACAGTTGCTTTCTCATGAAGTATTCGAAACAAAACATAAACACCACAAAATGGTAAACAAACTTTAAATTGGGTTTATTTTTTGATGGCATGACTTCCTGATTCTTTTTCTTTCACAGCTTCTCCAATGATTATTTTTTACTAATTCTCTAGTTTCATTATACGTTTTTTGTACATGAAATTTTGATGTAACAGCTGGAATCACTATTGACATATGGCATTTTGTGGCAACAAATAACAATCGCATGTCACATCTAACAATTCGAGAGCATATGTAGTTAAGCAATACGACTGCTTTGCACCAATAAAAGTTTTGTTTTAATATTCGATATTTTTATATAATCATTGCGATATAATTACTTCCGTTTGCATTCGCTTTGTGATATTAAAATTCAGGCAATGTTCTTAACATTTTTTAAAGTTTTAATTTTAAAGTTTTTTAAAGTAAATAATTATAGATCGATGGAAATAACTCAGAAAATTAATTACACGATTTAACTGAAATCGGTATTGATACAGGAACACAACGGATTGTTGAATTTCAACTAAACTTCGCATATCTATTTTTTAGGTCAAGTGAAAGGATACCATCAAGTTTTCAAACTGCAAAACTTAATTAAGTATTCAGTTATCTGAAATATCTGAATTATCTGAAATATCTGAATTATCTAAATTATCTGAAATATTGCTGCTTTTCTGTAATAACGTTAGAGTAAATTATTTGACAAGAAATATTTTAATACAATCTTAAAATGCAAAATATTATCTTTTCAGTGATACCAAATTTTTTCTGTGAAATTTTTTCTTAAAATCTTTATTAATTTAAAATTTAACATAGGTGGTTTTAAAATAAAGTAATTGAAAAACTTTGAATTATTCTGTCACTGCTTTTTGAAATTTCTGTTTCATATATTTTTGAATCTTTTTATCGATTTTAAATAGTTATTTAATGGTACCTAAAAGATCCATAAGAAAGAAATAATATACCCTTCTTCAAACAATTACAAGAGACCAAAACTCAAAGGCAGTCAGTCATGTGACAGTCAGTCAAAAGTAGTCAATAATAAAAGGATTGTATATATTATAATAATTTATGCAAAAGTAGTCTTTGTATTGAAAATATTATGTTTGAAAATTTTTAAATTTCGAGTAACACAGGTTATATCAAGTAGTATATTAAAAAAATACCAAAATAATTTACTGTACTATGTTGATTTAAAAACAAGTTAAAATTTCTTTTTATTCAGTGAGATCAGTTTTATTCAATTTAAAGCAATCCACGAATTTTAAGATTTAATATTAAAAACTTATATTTATAAAATTTTAAAAGAAAATTATTTTTCAAGAAAATCTTTTCATATCCGAACATAATATTGCTTTATTTGAAAATTAAATTATATTCTTAGAAAAATGTATGACATTAATCGGATAATATTCTAATTATACTAATCGGATAATAAGGTTTCTCAGGCAAATAGGCAATATCATGTATGAATAACCCATAGGGGTTTTTCATATAAATATGGTATCTTTTCTCAAACGCTCTGCTAAAGTATGATATGGACGTCGGGAAGTGGCTCATATATTATCCCGATCATCCTTTGAAAACATAATGAGCAACATTCAAATGGTTCTCTCGCAGTTTCAAAATGTTTTGAAATTCTCATTATTTTAAGAAATGCTTCGAAGTTACAATATTCTTCCTCATACAATATGTTCAGTGGATTGAAAATTGAAATAGGAGCGAAGCGTTTGTTGCCTGTCATGTGAGAACGAAATGAACCATTGAATAAGGCTCAGTGTATTATAGTAAAAAGTTGTTTATTTTATTTACCCCTTAACTGTGGAGCCCGAACTGTGTCATGCATCGAATAACTATCTTTCTCAACTAAGCAGTAAAATCAAATCATCCATAGCCGCTATAATTCGACTTAAAAATTATGTAGAATCCATAAACATCGCAAGTGTTTCATAAACAACGTTATTTAAATAGAAAGGAGAGAAAATTACTCATTTAAGGGGTTAAAATTTCAAAATCTGAAAGAGGGTTGCTGCTTTTATATTTCATAAATTTTTAAGCATGTGAAGATAAGTTTCTGCGTCGTTATATAAATACCAAACACTTTAACGTTTAACGTTCGAAAAATAAATAAAACACTTTTATTTGTATCATGAAAAACAGAATTTTTTTATATTAAGTATTTTCTACTTTTTGATCTTAATACCTACTGTTTCTCAAACATTAACAATAAGAGTCACAAGTACGAAATTAAAATTTAATTTAACTAATGATTGGCTGATAATTAAATTAAAAAACCTTAAAATAGTATATTATCAAACAGATAAAACACTATTAAAAAATTCTACATAAAATGCACAAATGTACAAAATTTCAAAGCTCTAAAATATTAAGGAGTCAGTGAAAAATCGATTAAAAAATTGCATCTTCACAAAGATGAAGCTAGTAAAACTAAATAAAAGTAAATAAAAAGCTCTGCCATTGTGCAAATTCCATTCAATTTGATGCTATACGTATAAAAGAAAAAGATTCCGCTATTATAAAAGTACCAAAAAGTTGAATGATTAGCAAATGAGAGAAAAAAATCCCCATTGAACAAATACTAAAAAATGTAACATGATCGTAGGTATTCATGGTGGTTCTCTCTTCCGGAAGTTAAACTTAAATCAAAAATGCAGCCCTACATCAGTAAAATGAGTCGTTAAACACGTGTGCCTAAAAAGGTAACCTTAATACCTCCTTACGCCTTAATGTACATTCCATGCGTCACAGTTCCAGTTTAATTTCAGACGATGCGCATACATTGTTAATTTTGCTGCTCTTTTAAACATTCATTCAATTAACATTCAGGGCGAAAGAAAAATAACGAGTTTATGAGACAGGAAATGAAATTCGACACGGAAATATTTCCCACTTTGTGTCGATTAGCAATTCATTGCAAAGTTCATAAAATCAAAGTTGAAAGCAATTTTTGCCAAGATCACCGGAAGGAAAGAAAAAGATCTACAGGTCGTCACCTTTCATTTGATGCAATCCATTTCAAAAATTATTTTATTTATTACGAAGTTTATAACACCTATCTTGGGTGATTTTTTTTGTTGTTGTTGTTGCAATCAACTTTTGGCAGATTAATGAATATCTACCTAAAGGGACAAAAAAGAAGGAAAAAAAAAAAAAAAGAGGAAGGAGAAAGAAAAAAAATCTTCAGGTCACCGCCTTTCATTTGATGCCATCCATTTCAAAAGGATTCTTTTCATTCTTTTACTTATTTTATCTTTAAAAAGACTCCCAGATGAATAAACATGACAATTAGAGAGCAAATCTTATTTAAGTTTACGCCTCCAGAACACGTTTATCCATAATGTTTTCTTCGAATTCCAGACATTTTCTTCAACATAACTTAGAATTCATTTTATCATTTCAAAATAAATAAAAATCTTTTTTTTTTTTTTTTTTTGTAGAGATAATACCAAAAAGTAGGTCTGTGAAATGGTATATGAATCTATATTTCTCAGTCTGATTAAAGGATCAACTAAATGGATAATGAAGAATTCACATAATCGGAAAAAAAACAATAGGGAAAAAACAAAGGATGACAGTCAACTAGTAAAACTAACGACACAAAATTTCATACTAAATCGCATAATTAGAAGTGACCATTAATTAAAGAACAATAGAAAGGGTGCTCTATATTTGGTTAAAGCGAAAAAGGAAGAGGGAAAAGGTGACCAGAACACGGAAATCAGCTTTTGTTAGAGCCTAAGTTCAACGGCCCATTAGAAACGTAATATAGAGAAAGGCAATTATTTATTTCGGCGAAAGGGATAGTTTATGCTATAAAAGATTGTAGATGCGAAAAAGGGTAATTGGTAATATTATTACTCGTGAGAAAGTCGAGGAAGTGAGATTGAATATCGCAACTAGTTATCAACTGCTCGAATGTGATTGTTAGCGTAAACAGGAGCAGATGCAAGTTCAGTTACATAGTTGTATTTAAATAAGCTCAAGTTTCTGAATAATGTTTTTTTTTGTTTGTTTGTTTTTCTCCACCGGAAACTATCGTCTGACTAAAACAATAAATGTAGAGTAAGCTACTTTACAGAACGAAATGTTTGTTATTTTAAAATATTAGATAATCTATTTCAGATGCCTTTTGTTGATAATTTTTATGATTCATATTTTCCAAAATCTTCGATAGATTTAGAAAATCCCCTGGGGTGTTATTTAAATAAACAGTATTTTTGTTTATCTTCTTTAAAAGTGATGCTGTAGAAATGATTCATTCTAATATTTTTAATTCGAAATTTTCACCGGTTCCTTCAGTTTCCTACTAACAAAATGTTAATATATTGTCAATAATAAGAGTCTATTTTAGTCAATTTTATGTCAAAACAAGAAATAAGTTTTAATTCTGAATAGTTCTCATTAGTTAAACGCATCAGTGCCTTGAACCTTCAGTGACCTTAAGCAAATAACATTATGATACTAAATAACTAGAGGATATTGCGGTTCAGCAAAGCATTGATTTAAAAAAGAAACTGAAGAAAAGGCCCACCTCTTATGAATTTTGAACAGATCAAATGTTAACTGTGTTTTTTATTATTGAAAATTTATTGTAAAATTTTAAAATATTCCTTCATTACTTTAATCCTTAAAATAACCCATTGTGTATTCATTAATTATGCATTATTGATAAATTTTAATAATGAGACTTTACTGTCATTTTTAGTTTTAAAATTGACATTTTCTTTTTCTGAAGTTATTTTTATGCCCAATTTTTCTAAATTCGAATTTTCAGAATATTGATTTTTTTTATTTTGGTCGTCAGTTCCACTGCATTCAGATGTCAAAATTTCTTATGATAATCTTAACTTTCTATAAATCTTCAAAAATAAGAATCAAACATATACTTACAAGAATTTTAAAAAAATAGACTCCATCCATCAGATATCATAGTCAGAAATACAATTACGCATACCATCTAACATTTAAATATAAGTTTTCTTAACCTATGTTGGACGTGGCATCTTTTTATACTTTCTCTTTCACAACGTGCAATGGATTTCAAATGTGGAATGCGCATGTGTATCCTATAAGTACTAATGAACATCCTATCAACGAATGCCCTGCTTCAAAAGATAACATGGTATCAAATTTTGTTCCTGCACAAAATATTGTAGCGTTAATAAAAATAATTTTAAAATAGATGCGTCACTTCACAATCATACTCGTGAGATGCAATAAAATCCCTGATGATTTAATAAATAGTTTTTGCCATTTCAGTTTTATACTTATGTTACAGTAAACTTCGGTTTTCGCGTCTGCCCCCCCCCAACACACACACACTTCCTCTCCATCGTCAGGTGTACATATGGCTGGAAAAAAAATAAGAAAATATTTATGGGAAATAAATATGGTTGTTTCCTTTTAGCATATTACGTCGTCGATTACTATTGTTACTGATAAAAATAACAATATAAAGAACCATTAAAGCTTACTCCGCTCGACTTCCTCATATGTTTAAATAATATAGCGTTATCTTTTGTATTCAGAGTACCGCAAAACCTCGAAGGTAACACAAATTTCGCAAACCAAAGCATTTCTTCCCTCTCCTCATATCGATTTCAGCACATACGAACGCAGTACATATTTTGTGTTTCATAGTATATTGAAGAAAACCGAAAACACATTTTGAATACTTTATTTTCTACGATCTTGGTTACAAGACTGCGTACGAAATTTAAATTATATAAGACATTATGTTTTTGATTTATCGTATACACGTATGCACAGACCAACAAACGATCACCCAGCTGACAAATTTGATCCAGAGAGCTATAGATCTATTATTCTAACGATATATGCATAGCTGTGATTGTAACTGTATATATATAATTGTGTTAAAAATTTTATTCATTTAGATCTTCGCGCTTTTTAAATTACCTTGTACACACGCATACAAATGGAACCACAAACAGGCGTCCTCTCTAAAGAGTTTCGTTCAAAATTTGACCAAAAGCGAAAAATGTATTATAAATTTCATCCACCTAGCTCCAGGTGTTTTTGAGCTATCATGTTTTTCGGATTGAGGGAGATCTAAAACGCATAGATTTATATGCATCTGCATGTTCAATTTTTCTCAACACTTTCACTTTTTATACATACATAGCAAAAGCATCTGGTATAGTTGATGTTTCGAAGGGGGGGGGGGAGGAGTTTATCGATCTTCTGTTACTCGTTGCTTCATCGACGGGATTCTCCCAACTAAAAGAAATCAGCTGCTGGGATAGATAGACTGACACATTTCGCTTAAGGTCCCTTTTTACTTGCTCGTATACGTAGTATAGAGAAAGTATTGCAATTATCAAAAAATTCAAACTCGAGATTTTGATGAATCTCCTCTTTTTAGACCACCGTGAGTTCAAAAAACATATTTTTGGAAAATGTCCGTCTGTCTATCGGTGATAAAGGTAACTCAGAAAAGTTCTGAGCTAAACTGTCGAAATTTGATACGCGATTTTTATACTAAATGTGTATATTTCTGTCAAATGTTGTGCAAAATCCATTCAGGGTAAGTCTATCTGTCCGGCTGCCCGAATATAATTTAACGTGATAACTACAAGAGAGCTTCACAGATAAAATTCGCTGCACATATTTAACGTCTATAGTGTAGAAACCCGCCAAATTTCTAGCCAAATTCAACAAAAATCCAAAAATACGACAAATTAATCAAATTTGTTATGGGATTTGTGACTACAGTATAGTTTTGTGTCAAATTTTTGTTTCAATCGGTTAGTAAAAACGCTTCTAAAACACAAATTCGATTTTTGAATTCTATTAACCGCATTCCAGTGTTAAAATCGCCAAGAATCACTCTATAGATTCAGTAAAAATGATAAATTCATACCAAAGGTGAGTATTTTTTAACTATTGTACGCCAATACTATACAAGGCGATCTCTTTGATTACACTTTTAATACAGAATATGCGAGAAAGTTTTCAGGATACCACTCCCACTGGTTTAGCTGACATAATTTCTTGCATCATGCGCAGTGGAACCCAAAATTAAATCTCTACAACGCATTTGACATTCTGACGTAAGCATCAATTGTCTGCATTTCGTAAGGTTGAACTGTAAACTTTAAAACTAAATTAAGAACGCCTTTCGAGAAAAACCATCATGTCCAAGATGTTCTCTTTCTTATGATAGACATCTGAAAAATCAATCATAGAAACTGAACTGTAAACCACAAGACGTCAATCATCTTTAGACAATCGTTCTTTTCAAGTTCCATTAAAGAAAGTGTTATTTTTCCGAACATTGAACTCATCACCGAAGATGCAATAACAATTATTCGTAAATGTAAAAAATTCGGTGTTTTCTTTTTCAATCATAATCACTCGTCTGGCTTTATAATTACTGTGAAAGCAATTTAATAACAAATTACTTCCTCTTCCGCTTAAGAAAAAGGTTTTTGATTCAGCGATAAAAATATTTTTGATTCAGTCAGTGCTTAAACGACAGATGTAATAATTACGTAATTAGTTTATTTCATTAAACTAACAAATTTTTCAAAGATTGTTATGGTTTGAATTATTAAATCCTTTTTCATGGGCGTGCGAGAAATATTTTAACATTATTTCAGTTTCTTTACTTTTATATGATGCTAATTGCATTTGTTTTAGTCAGAAACGTGGGATATTAAAACTCTTCTTTTTTAATTAAAATCTTTCATTTAACTTATTTTATTTTGTAAAGAGAAAATTTTGCGATCTATTTTTCACTTACTATCTTATATAAAAGCTTAGGAATTCTGCACATTTGTGTATCCGCGATGGTGATACAATATTTTAATATTTTCAGATCATTATTATCAATTAAATTAAATTTTGATTTCGTACTTCTGGTGCCACCATGTAGTGAATTTCAGAATCAATTTATCTCAAGATAAAAAATTAGAAAATGATTAAAATAAAAAATATGATAGTAAAAGGGTGTTTTTAAGCATATTTAGAATTCTTTGGCATTTGGTATGAAAAATGATGTAAGACCAAATGCATTTAGATGTTATAAGATATTCTCTGCTACGTCTATTAGGTTCACGAGAATTCAGTCAATTAATTCATATGTATATAGAGGAGAGAGTGAATTTCTTCTAGTTAGAAGAATTCTATTCATGATCCATTGATTCATAGGAGATGAATCGGCTCATTATGCTGAGTAATATCCATGACATAAAGTTGTTTTTTTTTGATAATCTAAATTGTAGCAGTTATAATAACCACTTATGATAGCATTTTCGAAGTATAAGATATTTATATTACTGTACGCATTGTAAATAAAAATATTAAGATCATCATAAATAATCTATAACCACAAACTGACTACTCCGACTCCCCGGAAGATACAAGGAAAAATCTGAATGAACTGACCGCCGCAACAGCAACACTGGCGGGAACTGTGGTTGAATTCTGAAAGTCACCACCGGCCATGGTACAACCCTTCCCTTAGGAGTACGTCCCGTCATCGGGGGGTGGAACCAGACCCCCACCTTTTTGTGTATCCCCCCAGAGTGGCGAGAACCAACAACCAAGCCGTGAGCTTCTCATCCTCAATTACGAGATGCCCTCCGTCGGATTTATAAATAATACATAAGTAGAATATAATACATAATAATGATTCAATGATGTGTATTATCAAACAGCTTGGAATAACTTCATGACACCTGTGGAGATGTTAAGCAAAACATATGTAATCGTAAAATGGAAATGAAATTTGAAATATTAATATATTGCTAGAAATGTCACATCACAATCCCGAAATAATTAAATGAAGATTTCGACCTTCTGTAAGTTACACAAGGGATTCCAAAACTGAATTGGTGTAGTAATTAGATTTGTGCATTATGTGATCTTAAACTGACTCCATTTTCATTGCTTTATAGTTGATTAACGACATTTTCAAAACTCCTGATTTTATGAGTTCCAAAATTGCTCTGATTAATTATGGAGACTCAATTACCTAATTATAGTATTCAAAGTATTCTGATTGATTAAGGAGACTAAATTTTCTAATTATGGAATTAAAAATTTTTCTGATTAATTATAGTGACTGAATTCCCTAATTATGCTGTCCCAAATAATTGTGTTTAAATATGGAGACTGAATTCCTTAATCATGGACTTCAGAATTATTCAAAAAAAATCTAGACTTAAAGATGAAAACGGCACATCTCGTTTTTCAAATAAACGGAAATTAGATTGCCAAAATATGTGTCTCAGAAAGAATAATTGAAAAGTCATGGACATCTAAATTTAAAATTTTTCTGATGTTTATAATAATTAAAATAAAATATGTCCACACTAAACAATTAAAAGTAATTTATTATTGTAGTTGAAATTGTTTTTGCATTTCGGGGTGATGGATTATAACGATGTTTTTCTTTTCCGTTCTTTTTTTAAATATTTAGAGAGAACTTTATACATGGGAAAATTTAATACTATTATAATTGTATGTTTGAACTTTTTCGCCGTTTATTCCGACTTCCGCCAAGTGTTTAATCAATTTGGAAGATATACAAAAAGAATGGCAGCTGTCTCCTATCTGAAAATTCGATAGTTCATTATTATGAGCAAAAATAAATAAAGAATGCATGGGATATCTCCATCAAATAATAAGGCACTTTCTTTTAGTTTTAGAGATAAACTTTTCGTTGGGTTTCCTCGTAGTAATTAAAATTAGATTATATAATTTTTGGAGCTATACGAGGGCTTTTGGGGATCGGACTTCATAATTAATAATTTAGATAATTTTATTAGATGAATGTTCGCTTCTGAAGCTACACGAGATAATTTAGGAACTGACATAGAAATTTTAAGCAACAATTAATTTATTTTGGATTGATACTTGAGGTAGCGTTCTTGTTTTTAAATTATCACACCACTCCACTGAAAGGATATTTGAGCTACCTCTCACCGTGGACACATAACAGATTTTTCGTCAAATATAGCCGAAGGTCCAAATAAAGCAAACTTTCCCTATCATATGTGGACCTCCTCGGTATACCATTGCAACTGAGTAGCAAATTCTATGATGATAAATCCTTTTTTAATTCACTTTTACAGAGCCTAGATAAAAACTACTTTAATTCGCCAAAAAACATGAATACAGATTCCACTCTACGTGTTGATAGGAGCTAATATGAGAGGGGGTGTATCTTAAAAAACTCAAAAGAGAAAAGTATTTCAAGAGGGGCAATATATCTTATGATAATTATTCAAAAGAGAGCGGCAGATTAATGAAAATAAGAAGAGAAAAGATATTCAGCTTAATTTGCAGTTCCAATGTGGATAAATAAATTAATTCATCTTTTAAAAACCGAATTTTAAAAAAAGGTAATTCAAATATAGAAAGAAAATACAAATTTTATCATTATCTATAGCTTTTAAAAAATTATCATGAATATTTACCAAGTCACCAAAGCAAGAAGTAAAAAACCATCATTTAAGAAAAATTACAATTTTATTTTGAAAGTATTTTAATCAATAAATTAGCACGTCGTGTTTCTAAACGTTCAATGACTAATTTTTTCCTTGCGTTTAATTATAACCGCTATTGATTCTGAATTTAGATTAAATACACTTCAATAAATAAATACGAATAAAAATATCAACGTTCACTTAATTGAAATGAAAATCACATATTTAGGAACTTTAGAAATAAACACTTTGCAGTTTTTTATCCAGTTATAAAAAAGTACAAATTCGCTCAGCTATGATTTTTTTTTGTTCTAAAAAAATTAATTACTATTACAATAAAAAATATTTTTGAAACAGTTTAAAACAAATGAAGGTGAAAAATATATTCTAAAATGTAATAAAATTGTTTTAATGAAACTAGAATCATTTCTAGAATCGAAATATAAATGTCAAATTTTGTCTTCTAACGAGATATTATAATTAATTTTTCAATATAATCTTAATATTCCATTTAAAACTAACTTTTTTATTTAAAATGTATTATAAATGTATTTGTATTATAAATACAACAACATATTTGAATCATCTAGTCTTAATCGCATTTTGTTGTATGAATAAAATCGTATTAAATTATCTTGTAAAAAAGTCGGAAAATATTTTTTTAATATTAGCTATCACGATTTCAAGTATTTGGAGTCAGACACGTGATTCGTATAAAAACTTTCAAAATTACAATCACATTTTTATTACAATAGCTTTCGCGTTGTTTCAAAACAAACTGTTGATGTGGCTAAACTAAATTCCTTTTTATTATTATTGATTCTTAATTCTCAATCATATTTAATTCAAACAAAGCAACACTTTTTCAAAAAGTGTACTAAAAAGTACAACCACAATATACTTTAAAAAAATATTTTTTTCTATAAATAAATATACTCTCACCGTTATTCTTTTAACAAATCAAATGCTAGTTTGAATTCAATAACAAACAAATGGGTACGATGAAATGATAATAAAATTAAACAAGAAAAACACCATCTGGCATTAATAAGAATTATTATTATAACACTAATGTTTAACTCAATACAAGCACTTACTATTTTGAAGAATATATTTTTAAAAAGAAGAAAAAGAACCCTATGCTAACCTTTCAAACATTCACTGTTGTATCCAATAAGAAACCATTAAAAAAAACTAAAATAAATATTATCAACATTTAAAAAAAGAAAGACTTGCGGTCAAAAATTCATTGTCCTAAAACAATGAATCCTAATAAAGTCCATCTCAATTACATCGATAACCATCACAGAAACGACAATTCATTTGTGTTGAGTCCGCATACTTCACAACCATCATACACCACTGATCATCCTTAAAAAGTTATATCATCCGCAAGATAAACGTTAAATTCTCTATTTTAATCTTCGATGGTTGAAATACACCGTTCACGAATTGCGCAATCAATAAGGTCCATCGACAAAGTGTCTGGACTAAAAAGTAGGACGCAGGCGATCTCAAATGATAATTCCATCGAAAGTGAAGAGCACTTTCCTTACTTTCACCTGCCCTAGATGGTATCCTTTTTTTTCATCGTGATTTCCAAACTTGTTTCCAACTGAGTCTTCTCGCCCTTTATTATTTTCCGTACTTCCTTCCTTTAGTTAGGAATGACCCAATCTCTTTCCCTCCCCCTTTACTTCCACTCCAACCCGGGGGGCAAACACGAATTCGGTAAAAGAGAAAGGTATTACGCAGGGTGTAGGTTAAGGGGAAGTATTTAACAGTTATAATTTATTTTATTTTATTTTTTTATTTGATTATCTGGACTAACTGCATGGCGAAAGGCGCCAGTGGACTGGTATATAAACGCCGGTGGTTCCGCAGTGGACATCAAAACCTGTCAAGACTTTCAGTCATACTTTCTTGTGTGGATACTTTCTTCGGAAACTTGATCTAGCCATCATGAAATTCCTCGTGAGTATATCATACAGCCATATAGTAGTTCTATAAGTGAACTTGTGTATTCGAAAAGATTTTGCTACTGTTACAACTTCTGCAACCATGGATAAAAGGATTTAGCCGCAAAAGCCATCAAAAGAGATTTGAGTGAACCGCTTTAATCGATCTTAAAGCATTTCGATAGGGATTAGTGCGGTTTCATCAAGGATTAGAACTAACCGCTTTATTTGATGTTAAAGCGTTTCGGTAGGGCTAATGTGGATTTTGGAGAAATCCACTATATATGGCCTCAAAATAATTTGTTAGAGCTTAAAATGATTCTTCAAGATTGATATGCGTGATCCATTGTAGTAAGATTTAAAACTATCATCTAGAAAGGCTTAAGATGATTCTTCGGGATATTTTGAGGGCCATTTTGTTTGGTCTTAAAGTGTTTCTATTGAGACTAGTATCCGCAGTTTACTTAAAATTTATTTTCTCGAGCACATAGCTGAATTCCTAAATCCTCTTTTTTCCTAACAATTTCGCTTCTAATATTTTTCTTATATTTTAGACATATACTTGATTTATAATGGTCATTCCTGGGTAAGGGGATTTTTTTTAGGTAAAAAGGGTGAAAATTGGGTTGATTTAATAATTTAATTTAGTTTTAGTGTTAAGTAGAGAATTCATGCAATATTCAGGGAATTACAATTTGTTTAAAAGTAATTTTCCCCTACCAATTATATAATTTTGCATAACATTTTTGTGAAAATTTCAATATTAATTGCATACTCATATTTCTATACTCACATCAAGTATAAAGCGTATTATCATTGTATAAAGCTGCCATTTTGATCAATTTTTTTTCTGTGAATATTTTTAAATGCTATTCAGGATCTTTTAGTCATCTTTAGTAGAAAAAAAATTTATTTAAATGATTAAAATATATTTTCTATATCACTCTCTTATTTCATATGGCTATAAAATATTTATATAGAAATGAATGATTCTGTTGATATGATGTTTATTTAATATTAATCCTTCCTTTCTTTTCAAAGTATCTGTAAATCATAAGAAACCCTTAGCTCAACCTGTGTTAAAATATACATTTTGAAGAAAATTTTGGAAAAATATTTATTATTTTATTATAAATATTTAATATTATATTAAAATGATAAAAATTATTTTATTCAAAATAATATTTATTTCACATAGTTATTTTTTTCGAAATGATTATGTAGCAGTTAAATCTGATTAATTCGGATTTTGATAAAAGAATCACTTTCATGATTAATTCTAGAAAGAATTCCAGGATTAATTTCCATAAATTATCATGATTCTTTGCTATTCCAGGATTTTTCCCTAAATTTTCCTTGAATCATAGTATTTTAATCAGAAATTGTTTTTTGAAATTTTATTTTTTATTATTTTTCCACATTTAAAGTATTTGTTAGTATCAAAACTGTTATCTCAAATAACTTTTTATAAATTTTATTGATACATTTGGATGGACAATATTTTACAATTTTAAAACTGATTTAATCTAACATACTACGCAAAACGTTTATAATGTATCGGACTTAATTTAAAGCTAATAAAGAATTAGATGCTGCTATTACGGTGCAGTGGTTTTGATTTATGCTCAACTGATACTCAACAAATGCGCGAAAATAATCGATTTAACTTTTCAAATCCATTGCACATCTTACAGGAGAGACTTCACATCATTGCGTAATATAGCACGCAGTGAGAAATTAGATGTCATGCGTAATTACATTACGTCAACTGATTTTATTTATTTGGATGAAGTAAAAAGTAAATGTAAGTCCAAAGAAAGAATTTATAGAACAGAGCAGAGGACGAATTGCTTTCTCAAACAGTTGCATGAAATTGCCATAGGATTTTATTAATTCTTAATGCTCCCAATCCCTTCCTTTATATTGATAATTTGTTGATGCAACTACAATATTTTTTTTATTTCAAAACATTTTTAATTTTGATTGCAAGAAACAACACTTAAATTCTAACAAAAGGTTTTCAAAAATTTTAATCGTTTTTTTTTTATTTTATACTTTAGAAAATAAGTTTTTAAAATTTGTACTTAATGAACCTAATTTACAATAATTTTTTTTTCCGTACAATATTCAAAGTCATGGTCGATTAAAAGTAATAAAGTTAAAAGTAATAAATAAAATTGAACTCAAAAATCAATTGTTTAATAATACCAGTTAATTATAATAAATTATTTAAAACATTAATTAATTTCAATTCTTAATTGTTTTAAAGATTCTGAAGACATGCATTCATGTAGAGTTATGCTTATGAAAAGTGTCCAAAAAAATACGGAGGATTACTATGATAATACATTTCCAAAATTAAAGGTGTCATCTAATTTGATAATAGAGGAAATAGAAATTTAAGGCTTTAACAAATTATTCCCTTGTTCATATATGTTTATGAAATATTTTTAATATAAAATAAAGATTGTAAAAAATTTGTGTTTTCCTATATCATAACATTGAATTCATTTAATATGGAAATTTTTTTTATTTTATTGTACAACTCAATAAATATCCTTGAAGTTAATCATACCTGAAAAAGTGAAATAAATACTTCGTAGTTCCATGGGTAAGGTATTATAGTATTAGCAAAATAATTAAAAATTATATTTTTATAATTTTAAAAAGTGATTATTCATTTATTACTATGGAGTATTCTATTTTAAATATAGTTTTCACGAAATATATAGTGACACTGAAGTCCTAATTTATAATATATTTCAAAGTTTATATTCTATCAGGAATATAAAAACGCCTTCAGTTATTATTTCAGAATAAAACATGTATTTGTATTCCACATTCACATGATTTTTTTATAGATTTCTAAACAGCTGCTTAAAATATGCTATGGTTTCAAATAGTAGATTCACTGAACAGCTGTTTAGAAAGTGTTATGATTTGATGGTTTCAAATAGTAGATTTGCAGAACAGCTGCTTAGAAAGTGTGATGGTTTTAAATAAGCTGGAAGTTCTTTTTATTTATGACTGCTGCAGCCTAATCCTGCAACCTTCGGTCCAGTATAGTTTGCTTATGCGTGGTATATCATTAAACTGCCGTCATTTTCGTTTGCAAGCTCTAACATTTCCCTTCATTTCTGTGAATTCACCTTTCCCTGACCTTCACCTGCCTGACTAGCTCTGTAAAAGTTGTTTTTCAGCATGAGTTCTAGCATTGCAGCAAAATTTAGTTGCTTGGAATATCATTTTCAGGTCTATAAACATAGTAAAATTTTCATTTCTCGTCTTATAAGATTTATTCGCATACCTGATGAGATCACAAATTTCTAACTTTCTTTTGCCTAAAGCCCGTCTTATAAGTACAATGGATTGATGAATTTTAAATTCGTAGAAAACTCTATAATTTTTCCTTTAAGTTATTTTTTGAAGATTGAAAAGGGAATTCAATAAAGATCAATCGCGGTTAATATTAAGAAATACAATCTCAATAACCCTAATACTGCTTCGAAGCGGGCATTAACTTAGTAAATTTAATTAACTGGACACATTCTTTTCAAATAAAACTCTCTTTCTATATATATTTCTTGGCCAATAAACTTTGCGTTGGAGTTCTAAGAAATTCATTATTGAAATTTTAAATGTATCCCTAGCTTTAGAGCACCTACATGAACAACACAACAGCTAAAAGTAAGTTTCAGAATGAAGCTCATGGTGAGTAAGCCTGAAATAAATCCTATTGCTACAAACCATCGAAATTCGGAATTGCTCTGACTAATATTTGCCTTCAGGCCACTAGAAATGCCTACACCTAGCCGAATTAAAAATGGGGAAAATCTGCTTTCGATACTAGCGTTTAGAATGTAATAAAAATTATTCCCTACTGATGGCGTTATTACACGTGATTTCTATTGCGTGAAACTTACTTTCTATAATTAACTCAGAAGTATTATTTTTTGTAATAGATTTCATTTAGATGTGCGGTATGTTTAAACAGAATTTTAAAAATAAATTATGGATGCAAAATCCAAAAAATAAATTAGTTCATTATAATTTTAATTTACAATTATTTGAAGTAATTATTTTTTTTTTTGTTTAAAATGCATATACAAAGAAAATACACATTTTAATGTTTTCAGAACTTAATTACTAATTAATCATTAATTTAATTAAATTTTGATTCTGTATCTATAGCATCATCTTGTAGTGAGCTTGACAATCAGTAGATCTCAAAATTATGAAGTAAAAATTAAGTAAAATAAAAAATATAGTTTTTAAAGCACGTATAAAAACATTTTTATTAAATAAATTTTTCTACATGCCTTTCATATTTATAATGATTTCTAATATAAGTATTTATTTTAACAGCTCTGCGTAGCCGCTTTCTCACTTCTTGTTGCCGCAGCTGTCGCTGGTAGCCATGGAATTTCCATTGGTGTTCCTCTTCCTTTCATCAAAATCAGATTCGTTGATATAGCCAATCTGTTTGGACACCATGGAGAACATCATGGAGGTCATGGTGGTTATGGAGGACATGGTGGTTACGGAGGACATGGTGGTTTTGGAGGACATGGTGGATTCGGCATCCAAATCCCACATATAGGCCATGGTGGTCATGGTGGATATTAAATTTCACTTTTATTATTAAAGGTAGGTTACTTGACTTGAAATAATTCCAAGTGAAGTCAGAACTCAATGATATTAGCGTATCAAGCTTAACTTAATAAAGTTAACATGAAAAATTATTTTTCGAAATGAATCAAAGAAAATACATAAAAAAAGGCATTAATAATTTTTTAAATATATATAGAGAGATATAATTACAATAGAACGTTAAGAGAGGTCACTAAGTGCAATAAAAACTTACTTCCTACTAAATTGTTTTCTAAAATACTGTATGATTATTTAAGACTTTTTCAACAGTCATTTAATTTCTAGACATTAAAATTATTATACATAAATTTTCTCTAAGAGGCCACAAATTCATAACTAAATCTCAAAAAGGGATAAAAAATTTTAAAAATAAACTTTCTCGGCTAGAGTTGAGTTCTGATTGCAACGACTGGAAATGTATATATTACTTCGCGAATGGAAATTCTCATTTTGTACCACATAATGTTGCTGATTTTTGTTTAATTTAACTTTGTATCATTACATATCTTATTATTAATGAATCTGTTACCTGGAAATTATGTTAGACTGAAATATATGTTTTTCATATTATTGAAAAATACTTATTTGGTATTATATTTACATATTATATCAATTCATATAGTTACGTTGAAAAACATATTTATATTTTTGAAATCTCATATTAGTTCTCGTGAGACGTTTTAAGGTAGAAATTTTAACAACACAGACTAAAATTAACGATTTTTCATTTATTAATTTATTGAACTCATTTGCATACTGAATTTCTCATTAAGAAAAAAATTAGATTAAATTTCTTATAGTGAGATTCATCAGAAATACACTTGCATAAAATTATATTTTTATAACCTGTTTTTTTTTTTTTTTTCCTTCAAAGTTTTGAATTGTGGCGAAACTAATTTCTTAGACGTTCATAAAAATTATTAATTTTGTTTATAATTTCCTCAGTGGTTTTAACAATATTTGCAAATTTATGAAAATTTCCAAAATTTATTTCTGCGTTTTTAACTGTCCAAGTATCACAACAGAAAGTTATGAAATTATTACTATTATTATTTTAATGAAATGCATGATTATTCCTACAGAGTTCATACGTATTTCAAGGAACTAAGACAAACTCCGTTATATTCCTTCTTTCATTAGTTTTTATCTTTTATGAAAGATTAAGTCAATTGATCAATATCAAGGATAATACATTTCATTAGGTGCTTATAAATTCTCATCTTACACTTCATCAAATTCTGTGAAGATTACCAAGTATTGTAGCTATGTTTTTATAATTTATTTTTAAAGCTTTTTTGTATTTATCAGGTGGAAAGGTATAATTTCAATAGTAGCCACAAGATAGTGAATGAATGGATAGAAGATGTCTAGATAAAAAGTTATATAAATAATCCATAATCCAAACCAATCTCTGTTTGTACGTCTTTTTTTTTGGGGGGGGGAGAGTCTAGGCTGATTTTAATACCATACTGTCATCAGAGTTTCGATAAATAATGGTAAATCGACAACTACAAATACAAATACAAGTTTCCTGACAATTTCTTATAACGATTCCATCATAGCTATGACTCACATTTTTACAATGAAATAAACATCTGTTTCACAAAATATTTAATAGACTAGCTTTGTTATTATTTTGATTTTTAAAGGTAAGCACCATTTTTTTATTTATTTATTAATCAGACTTAATGCAAAATAATCAATGCTTGAAGAGGAGGTAAGAAAATTTTATTATATTCATTTCAGATAAACAAATTTTTATCCACAGATAGAATGAAAATCAAATCAATTTGCAAACATATTAGTCAGCAGAAAATCGTTTGAATCGAATTAAGATAAATAGTATCCATGAAAAAGGAAAAAAATTTTATCCACAGATAGAATGAAAATCAAATCAATTTGCAAACATATTAGTCAGCAGAAAATCGTTTGAGTCGAATTAAGATAAATAATATCCATGAAAAAGGAGAAAAAACAAATGAATCTTTTTTTAAGAAAATGTCAAATGAGGCCTAGCACGTAAAAATCCACGGAAATATTCTTTTGGAACATAGATAATATAAAACAAAAATTCGTTTCGTGCTTAGTGTTTTATTTAAATATGATCATAGATATATATGTTAAAAGTATAAAACTGGATCAAAAAGATGTAGAATTTAATAAAATCGTTAAAAATTTGCAGAGAATTAAAGCTTAAGAAATACAAAACCTAATTTTTTATACTATCTAAAAGCAAAGACTTCGAATAAATAGAATATTCTTTACACATTTAATTGCTAGATGAAGAAATTTTTGTCAATAAAGTCCACAAAAGATAAGCTGCAAATATTTAACTATAGTTTTTGGCACAGAATTCAGATTTTATTCTCTTTCAAATATTTATGAACTATTTATTTTTATGGATTTATATGGATTTTAGATTCTAAAATTTTATAAATGGAATGAAACGTTACAAAAAAAGAAAATATTTTTAAAAGATATTAAAAGTTTTATAGCCATAGAGCAGGTGATGTTTCTTCAGATGCAAATATTTATATTCAACATATTCTAAATAATAAACTGCGTTGACAAAAATCTCATTTACTTCTGAGAATATGAAAGGAACAGCTGATAAATTTCAAACAATTTAAAGTAGATTATGCTTTAGTCATCATTCGGTTTTGTAAACAAGATTGCTAATTTTTAGAAAGGCGAAAAAAAGTTATTCAACAACAGAAGAAAATCACTTTTATATTTTGTAGGTAGCAAAAAAACATTTCTACTACAATGTACTAATGACTCTCACAGAACTCCACGCATAACTTCACCTAGCAAGAGTTTGACATATTTCATAAACGCAAGATGAGAAAGGGGGAAATTTCCAAGAGAGAAAGTCATGAGAAAATTACCCTTCTTGAAAAGACAAATGATGGAACTGGATTATTTTTCACACTTAATCGTCATGAAAGACCGCAGAAAACTTCCTGGACCTAGTATCGCCGCTTCGAATTAAATTCCACCACATGACCTGGGATGGAATTCTTTAATTTTACAGAAACACATTTGTCCTTTCTTTTGCAGTAAAAGTAACGAAACAGAAGTGCTGTCTTGGATATCATTTACTCATTAAACTTCAATTCCAAATAAAATGCCCATTCACGACAGTTCATAGTAAAGCATCAAAACGGATATGAATTACATTCAATAATATAGAATGAAACACCCAATGCAGAAGCAAAATTCATTATCCGTTTTTCAATGACATTTCTCCATTAGCGCATGGTATTGTACGATATTTCTACGACAATGTTCAATATTTTGAATTCATTATCACTCTTCATTGATATTTCTCCATTAACAATGGTACTGTACGATATTTCTACGAATATTTTCAATATTTTGAATTCATTATCCCTCTTCAATGACATTTCTCCATTAGCACATGGCATTGTACGATATTTCAACGATAATGTTCGATATTTTGAATTTCTTACAATATTATAAAAATATTATAAGAATTTTGAGCTCAAAGAATTGATTCCATAATGTAATGATTTGTTTTTGAAATATGCTTAATTTTTATCATATGATTTCTTTGAAGTTTTATAACACTGCGATTTTAAAATCATTGTCATTGGGTTAGTCATGATAGTTATGAAATCGAAAGATGACGCTTTATAATCTCATCATTTTTTATGATGATCATTTTGGGACAGTCTATTTATAGAAAATCGAGTTAAGAATTTTGATGCAAAATGATGAAAAAAAAAAGGAATTTTTTTTTCTTCTTATTTTTAGATTCTGTTATCGAAATGTATTGTAAAATAGTTAACAATTTTGATGTCAAATTCAAAATATTTTTCATCAACATAACTATGTACATGTTTTTCCATTTTTATTTTCAGAATCTTCATCTACATTTCTGAAGTGAATCAAAACTGAATACATTGGAAGAGTCAAAACAACTACAAATTTCAACTTTGTATATAATAGTCATCCTCACATCGACTTCAACAATGTATATAAACACTCTCTTCCACTTTTCTTTTTTTATTCTATGTCAGCTAATGTCTTAAACATCGGCCCTTTTATATCGTTCATTTCAAACCCAACTATTACTTTGTGTATAGAATTCATTCCTTTGTTCATTCAGTATTAAATGCTACCTTGTATATAGGAGCCATTCCTTAGTACAGTTCAAATTCAAATACAGTTCATTGTACGGGTCACATCCCTTTGTACAACGCAAACCCAAATATAAATAAAATTCTATACACTTATGTTTCATTGTTGTGTTTTTTAATTATGTGTATTAAACGTCATAAATTCATTTTCCCCTCTTAAACTGAGTAATTTCTACATTTTTCTGTCTCAAATAGTGAAACAATAAATAATCTTCCCCAAAGAAATGAAATATAAATATGGATTGGAGTTTGATAATTCAGACTGAATCGTCGTTAAATAATAGAATAAATCATCAAGAATCACAAAACGTATGAATGGTCATCAACTTTCTGTTACATCGTCTCCATTTAGCGTGAGTAAAAAAAAATAGGAAAACTCTGACATCATGATTTTTTGTCGTGCTGCCATCTGGTGGAAATGATTCTGCTGTGTCACATAAATACAAAAATAAATAAATAAAATAAGATAAAACATGAGCATTTCATTGAATATAAAGGCGCAATATATCCGAGGGGCAAGAAGGGGCATTGATGCCCGGGTTTTCGGAATTTTTGGTTTTCAATACATGTAGAAATTTCAATCCAATTTTTAAATGCCTCGTTATCAAAAACTTTTTTAACTTGTCTTATTTCATGTTAGGGAAGGTGGAACTATATAATCAGTTTTTCACTCATTCTCTGTTGCTCAAGAATTTTAAAATTTCTTATTCATGAATATTCTAGATGACAAAACACTATTTTAATATTTTCAAAATTTAATTATACGTTAATTTATAAGCTGAATCGAATCGCGATTACACATAGTATCACCTGGTAGTAAATTTGAAAAAAAAAAAAAAAAAAACCTGAGCTCAGGCTACAATAATATTTATAATAATGAATTATAAATTAAGAACTAAAATAAAAAATATAAAGAGTTAATAGAAAATAACTAAAGCGAAAAGAATTATATTTTTACATATTAATAAAAAAGAGTTTTTAATTTTTAATTTCATTTAATTATTTAAAATTCTCAAAGTGATTTTTAAAGTAACGATAAATTTCAGATTTCATTATTTTTGAAATTATTGCTGAAAATGTTAAAATCATATATATTAATGTGAATAAAAAATAAATAATGGAATATTGTCATGCAAAGCCTTCAAGATTCGAAGATAATTTTCCTTTATTTCATCAACAGACTCAAAACAGTGATTATGGAGAGGCGTTATAATGGTATAAAATTCATCAGCTATCTAGCCATAATTCAAGCTATTTTCAATGTTTTCGAAATAGTAATAATGTCTTTAATTGTTAAAATAATGTCTTTAATTGTTAAAATAATGTCTTTAATTGTTAAAATACAATCACTAAAAATAATTATCTGCTTTGATCATCTTATTGATGATTAGATTTAATAGAATTGCTACCAAAATGTGAGCCATTTTTTGCCTTTAAATAATTCTACCATTAAAACACTGATAAATCTCTGATAAGTAGCTATCTCTAAATGATTTCTATAATATTTCAAATATTTTTGTATCAGAAAGTGCATTGCAGAAGAAAATTTTAACTCAAATTATTTGCTCAAATACGCTTGCAATTTTTGAAAACTGACAAAGTTAAAATTCTTATTTCATTAAATACAATTTTTTAAACGATAATTTAAAAAATCAAATATCAGTATCGACAGATATTTAATTCAGTCGTAAAATCATTTCATAAAGTTTGAAAACGATTTCTAGTATATTTGTATTTTAAATTAAGCATTTTTGATATTTTTGATGGCAATAGAGTAATTAAATTGAATAAAGAATAATACATCTTAATTCTCAATTTTTTTCGATTATGTTTTACCAATGCATTCAATCCAGAGTATAGACACAAAAGTTTTATGTTTGTTATAAAAACAACAACCGTTAATCTTTTCCACTTATATACATATATCTACCACTAACTTCTTACAAACGAAACATAAAATAAACAATGAAAATCAGACGATTTAGATTGTCGCACTTATAAATGATAAATTTATTTTCGTGTGTAGAAATTATTAAAATAAGTAATGCTTAAAAATCTATAAATCCTGCGAAACAAGAAAAAAAATTTTTGTGCCTCGTTTTTACTTTCTTCAAAGAGAGCTTTGAAGCATTCTATTCAGAAAACTTTAAGTCTCTGCTTCTCTGATAATTAAAAACATGGAAATTTTTATTATCATGAACCAAAACTGCATTAACAAAAGTTTTTTTCATGCTTTGAAAAAAGTAAAATGCAATTCTATCTGTTCAAAAAAAGATCATCTGCCAGTTTTCATTTGTTCAGCATTTTTAAAGATACGTTATGAAAATCAGTGCACAATAAGTAGTGACTTTAATGTAAATTAAAGCAAATTTTGTTTAAATATAATTATTCTCTGAATATTACGAAGTCATAAAGTACGTCAAAACATCTTAATTAGAATTAATTTATACAAATGTAGAAATATGCCCAGGAATTTTTACCGATGTTATAAAAAATGTCGAATTACTGGCCATAATTATCTAGGAAGATAAAATCAATCAGTGCACTTAAATGTCAACTGGCATGTCGATAAACATGCCAGTTGACATTTAAGTGCATCCTCTTTAAAGAGATGTTCTCGATTCTTTGATTAAAATTAGTCTGGAACTATTAACATTAGGTCTCATGTATTACCCCCCCCCCAAAAAAAAGAAAGAAATCCAGTGGGAATGAGATCCCGTACTGTAAGTGGAGGGGATGATAATAACATTAGTTCAGCAGAATAACTCCAATATCCTCATCAAGATAGCAGGTGTAGATAGTAATTAATTTTAAGCGATGTACTCCGTCCTCATCATGATAGAGTATAGATAGTAATTAATTTTATGAGAGGTGCTTCATCCTCATCAAGATAGAGTGTAGACAGCATTTAATTTTAAGCGAAGTTCTCCGTTCTATTGGTAGTATCATTCTTCAGTCTAAAAGAAAATCTCCTGAAAGTATAACATAACGCCATCTAGTTAAAAGTGCAGAAAACAGGATTTTTTGAATTCAGAAAAGTCTCGTTAATTCGCATGTTGACCCTAAATTCCTCTACACAAACAATGCTTAGTAAGTTTAAATGGTATTCCATTGTTAAACAGAATCATCAGTTTCCCAGTAGCTGCAATTATTATAACTGATTGAGTCATTATATATGAAAACGTATCTTTTGATGGAAAATTTTAACTCTAAAAATGAATAATTATTGCACTGATTATTTAAAAGATTATTGAAAGATCAACTTTTGAATTTATTAACTAGAATTCGGAAATTTTGATATACATTATTCATCATTTGTGCTGTAATTATTCAAGGTATGTGTATATAAGCTAATCTTTCTTTTTTTTTTTAAATCTTGGCCATTCCTGTATCTATAACAAACTCTGTGAACTCTGTCTTTCAAAATTAGGAAGAAAAAAATATATCTTCTGATGTATATTACGAATTGGGATAGATTACATCCAAATGCATTGATTTCAGTTGTTCAAAGAGGTGCAAATATGCGTAATAAATGTTTTAAAGTTACTATATCTCCACGATTATATCTCACTAGCCGCTATTGTTTGCATCAAACAAAAATTTAAAACAATTAACAAAAAAAAGAAGTTATTAATATTGTAGCGGAAAGTGATCGGATATATGTAGGATTTTTAACTAATCAACTAATCAAACATAAACAACAAAAATCCGCCTTTTGAATAACTTATTTACTTCAGAGACTTACTGTAATTTACAGTGAAGTGATTGACTGTAAGTGTGCTGATTTCAAAAGTCCTTCCTCATAATATCAAGAACTGTGCAAATGTTATGAGTATAGTTTGAATCGATATAGATATTTTTAGTATAGATAATTTTATACAGTTCTATATAGTTCCTTATATCAAAGAAAAGACAACCCGGTATATCATTAGGACAAGTTAAATTATCCAATGTATGATTATGATGTACAGAGTGGTTATAATTAAACTCCCCCTATAAACAGCATCATATAACACAAACGGATGAACGGATTGCAATGAAATTTGGTATATAAAGACTATACACGAGATACGCTCACGGAATTTCGAAAAAAATAATGTCAGTAAAACAGAGGGCGCCTTTTCCGGAAAAACATCAATTTTAACATAATAAACGACCAAAAAGGAAAACAGAAGCAATATTAACATTTATTGACTAGTTTCTGATCACCTTGTCGTCGAACCATATTAAGTAAAGGTATGGAAAAAATAACAGTACACTGTTTGAGAAAAACAGTTCAGTTTGCAGAAACAAGAACAGATTAGGACGAAATTGCACAGGAGGAGAGCAATTGTTAGTCATATCCAGGATGATGTAGGGAAAGGTGCTCCATGTGACCACCCTCATTCACCTGCAACATTTCAAATCGATGGACAGTGTGTTAAACAGCAGATCATAAATGATCATCTGTGATGCTTCGTACATGAAGCGTTATGCAGTTCTTTAAGTCAATCAATATCGTAACACCGTTGCAACATGATATCGCCATCATTACAGCCGGAAACATCAACATAAGACATGACAACGACTCTACGTAAACATGCAAATTTCGACATTTTTTTCCTAGAATTGATAGCTTTTCGAGGTTTTACATTTTATTACTCATAATTCTTGTTCTGGATTGCTAATATTGCTTCTGCCTTCCGTTTTAGACGTTTATTGTTTTATATTTAATGTTTTTTCCGGAAAAAGTGCCCTCTGGTGGATATTTTGGAACTTTTTTTTTTTTTTTTGAAATTCTATGAGCACATTTCGTGTATAGCCTATAGCAAATTTCGCTGCAATCCGTTCATCCGTTTGCGTTGTAGGACGCTGCTTATAGGGGAAGTTAAATTATAACAGCACTGTGTATCGCATATTTGAATAGAGCTTAGTCTTAAGGACCAGAAAGTAAAATGCTGGGCAACGGAATTCAATATACAAAGCGGGGTATGTTTTTTAAATCTCATGGATGTCTTTTTAAAACACTAAGACACATAAGAAAACGTTCATCGTCATTTATCGGTGATGAAACCATTCATAACTTTCCATGAATGATCTGCTTGAGTCATTGAGAAGATGATTCATTTGTTTTGGCATAAAGATTTACTTTTCCATAGACAGTAACAGACAGGAGGATAACGAGAGAAGGGTAACTCACAGGCAGAGAGATAGTACTCCAGGTGAGATTTTTAGAGACGTCCTGGGAAAAAAAAGCATGAATGTGTATACATCACTTTTTAAATGCAATTATGGTGAGGAGATGAAAAATATAACGTAATAAATACTCTGTGCATCATTTATATGTGCTCAAAGTATTTATTACGTTATTTGTCACAGAAGACTCCTGAAAGTGAAAAAATTATATTACACCCATGGTGTCACTGACCCGCAGTGTGTCATTGGGAATAGAGAAAGGCCAGCAAAGTGACAGTTCATCAGATAGACAGCTCTACACTGTCTCGAGAACATCCTGTTGATTCACCTGAGTTAATGAACGTTCTTTTATTTAGTCACTGAAATACTTCACTCACTAAATTTCTCCTCTACTGAATCGGCATTTCCATTGTTTCTGCTAATGCTTTGATTTTGGGGGCAATCAATAAATGCTGTTGACAACATTACAGTGCTCAAGACATCCTATTATTTCTATATAATTAATAAAAGTTGTAAAATATGGATTCAAATTATTCAGGGAAAATTGATGTTAATTATTTCTGTTTTTTTAATTAATTTTTCATATGATAATCATTTCTCATTCATGTAAAATTCTAGCTTGTCAGCAATGTTTCCGACATATACAGAAATTGCTTCCTTAAAAAAATAATAAAAATTACAAAGGATTTATAAATGTATCAAAATTTTCATTTTACTCACATTTTTTTTTCTGTTTTTACGTTGATTTATTTCTTAAAAATAATTCTTACTATATTATTTTTTTTTCCGATTTAAATCTTATTTTTTCAATTCGTTTAGAATAATATAATGATTTTTTTAGACTAATGCTTATAAATATCTTTGTAATTATTATTACTTACAATCAATCCGCTGAAATGTATCATATATAATTTGAAATGAATTTTAAAAATTAAAGCAGAGAATTTTTTTTCTTTTTAATTCCTTTTAAATCAGGTATTTCTTTTTGCAAGATAAATAATTTGAAAGCTATTTGAAGCGTTTATAGTTTACATTTCTTTTAACACTTTAAATGAAGGTAAGAGAAAGGCCCATTTTAAATAGTATGAGTCGATAAGTGATTTGAAGAAATAATAATTGATAAATAGTAATGGCTCTTGAATATTGAGTATATCAATTCTCAATAAAAAGATATATATGTTTCTTTTAATATTTTTAACTTTTGAAGAAAAGAAAGGATCGCAATTGTCGAAAAATTCGATGGTTCCAATGTATTTACTTCGAGTACTTCGAATTTTGATGACTCTTCATTTTTCTCTTTCTCTCTTTGGAATTATGTCATTATTATTATTTTTTACTTCAAGTAAAAAAAAAAGTTATAAAGAAATTTTAACTAAATAATTGCAACTTTCAATTAATTTTTTTTTTTTTAGAATATTACGTTAAAATGTTGAATTAAAAATATTTTTTGTATTTCTGATGTTCAACCATGAATTTAAATCTGTTCATTATAGTTATAGGAGAATACTTATACTCGGTTAATTCAAAAGTTTTAAAAGTTTTTAATTCTGAATCGTCGATGCGAATTTCGATTTTTTTTTTTTCCGAATCCTTGCATTTTCAAATAATATAAGTTAAAGTTCGAATTTATTTTGAATAATCTGAATTTTTAATTTAATTAATTTGATTTTTTTTTTTTTTTTCATATTAGAAACTTTATTTTTAAACAATTTTAACAAGGATGAAAAATTAAATTTCACTTACGATATTTACATTTCCACTTGTTAGCCGAGAAGTTATTTGTCAGAATAGAAACAAACTATTTCTGATTAAATAAAAACTATAAAATCAAAGACAAAAACTAATTTTGATAAAAAAATAAGTAATGAGTTTTGCTTTCTTAATGGTTAGGAACAAAGATTTTTGTAACAAAAGTGTTAAAGAAATAATAATTTACTAGTAAACATCTTACTTTAATTTTATTATATGTGCTTCAAATTAAGCTCTGTACGACGTAAAAAAAAAAAAAAAAAAAAAAAAAAAAACTTTGGAAATCATATTCCATTTGATTTAACAGGGTTAAACTATGTGCAAATCAACATATATAACAGCACTTATCAATGGTGCATTTATTAAAAAAAATTTCATTCGATTAAAATAATGTGATAGAATGATCAATATATAACAAAAGAAATGTGGTTAAGATTGGGAGAGAAATAGAGAGGGACCCAATTTATCTACCATGTCTTTTACCCAGGAGATCAAATAGCCTGTTTTGGCCCTTTATGAAGCAACGCATCATTGTAGAAAAGAATATTAAATTATAATAATAATGTAAGGGTGAAAATATTAAGATGTATAGTGTAATGCATAGAATGTTCGTTTCATTTTTTATTAAATTATTTTAATCTCTGTAACTACCTACAGGCGTACTCCTCTGCTCCTCTGAACATTACTATTAGGAGAAGCTTGATTCATGCTGCCATCTAGTGATATAAATGTATATTACAAATATAATGACATTAAACATTTGCTCAATATAATTCGAAAATCAATAAATTGATTAATTTCATGTCAACATTTCCCTTACAAATTGTTCATCACTATTTGAAAAATTAGCAGGCATTTTTGAGATTTTTTTAATATATATATATAATTAGCTACCTAGCTATGATTTGATCAGATTCAGATTAAGCCCGATAAGAACCAGAAGGTACTGAAAACTTTACTTCTAATCTAAGGCTCCTCAACTTCCAAGACAATTTTTTTTATTTTATTTTAATCTCCAAATAAACAATTTTTATATAACATATATTATAACAAACTAAAATATCAAAATATTTAATATCGATTTTCGTGCAAGAGATGTCGCTTCCCTGTTTTGCATATTAAAAAATTAAAATTAAAATTAAGAAGTAATTGTAAGAAAAATGGTTTTAAAAAAATTACAAAACACATTTCGCACAATTTGAATACTCTGATGCAAAGGTCCTGAGGACTGAGGACTGGTGAGTCAGCCACCAACAGCAAATAAAGGGGAGAAAAAATACAGTGGTCTGAAAATAAATTTGGAAACGCGAAAAAATTCGATATAATGATCTAAAATTTAATCATGATTTTAATCCGAGTCCGAGGTTTTTGTAAATCTGACTGGAAGTTCAAAATTAAATTATACCGAAAATACTGCAAGAAAAAAAAAAAAGAAAGAAAGAGAATAGAGGTCCTCTAAACTTCTGGAGTCCTGAGGCCTATTTCATTAGCTAGAATTGACTCTTCAGGTGGGATTGTTATGTTGTCTGATTGGGAAAGGTCAACAAAATAAAATTAGGTATTGGTGTTGTTCAAGGTTATAATGGAATATACTTAATTAACAAAAATTATGCATTGTGACTTCTAACTAGACAAAGAGCTATAAAAACATCTCTTTTTTTTCAAGTTTTATTTTTAAATCCATGATTATTATAAAATAGTCACCTCTGTTTGCCCAGATTATTGATTATTTAGGCTGTTAAACCATTAATATGAAATGTACTTTTTTAATTCTCTTTTTATTTGATATGACTAAAAATAAGGAATTTAATTAAGTCAATGTTCTACTAATTATTGTGGGTAAAAATAAGGAATTTAATTAAGTCAATGTTCTACTAATTATTGCGGGTAAAAATTTAAAATAGCGAAATAAAAGCAAAAGAGAAAATTCTATTTCGAAGTGAATGCCCAAAGAAAGTAATTTTTTTAAACCTTAATTTTAAAATTGGAAAAGGCTTGATTGAATGGATGGTCTAATTTACATTTCACCATAGCATTAAAAATATAATTACTGATGTTCTTCACCGACATGTTTGGTGCGTTTATCAAACAGCGTAATTATGGGCTAATACACCGAAAACTGAACATCCTGCCTTATTTAAAGGATCACTGGCAAAGTCTTATTTTGCACGCAGCATAAATAAGTAAAATGTAACGTATCACTTTATCCTGGTTATAAATTGTTTATTGTATTTAAAAATTTAAAAAAAATTACGGAAATAAATTGATATTATTTAAAAGATATATATATATATATATATATATATATTAAGTTTTAGGATAATATAAATCCATTTTTGTGAAATAATGGTTTTGGAAGATATGGTCATCCATTTCCAGAGGTACGTCATAGTGATCACCCATCTGACGATGGTTAAGCCCATTTTCGTACTGGATTAAATTTTTTGACGCGTACTTCTTCATTTCTTTTACATCTTTTTTTCCTCCGATTGAATGGAGTTTTTGGTGACACGGCAAGCTCTCTCCAGAGCTTTTCTAATAATATTTAACAGCTCCAGTAATTAGCGAACCATTGGATAAGTACAGTGGTAATAACATTCAATGAAGTAGCTTGAAATATTCGTATATCGATTTGTTTACATTTTACAATTGCCATTCAACAATAAATATTTAAAAAAAAGCCTTTTTACCCACGTGCATTAACACTTTGTATACATAGACATCATATTTATATAGTTTTATTAATATAGAATGTGTTTTATAAATTAACATACACATAGATTAACCATGCTTACAGGATTGTGGTGAAAGCTTATAAGCCAGTTAACAGCTACGCTACCCGAACAATTGCTGTTGTATCGTGGTCATGTAACTGGGCTGCGAACCACAAGGTCCCAGGTTCTATCTTTGCTCAAATCAATCAGCTACAGGATAAAGGCGTAAGCAATAAAACACGATGTTATGTTTCTTAGACAATGGTCAAAATCTATAATGTTAAAAGTGAAGAATAATTTAAATTCAATTCTGTGATCAACTTTTATGTCGTTGCCATGTTAATGAAGCTAAAATATTTATATTTTTTGTCATTGCCATGATATTAAAGTTAAAAATGCCAGAAAAATATGCATTTTTTAATTACCAAAAAATAAGACATAAAATGGGATTTTATTGTTATTTCTATAGTATACAAATAAATTAATGCAGGAAACTAAATGAAATGATTTCAACAAGAAACAGGAAGCAAAGTTGTAAAATAAAACAAATTTCGTATTTTGACCAGGTAGAAATAAAGGAAGAATTTTCAGGCTCTGGCCAATCAGGTTTTCGAAAATCAGGAAAAAACTATTGGAGGGACAAGAAGAAAAAATATGAATGAAATAAATTTGTTAAATAACAGCGGTCACCACTTCAATCCAGGAATGACTCTTTTCAATTCATTTCGGTAACAAATATATAAAACAGAATAAAATGTAACCTACTGATTTATCTCTATTATCCTATGATACAATTGTCAAGTTACAAAAGAGAGAATTTGAAATAAATTTCCTGTTGCATGCTTTAAGCCCTGAAAACATTTGGACTATTGATCAAATGAAATTCTTAGTTGTGATACAACTTTGCCTCTTCAGTAAGTTTGAATTAGAAAAGAATTTAAATTTTTAAAAAATGTCCATTTTTAATATTTTTGGATATGAAATACTGTATGAAATATTGTACATTTGTGTATTCTCGATGGTTATACAATATTTTCATAATTGTCAATGGATCGCTTAGTTCAATTAAATTTGTTTTCCATACGAATAGTTAAGAATTTGAAAAGAAAATTGATTTCAGTATTCTATAATAGCTATGAAAATGAATTATAACTCAAAAACTGAAAATTAGGAAGAAAATTCAACTTTTTAATGCTCTAAATAAAAGTGTGTTTCTAAAGGTTCCTTTTTAATATTTTTTATTCTTATTTTTCTGATGTGTGAGTGTTTCAATCGATGTTTATTAACCAAAGTTTTTGTTCCATTCCTAAAAAGAAAATCCTACCCTAAGTTTAATATTTTCAGAGTTTTATAATACCATGAACGGCATCTCTATTAAATCTAAAAATCCTTCTAATTCATTTCCTTCAAACAGGGCTGTGGTGGTTTTGTGGCAGAATGTCAGCTTCGGAATTCATAAAATCATGAGTTTAAAGCCCAAAATGTCTTCTATATGTAGTTTTAGTGCATGATAAACCTTTTGTCGAGGGTGAAAAATCCTCATATTAAAGCGATAAGGACATTTCGGATGTGGCTTGCCGCCTCCAGTAGCGTCCTATCAGCTGATATCCGTAATAAATGCGTGGGTTGTCCTTGAATAACACTCACGTACCTTTGATCGGATCATTAATTTCCATATCAGATTCTCAGGTTGTGATTTAAAAATTAAACTTATTGCTTTATCGTAAATAATGGTATCAAAATCTACATGAATAACGAATTTGAAACTAGAGAAGGCTTAAAATGGTGCAGAAATTAAGTCGCGAGCAAGCTTGCGAGGTTATATGCCCATAGATTCGATTCCTAATATAAATCAACAAATTCTTGATATACCAAAAATCGTCAACATGCACTTCGAAAAGATTATGGGAGCTTTTCTAAAGGTATGACTGTACCCAGTGCAAAGTA
This sequence comes from Argiope bruennichi, assembly GCF_947563725.1. NCBI lineage: Eukaryota > Metazoa > Arthropoda > Arachnida > Araneae > Araneidae > Argiope > Argiope bruennichi. Next base: position 57,010,841 of record NC_079162.1, read on the forward strand.
TGGGCTTCGTAACCAGAAGGTTACAGGTTTAAAACTCGAATTCACTGAAACATCCACCATGTAAGCCGGTCCAACGGACGTTAAATCCGTTGGAACCAAATAGTCCTATTCGTGTGGAGTACAAGTTTGGAGAGGGTTCTCCAGCTCAGGTCCCGACCACCAGCCTAGGTTCACGTTGCTACTTTGAAACCATATCTAAATATAACCGAACTACTTTTAGAAGTCATAGAGGGTTTCGAGAGACCACGAAGTCGATTTGTAATCTGGTCTCAGCGCCGTTAGAGCACCGCAAACTCCATTTAGTAGATGAATCATAAGTCATGACCGCCGGCACTGATGTTAGTTAATAATGATTGAAAAATGGAAGTATGAAGCGTCTGGTCCTCCAAACGACTTTGTATTAAGGAAAGCCTAAACAATGGCGTTTTATACCTAGTTGCAGGGGACAACCGCCATTCAAGTGACATGACCGATACCAGCTAAAATCTGTCTGAAGCTAAGTGACCTGATGGTGATAAAGCAAAGAAACTCGTAGAGTAGACTATTAGTTAAGTTACTGATTTAAAAACATCTGATCACGAATAGTGAAGTATATGAGAAAAGGGGGCATTCGTATAATTGAAAATCGTTATTATTGTTTGTAACAACCCCGTTTTGGGCTCCGACCCACAATTTAAAAAACCTTGCATTAAATACATCATGCTTTATTAAACCTTCTCCAGTCAAGCCATCTTTTGCTTGTTACATAAAGAATATGCAGATCAGCCATCTCATATACCTATACATAAAAATAAGTTTTTTTTATATCAAACTTTTATTATAGCTTTAAAATTAGCTAACTTAATAATCAAAAATGCGGATGAGAAAATGAAGCGTTAAAAGAGTCAGGCGTTGACAGAAATATTCCAATTGATTCGAATTTTAATTATATTTTTAATTTTTAACCATGTGTTTTGACGTTTGTTAGTTTATTTTCTTATCATATTCATTGAGAATAATTTTCTTATAGTAAAATTTCCAGCTCCTTATGGTTTTATACATTGTTATTTTTAGAAATTCTTTGGTTGATTCCATTTTGTACAACAAACAGTATGCTGAATTATGTCCAATATATTCAGTTGTTTTAGTTGGCTTTATGTTTGAGCTAAGGAATAAATTAGCTTTGGCAATACACGCTCTCGATCTTTATCGACGAATTTAAAAAGCTTGTCTTTAAGTCATAAGTGATGAATTCGACGCATATGAGCAAGTATTGTTTAAAGAATATAACTTTGTGTAGTTGTCAAAAGTATTAATTTTGAACAAATTTTTAAACACTTCAATTAATGTATTATCTGACAATTTTTTTTAATTTAATGAAAATTAATAACTGTGCTTTTATTTCTTGATACTGACCTTTAAATAATCTTTTGTGACATGCATATAATCCCCGAAAATTAAAACGAAAGTCTCGCTCAAACACCGGTCAGAGGCTTGGACAAATGGTCTAAGTCAGTAAATTTGCCTTTTAATATCTCACCAAGGATTACAGATAGAGACATGAAAGTTTATATTCTTATACATGTGTGTGAGACTACTCATTGACATTCTTTCGCTATTAAGGCCCTATAAAAATTCAATTTTTTTAATTTTTTTTAACTATCTCCCTTTATAGAAGCCGAAATATTTTCATATATGATGAAACTGTGCAGTTGATGAAAGTATATGTCTAATGGCAAAATATAATAAAATAAACGTTTGTTCCTTTTTTTTTTTTTTCCCGAGATACTCTGTATACCAATTTTCAACTTAAATCCTCATATGTCAGTTTTGAATTACTGTAGACGGCTATAATCTCGATGATAACACACTGTTTTATTATTTGCTCTTTTAACAATTGATTTAATTGATTTTTTATTCCATTCTAAGATGTCCACCAGATAGTTAACGCAGAACTTAAGTGAATTTAATATAATTAAATTATTTTTCCAATGTCGTTATAGTTAATAATTTTCTAGCTAAGTTTCTGAAATGAAGAAAAACAGGATCCAAGATTCCATCACATTTATAATAAATTATAAATTAAAGCTAAGAGTAAGGAATAGTAATAACCTTGTAATGATTAATAATAGTACTCTGATCAAAGTTTGATTAGTGTACAAAGTAATCACTAAGTATACTAATCAAAGTATGTTTTTTAAATTATTTAAATTTATAAATTCGTTTATTAATTTTAAGCCTTGATTTTCTCCGCTAGTAATAACTTTTTATCCTGCTTTTCGACAAGTTTTATCTGAATATGTTTCAAAATTGGAATTTAATAAGTTTACTTGTAAGGTCAGTTTTATGTAAAGGTGTCTGAAAGTGTGTTTTCATTTGATGGATTTTAGATGTTATAAAAAATGTCTAAATTCTTTTTAATTATAAACTATTCATTTTAACTTCATTCTTGCGACAACGTAATTCCTGTATATTTTCTAGAAGATGGGAAATGATCAATATTACTTACTTTGGGAATTTCTCAGAGAATTTTATAATAAATTTAATTACAAATTGCATAAACCAAATTGATCATACGAACGTAAATAAGTTTGTCGCAGCATAGAAAATAATTTATATCAAAAGGCTTTATTTAAACGTGATCATTCCCTGTAATACAGATATATTTTTAAACAAAAATGAATTCCTATTCCCCGAAATGAAAAGTACAGTACAAAGCGCATTTTTAATAACCATAATCCTTATATTTACCTTTTAATCTACAATATTTAATGTATAAATTTTAAATTCTTGACGGTTACCATTGGTAATAATGATGGGAAAAAAATTTAGAACTTTTATTCTAAATTTAGTTTTTATTTGCCAAACAAGAGCAGCTGCTTTACATTCAATTAAATTATATAAAAGACCACGCAGTTTGTTTAAAGGGAAAGACGAGAAAGTTTCTCTGCAGATCTTTCTGGCCTGAATAGTGATCTAATTAAATCTTTCCTTGATACCCGGCACATTTAAAGGGTGAAGCCACTGACGGGAAGAAAAATTAACACCCAGTGCGATTCATTGTTTTCACCCAACTTCGAATCCAATTCTCTATATTTAACAAGACTCTCTTGGTAATGTTTATCTTAATTCCGAATCACTTGTTATCGATAGGTCTTTAGGGAATTTAACTTCTGGATTTTTTTTTTTTATTATTATTATTAAACACGATTTGTTGTTAAGGATCTATTGCCTATATCTGGCGTTCCATGTATTTTAGCCAAGAATTAAAGAGAAAAAAAAGATTTGTGTATTAAATAAGATAAGTTGGACATGCTAATAGATGTCCATAAAACACTTTTTTTAATACACGGGTCATCTAAAATGAGCAGTTATGTTTGAACCCGCATCTAATTTGTACATTACAAGCAATGTGTTTTCTTTTCAGTTGCATTTATTTAGCATTCAGGGTACCAGTTTGTTCCAAGCAACTCCATTAAACATTCAGAACTTTTATTTTGAAATGACTTAATATTCAACTTGTAAATTTAGTAAAAACAAAACTAGACTGGAGCAGGTCGAAGATTTTAATTGGGTGTTTTTTTGTTTTTTTTCCTCTGTAACCGTTAACTTATCCAAAACTGCAACATTGTCCGTCGACTCTGCATGGAATCGTTACATTGCGATTTGTACGTAGACCTAGACCAATTAGTTAAAAGCTTAAAGTACCAATAAGTATTATTTCAGCTTTTGTCGCCTAGATTCGAAGTTCAAATAATAGTGGGAGAGGGAGACGATCTTACCAGAAATTCATTTTTATTGTATTCTTTGATTTGCATAATTTTATTTTTTTCATTTTAATCGGGCCAAGAATTGCAAGAAGTGCACCGAAATCTAAGAATATTAGAGTACATCTATTGAATTAATTATTGGACAGGTAAAATTCACCACACAATTTACTGTCACGCATGTACTTAATTTTTATATAGAGTTAGAGTTTTTTTTCCAATTTCGTCTACGTTTTTCATGAAAGGCGATCATCCGATTATATATAAACACAGGACAATTATTGGTAAAGCTGAGAGCGAGTCTCCATACTAAACGACTACAAACCACTCGTCTTGGAGAGAGATTTTCCGTAGTTCTCATTCCGATTCTTTAAATTATGTCCAGTAATGCAGTGGCTGGAGAAAGTATACAGGCCCCGAAATCCAATCTCGGAAGGCACCATTAGTATAACACATTTAAAACAAAACGCATTAAACTATCACGAGGGGTTGAAAAAAAATGCTATGACCCGAGTGCCATTCACATATATTTGATCAAGTACTGTTGAGCACTGGAAATGCAAAAGTCGCGTCACAGGCGCTACCTATACTGAATTGCCACTGCTCATACTAAATTGAGTTTATGGGATTTCCTTAGTATTATATGTTATTGTGTTGTGCTTAAACTCCATGAAGTGTGTAAATTAACAGCCTTTTGTTTGCATATTTTACTGTTCCATCAACTACGAAGATGCATTTTCAAGATAGATCTAATACTAACTAATAATTTAAGCATAAAAACCAAGAACTATTTCGTGTAGTAATGTTTTTAGAATGCATGAATATAATCAGAAAAGAGAAGTGAAACTCGAGTCAAATGAAACGTAGGTTCTTTATTTCAATCTCAAACATACAAAAAAGCACCATTCCCGATCACTCAGGACATTCAAAATACAGTGCTCCGAGCAACTGTTCAGTTGAGCGGTGGAAGTAACAAGTAGTTGAACTTTGGCAAGGGATTTTTTTTTCTTAAAAAAGCACATCCTCCCAATAACAAAATAAATTCCTGATTGTAAATGGCAACAACACATTTTTTCATAATGAGGAAATAAAAAATGCATAGCGCAATACTAAATTGTAAAAACAAAGGATTGGTCCTCTTGAAGTTCAAATAAGCAACTAGTTGTTCTCTGGTTAATGCACTTTTCATATACACCTAAACTAAAAAGCTTAGATGACTCAAACATAAGTAACATCTCAACTTGGAAGATATCAATTCAAAGCATAAATGGTATTAAGTTTTAAAACACTTCTCAGTTATGAAGCTGTCATTCACAATCGTTCAGCAAAACTAAATAGTAATTCGTTCTTGAATAATTAACTCGATAAATAAGTATATAATTCAACTACAGTAGAATTTGATATTTCGTAACTCCAATAATAAATTAAGATTGTAAAATTTAAAACTAATTCTTTTTACAACAACTCGATAAAATATTGGTAAATTTTAAATCATTAAATGTGAAAAATATACCAAATGAAATCAAATAATTCACCACTAATCAAAAACTTTTCAGCTACTGCTGTTAACTTTTTAAAAATTTAAGGACACTTCACAGTTTCGTTTAACGAGGTTTTTTGCATATACATCAGCGTTTCGATTCACATGGATTTTGCAAATACATCAGCTTTACGATTCACAAGGTTTATATAGATTTCAGCCAATAATTACAAAGAGGAACTATTCGTTGGATCATGATGAAAAGAAGACTTTTCTTAAGAAATAACATAAGCGGGATATTCTTACTGGCATAGCAGATCTGAATACCACATATATAGGCAATACTTTTTTTTTTATGTCCATCAAAACAAATGTGCTCCCTTCCCTTTATCATTTCGAATAAGAAATACCAAAGCCCGCTTTTATAATCAGGACGCAATATGCTCCTGAACATCGCTAAAATGGCTCCAAGCTCTTTTGAGACTGACTTTCACGGCGTCTCTGATACAAGGATGAATCGCTTAATGGAGATAAACTGAAGAGCATAGATGAACTGTTGGATGAAGAGCCAGCTGGAACATTTTCTTCTTGAACTGACACAGAGGGTCCACTGCTGTGGATGAAGTGTCGAAGATGCAACCTTTTCAGGGCATTCGCATTTTCAGCGAATGCAGCCAGATCTCTAGCACTGTTATTTCTACAAGGGGAAAAAATATTAAGTATTTCTTCGATGAACAAAATCGTAATTTTACGATTACATAAGAGCTAATTACAAAAAATACTTCTAAATACCAACAGACACAGTAACAATTTTGTTGGAATTTAGTAACATCCAACAACATTGATAATCAAAAATATTTTCCATAATTTGACGACTACAACTCATTCCTTTAAAATCTTTATAATTTTTCCGTTTTATTGTTACCTCAATCACAACCGTAATTAGGCAGAATAGAAATTTTTCAATCCATAGACTATATTATACCAAAAGAATTTGGCACTGTGTGGCATTTAGATAATATTTTTTTATCCATTCAACTTCTCATTCAACACTTTTTACTTAACAAAATCATTAACATGTTTCTTATATCTGAAAACTTAAGTTTTAGTTTATTACACTTCATGGAGTCCCAAGCTCATTTCTCAGCTAGTACAGCCTTTTGAACAATATTGAATTATTCAATATTCAACGATATTATACAATATTGCGAATACTGTTTTTAATGTACACGAATATTGCACAATTTGTATTGCTAGAGTAATAAAAAAAAAGAGCTTCAGCAGATGCTTTAAATTTCTTAATATTGTAATAACTAAGTGAATAATGAAATTGGAACTTGATCAACTATACTATCCTGATATTTAATAGAATTTGTTTTAACTCATTTAAATGACAAGTAGATGATAATCAAGTTTTTAAATAAATCTAACAACAGCACTAAGGATTTGCCTAACTGAAAGGACATCTGTAAATAATTATGCCAAAAGTCAAGACATTTGAATATTTGTCTATATTAGATTGTATAAAGAAAAGAAATTTGTTCCTAACCAGTTAAATGCTTCTGAAAATCATTTAACAGATGAAAAAGTCAGTTGTAAAAGAAGTCAAATTTATTGAAATAAATATCAATGAGAAAATTTCCATGCCTATAATGCAATAAAAATCTACCTTCGAATAACCAAAGGAGTTTCCAGAAGAGTAGCGGGGCCGCCACCTGCAACCCAAGGATGGTTTAACACCATTTCAGCTGAATATCGCTGGCTTGCATCTTTTACCAGCAAATGACTAATCAGATCTTTGGCTTCATCCGATATGTAAGCCCATTCTCTTTCAGGAAATTCATATACTCCCTTCTGAATACAGTCAAACAACATGCTCTATAAATAAATAGAATTTTTTTTTTGTTATAACTTAAAATAGAATTGAGCAATAACTATATGCAATACATTAGCGTTATCATAAAGGAGGGACATCAAAAACTGCACGTTTCTTTTACAGAAAAATTTCAGAAAATTAATGTATTGTGGAACCAATTTGTAACATCTACAACTATTTTCATTTCCCTATATAAAATAATTCATTTAATTTATCAGATAAGGATATGGAAATGGAGTCAATTCATCATGCAAATGGGACAGTACCTATACAGTACCAGCAAGTGAAGGTTCATTCTATTAGGATTGTGAAGATGTAGCATCTGCAAAAAATAACTTTCGCTTTTCATTTAATTTACTTTTCCCCTTTGAGCATTCGTTGCTGTTTTAATTTTAAAACTCCAAAAGTAATGCGAGCTTATTAATTATTACACGTAAAAAGACCATTTTAGATCTTCGTTTTTTGTAGCTTTTACCAAGCAAAATATTGAATATAATGGATACAAGCCGCCAGATTTGAACACTGCCCAAGCTTTCAAGCCCCTGTTTACTTAATAATGGAAATTATGCACCGGTCTAACGATGATACGAACACATTCATAAAAAAAATAAAGCACAAAATCTCGATTCGCGATAGATATAGCGATACTTGGGCAACAAATTTTCTTCAGGGCTTTGAAATTAAAAAATTTAGGTTACATATGGGTAAAGTAGCATTCATTTTATAAACAACTTGTTTTTTGCAGCACTGATAATTTCCAAGATGAATCAGCGCAGATTCCACTTCCAAAATTAGGAATGAAAACAAATTGTAAAATCATATTGCCAGTCAAGATTATTTATGAGCCTATACAGTACTTATACAGTAATCGAGTAAATGCACAAAACCTTATAATAGCATTAGCGAACTACTAGAACTAAGGAGTTCCGGAACATTTAGACAAATTTACCTGGCAAGCTTCACATGCACTTCCTTTCTCCCAACCACAATCGCCTCCACAGCAACCATAGAATGGAGGATATCCACATAATAAAATGTACCTAAAACAAGTAACATTATTAAAACAAAAGATGGAAGGATTGTTCAATACAGATAGGAAAGAACATTTCTTAAACAAATCGGAAATTTCAAGATTAGAATAAAATATCGATTTCAAAATGAAGTATATAACATGAAAATACAATCTTTAAGAAAGATTGAAATCTAAATTTTAGTATTTTAAAATTTTAAACTTGAATCGCTTACATGATAACGCCGAGACTCCATAAATCGCATCTCTTGTCATAAGGAGTAGCTTCTCCAATAAAACCATTCACAACTTCAGGAGCCATGAACTCAGCAGAGCCAACCTGAAAGAAATAAAATGGAACATTAGAATGAATATTTAAAAATATAGCCACGTTAAGGAAATTAAATACTTAGGTAACATTTTTCGCTCATCCTACAACTTTATTTCATTTATGTATAGAGTATGCATCCAATCAAAAGAGGCATTTAGTTTGTTTTAATGAAGCAATTAAATTTTTTGCAATTCTGAGAAATTAATTTATTCATTGTTTTAAGGATGCATACACAACAACTATGTTCCGAATAACATTGTCACAATAGAGCTTTACCAAATCTAATCAAATATTTTTTCACAATATTAGATAAACAATTTGAAGTTTTTGATGATATCTCATCATTACTTTATTAAATGGTAATTATTTCGGAATATACTAATACCTATACTTCAAAAATTTAGAATACTTACAGGACTGAGCAGCTCTGGTGTACTGCATGGGGATGCAGAGTTGAAAACGATTCCACTTCCCAAGTCAAAATCGCAAATTTTCACTGGGCATACCTAAAAGTAAAAAACTTGATGAGCATTTCTTCAAACGAGTCAATTGTGCAACTGCTCACAACTTATATAAGTTACTACAAATCTTTGCTTTATCAAGGTTACTGCATTAAGGCATGAAATCTAAAACTACTGCATATTAAAATTAAATTGATTGCCCCTTCTTAAATATAGAAATAAAGAATTTTTAGCTAACAAGTATCTAAGTTCAGGAAACCAAAACTAACCTGATCATGACTGAAACAAAGAATATTTTCTGGCTTAAGATCACGATGAGCAATGCCTGTAAAAAAAAAAAAAAAAAAAAAAAAAAAAAAAAAAAAAAAATGCATTAATAAAACAAAAATACTAGACAGTGCTTAATGAAATGTTGTACATAAGCATGTCAATTAAAACGCTTTAAATAACTCGACTCGTTTAAAATTACCTTTCATTCTTTGTTTGTACAACTGCTTTCAGTTCGTATTTGAATATTTGGGAATCTAGATATGATTTATTAATAAGAGATTATAGATATGATACAAATCTTACTGAACAGCTTGATAGGCGAAATCAGGAACTGTTACAATGCTATTCTTATAGAAAATCTTTAATAAATAAAGACCATCATGAAGTCTGTTTAATGCAACAAAACCCATAGATACGAAATTAATGATTAGCTTCACAATTTTTACATTTCCTAGACAAGTTAACAGTTTTAATTATGCTCTTCTTAGCAACAAGCTTACAATTTTCAACCAGAGTAATGAGGATAATATGTCATTCCATATCCAACTTGCCTTAAATGAGAAAATGTTTGACCCTCAGCCAGATTTAATTAGCTCCATATTTATTTGAAAATCGGAACAATTATTCTTCACGTCTAAATATTGTCATGCGCCTACTGTAAATTAAAAGCTTGTCTATAAACTATAGAAGAATTCAACCATTTCATATAGTGAAAAGGTTGTACAAGAAAAAGCTGATAATTTTGGACACCTGCAGAGAACAGAGTTCCACAACGTGACAATATATTCGAAACGATAAAATATAAATTTAATATATAAATTTGTTAACATAAATTGATATAAATTAATTTGTGAATCAATACACAACAAAGTTATGCATACCCTTTTGATGCAGAAACTTAAGTGCATTAGCCACATCTCGAATGACCATGCTAGCTTCATGTTCAGTAAAATGGACCCTTTTTTGAATATGAGCCAACAGAGGACCTAAAAATGTAATTATATTTAGACCCAAATTTGAAAAATAAAATTAAAAAAATGTTTTAAGTTAATAAAGAGAATGGTACTGACCTCCATAAACTTTTTCAAAAATAAGAAGGAATCTGCAACAAAAAATATATATTTCAGGAGGAATTCATTTTCTCATGTAGAATTTAAAAAAAAATAAAAAAAAACGCTACAATATGCTAATTAAGTTTTCAATTGAATCATTAGATTGAACTGATCAAACGATCAACTAGATTGAATCATTTTAAAATTCAAGTACAATTTATCAATACTCACCTATCAGATTCCTCAAAAAACTGAACGAGTTGAATAATATTCTGATGGCCTCTACAGTGATGGAATGTTTCTATCTCACGAAACACTCTTTCTCTAGGGTGGCTAGGTTCCTTCATAATTATCTGTAACAAATATTAAAACATGACGAACTCCGTTTCCAAAAAACTTTTGCATGCATAAAAAAGAAAAAAAACTAAGGATGCAATGCAACTAAGATATGATTAACATTTTATACTAAAATCATAAATGAGATCTAATAATATCTAACAAAATAACTTACTAAGTATATTAGGACCAGTTCCATAAAATTGCATATTAATTTTGTTGTATATTAAAAAAAATTTAATTTAAAGATTTAAGGCAAGTTAAATTATGCATGAAATTTATAGTTGGATTAGAAAAGTGTCCCTGAAAACCTTTAAATTAAGCAGAAAGATTTCTTTCACGTTAAAACTTTTTATAGAAAAATTTACAAAAACAGATTCATTTTTTTCCCATGCCTTTTTTAATATGAAAATTTTGAAAAGAAAAAAAAAAAACTGGAATTGAATCTTACCTTGACTGCAAACTCCTGCCCAGAATTAATTTGGACACAAGTTCGCACAGAAGCACAGGCACCTTCACCAAGAACCTCATCTGTTAACCGATATATATCTGAAAATGCACTTTCTAGATTAATCTATAGAAAGCAAGATATTATCTTTACCAACATTCTTATTAACAAAAAATATAGAATGTCGGAATTAAGAATGATCCAAAAGCTGTATTAACTTGCCATAATTTGCATTAGAGCAATTGCTTAAATCTGAAACATGGTACCATCAGAAACTGCAATAATTCTTTAAGTTCATTTACAGCTTAGCAAGTTACAGAAAGTACTATTTTTATTCACATTAAATGTAAAGCATGCGAGTAAGATAGCATCTAATTGGTCAGACTGCCCGAAATCAAAGCTATATTCGGGTGTGGGTATAAACTTCACTTCAGGCTACGAAAGAGGGCCACACCTTTACAGCACCAATTCCCACTGCCCCTCCGAGTTTCTGACCCACACTATTTCTGAGGAACTTTTCCTAACTTTAACTAGGGTAGAATTGAGATTCAAATTCAATCTATCGGACTAGAACCGATTATTAAGAAATCGCATAGCCTCCCCAACTTAGACCTTTAGATTATTTCTGCGAAGTTTTAAGGGTTATCCAGTTTTACATTTTCGTTGCAAAAGCCATATTCAAAACAAAACCAATTATTTAAATTTTGGGCCATTAAAATTTCCGTGTTTCCGAATTCACTCGCAGATCGAGAAAAAAATAATTGCTGATAGAATTACAAGTCACAGTCCTGATTGATTTTAAATATTTATAATGTTTTAAAGAGTTCAATTTTAGTTACCATTTTAGTTTTAAAAATAAATCCATTTTTTTAACACGTGTCCTTATACTATACACGTGCCCTTATCCTATACACAAAATACTATTTTAGGTAGTCGTATTGATTTCTTTATATAGACATCAAATTGAACTCAAAAAATATCCGTATCGTGTTGCTCCTTGTAAAATTACCTTGCCGAAATAAACGCTCAAAGAATTTAATCCGATCCTATACCAAAAATAGAACCTTTATTCTTGAATCGGATCGTTATAGCCCGAAATACTGAATAAAATTTTATGCGAGGAGACTTATTCTCGGAATGAAATATGAATATTTCAAAAATACAAAATAGATTTCCAAGAACGATTAGAATAACTTTTGTAACTAATACGGAACAATTAAAAATTAGAATGATTTGATCATTTTTTAGTATATATATTTTCTGTATACTGTATATTTTCTCGGTAATCTAAATTAGTTTAATATTTAAAATTTAATGAATCAGAGGAGGAAAAAAAATTGTTTAAAATTTAGAAGTTTATATACGAAATTTTCCTTTACACTTATGCATTGTGTAAATTAACATTTAAAGGACCGGTGAACTTATTGGGTAATAATTCAGTAAATAATTGCATAAATTCAACTTTAGACATTTATATTGATATAAATATGTCAAATATCTTTAAAATATTCGAAACGAAGTAATTTTTAATTTCCCTTATCACTATAAAATATATTTGAAACAAAACGCAGAATTGTGAAAATTTTAATCTTGTATTTTTATGTGCAAGCATTGAATATTTTTTTTATTGTAATGTTTTTATATGAATTAAAATGGATTTTACTGTCTAAAAGAAATCTAAAAACATAATATAAACATTTTTATTTTAATGATTAATATGAATCAATTTTATGCTATTTTCTCAAAATTAAGACATCTCGAACATTTCAAAGGCATTTAAATTTGAAAAGAATATCTTCTCAAAATCATTAAAACACTTATTCCTCAAAAGCCTTTTGAATATTCATTTTATTTAAAATGGCATATTGTAATGCTATTTTATTTCTACAAAAGCATATTTTGGAGAAAAAACGTGAAAATCTTATTTTGGTCACTTTTTGCTCATTTCCAAGTCCATCGTTCCTTTAAACCGAAAACTTGCAGCATCAAAAAGTTGAAATTGCAATTAGGCCGAAGACTACAATTAAAGGGGAAGAAAAAGTAGACGATTAAGAAGGCTTACCTGTAAAATTATCACAACATGATCCTGTGCGTTTCTTTTTCCTACGCCTTCGTGGTTGTTGGCTTTTAGGAGTTTCAATTGGTTTGGGCGCAGACCGCAGAACGTCATTGTTTGATTCCTGAACAGCATTTTCAAGGTTATCCAAAAGTTCAGTAGTATCATCTATAAAAAGAGAGACAGGGAGGTTATTGCATATTCAGCAAATAAAAAAGAAAATGCCTTTACTTCCTCATAAACAAAGTATACAAAAAATTTCGAACTCGAGATTCAGACGAATCTCGATGTTTCTGACCTCAACGATTCCGAAAAACATTTTTCGAATTATGACTATGTTCGTCGCTCTTTGAACAGAGTTGTTCAAAATATGCCTTCAACAAGACGGATGATATTCCATGTGTGGTCTTCACAAATTTGAAGACTTCTATCAAAATTTGAACGAAATTCATTCTTAGAAATGGCTGTCCGACTACAGGAAAACTCAAATACGAAACGTAAAAAGTTAAATGGATAAAATTTGGTATATAGATTTAAATCTTTGAATTAGGATGGCACCTCTCGGAAACAATTCATAACCGTGCATTTTTTTTTTAAATTTTAACTGTTAAAAATGCTTATTGAATGGCACGATGAAAACCGCCGATCTCTAACTTAAAACAATTATACAGATTTTTCGAGGCAATAAAGTCCTATTAAGTGAATTGTGAAAGTGAAACACCCGAATTAACTTAAGTACAAATTTTCAATAGCGACGAAATGTTTCGATATCGAATTCTCGGTTAGTAGACTCGGTCAGCGGCGAAGCGTAGGCGTATCGATTGCCCTGTCGATAATCTATTAGAAGGTCACAATGACAATATTCCTAATATTAAATATTCCGTTACAAGCGAAATTTGTTTATAATTTTCGACAACAATATAAAAGGTGAACATAAAAGCGGATAAAATAAATAACAATTAGCATCTATTTATGCGAGAAAATTCAATGCACGGGCCATTGAGTATTGCTATATCACTCAAAAATCGGTTTTCCGTCATCGACGGTTTGCTTCTAAATAACGAGTTATTGATAAGGTGTCAATAAAAATTAGCCGAACTACAGAATTTAGAAAAATAAACACATGCAGAACATGTCAGCAATTAACGAGTTGCACATAATTCGGTAAAATAGCATAATTTTATAGAAACATCAACATGTAAAAAACCATATTTAAAATTAAAGTATAAATCACCATCGGAGGATTCGTACATTACAATTGCACTTTGGTATTAAAATGGCTTGAAGTTAGAAAGGCCGACATCTCAGAAAACGCTGATGTTTTATACATATATATAGCTAATAAATAGCGAGGGTGTGGGAATTTTTTTTTCCCTGCTCCCTTTACCCAAATGTTCGACACTAGAAGCAGCACTTAGGAACACATTGCTACACTAAAACAAAACGTAATAATGAGCGTAAAAACAATTTATGTTTCTCAGAAACTTAAATGACAAGTTTTGGTCCTACAAATAAATTATTAACTAACATACTCAAACCCCCCCCCCCCCACACACACACACACAATTTCATATTTCCAAATTAGCCAGACATAATTCAAATTCATCATGCCAGATAGAGATGAATACATTTTAAATCCACTAAAAGGAATTTTGAAGCCAAAAGGGCCTATTTTCAAACATAAACTTTACAATTTTTCAAAAATAACCTTCAAGTTTTAAATATCTCCCAAATCAAGATTCTGTTGATGATAGAATCGCCATTCTTAAGCCATAAAGCGCTATTAAATTTCAAGTTTCTATCAAGGCTTGATTGCAATTCAAGTTTAAAATGAGACTTTCGAGAATTTAAAATTATTAAACGAATTCAAACCATTTTTCACGATGAACAATAATCGAGCAATTTTGAACAACGGGGGGGGAAGAGATAAATTGTTGTAACAATGAAAAGTTTTATAGTTCGAAAAAAAAAAATCATAATCGGGCACAATTCAATATTTTAAATATTTTCACCAAGAGTTTTCGTAGAATAAATTCCAAATATACTCAAATTAGCCTTTGGACACCAAGGGTTTAATTTTTTTTTAAGGTTAAAATCCAACTGGTATGAAAAGAAAGAATGCATTTTATATAGAATATAACAAATCAAGGTTTCACATGGAATCGAACAGTGCAATTAAGTGAATTTAGTAATATTTCTTAACCTAAAGCGATCGAAGAACTAAAAATCGTCTCCGTTCAGCATGTATAATCGGATTTAAAGAAAGGGAAATCTTCAAAGCCACGGATCTTTCTTCCGGTATTATGAATGGGGAATATCAAGCCAGCAAAATTCCTCCACCCAAGCTTTGTTGCCACTCTTTAGAAAACTCAAGTATCAACATTACACAACTTAGTGCCTGTTTATCTTTTTCCTGTAGAAACGGAAGATGAATATATTATATTTAGTCAATCGGTATGCTGAAGAGCGTCCAGCAAACCAACAGCTACAGTGTACGTCATTCCTAATCAATACGGCTAGAAACACCCGATTGGTTCACGCTGAGCCTCCGCTACTAAAACTGAATAGAACATTTTTCACTAGGTCGAAGAATTCCGAAAGAGTTATTTTTTAATGCGCTTTGTATCAAGGAAAATAGCTCCTTGACTTCTATTTGAGTAGTAAGGACCGGATATCCCAAAATTCAATTTTTTTTTAAGTACTTATACTGATTCTTAATTTATAATTTACGACAATATTATCGTTTTTTATATTTGTAATTGTTTATAATGATAGGACCTCCTTTTTTACCAATGTAATCGGAAATTCTGTCAGGACTAAATAACTTATCAAGTCGATAGATGTCTTTATTCAATCTCTTTTAAAGTATTAAATTCGCATTTTTAACAATTTACCTGCAGATATTGGCGTGCTGAACTTTAAGTGAGCTCGTAAAGTCCGAATTAGTTTCAGCGAGAACTGAGGCTTCCCAGAAAATGCGCATATTCCAACAGCAGCCTTACCGCTTTAGAAATTGCCAACTTTTAAAGTAATAATTCACTAATTAACCCTTTGTAGGGCCATGGGAAGTATGCTTCTATCCAGATTCATCATTTATTATTGTATGAAGTTATGTAGATTTGCTTAGGTTCCGACAAATTTTTCAATGTGACAGAAACTTGGATGCTTCATTTCCTTATCTCGAACAAAAATATTTCTGGATTTGGTACTTACTTATTAATCAAAGTAATTATCAAATGAAATTTAATAAGTTGCATGAATCTCAAACCTAAAAATAGTTTAATATATCATGACTAGGGGAGAAAAAAAAAGCCTTTTAAAGGGTTAAAACATTCCTCCACAACCGAAACACTATATATTGGTCAGCTTGGAATTTTAATGAGTTAGATACACAAGAAAGGCAACTTTAAAATATTCTTGAGTTGTATCTTGTAGTTGCTTAAAGAATATACAAGTAAAACAGAAATGGGGTAAATCGTCTTGATTCAAGTTTCACTATGAATATTACAATTTGCTGAATTCACAAAACTATGCACTTTAAAAATTAAGAATGAAAAATTCGGTATTTTCAGCAGGTAATTCAAAAACAGGCAATAAGGAAAGGGGCTAGTTGCTGAACAACCCAACTGAATATATACACTCAACCCTTTGCAACAACCCTTTACGATTGACGATTTTTTCCCCTTAAAGTTTACATATTTGCTTGCCTAAAATCTATGTTATGAAATATAGAACTGCAAAAGTTATTTACATTAAAATAATGAAACGACATAATTCGAATGATAATTCAAAGAGTTGAAGGAAACCTAGAACCAACACGCGAAACGCTTCCTAAAGCAAGGAGGAAACGCAGCTTATGTGAGAAAGGCCTTTCAACGGAAACTGAGTCACACGTGTGCAGCCGAGAGGGGTGAAGGATCAGGGGAGGGTCAGGAAAGGAAGAGAGAATTGTTTCCCCTGATCACGAGTCGAATTGCGACGGGTAACCAGCAACCTCCGATTATCGCTTTTTTTTTTTTTAACACGCTGGAAAGATGTTCAACTTGACCCCAATGTGCGTTTATGAAACAGCAACTCCCATCACGCTTTTGTATATAATGCACTACAAACAAGGACAGCGCCTGTTTCTGGAGAAACTTTATAGTCACTAAAATCATTGAAGTTCTACATAAACTTGCCAAGGAAATAAAAGATCACAAAATAGCTAAAAACAATTTCTAGGAACAAATTTTACGCGATTTAGATTTAAAAATTTTAATATACTGTACGAACAATATTTAAACAACATTACAAAAATGTCACGTTTCACTAAAAATAAAAATTAAAACCATTGAAGATCGAGAAATTGCACATTCCAATAGCAAACACGATTTATAATGACAAGATCTTAACAAGTAAATTCTTTCAGTTGCATCACCATGACAACACGAAAGGCGATCATGTGATCCCAATCACCTTACGTTGCACCTTGGTTTTTTTTTTTTTTTTTTTTTTTTTTTTATGAACCATTTTCAATAGCAGGTCCATCTATTCTATTTATCAGAAATAAAAATCGCGTCAAACATTTTATTATCCTTTCAGGTGAAAAAAGGATAAAACTTATTTTGAAATAAGGTCTTTGAAATCTAAACATTTTGAGCTGTTATTCGTTAAAATAAGTTTATCGATAGCCTTCAGGGTAAGAATTTTATTTGAATAAAAACGTTCTTTTTATTCTCCACAGTTGTGCAAAAAACCTTTGCACATGCGATTTTGGCATTTTTTCTGAAAAACAAACCTCTGCTTATTGTAAGTCAATAACTATTATTTGAAGGGTTGCCACTTTTTAAGCAAATGTGTGATGCAGTCAACTGTAGTATAACTAAATCATTCGCAAGAAAGCTTTCTTATTATTAAAAACGTATTCGTACGCAAAGAATTTCCTATGTGATCAGGGCACTTTTATTTAATATATTTTAATGCTTTTAACGATTTTACAGTTTGATTTTAGCAATTTGAAAATATTGAATAATGAAATATTTTGGTGTTGCACATAAACCGAACTTCGTATTAAAAAAACAACAAAGGGGGGGGGGGGGGTTAAAAATGAATTTTAACTGCCTCTTGGTTGATGAACATCTTAGATGCAAGCACATTATGACAATTCCTGCATGCTTTTGAAAATAAAAGCAAATGAATGCACGAAATATTTCATATAAGAGCCATTTCTTACATTTTATAATTTTCAATCTACATTTTCTACCATTTATAGAAACCAATTAAATTTCAAGAGAATCCACGCTCAAAAACATTTAATACACCTTTCTCAGGACCGACATTCAGGGAAAAACACTTTATTGTCAAAGCCATTTAAAACACAGCCGAAACGTCAATGAAACAGTCGATAAATATTTTTATTTGAAAACCAGATGACGTGGCCACTTCTTCCCTTTTTACAAGTTATTTAATAAGCCTATAACACGTCTCCAATTTGCCATACCCCAATATAAAACAATTAAGGCAGATAAACACAATTCCCAACTCTTGCAATGGGCGGCAATAAAAGAAAAATAGAATCCGCCTGAGTATGACTCGTCCGAAGCATTGACACAGCTGGCTGAATTTAAACACCGAAGTAGCATCTATTGAGAGAAGCACTTTATTAAACGTTGGACGCAAAGTCCCTTTGTACTTTTCTATACACCAACGTGTCCTATGGCGAAAATTTAATCCGCCGCACGTACTTGCTGCACGAATGATTTCGGTTGAAATGCTGCAATAACCTTAATTCGTGTGTATTGCTTTGCAAGTCTGAAATGTCTTATCGTAGTCGGATTGCAAGTGAGCGACAATAAATCACAGGTAGAAACAATAAAGCCCAAAGGTGAATAAAGGCTTCAGTCGGTTTTAACACTATGCAGTTGAAAATTTCTACTTATGATTGAGAACTAAAAATGCAAGAGAAATAAGATTGCCCTAAAAAAAAGATTTTTCTCAGCTAACTTTGGAATAACCATAGGAAAATGCAATATTAAATTTCAAATAATAAAAAATGGCAAATATAATTAACATACGACAATGTTTTACAACCTCTTGCTTACATTTAATTCATCATATATGGAAACAAACTAAATGGGTAAATTGTAATAATCAGAAAACTTAAAATCGGGCATATGGATATTCGGCCAATGCAAATTTATATCGCCATGATTATTACTGGAATATAGAAAACCAAAATCCCATGAAGATTGATATTTTACCATGAGCACATTGTTACTTAAGAATTTTTCCCGAATAAAAAAAAAAAAAAAAAAAAAAAGATTCGACTATTAATATCGCATTTAAATCAAACATTCTTTTGGACGATTTTCTTGGAAAATAACGCAATCAAGGACGATGTTTGACATACTATAAATATTTTCAGTTATAAAAATTATTCAGCAGTGAAAGACAAGGAAATTTCCAAAGATATTGATGAACTGTTTAAAAATCAATGATCTGTCAATCTTTGTTTTAAATGAAAACTAATAAATATTTTACTATTCTGAAGCAACGAGGTAATTTAAAACAAAGATTAAGAGATCGATTAATTTGTTTTTAAATCGGCAGTGTAACCCAGCCGATAAGAAGTGTATCCTTAATATTTGAAGCATATAATCAAAAACATTACTTTAGCTAAAGAATATCGATAAATAGAATAGAAATTAACCTTCGATTAATCGCGCAAGAATGATGTTTATTATCTAGAATCCCATCTAAACTGCTTTTAAAAATATTCGTCCCAAATTTCAAGAAGGTTTTAGTAAATCTTCTAGTTTTAAAATTTAAATGAACTGTACAAGAATTCTGGGAATAGCATTAAAAGCATAAGAGTCAAAACGTGATACAAAATCCACACTAAAAAAGAAGTCTTAAGTGCCCAATTATGAATTTTTGTAAACTTTTAATGTAAGCTATTCTGTGAATCATTTCATTCTGGAAGTTTCAAAACCGCACGTGCCACCTAAACAATCCAGCCCAAATGTCTGTTGGTATACAAATGAAAAAAAAAAAAAAAAAATTACTCGCAGTCTGCAAAAAACGAAAAACAAAAGCTGAATGCGCAGATACAAAAAAAGAACTCCAAAGCAGCAGAAGTCGAAAGGGCCGAAAAACCTACAAGTCAAGTTATTTAAAACAACGCTACTGTGTTTTACGAATAAACAAGAGAAGCGAAAAACAAGATTTTCCCCACTCGGGCACACTCTCAACATAAATTCGTTTAAAATTTCATTTCAACTTCAACTGCAAATCATTTTTTACTGCAAAAAACAAATGAAACATGCTATAACGGCCAGCTGCGATATCACGCGGTGCGCAAGGACATGAGGGCAGCGAACTTCCGCGTCGTTTAGCATGACAATAGGATTTAACCGACTTCACAGAGCGTGCATAGGCATTCTACTTGCAAAGCAGAAAGTCTATACTTTAACCCGAGGAAAACCGACTCCATTCTGAAGGGGGAGTGGAAAATACGATCTAATATTTCACCATTAAGATCTTCAAAACTGAGAGTACTCCTTCCTTTCAGTGGCGTCACCTTCCTCCAATCAATTTTCATTTACTCACAAAAACAAACAATCTAAGGTTTCTAACCCCCTGGCCGTTTTTAAATTGAAATACGGCAGATTTTAAAATGAAAAAATTTCAAGTCATCTCATTTAAATGACCATTATTTACAACAGGGTTTTAATAAAATAATTATAACTATCTAAAAGGTATGTTGGTCAATTTTAATATTTTACTTCGAGGATCATTTGGAATACTTAATTTTTAAACTGAAATTGACCGTAGTTTTTCATAAACTTCTTAGGCAACAAAATTGACGTTTAGTGAAAAATTCTGAATATTTTATGTGGAAAAAAAACAAAATTCAGAAAATAGGAATGCGAGAGTGTCATTCTGGAATCCAGATGTACTTTGAAGTTAACAGTTCTATTTTGATATTCATCACATTTGGCAATCTATAAGCTCGTAACTGGAACGACTAATAAAAATCGGCAAAACCGGTAAATAAAAGAACTAATAATCCGTCAAGCCGACCAAGCAAAGCAGCAGTCACTTTCTAGTTGCTGAAATTCTCACTGCGTATTTACATTTTGGAGTTGCTTGGATTTAATTATTCTAAAATACACTATTAGGAATAAATTAATCAATTTGGAATAAATATTCAATTAAATCCCTGCCAATACAATATACTAGGTTCGCGTATTTAATTACAGAACGGGAAAACAGTTTAGTAGAAAAATAGTTATGAAAAGTGACACTAACATGCTACGGTCCATTGTTAAAGGATCAAATAAAAATAGATTTTCAGAATAATATGCGATCTAATTAACCATTATACGAATAATTTGTAAGTAGTTTGTTTAATTTTTCAGATTGTGATACATTCAATAGTTACTGTGTCTAGAAAAAAAAATTTAGAAACTTGTTTGAAATTTATAAATTTAATCTATTTATCAAAATGACTTGCATCCGAATCTCAATTGCCTACGGAAATTAAATACATAAATGAGGCGGCAATTAAGTATTCATTTGTTATCAAGAGATACAACAAGTATATACTGCACCTCCATCCAACATCCTTATTAAATTTTCTTGACAAATCCTCAAATTTGACAACCTTTTTTTTAAAAGAACCCGAACACATACAGAAGGTCAAACAAGAAACGTTACCCAATCTATTCAGAATAGTCATGAATATAGCTACATAAATAAACTAGAACAGAAGTATCAATCTTTTCTTTTCCACGACATCTGCCGCAGTATCTAATACGCAGGAGAATTCTTTTCAATAACAGTTTGTTTATGTTTGATGTCTCGTGATTTATGAAAGAAAGATAATGGAGATATTTCAGTAAGAACACACCTGGAATTTTTCCACTCTTAACTGCCAACGTTGGAAAGCACGCGGTACGGAATGACTCATCGTCACATACGTTTTAACACATGCTTTTTGTTTTGAAGCAAAAATAAGCGACGTAAATTTCTTTTCACTAAGTTAATTAACGGGATCATCTGTGTATAACATGCTAATAACTAGAATATAAAAGGTAATTATAGTCAAATATTTCAAAATGAAATTTTAGCAATTACTATTAAAAAGCTTGTACAAGTCGCTTCCCAGTTAGCTACGTTCCTTTACAAAGAGTTCTAAATTAAAGCCGATCTATTAATAATAACAGCAGATAAAATTTGAAATGCTCGAGTACGAAGTGTCCTAGACTGATGAACTTTGGAAAACTAATAAAACATGGAATTTTCTCCACTTATTCTTACTAAAATCCAAAAAACCATTGTAAAATTAAGTATTAATTACAAAATCTATTCCGAAATTGCAAAAAAATGAACCAGAAAAAACGAAAAATAACATTACAAAAAGTATCCTAACATGCAGCTGTCTTTAGAAATGAAACCTTAGCCTCATGTAAATAGGAGGGGGAAATACACGGGGGAAGGGGAATATTTGGAAATGCAATTAACTCTTTGCACTCGAATGATGACTCACCATTCAAGATGGTGCATCATTGACGTTTTATTCAATTTTGATTATTAAAAATACCTGCAGAGTGGTAAGACGTAAATTAATTAAACGGGAGAATTCATCTTGAAATAATTATATATATTTTTCGGAGCAATAAATCTTTGTATTAGGTGAATAATTATGTATCTAATTACTTTACCGAATGCAAAGGTTTAAATTTGCATGTTCATTTTTTTTCCCCTCAGCATGTACCTTATCAAGTTTCAGTTAGTATTTCGAGAAAATAAAAATCTTGCCATTTAGGGGAGGGCTACTAATAGTGGGAAATGCTCACGATTCAGTTTAAAATCTTTACCATCAGTATAAACTTCTGACATACAAAAAAAAAAGTTAAAACTTCTAGGAGCAAGATGCATCTTAATAACAAGATGCAAATATTTTCGATTCAAAACAAAAGCATTCGTTACTTTTACACCTACGGAATCGATACAGTAGTGGCAACAAAAGAGCTAAAACGGGCGCCGGCGAAATGAGCCACTGCTTTACAAATTGGATTAAAATTAATTCCTTTAGAAGACTGCTGAAATGTCTAGATTAAATCTTCTAAACAAAACATTAAAAAAAAAAATGTTCGCTCAGCTTCACTAAAAATAACCGACATTTGTTAAAAGATGAGCAAAAGCGAAAACGGAAGATGCGACATTTTTAATGTTTTATAGCATCAATTTAAACTGGTGATAATTTGATTTAAGAATGAGTCGGTAAAATGCTACAAATTGATAAGCAAAATGTATAAAATCATGGACTAAATTAGACTTCAAATTTGTTCTACATTTCTTTACATTTCTCTAAAGAAAAAATTGAGAAATAATTTTATAATGTATTTACCCTCTTGATAACTCAGTTTTGTGTGCGAATTTCGATTGGAATATTAATCTAATTATCATGCAAAATATTTCAAGAGCATTTGAGTATTTCCGCTATGTTTCTTGTATTATTTAACTTCGAATCATTCAACTCAAAAATGTAATATTTGATACACAAGACTAGTCATGTTAATGAAGTGGTCAACATACAGATTACAGTAACTCTTTATTCCCCTGATAGCACTTCCCAGTACCGCATTGATCAAACACTTGCATCTTCCCAATATGACTGCTATTTTGAAAATGGAGATTCTCGTAATATAGTTTCGAAACAACAGGCAGTACATTGCATCTGGACACAAACATTAATTACTTCAATTTAAAAAGGTAATTTCCCTTTCTCTTGCACAAACTTTTCTAAAGCGAAAGTATAATTAAAAAGACGCTGTTAAATTTTGGTTTTGTATCGTATTAAATGCATCGTACATGTTTTAATTCTAACCAAGTTTGTTCAAAGAATAACAGTTATATTAGAAAATTATGTTGTCGAATAACTTCACAACATTCAGAAACATCAATCGAAAGAGTTGATCGAGAAAGGCAATTAACATTCCGTTTTTGTGGAACCTTGCCAATAAACGCTCTTTCAGCGGCATTATTCTAGAACTTTTCCAACTGAATAATGTCGCACAAACAGTAGAGGTAGAGTACGTTGCACA
Source organism: Argiope bruennichi (assembly GCF_947563725.1). Classification (NCBI taxonomy): domain Eukaryota; kingdom Metazoa; phylum Arthropoda; class Arachnida; order Araneae; family Araneidae; genus Argiope; species Argiope bruennichi. The sequence goes on from NC_079162.1 coordinate 57,034,996, forward strand.
GCAATTACACCATCACTTGGATAAGATCTTCAGGAAAAGTGTATATTCCCCATACAAAGAAAAAGATGCGACTCGAGACGAGTTAACCGAGCTTCATTTTTCTCTCGGCAGCTAATAGCATCGCACTCTGATCACAGAAAATATTGAACTTGATATTCTTAAAGCGAATGCCAACAGAAGAAAACAGCAAAACGCTGTCTTGAAAAAAGGTGGTTCAACCGCACGTTAAGAGAACTTGGCAAATTTACAACTTAGCTCCCTCTTCCTTCTTTCAGACACAGTGTGAAAGAATTAAAGGTGAAACGAACCATTGCACAACTTCCCAGCAATCCAACGCTCCAGAAAATCTCGAACCTACACTGCAGGAAAATTCGCATCAACTAATATGAACTACTCTAATAGTCAGTTTGGAAAGACAAGCAATCAATTTACATCTGGAGGATAGAGGATTTATAGAAGGCAGAGACTGATATTGATGATTAGGAGTAGAATAAAAATTAAAATTCAACTTTGCCCAATAAACTAATGCAAAATGATCTAAAACTACACGGACAGTCTTGGTAGTCTTTCTGCCAATCTCTAAATTGCAAGAACTGTGGTTTTTTAATTTTTATTTTTTACCATAACTTTCTTAGATTATATAAAAAAAAAATACAAATGCAGATAACAAAACAAATCGCATTACTTAGTCAATCAGCTGCGAACCGAGAGCTGGTTTTGTTTATTTTACTTTTTGCATAAAAAAATATGTTCTTGGAGATTCTTAACTAGAGATTTACGGTACACACGTCTAGAAAAAAAAAATTCATCTTAAAAACGATCCCTTATCATTAAATTCCGAGTTTTGCCGATGACGTTAAGAAAACGTTATATAGTAATAAAGAAATAAATTTACGATTTAAAAAGGACAAAGAAATAGGAGGAACGAATCCTAATTATTAGACAGCTTTTCAATAAAAATTTGAAGATAATCTCATGATTTAAACCGTACTTTTAAAAATGTTTCAGAAATTATTCGACTTCTGAGAGCATTAAAACAAGGAAAATACCCTTTACCAACTTATTCATTCGTGTACGTATCATCTAAATCTATTCTTGAAGTAATAGCCGAGAAAAAAAAAACATGCAATATTCAGCATGCAATATTGTTGATGTGTTCAATGAATGACAATATTCGTTTTCAAGTTTCCTTTAGACATTAGGGCCATTTTAACAATGGATGAAAAAATTGGAACACAACTATTCGAGTGGTCTAATGTTTAAATCGTTCGAAATGAAACTTAATAGCCCAAAATAACAAAACATCAATTTTCCTGTTGCAATTCTTAAACATCCTCTCCTCCTACTTAACGTCGATTTCAATCTAATCTACTAATCCAAGATTAAAATGCTGACCGATTGTTAGAAGTAACAGTGGTCAAATTGCGCTTTTTTTCCCTCCCCTCTTTATTATCAATTCTTGGGTTATAACAACCAATAATGATCAGTTTTATTTTATAACTATGATTATACAAAGTCATGAAATTGCAGGTAGAATTGTTGAGCACAACAGACATCAACTCTCGATTAACATGAATAACAAAAATTTTAAAATGATTTACAGCTAGTGTTTCAGTGATGACTCAGCTATGACAAGTTTGAGGATAACCCGACGGTTGACCTCTTGGCACAGTTATTCATGAAACTTAATATAGGAGAATTGCAGACGCATTTCTTGTACTAAAGTTGCCATAAATAATCATGTCAAAAACGCAGCATGTTTTTGGAAATAAAACAATGCAAATCAGCCTTCTAAGAAAAAAAGTATTTATGACAAACAATCCGATTTTCCCCCCCTTCAAACAATCATTTGAGTGTTTGATGCTATAGATTTTTAAAAAAAAAAAAAAATCAGAATGAAAATGGTTGTCATTGAGATAACCAGTTCAAAATGGATAATTTCAACTCAAACTTTATTATTTACGTCCATTATTTCCAAAATTATCAAAACTTGCTATATTTTAAAACTATTCGCGTGCTGACGGAATCAAAGAAATAAACAAGTTGAATTTTAAAATTTGTTGATTTTGCCAGCTTTACCCAATTGAGTATTACAACATCCAATTTTATTATAATTGGTCATTATTATTGGAATTTGGTTTTGAAGCTCTTTTACACCTTTCGACTCGCAAAACTAAACAAATAATTAGTTTTTTTTTTTTTTTTGGTAAGCAAGTCGATTTTTGTTCTGAATTCAAATCTGAAGTTTTAAGTGATAGATGCTTTTCCCTAATGGACACTTGAATAAAATAGCGGATGACACTTGACACAAGTTCAAATTTTTCCGCTTCTGCATTCTTTAGCCAAATATTTCAAAACACTCGATACCGTTTAAACTGCTTAGTAAAGAAGTTATGTTCCTCTTAAACTTTTGTTCGTTTTCCATGGTCTTTGCCATGTTATGGAATTTCCATGGGAAGTTTTTCCCAAATTCTGGAAACAGCGGAATTTTCTACGATTTATTCTTTGAGTAAAAAGCTTAACGAACCATCCAAGAGTTATACCGCAATTCTTATTTAAAATTAAAATTTTGGATAAGCTTAATCAAGCTTAAGTGCATCATTATTAATACTTTTGTCTTTTCCAATTGCTTAACACGTTCGCTGCCATGATCGATGCCAGTGATTCGAAATACTATCCAATAAGATGCCTACTTATTGGCTCTTTTTAATTGTAGTAAAGAAAATATCTATTTAGATAGTATAAATCACAGGCGATTCATATACTGAGCAAAGAGTTAAAACAAGTGGATATAAATTAAACGTAGGCCGTTCTACTCGCATGAAATTCTGTACTGATCGACAACTTTTGCTGTCACGCGAAAGTGAGTGACATGGCAGTTAACGTGTTAAATCAATTTGCTCCCACTTCAAATTCTAAAATTTTGAAAGTACTTTCAACTAATATGGCCAGAGGAAGTAGTTAGACCCCCCCCCCAATCAATAAAACCATTCCTACCGAGCTTGAAATAAAACTTATAGGAGACAGCTATGAAAAAAAGGCGTTATTTTTTTTATGAAGATAATTCATTGCTCTCTGAAACAATTATAAAAAAAAATTTAAAAATCAAGCCTATTTGAAATTTTCAAATGTTTAAAACCACAGCAACACACACACACAAAAAAAAAAAAAAAAAAAAAAAAAAAAATTGGATAAAACTGGGGTTTAGTCAAAAATTCATCGATTTTGAAGGAATTACTGCATTCAAGTCATTATCACAAATGGCTTTATTTCTCTACAGTTAAATTTAAGATCTTTTGGAATTTATGCATAAATCAGATTGATAAAAATTATACTGAAGAGCATTACAGAAGTTCTATAATATGAAATAGAACATCTCTGTTCAACAACTGCATGGAAAAAAGGGAAAATTACGAGCTCGAACGCTTGAGCTATAATAACATCTTAATAGATTTCTTTTCAAAATAGCAATTCTTTTACCAAAATTTTTAAAAAATGCTCCGTCAAGTGGCCATATTATTTTCAATCACCTTAAATAAATATTTTTCACGCTCATCTGACAAGTACATTTTAAAGACAGCGCAAGTTTTAAACAGAAATGGCGATGTTCGAAATTCTACAACAAGAGAAAGCCCCTCACTTTCCAGAGGAACACAAGAAAAATTAACGTGCCTAAATATTAATTCAGTTCAGTGCTTCGCAGTAAAGATGTGGCGAACACCGGTTCTTTAACAAGACTGCCTGGAACAAATTTAAGAGTCTACGTTTCTAAATAAGATCACAAGCGTTCAAGCGAATAGCCTGCATCTGTGGAATAATTTTAGAGTAATGCATAAAACATGATCTGCTTCTTAACTGTTCCAAATCCATTTGCCAACTGAAACAAAATTGGCGCCCCAGCAAAAACCAATTATGTCATAAAGAGGGTGAAAAATATGGTTAAGCACAGTGTTTACTAAAGAAAGTTGATTTATCGGTAGCAAACCGAAGTCTGTATAAACAAATACAGAAACGAAAGCATACGGCAAAGAAATCAGGGCATTTCTATTGCCAGAGTATATAGTTTGTTGATCTTATCAACGTTTGTTCTATATAGGCAGATGCAAGATTTCAAATCAACCAAAGTTTGAAATGATGTTGCATTCCAGCGTTCTGAAATATTTATTGAACAATAACACTTCAACGAAAAACAAAATGAAATTTCTTTGACGAGATCAGTAAACCAGCATTCATACAAGGAAAAAAAAAAATCGCGTATCCAAAGTAATTAAGGATACCACCAGGGAAAAAAATCATTTAAAATATTCCTGGAAATATCGTCGACTTAGAAATTTGGAGAAAAGTAATTCACGCATGTTCCAGAATTTATAATTTTGTTGATGAAAAATTCCGATACAAACAGCAGAGAAACTGAAGTTGTTTAGCTAAAAAAAAAAAAAAAAAAAAAAAAAACCTTACAATCACGGTTTATAATTTTTCCATGCAACCACAAACTACATAACCGTGACCAATTGCTTCACAGCTCATGCTGGAATTAAATTCACGAGAAGCAGTTTACCAAGAAAATCGTTTTTTTTTAAGCCATTCGTAATCTTTTGTATAATATTAAATGATATCCACGCGCTCGAAAGGCACGAGTTATTTTAAAATATCTGGCACTGCATAAATACGTTTACGTAGATTTAAAGCAAGGTCACACAAGCGTGATTTTTCGAAAATCTGAAGAAGGAAAAGAATATTCCGAGCAACAGTGGTCAGATGCAACGCGAATTCTCATTGGTCAGAGCAAAAGTTGACATCTGTTCACGGACAGCAACACAATACACCAAGGCTTTGTTTTATCTAGCCGGTATACACGCTTTTTACCGGCCACACGTGCGTATAAGCGTGCAATATAGCTTTCAAGTAAGCACATTAGAATGCGGCTATGGTCACACGAGGATTCATGCAAGAAATTAGTACAAAAACACTGGTAGCATTCGATTTCATCAAGTTCTAGAAACATTAGTCATTTATGGATAACTTTTTTCAAAAAGATGTGGTCATAACTCAGGATGCCTTAAGGAAAGTTAAGGTATCTTGGGTTAGTCTACGATTAAATCACAATAAAATTCTAAGTGAACGCTAATAGCATTGACATGTCTGAAGTTTTATAAAATAGTTTCATCTAAAAACTGAAGTATGTCGTTAATTATGGGAACTTTCTAGATTAAACAATGGCGTTCAATGTTGCACGCAAGTTCTATCTAAATATATTTTGCTTACACAGAATATTCTGTTCCGGTTTAATTTTTCGAAATGCAAGTTTAGCAATATTAAAAATATATGCATGAATTTTATTAAAAATTTCATGGAAATATCCGATTAAGAAATTCACAACTGAAATCCCAATTCGGTCTAATTATGATCCAATTATTAAAAACCCGACATCTTTTATAAAAACTTTCCTTCGCTTGTAATGTCAGTAGTTCTAATAATTGGTATACGAAATTGAAAAAATGTCTTTAACACATTTTATCGTGGACATGCGGAGGGAGGTACATGACCCAATCCAAAGACAGCATCCCTCAAAATGCAAACGAATTTTAAGGCGAGAATTACAAAAAGTAATGCCAGATGTTCGAAAGAAAACAGTGACATGTCGTCTTATTATACAGATTATTGAACACTTGTTAGTAAAAATAGTAAAATGCCGACTTAGAAGAATTTTAAAATCTGCAAATTCTAATAAAATAAAATTCACAGCTTAAATTGTTTTCAAACCATGGAATAGCAGTAAGTTGTTTAAATAAATTCACTAACACTTATCATTCCGAGAAAGTATTGCGAGTGGAAAGAATCAAGAAACACCGTTATTAAAAACTTAAATATAGTTGAATATAATCGGTATGGGTAAAATAATTTGACAGGATATATTTACAAATAAAATTCTATTGCAAAGAGGATTTCATGAATAACACTGGAACTATTTGGTTTGTGATTAATTTAAATATTATGCCAATTTCAAAATTTTGAAAAACAATTTTATCGACTGTAATCGAATCGTTACTTGAAAGAAATTACGCTTCAACGGCATACACACACAAAAAAAGGTAAATATTAGCTAATAAGCAAGTGGGAAATTTAGATGCATATTAAACGAGTTGCTGTAGATAAGAAATTTCATATTTGCCTAAAATGTTTAAAAGCGATTTTACGTCATTAAAAATCAGAAGGACAAACAAGCAGGAATTTGTAAGCAAAGCATTAAATGCAAGATGGTGCAAGAAAATGATTTCCTAGATGAACTAAAATCGAGTGGACTTACGGCAATTAACTTACCTTATATTTGGTATTGAATTTTCCATTTACCAAACCGAAGGCAAACACGTTAATTTTCCCGCAAAAATCGCAATTAGTTTCAGTGACAACGATGAAGTGAAAATATCTGCACAAAAGGTAAAATTACTGAATATAGAAAATTCAGAAATTAGCTTAAAAATATTTAAAAATAAATTAAAACGCTGACGTGTTTAAAGCAGTAATTAACATTTTTTTTAAAAATCCTTCTTTAAAAATATTAGTATTCAGTATTTCGTAAAAAATTGCCAAACGACTAGTAAGCAAATATTTTGCGCTTAAAATTTTAAAAATAGTACGAACTTAAAGTATTGCACACCTTACGATGAAATCCTAGGAATAAATGAACAAATTAAATTGCTAAAGTTAGATTAAACGCACTAATGGAAAACGAGCCTTCGTAACAGTCGATTTGTAAATAATTACTTGAATTTCGAACTAAAATAGCAGATGCGAGTAATTAAATTTAAATGAGGAAGGGAATTTACTTTTGAGTGTTAAACAAGAGGATTGCGTTAAGATTTCGTATGATTTCACTTAATTATCGAGAATGAAAGTCAATAATTCAGAACTTCTGCCAATTTATCTAATGGCGTCAAAAATATTGTTCCGAAACAACACAGTCTTGCTTCATCGAACACTGTTTATACTCTTTAAACAAAGAATAGGAAAAAGACAATGAATCGTCTCGGAAAAGTATCAATATTAAATGAAAGAATCGTGTTACTCAAGCCAATGAATAATAGAATATTTTTAAACAAGTACTGCGTAGCAATTGATCTCGGTTTATATTTGGATCAATTATTATTATTATTATTATGATTATTATTTTGTCTTTTAAAGTCGTCATACTATTTTATTCATGTTAAACTTTAAAAAAAAGTTTAAAAGTTAAAATATAATAAAAATTCGATCAAGCTAATTTTTTAAAATTATTTTCACCCTTTACTTTTTATACTCTATGATTTACACAAATGTAATTCAAAGAAATTTTAAATTAAACTTAAAATTTTAAGAAATTTTAAGTTTAAATTTCTCGATTTAAACTTAAAGAAAAGAAGAAAAAAAAAAAGGACCAGTTCACAATTAGAAAAATAGGAAATCCGAAATAAGGTAGAATTTCAACACTGGGTAGATTGAAGAAATTTAAAATTCCTGAATATCACTTGACCGCTAATTTTAAAAAAAATAAAAAAAAAAAAAATAGCATAGTTTACTCGATCACCAAAACAACAGTAATTGAAACGACCATAAATGTGTGAAGCTAATTTTAAAACTAACACTGGACTATTCAATAGAAGGAAAGGGGTAAAAATAAGCAAGCAATAACACATAGAACGCGGTTCTTGCAAATATAATTTATGCACGCCTTGATCTTTCATCATCTGGATAAACATTAGTTGAGTATTCCCCCCCCCCTCTCTCTACCTATTGAAAGTCGTCTTTGAAACTTAACTTCAATTACCTTGAAAATCTGAGCAGATTGACACCGAAATCAACTTTACACTGCGTTGGTGCCCGGCAGGTATGCATGGAGATGGACCCCAGACCAATAAGCGAATACATGTGGACATGAAAGAGGATTAAAAACTCAATTTTTCAAATCTAAATTAAATATAATATAAATTTAATCATATTTTCGTCATTTTAATACATTCACTGAAGGATACATTTAAAAAATTCAAGTGGATAAACCCATACATTTATCATATTACGGAAATCGGGTTGAAATTGAACACAATTTCAAGTCATAGTTCGAGCTCCAGCTTCAAAACTTTAACCAGTGCAGGGAAGACTTATACGCATGCTAGCTAACCTATTTTCACAAAATATCGGTTGGAAAGAAAATGCAATCAAGGCGAGAAGAGGAGGAATGCGAAAGATAGGAAAAAACTGCATCCCTTAAAAAATTTTTCCCCCTCACTTCTTCCTATTCAACTAACACTTAAAATTAAACAGAGCAAAGATTTAGTTTAGAGATGCCAGGCGATCTGGAATAAGGCAAAGAAGGAAAAAAAGCATGACAAATTCAAACTCCCGTTTTTGGTAGTCACTAAGCATTGCAAGTCATAGTTATAACAATTTAATATTTCCTCAAAATTTTTTCCTTTAAGAAAACGATTCTTCAAAGAAACGAATTAGATATACAAGAATACAAAAATTTACTTCGAGCAATATGGATTCATTTGCATGCCCTTATTGACTTCAAGATGCGATACAAAATAAAAATTTAATTTTCAAGAAGTTGCATTCCATAATTTTTAATGCCTCCCTTAAAAATGTTTAGTAAGTCTATATAGACCAGTTTGCATTTTTCTCCGATTATATCATTTTCATCAGAAACAATCTGGGGGGGGGGGGGGTAAAAAACAACACGCTACGAGCTATTGAATTCGTCATTTTTTTGAAATCAAAACACAACTTTATAATCTGTTCTTTGTTTCAAAATTTATTAGCATAGAGTGTCAAAGTTTCAATTAGATTATTTGTAATATTCCAGTGATCCATTTTTTGTCAAGGTTAATTGCATTAAAATGTTTTAATAAAACTAAAACGAGGTATTGAATAATTAAATACTGTTAATAAAAAAAGAATATTTTGAAATTAAAATATACACAATTGCTAATTAGTTACTCAAAATCTAGTTCACGTTTAAAAAATACATCTTGTGTTGCATAAATGAACATAAATCCAAAATATTAATTATGCTTCAAATTAACAATTAGAAACGTTATTAATTTCACTGACATTTCTTCCTCAATGATTAGCAAGAATTGCATCAAGCGAAAGTCACAAGTATTATGGATATTTTTTATACAGAGAATTTCAATCAAATCCCGTATCCAAATAGTTGCCGTTTTTAACTTTAGGATGGCGGTAAAACAAAACCTTTTTTCTTTAACAATAGGAAAGAGAAAAAAAAAGCCGTTTTGAAATGTTATCAAAATCTTACAAATAATTAGTCATCAATAAAATTTCTTTATTAAGTTCTTATTGATAAAAGACTTCATTTCCTAATATATATTTATAAAAGCTATGACAGCCCTGTTTTTTTTTTTTTTTTTTCTTCCATTCATTTGATTGAAAATATTCATTTCAAATTATGAATTCATCCAAAAACGGGGAAAATCTATTTCTTATAACGCTCTACAAATGCTGAAGTATATTTTAATATCAAATGAAATTTTATAAAGAAGTTGCAGGAATTAAAAAATAGAATTAGACATACAAAATATTTTATAATTGGACGTTTAAACTTTTAAGGTTTTAATATTAACTAAAAGGCGTTTTCATATTTTTCTTTATACTATCAAAAAATATACTCCGAAAAATTTAAATATTATACTCTTATTTACGAAATAAATTAATTTAAATTATTATATACAATTAATCTGAACACAATATAATCAAATAAAAAGAGAAACATTTCGCATATTATGAAGCAGCATGATTTATCGATTCTCTTGAGCAATTTAAAAATTTTAAGAAATTCGATTCGGAAATATTAAAATATTCATTTTGATTTGACAAGGATGCGTGCGTTAATTACAATAATTTAAAATTTGACAGCCTCAAATATTCTGAACTATTATCTTGCAATGTTTGTTTATATGCTTAAAAACTCATGAAAATTCACTCAAAACTGGAAATGGGACATTTGCATATTCGCCAACAGTGTGCGTTGCCGAAAGCGAATGTAAACACAAACAATGTAAACGCGAAGTCAGCTGCATCGCCAAAGGCAAATCTCGCCAAATAAGGGCAAGTCTAGAAACCTCCAAAATCGAACATTTAAATCGACTACCGCAAATGCTCCTTCAGCATCAAAACAAGTCAACTGCATCTTTATGTAAATACATTTAATCACAAAAGGGAAGAAGAAAAAAAAGACAATTGTAACGATTCTTTAGTTAAATGCATATCTATTAATTTACAATAAAATTCTAACTTTCAATTAGAATTATTTTTAAATATATATATAATAGCCGTCAAGCAATATCAAAAATAGAGAAAAAATTAAATACATTTAGTTTTTACCACATATACAGTAATTAGAAATTTTTACAATTGCATTTAATTTTTAAAATTGCATAAAGGTTTTTCTACTTTTAAATCCATCCTGCTCGCAAATTTAAACAATATTTTTCCAGATAAAAGAAATTCAAAATTTGAAAATAGTAAAGACCAAATATTTGATTATTTACATACATAATAGAGCGAACGTTTATCTAATTTTATATAAATTCGCACAAATTTATAAATGCAAAAAATGTAAATATCGGCTGCATATTAATATAGACTTACCTGAAGATATATGGATATCTGAGCCTGGAGTTCCAACAGGGGTGTTCTGAGGAGTATCCAGTAACAATATTGTCACAGGATCTTCCGTAGCTTTCGGCAAGGAATGGATATTCGTTGTCTCTCTCATACCTGGGGTTCCACCCATAAATACTTCGGTCTTCATGCTGTCCTTATTTTAGAAAACGGGCTCCTTTCTACCCAAAACTTTCAGAAAAAAATTTAAAAACGGGGGAAATGCCGAAATGCAAGAAGCGACAGTAGACACGGGTCTAATGTCACCAAAATAATTTCGAAAAAAAAAGCAAAAAATAGCCTAAAATATTCAGGAATTCTGCGGGCGAACTGGAAAAAAAAATTCTCACTAAGATGTCTTAAAACTTCCCTCACTTCATTTCATGCAAAGCAAAAAAAAAAAAAAAAATAGATCTAGAATCCGATGTTAAACCCGACAAAATAGCTAAGCTTTATAAAAGCTCGCTATAAGCCTGAGAGAGCTCGGCTAGGAGCTAGCAAAAGAGCTCTTCAGCTGCTATAACCTCATTCCTTCCCTCGCTTCCAAATCTCTGTCTGACGATTCGGCAACCCTGATGCTCGTTATAAAGAAACTTCGCACATGCGCAGAAGAGTTGCTTTGAGGTTGTAAACTCGATAAACTGGATCCCAAAATTGTCGCCAAGCCAGCTAAAACGCACACGGCACTTCAATATTCTGTGGTTGATGTTGCCGGCTTTTCAAACGTTAGACTGAAATTTATTTCAGATCGCGAACTTCTTTAACCTCAAGTAATCGGCCGAAGTTTTATCATTTCTCGTGTGATAATCAGTCGTACGATTTTTTTATTGACTTGTTTTTTAAACTGATTGGAAAATCAGCCTACTGTTTTGGCATCGAATATTTCCAGAAGCTTCAGAGTTATTCATTTTGCGAAACGTTTATTTTCGTGACCGTTTGTCCTGAATTGTCGAGGACGGTCGCAAAAGGTTAAGAAATTGTTTAGAATATCCGAAGATGCGTTAATTTTTCCTAAAGTTTGCTTATTCTTTATTGATGATCTGTCAAAACTTTCGACCCTTGTTTATTGTTCGTAGGTAATAGTATCTGCACACCATCAATAAATAAACTGAAGATACAAAAGGCAAATAGCAAAATAAATAGCCTATAAAAATAAAAATAATTTTCTCATCATAAGTCAACAAAATATAAACATTTTTCTTCATTTTAGAATCTACATAGCAAGATAGAATATTCGATCATTCATTTCATTGTCAATGGTTATAAAGAAAAACGCGAATCCATATTTTTATTGCCTTTTTATCATAATTTTTAATATTTATATATAATATACGAATAAAAAATTCTGCTGCATACAAAATATATTAAAATTCGAAAAATAAATATATTTAAAATCTGATTTTCGTCATGTTTTAAGACATGTATTCAAATAAATTTTTGTTTCCAAAAGTAATTTCTAGCTCTTGAAAAGCAATTTAATTTAAATAAAATGTCTTCCGTTTAACATTTTTGGGACTTATAAGATATAATTATCCCTGTTTATCGTCTAGTTGTTTCCAATCCATCTTGAAAGGGTTATAAACAATGAACTTTAAAAAATTAATATCTGTAAAACAAAACTAATGCAACTGTCGAAAATGAATATTCTTCGTGTATTGCGAAAAAAAATATAAATCGAATTCTATTACGTCACTTTCAAATTTTCCATTAAAATTTCCCTTATGACCAAAGAAATATGTGATGGCAGAGATATTTTTTTAAACTTCAGAGCTTAATGATTTTTTTCAAAAAAAAAGAAAAAAAGAAAAAAAAATCGGTACATAAATTCTACTTCATGGAAATTAATCGAAATGATTTGAAAAATTCAGCGACTTGATGAATTCTATCACTTAGCATCACAAAAATATTTAACTTGTGTATTGAACGCTGTACTAAAATGTGTGCAAACTAATTTCATTGTACGAATAATTATTAAAGCGTTTATTTCAAGTTAGACTATATTTAATGAAGCTGCTTAAGTGAGTAATTAGCTAAAAAAACAAGTGCAAATCTCTGCACTTGAATTTTATCAGCTTGATTTGCGTTGGAGCGGTAAAAGCAATGAAACCGCTGGATTTCATCATTACAACACTTTCGGCTCGGCTCAACTGTTTTTGCGGGGAGGGTGGTGAAAATGGAGGTTTCCAAAAAGAGGAGCAAGCGTAGGGATTTATGGGGATATTTTGACTTGCTCCTCGTCCGTCCATGCGTGCTGGTAGTTGTACTGGACGAAATGTCTGCTTCTGTGCTTCAAGGTCAAGGTCGGCGGAGAAAAATTGTTCAATGGATTTGTTTATATGTGCGCACGCTCTTCGTGCAAAATCGATACGCATTACGAATTTTTGGTTTCTTTTTCTCACAGATTATGCAATAGACGAATAAAGCCACATAACATGCGCGCTTTAAAAATATCCATATGTAGATCAAAATATACAAGAAAAATTTACTTTGATGTCAGATGTCACTACATGTTCGTTCTGTTAAAAAAATTTTGAGAAAAAAAAAGTTAAGAATTTGTTTTATTTTTTTTAAAAAAATTAGCTTTTCATTTACCTATGAAATGTTAATTTAGTAAACTAAGTAACTAAGTTTTATGTAACTACGATGCCGAACTATTCTCACTTGTTTAAATTCTTTTTCAAGCGTTTGTTTATTTATTTGGCATGTGCATTACAAAGTTATGGATATAAATTTTAAAGATTAGAAATTTTTGTTTACGTTTTACTTCAAAAATATAAAAAAAAAAATGAATGAAAAAATGTATATTTATTCACCTTGTTTAGTCAAACGAATTGCTAACTCATAAAGATTTACACCAAAAATTCTTAAAAAGTTTTTTTTTTTTAAAATAATAGTTAATTGGAATAAAATCCTTCGGAAAAAGAGAGAAAGATGATGTTTATTCTGTACAACTATGGTGCGTAAAATTAATTGAAATCTTTGAGACAGAAATATTCTGAAATAAAAAGTTAATATTAAAATATTTTTTTAAGACGGTGGATTTATTATGCATTTATGAAAAAATAACATGTTTGTGCAGAATATAGATGATTTTTAAATTCTTTTCAAACATATTAATTGATCATGTTTATTGATATTTCACAAGGCACGATGGCACATTTTGTGTTGACCTTTAATTCTCATTGACTTTTACAAGAGAAATAGAACCTTGCTATAGCCAGAAATTCCACGATACGGATGGAGATTTTCATTTAACAAAAACAGTGAGGAAAATAACATACTACAGAGTAAAATTATACACTTTTATACAAAAAAAAAAGCAGTGAAGCAGTAGCAATAAAAATATGTTAGCAATTCTTCTACACGTGTGTATTAGACACACTTTCTACACATCCTCATAAATTCGTACTCAAACATTTATTATACGTTTGAAAGCAGTTAACATCATTGACTTGCTTTGACAGAAACGTAGAAAGCTGGTATTAAAATTGGATGAATAGGTTAGAGGTCAAACTACCTTCGACTACTTCTATTGGTTACTTGAGTACTCATAAAAGGTGGAAGAATCTGAAATCTCCAATAAAAGGCACTAAGTCAGAAAGGTACGATATGTTGGGATCGTTGTATAATCAGGGGAGTACGGAAGCCTCATAATTTTGTACATTTTATTAACTAATACATGCATATACATCTACGTAAGGTGATGTTTTCGTAGTTGAAAAAGAATAAAAAAATTAAAGGAATTCAAAATTTGATTCAAAGATTCCAAAATTACTTAAATCTCTGAATTTTTTCTACTCTAGAATTTTAAATAGGGATTTTATATTCATTGAAGTCACATTCAAGATCCATCCATGACCATTATAGAAGGACATATAAAGGCTAAAAATGGAAAATACCCTCTTATAATTTTCTAGAAAACACCTAAATGAAAAATATTATTGAATCTAATTTGAAACTCAACAATTGAATTCCCGATGATTTCAAAATCAAGAGAGTGATCTAAGATAGTGGAAAGAAAAATTTACCACATATATATTTTAGAAAAATCATATGTATGTGTTTATAAAGTTTTTTTTTTTTTTTTTTTTTTTTTTTTTTTTTTACTTTTTTTGTATAAAAAGCATACAAAGATAACGTATAATCGTCGAAAATTCGAACTCGATATTTTGACGAATCTCCACGCTTTAGACCTTCCTGAATTCGAAAAATACATTTTTGGAATATTTTTGTCTGTCTGTCTATTCGTTTGTGAACATAATAACTCAAAAACACTTTGAACTAAATGGATGAAATTTGGTAAATGGTCTTTAAACCAAATTTATAGATCTTTTTTAAATTTTGAATGAACTCCATTCAGAAGTCTACTTGTCCGTCTGTCTGAATATAAGTTAACTCGATAAATACAAAGCGCCGAAAACTAGATGAATAAAATTTGGTAAGCAAATTTAGCATATGAAGTATAGAAATTTGTCAGATTTCAAACGAAATCCATCAAGGGGTTAACCATCTGTTGGTGTATACTCTCACAAGCATGTAAAAGCAATGTCGTAAATAAATGAAATTTGGTACGCGATCTTGTGACTACAATTATAGTTCTATGTAAATTTTGATTTTAATTGGTTGGAAAAAATTCCTCCAGAATATACATTCAGTGTTTTGGTGCTTATAAATTAATCACATCCTGGCAATTCATTCCTTAAGATCGGGTGCAGCTATTGTTCATCTATAACATGTGATAAACAACACACATTTGTTAGAAAATATACGAGAAAATTTAGGAGACACCATTTCAGTTAATTTTTTTAACAAACCCATGCAAATTTAAGATTCCGCAAATATTATCTAAATGTAATTCCGTTTCTTAAAAAATAAAATAAAATCCGAAGTGTATCATTTCTAGTAAAAAAAAAATATGCTACCAAAAAGAATTTTATTCCTGGAATCACGATATTATTCTATTATTTATTCGTAATTTTTAGGCATTCATTTTGATAGCTAACGATTTTCAACAGAAAAGATATTTTTGAACTGATTGTTTGCATAAACAAAGTGTGTCAGTTCTCGTGCATATGTTTAATTTGCTATTCAGCAAACATAACTCGCAACTGACGTGCCGCATACGTCACGCCCGCCACAAATTGTTAGATTGCGTGTTTTTCAGTTATTTACAGGAATACGTAAAATATATGGGCGTAAATAATCATTTGCTACGTTTTATGAAATCCATACCAAATTTATTTTATCTGTCTGGAATTTATTACCTTGTTTCAGTGAAGGTTGCTTCTTTAATTTGCGAGCAAAAATATGCATATTGTTTTCATATATTTGAGGTACATAAAAATAGATTCATGAAAGTTGCTATTTCAAGGTAATTTCACAATTATGAATATTAAAGTAAAATTAAAAATGTAAAAGCAGTTTGTATGGTATTTATTCGTTTTCATAAAAGCTTACGTAAAAATGTTGTGGTTTTCATTTCATGTAACGTTGTGGCATAACATCACAAGGTTTGTGGCTGAACATTGGTTGATAGCGTTTCCGCTAAAAAATTCTAGTTCCCAGATGTTTTTTTTTTTTTTTTCTGTACGACTTCTTTATCACGTAGACAGACCCCCACCTCAAAATGAGGATGAGATGCTTCCGACATGATGGTTGGATCTCGCCACCCTGGAGGGTGGCCACTAATAGGTGGGGGATCTGACTCCTCCCATCGATGACGGAACGTACTTCCTTCGGGGAGGGTTGTACCGTGGCCGGTGACGGCCCTTAGGAGTCAACCACAGTTCCCGCCAATGCTGCTGTTGCGGCGGTCCCGTCATTCAGTTTTTATGGTTTAAATCCGTGTGCTTTCGTGGCGGGTAGGAGAGTTAGATGACTGACTTATCACGTAGACAAATCACGAAGTTCGACTCTCCAAACAATAGTGTTGTGAGGGTTTTGTCTTACCCTCTGTCGTTGTCAGTAGCTTATTGAAAGTAAATAGTGTTTGAACCATGGTATTATTTATATAACCCTTCATCATATTTTGGTATTAACCAGCAAGAATAGTCTCCACGAAAATTTCTCGCACACTCTCTAAGCAATGTACTTGTGTATTATTAATTCTATGCCATTGGCACGCAGTGGTTACAAAATAATCTATCAGCAATTTTTGGCAATTTTGGGGGGGAATTAATCGCGGTTAATGCACAAGTACCAGAAAACCACATATGTATTTTTCGCGCCTTTTTCCCAACCAATTAAAACAAAAATTTGACACACAACTACAGTTGAAGTCAAAAAAATCACATGCCAATTACAGTCATTGCGTTTTTTGTATTATCAGGTTTACATACTATCGAAAGTACAGACCGACAGACGGTCAAACTCCTTGATGGGTTTGGTTCCAAATTTGATGCGCGTTTACACTTTAGATGATAAATCTGTGTAACAAATTTTATCCATCTAGCTCGTTTTTTAATTATCATGTTAGCTTATAATCGGGCAGCCGGACAGACAGGCTTCTTTTTAATGGTTTTCGTTCAAAATTCGAAAGAAATCTGAAAACGTGGAGTAGAAACCATACATCAAACTTCATCCATCTAGCTCAAAGTCTTTTTGATTTATTTCTCTAATTCGAATATTTTGACAATTACCATGCTTTCCCTTTCTTATATACTTCGAATATAAGAAAGCAAAAAATGATATAAAAATACCAATGCTTTATTACCATGGCGCCCCTTGAAGCTAACTTCTGGATCAACTGCTATTCCCTCCCTTGAACTCTGTTCTCTACGCCACTGAATCCGAATTTCATAATTCTAATTTTTTCAATCAACTCATAGGTTGGGTTTTTTAAACTGAACTCATTAAATACTAGGTTTCGCAAAGGATAGGTTTCTAATGAAAATAATATCATATATATCTATTATTGATAATTGAAAGAAAATTAAATTTAAATTGAATTGCCACTTAAAACTTTTTTTATTAAAGTTAATAAATTTTAATAAATGGTTCTTTTTTTTATGAAAATTTCTGTATTAAAAATTTCTACTCAATAAGGTAATTTTGTATAATTTATCTCATTCATTTTTAATTATCTAAAAATCCATTGGAAAAAAAGGTAAAAAAAAAAAACTGAGGTTTGATAATGCATATCGGCAGCTCAGCAGGGTTTAAAAGTTAAAAGAAAAGATAAAATCAAAATACAATATAATTTTTATTTCACTTTAGCCTCTAAGTAGTTTCGTGAGTTTAACTATAAAAGCATCCAATTAAAACTTTAACTAATCCTGATAAGTTATGTGTAATCTAGTGAGCTCATACATTCTGGGATAAATATAGGAAACGTCAGGGAAATGTCGCTTTAAGTGACCGGAAAAAAGGTAACCCTATCTTTCGCTGCAAACGCTTGTGGGCAGGTGGTAGCATGTTCCCTAAAATAACCGCAAAAAAAAGAAGAAAAAAAGTTACCCTATGTTTTCGCTGAAAAAAGGTTTGCATGCAGGTGGTAACATGTCCACCGCATTTCATCACAAAAGAGTGAACTTCTTTACGAAAGGAAAATGTTTATTTCATCATCAAAATTAAATAAATATTTCCATTTTTTTTAGCGCTGTTGCCTTTGTTATTGTTAAAAATAGTCAATATTCAATTATATAGTTTATTTAATTATTATAGTTTTTATAATTTTTTTATTATCTTTATAATTTTTTATTCAGGCCATATTGAATAATAATAAACATTATTATTCAATATGGCCTGATCAATTTATTATTGAGCGTGCCTTTTGAATGAAAAGGAGCAGGAATGGCTTGGATATAATAAACTTTCGTATAATTTGAGATACTTTGTATATAATAGATAAGGTATGTAAGTAACTTCGATACAATGGATAAGATATATATTGTGTATAGAAGACATACAATATTGTATATAAACATCATGCTCTGTGTATAAAAAATAGCTTGTGTATTAAGAACCTCTGTACATTATGCATTTATAAAGATGAAACGGAGAAAATCTATTGGGAAGCCACCAAAGTGATCTGCATTGTTAATTAGTCTCTCTTAACGTTTCACAATTTTATCAAAACCTTTTCTTACTAATATTCGTTCCTGCAGAAATTAAATTTTAAAATAATAAATGATTTACCATTTTTATGGGCCGGGAAGGGGGCTAATGGATTCATCTACTTATTCGAAATTGAAAATTTAAGTTCAATATGCATTTTTCCTACTTCCGAATAATTGCTCAAATTAATTTCCGAAAAATAAAATGAAACCTTGGATTTTTACTTGCTTACTATGCTTTACTTTGTCTATTCTTTAGCGAGAAACAGAATGACCACAGTTAAAGAATTCTTCTTTTGTTAGTGAATCCATACATTTCTCAAAAATTAAGGCAAATTTAAAAAGATTCAGAATCTATACTGTAAGAAAAAGGAGGAAATGAAATTTCCGTGCTACATTAGTAAAGGCATACATTTTGAAAAACATGATATATTCAATTATTTATTTTATTTATTTGTTTTGCTTTTTAGCCTTTTATGTATGAAATTTTGCAATCGATTTTAAACTAACTTCCCGATAAACAAACGACTTGATATGACGTTATCTGTTGATAATGAAATGCTTCACTCGATTGCAAAATCTGTACCAAACAAACATACAGAGAGCCAAGAAATAGAGTTAATATTGCTAAGTCATCCAATTCTGAACTATGTTTCAAGTTTCAAGTCTCTAGCTCATCGGGAAGTTAGTTTAAAATCGATTGCAAAATTTGCAGCGAACAGACAGAGCAGGTAGCAAGTTAAGCAAGAATAAAAACTTATCAATTTAAATAATACTAAAGAGAACATTAATTAAAAAGACACCAATAACAGGGGTATACATCATTTCTGACACAAGAAAACAGAAATAATAAAAAAGAATAATAGTAGAAAACATTTGGTAAAAATGTGAATTTTTGACATAAATGCTTGTTCAGTACTTTGCTACCAACGCGCCAAGTTGGCAAGCGCCCATTCTAGGGTTGCTCCTTTTTTGTAACTGCGCGGGGTCATGACCCGCCAGAACTGTTAAGAACTCGGAACGCGATGCTTACCGTTGGTAGCGGGGTGACTCCATGCCCCTTCTCATAGAAATAAACCGCATTTTATAGAAGCATCGTTTTCATCCTTATAGCTACACCGCATTTCCTTAGTTAATTTCAATTAGTTACACCGCATTATTTAGTTCTCAATCTCAATTGTGGAGCCATCATAGACCTCCACAACATTTTTTGGTCCGTCGGAGCCTGAGCGCACTGGATTTCTATTTGATATCCATTCAAATTAGTTATGGCAAGTGATTTAGTTGTCTTAAATAGAAGAAAGGGGAGTATTAGAGCACAGTTGACAAAACTGCGAACATTCATTGAAAAAAGAGAGCATTTAACTGAATCGACAGTGATTACCCAACTGGATATTCTTTCGAGAACAAGTACAAGATTTGAAGAACTGAGAAACGAATATTATAGGACTGTGTCGGACAATGACTTTGATCAAGTGGAATCCAATCTATCCGAACTCGAGGATGAAATTTTGAAAATAGAGGTAAGCCTCAAATCCATTTTACATGATCTCAAATCTACTTCTGTTTCTAATTCTACAAATGGTGCTATTATTAAAGAGTCCATAGATAAAGTTACTTCAATTAGATTACCGGAAATACCTCTTCCATTGTTTAACGGTAAAATAGAAGAATGGAATTCCTTTAAGCAACAATTCCTAAATTTAATAAATGATAATCCCAATTTAACTGAAAACCAAAAGTGCTACTATTTACGTTCATGTTTGAGAAACGATGCAAAATTGATAGAAACGTCTGAAGATACATATGATTCCCTTCTGAAAGCTTTAGTAGAAAGATTCGAAAATAAACGTGTAATTGTAGACACCCATATCAAAAATATAATTAATCAAGAAAAAATTGTTCATGAATCCGCGAAAGACTTACGCAATTTAATAGATTGTATTCTTAAAAATTTAAGAGCATTAAATGTTTTAAAATATGAACGTAATGAATTGTCAGATGCTATTTTAATAAATATAATTTTGCAAAAATTAGACCGCGAATCTCGAAAGCAGTTTGAACTTTCCTTAGTAAACAAGGAAGTTCCTGATTTTGATGATTTCATAGAATTTTTAGAAAGAAGATATCAAGTTTTAAATGCCATTGGGCACAATATTCCATACAAATCTAAATATTCGGATGTTAGTGAACAGAAAAATAAAGCACGAACTCTATTTGTTAAGCCATCGAATAATCCCAAGTATTGTATACTGTGTAGAAACGCTGATCATCCATTGCATAAATGCGATCAGTTTTTGCAATTATCCCCGCAAAAGCGATATGAAACTGTTCGAGAAAAACATTTATGTTTAAATTGTTTCGGATCTCACAAAATCGCTCAATGTAAATCGAAACACACTTGTTTCACTTGCAAAGCAAAGCATCATACTCTATTACACCGGATGCAGGTGTCCACAGTAAGCGATGACTCATCCTCAATAAATTCAAGGCAGACTCCCTCAGTTGCTGACCCCTGTTCGTCGTGCAACCCTTCCCCCCCGATTTCCTGTTTCGTTACGCAGAAGAAAAGAGTCATTCTAGCTACGGCTGTTGTTTATGTTTTGGATAGTTTCGGAACTGTCAGAAAGGGTAGGGCTTTATTAGATTCTGGAAGCATGTGTAATTTGATGACATCTGATTTCGCCAATGCACTTGGTTTAAAGAAAGAAAAAATAAATGTTCCAATATCAGGGATTTCCGATACTACTCTTAATGTGAAAAGAAAAAGTACCTCCACTATTTTGAACTCGGATGGTTCTTTTACTGCAACACTAGATTTCTTGGTCATTCCGAAAATCACAGATCTAATGCCATCCACATTTATTGATTTAGAAGGAATAGAAATTCCGCCTTACGTCCAATTAGCAGATTCGGAATTCTTTTCCCCCAAAAGAGTGGATATATTAATAGGGGCAGAAATATTCTTTCGTATCTTAAAAGAAAATAGATTTGATATAAATAATTCCTTAATTTTGCAAGAAACTGTATTTGGACATATACTAAGTGGAACAATTCAAGGTAAACAGGAATCACATCATTGTGGTTTAATCTCTCAAATAGATAACTTAGATAATTTGTTAAAGAAATTTTGGGAAGTTGAAAATATTTTAGATACACCTACATCTAAAAACAAAGAAGAATTAGAATGCGAAGAAAATTTCGTGCAAACTTATCGTAGGGATGAGCAAGGTAAATATATTGTTAACCTTCCTCTTAAGAAGAATATGCAATTAGGCAATTCCATTCAAACTGCAAAACAAAGATTAGATAGTCTCTGGAAGCGATTAAATAATGATCCGAATTTTTCTAATCTTTATTGTAATTTTATGAAAGAATATGAACAATTGGGTCATATGCAAAAATTAGATAATAGTGACAATGTAAAATATGTCATGCCTCATCATGGCATTTACAAGGCTGATAGTACTACAACAAAGTTACGTGTAGTTTTCGATGCCTCAGCTGCATCTACTTCAGGTGTATCTTTGAATAACTGTTTGCTAAAAGGAGGTGTTGTTCAAGATGACTTGTTTTCAATCTTATTGAGATTCCGAAAGCACAAGGTTGCATTTACTGCTGATGTCAAGAAAATGTACAGACAGATTTGGGTTAATCCTGAGCAGTGTAATTTTCAATGCATTCTTTGGAAAACTAGGAGTTCTGAGGAACCTTCATTTTATAAGCTTCTTACAGTTACATACGGCACCAAATCTGCTCCCTACTTAGCTACGAGAGTGCTAAACCAATTAGCAATAGATGAGCAACACAAATTTCCTTTAGCATCTGCTGTAACCTTAAAAGATTTTTATGTTGATGATGTTCTCTCTGGTGCAGATGACGTTTCTACTGCAATAAAATTACAGCAAGAATTGATTTCTCTTCTAAAAGCTGGTGGCATGGATTTGCACAAATGGTGTGCAAACAATGAAATGCTTTTAGAATCTGTTCCATCTGAAGATCAAGGTTATCAGTTTGATGATTCTGATAAAAATACAATTAAAACACTTGGCTTAAAATGGAACCCAAAAGAAGACTGCTTTGGTTTCAATGTCACTCCATCAACTAGCATTCCCACAAAGCGAACCGTTTTGACTGATATAGCTAAACTTTTTGACCCACTTGGTCTTCTAGGACCAGTGACAGTAAAGGCAAAGATCTTCCTCCAGAGATTGTGGCTACACAAAATTGAATGGGATCAAGTGTTACCACATCAGGAAAAGCACGAATGGGAAATATTCAGATATTGTTTAGGGGATATTACAAAGATGCAGATTCCTCGTTGCATTCTAACTGACTCCATCAAGGAAGTTGAACTACATGGTTTTGCTGACGCATCGAAAGATGCTTATGGTGCAGTCATCTATCTTCGTTGTGTTACTATATTGAATCATGTGAAAGTTTCTCTACTATGCAGCAAATCTAAAGTTGCTCCTATTAAGGTGATGACAATACCCCGTCTTGAGCTATGTGCTGCTGAGCTTCTTGCTAAGCTCGCTTCTAAAACTGTGTCATCTCTTAACCTGAAAATAGATAAAATTTGCCTCTACTCAGATTCGACTATAGTGCTGGCCTGGATTAATACTTCATTGCATCTGCTTAAGGTGTTTGTGTCAAATAGAATTTCCCGCATCCAAGAGCTGACGAAAGAATTTTCCTGGCACCATGTAAAAACTTGTGAAAATCCTGCTGATATTATTTCCCGTGGTATGACTCCTCATCACCTTATGAACAATCATTTGTGGTGGAATGGTCCACAGTTTCTTCAACAAGTTACTGTTGAACTTAGTGATGAAAGTAACATTCCTACTGATGACGAATATTTTCATGAACTGAAAGGAGAGACTACTAAGACTCTAACTTTAAGTGTGGATGCTACATTCTTAGATTTACTTTTATGTATTACTAACAAATATTCTAAATTAATTCGTATTGTAAGTTTTCTTTTTAGGTTTTGTAACAATTTAAGAAATCCTAAGAATAGGTTGTATGGACCTCTTTCTACAGTAGAATTACAAAGGGGTAAATCATTCTTGGTAAAATCTGTGCAAGAAATTGCATTTCAGAGTGATATAAATTTACTTCTTCATGGAAAACAACCCACAGGTAAGATTAAAAATCTAAATCCTTTTCTTGATGAAGATGGAATTTTGAGAGTAGGAGGTCGTATTCAACACAGCAGTGTAAATTTTGACCAGAGACATCCAGTTATCTTACCTGACAAAAGTAATTTAACAAAAAGTATTGTTATGTATTTTCATTTGAAAAATTTGCATATTGGGCCACAAAATTTATTGTATTGTGTTCGTAGAGAATTCTGGCCCTTAAATGGAAGGAATGTTTGTAGAAAAATTGTCCACAGTTGTATTACCTGTTTCAAAGCAAAACCTTTGACTAATGAACAAATTATGGGCAATTTGCCAAAAGAACGTGTGAATGTAAATTCTCCTTTCAACTGTACAGGTATCGACTTCTGTGGACCGTTTTTCATAAAGTATAAAGGTCAAAGGAAAGGTTTATATCATAAAATTTATGTTTGTATATTTATCTGTATGGTTACTAAATGTATTCACTTAGATATTGTTTCTGATCTAACTTCTGAAGCATTCATTGCATGCCTCAAAAGGTTCTTTTCAAGACGAGGTAAATCGCAATTTATTTTTAGTGATAATGGTAAGAATTTTGTAAGTGGTAATTCTGAATTAAAGAGATTAGCTCTTATGGTAACTAAACATGATGAATATTTATCAAATTTTTTATCTGAAGAGGGCATTCAATGGAAATTTCTTCCACCCAGAGCACCTAACTTTGGTGGCTTATGGGAGGCAGGTGTCAAATCCTTCAAATACCATCTAAAACGTGTTGTTGGAGTTTCAAAGTTAACATATGAGGAATTTTTTACTATTCTGCATCAGATAGAAGGAATTTTGAATTCCCGTCCTATTACTCCTTTGTCTAGTGACATAGACGATCTGGAAATTCTGACACCTGGACATTTTCTCATTGGTAGGCCAATCACATCCATTGTTGAACCAAACTTAACAAACACGGAAAATAATAGATTGAATTTATGGCAAAAAACCTCAAAAATGGTACAAGTCATATGGAAAAGATGGCAAAATAATTATTTAAGCACTTTGCAACAAAGACATAAATGGATAATTAAGAACCAAAATTTAAAAATTGGTAACATGGTTTTGCTCAAAGAAGAAAATCTTCCATGTTGTAAATGGATTTTAGGTAGAATTGTAAATGTATTCTATGGTAAAGACAATGTAGTAAGAGTAGTAAATGTTAAAACTCATTCTGGTATATATAAACGATCCATTTCTAAAATTGCACTTTTGCCATTGGAAGTCTAATTTCACCTTACATAATTCATTTCTAAATGTGTACCTTGAAATCTGTAAGATTCTCTTTAATATTTGTAGTGAATATTATATCTGAAAACTTCAATATTCATTGTTATTTATCTTTATTTGTTCTCTTTCAGTGCTAGTGCAACTATTTATATTTCTTAAGAATTATTAATGTCATTTTGTTATTTTCATATATTTACTGCATTAATTGTCTCCCTTGTTTTTACAAAAAATGTAATTGATGTAATTATTGAAATGTATATTTCAACGGGGGCGGCATGTTCAGTACTTTGCTACCAACGCGCCAAGTTGGCAAGCGCCCATTCTAGGGTTGCTCCTTTTTTGTAACTGCGCGGGGTCATGACCCGCCAGAACTGTTAAGAACTCGGAACGCGATGCTTACCGTTGGTAGCGGGGTGACTCCATGCCCCTTCTCATAGAAATAAACCGCATTTTATAGAAGCATCGTTTTCATCCTTATAGCTACACCGCATTTCCTTAGTTAATTTCAATTAGTTACACCGCATTATTTAGTTCTCAATCTCAATTGTGGAGCCATCATAGACCTCCACAACAATGCTGTTTATGTAAAATGCACTAATTTAATAATCATTTATTCGTTTGAGATCTTTGTTACTATCGTTTGTACTCCATACCGCTTACAAATCGAATTAAGGTACTTCATTATTGTGTTTGAAGTATTTTATGACGATGATTAAATTATGCTTTTGCTATGGAGTAATCATCTTTTCCCGATATTATTATGACTGAAGCATTTTTTTTTTTTACCTCATGTGTTTCCATGGCATGTCATCAAGGTTCGTTATTCTTATGACTATTAGCTTTACTTAATAGCAGTCTGAATAAAGAGGCTTTAATTCTAACTTTTCGGTATAGTAGAACTTTGCTTTTAAGATATCTGCTGATATTAAAAACTCATTTTTGACAGAAAATCACACTTTTTTTAATGCTTTAACTGAAACCTTATTATTTTATCTTCGAAAAATGGTTTTATTTTATGTGTACAATAATTAGAAATGAAAGATGTTTAAAAGAAACAACTGAAAATGGAATGAAAATAATATCATAAACAAGTTGTTTTTTTTTCATTTTTTTATTTGAGTCATTTTGAAATTACTGTCTTTTTGTATTTAATTCCATGTATCATATACTAGATAGTATTTTGAAATATTTTTAGTATGATTTTCTTTGTTTTTAATGGCACTGTTGCATCCTGAATCACTAAAGTATCTTGATTTTCCACTGATGCTATAATTTCTGACAATAAGTGCGTGAAATGCATTTCAGTTACACTTATGAAAAATATTATTTGATAAAAGTATCTCTAAATGAATTAATATACATTTTCAAGTCAAATGACAGAAGAAATGTAGAAAACATCGGTGCTGATTACAATAAATACACATTAGAGTAAAAAAAAAATTAAAAAATTGAAAACATATGAAAATGAGTTACTCCCGCATATAAGAAAAAACAGCCTACAAATTTGGGGAAAATCCTATTTTGATCTCATTAAAAATTGAAAAAGAAAAAAAACCCCTTTAAATTCATTTTTCTCAAAATTTATTTTCCCCCAAAATTATCATTTTTCAAATACAATTACTAAAATACTATTAAAAATATCAGTCTGAAATTTGTCGTATGTTTCCTTTATAATATTTTATAGGGAATGAACTAAAATATAAGTTAAACGATAAGCCATTGTAAAGTCATATGACTTTTAAGTTTTGAAAAAAAAAATATCAACATTTCGTAAAAATCTATGATGTTACACTAAAGCTTGTAATTTTGAGTTAATACTAAATTTTTGCTTCTATCCATGTCCAATATATTTATAATTATATATACCGAAGAATATACCGTTTCCGGTAATTTATTTTTAATTGAGTGTTTAAAAAAAAAGGTGAAATTTGGTTTCCCAAATATTTAAAATAATTTTGTACGTTAAATTAAGTTTGTGCAGAAATGTCATTTGAAAAGAGAAAAATATTGCTACAAATATCATTATTTAAAAAAAGATCAAATTTATTTTCTCAAATATTTAAAATAATTTTGTACACTAAATTAAGTTTTTACATAAATGTCATTTGATAAAAGAGAAAAAGTATTGCCACAAATATCATTATTATTAAAAAAAAATTAAAAAAGAAACTCCGGACGTTGTTGAATGTTTACATGTAATTTTGAAATCACAAAACAGTAACTGGCATTAAATTCGTCTAAAATACAAATCCAATAATTTCTTGTCACCGCAAAAAGAATAATAAATCGACTGCAACAAGTTACAGAAATTTCTCCAATAATTTTTAGCATTAAAGGATGTTTGTGGTTAAGGTTCCTCCGTTGCTCTCAGTTAACGTCCTGTTACATCAGTTTAAGATATTAAAATGCTTTTATCGTGGCTTCAGTTCTGTTGTTGGACGCGCAATATTGTTCTGACTAAACGGCGTTCCAAAACTCCCTGTTACCTAACTAGATAACCCGATTTCGTTATAAATAGAGTGTAACATACGTTTGGAATTACGTCAAGTAGGAAACTCAGCAAATAAATATCTGCGGTTTAAGATTTCCTTTCACAAATCTGAAGTTAGATTTCATCCCTTTAAGATAGCTATATCGCATTTTCATTTTGAAGATAATTTATTATAAACAAATGCTTAAAGAGTTAGAAATTCTACCTGTCATCACCAGGTGACATAAAGCATCGAAATAGTGTGTTGCAATATGCTTTATGAATTTCATTGGGAAATCCGAATCCGAATTTTTTTTTTTTTTTTTTTCGCTACGATTACTTGGTTTTTTGAGTTCGAAAGTAATTCGCTCAAATGATCATTTCTGGAAGATTTTCTCAGTTTCTGCATATTACATATGCTCAGTTTCTGCATCAAATTACGTGATTGTTGTTTTGAGCAGATTTTTCTTCCTGGAAAAATATTATTTTTCTGCTAAAACACTAATAACGGGAGAAACTTTTGATTTAAAGATAGATCAGCACAAAAGTGAAAAAAAAACTGAATATTACTGAAAATATATTCATTCAAGTTTAACAATAAAATTTCAGTTATCCCAAATTGTTTAACAGGGGGAAAAAATGTAAAATTGTAATCCACATGTAAAATTGTTTTCGATTCAAACGAGAAAAAAGCACCAGAAAAAAGCTGACTTTTTTTACTGAATGTTTTTTCTGTCATTTTTATTAAGTCATCCACAGAGTTTCACAGCTTTCTGATGAACGGATACGGCCATAAGCAGCTCTGAATAGGCGATATTTAATTGTGAAAAACCTGCATATTCATTTTTGTTATTTGATACATCACAAGATAAACTCTGCCCGGTCTTAACTTTTTATTTTCTCGTATACGAAATATACAAAAAGAAAGTACTGTCAAGGAATTTGAACTCGAGATTTTGACGAATCTACATATTTCAGACTTCCTTGAGTCCGAAAAGCACATTTTTCGAATTATATCTCTATGTCTGTCCATCTCTCTGTGAGCATGATAGCTCAAAAACGCCTTGAGCTAGACAGATGAAGTTTGGTATATGGTCTTTATTCCAAATTTGTAGACAACTTTCATCGAATTTTAATCGAAATCCATTCAGAATTCTATCTATGCGGCTGTCCGAATATAAGTTAACACATTAACCACACAACAAAGCGAATTAGAGCAATAAAATTTGGTATATAGATATAACATCTAAAGTGTAGATATGTATGAAATTTGGAACTGAATGCGTCGTAGGAATGAACATTTGTCGATATATGAATGCAACATCTAAAGTGTAGATATATATCAAATTTGGAACTGGATTGGTCGTAGGAATGAACATTTGTCGATATATAAATGTAACATCTAAAGTGTAGATATGTATCAAATTTGGAACTGAATTCGTCGTTGGAATGAACATCTGTCGATACATAAATGTAACGTCTAAAGTGAAGATATGTATAAAATTTGGAGCTAAATTCGTCGAAAGGACGAACGTTTGTCGACTTGTACTTTCAAGCGATAACTAAAAAAACACATTGTTTTAAATAAATATATGAATTTTAGAATGTGATTTTATGATTACAGTCACAGTTTTGTGTCAAATTTTGGTTTTAATCAATCGGGGGGAAAAAAACTGTCAAAATGCAGTTAGCTTTCTAGTATTAGCCCTATCCCAGCAATGAATCACCGAAAACGCCAAATATTGCACTTTAATATGCAATTTCTTAATTATTATTTTACAATGTCATACGGTTAACAATACTCAAGTACATTTTTTAAAGGCTATGAGAGGAAATTTCGGACAGACCATTCCAGATGATTTCTTGCAACTGTTTCGGTGAGTAATGGAAGTGATGAATAGTTTCCAAAGTTCTGATCGAATGTGCTACGTCTGCCGAGATTCGTATATGATAGGCCGGGATTAATCTTTTTTTTTTCGAAATCATATTTGTTACTGTAAATTATCGCTGTGTAGTTATTTTCGTTAAACTGTAAATTCAAGGTTTAGTGTACGTGATAACACTTTCTGCAATCTCCAGCATTGAAAATCTCACTTTTTTTGTCGCAATTCTCTGAAAACAATTGTTATTCGAATCCTGTTTGGCAACAAATGGCAGAAGTAGAGTTCTAATCTTTTACAACGTTAGCTTAGATAAATGGCAGGTAAAAAAAAAAAATTATTGGAAAGCACTTAACTATTGATAAGAACGAATTTTCTATCGGTTGATAGCAACTGTTAAAAATATTTCAAACTTTTACCGACAGATATAAATATGAATAACGCAAAAAAAATTATCATTTCAACTGATCATTATCATTCCAGTGCAATCACCCCATCATTTTTACGCTGAAATATGCTTAGGCTTATGCATATGTCCCATTTTCAATAAAATGCTTATCTGATGTCGAATTACTCTCATAAATCGTTTTACAGGCCCAGAAAATAAACATATACAATTTTCTGAAAAAATTATAGGAGTAATATATTTTTGCTAATAATATATCATCATTTAACAAGCAACCCTACTTGCCCTTCAAAATTCCTAAAGAGAAACAATAAGTTAATTTTTTTGCAACCAATAATGAATATTTCTGCCTTTTCTTGTTGCATCAGTCATGAACATGTAGTTTTATGTTCAAGTATATGTAATATCTCTAAATCTATATTAAATCCTAATTAATTTCCTAATTTTTATCTCAATTTAGCCCTTATCAACTTCATTCTAAAGTGTTCTCTTATATCCTGATCCTCCACCTTTTTTTATTTAATTAATGACACAGAAGCTTTGTAAAATGCTTAAATCAGCGGCTCTCATGCTCCGAGTGAAGGGACAAAATTCTGTCGATCTAAACAAATTCTTTTAAAAGATACCTATAATTAATTCCCTTACCTAAATCGGCACGTGTAAAGAAATCCCTATCAGAATCTCATGGTATATAATCATTGGGGAAAATAATTCTGTTGCTCTTTTCTCTTTTCGCTCTTCTGCTCTTGAATCGCATGTGAACGGACGTCAGTTCGTCCTTGCTTCTTGTACATAAATCATGCCTCCCGGGATGGAATAAAAGAGAAGTTTAAAAATTCAAAGTGTCTTCTCTCTCATAGGCCAAGAAACTGCTCAAAAATATTTTTTTACATATATACATGTAATAATTTCTCTTTATCTGTATTCTGAAAATAATTATTTTCTAATCACCTTTTCTGAGTTGAGCGGACTTTTATTTCCCACGATAACTCTAAAACGTGCGGAACCAAAAACACTGTATCAACAAATTATCTTCTAAAACTAAGTAAGTTCAAAATACTTTCGCATAATTTCTTTTTCCTGCTTTCTGTCGTCCTCTTCGAACTGCGTCTTCCGCTGATCGTGGTTCCAACAAAGAAATCTTAATAATGGATTTTAAAAATCGAACTCTTTTAGTAACATCATAATTTTTTTTTTAATATTAAAGAACACCGTGCCTACTTCTCATTAAATCCAAAAGTATGTCTTATATTCATTTATTCTGCTGGTTTCAATTTTCAGATCAGAGCCTCTGTTTTATATTATAATATTGCTTTAATTCTTAAATGCCAAGTGTTTCCATTCAGCAACAAACTCAATTGTGTCTTCTGAAATATTATGAAAATAGGATTGAAAATTTAGAGACTGTTTTTCTGTGCAGGATGCATAATGAAAACGCCATTAAATCAATTTACAACATGTACAAGGCAACACGAATGCTGCTTAAATACAAAAATTGATTGATGTTTTTCATTTGCGATTGAATGTATGTCGTTTTTGTTTTATTTGTACAATTGAGAATGTTTGTTCTGCAATGACTCATCAATACAATACATGCTTTGTACTGCAATGACGAATTAAATATTGCTGCTTGAAAAATAAAGTAGTTCCATCTGTATTTATCACTTTTCTTAATTTTTTTTTATTGTTAACTAAAATAAAGTCTTGCAAGTGACAACACGCTGTTTCTCAGCCATAAATTATATCCAAAATAAATAAAATATGATTTTTAAAGCATTTTTCCCTTTGCTTTATTCAAGAATTAAAAATCAAAAAACATTTCCGACCAAGTTTAAAAAATCAAGTGTTTAGGGGTTCATTTATTCAATATCGCACAATTCGATAATTTAAATAATCAATTCGATAATTAACTTTATAAAAAAGAAGTTATTTCTTTCATTGAATAAAGAAGTGTATACTTCCGATAATTTGTTATGAAAAATTGAAAACGAAAAACCGGTTGGGTTAAATCTTTAGTATAAGGATTCTCCTAATTTTATTTATTTATTTATTATTAAAAGAATTGTTCTAAAAACTCACATTTAGAACAAAAATATTGCAATCACAACATCTCCTGACATTATCTCATTTGTAGATATTCCGATGTCCCTAATTAAAAAAGACTAATAACAACGCTTCATTAGTGTCATCTGATGGAATAGTTAATGACTTTATTTCTTTTTATACGCGAATACTTTTTATCAGCTATTGATGAGAGTTAATTGCAGTTGTAGCATTTCTTATCACGTCATGGCCTATTTTTTTAGAGGTATATACATAAAATTTTCACGTATTTTTCAGATATGAATTATAAAATTTTTGATTTAATAATATAATATAATTTTTTGAAAACATGTTAAGTAGTTTCATTATTTTCAGAAATAAAACAAAATAAATAGCAACAAATGAAATATAATTAAAGGTTAAGGAATTCGACAAAAATTTAAATGTAAAATCTGAAAAATTTATATTAATCAGTGTCGGACTAATAATCGGATTACCACGGATTACCGGATGCTGAGAGTCATGTGAAAAAAATCCCATTATGAGTGTGTCATGCAAAGAGTCTTCTCAAGAAAATAAGAATCTTTAATTGCTATGGGGTTGTTAATCAGATACAATACTATAAACATTTCTCCAAAATAAGTCAATAATCTCTTTACTTTAACGGTAACTTCTCGTCCTCGTATTCTATGCGGCACTCTTTTCCCGATTATATAAATTAGAAGAATTGTAAACTCTTACTGTATATTCATATATTTTTATACTCTTTGAAGTTTGAATCCGAACAGATACGACAGTAGAAACAAAATATCTAGACAATAACAACTGAAGTTGACTGTACATAGAAAATTACCAAAAAAATCGCATCTCCAATAATTGACGTAAGCAAGTTATTACTGATCTTTAGATTATAGAAAGGGTTTTATGAAATTTAAACTTCATATTAAATGTAATTTAGTAAGTACACATTTATTGAACAGAATTTTGATTATTTACGTTTAACCCTATGAGCCCGGATTCGCCTAAATCGCATGGTTTGACAAAGTTTGGTTTAGGAGTGAAAGGTAATTCGCAACTAGCCGCTCATATAGAAGGAATAATTCCATTCTATTTTCTTGCACGAAAAATTATCTCGTATTTTGAGGCAATGGAATTTTTACACTAACTGGACTTATAGAGTTAAAACAGAGTTATGTTCTAATTTATTATTTACTTTTAAATGTACCATCATAATATTAAAGACTGTTTAATTTACATTAACGATGTAAAAAATAGATTTCTCTGTACAGTGCATTTGAATTACTATTGACAGCAACTTCTGAGAGTAGGAATGTTATTCAAATTTATATATTGAAAGTACTATTAACCAGCAAAAGTTCTTTAAAACTATAGATAGATGCGACTGGAATGTAATTCACTTTCAGTACCGAGCCTGAATTGCTATCCCCGGTCCATTCGAAAAATATGTTCTTCGCTTTTGCCAAGTCCAATCTTTTAACAACGACATGCTACAATGTTTTGGACAAGAATTTTGAATCTCCTACAAATCTACCAATGTCGTTTTATTCCCTTGATTTCGCTTACCTTTGAATATAAATCAATACAATGTTTTCATAGTTCCGCTTCTTGAAATATATCAGAGTAATTCGATAAATTTAATATAACGATCAAAACATACAAAGAATGTTTTCCATCGCCCCTATTTTTTTCAGCAACCATCTCAACCCCAAAAAAAATTTAACTCGGGAAAAAAAATTATAAATTGCAAAAATTAAACTCGAAATACTGAAAACTATGTCTTTGTCCAACCTCTACAAGTCTATTAATGGCTTTGTATTTCGCATTAATAAAGTATTTGTATTACTTTTTTCTTCAACTTCTGTGCTACCGTACAAAAATAAATATCAATATTTTCACATTTCTGATTCTTGTAATATTTGAGACACCTTGATAAATCAAATATCGTGATCAAAACATAATATAAATGTTTTCCACCGCTTCCATTTTATTACATTTATCATCTCAACCCGATTCAGAACCGAAATACTAAAAACCGTATCCTAACCAACTCCTACAAATCTATCAATGGATACCTTTCTTTTATATCTGCTTTTATTTACTATTAAATGTAAATCAATACAAATGCTTTCATAATTTTAATTCTTAAAATATATCAGACATTTTGATAAATTTAATATCGGGTCGAAACATAAAATTAATGGTCCAGATGCGAAATACTACAAACATTGTTCTAGACCGAGCAAATATGTCACTGAACACTTATTATTATTATTACTTTTTGCCTCTGTTTTTACTTGCCACCGGACATAAATCAATACCAATATTTTCACAATTCGGACTCTTGAAATATATCAGACATCTTGATAAATTTAACATCGCGATGGAAGCATAAAATGAATGAACACCTCTAATTTTGAGTAAGAAAAAAATTTAATATATATCTACATAGATTTAAATCTTAATATCTTTAATTTAATATCAACATCGATTCAGATCCGAAATATTGAAAACCATTTCTTAGCCCAGGTTCTACAAGTCTGTTAAAGGACATTACATTTTTCATCGGTTTTCGTTTGCTACTGAATGTAAATTAGGACCAACATTTTTACATTTCTGATTCTTGAAATATGTTGGATATATTGATAAATTTGATATCGCGATTAAAACATAAAATAAATGTTTTCCAACGCCTCTGTTTATTTTTCACCTCGACTCAAGCCCGAAATATTGATAACTATGTCTTAGCCCAGCTTTGCAAGTCTGTCAATGGACATTTTTTTTTTTTTTTTACTTCTGCTTTTACTTGCCACGGGACATAAATCAATATCAATGCTCTCACTCTTCCGATTCTTGTAATATATCAGACATCTTGATAAATTTAATATCGCGATCGGAACATAAAATGAATGTTTACCATCTCTTCGATTGACGCACGAGTGATATTTTTATCGTGCTTACTTTTCTTAGACCCGTCGGGAGTGTGATTTCACCCATTACCCTCTGTCTTATCGAACAAACGAACACAACAAGTTTGTTTTCCTCGACAAAGCAAACGGCACGCGCACAACCATGTTCTCTGAGACTGAATTTCAATTCTAGCCTCTCTTGTTCCACCCTAGGTCTATCCCCACTCTCACCCTCTTATTTTTTTTTCCCAACAAAGATATGAACCCTATCTCTAAAAAAAGATTATCTTGATACCGAATTTTTTCCTGGTTGTCCGTTTTGTT
This sequence comes from Argiope bruennichi, assembly GCF_947563725.1. Lineage (NCBI taxonomy): Eukaryota > Metazoa > Arthropoda > Arachnida > Araneae > Araneidae > Argiope > Argiope bruennichi. The sequence continues at coordinate 57,070,157 of NC_079162.1, forward strand.
CTTTTGCAACGAACACACACGTTAATTAATTCACGATTTTATCTGCATCAAAAGATAATCTTGATATCGAGTTTTTATTTCTCTGCTCGGAATGTCCTCTTATCATCCAGAAACGCACACGTTACTTAACCCGTGAGTTGGATAGCATTTTTGGCCAAATTACGTCAGACAACAAGACGAATAGGAAAACAAATTGATTTTTTAATATGAAAAGACAATTGTTCTGATAAGTTTTGCTGTTCTGTCTTCTATTACTATTTTATTTCTCTTTGGTATATCCCCCTATTTGTTCCAGAAAAGGTACATAATCGATATAAAGCTGAAAAGGACCAAATCAAAAGAAAATGCGTTCAAACTTGTTCAAAAATGCTATTTCTTTAAAATGCCGCATTTCAATAAACAGTGTCCACTCTAATCAAGGTCCAAAAGCTAATTTCTACACAGTAACTTAGAGGTATATATTTCCAGTTGGAAAAATGCTCTTAGCGACATAAAGAATTATGTTTTTTTGCTGTATTAATTAACAAATGTACTGCTAGGAAAATTACAAAATCTAAATTTTTACAGTCCTCCATTTCTATTAGTCATAGTAGCAAAATATTTTTGATGTATTAACATATGAAACAAACAAAGTAACATCCTATTGTATACGACTGAAAGTGAAAGCTATGAAGCTTTGAATATCACTATTTTAAATTATTTCAAACCATGTAAATATTTGTCTCTAGGAAGATACGCCAATCAACACACGATGTTTTCTCGAGTTGGCTTTTGATTGCCATAAAATAATGAAATTCACAGCTTCCTAATTCAGGCAGTTTTCGTCAGAATAGATATGTTTTTTTTTAGAATGTTAAAATGTGAAGAATATTTTACTAAATATGATTGATACGATCATGACTGAATAAAAAAAAGACAGTAAAATTTTCCAGCAACATATTTACTCACTCAAATAACATAAAATAGAATTCTTTGCGTCACATAGAGTATTTTTCGTTTACTCTATATGACTGTTTACAATTTAGTTATTGGGCCTCGATTAGAGGGGGCATCTTGTATATAAGCTAAAGCATAATACTGAAAGATAGCAATTTTTAATACTTAAGATATGAACATAATTGCAATTTACTTACAATTATTGCTAAACAATTCAAAAACCTACATATTTATTCAATTCTCCGATTCTATTAGCCAATTTTTGTAAAATATGTTTGATGTCATAACTTTTTAAATAAAAGAAAAGTTTCACTCTTCTGAGACCAAAATTTGACAGAAATATGAAACTTGTCTATCACTATTTTAGACGCTTTCAGAGCAAGCTCTTCAGTGGTTGCATCGAAAAAGATTCACCAGTGCTTCTACCAAGTATACCCAGTATATATAAAATACCTAGTATATATACCTAGTATATATTCTACCCAGTATATATAAAATACCCAGCGCTTCTTTGAATCGATTGATTACTCGCCTATAGGGATGAAATTAAAAGCATCATAATTCTATCAGTTTTAGTGGTAGAAGCTAAGAAATTTTTTTGTTTAATATGTTGGAGTATCAAAAATATTTTAATGACATGATTGACAGGACTCAAGAATTAAATAAAACTTTTGTCTGTGTAATTTTTTTAGTAATCCGTGTAATAATTTCAACGACTCAACATTCTAAAAGCTCCCACCTCACTGAAAGTGTCTTCACTGCACGTTTTGACTTTCCCACAGAACCGAAATACTGCGCCCACAGAATCTTTGCTGAAACTATATAAGCTCAAAACGCTTTCTCACTGTTTCTCGTCCTGCTTTCTGCCTTTCTGATCGGTTCTCAATACTGTGCGTGTCATAGCTTTAACAAGAAATTTTGATAAAAGATAAAAATTGGACTATTTCGATAAAATAACAAAGAATAAATCTAAGCCTGTTTCTTAAAAAAATGTTTTACATGCATTTAGTGAATGAAACAACTCAAAATATAATTTATTACTTTATTTAAAACATTTTTCTAGCAGGGAATATATGCCTAAGATGGTTTAGAAGTGTGCGTTTGAGCTACAATTAAAGTGGGTACCCTGTATTGTCATTATGCAACATATGCTATATACAGACTCATATGATTAATTTTCTCTGCAGCAGAGATGACATTTTCTAACAACTTGAACATACTATCACATTTTTCTTTTTAATACAACATGGTCATTCTTAGTTGTTTACCGACAATATGCTTATAACTGCATCAAAAAACTATCCTTATATTAAATTTTATCTTATTTTATTTGTAGTTCCTTTCATTTTCCAGAAATCCACACGTCACTTTAGCAGTAAGTTTCGTACCTTTTCCAGTCAATTTAGGTTAGCAAAAAACACGGGTAAGCAAATAAGCTAAACAATTTTTCATTTTGAAGTTTGATACAAATATCTGCTCTCTTTACTTCTTTTATTCTATTTCCAAACCTTGGCTGTGCCCCCCGTGTTTGTTTCAGGAAAGACACATGCTTTATATCTACATAAGAAGATTATCTTGATACAGAATTTTTCGCTGTTTGTTTGATATGTATTCTTATCTCCCAGAAACACAAACGTTACTTTACCCGTGAATTCGATGCTGTTTCCAGTCAAAACAGACTAGAGAAAAACATGTAACAGTGGAGAAAATTTATAAACCAGAAGGATCGTGTTTTTTTATATATAAGCTTATTATTATTGTTATTATTATTATTTTTCTTCCTTTCTAACCTAGATATTTAATTTTTTTCGTGTATTTCCGCTATCTTATATGAAAAATAAAAAGATTACTTTCATATAAATTATTGGCAGATTTCAAAATTTTTCCTTTCTTATCGTGGAGTCTTCTAAGCTACAAAGAAGCACACATATTATTTAATCATTTAGATACTGCTCCTTGAAGACTTCTCCCTCAATGACGGGACGTACTTCCTTAAGGAAGGGTTGTACCGTGGCCGGTGATGGCCCTTAGGACTCAACAACAGTTCCCACCAGTGTTGCTGTTGCGGCGGTCCGGGCATTCAGTATTTATCATCAGTGTGCCTTCGGGCGGGTCGGAGAGTCAGTGATATGACTTACTGCTTCTTGAAAGCTTTTGGAAGTTTATTTATTTTATTGCTCCGTTTTGTGTGGTGTGGTGTTATGGAATTCCTTTGTAGTGTATCCGTAGTAGCTTGGTGAATATAGAATACATTCAATTATAATAATCTAAAATAACTATCCATTTTCCTTGTTTGCACAAAATTATTAGTTACATACTCAAATACGGACTTTTCATATTTATGAATTAGATATCGACTATCACACGGTAGAGTGTTCTAGCACACATTTGTTCACAATTTCTCCCAGATTTCTGAACAAATGTGTGTGAGGTAATCAAATTCAGGTAATCAGTTGAATATATTCAGTTATAATTTGAAATAAATATCTATTTGCCCTCTTTACACAAAATTATTAGTTACATACCCCAAATATGGACAAATTACATGTTATGAATTAGACCGATTATCCCTCGGTCGAGTGCTCTCGCACACATTTGTTCAGAATTTCTCCCAGAATCAATTTCTGGTAATCAATTTGTCTCCGTAAGAATCTCAGAATTATCTCACACATACCTAGTACGAATCCAGGCACATTTGACCTTCCGACCGCCATTGGCACCTTCATATCTGGACCAAATCTAAGAAACATAGGGAAAAGCAATTAATACTATTCCCACTTGTAGCAGTCTGTTGAATGAATACGTTGCACCTGTTGATTTTAAATCGTGGTAAGATAAGAGGAAGGATTACAACATTCACTTTTTTTACCTTGGCTAAGGTGACTTCGTGATCACAAAGTCAGAGGTTCGGATCCCTATTCCATGAAAGATTTACCTTTCATGAAGGCAAAGTACCACTTGTATCCAATCAAGGTCAAAGTACTTCAGCTGGTGTGGTGTGGTGGTTTATAAAATGTGTACGGTTCAGACAATGTTCTCGTCATCTTTTCTCAGTCAGTTCCCACTTGTAGCCTCAAAATGGGGCAGAACTTTTTTAACCTGCTTATACAATCAAAAGTCATTCAGTGTCATTGGATTAATATCCCAAATTGAAGCAAGATAAGAGCTGTTTTAGAATAAGCTTCCTGCTTTTTAATCGTGGTTGTACTAGGATAATCTAGTTTAACTTGACAAGCTGACGTCGTTGTAGTGTCCCGACTTTGGGATCTGAAAGTCAAACTTCAGAACCGGATAAATAGAAGTCACTAAATGAACCAACTGTTGATATTTTAAAAAAAATATCTCGAACACTTTTTTACCAATATCTTTTGTAGATCTAATAGTCGCATATTTTTGCTAAACGAAATATTTGATCGCTGCTAAATGAATGCTGGAAATGATCGTAAAATGACACTGCTTTTAATATTTTGCTTTAATCTTTATTATATACAAAGCCTGTAAAGGTTATTCTTGCTAGTCAGGCAGCCAACAGGAAAAAAAAACCATGATCTACAAGCGACTTTGAAAACATAAAAATTAAAAAATTCTAAGAATAATGTTCTAAAATGTAAATAATATTTGGTTTTAATTTGAATATTTTCAAGTACATGACAACAGTAAATCAGATGAAAGCATAAAATTAGAAAACCTGAGAATATAGCAAAAACCTTTTCGGAGCCCTTCAAAGTTATGGGCCCCCTAGGAATTGCCTATACATATAAATTGCGTATATTTGATAATCCGGCCCAACATCAAGCACGGAATCTAACTTGTTTTATAACAAGGCAGAAAAGGAAAAAGGAAAAAAAAAAATACTTAAAAACTAGTCTTATGCAAAGATAAAATATAACAATGAAACAGTAATAGCACAATTTAAATTTTAAAAAACCTCCCTTTACAAGTTTCAAACTCATTTTCAAAGCAAGTCGATGAATCACCACCTCCTTCTACAGAAACAGTAAATACTTCCACGATTTCTAAACATTCTGTTGTATTATCTTCTGTAAGATCAAATCCGGAAGACATGCACATTGACTACTAGCAGCTTGCCAAAGAAACTGTATGACTTAAGAATAAGAATTATGATTCACATAAGACCATTTAGGAAATGCCTCTTGGTATTGAACAAACACCACAATTTTCTATCAACTCTGCTTGTTTGGATAAGGCAACTTTAAAAAAAAACTTAAAATGAGAGCCTTCCGATGGTAGTATTTAAATACCTTTTATAATAATACTTGTGTACATGGCAAGTGCGTTAAACGACACTCTGTTAAGCACTTACAATAATTTCATATGCTCCTGTCAAATTATAAGGGAATCGGCTTTATTTTTTCTTGTTTTGGTTCCTTAAATTTTTTGTGTTTTTGAATTTTATCAAATCTGAGAGATTGAAATATTTTTACTTTGGTATTACATGCTTCTTAATTTTGCCAAAATTACTTTTAATTTCAGTTTTAACCACACTATTTATCACAGTGAAGGAATTTTACTGGGAACTAACTGGTACCCGCAGTACCCCCCGTTGCAGCTGTAAAAGAAATAATTTTGGAAATATCGCTTGAAATTTGAAATAGCTCTCTTGTTTAATTAGGAATTGAAAGAAAGAATGATATTCATTTTCTTATTGACAAGGAATAAATTCATTGAAATTGAATGATATATAAAGGGGCAGTATAAATAATATTCTTTCTTTCTTTTCTTCTCTCTCTCTTTCTCTTTTTTTTTTTTTTTTTTTTTTTGACATTATTCAAGTGCTTTAGGGTAGAAAGTATATTTTGTCTTTCCGTCTTCAACAAAAACAAATAAATTTCCTGGTTGTCCGACTCGTGAGCATCCAACATCCAACGGGCCATGTGAAAAACATGGATTTTCTAGGTTGACAGCAATAAATTGACTAAGTTATTTTCGCCATCAGCTGAAAGGTACGCCAGCCCATAAAATACGAACAAACAAAAATTCATTTTTATATATTAGATTTTAAAAGTTTAAATAGATTCTTATCCTTATCATAAGTTATCTGGTTCTTAAACCATATCTGGTTCTTGCGTCATTAAATTCTATATACCTGCCTACCAACCCTCCTACTAAAATTTCCCACTGCTATAAAAGCTACAGTGAATCAAATATAATCGGCGCATTGTGGGAAAACACAACGCTGAGTCTTACTAAAGCTTTTACAAAAAGATAGCTTTAGCCTACAGCTAAGAAGTCACGTTTCATGGTTCGTGAAGTTGTTATTTGGAATGATATTTACCCTTTATCAAGATCTCATATTCAACTCAAGAAATCATTGACACTGCAGTTTTAAATCTTTTGAGTGGAAAAACTCGATTTTTCTTCTCGTAATTTTTGCAACTTCATTTACTTCTGAAGAATTGAGAAACTCTTACATTACCTGGGAAAAATAGGTGTATTTATGTAGATAAAAACACAAATGTCGTTTACCTCAAAACTGCTGATCATTAAAATTCTTAGCAACACTATTGGCTACTAGATACCTTTACCGAATTATCAGCAATTACCTCGTTTAAGACACTCTGTAAGCAGTGAACGATTCAATTAAGAAGTGAATAATATTTTTTTTTTCTCAGATAAGCTACTAAAAAAGGAAATATATCGAGTTAAATCACTAGCCTTTTTCTTATTTAATTGACACGAAAATGCATCTGACAGAATATTGCAAGCATTTATAGCACATTAACCTTTTCAACTCGACAGGCCACTTTTACCATTGATCATTCTAATGAGTTTAACAGTGATAACAGTACTTCAGCTCGCGTTTGAAACCTCTCTCTAGGTATTGTAAAGGCTTTTAACGACTGTTTTATCGTACATCAAGCCTAAAATGATGCAAAAACCCATTTTGGAGATGAAACACCTTTCATAGAACACAAATTTAAGGCACATATAAAACCTGCATGAAATGAAAAATGCAGGCGAAAATTCAATACATTACGAAAGAAAGTAGTAGAAGGGTCATCACACTTTATAAATGTACGTAGGCTAAAAGAACAAAGTCGTCTCTAGGTTTTTGAAACAGGATTATTATATTTGTACAATATCACTTAACAAGAACGCACCACCTTTCAAGATTTTTCGCACTGGGGAAACAGAATTTTTCGCAACCATTACTGAATAATTCTAATTTTTTTATATATTTTTTATTCTTTTATTTATTTACTTTTACGTATGCAAAGTAGTGTAATCGTCCGAAAGTTTGACCTCGAGATTTTGACAAACCTGGACGTTTTGAATCTTTCCGAGTATGAAAAATACATGTCTGGAATTAGGTCTGTCTGGGAGAATGGTAAGTCAAAAACGCTTTAAAAAAAGTATGTGACATTTGGTGTACAATTTTTACACCAATTTTATTGATTTCTATCGAATTTTGAACTAAATTCATTCACATGAAGTCTAACTATGATGACAACTGTGAGTCTTTTGTTATAACATCAATACAATTTTGTACAGGCATTTAGCCTTCAATTTGTAAACCCATATCAAATTTTGAAGTTGACCATCTGTCGCTTTATACTTTTATTGTTGTTTGTTGTTTGTTTCTTATGGCACTTGCCACGGACAAGCCTGCTGTTCAAACACAGCCGTTTTAAGCCTAAGGGGGACGCCTCTTGTTTTTATCGTAGCGCCAACTAGGGCCAAGAGTACGACTTTGCTACTCACGCATGACTCATTCGCTTGCACAACCCCTTTTTACAGGAGGGCACATTCACACATCTCACAGATAGAACAGGAAGAACAACCATGCCCAAACCAGGACTCGAACCCGGGACGCCCAGATCACGGGGAAGATACTTTTATATAAATGTATATAAAACTTAAAAACTAATAACTTAGATAAATGAAGTTTGGTGCACAGTTTTAGCATTTAAGATGTAGAAACGTATGAAGTCTTAAACCAAATCTGTCAAAGAATTGACCTTCTGTAAAAGTGTGCGTTCGCCGGATGTAAACACGCAAAGTTGTGAACAAATGCAATTCGGTACGTGATTTAGTAACTAAAATTGTAGTTATCTGTCAAATGCTGGTTCCATTCAATCATAAAAGGCTCCCAAAATGCTTACTCGGATTTCCTTACTTTATTAGGGAGCACAAAACACTCATATGCAGGTATTTGAAAATAAAAATCTGAGCTCTGCATTCCCGACTTTGTCCAAAATACAGATATTTTTATCCAGGAAGGTGGTAACATAATACTTTTATTAGCGATTATACTGGAAAGTTTCGAGAAGACCATTCCCGCTGGTTCACATCTAGTAGAAACATGAGGCACATTAATTCTGGAAGTGAAAAAATTCAGATGTATTGTTTTCATTCTTCCTCTGACGGGATTTTGAAAATTGTGAAAAGTAGTATTGCTTTTTAAATGGCAATATATATACATTAATGAACCTTTTAGATGTTGATTTGTAATCTTTGAAATACATAAAATATTAGAAAAATTCGCACGCTCATTAAAGAGTGGACAGAGTAGTTCATATTTTGGTTGGCATTTGTCTCTAGGCTACGATTTAGTTTTGAAATTACTCGAAGATAGTATAGGTTAGGAGTGGTTTAGTAATAATAACTTTTACCTGTTCTTTTTAAATATTTAATTCAATAACACCTTAAATTTTGGAAAAATGCCATTTGGAAAAATTCATTTATGTAAGAATCTATGAAATACAGTAGATTCCCGATTATCCGCGGGCGGGTTATCCGCGCCTGTCGCACAAAGTTTTTTTTTTTTTTTTTTCGTACAATTGTAAAGCAAAGAAAATAAAAATGTTCACAAAACCGAGCGAAACGTTAAATTTGCTAACATAGTGCTTATTTATGGCAAAAATATCCCAGGCCTTCTCGGAACCTTCCCCTCTGATGAGTAAATGATTTCTTACTCACCCTTGCAGTGCGGAGTTGGCCGAGAAACTTATGCTACAAGAAATGCAATCTCGGATCAAGAGAAAATGCTTCCAAAGCAAAAAACAAACACAAATGACTGATTTCTTCAAAAAGGTGTAGTTTTACAGTTATGTTTTTGTAATTACATAATACATTACAGCATTAAAACAGTACATATGTATTCATTTTTCTGTGTATCCTTGACGTCTCTCGTAAGTACAAAGCACTTTTCTGTTTTCATTAACAAAATGCATTTTAGGTTAGTTTTGAGTGATATACTAAAATATTAAGCGTTAGTTAGACATTTCCTTCTGTTTCTTTTACGTTTTATTGTACATAAAACGATTTTTCAAAGTTGGAATGACTGTTTTCTCTTGCTATACCCGTTTTTAGCTTTTTTCGGATTATCCGCGATTTTAGTTATCCGCGGCGGCCGCGCCACCCAATTCCGCGGATAATCGGGAGTGTACTGTAATTAAGATATTTGTGGATTAATTGGTAATTTTTATATCGAATTACAGCATCTTTGAATCATTTTATTTTATTTTGTAAGTTTAAGCAGCTATAATTTGATGTATTTATGAAGCACGGGGTCTAATTCTAGAATAATCAAGAGTTTATTTTGAACTATGGTGGGGTTACGATACCTGTGTGTGTATAGCATCTGAGTCAGTAGTCACCCTTTCTAAACTTTGCACTTCACTAACGAGATTTGACCCTTAACCATCGTGCACGTTCGTCATGTGTACGTAAAATCATCATTTCTCAAACTTATAAGTTTAAATTTAACCATTTAAAGACATTCTAATCCGATATAAAAATTATTAATCAATCCATAAGTACAAACGAACCCCCTAAGTATTTTTAATGATTTAATTTTAATTTATAAAATTAAAAAGCCCTGATACAGAGCCGGAATGACACGCGGACATGGCGAAAGGATTAATTTCAAATTTATACAGTTAGCTAGGGGATTTATTTGAAAAAGAAAAAGAAAAAGAAAATTAAAAGCGATCTTTCATGACACAAACCACAGAACGTTAGTAAAAAATAGTCCATTTTCACAAACGACAATAGGACAAAAGAAAAAAAAAAGATAGAAAAACCAAAGCAGGGATACAAATTAAAAGTAAAATAAGAAAAAAAAAAAGACTATTTCAATCGAAAACATTACGTTACTAAAATAAAAAGGTCAAATATAAAAATAAAAGAGGAAAAGACAGATCTTTATTTCATTGAGTACGTGCATCTTTCTCTTAATGAGGATTACTCATTCAGCTCTTATATTTAATTGAAAGATTTAATGGATCCTGATTTTAACAGATTTGCTGTGTCGAATTTTTCTTTTTTCATTTTTTTCATATGATATTTAGTAACGTTAAGTGCTTTTAATGTCCTGATAAGGTTGGTGAAGTAGAGGACACGTTAGACTGCTATTAATTTCATTTGAGTTTTATTTTTGAAAAATGCAGTTTACCAGTTTTTGCTACAATGTTTCTTAATTATTTCATTGGTTTTTGCTTTAGAAAAATTCGTCTTATTGAATTTTTATGCAATTTTATATGATTATTTGATTTATATGTTATATATATTGGAAATCATCATGTATATTGGAAAATCTTGATATCGAATTTTTAATGATTGCAATAATTTCTCTTTATATGCTTCTTATAAAAGAAAGTTTTTAAAGGAATCTGCATTTTTCATGATTTTTTATTAAACGTCTTGAATCTTATAAATAACCAATATTAAAAAAAGGTAACAGGATTCAATTTTAAAAATGTTGAAATAAGTAATTTTTAAAAGAGTAAATAGGAATTCTTCTTTCCAACTTCTGTTTATCGTATATTATTATTCCTTAGAAAATTAAAAATTCTTCTTAAATTCTTACATAATTGGAATTCTTAGATATTAAAATAATTCTTAAATCATTTTAATTCTTATTGAAATGAATATTTGGGATCTTTTTTAAAGTTTCACGCATGCATATCAGTGTGGAACATTGTTTTTTGTAGTTGATTGATTGACTCACAAATCAACAGATCTGACAAATATTTTTATCAATGTATTCGGATTGTTTCGTCATTTGTTTACGATTTTGTTTACTTTAAAAAAATTTTTTTATAAACATGAAACTATGAAACCCACTTCAGGAAGGTTATCAACAATCAAATGTTTATAATTTCCGCTTATCGCAATATTTATTGCTTAAAAATTACTCATTCAAAAACCAAAATAAAATGAATAAAAAACATCTTTTCTGAAAATTTTCTGCATTATCGAAGAGCTTCTGCATATATTAATTCAATCCTGTTTATAGAATTATTTTCTATCCATCGCTTCCCCCTTTTTGCTCTTTCTTATATAAGAAAACACGGAAGCATATTTTGATATCAAAACAGCAAATCCTATTTACCTTCCGATACATTACCCAGATTATTTCTGCTGTTTACATGATCATACGTTGCAGCTGCAGCTGACAGTGAGCCCTTTATTGGATTATTATCTTCCCCTCCTTTCCCTTCTCCAAACACGGCAGGGATATTCAATCACCTTTTCATTTGCAGGGGTCACTCACATTTTCAAATCACATCACCCTCCAATAAATGTTCTGAGTCACGTCAATTGGTGGTGGTTGATAGGTGATAAGGGAGGGCATTTTCTAGATTTGCACGCTCGCTTATTTACAAAGCAAAAACAGCTAAATGTGCTTGGGTTAGTTTTGTTTGTATAATTTTTTGTCTGTATTGCCTTTATGGTATGTTATTTAGGAGCTCGACGGCCAAAGCGTTTTGTTTTGTTTGTTTATTTTATTTCTGATTATCGGATTGACGTTAGCTTAGAACGACATAATCGCAGAAAATGTTTTTCGTCGCAATATTTTTCGCCATTTCGCAATAGAATAGCTGTGGTCACTTCAGAACTTAAAATTTTGATAACATTAACCGATTGATAACAATAACCGAATTGGGCAAAATCAGTTTTAATTTTATCACATCAAGGGAGTAAAAGCATTTACCTCAGGACTATCGATAATTTATTTCAAAAATAATTGTTAAAAAAATCATTATTGTTTGTAGATAATTATTCGTTAAAAGCCCACTTATATATTTTTGGTACTGGTTTTTAAAAATTTATTAAATGATGCGACACGTCATGTTTCAATATATCCATTGCTTGATTCATTTCGACGTTCCTCAATGGTTTGGTTATGTTAACGTCCCGTTTGAAGCAACACTTGGGCTATTTTAGGACGGACCTCGTAATTTTGAACCGCGGTCAGATGACGAGGACAACACCTGAGCTGGCACCCCCCTCTCCTCACCACACCACACCAACGGGAGGACGTTTGGTCAGGACGGATTTAACGTGCAACTGACCCCCTTACACGACGGTTCTCCGGTGGAATCGGATCTCGAACCTGAAACCCTCCGGTTCCGAAGCCGAGACCTTACCACCAGGCCACCGCGGCCCATCGACGTTTTTCAATATATTCGTCCCCGTTAAAATCATCATTTATTGCTTGGTTTTGTTTGCAAATAGATTACAATTACGATACACGAAATTTTATGAAAAAGAGGATATGAGATTTTTCTCTGCGCGATAATATCATTATAACTCATTTAAAATGAACTTTCACACCTGTTAAGAATTTCAATTCTGTTTTTAACACTCGAATCAATTCTATTTTTAAATCCATTTGGATTTTATAATTCAATCGCAGGCACCAGTGGTTTACGGCTCTTCCGATTTCAATTCACACCTGGCAGTGTCTCTGTCCTTTTAAAACAATCCAGACAGCTCTAGTCCAGACACAAAGATATGAACCCTCGCCCCATGGGAAAATGACTGTCAGATGTTTCCTTACAAGTGGAGTAAGAAATCTCATTAATATTAATCGTTAACACTGGTTGAAAATGAAGGAAAAGTCAATTCTTTACTCCGAAACTGATAGCATGAAGCCTTTAACTACGGAATTTTGATAGATGAATTTAAAATTTGAATTAAAATGTGAATGGAGCATGTATTTCCTGTTAGTAGTCAAAGATTTAAATAAATATGTTAGATAGACAAATATGTTCGTTATACACCAGTACTGGAGCAGAGAATTTTGATAATATAAAGAGAATTTTGATAATATAATAAAATGGTAGCATTTAACACCATCCCTCTAAGTGGCATCCTCTGTAGTATACTGAAGTATATATTTTGTGAAAATTCTTTAACAAAATTACAAATTCAATCCCCGAATTGTCCATTTTTCGCAGATTACAGGGTCCTATGTATAATACTATTAATCCAAATGATCTAATTGTATTATTCGGAACAAAATGTATTGAAATTTGCTGTATAAATTTTTTTTATTCATGTAAATATCATGAATTATTATCAATAAATTTTCAAGGAACATATAGAAAAAATAAAAAGAATAGAACAGGCAGTAAAAGTCAATACCCGCACCGGCGGGGGAATCGAACCTATGACTGTCGTGTTGGTATCACGATGTTATTAAGCTCTAGAGCTAACGGTTCAAAAAAAGGTGCCCTATACAAACTATTAAAAGCAAAAACGTTTCTTTGCGTCTAGTGAATTCAAACTGGTTACTCAGTGCTGACGAGTTCCTTGGCGCATAAATTAGACTCGATTACGTTATGTCAGGTATTTAGAATGAAGCGAATGTAGGATTGGCGAGGGCATTATCATGTCTGCGGTTAACGAACTATTGCTTGACGTGCTGATAATGGCAGATTTAGATATTTTTAGGCCAAAAACAGAGCATCTCATGAGGCACCTTTTACTGCTGGTCTATTTAGTTTCACATACCATCAAATTTTTAATTTAATTAACATGTTAATAATTTGTTTTAGTAACTTGTGAAAAGTCAGCCTGAATTAGTATGATGATTTTCTTATTTATCTATAAAAGTATTTAATTATTACGATAGATTAAAAGAGAATAATAAATTTCAAACAAATATAATCTAAAGATTACTATTTTACCAAACCTGTCAAGAACAGCATAACATAATTAGTTAAATGAAAAATTAATATTCCAATAGATCATAAATATTAATAATAATGTAAAATATTGATATATATATGATTAATTTTGCTATTAATGTTATTTATGATTAATTTTGCTATAATCATATATACTATTAATTAATACTATTAATAATTTAATTAATATTATTAATTAAATTATTATAAAATATTTAATTTTAAAATTTATAACTTATTATTAATTAATATTATTACATAATACTATTAATTATGCTTCATTTAATAATTAAATTTAATAGCTTACTTTGAACGCATTGCATTCCTAATATTTTATAATTCACAGAATTTATATTTTTAATAAATCATTTTGTAACTACAATAAAAAAAAAATGTATTGTAGTTGCATAAAGGTCAAAGTTGTGGGAAAGTTTTAGGTGTAGAAATTTTTATTGACCTTCCTATACCCCTTCACACAGCTTAGCTTCCTAATTAAAGATCCACTCGAGTGGCGCAGTTGAAATAAAGAGACAAGGCCCCTGAAATATTGGTATGACATCTGGTGACGCTGTTTCTACTAATAAAGGTAATTTAATATACTTTACTTTTAGCTCTCGTGGAAGTTGACATTCAAAGCAAATTTTCCAGCGCCCTGATTAAATTTTCGATAAATTAATCGATAAATTAAAATTTTCAATAAATTAATCATTAATTAGAAATTAATTCATGGAATGTGTGTCTTTCATATTTTTATTTATTTTGACAAGTAGGCTTAAACATTTTTTTTTTATTCTTTTTATTTTGCACATCCCTCAGTCCATCTGCCTAACTGGAGATCCCCCATTGAGTGGCAGAGTCGGGAAAAAAGAGACACGGGCCCCGAAACAATGGTGCAACGTTTGGTGCTTCTGTTTCAGTCCATAGGGAAATTTCATTTACTGTACATCATTTTTAGCTAAAATTCAAGTAGATATTCAGAACAATTTCTCCATCATCATCCGATGCATCTATCGGACATTGCTATTTAGTGCTAATATTTTAATTTTATAATTAGTTTCAAATTTTTCGCTATTTCTTATCATAATACAGAAATTACGTCAATGGCTCGTCGTTTCCTGGTTTACAATCTGAACCAAGACTCTTGTCCATGACTTAATGGCTGATAATTAGCTCCCTGAAAGTGCAGTAATCAATTTTAAATTTCTGTTTGTACTTGTTTTTGTTTTTGTCTTTAATATTCTTAATTATTTGTTTAAATTACAAAAGCTTCAGCTTCTAATTTATCAAAAATTTAAAAGAAAAAATTTAGGTCGTTACACTCCACTGATAAGAGGATATTGCTGATAAGGTGGAAGAAGAATTTGTCTTATCATTCATCTACATAAGTAAAAAATTCCGTCGAGATTCAATAAGTTATTTATGGCCATCTTAATGAATATCCACTATAAGTTTCTTATCTAGACAGTTGGGAAAAAAACTTTAAAAATTACAACTTGTTTCGCAAGTTTCTTTATCAAATGTCTTTACTGGGCTTTAATCGAATTTAACTATTTCAACTACTTTTTATCTCTAAATTATTTCTATTTTGCAGTAAAACAGTCTGAACGAATTTTGTGACAAGACATTACAGTGATAGTTTAATAGAATTTTTATATATTTGTTGTTCATCTTCAGGATAACTTCTGCGAAATGTAATTATGAAAAAACTAAAATAATAAATTTTTACCTTAATAAAGGAATAAATTTTAATAAGTAAAATGACGGTTTTAGAAAACCTTTTAATCATCACTAATATTTATTTAAAAGCTACCGGCTTTTTAACTGAAATCTGCCAATTAGGGACAAGTTGAAATTCATCATTATGTGCCTTCCATATAAAATAGCTTCCTTAAAATAAAATTATTTATTTTTCATTTGTTTCTGGCAGGTACTTGTATGCTTTTCCTTTTTTTTCTTTTCTCATATATTGAAGTACAGAAATTTCTATCAGTTTAGGTTTAGAGAAATTTATCGTAAATTTTACATAAATTGAGAGAGGTAGGATAGAAGTGATTGAATACTGGTTGAGTTATAACCGAAATCCTGTTACTAACTCTGCTACACAATTCTTGCGTAGCAGAGTTACAATGACTTAAAAGGATTCCAGAACACATTTTTATGGGAGACATGTTGTGTTAAGGTCAATTTAAAATAATGATATTTCCTTGCAGTACCACTTGCACATTTAGCCTCCTAAGTATACTTTACATACATTCCCACTGACTATTTAATTTATCATTCATAGGACAACAGAAGGGGGGGGGAGAACTTAGGTATATCACTCCCCCCAAAAAAAGCTTAATAACAAACCCCAAGTCTGAACAAGAATGTGAGTACAGCAAGGTAGGATTAGTGGGTACCGATTTTACTGCATCACACATTGATTCAAAGTTTAAATATTTCTACTAACTATAATTTTCCTGTTGCAATATATCAAAATGCTTGATGAACTTTACACTATAAACAATTATATGAGACTTTTTGAAACTAATTACTTGCCTAAATTTAAAAACTAGACAAGTCATTTACAAAGTAACTAGACAACAAGTAATTAAACCAGACAAGTAATTAAAGCTAGACAACATATTTATAGTTGTACATGTGACAACTATAAATATGTTGTCACATGTACCCTATTCCGCATCCCACCGAGATAAGGATATCGCTTTCCTTTCAACAATTTAGATATAGTAAAGGATTTTTTTAAATTTAAAGCGTATTCTTTTGTCACTTAAATCATAAAAATCACTTAAGCGTATTCTTTTGTCACTTTAAATCTTAATTTCATGGCTAAAAAATAAAAATGATGATATTTTTATTCCAGGTTTAAGTGAGAAATAAGTTTTACAGCAGTAAATTCAGAGTTTCTCTGATAATCTCAATTAACTTATAACGAGGATGATTTTTAATCGTATGTAATCCTTTTTCGATTATTCTATTTAGGCTCAATAACTTTCGACTATGACTTCGATGTAATAGCTTCAAATTGACAGAAAATTTTATTTTCAGAAATCGCTTGCAAATATTGTTACATATGCAAGTTAAACTTTCGTTAAAAACAATAATAACACTAAAACTTATCAACAAACTCTTTAAAAGAATTTGATGCGTTTGAGCGGAAAAACATGTCAAGTGTTGCCAATAAATAATTTAAAAATTTCTCTAATCCATATTTTTTAAAAAAAAAATTAAGACTGTGGCCAAATCCCCCAGTACAAACAAATCCAGCCTTCATTATCACTTGTTCCCCGTTGGTTCAACAGGAATAAATAATAATTATTACTTCGAATATCTACTAAAAAGGCCAACAATGTTGGCGAAAAACATAGAGAGAATTTCATGTTATCAAAATGCAGAAATCGCCAAAACCAAGCAAAGAATAACAGTGCTAAAATATAGATTTTGTTTTTTTAATTTATGCTTATATCTTTGATATGTAAATTCAATTTCAAGAATATGCGAAATTTTGTCTAGCTGTACATTTGCATATTGTTTTTATAACGAGTTAATCTTTCCGAAACTTTTTGTCCGCTGCCACATCATCCTAATACTAATTATACTTATCAGTAAATGCTACATCTAGTTGAATACTAATAAAATGAACAGATATGCTTAGTTAATCGGAGAAGTCCCGGTTTGAAAAATGATGGCAGCAGTTTTCACTTTTCTTTTTTTATCTTGGCTTGATGCCTTTCCTTCCAATATTTAGAACATCCTGGCTGAAGTACAGAAAATATGAGCACGCTATTGTTAATGATATTGAATCTATTCAAATGGCATATACACAAGAACAATAGTTGCAACGTACAGGAATATGTTTCTGTGTACGAATATAAGTAAATCAGAATGTCATCAATACCATTTTTTGTATCATTCCCCTCTGTCCCATCTCTTAAAGGGCGATTTTGTCCATGTCCGGCAACCCAGTCGCGATTTTCAACAGGTAAAAAGGTTGGAGAGGGTCAAGGGCCTTTTCTAGAAAGTTTCATTTTTAGGGATTTTCTCCCTTCCATCTTGTCCTTTCAAGGGCGATTTTGTCCATCTTTGGCAAACCAGTCAAGATTTCCAGCTGATAAAAAGGGGGGAATGGGTTGAGGATTGAGGGGTTGAGCATCTGGCATTTGGAAACAGGCTCAGACTTGCATAGACACCTACTAAGTCCCTTCCCTTGCCTAGGAAGGGGACTTAATCTCATCGGATGACTATTATGTTATAGCAGACAACCTTTGAAGAAGCTCCTTTGAACTCTGGTAAGGTCTGGACATCAGGATCGTACGTTTACGATAAAAGGGTAGTAGCCAGTGGGGGGAGATGGATGTTCTGAATAGTAAAAACTTCCATGGAGACATTTTAGTGCTTTTGCCATATTGAAGAAAGGATACTCGGGTGCCACTAAGATTTGCCGTGGTTCACGTTAAATTTCGCGTTTAAGCAGAAACGTAGTGTACACGGCCAGGAGGGTATAGAGAGGGACGGATTGCCAGCGTGCCTGAAGACAAGCGGGACCTTTAGATTTAAGATAATATGGGCCCCAGGATGTGCATGGTGGCTCAAACGTTCTCCAGACAGAACTATTAAATATTAACATTGCGATAAAGTAAACCTTCATGATCGAGTGCAAAATAAAACTCTTCACTGACAGTTTGTCTTCCACGCGGATATTAAAAAGTGCTGCAATCAAATCCAAATTTATATTAGATGTAGATAGCATAAGTAATGCTTTAAATCAAGTCTCGCTTATGTCAGAATACATTTTGAAAACTTAGGGGATTAGCTGACAGATCATTTTGATGAACTAGCTTCGAATGTGAGCTTGTATTAGAAATTCCAATGTCTTCTTCTAATATCTAAAAGATATCTAAATGTTATATTCATCAGAAATTAAATGAATTTTTTATCAATTCATCTTCACATATTTGAGGGATTATATGCCAATTTATTATGAGAACTAATAAACATTTAATTATCCTGATAAGTGAAGAAGGCTCTCCTCATATTTATATAGCTTTGATTTCGTTAATAATTCGTATTATGATTAAGATAATTTCTCTGTAATATCAATTACTATACTTACTTTTGTTCTTCTACTCAGAATTTTGTTCAAAAAATAAATAAAACTGTCATCAAAAATATTTCAAACCCATTTTTAAGATATAGCAATTGTACGATTAAACTTATAAAAATATTTTTATGACGCATTGTCAGTTGTTAATTTTTTTTATTCTTTCACTTTAAACTCTGCAATTTTGTATTTAATATGTAATATAGTATTATTTTATTTACAGTTTTTATATTATAGAATACGACATAGTACGATCGATTTTTGTTTAAATTTCTTGATACAGAGGATTGCATCCAAGGAACTTTTGCAATTTTTGAATTGTTAATATCTGACCAAGAAATATATTTTTTTAAAAATTCGTTGGATATTTGTTGAAAAAAATTCTCAAAATAGCAGTATGCTGTACAACCACAAAATAGTATTGCTATATCAGTCATAAAATTAGTTTTTACTTTTTTTAAAAAAAATTTCTGATGGTATATGCAAAATCCGCGTATGCTGTAAATATAAATATATATAACAGATTTTTAGAATAGAAAAAGATTAGATTAACTTTAACTTCTTGATATTCATTTGTTTAATATTTATTTACTAACTGGTGCATCCGATATTAATCGGAATGAAAATATTTTTATGCTTTGTATTAATAAATATTACATATATGATTATCTTGAAACTTTCT
This sequence comes from Argiope bruennichi, assembly GCF_947563725.1. Classification (NCBI taxonomy): domain Eukaryota; kingdom Metazoa; phylum Arthropoda; class Arachnida; order Araneae; family Araneidae; genus Argiope; species Argiope bruennichi. The sequence goes on from NC_079162.1 coordinate 57,089,817, forward strand.
TTTAAACTTTTTTTATTCTTTCGTACTAATAAGCAAAATTTTAAGAACTTAACGGCATGACAAAAGCTATAGTTGTTGCATTAGATTAGCTGTTGTTTGGTACGTAGTGTAAACATCGTTTGAAAGAAAGTAAGAATATATGAAATAACAGCATTTGATAGAACACTACTGGATGCGCCAATAAATATATATATTTTTAAAGAACATAAATAATATTTTTTTGAGATAAATACTGATATACAAAATAAAAATAATTTAATATTGAAGAAGTAATATTTACATTTTTTTTGGTTTCAAATCCGTCAAAATTTTATCTGTTTGTTATAAAAATTGAATGACAGCATTATAGATGTTAGCGACTCCTTATTGTTTTTAGACAACTATTATTTTCAGACTCAATGTACCCTTTAGTATAGATGTCTCAGGAGCGATAGTTAGTGTAGGGGGAGGGGCGATATGAAAACAAAACGTTAGAGTACTCACGCCACTGGATGAAAAATTTATAATTTACGCTGGCCATTTACGCTGGCTTAACCAATTTGGGAAAAACATATTTTGACCCGGGCGCCACAATTTTTGCTATGTCTTTGCGTCTAAAGTCAGTCATCTTTACGGTAAAATTGTGCGTAAAATTAATGCCGGGTGATGTTTTTGTTCTCGTTTTCTGGACAAAGTTCAAAATTAAGAATTCAACCCCGCACATGCGTACATAGCTTCAAATCAGGCTGGTGGTACAACATCACTTAACCTAATCCAGTCCACAATGTTAATTATTAATAAAAATGATTCATTAATAATATAGCATAATAATTAATAATACAACTCATTAATAATAATTAAATCATTACTTAATTATTAAATATATGTACATAGTTAAAAATTCTGTGCATTATTTATTTGTATCCACATCATGTTACCATTTATAAGGTAACATGATGTGGTAACATGACATATATATAAGGAGTACATGCAATGATAAGTGTTAATCATTAATGGCAGATTCCCCCGGTGATTCTAGATATTGTGACGGACTAAAAAGGGTTAATTTTGAAGGAGGTCATCGTTTTCTTAGTACAAAAACTAATGCTTAACAGAAATTCTTATTTTGAAATAGCGTATAAATATTAATAATTAAAGCATAATATTAATAATACTATAACATTGTATTTACATATATGAGGAAGGATAATGTCGCAATCGTTCTTTATATTAATTGTTCGACATTTTTTTAAAGTACAAAATTATTAATTAATTTCTTGACGGCTGGAAAAATGTGAAGTTCAAACATTTTTTACTGAAATTTCCTTTATTGGTATATAATTTCGAATCAGTATTTACATTATTGAAATTATTCTTTCATTACTATTTTTTCTCTGAAGAACTTTACTTTTTCCATCAGTTATATTATTACGAACTCGTTTAATTATATTAGTCATCCATTTGTTTTCTTCATACGCAAGTAATTACTTGTAGTTAGAATAAAAAATAGTGACTTAATAATTTTTTAACTCTCTGTTGCGGTATTGTTATATAAATATGCACTATATCAGTCGATATCTCGCCAAATGTGGCAATCAGCACATATTCAATTGCCACTCTTGAAAAAACGACAAGAGTATTGCTACGCGAAACTACGTTTCTGCTGCAATTCAAGAGAGTAGCCGTTTTGACAAGGATTTTAGAAGTTGGCGAATGTTTCACGAGTTTGGCGACCAGATCATAACATAAGGCTATTATTAACAAATGATAGCGAATAAACGGAGCGTTAATCATGTTATAAACTCATTCTTGGTATTTCTCCCTCATTTAGGAGAATATAAATGAAGGAAAACTCTGAAATTTACATTTGGAAGTACAATGAGTAGCTCTGTTCTGCAATATTTTCTTGGAGCAGAACTTTCAACAGTGAAATCCATTCCCAACTAGGGCTTGCAAATAAGGCCAAAGAATGAAATTTTTGTCGCCTGTTTTTGTCATATTCTTTCTTCAATGATGTATTCTTTAGTATTCCAAAATGGTTGGGAAAATTGAATGGACTTCAAACAATTCTTTAAAATCTGAAGAAAAGTTATTTTAAATTGATTTTTTTTTTGTTCTTTTTAATTTATTTTTTATAATACATTAACACTTCATTGTTGTTGTTTTTATTTGCTTTGTCCTTGTCGCTTTGGAATAGCAAAAATGTACAGAAAATTGTAACTAAAGAATTTTTACTAAAATGGTATTGCAAGTGGAAAGTATCTAAGATCAAAACTACCTTCGACTATCGGTCTCATGCATGAATTTAAGAGTCACAAAATCATTGAAAGTGAGTACCTATGGCTGGAAGAAGGATGTATCGAATAATCAGTATAGTCGGGAGAAGAATACGATAGTATTTATAAGAAAATATAATTGAAAAATCCATTTTGATCTAAAATTTTTCATCGAAATACATCATCTGTTTTGCTTATTTTTAATTAATTCTTCATTTTGTCTTAATTTATATTTGGACTAAATGTATTGAATTTTTTTTCAGCATTTTCAGTTATGGGTAAAGAAAAAAAAAATACTCCAGAAAACTGATACTACTGATTTGTAACATTTCACTTTAATTTTCCAAACAAATATAACCTTAATTGTTTTATTTTCAAGTTTAAAAATTCATATTGAAATAAAATGCATTAGGAAAATTCTTTGCATTATTTCAAAGATAAGTTATTACTCTATAAGATGTTTGAATTAATTGAAATAATTTGATTTTTCAATTTTATCATTCTTGTGGATTTTTTCATCATTAAAATGGAAAGTCAAATTTACAAAATTAAGCATTTTTTATATATATTTAACCTATTTGCAGGCAGACTCATACCTGTGATTCGAGCCATCTATCTAATTAGATAATCTTTTCTATGCTATCTCTCAACTATATCAAAGAAAGGCCTTTTAACTATAAAATAGGAATGAATCATATATGATTCACGCGGCAGTCAACGTGTTAATTATGATGTTAAGGCCGCCGAAGCATTTCGAAAGATTTGAGCTATGACTGGAAAATGAGTAATGCTTCAATGTACTTACTATCCAACCGTCGTTACTTGTTGTAAAAAGATGTTTAAAAAAATAAGAAATTTTCATGGCTTATTACTTAGCCTAAAGTATTTATAGGATTTTTTCTCCTTCATCTTTATAAATAACATTGCAAAATAATATATTTTCCTACTTTGGAATATCGGAAAAATCTTTTTATTAATTTATAAATTTTTGCGCATATGAGCTTACCCCCCTCCCCCCGCCTTTTTTTTTTTTTTTCAGGCTGAAAAAAAGTCGAAAACGCTGATGCCTCATTTCAGAAAACCTTGCAAGGCCAGAAAAACAAAAAGAAAGTTGATTCAGGTTCTTCTGAGGATCACAAACTCAGCAACTCAGTAGAGTTGTTTGTAAATATAGACCTTACTCCAGCTCTAGCTCTTTTTTTCTTTCTTTTTTTTCTTTTTTTTCCCCTCCGCTTTTTATGAATATTTCGCGATTGGATTGTTCGCTCTTTGAAAAACATCCAAAAATGTTTTCTACTCTACGGAATTTCCTCCCTTTTTTATTTATTTATTTCGTTTTTGGGGGGAGAGGGTATATATTGCTGCCCTCTGGGTATAATTGTGCACTCCCTCTTCCCTATCTTATCTGTCCGCAGATTTATAACCTAGAAAAGAAATAAGACCTAGGCATGAAGAAGTATAGGTTTATTGCAAAGGCGATCGTTCGGACGCAAACAAATAGTCGCTTTTAAAGAGACATTAACTTCAACTAAAAAATAAAATAAAAGCGCTTTCTTTCGCACAGTTTCCTAAATGTAAAGATAACAAAAAACATAAAACGTCCAAAGCCAGAAACGAATGGGTTGATGGAGAATTGCATACTTTTAATGAGATGCATTAACATGCAGAATCCATAGCCTTTTTTTTTTCCGAAAAAGAAATTGTCTCCGTAGAACGAAAAAATGCCATATATATATGGTAAGAATTGAAAGAGAAACAAATTGAGGAAAGTGTTACAGGTTAGTGTGAGAGTAAGTGATGTGACTGTTCTTTTACTTCGAAAACAAGTGTATCACAGTAAATGGATTCACGTCAGAGATTTGATGATAAAAGCTGAAATGAAGAAAGTATAAAATGTTTTCTAAAATGAGAGAGAGACGTTATCTTACGAAATTGTATGGAGATTTTTTTGAGCACGAAAAAAAAAAAAAAAAAAAAGAAACGTTTTGAATAAATGTTTTTTAATTAAGAAGCTCGAAAAATTTATTGAAACTGTACATTAAAAGCTAACATTTTTGGTAATGTAGCCGAAGATTAAAACTTGTTTTTGCCGAATTCAATTTGCGCTTTTTTTTTTTTTTTAGCAAAAAATATATTTCTAATGAGAGTCAACTGATAATCAAAAAACCAACTAATGCTATTTTTTTTTTCATTTTTTTTCCATTAAAATGGAGTGTTTTCCATGAGTATCAATGTTTTGCAAGAATTTAATCGCCTTCACAGCAAATTCTTAGAATTAACTACATTAGGAGTGAATTATTTTTTAAATATGTAATAAAATAAAAATGCTTTTGAAATTTTTGCATAAAATAGATTGAAGAAAATACATATGAAGGAAAAATACATCAATTAAAAATCAACTTTTTTTTTTTTTTACATGAAATAAAAGCATTCCAGTTTAAAAGCTCATAAAATAATTTATTCAAATTTTGCAGACGACTTAAGGAATATATTACCTACACTGGCGAAGGGAAACAGCAAGTAGATGTATAAAATATGTTGTAAGCTTAGTTGCCAAATGAATAAATTTGTAAAAAAAATCAAATTCTGTGAATTATAAAATATTAGCAATACAGTGTGTGCTTACATTAAATTATTAAAATGATTATAAAATTTTAAAAAGTATTACTAAATACTTATTTTTAATATACTGGAATATTAATAATGTATTTAATTTGTTATTTTATATTCCAGTTCTCTAAAATAATCATTTTTAATTTTATATTTCTTAAATTTTATATTATTTAAGTTTATCTTTTCGTTATAAATAATAATAATTAAGTGCTTTTATGCGGAAGTAAGTGCATCATTAACTATTAATTACGGTTCATTTTCAAGACTTCTCTTGTTAGTTCGTTTTCATACGATATATATTTAATCGTTTAAGACATTCAATAAAAATAAAATAAATAATTAAAACTGAAGGAATCATTAACGTATTGGTCAAGCTAAACAAATTTTTGAAATGTGAAATTAAATTGATAAGTTATTAAAAGAGAGGACCTCATAGATAGCCTTCACTGCTTTAGGCCGCAAAATGTTTCACTTGCCTAGATCCTGAAATAAATAAGTTGCAATTCACTTTAGTTTTTAACTACTGGAGTTCGACTGACTAAAATTGAGAAAATTCCGATTTTTTTTCGCATAACGAAACATGAAAACAACAATAGAATAATTTTGTAAGAACAGATTGTTTATTATGTTGCTCAGGAACTATACAACATAGTAAGAAATTATTATATTAAATCTGAACGAAAAAATATTCATTATATCTTAATTTATGATATTTTTTTGCAAGAAGGTTTTATCAAAATTTCGAGCATTTAAAGATGTAAAAACACCAATGGAATCAACAGAATTAAAAAAAAAAACAGTCCATCTGCCCCAATCACTGGTCCATTTTCGCCGATTTTTATTTAATATGAAAGTTTATGATCTTTAGATCTCCTGTCCCACCTCCTCTCTTCCATGTTTTGAGATATCGTAAGAAAAATCTCAAAAAAATACTTCATTGCACATTCTCTATGAAAAAAAAACCATCACAGGGTTCTGCCACCAGAACCACTGTATCGATTTCGAAATTTTTTTATTTTTATTTCATATGAAAGATCATAGTGCATGGAAACATCGTCGATGGTGGCTCAACCCCTACCACCCTTCAGTGTCGTGAAATATTTCAAAATAAAACTTTGACAGAGCTACTAGCCTCAACAACTAATGTGATTTCACCAGTTTATTTCACAACTTTAGAAACATAGATAACCAATCAGAATACTCTATGCATATTCAGCAAGTATAATTTAAAATAAAACTTTCTGCTATTGGGGTAATATGTAGCTCATCAAAGTGGTTCACATTACTAAATCTATAATATTAATATAATTGTCGAAAGCATGTATATACTTAAAGTAAAATAAACACAGCATTTTAATATTTATTAAGAAGCAATTTTGTCTGATGGACAAGAGCCCCATTGTTGTGGCGCCCCTTGTCGGTTGCCTAGGGTCACCCAATGGCAAAACCAGCTCTGAGTAAGAAATTATATCAATCAGCAAACTTGATTCAATCAGGGCTGTTTTTATCGTAGAGATGGTCCTAAACTAGGATAACAAAATTCAAAGCTAGATAATTAGGGAAGTAATTGAATTTTCATACAGCAGAACTCAATAGTGAAGCGAAATTCAATAGAAAAGTATTATTTTATCGAGAATTTTCTAAAATACGAAGAAATTCTTCGCTGTCTCTGTTTTAAAAACACGTGCTGCTTGTTTTCAGATAAGATTAGTGCTTCAGAGAAAAATTCTAATTTTGTGTTCGATATTTATGGTGTTTAACAGACTTAATCTGAAAATTTTCCAAACTTATGAAACCCCTGAATTTTTTAAAAACAAATTCTAGTTTTACTCAAAAATAAATAAATTTAAAAAGCAAGAACACAAGCTTCTTAATCAAACAATGAAGAAACATAATAAATGCTGTAAATCACAAATTCAATTAACAATTAATGAAAGATAAATATTTATATCGACGCTGAATATTATTACAACGAAATTAAAAATATTAGATTAATTGACTAAATTTTACATTATAATTTTATTGAAAGACTGATTTCAACTGATATATATTTTTTATTTATATATATTAAACGTTGCAGGAAATATTTTTATATACTTTTATATGTTTTTTTTTTTTGTAAAGATTTTATTTTTACTTCATGTTTACAAATATGTATGTTTTTTATTCGTGCTTATGAATTTTGCAATCGATTTTTCACTTACTTTTTGATGTGTCAAAGTTTTCAAATTTTCTACGTTGGTGTATTCTATATAATACTACGGATTATCAAGATGGTAAAATATTTTATTATTTTCAGATTTAACCATCAGGTCATCGATTAATTTCATTAAATTTTAATTCTGTGCAAATGGAGCCACTTAAAAAAAATGTTAGAAAAAATTAAATACAAAATTTTATAATATTCAATTCGAACCTAATAAATTAATTTGATAAATGTCTCGAGCATATAGACCTTTAACCAGTTAATTGCGGAATTTATTTTTTAAAGTCCCTCAATCTCCCCTTTTTGAAATCAAGCGAAGACGCATATGCACATCGAATACAATACAAATGGTTGCCTCACAAATTTTGTAAAAAATCATTATAAAGCGAATAAGATTTCATTTTTATTAGATAAAAATTATATATCAACGCGCCTAAATGAAGATTTTGATTGACACATATGCGCGTCGAACGCGCTTAACGGGTTAAATTAAACAAAAACATACAATTAAAATTCTTGGAATCCAATAGTAACTGCCGACTCTTTCCTTTAAATAATCCTGCCCCGATCTTAGTTGGCGTCCCTCAAATAGATGTATATATTGCCAGAGCATCCATTGGCAGCGTTGGCCACTTCGTTGTAGTTGCACACAAAAAAATAACGGCCAATAAATTCTCATTTTCTTCAGAAAGTTTGCAATAAATTTTGATGGAAAAGTGCGATAGAGATTTTCCTTGAAAAAGGGGTGGAGGAGGGGGGGGGGGTCTATGAGAAATGGCTTTAGTGTGCAAACGGCGCCTCAAAGAAGTTACGACAGCAACGTCCAGAGGTGAATCCTGAAAGCGAGATAGTCCCAATGAGAGATAATTTTACCCCTTAACTATATTTTTTCCTCTAGTTATATATTACCTTCTGTTTTGGGAATATGCTGTCCCTACTGATTCTATTAAGAATCCATGTAATATATTTTGCTTCTGGATTATGAGCAAAATATATTATATGGATATTATATATTATATGTCAAAATATATTATCTGGATATTTTGCTTCTGTATTTTTGTATAGATATAAGCGATAATTAATGATTTAAATTTCAGATTATAGGTTTGAGGAGCGACGATTCGATGCCCTTGACCTTCAGACGGTCAACTTCTTGAAGTATTTGGCTCCAAATTTTGTATATATCTACACTTTAGATATCAAGTATGTGTACGAAATTTTATGCATCCAGCGCTTTTCGTTTTGTGATTATCGTGTTAAATGGTATTCGAACAGCCGGACAAACAGACTTTTAAAGGAATTTCGTTCAAAATTTAATGGAAATCTACGAATTTGAGGTTAAGATCCTATACCAAATTTCATCCGTTTCACTCAATTTGATTTGTTATATTCCCAAGGAAACAGATCAAAAATATGTAATTCCAGAAATGTGTATTTTAGACTCGGGGTGAATTGAATTATGGAGATGGGTCGAAATCTCGAGTTTGAATTTTTTGTCGATTACAATGCTTTCATTTTGTAAATGCGAGAAAGTAATAATATGATGTAAAACAAGCGTAGTGATTTTTCTACAAAATAAAACTTAATTATCTCAGCAGCCTTAACTAAAAAATATCAATCTATAATATAAGTATTATATATTTTTACTTTTTCATAAACGCATCAAATTAATATTTGAAAGAAATGCACTGACAGTTTCTTGTCGGTGAATCTAGTTACGGATCAAAAAATTAAAATTCACTCGATTCGTATTGTCTAATCATCGATTCTCTTGTGTGACTTGGAAAAAAGCAAGGGAGATGAAATTCAAAATACTGAATTTTAGCGGGGAAGGGGAGAAAAAAAAATTGGGCAATGCCGAATTTTCGATGTTTTGCTACTAGTTGTCATAGATTTCTTTAATCTCAAAATTTTATTTATTCCTAAATTCGCCAGAATTTCTGATATAGTGAAAGAAAGGAATCAAGCTGAGTGAAAAGTCCATCCCGAGGCATATGAATGACCAAATTCTATCTATAATTAAAATTGGGGGGGGGGGGAATTGCTCAAAAGCTAGTTTTCTAAAATTAATATATAGTATATCTTCTTAGTATTTTTCAGTTAAGAACAATTTGTTAAAAAGAAGAACACGAAGGGAAGAAAAAAAAAAAAGAAGGAGCATTTCGGACATATTTGTTTTCAAAGTTAGACCAGAGAATCAAACATCAGAATATCCTATCGTTTTGATAGTATTTTAAATATGCAGATTGTAAAGTAAATTCACTAGAAAGGCTGGTTGCTAGTTTATAAATAAACAGTAGAATTCGGACCATTGTTTTTAAATAGGGTCGAAAAGTCAAATATCGAAACATCTGATCATTTTAACAATATTTTAAAGATTCAAATTATGAAGAATGATTACTATTATAGTAGGTTACTAATAAATAAGTGAACAGTCGAATCCGGGACAATTTTTGTTTTCAAATCGAGACGAAAAATGAAATATAGGAACATCTAGTCATTTTAATATTTTTTAAATGCAAAAATTATAAAATAAGCTCATTAATAAAGTACGTTATTAATAAGAATTGAATTCGGGATTTATTTATTTATTTTATTTTTTCTAAAATCGTGAAAAGGATCAATCATACGGACGTCTTGCCGTTTTAATATCATTCTAAAGACGCAGATTACAAGGTAAATTCATTAATAAAGTAAATTGCTAAAAAAAATTTAAAAAAAAAAAAACTGAAAAATAAGGGTTGTTTTTGTATGCAAGCAGAACAAAGAAATATTGGGATATCTGGCCAATTTAATATTTTATAAAAAATAAAGATTTCTAAATAGGATTTCTATTCTTCCCAGCATTAAATATTTTCTTCCATATATTTCCATTTCGAGCCAGAAGTTGCATAATTATTTCGAAAAACGAAATTTGGACAAAGGAATTTCTCAAAATAAGATAGACAGTTTTTTGGAATGTCTTTTCTCCTCATTCATCCATCTACTACTTTCGATTTTTAGCGAATATTTCAAGTTTTAAAAACCTAAATTTAATTTCCTGCAAAACATATCACCGGATATTAAAACAGGGTTCATTTCTGAACAATTTCCAACTCTTCCACCCAACCCAACGCACCCTCCTGAGGCAACCCATGCAACTCCTGTTCAAGATCCCCATCGTTTAGGACATGAGTACCCAGAACGGAAACTGCCAGAGGAAGAGAGGGGGAAGGGTGTCTGCAGGCATTTCATCCCCTACTAAACAACGTACCTATACAGTCGACGGGGGTCAAAGAAATCCACGTGAGGCCCTGAAAAGGGGACGGATGGGGCCTCTTTAAGTGATGGCTTGTTTTTATCTCTTCTGGTAACCTTCGTCGTTGCAACTGTCACGTACTCACTGTTTGCTTCTCACTTCTATACTTCTTATAGTAGGAAGAAGATTCAATGCCGCAATTGCAAAAAATGATCTTTCATTCCTGATAGGCATTTCCTCTGAGTTTCGCTTTTTTTTAATGATTTTTTATAGTTGTTTACGAAACTTTTTTCGAGCTTAACCATTTTTTCTTTGGTAAAGGGATGCGTGAATATTAAATCAACATGTGCTGTATAGGCATTCGATATGTTGTTGATTTGTGAACTTTGAGTGGAATTATAGCACCCCAAGGTGACTTGTGATTAATTGCTCTCATATATTTACATTAATTACAGTATAAGACGGGAAAAAAAAGGTGATAAAAAAAAGCTGCTGAACAAAGGATTTCTCTTTCTTTTCTTTTTCTTTCTTTCTTTTTTTTTTTTTTTTTTTTTTTCAAGTTTTCAGAATTGCTTCAATTTTTCATTCTGATTGCTGGATTTAGATGTAAACGTAAAAACTATAACAAATAATTCAATTGTATATTATGAACATAATTTAAAGAAAGAAACTTTTTTAAGTATATTCTGATTGCGAATCATAGTTAGATTTAAAAAAAAACAGTTACTAAAAACAAATGCGAATTTTTACATCTTAGACGACTTTGCTTTCAGGAAATAATGCCAAATTTTTTAGATGCCAAAAAAAAAAAAAAAACCCATTAAAGACTATTTGCACATACCTGTTAGTTCATCGCACTTATTTATAACAGAATTTTAACATGTAATATCAAACATTTTTAACACATTGATGAATGTTTATTTCTATAGACGTCAAAACCAGCTTCAGAATATTTTTTCCCCTGAAAAATACACGATATCCGTAATGGCATAAGGTCACGGTTTCGAAGCCTGAAAGTTCTGGGTTCGACACCTGGTGCAAATTCTTACGTCAAGGGTGAAGCCTTGTATCCTTGGTGTTGCACTGAAGTCTTGATAACTATTTAACTCAAGTGTCGTTTGACCATGGCAAGAAGTAATGAAATCTGTCTCATTGCAGCCTTCGTGTTATTTTAAAATAAGACGCCAACGTAACTAAACTAAATCATCAACTTCCTAACGAATATTATTTTCGCGCATAACTAAAGCTAAATTTAAGGAAAAGTTCAATAAAATTCCAAACTGCAAATATGTAATCAAGTTATATTTTTGTCCCAAATACGATATAAATAAATGAAGCATTTACTTCTCCATTCGGTATCTACTAAAAAGAAGATACAATGCCTAGTTCCAGAAGCGCAGAGGCATATTTTTCTGAGTTTTAATAAATTTTAATGACCTATAAACTTTTACTTAAATTGACTTGTTTCATATCTGCAAAGATGGAATTCTAATCAATTTTCACTCGTTTCCAATTGCGCTGGAATTTTGAAATTTTGCATAAATATACATTCTTGTCGACGATATAGTATTTAACATTTTCAGAGCTTAATCCTCAGCTAATCATTAATTGAATACAATTTTAATTCTGTACCTGTGGCGACACTTGGTAGTTAATTTGGAAAAATTGATCTCTAAATGCAGAATTGGAAGATAATTAAGAATAACAAAAATTCTACTGTTTAGTACATTAACAGAAGTGTGGTTTTCAAAACAGCTTTTAATTATTTTTTACTGTTTCAGTTCAATTATTTTAATTTGATTTCATTGTCCTTAATCCATTCACTTCGTCTTTGTTTAATTTTGGTTTTACCGGCTTTATACGATATTACAAGAAAGCCAATACTCCTATCTGGATTATATTTGGCACTGAAAACACCATATAATATACATTTCCCATAAATTAATGTCACTGATAGTTTTTGGACTTCAATGGCTTTCGTGTTTCTTTTTTATCTAATTTTAATCTTATAAATATAGATTTCTTTCTTCATTGCACAAATACTTTGACACATAAACGTATTGATTTTGTTAATAAAATTTTCAGTTTTTCCATTTTTATTTTTATAATTATTATTATTCTTATTCTTATTTTTTTTTAAGCAAATGCTCATTTTATTGCTTAAAATTCCTCTGCTATTTCATATTTTGGAATTTTGTTTCTTTTTTACGTTTCTTTCACTGTCTATGTATAAATAATACGTCACATAACGCTTTAGAGGAACAATAATAAGAAGAATATAAAACTGTTATTTATTAACCATAATTATTGCGATTTTTGAAAAATTCAAAGTAATGCGTTGAAAAAAAAATATATATATAGTTTACAAAAAGAATACTGACTAGCAGAAAAAAAATAAAGGCAGGTGTTGTACCTTGAGACTAAACGCATTCTTGTAGTGTATGTCAGACTACCTGATATATGGCGTTACTCGCCTAGCCACAAGAGAGCAGGGTTTGTTATCACATGTTTTGTTGTTATGATTAGGAAAAATTTAAAACTACTTTATAGCAAATAAACATTTTTTTTATCACAATTTTGATTTTTATACTTTTGCTATTCTTTATTTTCTCATATTAAGCTGTCAAATATAATTTTGAAATATGTTTTATGTAACGGTAAGATTAGTGCTATTGTGTAGCTAATCTCAAATAATGTTTCATGCTACTTTTCCCATGGTATACTGGTGTACTTGAGAATAAATAACATGTAGCTCAGGATGTCCTAAGGTACAGCAGAGTTGGCATAATAAGTCACAATTGATGCGATTTATTATATACTAGCCGCCTTTGGCGACCAGCCGGTTCGCCAATCTTAATGTTAGTTAAAATTTTAATAATTAAATATTTTATGCAATTCCAACTTTAATAGATTCTTCAGCAAAATATTTTAAAACTTCAAATTTTGATAGTCATATAATTCACTCATAATATTATAAAGGCCTTCAGTTATAACGTGATATGTATCTCTCTAATTTTCTGTTACCCCTCGTAGAATTTATGCTTTAAATTAAAGTGTAAATGATTAATCTGCGATTAATATAATAATATTTTTTTACTGAAACAAAGCATTTTTTTAATAATATGATTACTGATAATAGAGTCACTGAGCGTTTAAACTTTATGGGCACTAAAGAATATCTTTCTTAATTTATGTAATCTCTCAAGAAATTGTCAACAAAATTTTCTCAGATTCATCATGAACACATCGATTCATTAACAATGTTTAATTTTAAATGCATCAAACACTAAGAAAATAAAATGAATCGTTTAAAATAATCGGTCTAAAACAGGTTTAAAAAAATCTACTTAAAAAACGATGTACTTAAAACTATAAGCATATACAAAAAATATATAACTAACATAAATAAAATTTACTTACAAAAGCATGCAACTAACCGAAAAATAATTTAAATCATCCGTTGAGAATGGTTGTCATGGCAGCAATCAGAATACACTACGCATGCGTGAATTTACTTCGCCAGTTATGCTAACGCAAATGCGTGAATTTTTCTACGCCAGTTGGAGTAACGCTATGCAGATTATACATTTTTAATTTCCTTTATTCTGTGTTATTTTAATTCAAAAGTACTTCAGAATGAATATGAAACATGGATTAATTAACAATGTTTAATTTTAAATGCATAAAACATTAAGAAAACAAACAGAATCGTTTGAAATAATTCGCCGAAAAATGTTAACCCTACTGTTGGGAGAAACTGTCATTACTGTTGGGAGAAAAAAAAACTGAAGCCTTACTCATTTGGCGGTGAGGAAAATTGAAGATTTTTTTGGCGGGAAAGTTAGTTTTTAATTAATAATTAAAATTCTAAATAAAATTTCAAAAAAAGGGACCCCAGGTGCACATTCCCAACCTCTAAGGTATACATGTACCCAATTTGGTAGCTGTAAGTTGAATGGTCTGGCCTGTAGAGCGCCAACACACACACACACACACATTGAGCTTTATTATAAGTATAGATAGGCTTTTTCATTAAGTAATTTTGTTAAGAAAAGAAAAAAAATCTATTATATTCTTTAGATTGACAAAAGTGTCAAAAATTGCCAGTAGTAATAATAATGATTGTATTTAGTCATTAATAAAATTCTAAAATATATATTTTCCCCTATGCGTCCCAAGGTACCACACCCTGTTGTACCTGGAGACATTCGTAAGAGTGTAAAACATTATTAGGTTCCTTTATAAATGAGATATAATTTATTTAAATATAGCTGTTCATTGCTTATATATTCGACATTCATACAGCTGGAATTGTACAATTTGAAACTTTACTTAATTAAAAAATTTTTAAACCCATGGGGGTTGTCTCCCTAAAACTTTCTCGCATAATTATTAGAGATTAATTAAACTTGTCATGCCAGAGAACGGCTTGTATTTCATTGGCGTGCAATAGTTACGAAATATTAACTTTTGGAGTGAATTTACCATTTTTACTGACTATCCTGTGATCTTTGGCAAGCTTTTTGGCGATTAATCTCTGGTATGCCGTTAATAGTATTCGAAAATCGAATCTGTCCTTTACACTCATTTTTCCCAACCGATTGAAACAGAGATTTGACACAAAACTGCATTTGTAGTCACACAGACACATATCTAATTTGATAAATGTAAGTCACTGCATTTTTGATTTATCGCACTTATATATTTCTGAAAGTACAGACCGACAGACAATCAATCTATCGTTGGATTTGGCTCAAATTTTGACAGGTGTCTAAACTATAGATGTTAAATCTGTGTACCGAATCTTATCTATCTAGCTCTCTTAATTTTGCAGTTATCGTATTAACTCATATTCGAACACACGAATTTACTCTGAACAGATTTTGCATAAAATTTGATAGATATCTGCAAATTTGGTATAAGGACCGTACACCAAATTTCATCCGTATAGCTCAAAGTTTTTTGAGTTATCTCTGACACTGACAGACAGGCGGACATTTTCCAAGCATATATTTTTCGAACTGAGGATGGACGTGTAGATTCGTCAAAATCTTGAATTCGAATTTTTTGACGATTACTATTCTTTCTCTAAACACGCATACGATAAAGTAAAAAAACTATTTTTTGTTTCGAAGTTCAGAGCCTTGCCCTAACAATATTTTATGGATTATTTGGTTTAAAACTAATTTTCATTATTATAGAGGGGGGAGATATAAATGTTGTATAAAAATATAAGTAATCATTTCAGAAATCCGAAAATGCAGCAATTATGAAATCAATATAGGGAAAAAAACCATTTCTAACATATGCTAATGGAAATGGTTTAAAACATTTCACATTAAGCGTTTAGAGGCTTTATTAGAAAAATCTGAAAAATGTTGCCCATTTTACCTTTATTTCAATTACATTTACATGACCAACCATATGTAATTTCCATCGGAAAAAATCGGTGAAAGACGACGCTGCCAATTTTACAGCTCAACTGATGTTATTATATTTCATTCATAAAATTATTAAAAATTTAAATGAATGCTGAAAATTCGTAATTTTCTACGAAGAAAAAAATTATTATTTGATTTTCCGGCACGCTCATCATACGCATATGAGATTATCATATTTTATTAACTTAAATTATTCATTCACGTTATAATTCCGATATAAAAATTGCCTCAAAATTCACAAGTATAGAAAATAGTTTTTCAACAAGAGTTTTTCCAGAGCAGAAAATAGCATTTAATTAGAATTATAATGTAATTCGAAGGCATCATCTAATTAGAATCGAATCTAACTAAATGATATATAATTATCGCAGAATCCGATTGGGAAGTATCTAATTATGCCGAAATCTAAACAGAACACGCCATTTAATGAAGTGCTGTCCTAATTCATCTAATTCAAAGATATCATTTAATTAGTTAATAGAAAAAGATAGTTAATAAGAAATAAATGGTCGACAAGTATGAACACTTTACGACCAGTAACACAATATTACGGACGTTAGTTGCTATGAATAAAAGATCACCTCATTAATAATAAGTGCTTTTTTTAACACTGGTATATAAAGAGTGGGGAATTAGAATTTGGACATGACTTTTTATTCGGAATTATGTCCTTAAACAGTTAAGAAAACAGCATAAAGATAATAATAAAAAATTATTCAATAATTTTTAGATACGTGTTTCAGAACATTACTGCTATTTATTCTAAGGGGTAAAAACAATATGCAAGGAATTAACGAATGTTTAATTCTTTGCATAATAACAGCATTGTGTAACACATAATCTTCAGAGTTCTCTAAGAATACTCTTCTTTAAATTCAAATTGCATCTAGTGAGATTAATTGTGAGCTGGCAGCCAGTTTATCATATTAATAGTGTTTAGAAATATTTTTCCACGAAAGTAATTGAATAATGGTATATTGATAACATATTTATCTTCCCAGAGAATATCAATGCCCTATTTTTACCTTAAACATCAGCGGAATAAAAAGTAGAACACTGAAATAAATACGCCCTTTGGATTACACATTAGCATATTTTGCAATCGATTTTGTTTCTAGGCGCTTATTTGCAAGTAAAGGACGTTCAGAAGACAGAGAAAAAAAGTTACCTTTATTCTCTCCTACATAGAAAAAGTCAAGTGTCAAGGTGCAGATATAAACAACTCACAAGGACAAATGAGAGTTATAAAGTATCGGTTTGTTAAGAATGTATCTGATTTTCATTGCGGGTGCTCTTTGAATATCAAATTAAATTCAAATCAATTCAAATCAAAATTGCTTTTAAAAAGTCAACTTAAGAAAGCAATTTCGATTATCAGATATTTATAATATCGTGAAGTGAAATTGCTTTTAAGAAGTCAACTTAAGAAAGCAATTTCGATGATCAGATATAATACCGTGAAGTGGAATGCCGCCGCTAAACAAAATCAAACAACCAATCTCAAAACTTTCTAAATTATTCAAAAGGAAGAATAAATTGAGCTTTATGAATCCAATATCAAATACTTTTTATTTGAACTTAAAACCATATATGGGCGGAAAAACCCACAGAAATATTCTTTACTAAATGCGTAAAATTCAAGTTTTTTCTTCCTCGTGGAAAAGTGAGGTAAGTAGTTTTATTTGTAAAGATAGATACAATGTATTAAATTGGCCAGAATTTTTGGAATTTCGATACGAAGCGCTTTCAGGGGGGGATATGTGTAAGGGGGGGGGTATAGCTGGAAGTGGACAAAATCTGAACAATGTTTCAAAGCTATGAAAAAAGCAAACCTTGGAAAAGAAAAGGGAGCGGGAAACGTTAAGAAATAATGTCAATATATTTTACCTTTTATTTATTTATTTTCATATTCTGCCATTCACAGTGGCAATAAGATTGTGAGTTTATTCTGTTGGCTGTCGGCTATTCTATTCTATTTGTACTCAGCTTTGGAATAGGGAATTTTTTTAAAGCAGATTTTTAAAAACGAGAATTTATTTGAGAGAATTTATTGATGGGATTTATTTTTTAAATTATTGTTTATTTAAAAAACAGAATTTAGTTTAGTTTGTTGATTTCTCGAATATGTAATATCTACTAAGAGAAAATATTGTGAGTACAAAAAAAAATGACTTCTTGATTTAAAAAAAATTATGAAAGCAGTCTAGGTCATTTCATATACACCAGATATGCAAAGTATAATTTTATAAAGGGTGTTCGATCTAATCGGGGATCAGTAGCATATTTCTAAACCGTAAGAGGTAGAAATAAATTTCCAGTTGGGAAATTGCTCTAAATGACATAAATAATTCTAATATCTATTTTTTGAATCGATAAACGTACCTCTGAAAAATTATGAAATCTAAATTTTTATATAATCACCTGGTTCTATCATTTACTTATAGTAAAACATTCTTGACAAGCTAACATTTTAAAAACATAACACATAAAAAGAATTCTCATCTGCAACCAAAACTGACCGAGTTATGAAGTTTTGAAAATCACTATTTTAAATCATATTAGAAGGACGGTAACTACCTCCAAAGCCATATCCTATTACCCCGAGCTAAGGGGCTTCCGAAAATACTATTATATATATATATATATATATATATATATATATATGTAACATTATTTGTTGTGAAGCAGGATGCAGTTGTGACCAGCAGTGAAGAGACCTTTTAACATTTTAAAATTCTTTTTAATATCCATCGGGAAAGCATAATTATTTACAAGCAGAGACGCGGACAAGACGTCAGCCGCAGCGCAGACAAAAGCCGAAGTGGGGAAGAAGGGCCGAAATAAATTATCCCTCGCCTTATATAACCTTAGATTTTGATAGGGAAAATATTTCTTCACAGTGCCAGTATATTAATAAGATTCTGATAGGGATTTCTGACGCATGTCGATCACATGTAAGGGAAACACAGGGATCTTTTAAGAAAGAATGTGCTTACTGGACATTTTTACCCCTTCACGCCGAGCGTGTGAAAGTATCTCGGTGTTTAGCTGACTAAGCAATTTTATGAAGCTTCTCTTGAATTAATTAAGTAGAAAAGTGGAATTAGATCACGAAATAAGAGAATATTTTTAGAATGAAGTTACTATGGGCTAAATTAAGATAAATTCTTGGAAATTAATTAAATTGAAATTAAGAGTTTAAAATATCATTACATTTTCCCCCCACTGCAAGACGTGAAAGTATGTCGGGCCCTTGACACACAGCCTTATCTTACAGTGGTGGTCAAGTAAGAAAAATTAAAATTTAAATGCATATTATAACTGATACAAAGTTTCCCTTACCTTCACATTATATAAACATTAATTCAGAAATCCCATTCATCATTTTACATTAGAAGTATAAAAAGAATTATATTTGTGAAAATAGTATATAGAAATCTTAATAATCATCAGTAATAACAAAATATTAAAAATTAAATGTTATAGTGTACAAATGTATTCTTGTTATTATTCTGCATTTCACTTAATTTGATGAAAATAATATTCTTGTCTTGCTTATATTATTCTTAAATTCTAGAAAGTCTGACTCAAAAGTATTAAATATAATATCAATCTTGATATGATTTCACCCAATTGAAATATCAGTACAATAATGATTTTAAGTAAAATATTTTAACTGTAAATAAAAACACAAGTTTCAAAACTTCAGGTAAAAAACTTGGATATGAAAATAATACTTGCAAAATTGAAATATTTGATATTAAACACTTGGAACTGAAACCATAAATATAAAATTCAAAAATATGTAATGAAATTCTAAGAAATGAAAATAATACTTGTAAAATTGAATGGTTTCATATAAAACTTTTGGAAATGTAAATAAATGTGAGATTCATATATTTCAAATAAATCATTTGGAAATGATAATAATAATTGCAAAATTCAAAAATATCAAACAAAACACTTGTGAATGAATGTAACAAACGCAAGACTCAAAATAATCTTATAGTATTTGGAAAAGATAAAAAAAAATGTAATATAAAAAAATATTTGTATTTTGTAAAAAACAAGTATTTGGACACAGTGATAACAGACGGCAGCTCAATAACTGTCAGAGGTGCAAATATTTCCTCTGAGGTATTCACTACATTTGTCTAATTATCATGTGCCATTAATTATTAAGTATATAAGAATCTTGGTATGTCATTTTTCCCGTTCACAAGGTTTGTATGCATAATTTTTAAAAACCTTTGAGTTAGATAAATTTAATTAAATTGGGGAAATCATTTTTTCTTAGTTATTAATAGCAAGCATATAAATTTCAAATTCAACAAATTATAAAATTATGAATAAATTTTAAAAAATAGATTTGAAAAAAATTTAAAAACACAATATTTTTAAACTAAAACTCATGATATTTTGAATAATAATATAAAATGATTATTTGCAATTGTATTATAATAGAAAATGCAATTTAAAATCAGATCAAAAGTACAGAATATAAATTTTGAATTTCATTCGTTGAGTCAGTTGATGGATGATTTTTTATTCTTTAAACACTGATCACTTTTTGAAGAATAATCACTTTTTTAATCAATCACAAAATGCAATTTTGAACACTGGAACTGGAGATTACGGCAGGTGACGGAAAACTATTTTGGTGATGACGGAAAACACAAGTGATATTTTGAAAATCTGGTTGATTCAATTTAGCACTGGAGACCACTGGCGAGTAAAGCAGGTGATTATTATTGTGGTGATGATATAATAAGCAAATGACGTCGAGATCGGGATTATTCAGCACAGGTAAGGAGCCAGAAATTTTTTATGATGAAAAGGAGACCCAAATCCTTGAAGATATAAGGAGCACGTACATGACGATATGGAACACAAACACAAGAATATCTATTGAATAGCAGAGCAGGAACGTCGGATGAGATCTCAGGTTATGGAATGCAGGAGATATTGCATCAGTTGACATGGAAAGACGCAGCGAAGCCATGCCACGGGAGACTGTAGACGGTTGGTCATTTCGAACCACGGCCACGGAGATACAGCAGACGGCTGGCCGGACCGAAGAGCGTCGGCGAAGAGCTATTGCACGATTCATTTTCCTTTCACGCGGATTTAATTTTAATTCTTTTCATAATTTTTCACAGGAAACTATCCTTGTCGACTTTTTAATGTATTAAATTTCGAAGTTCTGTAGGCTTTTTAAATGTAATACTTTTGGAATCCTGTCGGCTTTTTAATATTTAATATTATTTTATGTGAGCAGAATGCAGTTGTGACCAGCAGTGAAGAGACCTTTTAACATTTTAAAATTCTTTTTAATATCCATCGGGAAAGCATAATTATTTACAAGCAGAGACGCGGACAAGACGTCAGCCGCAGCGCAGACAAAAGCCGAAATGGGGAAGAAGGGCCGAAATAAATTATCCCTCGCCTTATATAACCTTAGATTTTGATAGGGAAAATATTTCTTCACAGTGCCAGTATATTAATAAGATTCTGATAGGGATTTCTGACGCATGTCGATCACATGTAAGGGAAACACAGGGATCTTTTAAGAAAGAATGTGCTTACTGGACATTTTTACCCCTTCACGCCGAGCGTGTGAAAGTATCTCGGTGTTTAGCTGACTAAGCAATTTTATGAAGCTTCTCTTGAATTAATTAAGTAGAAAAGTGGAATTAGATCACGAAATAAGAGAATATTTTTAGAATGAAGTTACTATGGGCTAAATTAAGATAAATTCTTGGAAATTAATTAAATTGAAATTAAGAATTTAAAATATCATTACATATATATATATATTGATTGTTTAACACGAAAGATTGTATTTTTAGAAAGTGAAAAATTCAACTTCGTTAAGGATAACACCAATAGGAGTTATATCAAATAATATGAGAGAAAATATTCGTAAAGAATATTTTCTCTCATATTATTTGATAAAGGTGTTATCCCCCTCCCACGCATAGCATTGTGGACCCTGAACAAGGCCATGAATGCCCTGAGTGCTCAGATTTTTATTTTCAGAGTTCCACACATGAGAATGGGTGCTTCATAGTATAGTAAAGAAAGTCAGTACTGCGAAAAGAAATACTTTTATTTGTTTGGTAAAATGTGAACGGAATTTGTTCCAGGTTATGAATATTTAGAATTTCCATTGATAAAAGCGCAGTGAGAATCGATTTTGTCTTTATTATTGATATTTTTTTGGATTTTTTCAGCATATTAAGAGATTTGAACACATTTCGTCTTATTTTTTTTTTTT
Source organism: Argiope bruennichi (assembly GCF_947563725.1). Taxonomy (NCBI): domain Eukaryota; kingdom Metazoa; phylum Arthropoda; class Arachnida; order Araneae; family Araneidae; genus Argiope; species Argiope bruennichi. The sequence continues at coordinate 57,111,847 of NC_079162.1, forward strand.
TTCAAGTAAGAGACTATGCAACTTAGAAGCTGCTTAACATTTTGACACAATCATATTTTGAAGAATAAGAATGTGCACCTCTAAGCGATTTTTGGGAAGATTAATTAGAATTTTATTAATTAAACAATAAACGAAATTTCAGAATTTCTGAATGAATAACTGCAGTAAACATTGTTGCACAAAAACAATTTTTACACCAGCTTAAAATTCCAAAAATTGCCTTTTCAATGATATATATTCAGTTTTTATACAATTTCACTATTATTTTAACTAAGTTGCAAAAATATTTTTAAATATGTTGTAAAAGATCCTTAAATCTCAATTAACATTTTATATCAAAAATTTTGCTTTAAAATTGCTTTTCAATTTTGTTAATTGTTTCATTAAATCTTTAAATAATTTATTTTTCTTTAGTTGAAAAACAGGTTTCTTTATAGTTATTTTTTTCTTTTAGTCATTGAAAATCCAGCCTAAGAGAATTATTAGTATTTTCAGAAGCTTGTTTTGATATTTAATATTGCTCTAAGACAAACTGAATAAGAAGAGGCAGGAATAAATTTCTTCAATAAATTTTCTATATTAACTTAATAGCATTGAAAACAATTTCCTGAAATAAAAATAATGTTTTGATGAAAGATAGTCTAGATATAATAATTAATAATTATTCTGATATTTTTATCCTCGCTTGTACATAAAGTTTTCGCTGAGATTAGATCTCCATTTTAGGATTGATTCAATTTCAGAGAATTTTATAATAAAAAAAAAACAAGATTTATTCAATATATCATTGAATTATTAAGAATATTTAACAATAAATACTATTAAGTTTGCAGAACATATAATTTGTTAAAATTTTTGAATATATATATTTTTTTATATTGAAGGTTTAGTGCTAGATTCTTAGCATTAAAAAATGATTCTAAATTAATTTCGAATTATTATTTTTGAATTTTTAAAAAATATTTTGAGTTCAGTTACTTAATTTAGTATTTAACACAAAGTTTTCCATTAATGATCTGTGCTAATTTTTTTTTAATCTTTGCACTGATTGTGATATTCATTAACGAATTATTTTTGTAGTTTAATAAAATGAAATAAGGGCACTTATTTCTTGAAATATAATTTCCCCAGTAAAACAAAAGTGTGTCACACGGGAGGGGCAATTTGTAATTGAGGATGAGTAGCTTCCGGCATGGTGGTTGGTTCTCGCCATCTTTGTACATAAAAAGGTCGGGGGGGCAGGTCTGTCTCCTCCCATCGAGAAAGGTTATACCGTGGCTGGTGATGACCCTTAGGACTCAACGACAGTTGCCGCCAGTGTTGCCGGTGAGGCGGTTTGGTCATTCAGATTTTTTCCGTGTGTCTTCCGGCGGCTCGAAGTAACCAGTAAGGTTAATAAAAAAGCATCTCAGTTTCAAGGCGTATTTAATTCAGAATTTCGTAAGACAGTAATTTTGCTTAGTTTCAGGGTAAAAGATTCTCCAGCAGTTAATTTGTCATTTAGTGATGTGTTATATATTTTTAAATATTTATTTTGTAATTAACAAAGTAATATGCAATTATTATAATTTAAATTATATTCGTTTTATCAAAACAAATAATTTTCGTTAAATCTCATATTTTTTAGAAAACCATTAGACCATTCAGCTTTACGATTTTTTATGGTTAAATATATAGACAGATATCATTAACTTTATTAGCTGGGAAAATTCAGAGCATTTTCATTTTATTTATGCATCAAAATTAAATTCAAACAACAACACATTTTTTATTTAATATTTTTTTTATTTTCCATTGATTTCTTTTTTTATTTGTAGCAATTCATGCCTCCGACGTACCAAAATTAAATAACTTCAGAAGCTATATCAAGATAAGTTGGCAATACCAAATTAATTTAATCAGTGAATAAGCTTCTGGTCAAAAGTAGCAAGTATCTGATGAGTTCGAGAATATTTTATAAATAATTATTTAACTTTAATTGCTGTTTCAGTCTTAGCATTCTCTGCCATAAGATTTCGGGGTGGAATATGAGGATTGGAGTTAAAAAAAAAGTTGGGGAGTGTGAACTATTTTGATAATTGCCCTGAGAACCATTTTATGTAGGTAAACCTATGGTCCAGGCTAGGTATCAATAATAACATTATAAATATTTCCAAGTTAAATATCGATTGCAAAATGTTCGTTTCGAGTTTAGTAAATATTGTTAATTTCGCCCTGGTACTTGGTATTATTATGGTTGCTTGGTACTTGATTACTTGGTATTATTATGGTTACTTGGCATTATTATGGTTACTTGGTATTATTACCTGGTACTTAGTGTATTTGAATGACTGGCTGCTAAGAATAGTAATACGGGTTTAATGTAAATTATAATATAGCCATTACTAGTTCATGTACCAACCCCTCATATAAGAGGTGCAGCCAGTCATTCAGATGTAGCCAATACAATTACACCACCATTATTGTATCTTTTATGAAGCATGAACCTACTTACTTTTTGGTGACTTCTCATCCACATTCTTGAGGTGGTCGCTACTGGGATGTCAAATTTTGAATGTAAATCAGGCTTTAAAATTAAGAATCATACAAATTCTGTTATTTCTTCATTTTGTATAGACACATTTTGATCATATATTAAAGCTTACGCTCATCTGGTTCGGCGAACCCACTTACTTTTTGGTGACTTCTCATCCCTATATTTGAGGTCGTTACTGGTATGTCTAATTTTGGATTTAAATCAGGCTTTAAAATTAAGAACCATGCAGATTCTGTTATTTCCTCATTTTGTGCAAACACATTTTGATCATATATTAGGGGTAACACCCATCTGGTTCGGCGCGAGCTTTTTCAAACTAGTTTTGCTAATTAGAAATTTATTTTTAGGAAATTTATCATCTAAAACTGGAAATATCAATTTGCACCAGTTTAAAGGAAGTAAGAAATGAGTAAATTAATGTCAAAATTTATTAAAAACAGCATTTAAAAACACACACTTTGCTAAAAAACAGATGTTTTTTTATTTATTTTGATAATTTTTCAGGTTTTAGTCATTAATTTTTAATATTGTTATAAATATCATGGCATCCAGAAATAGCAATTTTCCCCAGTTTAATTCCAGGTAGCGACACTAGTATAGTTTCGATATTCAGTTAAATCAATTGATTAACGGACAATTAAGTTAGGGAAATATTAAAACAGTGTATTGTCATTGAGAATGCATAAATGTGGAAGAATTAAAATTCTATTGCACAAGAAAGGAATGAAAATCAATTACAAAATTCGTTCTTCATAAACGTGAAAAAAGTCAAATTAAATTAATGTGTATAATAGGAACAAAAATTGATTTAAGTAGCTGGTAGAAAATTAGAACTTATTTCAGACAAACGTAGCGATTTTAGTTCGCAAAATCTGGTAGACACTACAATAAGGAAATGATTTTAATTGCTTTTCTTGAAGCCATATGAAAAATAATCTTTTTTCTTGGATATTTTTAAAAGTTCATTCTCATGACAGCATTATGCGAAAACCACAAAAAAGAACCTTATTTAGTTGGTTCCATTCGGCAACAGAACACTTCGCCTCTGTCGATTTTTTTTTTTTTTTTACAAATGACGGTCTGAACAACAAGTTCGTATTAGCAGTAAACAGATTATTTTTATTAAAACTCTTTTGACAATATCCGTTTTCTTGAACTTTTTGCTGGAAAATCCGGTGGTGCATTGAGTATGTATACCAAAATAATAATAATAATAATAAAAACTCTGCTTTATCAAAACGAGTTGCTATATTCAAGCAGAATCTTCAATATATTGAAAAAAATTTAATTAAATATTTTCGTATTTTTTCGTTGAAGTTTCGGTTTAAATTTGAAAAACTTGTTTTTCAGAATATTGCAGGGCACTGATGTTCGTTTTAATTAACCTGGATTTGTAAATTTTTTTTCCTTATAATTTAGAAAAGATTATCCTTTAAATAAATACAGACTTCCTGATAAATAGGAGAAATCTCCTTTTTTTTTTTTTTTTCTTTCTTTATTGCATTTGAAAATGCACTGACATTTTTAAAGGTTGGATTTGATTAATATTCGCATTGACTTTTTAAAGATTACTTCATTGAATTCGGCAATTTAACCTGACCAGTCACTTAATTTTCGTAGTCTTTAATACCTAGTATTTTAAATTTCGAAAATTTAATTGGGTTTTTAAAGTAACATAAATAATTGTTATGTAATAGCGTTGTTAATGTTTTCTTATGAAAGTATAAGTACCTGTCAGAATGTCAACGCACACACAAATAAACGCATTAAAAAATATAATATTTTTTATGTGAAAAGTATTGTAATGCAAAATAATAATAATTTTAGATAAACTTATTATACTATACAAAACCCTCTTATAGTATGGATTGTTTTTAATTAAAATATGAATATTATTTCCATCAAACAACTTTCAAATCTTATAGAAATAACAGACAGTACCAAACGACTTTTAAACCCTGCTGAAATTCTGAAATTTTTTCTGAAAGTTGATAATTTTTAAAGGATGATGCAAAATTTAACGAAGCATTGCAAGTGGTGCCTTTGAAGTGAATAAATAAATTGATTTAAAATTATTACAATATTTTAATATTTTAATTAAATTTAATTTAATATTTTAATTAATATTACAGTATTTTAATGAAACTGGAATAATAGTGGTATAAATAAACTTATCTTCTACAGAAGAATTCATAGTTTTTAATTAATAAAAAAATAATCATATCCTTGATTATCAGTAAACTTTAACTAGAACCTTCCTTGGATGTCATATTATTTGTAATGTTTGAGAAAAATCAATGAATTATTATTGCGTGAAAAATATTAATGAGTTTTACTTTTATTTATATAGTCAGACTTTCAATTCATATATAATTACAAAAAATTATATTATCAGCATTTGGCTTCAGTTCTTTTTTCTTTTCCTTTTTTTAAATTTTTTTTTATTTATTCCTTATGAAAACAGAATAATAGCAATGTAGATGTGAGTGGGACTCATTCAGTGTAAAAAAAAGTAAAAATAATTTTAGAAGTTTCAGACCCAGTCCACCACTTCTGGACAGCTAAAAAAAAATCTATGCATCATGCTGACAGGAAACTACTCTTGAAACTTTGTTTGCCTAGCATTATCACTTTAACATCCATGCGTACAGGCACAGGCAAAATATTTGGTCAGCGGCGCTTCTAGTGCAACCAAAGCCGTCTTATATTTTACATATTCATGTGTTTCATTCGTTTCATATATGTTCGCGGCACGTGACCTTATCAGCACACGCGTCTTGACAAGTGTGCAATGTCATTTTCATATTGCTGAAACTTCTAAAATGATTTTCGCTTGTCGTCATTATTTTCTAGTTATATTAGAATACTTGTGTAAAAAAAGATATGATGTCGAAATTCCTCTATCGCCTTAGGGCATGCTCCTTCTGAGCTTACCTTGCTGCCCAATATCTGCCCGTTCTCCAACAGTGCCATCTGTTGATAGATGAAGGAATCATTTTGAAGGTCTTAATTACTAACAAAATAAGCTTTCATGTCCAAAATATTTTTTGCGACTTTAGGAATTAATATTCATAGTACGATTGCGAAATCAAGCATTAATTGGAAGGTTATTCAATTATGAACTAAAGACGCATTTTAATAAATACCTGTTTTCGCAGAAAAAAATTGTGATATTGCATTTAATTGCAGAATACATTTGTAATATTGCATTGTAATTATGTAATCTTCGCCTTAAAAGCAGTTTGTTGGTCACCGCAATAGGGAATTCGATATCCATTAGCAGATCGTTCATTAGAGATGCAGCATTCCTAAAATTATTTTAAAAATTTGTGTTTCATTCTTAATTTCATTTGCTTATTTGTCAACAGTGAGTGTTCGATAGGCAACAAAAAGGAAAATCATAATAATAAAACCAAGAAAGAAGAAAGAAAATGAATCAGCAAGTAGATGAGACAGAGGACAGGGTTGCACGATGAATAGCTCTGAGAAACATCAAAATTCACTCTCTGCGCATAGTGAAATAAAAAACGCTTTCTCCCCTTGAACGGAAAATCTGAGCTGCAATTTGTGCAGCAATTATAAGCATTTCTTTTTTTCTGTTTGAAAATGGCCTAAGACACTGAACTTTAACCTATGCATATAGAGATAATTGTGTTAAATATATTAAACTTATTTGGTAATTCAATACATTGCAAACTATCATAATTGACTCCTTTCCATAACTTTATCGTAATTATAAAATATATAAATTATAATAGAGTTATAAATACTGGATTTAATTTCAAACGAGGATACGAAATACAATTATTGTGGCAACAGAAATCGTGACTTTAGATACTTTCACCAGATCTTTCAATAAATATTAAAGCAAGCCTTCCTTAAGGCTTGCTTTAAGGTGACAGTTTTTCTTTCTAAAATCTTGATTTTGTTCTGGAATCTGAAAATCAAAAACTAGCAAATGCGCTCTTCATAATATCGAAATTCCAAACACGTCCAAAACTAAGAAAAGTTGCCTCAATCAGGGACGTGACGAGTGTCTCAACTTTAGGGGTGTATGAGATACTAAAAATGCCAACTTTAGAGCAGATTAATATATATATATATATATATATATATATATATATATATTTGATGGTATCTAATATACGTGATACTGAGAAGTGCAATATTATTTTCGATTAACTTTATTTTCAACTTAAAGTTAAAGATTGTATTGCGTGAAACATTTATTTCCAATACCATAAACAATCAAAGAGCTTAGAAAATCATGAAAAGACGGATACAAAAAAAAGTTTTAAAGTGATTAAAAAATAAAATAATTTAGAAATAGAGCAAATTTCATAGACAAAGATTCAGGTAATGCAAACAAAAAAGAGAAAGAAACACAATGAAATACGAAAAAAAAAATCAAGATAAACTTAATATTTACAAATACTAGTAGATTATATATTGTTTCATTTTTAAATCACATCTAGGCCTCTACCTTTACTCTACAGAGTTTTAGGTGAGGCAATTTCATTAAAATATTATGCATGTCAAATCTATCCCTGTGTCTTTTAAAGAAAAAGGTATATATAATTAATTCAAACAATTGCCGCTCATGTTCGTTTGAATATGGCCCAAAGCAGCTTGAATGTACCAAATGATCGTTCTCCAAATGCTAAAAATAAAAGTCATGACACAATAAGACAACCAATTTTTGAAAGCAGACGAAAAAACATTTCGCAATTTAAATGCTATTTTTGAAATATTTTTAAAAATTTCAGCAATTTTCATTGGAATCAGAATTTTTCGCAATTTAAAATACAGCTAATTCAGTTCTAAAAGAATTCCGAATAGACAGTTTCACTGTGCCCGTAGCTTCTGCGAAATCTGTTCTGTCTGGATTAGTTCTACTATTTTGAAACTTCAATTTAATAACAGAAATATCGTTTGGTTTTTTGATTTTGGTATATCAAGCTTTGGTATATAAGCAAGAAAGTATCATTTGTCAACTATGAAAACGATGTTTATTTATGTAATTACATATGAAATAAATAAAAAATTTCACAATTTAATTTTTTCACTCGGTATACGTTTTAGAGTAAGATTTTTTCTTTTTTTCGAATTTTCGTGCAATTATTTCCATAAAATTGTTTATTTTTAATGGTATTTCAATTTGTTGCACAATCGCATTGTTTATGTCATCTTTTGCATGCCATCTCCAGATAAATAATTATTTAACACAATAATATCAGCTATATGCTAGCCAATAAAAAAATAATTTATGTTTTGAATTCACGAATTTAAAAAAATCGATTTTGCTGAATACGAATATTACGTTTGCAAAGTAGAATCCAAATTTTCTCCGATATCTAAACATAATTTTGCTGATTTCACAAGATAAATACGTCTTTTCCTACCTAAAAATATAATATTTTAAATAAATAGCAGTGAAAATTCTGCAGAAATTATCTTTATGAGAAATAAATTCTCTCATCTTTGTTTTAAAACTGCAATCACATTTAGCCAAATGTCGATATGATAGTTAAATATTATGCTCGATTATTGTTCCAAAATTTGGAAGCTGAATTGACTAAGCTTCTGATAAAGGTATGGCCGCGGTGGTCTGGTAGTAAGGTCTCGGATTCGAAAGCTGAGGGTTTCAGATTCGAGACCCGATTCCACCGAAGAACCGTCGTGTAAGCAGATCTGGTGCACGTTAAATCGTCCGGGCCAAACATCCTCCCGCTGGTGTGGTATGGAGAGGGAGATGCTAGGTCAGGTGTCATCTTCGTCTTCTGACCAAGGTTCAAAATTACTAGGTCCGTCCCAAAACAGCCCTAGTGTTGCTTAAAAACGGGACGATAATATAACTAAACTAGACAAAGGTAAATCGCACCTCCCCACTTCGCCATGTCCTTGAAGTTTTCAAATTCATCTATTTTACAAAATATATATAACAACTGAAATTCAATAAATAAATATATGATGGCAATTTCCACCCTTCACCCCACCCCTAAGGCACGATGAATTATAAAAATAATAAACGTAGAGAACATAATGAATTTATTAGCAAAAGTTATACACATACATGGTTATTTTTCTATGTAATCACCTTGAAGATTCCGGCATTTGTCATATCGATGGCCTAAGTTTCTCCCCCTCTTCGAAGAACATTGCCCCCTGTAGTGTGAGATGGGCCTTGACGTTGCTTTGAAGCTCCTCATTAGTCAGGAAGTTTTGATTAGCTGTTAGCTTGAGATTCCGGCATCCTCTCGAGCGAACTACGCACTATTTGATCAACTCGTTGAATAAAATATGTTGTGACAGTCTTGTGTTCTATTCCACTTTCAAGGTGAATGTGATTTAGAGCCGAGGAATTTTTATCTCTTCCTTAAATCGGAGAACTTGCTAGGAGGCCAAAATAATAATTCTAGGTTAATCAGAAGATTCAAAGGAATGTTAAGACATCCCACATCACTAGCGGAAACGATTTCTGAGAGATAAAATAATATACTGATATGACATAAATCCGAATCATCACGGCGATTATATCGAAAATTAGTCACGTTCGTACAAAATAAATCAAAATTATATAAAAAATAAAATCCTTTTATTCTTGTCTTTTTTTTATGGTCCATCGGAACTCAAAAAATAAATAACCCGTGTTTTCTGGCAGATTATAACGTAAAAATGCAACAAATACAAGTTTCACTACATATCAGAAATTATAGTTTTAAATTATTTAAAATATTGAGAAGAGTAGCCAGATGATTTTTATTTCTTTTCTAAATCGAAGAACTGGCTAGGATGCCAAAATAATAATTCCAAACTGTTGAGGAGATTCAAAGAAACGTTAAGGCATCTCACATCACTAGCGGAAACGATTTCTGAAGAGGAGACAAAAAACTCTAATTCACCGATATGTCATAAATCTGAATTATCCGGGCGATTATATCGAAAATCAGCCATGATCGCACAAAATCAATCAAAATTAAGTAACAATAAAATCTCTTTATTCTTGTCTTTTTTTATGGTCCGTCGGAATTTAAAAATAAATAGCCCGCGTTTGCTGGCAGATTATAACGTAAAGATGTAATAAATTCAAGTTTCACAGAATATCAGTTACCCATAACATTAAAAATTCGTTACCCATAACATTAAGAAAAAATAACAAAAGAAATTGCTATACGAAGCTCGAAATCTTGGATGATGGCAGTTTATCAAAGTATTAATTTCATTGATAACAAATATTAGTTTCAATGTAACAAATGCAAGTTTCATTGAATATCAGAAATTATAGTTTTAAATTTTTTTTTAAATATTGAGAAGAGTAGTAAAATAAAGAGAATTATGATTTGTTACCCATAACATTAAAAAAAATAACAAAACAAAATGCCATACGAAGCTCGAAATCTTGGATGATGACAGTTTATCAAAGTATTAGTTTCATTGATAACAAATATTAGTTTCATTGATAACAAATATTAGTTTCATTGATAACAAATATTAGTTTCATTGATAACAAATATTAGTTTCATTGATAACAAATATTAGTTTCATTGTAACAAATGCAAGTTTTATTGAATATCAGAAATTATAGTTTTACATTTTTTTTAAATATTGAGAAGAGTATTAAAATAAAGAGAATTATGATTCGTTACCCATAACATTAAAAAAAAAATAACAAAACAAAATGCCATACAAAGCTCGAAATCTTGGATGATGACAGTTTATCAAAGTATTAGTTTCATTGATAACAAATATTAGTTTCATTGTAACAAATGCAAGTTTCATTGAATATCAGAAATTATAGTTTTACATTTTTTTTTAAATATTGAGAAGAGTAGTAAAATAAAGATAATTATGATTCGTTACCCAAAATATTAAAAAAAATAACAAAAAACTGAGGCACGAAGTTCGAAATCTTGGATGGAGGCAATGTATCAAAGTATTAGTTTCATTGATACATTGTGTTACTCATTAATTTTTACAGGAATCTGGATTATGAGCGTTTTTCCCAAATTCCCCGTGTCGCTTCTAAATGAGACTTTAACATAACTAATTTATGCAAAACCTCTGTATTTTCAATATCGTATCATACTGAAGCATAATACACTTCTCAGGTTTTATAAAAATATAATATATTTTATAGATTTATATCAAGGATAAATGTGGTGCATTATAAGTATTTGTCTTTAAAATAGGTTTTTAAGATAAATACTTCCAAGTCTCTCTAGCGTTTCGATTGCGAAATATTAGAATCGAAATACGAAACATTCAAACCTCTCCCAACACTGGCGCCTAAGGCCGTGTATACCCTTCTTGATCTCTAGGGCTCTTACGTCATGGCTTCAATCAGCTGGTCGAAAATATCGCGCAGAAACGGAGGCGCAGTTTTCACCAACTCAATCATGTGACCGCTTTCAATGTTGTTGATATGCAAATGCAGTTAAAATATCGATTAAAACTGGATAAAAAAAATTAATAATATATTTTGCTTTGCAGCTAGCTAGAAACAAATGGCTGGAAGATGATTCTATTTTAGTCATGTGACATCCGGCTTATCACATCGTTCGATTGCTAAACGGCAGCTGGTTTTTGCTTACATTTCTTCTAAATATTATAATATTTTAATTCAAAATTCGCTGCAAGGTAATTTTGGTGTGAAGGTTTATTATAATTAAACAATAAGCATCCAAATTAAATCGATTATACTAGTATTTGAGTACAAAAGCGAGTTTCATATGCAGCTGAAATGTCGAAATGATTAAAACTTGATTAAAAATATGTAATAATTTATTATTTTTTGGGATAACAAGTTGAAATCGAGACGAAAGGTAATTTTATTTTAATCACGGGAAATCCGGTTTTTAATACTGTTCGACTGCCAAAAGACAGCTGTTTTTTAATATTTCTTTTCAAATGTTAAAATATTTTAAATAGAAAAATCGCAGATGATGGACCTGGTGACAAAGGATAAACTCTACGCAAACAGATTAAATCAATTATAGAATTGTGTGTTTCAAAAAATATTTGTTACAATATTTATTAATAAACCGTTAAAAATGTAACTAAATGAAACATATTCATGCAGTTGATCTATTTTAAATGATTTATTTTAATAGCAGACTACAGTAATTTATAAAGTAATTTACAGTAATTTAATATAGAATATATGCAAACAATATATTTTTTCTGTAGAAATAGTAGCACGAACGTGTTTTTGAAAAGTTGCCATGGAGATCTCAACTTGCAGAAAATTTTGAAAAAAGAGTCTGAATTTTTCAAAAAAAAAAAAAAATGTTTAGCATGCGGTCGAATTTATATTTAATCTCAGGAAACTGTTAACCACCTGTCTGAGAAATCTCTTTTAATCAGCGAAAATTATTTCGTATGCTTGAAAATAATAAGTGGTGTGCCTAGAAAAATGAGATAAACGTCAATATAACAGCGAAAAAAGTGAATAACGGTAGCTTCCCAGCCTTGCGTATGTAGTATTATTGAATAAGCGTTGCAATTGTACTTGCTAAGAAATTCTATAATTACACTCTTTTGTCTGGCGCAGTATATTTAACGGCATGGTTCTTGCGTCATAAAAATCTAAATAATTCAATCCAAACAAACACATTTTCATTTCACCTGACTCGTTTCATGTTTGTAAAGACAGAATTTTGCAATCAATTTTTCATTCCCTTTCTAATGTTTTGGAGTTTAGAAATTTTGTATAATTGTTATGTTTGCAAAGACAACGCATTATTTTTATATTTTCAGAGTTTAATTAGCAGATAACTGATACACTTAGTTAAACTTTGATTCCATACGATTGGGGTCACGTGGATATGAAATTGAGATTTTTTTTTTTTTTTTGGTTTCACTATTCTTATAATAGTGAATTATAAATAAAAGACAAAAAAAAAATAATGCTAAAAAATATCCTGCTTTTTAGTATAATAATAAAAGAAAGTTTTAAATTTTTTTTTTATTTATTTTGCTTGCATTTTAATTTTTATTACAATTTTTTTAATGAAAATTACGTTGTATGATTTTTCTAAAAATATTTTGTCCCGTGTCACAAACTTATTTCTCAAGAGAATTTCTAGAAGAATTCACAAAATGCTGAATTCTAATACCCGACGCAAATTTTAGCTTAGTAAAAATTTTAGTTTTATTTTAAGCTTTACTTTAGTTCCATACTTTCAATTCAAAAGAAAGTGAAATACTAGTCGTCAGCCGGGAAAAAAAAATTTCGAATAAAAATTATAAACTAAGATGAAATGAATACATTCTTATTTTCGTGTTTTTCGTTGATTTCATTCACATTAAAAATGATATTTAAAATTCACACAAGTAATAACAAATATAGGTTTTCAAAAATTAAGAAAAAATCACAACTATAGTAATAACTTCATGAAGCATAAAAACGTATCATATTCAGCATGATTGCACATTTCGCTCTGATACTGAGATTAAACATTTGGAATATTAAAAGTTTTGTAAACGAAATAGTCAATTTCGTTGTGATGGTGAGATATGAATTTGGAATAGCAGATCCTTTACTATTAGAATAACCAATTTCCTTACGATTTTTAAAATAAAAAATAATTAAAAAAAACAGTAACAATTCTTTATAGACAGAGCAGCAATTTCGTTGTGGCAGTGGGATACGGAATTTGGATAGCTAATTCTTTACACTGGCTTCAAGACATCATATGCCATAAAATGTTAATGGAGAATCCGGATCGATATTTAATGGATCTAAAAAATTTCATTATTCATTTGTTATTTTTGAGAGATAACATAAAGCAAATTTTGTCATTGACTATAACACACCAGAAGGGACTCGTTTTGAAAACAGAATCATTGCATGTACAAAATGATTATGTATGTATTGATATTTTTAAATCAAAATTAAATAATTCGTTTTCCAAATTTTTATCGTAATTCAGTTCCATACTCACTTTATTCTAAAATGTTCTCTTATTTCCTGGTCCATTTCCCACTTTTTTATTTAATTAGTTTTAACACGCGCTTAATAAAACTACTAATTCCATGGTTCCCACACTAAAAAGAAAGGGATAAAATTCCCTGCATTCACACATGCATTTCAAAGATATCTAAGATTCCCTGGCCTAAATCGACACGGGGCAAAGAAATCCCTATCAGATTCCCTTAATAAAATCACTGAAAGGAAAAATTTCTGCCATTTTGCTCGTATATCGCGATGTAAACTGACGCTTCTCTTATCGCTTCTTCTCTGTACATAATATGGCTCCCATGGTGACATAAATCGAAGTTAAAATTTCAAAAGTTTCTTCTTTTCGACTTTAGTTTGCAAAATTATGTTTACACACCCACACAGACATTGGAAAAATGTCGACATATTGGCCATTAACAATCATACCGTTCCTGAAAATAGAATGAAATTTCATTTGAAAATATTCGGTGAAAAATGATGTGATAAGCAACTAATCACTTCTCAAATTCACATCTGCAATGATAAAATTTAAAATGACAACAATTACTTTTTTTTTATTGAAATGTAATGTATATAGTAAAAAATATAAATGACATTTAAAATGTATCTCCAACATGAAAAACACCGAATTCTAAGCAAAGGCTGAGAAAAAAAGTGAAAACTATAAATACGGACAGAAAAGCAAACATTTTTACTTTATTTGCCCAAATTTTTCATCTGTATGCAAAATGTCATCTTGTATGAAGAATGGTACGAAAAACATTCGTCGAAATTTTATTCAGATTCTCTATTTCAAATACCTACAAATATCTCTAAACATCAGATTTTTTTTTTTTTTGAATTATCAAAACGAATCTCTTTCACGTTAAAAGTAAAAATATATGTACTTAAGCTCAGAAATGTATTAAAGTAAACATAAAAAAACTAGTTTAAAATATTTGCCCAAGACATAAGAATGAATCACTTTGATATGTATTCCTTTCAAGATTTTTTACACTTTAGAATTAGATTTTTAATTGCAGAGAGAAGGAGTAAGAAAACATGGATTGATGAACAGATTCGAAAAAAAAATATAGACACACACAAAATGGTAATTATTTCCGAATGCGTCTTTTTCTTTTTTTTTTTTTTAATCTCAAAAAGTGTACATTTCCGAGAAATTGTTATTAATAACTTTCGATGCCATTTCTACATTATTCGGCAGAAAAAGAAACTGCATTCTTCAAATTGATTAAATTTTTAAACAAATAAAAAATATGAAAATTCAGTCTATCTTCGGAATTTGTTGTATTCCAATATCTACTTTTCATTTGAGAATTATACAAAGGGAACTCAAAATCTACATTCGATGTTTAGACGAATCTCCACATTTCAGACTTCCTTGAGTCCGAGAAAAACAAATATGAAATTATGTAATTATCTGTAAAGAAGGTGGTTTAAAAACGCTTAGCGCTAGACGGATGAAATTTGGTGTGGGGTTTTTATATCAAATTTATAGATTTCTTTCAAATTTTGAACAAAATCCATTCACAGAAAATGTATCTGTCTAACTATAGGAGTCTGTGTGGGCTCCGAACTCGAAAACTATAAAATGTACATATCTAGTTAGATAAAATTTGGTACACAGATTTCGCTTCTAAAATATATCTTAACCGGCTCTCCGACCCTCCCGAAGGCACGTGGAAAAATCTCAATGACCGGACGGCCATGACAGCAAAATTGGCAGGAACTATGCTTGAGTCCTGAAGGCTATCACAGCCACGATACAACCCTTGACGTGGGAAGTACGTTCAGTCATCGATAGGAGATAGTCGACCCCCATCATTTCTGTTCCCACCCGGGTGGCGAGCAACAACCATCATATCGGAAGTTCCACATCCTCATTTCTGAAATGTTAATCGGTGGAAGTCGCTTCTAGAGTATGCATCCGCGTCTTTTTACCAATCAAATCCGTCATGCAGTTGACTTTCGCGTGCATGAAAACGCGATAACTAAAAGCGCAAATATTTCAATACAATACATGAAATTTCATATGTGATCATGTTGCTCAGATTGTAATTCTAAAGCAAATTTTTATTTCAATCGGTCAAAAAAAAAAAGGCGTCCAAAAGTTTATGTGGTTTTCTTTATCATGCTACGAAGCACAAAACGCTCATGTACGGGATTCTGAAAATAAAAACAGTATCTTTCACGACCTTATCGAAAACCTACAATTTAATAAAAAGCTGA
The DNA here is from genome assembly GCF_947563725.1 of Argiope bruennichi. NCBI lineage: Eukaryota > Metazoa > Arthropoda > Arachnida > Araneae > Araneidae > Argiope > Argiope bruennichi. The sequence continues at coordinate 57,127,572 of NC_079162.1, forward strand.
GGGGGGGGGGGTAACATTTTTGCTAGATAGCACGCTAGTTAAGTCATGGCTATTAAAAAGCGATTAAGGTTTAAATTATTCAATATTCACATTTTAATTACACAAATTATTATTTTTCCCCGGAAATATCAGTAATGTCAAGGGTTCTTAAATTTCCATGCCCTTAATTCCTATTCAGACACACATATCTCTCTATATTTTTATGAAGGTAGCAGCGCCAAATCCGTCTCTATTTATTAATGCAAAATCAAACTAAACCGACAACATTCCAATAATAAAATAAATAAAACTTTAATTTCTTTTATGGTTCATGAGGTGTCTTTAGTTTGGAAGTCACTGATACAATTAATCACAATCAGTCAAAGTATAGGAAAGACGCAATACACCATCTATCATTTACGCTTGAAATACATATATTACCCAAAATTGTTTTGAGATTATTGCTTCGAATCTCACGAGAAATTGAGGAGATGAATTTTAAATCAGCAGAAGAATTGACACGTGTTCCTACCTAATGCCATTTTGACCGATTTTGACACACATTTATTATTTTCAGGTATGAAAAAAAAAAAAAATTGAACTCGAGATGTTGCAGAATCTCCACGTGTAAGACTTCCGTAAGTCCCCCCACCCCCCACCCCCCCAAAAAAATTGGAATTATGTTTATTTGTGAACACGACAACTCATAAGGCAAGAAGAATGAAATTTGGTTTATAGCTTCTGCTCCAAATTTGTAGATTTCTATTATAATTTTGAACGAAATATGTTCAGAAGAAGTCTGACTATCCGCTTGTCCTAATATCCTAAATGTAAGTTTACACGATAAATACAAAACGAAGATGGCTAGATGGTTAAAATTTGGTGCACAGATCAGGCAATCTAAAATTTAGATCGTATCAAAATTCGGTTCCAATCTGTCTACGGCTTGACCATTTTTCTGTCTGTACTTTCGAATTCATGTAATCACTATAATTCAAAAACACAACTTAAATAAATGAAATTTGCATTATGTTCGTAAAGGCGGAATTTCGTTATCAGAGTCGCTAATTAATATTGAATTGAAGAAAAATGGATTAGGAATATCTAGTATAATTATAATAATGACTAGGGGGTTTTGCCCCTTGCCCGCTTTCGCTCGTCAACCCCGATGTTATTTTGGAATCATGCATATCCTCAGGTTAGTGGAGTTTCCTGAGGGATTGATTCCCTCGCTCCAGACAACAAAAGTAAATGGAAACAAACAAACAAAAAGTCATGGACAAAAAAACTCAATTCCAAATTTTTTTTTTTAAAAAAGAAATATTTTAGTATTAGTTAAAATTCAGAAGAAATCGCATTATAATTTTAACTTTTTCGGCAGGAATGAAGAATTAAAACATAAAATTAAAAAAAAAACTAAATAAATTAAATAAAAACTCTCTTAAAACCGTTAAGTTTTCCTTTGCATTTTTTCTTCATCTGACATAGCTGGACGCACCATTACTGTTAAAGAAACAAAACAATTCAGGGTAAACACGTGTGTTGTATTCAGATTGCTAGCCGAGAGAAGGTAAATTTTCGTTTATTCGAAAAAGGTAAACAAACTGTGAAGCTACTCATTAGTGTTGCCAGAAACGTTCTGTCTAAAAGTAGAATTAGCAAATAATATTGTTTTAAACTCATTTGTTGTTAATTTGGTGTTAATCAGAGCTTTACTTTTCCATTATTATCACCATATTATTGTCAAGTGCAATATAAACACTTACTACTAATTAATAAAAATTTTCATTAAATATTTTGAACAATACTGGCAAAACAAACCACAAATGTCATCCGTTAGGTGACTCGCTATCTAGCTATTTAAAACGAATAAAACGCAATGTTTATATAAATTTTTTTTTTATATATAATCGATAGAAACATTTTATGCTTCAGATGCAGTAACTAATAAGAATTTTGGGAAAATTATGTTTAAAAGGTAATTTTTTATTTTTATTTTAAATATTAAAAGATAATCTTTTTTATTTAATGTACTAAAATGTTAACCATAGTTTTTTAATCAAAAATTCAAGATATCATAAAAAAAGTCGTAAAAGCGTGAGATGCTGATATTTATATGATAAATCCATCAGCATGGTCTCCCCAAAACTCTCGCGCATATTCTTTACCTGTGTAATATTAACCGCATGCTTTTGGTGAATTAAAGAGCCAATTAGAGTGCGATTAATCGCCGGTATGTGATAAATACAAAAATACCATATAACAGAACGTGTTTTTTTGCAGCAGATTAAAACCCAAATTTGTCACTGAATTGTAATAGAAGTCACATAATCAAATATCAAATTTCATATATTTAAACCATTGTGTTTTTTAATTATATTGTTTACATGCTTGCGAAAGGACAGACCGGCAGACGATCAACCCACAGACGGATTTGGCTCTACATTTGATACATATCTACACTTTAAACGTCAATTCTGTGCTCCAAATTAAGTTTAAATTATATTCGGACAACTGGACAGACAGATTTCCTCTGAATGCATTTCGTTCAAACTTTTGATAGAAGTTTAAAAATTTGGAGTACACTACACTAAATCCCATTTATCTAGCTGAATGTGTTTTTGAGTTATCACGTTCACAGACAGATATAATTTTTAAAATGTATTTTCCGGGCTCAGAAAAGTTTGAAACATGAAGGTTTCAAATTTGTTGAAGACTACAATACTTACTCATAGCATACTTCGTGCACGAATGAGTAAAAAAGCGGACCAACAAGCCGGTGGCTTAAATTTTATGCATTCAGACAAGACCGTTCAGAGGGTACGTTTTAACGACAAACCTGATGATGTCGTGTCCGCGTTAGCACGTAAAGGGGGTGAAGTAGCTTCTGAGGGTAAAGACCTCTGAGCACCCGAGGTCAGAAGTCTAACTTCTCGCTCATATGAAGATGAAACTCACACATTCACACCACCTTTTTACAGGAGGGCACATTCACACACATCACAGATGAAGAACAACCATACCCGAACCGGGATTCGAACGTGAGACGCCCAGATCACGGGGAAGATGCGTTACCCCTACACAAGGAATTCGGCGACAAGATTCATTAAATATCTTTTAATGCATTTATTGAAGTAAAATTTGTTGAATGATTTTACATTCAGAATACCATATGAACTGTTTATAACTCTTTTAAGTAACACTAAATAGAAAGCAAACATTTTTTAATATTTTACCGAATTTAATTTTGTCCTTTCTTCTTTTTGCAACATAACTCCACGGCCGAGGTAGGTTGATGTCTTACTCTCATACGAAATCTCGAAGGATCTGCCATCTATGCAAGATAATGAACGTTAAATCTATTCATGTCAAACATTATTCGCTGGTGTGGTGTGACAGTTTGGAGGATAAGTGAAATTTCGCAGCATTCTTTGATGCCCATTAAAAAGTCCGAGCTACGTATCGAAATAATTTCTTAATGTTTAGTTTTAAAACGGGTGTTAATTTAACTAAACTTTTATAAAAAATTAAAGAAAAAATTCAGAAAAGGCAGTAGTCAGCTAGGCATGATTATGCGTAGGATTAGTTTAATTTTAGTATGGATTCGTTAACTGAAACATAAGGTGTATTTTCGGATCTGAGTCTAGTCTCAAATACTAGGTCATTCTATAATTTTCACAGGTTGATGCAGGGTAGCCACTGAAATATTGAAGGATTTGAAAAAGTCATAATTTATTCATTTTCCCTACTTTTTTTTTTATTTTCTTTTTTGTTAGTTACACAAATCCCTTTTTCAGATCAAAATGGATATGTATAATGTCCAGTTGTTTTAGTTTACTATTCCAATGATCGATTATTAAAAAGAAAAAAAATTTAATAATATTTCCATGTCATAGCATCTTCATCTCCCAGCTTTTTTTTCTGTTCTTTTTATCACGCATAAGACCGAAAAACGACTGACAACTATTTTTCCAAATAAAACTATGAAAAAAATTTCAAACATGTATTTTCAAGAGTTATTTATTGTTTCATATCATTCAATTTTCCATTCTTTACAATGGCTCAGCAGTGTAAATGACTGAATTATAAAATACGCTATTTTTTATTCAAGTCAGCACAGTCAATATACTGAAAATATTGCTGATGGCAACATTGATGTTTAACTTTATTCAAGTTAGCTCGTTTGTCACAATAAATTTACCATTATATTGCCGTTATAAACTCTTAATAAATCAAGACGCATCTCAGAAGGAAATATTTCAGTGCAAATACTCAAAAAACTTTTACAAAAACAAAATCCCCCCCCCCCCAAAAAAAAAAACATTGTAGGCAGAGATACATTTTTAACGTCGATCAACGAATCTCAAAATAGAAAGAAATACGAATCCCTTTTTATAGCGAAGATTTGTTTGGTATATACATTTACTTGATTTGACATATTAATGTCACGTTTTGATACAACTTGAAAGTTATTAATAAGGAGCTCGGTAATTATGAACCGCAATCATGAGAGGAAGTACCTGGACGATCCTTGTCAAAGCAAATGTATTAGCACCTTGAACGTACCGTAGAGGATATTTTCTTCTCGAGCATCGAGACTTGTATCCGCAACTTTCTAGTCACGAAACTAAGATTCTGGTACCAGAACAATGACGCTAATGACTCGCAGAAGTCAATCCGTGACTAGATAATCTGTTCATCGTGTTTGAAGAGTATATATGTAGAGCGTCAGAAGATCGTGGTAGATTTATAATCGTGGTAGGGCAAAAATACCATAATTTAGAGTGGAAATATGAAATTGCAATCAAAAAGTAAAAATAATTTCTCACGTTCGCCTTATTTTTAAACCTTTCAATTGAATTTACAGTTCATAAAAGCTGTTTTTCTAAATAATTTAAAAGATGATTTATCGAAAAAAAAAATCCCTTTGTGGAAGATTACTAAATTAATCTGATCATTTTTATTGTTGTAAGTTAATTAGTTTGTCTACATATCGAATAAAAAAAGATTAAATTTCTCTAATATAAGTATTGTTCAATTACTAGTGAATTATGATTAATAGATTCCAGAGAATATTGACTTCTTTAACTTATTCTAAAGGTACTTTATCCTTTTCTTTTCGCATTTTTCTTATTATAATTTATTTTCATTTTACGAAAGATTAGATTCCCGACTCCATGTTTGGCGTATATATTCGTCACTGCCCGATGTAAGCCATGCATTAAAGAACATATTTTTGAAAACAAAAATTCCGGTCTTAAGAAATTCAAAACTCTTTCACGTTTAAAGAAAAATTAGGAATTAGGGTAGAACAGAGTAGTAACTGACCTGAAGTTAATCATAATAAACATCGGGAAAAGTTGGGAGATAATTCGGTGATAGTCTTCGATATACCAAATTATGTAACAATTACTTGGATATCAAATTATATAAGAATATTTGAAATTGCTGCAATTAATTTAATTTTAATGATAGTAGTTTGATTTGAAGTGACTGCACACATTATTCGGTCACTTGAACATTAATGAGTGGAAAGTGGCTGGTATTTGAGAATGGTTTCTAACTTGTCAACAGTTTCACAATTGTTGTGATTATCAATATGAAGTTAAAAAATAAACTTGTGAAATCATCAAGAAATAGTAAAAAAAAAAAAAAAAAAAAATTGTCATGAAAGTTGTAAAGTATTCAAAGGTGGTTATTTCCAGATGTTTGTAATATCGTTTTCCAGAATAAAATTTATGCCATTCAGATTATTATATTTGCTCTCAAAGTTATAGAGAATTATAATTAAAACCCGATTTTGTATTCATTTTTGGTAGATTTGGATTGTTTTGCCCTTTTCAATATGATGCAAAGAAAAGAGTTCTAAGAAGAAATTTTCATTGTATGGACTGTATAAGAGTTGTCCTTTACTTACTTGTTTAATTTTTCACAGAATGCCCCATTTCAGGCAACATTCAGTGAATTGCATTTTTCTTTTAGTTTTTTTAACTTTAAAGATAAAAATATTTGAATATGTCTGTTGGTTAATTTAGAGATATAAAAAATAATAAAATAATAAATAGTCGAAAAATAAACAAATCAATTCAAAGCAAAATATTTTATTTCAGAGCTCAAAGACTGCCACTACACTTCCAGCGTGGTACTTTTAAAACTGCACCTGCCTGTGTTAAAAATAAGCAGATGCAAAAGTTGCATCTGCATGGAATTCAGAAACTGAAAAGATATTAATAGATTGACAAACAACGTTAAGAGAAAATTAAAATTTTGCACAATAATCATAAACCGTAATTTTAAAACAAATGCCTGAATAAATTGAATTTAAACTGCATAAATTCGTCATACTTCATCTTTAATGCCAGCTTCTTTGTGAAAACAGAAAAATAAAAAAGATGTCAGAAGTCATTTAGATTCAAAATTAATTTCGAAAATGTTCTTTAACTATCTGAAAACTTCAATATATTCTAAAATAATTTTGCATTGCCTTATTGAAATAAATACATTTCATATAAGTTCTCTACTTGAAATGCTAAAAGTTACGGAATCGATTGAAACAGATTTCCAAATTGGAATCGAAATAATTAACGAATGAAACTAAGTGGATTTAACCAAAACGGCCAGACACCCCGAAGCCGCTGGCAGTCTAATTTTAATGCAGTGTCTCGAATTATTCCGAATTTTAATAATCAGTAAATTGCTCAGATCAAAACTGATAGCAAGATTTGATTTTTAAACACTGAGGTAAAAAAAGCTAATTTTTTCTTGGCTTCTGCTATACTTATAATGTAGCCAGAGCTTGTTCATGTATTGAAAAAGAGTTTTGGATTTTAATAAATTTTATAGTTTTTTTATCGATAATTAGTTCATATTTAAAAAATTAATATTTAATTATTTGAAAGTGAATTTCTGGAGAATGTAGAATTTATGATCAGAAAAAAAAACCGTATAAACAATAACTTAATCCATCCGACTTTTAAAAAAAAATTAAAATATCTATTTGTTTTCTTGCTTCTGAATTTTATTTTCCTTTATTTATTTATGTGCTTTTTACTAATACTTCACAATCCTGATCCTAACCTGCGTATCCGATTGCACACTCGGGATCCAAAGAATTTCCGATTGAAATTCAAAAAATCTGATCAGAAAATTAGCCACTTTTGCTTATGCATTTGATTTGGAATAAATTTTAGAGCTTGCTGGCTCTAATTTTCAGTGCTCCGAACGCAATTGGGAAGGAAATCTAGGCCAAGTATCTAAATATTCCGGGACTAGCTGTGTGAGATATTAACAAATGGCCACAAGTTATACTTTCTATAATAGTGATTTACAATCTCGGTAAGATTGTGACAGACCTGCACTTGACATGTGACATCTTATGATACAGGAATTATCACCATGGGAGTTTTATAATCACACGAGGGTAGTTTGCTACTGCGTTAACCATACTCTTGTGATGAATCGAGCAGCACATGTTGGTAAAACAGCAATATTAGAATGTCAAGTAATATAGGTTTCTTAACACCAGGAGTTTTTATTGTGGAGCTTTTGTACTATACGAATGTGATTGTCCATTATTGTCTAAACTGTGCTTTTCGGATGAATTGATGATGAATCAAACAACTCCTGGTGTTAACACAGCAGTCATAAATCGGGCAACACATGATGGTATAAGAGCAAAATTAGAATGTCAAGTAACAGCTGGTAACATCTGGCACATTAATAGACAAAATAAGCACCGACATTATTTTATATTGCTTAAAGCAAGAAGAAAGAAATCTAGTTTTGCCTAAGAATTTCCTTTTGTGTCAGAAATAGAAAGAAAAGTTAAATATTCATAGTACCTATTGTATCGTGCCTCGCCCTGCATGTAAACACTCCATATATAACTAACCATCTGTCTATCAAGTGAACTGCCTAGTCACTAAAAAAGAATAAACAAAACTGGATGAAATATATCATTGTCTATGTATGCCGAGCATTTCAGTTTTCTAAACTGTCAGAATAATAAAGCTTTCTTACTACGTCTTTTCTTCCAAAATGAATGAAGGCATATTTTAAAAGTATCGCATCAATAGCTTTGGAATAATACAATAGTGGCGTAACTGTTTTGTTTCTTTAGGAGTCATTGTTTGGGTTGCACGTGTCGTTCTGCTTGGAAAAATTAAATAACTGCCGGTTGCTTCAGAAAGATGATAGATTTCACTTGTTTTAAAACCGATTAATGTATTCGAATGTGAAATTTTATTTTAATTTATTTGCATCGCTACTTAGTAATAAAAGGTTGTACTGGTCTCTTTTCTGAGTAATTTTTTGTCTAATTATTGCTGTCTGCAAAGAATGGATGTTGTTTTAAAATAATTCTCTTATGATATTAATTGCAGTTCACTAACCTTATGAATGTAAAATACAATCCCCTTAAAGTAACAATTAAAATATATAACTAATAAAAAATGTTGCAGAACTGTTTTCGATCTTTTTTGTTTAGCGAATTTGAATAATTGTCTCCTATTAGCAATTTATATATATAACTTTATTTAGTAAGAATTTTCAATGGTAATTTTTAAGGCACTAGCGTTTATTTGTTTTTTAGTTTGGATCGTGCTCACTTTGATAAGCAGCAGGCGTGGTCTCCCCGAAATTTTCTCGAATACTTTCTTATAAAGATGTTATTTCACCTCCTCCCCCCGAATAAAACTTGTAGACTTTGAGTGAGGCCCTGAGCACCACGAGAATTCAGATTTTATTTTCAGACTAAAGTATATGAGATCTTTATGCTTCTTAGTACAGTAAAAATAACCACATTTGCATTTTAAAATCCTTTTTCTCTATCGAATGAAACCAAAATCTGATGAAGAACTACAATTTTAGTAATTAGATCGCATATCAAATTTCATTGATCTAAATAGTGCGTTCTTGTGTTATCGTTTTTTACAGGAAGCGAAAGTACAGATCAACGAACGGTCAACCCCTTAACGGATTTGGTTCAACATTTCATACGGATCTATATATACGTACTTCCTTCGGGGAGGGTTGTACCGTGACCGGTGATAGCCCTTAGGACTCAACCACAGTTCTCGCCAGTGTTGCTGCTGCGGCGGTCCGGTCATTCAGTTTTATGGTTTAAATCCGTGTGCCTTCGTGGCGGGTCGGAGAATCAGATGTATGACTTACGGATCTACATTATAGACACTAAATCTGTACATGAAAATTTATCAATCTAGCTCTTTCCATTTAGTAGTTATAGTGCTATTCTGTGTTATAACAACAGAACAGTCAGATTTCCTCTAAATGAATTTCTTTCAAAATTTTGTAGAAAATTACAAATTTTGTGTAAAGTCCTTATACCAAATTTTTTGCTTCCTATTGCTTTCATAGACAAGCTTCATAGAGTGACTGACATGACTTTAAAAAATGCATTTGTTGGATGGACTCAGAGAACTCTCAAATGTGATTCGTCAAAATCTCGAATTTTTAGATCATTACAATACTTTCTTTTCGTACAAAAAAAATAAAATAAAAATGGTTGCACTTTTCTCGGTAATGGAGAATTTTAACACGGATAGCAATGCCCTGGGCATTCGAATAAGGGATCAGGAACATTTTTAAACTTAAAAATACATCAAACGGCTTCGCTATCTGCGGGAGCTGGAACGGAGTAGCTTCGCTAATGCATTGAAAGCATGGATTCTACATGCAAACAATATTTCGCCAAAGAAATGCGGAAAAAAACAAGCAAAAATGAGCGAAATGTGTTGCCAAAAAGGGATGGTATAGTTATGAAGAAAAAGAATCTTTGCTTCGTATCAAAAGTAATATTTACGCTTGTTCTGTATATTTTTTATCAACCATGTTTTATTTTTGTAATAACATTTTGTTTTTATATTTTTTATTTCATTTCAGAGCATGCAACTGTCTCATGTACTAAGTGTAAAGTATCAAATTTGTACCATTTATACTGAAATGCAATTCTATATTTCTCAGTTTTTATAATACTATTTTTGAATACAGGACGTTTTCAAAATAGGTACTATATAATGATAATTTAAAATGAAAAATAAATGGAATTTTAACCGATAAATATTTGAAATAACTTTATTAGATTAAACATTTTATTACTTCATGATGGCTTCTTGTTAATATCTGCTTTGTAATAGAAGGATCTCAAATCCTCATTTCGACTCCACCATAAGTATATATAGAGAGAAAACTGCGGTACCTTAAACATGAGGAAGCTTAAAGACATGGTACGCTGGCATGGGTACATACTCACGTTGGCATGGGTACAGGAGACATATGTCACATTTGACCCGTTGTCCCAAATACCTTTCATGTATCTAATTGAACCAAAAATTATAAAAAGAATATTTCACCCGATGCTAGTCCAAATTATATCAGGACATGGAAGATTTACTGAATACTTCAACAAATTTTGAAGTATGTAAGATAACGCATGTGTATATGAGGAAATAGGCTCGATTCAGCGCTACATAACAGAATGTGACGAACTCAATGAAATAAGAGGAAGATTCATTATTGATAGTGATAATTTTAATAAAATATTACAATATTCTTAAAATTTAAAAACGTTAAAAAAGTGACAGAAAAGATTTCTAGCCTTTTACCAACTGTTTGAAGATTCTTTGAGCTTTTGTTAGCCATTGTGCTTTTATGCAAAAGTTAGATAGTTAATGAGAGATAAAAGCCAGTTACAATACTCCCTGTTTATACGACTTAGTTCTGTGGTAAGGGGGTGACTGGCTTAATTTTTTTTAAAAGAAAGCTTTCATGTATCGACACATTTTTGCAGGGTTCTAATAATAAAAAATATTTTTTATAAAACTATCTGCCTTTTCCCTTCATGTGTTTATCTAACAGAAACCTGGAGAAACCTTAACCTCTTAACAATATATATAATTATTAGTGACGAATTTTAATAGTATTATGCGACAATAGAAGTAAAACCAACCTCCCTGCCCCAATGTCTTAAATTCTTAATTGTAGGATTACCATGGCGATATTTGTACAATAGATTTTAAAATTCTTTGGTGAGATATTTGTCCAATAGATTTTAAAATTCTCAAAAATATTCATATGTAATGAGTATGTGATTCGTATCTAAATAATTTCTCCAAAAAAACAAAATTTTACAAAAAAAAAAAACCCTGCCAACCCGAAGCTCGGTTTTCCAGATACTGCTATTTAAAGAAATATAATTGAAGAAACACCAATTTATTTCACTCATATATTAATAATTTTTTTAACAATTTTAATTTCAACAATTTTTTTTCTAATATGAAACTGTTTGAATTCAATATTAATTCGTCGTAAAGTATTTGTTAGCTATTAAAATTTTTATGTTAAATTTAACATAAAAGTTTTAACGTAGAGCTTCCTGAATAAACTATCAACGATTTTGACCTATTTCTGGATGTTTTATAGTTATCGAATAAAATTAATATTTTATATATAAGAACATGTTCTTTCATTTTGTAAGCTTGTAGAAAAACCGTAACAAAAATATTTGTTTTCTGTAAGTTTTCACCAGTCCTTGAGTATACTTAGAACTTTGATTCTTGAACAAATACTGTGGTGTAAGGGATTTTATTGTGTCGGCATTAGAGTGAAATGGTGTAATGGATATTTGATCTTTTACAGAAAAATAAAAGTTAAAGAAAAGTAGAAGTAATCGAAATAAATTTCTGTTGTTTGAAGTATTGAAAATTCTATAATATTCCAACAAATGTTTGATTATGACTACTTCATCTGAGCATTTATAACCTGCTCAGATGAAGTAAAAATCAAAACTTTTAGATTGCACAAACTCGAGGAAAAATATGAATTCCCAAAAATACACCGTCTGTTTTGCGGGGATTAAATTAATTTCAAAAATAATGATTTCAAATTCAAAAGTAGGGGCAAGATTGCTTTCTCGTTTACTATAGTATAGTGAAGGTAAAAAACGTAGTATTTTTTTCAGTCACCTTCTGCAATATTAGCATTATAAATTAAAATAAATGTACTGTAAAATTTGGATTTACAGGATTCAGATTTAAAGAAAGAATCTGATCAAAGTTTTTATCCTTTTTTCCCCATACCACTAATATGCAGTTGCAAATAAGATTTTTTTTTTTTTGCTACTTGCATGGTTTCTACATTAAATATTTTATATTTGCATTAAATATTTCACATTACATTAAATATTTTATATTTGCATTTATATTAAACAACACAAATTCAGTTGTAATATTTTGCATTAAAGGTCATTCATAATATAAGTCATGATTTTCTAGAATTGTTTCGCCAAATGAGTCCTTGAAATCTTTTCTTTCGAGAAAAAAAATCCAAAAGAAATTATAATTGATCACCCCCCTGTTTCGGTTGAGATGTTTTCTTTCCGTTGAACCGGTATAAACACTACAAATGAAGAGCTGAGAAGGCTCTCCAGAACAGTAAAAAAGAAGGGATTTTTCTAATATTATTGCTGCCAAAACTCATTATAAAAAGAATTTTTATAATGAGTTTTGAGAATCATTTATAATATTAGCATATTTAAAATCTATTGAATAAACCGCATTTGTGAGTGGCACAAAAATTATTTTGATTACTTGTCGAATGAGAACAGTCAAATGTAAATAATTCACCAGACGAACGCTTTCCGGCTGCTTCATTGAATATTTTTACTGCTGCACTTAATTCAGCGGTTTGCTTAGCTAATTAATAGAATAGCAAAATATTAGAAATGCTTGGTAGAGGGATCGTTGTATCACAGAAACCTCTTTACAGTTAGAGATAATGATATCTAAAAGAAATCGAGGTGATGAAAAAATGTGTCAAACAGAAGGTTTAATTGAAAGCGATAATAAGCTTAACGATCGCCAGATACGCAATCGCTACGATTTGCCAACCAAAAAGAATTACCTTTTTAATGATATCAATTTCATTTCTGTTCAATTTTTCATTTCATTTTTAAAAATTTAATTTGGAACATAAAATGTGTATAATGTTATGATGAAATTCAAATTCTTCCACCAGAATATTCACCCATTTGCTTTTGCTAATGTTAAAACTAATATTTAAAAAATTTTTTTCATTGAACATTAACTCAGAAGCAGAATATTCTCTTTCATTTTTATTTCGCAATATAATTATTTTTTTAATTTACAAGAAGCAGTAATTTATAGTAGATTGATTCAATTAATTTTTGTTTCAGTTTTATCAAATAGGAAGGTGATTCTTTTTAAATTTCATTCAATTTTAAAGATTTAACAGCTTAAAAAGTTCATAATCGGAGCGAACAAGCTGATCGCCAAAGGCGGCTAAATTAAAATATTATTATTTTCATATCTGCATCTTATATTTTTGGCTCATATTATTATATTTTTTGTAATTTTTAAGTTATATTTTATTTGTTTGTAATAGTTATAAGACAAAAATAATAGAAAATTATTCTGGAAATTAAGTTAATTGCTACAAAGTTAATAAATTAAATTAAATTAATTGAATAATACAAAATCACATAAAAATTTTAAAGGGCAGTTTGAGGAATTTGCATACTAATTTTACTATGCATATATTTTTAATTGCATACTATTGCATACTATTTTTAATATTAGATTAACTGAAAGATAAATAAAATATTCCCAACGATTTTGTGCATTAAGGAAATAAATTTGAAATTTTTTCATTAAAATGTAATTTTATTATTTCCCAGAGTTAGTAGAAACACAAATTCTGTACAGAATTAAAGTATTAAATACAGCAAACATTATTAAAATATATCCTTGTTTGCAGAATGCTTGATAAATATTTTGAAGTGAATATCTTAATTTTAACCAGTTAACGGTTTTCGACGAATATACTCGTCATGGAAGAGGGCAACATTTTGCGTTATGACGAGTTGAATTGTCAAGAGTAATAAGTAGCGCCAATTTGCAGTTTGAATTAGAATTTTTGTAAAAACTCAAACATATTCGTAAATTTCAAGATGTTTAAAATATTTTTAGACCAAGTCGAAATCAAAGGAACAAATAAAAGATTATTAATAATTATTATAAAAAACCCACATATAATATGAATTGTTTTTCTTAAATGTATCGCTGTGTTGTATTAGTCATCCCAGAAGCAATTAGAAAACCATAAATTGTTTTAGATTATTTAATAAATGACGCGGTAATAAAAACCAGGATGAGGATCCTTTTGTATCCTTTTTACATGTTTTTAAGAAGCGGTATTTTTTATGGCCCATATGCAAAAAATGTGTGTTAGTTTAAGTAAACAAATAAATGTGATTATTGAAATAAAAAAAGTCATTTCATTACATCATAATTTCATATTACACATACTCTGTGTTTGACGAGTATACACGCAATTGCTAAATTTTTGCGACGCAATTTAAATATGCTTTTTCCGAAGAGGTTAAAACCGTTAACTGGTTAAAATGCGATCATTACGAAAGTGCCATAACTCAACCAAATGTCTTCCTTCTAAACTTTCACACCGCAGGCCCTCCAATTTGGAGCCTTAAATTCTGCCATCAGGCGATTGTGACTTTGGCAAATGAATAAATCTCATTTATCAAACAAAATCTCTTTAAAACGCTCTATTCCGTTTCTTTCAATACTACAGTATATTTGATACGATGATTTCCACCCGACATGATTTAATTCAGTATTATAAATATTGAGTCAAATGACTATAGTCATTTGATTCAAAATCCTATTCTGCTATATTAGATTATGAATCGTATTCCTCCAAACGCACAGCTTACATAACAATCTATGTTAAACGTAACCAACAATATTGAATGCGTGGACAATGAAATGTTTCCCATTGAAATTATCCAATTTTCAGCATCTTAGTAGTCCATTTATGTCAACAGTATAGTTGAACATCATCCACTTCACTCATTGTGACTTTGTGCGATTGTGACTTTGGCAAATGAATAAATCTCATTTATCAAACAAAATCTCTTTAAAACGCTCTATTCCGTTTCTTTCAATACTACAGTATATTTGTTACGATGATTTCCACCCGACATGATTTAATTCAGTATTCTAAATATTGAGTCAAATGACTATAGTCATTTGATTCAAAATCCTATTCTGCTATATTAGATTATGAATCATATTTCTCCAAACGCACAGCTTACATCTATGTTAAACGTAACCAACAATATTTAATGCGTGGACAATGAAATGTTTCCCACTGAAATTATCTAATTTTCAACATCTTAGCAGTCCATTTATGTCAGCAGTATAGTTAAACATCATCCACTTCACTCATTACGTCAGGAGCTGGAGCATGAAACTACACTGAAAAGTCACTGGACTAATTGTCTTCAGCATGAGTCAGCAGCGGCTCTTGCAAATTTCGCACGTTATTTTTTTCTAGTTTATGTTCAGCAGGGAAGTAAATTGTGTTATACTTACAATGCAAGTCAAGCACATAAATAGTTGAATGCTTTTGTTCTATGCAATTCAGCTTCTCTCAGATATTTATGCTGCTTTAAAGACTAGCCGAAATTTTATGACTTCCGTGTCTCCTGAGTCCGTAATACAAATCGTAAACATCATTCGACGGAGTTCCTTCTGAAGTTGCCGTGTTTGCGCATGTCTTTTGAGAAAAGTTATGCAGTCGAGGATTTGGTAATATGAACTCCTTTGCAATGGCGAATATCCGACTGGGCAACTGCCTAGGACAGCTAGGCTGACAGGGGTCGCAAAAAGTCAATTAAAGTACTAGTAAAATGTTCCCACTTAAATAAAGATGCAAATTCCATGTATTATAAAATATTCCATTTCATTTCTAATATAATTGGTCATGCCCTTACATTTCATTACGTTCACTTAATTATCAGAATATTTTTAAATCAAAAACTATGCTTCAAAAATATTGTGCCAAACGAGGATGCTGGCCAATTTGGAGTCTAAATAAATACATAAAAACAAATACATTTACATGAAATTAATAAAATGAAAAAATTAACCTGAATTAAAACATAAACAAGTTAAAAATACATTGAAATGCAAAGCTAAATTGACTAGTTTCCTTTAGAAAAGGGCTTTATTATGTGTATTGACTAAGGCCGTAAAACATCTAAATCGAACACAGCTCATTCGAGTCCATTCTGATACGCGAATTCCTTAAAAAAATAAGTGACTCCTTTCTAGTAATATTTTTGTTTTTATGGTAAAATAGCCAGATGTTCTAAGTAGTAAAATTAACAAATAATATCGTTTTAAACTCATTTGGTGTAAATTAAAGCTTTAGTTTTTCTTTGTTTGTCCCCATTTTACCGTCAAGTGCCAATATAAATACTTGCAACGACATAATGATAATTTTCAATAAATATTTCAAACAATATTGGCAAAACGAACCTCAAATGTTATGGATCAGGTGACTCGCTATCTACCAATCACAAAGAGAATAAAATGCAAAGTTTGCATTAATACTTATTTATATAATAGAAAGAAAATACTATTATGCAAAAAAATAATTTTTAATAAAATTATATTTATGCTATCCCAGATTCTGTTATCGTATGCATTATTTTAAACCAAAATATTAATATTATTTACCCCAAACAACTTTTAAATGCAATAGTTATTTAGAAAGAACATTACCAAATTTTTTAAGATCTGTCCAAAACTAATTTTTCCATTAGTTATTAGTAATATTTAAAGAAAGGTACTGAATTTAATTAAAAACTCGGACCACCATCCCTAAGGTAATAAATAAATTAATTAATTTAAAATATCTACAATATTTTTATTCAACTGGAATCCCAATATAAAAGATGAATTAATTTTTTCAATGCATAGAAACATACCTATTTATTAATAAAAATTAACCATTTCATGAGTTGTCACGAAACCTTCCATGCGCTTATAATTATATTTGTGAGCAAAGTTTAAGGAATATCTATGGATTTCTATAACGTGCAAGCTAATTATGAGTTTCCTTTTTATTTGTAAATTAAATTTTCAATTAGTAAATAATCGCAAAAATTACATTAGTACCTTTATTATTACAAATCATGCATTTTTTTAATTATTACTAATCATGCATTTTATCTATCCTTTATAAAAACTGAATGATAGAATTGTGGTCATGAGTGGGCCGCATTTTCTCTTAGCAACCACTATTTTCAGAACCAATCCACCACTACCCACTGATATATAATAAATACATATTAAATGGTCCGAAAACAACATTTTCTGCGTGGGCCCTATTTCTTATTTCATCAGGTATCAATGTGAGCTGAATAAAGGTTATTTCTGTGCTAGGACGGTCTAAGAACTATTTTATGATTATATCGTCAAATGCATTTAATCAAATGCAGATATGATTTTTGGTCTTGATAATAACAAAATCATATATTTTACCAACAATGTATAGAATGCTGGCATTCTATAAATATCAAGGTATTTAATAGAATGTCTGGCTTTTTTAGGCTAAGTATGAGATATAAGAATTAGGAAATACTTTCCCATTCTGGGCACTGTACATTATACCAAGGCATTCTATAGAACGGCAAATCTTATTTAAGCAATGAATGAAAATAAAAGGTCATGATAAAGTTATTATTTAAAATACGTTCATTCCTCGAGAATAAAAAATGTTATTTTGAAAAAATAATTAAAAAGTGAAAAATTTTTTATTCAAAATACGTAAAAAAATTAAAGTTGTTTAAAACAAAATTTATGTCTTGCTTATTAAAGAAAACCGAATAAAATATGAACCTACTTTTTGCACCAAGAAAGTAAATACTTTTAATTTGAATTGCTCTTAATTTTATTTCTTACTAGCCGCCTTTGGTAACCAGGAATATTATTAGCTACAAGTTTCAAGTAAATATTTTACGTCACTTGATCTTAAGGGTTTTTTCAGCCAAATATTTTTAATTTTAAAAGATTTGATAGTCATATATCTCTCATTATTATAGAAGCCTTACACCGTTCTCATCATTGTACAGTACCAAGGTTATGAGAACAGTAAGGTTCACCGGGAAAGGATGCACCGATGACGTCAGATAGAGAACACTGTTCTTCACTGTTCTTTTACGTAACAGAATAAATGAATCGTTTGTGAGCTCTTTTTGTAACAGGAAAACATTTTCTAAGTTAGATTTGTTGTTGAAACGTTGTTAGAACCACATACTATGAAATAAAACAAATATGGAATATTTAAAAGAAAATTTTAATTAAATTCAAAGGTCTGATATAGTCTTGATCCAAGAAATTAAATAATTAAGTCTATTTAAGAGTACGAATCATCTCGAGTTTAAACAGTGGGTAATTATTAAGGAATTGAATAATAAGAAATAATTTTACTTGTGATGAATAAAATAAACATTCATTTAAATAAGAGTATTTAATTAACTTCATTCAACTAAAAGCCAAATCAACTATTTCTCATGGACTATTTAAAACTTTTATAATTTTGAATAAACATGAACCAAAATAGTTTATTTTTGTACATATTTGTTTTCTTTGCGCAATTCTATATACGTATTTGTCATATACATAAGTATTGCATTTTGATACATATATTTATATAATTTCAAAACTTCTGATTAATGTGATAATCAGTATTTACACTATATGTAAATTATTTCAAAGCAATTATAATAAATTATTTAAACAAAATAACTTTTAACAAAATTTATGCACCTCTGATTAGAGAAAATGTTAAAGCAATTTAATTTTCAATTTAATCTTTCGTGCGGAAATGCCGAAACAAATTCGAGTATTTACAATGTTAAAAATATCTTTCCTAACTCTAAGAACTTACAGAAATGAATGAAATGTTTTTGTGTTTCGAATTTTTTGAATGCATTGAACACACAACAGCACAACAAAGCATTGTATTAATTAAAAAAAATCTTTAAACTATAACTTTTGACTCTGAAATGAGCTATATTTTAATATTCAGTTTGAGAACGAAAGAAAAACTCAAGAACTCTCCTTTGCTATCAAGCCATCTTCTCATCATATAATCAAAGGAGAAATATTCGTAATAAAATCAAATTTCTCGCCTTTTAATTTGGAATGCTAGGAAGAAAACGAAAGAAATAAAATAAAATAAAATAAACTCAGATACCAGACCATATGTAAATAAAACTAAATATAAATAAAGTCTAAAAGGTCATTATTTATTTTCATTCATTGAAAATTCCCATTAGAAAAAAAAAGCAAATGGCATTTTAAAGAAAAGAATCTGTTATTTGGAATTGCTGTAAACTAAACAACGAAAGAACTAGGAATCGTTTGCATTAAAAACAAAATACATAGCTTGGAATTTATAAGCAATAAAAAACAGTTTTTTTATGTAAAGGGATGGGAATACGATATTGAACAATGGATTCGGTATTTTTACTGTTTCTTACAGATAAAATAAATTTATTTCTTTAATTCAAAATCGTGTGAAATAACAGATGGTTTCGGAATCTGTACCAAAGTGGTGTAATGCCAGGAAAAACTGCACATTTCATTTGGACTTTCTCTGGTACAGAACATTCCCCTAATTTTCTGTCATTTCCTCAAAAATTAGAACTTAATTTGAAACGGAAGTGATTATACAATTAATACAAAAAATTGTTATTGAAACCAAACTTGTTTTTTAAAAATATGAATATGGAAAAAGAGAATAGTTCCGCATTGAAATCTTATGCTTTACTGCAGAACAATTGCTGCAACTTATATAATATCTCAAAATATTATTCTGTAAAAATGTATCTGATTTATCATAAAATTCAATTTTAATTTCATCAGGATTTAAACGACTTAAATAATAATATTTATTTTGTTTCAGTCAATAAATGTACTTTTAAATCAAATTACGTTTTAATCTTCCGACGATATTCTGATCTGTCAGAAGGTTGATAATTATATAGTGTTGAACATTATCATTTTAAGCCAATCAATAATGTCATTAATTTAGTCCAATCGGCCTTGGTGAAATTTCAGGTGCTGACCGTTATTTTTCTCGAGGTGATCAACAGATGGTCTAAAGTAGCACGTTTTTATAAAATAGATATTCAGATTTTCATAATTCAAATCAATTTTTATCGCAAAAGAAGTGGGACATTTTTATTAGTATCTCAAGAATGTCTTATTAAATACGACTCACAGGATTTAGAATCTGTTCAAAATTTAAAATTCTGTAGTTCTTCTGAATATTTATTGATTAAAACTACATAAAATTTTTCTATTTACTTCATTTAGATTATTTTTCCAGATAGATGGGTATGTCTATTACTAATTGTTTAGAAATTCGCCGTTGGGCTCACATTACAGTGGTTATCCGGTTTATATTAAGCCATGTTTACCTTAATAACACAGAATTATTAAATTAATAATACAAATATTTTCAAAACCTTTTTTTCTTGCTTTTATTTTTCTGAAAAATTTCATGCTTCACATGTATTTTATCACATACATATACGAGTTAAAAAAATTCACTTTTCTAGATTTAGTTTCAGCGACAGTTAATCTAAGCTTTTTTCAAGATGATGGCAACGCATCGATAAAAGCTAATATTTTTGATGCAAGTAAGACGAGCTCGAGCAGGTTAAATTTTACTTTTATTTTGTGAAAAACATATTGGAAAACGTGCTGGCACTTTTCTTTAAATTGAAAAGAAATTATACGCAAAATAATAAGTCTCATTGGAAAGAGTATTACTTGAATTTTAAGATTATTTAAACATTTTTCTGCTATAACACTTTCGAATGTTATAGCCGAAAATCTTCAAAATTTCGCTTAATTTTTAATGAATAAAAATTTTTAAAAAATCATTCCGAATTGCACATTTCCACCCTCCAAAATATATATGTTCCAAGTTTTGTACCACCGGAGCCTATGATCTAGCCTGTAACACACACGCACACCTTTAATATGAGTGAAGATTAAAAGTAAAAGATCATCGAAGATTTGTCATCTGACATTCTACAGAATATCTAAGAAATGCATGAAAGGCTAATTATGTCGTGCTTTGCCATCCAGTTTTCGGCATTCTACAGAATTTCGGATTTCAAACTTTGTCGTTAACATATATATCTGAATATACATAGACAAATAAGTATTTTTCAAAATTAAAAGCTAGAAAAGTAACATTTTATAATTTTTACGTCTTTTAACATCTGATAAAATTTCATTCCGATTTCTTTTGTTATCATTTACTTTCGATATTTATTTCATTATCAATTCAAAAGTAGCATTTTAATGCTATTTGATATTTTCTTTCTTGTCCCCTCCAAACCTTAATTTGAATTTTTGATATCATTTCAAACTATAATTTCTTTTATAAATTTTTATTGCCATTCGAGAATGCTAATTTAATTCTACTTTCTATATCGTGAAACATGTGAATAACCAGAATGAGAATCGAGCTATCTCCGCCATACCAAAAATTCCGGGGAAACCTTGATGATCATGATGATATGAGGTCAACAAAAAATAGTCCCCACTACAGTGCAGCCCGTATGCGCATTACCCATTAAGAGGTACGACCTGGAATTGATATGGAGACAACCCAGCAGCACAGAATTATTATAACCACGGAGGAAGCGAGAACCTGCTTACTTTTATGAAAACCTCATTCCTACATCCGAGGCCCCAGTGGGATGAAAATATGTGAATAAACTAAATTTTAGGATATTTGTGATATAGTTTTGTTTAGTTATGTTAGATTTCAAACTCTGCCTCTTTGTTTTAATTTACAATTTATATTATCATTTTTTAAGAACAGAACTTTTTAGAAAAAAAAAACAACATTAGGAACTTAATGAATGACTTACTTTATACCTAAACTGGATAATATTTTTTTAAGAAGTATCTCAAACAATCTCAAAGCGCAATTTTTGAAAACTTTTGGGGACAAGTTTACCAAGTCCCTTGTTTTTTCCCAGCGCATTATTAATACAGTACACCAATAAATTCTTCTTGGGATAGAAGAACAGAAAATTATATATTAATTAAAAACACTTTTTCAAACTTTATTCTTGTTTAATACAAAATTTTAATGTTTGGTTATTGTTATAACAACCTTTTATATAGACGCAAAGACTAAGAGAAATCACTATCATTTTATTCATTTATATTATTAAAACAAAAACTCTGTTTAGAATGAAATAAAAAAAAAGGGCAGCAAATGTATTATATTTTTTTTATCTATTTGTTACATAGTTATTATATTTAAATAATTATTTCTATATTCAAAATTGTTTTACAAATTATTCTATTTAAGAAAGGGGAAATGATCTGTTTAATCATTATTCTATTTATGAAATATAATTAATATATATACATACAAACCAGTTCGAAAATCCTAGTAAAAATATTCTTATTTTTATTTCAAGTATAATTTCTTTAATTTCTATCATATCTTCAATATACATACAACAATTTTTAACCTTATCCTGGCAACACTCCAAAACAGGCACCAAAACAATCTTTAACGCTTCATTTACAGCTGATAATTAAATGTTCTCACATAGGAGTAGAAGTGGAGGCTTGGGCAACGGGATGTTGGACTTGACTTATACCTCATCTAATCGTAGTTAATAATTGTGATAGACATTTCAAAATAGCCCTTTATAGTAGCTTCAAAATGATACATTCATCTAATTACGCAAATCTGCTTTATTAAATCCTGATGTATTCTATAGATTTGTAGCAAGTTGTTATGTCCTTTTGAGCGTTATAAATTATTTTTGAAACTCATCTGGAAAATAATTATCACCGAGTAAATTCTAGTAAGGGAGGCAACTAGTAAACTGTTTTGTATATGAAGAATGGTGAAATCTAAAAGTAGCTCTTCTAAAAATTTGTGTTTTGAGTATACTTAACAGTTGCCACAGGTTAAGTATACTCAAAACTTAAGGTACAATTTTAGGTAGGCACTCAAAGGTACACTTTTAAAATTGTGTACTAAAATCTTTTTACAAATATAGATTTTAAATCATTATTATCGTAATATCTTATTTGTAATCTTTAATTTATTTATGAATAATAAAATGCATTTTGTATGAAATATTTTTGTTCTATGCAGCTTTTAATTACAATTTACAGAGAGAAGTACCTCATTAATTTTTTGTACAACAGCGCAATTATAACATCGGTCATGTATTTCTGTTTTTCTCAAAAATACAATCACGGGTTAGTAAATGAATACCAATCTCTTGTATATTCTTTTACAAGACCGGTATTTATTGTTAACTTTAGTACTGAAATGCTTTGACTATAAAAAGTACAAATTAACCTCATTCTTTCCTGTGCTCTGCAAATCTTAAGAGAATTATGTATGAAAGTAAATTGTGAACAATGCATACATTTTTCTTTTTTACCTCATTTTGGACTAATTGTTTTACCATCTTAATAACGTGTCTAGTATAGTTAATCGTTGTTAGGAAATAATGTCGGTCTGATTTTAATATAGGTTAAGGTAGTAAATAATCAAATGTTAGCTTTCAAGAGAAACTATTTTGCTCATTTTTTAGCAATGAAGCAATCTTTTCCGATTTGTCTTCTGAAATTTCAAAAGAATTGAGAAATGTTATAAAAAGGAATAAAAATAAATTGGGAACGCAAGAGTATAGTATTTCCACAAAGGAAAAAGAGGATTTATATAAAAGATTGTGATGTTAAAAATAATATCATAACATTTTCTAACTTAATAAGCCATTTGATTCCTATTTTTTTCCATCATAAAGAGTTCTTGTGCTATTTCAATAAAATTAAAATCCAGACATTTCCGATTAGTTCCGATGTCAGACTCGTTATCCCGGATTTGTTCCCAATTATAACTAAATGTTCTGTTTTATCTTGATTTTTACTTATAAATAAATAGTCTTAAAAGACAGAAAGATTTAAAACAATTACTTGATTTAATTTTTTAAAATAGTATCCGACGAACGCATCTACCGAATTTTTTCGACTTATAGAACACACAATGTTTTCGCAAATAATCCCAGTTCCACACCATTATTACTTTGAATTGTATTAAAATTCTTTGCAGAAACTGTTATCAATATTACTCGCAGCAATATCTAATGTGTTCCAGATACTAAATGTAATGTTTGAAGCAAATGCGACCGAAATATTGTCACTTTAGTTCAACGCTATAATAAATGCATTAAAAAACGAGTCTAAATAAATACCTTTTATGTCAGATGATTTTAAAAAAATATCATAGAGATATATTTGGATAGTTTTATTTTCTAGAGTCCTTTCCCGCCTGTCGACTAACGTGAGGAGGGAAAAAAAAGCAAAAAAAAAAAAAAACAAAAAACAAAAAAACAAAAAAAAACAGTAAAAAAACATCTGCGTAGTATGACAAATGAACATTGAAATGAAATGAAACATTATTGAATAATGGCATAAAATTACTTAAAACAAATGATAAACATTTCATTCAATAAAAATACCCAAACAGAAACGAGATTATTAATGATTTCATTTATCAATTTCAAACATTCTTCTAAAATGGTTGCATTGTCCTTTTACAAAATGGGATGTTGCTCGCAGTTTCGCACCTAAAGAGAATTCCATTCTCCATTCCAAATTTCGTTAATAAGAACAGATTTCTGAAAAACAGAACTCCCCGACGCACACATACAAAAAAATCCATCAAGGATTATACAGTAAGTTATCGTTGCTTGTGTTCAAAGCAAATGCCAGGAATTTTCTTGTTCTTTTCGTCCATACTTATCCTAATAGGAAAGTATTTTATTCAAAAGCTCCTTTTGTGGGGATTAGGTGCTCTTAGGAGCGTTAATATCAACAAAAAGAAGATTGCGTGGATTGCCTAACCAATAGAGGTGAGACAGCGTTGAAGATCATTGTTTTTCGAACATGATTCAGTGTTTTATTGATTTTTTTTGTCTTAAAAATTTATTCTCTAAAAGTTCATATAAATATTCATTCAGACTAATTTCATATGTTTTTTTATATATTTAACATTTATTTTAGCTGATATTTCCATTACATAGTGGAATGAAGCATTCGTGTTTGTTATTACAGTCAATGATAAATAATGTTGATTATATATAGAAAGCTACAGCGAATGAATTGAGTGCAGATGCTATAAAACGAATTTCTCCGAGTTTCAGAGCTGTCGAAACATTTCCATGAAATTAAAGTATCTTCATTTTGCATGCGATATTTTGTTGCACAGAATATCAATAATTGGCGTTTAAAACTAAATTAAAGTATATCAATTTTAAATACATTGAGATTCAAAAATCATGGAACAAATTTTCCAACTACACAGCTGTATACACATCGCATACCGTTAAATTAAAATCCATTCTGACAAGAACAATACTAAATACTTTTAAGAACTTTCTCACTTTTGACATTTATGTACGTAATCATAAAACTGATCCGATATGTGCAATTTTACAGACGTCAAATCAATTTGCTCAGAAATAAAATAAGTTTGCACCCAGTTTGCTCACAAATATCGAAACTAACAGAAATAAAATAAGTTTGCACCCAGTTTGCTCACAAATATCGAACCTAACAGAAATAAAATAAGTTTGCACCCAGTTTGCTCACAAATATCGAACCTAACAGAGGCGTTCGTGAAGCCTAGTGGCATTTGTTTAATTTTTAAAAAATACAATGTATGATGTAAAGAAAAAATACCATACAAAAATATTTTAATACAAAGCAACACAGGATATGTAAGAGAGTACATAATACAGAGACTGTACAGAGTTAAATATATAATGAAATATGTTTCATTTATCATATTTAATTTTTCTGTTTTCCACCTTTTTAATTAAAGATAATTTCAAAAAACATAAATAATTCAGTAAAAACTAAATATAAATATCTGTTCAAAACGGCAGATTTTATCAGGACCGCTATTGATACGGCTTTCATGAAAACATTGATAATAAATTAATTAAATATCTTTTATCTATCTAATAAGACATTTTAGTAGAACCTAGAAGCTGAAAATATAACTGTAAATAATATATAACCAAGATATTTTCATTCAAGTTATTTGAAAATTATTGTCTTTTCCAATTTTATTTCCTTAACCGAATTTTTGTAATCTTTCAGTATGAATTTCTTTGTTTCTGATAGCACTAATTCAAATCTAGATAATTCCGAATCACTAACGTATCTTGATTTTCCACTCATGCTCTTACAATAAACGCTGAAAAAACGCATATACTCATAATAAATATTAATTGATAACAGTTACTTCAGGTAGTTTAACATATATTTTCCAAATTAAAAAAACTGAAAGAAATGTAGAAATTTTTTGAAGGCAGTTGCATAACAGATCACAATACATATTCATAACAACGGTGAAAACAACAAAGAAAAAAAATTTCGAAAATTGTAAATTTCAAAATGTGAGTTGCATGCAAGAAGGAGTAATACATCCATCTAGCAAGTTTTGAAAAAAAAAATCTTTTTTTAAATTGGCAGAAAATTAAAAAATAAAAACTTTTTAATCTTTTTTCTGGAAATGTTTTATTTTTTATTTATTTATTTTAAAAAAAAATTTCATCTTTCAAACATTTTTACAAAAATATTATTAAGCATATCAGTCTGAAATTGGCATACATTCAGTTTATAATAGTGTCTAGGGAACGAATCAAAATTTAAATACAATGACGAAACGTTGTAAAGTTATGTTCCTTTTAAGCTTCGAAAAGAGAATTAAAATTACAAAAAAAATCTATGATTTAACACTACTGCAATTTGGAAGCATCTTAAATTATTAGAAAATTTTCACTTCAATCTCTAACAAATATATCAGAGATTATATATTCCGAAGGATATACCATTCTGGTCACTTGTTTTTAATTGAGAGTGTTTCAAAAAAGTCAAAATTTTGGACAAAAAAATTCTAAGCATTCTCAAGTATTTAAAGAATAATAAAATTATAAAATATTATTGCACGATATATTATGTTTTTGAATAAATGTCATTTTAAAATACGAAAATATTGCTTCAAATATCATTATTTAAAAAGATACGCCCCAGAATACTGTCGGATTCTTTAAAAAGAATGTTTGTTCTTCAAACATATTTTTGCTCTTTTGAAGATCATGCATATTTGTCAAATGAGATGTCTTTTACTATTTTTATTCCTTCCATTTTTTTAAATGAGACATTTAAACTCATAAACAATTCCTCGTACCACAAAAAAAAAAAAAATTCTAATCAGCAACGGATTTTCCTCTAAGTACGGGGAAATTATATCAACATTTAATACAAACGAGCCTAATTGTGGATAGCATATATAGACACAAAACCACTAATTCAATTTAAATCAGGAAAACAAAGCATCGTAGACAAAAAAGAAAGAACAAAACCCACTTAATTTATCATGTTCAAATGCAAAACGATCCATTTCCAGCGCGTAAGTAAAACAATCCTTTCAAATGAGGTCATTGCGTAGCAGATGACATTTTTAATGAAGCGTTCCGTGTGTAACAACTACTACTTCTCGCCTGAGGCAACAGAAAAAGGTAAACAGATTTTGGCGCCAAAAAACATACGTCGTTCTCTTGCATTTGGTCGAGAGAATTCTGTATAAAATAAGCGGAAGGAAGCTAAGCTCAGCAGGCAAAAAGTTGCTACGTAGTTCAAAGAATTTGTCCATGATCAGCTATTCTGAATACGAAAACTCATTAGAGGGAAATTGGTGGATGCGCATATAACAGATTGAATTTCTAGTTTCAAAGATCAGAGTTGAGATAAAATTGCAAATACTCTATTTACCTATTCCTTTTGCATATAGTTTAAGAATTTTTGATGTTCTGATTTTTGAAGTTGAGAGAACATTTTGATTCCAATTTTTACGTAATTATTTCTACTTTTATTAATTTCCTATTGATACTTCAACATTTTTGGTATAATTGGAATATATTTCTTAGACAAGATTATTTCTTTAAATGTAAGAAAATATTAAAGAAAGTAAAATATTAAATGACGTATTATATTCATTGTTATTGTTCAAAAATTTTAATAATGAAAGAAAGATATTAAAAGATTTTTACTGATAATCATTGTAAAGATACAATATATGCACCGGAAATGTTAGAAATGCCAGATTTCTGGAAAAATATATGAATATGACGTCAGTCTACTATTATCAGTTTGGATGAATTAGGGTAAATGACAAAAAGTAAAAGTAATAATTAAATATAACCTTTATATTTCCTTTCTTCCTGCTTTTCATTTAAAATTACTTTACTATTGTTACAGATAGAATCATTTTATTATACAGATATACAATAGAAAATGATAAATGCACCAGTACGAGGAAAATCATCAGAAAATCATCTGAAATAATTCGATTCTAATCGACGCCATCATTACCGTTAACAAAAGATGATATCAATCGTTGTCCCATAGCAGTGCATATCATTTTAAGAGATAACTCTCTCAACATGGAAGTTTTAAGAGTCCAAACTTCTGTGCTAGTTAACATTTACTTTATCTTCCATTATCCTTCAAATAGAATTATCAAAAGACTTTAAATTTGGTTGAGGACTAGCCTCCCTCTTTATAAAATTTGGACAAATGATATGATGTCAAATCTGCTGATTTGGCTCCGTGCGAAGGCAGAGAACTAAATATCTAATTCTTTTTTGAGATGCCAGCATACTGTATTAAATCTTAACCAATATGCTCTGTTTGCTTTATTCTGCATCAATTAATTTCATGGGTAATTTTCATTCCTTATGAATTAATTGTAAAGATAAATTTCCTTTTTTTATCGATTAATTTCAAGGGTAATTTTCCATTATTTATAGATTAATTTCAGAATTAATTTTCCGTTGACTGTTGCTACATCCCAAATCCTAACAAAATTCTTCTTCTGAAGGCATTTAATAATTCATAGGTTTTCAGCAATATTATCGAATATATGATATCAATTTTGTCATCAGACTGTTTTCAGAGATAGGTGGTTTCTCATCGAAAAGTACTTATTAAGAATTTATATCCAGTATTTAAAGAAGCTTATCCACTAGCTTTATAAAAATATGGGCAAATGATATAGGGCCAATTCTGTTGATTTCACTAGGTACGAAGTTGCAGAAGCTTGCTAAAATAACCAATTCATTTTGGCATATAGTCTGTCATATAGTAATCATAATGTCTTATTTGTAATATTCTACATTAATGTTCACTCCTTTATCGATGAATTTTATGGGTAATTCTCCGTTGCTTGCCATTGTTGCTCAAACCATAACATAATTCTTTTTCTGAAGGCGTTTAATATTTCGTAGGTTTTCAGCAATAATCTCGAAGTTTGCTGAATATACGACATCATTTTCAGCATTAGATTATTATTTAAAACAAAATCGAAGCGAATCGAAATAGCGTCTCGTCGAAAAGTACTGACCTACCTGCATTTTTTATTACCGTGCCAGTTCAGCGATTTCTAGTGTCTTTGTGTCATTTTTATAATTTGTGCGTCAAACAAATCTTAAAGATTGTCTTCTACTATAAGCTCAATAATCTTGATTAAACAAATCTTGAAGACTTTCTTCTACTATAATCCCAAGAAATCTAGATCGTTATTTATAATAACTAGCGTAGTTCTACACTGAAGACATTTTATTTGCAGTATTGGATTTCATTTTCGATTATTTCCCTGACTCGCTGTTTTTTAAAAAATTAGCGTAAACATCCAGGTGTAATTCGATATTTATAAACATTCAATAATAGATTTACAATTGTATAATATTTTTTTTTATTAAATTCCAGAAATTTTTATTGTTTTGTGATATTACTTCCAGAAAATCTGTGATCAAAGATCTCTTAAACTACCAGCCCTTTTCCTCATCTTCAAAATAATTGCAAATGTTTCTTTATATTTAAATTCGTCTACATTAATAGAAAATTGCGAAATAAAGAGATAAATCGTTTCGCCAAACGATTCAAATTAATTAGAGTTTATAATACCCACCTTATAAACAATTTTTTACTTAATTAGTTTTGTTTAGCAAG
This sequence comes from Argiope bruennichi, assembly GCF_947563725.1. Taxonomy (NCBI): domain Eukaryota; kingdom Metazoa; phylum Arthropoda; class Arachnida; order Araneae; family Araneidae; genus Argiope; species Argiope bruennichi. The sequence continues at coordinate 57,157,538 of NC_079162.1, forward strand.
CCCTTTTAAAAAATTCTGGATTAAAGTTTGAAAACTATTTATTAAAAATAGCTTTAAATGCCATTTGTTAAAGAGAATTTTCAAAAATCTAGTTTATAGCAAGCTATAACTCGAGCATTGAAAAATTAATATCAAAAATCCGAAAAATATAAAGGCATATGAGCTGAAATAAAGAACCGCGAGTTCTGCTTTAGGTCGTACTAAAAATGCATTCTATCTCAATTTTCTTTACGATATAGTACGAATAACTTTTAAATTTTTATAAGCTTTTGATATCTCAATATCTGTCTAGTATTGTACAGTTTTTCTAAAGAAACCAGGATGGCATCATCATTTGAATGGCATGATTATGTAATCCGCTTACACTAGAATAATGTGAATCGCTTTTTCTAAAATACCCAAGAGAGCATCAATTTTTAGAGCTATGAATATGTAATCACCTCACGGCAGAACGCTATGAAATGCTTTTTTCAATACCTTCTACTACTACAAAGGAAATTCTAAGATTTTTTCATGTGCGTACGTTTTTTTTTTCCTTGAAATAAAAAAAAATAAGCATTAGCTGTATTTATGCTAGAATATCGTACGACTCATAGTTATAATATGCAAGAAAGGTTTTGTTATAATAAAAAACAGTGGAACCTGGATAATTCGAATCTTTCTCAGGCTCTTTGAATTCCTGAGTTACGCAAAGTTAAAATATTATCATTCAAATTTTTTTTACTACTTGAAATTAAGTCAAAAAATAATTTACGAAGTATACAATATACAACGGTATATGAATTATATAAAGAGAAAATATTGTTAGCTTCAAAAAATTCGATATCAAGATTTTGACGAATCTTCATTTTTCAGTTGCAAATATTTCAGGAAGTGGAAATCACCATCTGGCGTCATTAATTCTTAAACGAGATTTCTCGTTTAATACTAAATTGACAGAATTCTGAAATAAATTGGTGCTGTCTCTCTGCTATTCACTTAAAATAAATTTTCAAATTTAGTCGCTTTCTGTACGCGGGGATTCATGAACTGTAAGATTTAGTTTCTTCACTGTAAAATTTATCAATTTTATTCATTATTTTGACCTATCGTTCTATTCAATGATAAAAAAAATCCAAAATTTGTTATTATGTTATTTCATTTTACTTCTAAATAGAAAATAATACGGATAGTATTAATCTATATTTTTTATTAATATAATGAATACTAAGTTTTTTGCTGATTTTTGAGTTTACAATAATATTAAAAAATAAACTCACCCCCAATTGCTCGCCAGTGATTAAATATTGTATATTTCCTTTATAGAACTGATTTCATCTTGAAAAATATAATCAGTTGCAAAAATAATAGCTTTTCGTAAGTTTTTATGGAGCCCAACATGCAGATAGAATTTCAAACAGTCTGTAGCATTACCCATTTCGTCTGAAGAATAACAAACAGCAGCTGCAAATGCATTTAGAAAACAGATTTCAACAGACGATAATATTTTTTTAGTTGATTTTTATATATTTATTAACGTTTTAATTAATATTTTTTAATTTTTTTTCGTTCAATTTTTCTTATTTGTGAATATGAATCCATGGCTCTTTTACGACTTTAAAATTAATATTAAGAAACTTTTTGTTGTTTTTTTCGTATCAGAAATATGCTGACGTATGGACTAGACTGTAGAGAAAAAGAAAGATTTTTGAGACAAAACTTCCTGAAAGATTAGTTCGGTCTTGAGACTGCATTGTTATGCTTACTGCTAAAATTTTCTCAAATTCTCTTGTTGTTAATCCTGCTTAATAGCTGACACTGTCAGACAGAACCAGGATTGCCAAAAGAGTTAGACTTCATAAGCTCGACCTTTATTCAAAGGATTTGGAGTAAAGGATTTTTATTTGACCTTTTTCTGGCTTTATTTTTCTTTATGAATTAATTTTATTATTTTTGCTTAGAGTTAATTTTATAATCAGTTTTACTGACTATTAACAATTTTTATGTTAAACTTTTCAAATGATCCACAGTCAGATGTGGAACGAGGTTACTTCAAAAGACTTTGAGTAAAAAGCGAGACAAATGAACCATATGTCTGATTACCGCCATAATTATTCAGTTAATTTAAAAAAAGGCTTAGATTAGAAATAAAATCTGTTGATGACAATTGAAAAACAATATACTTTTATAAAAAGACGTTGTAAGAGTTCGTAACATTTTTATAAAACAATTATGAATCATCTTAGATCGAACTCAGTGTTTAAAAATAACATAAAAAAGCATGTTAAGTACCAGAATCAGATCGTTTGCTTCAATCAGTGGAATATGCAAGATCAAATAAATATGTAAATAATTAAATTTATAATCATGATGTTACAAAGCCTTTGTTGCAGTCAGAGCAGGTCCTTACTCTGAATTATACCTAAAGGAAAATTAAATGTTGAATGATGTTTATAAGAAAAGATTTCCATTAACCCTAGAATAGAAACATGTAGCCACTTAGGGAAATAACTAAATTCTGATGATAATTTTACTTTGCGATTGATATTCACCAAAACTTTTTAATATTTAACCTTTTATAGATACTTATAAAATTTAAATTCTCTATTCTTTTAAAGTTAGAACTTAAAAAAAATTTTTTTTTTATAACTTGTTGCTTTGAACTTGTACTTATTGTAATAAAAGCAAAGGCTTTTTTTTTCCTAAAAACTTTTAGAAATTCGCTAGAAAATTTAATCCTTCATATTGTAATAATTTTCATTCTGTTAATTCGCTTGCATAATAATGTATTAATGCTTTTATATATTTACCATATTATTAAATCATTTTTTTACAATTTTATCCAATTCTATTTTTTTAATACTCGTGTATTGTTCAGAAAACGAAAGTTTTAAAGTTTTAAATTCAAAAAAGTTTTTGAATTTAAAACACTTAAAGAATAATTGCATGGTATTTAGAGATGTTAACCTCAGAATGACGATTGTCTTAATAATATTTATAGTTTATTTTTTATATACATTTTGTATATTTGAATTTGTTTTAAAAATAGCCAATTCATCTCTGTTGTGTCTTACCTCCTGTATCGTAATTTAAAATATCATTATTTGAACTCTTGCATTTTGAAGACCATTGATAAAATATAAAATAATAAAAAATAATTTATGAAAATAATTTTTATTCAGATTTATATGTAAAATCGAGATTCATGTAACTTTTGTTTAAATGTTAATAACGGAAAATGTTTCACATTTTGAACGGAGGCAAGGAAGAAGTTCCATGTCAGAATTAAGAGACAATATTCCTCTTCTCTGGATTCAGCTTCCTTTTATAAGATAGTTTTTACTTATAATATGCTCAAATGCAAATAATTTATTACACTTTATAATAACAATTTAAATACATATACATTTATATAATACATTTAAATACATATACATTTATATAATACATTTAAATACATATTTAGTTAACAAAATGTTATATCTGTTTGTGAAAAAAAAGACATGTACAGTAAGATAAACAATTTTATTAATGAAATAAAAAATGAAAGTTTTAATTTTAATTATTTTCAGCTTAGTTTTTTATTTAAAATTTATTATTATAAATATTATGTTATTTTAAAATCATTTTTTTTTTCAAATTAACATTCAGATGGTGTTTGTAACATGAAATCCAAATTAATTTATTAGAATAACTAATAATTAAATTCCGAAAATATTAAAATAGTGAATTGATATCAAAATTCAAAAGTCTGGTAAATTTCAATCCCACAACTCGCAAGGAATAAAGTAGAAAATTTTGTCACGAAATTTAATTTTTTAAAATTAAATTTCGTTAAAATCAAGTTATTTTTTTAAAAGTTAAAATCAAGTTATATATATGTATTTAAAAATACAGGGTGGTCCAAAAAAAACTTCCCCTATATATGAAACCCTTGCGGCCTATCCGCTCAACCAATCGAACCAAAATTTCGGACATGGTTGTTTGAAGGTATGCCCTGGAGATTGTGATGATTCTAAACAACGCAGAGCTCACGGTTACGGTTACAGTGAGAGAATTTCGAAATTTTCGAATGGCAACACCCACTTTTTCCTTGCGCAAATTGATCCGCGTATTGAAAAACCACAAATGGCGTTGGAACGATTAACTTGTGACGAAAATTGCCGACGTAAAGCATTTGCAAAGAAGAGCGTTATAAAGGACTAATGACAATACAGAGAGGAAAGAAAAAAAGCTTTTATTGGAGTGGAAAGTTATAATTACAGGTTTTCAACGTGTTCGCCTTCGCAGGCGACAACGCATTGCATTCGGAAGATTGTGCACAACAATGTCGAACGTAACATGAAAGAAGGAATCTGCATAACTTCACACGTGTTATGACATCTTGAAATTCTGACACATCTCTTGGACCAGGCGTGCACACCTTAGATTTCAGATAACCCCAGAAGCAGAAATCCATATAAGTGTGGTCGGGGGATGGCGGTGGCCACGAAACAGCAAAGTTATGAGAGATGACTCCATCACCAAAGTGTTATTGCAGCACTGATCGAACACATTGGGTGACGTGTGGAGGATCCCCATCTTGCATCCATACAATGCCACTAATGACATTTCTTTGTTCCTGTTTAACCCTGTGAATTATGCAAGGTGCGTCAAAGCTCCTCCTCTCTGTGTTGTCATTAGTCCTTTATAATGCTCTTCTTTGTAAATGATTTACGCCGCTAATTTTCGTCACACGCTAATCGTTCCAACGCCATTTGTGGTTTTTCAATACGCGGATCAATTTGCGCAAGGAAAAAGTGGGTGTTGCCATTCGAAAATTTCGAAATTCTCTCACTGTAACCGTAACCGTGAACCCTGTGTTGTTTAGAATCATCACAATCTCCAGGGCATACCTTCAAACAACCATGTCCGAAATTTTGGTTCGATTGGTTGAGCGGATAGGCCGCAAGGGTTTCATATATAGGGGAAGTTTTTTTTGGACCACCCTGTAGTAATAAAGCGTTGCTAAAAAGATTCTGCAACACTTTACAATAACGATTTAAATCAAAATCTGCAAATAAATGTATAGTTTAAGAACCTTGCTAAAAATTGTTCATCATAGCATTTTTCTTCAATTAATTATAAATTACTTTTACTAAAAATAAGTATTATTACCGGTACTAACCGACATTTTTCATGCTGAAAGGTTCCATTTTACCTTCAACTAAAACTGAACTGCAGAAGGAGTATTGCACACTTCTTTCTACTTGTAATGCCAGTGCTATGCTATAGAGTCCAAATTCAATTCTATTTCTTTTCTGAAAAATATCCTGGAACTTTTCAAAAACTGAAGAGATCTTGAAGAGCTATGTCAACTGAAAGACCGTAACTGGTAGAATATCCTCCTAGCAACCACAAAGAAACGTAGGAAATGCTCATAATCCTTTCTCGTGATCACTGTCAACACCAGGTCCAAAACTCGAAACACATTAACTACATTAGTATGGAAGGTATTTTCGGTTAATCCATTTAACTTCGGAAAAATTTCTGTTAATGAAGGATTTAATTTAATTTTTATCCGAGCAAAGCCGAGAGGCTCATGGCGTCAAACAAGATTATAACACGGCAGTACTTCTTTTCTTGAAGTTAGAAATAAATTAATTATTGTTTAGCCATTGAGTGCTTTTAACCAAAATCAAAATAATAGCCTGGATTAACTTTATTTTTATGACAAGGGGCTTATTAATTAAAATATGTTGCTGATTTGTTTCGAATTTGAGCAAAAGTGATTCACTTTAACCTGTTTATCACTTATAATTAAATTATTTATCTATACTTTTATAATGCCCAATGTTTGCGTGTGTGTGTGTTGGCGCTCTACAGGCCAGACCGTTCGACCTACAGCTACCAAATTTGGCACATGCATACCTTGGAGGTCGGGAATGTGCACCTAAGGTCCCTTTTTTTGAATTTTTAATTAGAATTTTAATTATTAATTAAAAACTAACTTTCCCACTAAAAAAATCATTTCATTTCCCCATCACCTAATGAGTAAGGCTTCAGTTTTTTTTCCCACGCTAAAGAGGATAGGGTTAAGAAATTTTCGGCAGATTATTTCAAAGGATTCTGTTTATTTTCCTAATGTTTGATGCATTTAAAATTAAACTTTGTTAATGAATCGATCTTTCAAATTCATTTTGAAGTACTTTTGAATTAAAATAAAATAGAATAAAGGAAATTAAAAATTTCTAATCTGCATAGCGTTACCCCAACTGGAGTAGAAAATTCACGTATTTGCGTAACTATAATTGGCGTTTAAAATTCGCGCATGCGCATTGTGTTCTGATTGTTGACAACTATTTTCAACGGATACGGACTCGGTTTTGAAGGCTTAATATGTTTTCGACAGATTATTTCAAACGATTCTGTTTATTTTTTTAGTGTTTGATGCATTTAAAACGAAACATTGTTAATTAATCGATCTGTTCATGATGAATCTGAGAAAATATTGTTGAAAACTTCTTGAGATATTATATAAATTAAGATATTAAATATATTAATTATTATATTAATATATTTATACAATTAATATATTTTATATATATATTAAATATATTAAAATATTCTTTAGTGGCCATAAGGTTTAAACACTCAGCGAGTCTGTTTTCAGTACTCATATTTAAAAAAAAATGCTTCGCTTCAGTAAAAAAATATTATTATATTAATTGCAGATTAATCACTTCCATTTTAATTTAAAGCATGAATTCTACGGGAGCTAAAATATCATTTCACGATTAATTATTATCGACAAATTCTGCTTTGCCAAATAAATTACTGGAAAAAAATTCCATTTAGACCTATGCAAAAATATCTCCAAGAAATTGTGACAGAAGTTAATAAGTCATAATTGTCTCATGTCCAAAATATAGGTTTCCTATTTATCGGAAATCGATATCGGTTATTGAAGCATGATAAAACGTTGAGTTGTATCTGTATTTAACCTAGATTTTGCGGCTCGTGTCTGTGTTTACATTTACAACAACAAAAACAATTTCAGTTTCATCTAGCTCAAATCTGGTTTACATTATAAAATATTTATAGCCCAGTGGTGGCTATTCCATTAGGCTGCTGAGTTGCAATCCTCCGTTATAATATCTCAAAATCCTATTTTTTATAGAATAGTCATTTTTTAGCAATATTAGCTAGTTATAGTCAAACTCTCAGAGCAAAAATAGCTATTTTTTTGCTCTAGAAGTTTGATGAACGATGAAACTAATAATAAAAAAGAATAATAAAAATCAACTTTCAGGAGATGCACAGAAGGGGGCTGCACGGCAATTAGCTCTCGACAACATGAATATTCGCTCACTGCGCATCGCTAAGTGACAGACTGGAAAGCAAATAGCTGCTTTTCTCCCACTGAATTTTGTGGAAGTTTGTCAACGATGTCTATAATCCAAGTTTTGCGTTTTATGCATTTTAATTTCCAAGACTAAACTCCTTCTAGTAAATTTTTTTCTCCCATTTGCTATTTTATGGTTTCAGATCTACTTTCATATTTTCTAGAACAGAACAGAATCATATTTGTTTTTCGTTTTCTTTTGTTAGAAGTACTCTCATCGAAAAAATGTATATCGATAATTTTCTTAAATAAATTCAGATGATAACAATAAAAAAAGTTGGGGCTTCTCATAGGTATTTTTTTTTTTTTTACTTTCGCGTATGCGAAGCCATACTAAGGGAAAGTAGGTACTATAACCGTCAAAAAAATCGAACTTGGTATTTTGAAAAATCTCCACGTTTTAGACATTTCTGAGTCCGAAAAGCACGTTTTTGGAATTATGCGACAAATTTTGATCGGACACGGCTGCATTTCTGTTGGTCGAAATACAGGCTTCCAATTTGCATTTTCATTTTTTTTTTTTTTTTTTTTTGTCGTATGCAAAAATTTAAACAAATGAAATCTGGTATGTGATCTTGTGAATACAACGAGAGTTCCATGTCTAATTTTTTATCCAATTAGTAGTGATAAAAGGTGTTCAAAATACATATTTGATTTTCTGGTACTTGTATAATAATTGCATTCCAGCTATTAATCGCCATAATAAATATATAAATAAATAATTTGCCAAGATCGTATACTAGATTTAGTAAAGAGCTAGATTCCTCTAGATTCAGGCAGAGTATCGATATTTCGTAACTATATTTTGCCAATGCCATGCACTTAATACATAAATACGTTTTTTTCACTAAACTGCAAAATACAAAATTCTCACGAGCCGAACTCTGATAATATAAATATAAACACTCGTGGCGTTCACGGCCTTGCCCAAGGTCGACAGCTTTATGTGGAGCGGAGACCAATAATACCTTTATTAAAGAACATGCGAGAAAGTTTCGGGGAGACCCCTTCCACTGATTTTTGTATTGTATTATGCATGTTATGCTGATGCTATATATGTTTACATCAACAAAGATTTAAATAATTATTCTATTATAAATATTTGTCACACATGGATTTACCGAGCACAATTTTGATCATACGTGTTATCTTATTTGTTTTTATCTGATTTGTCGAAAGTTAGAATTCATTCACTCGCGGTACACATTTCAGAATTGGCAAAAGTTTTCAGTATTTTCATCGATTGAAATTCGAGGGTAAAAAAATCATACACACTACAAAAGCAAGCGAAGGTGACAAGTTTTCAGATATGAAAAAAGAATTAATTAAAGAATTAATCGTGCACGATGATTGAAAAATAGAGAATGACAACAGAATGATTTTTTTATATTAACCGACAATGGAAGTAGTGATAATGAAAAGAAGATATACTGCATAGAAAAATGCAATAATTTGTAAATCATTAAAAGGACTAAACTAAATTAAACTCAGTGGTACGATAGCCCATATGGGTCAAGACCTACAGTATCCATGTCTGCTTTCTTGACCGAGGGCCCTGGGGTGCAAGGCATATGCCCCGGTTGTGTGATCAGCCTAACGCGGAACCCCACAAGTGTTTAGTTCCCAAGCATGCTTGATCCTCATTTTATCGACCCACTGAAGGGATAAAGGGCTAAGTCGACCTTTCCCAACCCGAGGATTGAACCTCGGACATGTGCGTTGGGAGCGCGAAGCACTACAACTAAGCCACATTAAAAAGGCAGACTGTTATAAATAAAAAAATCTATTTACAAAATTTTAATAAAAATTAATTATTAAATATTAATGCTACTAACACAAATTTATTAAAAGAAATAATTTTATACTCTTTCTTTAGTTCCTACTCCATAATAATATGAACAATTGAATATTTAACAAAAGGAAATTATTTGCAAATGCAGCTGCAATTTATATTGCGAAACCTTATTAAACCGAAATTGATAAACCTTCATTGCTTAAACCAACATTGCGAAACCTTAAATCTAATTTATTGATCCATGACATCTGCCATTTGTTTCTACGCATCTTTCAATTTTTAGGTTAACTTAATTATTATTTACTGTAGCTATTTTTCTAATTTCATTCACTGATCGAAATCAATTGTTTTTTGTAGTTGAAAATCAATCCATCGTGAAAGAAAGATGAAAAAAGGAGTTTCCTTGAAAAAATCGAGTTACGATTGTTCAGTTAATGATGCATCAAACAAAAAACGAAAAGCTACAGACAGCGGAAATTACGACAGCTGCAAAACAATTTAAATCTAACAGAATGAAAATATGAAGAATTTGGAAGCGTGCTTCCAAAAATAATTAACAAGATGAATCTTATGATAATGTTGATTTTTTGAAAAATAAAACCCGTGGACGTAGATGCAAAGTTTCTGGAGAAAAACTTGAAAGGATTAGTAGAAGAGGCAGACGTAACGCCATTGAAGATACAAACTCTTGATTTTGAAAAAATGAATATCCACAAACGATTTTAAAGCACTATCAAACTATTTACTACAGAGGAGAATAAGAATCCAAAATTTCGCAACGAAGGGATCCTACTACAAGAGTAAAATGCTATAACGAAATTATTGAAAAAAATCTAGCAACTATTTGTAATTCAAAATAGAAATGAGGAGTGATATTTTTAATTTATTGTTTAATTTACTTATGTTGCGTTCTATATTTCCTTTTGTTACTACTATTATGGACAAATTATATTCACTGACTATTACTAATAGAATGGATGGGGGACTTTCAATTAAGAAACTACTAATGTATCTCTGTATAGTATTGAAAGAAATAATTAAATTTTAAAATTAAAAATATCATAAAAATTATAATAAAATTTGAAAATTTTTTGACTTATATATCTTGAGTACTAATTATGCATTTATTATAATATCAGATTAATGTATATGCGTTTAATTAAAAAAAATTGCGTTTATTTAAAAAATTCTAATCGTCGTCTGCATAGATTATATGTGAATATTAATTATAGAGTCGAATAAAATTCATTGAGCGTTTTTTCATTCGTGTTTCGATCGACAAACAAATAAATTCGAAATTTTTTCAATCGAATCCATCGTGTCTTTAAAGCAACGAGGAATCACTTCTTCGCATTCCACTCTTCATCATCGCTTAAAATAGCACCAGACAATTGGTGTTTCTTGATTCATCAATTGAAGAAGGAGTTTCTCTCTTACAGGAACGAAGAAATGAAACCTAAAGCAAAAAATCTGTTAATTTTAAAAAAGAAGGGAGGGGCAAATGACATATAATCGTAATGACGTATAAACGAAGCATGTTATCATTACGATAGTACAGAATGAATCGAGACTATGATGAAACGACGTATAAATGAGAATTTTATAAAAATATTAAACTAGTATTGAAATAGAAAATAAAACTAATTAAAAATTATAAGATAATGCCTTTAGTACATTCTTTGCTAAAAAAGATGTTAAAAGATTTAGATACTAAAAAAGTGAAAAAATAACAAAAGCCAATTAAGCTAAAAATCCAGAAAAGGTGAAATAAAGAAGAATAAATAATGATTTATTTTTTTAAAAGATAATTTTTTGAGGGACGAAATTTTGCTTTGCTGATAAATTCGATTTTCGATTTTTTATTTATTTATTTATTATTATTTTTTTGCTGTTGTTGAGAAAATGTTCCGAGTTTGAATTAAAATGTTCTAATTTTCTAATATTTTTCAACCCAATAAATAAGTCATATTAAAAATTTCACAAATTTATTTTTCACAATGTCACCTTCTGAAGTTTTCGCATTTTCTACTTTTATTGCTCAAAGAATGGTGGCAGTCAGATATAACCAATGAAGATTAATTAACCTGAAGAAAATATGAAACTTCTATTAAAACATAGAATATATGATACCATATATCATCCAACTTTACAAAAAGCATGATAATTAACTAATTCATCATTTTTGGATTTACATTTTATTTATGCGTTTACTTATTTTTACCCTCTTGTATACGCAATATGCAAAGAAAAAATTTCGATTAATCTTCACGTTTCAGCCCTCCTTATGTCCGAAAACCAAATTTTTAGAATTTTGCGCCACTATCGTTCTATCTGTCTATCTGTGAACTAAATAACTCAAAAATGCTTTGATTTTGACGAATGAAAATTGGTAGTTGATTTTTGCACCAAATTTTGACTGAAAATTCTTTCGCAATAAGTTTGACGGTCTGTCTATTCCAATGTAAGTAAACTTGATAATTACAAATAGAAATAAGATAGAAGAAGAATATTTTTAAAATAGAAATAAGATAGAAGAAGAATATTTTTAAAATAGAAATAAGATAGAAGAATATTTTACACGCATTTATGGTATCTAATGTGAAGATTCGTATCAAATTTTGAAACAAATTCATTTACGGAGTTGACCATTTGTCGGTCTGCTCACTAGAAGACATGTAAACTTGATAACTGAAAAACAGATTGATTTAATAATGAACGCAATCATTTGATATGTGATCGTTCAACTTAAATTGTAGTTTTGCCTCAAATGTTGGTTTAAATCGGTTGACGAAAAAGCATTCAAAACGCATGTTTGCTTTTCTTCACTATACTGTATACGTACACTATTTCACAATAAGTTTGTCTGTCCCAGTGCAAGTAAACTTGATAAAGGAAAATGAAATAAGGCAGAAGAAGAATATTTTACATGCATTTATAATATCTTATGTGAGGATTCGTATCAAATTTTGAAACAAATTCATGTACGGAGTTGACCATGTGTCGGTCTGCTCACTTGAAGACATGTAAACTCGATAACTGAAAAACTGATTGATTTAATAATGAACGCAATCATTTGATATCTGATCGTTCAACTTAAATTGTAGTTTTGCCTCAAATGTTGGTTTAAATCGGTTGACGAAAAAGCATTCAAAACGCATGTTTGCTTTTCTTCACTATACTGTATACGTACACTATTTCACAATAAGTTTGTCTGTCCCAGTGCAAGTAAACTTGATAAAGGAAAATGAAATAAGGCAGAAGAAGAATATTTTACATGCATTTATAATATCTTATGTGAGGATTCGTATCAAATTTTGAAACAAATTCATGTACGGAGTTGACCATGTGTCGGTCTGCTCACTTGAAGACATGTAAACTCGATAACTGAAAAACTGATTGATTTAATAATGAACGCAATCATTTGATATCTGATCGTTCAACTTAAATTGTAGTTTTGCCTCAAATGTTGGTTTAAATCGGTTGACGAAAAAGCATTCAAAACGCATGTTTGCTTTTCTTCACTATACTGTATACGTACACTATTTCACAATAAGTTTGTCTGTCCCAGTGCAAGTAAACTTGATAAAGGAAAATGAAATAAGGCAGAAGAAGAATATTTTACACGCATTTATAGTATCTTATGTGAGGATTCGTATCAAATTTTGAAACAAATTCATGTACGGAGTTGACCATTTGTCGGTCTGCTCACTTGAAGACATGTAAACTCGATAACTGAAAAACAGATTGATTTACTAATGAACGCAATCATTTGATATCTGATCGTTCAACTTAAAATGTAGTTTTGCCTCAAATGTTGGTTTAAATCAGTCGACGAAAAAGCATTTAAAACGCATATTTGATTGTTTCACTATACTGTATACGTACACTATTTCACAATAAGTTTGTCTGTCCCAGTGCAAGTAAACTTGATAAAGGAAAATGGAATAAGGCAGAAGAAGAATATTTTACATGCATTTATAATATCTTATGTGAGGATTCGTATCAAATTTTGAAACAAATTCATGTACGGAGTTGACCATGTGTCGGTCTGCTCACTTGAAGACATGTAAACTCGATAACTGAAAAACTGATTGATTTACTAATGAACGCAATCATTTGATATCTGATCGTTCAACTTAAATTGTAGTTTTGCCTCAAATGTTGGTTTAAATCGGTTGACGAAAAAGCATTCAAAACGCATGTTTGCTTTTCTTCACTATACTGTATACGTACACTATTTCACAATAAGTTTGTCTGTCCCAGTGCAAGTAAACTTGATAAAGGAAAATGAAATAAGGCAGAAGAAGAATATTTTACATGCATTTATAATATCTTATGTGAGGATTCGTATCAAATTTTGAAACAAATTCATGTACGGAGTTGACCATGTGTCGGTCTGCTCACTTGAAGACATGTAAACTCGATAACTGAAAAACTGATTGATTTAATAATGAACGCAATCATTTGATATCTGATCGTTCAACTTAAATTGTAGTTTTGCCTCAAATGTTGGTTTAAATCGGTTGACGAAAAAGCATTCAAAACGCATGTTTGCTTTTCTTCACTATACTGTATACGTACACTATTTCACAATAAGTTTGTCTGTCCCAGTGCAAGTAAACTTGATAAAGGAAAATGAAATAAGGCAGAAGAAGAATATTTTACACGCATTTATAGTATCTTATGTGAGGATTCGTATCAAATTTTGAAACAAATTCATGTACGGAGTTGACCATTTGTCGGTCTGCTCACTTGAAGACATGTAAACTCGATAACTGAAAAACAGATTGATTTACTAATGAACGCAATCATTTGATATCTGATCGTTCAACTTAAAATGTAGTTTTGCCTCAAATGTTGGTTTAAATCAGTCGACGAAAAAGCATTTAAAACGCATATTTGATTGTTTCACTATACTGTATACGTACACTATTTCACAATAAGTTTGTCTGTCCCAGTGCAAGTAAACTTGATAAAGGAAAATGGAATAAGGCAGAAGAAGAATATTTTACATGCATTTATAATATCTTATGTGAGGATTCGTATCAAATTTTGAAACAAATTCATGTACGGAGTTGACCATGTGTCGGTCTGCTCACTTGAAGACATGTAAACTCGATAACTGAAAAACTGATTGATTTACTAATGAACACAATCATTTGATATCTGATCGTTCAACTTAAATTGTAGTTTTTCCTCAAATGTTGGTTTAAATCGGTTGACGAAAAAGCATTCAAAACGCATGTTTGCTTTTCTTCACTATACTGTATACGTACACTATTTCACAATAAGTTTGTCTGTCCCAGTGCAAGTAAACTTGATAAAGGAAAATGAAATAAGGCAGAAGAAGAATATTTTACATGCATTTATACTATCTTATGTGAGGATTCGTATCAAATTTTGAAACAAATTCATGTACGGAGTTGACCATTTGTCGGTCTGCTCACTTGAAGACATGTAAACTCGATAACTGAAAAACAGATTGATTTACTAATGAACGCAATCATTTGATATCTGATCGTTCAACTTAAAATGTAGTTTTGCCTCAAATGTTGGTTTAAATCAGTCGACGAAAAAGCATTTAAAACGCATATTTGATTGTTTCACTATACTGTATACGTACACTATTTCACAATAAGTTTGTCTGTCCCAGTGCAAGTAAACTTGATAAAGGAAAATGGAATAAGGCAGAAGAAGAATATTTTACATGCATTTATAATATCTTATGTGAGGATTCGTATCAAATTTTGAAACAAATTCATGTACGGAGTTGACCATGTGTCGGTCTGCTCACTTGAAGACATGTAAACTCGATAACTGAAAAACAGATTGATTTACTAATGAACGCAATCATTTGATATCTGATCGTTCAACTTAAAATGTAGTTTTGCCTCAAATGTTGGTTTAAATCAGTCGACGAAAAAGCATTTAAAACGCATATTTGATTGTTTCACTATACTGTATACGTACACTATTTCACAATAAGTTTGTCTGTCCCAGTGCAAGTAAACTTGATAAAGGAAAATGGAATAAGGCAGAAGAAGAATATTTTACATGCATTTATAATATCTTATGTGAGGATTCGTATCAAATTTTGAAACAAATTCATGTACGGAGTTGACCATGTGTCGGTCTGCTCACTTGAAGACATGTAAACTCGATAACTGAAAAACTGATTGATTTACTAATGAACGCAATCATTTGATATCTGATCGTTCAACTTAAATTGTAGTTTTGCCTCAAATGTTGGTTTAAATCGGTTGACGAAAAAGCATTCAAAACGCATGTTTGCTTTTCTTCACTATACTGTATACGTACACTATTTCACAATAAGTTTGTCTGTCCCAGTGCAAGTAAACTTGATAAAGGAAAATGAAATAAGGCAGAAGAAGAATATTTTACATGCATTTATAGTATCTTATGTGAGGATTCGTATCAAATTTTGAAACAAATTCATGTACGGAGTTGACCATTTGTCGGTCTGCTCACTTGAAGACATGTAAACTCGATAACTGAAAAACAGATTGATTTACTAATGAACGCAATCATTTGATATCTGATCGTTCAACTTAAAATGTAGTTTTGCCTCAAATGTTGGTTTAAATCAGTCGACGAAAAAGCATTTAAAACGCATATTTGATTGTTTCACTATACTGTATACGTACACTATTTCACAATAAGTTTGTCTGTCCCAGTGCAAGTAAACTTGATAAAGGAAAATGGAATAAGGCAGAAGAAGAATATTTTACATGCATTTATAATATCTTATGTGAGGATTCGTATCAAATTTTGAAACAAATTCATGTACGGAGTTGACCATGTGTCGGTCTGCTCACTTGAAGACATGTAAACTCGATAACTGAAAAACAGATTGATTTACTAATGAACGCAATCATTTGATATCTGATCGTTCAACTTAAAATGTAGTTTTGCCTCAAATGTTGGTTTAAATCAGTCGACGAAAAAGCATTTAAAACGCATATTTGATTGTTTCACTATACTGTATACGTACACTATTTCACAATAAGTTTGTCTGTCCCAGTGCAAGTAAACTTGATAAAGGAAAATGGAATAAGGCAGAAGAAGAATATTTTACATGCATTTATAATATCTTATGTGAGGATTCGTATCAAATTTTGAAACAAATTCATGTACGGAGTTGACCATGTGTCGGTCTGCTCACTTGAAGACATGTAAACTCGATAACTGAAAAACTGATTGATTTACTAATGAACGCAATCATTTGATATCTGATCGTTCAACTTAAATTGTAGTTTTGCCTCAAATGTTGGTTTAAATCGGTTGACGAAAAAGCATTCAAAACGCATGTTTGCTTTTCTTCACTATACTGTATACGTACACTATTTCACAATAAGTTTGTCTGTCCCAGTGCAAGTAAACTTGATAAAGGAAAATGAAATAAGGCAGAAGAAGAATATTTTACACGCATTTATAGTATCTTATGTGAGGATTCGTATCAAATTTTGAAACAAATTCATGTACGGAGTTGACCATTTGTCGGTCTGCTCACTTGAAGACATGTAAACTCGATAACTGAAAAACAGATTGATTTACTAATGAACGCAATCATTTGATATCTGATCGTTCAACTTAAAATGTAGTTTTGCCTCAAATGTTGGTTTAAATCAGTCGACGAAAAAGCATTTAAAACGCATATTTGATTGTTTCACTATACTGTATACGTACACTATTTCACAATAAGTTTGTCTGTCCCAGTGCAAGTAAACTTGATAAAGGAAAATGGAATAAGGCAGAAGAAGAATATTTTACATGCATTTATAATATCTTATGTGAGGATTCGTATCAAATTTTGAAACAAATTCATGTACGGAGTTGACCATTTGTAGGTCTGCTCACTTGAAGACATGTAAACTCGATAATTGAAAAACAGATTGATTTAATAATGAACGCAATAATTTGATATCTGATCGTTCAACTTAAAATGTAGTTTTGCCTCAAATGTTGGTTTAAATCAGTCGACGAAAAAGCATTTAAAACGCATATTTGATTGTTTCACTATACTGTATACGTACACTATTTCACAATAAGTTTGTCTGTCCCAGTGCAAGTAAACTTGATAAAGGAAAATGAAATAAAGCAGAAGAAGAATATTTTACATGCATTTATAATATCTTATGTGAGGATTCGTATCAAATTTTGAAACAAATTCATTTACGGAGTTGACCATTTGTCGGTCTGCTCACTTGTAGTCATGTAAACTCTATTACTGTAAACGCTATTACTGAGAAACAAATTAATTTAATGATGAATGCAATAATTTAATATGTGATCTTTCAACTTAAATTGTAGTTTTATGTCAAATGTTGGTTTAAATCGGTCAACAAAAAAGCATTGAAAACTCATACTTGCTTTTCTTCTCTATACTAAGGATCACAGAATTTTCAAATAACTCTGAAAATAATAATCTGAGTATTTGTTGGGTTCAAGCCTTTCTTAAGATCCACAACTTTAAGCACAGGGCAGGCAGATAATACCTTTATCAGTGACCATGCGAGAAGGTTTCGGGGAGATCGGATTTTGCGCTCTGGTCCTTCGGCATCTTGGATTGAACTTCAGAAAATTTAGTTGCTATATACATATGCCAAAGGCTATATTCTTTCATGCATATCAATGAATCCTTTCATAATATAAGTTGTGGGCATATCTTCAGTTTGAGACAGGAAAATTTTCTCAAAAAAGACAAAATGAACGGGGAAAGGGAAATCGTGAGTTATTTCAATGTCAGTACCTAAAACAAATCAATCTCTTCACCCAAAGAAAAATAAACGGCGCACGTGCATTGACGTCAATGACTGTCATTGGAAACCTACGCTGTTTGCAAACGGACGCCTTCATGAGTATGCAAGAAATTGGAAAAATGTTACAACATTCTTCTACAGGGCAAAAAGCAAACGAATGTTTCACTTCAGTTACAAATAGAGTGATTCATCAATTTCTGGCTTCTAAATATATTCAGCCAGACTTCCATCAATTGAATAATCAAGCAGCAATATGCCATGTTACTATTTTTTTGTTTGTTTGTTTCAACTTTATCATTTTCCAGCTGATGAAAATTAGATTGATAATCAATTAAAGAAGTTACTTTTTGTTTCAATTTTATGCTTAAGATGCGCCGATCTCCATAAAATGAGGTTAAAATACATTGCTCCTTGATTGAAAAAAAAAATAACCTTATTCATAAGCTGTAAAATCTGTAGATCTGTGCAAAAATGTTAGTTAAAGTCCCCCTCTCTCTCTTTCTCTCTCTCTCTCTCTTTTATCAAGATCATGTGTTCTATCATGATTGGGATCTTAACCATTATAATCTTTTCTAATAACGTGCGCAGTTTAGCTAAGAAATGTTTGCTACGGTATGATTTCCCCACCATGAAAAACAAGAATGTGAGCCAATTTCTCCAGAAAGTCCTCTTAGATAGCACTCTACCTCCAGATACAGCAGCTAAAAACCAAATTCCATTTTATGTCTCACCTAAGTGTTATTTTAAACAACAGAAGATATCGCACTTCCTCTTTAAAGCGATTTCTTGTTTCAAGGACTTACAAGGGGAGGACACGGGGTTGAAATCTGTGATCGGGATGGGATTTAGTATAATGATAGTATACATTTAGAATGTTCATTCATGATAATATTAAAACGCAATGGCCAGTCAATTTCGAGAAAATGGTCCTCAAACTTTTGGTAAAGCATATATACTGATAACTTGACTCCCGTCCCGATGATCCCGATGGCATGGCTGTCTATGTCACCATCTTGTATAAGGAAGGTCAGGGTGCGAAACTGGCCGGGATTTTTTTTTCTTTTTTAATAACTTTTATTCAATTAAAAATTTACAACTATTCTTAATTAATATGTTTCAATTTTTTTTTCATCCAAAATAAATATTTACTATCAAAATACTTAATAATAAAATTAAAATTTTAAAAGAAAACAATTATAAATACAGATGCATTTTTTAAAGAAAACAAAATTATTTAAATTTAATTAACTATTTACAGATAGTTTTAATTAATATGCTACTTATTTTTATGCAAGGATAAATGTTTATTCTTTTAATACTTAAATTATAATTTAATGTTTAAGGGAAAAATGATTAAAAACGTAACATTAAAGGCTACATATAATTTAACTTGCTTGCATCATTTTCAAACAATTAGTTTTCAAATTCTTGGAATTTAATAATAATAAATTATCAATTCTAACTCAACGAACCTGTATTTATATCAAAAATTGAAGGGAGCAGCTGATATTTGTTAAATATGTAAGCAAACATCCCTAACTGCAGTAATCAAAAGAAATATTAGGGAGCAGGTGTTAATTTATTGAATGCGTAGGCAGATGGTTCAGAACGTATTAAGCGTATACAAAATTCTTATTTAATTTATCAAGTTATCAGTATATAAGCATTACCAAAAGTTTGAGGACCATTTTCTCAAAATTGACTGGCCATTGCATTTTAATATTTTCATGAATGGACATTCTAAATATATACTATCATTATACTAAATCTCATCCCGATCTCAGATTTCAACCCTGTGCCCTCCCCTTGTTAGATAATGTTCATTTTAGGATTATCACTTTCGGTCGATTTTACTCTGCACATGGATGATATGCATTGAGTTAGAAGTGCACTTATCTGGAGTCCTTTGTTAAGTGTGTGTTTTCTCTTAATTATTATTTTCCGATGCTAGTTTCATCTTTTTGAATCATATTTTGTTTTAGTTCAAAACTTTCTTGAAATTTCTATATATTTCTTCATAAAAAGCGACTCCTCCTCCATCTTCCAAACCAACTGGCGCATGCGCAAAAGCATAGAAGGTTTCAGCATCTTAAACCGAAAAGATATAAGGTAGATGAATCGGAATTAGTAAACAGCAATAGTAACAATACAATTGTTTTTAATTGCCTCAAAGTATAAAATCACTGAGAGAAAAATGTCGGTCTCTTTTGCTCTTGTGTCGCGATGTGAACTGATATATTTCTTACTATTTATTCTTGTACATAAATTATACCTCCCGTGACGAAATAAATCGAGGAACCTTGATGCTGCTTTGTATTAGGATTATTGAAATATACTTATTATTATCAGTTGTCTGCCGGTGTTCCTGTCCTTT
Organism: Argiope bruennichi; assembly: GCF_947563725.1. NCBI lineage: Eukaryota > Metazoa > Arthropoda > Arachnida > Araneae > Araneidae > Argiope > Argiope bruennichi. The sequence continues at coordinate 57,177,850 of NC_079162.1, forward strand.
TTCGGTGGGTACAATATATACCTAAATTCAATTTAAAATATTTATATCTCTCTCTAAATTAAAATTATTTTGGATTAAATTTAATTATTTAAAATTTTCATAATCAAATATATTTTTGATTGGAAATGCCAGTTTTTGCAACTTTTTTATCTCTTCTTTTATGTTCAATCCATTTATCAATGCACACCATTTCATATTTTTTTTTTTGGCATATCTTTTGAGACCATTTCTCATACCCTGGGTGTCCGCGCACCACCGGTGAAAAGCGTCCCCCTATATGAAAAGCCATGCAAACGTAATAGGAATAGAGAACCCTCCGAACAATCACTGTGTTCTAAAACAAGGATTTACTGAAATGACCAGAAGATTAAACTTTCTGAATTTCAGTTCTGCTACAGAGATATCAATCCAAAACAAAAAATGAATAAATAAATAAAATAAAATAAAAATAATAGATTAAAAACAGAAACAATTAATTGTTAAAAATATTTTTCCTTAAAAAAATTGTGAAAGATAAAGGAACAAATAATATTTTTGCTCTTAATTTTTTTTGTTCTTCGTTTAGTTTGATTGTGTATATTGGTCTTAGTAGGTCGATCATATTCTTTGTGTTGTAAGAATTAGGAAAGAAAATTCTTCAGAAATTTATTTTTTGAAGATTATATTTATTTAATCTTTTTACTATTTACTACTAAATTACATATAACCCCCGCGATAATTCGAGATACATCCTTTAATTTTAACACAATTCAAGGGGAAAATTCTGAGCAATCAGAGCTACCTTGACTAATTCAGAAACTACGCCAATTAACCTAGAACCATAAATACAGGGTGTTTATAAAGTCCCGGACCCATTTTGATGTTTAAGAACTCATAAAATAATAAAGATATAAACACACTTATGACATTTATTGATGGAATAACTCATATATTTTCCTTTTCAGGTTTGAATATTTTTACTTTTGTAAATATCGTCTGCGCGTGTGGTTAATTTCAGATAATTTCATTTTCCAGTCTAAATATCTGTACTTTTCTAAATATTGTCTGCTTATTAATTGCATTTTTCTCTCTTTTGTTTTTGTCAACTATTGCAATGTTATGTTTACTTTTGATGTGTTTGTTCTATGTAGTACTTTTGTATGTGATGTTTTATTCGAGCGGATATTAAGGAGAATGCATACACCACAAGAGAAAGCACAGATTTTATGGTGGTTCATAGAAATGAAATCGATAGTGCAAGCACAGAGAAATTTCAGAAGAATTTACCAAAAAGATCCTCCATCCAAAAACAGCACCTTGCGGTGGAAAAAGAATTTTCTAGAAATTGGAAGTATCGAAGATAAGAAACGTTCCAGACGTCCTTGCACAAGTGATTTTGATGTTGATCGTGTCAGAGAGACATTTTTACACAATCCTAGAATATCTGTGAGATCAGCGGCAACAGAATTGGATATGCCAATTTCGACGGTGTACAAGGTTATTAAGAAAAAATTAAGACTGCATGCATACAAGTTCAAATTGTTCAAGTTTTGGAACCGAACGATAGACCTAGGAGGATGGCCTTTGCAACAGATATGCTAAGGAGGATAGAAGATGCTGCTGATTTTCTGAAGAGCATAATGTTCTCCGATGAAGCATCCTTTCATGTTTCTGGCATTGTTAATCGCCATAAAGTGCGCAAATGGCTCTGTGGATGCCGACATGCTTGTCGCTACTTGGCGTGAATTTGACTATCGACTTGATATTCTCCGTGAAACGAAGGGGGCACACGTGGAAGTTCATTGACAAGGGTCATGAAACTTTTTGAGTCTATTTAACCATTTATGTTATTAATTTAAATCTATCTTTATTATTTTATGAGTTATTAAACATCAAAATGGGTCCGGGACTTTATAAACACCCTGTATTTCCAATCTCTTGAATTGGGCTTACGTGTGGGGCTCGCTCTATAAAAAAACGTGATCTAAAAAGCATTCCATATCCTTATCTTTTTTATATATACCAGAGGCCTTGAAAAGCCCTTATCACTGAAAATAAAACCAAAATTAAATGATTAATAGGAGACTCAAGTAAGATAAATAACCTTTCTGAAAGTAAAAGATATCCCATAATTATTTCTTTTGTCTAATTTAGATGACCACATTTCACTTACAGTACATGCTGAGAAGAAAATTCAATCAAATTTTATTTGGATATAATTGAAAAACTTTATAATTTATTTATAAGCAAAATCAGAGATAAATAAGAACAATTCTCCAACTCGTAAAATACTGTTAAAATCCGGCACATTTAGTCACTATAAGATTGATTATAAATATTTTGATTTTAATCTGGAATGCTATAGATATTGAGGAGTTGAGAAATAAGAACAAATCTCCAACTCGTAAAAGATTGTTAAAATCCAGTTTCTAAATCTTAACTTTAGGATTAATTAATTGATTGATTATAAATTTTTGAATTGAACTTGGGTTTCTATAGAATATTGAGGAGGTGAGAAATAAGAACAATTCTCCAACTCGTAAAATACTGTTAAAATCCGGCACATTTAGTCACTATAAGATTGATTATAAATATTTTGATTTCAATCTGGAATGATATAGATATTGAGGAGTTGAGAAATAAGAACAAATCTCCAACTCATAAAAGATTGTTAAAATCCAGTTTCTAACTCTTAACTTTAGGATTAATTAATTGATTGATTATAAATTTTTGAATTGTACTTGGGGTTTCTATAGAATATTGAGGAGGTGAGAAATAAGAACAATTCTCCAACTCTGATGTTAAATTGCCATTATTTACTATTATTTACATATTCCGAGGAAATTAGAACAGTTCTTTTTAATTCATATTTTGCAAATTAAATCGGTTTAATTTTTTTTTTATGTTTGGTGCCTAGTATGGCAAATTAGATGGTGTGTTCTCCTCTCAACTTTCTAGTGTAATTAAACAATATAGTTTCACATAACAATATATTTTCAGATGATGAAATAAGGCACTGAATTCAAGGAAACGGACCCATCTTGCTGTGTTAGTTTTTGAGTTATCAAGCTCACAGAAACACATGCAGGTTGGCTTCCCTCTAACAAATTTTCTCCAAAATTTGACAGACATCTAGAAAATTAGTATTAGTCTATCTAGTTAGTCTAGTCAATTAGTTGGTAGTATTTAGAAAATTAGTGTTAATCTACCTAGTTAGTCTAATTTGTTTGTTGGTAATATCTAGAAAATTAATCTATCTAGTTAGTCTAGTCAATTAGTTGGTAGTATTTAGAAAATTAGTGTTAATTAGTGCTAGTTAATCTAATTTGTTTGTTGGTAATATCTAGAAAATTAATCTATCTAGTTAATCTAGTCAATTAGTTGGTAATATCTGGAAAATTAGGGTTAGTCTATCTAGTTAGTTCTAGTTAATTAGTTAGTCTAGTCAATTAGTTGGCAATATCTGGAAAATGAGTGTTAGTCTATCTAGTTAGTTTTAGTCAATTAGTTATTCGAGTCAATTAGATTAGTAATATCTATAAAATTGACCGTTTTTGAATTATCGTACTCGCAGAAAGACGAAGCAGTAAATTTCAAAGCAACACATTCCAAAAATGTATTTTTTCGAACTGAGTTCAGATGAAGTTTCATCAAAATCTCGATGATGATATTTAATGATTATAATACTTTCTCTTTGTACATTTAGTTTACGAAGAAGTAAAAAATATCTTTTCAATCCAAGACAAGGATTGAAAAATTAGAATTCCGCCAGATTATCTGGACAGCCTGGTCAGTTTAGACTAACATACAAGCTCTTACCGTGTTTAATAATGACATGCATTCTATGAACAGATCTTCAGATATCGAATAAATTTTGCAGCATTCCCCCTGTCATTTCAAGAGAACCTATTGTTTTATAAGTTTTGAAATTCTTTGAATTATTTCTCGTGAATAAATATAAATCATACTTAGTCTCCTGTAAATTTGGAAGCAAAAAAAAAAAAGTGACAGACAGCATTTTTGCATTATCATCTAGACGCATAACAATCATAACTGAATTTCTGCTATTTGTATAACCTGAAAAAGCTTTTACTGATAGTTTATTCTTATCAGTAACCTAAAAAACTACTTCCAGAAAAAATTATCTTTCCTTCCAATCTTTTATTCATGTAACTAGATATATGCTCATGACAACGTAAGGCTCCTTTTTCATGGCTATCTCCTTGCATATTAATTCCTTTCTGTTTGTCGTATAAGGTCCTGATTTTTGAAATCGGGTCTAACCTGTATCGAAAGCTCAGTTTTTTGCTTCAAATATGTTTCAATTCGAGAAATTTTTCAACTTCATTAAATCGAACCTAACCTGGCAGATTTTCCTTTTTATTGCAACTTCTTTTTAATGAAGAAAAATTATATAATAATAATAAAGAATACATAACCAGCTGCAGCTGAAAATATATAAAATCATACATACTCAGCTGCAATATTCACCCTAGACTACCGACCGATTTTGAATATATGATACTAGTGGCGCAAAATTGTTTTCAAAAACCGTCTCTTTTATCTATTATCATCAGTTCCGCTGGCGATTAATAATATGGTAATAGATTATGGTACTACTAATTTTTTCCCACGCAAGTGAGAGCCTCTAGCACTTGTATGGAAAAGGGCCTTTCCCCTCGACTTTCTTGCATGCGCACACAATGTAGGAAGTTATGAGTTCAGCTTCATAAAAGAATGAACTTAATCAGGTATTTATTTGGTTCTCTTCTTTTAAGTCTACTGGGTCCAAACTTTGATAAAAATTTACGGTTTTGAAATCAAGCCCATATACGAAATTTCTTTTGTCTTGTTTGTTGCAGTTTTTATCATTTATATCCACAAATGGACATATCGACAGAGAATTTACGCATTGTTGGATTTGGTTCAAAATTCGATACACATCTACGAAGTTGATGATAAAGCGATATACCAAACTTCATCCATCTAGTCGACAGCTTTTTTTGAGATATCGTCTTCATATTCCGCTCGTTGATGAATTATAGTGTAAAGTCACGTAGAAGATTTCATTCGTCTATATATTTACGTTTTTAGATTAATTTGTTTCCAGACAGACATACTGGCAGACAGAAATATGTACAAAAATTTGATGTTAGAAATCGAGGAAGTCTCATAAAAATTTCGAGATAGATTTTTTTGTTGATTGCAAAGTTTATTCTTTCTACATATGTATATCAGAGATTAAATAGGAATGTATCAAATACATTTTAACTGCCGTAATTTTCTTATTTAGATGAAAACGATTTGAGAAAATAAACATTTTCTTTATTCTTTTACTGAAACACGCGCATGTAGTTTAAAATCTAGAACCGATCGAAATCATAATTATCATTAGAAAACGCATTAGGCTGGATCCAAATATAGCGGAAAAATTTGGATCAGGCTTGTAGATTGATTCGGCTTTATTGCGCATTAAAGCAAAGTGACTATATTTTGTTCATAGTAAAAACTACGAAGGATTATTTTTTATAAGGAAATATTTAAAATTTAACCATAATAATTTTAAAAAAAAATATACGATTTTTTTATAAATCAAAAATAGGATAATTCTGAACATTTTTCTCAAAACTGGACCTCTGTTGCTGACCAGGAATAAAAATCTTTATTCTGGCTCATTCAGGACTTCTGCTCAATTTATTTTTAAACACTTAAGTGATCCTCATCACGTTCAACAGTGATATTATCTTAAATCTTTTTAACAAGACATAAGTTGTTTAATAACAGATAAACTACTGTTTTAAGAAAAATCAAAATTTGTACAAGCATTGTAAACAACGTTAGATAACTTAAGTGACGATAAATGGTCGATAAAATGCCAGCATCTAAGTCAGAGACTTTTGAACGTTGGTTTAAATTTAGTTCCTGAAGGGAAAACGGGGGAAGTAAAAATATCCTACCAATGACGTCTTAAACGAAATCACTCGGTCAAGAACCTCGAATTCTGTTAGCAAAAGCAAATAATTTAACTTTGGAGTAAAAGAAAAATAGAAAAAATCCTACTAGATTGTTTCCAACGCATGCAGTCATTCTATCAACAAATTAAAACTTTTCAGCGAATCAATCATTTTATGAACTTCGTTGAAACGCTCACTTTGAAAAAATGCGGCAAAGGAATAAATACAGTGTTTGCTTGTGAGAAAGAAAAAAAAAATTTTAAGTCATCCTATAAATTATCGGATATAAAATGTTTGTTTCTCAAACTTAATAAAGTGAAGTTGTTATCAGTAGTTTTATTGAAAAAACCAGACGTCGCGGATAAACCGCTGTATCTGCATTTTTGACTTTTAGTTCCGGATTTCTTTCGCTTTCGAATAAAATGTCCCAAATTACTTTGATTTAACTTTATTTGATCCTTATTTGTAATGATGGAATTTTATGATACATTTTTCACACAATTTTTGTAATGCAAGATTTTTTAAATTTTGTACACTTTTGTGTGTTCTTGATGACACTTAGTAACAGCATTAAATTTCTTTTGATTTCAAGTAAATTGTCTCCATTTGGTCTGATTTTTACATCTTTTATTTCACTTTATTTATTCCATGTTTGTAAAGATGGAATTTTAAAATCGATTTTTCGATTTGAGTTTTGAAATATTATTTATAAGCTTACGTATTCTTGATGATATTTGGAGTCTGCATTTTAGACTCTTGTTGATCTTGCATTTCTTACTTGTCTCAGATTTCTTGTGGTTATTAACAAAATGTCTCGAATTTGTTTGAGTTCTACTGCCTTTTATTTAACTTTGATTATTTAATGTTTGTAAAGACAAAATTTCGTAGTGGGTATTTCACTCACTTCTGACTAGAGTTTTGAAATTTTTTATAATTTCAAAACTCTAGTGAGAAGTGTATTTGTATTTTTTTGGTGACAACACATTATTTTAATAGTTTCAAAATTTAAAAGTAAGTTTATTAATTAATTTGATTTAATTATAATTTCATACGCTTAGCGCCACCTGTAAGTGAATTTTAGAAAAAAATGAGCTCAGAATTTCACAATACTTTTAATACGAAATACATATTAAAGAACAAAATGAAATAGAAAATACTCAACTTTTAATAATCTAATAAAATTGTGATTTAAAAATTTTTTCAATAAATTTTCAGTTAATTTTAAAATAACAGTTTTTATAGAATTTTCCTTTTCTACTGCTGCTATACGTTGAGCATGACATAACCAATGGGGAGTAAACCAATATAACGAAAAAATAATGATAAAATATACTTTTTAGTATATTTTTCGCCGCTTTTCTTTTAAAAACAATTTTTAACGATTTACATTTCTTATAATTTTCGAAAAAGGTTTTTTTTCTCCACTCAAATCGTTTGGAACTGTTAGTGACTTATGGCATTTTGTTTTTGCTACTAAAATAACAAATATAACCGCAGCTGCTGTTAGAACTGCAGTTTTATCAGCTGATCAGCTCTTTGAGTATAAAAGTGTTTTGTACCAATAAAAAAATTGTAACGTTAGTGTATAGAAAATTTTGCATAAAAATAATGCTCAAGATGATTTTGAGTATCTTAATAACAATTTCTCATTTATTATCACCAGTATTTGAGATCATTTAGTAAAATAATGAATGTTTGTGATTTATTTGTCACAAAATGGCATCTTTATCGACAGGCAAAAATTCACATAGTAGTAGTCATTCTTCTCAAATCATTGTTGGTTAAAAGGTACATCGAGAAGCTTGATTATTTCGGTAAGATGGTTCACAACATTTATATATTTTTTTGAACATTTTCTTTGAAATTCTTATAATTCGCTTTTTACTTGGCGAGAAAAAAGTCCTGATAATATGTCAAAATCATCTTTTTTGATCATTTTAATGAGATTCTATTTAATGTATAAAAAATTTGTAGAAATTTTTTTTCCTTGATGCAGAATTTTTAAAAATTGAATCTCTTTCATCCTTTAATAGGTATTACTTATTTATTTAAAAGTTTAAAACGTGTTTTTGACATTTAATTCAAGTAGAAACATTTTTTCAATCCAATGATATTTTTCTAAGACCTACAAAGAATTGGAAAACACAAGTTATTTATCTAATCCAGAACGGAACGTTTGAACAATTTATAATAAAAGCCGGAATTCTTTTTCACTTTGCTTTTTATTCAAAACTAGCAAGTTTAACTTAGGTTGGTTTATAATTACATTTTTAAAATCTCTTTTTACTATGAAATACTTCATATTTTTAATATGAAATATTTTTGGGTATTTTAATCCAAATCGGGAATAATTTCAAGAATTCAATTAAATCAGGTGTAATTCGGGGATACTTCATTAAAAACCGGAACAAATTCAGAACATTGATCTCTAAATTTTATGCAACTTTGAAAATCCAAATTCGAGACGAATCTGTGACAAACCGTTGAAATATGAGGCTGTCCCGATTAATCTATTACTTTAGTTTAATTTATCCATTACTTTAGTTTAATTTATCCATTACTTTAGTTTAATGCATTAGTACGAATCCATGCTTTTCTTCCATTTTACAAGGTACAAAAAGTAGTTTATGATAAATGAAAAGAGTAAATTTAGTTTCATTTTCTTTATATACTTTATATAACTTATCTAAATAGGTAGCTATTTTAGAAGTCATTAGGCAGTAAAAAGTATCAAATTTTGGACATTTCAAATAATTGCAGGGAAACTAAAGACGAAATGACGAATTTTCCTTCTTTGTGGTAATTATCAGACCGTTTCAAATTGCCAACTCATTCAAGTCTAATGAAACAATTATCCCAGCTGAATAGTACTGTAACAACTTCGCCGTATTGAGTCATTCTATAAGACCAACATTAAACTTGTTGAGTGTAGATTCCAAATCATTTCGCCTATGCATTGACAAAGCTTAGATAATTTACGATAATTAAGTGCCTATATTTATCTGTCTATAATAATAACGGAAAGGGTATTGCCAGTTTCGAAAATTGTTGAATCTTTCTACCACATCTGTCATCTCTGACAGAGGATCGTTTGTTGTGTATCACCTGCTAAAGACTCAACTTTTCATGCCAATGAAGATGAACAATGGTTATCACAATTAAGAGAAAGTACAAAATAATTATTTGCCATTGTCAATGGATTTAAGAGGAAAAACAAAAGAAATCGGTCATGCATCAGGTTTATTTATTCAATGATCGTTTAATTCTTCCTTTTTGGAAAATGTCAACTCTCGTTTCTGTTACAACTATCGATGCAACTTTCTGAGCACAACGGTTTTTTCCTAAAGTTTCGAGGAAATAAATCTCGTGTTAGTCTTTGTTTGTTGTGATCTATTGATTGATAAGAAACAATTCAATGCCGTTGAGCCGCATGATGTTATGACATCATGAAATATCAGATGCCATCTATGAAATGATGCTTTGGATCGAAAGAAGATATTTAAGTTCCTCAAGCGGAAACATTTGCTTTTTCAATATTATACATAGAGTCTCACTCTAACTGTAAAAAAAAAAAAAAAAAAAAAAAAAAAAGCTGATTTATAAACCGTTAGAGATAACATATATTAGGGTGTCCCAAAAGTTTCTTTTTCGTCGCGCTATGAATGGCCTTATCTGGTTCTTCTTGTGCAAACATGCAGGCTTATCTATTAGCCGTCTATATCGTTTGGTGTAAGGACAACAGGCTTTCAACTGTCACAAAGCGGGACAACACCCCAAAAAAGTTATTTTGTCCATTTGATGGGATCGGAAAGGGCTTAATTTTCCACGAGCTCCTTCCTAAAGGTGAAACAGTAAATTCTACGAAATACTGTCATCAACTGGATCCATTGAAAGCTTCCATAACAGAAAACGGCCAGAATGAATGAACCGACTAGGCGTTGTTTTTTATCATGACAACGGGGGATCACATACTGCATTAGTCTTAAGAAAAAAGCTCTTCAGTTTTATTGGGATATTTTACCGCATCCTGCATACTCACCAAATCTCGCTCCATCTGATAATTATTTCTTTCTGCCCTTAAAAAATTCTCTTCGCGATAAGCGCTTTAAATCCATCAGCGAAATAAACGCGCACGTCTAGGATTATTTCTTGTTCCAAACACAACAGTTTTGGAAAGAAGACATAATGAGGCTTCCTGGGGGTGGAAGAAGGTAATAGAGAAAAGGGTTCTACATAACGAAGGTAACAGAGCAAAAGGGTTCTACATAACAAAGTAAATAATAACTTAAACAGTAAATATTGTGATTCATTTCATATTAGAAATAGGAAAGAAACTTATGGACACCCTAATACATTCAGTTAAAAAAAAACTCTCCAAATGGCATAAGAAAATATATTTTATATCGCACGACTTCATAAATATACTGATGAAAATGTAGCACCATGTTTAAATTTTTATATAGTCCTATTAATAGCATTCGATAAAATAATCTTTGCACATTAATGTTTTAAAGAATATAAACTTCAACACTTCTGCGGGTAAAACTGGCCGATTTATGAAGATTCGAATACGATTACTCTAAACCATTTCTCTGACCACGTGGAGAAAGAGTAGCCGATCAACGCATGACCCTTTTTCAAGATGTCCATTTACTGGCCTATGAATCAACAAAAGTTTCGAATTCATCTGGGACTGTGCTAGGTTTTAACTTCCATTCTGTAAATGAACATATTTAAATTCATCCGCTACGTACTTATAAGTGAATTCAAAGTAATTGGATTTCCTGATCTTTAGTCCGGATTTAGTTTAGATATATTTTATTACACATCACGTTTCGAAGCAACACGAGGATTATTTTGGGACGGAAGTCTTAAATTTGAACCATGGGAAGATGGCGCTTTAATCCGAAGCGTTTTTTATGGAAAACGATTTAGTTTAGATATATTTTATTACACATCACGTTTCGAAGCAACACGAGGACTATTTTGGGACGGACGTTTTAATTTTGAACCATGGGAAGATGGCGCTTTAATCCGAAGCGTTTTTTACGGAAAACGTAGGAAAATTTCCAAACTGAATATATATATATATATATATATATATATATATAAGTAAATGAAATGAAGTTAAAAAATTCAGAATCAATAAATAATTAACTACATACTTAAGAAATTTTTTAAAACCAGAAAATGTTTTAAACAAATATTTTGTTGTTATTATTATTATTATTATTATTATGCTTTTTTTGCTGGCAAATTAATTCACATTCGCCTTACAGGGATGACCATAACCTTTATATAACAAAATGGGAAGGAATTCTCCAAAAGGCAACGCTTAGAAATTAAAAATCCCGGTTAATATTTCTTTAATATAAATTGTATTTTGATAAAAAGGAAGAGGGGCAAAACGAAACACTTAATTACGAATTTGGTAATCTTTCAATCCGGGAGTGGAGGATTTCCTACAAAGCAACTACCCAGATCGCTGGATTAAAGAATAGTACACAGGCAAATCAATTAAAAAAATTATTAGCCTAATTGTCTAATAAATGCATTTGTAAGAAAATACAAATTTTTTGAGATCTAAAATATTAAGACTATAGTGTACGTACACATTGAGATATTGAAATAATTAATTAATATATAAGTAATTACTTTTTCGTTGCGACCGGAGTTTAACCCCCTGCTTGGCGCTATTTTCAAAAATCGCCAACTCGCCAACAACGGTCGTGCGCCGTGTTTTGCGACATGTTCAAAAGCGAGGGAGCAGATATCCAATCATAATAAAGGTGAAAGATAATATGTTTGCCAATTTAGAGAAAACGGAGGTTGCCAGCTTTGGCGCATTATCGCATCTTGGCGAAGAAGGGGATTAAACTCCGTTTCAACCACTTTTTCATAATATATTGAAACATTAATTATTCATTAAGTGTTTATTTTATGCTCCACTTAACATATCCAGTAAATTAATAATTTCAATGTTATATTTGTTAAAAATTTATTATTTTTTATAAGGTTACATAATAATTAAATGCTTAAATATGTATGTAAGTAAGGAAATCCTTGACTATTAATAATGGTTAATTTTTCTTTTATTTTAGTACTTCAGCAACTTTTTCCTTCGTAATAATATTAAAATACTAAATAAATAAAAAACGCATGCGTTTTTACAAAAAATTTTAATAAAAAATTAATTTAAATAAATCATCAGCATATTAATTTAATTAAAAATATGGTGATGTAGGAACAATTGACCGGTTGTTAAAAGAGGGAGGCGTTAAACGTGCTTTGTCTAGAATCGCAAAATGCTTTAATTCGTTATTGTAGTTATAGATGAGAATCGAAGATTAGATTTGACCTGACGAAAATGTCTGGTTACTTTGCATATATAGGAAAAATTAGGAATTTGAAATAAAAATGTTTTAGATAAATTTTTAAAAATTAAAAAAAAAGGACGAACAAAATTAAACAGGAGGTGTTTAAGCACATACTGTGCAAAAATTATTGGCTGAATTACTATCGAATTTCGTACACATACTCTCATGAATATGCGGTTTCGATTTCTGAAAGAAAAAAAAATAGCTCAAAGTTTGGCCGATAGGGGGAAAATGGCACTGCTGTACAAATAAAAAGCTTATTTTGGAAAAAATGCCTTCAACAATTTTCTTTTTATGAGAAAATGAGAAGTTCTTAAACTGCACGTGAATCCCTACTGTCATGTGCATTGGTTATTGCTTGTTGAATAACCACAATCACAATTTCTCTCTGCATTCCATATGAATTCCTGCTCTGTCCAGGTGTCACTATAAAAGTCTCTATCTGTTCAAATCGCATAATCGTTATCAGAAATTCTGTAATAGTAAAAGGGCGAAAAATTTTGCTTGTAGAAATGTCTTAACAGTAGCAGAAGTACTGTTATTTCTCTGGTAAACAATTTGACTAGAAGCGCTCGATAGTAAAGTTAGAGTCATCATCATTATAGTCCTACAAAGTTTAATGAAAAAGAAATGTTTTATGCATATATAGACAAAAGAATTTCAAAGACTTCCAATTTTATAAAAATTGTTAACATTTTGCTCCTGTCGGTCACAATATGAAAATTTTTTTTCCGTCTATAATTGACAAGAATTTGTCCAAAATTGTCCAGGTTGTAATTTTTGAACAGGATATGCCTAAAACGACCTGTGCAATTCGATACAATCCGTTTGGGATAATTGCAATAACAATTACAATTTGGAACAATATTTGGCACAAAACAGGACCTTTTTTGAATTTGGGATAAGTAATTTAAATTCGAGGGTGATGTGATTGCAAATATGATTGCATCATTTGTTAAGAGAAACAAACTAAAGAATTTTTCTTAAGAATGTTCTTCCTAAACTCATATTATATAGAATATGGGCAGTCTATTTTAGTGCATAAAAGGAGGTCAATGTTGTAATTCTATTGAATATCATAAATTTCCGTTCTAAAGAATCTCGCACTGTTTTTTTTTTTTTTTTGAGCCAATGTAACTTCAAATGTTAGTTTTGAGTTACAAATATTAAATCAAGATTAGTCGGGACAGTTTGGTTTTCCCACTTTTTGTCCCATATCGAAAACATTTAGAATCCCTATCCCTATATCTAGAGATCCCTTGATTTTAGAACACCGGATTAAATCTCATAGTTTTAGAGTTGACTAAGCAACAGCAGACAATTCAGTTTAAGTTTAATTGAGTTAATTTTGAATATTCACTGTTTATCCCTACTGCATCCACGTGATTGGTTTCTCGCATACTTTACCCCCCACCACTTGAAAATAGGGGACATTGGAAGAAGATTGCGACATCCACGAGTGTTAAGAATTTTATTTTCAAATTCTTGCACATGAGCGTTTTATGTTTCGTACTGCTGTGGAGAAAAGCGAATATACATTTTGTACGGCTTTTTTTCGTTAGTTTAAAACAACATCTGACTCAGAACCTCAATTTTAGAAATACAATCACATACTAAATTTCATTTATCTAAGTAGTTTCATTTTTGATTTTCGCGTTTACTCGCATACGATCGCGCAGACCGACAGATGGTCAACCCGTTGGCAGATTTGGCTCTAAATTTGTTACAGATATACATTTTAGATATTGTATATTACATTTTATCCATCTAGGGTTTTGTATTTTGTAGTTAACGTATTTACTGGCATTTGGACAGACAAAAACAAATCCTGAGAAGGGATTTCCTTCAAAATTTGATAGAAATTTATATTTTGGTGTGGAGGCCACACAATAAATTTTATCCAATTAGCTGAAGTCTTTTATTGAATTGTCGTATTTACAAATATAGAGATATGATTCCAAAAATGTGTTTTTCGGATTCAAGTAAGTCTGAAGAGTGAGGATTAGTAAAAACCTCGAGGTGGAATTTTTTTAAGATTACACATTTTTTTCTCATTGCAAAGTAATCTCTCTTACAAAAGTAAAAATGGTTCCGAAAGTATCTTTAATTTTACTTATTAACAAAAAGCTCAAATTTAGAATTAGTCACAATTCAGTTTTTAAAAGCTATATAAAAGGTTAATTATAATTATCCATTATCAGTTACGTGTGAACTTACCAGACTTTCAAGAATTGATTTCCATTTGTTGCCTTGATTTTCCATTGTTGTTCAAATTGAAAGTGTCTCGAAAAAGGATTAAACAGCCCATTTTTTTTACTCTTCATTGAATAATTTAAATTGAAAGAAAGAGATTAATTGGATTTAATTTTTCTAAAAGTCAGCTTCTGAGTTCACTTTTTTACTCATTAAAATTTATTCAGTTTTTATTTCTCATTAGTTATCAGCCATTTGTTAATTAGGATGGAATTTTATCTTTTTGAAAATAACGAAATACAGGGTGTGTTATAAATGCGTGCGAACTTCAAAAAAAAAAAAAAAAATACAATAAAAGAAGTGAGGCTCGGAAAACGATTAGAGGAACATTGGATTTGTTTTCCATACATAAAAAAAAGATTCCAAAAATAGCCGAAAGTGGGAGATCACACTTCATAATGGGTTTTTTATGCATATCAGGATATCAATAAAACATTGATATATCGTAGCGTAAATGGATTTACAGTCACACCGACTGACAGAGAGACATAATTTCAAAAATGGTTTTTTCAACTTCAGGGATGAAATCTAAAGCATGAAGATTCATTCAAATCTCCAGGCCTAATTTTTTGATAATTATAATGCTTTCTCTTTGCATGCTTCGCGAAAGAGAAAGTAAAAAGTATTTGTTGTATGACGCTGATAAAAACTGGGATAAAATTTATAACGTTACTGTGTGGTTGAAATTCAAAATGCAACTTAAATTTTAAGAGAAAGATTAAACACGCCGTCATGCACGCAGGAATATAATTTACAACAAAAACTACTTTGTTTTATGAGTGTCAAATGTTAGTTCTAGACTTTTCTATTTACTTATGTGGGTCAAAGATGAGAGCACGTGCTGGTAAATAAAAAAGAAGAAAAATGAAAAACGATATTCTGATTTGTTATCTTTCTTATTCATATTTCATAAGAAAAAAAATCGTCTGAACGTGTAGCAATGTTTGACAGCTGTTCGCGAAAAGTGCTAAATTAATTGCAAAAGTGTTAAAAAATTAGTTGCGAGCTTACAAACAAATAACTTTAATAAATGTAAGCAATAACAATAAATACTTGCAATTATTAAAGTTATTTTAAATGAATCCGTAATCTGAAAGGCTTTTATTTGTGTAAAATTTGAGGCAACATACATTATGAAAATGAGATAATATTTTAATTTCTTATTGCTATCTAAATTAATTTTTCTAGATAAATCTTGTCGTTTCAAATCTCCCCAAGTCAGCGGATCTATTTTCGAAATTCTTTCTTTCCCTTTCGCTATGTATTTGGGCGTATCAAAATACATAAAGCTGGAGAGATTAAATTTACTGTGGTCTTCGCAGATGTAAAAAGGATGACTATCTCATGATTCATATGTACTTGAGCATGATAACACAAAAATTCCTAAGAGCTACAGTAATAAAATTTAAAATGAGCATCAAAATTGTTAAAGGGAATCAGATTTTAGAAGAATTCTGGTACATATTAGCTACATTAATCTGAAAAAAAAATTGAAAAAAGAGCATAACACGAAAGCATAAAGAGTTAAGTTAATAAAATTCAGTATGTGATCTTTATACCAAAACTCTATATTTGGATGAAATTTTGGAATAAATCGTTAAACCGAAAAACTGTCTTAAATGAGCAAGTCAAGGGCTTATTACTCTAGAGTTTTTCAAATACGTGCAATATATAGATCTAAACATAAAACATATTCTTTATTTATTAGTATTATATGAAACAATCTTTAATGATTACGTATTAAAGAATACTTTTTATACTGTTCTTCCCTGTGATTTATATCATTCTGTAAACAAGAAGTACCAGAATCGGTTGTAGTGGTCTTTCCAAAACTTTCTCGGATAATCTCTAATAAAGGTGAGTGTGTTTTATACGCATTTTTTCCCAACTGATTCAAACCAAAATTTGACGTAGAACTATCATGTCACAAAATCATATACCAAATTTGATATATTTAAGTTATAGCATTTCTGTGTTATCGCTTATATGCTTCTGAAAGTGCAGACATGCAGACATTCAACTCCTTCTTAGATTTCGCTCAAAATTTGATAGCTATCTACCATATAGATGTTAAATCTGTGCACCGAATTTTATCTATCTAGCTCTTTTCGTTTCATAGTTATAGTTTTAACATATTCGAAAGGTCGGACAGACAGACTTCCTCTAAATGGATTTTGCACAAAATTTGATAACCATATACCAAATTTTATCCGTCTAGCTCAAAGCGTTTTTAACTTATCTTTTCACAGACGGAGAAACAGATATTTGTCAGAAATGTGTTTTTCGAATACAGAGAGATCTAAAACGTGGAGATTCATTAACATCTCAAGTTCGAATATTTTGACGATTACGATACATTCTCTATACTTCATATACGAGAAAGTAAAAACGAAGCTTTTACATATTTTTCCATTATGTAGTTTCTGAAATTTTTTTGTATGATTTAAATAGTAAGAAAATAATTTGCTTGATATCTATGAGATAATTCTTTTACATGCTACTTAATTAAAAAAAAATGAAATACTTCTACATTAATATCGAAGATAAAAAAAAAGTACTTATGTTTTGACACCTGAGATGGAAAACTTTCGTTTTTTCGAAACCTCATTAAAGCTGATAAATTACCAAAGGGTAGATTCTCCAGTTCGAATTGAATAAAAACTGTGAATGCATTTCCCATATTCTGTTTCTAAGTTTGATACTTCCTTACGATCCGCTCAATTTTAAACGTAAGATTTTCAGAATAGTTATGACTTGAATTTATTTAAAATACCATCTAAGATTTAAATATAATCTTCCGTCGATTTAAAGCAATATGCCAAGAATTAAATTTAAAAAAAACTGTTGGACTTTTACCAAAATTGTAATTTTTGTTAGAAACGTCTCTGCATTGCACATTGTAAAATTTTAATAGATGTATTCTAAACTTCATGAATATGAAGTCTGAATACCTTTGGGGTTTGGTACTATTTGCATTGTGTATTGTGTAATTTTTAAATTTTAGAAATACATAGACGAAACTAACAAAAGACTCTGAACATGCAAAATGCCATTCTAGGATTCTGAAGGAATATTTACTTTTGCAAAATATAAAACTCAAGGTTACAGTTTTATCGCCTTACCAGAATGGAAATATGAATATTTCTCAGACGATATTATTTTTCATGTGGTTGGTAATAACGATACAAATGCTTTCATTTTCATTGCTATTCCAAAAATATAAATTATTTGAAAAATATTCTTGCCAAATCACAATTGAGGTATTAAAACTGACACCCGCATGACCCTGAAATCTAAAAGAGATTGCCATTCTTCAGCCAGCACCGTTTTTTTAAATTTGAATAAACAAATTTGTTGTCTTTGTTCTCCCCCAATTAAAAAAAGGACAGCAATTTGAAGAATTATCTAACCTTAAACGTTCCTGTCTTTATTTTCAAGAACGCAGTATATTCAGTAGCAAATAAAATGTATTTATTCACGCTTTTGAAGGTTGCACTTTTTTTGGTGAGATTGACCTTGAGAGTTGGAAGGGAATCTAGGTAAACAAACCATTAAATATCCCCGTTAGAATAAACAAGAAGATTTTTTAAAGAAAAACTTACTCTTCACTTGGCGAAAAGATTGATAGGACACAACTTCATGAGTAGTTGAAGTAGGCATATATTAAACACCCAAGTACCTTGATAAAAACGCATTTAAAAGCAATTAAAATCTCAATTGCGAAATGAAGTGTCATCAAGTGGTAACTTCTTAACCTTTGGCAAATCAAATTCTGTTATCACGATCGCTGATCTTTTTATAAGATCACAGCTTAGTTATCGTATTGAAATCGATAGTAATTTACATTTTACGAATTTAAATACTCTAACATTGTTTTTATTTCAAATTTGCTTGCAACAGCTGTTTCAAACTTGGTTTCCTTTACTTGTTATTGCAGCTGTTGTTACTATTTTCAAAGGTCGGTTAAAATGAATCGTATTCTATTCCTACGCATTTGACACCTGAGATTGAATTTATAAATATATTTTCTTTCAGAATTACACAAAAATATTCAAGCTTAAAAGTTATAGGGAAATCTCGTTAAAAGGAAAGAAGTTTAAAGTCTGTACTTTTGAGAATGAATTAAGTGTCAGTTCTCAAAAGCGAAACAAATGATAATTTTATTTAGCATATTGTTAAAATCGTGATATTTTTATGGATTAGTGTTTTAATAATCTTTTCTGAGATCTAAACAGGGAATATAATCGCAGTGAAGGATCTATTGGATGATTTTTCAGATGACTTTCAGATTTAATCCATTAACCTTCGTAATAATGACAGATGTTAATAATAACAACAAATTAGTATTTTCACTACACAAAATCTTTCCAAATAAAATGATCTCAATGAGAACATTTATAGTTTTTTTTCCAGTCATTTTATACATTTTTAGTACATTTGGTGTAAAAAGAAGCGAATTCCCTTGTCTCTGAACAATTTAGCTTATGATATATTTTGCCATTTTATGTATGTATAAAAAAATGTGTAACCATTTATGAGTAAAACAATAAATACCATATCTAAATCCCATAAAAATTCCTGAAATTAATTTTAGATTACTTAAATACATTTTCAGATTTTACTTCATTTTTGTGTGTATATGAATTCAGGTTGTTTCATGGAAATGGTGACAAAACTTGGTGAATCAACTTTTACTATCATAGCACTTAAATGTTTGTTCATGAAAAAATATCTAAGATCTGCTAAGATTTTGAATAACTTATCCCAGATTGATCCGATTTTTGCTTATTGATAATTTATTCGCAATAATTTTTGATAAGAATGATAAATTAGATTTAATTTTAATAAAATAGCCTCGACACACTCTTTTTCTTTTACATAAAATCAGAAACTATTTTAGCGATCAACCCTTATCGTGGCAAGATTTTTTTTTGAAGAAAAGCAAAAAAAAAAAAAAAAATGTATATAGGTAGCTTCTTTACGCTATAAAAAACATCAAAAAATAAATAAATAAATCGTGATATGAAAATTTTGGAAAAACAAGATGTATACTATTCTATACATTGCTACACATACAGTGATTATCGCATTTTATATTTTTATAAAGTTGTATGTATGGTATACTATACAAAATGAACATAAGGGTTTATAGCATTTAGGTTCAGCAATTTCGCTTGGCAACGAAAATTTATTTTATTGTGAAAACTTTTAATTATTTAGAATTCTATTTAATATAAGAGAAAGGCAGTGTAACTGGGCGTCTTCTATGCATTTTTTTTAAAAAATATGTTTTTAAAAGTCTCATAAGTTAAAAATTTTTGAAGTTAAAAAAAAAGTTTCGGTGGTACTAGGATGTGACTAGGGATTGCAATACCGGACCAAAAGTTCAATACCGGTATTCGGTATTTTTTAAATCTTAATACCGGGATACCGGTTTTAATACCGGTATTAGAAATTTTAGAAAAAGAAAGAAAACACAGGTGTTTCTTTGTTTTATTTGCCAGTTTTGTTATAGAGTGTAAATATCACAAAAAATAATTTGTAACTTATAAATTATAACAGTATATAATCACAAAAAAGTAAAGAAACATCTTATTTATTTAAATCACAAAAAAGTGTAAATATCACTATTCAGTCTGGGATACTATTACAACTTTTTGAAATGTGATCTTAAAAAACATAATGCATCAATTGTACTGTCATTAAGCCTGAAAAGTAATTTTGTGTAAAAATTTCCAGCTGCCGAAAACGCTCTTTCGTTATCTGCGCTAGTTGGTGATACTGGTAACAATAAGCGATATACTATTTCCAAGTATTTACCTCTAAAACCCTCATCTTCAAATAAATCGATTTCTCGTCGGATGGTTTTGGATATAGCTGATTTCTGTATTGTATTTTGGTTCGTTGAAATTTTTTTATTTATCGCTAATTCTAATTTTTGTTTAAGAGACAATTCCTTTTCACTATCGACAGTAATGACATCATATCTTCGATAATTAAACCGAATTCTTCTGAATGTGGATAGGGCTGTGGGTAAAAAATTTTAAGAAAATTTACTCTAAACTTAATCAGATTTGAATAGGTTATTTTCTTTACTTCTTTTTCATTTTCATTTTTAAAATCATTAGAATTATGTAAATACCATAAGACATTTTCTATTTCGGTATGCCTTTCTTCTGTGCGATTTTTCAATGTAATATATAATTCTTCAAATAGTGATGTGTGCTGTTCTTTCAGTGACTGCAACATGAAATTTATTGTTGCATTAGCTGTTAATAAATTAGAATCTCTCCGACACATTGCCTCAATAGTCAGTTTTATTGGAAGTAGAGCTGATGTAATTCTGGATATTAAGTCGAATTCACTATCTGAAAAATTAATTTACAGGTTCAAGTCGATTGCTTTTTGCATTGGACTTCTCAGTTTCAAAAATCGTTCCATCATTAGGAGTAAACTATTCCAACGTCTTTTAGAATCTAATATTAACATATATTCTGTTTTATTTTCAGTCAGTATATATTTTAGTAAAATATCCTTTTTATAGGGGAACGTTTAAATATCTTAACAATTTTTCGAACTTTATAAATTATAGGAAGCAATTCTTGATAGGTTAATATTTCATCCTCATTAGCAATATCTTCTTCAACAATTACATTGTCATTATCTTCATTGTCAATATCACTCTCACTCTTACTCTTTTCAAAGTTGGAATCCGAAATTTCTATATCCACAGTATTTAGATTCTACTGTTCTTTATTTTTTTGGTATAATACATCTATTACTCCTAATTGAATTCCATGTGCATAGCACAACTGCTGATTTGCACCAATCAACTTTCCAACTTTTTTCATAATTGTTGCTCCATCAGTCGTTAAGGATACAATATTTTCTTTCAGGGATAATCCATGTTTCGCTAATTTAGATTTAAGCAATTAATTAAGCCATTCATTAGTTAATTAATTTCACCCGTTAGGGAGTCATAAAAACAAAAACGTATACTATTTTGCTATGTTCGCGATACTTGAGCATATAGTGGAGAAATTTTAAAAATTTTTAGTAAATACCGAAAAACCGGTATTTAAACTTGTGAATACCGGTATTACAAAATTGTACAAATGACTAAAAATACCGGTATTCGGTATCCCGGTATACCGGTATTGCAATCCCTAGATGTGACAGTCAGAGTAAGTGCCTTGGGCGCCAATATCAGGGGATGGAAACATTAAGAAATCAGTCAGTTTTCTTTTACGTTTATTAATTCTTAAAATTTAAAAGGCTTCCAATCGGGAATGGGGGAATGCATTGCACTTTTAGCAACTTGGAAGACAATTCAAATTAGGTTTCCGAAACAAAATTACAAATAGTTTTATGTTAAAGACAAATGATGATCAAAATTAAATTTATTTAACGAAAAGTTTGTTTTTAAAAGCTTTCAGTCTCATCAGCAAAGAGTAAGGCATACTTGACAATCCTTAGATCTTTTTAGAAAAGGCAACTGAACTCACAAAAAGCAAGCAATAAAATTTATAAATTACTAGGCAACGAAAATTTAATTTATTAAGTTTTATTATTTCTTTCATTAATCAAAATTCTACTTTTTAATTGCCATCTGGAAAAACATATTTTTGTGGAAATAAAAAAGTGTTATATTAAAGATCGCGAGCCTTCTCATCTTATTAACATATGCTTAAAATCTGTGATTTGAACACATAATCTTCTGATCTGGGGTCATATCTGCAAAGATGTTTCGTTGAGCCCCTAAGTTTCAAAATTCAGAGTAAAGCATGGAAAGAAAAATTTCTACTTGTTTGGTAAAGTGTTAAGAGAATCAATTCCAGTAATCAATATTTAGAGTTGCTATAGATAAAAGAATGCATATCAATTTTATCATTGTTATTGGTATTTAATGATTTTTTTAAGTAGATCAAGAGATTTGAATACATTTTTGTTACAAGATTAATGAAATTTATATTTTTCTAATAAATTACATTTTTACAATTTTAACCCTTTAAAAAGTGGTTAAATTAATAATACTCCGTAGTGGAATGTCCATTAGGGCTGAAGAACTACACTACTCTCTGAAAAATTTTTTTAAAGTTACATTGTCCTTTTTTTTCGTTTTATCAAATTTACTTATTTTTTCCCATGAGTTCCGTTTCAAAGTAGCCTTAGTATTGCTTCCAAGCGGAATACACATGAAACTCAATCATACTAAATTTTCATTAAATTTGACCCAAATATAGTTTGTAGACTGGAAATGTGCACTTCGAAGTGTTTTTTTTTCAAAAAATTGATTAAAATTTTAATTAATTAAAAACTAAGCGAAATTTCAGTATGGAGGAGTATAATACAAAAATAATATCACGCCAAAATAAATTTTACACTAGTTTTAAATTCCAAAAATTATCTTTTCAAGGATATGAATTTAATTTCAATACGATTTTACCCTACTTTAAAAGTTTTAAATATGAATTAAATACTAGCTGAACATTAGGGCCTCTAACTGAAGAATTTTGATCCTCTCATTTTATTATCAAAATATAATCCGTTATCTCGAGCTGTCAGTTATTTTGGTACAACGCTATTAATTTCCACACGTGTTTCACGTTGAAAATCAATTCGTGACTGTATATTTTTAAATAATAAGAAATAACAGATACTATATCGCCATTCTATAAACGAATCACGTTAACATTATATGATAGGAGTGGATCGTCTAGCTTTGTTATATAAAGATCACGGGGATAAAACTTCAACGTGAACCGATCTTCATATGTCGCTCAAAACGACTTATTTTTATTCACTGTAAATATAGAAAAGGATAATTTTACTTCTGAGCGGTGCAGCAATTAGTATTTTGAGACAGCTGCTAACTTTGGGCTAAGTTGAACTGAATGAGAAAAGCGAGGAATAAAATTACTTAGAAAACTACCCATCGTAGGAAGAACGAGAAATAAAAATAATGCTATGATGGGAAATGATGCGATTATAATAATTAAATGTTAATTCGATGTTTTTATCGGTTTTTGAAGCTAGAATTAGTTTATTTCATAGTAAGTTCGAATTAAAGAATAATGACGAAAGAAACCTTGTCAATGTTTTTGGACTGTTAAAACATCTGCGCTGCTCTTGTAAATGATTTATTTTCGGAGACTGCAATTCTGTTTTAGAAAATGGTTCATTTCAGGAAAGTTTTATAACCAAAAAAATATTTATTTAATACATCATTTAATTGTTGCACAGTATTTAATAATAAATAATAATACATTCACTGATCTCATGAAATGGAATAAAATTTTATAAATTTTATAAAAGATAGAACTATTTTCATAAACGGAAGTTTAGTCCCATTTTTTTTTTTAGATTTCTTTTAAAAAACCACGCCTTCCAATCTTATATCAAAAGACAGTTTTTAAATTATAAAAATAATTTAATCTCAATTTATGAATTATAAAACACAGTTAAAGTTTTCTTTTCATTTTTATTCCTTGCAATTTTTGTGATATCGATCTCCGAATTAATTTCGTAGATTTAATTAAATGAAAAAATGTACCGAATTCTTGAATCTTATTTTCATTAATACTTATGTCAACTTATGCCAACCAATATTTTTCCAATGTAGTTTTAAAGTTTAAACAATTCAAAATCAATAATAAGTTTACATTTTATACTACCTAATCCCTTTTTCTAATTTGATAAAAAAATAAAATTATATTGATTTTTTCTTTTTGAAAATATGTTATTGAAATCGATTTTTCCATTCTCAATTACGCATATTTTGAGTTTTAAAATTAAAACCAAAATATTATCGTTGGAGTTTTAGAGAATAGCGTTGTTAATTTCTGGAAAGATGAGACACCACTATTGGTGTCTTACTCGCCATAGCCGCCATTACACTTTAGTGGCTGTGGCGAGAGACAATTCCTAAAAGAAAGCGATTTGCAGCTTACAACTTAAGCACTTCTCAATTCGAGCTTGTCTGGAAAATGCGGTTTTATAATTTCTATGAAAATGAGTAGATCATTTAAAACATTGCACTAAGTACTGTTCATTTCACTATTCCGAGACTATCACTTTCGACGACGTCATTTTCTGAATTTGATTTCCTCTTCATAAAATACTTTTGGGTTCAATTTTTTTTTTCACTTGCAAGTGAGTGTCGTACCGTTTCTGATTGCACTATTTTATTTCATTCAAAATTGTGTATTGATTGTTTATATGGCTAGTTCAAAAGGCAAAAACGTTTTCAAGAGTTGAATATTTTGTATAACATCACTAAATGTGACTGAGGTTGATTACCGTTGTAAATCTCAAAATGTTCAATAATAAATTTTAAAAATGTCTTGTAACTAAAAAAATTATTTTTATTTTGTAAAAAAGTGAATTACCAAATTTTAAGATCAGAAATATTCCATTCATTCATCATAATTTAATATTTAAGCTCCTTACATTGAATAAAAATAGCTCTAAAGTATTTTGTTGCGAATCAGTAACTTTTTCCGACAATATACGAGTTTTTCGCAGTTTATAAGTCTTCTAAGTCCGTTAATAATCCGAGTTCCTCTTATTAATAAATGTAAATATCTTCTTCTTTCATCTTTCCTCTCGCTCCTATTTTAACTAAATATACACATCCTGACACATGCGCAAAATCGGATAATAGGAGAATAGAATTGAAGAATGAACAGTAGCTTTAATTCTCATTTGCTTCCATTTTTTTGTTTGTTTATTATGAAAAAATTTACATAGGGGTGTCCAGTTGCCCTATCTCAAAAACTGATTGAGAACAACTGAGTATTAAGGCTTGGAAAAATGGGTACAGATGCACACAGCTGCCCCTGAATTTCCAATTAATAAATTTGTTTTCCTGAATCTTCAAACCATTGTTGCTGAACTAATAACATCTATGGAGGAAGCGTAATTATAGGATAGCAGGGCTGGCAGAATATCTGCGGTACATGTTATAGGGCGTTCCGAACCAAAGTGTTGCAATTACAAAGGTACATACATACTGCTACTGCCCTACTCCCCAAGATTGAAAAAGGGAGCCACACCCAATAATTTACAGGGGGACACATGCTGTCTATTTACACTGATAGCCTAAAGACTTTAGAAAAGAAAAAAGAAGAAGAAAATGTGAGAAGAAAAAGAGAGAGAAAATTAAAAAAGAGTTAGAAATATATATGGAAGGCAGAGATCTTTTATATCTAAGTTACTATCTGACAGCATAAATTCTTGATGTTAGAAACAGTCAAAATTAGTGCTTGAAAATCACTTTTCAGCCTCTATTCTATGATATTCTATGATATTGTCGTTATCGAAAAACTCTAAATACAAAAGTTTTTCGTCGTAATGAAGCGCTAATTTGGCTAAATGGATTAATTTTTATTTTTTAATATTAAAAAAGTTCTAGGGAAATGAAAATTTCCGCACCCCGACATTTCCACCCCTTTTTTCTAGATGGGCCATTCACGGAACTCGTCCGAGATTTTTACATTTCTAACAATATATTCTAAGCCAGTTAAAATCGGATTGAATAGGCTATGGTTTAAAGGTTTTCCGAAACATTTCGAATATTTTTGTCACCAGAATCGTTATACTTAAACAAATTTTAATGCATGTTCTTCATTCAATTACATTCGCCACTTTGAAAAATCAATAAAGTTAAAATTCTTATTTCATTAAAAAAATTATTTTCCGGCGATAAAATGAAATAAATTCCAGAATATTGCCAGATGTTTATAGAAGTCATAAAAAATGTTTGATAGAAGTTTAAAGACCATATCTCTTATAGATGTATTTTAAATAAAGCATTCCGAATACCTTTGATCACAGCAATATAATTAATCACTTAGAATGCTCCGATTGCGAATAATTATTTTTTACGTGGTTATTCTTTGGATAATTTGCAGTTTAATAAATAATTTTTCTGGCTTGAAGAATGAATCATACTTTTATAAAGAGATTTGTCTTCTTCATTGATAAAGAACGTTCACCAAACGATAAAAATAAATTTATTGAAATTAAATTAATGAAAATAAAATTTTGTATTTTTCTTTTTTATTGATAATAATGTGTTAAGATTTACTGTTCAGAAGTGCATACATGTTCCATGTGTTCTATTCTGTGTCAAAATTAGAGATTTTGTTTATTAAATTTTTTATGTGTTGTCAGACACACTCCATATTTGTGTCCCGAAAACAAAATTTTTAGGATAGTGCTGAAAACAATCACAATTGTTCAACAGTATTCTTTATCAGAGGATTAAAATTATCTTTAAAAATTTGTTGGAATTGTCAATAATGAATTAAAAGTTAGTTGGATTTTTATGATTAAAACTTTCTGGAAGTGATCAACTTTGGATGATATTCTTAAATACTTAAATTTGTCCCATCTACTAAGCAATCAAATAAACGAAGTATTTATTAAATTCCTTATTTACCTTTATTATAAATGTTCTTAATTCGTATCCTCTGATACATCGATTAAGTTTTCCAAATTGTATTTAGATTTAACGTATTTAGAATAAATGATTGCTGTATTTTATGGTTTAATTTAATATTATCCTAAACATATTCTATGCAGTTACATTCTTGTTATAAACTCAGAATCTTTTATCACTGAACTTAAATTAATATTTTTAATCTGAAATAAGTCACTTTAAATGTCCCGGTATTAAATTTAGCTTGAAAATTCCTTTAAATAATTTATTAATTAATTTAAATTTTTTAAAAAGTTTGATTTACATTCAAAACAACTTGCACTTGATAGCGTTTTCTGAAAATAGAGTCGTAAGGTTAATTTTAAAGTTTTCAAAAAAATAGTATTTACTGGAGTTACAATAAAAAATTACTATATTACCCACTCTTTCACACGAGCTTCGCTATGTTCACGTTCAAATGATATCAGATTTGAAAACTGGTTCATTATAAACGAGTTACAAGCATCTGAAATATTTTAAATCTATCTTACTGCTACTGCTCATCCTCTTCTCAAATCCAATTGCAATAAAATGACAAAAAAATTTTTATTCTTGTCATGAAATTGACATTTATATATAGTTTAAGTCACAAAAGGATACCAAATATGCTAAAAAAATCTCATAAATGTTTCCAAATTTTAGAAAAAAAAAAGAAAAAAAAACCTGCCGGGAACAGAGTACCTGTGACTGCATATTTATAAACTAATTTTTACTTTTAAATAAAACAAATGATAAATTTCAATGAATTTTATATTTCAGTTTAAGGAGTAAAGGCCACTGAAAATTTTAAATTATTACATTAGTATATAAGAAAAATAATAGTGGGAAACATTTAATTGAAAATTAGTTTGTGTTGTAATAAAGTTGGTTCCCATCTGCCCCATCATATTATATCATGTTCCATTCGTGAAGCTCTTTCAATCCTAAACGCCATGTTAAAACAAGCAGATATCCTGGTTTTTGACTATCAGGTCCTATCCAACATTTAGAGCAAATATACCACTTACCACTTTCAAACGTTAGCGCGAGTCAAATAAACAAGATGCAAATTATGTGGTACGCAAAAAAAAAAAAAAAGAAAGAAAGAAAGAAACCACCCTTCATTTTGTTTTTTTAGAAATGTAGAATTATTTCGAAAACACATCATAAAGAAGAGCAAGGGCAAGAACTGAAGACCCTGATACTTGACGTCTCTCCTCTGCTACTATTTTTTCTACGTCGGGGGATGTCTTGTTTGCAGGTACTGCTTTAAAATTGATCCTAAGTGAAATATTTCAGTAATTTTTTGATCTGATAAAAGAATTATTTTTTCGTAAGTATAAATTATTACCCAACAATTACTATTCAAAACGAGAAAATTCCATTTTTTAATTTAGATGGGTTTTTGGCTACTTTTCGAGAGTGGCTATTAAATATCTATAAAATCAGGAGTTCCAATTTCATTTAGTTCCTTCCCCATTCCAATCTAAATTACTTGTAAATGTGAAAATTTTAAATGTAAACATTTCCTCCTTTCATTTTTCCTCTCACCTCTATTTTGTCGAATTAAACCCATCCTAACGCATGCTCTAAAGCGCGGATGGTTTTAGAATCCTTTGGAAACCCATAACGTTTTTATCTCAATCTGTCGAGGTCAGTTATCATCGGCAATCAGAGTGCGTTTTGATGAGCGCTGCTTTCAATTCTTGATTCTAAAGATTCATTAAATTCCTTTGGATATCCTTCCGTTGGTTTCAACTCTGGAAGTTAAAGTAAAGAGAAGTATTCGAATTCATAATATACTGCCGAAATAAAAAAATAATTTCGAATCTTAAAACGGAAATGAAATTTAAAAAAAATCCTTATTATGTTTCAATAAGGAAGTAATCTATCCAAGTAGATGGATAATCGTTCCATCTACTTGGACAGATTACTCTCAATAGAAATCTTTCGCAAGTTGCGTGTTAGCTTCCGTGTTTTTGATGCAGACAACGACGTAAGGAACTAATATAAGATTTATTGTCTACCTAATCATATATTACAGCAATGAGTCAAAAACTTGGTCGTGGCAACAATCACAATCACATGGCAGATGCTATGCGATTCCGTCAAAATAAAGTTTCGCCCTTTTTATTTTTACAGTTGTCTTTTCTACGGTTTCATCGATTTGAATTCCATTCCGTAGAAAGGAAAACCGCTTTCCATCTTGCCATTGATCTCGAAAGAATTTTCCTTTCTCCTTTTGTGTTTAAAATTCGTCTGCTCTGAAAAAACGTAAGATTTTTTTTTTTTATTTTCGCTTGTATAAAGAAAGAATATTACAATCGTTTAAATTTCCTCTTCAAATTTTAATGAGTCTCTAGATTTTATATTCTCTAGAGTACTAAAAAAGTTATAGAATTCACATAAATTGTGCTCCATAGATTTCATTTAGAAATCCGCTGCGCAATTCGCAGGAAATAAAAAAACATTAAGCATCAGCACAGCAACATGCATATAGGCGGCATATGCATGTCTATTTATCATGTGACCGTGGCATCATGTGATTTGACTCTCTTTCACATCCAATAAAATAAATCTCACCTTTAACAGATTTAAGGAAATGTTAACTTTTTTTAAGCTTTTTAACAGACCAGAGGAATAGTGGAGTAAATCGTAGAAAGAGTGAATTGCAGAAAACCACTGAACAATGTTGCTTCTTTTTTCTGCACTTTTCAAAAGATCAGAGAAATTATAAGATAAATTAGGGAAAGCGCGAATCACAGGAAATTACTTTGTGTTATTCTTTTTCATACTTTCTCAAGGAATCAGAGGAATAGTATTGTAAATCAGAGAAAGTGTGAATCACAGAATACTATTTACTTAGGTAAAAAATTCACTGAAAATTTTAAGAAAAATGTTGGCAACGATGAAGAAACATTAAAAACTGGAACGCAATACTGTAACGGGATAATACTGTATTGCTCTTTATTTGTGTAATAGTATGATATTAAAACGTTGTCATTTAATGTTAAGATATTTCGTAAGTTACGATCATGCGAAATATCTTAAACTTTAAACGGCGTCGAAAAAGTTGAACTGATAAAAATATTAGACGTTGAATAAGATAGACCTCATGCTTATACTGTCAAATAAAATAACGCAATACAAATTTTAAAAAAAACGAATACGCGTAATTTTTTCGCTGGCATTGACTATCATGCTTTCCTGTCGATAACAGTTGATAAGATAAAAAAAAACTTAATTGTGCAAAGGATTAATAAAAAGAAGTCTCACCTTGAAAATATTATTAGAAAGATGTACGATTTTTTTTTAAAAACACGTCGATTGTAACTATGACGTTATTTCAGCGGCTGCAGGGCATCTATGACCTTGTTTGTTGTAGGCGCTGTCAATTATGAGGCAGAAAGTTTCATGTTTAGAAACTGTTTTAAATCGAAAAACGAGAGGAAATAAACTAATCAATTTTAGAAAATTATCCACCATAATTATTGACTCTGCAAAGTCAAAATTTTGATGTATTTCGTAAGTTTCATTTCACACACAGTTTGAAACTCCAAGGCAAGTTCGGTTCTTATTAAATATTCATTTGTAGTTTTACCAAACAGTTATCATAAAAAATTGTACACACCAAAATCTGGCTAAAATATTTATACTTTTTCAGGTATGCGCACTGCATAATCAAGCTTAAAATATTCGAAAGTTCGAATTAGGTTGAAACGAAAGGCAAAGTTTCGAAGTTGAGCCATATTTGGTTCAATCAGGTGTAGGATAGGCCTGATGGCAAAATCTCGATGTTGCAGTTGAAGGGCTGTCGGTTGAAATTTTGGACTTTTTAATTCAACGCCCAATTATGAAGCTGCACGCATAATGAAGTTTCAAAATTATAGGTATGCTGGTTTCAAACTTATGATTCTTCAGTTCCGAAGCCTACACACCAAACAACTGCGGTCTGATTTAAGTCTAGAATCCAAAAGTTATTTCTCAGGATGGCGTATTTTAATTTATTTAAATGGAAGGGTTCAAACAACAATTAAGAAGCTGTGACGTACTATTTTAAAGAAGAGGATGTCTGCTTATCTTTGACATTTGACTTAGGTTCAAGATTGTAAGATTTAAAACAAGTAACCCTAGTTTAGTTTCAAAAGTGGGCGTTAATAAAACGTCACCGTTATTCGAAATGTCGTATGCCAAAAATTATAAACAGGAAAACTTACATATTTTGGTGCAACAGCTAGCGATATACGACACTTCGTATCAACATCGCCACATACAACTATTTTGAGAGGAGATGCAGTTAACCCTTATAATTATTTTGGATCATTAAAATAAACCAACAGATTTGATTTACGGCATTTTGATATTATAATGACAATAAGAAATTCAACCGCTCTGCAATATAATGTGGTTATACAGGACTAAAATGTTCACTATAATGAGAAATGTGTTGACGATGTTTTTTCTTTTTCTTTTAAACATATTCTTTTGTTGTCGTAAAGGATCAAATAAAAACAGTCGTAATTTTTTCTCTTGCTTCAGGTTCCTTTATCTCTAGGAACAATTTGAATAAATTGTAACTTTCACCTTTCATACAATAGATTTAATGTTTTTATGCATGAATAATGACCGGCATCTGAAAGCAAAACATGACGTAAATCTGCCACATTCTTAACGTAACAATTTTCACCTGCCCGTGCGTCTGTATTTATTTACATTACTTGTATACAAAGGGAGTTAGGATTGTAGAGGAGATAGATTTTCTACAACTTTGTATTTTTATGTGGAACTTCTTAAATTTTTCTATAACTTATTTTTCCATGTTGTGCAAGAAAGACTAAGCGCCATTACGCAAATACAGCTGAAATCACAAAATTACTAGCGAGAACTTTCAACAGTCCACTGTAACTTATTTCTGTTACTGCGAAATCGTTTGGTTTTCAAAAATGCCAGATAATGCAGAAAGTCGATAGATTCGAAGTCTTTTTCGATCGGAGGCTTACCTTTTCATGACAAATGAATTAAAAAGCTGAACAAAGATAACAGTTACGACAAGACAGAAAAGACTATTCACCTAAGCTCTATATATACTTCAAAAGCAGCAAGAAGTTTTAAATTATGCTTATGATTATCCGGGTTTATACAATAATGAAATCATAACTGTATTATGCTGTTATGGTTTCCACATGAGAGTGATTTTATTTTATACATAATAAAAAAAACCGGAGAAAATTCTTCCGAAACTTCTTTTTGAAAATCAAATAAAATTATTTGAATTTATTAATACAAATCCTGTTTTTACTTCAAAGAAAAAAACAGAGCTATTTTATTCAAAATCAGGGCAAATCCTGGAAACCTTTCTGTCAGGTAGTAAAATCGAAAAACAGAACAGAATCCAAGGCGTCTGGTCACTTTATGCTTACGCTAAAAATTGGAAAGGTCTTGCATTTTACCTTTTCAATATAACCTCTAATAGCTAATTTTTTTGGAGAATTCAATAAAATTACTCTTGAGTAATTAGAATTATTTACTTGAGTAATTAGAATTAGAATTATGCGAAAAATGAAAGCCATCCTGGAACTTTTAATTTGAATTCGGAACAAATCCAGGACTCTTTGTCAGTCCAGGATGGTCATTCAATATTAGAAATGTCTTGTAATTTTGTTACGATTTAAATCAAAACTTATTTCAATTTAAAATAAAGCTTAGAATGCAATAAATTTCTTTAATAGGCGATACTTGAATAAAAATATTCACCTGCATATTTTAAATTCGGAGTTTCTTTGTTGTCATCATACAGAATATATACGCCATCTAATTAAAAAATTAAGTAAAACATTGTTAGTTTTTTTAATCTGAAAATAGGGTTTTAATCAGAAAACTTCAGATCTACTATATCATTAAACGCTGAGAAACCTTCTGAAATTAATAAATTCAAAACAACCATTGATTTATCCTACACTTTGATCTTCAATTTCCAGACAAGAAGCTTTTCATTCGATTCCACCTACTCTCATTTTTAAAGTTTGGTTTTCCCTCATAGCCGAGCCCATAATTGGGCATCCTATTCGCTGCTGGAGTCTGCTTTCTTTTCTCTTTCGCACTTCTTAACGCACCTCATATGCCATTCAACTTGCTGAGTTTATTCGAAAGGCTTATTTGTTCTGTTACTTAGAGTTGAATATGTTAAATATCATATAGTTAACAGAGATATTATATCGTTTGGAAGTATAAAAATGAGCAGATGTTTTAGGAAGTTCACATCATATGGATCAAAAGAAATCAATGGAAAATTTCTGCAAACAAAGTAGCTGTATATTTGGATTGATGTCTCTAAAAGATGTTTACCGTCACTGAACTCTTAACAAGATTTCCGGTAGTATGGGCATATGCATAAATGACAAAAAAACATTTCCGGATTTTGACGGAAGAACCTAATATGGAACGCATTTGGTCCTTCCGCAAGCTATATCTCTAGGGAAGATTTCGAAATGGAATGGAAAGAGCAGTAATACAGAAGTGAATGATAGATACAATAATGAATGAAATAACTATTCACAGCAATGTCTCTACAACACTTTTTTTCACTCCAAATTTTTTCAATTGTCCTATTTTGGGCTACTAAGCTCTTTCGTAATCCTATATTTACTCACGGGAGAAAAATGGCAAAAATTTATTCAATGTTAAATAAAAGAAAAAATTGATATAATTATTTGCTAGATTTTCTTTTTGTGGTCTCAAACAATACATTTTAAAAACTTTATTCTGAGTACAAATTTTGAAAAATCAAACAAAAGACTATCTTGGGGGAGGGATTTTAGGATCATAAAATGTTACCACATTAGATACAGAATTGGAAATGTTTTGATATAGTGCGTTTTGTAAGTAACAAATGCAAACAAAATGACTGCCCGCTTTCGTTCATGATATTTATTTATTGATTTTTGTGAATACTCTTTCTTTATTTCTGTGGTATTCTCTGTTCCATCTTTTCATTACTTTTGATGTGGAGCGCC
Source organism: Argiope bruennichi (assembly GCF_947563725.1). Lineage (NCBI taxonomy): Eukaryota > Metazoa > Arthropoda > Arachnida > Araneae > Araneidae > Argiope > Argiope bruennichi. Next base: position 57,211,886 of record NC_079162.1, read on the forward strand.
TAGATCAAACTCGAAGTTCTATAGGCTTGCATTTGATTTTTCTTTCTTTGTTCTTCAGAGGCGACATGCACTGTTCGAAAAACTGTGAAAGATGATTCAGACAACGTACAATTGCCTTGGGAATGAACACGATGAGGTTAATCTCTTTAATACACTGGTCAACAGTTTTACACATTTTTAACATTACTTGGTTTATTTTAGATTCATTGGTTCATTTGGTTCTAATGGTTCATTTTAGATTCATTGGTTCTAATGGTTCATTAGTTCATTTAGTTCTAATGGTTCATTAGTTCATTTAGTTCTAATGGTTCATTTTAGGTTCATTGGTTCATTTTGTTCTAATGGTTCATTTTAGATTCATTTTTTATTTCAATAATTTTATGAAAAATGCATACATTTTTATTTGATTATTATAATTTTTGATTGCACAGTATCAACATTTTTACGTACTATAATTGTCAATGTTTATAATATTGTTTCAATGCTGTAATAACTAACTTATGTAATGCAACCGATAGGAACCTGAATAATTATATTTATCAAAGTGTTAATTTTATTATAATATTTTATAATTCATAAAATGTGTATATTTAGAGATTTATTTATTATTTGACAGGCTAATAACATCTTTTTAATGGACCTTCTGTTCCTTTTTTCAGCCCTGTGGTCCTAGGACCTGTCGTTCCGCTTAGAAGAAAATTCGTCATTGCTTAGGATTGGAAAACTCTTAACAACTAAATGTTTATTTCGTTAACTTTTACTTGACAAATCATTGGTAAATGATTGTTTCTATCAGCAAACATTTTTTTACTAATAAATTGAAAATTCGTGATGTTTCATTAAAACCCAAGTGAAAAGCTGAATTCTTATAAATTAATGAAATGGAAGCAAAGACAAATAATAGCAAAATTTTGTTTTTTATTTTATTATGGAAAAACCAGTAATAAAAATCTACAGTCATCCGCCATAAATGCTACTTGTATTCAGCTGAAGTTATGAAACAAACATTGAAGAAGGCGAAAGATATGCGATCGTCACACCGCTTGGAATTTCTCAACAAGCTTTAAAAAACAAAAACAAAAAACACTCTGGAATTAAACACTTAAAGAAGCATATTTTTACTATATACTTGTTAAAGGATAACGTTCATTCACTTATTAAATGTTTAATGTGTATGTATAGCATAGTAAACAAGGACGAAAATTTATTTTTAGTGAGTTAATACCCTCAAGAACATGTTGCATATTAAAGTTTTAAGATTTAAAATTTAACAAAAAAGAAATGTGAACGAACTCAGATATTTCTTAACTTAGAATGAATGGTTTAAGTGAAATGGCGTCGTCTCATACTCTTTTTTTAATTTGACTTGTTTTTGAAGATGAACTTTGTAATAGAATTCTCACTTGCTTCCTCATGTATTGGAACTCTGAAATTCTGTGCATTTCTGTGCTCTAGTTTATAATATTTTCAGAACTTGATTATCAGTTTATCTATGTCTTCAACTAAATTCTGATTTCGTACAGGTGACGCCACCTGGTAGCGAATTTAAGAAAAATTTGATTACTAAATTCCATAATTTTATAATAATAAATTATAAAGTAGACAACAGTTAAGCTAACGAAATTTCCTTTTTTTTTACTGCACTAATAAAAGTATATTCTTAAAAACTGGTTCAATTACATTTATTATTATAAATACTTAGATTATAATAAATTACTCATTGCATCCACGAATTTACTCTTAATTAATGAATGCAGTTCGTCTGTCATTTTCGTCTCACGTTCGACAATGAGATCCACTATCAGAAGCTTCCATTGTAGATTAAGAATAGGATGCTTATTATAGAATAACTAATTTGGAAACGGATCGCAGTATTCTTAATGTGATAAAATGTATAGAAAAAGAAATAAGTAAAATATAGAAACTACTGAATTCTTCAATCTATACGAAAATATTAGCGAATTACAGAGACTTTTTGTCAAATCATTTCTATTTAATTTTTTTCAATTAAATATATCTTAATTAATATCTCAATTCAAAATCGCCAAATTTTTTTTTATTGTTTTGGTCGAAATATTTGGTTGATTATAGGCCGAAAACCAGCCTGAATTTTGACTTGGCCCATGCGAGTTTCTCTTACGTAAATTTCATTTTTAGAATGAACAAATAATAATGACGTAAAATATTTGGCAGTGAAATGAATCTAAACGGTGCGTTGAATAAGTATATCTGTCTTTTATATATAAGATAAGAATTAAAATTACGTCTTGACGCGTATTATTTTATCATTCAGAATATATTTTTCATTATGTAACTGATAACTGCATTTTTACATTGTTTTGGAATCGATAAAAAAAAAGAAAGATATGTTATTTTTACAAATAGTAATTCGTTTCGATTATGCGTTTATTTTATCAGAATAACACTCGCGACAGTTGTATACATAAAAATTTCATAACAATTGATAATATTTCAACCAACATACCCCTCCCCCAAGATATTGAAACGGAAGGTAGAAATTACGTCAAAGTCAATCCTATGATACTTGAGAAAATAAACAGATATGAAAATGTTTACGTGACTATAGCCATCTACTGAATATTTGCACCGCCTTTTCTTTGAAATGCAATTGAGTGTGCATGCTTTTGAAACGGGGGAAAAAATGCTCCTTCGTTTTCATTACAAAATCAATAAGAGGAAGGTCGTTGTCCTTGAAAGAAAAAAATAAAGGGGGAAGTGTTTGATTATCGAAGAAATAACAAAAATTAAATGCAATGAAATAATCATACCATCACGACTGATGGTACAAATTGATTTCAAGTATATATTTGTATTAAGGACGTGCAAATACATGTCTAATTGTTTTGCATTTGTGTCGAACCCGTGGGCAAAAATTAATGCTTCAAACTTGAAACGAGCAAACAAAGGAAAGAGATAAATTTTCTTCAAGAAAGTATGCGTTTTTAAAGATTTTTCAGATATTTATATAAAGCTTTAACAATTATTTAATTTTTTATTATAACAATTATTTACTTTTTACATTTGTGCTAAGAATTTAATTAAAATTAGGGGAAATATAGATAAGTAAGGATCAGCATATTTATAATTGCAGTATTTTTTATAGTTATGCAGTTGAAAACCAAAATATTACCACTCTGATAATAAAGGCATTTTTTTTTCAAAAATAGAAAATAATAAAGAATTCATTTATTTTAGATCAGCTCGTGAAAATTTTAATCCAAGAAATTCACATTTTTTTTAAGTAACATCTAATTATCGATTGGTTTAAAATTGTTATTGATTTCATTTAATTATATTTATTTCCAGTTTCAAAGCAACACGAGGGGTTTGGGGGACGGATCTCGTAATTTTGAACTCTGGTCCGAACTCTAGGACAGTATTTAACTAACACTTCCCTTTTCACACTTCTGCTCTACACCAGAAGAAGGATATTCGGCCCGACGAATTTGACTTGCAGTAGTCCAAATTGCATTTTAGTTTAGTTTTATTAACATCCCGTTTTAAAACAATACTGGGGCTATTTTATAAACGGACATCTTTATTTTGAATCGCGGTCAGATGACGAGGACGACACCTGAGCAGGCGCCCCTCTCTGAGCTTCCGAACCACCCCAGCGTCCTACTTACATAGCTATTACTTAGAGGAACGGAGTTTCGAACAGAGAAATTACCTTTCTACCGCTTGCCCCCAAAGTGACTGGATTGAATAAAGAGTGACTAAATAGTTAAATCCTCCTCTAAGTAAAAGTTGTCACGATGACTTGATATAAGGTCTTGACTTCAGGGTAGGAGTATTCTAAATTTGAAACCAGATTTTAAAGCATATCAGTCGTAGAACATCGGCGATACTGGTGCACATTGAGTTTGATGCTAGAATCAAGTTTAGTTTGATTATATTATCGCATCTATGAAACATAACACACAGGCCATTCTGGGATGAACTTCTTAGTTCTGAACCATGGTCAGATGAGCAGAACAATACCTTAACCGGTTACCCCCTCTTCAAACTTCAATGCCACAGCAGTAGGAAGACACTTGATCCTTGATGTAAGCTTGGAGGTGCAAGAGGTACGTGGGCATTGTTTAGTAAAATCGTGTTTACAGCCTGGATGTTGTAATTGTTGTACTTATTGGCGCAATCAAGCCTGAAATCTTCCACTTCCGTAACGAAGCAGATCAACAATAACAGATTTTTAGCAATATATTTAAATGTAATTTAACAAATATATTTATGTTTCACAGATTTTTTTCTTCCGAGTACGCTCTATTTTATTGTTTTACAGTCCAGTGATTGTTTAGGCGCGATATTGAGTAAATTCAATAACAAGCCTAATCTATTCTTGAAAATTTCAACAAAATCTTTGAAATCTACCGACATCGAATGTTTCCACTTCGAGGAAAGAGAAAACTTAAATGATATGCAAATTGAATAACTCCAACAAAGTTGTCCATTACGCTGTTAAACTGCACGTGTCTGATGGATAGAATCAAGCTTCTACCATAACCACACAATAGTCTGAGATTCCGCATGGAATATAAATTAGTCTTTTGTGTTTAGAATCTCCACTAGTTATAGCAGTAAAACGCAATAACGAATTCGTAACGCGTTTGAAATTGCGTTTCATGAATTGTAGAAAGTGATTGTCCTAAATAGAAATTTATGTAAATTAGTTTTTATGGTAGAAAATTGGATTATATTGTTATTATTTCAAGAGAATGCTCAGCAGTGTTAGCCATTTTGGTCCAATAAGGCGTAGAAAGGATGATCTTTTGTAAAGAAATATCTTCGTTCGGCAATATAGAAGATGTATATCTTAAAGATCTATCAAATGAAATGATCTACAATTCCTTTTAAAACGTCATAAGTCCAATTCACTAATACTGTACTGTACTGTATTTAATTTCGGTGAAGGACCGACTTAGTACCTCCCCAAAAGTGCCAATTTAGTACCTCCATTTCGCACCATAGAGACTAAATGATTACGTATTACTTATGCACTAGGAAGACGACTTGTTGCTTGAGTACAGATTTAATGGAAGATCCGTCGTCGAGACACGGATAATTCACAGCTGAGTATGTTTAAGGTTTTCTACTTTGTACTCTAATTTTCTAACGTTTTCTGATTGGTGAGGTACTTTGAGCAGTGAAATAGCATTCTTAGTTGCTGACATACTATTCCTCCTTCTAAACAGCATTCTTTTCCATCTACTCATCACCCAAAAGTTTTCAATATCCCAATGTACTGCACCAAAATGGAGTATTAATCCAACAAATCAAATTAAATTAGTTTCTGAATGCCCTTGATTATGACATGAAAAGATTGATCTCATATCCCTCATTCTCTAAATCAATCAACAAGACGATTTCTCAAAAGACTACGTGAATCAATAATTCAGCTACAGCCAGCCTATCCTAACCCAGCCATAGTGTAATATTGTGGATGAAGAAAGTGTTTAACTTACTAGTTTTCTAAACGTGATAAGTTATCCTAGACGGGAAACGTAGAGTCATGGTGAATCCATGCCCCATAACTCACTGCAGGCTAAGGGGAAATACTTTAGTCTTATTTATACTATCTATTGATCTTGAGCAAGTTTAGTACAAGCGCAATCTGTGTAGGATCTGCTACCTCTAGTTCAGCAGATAATGTTTCAAATTATATGAGAACTGTAAGATCTTCAATCTTTTAAATTAAGATCTTTTAAATTAAGCCCTTCAAGAGTTGTCAACAGAATATTTTGTTAACAAATTGATTATAAAAATCAAAAGAAATCAAGCAGGAATATCTTGTTTGACAATGAGTGCATGCGTGTTCCCCTTATGTTATAACTTACAAATGAAGGACTAAATATTATCGGAACTTAAATTTGCTTGTTAAAACTTATTTTTATAAGATTTTTATTTTAATACATGGAAATCCTTATGCTTAGCTCTCAAGCTCGTAAAATGCTTCAACCGTTTAAAAATGAGCATATCTTCAGCATCATGAGTCAAGTTGACTTTATGTTTTCATTGAATAATAAGCAACAGTGACTTTTTTTATTCCATGGTTATAAATACTATAAAATTCGGTTCAGAGCCCTAGCCTCCGAATTTACCATAGTATGATATCTGAATCAGAATTTGTTATCTAAAAGTCGTGCTGACTCCCAAGACAATACTTCGCACAGAGAAGGAAAGGATCGACGACACTTAGCGAAAAAACTTATCAAAACAAATAAAATTTCGATAACGTAAATCTTTATGCAGTCACAAGGAAAATCTTTGTGCTACGTACACAAAATCATGTGTTCTGATATCATCTTTAAGAAACGCGTCATAATTTTTAATTCACCAATCTTTCACAGTCTTTTTCAGTGGGCACGTGTCACTGTAAAGTATGCGTAAAAGAAATAAGGAAAAACATGACTAGACATTTATCAAATTTTTCACTTCATTCATCGCCCCAAGTGATAATAATAAAGCATTCAGATGTTGTATATTTGTCTATTTAACACATCTGATAAGACCGGTTCCTCTCTAAAAGACACAGGGGTCATGCCTATACATCTTTGGCTACAAATAGTGCCCGAAAATGAAAATTGAGCATAGCGAATATATCAAACCACCCCATTCACCTATTAATGCTAAAATGTTTTCATCTACGAATTGTTTATAATTAGAGTTCACTCCCCCTCCTCTGCTAATTTTGATAGTATCTACATCAATATTGTTGTTGTTTCTTATGGCACATGCCACGGACAAGCCCGCTGTTCGAAGACAGCTGATTTAAGCCTGAGGGGGAGCGTCTCTTGTTTTTATAGTACCGTCAACTAGGGCCAAGAGTACCACTTAGCTACTCACGCATCACTCATACGCTTGCATAACCCCTTTTTAAAGAAGGGCACATTCACACATCTCACAGATAGAACAACGGAAGAACAACCATGCCCAAACCGGAATTCGAACACCAGGAAGACGCGCTACCCCTATGCCAGAATGCCGGCATCTACATCAACATATTTCTGCTTGTATAGATAGATAGCCACTAAAATTCGCGTTGGTTGAAAACAAAACAAAAAAATGAAAAATGTTATTTATTTAACCAATGAACTGATTGATTCTTGGATCAAATTACTATGTCTAAACTCAAAAACTAAAATTTAGTCATTCCCAGGAGCAAAAATTCCACAAACACCACAAGTATTCTTTGGACTCTTAGTTAAATCGAAACAACGCATTCTCAAAACAGAATGATTCATTGAATGAGATACTAGAAAAAACAAAAAAGTTATGCTGCAAATACTCAGACATGATTCGTGTACCGACGCTCAACCCATTTCCAATCAAACCATCTGCAAAAACTTGGGAGATTCCTATTTCCGCAATATTAGTCCAACATTTGATTCTTAAAGATGATAAAAGTTATACGCATAGTTGAAGTTTTACGACACTCACGTAGGTAAGACGTTTAGATCAGACAAATATTTTCGCCTTCTGTACTAGTCTTTTTTTTTTTAAAAAAAAATCGTGAAACAGAACTCTACAAGCTGTTACATCGGTCTGGGAATGAATTGCTGGTTCAGGTGTCGCTTTCCCATCTGAAGGAGGTTCAACAATATATCTCGTGTGGCTTAGTAACTAGACATTAAACAGCGGGGTGTAGTCTCACCAGTATTTTCCTGCATATTCTATAATAAAAGTGTGAACCTCTCCCACTGTATAAAATTGTTGATCTTAGGCACGGCCGTGAACGTTACGAATGCTCAGATATTTATTTTAATACATGAGAATTGTCTGCTTCGTAGTATAGTAAAGAAAACTGTATTTGTTTATTATCTGCATGGTATAGGTGAACAATAGTTACGAAAGATCGGTCTTTGGCGTGAATTTAGCATTTTTTCTAATTCAGAGTGCCATCTTTGGCGATTAATTGCTGACATGCAGCTAATATACAAGTACCAGATAATCGAATATGTATTTTGGACACCTTTTTTCCAACCGAATTGAAACCAAAATTTTATACAGAGTTACAACTATAGTCACAAGATCATTTACCAAATTTTCATTCGCATATATTGTAAGTTTTTGAATTGCCATATTTAAACGCATACAAAAATACTGACCGACAGCCGGTCAACTCCTCGACGGATTTAGTTCCAAATTTAATGCGGAATTACATTATAGATGCTAACCTGTGAATCAAATTTTATCTATCTGTCCTTTACATTTTGTAATTATCATGCAGACTTCTACTCTGACAGCTGGACCGACAGATTTCTACAGCAGGGATTTAGTTCAAAATTTGATGTAAAGACCACATTTCATCCGTCTAGTAAAAACATTTTGAATTGTGTTTGCAGATAAGCAGACGGAAAGACAGACAGACACAATAATGTGTATTTTTAATTCAAGGAGATTTGAAACATGGTGATTCGACGAATTATCGAGTTCAGAGTTTTTGACGATTACAATATCGCATACAGGAAAATAATTAAAATTATCAGTAATCTCTAAATTTAAAACTTCAGAATCAAAAGGTTTGTTAGCAGCAGCTGTATTTAATGCATAATATATCAGAATTAAGAAAAAAATTGAAGGTTTGAAATCAAAACTATGGAAAATTCCTACTGTTCATTTTAATTTTACTTTCTATTAAATTAAATACCCAAAGAGAAATTATTTTAATCATACAAAAAACAGCGATCTCAAGAATTTGATGAAACCTGGCTTTTTCGACTGCTCTGAGGACGAAAACTACTTTTGTTTAAAATTTGGAATTTTGTCTGTCAGTCTGCCAATATATGAAAAAGATAACTTAAACATGGAATGAGCTAAACGAATGCAATTTGGCATTTGTTCATTACACCAAAATTGTCCATCTGCTTTTAATTCTGGGTGAAATCTGTCAAAAGGAAATCTTTCTGTTCGCTGTTTGTACGTGATTATGATCATTAGAAAACACAACAAGCCAGATGGGTGAAATTTGGAAAATGACGTATAGATTACTACATCAAGTTTTAAACCAAATCCTTCAACTAGTTAACTATTCGTTGGTCATGCGATATTTATAATGCACTTATTGCTATCTCCTTTTTTTAAACGACAACCTCAATAAATATTGAAAAATTTTATCTTTAATTCAGTTACATAACTGTTATTTATTTATTTATTTAATTTTTGATATTTTATATGTCAATGTACATTAATAGTATATTCTGAAACTGTATAGTATTTAATATTTGTTCAAAATTACTATATATCACTAAATAGCCATCAAACATCTTCAAGACGAGACTTTAATCGAACTGAATTAAATCTACACATCGTCATCGTTACTTCAAAATGTCGTAAATCAAATTTTCCAAAAAAATTTTAATAATGCAAAGTACTTGTATAACAACATCTTTTCTCAAATTGTTGTCTGGGATATTGATTGTTTTATGTTATCTCAAAATGCAATATATCGACAGTGGTTCCACTGTTATGTTGAGATTTTGTACTTTTGCTGTCTTATTTATATAACAGCTTTGATAACATTTAATTTTGATATAAAATACGATATATACGTTCCAAGTGAAATTAGGTTTGCAAAAAATTTTCAGTGAGGTGTAACAAACAAAACAGGTTTAAAAATTATTCAGTAACAAAACTACAAATTCACATTTTCAATAAAAAAAGATTTGAAAACTGGCATTAAAATGATTTGATTTCCTGTTTTCTTATTTCAAAATGTTCATATTTCTTTTATATCTTGAATTTTTAAGTAGCATATAACCGAGACAAATCAAATTTAATTTCAGTTACTGCTTTATTATTGTGTCAATAAAAAAATTCCTGTTAGTCATTAAAATTATCACAGATATATTACCAATAAAAATGAATTGAGGCCAATTTTAGCATTAAATGTTTTAATATTGCATCATTTAAACATTTAAAAACTTCCTTTTCTATTTGGAATTTCTATTGAGTTATATCTGAAAAAATCAGTTTTAATTTGAATCGAATTTTTACTGCGTCTACGAGGATAAAATAAATAAATAAATCCTAGGTATTAAAGCGGTCACATCTACAAGTTAAAAACGATAATTCAAAGTTAAATAACCGTCCAAAACAGCTGCTAAAAACGGTAAATAATCACAACCGTAATCTTCCTTTAAGCTAATGCTAAAACTGAAAACTCAATAACCATCAAGTGAGGCGTGTGCGCTTTAAATTAAAGGTGTGGATCTGTTTTACCTCCAGCACATTAAGCTGACCTGAATCGATAGACAAGCGTTCTAATAACCGAAAGATGAACCTTTTCTTCAAGTCCAGTTACACCCAAACCGTGTAACTCTTCTGCTTATCATGCAGCATTGTAATTATTTATTTATGCATGTCTATTCTTTCCCATTCCTAATGATATTAACATAGATTCTCTTTTAGCATGGTTTATAAGGGCCGTAAACTGTAAAACTAACTGATCCACTTTTCTTTAATAGCCATTGTCATTACCTGATGTTTACGAAGAATTTAGTTCAGAAGAGATTGGAAAATAAAATGGCTTTTAATTTCAGTATTATTATTGGTAGCTCAATATGATATCCACAAATAATGTGTCAGAATGTTTTTTCTGAGAGCACATTGAACACCACGTGCGTCATGAGAGAATGACAATAGTGTTTTACTAAAACCCCGTCATTCTTAATGTGTCATGGCGGTAATAAGTTACTTTTCTAGAAAGTGCAACAAATCAAATTCTTTCGCAATGATTTGTTTAATGATAAGTCGGAATCTGTGGAGACATTCCCGCTAGACAGACAAAGAGTATAAAATTGTATTTCATAGCCATAAACATTCTGTCGTCTTTAGACTGACAAAATTACAACTTAATACAAAGATATCATGCGTTATATCAAGATTTCTTAAGCCTTTTCACTCGCCCCTTTCCTATTTTTAAAAGGAAGAAAGAAACATTTGCTGTTCCATTTCAGAAAAAAAAAAATGCCGAGATCTCAAAATTGGATAAAATTTAGAAAAATTGTCGAAAATGAATGCTAACTAACAAATAAATTCATTTAGATCACGGCAATTTAACGGAAGATAAATCGATAAAATTAACCAAATTATAAGAACAAGTGTTCTTTGCTTATCGAGAGAACATGTTTCCAAGCCTTGCTTATAAGGTCTTTACCTAAGTGGGTAGCACTCATATAAGCCGACAGGTAGACTGCTGATATTGACAAAAACAGAGAATGTTTGTATCTGATCCTAAATTATAAAGAATTCTTAGCAGAAGGGTTACATTCTTTATCTGATTTTGAGACTTCACCAAATTTCAGTGAATTATTAATTTAGTCAAGCCAAATCAGACTTCCATCTGGGTTATAATCAATATTGGTGTTATTGTTCAGATTAATATTACAATCTAATTAGTTATTTTAGTTTTTCTGAGAGTTTTAGCATCTTAAATCAGAAGCTTCTGCATTATCAATTACCTCTAAATTTTATAGCACAGAAATATTCTATTAAGCTTAATCAATCGGACAGCATTAATTATTTTTTACATAAAATTTTAAATTCAAACCACTGTAAGTGTCATGGAATATTTTTAAAGCTCGGAAAGCATAGCGTTATAGATCAATCCCTTTTTTTAATGAAAGTGAACAAAAAATAAAAGTGAAGGAATTCGAAAATGTTTGAAGTATGAAAAAGGAGACAGAAAAGGGTAATAAATTACTTCCTTTCTTACTTTTTATCATTTATATAATTTTGATTTTATGCTTATAAATATCTAAACCTAGTTTAAATTATTTCAATTTGCACACAAATTTTGTTACATAGAACTTTCCTGTCGCTGTAATACATTTAATATTTAATTAAGAGTTGTTTCATCTGTAATATAAAAAAGATAAATCGACTGACAGATTTCAAAATATCTGTTAGAAACTCAAACGAATGAGTCACCATAATAAAAAAATGATCTGTCATAGAAAAAACACACACATCAACTTCAGATTCTACTCTTTCATAACAAATATTGCTTTTGGAAAAAGCAGGTGGTATAAAGATACATTTCTCCCACATGTTTATCACCATGTTAGGTTTGTTGAATTATGTAAGTGCTTTGTAACAGCTAAGGGGAAATTTAATATATCAGTATAAACATGTTATTGAGGGAAGAACGTCATTATATTGTTATGTTTACTATAGACAATTTAGTTTACTTAAGACTGTTTATAGTAGATACTATTTCATGTTAGGAAATCTACATGCTGTTTGGAAAACAAGATTGAATGAAGAGGAAAGGGGTATTATTTCTAATGGTAAACAAATGTTTTTGTATGAAATCATTGAATAAAAAGCACAAGAGAATAATAAAAGGCCAAAGTTTTCACTTTTACAAAATGTGATATCAAGACAATATTTTCGTTCACCTTGTAATACTAGGCTTGTAAGCAAAAAGTAACCGGTGTACTTCTTTTAAAGTACATCTATTGTAGATATCGTCTGCAAAATTTTATCAAACATTTTCACGACTTTTATAAGCATCTGGGAACAGTCAAGAATTAATTTCATTTTATCGTCTGAAATTAAATTTGTTTTTAATGAGATACAAATTTTAATTTAGTCGGATTTTCCAAAATGGCAAATAAACTTTAGTGTAGAATATGTATTAAAATTTCTGTGCGCAAAGCAATTCTTGTGACAAAAATATTTGAAATGTTGCGAAAAGCCTTTAACTACTTGCGCTGGGAAAACATACCACGCACGTCGAAATGCTTTTGTCACAAAATCGCCAACGGCGAGTTATACTCGCCGGCAGGCAATTATCACAGAAGTGAAAATGATGTTCACGACCAGTCGACTGAGATTGTTTGCAGGAGCATAGTTTACAGAAGCAGTATTAAGTCTTAAATTAATTAATTTAGAAGACATAAAACGTTTTCCTATTTCTGTAAGATACTGGATACTTTGTGTGGCTTTGCTGCGAGGTACAATGGATTGTTTCAACATGTGCATCTGTTTATCTTTTGCCAGGGCAAGTGTTTAAAGATAAATGTTGCTGAAAAACAAGATTGTTTGAATGGAATAAAACTTGTAAAGAAGGAAGAGAACGATGAATCACGCTCTGGATGAACATCCACTTCATGCAATCATCAACATGTCGATCAGATTAGAGAATTGGCGTTTAGTGATCGTCATTTAACAATTAGAGGCTTTATTGAACAAGTTCCTATATGAAAAATAACTAAAACAATAAAAACTGTGGAGGAATAGCTCATGAACTTTGCATCATAATAATGCGCCATTATCATTCGTAAACTGACATTACTCGTGAATAGTTTGACAAAATAATCAGCAAGTATGTCTTCACAAGCTCTGCCTTCATCTAATATGGCAAGATGTGACTTTTTCTTATTTCCATGGTTGGAATTGTCTCTTCCTGGTCACCATTTTGTGTCCATTAAATCAATGAAAGAAAATCGCTACAAACTCTGAAGAGGTTTCACAAAAACGATTCTAAGGTATGTTTCGACGATTAGAAAAAAGTTAGCAAATGCAATGCAGTCAGCGGATGGATTAAATTTTCATCAATAAAATGATACCTTTTGTTTTAAGTCACCATTCGGGATACTTTTTGAACACAGTAGTATTTCTACTACGCTGACGATAATGTACAAGAATCACACAGTCATAAAGTTATGAATTCTTAAGACTGTTTGTTTTTTATCCCCCCCCCTCCGAAAATTTTTCCTTTTAGTATATAATACAAATGCAAAATTCTGAAATAAATACAAATATCAGAAATAAAAAAAAACTGTCAGATCTTTTAAAAAAAAATTATCCGGAAGCTATGACAGAAACAGGTCAAGTAGCTCATATCAAGCAAACAGTTGTCAATATTGTCAGGAAATTGTTGTTGGATGCTGATAGCAATAATGTCGATAATCGTTTGACTCGGAAAGTAAAGAGCTAACTGTCGATAAACTTATAGAGATGACTGAACGTATCACTGCTACAGAAATCGACACGCCAGATCCAGATCCACTAGAAAATAAGAAGTGGAAAGTCTCCTCTCAATTGAAAATGGGTTAAAATTTTTGGAGACAATAAACACTAATTATGAACTTATTCGAACTACAAGGCACGGAAAAAATATTAAATTTTTATAATATAATTTTACTTGAGAGGGGAAAAAAAGCTTTGGGTCACCAAACGAGCGTGTTAGATTTCATGAAGACGGGCATTGACATCGAAATAACTCCATTTTGCGGGTATTATTTTGCATCTATGTATATACAGGTATGGAAGCTACATTTGTACTTTACCGTGTACGAAGCGTACAAAGAGAAAGTGTTTTCACCAAAAAATTCGAATAGAATATTTTGGCAAATCTCCATTTTTCAGTACTCCCCAAGCCCGAAAAACTTTTTTTGAATTATGTTTGTCTGTTTGTGCACACTATAATGTAAAAATGCTTTGAGTTAATCTGTTGAAATTTGGTATAATGTCTACATCAAATTTGTATATTTTTATCAAATTTTGAACGAAATCCGTCTGTCTCTCCGGCTGTCCGAATATAATTAACACGCTAACTACAAAACGAAGAGAACTATATGGATAAAATTTGGTATACAAATTTAACATCTAAAGTGTAGATATCTATTAAATTCTTAACCAAACTGATAAGAGGATGTCTGTCTATCTGTTTGTACTTTTGAAACCATGTGAACGTGATAATTCAAAAACGCAGGGACCTAAATGTATGAAATTTAGTATTTGATTTTGTGATTACTGTTGCACTTCTTTCTCAGATTTTGGTGCCAATTGTTTGTAATAAAGGAGTCTAAAATACACATTCAGTGTTCGGGTGCTTGTGTACTCATAACCGTATTCAAGCAATTAACCGCCAAAAAATCGCCAAAGATGTACGCTGATAGGTTCTTTCACAACCATTGTTCGCCAATGGCATATGGGTAATTATATACAAGAACTTTTTTTAGTGAGCATACGAGAAAGTTTCGGAGAGGCCACTCTCGCTGGTTGTTACATACATTTGTTCCAAACACATGTTTTTTTAACCCTACTCTGTAATTAATTAAAAATTGTATATATTTTTTATGCAAACTTAGACCTTCAGCATACGCACTTTTCGTCAGTACCACCTTTTGTATACCTTCAGGTATTATTTATGCTTAAAATTACTTGAGATAAAAGCTGTTTTATTTTTGGAAACCTACATATTACTAGTATCTGGAAAGTAAAAACGGTATGAAGTAGAAAGAGTTGCCGGTGGCGTTATATCTAGTGCTTACTAAATTCTTCCTGTATGAAATCACTGGATCAAAACAACATAAAAGAATCATAAAATACTGAAGTTTTCATTCTAACAGAATTCAATATCAAGGCAATATTTTCTTTCACCTTGAAATATTTTTAATACGTTGGCGATGAAGTCATTCATCACTTATTTGTTAAAGCATTGATTTCCTTTTTAGATCGGATGTAAGCGATCACGTTTCTGCTTTTAAAATGTATTTGTTACAAATGAAAGCTTTTATAGCCTCTTTTGGGTATTTGGCTTCATTCCAAAGGCATCTTTGGCATCTAAAATTTTAATGATCCATTATTTTAATCATTCACAAAATCCCATATTTTAATAGTTTTTAGGAGGAAATTCAGGGTTATTTAATACAACCGATTATAAATTCCGATATATTTCTTGTAAACATAGATAAGATGGCAATTCGGTACTGATCGAAGCTTTCTTTTTTTTTTTTTTTTTTTTTTTTTTTTTGGTATGTGTTCATAATAATTGCTCAACGTGATGTCATTTGGTACAACCGGTAACAACTATGAGATGGGCCATTTCACAACCAATTTAAACATTATCTGTTCGTACTTTCAGTTCTTTTACAGTTGCGCACAAAGGATGCATTATATCAGAATCTAAGACATATCCCAATGAAAGGAGGACACAAGATGTAATTTCAGAAGATTTTGATGTCCACATGCACAGCACGCAAATGGATATCGACAGTATATCGATAGCAGGTGAACATGCTTCAGAATGCTTGACGTGACCGCTAGGGATGTTGCCTGTGTGACCAAGTTTAGTTTAGTTATATTAACGTCCCGTTGTAAAGCAACACTAGGGCTATTTTGGAACGTACCTCGTAATTTTGAACCACGATAAGCTGACGAGGACGGCACCTGAGCTGTCACCCCCCTCTCCACGCCACACCAGCGGGAGGACGTTTGGCATGACGGATTTAACGTGCAACAGACCCCCTTACACGACGGGTTTTCGGTGGAATCGGGCTGGAACCTGAAACCCTACGGCTCACAAGGCGAGACCTTACCACCAGGCCACCCGGTATGACCAAGAGAAATCGCAATGGGAAATTTATAACGAACGCAAGCAAAATTTAAGTTTCCCATCTGTATTGTGTTTGAAAGTTTACTTCCTGTCGTTATCTGCAAGGAAGTTATAATCATTTGTAATCGGTGCATTTGTTTTGAATAACTCTGTATTGTAAATTAAAGTTATTTTTAGTTAAGATCTTTGATTGCTGCATTCAGTAGAACATTCAAACAGATGCAATTGTAGGGCGAGATGTTAGCCTTATCATCTGAATGTGTTTCAGAATTAAAAACTTCATCTCCGGTACGCCATCATTAAATATCAAAAGAGAATGTTACTCTTTTTATTTGAACGATACAAATATTGCATTAATAAATTCCTCTTTTACAATAAAATATAGTTACTGTGCTTCAAAGTCATTATGATTTCCCATCTCCTCGAAAATCTAATCTAACTGCTCTCTAATCATCTTGTTGATAGTTTTAATTTTCTGTCTGTTTATGCATGCAAGATTTATTACGAAGGAGGGAAGATGAGAGTAGCTAACCTCTGAAGATTTGCAAAGTTTTCTGTACTACATTGTACTAATAATGTTTTTTTTATGGCACTTGCCTTGGTCAAGCCCGCTGTTACGAAGACAGCGAATTAAGCCGGTGGGGGAGCGTCTCTTCTTTGTTTAGTAGCGCCAACTAGGGCCAAGAGTACGACTTTGCCACTCACGCATCACTCATTCGCTTGCACAACCCCTTTTTACAGGAGGGAACATTCGCACACCTCACAGATAGAACAACGGAAGAACAACCATGCCCAAACCGGGACACGAACCAGGACGCCCAGAACACGGGATAGCGCGCTACCCCTATGCCAGGACGCCGTCACTAACAATTTAAATCTATTATTATAACCATGGAAGACCAAATACATCATATGACGTTAGCAAATCGAGAGGAGATCATTCCTACTGATTATTAGTTAAATTAAGTTTACACTGATCAATAACATTATACCTTCTTTTCTGTCCTTTCTGTGATTGCTCCGGATATGAAAACTCAAGTAAATGAAGAGTAACGAAACATATCATCAGTTTTATTTAATAGTTCATTAGAAAGCGTGATGGAGAAGTAAAGTAAAATAAGAGGCGCATGTGTATTGATGTGCGATAGAGTCGTATCTTAATTATTATGAAATCTGGCATTATGGGAGATTGCATTTTCTCTGATGATTGAACATTTTTTTTTAAATATTAAACTTCTGAGCAATATTTTTCAAGAATAGGAAGTATTATAAATCCTTTTATAGATAGGCATATGTCTTTGGAAGAATTTTTTGTGTTGTTCGAGCAAAAATAAGTATATCTCATGATAAATCAAGTAACTATTCATGAAAACATACTCATGTTGTGCACTTTTGTAACCGATTTATCACTATATCCATATACATACTGGATGTCCGGACTAAAAGTATCCAAATGTTATGGCTCATTATTACGAAATTAAGAACTTTCAAATGTAGTGTTTCTGTGACACAGTTATCTTTGTATGCTAAAAAGCTTTGTTGTTCCACAAATTCCACCATATTATCATGGAGATATTTTTTAATACTTTTGCTGAATTTTGATTGGAAAAGAAAGTCCAATCATCTATCCTCCAAGTTATCTGGATTTGACTTCCTTAGACTTTTTTACTTAAGGATTCACTAAATCTGTTATGTATAAACAAAAAATTTAAATTGTGGATGAGTTAAAGAAGTATATCATTCCATTAATTCCGTCTAATATCTCCTGATTTGTTATGGAACACATGGAGAGAAATGGATTGTCATTTAGACAATCGTCGTGCTTCAAAAAGTATCATTCCATTAATCCAATTCCATTGGTATTAAGATTTTGCAAGATCTTCTATCAGTTTAAATATTTAAAAAAATGTAACTCCGTAATAATAAGCCATAACTTTTGGATACTTGTATTTAGCCGAGACACCCTGTATTTAATAATTAGCAGCCCCCCCCCTCCCAAAAAAAAGGTTCCAAGTTCCAACCACTTCTCTGAATTTGCTAGTTTTTATTTTACATTAAAATTCCTGACCTTTTGACACGTGATCAGTAGTCTCCTCTCCGTCGCCACCCTCCATTTTCTAAAGCTCTCTCAAAACGCTACTTTCTCTTCAATTCTGTATGAGAAAAACTCATAATAAGTCCTTCAGCTAAATCCATTAAATCGATTTCACAAATTTTTATTTTACATGAATGCTGTCATATAAAATAACAATCATAGTCCTCCATCAATCTCCATTTTAGAGACAAATCTCAAAAAGTCTTTACAGTACATGGTTTATGGGGAAAAAACTTGACAGAGTGCCCAGTCACAATCACTGTATCCATTTCGATAATTTTTATTTCATGTGAAAGCTCATGACCCTTAGATACGTCATCAATGATTTCCTATCCCTCACCGAATTCTATTTTCGAGAGATATCGCAAAACAAAGTTTTGCCTGAGCCTCCAACTTTTACAAATTAATCAATTTCACCACCTTGCAAGTATAGCTAACCAATCAGAATGATTTACGTTTATTCTACACGTATAATTTAAAATGGTACTTTCTTTTTATTGTAATAAGACGTATTTCCGTTAAGTAGGTTGATATAACTAAATTAATGCTATTAATATGGTGGTTGAGTAGGTAGTCGCCGAAAGCGGCTGGTACGAGAGTAAAAATCTATAGAAATAAAATATCCAAATTTTTCAAAAAAAACGTATCTAATTTTGAATTTTTTAAATTATTGATCACAATCCTACAATAAATCAGTCAAGGTACATGATATAAGGAGTGAAAAATTTAGGAATTCATTATTTGCAATTAAAAGCGATTTTTTTTTTTTTTTTTTTTTTTTTGAAATCTTGCCCCAAATTCTTTAAAAAAAATCTAAAATGCCCAACAAAATTTGGCAAAACATAACGGATATTGCTTTTTTTTTTACAAAGATTTGATAAGTAACCTCCTGTTCTTTGAAAGGACAAGGCCGTTGTCAAGGTTTTTTTCTATGTATAAAAGGCGGGGCGTGACCTTGCTCATCATCTGCCCTTTGTAAGAAAGGGACGATAAAATGTCGATTGATTTCACTGGGGGTCAAAGCCTCCAACAGTCTGCGTAAAGAAAAAATAATATATCCTCCTTATTCGAAATATATATTTTCACGAGAGATTCAGCAAATATGTTCATTCTGTGCTTATGTCAGAAATGTTTAAAAAGGTTTATGCAGTAATACTTATATTATTGTGCATACAACTTAATGTTATAAAGGGTTTTGTGTGTGTTAATGTCAAATGTTCTTCAGGATTAATGTTTCTATATAAACTCCTCAGACAAGAAAAAAAAACCTTAAGCAGGTAATATTTTCTCTTCTTGTATTTGTAGTTATTTGTACATATTTTACATTAAATGTCTGAATTACGAATGTAAATACAAATCTATTCCATATTTTCCAAAAATATTAATATAAAAATTGAATCAGCCTCAGTTCCAATAATTTTTTGGACATTAAGAATTAGAATCTACACATTTTTCAGTGGAAATCAAGCAAATTTTTTAAAAATACGTTTGAAGTAATTTATAAAATTTGTTTTTTAAACATTTTTGTGAAATGCCATTATGATATTTTTTACATAAACGAGCTTTCCGTATATATTGGGTAGTTAAGTTCTTTATATTATGTCAATCATATTACTTCAGAAATGTTTTTATACATTGTTATTTGTTTAACATTTCAGTCTTTTCAATTTCTAACATAGAATTTTGAAGAAAAAAGGTATGATATTAAAACATATTGAGAAAGTACTTGAGTCCTGTGCGTCATTTTATGCAGGCATGCCTCCATATTTCCCAAATGCGATTTGAACAGGTGTGGCTGTACGCAAACTTTATGTCAGATGCATCATTACTAAATAAATCTAAAAATCACTCTTATTTAAAACATTTTATTAAGATTTTCTGAATCAAATAATAAAATAAATCGATAAATATTGCAAAATAAAATAAAAAAATAAATAATTTAATAAATTATTAAAAATAAATAATTTAACGAATTAATTTTTTCTTAAATAATTAATGTTTAATTTGTATATATCTTTTTCATGTGTTTGTAAATGTCGAATTTAAAATAAAACCCGATTCGGATTTTTTTACGTGTATTGCAGTGCTTAGATTAAAAAAAAAAAAAAAAAAAAAAGAATGCTGAAAAACTTACTAGCCTCAAAAGGTGGTCCCTGTACTGGAAAAGCAATAAAAAATATTTAATGGTTGCTCTTATAAAAAAAATTAAATTCTTTAAAGAAAAAAATAGAAAATTCAGGGAAAATAATTTCTCAAAATATGTTCAGCAATTAAATCTTAATTCTATTTAAATATTGCATGTAATAATTTTTTAAGAATTTCGGTTATGCAATAATTTCAAAGGGAAAAAGTTAATTAATTTTTTGTCCCCATCCATCCCCACGCCACTGGCTGGGTATCATTTGTCCTTACTGCGCCACTACACAGCCTATTTAAAACATTTTATTAAGATTTTCTGAATCAAATAATAAAATAAATCGATAAATATTGCAAAATAAAATAAAAAAATAAATAATTTAATAAATTATTAAAAATAAATAATTTAACGAATTAATTTTTTCTTAAATAATTAATGTTTAATTTGTATATATCTTTATCATGTGTTTGTAAATGTCGAATTTAAAATAAAACCCGATTCGGATTTTTTTTAATTGTATTGCAGTGCTTAGATTTAAAAAAAAAAAAGAATGCTGAAAAACTTACTAGCCTCAAAAGGTGGTCCCTGTACTGGAAAAGCAATAAAAAATATTTAATGGTTCCTCTTATAAAAAAAATTAAATTCTTTAAAGAAAAAATAGAAAATTCAGGGAAAATAATTTCTCAAAATATGTTCAGCAATTAAATCTTAATTCTATTTAAATATTGCATGTAATAATTTTTTAAGAATTTCGGTTATGCAATAATTTCAAAGGTAAAAAGTTAATTAATTTTTTGTCCCCATCCGTCCCCACGCCACTGGCTGGGTATCATTTGTCCTTACTGCGCCACTACACAGCCTATATCAGACTTATACCTATGATTCCAATTTTTTCTTTGTGAGACAGGAAATCCCACCAGTCCAGTTATGCGTAGTTCCTCACGTAAAAGTCAGATGCTATCACACCTGATGTAACAAATTAGAATTGTGGTACGTTTTCATCATCAACTTATCAATTTATGTATAAAAATATTTAAAATAAAAAAAAACGAATGGAAAACTAAACTGTTCGGTTTCTCAAATGTTCAGACGCCCCTTGAAAATATTCCCTTGAAATGAAATGTTTGTTTCCTTGTTTCGAATAGAATTTGCCGTTTATTCCATTTTTAAAAAATTATATATTTGACAACTAAAAGAATTTTTAATAAGAAATTTTGCTAAAAAAATCAGCTAGATTTAATTTGTAAAAATAAATTTCTGTAGAATACTTCATATTATTACTATACAAAGAATACGATCATCCTATTTTAGAGAATAATAGCAATTCAAGTTCGGCATTTTCTTTGCATAATATTAATTTTAGTCAAGTGGAGACATGTTATATCATTTTTGACCCATAGTAAGGCTACCAAGTGTCTCAAATTGTGCAGGACAATCGCATTATTTTTAACTATTTTTCTTGACTTAATTTCCTTTTTTTAATATCGTGATTGCCCTGTGAAAACCGCAAAATCTGTTTACATCAGTACTCATACAACAAATCAGAAATAACGTAAGAATAATTTTTTTGCAAGCGAGAGTAGTCTGTCCAAAACTTTCTTACATGCTCCCTATAAAAGATGTTACAACATCTCAACCCGCCGCATAAAAATCGTGGACCTTGGGTAAGGCCGTGTATACTATGAGTACATAAATTCTTATTTTCAGAGTACCGCATATGAGTATTTTATGCTTCGTAGTACAATGGAAAAAATATGATGTCACACTTTTCTGTCGACGCATTGAATCCGAAATTTGGCACAAAATTACAATTTTAATTATAAAATCGCAAATGAAATTTTAATTATCCAAGCCTTTACGGTTCTGAATTATGAAATTTTGAATTACGTTAACATGCATGAAAATTTAAAGGCTGATAGATAGACAACCCCTTAAAGGATTTAGTTCAAAATTTGATAAATTTTTTTTTAAAATTTTAGATAGATACTGTGGGTACCAAATTTCATCGATCTAACACTTTGCATTCTGAAGTTAACGTGTTCCCTTGCACTCGGATGGACAGACAGAATCGATTTCGTTCAAAATTTCATAGAAATCTATAAATTTGGAATTAAAATCACAAGCCAAATTATATCTCTCTAGATTGAAACGTTCATGAGTCATCATGCTCACAGAGAGACAGACATAATTACTAAAAATAAATAAATTTCAAGGAGGTGTGAAACGTGGAAATTCGTCAAAATCTAGAGTTCGAATTTTTTTGGCAATTACAGTATTTTTGTATTTCGGAATGCGGGAAGGTAAAAAAATAAATAAATAAATAAAAGAGAGAGAGAAAGAGAAATTTCGCTATACAATTTAAAATCTGTTTCTTACTTCAATTTTCTGTGAATTTTTATTCTAATGCACTTCTGTTTTCCCAAGAAATTATTCCGCGTATCACAAACAGCCGCTTTTACCTAATCCGATTCTAAAATTTTAGTTCTTAATTCGGAAATCTCGTCAAACCAATTGCGCGCACTTCCTTACTACTTATCAACTATTATCACACCTAATGATAAAGTGTTTTCGCCTACACCTAACTAATTTATGTAGATATTCAAGAAAACCTAACGGTAAACAGAATTGTTCGAATTCCAGCGGTGACTGTACAACTAGTAACAAATAAAATAATAATGATGGAAAAAAAACCAAGACAACGGGCGAAATTTCGCATCATACTCGAAACAGCGTCGCAGTTGTTTATGGCTATCGCTAAAAACGGCTCACTGCGCAGTTAAAAAACGTAGCAGTTGTTTTTCCCTCTTTTGCTCTATCAAGATTTCGCGCTCTTGAGTAGAAATAACCTTGACGGCGACGTTCGCTGTCAATGTCAAGGTCGCTTACGTTACCTACCGTAGAAAGTACAAATGTTGATTGCGGAACAGGAAAGAATTAATATTTTTATTTTATACGCTGTACAAGGTCTATTTTGTGTAGGTGAATGGGTGTATTCGTACATTTCATATCGAAAAAGAACTATTTCTTTGTAAAGCAGTCGAATATTTCATGATCCGATCGTCGTTTTATGTCGTTGTAGTGAAGGTAAAAATTTCCGATGTGTGAAGATAGATTTATTCAGCCTGTAACACGGAATGAAATTCCGATCGTGACATTATATAACGTACCCAAGGCAGTCGTATGAAGGTTTGTGTTATAGTTGTATTCAAATTTAGTTCACATTTCTTACGATCGCACATCTTTCTTTTTATTTTCATATAAATAGCAAAGGACAGCTGGGTGGTTTTGAAATAAATTACATATTACATGCGCATTTTCTTGAAATCTCATCTAATAATAAAGTCATATCTTCATGACTATTTTAAGCAACATAAATTTTCCATTTTATAAAATGCGGTTATAAATTTCATCGTTTAAAGGATACGGAATTATTTTCGATGTTTATTATATGAAATATATATTTAATAGCCCCAAACAGAACAAGTGATATTAAAAATAGATTATCTGATTATTCAAATATTATTTATCAATTTATGCTGTGTTGTTTAGGTACATGTTAAATTCGACTTTTATGATTTGTTTCTTAATGTAGTTTCGTGAGAGTATGGTTTTTATTTTGTTTTTAAATTCAAAATAGCATTCTACGAAGGTATCTCCCCCCCCACACACACACGCAGTGACCGTTCATGAATGTACAAAAAGCGAAGAAAAAGTTTGATTTTCATTTTTTGTTGAAGGTATATGTATGTAATGATATTTTAAACTCTAATTTCAATTTAATTAATTACCACGGTTTTATCTTAATTTTGCCCATAGTAACTTCATTCTAAAATATTCTCTTACTTCGTAATCCAATTCCACTTTCTATACTTAATTAAATCAAGAGAAGCTTTTTAAAATTGCTGAATCGGTTAAAAGCCTCACTTTCCCACACTTCGAGTGAAGATGTAAAATACCGCTGACGTGACAAATTCTTTTTTAAAAGATCCCTGTGTTTCCCTTGCCTCGTCGGCGCGTGTAGCGAAAATCCCTATCGAAATCTCATTGTATATAAGCACTATGGAGAAATATTTTAACTATCAATATCTCAGGTACTATAAGACCAGGGATAAAATGTTCAAGAGCTTTTCCCTCATTTCTTTCTGTGTTGTATGTTGCTCGTCGTTTTTGCTTGTACATAATGCGTGCTTCTCTCCAAGAACGAAATGGAAATTCTCTTCACTGTCTTGCCAGCCTATATGTGCATTTGGAAGGAGAGCCTGGGTGTTCAGCCTGTAATCTCCACTCCCTAGAAGATCTATTGAAAGATAGCATAGCATACATAGTTTTACATAATAATGTAGTGCAAAGAGAGATATTGGTTTTAGTAGTTGTTACTATTCACTGTCTTCGAAACTGCATTCTGCTTCACATAAAATAATGCTTACATGTACATAAAGATGAAATTTTCTAACAAAAGAATAAATAACAATTGTTTTTGTTTTTTTTAACAATTTTTCAAAAAATTTAAAAAATTTAATTAGAAAAATATGTTTATTTCTTGTTTTTTCAAATGTTTTGAAACACACAAAATTCTAGAAATGACCCAAATTGCTAAGTTATTTCAAACAGAAGATATTATTTTTTTAACCAGCGTTCACAGATAGAATTTCAGCATTCAATTCTTCTAAGAAAGGAATTATTCTTAAAATTTTTGGATACTTCAGAACTTTCTTTTATGGTAGATAAAAATCAGAATTATCATCCAGCATACTGAAATATTAAATGGGCCTTAAATCCAGTATATGTATTTGGAATCGGAGAGATTCTCAAAAAAAGAATAATAATAATATACCACAATCTTTTTTTAAATAAAATAACACATTTACAATTGTATAGTTTAAAAAAATTTAAATAACTTATAAATAATAACATTTTCTGCTAATTTAACTATAAATATTGTCACCACACCTTTTTTAAAATTCCAAATCATTTATTTAAGAATAAATTTTTTTACAAGCTACTGAGTGAATTCAGAAAATATAGGAATTAGCGATTCTCGTCAATGTGTTATTGAACGCTTTCATGGTTTTGTATTAATATTTTCATAGAAATCAGTAATATAACTATAAAAATTTTCCATTATCTTATTTTAAGAAAGACTGCGGTAAAATTCCATGTGAATTGGATTTTAACTTTCAGGATATTTTTATTATAGTTGAAAATGATCGCTTGAAGCAACTGAAAGGCTATTTGTAGGCAGACTTCCTAATTTTGAACCATAGTCAGATGAAAAGACGATACGTGAGTCAGCTCCCCTCTCACCATCGGAAGAAAGTTTAATCCACGATTTCCAATTAAACTCGCGTTAATCCACACAGCATATATAATTTGCATAAAATCAGGATTCGGACCAGAAATTTTCTGATACTGAGAAATTACTGTAGACCCGAACGCATGTACAAAAAAGTTTCTTGAATTTGATTATAATTTTGCCATAATATTTAGAACGACATCTGAAATATAGTATTGATTTAATTAACATAGCATATTATGGAGAAAATCATTTATAATTTTAACAAAATATTTGTCCACTTTTATTTACTCAATTTTGAAATTGAAATTGTGAAATGAGAATACATTTTACAGATTCTCGAAATGAATAGTTTATTTAACATTTTTTTTTTCCCTTTAACGAAATTTTTAATTTAAAAAGAGATTCCAAAAAATAATTCCTTTATTTTTTTAGTTGAAATGTTGAAACTAAACACGTAACGTTCCTTCTTTACAGAAATATGTCCCTGGAAAAACGAAGGCACTCATTTTTCAAAACAAAATCCCATGCCTTTTCGTGATACAGAGTACTTTATAAATTTGCATAAGAAAACAAGCTCAAGAAATAAAATATTCTCTCCTTCAAAATAAATTTAACACAAATTAGTTACATCAATTGCTCTCGCACTGGGCACTGTGGCGCCCCGGAAAACATCGATTTTTTCACAAGGGCACCGGTTTTTATTATATAATTTTTAATAGGAGCTAAAGCTCAGAGAATTTAATGCCACTTGCTGCTTTTTATTTGTGTGATGCTGGGTTGTTGTAAAATCAGAGCATCGTTTGAAAATCAACACAGAAAAGAAAATGAAAGTGGGCTATATACAGTTTAATTTAAACTACCTATGTTTAATTTACGTTAATAAGTTACTACGTTTAATTTACGTTAATAGGTTATTACATTTAATTTACGTTAATAAGTTACTACGTTTAATTTACGTTAATAGGTTATTACATTTAATTTAAGTTAATAAGTTACTACGTTTAATTTACGTTAATAGGTTATTACATTTAATTTACGTTAATAGGTTATTACATTTAATTTACGTTTAATTACCTTATGTTACCTTTAAATCTATGATGTGGGAAAATATGTAGTAATTAACAGTTCAGTGATTATTATATTTACTATTTGTTTATTTATTAATATATATAAATTTCATTTTTGTTATTTATTTATATTTATTACTAATTATAATATTAATTAAGGCTCCTGCTGGAAAAGAGCCTGATAAATATAGGATTTCAAGATGCAATTATTGCTGAAATATTTTAAAGTATTTATTTAAACTTTTGACATACCTTAAGTATGAAATATTCTTCTTTTTAAGAATGAATATTTGAAATTAGGATTTTATTCGCGTTTAATCATGCTCAATTCAAGGGTTTTAAAACAATAAAAATAAAAGTATAAATATTTTCGTGTGCATTGTGTTTATGTTAGTAGTAGAACTGAATATGATGTTATATTAAGATTACGATTATTTGTGTATTAGGAAAATATATTAATACTATATTCATTATGCAATTATAAGCAATTATAATATTTTACTACCCCAAATTGTTGCAATTCTTTATAGCAAGCAGTTTATGATAAGTTTATGAACAGTTCTTAAGAATTATAGACTATTTTAAGGATCTTATATTCTATGAATATTTACTTTTTTATTTTTACTAGGAGGAATAAAACATTAAAAGAATATTTTTTTCGTGATGTATTTATGTTCATATACTATTTTTAAGACCTTAAAGTTTAAAAAAAATTGAAATAGGGGCTTGAATTATTTTTATGAATGTTTTGGAATACATATATTTTAGAAATGTGCATAAAGTTACCTTTAACATGCGTAGTAATCATTTTTAAAAATCTGATTTAAAATGAATAGATCTTTTGAGTATTTTTTGAGTGTCCTAAATAAAAAAATAGCAAAAAAAAAGTACCACCAGCAGAAAGAAACTGATACATAGTTTTATATAGCATATTAAGAGGTGCAGAGAAAAATTATTAAAAAAAAATATTTGTATCTAATAAAGCCTTAAGGATTTTAAAAATGTCAAAAATGTAGCATTTAAAAACGTTTTACAATAAATACAAATATTTTTATGAGTGCTATTTAGAGAATATCAGCTGATATAAAATTCAATTATAATCCAATCCAAATATTAAAAATAAGAAAACATTCTCCGGATTTCCTTTGGCCTTAAAATTTGTCCGATAAGTTTTTATGAGAAATGTAATATACTGCATTTATTTTTGTTTAAAAAATACAAAAGTTATTGATCATTTCATGACAACTTTCTAATTTTATTTTTCCTTGAATACCGTACCTGTATTATGAAAGATAATCATGAATTAAAAAATTTTGGAATCACTAAGTTAGATGTTATTATTATTTTTTTATTAGCGATTGTCAAATATTTTTCAAATAGATTTAAAGATTCTTAGCTATCCCACTGGAAATTTCTAATCAAAAACATTTATTTCATCCTCATTTATTTTACTTATTAAAGTATTCTGTTATTAAAGAAACATTGGTACCCCTTTACTTGAATTCATTTGAAATGAGCTCCTGTTTTCAAATTGTTTTGATACCCGAAAACCGATGATTTAATGAATCGTGGAATTCATTAGGCATTTCCGGGGTAGACTGATGGTTTTCTTGGGAACCTTTTATATTACAGAAAAATAGTCTTTTTATTCAGACCTAACAATGGTTTCTTTGCAGGAAATATTTGCAAAGATAACGAGAGTTTCTAAAACTTTCGTTTTTCCTCTTTTCTTTACGCACGTGTTAATATACCATTTGTTAAGAATGTTGCAAACGATATCTGATTAAAAAATGATAAACAGTTCTTTTTTCCTTCTGAATTATTCTGGCATTTGCCATTTAATAAAAGCGCATTTTTTACAAAAAAAAAATATAAATAAAATGCAGGAGTTTATTTTCCCCTGGACTGTTTGTATATGGAAAATTTTTCTGAACTCGTGGGTTACGTCATTAATAAGTTGCGAGTAAGGCAAAATTGTTTTTATTAAAATTAATTTTCTAGAAAAAAAATTGTATTAAACATAGTCCAAAATAACAAGAAACTGTTTTTGACGAGTATACTCGTCACGGAAAAAATGCAGCATTTTGCGATATAAGTTTTTGCGTCAGGAGTAATAATTAGTGAAAATTTGCAGTTTGAGTCACAATTTTAGTAAAAACTCAAATACATTCGTAAATTTCAAGATGTTTGAAATATTTCAGACCAAGTCGAAATCAAAGAAACAAATAAAAGATTATTATGCGTTGTACCGTGCTTTCCTTATTACCATTCTCTAACAATACATTAGAATAATAAATTAATTTATATTTCGTTTCGTTCATATGCAAAAATGAACGTTATTTTAAATAAATAAATAAATCTGATTATTGAAATAAAAAAATAAAATTCATTTCATTACAACATAATTTCATATTGCACATACTCTGTGTTTGACGAGTATACCCGTCATCGCTAAATGTTTGCGACACAATTTAGATACGCATTTTCCGAAGAGGTCCGTACAGTTAACTGGTTAAAAAATATCTATGCATAACTTTCACCAGCATATATAATGGGGCAATTAGAAAAGAAAAATTAATTTATTTTTTTTGTTTCATTAGTAGGTGCATGATATAATTAATTTTTTAAACCAGTGAGGATAGTCTCCCAGAAACTTTCTCGCATATTCCTTAATGAAGCTGTTATCACCTTAGTCTTCGCATAAAGACTGTAAACTTTGGGCAAATCTATGAATAAGTTCTAGTATAGGAAAGAAATTTTTCTCCATTCTTTTTATGGTATTGGTTTCATTTTCATGTTGAGCGACAGAAACCCATCTGGTTTAGTAGCATTATTTTTCTTTTGTTAGAAAACACTCATCGAAAAAAATGTACGTAGAACTGAGGAGCTGCAACAGTTATATCTTAAGAGCGGCCCCTGATATTATATCCAAGTGAAAACACGTCGATTACGCAGAAAATTTCGCAACTTCCTATTTTTTTTTTTTTTTTCAAATTTTTTTTTATATTTGGACACGAAAATATCTGTGAGAAGGCAATTTGATTTAAAACATATCGTTAAATTTTTTTAATAGCTTAAAATTAATTTCGTTTTTCTAATATATCATTTTCTTATTTATTTTCCGATTTTTTTCGGTTCTACGGATTTTTTCCAACAAGAATAGGGTTACGAAAAAATTTTCTTCGGAAACACGAACAGTTTCAAAAGTATAAAGACCAAAACTCTTTTCCTTTCCTTTTTATAATTCAAAAATTCTTTTTCTTTATTTTCCCATTGTTTACTGTTCTTTAATGCTATTTGTTTTAATAAAAGCCCTATTTGAAACATCCTTGAATCTTTAGTTTGTGAAGAGTAATGTTCAGTTGCTTAAGTAATAAGTGCCGAAGACAGTCTTTGTTAAGCAACAATTTTCATTAAGAATCACTCTACTGTTCATTAAGCCAATTACTGAAGCAGAAAACTAGATATTAGCTCTCAATTAATTATGCCTTTGTCAAGGGCTCAAAGAGTCACGGACGTACTTATGGGTGTATTTGATGTTCTTCTTTATTCTTGTCATTAGTTGTTTTCGTTCTTTCTTTTTTCTCTTTCTTCTTTTACTTAGTTTTTGAAAAAAACACTATTTAAAGAAACCTTGAATCTTTCGCCCGAGAAATGAATATTTTCCAAGCTCAGAAAATGTGTTTGTTTCAATTTTATAGTCATATATTCTGATTGATAACATTAACATTTTTATTTCAGGCAGTCTGTATTCGGTTTAGGAAAAAAAAAATGATGGTTTTTTGTTGTTGTCGTGTCTATGACAACAACAACAAAAAACCATCATTTTTTTCCTATACCGAATACAGACTACCGGAAGACTGATACAGACTGATGGGATTTTTTAAAATTATAAATTGATTTCCACAATTATGAAATAATTTCTAAAATACAATATTCTGAGCTTCACAGGGAATTTCAGAATACTGGTTTTTACAAAACTGTTCGCAGCTTACAGAAAAATAAAACCCGTGGCAATTAAGACAAACTCTTAATTTTCTTAAGAGGCAAACTCTTATATTTCACTTTTTTGCTTGTACTTCTTTATTTAATTAATTCATTTGTTTAAAAAAAATACACACTACACACACAGCGAGAGAAAAAAACCCCAATTACAGTATGAGTTACAAAATGAATATCAAACACTCAAAAAATAAAAGCTATTTATAGTAAATATTAAAAACATGATTAGAACTTAGTATATGTATATGATCAATGTATAAAATTATTATTAATTAAACAACATTAAAAAAATATTAAGAATTCAAAAATTATGAACTCTGAACCACAAAGGCACTAAAAATATATAAGATGTTAAAAAGATAGTTATATTCGGTTTTAAAAACAGTAAAAACGCATTAGGAATTTAATCAATCTTAAAAATACTAAAAAACACATTGAGAATTTAAAAGTTAATTTATACATTCCTAAAAACTTAAATACACAGTAGGAATTTAAAAGCTACAAAATTTTGATTTTAAAAGCACCAAAGGTCATAATTAAAAATGTCAAGTTCAAATTATTCAGAAAACTAGCTGAATGTTTTATAAAATGCATTCAATGAAAATTTATTTACGAAATTAAATTTGTTGACTCTAAACATTCTGACTGGCACAACAAAATGTATACAGCCCTTAGTATGTTACTGCAATCAATCACAGTGTGTTACTGCAATCAATCATATCTTCGAAAAATAAACAAGGGAAGATCATGTCGGAAATTCAAACTAGGAATGTCAAACACACTCAGATAAGATGAAGATACATCGTGTGAATAAGAAAGATTATTTTTTCAAAACAAATAGTCCCAAAATTTAGCTTATACTTGTTCTAGAATTTCGATCTTATTTTTTATAGCACGGATACCTCATGAGATTGCAGTGTTGAAGATTAGATCGAACAGCATTGAAATACGGAAACCATTAAAAACTAGCTCATTAGAAAATTCTTAGAAGTTTTTTTTATGTACTTTTGAAACTCTGGCATTAATATGTTTTGAAAGATTAGAAAAAAACTATGCCGATGTAAAATAAAATTAATAATTAAATTAGAGTATATTAAATATTGTGATTTCCGAGTGAAATGAATTAATTAAAAAAGTTATGAACTTTAAATTAGTAAAAAAAATGTGTTTTAATATGAACCAGAGAGAATGGTCACCCAAACTGTTATCGTATGATCTCTAATAAAACGTTATCCCTATGCATAAAATTGTATAGGCTGTTTATGCCACGAGTACTCAGGTTTTTATTTTTAGAGTCCCATATATGAGTGTTATGTGCTTCGTAGTAAGGAAAGTCGATATTTGTCAATTAATTACAGGTAATGGCGAACAACAGCTACGAAATATATATGTTTCATGTGAATCTTGTATTTTTTTTTTTAAATATACGTGAAATCTTTAATCTGTGAAATGATGTTCATAAGTAAGTACCTGAAAATCGAATATGTAGCCTGGACTCATTTTTTCACGCCAATTAAATCCAAAATTTCACATAGAACTACAAGTGTTTAAACAAAATCAGAAATCGAGTTTCATTAATGTTAGTCATTATGTTTTTGAGTTATTGCATCACGCGCATACGAAAGAACCAATCAAAAGACAATGACTCACAGATTTGCTACAAAATTTGAAAAAAAAAAATGTTCATTTTAGATATTTAACCTGTGAACCAAATTTTATCTAACTAGCTCTTTATCTTTTATAGTTATCAAATTTACTTGTACTCGGATAATCAGACTGACAGATTTCATCTGAATAGATTTCGTTCAACATTTGTTAGAGATCCATGAAGAGTGGAGGTTCGTCAAAATCTCCAGTTCAAATTTTTTGATTATTGCAATGCTTTCTCTTTACACATTTTTGGATTTATGTCTATCATTCTGAGAGCGAAAACTATAACTCAAAAATGCTTTGAGTTAAGTGGATGAAATTTGGCATGTGGTCTTTACTCTAAATGTACAGGTTTTTAACAAATCTCTTCTCTCTTTTTATCTCTTCGTCCGTATGCAAATGAGCATGAGAACTACAAAACAGAGAGTTAAATAGATTTAGAACATAATTTTAGCATCTAAAATGTAGATCCATAGATCCATATCAAATTTAGAACCATGTTCGTAAAGGGGTTAACTGCTTGTATTATCACAAGCATGTAAATGCAATAATTTAAATAAATAAAATCTGATGTGTCAAATTTTGTTTTTAATTGGTTGGGACTTTTTTTCCTTTACTATACTACGAAGTACAAAATGCTCATGCACGGACTTTGAAAATAAAAATCTAAGCATTCGTGATGTCCACGCCCTTGCCTAAGGTGCAAAATTTTCATGCCGGGGGGGGGGGAATACACTCTTATTATTGATTATGCGAGGAAGTTTCGGACAAACCACTCCTGTTGGTTATAATAAGATGTGTTGTAGTTAGAACAGGGCTAGGCATCAAGTCGATCGCGACTTGATGCCCAGCGATTGGCCGTGATCGCGATTGGCCGTGGACCACCAAGACATTTTAGGATGATCACCTTTAATAAGACATAAGTCGCGCATATTACAAGAATCATATTTATGGAATACTGACGCCAGCTAGACTGGAGAATCGGTTTTTCCCAATCGATGCGACTGTGTTTACCTTAAACAAATGATTCGATGAATGTGTAGATAGAAATATTATGATGAAATAATAAAACTTCCTTCCGAATTTGAGAGACGTTTTCAAGATTTTACTAGACTAAAATGAATTATTACATTCATGTGTTACTCATTTGGCAATGTTAATGTGGAAGAAATAACTGAAATACATATTCTCTTTATCTCTTGAGGAAAACGAAATTTTACCTCTTTCAAAATGACATAATTTCAAAAGCATGTAGTTCAGAACCTAAGAATATTAACTTCTGGAATTTCATGGACGAAGTAAAGTACAGGGTGTTTATAAAGTCCTGGACCCATTTTGATGTTTAATAACTCATAAAATAATAAAGATAGATTTAAATTAATAACATAAATGGTTAAATAGACTCAAAAAGTTTCATGACCCTTGTCAATGAACTTCCACGTGTGCCCCCTTCGTCGCACGGAGAATATCAAGTCGATATTCAATTTCACGCCACGTAGCGACAAGCATGTCGGCATCCACAGAGCCATTTACTCACATTATGGCGATTAACAATGCCAGAAACATGAAAGGATGCTTCATCGGAGAACATTATGCTCTTCAGAAAATCAGCAGCATCTTCTATCCTTCTTAGCATATCTGTTGCAAAGGCCATCCTCCTAGGCCTATCGTTCGGTTCCAAAACTTCAACAATTTGAACTTTGTATGCATGCAGTCTTAATTTTTTCTTAATAACCTTGTACACCGTCGAAATTGGCATACCCAATTCTGTTGCCGCTGATCTCACAGATATTCTAAGATTGTGTAAAAATGTCTCTCTGACACGCTCAACATCAAAATCACTTGTGCAAGGACCTCTGGAACGTTTCTTATCTGCGATACTTCCAATTTCTAGAAAATTCTTTTTCCACCGCAAGATGCTGTTTTTGGATGGAGGATCTTTTTGGTAAATTCTTCTGAAATTTCTCTGTGCTTGCACTATCGATTTCGTTTCTATGAACCACCATAAAATCTGTGCTTTCTCTTGTGGTGTATGCATTCTCCTTAATATCCGCTCGAATAAAACATCACATACAAAAGTACTACATAGAACAAACACATCAAAAGTAAACATAACATTGCAATAGTTGCCAAAAACAAAAGAGAGAAAAATGCAATTAATAAGCAGACAATATTTAGAAAAGTACAGATATTTAGACTGGAAAATGAAATTATCTGAAATGAACCACACGCGCAGACGATATTTACAAAAGTAAAAATATTCAAACCTGAAAAGGAAAATATATGAGTTATGCCATCAATAAATGCCATAAGTTTGTTTATATCTTTATTATTTTATGAGTTATTAAACATCAAAATGGGTCCGGGACTTTATAAACACCCTGTATAATAAATTTTAAAAAGTTGCACATCATTTAACATCATTCTTTGGCTCTGCATATCTGTGTGAATATGCATTTTCAACGTCGAATATAATTACGACTACATCTCGTTCCCGTCTCACAAACGACCATTTAGAATCCGGTGCAATATTAGCAGTTAGTAATTACATACCGAGAAATTCAAGATTAGCGGACAGTATGCAGATTAAGTCTTCTACTAACTAACCAACTTTAGATGAAGATGATTCATTTTTTTAATGTATTTGGAATTGTTTGATATTCAATGCATCATTTGATATTATTATATTTGTGGCTATTATTATTATTATGTTTGTAGTTATATAGATAAGTACATATTCCGTGCCGGCGTTCTGGCATAGGGGTAGCGCACTATCCCGTGATCTGGGCGTCCCGGGTTCGAGTCCCGGTTTGGGCATGGTTGTTCTTCTGTTGTTCTATCTGTGAGATGTGTGAATGTGCCCTCCTGTAAAAAGGGGTTGTGCAAGCGAATGAATGATGCGTGAGTGGCAAAGTCGTACTCTTGGCCCTAGTTGGCGCTGCTATAAAAAATAAGAGACGTCCCCCTCAGGCTTAAATCGCTGTCTTCGTAACAGCGGGCTTGTCAGTGGCAAGTGCCATAAGAAACAAACAAACAACATATTCCGTATTTATTATTAAGTTAGAATAAAAATTATATATTTATTTTTGTTTGTTTTTTGAAAAAATTAGAAGTAACCAATATCTTGGAAAAGTCTGCCCACCCCTGAGTTAGGATGCCGAAATTCCCAGCTTTTGCCTTCAATTATAATCAAATCCGTTAAGAACTGTATATTCAGTGAAATAAATTCTTAATATATATATATATATGTATGTATGTATTTTTTACATACAGTAATAAATATATTAAAGAAAAAAATTTAAAAATCTCTTTATGTATGCTTTAAATTTCTACTAGACTTTCTTTTTTGTCCATATTGATGTCCATTTACTGATGCCTTTTTCTTAAAGAATGTTTCCCAAAGAATAAAAGAGTCTGACAGAAACACCCTGACAAAAGAAATAGACTTTTCATGAGAAAGGAAATTCCTGAGAAGCGGTTTAAGGCAGTTCCAGTCAGCTGAAATCAACTGCAGCCGTGAACTGCGTGCGAATAGACTGTCCGTGTCATCTTAGACACGAACGGAGATGGCTTGAAAATGAAAATGCGGCAGAAAGCCATACGGAACACATCGCCTTTTGAGAATCATACGGCCCAAAGATGTGAAATTCGTCATCTGAGGAAAGCAGTATTTTAAAGGTTATCTGTTTCCAAATGACGTCTGTTCCACTTTTAAAGGCACGAAATTCAGATATTCCTTTGCCTCTTTTGCAGGTGGAAAAAAAAGGAATTTAGATGCCATTTAATAGCTTTAAGTTAAAAAATCATTTTTTTTTTGAAATTTTAGAATTATGATTTTTAACTGATACCAACGAGAATAGTCTCCTCGAAACCTTTTCGCATGCACTTTAATGAAGGAGTTAGCACTCTAATTACTCCTGAGAATTCTCAATTCTGAACCTTGAGAAGTCTGTGAACGTCACGAGAACTCAGATATTTATTTTCAAAGTCCTGCTTATGAAAGTTGTATGCTTCGTAGTATAGTAACCACAAACTGGCTACTCTTTCAATCTCCCCCAGCCCAGAATGCGCATGGAAAAATCTGAATCACCAGACAGCCGCAACAACAGCACTGGCAGAAACCATGATTCAGTCCTAAGGGCCATTACCGGCCACGGTACAACCCTTCCCTTTGGAAGTACGTCCTGTCATCTATGGAAGGAACCAGGCCCCCACCTTTTTGTGTACTAATTAGGATGGCGAGAACCAACCACCACGCTGGTAGCTTCTCATCCTCAATTACGATGTGCCCCCGTGGGACTTAGTAGTATAGTAAAGAAAACACGTACCTATGTATTATTAACCGAACGCCATTCCCAATAAATAGCTACGAAAGAGTTAATAAGCGAGCAATCTTTGCCAATTTATTTTTGACAATTAACTTTTGGGGTGGGGTTAATGCACAAGTGCCAGTAGACCGAATACGTATATGATACGCTTTTTTTCCAAGCTCTTAAAACCAAAATTTAAAATTGAACTATACTTATAGTCTTACAATCGCATACAAAATTTTATTTTTTTCAGTCATTGTGTTTTTGAGCAATCACGTTTACATGCTTGTGAAAGTACAGACCGACAAACGATCAACCCTTTGACAGATGTGGCTCCAAATTTCATACAGGTCTACAATTTAGATGCTAAATCTCCGCGCTAAATTTTATCTGTCGAGCTCTTTACGTTCTGTAGTTATTGTGCCAACTTCTGTTCAAACAACTAGAATTTCTCTGAATAGATTTCGTCTAAAATTTGATAGAAATCTACGAATTCAGGGCAAAGACCACATACCAAATTTCACCCATCTAGTTCAAATCTTTTTGGTGTTTTTGTGTTCACAGACAGACGAACATCATTTCAAAAATGTGTTTTTCAAACCCAGGGAGGTCTGTCAAAAGCTCGAATTCGAATTTTTGATGATTACAGTACCTTTCCTTTGTATACCTCGTATATGAGAAAATAATAATGTGCATCAAAATTGCTCTGGTTTTAGAAGATGGAAATGTTCTAAAATATGCACATTTCAGTAAATGTAGACAAATTTTCCCTGTTTATTGAAATACATAAGTAAATCTTTTCGGAATTAAATAATACGGCCTTGAAACTGTGGTGAAAGCTTATAAGCCAGTTAACAGCGAGGCTGCACGAGCAATTGCTTTTGTATCGTGGTCATATTACTGGGCTGCGAACCACAAGGTCCCAGGTTCTATCCTCGCGCATCACAATCCGCTACAAAACTATTCAACGACTGAAATCTTTCATCGTTAGGAAAATCCTAAGAAATTGTCAAAATCAGAATCAAAATGCTTTTTTTAATTTCATTTTATTGCATTATATTTCCATCCGCTTGCATTTTGTTATAAGGTGAAATCTCATATAAGACCAAATAACTTATATACATAGAATGATCTATAGCAATCTTGATTCTGTCTTTTTCTCTCTTTTTTTTCGATATCTCTCTTTCCAGAATAAATTTCGAATACATCGGGCGCAGGCAGAATTAAATCCATTATTCAGACGTCCTTTTTCTTTTACACATCAAGTAAAGTCAGGACTTAATTCGCTTCATTTCTCTTTTATTCGCCCTCATATTAACACAGTCGATTATTGATGATCTCTTCTTTTTAAATAGCAAGTAGTTTGAGTGATGTATGATTGACAACCTTTATGTCCAATAAACTAAATTGTGTAAAAATTGATTTTTGAGCGTTATGGAGCCAACGCCCTTCTCTGTCTTCTTTTTCTAAGACAGTTTTTCATTCTAAGTGAGCTTTACTTCTCATATCATTTTGTAACCAAGGATACCAAAAGAAATTCATTTTATCATATCGTTTGATAGCTTCATTTTCTTGCTCATATTTCATTTCTTATCAAACCATTTAAGCATATATCACTTGAATTTTAAAACTTTACAATGGCGTACATTCAACCGAAGAAGGTGCTTCAATAACCATTCTGCTTCTACTGACGCTGTCTCATTGTGCGTTCTACTTTCATTTTCCACTGAAACTTTCACAAGAAGCATGATTTTTTTTTATCTCTCTGGACGAACTTCTTTTCTTCACTCCCATTGTATGAATTGGCAGTATCTGGAGTACGACAGAACAGATTTCTAATTGACTCGCTCTTCTTTTTAGTATTTCTGGCTTTCCAGCTGATCGTAGGTTTAATATAAATTTGCGTGTTTTGAGAAAGTAAGTGATTCGTGCTTCACTCGCCAACTTGGCCTTGCTGCTAGACATTGAATTCACACTCATTACATTATATTCTTCTCTCTACAATCGATCATGTAACTTTTTGAAACTGATATGGAGCACGCATTCACGCAGATTAACGAGTAATTGTGTGTTGAACAAAAAATTATACAACTTTACAAATTCACAGTTATGATATATTTGTATCTAAGAAGTTTATATGGATAAAATTGTACTTATTATATTAACTATATCAACCGTTAACTATTCAAATTCGATTATTTCAGTAGAGCTTTGAACTACCTTAGATAACTTTTCTTTTTTTCCAAAACAAGCTTTCCCGACCGCAGTTACTTAACGGATAATCCAATTAATTGATCTGAACACACAAAGTGCGAATTTGAAGCTTCATAAGTGCTTTTACGTGCAATCTTCGGAGTTTTGAAACGTGATCCTTTTAGAGGGATTTATCTATTTATTTAAACTCGCTGATATAGCCTGTCCAGAGGGTATCGAATTAGAACTGGCAGGAAATTTTAGTTCAGGTCTGCAATTATAAATTAACTAAAGATATTGCGAAGTATACAAATATTGCTCTTCATTAACATTTAATCACACGATGCGTAAAAGAACATCACTGAAAAATGCAAGAAATTAAATTCTGAAAACAAATTTAGCTTTTAATAATTAATCATCAGTTCTAGTACTAATGCCAAATCAAAATACGAATATATGAAGGGATTTCTTTTTCTTCAGAAAATCATTATTAAGGGATACTCTTAAATAACATATTCGCTTTTTTTCCTTCATTTGCAAAATGTTCATCTTTTAGAACCTTTTGAAAAATTCTTTATTTAAATTTTGACAAGGAACTACAGAAGTGCATTTTCAACACTGATGTTAAAATAGAGAAAGGTTGCAGGAAAACCATCAGCCATTTTTATACATTGGAGATGGGGATTTTACAAAAATATGGCTCCGAATTAATTTTTGGCACATGACTTTCACGTGATACTGCAGCTTAACGTTTTATATACAAAGTTGTAGAAATTACATCCTTAAAAGAATAGGGAAAACAGAAGTCCGTGTAACAGAAGCTAAAATTCTATTTAAGTTTAAATTCAAGTGGCAAAAAATAATTAATTCTGAGAACGTGGATAAATTGAATATTTTACATATATATATAACTAATATAAAAATGGGCATCCTACATATAAAAGACATTATAACAATCAACACCATTCAATATACAATCCTAGATATAAAAGGCAATATTCTAAACCATTCAATATACAATCCTAGATATAAAAGACAATATTCTAAACCATTCAATATACAATTCTAGATATAAAAGACAATATTCTAAACCATTCAATATACAATCCTAGAGATAAAAGACAATATTCTAAACCATTCAATATACAATCCTAGATATAAAAGGCAATATTCTAAACCGTTCAATATACAATCCTAGATATAAAAGGCAATATTCTAAACCGTTCAATATACAATCCTAGATATAAAAGACAATATTCTAAACCATTCAATATACAATCCTAGATATAAAAGATTATAGTATTCTAGACCATTCAATATACATTGTTTAGAATTTCATTATCTTAAAAAAGTCAAAATTCATCAAAATATTTAAAAGGAAGATTAGGAAGAATCCGTTCCTGTTAACTATCCGTGCACATTTCACAGGTTCATCCCAAATCCTTTGAAGTTAGACTCCCGAGGGTGAGGTGTGAAAATTTGTATAGTGAGGTATTGCCGATGGTGGCATTTTTATAATCTATCCAAGGCCCAAAATTGTAAGTTTGTCCCAAGATAACCCTCATGTAACTTGAAAGCGTGGCATTTTTCTAACAAATGAATTCAAATCTTGGCTTGCCACATCTGTTTGTCCAAGTGTCGCTTCAAAATAGAACGTAAAAAAGACAAATCAAAAATATCAGAGGTATCCGAGTCACGAACTTACAAGTTGCCAATCGTGATTGGACTATCCTCTCCCGGCGACAATGTGACACTAAATAAGCGAGAAAAAAAATGTTGTTAATAGAGAACAGTCGTGATTGTAAAAAGACTTGGTGCGATTTATTGCATTAAAAGACTTACTGACACCTCTAAACCTATTCGATGTGTTTATCTCTGAAATATTTTCGTTTAGAGAATTTTACGGAGGAGAAGAGTATGTTCATTGCTTTTGCAGATTGTTCCGATTCTGATACAGATGTAATGGGAATCTTTAAACTCAACCGTGCAGTCTAATCCCTGAATGTGATGAACTCATAGGTGGAAAATATAAGCAAAATCCCTGTATGTTATAAAGAGTGTCCCAAAATTACGCAAGATTTGAATTTGCCACCATTCATACTGTAAAGCGCTGGCAACTCTATTAAAAAACATTTGACAGCTGATAGTTTAAGATTCATAAAACTGGAGCGTTACCGATAGAACAGCGTGTTAACGCAATATTTGAATTAAATAAAAAACACTGTTAAATTTTCTTTTTTTAAATTGTTATATTTTTATTGAATCATAAATTACACAGGATAGGGTTATGTATGGAATAACACATAGGGCAAATGACCTCCACGGGTTTGCTGGCATATACGCACTCTTTTGTCGAAATTTTCCGTATCCATTTTGCATAAATGTGGCTGAATTTCGTTTATGCAGCGTTGATTTTTCGCCTTCAATGCTCGTGTGCTTGTGGGCTTGTTAGCATAGACCTTTGACTTCAAATGACCCTATAAAAAGAAATCCAATGGTGTTAAGTCACACGATCTAGGAATCCACTTCTCAAATTTTAGAACTGTGGCAGCCAGACTTTCATCAACAATGAAAATATATTGTTCTATCGTGTAACGCTCCATTTTTACTAAACCTAAACTAACAGCTGTAAAATAGTTTTTACATTGGGCTGCAGGGTTGCAAACTTTATACTGCACGAATGATGACAGATTCAAATCGTGAGTTAATTTTGGAACCTTTATAAATAAATATTTACCATAGATTGAGTACGCCACAACGGGTATTATCGAATTAGCCAGACACTTCAGCCAACATCCCGCTTTTCGAAATTCTGTATCACATTAATTTGAAGTCATTCAAGTTCCCATGATTTTATTCTTTTTCCTAGTGAATACGACGGAATGGATAGATATTTTTAACGAAAATGAGATCTTCTGTACTGTCCAATTATGGAGCCGAAACTTTGTTAAGCAAAGCTACTAGAATGTTCCGCAAGTCCATCAGGTCAGAAAATTTTTAGATCTATTTCTGCTTCTATTAGAAATGACTACATTTTCAATAGATACTTTTTCGTACCAAAGTCGGGGATACAGTAAATGAACAAAAAATGCATATTTTAATTTCGAAAAGCAATTTCAGTGAATATTTTATGCACAAACCCCGAACTTATTAAGTTTCCCCATAAAAGATATATATCATAGTTCCGAATTTTGATCATACTTATTTTTTATTGTTATGGGACGGTCTTTTTTTACATTCAAGTCACGAACCTAAATAATGGAAAATCTTTGCATCTCAAAAGAATTGGGAATTAATAGATACTTTATTACCTCAGTTTCTGTCACATGATTTTAGTATCAGTAATAAAAATCGATTGTAAAAAAATTATCTTTCAGAACATTGCATTAGAAATTTTCAAAGGAATGAATTTCATTAATTTTTCATATTTTTTATGAATCAAATATTTTTCCAATCTCTATATTGCTACGAAAGTCATCCAGTAAGTGCCGGTAAAAAAATCCACTAGCTGGATAATGGAAAATAAC
The DNA here is from genome assembly GCF_947563725.1 of Argiope bruennichi. Classification (NCBI taxonomy): domain Eukaryota; kingdom Metazoa; phylum Arthropoda; class Arachnida; order Araneae; family Araneidae; genus Argiope; species Argiope bruennichi. The sequence goes on from NC_079162.1 coordinate 57,254,529, forward strand.
GCTTTATTCCATTAATAATCCAGAAAACATGAATTATAAGTAACAAAAGCAAAAAACAAGATATGGACAAAAAACAGAACTTGTAGACATTACTAACACAAGAAGACAGCAGTTCTATGCATAAAATTATAGTAATAGTGCTCTCAGAGTAAACAACAAAAACGCTCACTCTGCGGTCAATATTCTAAAGAAAGAATGAGTCTTCTTCGGCCGCTCGGTTTTGTATAGGTTTTCTGACAGAATGTGATATAACATGAAATTCTGTAGAATGATCCACGAATCTCAGTTCCTAGTAGAGACAGAGCCATAACTCTTGCATTTTCTAGAGCCTTCGTTTTTGTTGCCAAATTCGGCGAGAAGTCTCCAAATATTCATCAAGGCTCTGTGCGTGTGACTTGACGTCTAATAAGAATTCTCTGTAAATTTCTCTTTTCAGTACCAAAAATAACATGGCAGGGAAACGATATTACAAATTCGTAATTATGAGAAAAAAATTTCAAAATAATCATAAGTAAACGCTAACATACATCCGTCCCAGTTTACTTAAAAATGGTACCTAATTGAAGCAATCAATTCATTAAAACCCAAATTTATGGACGCGCAGTCAAATATGAGTACCAGTCGGCGATCATGCTTCTGTGTCGACTGTGCTTCTATGCATGTGATCTCTGTGCCGACCCACAATAGAATATTACTGCAGAGCATCATAACTGGTCAATGATTTGATGGTACAATGCGCAGATGATGGGGAGGAAACCTTTGACCAGTCTCAAGCCAGGACTTAGTATATTGGTTAAACATAATACTCTCTAGGCAGGACACAGACTATGTGGAATTTTAATTGTTAAAGAAGAAATAATATTTATAGAAATAGTCTTTAAAGGTACACTTTCATCAGTGGAATGAAAAATAGATTTAATTTATTTTAATTAGTTTCTAAATTTTTTTTCCTCTTATACAATGCATACGTTATACAAAGAAAAAGTATTGCAATCGTTAAAAAAATTCGAATTCGAGATTTTGGCGAATTTTCGTACTTCAAATCTTCCTGAGACAGAAAAACACATTTTTTTTTTTGTCTGTCTCTGAATACATAACACAGAAAGGCTTTGAGCTAGATGAATAAAAATTGGTATGAGTCTTGACGGCAATTTTAAATTTTATCAGTTTTGCTTGGATTCCCTACAACCGTATGGAATCAAAATTAAATTAAATAATGCGAGTAACGAATGATTAATTCTGAAAATACTGAGATGCTGTATTTTCATCGAGAATACACAAGGACATAAAATTAAAAAAAAAATCTAATGCTTCAGTTTGGAATGGAAATCTATTACAAAATTCTATCCTTACAAACATGAAACATATCAACTAAACAAAAGGGTATAAAAAGGCCATAAATATAATTTTTCTTTTTGTATCTCTTATATATCTTGTAATCTTTTTATATCGTTTTGTAAGACTTAGAAGTTATTGCATGAGAAATATTAGGATTTCTTCATAGCTGGCACTTGAAAGTCTCGAAAATAGGCAAACAATATTCTTATCCAAAACAAAGATATGAAATTTTCTTCATGTTTGAGAGTAAGACATATTTTGATGATAAATAAAATTCTAGAAATGATCGCTGTTTACTTGTGAGATAAATTTATTTCGTAATACACAACACTCTCCGAAACATGACTTGGAAAAAGTTCGATATGCCTTGGTTATATTTAGATCACCTGTACTATAAATAGAATACGTTTGCTATGTCAGCGTCAGCCTTCAAAATATGATGCAACCGTTTTGACGGGTAGACTTTTTTTTTTTTTGAAGACAGGAGGAATCGCACTTCTTAGAATAACGGCGGAGAAAACAAAATTTCATTGAAGATAAATAGATAAACAAAAATAAAGAGAGTATTGGCAGAATTTGTGTTTTGTTTCGGTCCTGTTTAAAACCAAAGCAACGTGATTAAGCTTTTGAGCTTAATCGCGTTGTACTGGATTTTATATATCTTCAAACACACTTTTACTCCCCAGATTGGATTATACAATATATAGCGTGTCCGTTCTAATCGAGGTCAATTAATTTCAAATCTAATCGTTCTAATCGAAACAGTTAATTTCAAAGCCATTTCGAGGCAGGTACAAATATATTCAGATAGAAAAAAGCTTTAAATGACAAAAAAATTATATTTTATATTATTTGAACCATTGAATACCCATATGAAAATTTATGATGTCTAGATTTTTTATATATATTCAGATAGAAAAAGCTTTAAAGGGCATAAAAATTAAATTTTATATTATTTGAGCCATTGAATGCACATATGAAAATTTACGATGTCTAGATTTTTATATATATTCAGATAGAAAAAGCTTTAAAGGGCATAAAAATTAAATTTTATATTATTTGAGCCATTGAATGCACATATGAAAATTTATGATGTCTAGATTTTTTATATATATTCAGATAGAAAAAAGCTTTAAATGACATAAAAATTATATTTTATATTATTTGAGCCATTGAATGCACATATGAAAATTTACGATGTCTAGATTTTTATACAATCCCCAAGTCCTATTAGTCATATTACTCTTATCCTAAAATACTCTTATCCAATTAGCATTTTAAGTAAAAAGAATACACTTTTCTATAACCAAAACTGACAGCATTAAGAAGCGTTCATTTCATTATTTAAATTAATCAACGGCCGTCCTGAGGAAACGCCGTGTGTTGATTGGCGGATCTTCTTCAAGTTGGAATGATCCGAGATAAACTAAAATAATGATATTCAAAATTTCATAATTTGGTCAGTTTCAGATGCAGAAAATTTTAACATTTTTATTTTAAATCTTTGTGTGTTAAGAATATTTTACTAAATATGATTAATAGGATAGGGGGCTTATATAAAAATTTAGACTACATTTTTACATTTATTTAAAATATTAATATTAGCACCTCATACTTCTAAATCATTATTATTTTTTGCTTTTTAATTTACACTGATAAAAACAAGTTTTATAAACTTTTCATATTACCATTTTTTTAATTTTCTCTCTCTTTCTCTCTCCCTCTCTCTCTCTCTCTCTTTTTTTTTTTCTTTTTCTTTTCTTCTTCTTTTTTTTTTTGTATCTCTTATTCTCCATGCATGCACCGAAATGTAAACTTTCTCTTTTCTGCGCTTCCCGTTGTTAGCTTGTTTTGTCTACAAAACTCTGGAAACGGATGTTTAAATTTTAACCATCTTATAAATAGAGCGTATAAAAATTGAAAACAGTGTTTATAACCGGATTTATTTCAAGAAGCTTAACATTTCTCCAAATTCTTTGTTTGTATAAAGGAAGATATCCAGCAAAACTGATCGTTGTTTATATCGTCCGAAACGGTAAATTTTTATAGATTTTGTAAAATATGTTTTGGCAAACAAATGTAAAGAAGTGAATTTGCACAGCTTTAAAAATTTATTTAGTATATTTAGCGTATATGGGGATGTGTGGCCGAACAAGTTATAGCTTAGTAGTGATGAACCATTGGCATCTGTTTTTAACAGTGATGCACTGTATATGATCTGACCGTAAATGAACAATAAAGACAAATGCGAAAATATCCAGCAAACCTTACCGTTGTTTATTCCAAAAAGGTAAATTTTTATAGATTTTGTAAAGAATATTTTATTTATTGGCAAAATAAATGTAAGAAAGTGAATTTGAACAGCTTTAAAAATTTTATATAGTTTATTTACAGTGTTTTTGGATTTGCGGTCGAATCATATTAAGGTATAGTAGTTACTAGTAATAAGCCATTGGAATAAAGAACTCCACGTGAACTCTTGTTCTTGTCTTACTATTTGTTGGTTGGTTGGTACTAAGTTGATTCTGGAATCAATCAACCCGAGTTAATTATGTCACTTAACCTAAGATTATCAAATTTTCTGAACTTCATCACAGAATGTTTAGATATTGAAAGAGAGAATTAAGCCGACACTAATGTCTGTATAAAGAATGATCTGCAAAGCCTAGTCACTTTACCGTTGATCCTAATGATACACGAACCTGCATAAAAAAGTAAAATTGTACTGGAGAATTATGATACTGAATTGACAGAGTGACAGTATTTGATATATCGTCACTCTTATATCACAATGCCATATTTTTCAAAACATTTTACTAATTCAAAATAGATATAGTTACATATGCTCTCAAATTATTGCATGCAATGTGTGACTATTGCACTTTGTTACAAAATGACAGGCTAATGATTTTGGCTGTCACATCAAAAATTTTCACGTTCTTCTATGTGTGATTTCTTACATACGACATTTTGATGTAACAACGAGGATATAGGGAGAACTTGGAAGAATAATTCTGCAAAAGATTGCTTTTTTTATATAGATAGTAAACATGGACTACAATAAAAATCAAAAGCGAATTTGTTCTGACTCATTCGAGTCGTCTACTCATCTAGCAATTGATGTCAATGATGTATGAACATACACAAAAAGAAAATGCTTAATATTCAATGAGAAAACATTACTAAATATCAATATACATCAAAATATGCTGGCTCTATTCAATGTATAGTAAAAACACAATTTTGAATATAATTTTTATAATATAATTTAGTCAATCCTTTTTAATATTATTTTAATATCCATCGATCTGAGATATTCAAAAACGTATTCAAAATCGGGACTGTTCTAGCTGATTCATTACGCCTGTTCAATTCATAGGTCTATATAAACGTGTATAAAAACATTCTTTTACTGACGAGGTTTAACTACGTGTTAAACAGCGTCTACATGAGATAAGAATTTTCTTGCTTAGCCGCATTATTTCTTCAGACATGGAATGAAACGTTTCGTGTACTCTTAGAAAGAAATGATTAATCTTCTCCTTTTTCTAGCTTCTGTGTAGGGAAATGAAATTTACATGCCTAAGAGAAAAGCAGCCTACTCTATCTCGTTGATTTCATCGTTTTGCGTTGGAAAACTTGACCTACTGGTTACGTCAAAAAACGCGCACTTCAAAGTTCATATAAGGTCCATTAACCTGACATCTCAAACACGTGGAAAATATCACTATACATGTCATCCAATATCTAAACTGCGCGTTGGTCCGATGTCTTTTTGCATTTCTTCAAAATTAAATTGGAGCGGCCTTCTTGATAAATAAAATCTTAGCATGAATTTACCCTCTACTTGCAATAAATTGTATTTGATCATCGATTTTAGAATCAACAGCAGTGGTCGCTCCGAAACTTTCTTCAATAAAAGTATCATTCCCCTTCCTCTGAATAAAATTAGGGACCTTGGGTAAGGCCGCGATTACGTTGCATGGCATTGATGAACAATAGTTACGAAACAGATCTGTGGCATGGATCTAGCATTTTTACTGAATCTATCGCAAGAATACATATTTTGGACACTTTTTAGGCTGCCGATTGAAACCAAAATTTAACGCAAAACTAATCACAGAATAATGCACCAAAATTCACTTACTGTCTTAAAACGTACTTAGTATCCTTGTAATGATAAAAAGTATCTGGTTATAAAGATATCATTATTTATTGCTGTGTAATTAAATTTTGTATTTCCGTTTTGTATTTTTCGTTCAATTTTCCATTTCCTAATCTCGTTTACTCGGCATCCGGATAGGATAGATAATGATTTGAAATATCTGAAGCAAGAGGAGAGATTTAGTTAAGCTACGTAAACTTAATAAACCACCTAGGATTAAGGATGTGTTTGTTTTAGAATGTACTTAAGATGCCTCAATGTATGTATATGTGTGTGTTTTCGAAGAGAGGCTGGTCCACATCTATGTTGCACGAGTTTAAATCCCTCATACGCCCAACTTTAACAACAAAGCGAAGTTTTCTTTCTTTCTAAATGAGAATAAAAGAAATGAAGTCCAGGGCTCTAATCTCTGACAAGCCCCTTACGTCCTTAATCTGCTGCGGCCCTCGGTAGCTTGACTTGACAACTTTTCTATCTGAGATTGGGTCATTAAAAAACTGGTCTAGCTGAGAGTTGGCCATCAAACAACAGCCCAGGGCCACAGGTTCGAAACCCGGTTTCTCCTAAATCGCGCCATTTACAAAGGCCTGGCGCATAATAAATTCACTGGGAATCAAACATCCTCCTGTTGGTAAGAAGAGTCAGTTTGGGGAGGGGTTTCTGCGTCAGGAGTAATCCATTTAATTACGGTCCAGACAGTTTAAAAGGAAATAATGAAGCTTCCAACCGCGTTGTATATTCGTAGCATTTATAACTATACGTGCAGTCCTTATAAGCAAGTTCATAGTTGTTGATTGTATTAGAAGGACAATTAGACATTGTGACTCGTGTAAAAAATTTAACAAGGATTTAAAAGAATAATACACTGAAATATTTCCTTCAATATTATAACGATTTACTTGTCTGGGTTATATTATATCACACTGCAATTAAGTGTTGATAATTATCGAATCTTATTTAACTTTATTTCTCAACGGAATCTGAAACATAAAATTCTATAAAATAATCTATATATAAATTTGTTTATCGATATCAGAAACTTTATAATATTGGTTTTCTTTATTAAAATACTGGCAGGCGTGGTCTTTCTAAAACTTTCTCGTATACTCATTATTAAAGATGGTATCCCGAAAAACGTCTTACAAGTCATTGACGTACATCAGTTATGAAATACTAATATTTTATGTGAATTTAGCATTTTTATTGAATGTGAATTTAGCATTTTATTGTGTGATCTTTGTTGAGTCTTTGGCGATCAATCCCTGGCATGCGGTTAATAGTACCTAAAAATAGAAACTGTGTATTAGGCACATTTTTCGCAGCCTGTTGCAACAAAAAACTCAACAGAACTACACTTGCTGTTCCAAAATCACATACCAAATTTGATAAATTTAAGCTACTGTGTTTTTGAATTATCGCGGTTACATGTTTTTGAAAATGAAGACCGACAGACTGACAACGCCTTGTTGGATTTGACTCAAAATGTGACAGATGTCTACACTATAGATGTATCGAATGTGTTAAATTTATGTACCGATTTTTCCATCTAGTTCTTTTCGTTTGTAATTATCTTGTTAACCCATATTCGAACAACCGGACAGACAGAATTTCTGAGCACGGATTTCGCTCAAAATTTGATAGAAATTGGTATAAAGACTGTATACCAAATTTCATTCGTCTAGTTCAAAACGTATTTTAGCTATCTTTTTCACAGACAGACTAACATAATACCAAAAATGTGCTTTCGTACTCAGGTAAGTCTGAAACGTGGAGATTCGTCAAAATCTCAATTCGAATTTTTTAGCTATTAAATTACTTTCTCTATACTTTGTACAAGCGAAAGCAAAAATTACTTAAGCAGCATTTTGTTCAGTTTTTCTAATTCTGTTTAATTTGAACTGTTCTGCGTAATTTCTCGGAATTGATTAAATAAAAGAAAAACAATTTATCTTTTTTTTTATCTATAAACACCGCAAATATTCCATTAAATTGTCTCGAAGCTATGTGGATAATTTGGCATTTAATTCTAGGAAAGATAAAGCTAGATAAAATAACTCTTTTTAAAAACCTTGTTATTTATCTTATTTTTAGATTTATAAAAAAAAATTAAGTGGAAGAAACAGTACTATAACACATTAAATTCATCTGCTTTGAAAAGCACGCCATGCTTAGTTCACAATGAAATCGACACTTCAATTATTCCAAAATTTAACTTTTTAATACTAACTGCTTTTCATTTTTTTTTTCTTTTTACTTCAGACATGTAATTTGTCTATTAAGATGAAAACTATTACTGTTCTTTTTTTTATTTATTCAAAGTTGATAGCTAGCTTGAATACCGTCAACAAAACGTTAAGATACACACAATAAAAAAGATGTTAAATAAACAGCGTTCATATTAATTAAGTATCATTCATTATTTATGAATTTAAATAAGTTTTTAGTTAGAAATCATATACTGCCGCCATCATTGTTAATAAATAAATAGCCCTCAAATTAAGTAAGTATCTTTCATTATTTATGAAAAACAAGTTGATACACACAGCATAGCGCAAAATTAAAAAAAAAATCATATCCAATTTTTTAATGTAAATCTACTGTTATTTAAAATATTAAAATTCTCAAAAGGTTTATGCTTTTTTAAAATTAAAATGAAAGTATTGATTAAACCAGACGATTATTAAAACTTATTATTATAATTAGATAGTTAATTTCTTCCAATTGCTTTTATATCACCCGCCGATAGGAAATTTATACATTTCTAACCGAATAGCTAATAGAATAAACTTTGGAATTCTTTTAAATCCAACAACCAACGTTACTAAAAGTATTTTTAAAAATAAAGCAAGAATATCAAAAATAAAGGTAGAATAATTCAAAATTTCACCGTTGCCTAGCAACGGCATATCTATAAATTTCCAGATATCAAAATCGTCTGCATTTATTTAATTATTTATTAAGTTTTAAAAAGTAAATCAGAATTGAAAGAAGATTGCACAGAAAGGAAATTGGTAAAACTGAAAAGGTAGGATTTTGAATTTTATGAAAATAATAATAGTAATAAAATAGTAATTATTTACTCTGAAAGCATTTAGGAAAAATGGCAAAATTTCTCTCAACTTCTAATTAAATGAATATTTAAATAATTTTTGGATTTTGAAAAGTTGACGCATTCTTTCTCTTGTCTCAAATAATGAACTCATTAAAATATTACTTAACAGAAGCCGGTTTTTGTGAGAAAGTTATTAAAAGATAAAAATAATCACAAAAATAGCGAGCATAACAGATTGTTGAATCAGAACATTTACTAGTAACAGTTTTGTAATTCGATTTCATTCGTTTTTGTTCTATATCTTGGCTATTTTTGTCATCTTAAAATGTAAGATTCCTCTTCATTGTTTATAGTACTATTTTTATCTTCTAATGTTGATACAGCTTTTACGTGCATTAGAGCGATAAGATTGCGTTTTCCTTTCTATTATTTCTTGTACATGTACCTCATTTTTATCTAGTTCTTCGGACATTTCTTCGTTTTTCTGTACAATAAATGTTTCACTTCTTGCTATTTCTAAGCAACAGAGTTCCATTTTTGTAAAATATCAATAAAGTTTATTTGATATATTCATGAGTTTTGAACAGAATAACGTTTTTTTTTCTCACTTGCTCTTTATCTATATTATTTTCTCCCAGTTTTTGATAATCTATATGAATGATTTATTATTTTTTTTTTATCTTAAAAGTTGTTTTTTCGACTTTTATAGAAACAATAATGTTCGTTAAAATATTAAATCTAGATCAAGATTTCTCAAACTTTTGAAATGAGACGTCTAAAAGTAGATCTTAATAAATATAAATTTTATTAAATAAATTTTAAAAAATAAACTTTTAATAGTGTGCTAAACTGCAGAAATTTCTTAATTATTATCTATTTTTTAATCCTGACATCTATTTTTTTTCTAACTCTTAGCCAGTCTATGCCACTGGTACTAGATTAAAACTTATTTAATAATTAACTAATAATTTAGTGCACGATATTAAAATAATGAATTTTATTGCGAATGTACTAGCGTACAACATTCAAATCTTCTCAAACGATCAATATCAGGACATAAGCAATAAATCGATTACAAAATGTGATCTTTACTAACCTGAAACAGCTCAAGTTGCATAATAGTGTTTAAAAACAATCTATGCTAAAGTAAGGGAAATCTAGATTGTTCTAGAAACTCTGTATTGTTACTATTATATATTTTTAAATAAGAAAAACTGCACAGACATTTTTTTCTATGATTTAATGAATATGATTCAGGAATTTGAATTGCTATAGAAACAAACTTTGTTTATAAATAGTCAGCTCTAATATAATGAAGGTTCCAAATTTACATAAGTAATTTGGCTCCTAAATTTATCTTTAATAAAATGTAAATTAGAAAATGTATCGGCAAATATAATTCTGGACTCCAAGATATTTAGAACACAAATAAAGGTAGCGTGTTTTGTAATACGAGACTAGACATTGAGATTGAGCAAGAAAAATTCCAAGCAACAGCTGTCTTTCGCTTAAAAAAAGACATTTTTTGATTTACACCTGCTTTAACATATTTGTTGACTGGAGACTTGAGTTGGCGTCGTTTTGTATTCAATTATTTACAGTCATATTATGATAGGCTCATCATAAGTAGTTTTTTCCTAAATCCTTAAAAAAGCAAACATAATTTAAAAACTGACTCTGAATGAAACATTTAGGACAAATAATTTTTAAGAAAAATCATTTTGCAAATAAATATGTTTCGACGTTTGAAAAAAAGTTATTTGGGGGAATTTTATTTCTTTAGAGCGTAGAGTAAAAAATTATTAAATTATATCAGATTATCACTGATTATAAAAATTTCAACCCCATAAAACATAAAATGCACTTTTCTTTTAGATTAAAATATTTTGGTTCTTGGGGGAAAAAATATGACAGCCCTCCTCGTTTTTTGAGCCTAGGAACGGTTGAGTTTCAATTTAACCCCTTTCGACTTATTCATCGCAAAAGTTGCTTATACTTCCTATTTCTTGCCGTCAAGTGTTTGAATCAATAATATGATAACAGTAAAGTCGTATAACGCTTTACGAAAAGATATTTTATATCAAATCAAACAAAAATAGAGATTACTCAAGTGCAAAAGGCCTCGCCGATTAAGCTCTTCTTGGATACACGTGTTTATGTTTTTTATACCATTGCTCTATGACAAATCGGATGATCTGATAAGACATGATAATAAGTGAATTGGCACTGATAATTTAGAGCTCATCCTTACTAAGATAATTTCGATGAGTTAAAAAGATAAAAGCTTATGACGAAAGTAATGAAATGTAAGGTGATTGTGCTTTGAAAAAGTTTGGATTTGTTTGGACTGTATAGAAATGATTTATTGGCTAGCTGATATTATTCTGATTATTTTTATCAAGGAGATAGTTTTGTTGATTCGCACATTCAGATTATCTTATCGATATCAAATCTTTATGAAAAATATGTTATGTTGGCATTTGATTATTCGATATTTTTTCTTTTATTGAGCCAGAGGAAATAATCTCCCCTGTACAATCCGTATGTTTCCACGATTCGGCACTTTTTGAGTTTAGCATAGCTATAAAATAATGAAAATCAAATGTGCATTTTGAAGCCTTCGTTAAACAAAATTCGACACTGATTTACTATTTAGTGTGAAGATTACATGTTAAAATTAATGCATGTAGCTTAGAGTATGTTTACATGCTTTAATACTTTGTTGCATTCGCATGAGTACGAATAGACAGACTGACTGGTAATCAACCCGAAGAGAGATTTGGTTCAAAATTTGATACACATTTACAATTTTAGCTATAAAATCATGTGCTAAATTTTCTATGTAGCGTATTTTCGACTATTAAGCTATTTAAAACAGCTGGGCTGAAGAAGCCCACAATAAAGTCGACTAAAAAATTTTTATTAGCTTAATTACCAAATAAATAAATTTTCAAAAAATAAAAATTCAATGAATTATAAACTATAACGACCGCAGTAAGTGTTTACACTGAATTATTAAAAATCATTAAATAAATTTAAGTGTAATTATTTATTTATAATGTATTGTATATTCTCTTAATCAGTTCCACTTGACAAGTGTGAAATAATAAATTTTATTGTTTATTTGAAGTTTATTATTTCTTTACAATCTATCAATAATAATTAAATATTGATAGTATATATGTAATGTAGCTTATATATGTAATTAATATACATTATTATTATTACGGAAATTTTCCAATAAATTTACTTTACACATTTTTTTAATGATATTCATAGGGAAAAATAAAAAAATAAACTTTGTACTTTTCAAAAATTAAAATTCAAAAATCATTAACAGGTTGATTACATTTAAATAAGCTTTAAAATGCGAAACTAAATTGACCAGTTATTAAAATAGGAACCTCATAATGTGCACTGCATAAGGCCGCAAAATGCTTGAATCCATCAATGTTTTTCAATCTAGTTTGTGGCATCTTTGAATCATCAATTTCATAGACAGACAAACAAATCAAAATGTGCATTTTTCGTGCTCACGGAGCTCTAAAACATAAAGCTTCATTAAAATAATGAGACCAAATTTTTCGACGATTACAGCATTTTCTATGTTTTGTAAGAAAAAATTAAATAACAACTATTAAAACATAGATTTTTTATATTTTAATTTAAAATTATTGAAATATTCAGTGAAATTACTGATATAATTAAAATAAATTGCAAACGGAAAACTGTTTATTTTCGATTAAATAATTAACAATCGATTAACGACTGAAAATCTTTACCTCTTCCTTTCAATGTATTTTTATAGTTATACAGTATTCGTATAGAAAGTGTATAAAATATAATTTTCTAAATTGTTTGGTAACATATTCTAAAATTAAACTTCACAAAACTGTGAATATTCCATTTATTAAATTAACATGCTATGAAAAAAATTATTGAATGATTGTTAAATTATTGTTTATAAAATCTTCAATATTCTGAAAATAGTTAGATTCTCTTTAATGGGGGTTAATTACCTAAATTTTGAAGTCAAACATATAATTGAAATCCGACCTGATTATAAATTTCAGAAATCTAGTACATGAAGAAATGAATGAACATTCTCATTCAAGTTATTTCAAAATCCCATCCTTACACAACACGAATCATGCGAAGTTTTTAAAAAAAACGTTTGAAAATAAAATTTAAAAATCGATTTTTCACCCCCTTCCTACTTTGTTAGATGTTTAAATTTTTATATACATGTGTGTTCTTGGTGACAATATTCTATTTTAATATTTTTAGGACTTAATTATTAGTTAATGGATTAATTAAAGTAAATTTTTATTCCATACAAGTAGCGCCTTATGTTTGAAAATTTAAGAAAGATTGATTTCCAAGTTATTTATACTAATAAATTATGAATTAAAGACTGAAAAGCAGATAATGGTTAAAATGAAAAAAAATACTTTTTAATACATTAGCAAAAATGTATTCATTATATCGTCCTGTTTTTTAATTCGAGTGTAAACAAACTAAGTTATAAAATTAAAAAAAAAAGAACTAAATCGAATCAAATCCTTTAAACATGAATTAAAAACAGATGTACTTTATTCCCAAAGAGCTAAAATAAAATTGTTATTTCCTATCAATCAAAACTGATATGTAAGGACACCTTTAATAATAAATACAGTTTTTATAATATCTCAGATGAAATTGATCCTTTTATATCCTTATATTTATCCACCTGTTTTCATCAAAACATATTATTTTAAATAGCTGAATTATATCGGAATCATGAATGATAATTTAAGCTAAATAAACCGTAGTGATTAATGTTAGATTGTTTAGATTTAACATATAAAGTGCAACAATGATTAAGATTAAAAACACACAAAACACGCGCCCACCGGCGAACACGAATCCGCAGAAAGATGAAAATGGAGATGCTATCGCAACTTTTATAAATTCAGAATAGAAAATCATCTCACTTTGCCAATTACAATGGCTCCGAAAAATATAACGTTTCACCCAATTTATTTGTCAAAATAGAGGTGTTCTCTTTCTTTGGATCAAAATAGAAAAGCTTTTTATGTTCGAGAATAAGTGGAGTAAAAAATAGTTTATTTTGAAAGCGCTGATAATCACTTCTAGTAATATAAAACATGCGATCACCCATTTACCTCGTGTTATTGAAATATCGTGTTCATATGCACACTGGTAGACAGGAAAACTTCCTATCTGCGGATTTGGCAAAAATTTGACAAAAAAAAGGGGGGATTTCAAAAATGTTTGGGGGAATTTAGGGAGGTATAAAAGGTAGAAATTTATCAAAATCTTGAGGGAAAATTATATTAAATTATTGTTGAAAGAACATTATTTATTTCTCAGATTGGAAGGAGAAATTCTGTATTTAATCGTTGTATCAGGAAATTAACACATTCCACGGACCAAGAAATACAATTATGATCTTAACTATCTTGATAATATTCTAAATCCTTATTTAAAAACCGAGCATACGAGAGTCACATTGCCCTCATCACAGTATCTCGGATTCAAAACCAGAGGATTGGGAATTCGAGACTTAATTCTATGGTGCAAGTGGATCTTGTGAATGCAAATTGGAAATCATATATCACCAAGTCCTCGTTTTGTATGGTGTGGAATGTTTGAGGGTATGGCACCAGTTTAAACTCGTCCTCATCGCCTGGTTATGGCTTGAAATTAAATTGGCTTTTACGTAATGGTTTGATTCCTGGAAATTATCCAGACTTTTTTTATAAGCAGGCGTTTTTCTTTAATGATCTTTTAGCTTTATAAGTTTTTTTCTTTACTGTTTTTTATTTTATTGATTTTTTTTCTTTATTAATTTTTTTGTTTTCATTTTTTCAATTTTTTTTTTTTTTTTTTTTTTATCATACACAGTATTCAAATTTGTTAAGGTACTACTCTTGTTAGATTATGTAATGATTTTATCTTAGAATTTTTCTATTCCAATATTTCTCCTTTCTATCATTGTATAGATTTCACCAAGGATAGGATTGTTGTTATTTTTTGAAACTTACTTACGTAAAACAGCATTTCGTAAGATTTTAATAGTAAAGAGGTTATATTTTTTTCTTATTTCTTTGTGATAGAATATAATTGAATGATGAGGGAGAGGTTCAAACACAGTTATATAAAAAGAATTTTATGAGGTTGTAATAATAAAGATACAATAAATTTTATTTTTATTCTTTCGTTAAAGATATAATAGCATTGTATTATCTAATATCCTTCATCTGGTTTTTCTAAAACAAGGTGGGAAATTCTTCAGAATTTCCTTTTACTTGCATTGTAAAATAATTTTTATTAAGGACCTTCTGGTTACGCTGCTGTCTTGTATAATCTTTAGAACAAATATGACATTAATTTATTATTTACTAAACAAATAAATTCATTTATATTTCAACAAGATTTTTCTTGTGTATACTCAATAGTTGACTTTAAAGCCAAGATTTCCTTTAATCCTTTTTAATTCCTATTTATCCTTCTCATCTTTTAATTTTAATATCGATTATATCTTAAAATATAGTCCTAATGTTAGAATTCCACAAGAAATTCGTTAATATTCGCAATGCGCTAAAATGGATCATGTTGATCCTTCACCATAGATAAAATGTTGGTAAGGCATGGAAGCTTGAAGCGTCGTAGTCACACTCTGAGAAAATTCACCGTCAAAAGATTCTCCTCTAAATAGCTTTAATGAAGGTGCAAAACGGGATGTCATTTTCCTCCATGGAAAGATGTTCTATGCCCGTCCAATTTTATATATTTCTTAAGTGGGAATGATGCGACATGCAAGTCCAATTTTAAAGTGGAAATGGCCTGCTATACTGATTTCAGAGTCTGAACAGAGTCTGAGTAAAACAAGAAATAAACAAGCAAAAGGCTTCACTACGCCTACAAACAAACTACAGGAATATTTTCCTGGACATATTCTTCTAATTAACAGTAACAAGGGCCCAAAAACGGTACAAGATATTTGGGAAACTCAATGAAGGCAATAAAACCTCCCAGGAAAGTAGGAATGTCTCATGGCACAGCTCGATGCACGTTGTTTTGGCATAAAACTTTATATAAATAACGAAAAACCATGAGATAGGAATCTAGTTAATGTTCAAGCCAAGTGGTTGATCTAACGAATCAATAAATATGTCTTTGCATTTTTACCCTATTTCCTAGCTCGAGTATTGTTATTGTTGAGAGAATATAAATTAATAAATAAATAAATAGACAAAATTGTATCAGTACCAGCTGTAAAATCTTCAAAATTTTTAACTTTCTAATTAATTCAAACGACGATTTCAAGTCCTAGATCAACATATCTATAGCTCATTTCAATACTGTAGCTGTTCATTAGATATTACAGGTTATAATGTTATTGATTCAAACTAGCAAGGGGCTGCGGTGACTTGGTGGTAGGGTCTCGTGACCCGATTCCACCGAAGAAACGTCGTGTAAGGGGGTCTGTTGCACGTTAAATCCGTCATGACCAAACGTCCTCACGCTGGCGTGGTGTGGTGTGGAGAGAGGGGTGCCAGGTGTCGTCCTCGTCATCTGACCGCGGTTCAAAATTACGCGGTCCGTTCCAAAATGGCCCTCACGTTGTTTTAAACGGGACGCAAATATAACTAAACTAAACTAAACTAATCAAGCTAGCGAGAGTGGTCTCATCGAAACATTCCCGCATATTCCTTAGTAAAGGTGTTATCAGGTACAAAATAGGTACCTTGGATAAAGCCGTGACCTCCACGAATGCTCAGAATTTTATGTTCAGAAACCTGCACATGAAAGCATTTGCTTCAGTAGTACAGCGAAGAAAACTGAGCATGCTTTCTGAATGTCTTTTTTTCCATTGATTGACACCAAAATTGGACAGGAAACTGAAATTTTACAAGAATATAACATATGAAATTTCATCTATCTAAATTGTTCCGATTTTGAGTCATCGTATATACATGTATGTGAATGTACAAACCAATAGACGGCCAATTAATTGACGGCTTACCGTTAACGGTTCAAAATTTGACGAGGATCTAAATTTTAAATTCTAAAATTGCGTACCAAATTTTATCGATCTAATCGTTTGAATTTTGAAGTGATCGCTCAAACTCGGATTCACTTGTATTCGAACAGCTAGACAGACAGACTTCCTGTGAATGGATTTCATTAGAAATTGAATAGAAAAGTACATAGACCCCATACCGAATTTCACCCGTCTAACTCGAAGGGTTTTTGAGTTACCGTTTTGACAGGTAAAAACAATTCCGTGTATTCGTTTTTCGGATTCAGTGAGGTTGTGTACTAGAAATAATGTAATAAATATATTGTGTACTAGAAATAATGTAATAAATATATTGTGTACTAGAAATAATATAATAAATATATTGTACACTAGAAAATAAAAGGTAGAAATTAATTAAAATAAAATAAATACATTTTTTTATCCAGCTTATGAAAATATATCTTTAAAAACTATTTCTAGAAAGGATATTATTTCTTCTATAGCAATCATAATAAAAATCCGTATAGTCCGATCATGCTCACAGACATACAGACATAATTTAAAAAATGGTTTTATGACTCAGGGAGATCTGAAACATGGCGATTTACCTAAATGACGAGTTCGATTTTTTTTTTTTTTTTTTTTTTTTGCCAATTGCAATACTTTCTCTTCGTCTATTTCAAATACGAGAAAGTAAAAAATAGTATCCTCATCTATTAAATTTAATTTTTATTTCTACACTTTTTTTATTTATATTTAAATAATACTAATTAATCCTTTTACGATATAAAAGGATTAATTCTAAATACTCTTAATATTATGTACTACTACATACTAATTAATCTCACAACTTTTTTTTTTTTTTAGTTAAAACTCCGTTGGTCAGGGTTTTTTTTTTTTTTTTTCAACACTGATATTTGTGTCAATATATTTTTCCAGTTAAAAAAAAACCAATAACAACAAATCCATTATAAATGTTGGAAGACAAATCATTCCTTTTCTGTACGCCGCATAAAAAAGAATCGTTTTCTACAAGATCAAATTCCGTATTGCTTTACTCAATCGCAACTCATTTCCTTATTATTTCTCTCCGCATATTTAGAAGAAAAATAAAGACCGGCGCTTATTCGAAGAAGAGGAAGGCGCAAGTTTCATTTCATGAATATTAATGTAGCCCCATTTCATTGCATGTTGTAGCGCCGTCATAGCTCGCCGATCACCAGGAACCTGTTTTCAAACCAACAGTAACAACCTGGCCGTCCTTCAGTATCTTCAATGTCAACGAACATACCTATGCTTTGTATCAAACGCACCTTCCTTTATTTTTTTTATCACTTGAACTTCCGATATAGCTTGCTTGGGATACAAACAACAGATACGGTTTTCATTGCGCAATATTTTTAAAGCTTTTTGAACTTCATTAGGGATTGGGACACAGTGTCCACTAAGTGGACGTTTAAATCACCGGGAATCAAGATTAAACCTATTAATCCTTTTTAAGATTATTAACATCGGTTAGATGAGTATTGTTTCGCTTTTTTTCTTTTCTTTTTAATAAATGAACGATAAGGCGGTCGTATATCTTGATGCGAATTCTTACCAACTGTGATCAGGGTGAAAAACCAACGACAGAACGATGTGTTTTGGTAGTGATAAAAACAATGATAATTCGGTCTTCAAGTGTTTGAAGATAAGGACATTAGATTGCCGAAGTGAAAGAAACATTGTCAAGCGAGACTCACCGATGCATTATACATACCTTCTTGCGAAATATTTGCTTCAATGTCATTAAAATAGTGACTATTTGGATAGAGTAATAAGGCGTAGTGGCATAAGGGTTACAAATGACTCAGATTAAACTGGTTAATTTAATATTTAATGAGATAAAAACTAGATATGGCTGAACTGTGCCATATTATTAGTTTACACGTTCATCAGTTTCATAATTTAAAAATAGGGATCCACATAAAACGCTTGAAAATGAAATCTAAAATTCAAATTAGGGCTAGAAAATTACAGTGATCTAGCATAATATGCATAAATAATATGGGATGCAAACTTTCAGGAATGCTCTTATCGAATTTTGCTTATTCTAATCCAGTTAAACACTTTTTCATTTAGCTTCGTAGGACAGTGAAGATACTTAAATACACATTTTGAATTTCTTACCATTCACCTATAAAGGTCAAAATTTGATATATATCTAAAAAATTTGTATCAAAACCACAATTCATTATTATTTGTTTGTTTCGTTTTTGAGTTATCATATTCATATAGACAAGGACGGATAGACAAAAAGACATACCGTTGTCAGATTTCGCCCAAAAATCTGTGTAAATTCTAGCGATGTAAATTCTAGCGATCTACATGTCCACAAACAGAACAGATTTACTCCTAAATATGCATTTTTTTGGACTCTGATTTGTTTAGAAAGTGGAAATCCATCAAAACTTCGAAATCTAGTTAAAATTTTACTAAAAATATTCTTTAGGTTTTAACCACATTCAGACGACGCCCAGCTTTCCAAATTTCCCCACCGCACCTATATAAAAGCATTCGATCTAACATGTCGTATAAATCTAACATGTATTAGTTCTTCACACAGAAATGATTTCCTTTACAATCGGTGCTATTTTTATCCACTCTTTATTAAATTCAAACCTCGATTTCAAAAATTACTCTTTCAGTTATTGAAAATGTCCTACTTAACTCTAAAACTTTAATCCATCAATCTGTACTCGTCGGAGATTTAATACAAGTACGAGTATGCAAAGACAAAATAATCTCTTCCTTATTTCCTCAGAGGAAGAGGGTTAATAGACGGATCTTTCCCCGATAAAGAGTTTTAGCTTTAAAGAAGAGGATTTTTTTTTTTTTTTTTTTTTTTTTTGCAATTATCGTGATATAAGGGGGTCTATTTTAGAGAGAGTACAAAGCTCAATTTTGCGTTATGTGGCGGTTTTGAGTATGATGCCCAAGTGACATGCCTCATGTTTTATTTAAGACCACCCCTACGTTCCAAACCTCCTTAACGCATAAGTACAAGACGACTCCGAAGTTCAGACTGGATTTCACATATATTAATCCTTAATAAAGGGTTTATACCGCGAGATCACCATTCACGAATAAATATTCGCCCATTAAGCCTCCTTCTCTTGCGTATTTTTGACTCAATCAACACAGTCAATCAAAACTTTTCCATAAAAAAATATTGAATATGCTAATAAAACATTGATTCACAGCATAATATGTCTTCATTTTGAATTTTTGGTTTCCTTTCTTTGATCATGACACAGAAAAAGAATAAAATAAAATCGCTGACCATCGGATGTGTAAGCACATAGTTCTTCACACCTCAAAGCAGTAATAATAGAGAAACGGGAGAGAAGTGAGAGAAATAAGGCAGAGAGGCATTACAGTTAAAGGGAGTTATGTATTGATTATTTAGCCCTCTGGTTTCGACAGAAGCTTCTTTTACTATGGCGGATACACACTAGAGGTTTGGCACTAGCTGACTTTGGAGGACGACTGAGAATTCTAATCGAATATTTCATAATTGATTAAACTGCGATATACTATTTGTAGCTGTACGAAAAAACTTCATAGTATAGCATTTAAAAAAAATATTTTTTTATTTGGGATGTCGGAGATTGCAGTAATTTCAGATATGGATGAATATTTATCTCTATGACGGCTAATATAGACAAGATGACACTCACAGAACTAACCACATTGCATATATTAGTGTAGTAGATCTTTTATTGATTATTGAAAAACAGTTATTCGGATTTATGATTATTGATGTGACCAGGGCCGGATTATCAAACAAAGAATGCAAGCAATTGCCAAGGAGCCCCTTAACGTCAGAGTGGCCCTAAATTTCGATATATTTTTTTCCAATGTTTTCATTAATTTTATGCTTTCTGTATTTACAAGCGTCGTGCACTCGACTTAATTCAAATTCAAATTAATTATCATTTAAATGTCAGAATATTATTTTAATATTCCTAATTGATTATCTTTTACACTATGTTGTGTAGAAACTCTTAAAGATATGTCACTTTATAATTAAAAAAAAAAGTTCAGTTCTATAATTAATAGTATTTAGAAGTACCATTTGCCTTTAATATTGCTTTTGAATTTCATTTTTTTCTTATTTGCCAAAATCTGAAGCCGTCTCTTTCGAAAAGAACCCATAATAAAATATTTTATCAGTTTATCAGAATTTGCTACATAAAACTTTTTACACAGAGAATTGAAATTAATAAAAAATAAGATGTCGGAAGTTATAGAAAGAAAAGAGAGGAGTCGAGACTTATATTGTCTAAAGGCTCCTAGAGGGCTCAATACAACCCTGGATGTGATAGCGTCGACGAAATCTCGATTTCTTTTTCGCGACTCGATTCCTTTTAAATTATCTTTTATATACCGGCTTGATGATGATCAATAAGTCATCAGCGGTTGAATGGCCTGCAGCTGATGAGGAAGAGTTATTTTGAGAATGTGATATTGATTCAGGTACATTACGCCCTCGTCGTTTAAAATTATGAAAATCATCGCTGTTTATCTTGGTGTAGCTTCAAAACCGCAGTATAATCTAACAAATTTGGTCACACATGGAGATTGGCTCAAACTACATCAAGTCAAGAAGTGTTGGGTCAAACCTACGAAATAACATCTGTCATGTCTCAAGTTAAAGATATTTCGGTTGATAGTTGCTGAGACACTCTTTGAAAATTCAATATCTATTGGCATGAGAATATATCATTCCTTTTTAAATCATCTGTTAATCTTAAACAAGTACTATATATATGATTAGTGCAAAAAAAAAAAAAAATTAGTACATTAGTACAAAAAAAAAAAAAAGATTATGTTTGAAATAATATTATATAGCAGTTGCATTACTCTTTCTCTTTTGGATAATAGATGGCGGTGCCTAATTAGGTATGCATCCCATGTTATTATAATGAGATGAGATGTTGTTCTGTGAGAGATGCGCGCGTTAATGTCTTGTCTTGTCTTTCGTGTTTGTGTTGCTTTGCGTGAAATGTGATCATTAAAGGAATATTCCCGAAAACATACGTCTTCTTGCTTCCACTGCACGGATTATAATCATCTTCATTCTACCGCATTTATAAAAAATATACCATCGAAACATAAATAGAATAGCATTATGTAATATGTATCACCAACTTTGAAAAAGTTATTGGAGGATGGTATTTTTTTACGGTCATTTTTGGTGTATTCTTGTATTCTGGACAATTGTCCCCATTTAACATCACGGTCTTTCTATTCAAAGGGTTTATCAAGATCTGATAATATTTCAGAGTCGAACAGAGACAATTTCAAAGCAAATAATATTATTGCAGATACTAGTAATTTAGTAAACAACTCTTTTGATGAATCTGGATAATGTGGACAAGTCTACTTCTTCTGATATTCTTTATTATTGAACGCGATTCTCTTCATTTCTAATCAGGTTTCAAAGCCAAGAATTAAATTTGTAATTCTTAGATTTCTTACTGTAAAGGCATTGCCCATTACCGCAATACAAAGGCAATTTCGAAACAAAAAAAATATTATCGTAGATGGTCATAGACAGTTAATTAAATAACTCTCTCAATGAATCCGGATAATTTGAACAAGTCGAAAGTCGATATTCCTAATTAAGTTCCAAATTCAAGAATTAAATTTGTATTTCTTAGATTTCTTACCTTAAAGGCATTGTCCATTATCGCAATACAAAGACAATTTCAAAGCAAAATATATATATTATTGTAGATGTTCATAGACAGTTAATTACTCTCGATGAATCCGGATGATTTGAACAAGTCGAAAGTCGATATTTCTAATTAAGTTCCAAATCTAAGAATTAAATATTCAATTCTTGAATTTCATATCTTCAAGGTATTGCTCTCTCTATTGCCTGTTTCTACGTAGCAACAATAATGAGTAAAAATAAAAAGACAAAACGATCTTATCAAGATAATTTTCTTCTTTTTTTTATGTTTATCTTGTTAAATTTCTTTTCCGTTATCTTATTAACTAGCTCAGGTGAATAACCCGAAATTTAATTGCAAACTCTACATCCCGTAGCAGTTCCTCCAATCTGGAGAAATATTAATTATAAAATTGTGTTTGCTTTAATACTTTATGCTTCATTAGAATTCAATTAATTTTAAATTTAGATAGTTCGAAGATTTTTTTTGAGAAAAGAAGAAATTAATATTGAATATAAAAGTCTTTACAAATTAATTCCAAGCTACATAAAAGAAAAAAAATTTCCACTCGTAAATGTTCAATGATTAATGCAAAAAAGGAATAAAATTAGAATTTAGAAAATGCTGATGAGAAACAAACATTCAATATTTCTGCACTGCATGAAATATTTTTAAGAATCTTCCAAGAGATAAAATTTGTCATCCTAAAACAAAAAGTAATGAAAACTAAAGTTTAATTATAAATAAAATGATGGAGGGCTATAATCGGATTAAGAATGAATCTCGTTTATAGCATTATAATTACTATTTAATTGGAAATTAATGTTTTAAATAAATAATTACATAGAAATCATTCCATAGAAAATAAATATGCAACATCACTTAAAGATATTTACTCTCTTTTATTTAAATTAATTTTTTTAAACTGGTAACTCTTACTAACTCACTTTCACAAAAAAATACAACATTTACTTTTCCTTTCAAGAATTCGAGACTATTACTTTTGGGCAATTTTACACCGCAAAAGAATATTATGCAGTGAGTAAAATGAAAGCATTTCCGGTATTCTATATTAGGCCTTGACCTTCATCTCGTTAGTCTCTTCGTTTCTTTGCATTTATTGTGGACTTGCATTTATTTTTTATTTTAAATTTGTATTTATTATTCGTATGACAGTTAGATATTGCGGTTTATCCGTGATTTCAAGCGCTAGTGGCGTATCGAAGGTAATAGCCTCTTGAAGCATAATATAATTTTTTCGCTTCTATTCATCATTAATAATTTGGTAAGTATAGTTAGTGCTCGGGACATGTCATCATTTTTTCGTCCCTACATTATATTTCATTTTAAAACATCATAAAAACGTACTAATATTTTATCTCGATGGTACACATTAGACAGGCGCCGGGGGTGTATATATCATCCTTGCCCCCAATCGCTACTCTACTGAGCTACACCACCTAATTCCGTTGATAATCGGAGTTCTATATTGCTGAATGAATACAGTTTTATCTCTATTTTTTCATTGAAAAACGGCATTAATGTAAAAATTGTAGTTCCTGCTCGAAAAAAATGAGTGGTCTATCGGAAATGTAATATAAAATTGTTGCTTGTCATAAAACATAATTTTCAACATAACATATAAAACATAATAATTTATAACGTAACTTATAACAGTAGGAAATCGCTACCTATACTACCTATATATATACCTATATGCAGTAAGTTTAGAGCAAATGTAGCTTATCTATAGAAATGTTTTGAATCAATAAAATGCTTTGGCAAATTCGACTTACAACGTTTTGATATAAACGTTTGATTATTTAAATTAATATTTGATACAACAAGTAATAATTACTTCATTACTTTTTGATAATTTCACTATTACATCATATGATAAAACATGGTTAAGTTATCTAAATTTTTTATTCGACTACCATCACCTAAACAACTAATAGGGGCCGCGGTGGACCGGAGGGTTCCAGGCTCGAGACCCGATTTCACCGAAAAAACGTCATTTAATAGGATTTGGAGTATGCTAAAGCCATCGGGTTCAAACGTCCTCCCACTGGCATGATGCGAAAGCTTGGAGAGCCAGCTCGTGCGTCGTCCTCATCATCTGCCCGTAGTTCAAAATTGAGAGGCCCATCCCAAAATAATCCTAGTGTTGTTTTAAAACCTGAACGGTAATAAAACTAAACTAACCTAAAAATAGCAATATTTAATGTCATAAATAACTGCATTAAAAAAATTTTTAAAAGAAAAGTGGTAGATTGTCAGTAAAACCATCGCAGTTTCGGATTTAAGCTTTTTGCGGTCCTGGGTACTTCTTTTAAGAAACTTGTCAATTCAGCTTCACATTTCAACGTATTTTAATTTTAATCCACATACTGTATTTTAAATCATTATTTTATTTCACAAATTTAGCGAAAATATATATTTTATTATTTTATTTATTTAATATAATTCGTGAGTGCAATTCATCTACGTTTGTACACAATGTGACTAAAGCAGACTCTTTCTTTGTGTTTATAAATGTTATAATACCAAGGTGAAAGTAATGAAACAGATATAATCTGGACTAATTACGTTTGACAAAATGTTAATATTACCCCAATTTTTCATAATTAATGGAATATGAATTTTTACCAATTCCTTTATTTTGCTTAGGTTGATAAAATTCTTTTAACAACTGCTTGTGACCCCCTCTCAGCATAGCGGCCCTAGGTAATTGCCTAATTAGAAATCCGCGACTATCTCGCTGAAAAAAAATTACCTATCTGATTACTCAAATCATATAGCCTATAAGAGATTTCGAAAAATGAGATTAATGTAAATTTTCTTTTCAAGTAATATTGTATTTCAGTTTGACAGAACCTTTATTGCATAAGACCTTATGTTAGAACATTGAAGAAGGTTAGTTAATATAAGTGCTACAAACATACCTTCTGTACTTATTCAACCCTGACCCAACTCTTTAAACGGTAAAGGTTGTATTTTATGAACGAAACCTTCAACCGGTTTCGAAAGCTGCAAAACGCTCTTTCCCACTGTTGTTAAGATCACTGTCTTTGGCAGTCGAAGGTTTTAATTTTAACTGGAGCTTTCTGCCACATGCTGTTTAGTGATATTGAAGGTGTTAAGCAACACTTAACACCTTGATGTTTAATTTGTCGGAGGTGTATTTCCAAGCATTTTTTTTTTTTTTTTTTTTTTTTGCTTTTTTTACTGAAAATTATTAATATTTAAGTATTTAATTATTCGAAAACAGCTACTTAAAACTGAATGTTATGTAGAAAGGAATTTAAAACTCCACTCGAAATGTTCATCAATTTAACAAAATTTCATTCAATATTTTAAAGATTTGAGAGGATTTAATTTTTTATTGATTTTATTAGAAAAGGACGTACACACCGGTGAAATTGATTCATAATTAAAATACCCATACTAAAACAGTAAATGTAACTGTCTCTCTAACATCAAATGTGATACCAGACTCAGTCAATCGCTGATTATTCTCCAATGATAGTAATATAAAAGTTATGTTTTGCTGTATAGTCACATGGTATTTATATAAAAATTCACTAGAAATATCATTGTTTACGTTTATGAATTGATAAAAATATATATTACATTACAATGCCCATTTACTTGTTATGATAACTAAGGCTTCCATGAAAAGTTGATAGAATATATCCATGAATATTCAAATCTGCGAGTAGTAATATTTCAAAAGCATTCTGAAGCATTTACGATATAAGAACACTTTGCCCAATAATTGCAACATTTATGCTGAATGTAATTATCAGACTTTCGCATTCCATTAGTGAGTTCATCCAATTAACAGCAATTGCATTACTTAGTTTGCACTTCGGAAGTAAATACATCTTTTTACTAGTGATTGATTTTTTTTTTGGTTTGCATTTCATTAATGAATCCATCTTTATGGTATCGATTGATATGTTTGGTTTGTATTCACTAGGGAATCCATTTTTTTGATGGTGATTTATTTGTTTGGTTTGAATATCAGTAACGAGACTATGTTACTGAGTGTGTTTGATTTGTATTTTCGTCCTGTTAATAGTAATTGATTTTTATTTTTACTTCAAGAGTTACTCCATCAAGTATTGGATGATTGATTTACATTATTTGTTATCAATATAAACGCTATTTCAATTGGACAGCATAATTTTAAATTGTGATCAAGTGCCAAGGACACCTCAGATCGTCCTGTATTTTAAATCTTTTGTGCCAGTTCTTATTTTATTCATTCTGTATATAAAGCAAAGGAAATATGAGAAGCTTTAATTTTTGAAAATGACGCTAATATTTTAAAATTTAGTATTTCTTTTTATGTTCGTCTTTAACGTTCTGAAAATGCCTAAAAACAGGACTGTCAAAGAAATAATGAACTTTCTCCCATTTCTACAGGCAAAGGAAGAAAAATCTGCTGATACCCTTAAAAAATCAATGTTAATAAATTATGGACAGTTAATTATTTTCTAAATGCAATAAAAGTATTCCGCACATCACTGAGCACTATCGTCCAATATTCTTTAGATTAAAATTTGCATCAGTAAAAAGAAACCTTTAATAACTTCAATGGCGATCAAAACTTTGTTTTGTAAGTATGAATTCTTTTTTTCAGCTCTCATGTAACAAATTTAATCCATTTAAAACTTTTTATCCTTCAAACTGGTTACTGTTTTAGAAAAAATGGTTTATATCCTTAAGCGTTGGACATTTTTGTTATTGATAACATTTACATTTTGTTTCCATTTTATCTAAGCAAGACGAACGGATGTTTCCGTTAAAAGTAAAGCTTGGCACGCAGAGAAGGAAAAGCTATAAAGAAAACCACTTGTAATTTCTTATTTCGAGACTTATTTTTAGTACAGCTTTCCTGTTTACGTGATAGTTACTGCATGCCATTTTATAAAAGACTGCTTAAGAAAGAGTTTACTCTTACTAATTCACGTAATTCACAATCAGGAGTTAGCTTTCCAAAAACGGGATTCTTTCAATCATTATTTAGCTGCAACTGTTGCAAATATGTACGTATATATTTTGATACAATGTGGTTGTTATTTATACGGAACGTTGTGGTAGTAAGAGTAAAGAGCTCTAGCTCATAAAAATTGCAATGAGCAATTTTGCTCAGAAAATATTCCATCCTTCTTAAAATGAGAAGTATGCCAATGTAAAGGTGAATTCTAAGCAAAGATCTAATAGAGTCAATTCATGTAAGATTACAGACACATGACAAATGCAAACGATCATTTCATCTAACTTCCAATTGTGCATTGCCGTATTGTGTATAATTAGAATAATTATTGAGAGTTTTTTTTTTTTTTTTTGTCTCACTTAGGTGTATCTCAGATATGAGAATAAGAAGTTTCCAGTATTATGGTTTGTTCTCGCTTTCTGGTTAGATACATAAAGACTATCGGGTTTAGTTACCTCATATGGGAAAAGTTGTACCTTGACTGATTGATGATGGTCATTTGTACTCAATCCTAGCTCTCACCATAAGTGCTTTGGCGACAACGGTCATATAGTTATTCTGCACGTTTCGATAAGTCAGGGAAAGTTCTCGTGTGATTATTATTGCATTTCGCAGAAAAGAAAACATTAGAGAAAAATAATTATATTCCAGCTGCTATTAATCAAAGTACTATTTTGATCCTAAGATAAGATGTGTGAAAAAGTAAAGAAAAAAAAAATAATTGTAGAGGACTACCGGATAAAGAATCTTGAAGAAGATGAATCTTCGATTGAGAATCATTGTACGATAATCTCAGTCAACCAATTGATGGATGAGAAAAATGTTAAGAATGACAAATGGGATCCGATCGGGAACCATTATTTCATGAATTGAAAACAAAATTTGTTAATGGATTTTTCACAGAAGACCAAAATCTTACGTTTTCTCAGAGTTGATAATTAAACATTTGCCTTTGTATATGCACTATTTAATTTATCACTCGAAGAATTCAAAGCAACACTACACTGGATGAATGGCTCCTTCCATTCATGTGAACTATTAATTTTTTATAAGAATAAATGTATACTATGCTTGAAATGATAAGACGTCTCATGAAAGTAATCTCTAATGCGCCTTTTGGAGCAAAAATTGGTGTTAAAAATCTGTTCTTATTTTCGAAGAAGCATGGTATATCTTGTCCACTTTTTTATTTTCCCCCCTTCTTTTTCTTCTGTTTCAAAATCTGTGAAAAATTTCAAAATTAAATTAGAATAGTCTGTTTTATATGTATTATGTAAGCGCTGAACATAGAAGCCATTGTCTAACTATGCCCTTTAAACTAACTATAAAACTGTTAACAATCATATGTTATCAATATTACAACAAAGCTCTTTATTTCCATTTTCAGTTATTACTTTTCTTTCGTGGGCTTCATATGCGTCTTTGTTGCTCTCCAAATCTGTTGTAAAAGTGATGTGTTAGGGAATGAAATGAGGATTCGGGTGTCATCCTAATTATCTGACCCTGTATGAAATTACGAAATGGATTCCCTTATGTTCTCGTAGTCATCATAGCTGCGCCAAATCGTTTATTCTTATATCAATCAGTTGAACTGTTAAACTGAGATTGAAGATAAATATTCTATATAGCTTATGCTAATATTTAAGTTTTTTTTTTTTTTTTTTTTTTTTACAGATAGGATTCTCATACAGATAGTAATAAGTTGTGTTCAAATGTACGTCTGTCAGGTATTTTGGCACAGTAGATATGGTGTTGCTGATCATTTATAAAGAAAATTATCATTGATGGTTATCATAATTGTTACACTTGATGATGCCTCATGTTAACCATCAGGGGAAAATTAGGCGCCATTAAATTGCATTATGTTAAATAATCCTAATATCGTCCTAATATAAGAATAAAATATATTTGAGCTGTATTTAATTTTAACCACCAATAATCAATACTCAGCATAAGATTCTATATCTTCTGTCTGGAGTAAACATCTTGGAAGACTTTCAGGGGTCACTGACCCTCACTTTCCTTTCGTTTCTAGAAACACTTTTAGCAACGAACAATTAATTGCTAAACTAGAGGATCGTTGACAAATTATTATCTATTATTTGAATTTAAAACATATTTAGATTCATTTTGCATTTTTTTATTCTTCTGAGAATGCATGCATATCCCGGCAGTTCCTCAACATTAACCTTCATGCAGGAGTATTAATGCAATAAATCAACCCTTACAAACGTATTTTATTAAAAATATCTTATTTACATTACATTTTTATTTCATTCCTATTATTATACATAAATCAAACCAAGTAATGAGAAATGTTTGTATTAAATACATAAGTATTATTGCGCATACAATGCTAAAATCTCAAAACATCGTAAACACTGTTCTCATGCGACATAGTTTGATTCCAACAAATGATAAACAAGAAGAAAATTTTGAAAAGCGTCTTTTGTTGCTCAAAAGAGCAAATCTTGAAGGAAAAACCGTGCTTTAATCCCCCATTACGCAGGAAAAGAGAATTGCCTTCGAATACTAATTGATCATTGTTTAAGACAGTCGAGAATTACCGCTACAAGAATCACAAGATGCCTTAGTCATACCTAAGAATGAATTCAGTCCGAGTACACGCATAGTTCATGACTGCATATATCGTCCCTGTTATTTGAAAATGTAGTAAAAAAAACCCAAACGATATATACGACTTAATGTAACAGCTGAAACTGCTAGTGACATATGGTATTTTGTTTTTATTTGCTACTTTGAGATCTGTCAACCGATCACATAATACAATTTAAAAGCGGATGTATGTTATCTATGCAAGTGTCTTGCATCATTAAAAATGTTTGGCTAATTTCACATATAGCATTTGATATAACAATGATGATCAATATATACAAAATACCAACATGCCACAGAAATCTCTCTTATTATTTGTTGTCGAATAACAGTAATCGATGCAAACAAACTATAATACGAATTTCACAGTTATCTTGAATTCAACACGTTGCTTAACTATTAATGGAGCTGTAAAATATTATTATAGATGTTCTAGAGATATCTGGTAGTTTTATCAAAAAATCCATTCAGTCAAAGTAAAGAAAAATGAAAAGAAATCAAGAAATAGGCTGCAAACATAAAGTTTAATCGAGCGCAAAAATAGATATAGCCATCGCCAAATGGGTAATAGTTACGACTTGCCACGGAAATGGACTTTCATATTTTCCGGAACAATTACCTTACAAAAATAGTCTTTGTATTATCATAAGACTCAAAAAATTACTTTTTTAATAATATCAATTTCATTTCCGTGCAATTTTCCCCCTTAATTTTAATGATATTTTCAATACACTATCTGTAACTTAGTTTTTAAACACTATAATAAAATTCAAACTCATCTATCAAACATTTAAATGTTTTTTTGTCAATCATTTACTCTGTAAAAGAATTTCCACTTCCGTTTTTATTTCATAATATATACACTTTTTAATTTGTACTAAACTGACTCAATGCATTTATACTTTTCATTAGTATACAATAAATTTAAGTGTTTTAAATGTATTTCATATTAATCATTTAACAGCTTAAAATGTTAATAATTTGGTCGAACTAACTGTTCGCTAAAGGAGACTAGTACATGTTCATAAAAATATAAGAAATTTTGTGAATATCCTATAGCACATTCGCAAAGTCCATAATTACTTATATCGTCGCTATTATATCAAAATGTATGCAAAAAACCTTATCTTGCGCCACATGAGACTTTATGCAACAGTTGGAACCACCAATGACTTACGGCATTTTGTTTTTATCTGCAACTTTAAATCTATCAGACTGTCACATACAACAATTTGAAAGCAGATGTAGATTACCTATAAAAATGCCTTGCATCAATAAAAATGGTTGGCTAATTTGACATACGATATTTTGTTATGGTAAGAAGGATAGTTTATCTCATTATTATATACATAAGAATATTAGAAATTTTTTGAGCATTCTATGTCTAAATTTGCGTTACAGATCATACAGTGTTTGACAGTTTCTTCTTGATGAAATTGCGCATTTTGGATTTCTCATCTTTCTAGATATCTTCGATATATTCTTTCATCCAGTTTGATAATTTTGCAAATTCGATATATTTATTAAAATCCTAATTGGACTTTTTGCACAAAATTCGTCGAATCAATCATTTAAAAATCTAATTTGATATGTTTCGAAAAAATATAACGTCCCATATATGGGGACCTGAAAACAAGACACCCCTTTTCTATTGCTTTTATTAATAGTAGTTAATGATCATTCAAATTGAGAGTACCGGAAGAAATATATGGCGTATAACTTTACACCAAGTTAAATAATAATGTATCGATAATAAGGTATTTAAAAAATAACATGCAGTAATGATGAATGAAAAGTAACATGTAACTTTGAACCAAATTTAATTTGAAAATCAAACAATCGATATTTTGTGTAATAATATTCTAATTTCAAAAGGAATTTTGGGTGGAGTAATTTCGTGAAGTTGTTTTTTAGCCCTAAGACGCATAGAAATACGTATACTGTTCATTCGATACGTGATTTTTCCATTTCTGCCAGCTTGAGTTATTGATTATAATTCAAGAACCTACGTATTACACTATTCACTCCAGACGCGATTTTTTCATACCTGCCGGCTTGGGTCATTGACTATATTTCAATAAACATTGACTGTCTTTCAATAATTAATATCTTTCGTTCAATAAAACTGACTTAAGTTAAGTAATATAATTTTAAGTCCGATTCAATTATTTTTCATTCGATAATCGGTAACTATAATTCAATAATGAAATTATAGGCCTAATTCTACACAATAAATCAGAGATTGATAGTTCTACCTCACCTAGTCATTTGACAGAAGCAGAGACAAAACTAAATGGATAAAGAACTAACTGTTCAGCACATAAATCTGTAAAGATGCTAGATGATGATTATATGCTAGGACGGGATCTTAAACTTTTTAGACCTCTCTGCAGTCTAAAAAGTTTAAGATATTAATATTAAGGTCTAAAAGTTTATTAATATTAAGGTCTCGGCTTATGGGCAGAATCCGTCTTATATGCGGGCCTGGTACTGGCAAAATTCGACGTCGTGCATGAGAAGTCCTCCCACTGGTATGGTGCGAAAATTTCAGAAGGGGGTACCAGCTCAGGCTCTAGACTTATCAGCTGACCAAGGTATATTACATGGCCTCTCCCAATATAGCTCTAGTGTTGTTTCCAACTAGTGCGTTTATATAACTAAACTATAGTACTCCTTTTCCGTCCAAACATATTTTTGTGACATTATTTTCGTTTTTATTTTTTTATTTGGAGGATGCAATCTTCAAAAACAGGAAACTAAATAAGAAAATTCAACCTTATTTAAAGATTATCACGGAGACATTTCAGTTTTGAAATATTAGTTAAGATAATTTATTTAGCCGTCTTTGCTTTCAAATACTGAAAAACCTGCAAGAAGCAGGAAGAGTGAAAAGTTTTTTGACTTCAGTTATTAAATTGGTGACTTGCGGGTCGCGACCCACACTTTCAGAAGCCATGCGCTAAACTTGAAAAACAAGATAAATGCTAGAATTCTCCTGCCCCTGGCCAAGGCCTTTCCTTGATTGTCAGCCGTTTCAATGCTAAGCAAGAAATTGCTACTCCCTTATTATTTAACTAACATATTAAAATTTTCATAACAGTTCAAATTATTTCTTTGTCTCATGCAACTTTTACACAATTCTCTTTTTCACTTTTATTTTATTCTAAATTAAGAAATAACTCATCTTTCACTCATTATTTAGTGAAGGTGATTGATTCGCAATTTCATAACTAATTCGCAATGAAAGCGTCGACTAAGTGTTAGCAACAAATGTGATTTCTTTCTAAGTAATTATTCGCTTATCTTTCAAAAAGGGAGAAATGTTTTTCTTCTGAGAAGTTTATATGATTTCTAAAAATCTTTCACAAATTCGTCCAGTCATAAATGCGAAAAACTTAAGTAAAGCCTAATTTTTGTCAATTCTTTTTTTAAAGAAGAAGTTCTCGATAGGTGGAACACTTTACATAAATTGAGACCTCTGTTTTAAAGGGTAAGCTGCAGATGAATCAGAAGTATGCTAAAGTAATTCTGATAATAGCAGAAAACGCTTAACATAAAAGATTTAAAAAAATTTAAAATTATGAAATTTTGCTTTATGAAGTTATGCCATTCGGAAAACCTACTGGATACAATGGAAGAAAAATCATAAGAATTCAGTATAAAAGCCATAAAATATTTTATACCTCTCATGAACAGAGTTAGAAAAATTTTCGCTTGTGGAAAAATCATATTCATTATTACCATTGTAAATTTGATGCAATGTCTGTCTTCATTTGAACTAAATTTCATAAAACTGAGTTCCTTGAAACAAGTTCAAGGATTACATGTGAATTGTCTTCTATTTGAATAACTAATAATTACGATGAGTAATTATTAGTTTTCATCATAAGCTCATTGGCAATTATTTTAATGTTACTTTCATTTTTTTGGCGTTGAACTAATTCTAATTAATTTTATAATGGAATAATAAAAAAAAATTCTGACGATTCGTATGACCCCTAAGTTAACCCTTGACATTATTAATAAAAATTTCCTTGCGCGGAGGGATGATTGGGGAGGGAATATAACAATGGAGGTATCTGCAAATAAAAGACTTATTAAGAGAAATCAGGACCGGATTATCAAACAGGCAATGTAGGCAACTTCCTAGAGGCCCCGCCACTTTAAAACTCCCTGTGCCTCGATTTTTTTAAATTTATTTATTTATTTTATTGCTGTTAAATTGGGGGTGTATTTTTTAGAATAATCTAATTTTATGCTTTCATTTGACTTCCAAAGGCCATGCATTCGGATGTTTTCATAAAAAGATCAACGATTATTTAGATTTTTAAATATTATTCCTATATATTTATTCATTTTCATATTTTCAAATTCGTCAAGAGGTTAACGTAATCCAGTGTTTCCCGCAATTAGTTGACTGACTGTCTTGTAATAACTCTGACAAGCTTTGCATTAGAGCATTTAGATTATGCTTAAAAAATTTTAAATTTTTTAACAAATATTATAATTTTTCACGTTATAATAACTGATTATAAGATAGTTTAATATATAATTATATCTTATATAGTTTTTAATCTTATAAATAATCGCGACTAAATCACGAATTTTTTTAATTTTATAATTTCTTTTTACATACGAGTTGGTGATTCCAGTTACGTTGAAGGCGTCAACAATCAAATGTTTCGTTATTTTAATGAGTTATAATATTTATTACTTAAAAATCGCTTATAGAGATTAAAATTAAATTACAATTTTTTTCTGAGTATGGAAGTTGAGAAGGGGGGGGGGTCTGAAAACTTACATTAGCTAAGGGACCCTGCAGGATTTAATCCGCCCCTGTGGGATATGACAGGAAAAAAAAAAAGTGACAGAACTACTTCTTCTAATAAATTATATAGATAACAAAAACTTATAACTATGTTTCCAATTATTAAAAATCTTAGATAATAAATGGGAAATTATATTATTTTTATTAAACTAAAATTATATGTTTAAAGAAATAACAATTTTTGCCAGTTCGGCGCAGAGATCGAAACCTCCCAGCAACAACAATACTTCAGAGCTTTGAGTCTTTTAGTTCATGAATAGGGCTCTCCAATTTTATGATACCTAGTGACATCTGTTGATGACAAGCAAAACTAATTGAGCAAATTTTCTCCAGTGAGTTCAACTTCTTATTCGAAGAAGAGATTAAGTATCCAGCATTAAATTACTTTAATAGAAGGATACTCTAAAACTGTAGATATAAATGGAAAATAATTTATAAATTTTGGGTCTCAAAGAGTGAAAGAAACATTTGCCAATTTCATTTTATTATAATTAAATTAATGTTGTAAGAAATCGAAAACATACATTGCTTTCTTATTCTGACACTAGATGGAGCAACTAAAAGATGTATGGTACAAGTTTGTTTTCAATGTAAAATTTTTTTCTTTACTTATTTAAATCAGGGCCGCCTTAACCATGGACTAATTGGATTAACGCCCTAGGATGCTTTAAACTCAAGGACGCGCAAAAGTTTCCTACATAAATATTATTGTAATTTCAAACCAAACAATTCATTTTATTAGGGTTTTTATAAAAAAAGGGTTAAAAACAAAAATATAATGTCTGTCTGATTAAGGATTTTAATTAGACAGCCATCGATTTTGTAATGATACATAAATATGTCAATCAGTTCAAAAATATTCATCAGTTCCAATTTAGGAATTTTTTGTAGTGATAATGCAGATTTTAAAATTAATAACATACACGATTAGAGGCAGAGGAAATTTTTTTAAGCACCAATTTGTATAACACATGTTAATTCAGAGAAAATACGATCTTTTTGATTTTAATTATTTTATTATGTAAGCATTTTCGCTGGGTCATATACTCTCCAATTCCTTGTGACGGTTCTGATGAAAAGTCAAACTACTCCAGGCCAGGGCGCACAAATTTATTAACAGTTTCGTTTGTTTAATTACATGGTTTTTTTAAAATGTCTCATGCATGCAAATATCCCATGTCTATAAATTAAATTTAATATATTATCTTAGTGTCATATTTCGAGATGTCCCGTTTTCATACTTTTTACTTAGAACTGCTTAAGAATCTGAAAGTGATAGAGGATGTAAAAGTGTTCGAGTCCCAAATGCGATTATGATACAGCGGGAAAAAAAGTCATTCTCTATGCTATTTAAACACTATATTAATTTCTCTTTTACTAAGTATACAAAGAGACAGTATTACAATCGTGAAAAACGAACTCGAAAATTTCATGAATCTTCTCATTTCAAACCACAAACAATCTGTACATTCAGTTATGTCTCTTCCTTTGTCTATCTGTGAACACGATAATTCACTTTCAGCTCTACGGATGAAATTTGGTATATAGTCTTCTCTCCAAATTTGTAGATTTTTATCAAATTTTGAACGAATGCGCTTGAATTTTGTCTGTCCGGATGCATGAATATGTTTACTTAATGAATTGAAAACGAAGTGAGCTAGATAGACAACATTTTGTTCACAGTTTCGACATCTACAATGTGGATATGTATCAAATTTGGAGTCAAATTCATCTAGAAGTTAACCAACTATCGATCTGTACTTTCACAAGCATGCATGCGCAGTAACTCAAAAATTAAGTGACTTAAATATATGAAATTTGGTTTGTAATTTTGTAATTACAATTGTAGTATTTATAAACTCCGAACAGCCGCTCAAATAACATTTCCGACATTGAGGATTGTAACAAACATGGATATCGCGCTATCATGAGTCATAATAAATAAATAACTGAAAATACAAAATTTTTTAAAGAAGTTAATGAAATAAAAAAAAATACACTCAACATTCAATCATTAATATTCTGATAAAGTAACAAAAAGAAGGAAAAAAAGGTTAAAATGAGAATCTAAATTGACCGGTTTATTATGAGACGCCTCATTATGTACACTAACAAGGACCACAAAATAACTGAATCCGTCATTGGACGACTAACACTGAAGAGTTTGATATGTTCCAGTAATTTAATTTTGAATCTACACAACAGTTGATAATGACATTGAATCATGATTCAATGCTGTATATAAGGGTTAATAGTAATGGAAAAAAAAATTTTTTTTTAGCTAAACTATGCCAAACATGATTAAGAGAGAAGACAACTAACTTTTTTACTAATGCAAATGAGACCTAAGTCTTCTCGGAAGTAGAAATTAATTTCCTCATTTCATACCAATTTGATAACTTTCTAATGAGATTAATTCTATAGTTTTCAAAAATTTCCTTCACCTTGAAAGTATTTTTGGTCTTAAACGTTAAATGCTTTTTTCTCTTCTTTTCTGATAGATCTTGAAACGCAGGTAAAAACAAATGTTTTTAGACAACGTTTATTTAACGAGTGTTTCATATTACGAATTTGGGAACAGATTATATTCGTTAAACAAGGTTTCTCTGTATTATTTATCTTAACTGCAATGTTAAATTTTGAGATTGATAGATATTAATTTAGATATTTTTGAAAAAATGTAAATGCTTATTTTTAAATGTGTGACGCACTTTAGATAATTTGCATTTGTATAATTTTCCACATGAAAGCTACGGTTTACACAATATACGCTGAAATCAAAGTAATTTCTGTACAGGTTTTCAAAAATTCCAAAGATGTTTTCTATAAATGCTGTAATTTTTTTTCTGCATAAGACTCTTTTTAACGATAAAATTTCTCTTAAAATTTTAATAACTTTTTAGTATTAAAGTTAATAAATTAAGTATATACTTTTTTTTCAAATGTCGCACTAGTTTTAAGAGCAAATAAGAATTGTCTAAATCAAAGCAAAAAGAATATATGTGACATTAAAATGTTTCTAACAAATCATGGAGGTAATTCTCGTCCGATTTGGTCCAGAAATTTAGCCAATTTCATTAATCAAGGACTTATGATAATGTGCAAGTGCGGCATCTTCTTTTTTTTTTTTTTCGGTTTCTCATAATCTATGTAATACATGAGGTTATGTATGTAACCTATATGATCATCTATCTAACACAAATGATATCTCTTAATCTAATTTAAATCCCAATTAATTTCCTAACTTTTATCTTAATTTAGCTCATCTTAACTTCATTCTAAAATGGTCTCTTATTTCCTGATCCAGTTCCACTTATTATTTAATTACTTTTAACACACGCTCTATAAAACTACAATCTTTATTTTCTCATGCTCCGAGTGAAGGGATAAAACTCCTTAATGCTTAACACATTCTTTTAAAGATATCGAAATGCCCCCTTTTTAAGACGACACGTGTCAAAGAAATCCCTATTCAAATTTCTAAATTCAAAGTCAAAATTTCTAAAGTTTCTTCTATTCGACCACACAACAGCTAAAATATGTTTATATATATATATATATATATATATATATATATATATATGGCAATTTTTTTTCTAAAGACTACGAACACCGGAAATAAATGATTGATGTAATTAATTTCACTCAAAAATTATTCATATTGATAGCAATTCTTTGCAGTCTTGGCTTAAAATATAATGTAATAATATCGGTTTTCTTATCATCTTTATGTCTAATTAACTTCCTGAATTTCTCTACTTTTCAAATTATTTATTGATCCGTATTTTTCTCTCTGTTTTCGTTATTACTTATTTCTC
Organism: Argiope bruennichi; assembly: GCF_947563725.1. Lineage (NCBI taxonomy): Eukaryota > Metazoa > Arthropoda > Arachnida > Araneae > Araneidae > Argiope > Argiope bruennichi. Next base: position 57,293,100 of record NC_079162.1, read on the forward strand.
CTATGATTCCTTTGGCCTTTTTCATTCACTCATTATTCATTTTTAAAGAAAAAGTTAAGGGAATTTTTTTTTCTGTGAACAATTCTGCAATTCAGAAAATTTGCCTTCGATATTGGCCTGCGATATACGTTGAATAAATTTTAAGGTCCCCTAGGTCTCCTTTATTCTAGATCTAAATTCATAAGCGAGGTGTAATTTACATAATCATTTGAAAATATTTTTTTAAGACAAACAATAAGGTAATAAATAAGATTTAAGAAATAAGGTAAGTTTTATTTGATATATGATTATAGATTTGTATAATATTCTACAGAAAATATTTCATGGAATTAGTTTTCTATATTAACGCAGTACTGAGTGAGCTCCAGAAAGGAAATAAAATCGAGCAAATTTCCTAAAAATCCTAAATATATTCTTACATACAAATTTAGCACCATACTCAATGTTTTATTAATTAAATTACAACATAATAATTTATATGATTTCGATCAAATTCCAAAATAAAATGTTCAATTTTTTTAAAAAATTTTTTTATTTTCTATATATATACTTATAATAAAGCTCAATGTGTGTGTGTGTGTGTGTGTGTGTTGGCGCTCTACAGGCCAGACCGTTTGACATACAGCTACCAAATTTGGTACATGTATACCTTGGAAGTTGGGAATGTGCACCTGGGGTTTCTTTTTTCGAATTTTTAATTAGAATTTTAATTATTAATTAAACACTAACTTTCCCGTCAAAAAAAATCTTCCATTTTCCCCACCGCCAACTTTTCCGCCAAAAAAATCTTCCATTATCCTCAGCGCCAAACGAGAAAGGCTTCAGTTTTTTTTTTTCTCCCAACAGTAATGAGGCTAGGGTTAAAATTTTTCGGCGGATTATTTCAATCGGTTCTGTTTATTTTCTTAATGTTCGATGCATTTAAAATTAAACATTGTTAATGAATCAATCTTTCAGATTCATTCTGAAGTACTTTTGAATTAAAATAAAACAGAATAAAGGAAATTAAAAATTTCTAATCCGCATAGCGTTACCCCAACTGGCGTAGAAAAAATCACGTATTTGCGTTACGTAACCGGCGAAGAAAATTCACGCATGCGCATTCTGTTCTGATTGTTGCCATGACAACGTTATCAATGGATGATTTAAATTATTTTTGGGTTAGTTGCATGCTTTTGTAAGTAAATTGTATTTATGTTAGTTATATATTTTTTGTATATGCTTATAGTTTTAAGTACATCGTTTTTTAAGTAGTTTTTTTAAAACCTGTTTTCAACCGTTTATTTTAAACGATTCGTTTCATTTTCTTAGTGTTTGATGCATTTAAATTTAAACATTGTTAATGAATCTATCTGCTCATAATGAATCTAAGAAAATTTTGTTGACCAACTCTTGAGATATTACATAAATTAAAAAAGATATTCTTTAGTGCCCATAAAGTTTAAACGCTGAGTGACTCTATTTTCAGTAATCAGATTATAAAAAAATGCTTTGTTTCAGTAAAAAATATTATTATATTAATTGAAGATAAATTCTTTCCACTTTAATTTAAAGCATAAATTCTACGGGTGCTAACAGAAAACGAGAGAGATACATATTACGTTATGACTGAAGGCCTTTATAATATTATGAATGAATTATATGATAATCAAAATTTGAAGTTTTAAAATATTTTGATGAAGAAGCTATTAAAGTAGAAATTGCATAAAATATTTAATTATTAAAATTTTAACGAACATTAAGATTGGCGAACCGGCTGGTCGCCAAAGGCGGCTAGTACTTATAATAAAGCTCAATGTGTGTGTGTGTGTGTGTGTGTGTGTGTTGGCGCTCTACAGGCCAGCCCGTTTGACATACAGCTACCAAATTTGGTACATGTATACCTTGGAGGTTGGGAATGTGCACCTGGGGTTTCTTTTTTCGAATTTTTAATTAGAATTTTAATTATTAATTAAAAACTAACTTTCCCGCCAAAAAAATCTTCCATTTTCCCCACCGCCAACTTTTCCGCCAAAAAAATCTTCCATTATCCCCAGCGCCAAACGAGAAAGGCTTCAGTTTTTTTTTCTCCCAACAGTAATGAGGCTAGGGTTAAAATTTTTCGGCGAATTATTTCAATCGGTTCTGTTTATTTTCTTAATGTTTGATGCATTTAAAATTAAACATTGTTAATGAATCGATCTTTCAGATTCATTCTGAAGTACTTTTGAATTAAAATAAAACAGAATAAAGGAAATTAAAAATGTCTAATCCGCATAGCGTTACCCCAACTGGAGTAGAAAAAATAACGTATTTGCGTTACGTAACCGGCTAAGAAAATTCACGCATGCGCATTCTGTTCTGATTGTTGCCATGACAACGTTATCAATGGATGATTTAAATTATTTTTGGGTTAGTTGCATGCTTTTGTAAATAAATTGTATTTACGTATATTAGTTATATATTTTTTGTATATGCTTATAGTTTTAAGTACATCGTTTTTTAAGTAGTTTTTTTAAAACCTGTTTTCAACCGTTTATTTTAAACGATTCGTTTTATTTTCTTAGTGTTTGATGCATTTAAATTTAAACATTGTTAATGAATCGATCTGCTCATAATGAATCTAAGAAAATTTTGTTGACCAACTCTTGAGATATTACATAAATTAAAAAAGATATTCTTTAGTGCCCATAAAGTTTAAACGCTGAGTGACTCTATTTTCAGTAATCAGATTATTAAAAAATGCTTTTTTTCAGTAAAAAATATTATTATATTAATTGAAGATAAATTCTTTCCACTTTAATTTAAAGCATAAATTCTACCGTTTTCAACCGTTTATTTTAAACGATTCGTTTTATTTTCTTAGTGTTTGATGCATTTAAATTTAAACATTGTTAATGAATCGATCTGCTCATAATGAATCTAAGAAAATTTTGTTGACCAACTCTTGAGATATTACATAAATTTAAAAAGATATTCTTTAGTGCCCATAAAGTTTAAACGCTGAGTGACTCTATTTTCAGTAATCAGATTATAAAAAAATGCTTTGTTTCAGTAAAAAATATTATTATATTAATTGAAGATAAATTCTTTCCACTTTAATTTAAAGCATAAATTCTACGGGTGCTAACAGAAAATGAGAGAGATACATATTACGTTATGACTGAAGGCCTTTATAATATTATGAATGAATTATATGATAATCAAAATTTGAAGTTTTAAAATATTTTGATGAAGAAGCTATTAAAGTAGAAATTGCATAAAATATTTAATTATTAAAATTTTAACGAACATTAAGATTGGCGAACCGGCTGGTCGCCAAAGGCGGCTAGTACTTATAATAAAGCTCAATGTGTGTGTGTGTGTGTGTGTTGGCGCTCTACAGGCCAGCCCGTTTGACATACAGCTACCAAATTTGGTACATGTATACCTTGGAGGTTGGGAATGTGCACCTGGGGTTTCTTTTTTCGAATTTTTAATTAGAATTTTAATTATTAATTAAAAACTAACTTTCCCGCCAAAAAAATCTTCCATTTTCCCCACCGCCAACTTTTCCGCCAAAAAAAAATTCCATTATCCCCAGTGCCAAACGAGAAAGGCTTCAGTTTTTTTTCTCCCAACAGTAATGAGGCTAGGGTTAAAATTTTTCGGCGGATTATTTCAATCGGTTCTGTTTATTTTCTTAATGTTTGATGCATTTAAAATTAAACATTGTTAATGAATCAATCTTTCAGATTTATTCTGAAGTACTTTTGAATTAAAATAAAACAGAATAAAGGAAATTAAAAATTTCTAATCCGCATAGCGTTACCCCAACTGGCGTAGAAAAAATCACGTATTTGCGTTACGTAACCGGCGAAGAAAATTCACGCATGCGCATTCTGTACTGATTGTTGCCATGACAACGTTATCAATGGATGATTTAAATTATTTTTGGGTTAGTTGCATGCTTTTGTAAGTAAATTGTATTTATCTTAGTTATATATTTTTTGTATATGCTTATAGTTTTAAGTACATCGTTTTTTAAATAGTTTTTTTAAACCCTGTTTTCAACCGTTTATTTTAAACGATTCGTTTTATTTTCTTAGTGTTTGATGCATTTAAATTTAAACATTGTTAATGAATCGATCTGCTCATAATGAATCTAAGAAAATTTTGTTGACCAACTCTTGAGATATTACATAAATTAAAAAAGATATTCTTTAGTGCCCATAAAGTTTAAACGCTGAGTGACTCTATTTTTCAGTAATCAGATTATAAAAAAATGCTTTGTTTCAGTAAAAAATATTATTATATTAATTGAAGATAAATTCTTTCCACTTTAATTTAAAGCATAAATTCTACGGGTGCTAACAGAAAATGAGAGAGATACATATTACGTTATGACTGAAGGCCTTTATAATATTATGAATGGATTATATGATAATAAAATTTGAAGTTTTAAAATATTTTGATGAAGAAGCTATTAAAGTAGAAATTGCATAAAATATTTAATTATTAAAATTTTAACGAACATTAAGATTGGCGAACCGGCTGGTCGCCAAAGGCGGCTAGTATAGAATAAAGAGAAAATGCTTTAATTACAATCTTTGTTTTTCATTTGTTCTTGGCAATGATTTTGATATCAGATTATTAAATGATTTTTATAGATTTAATGGAAATAATTTGATGATTTCATGAAAATAAAGCACTAAATCCACGAAGTATATTTCACGTGATTCCTATTTAAGAGTATGTCATCACATAGGATGATAAAATATCGCGCTTTTTTAATAAGTAGGGCTAGGAAATAAATGGCTAGAACAAAATTGCGACATTGCATCAAACATGACATGATTCGGGAATTCGAGTTTAGAGAACACGGTGAAAATGCGATTTTTATTTCTTACGCTGCCGAGCGGCGGTGGCCTGCTGGTAAGATCTCGGAATCCCAACCGGGGGGACTTCAGGTCCGAGACCCGATTCCACAGAAGAACCGTCGTGTAAGCATATCTGCTGTACGCTAAATCCGTCAGGAGCCAAACGCTCAACTGCTGGAATGGTGTGGAAGTTTGGAGAGTTGTATGTCAGCTCAGGGTCTGACCGCGGTTCAAAAGTACGAGGTCCGTCCCAAAATAGCCCTAGTTTTGCTTTAAAACGGGACGTTAGTATAACTGAACTGATCTTGCCCTGCTCTTTTTCTAGATTTATTTAGCAACTTTGCTGTACATAGCTATAAAACAACAGTTCAATATTTTAATTTGTACAAAAAATTTTTTGTATTCACTCAACGTTAGTAAATATTAAATAAAAATATGAAAAATTACAAAAATTACTCACTCACTATTTGACACAAGGTGAGGCTGATGAGGCAAGGCAATAATAAAAGTTTTAGCAGAAATAAAAGCATCAGAATAGGTAGGGGGGTAATACTGTAAGCTGAAGTTGTAAATTTGCTTAAGAAAATATTTCAAAATAGAACGGTACTCATGATAGTAATTTGCAATACCATTTTGTAAAGAAAAAAATCCTTATTAAAATAATTAGAAAACTCTATTAGGTGTTTTGAAAAGAATTTTGAGGTGTAAATGAAAAAAAAAAAAAAAAAAAAAAAACAATTCCATAACATTGTTAACTTACATGTATCAAATTCATCAAAGACGTGCATGAAAAAGATTTTCTAATGAAAATCCGTCTTCCTCTGATAAAAATTCATTTCTATTAATTCTAATGTTACTTGTGACAATATAATTACAGAACTTTCCTGGAGAAACAAAAATTGCGAGCACAATTTAGAAATATTTAAAATCTTTTTTGATTTTAGTATATCTAGAGTAGAAAATGACACTTTTATAGATAAACTAAAATCTATTTATAAAAGTTATGAATTTACTACATTACATGACAACGAATTAGAGCGATTCAAAAGGCAATAGACAAATATTTAGTAATTGTATTGGAATGTATAAAGCCTCGAAAAAACTACCATCAACATTTTTAATTTATATTATTGAAATTCTTTCAATTATTATTATTGAAATGTATTGATGTATTGAAATAATTTTGAAAAATTTATTGCCTCCGCCATAACGAACTCATCAACAGAGAGATAATTTTCTGTCTTGAAAAACAATAAAAAATTATTGCAGAAGTTCAGTGTCAGAAGATAAATTAAATAATACGGCTCTGCTCTATGTGAAACAAGAATAATCAAATTGCATATTCAAACAATTGAAGACGTATCCAAAATAATTGACATATCCAAAATAATAGAAGTATTTTCTAGGGGAAGAAATTTTATTCATTATTTTATTTATAATTAATTTATAAACACTTGCAATAGTTTCTCTTTGTAGCATTGTGCATTAGTTTTATATAATTTGAACACTAAACCTACAGCGAGCGGTCAAAAGACAATTTTCCAATGGCAATGCCAATGTACGAGTATTAGTGAAACGCTGGTATGTTTGGTGTTAAATATTGTAATTTAGCATTTATTTAAAAGAGTGTTTCAGAAATCGAAATGCAATTTATGCAATGATTATAACTAATAAATTATTCTAATTTTCCTAAATATATTAAAATATCATGCTGTTTATTAATTGAAATGCTCAAAGCTCAAATGAACATTTTCTAATGGCAGTTCCAATGTATCAGGGAAATGCTGATATGTTTAGTTGTAACATTGTAATTTAGCATTTATTTAAAAGAGTGTTTCAAAAACTGAAAATCAATTTTTGCAATGATTATAAATTATTCTAATTTTTTTAAACAGAATATCATGCTATTTATTAATTGAAATGGCCAAAGGTTTGAAATTTGTATCCTTATATAACAGAATTCTATCGTTCTATTCAAATGGTTCTTTGAAATATTTTAAAAGGCAATAGTTTAGTTATCTGAAAATATATTAGTTTATCATAATTAGTTGAACAAAGTATTTTAGTTTCACTTTTTTTTTTTTTTTTTTTTTTTTTTTTTTGCTAATAGTCTGAACAAATTTCAGAATGATTGGAATTTGTTTTCAATCTTCCATTTACTTTAAAGTACTTATGGATATATTTTTCAAAACAGGCCCTTGTTGTACATAGTTTCATGCCTCTAAACTTTTACGATTTAAAAAAGGGAGAAATAAAATGATTTATTACAGATGCTGGCCCTTTGTTTTTTAAAAAAAGGGAAAGATCCATCAATTATAATGTTACGAAGATTTAAATGTTGCAATCCTTGTTTTTTTTAGCCTTACTTTACAGGGAATAATAAAATGGTTCGATACTTCTTTATATTATATATATATATAATGATTTTAAAGTATATTAATTATCAACAAACTTATCAACATGATAACTGTAAATGAAAAACAACAGATAAAGTATAAAGGGAAATTATTAATATTTGTTCAAAATAAAATAAAAATAATTATTACGAATTAAAATATACGAAATTAGTTTCAAACATTATAACTGAGATATTGAAATTTACAAACTCAGATGTGTGATTCTTACAGAGAGGCCCAAAGAACTTTAGCACCAGGGCCCCCAAAATGATTGATCTGCCCTCATTCTAACATAATAATAGCGTGCATAACAGACTGCCAATTAGTTATTGTCGCAAGGACAATAAATCGGTATAGCTATTTCAATATTTCGAAAGGCAATACCCATCAAAATGTCTCAATATTAGGACATGAGACATCATACATATTTCTGCAAAATAATAACTCTAAATACACAGCTCGAATTGTACAAGAAAAGCTGCTCTATAATGGTTACATGATTGCAGTAACTGAAACCTTGCCCTATTTCTCCCTATTCGTGAGATTATCTGGAAGGCAAATTAGAAAATTATATATTAAAACTGGTAATGATCTCATTATAGGCATTCCTTAAGAATAGCAGAAAATATAACTTTCTGCCACTCAAAATTTAGTGAAATGAATAAAAGAAGTAATTATAACTAAAGGCTACTCAAAACATCATTAATTTTAAATATATACGAAAGACATTTATAAAGCTTGCCACATTTTTCTACTTTCCTTCAGTTTACATTCTTGCTTTTATGATTCAAACACATGTAATTTTAATTTAATTACTATTTTAGTTATAAAATTTACTATTCTTTAATTACCACTTTTTTATATTTTTGTACTTACACTTTGTATACGCATTGAACAGGAAATAAAGTATAATTCCATTTTACCGAAATAGGTCATTACTTTTTTTGCGTCTATGTCTTAAATTAGTTTTTCTTCAAAATATACTGATACTACAACTGTTTATACTTAATTTTGTGACTTACAGCATCATTCGACTACTACTGATTAGTTTCTCGAAACAGAATCTTTGGAGTGCCCGTATCCAAAACCTAGCTCAAACGTCTTGCCTCAGGCAACACAAGGGTAAATAAATAGCTAAAATTATTTTAAGTGTTGAAATCAAAATAAATACAATTTCTATTCAAAATTATAAGATTTTATTTTTAGTCACAGATTTACTTTCACAATAAGAAGCTAAAATTCACAACAAAAATCGCGAAAATTAAACATTTGGCAAAAAAGCACAATTTTATTAAATACAGAGAAAAAAGCTATAAAAGTAATTTAAGAATGTCATATATAAATATAAACAACATGATGACTAGTTTTTCATTTTAAAATAAGATATGAATGTAAATCTCTGAAAATCAATAAATTAGAATATACACAATGTGAACATCACATAAGTAAAATATTTAATATAATTATTACATTCGCCACAGATGGTTCAAACAAAACAAGGGGTCAGACATTTCATTCATTCTATTACAAATGCATCAAATAAATCCTCACATAAATATTCTTTAAAACCATATATAATTTTTAAAAACACAACAATAAATAATCATTTTATATTCAGGATAAAAATATTTACAATAAGATAACATTATAACAAAAGTGCAAAAACGTCAATAAAATATCGTCATATTTTAAATACAATAATGGATTCAAATCGTACTGAAATTTCAGTTCGTAAAGTTATTTTTGTAAATCTGAAGCAAAATCAAACAAGTTGGGCATTATAATTTATTAAAATAGACATATCATATGACGGAATTAATCAGAAAAAATTACAACTGCCATGTTTAGCAGTTAATGCATTTTTGCAAAAAATTTTAAGTAAAAACTTAACAAACATACATTGTGCTAATTAATAAAAATTAATATTAGTAAAAAACGATCACAAATAAATCACAATGTAAGAAGCTTCACTGAGTCATTCTTTTAATATTATTTGTTAAATAATATTATTAAAATTAGTACAATATTATTTGTTAAATTAAATAGCATTATTATCATTTAAAATCAGCAAATAAACACTAAATGAAGAAAGAAATTTTTTTTAAAATGTTACAACTCCAATAAGAAATTTAAAGTTACTAAAACTTTAACATATCATTTCTCTCTGGGGAAAATCAATGCTGCATCATGAAATTTACCAGTTCACGATTTTTTAAAAAAATTTAAGTCATGATGATTTTTATAAAATGTTTCTAAAATCAATACTTTTCCTGTTTCATAAAATTTTATAAAGTTCTAATAATAATACATTTTGTATTTATATTTTGATTTAATTTTATGAGTTTTATTACATCTTGTTTAAAATTAAAACTTTCAACAGCATAACAAAAACATTGCATTTAAACTGTCAGATGAAAATGTGCTTATATATATATATGGCTTAGAAGATGCTTTTAAAAAATTAAGTATAGGTTGATATCTCCATTAACCAAGTTTTCTTAGCATTTAACAATAACTGAAAATGGAGAACTAGAACAAAATTTTAGAAATCAGTTACACAATTTTTTTTCCAGATTTATTTAAAATGTCCAGAGGCTTTTCAGTTTTACTTCTCATTTTTTTTTCACAACAGAATTTAACAGAATGATTCATATATTTCATCAAATTCACCAGAAATTGCTAATGGGTTTTCATCTTTCTAAATTATACTACAATATCAAACCTGTACGAAATATCTTTATATTCTATTTAAATTCCATAAAAAATTACATTTCTTATGTCTAGAAGTTCCATCTAATTTCTTAAAGTAGTAATTTTATCATGTATCATTTGAAACAATAATGAATACTTAAGTAGTTTATGTAATAATGAATGATTCTTAAATCTGCAATATTTAAGAATATTTTATAGTTTCATATTAAAAGAAAAGTGAAGTAAGAAAAGCATGCATGCCTAAATGAGGAAAGATCTGAGTAGTTTTTAATTATAAGGAATGGATGCTGTTAAAATTATGTATGATAAATCAGCACAATTTCCTTAGAAGATTAGCTTTATAGCCAAACAAAGAGAAATAAATTTACTGAGAGACAATTATCAAGCCTCTCAATAAATTGTTTAAAATAAATCACTCATGAGATTAAGTGACAAATAAGATTCATAAATGAAATTTTGTATACAGTCAGCACCAAAGTAATGAAATGGACAGTAGATTAGACACAGCTTGAAAGAAAAGCTTGAGTAAAAGTAGGAGAATGATAAAAATCCTTCCCATCATGCAATACCATGGATTTCTAAAATGAGAGAAAGAGAGAGACCATTTAATTGTCTGATTAAAAATAATATAAGAAAGTTAAAATATTTGATGCCAAATCCCATAACAGTCAAGATGACTTAAAAATCGCCCTGTGTACAAATAATACTGAATGTGTTAAAAATTATCTAAGGTAAGTCTACCAGTTTTAATATATAAAGAACAGAAAATAATAAGAACTTTCAGAACATTTTTAAACATTGTGTTAAAAATAAAGTAGTTCACAAATACTACACACTTAAAAAAGTCCACACATAAAAAATAAACAAAATTCATATAAAAATAAAGTGTAAAACGGGAAGGTATTTAAATTATGATCTTGAACAAATCTGTATATAGTTTTATCCTTTAAAAATTACTGGTCATCACATAACAAAGAAAAACTCTAAGAAACAACAAATACTTTGAGTTAACTATGATAGCTGCCTTTCTTCATGAATTTAATAATTTCTATCTATATTAAAATATATAACTGTTTAGCAAATGAATAAAATGTCAAATTTCTAAGCCAATCACAAATAAATGCACAATATACCATCACATACAAACTGGTAACGGGGATGCAGTCAACATCTATCACTCACAAAAAACATCACAAAAAGCTAAATAACAAAAACATACATATTAAAATTTATCCGATCTTAATCCATTTCACAGACTCAAATGACAGTATTTAAAACAAGTATCTTCACATATTCACAAAACAAAAACAAAAAACATTAAATAGAATTAAATGAATTTCGAGCTTTGCATTTAAACAAACAAAACTATACTTAACAGAAAAAGAAATTCACACACAGCACTAAATGAAAGATGTTTAAAAGTGAAACTTTTGTACATTCATATAATAATTTTAGAATTCTTTCCAACATAAAATGTGCCAACAAAGCGAGAACAACAAGAGAAGCAATTTTAGAGAAAATAGATTTACAATAAAATATAACAAGACATTACATCACAACAAATTCATTTTTTTACTTGTTGATTACTAAGCGAAAGGTTTTCCTATCACGAATTTTCTAAAAGTTACAGAATCATCTATAAAATTATATTCACTATTCTTATTTACAAGACTATCAGATATCATATAATTTCAAATTTATATATTTTTCTTATTTAAAAATTCTTTAAAAAACAGAAAATAAAACAAATTTTTGCATTTTATTTCAGGAAATTGAAACATATAACAAAAAAAAAATTAATTACATGAATTTATATTATGGAATGCAATAATGAAGATTTAAAAAAAAAATGGTTTTCTAGATTTTCATCTCCAAAATAAATGCCTTTTTAAAAAACTCTCCAAAGTTCATATTAATGAATAATGTTCCCTTATGCCATTTATACCCTTCCTTCACTCAAAAGCATATTACAAATTAAATCTTCAAACAATAAGATTCGCTTCATGTTTAATTTATTTGATCAGAATTTACAGTTATTGCAAAAAGCAACATAATTCCTTGTAAACATTTCATAAATTGTTAATTTTTGCGACCAGGACAGCATTAAGCGAATGCTGACATTTCTTGATCACATATGAATATACACTATAACAGTGCAGTAAGTTAATTTGGAAAAGCATGGTGTTAATCCTCTGCAATATGTCTTTTATAACAAATTTCTCGCCTGCAATTTCAATAGTTTAAAATAAAACTTGGATGAAGAAACTTTTAGCAAAGTTCTCAGATGTATATATTATAGCAGTCATTTTGATTGTGAAGCAAAATGGCATGAATGCCATAACATTCAAATTTATAAGCAACATTATCATGTATTCAATTCTATACATTTTTAAAATGTATGACAATTTATTAAAAAATATATAAACTAATTGATTCATTGAGTATACACATTTTGTTTTTCTCTTTTCTTTTTATTGGTCCTGTACATGTTAAATAAAAGTCAGTTCGAAAACAATATGATAACAATGAATAGAATATACTTGACCACTCTATTTTTCCTTTTCTTATCTTTAAAATTGGAATGTTAAAATTATGCTAACATGATGTGCGAGGCAATCATGATTAAAATTATCCTACTCAGACCTATGTAATTCACATTCTGAAAGATGTATTTTGTTATTATTTGCTATACATTATAAGGACTATAGAGAATGGGAATCTGAAATAGAAAAAAAAAAAAAAAAGTTCAAATTTCAACCATCAGACGTTGATTTCATACAAATTGGAAAAGACATTAGGCTAATTAGGAAATTTTTAAGAATGCTAAGATTCATCGTCAGAAAATCATTTTTCACTTAGTGAAAAAAGGATGAGTTTTACTGGTCAAGGTACTTTAATGGAACTACAGCAATATTTTACTCATATTGTAAAATTTGTAAATAAATAAATAAAAAGTACATGTGTTAAAGAATGATTTAAAAATTAATTCTAAATTTGAAGAAACCGGAGAATTGGATATTCTGCCAGGAATAGGACAGATATAAATTTCAAATAAAATTTTGTTAGAAGTTGGTATTAACATAAATGGTAACATCAATTTCTTTGGATATATAGAGTAATCTGTTCTCCGCTTTTTTCAACAAAAGCTCGTGCAATGTTATTCTCGAACTGTGGCAAATCAATTTTTAAATAATTGAGTATATGATTGGTGCTGGTAGATTCATTTCAAAGTGATTTTCGTACAAGACATGTGCAAAAGTTGCAATATAAAGATCCATATAAATATAGATAATTTCCATTTTACATTTTATACAATGATCTTAGAAAATTTTGTGGTCACATGAGAATAATTTTACTTTAGACAGCACTAAGAGTGAGAACTGTCGCTGGCATATGTTGATGTCTTAACAGTGTGCATGAATATCTCGCATCCAAATTATGTAATTATATAGCTTTGATATATTCCTGATTGTATTCTTGGCTTTCCTTTTGAGATCAATTCTCAAAACTAATGGTGTTTCCCTCAAAACCACTTCTTCAGCACCAAATCATTCCTACACAGAGAGAACGAGAATCTTTAGAGAGTACTATCTTTATGCAAGATGGTGCAGCGTCCCGTATTAGCATCATCTGATTTCACCATTTCATGTTCACTTTGGTGAAAATCAAATCATTTTGAGAAATTTCCTGAATGTTCGTATCCTTGTTCTCCAGAATTGAATCCTGAGACTACTGATCACGGGCAGATTGTGTTTTAGTAGGAAGCATAGAGATTTTAGCTGAATTAAAAAGCAAACATAAAATGACATCATGTTGCAATTCTTCAAGAATCAATTAACACTACCATTGAAAATGCTGTATAACATGCTTTGAACATGTGAATGACGCTCACTGAATGGTGATTGCACGAATCATACGATTACATAAGGTTTTATGCAGTCATTTTTTCTTCACCAGCTATATTTTTATCCGTTGATCGAAATTTGAACTATTCTTTTTTATTATTACTTATTTTCTTAACTTCTTTTCGCATAGCTCTTATAACAATATAACAAATTTCAGTCTAACGCATTTATCAGAAGAACCTTTACATAAGTCTGAATAAAGTCATTTTTTTTTAAAATTACAACGATCCTAAAATTTAATATTTAAGATTAAGAAATATATTCCATATTTTAAGAAATCACATGGCTAAGAAACGCTCACAGCAATAAAAATAACCAACACAACTCATAAAATGAGATAAATTATCTTTAAAAAGTAAATGCGAAAGAAGATTTATAACAGCAATATGCTGCAGGTGGGAAACAGCAAATCACAATAATGATAAATGTTTTCTTTGATGTCTAGGGATACTTATACGAATTTTTATCATGATCATGATTCTTAGCAGCAGCAAATTCGAATGTCATGATGCAGAAATTAATTCACAAAATGAGATCTCATTCCAGGTTTATCGTTATCAGAGCTTGAAAATGACAAGATAAGATATCCATAGAATATAGATTAGTTTAGAGTTGGTATATCAATTCGCCAAATCAAAGAAACTATCGCATATTGCTTGAAAAGTTTTACTCTTTCTTATTTAAATATTTTGATAACTCAGTAAGTTAACAATGAAAAAAATTACCGGATAGTGAAACAAACTCAAGTGATATAGCCATTCAAAATCCACTCATTCAATATATTGCAGAAACACATACACCGAAAATGAATGACAAATTATAAACAAAATAAAGTATCAAAGACGTATACATATTTCAAAAGAATTAAAGGTCTAAAGCCTTAGAAATAGCAAAATTTTGTTAATCTTTCGGAAAACTAAAAAACAAAATGCGACATCTTAAAATTGTTAGATTAAAAAATTGACTATTATTAAAACAAACACAACAAGATAGTTAAATATATTAGTAAAATAATAAAACTAATTTCCTGATGCAATACTGCTATACCTATTAAGGTGATAAATTTTTAAAAAAGGCAGAATTTAAAAAAGAATAATAACAACATATATTTTATGGAAACAGAAAATCACAACCATGAACACTAACCACTAAATCCTATCAACACTGCTTCCCTGCAAAATGTAGTAATCCAAACAGTAAATCAAATATTTCAAGAATTAATTTTTCATGTGGGTGAATAAACAATAACTTTGGTTCTTGGTGATCGTACACAGATAGAGAAATTGATACCTTCTGATGAGGACCTCTATGGTTAAAATACAAACAAATAATCCATATCTACTGAATAATAAATACTTTACTCATAACATCTCATTTTCAAACAATTTCAAAAATAATACAATTACCTCACAAACATCAAATATTTAACACATACACGGGAAGAACATTCTAAAATATTTAAGTAACAGCAAAGAACAATTTCCCGCAGTTCTTAATTTGAAAGAGAAAACTCAAAAGGTGATAAAATTTTCCATGTATTATATAAATATACTAATATGAATATCATGCAGTGAAGCCAACAATCGACAAAAACCTTAAAACAAATGATATGTTCAGAAAATAAAAATTAAATTTTACAGACATTAAGAGTTTAAAAAATCATGCACACAATGAAAATGGCGCACCACATATAATAATAATTACACAAACTTTAAATTAATTTCAATGCACATCAAGCAAACAACTGGCATGCGATCAAAATTATTTCAATATATATGCTATTATATGTGTTTTTGAATATTACTTGCACAGATTTTAAGATTTCTTTTTGAACAAGAAAGATATAATATACTAAAAATGTGTGAATAAAAACTTTATAAGTGCATTGAATAAAACTTCTATGAGTCAACAGATGTATCTAAAAATGTCCTTAAATGAAATTACTAAAACGAAATTATGCACTGTAGTAGTAAAAAGATTTCAGTTCTTTGCTTTATTCATGGGATCAAATGGATGCAAATAATATATAGATTATGTTTCATAAATTAATTTTAAAAGTATTTAACACATAATCATATTACTTGTCAATAACTTTAAGCTACTTATAAATTATAATGATCGTAAAAGCACAATCATAAAATAATCATTAAAAATACATATTTAAGGGGTGGGTGCTAACAAATGTGCATAAGGTGTACCAATAGGTTGTGATGCATCATGACATCCAATATCTCCAACTCTTATATAACTACAAGAACTGGTTGGTTCTGGTGAGCTTTTATAGCTAGATTTACCTTTTGGTAATAAGAATAACACCGATAAAGCAATAGTAGCATGCCAAGCACTGTGGACGAATGAATAATTATCTTTAGTTTCAAAAAATGCATAAATTATAAGTCCTGCTGATGCTAGAAGTGTTCCTGGAAGAAGACCGACCAGCCATGTTCTTCGGCTTGGATAACACAAATGCTTTTTGTAGCAACGAGTAACCTGAAAAAATAAACATGATGAATGAATTTATAACTCATTTCAGAATATTGAAAACGCATAAAAAATAAAAGCTGACAGATCTTACCCATGATGTCAAAAGAATCACTAAGCCAATTCCAGTAGGCAAAGCAAAGACCCACAAACCAGTTCTGTCATATTCCACACCTAAAGCTACACCAATAGCTCCAGCCATATGAACAAAGGACTGCACAGCATTAGGTAATTTTGACATGGCAATTAAAGTTACCCAAATGGAGAGAATAGCAAGGTAAAAATCGCAAAACTGCAGGACATTAAGTCGAATCAAACAAAAGGAGTAAACCTCTGCATCACATGCATGATAGAACTGAAAACGGAAACAATATAACACATTAGCAGATTAAATATACCTCCTAAACTTCAATGCAGATGCTTTATATTGCTTATACAATCTTTAAAATATTGCATCACGAACATTAAAAAGATTAGAAATTCATATACACATAAACTATATTCTAAAGTAAAGACTAAAATTAAATTAGTTTTCCTAATTAATTGTTACTAATAACAATAAATTAGGAAGACTTCAATGCAATAATAGACAAAATAACTATACAATCTGTAAATGTTCTCTGAAAATTTGAAATAACTTCTTTGAAATGGGGGAAGGGGAAAAAGAAAAGATATTAAATATACAATCTTAATAGTTCATTGTGTTTTAAAAAAGAAGGAATAAGAAAAACTTTTAAAACTCGGATTGCCTTTTAATAAGAGGAAACTTGGGTTTTACAAGCAATTACAAATAAGTAGAACAAAGCGTCAGCACTGGATTACAGTCAAATTCTGCAAAACCGTGAAGAGCAAAAATAGAATTCTATACAAAAAATGATTATATCACTTTAATTAAGAATTTATTCATTCGATGCTTTGAATTTGAAACTAATGGGAAGAAGAAATTTAATTTAGAAATCATTTACACTAGCAATTTGAAGCTGAGGCATCCAAATATCAAGTAGCCATTACAAAATACGCCATGAAGTTAGAATATGTGTAATTTAAATTTACTCTGAAACACAGATTTCCTTTTTAAATACATTACATAGTTTACAGAAAAGTGTCAAATTATGTAGAACGATCTAGATCATAGGTTCCCGCCATTTCAGCGGACGTAACTCAAAAGTAAAGAAGAATTAAAAGTAAAATTCAGATAAGGATACCAAGCGTTCTGGTTTCAAAAATCAATACTATTTCTCTACACTGAATTGTGGTTAAGAGTACCGAAGTTTTTAATCGCTTTCCCCCCCCCATAGCATTTGGATAAGAGAAATTGGAAAAAGTTAATTTACTGTGTAAGAAAAAAAACAGGTTGCACATCACTAAAAGTGACAATTTGTTATTGGTGTTAATGAAATTGGAATCCGATCTTAACAAATTGTTAAAAACCCTATCAGGCTCGACAATTTTGTTACTTTCATTTTTTAATGGCTTTAATTTAATTTTTAATGCATTAATGTTTTATTAAAATTTTTTATTAGATTTGATGGTTGCTTTCAATTTTACTTAATCATTATGTAATATGGAATGATAGATGGATAATATGATTGTTAACAGATGAGCGCACAAATAAAATAGCTACAGAAAATAAGTAACAAAATTTTAATATTTGATATGATGAACAATTATGGATGAGGCATTGGAATTTCTTTTTCCTTGTAAAGGAGGTGGTGATTCCAAAAATATGGAGAACCTTTGATCTAGACAGAGAAAAACGCAAAATAAATTAGATCCATATAATTGCATCAAAATTTAATAATCGGAAACGATAGCAGGATAATATTTTTCTTTAAAAACTTAAAATCAAAAAAATATGTAGATATACTCTATATTCGGCATTTAATCACATTTTTCACCTTCACTAAACAGTTATCTTTTCTTTCATTATAAAGAAAATGTGTGATGTTTCAAATCAGAATTTGAATAATAACAACAAATAAATAAATAAAATATTTAAGCTTGAATGTTTTGAAAATCATATTAATAATAATGGGTTATTTTTAATTAATTTAGTTTCTTTAATTAATAGCGATTTAGATATTATTGTAAAGAAATCAATAATATTGTTTAAAAGAATATTTCTTCCTTTCAAACCTTTATTTCCTCTTTAAGCACAACAGAAAGCGCACAGAAAAGGAATATAGTGAAGCAAATTATCTCCTTAAGAAAAATTTAAAGAGATTATTAAGATATTTATTTACGATATGCATCTATTTCGAATTATCAGGAATTTCCCTTAATACCAGTTATATAAATATCAGGAGGGATTAATCCAATACTTTAAAAAAAAATTCTGAAAGACAAGCATGGAATAAAAAAATAAGTCTTTTAAATTATTCAGTTAGTTGAGAACAGGACAAGAAAGCATAGTTAGAAAAGTAAGTAAATAATGCATAAATGCAGAAAGTTACCATTTCAGCAGTGGAGGTTCTTCAATTTAGAAAAAAGCAATTTGGCAAAAATACAGTTTAATTAACATTCTTTAAGGTGACTGCCTACATTCGAGACAATTTTTTTTAAAGGCCATTTTTTCAAGCTTTAAATTGTGTTTTCTAGTTAAATAGGGAATAAAAACAATAAACATCTATAAAAAAATTTCTGTGATTGTCCCATTTTTTTTTTTAATTGACAAATTTGATGCAAATTTTATCAAAATTTAACCAAAACGGTTAACAGTCTACACAAAATTTTAATTCAGTAATTAAAGTTTTTTTTACCCATAGCATACATAACATAGTTATCTTCAAAGTGAACTAAAATCTAAGAGATTAATTAAAATGCAAAAATATTGTGAAGGTTTTTATGTGGCAAAGTAGACATTATTCTTAAATTTTCAACTATTTTATAACAAAAAAGGCTATAAATAAAAAAAAGTATTTTACTGTACATCAAAACTTTTAGTTCATTTCATGCACAATAATATAAAGAACATTTGCTGAAACTTTCATTAAAAAATATTAATTAATGCTGGAGATATCATGTTAATAGTTTACAACTTCTATCAAAAAAAATTATTTTGAAAAAAATAAGTTTAAAGTTTGCAGTTCATATGAAAAAGCATTTCCTCTTTATAAAACAATCTAAAGTTACCCACATTTATAAGTTAAACCTTCTTTCCTTCATGCATTGCACATTTTTTCTTTCGCTGAGCTCTCATTTTTTTTCTGTGAACTTTTGCAGCTGGCAATGAATGCCTTTTTGAACTACAAATACGTTCATAGTCAAAATGCTTTATTCCTTTATGAGTGTGACTACCAACTTCTATTTGCAATTGATTTAACACACTTTTTATACCCCTTGCCACCTTCATTAAACTGAAGGACAGAGTTTTCAGCTCAACGAAATGTTGTTTCGGGACTATATTCCAGAGCAAAACATTAAAACTCTCATTAGCTTTATGTGTCATTCCATGCAAGTATTTCTTTAATAATTTTTGATCACAAAGTTGCATATATATTGGCTTTATGATGTTTATAATGCTTTGCGGAAGTCCAATGGATTTCCCCAAAAACGTTTTCCCCTGCGCTTTAGAAAGGTTGTGTAAGCGGGTCTGGTGCACGTTAAATCCGTCCAGGCCAAACGTCCTCTCGCTGGTGTGGTGCGGTTTGAAGAGGGAGAAGGGTGCCAGCTAAGGTGTCGTCATCGTCATCTGACAGTGGTTCAAAATTAATGTGTTAAAATTTAAATGCGATATACTATCAAAATAAAACGTATAAAAAATAGATTTCACTGAAAAATCACAAAGAAAAATAAGAATCGAAAAGAGAACTACAATGTAAACAGATGCTCGAGAGAGTGAGTATTACCAGTTACCATGAAGAAATTAAAAAAAAAAAGTGGGTGTTCAGAAGTTATGGCCGTGCACTAACAACATAATAAAATTATTATTTCCGTTTTAAAACTAAGTAAAAAGGTAAAAAAATATGTTAAAAGTGGCATTTTACAGCAACTTCCGGTTGCAGAGTGACACTTCCGGTAAATTTTCAAATACACTGCACTTTTAAAATTTGATATATCTCGGCTTCTAGAAGACATAAAATGAAAAGAAAAACAGTTTTGGAAAGAAAAATATTTGACTTAAAATATTTTCGCAATATATATATATATATATATATATATATATATATATATATATATATATATATATATATTTGGCCAAGATGGCGAAAAATGCCATTTTCAATGTAACCTCAAAAAGTTCAAAATTTTTAATTATAATTATTAGATGTGCATTTTAGAAAATTATAAACCTATTGTTTTTTATAAATAATTTCAACTGTGTGTCCGTCAGAAGAACACTTCACACCAGATATCCTTTTTCACGGCAGTTGCAAAAGATACAGGTTGCAGTAGGAAGAGTTCATTTCGCGTAGGTAGAAGTTCATTCAAGTTCTTTATATTGGCTCGTTTAGTCCCAAACTGGCAATATATCTTATTATTACATTTAATTTTTGAAAACAAATTCAATTCATGGGGGAAAATTAATCGCCCTCATTTCATTTGTTTTAAATTTATGTAAGTGATTAACATCAAATTTTCCGGAGTAAACATATGGTAATCTGCCTAATTTAACATAAAACCGATACTATAATCAATCGTAATTATTTCAAAATACAATTTTTATAAAAGGTTGTTCATATTTTAATATAAAGGAAAATGTTTACTATTAAATACCTTAAAACCTTTTCGAAATATATATTTATTTCTTTTGTCTTAAGTATATATTTTCCGAAACACAAAATTAACAACTATCATACCATCAAATTTCAAATTTTTTTAAATTTAAATTTATGTAAAAATTAATTTTAAAGTTATGTAAAAAATGTAACTTATTTTCAATATGCACAAGCTTTCTAAAACATAATTAACTTCGCAAAGTTTATAAGTAAAAATATTATGAATTTTAAAATAATTCAAGCGTTTATTTAGATCCCGCGCCAGCAGCAACGGACTTAAGAGAAACCCAAATAAAGTCCTTAAAAAATTATTTGAGCATTGCTTTAAGTTATCTCTGCGAAAAAAGATGTAAAAGTTTATTTTAAGGTGATATTCCAAATGATCATATATTCATTTTCCCAGGCTGAAAGAGAAGCTTAATTACTTTAAAGAATACATTTTTCTCACGAAATGTCATTTCAAATAGTAGGGTGAAAAATGAGTTTTTCTTTTCAATAAATATACTAATATTCATTACAAGTGAAGTAGGAAAGGATTCCTATATTCCCGCACTCATTTTATTATTTCAGGGTTGAAAATTCTTCATTCCAATTGTCTTTCAGTTTCTCCATCACAATTTTGTTCAGAATCCATTCAATGCCGTTTGAGAATATCCATCAGCTTTGTAAACTATCGTTTTATTATCAGAATCAGGGCACCAGAATAGAAGAAATCTCGTTAAATATTCTAATTCTTTTAGCTGATATTGACTTGGGATTCAAGTTTTTAGTTTTCTGGAACTACGTCAGAGAAATAAAGTTATTCAAATAAAGGAAGACGAGAAAACAAACCTGAACAGATTTTTTTCTTTATTTCATGCTATTTTTAAAATGTAATGTAATCTTCTTCATATCATTATAGTATTGGATAATATTTCGCAGCAAATATTTAATGGAATTACTTCTCTACAATTGCATAAGCTCATTGAATTCCAGAATAGAATCGGTGTTTCTTTCTTTCTTTTTTTTTTTTTTTTTTTTTCCTCATCATTTTTTATCTTGACAATGATTGTGATAGGAGATAACAAAATTATACCTGTAGACTTAATGGTAATAATTCGATAATTCCAATGATAATAAATGCAAATGATCTCTGAATGTAAATGAAACAAACAGTTAATTTTGTAATCTAATATATATATTTTTTAATTTCATTATGAAACCAATGAAGTCACTTTAGAAACAGATTTATCTCGTAAAAGTTTGTATGATTTAATTATTTGTTACTATTTATCACACTTCAAATATTATTTATGTTACGTTTTGATCTCAAGTAGGAATTGTGGCGGATTGTAATGAGCGAGGATAGAGCCTGGGACCTTATGATTCGCAGCCCAGTAACATGACTTCAATACAAAAGCAATTGCTCGTGTAGCGCAGCTGTTAACTGGTTTATAAGCTTTCACCACAGACTCTCCCTCCAGTGAGTCGGAGATGAGATGAACGATATAGCTGTTGAGTGGTGATGTATTAGATGTTGAGTCTAATGCGCCTGTACCAATTTGAGTAGCGCCAAGCGTTATGGCGAGTGTGTGTGGGTGAGTGGTTGCTGTTGCTGCGTCAAGCGAGTCTGACGACTTTGTGTTGCTGCGCCAAGTGAATCTGACGACCTTGGTTTGCTGTGGGTAGATGGCGCCACAACAGCTGTACGAAGGTTGAAGGTTCATCGTTCGAGGTCCCCATGCGGCGAATTGAATTGAACGAGAATAGAACCTGGGAACTTATGGTTCGCAGCCGAGTAACATGACCACGATACAAAAGCAATTGCTCGTATAGCGTAGCTGTTAACTGGCTTATAAGCTTTCACCACGGACTCTCCCTCCAGTGAGTAGGAAGTGAGACGAAACCTTAGGAGGTGACGCCATCTACCCGCAACCAAAGTCGTCAGACTCACTTGACGCAGCAACCCAAAGTCATCAGACTCACTTGATGCAGCAACAGCAACCACACACGCTCGCCATAACGCTTGGCGCTACTGAAATGGGCATAGACGCATGAGACTCAACAGCTAATACATCACCACTCAACAGCCATATCGTTCGTCTCACCTCCGACTCACTGGAGGGAGAGTACTGTGGTGAACCTTATAGGCCTGATAACAGCTACGAAACACGAGTAATTACTTTTGTATTGTGGTCATGTTACTGGGGTGCGAACCACAAGGTCCCAGGTTCTATCCTCGCTCATAATTTGCAACAGAATAATGAATCTAAGAATATGAAGACACGAGAAGCGAGAAGACAAATTATCAACAGCTTTTGTTTTTATCGCTTCAAATTGACACAATGAAAAAAATAACCCCCAGACTTTCGTCCGATTCCTCCTATTCAAAATGGATCTTCCCTATTGAAACCAGTTTCTATACCGACCACCGTAAACAAAGACATTTGGCAGAAAGTATTCTCCTGACGTACACATTTTTATGAAAGCGAATTTGTATTACAGCAGAGGAATTTCTTTCAGTACAATACAAAAGGAAACCAGAAACCAATAACAGGTAAAAGGGAAAAAATTTGGCCGTGCATCGAACCTAGTCTGCGGCCACCAAACTCAATATTGTAAATTGGTATTTGACTTCAGCTAGTGTGCATCGACTCCGAAATGAGCAAATTTTTACGCTTTCTGAGGTTGGCCGATAAGGAACGCCAACTTATGCATCTTCTTTTATTTATTCATTTTTCTTTTTTACTTTTATTTACTTGTTCATTTGCTTCATTTTCGTTGTTCATCAAATTCACAACGTGGAAAAATAACTAAAAAGAATCTAAAACGAGAAAACGAGTTTTTAAAATAAATATGAGGATACGATAGCTCTGCAGTCCGAATGGACGAATCACTGCTGCAGTTCAGATTAATCTATTTATAAATCTCAAGCATACGTAAATGTTTTTACTGCTCTTGATACCAATAAAGCTATCACAAACACCAGCCAATTTGTCCTCTTGCAATATTTACAATGAGCTAGTTTACTGAAATGACAATGCATATTTCAAGTGCCTCATACCTGAAATTATATAAAGTATTTTCTTTTCCCTAAATTTTCAGATAATTAAATTTTCTCAATTACAAAAAAAAAAAAAAAAAAATGATGCAAGGATATTCTTATGAAATTATTTTCAGCAATTTTAGAACTTTTAGAAATATGTAAACCCTCCATATGATTAAATTAAAATTGATAAATCAAAAATAAATCTTACAGCAGATGAAGCCATTGTAGCAAAATATACAAAGGCCTCAGTATAATATTTTCGATAAGCACTCAAGACTATAGCTGGAATGAAAAGAAGATTGCTCAGTGTTAATAACAATACATCTAACATCAATTCTGAATCTGTCCGAGCAGTGCTGTTATCTGTACAACCCCATCCTTTCCAACCTGAAAAAAACCACACTGCTGTTAATGCAACAGAACTATATTAATAATTTACAAATACAAGAATAATATTAAAAAATATATATTTTATTATAATAAATAAAATTTATGCATAAATATATTTTTTTTCACGAAAAGGCAGTCATGTTGAAAATATAGTAGTTTTACATTATTTTCCTAACATATATCTCAAAGTATGCTTAAGAAAATTGCTCATTTCAAAAGGTAAAATTCTTACAAACAATGACTAATGTTTTTTATTGTTAAATTTATTAAAAAACACTTTTCAGAAAACTTCAATTGAAAAACCATTATCATGGATATGACATGTTCCAAAGAACTGTATTGAAATACTTTAACACATAAGTATAACTTCCTATTAAAAAGGTTTTGAAGCAAAGCATGAATTAATATGTGCGTGTGTGGTATAATCTACAATATTTCCGACTTCCTTCCAAAAACTATCATGAACTCTTTGAATTTGAAAATACTTTTAATGATTTGAAATACTTTAAAAATTCCAAAACACAACCAAACAAAATGTATTATATTTTTATCACATACCTTTTATATTTAAACTATGCACTGAGAAACAGGCATTAGCAGTTGCAATTTTAGATTTAAATATTGATTAGCAATAGGATCTCAAAATGAATTTGATTCTTCACTTCCAAAAATCCTATATATATATTTGAGATTAAAAAGATAAGAACTAGTTATATTTGAGAATATTTTGCTCCTAAATTCTTCTTTATTAGCACATAAATTAATATACAATATATGTAAATAAAGTACCTGCAATGCAGTTGCATGTGCTAAAAATAAGTCCACCGCTGACATACTGATAACAAGTTCCATATTTCCCACAATGTCCAGATACGCATGGTGTTGATCGTATTCTTAGGAAAACAGGTGTCTCGGGCAATTCACATGGGATGAAATGTATACTACAGAAAGGGATAATTAAATAATGTTAAAAAAAATATAGAATACATTAATGAAATATACTCATGTACTTAAATGTATTGCATATTTATTTTAGTATGTAGGCCAAAAAAATCACTTGCAACACAACACATATAGAGTGAAGGAAAAATGAAGCTAAATAATACTTTACCATTCTTTTTATGATTTGCACATTAGATGCTAAAACTAAGCAGGTACTCAAATTAGTCCTGAACTCAACCGGTAGATACTCACATTCTACTGCATAAAGTGCAATAGAGTATTGTTATACTCTATAAATTGGATAAAGCAAAATTCAATTTTATGTATGAGGACTTTAGAATCATAATTAGCCTCACAATTATGTTTTAATCGATTCTATATATATTAAAAGAAAATATCAATGTTGAAAATGTTTATATCTGATAAAATGGTAAATATAAAAAGAAATAAAGAAATAGTTACAATAATTTCCGAAAAATTTTCAAACAAAAGGAAATCGCATAACTGCTTTGCATGTTCTCACCTAGAATTTGTAAAATTTGAAGCATAGCAGCGAGCTTTCAAACGAAAATACCAAATTCCAGCTTCAGGATAAGGTACGAATAATGTAGACAAGCGGTTTTCCCATGACGTTGTATTAGCAGCTAAAAATCTTCCATCAGAGCAATCTATATCTTCTGAATCTGGTCTTATTCCATAAGACAAACAACCGGATACTGATACATTATTCTGTGAAAGATTCTATAAAAAAATTAACACTAATTAACTTAAAACCTTGAAAACTAACAAAGAAATTAATGCATATAATTAAAGAACACAAATATTTCCAAATGCTTATTTTGAACTCCAAATTCTTAAAACTTAACACAAAATCACGATAGAATTAAACACCTCCATAATAAATTGAAAAATGAAATTCTTTTTATATTAGACAAATGTAGCGCAATTGTAATAAAATTGTATGTAAAAAAAAACCTATTATACATTTTCAAATTCATGTTAATTACAATAAAAGGTTACCAGCAATTGATTACTTCCATCATAACAAAAGCGTTATATTGCATGAATAGAGTTGAAAGAAACTTTAGCTAATACATTTTTTAAATTAATATTTGATCTTCTATATTTTACAGATGATAAAATAAACATGACATAAAACAAACTGCTGTAAAAAAAAGAGAGAGATGATGAGTTCAATTCTGCATTTAAGTATTTTCATTTCAAGAAATAACATTTGCCAGATCACAAAGGAACAGGACAAATACATAAAGCTTGTCTACTAAAAAGAATTTATATATAGTCAAATAAGAGTGAAATATGAAAAATTCCCTCTATGTCCAATGGATACCAATATCAATCGAGATATCCATGGCAAATTTACAGACGATTAACAAGGCAACTTCCAGGAAACATTAAAAATACAGACTTTTCATCTAAATTATGTCATTGAATTTCGAACAGAAAATCGCCGGTGATCTGTGCCAATGACAGATGTTCTAAATTGTTGATTACCAATCCAAACTAATGCCTTAAGAATATATCATTATGAGTTCCAATAAAAAAGAACAGCTATAAACATCTTTTGTATTAGTGAGTGTTTGTATGAAATATAGATTTTGTGATACGAATAGATTTTTCTTTTTCTTTGTGAATTCACACAATAAAAATTAATTAACTGAGAAAGAAAAAATTACACAAAACGAAAAAGTTTTGTTTAACAGAAAAAAAACAGTGTCCAGGGAATTTCTTTTTTTCTGGCCCTTTTGAGAATTTCTAAAGACACCATCTGCTTACCCATCAAAAAATATGCGAAGATACATAGTTTTTCTTCTCAAATTTGAAAAGTTTTGAAAAATTAAAAATTATTAAGTAAGAATTGCCCTTATCAATATATTACACAGATAAAGTGATATTACCATGTCCTGAAAAGAATAATGAAATGATCGTACAACTATTTACGTAACCATCAAATAATACTTATATTTAAAAAATAAACCGTACTTGGATAAACGGTTTACACATACAAAAAAAAAAAAAAGAAAAAAATGAAAGAAAACCTTATTCATTATGCTGGCAAGATTATATATGAAGGGATTTTTCTGCACTTAGAATATATTATAGAGTAAACTGATTTCCATTTCTTTTTATAAGATCCAATATAGACAATGAAATCGGGACAATATTAGTAAATTTGCACGATTAAAGTATCAAATAAAATAATTTTAAAGAAGGGATAATGAAATTATTTAAAAGGCTACAAACACATACATCGATTAAAAAAATATTTTTGATAAATAATGATTTTTATTCACAAAATCTGAAAGTCTCCAAAATCTAAGTCATAAATAAAACTTATCATTCTATCGAAGAGATAAAATGATTTATAATGCAGTGAAATACCAATTTTTTAAATTTTAAACTGAAAAAAAAGTAAAAAAGCCAAAAAATTTTACTAGGAACCAGAGCAACTGATAAAGCATATGTTAAAAAAGTATAAAAAGAAATTAATAAGCTTATAAAGAAAATGAATTTTACAAATTGTCATTGTTGTACGAATAATTATTCAGATGTTTTCAAACAGCAAAAAAGCTTACATAATTATTGTACAAAGTACTTTTTAGCTTGAAAAAAAATTCTTTCCCAGCTGAAACATAAAATTAGAATTATTAGAAAACAATTTGCTTCCAAGACCATTAAAAAATATTGAAAATAAACACATTCATTCATTAATATATTAAAATCCTTCTATTTTCAGACATTTAAGAATAGGTAAAAAATAGATAAAGGTCTTTCTTAATTAAAATAATATGACACAAATTCCTAGATTAGAAATACAAATAAGAATCGGAAAAATATTTATTTCTTGTACATCAACAATTAGAGAAAATGAATGTTTGATTTAAGTTTGTTGAATGAAAAAGAAATAAAATTACCATGAAAGGGGACACTGCCAATTCAATAACCAAAGTTCCACCAATATCCACAGTTGAAAGTACATCAAAACTTGTAAGAGTGTATTTGGTATTGGAAATGTTTAGTATGAAAGGATATGCATCTTCTTCTTCTGGAGGAAGATTGTATTCAAAGGCCAAATTTGTAGGAAGTGAAATGCGAATTAAAGGAATATTCGGCCAACACAAAGTGTTGTGAAAAACCTTATTTGAATTGTTATTAAAACTGGTATCATTCTCCGCAATATCACTAGGTTGTTCTTGAACGTCAGGCACAGGAAACAAATCTTTACAATCTATGATAAAAACAAAGTTTCAGCTGCTAAGTGTATATAAAGTATTGTTTAAATAAAATAATTGAAAAATTATGATACAAAAAACACAAAAAATAGGGGGGGTGCAATTGCTTACAATTAGCTCTTTCCAGCTCAGTTATACCAAATGGTATCATCAGAGAAATCTGCATTTCTATGTATTTCTTATTTTAATTTGGAATGAAAAGGGTTAACGATTAGATGGTGCGGTATACGCTTAAAAGCCGAAATCTTATTTTGGTTCCTTTGCATATACAATATTGTTTGATAAAGGAATTTGTATCTAATTCATTAAATTCAAGCAAACTGAAAAATCATGATTCACTTTTAAACAAAACCACATAAATATTATTCCCAGAAACATCTAAAAAATTAAATACAGTACACTCCCGATTATCCGCGGAATTGGGTGGCGCGGCCGCCTCGGATAACAAAAATCGCGGATAATACGAAAAAAGCTAAAAACGGGTATAGCAAAAAAGAAAACAGTCCTTCCAACTTTGAAAAATCGTTTTATGTACAATAAAACGTAAAATAAACAGCAGGAAATGTTTAACTAAGGCTTCATATTTTAGTATATCACTTAAAACTGACCAACCTAAAATGCATTTTGTTAATGAAAACAGAAAAGTGCTTAGTATTTACGAGAGGCGTCAAGGATACACAGAAAAATTAATACATATGTACTGTTTTAATACTGTAATTTATTATGTAATTACAAAAGCATAACTGTAAAACTGCATCTTTTTAAAAAAATCGGTCAAAAAAAAAAACTTTGTGCGGCAGGCGCGGATAATCCGCACCGCGGATAACCTGCCCGCGGATAATCGGGAGTCTACTGTAGTTAACAAGTATACATTTTTATTTTATACTTGATTAAAATAAGATTTTTCGATTGCAAAACAATATACAGTACTTAAGCTTATAATCTTTTTGAATCATGCATATTTGAAAGTATTAGATTTTGAGAAAGCTTTCAATCAACTTTTAACATTATTTAATTTCATAAAATCCCAGTTAAGAAATATATTAAATAATAAAATCATTCTATAAACAGGTGTAAATTAGCAAAAATTAAAGAACTGTCAAATTGTGCTGCATATTTAACTGACATCCACTCAAATACATAGAATAAAGAAAAATGAATAGAAAATGGCTTTTTGACATCATAGATGTGCAAAGTGTACATTTCTTTTTATAATTAATAACACAACGAGAGTGAAACAAGCTTACTTTCAGTCTGAATATTTAAATTGAAATGCAGTATTCCAGGCAGAGAACTCTCGACGGTGAAGTAATTCCAATTATTAGCAGCTGGAGTAATTTTCAAGGAACAATCGTCAGAAGCACCACAATCCACTTGTAATGTATTGGTATCATTAGCAGAAGGAAGTCCTAACTGCCGAGCTCTAATTGTGACAGGACATGGGCCTTGTGAAGAACAGTTGGTTAGGAATATTACACTGCTCCAACTATTTTTGAGAGCGAAAAACCTAATAGAGAAATTTAAGAATTTACTCAGACAATAGAATAAGATTAATTGAAATTCTAAAAGAGTATATAACAATGTAAATGCAATTCATAATATGACAAAATATTAAATGGGTACATTATTTGTCAATGTTTTCATAGAATTACTTCAAAAATAATTTCATTAACACAGAAATTTACAGATCATTGAAAATTTAACCAGTTATTATTAATTAATATTTACCAGCTATTATTACAGAAAATAAAATCTTCTTTTCACAATGAAATTCTCAAAATATTTTAACATCTATGTTGTTGTGTGTTGTGTTGTTGCACAACCCTAAGAACAGCAGAACTATATCGTCTATGAAATTGTGCACTTTGAAGAAGTTCAATACTAACAATGGATTGCAAATAAGATCCTGCCTGGAGAAGCCCAGACAAATAAAAATATGATCATGTGAAGCCTCTTCCGTAAAATAATAGGGGCTGACTTCGAAGCACTTAGAAACCTCAGAATATTTCATAGTTCTTAAGTGCCCACTGAGAAAGTAGTAGATCTGATCCTGCCTTCAACAATCAAGAGTCAGGGAACCCCCTGATCATCTTCTGACAGAAGTAAAACACTTGATCTATTGTGCTGTGTCCCTCTCTAAATCCATATTGTTCCTTCGAATAAAGATTGTGAGAATTTAAAAAAAAAGTATGCCTTTTTAAAATCAATTTTTCTGTAACTCTGCAAGCTATGTAAGTCAAGACAACTGGTCTAAACTTTCTACAGAATTAAGCTTCCTTGGAGAGATTTCTTATAGGGATAATAATAGCTTTCCTCCATTCACGGGGAACCTACCCCATCCTTCAGAAATCATTTATAATATACAGGAATCTCTGTCTCCTTCTTTGGACCAAACTGTTTATAATTCGCAAATGAATACCATCAGGTCAAGGAGATTTATTGATGCTTGTTTCTGAGACTGCAGCTTCTAGTTTCTGGATAATGAAGTCCTTGTTGAAAATAGGCATTACATCTTGTACGCTGCTATGACAAGCATGCACAATATTACTATCCCTGATTTTAACACTTCTGTCGTTGTGAATAAAATTCTGTCTACTTACATTCTGCTAATGCATGCCTATAATGTTAGCAACTTGTTCACCGTTTGGGGCTATATTTCCATCTTTGTACTTACTAAATGATGCTACATTTTTCAGCTTGAGGTCATTCTTTACTAATATTTTTCATCAACTTCCAAAATCTACAATTGGATGATCTTGAGTCAAAACTATCACAAAGCTCATTCCATTTATTTCTCTTAATTTATGTATACATCCTTTTTAATTCTGAATTAACTTTATTTAATTTAACTCTAACCACACTCTGTTGTCATCCCTCAATTCTTTGCCTCATTTCCTCTAGCAGAGGCTAGAGTGAGGGTGACTTATTGGTTAGGTAGGGCTTTTTGTCTTCACTTTTCCTCGACGAATGTTATAATTAGAAGCTCCAATTATTATCTTTTTTAGAGTAGACCAATTAGTGTCAAAATTATCGGTAAGTGGATTCTTTTTGATTTTATCATCAATAAAACTTGTGAATGATTGCCTGTCTGCGTGTTTAAAGTTCCAGCATTTTTCACTGATGGTGTACGCTAATTGCATCCTATTTAGTTCCATTAAAATTGGAAGACGGTCAGATCTTACTTTTTCCAAAACATTCCATTTGTAAGATGGAGCAAGTTGAGGGCTAACAAAAGAAATATCAAAACCCTCTTTGGAGTTGTAACTATATGAGTAATGAGTAGGAGTACCATCGTTAAGAATTTTGAAGCCCTTATCATCAATCATGTTGATCAGTTCATTTCCTCTAGAATTTGCACTGGATAAACACCCAGCTTGGTGTTTAGCTTAAGGTCGCCAATGCAAATGGTTCCAGCAGATAATATATCTTGTAATTCATTGGATAAACTCTTGAGATCTGGCGGATGGTACATGTTAAGTGGCTTACTTCTCCAGAAAACTCTAATACCCTGGATATTAAGATTAGTGTTGTCTATAATGCTAATACTGATATAAATACTCTGATGGCTAATGTCTCTGATGAGAAAGACCTCCTCGACTCTTATTCTGTCTATACGACCAAAAAATATTATACTTAATTATTCTTATATATTATAATTGTTAGACCACTAAAATATGAGAAGTTCTAAGTTGCAAATAAGACAAAACCAAAATGAAACAGATATTACTATTTTTTTTAATTTATTAAATATAAATAAAGCATGTTATTCGTAACAGGGGAAACATTATTTTTAATAATATTTATTGATTTATTATTATTAAATTTTCAAAACATCAATGAATAAAGTGTTCAAAAGAGAAAATAGATTTCTATTTAGTGATTAAAGTAAAAAAACCTCTGACTACTTTCTTAAAGTTAGTGTCACATTAATCTAAATATTTCAATAGGCAATAGACTAAAAATGCATATGATTTATGTCTTAATTAGATGATGAACTCAATTATTTCAAGACATTACAGCTCATTCAAAAATGATATGAAAATTATAGAAATAGATAGCAATTCAAATTCAAGAGGTGAGATTTGATATTCGAACCATAAATTATTACGATAATAAGCACTAAGATAACTAAATTATGTTTTATAAATTGAAATCTTCAAATGCAAGCATATCTCCAGATCATAAAGAAAACGATCTCATAAAAAACAGATAATAAAGAAACACACAAGAAAACAATATACAAGGAAGATTATTCTTTAAAGAAAATCATAATAATTTCTTTATAAATGCACAAGACTGATAAGGACTAAAATCTCATAATACTCAATACTCATAATACTCAATAATACAATGAAAATGAAAATAAACATCATGGGTATTCAATCCATGACACTTAACATTGTTTTGCTATGCAATTTTTAATAATGTTTGAATATATATAGGTAACCAATTCCATCATAAATTCAAGTAATAATGGCTTGCTTAAACCTCTCATTTCTAAGATCATTTTAGTTCAGGTACCTCAGAATACTGGAAGACCCGAGTTTCATCATTCAAAGATAAAAAAAATTCCACATACACACCCCTTCAAATTAAACCTGAACCTCATCCTGTGTTATCAAGGGGTCGTTATACAAAAGATCTCAGCTTCGCTGATAGTTGTTAAGCAAATGTACACTTGGACATCCTTCAAGGCATCTTAGAAAAAATTCCTGCCCCCCCCCCAAACCCTTCTGGAAGAGCATCTCTAACGAAGAAAATAAGCACCATGGGTATTCAATCCATCACAACAAAAGAGAGAGAAAATTGGTAATTATATCCGGACGATTCGGATGAATTCCGTGGCTTCGTTGAACGGCGTTATGCATATTATTTGATAGATTTAAATAATATGCATAAAAATCATAATCATTTGCCTAAAACTTTCTTAAAATGCAGAATTTTCCATAATCATTAGTTAAACTAATATTTTTATTCAGTAAGAGAAATTTGGAGCTGTACTATTATTTTTTTTCTTGCAAAATTTTCTGTATCAAAATATAAAATTTGGAGGGAAAAGATGAGTATATATGGTACAATAATTATAATTCCCCTAAATTATTTATTTGCTACAGCCAAATAAATAACCCTACAAATAAATATGCTTCAAATTCTCACAAATGTTTCTGTCAATGAACTCTTAAATATGGAGTTTATCAACATTGTCAGCAAAATAGGTTTTAACTACAACATTTTACATTAATTTGAATGAAAAAAAAAATAGAACAAGCAAATTTTCCTAAAACTGGTAAATATTAAAATGTGAGGGCACACATATAGATGTGTACTTGATATGTTTGAATAAAAGTCTGAGTTACAAATTTGGAAACCTGAGTTTATTCCAGTTAATGATGTTTGATGCCATACTAACAATATAAAGAAACCAAAATTAAGTGATATTGTGCCAAAAGTGCATAATCTGAAATAGGGAAAAAACATATAAAGGACCATGATGTTTTATAAATGTGAAGCATTAAAATAGTATTTAAAATATAAAGAGAAATATATAAATTCATCAAGTAAGAGATTATAAAAAAAATTTTTAATTATTATTTATAATACCTATACATCTGAACAGATGAAATCGTTTGAGTAATTTCAGTATCTTGCAGCAAACTAATGACATCTTCAGCTGCATTGAACTTCAAAGATGAAGAAAGCCAGCTCAAACATGGAGTGAAAAGACCCTACAATTTGAAACAAATTAAATTCAGCAAATACAAAAAACAATGATCAAATATTTTATTGCTGTGATATTTTTAAAAATTTGTTGAACATCAATATATTTTAAATATAAACATCATAATCTTAAAAATTATATTATTACAAGTATAATATGCTATATTTTAGTTAGACTTTGAATTTTATTTAGAAATAAATAATAGAAAAATTTAACTTAAAACGAGTTTTAAAAATATATTTGTATTAGTGCACAAAATAGCAGATTTTAATATTTTAAACAATTTTTTACAATTTAAACCTGAAGTCTATAGTTTCACAAATTCATTAGTAAATACAACATTAGTAAGGAATCAAAATTTAAATTAATTATTAATCAATAATTAAGTTCTGAAAATAGTTCATGGTCATTGAGAATACACAAGTGTACAAAATTTGAAACCCCCAGCACAGCAGGAAGTACACACACAAAAAAAAAATCATTAAAAAAAATTTCATCATTACAAACATGAACAAGTCAAATTAAATAAAAGCATTTTGAAATGAAGAATATATAAAATATAGCACTTTATACAAAAAATGATGTAGATAAAAAAAAACACAGAAAAAATAGAAAATAATTTTAAATGATAAATGCCGATAGAATTACATAATCCCTCATTATAAGAAACGAATACAACACTATTATAATACTTTATTTGTATCACATTTATAGCTGTTTAAAATGCAGATTATTTCAAACAAATAAGAAAGGTTTCATTACCAAAAATATTATTTAAATTACTCTCTTTATGGTACATAATCTTATTTAATATGAAACTATATACTAAGTTCATTTATATTTGATAAATTAAATTTATCTGGGGTTACATTCATTTTAAAGCTACTTAATTTTAACAGTAAATTCATTCAGCTTAACTACTTTTATTTTAATTTATCAATCAAGCAAATTGTTAACTTTCTCTACAGTATTAAAAGATAAGACTGCCTTATCCGCTAGCATGGCAAGTCCCATAAAGCTGGTGATACAGCAAAAACCCAGGGATTCTCTTATAATAAAAATTTAAAAACTATGACTGCAACTCCCACATTCTCTTTCCTGCTATATCATAATTCATGATATTTAGAGCATAGGATTTAAACAACAGCCATAGATTAGACTCAGTCAAAAAACCTTTTAAAGATCTTAACTTAATCTTCCATCCATTTCTAATAATTTGTTAAGATAACAATAAATGGATTTTTGTATTTCATTAATGACTACCATCTACTTTGAAATGTCTCTGTCATTTCAACATCATTCCCATTATTTCATGTGTGTATATGTGTAAGTGTGTGATCATTTAATTTTATAGGTATATGATATGCATATAATACAAACCTTCTGGGCAATTCTATCAGTGTTTTCGATTAAAAATGCAGCAGCATACCAATTTCCAGGAAGGGGATTAGTAATATTGATCATTACTGGAACAAAATCAGATTTTAAGGTGATATCATGTAAAAACAAGCGGTGAACTGCAAAGAAATCTGGATAGGTTGAATTCTGAAGGCTCATCACAGGATAACTTCCATATTGTAAATATCTATAAAATAGATTTTTTAAAATAGATAAAAACAAGTTTTGCAAAATAATATTTCAAATATTATATTAGAACTGACTGAAATTTTTATAAAAATAATACAATCAATGAAAATTCCGTACAGTAATCACAGCAAAATTGACTAATTCTGCTATAATTGAAAAATGTTAATTTAACTTAAATTATGACACATTTCTTATTAAAGTTATCATTTAGACTACAAAATATAATTCCTAAATATAATTTTTAGTAATAAAAAAGTAATACTAGCAAAAATGTATGGATTTGAACAAAAAATTAATCTACAACCATTTGTATTCACAGTGGATAATAATCAGTTATCCATATCATGTGCATTCCTCCAAATGATAATCAGATTTCAAAGATAAAAGTAATAAGCACTTGAACAGTGCTTATTGCTTTTATCATTTATCTATTATCATTTTTATTAAAAAATTAAAAAACAACCTCTTCTCTCATTATTTCAAGAGTTACATTTATTCATAGTAACAACTAAATAGCTGAACATCTTTCAAATTAGCCAACTTTAACTGCAATAGCAAAATCTTTATTTTATCTTTTACTACATATAAAAAAATCAGGAGTGGCTTGAATACAGATCCCAAAAAATTACAGCACCACCAATTATTTTCAGAGTACAAATTTAATTAATTAATTCACTTATATTTCATTTATCATATATTTATAACCAATAACAAAAATCCAACATAATTTTCTATATAAATGATTTTAACTAACAAACATAATAAAAATAATTCTTGAGACAACATTGGAGATAGAAGAGCTCTATAAGAACTACAGATTTAACGATATTGTTATTTTTGTAACAGTAACATAACAATTCACAGTAATATAAGTATATTTTTAAACAAGGAGTTAAGGCCATTTTGAAAACATCATACATACATATACTTTCAAATTTCAATTTATGAGCTATGACATTTTATAATAAAATAATTTTGCAGACTTTTAATCCTAGTACCTATATTTAAAAAAAAAGAATTCCATTTCATAATAGTGAAACTGAATGATTTTAATTAGCTAATTAATTAATCTTCACTGATTACCCTATGAATTCAGTAAGTTTAAATTTATGCTTGTAATTCATATATATAAATATTTACATTATTTCGGAATAATTTCTTCTTTATAGTATAAAGGAAAAGGAATCTACATCAATTTATATACAGATTTTATTATCAATGAACTATACTATTTTCATTTAAATTAAAAGAACAAGTTTATGCCAATTTGCCTTAATTTTTTTAACAATTTACATTTTAAGTTGCAAAATATAATTATTAAACTATGCTTTATGTATGATTCACAAATTAAAATAAAAGATATTCTTAAATAATATTCTAATATCATGGCATATATTACAGAAATTTTTAAAAATTACTTTAATGCTAGACACTGAAACTAAAATAAAGGAGAACTTGTTTTAAAATAGGATAACTCTTTGACACATAAGAGAAAATTCTCTAAGCATGATACTAAAACAATGATTTTCAAAGCTGATGAGTATCCTCAAATGATACTGAATATCTGTCAAACAAAAGTATGAAGGGCAAGTGGAAAGATATTGAGAGAAGAAATTTCAACCTCAGAAATAGCCAAATGAATGCAGGAGAATGCAGGTTTAGTAAGGGGTTTTATCTAACGATCCATCACTACTAATTACTACAGATATTCATTGAAACACCATTATTCATTCTATTCATAGAACATTGTATCACAGATCCATGAAAAAATGTTTTCTTAATGATGATTGGATAATTTTCTCAAGTCTGAGAAAGAGAATAACTGATGTATATGGACTAAGCTTTTACACCAATTAAGATGGATTTAATCTATTGTTAAATTTAATTGTTTATTATTAAATCCAATAATATATTATTAAATCCAATAATATATTATTAAATCCAATCTATATTTAAAAACAGAAGAAGAAACACAGCTTTATTCTGGAGTTCCAGGTATACCCCTAGTGCACTTAAGCTTTAATCTGCAGCAGTTTTGAAGCAGTCTTTTATTGATGTGAAACAATCTTAGTCATACAATTTCTTTCTTGATGAGTTTGAGGCTGTTTTATTCATCTATTAAGAACAAGGGATTTCAAATTTATTTTACTAGAACTACTTTTTATGTAATAGTCAAAATTTTAAACTAAATAAGATCATGAAGAATTAATGATAAATAAAAAAAAATAATTTAAAATAGCTATTTACTGCAGTTAAATACTGTTTTTTTAAAATAAATCTGTATAATTTTATTCCACACTATTAATGAATCTCAAACAGCAGCAAAAAAGAAACTACTATGAAAATGTCTGTTACCCTAATATCTCTCTCTTTTACTTATCTGGGATAAGAATAAAATGCCTACAACTTAGAAGAAACAAATTTCTTAGGAGTTACCATTAAGTGCATTCACATTTATAAACATTGTTATGTATCCCCAGACAGATTTAATGGAAAAAGTAAATTAGCTTTCTTTTTCATTTTGACAATTTCTATTATTAAATCAGAGTTGAATTCCATTTTTCAACTTTAAAAGTGAATATTTTTGGATAGGCCCATTGAATTAAGACAAATCACAAGTGTCAGCATTAACTTCAATGAATAAAACATTTCTTAGCAAATAAATGAACATCAAGGTACAAGTTATCAATGTCTTCAGTGAAATAAAATATCATTTCATTTTTAAGCAATTTTTTTGTAATGATTAATAAGTATTATAATAATGCTAAAAATTAGGCTTAATGCTTACTATAAAATTTTACTTGTATATGAATATGAAAATAATTAATGCAAATTTTGCATTATTTGCATCTATTTTAGTTTTCAACCCTAACTGTGTAAATCTTTATAAATGAAGGTCATGAATTCAGAAAAAAGAATTAAGGACAAAAGTTTTGAGCCTAAATTTCTTATTATGATTAACTATTCAAAAATTATCTACTTAAATTAAAAAATATAATTAAATTACTTTATTAATTGCAAGTTAAATCATTCAAAATTAATAAGATATTGCAAAAATGTAAAGTAACTATGCACTACTACTGTGCAATATAAAATTGAAAGTTTAGATACTCTTCACAATTATAACAACTAAGCCATCACTGCCATGACATTTTAGAAAACACATTAAAATAAATTAAAAATTTTTTTAATCTTACACAGCAACAGTTTTAGATGGACAGTGGAAACTCCCATTGGCTTTGTATTGAAAAGATGCAAAGGTAACTTGCACTGGAATGGTGTAATGAAATAACTGGACATCTTTGTATGAACGGAAAGGAAAAAGTTGACGAGCTTCCAATATTTGAGTTTGAAGCGAATCTAAAATAAATTTAAAGAAAGAAAAAAAGTTAATATGTCATTGAATGACTGATATTTATTTATAGTGGATTATATGGTATCATAATGTAAAATAATACTTATTATGTTAAATTTCTAAAAGATTTATATATCCTGCAGCAAATTTTCTCACCCTAAATATTTCAAACTTGAAACTATTATAATAAAGCCTATCAATATCATATATATGCTTTCTTGCAAGATTTTCTCCATATAATTTTAATATTACAGCTAACTTTTAATTATTATAGTTAAAAATTCATAGTTGAGTATCTTGACTTTATAATAACCCTTTTATGTATGATAGCATTTGTTTTTAAAAACTTTTTTTTAAAAAAAAGACATACTCTAACACTCTCAAAGAAATAAATATGTACTTTAAGTTATTAACCTCCTTAAATAATGTATAAGCTTGTAATGCATTGAAATTTTTACATCAAAATCATTTCCAACAACAAAGCTGATTTTATTTAACCCTTAACTGGGGAGGTGAAATTTTAGGACTTAACTGGGGAGGTGCCTGCGAGACCGCATTTCATTTATACTCAAATTAAATTTACTAATGAATGCATTAGTATGAAAAACTGCCAAAATATTTTGCAGACATTTTTCTTGATATATAGATATGTTTTAGAAATTTTTCAAAATATATTATCATTGAAAAAAGTAAATGCATTGGAACATACATTTTCTTCTCAAATTACATGTTACAATAAATAATATTCTTGGAAAAACATATTACTTTTTACTTTTTAAATCATATTCAATTTTACAGTATATGAAGGTATAGAGAAGACAATATAATGTAAAATTCAACAATTATATGAAAAATAAAAAAAATTGACAATGGGTAAAATTGGCCCTTTTTTGATTGGCTTGCGCGACTTTCATAGCACAGTTTTCGAGGGCATTTTAAACATACAGGTTAAGAACTAGTATAAAAATCAACTAATAAATTTTGTGTATATATATATATATATATATATATATATATATATATATATATATATATATATATATATATATATCTTGGTATATTAATATATTTTATAAATTTTTCAAAATACATTATAATTAGAAATATTAATTATGTTTAAACATACATATCAGAATCAGTTGAATGTGAACTTTCATCGAAAAACTCTTCAACAATTATCCTTATCACTAAAATAACTTCCTGCTTCATTTAAAAGTGTCTGGAGCACTGCTTTATAATAGGATCAGTAAATTGGATGATATTTTGGCACCCCAGTTTTAGTGCCATCTGCTAAGCCTTGTTTATCACTGGGACACTAACAGGGAGATGTGGTCTTAGAGATCACACTTAAAGAAATAACTGAATTATTTTAGAAAGCATCCGCTGAAATCGGTTGAAAAAGTGCACGTGCATTGAAGGTCACCAAACAGGAAGCTACAGGGTCAATCCATTCAATTGAGCTAAAAATAGAATAGGGGTAACTGAAAATCTATCACTAGCGGTCTCACAGACCGCATGTACCCAGTTAAGGGATAAAGTAATATTTTGTATAAATTTATTTACTTTATTTCCACATCTAAACAGAAATTCAAGTCTAAAAGCATTTTAGATACATAACAAATATCTCATGTAATTATTCAAAATGTAAATTTATTGCAAATTTGAAATAAACAAAATATTATTTAACTCACAAGTATTCATTCACGTATAGAGGTAGTACAAAATTTTGCTTAAAAAAATAATAACATTTTCTCTCTAAATTGTAATTAGTTAAGTTTGATTTGTTTTTCCTGCTATAAGAGTTCATAATACAGTTCAACCTAATGTAACTGAATTTGATACCCTATATTTAAAAAATCCAAGTTTGCTGTTATTAACATAATAAGATATGGAATGCTAAACACTCTCTGATATTATTTAAATTTTGATGGATTTAATAGGTAAATAAATAAAATACAGACATTTTCTGACTGACTTATTATGGAATTACATAATAATTCAGTGTTTAGCATTTTATATTTTATTATGCTCATAACAACAAACTATGAAGGATTTTTCACACATATGATATCAAAACATTAGATTGAACTGTATTATGGACTTTTATAATAGAAAAAAATAAATCAAACTTAACCAATTACATTACATCAAAACTCTTTTATATTACCGATGTTGAACAGGGTTTTGTAAAAAAATGATGAATTTTCAGAATTACAAAATAAGATAAAAAAAAACATATTAAAAATAGCTTTAGGAATTTTCTCAGTAAAATTAAATAGCTGTTTGTATTTCCTCTTTTCATGCTGGAATTCTGTACTTAAAAAGATAAGACCTCAAATGATGAAAATACTCTTGTGCTATTGATAAATTTTAACAGTTTAGCTATGGTCAGCATTTTTTTTATCTGTTTCATGGATAAAGTTCAGAGTTTCTTTTAATAGTATTATCCTGAATATGATAAAAAAAAATCTACTTAAAACTAGTACATACTTTTAATTTAAGAAAAAAAAAAAAAAAAAAAAAAAACAGCTACCAAACTATTTAGTACAGAATATTCTTATAAGGATAAATTTTTAAAAACAGCCATCAAATAAAAAAAAGAAAGAATTTTACTCAATATGATTTAACATAAGGGCTAAGACTTCTAAAGGTTAGAAAGTCTTACACATAAAAAGTTAGATAGTTTTTCATTTGAAAGTGTAAGGTTTTTACTTCAAAGGATATGACAAATAGGATATAAAAAGGCTAATTTAGTAGGCAGAAATAACCTCTTTAATACCCTAGTTATAGTATAGTTTAAAATCAAATAAGCTAATAAGTAAGAAATTTATCCGCAAATAATTTTCATATATAATTATAAAAGGCAAATTGATTTTAGAATTTTGTAAATAAATAAATAAGCATCATATTACACATATATATATAGATCTGAACTCACTTAATTCTTATATAAACAGAAAATATATCTAATAACTCATGAAACTGGAAAAGTTATGTGGGTTAAGAGGGAAAAATAAACATCTTCAGTTACACTTCATAATTTTAAAACTTTTTTAATCTATGCCAAATTTTTCTATTAGATATATAAGATAATTTATTCAGAAAATCCCAAAATAATAATCTATAAGTCATAAAAGATAGATTTTAAACTCATATTCAAATCAAATTATTTATAAATATATATCATATAATTAATAATAGTGTTAAGAAATGTTATTAAAATTTTTGATTAAAAAGGACTTCCTTATCAAAGGAGGAAGAAAGA
Organism: Argiope bruennichi; assembly: GCF_947563725.1. Lineage (NCBI taxonomy): Eukaryota > Metazoa > Arthropoda > Arachnida > Araneae > Araneidae > Argiope > Argiope bruennichi. The sequence continues at coordinate 57,335,687 of NC_079162.1, forward strand.
AAAAATATAATTAATCTAAAATGAATTATGTTATCAGTCCTGACATTAGGGTTAAATATAAAGAAAGGCAATTAAGATATCATGTATTTAGTATCTAATAATTCCATTAGCAGTATTATATATCAGTTACAAAATATAATTTTAAAATATACAAAAATTTTCAGCAAGAGGTAATCTAATGCAAAATTACTCTTCACACACACACACACACACAAAAAAAAAAAAAAAAAACATCTTAAATATTAATGGAAAATTTTGAAATGGGAATTAAAATTCATAAAAATAAAGGAAATGTCTTGAATCTACTTCACATTTTATTTTTCTTTAAATGTTCATGTCTTTTCATCTCAATTTCTTACAATTTGAGTATGTATTTAGTATCTAATAATTCCATTAGCAGTATTACATATCAATTACAAAATATAATTTTAAAATATTCAAAAATTTTCAGCAAGAGGTAATATAATGCAAAATTAATCTTCACACACACAAAAAAAAAATCCTAAATATTAATGAAAAATTTTAAAATGGGAATTAAAATTCATAGAAAATAAAGGAAATGTCTTGAATCTACTTCACACTTTAAATGTTCATATCTTTTCATCTCAACTTCTTAAAATGTGAGGGAAAAAAATGCGTATAATTATATATTGTCTCGAACACAAAAAAAGGGATTCTTTCCTTCAGATCAAATATTTTATCAGATAACAAACAAATATAAAATAAATTTCAGTCGATGTATTACGAAAGAAATGAAAACCTACCAGAATTCACTTCTCTCTGTAAAAATAAGAGAAGAAAGAGAATCCAGATTTCAGTAATGATCATTGTTTATTACTTATTTTAGCATCACTGAATAACAATTGTCTGATCACAATCTAAAAGAGTGAAAAACCGAACAGAAAAACAATAAATAGTAAATAGAAGAGACAGTAGAAGTGGTTTTTCTGTAGATAATATTTCGGATTCAACGTATTTTTGTTATCAAATTAATGTTACTCCCACGTAATGCAAACCTCTAGATGCCAGATTAAAATAAGATTTAAAATATGAACGGAAAGTGATGCTTTGATGTTGATCGACACCTAAAGTGCTAAATGTCGTACAATATTTTGTTGCATCAAATCGTTTCTAGATCTTTTCCTTCAAAAGAAACAGGCAATTCCAAATTTTCCTTTAAGGAATAAGATTATGGTTGTTTAATGCAAATTAGAATGCAGAGTTAGAGAAACGAAGGTTCCGATTAACTTCCTCTGTAAATACAAAATGGAATGAGATTTGATGCGACTATATAATTGCAGATTCAAATTCCACTTATTAGTACCTAACTCTGAGTACTCAGTCGTGGACTAGACGTTTCTCCTTTTCTCATCATCTGATCTAAATTCAAAATTTCCACAATATCCCTAATGTGATACAACAGTATATTTATCTCAAAAAAAATCATTCAATCAGATTTCAAGTTGGATATAAAAGTTGAGTTTCTAAAAAGAAAAGCGTTTTGGATAGAAAGAAACTGTTCATCTGTTTGCTAAATCAGAAAAAAACATTTGGACTTTGAAAAAACTCATCAGTTGACGACTAATAATTTTTGGAAGAAAGTTATATTTAGTGATGAAAGTAAATTCAACATTTTCGGCAGTGACGGCAATCGCACCATATGGAGAAAGCCAATACCGCATTGGATCCAAAAATTTTTCATCCTACAAATAAACGTGGCAGTACCTTTGCCATGGTTTGAGGTTATATGGCTTCAAACGGGATAGGAAATTTAGTTTTTATAGATGGCATTATGAATCGTATAGTTTATTTAGATGTACTCCACAACAATGCAGAAGAAAATGATAAAAATTTGTTTTTAGAGGCAAATTTTATATTTCAGCACTACAAAGATCCCAAATACACGACACATAATGTCAAGATGTGGTGTCTTTTTCATTGCAAACAGCTAGTACACACCACCACCACAGTCCTTCGACATCAATTTCGTAAAAATCTATGAGTTGTATTCGAAACAGCTGTCCAAAAACATAAAATTAGAAACAAAACCCATTAAAACAAGTGTTTCAAGAAGAATGGGGTAAAGTTGGTAGAATCGATATCACGACGTCTGAAGGATATTAAAAATCAAAGAACATGCAACTGAATATTGACACTTTCTTTGTATGTGAAATATTACAAAATTTTCATTGGTATATTCTCAATTTTTTGAGGTAAAAATCTGTATTTATTTATTTAAAATGCTTCTGAAACTATAGAAGTTTTCCGCTGATTATTCCTAATTTTTACTTTTAAGTGTAAAGCATTTGTTATATGTAAAAATAAAAACATGTTTGCATCTCTTGTTAATGTGTTATTAATATTGAAAGTTGGATTTATCAAGTAAAAGTAAGATGTATTCTCAATTGTTTGAGCTACTGAATATCATTGTATCTCCAAATATATCAAACTCAAATGGTAGTATGACAATGTAAATATGGTCTAAGTTAATGTGTGGTACAAAAGGGGGAAAAAAAACTTAAAAAATTTATAGAAATGTGCGATTTATTTTAAAAACACAATCTAAAAAAGAACAATAAGTACAACCATATTCTTTTTTTATCTGGACACACTTGGTATGCTTTTTCTCTTATCATATTTTTCCTACTTCGAAAGATGACCTGTCCGTAAGGATTAATTTCAAGGCTGATTTAAAGTGAATGCAAGTAATTCAGGATCTGACAGGGGACTGATTTCCTTTTATAAAGTACAAAAATACTTTGGAATTAATTTCAAATGGCAATTTTGCCAGTATTTTCAAATATTTGTACTCTCTATTTCATTGAATTTTGCCATTAAAAAACTGTTTGCTTTTTAAGGAAAAATTATTAAAACAAAGATAATTAATTAAAATTTTTAAATCAAAGAAACTGGTTTTCGAAATTAAAACCATGAACTTCTTTAAGAACAATTGAAAGCAGAAGTATTTTTTAATTCTCAAATTAACATCAGAACATAATGTATGGAGCCAAGTATAGCATTTTATACGCAGTATCATTTCTTTGGTTTTCTCACTTTTGATACAAAATCATATAACCTTAATTTTGCTGTTTTTGAACATTTGATAAACTTTTATTGCATTTTTTGGATTTGGCTTTTTTCATTTCCTATTCCTGCTTTTAGAGATATTTTTTCTAGTTCGATAGAATGATCTCTGATTTGAACAATCCAATTTATGCAACTATTTGTGATCCAATATGAAATTTTTGAACGAAAAAAAAAAAATACCGTTTTATATTCATACTATTTTAGTGAATTGTAGCGAAGAGTTTCTTTTTTTGAAAATACAATAAAATATTTTGACACTTACCTTAAGATGCAGCGTGCCATTTGCTCGCCTATAAGCTTTTCAATTTCTATATTCGAACCGTCTGATTACCTCTTTACATTTCACATCTGTGTTTTTTAGCGCCGTGTTTTCACTCGCGGAGACATTTTACATGGTTTTTGCATTTATGAGCAGATTATTCGGTCACAAGATACATTATACCTTGAACTGGAGTGAGCAAATTAAATGTTTTTCTATTTTCGAAAGTTTTTTCAAAATTTAATTAGAACATAAATTTTTACTGCAGTTTATTTGTTTCATATATTTGGATACATAAAACGTATATTGGTTTTTTGCATATCTTATAACTGCATTTATCATTATTTTCGAGCGAATTCAATTATTCAATGAAAATGAAGGAGTCAAAGCAAAACTGTTCCTGTCACCAGCCACAAGTTCCCAAATTTATAAGACAGATCAGAGGAACCATGTCATCACTGAAATAATCGGATTCTTGTGAACCTGTAGTATCATTTTCATTTTGCGAACTTGAATCCTAATTATGAATTTAAGGCAAAAAGTTTGTCGTTTTCATATTTGGAAGGAAATACAAGAAGGTTTATTTTTCTTGAGCATCTTCTTCCAATTCAATAGTAAGCTCTAAAGCATAGCATCGTCTTACAATCTTCGATATTAGACAGATTTTCTAGCTCAGTTAATTCTTCGTCAGCCTTACTAGTAATTTTATTTCAAGATCTTAAATGAAGGAAAAGAAAATTTCTCTTGACAAGCTGGAAGGCAAAGGTAGATTCCTTTACGAGTTACTATCTGGCAGTATATATTGTTGATGTCAGAAACAGTCAAAATTAGGGCTTGAAAATTACTTCTCAGCCCTTAACTGCAAAGATATTGCAGTTATTGAAAAATTTTAAATACAACAGTTGTTCGTCTTAATGAAGCGTTAATTTGGCTAACTGGATTTATTTTTCTATCTTTAATATTAAGAAAGTTATAGCGAAATGAAAATTTCAACCCCCACCATTTTCATCCGCTTTGAGCTGGATGGGCCATTCATGAATTCGCCAGAGATTTCAACATTTCTGACAACATTATCCAAGCCAGTTAAAATCCAAACAAAATTACTCTAGTTATCCTGTTCACAGGATCAAATGGGCAAAGCATTATACCCATATATATAAACTTTTGAACGAAGGGTGGTTTTTGTTCTAAGGACCATGATCGGTGAGGAACTGAAGTAATTTTACCGAAGTCTTGTCATGAGAGCCATAGCAATAGACGTCTTCCTATATGAATCTACATAAAATTGAAAACGCCCATTGGTGATTATTTGGCTCCACATAAATTTAGAACAATGTGATCTCCCATAAATTAATAAATTGGTGTTCTTGAAAAAGGAGAAAATGTATGGATAGCTGGAAATCACGTTTCTATTCTTTTTCTTCATTATTACCAGAAGATTTCAATTTTTAGGATGCGTTTTAAAATTTCTTTGTTGGAGCTAAACAAAGCATCTGTATTACCCAAATAAGAAAGCAGAAAGCATGGAAAAGATACTGTGGGATAGTATTTTGAGCTTTTAAAATTTCAAATGGGAATTTAACTGAAGAAATATTTTGAATTCGGTATGTGCTAGATTCGGTGTGGGAAAATAAGAGCTCTCGCAACTCAGAAGTTAATGCGAAATCCCATTTCGAGTAGTTAGGAAATAGTTCTTTTTAGGACGCAGATAAATTTAAATTAATTTAAGTTATTACAATTTCTGTCCTTCGCAAGCTTCGTATAATAGCAGGAAACTTGCTATCATCTGATTCTGAGAAGATGGGATAGTTTAAACTTGAGTTTGTGTAATTAGGACATAATTATCTTTAAAATGTGGATAAATTGAAATTATTACATAAATATGTGTGTATGTAAACCAACAAGAAAATAATCATAATAAACCATTTTTTTAAAGAAATTCCTGAAAAAGCAAAAATTGGTCCCACAAGTGAGATTTGCGTAATCAGTGTGGTTCTTAGCGTTTTAAAACTGTGTAAGAATTATAAGTCTTTTGTTAAAGTATTTAATTGAGGAATCTAAGCAAAAACATTTATTCTCTAACTGCATCCATTGAACGCTTTCTGTAAAAAATGATTCCAAAAACGATATTTACGTGTTAGAACATAAACTGCTCGTTTTAAGATTCAAATATTTAATAGAATTAAGGTTACAATAAAAGTCCTACCTAGATGGTCCAAATACGTATAACCATATTAAGCAAATTTACTTTTCATTTGTCTCTATTTAATGTTTTTCCATGTGCTTAATTGTTAACTGCATTAATTCTTGGGATTGCAAAAATAATAAATACAAAATCTGAAAATGGGGTCGCGAAATTTTTTCAAGGTAGGGAAAGTAATCACAAGAGGAATTGTCAAATAAGAAGTTTGCAGCCTATCCAAATAACAACAACAAAAATTGTACTTTTATAAACAATAATGGTGAAAAGTGAAAGTATAATTATTCATAATAAATTATAGTGAAATAATTCAAAATAAAATGAATAATAACAATCATTCTGCAGCAAAATCAGAAGAAAGTAAATTATTCTAAAAAATTAAATATGAGTGAAATACGCTGAGATATTTACCAAGCTGTAAAGAAATAATCATAGGAATGTGTGACCACTATTTATCTTATCGTACTTGTTAAATGAAAGGAATTAAAAAAAAAAAAGTATAGATTGCTCCACTTTCTGACACACAAAATGAGATAAAGATTGAGAAGCTTACTAAGCTAACCAGGATATGAAAAGATAAAGAAAACAAAAAAGAAAGCTTTCTCTCTTTGAAGGTAATAATAAACCTGCAAATATTAGTAATCGTCTGAGCTGTTTCTGTGAATCATTCAGCATATTATCTAAATTGAAACTATTCTTTTTCACTTTCCCGACGTAAAATACTGTAATTGCAATATATATATATATATATATATATATATATATATATATAAATATATCCGTCTGGAATTATATCTGTCTGTCTGTGAATCGGTGAACATGGTAATTCAGAAATACTTTGAGATTGAGAAGCTTACAAAGCTAACCAGGATATGAAAAGATAAAGAAAACAAAAAAGAAAGCTTTCTCTCTTTGAAGGTAATAATAAACCTGCAAATATTAGTAATCGTCTGAGCTGTTTCTGTGAATCATTCAGCATATTATCTAAATTGAAACTATTCTTTTTCACTTTCCCGACGTAAAATACTGTAATTGCAATATATATATATATATATATATATATATATATATATATATATATATATATATATATATATATATATATATATATATATATATATATATATATATATATATATATATATATATATATATATCCGTCTGGAATTATATCTGTCTGTCTGTGAATCGGTGAACATGGTAATTCAGAAATACTTTGAGATTGAGAAGCTTACAAAGCTAACCAGGATATGAAAAGATAAAGAAAACAAAAAAGAAAGCTTTCTCTCTTTGAAGGTAATAATAAACCTGCGAGCATATTATCTAAATTGAAACTATTCTTTTTCACTTTCCCGTTGTAAAATAAAACTTTTTTTATACCTTTCTGAATCCGAAAAATAAATTTCTGGAATTATATCTGTCTGTGTGTGAATCGGTGAACAATGGTAACTCAGAAATGCTTTGAGCTGGATAGATAAAATTTTGTGGGGTTTTTTTTTGCATTAAATTTGTAGTTTTTTTTAAAATCAAATTTCAAACTACATTCATTTACAGGAAGTCTATCTTTCTGTTTGACTGTCTTAGTACAGGTGAATACATAATTACAAAATGTAAAGAGTTAGATAAAATTTGGTGTACATTTAGCATTTAAAGTATAGATTCATATCAAATTTTGAACCAAATCCGTTAAGCGAGATGACTGTCTGTTGGTTTGTGCTTTGACATGCATGTAAAAGTGACAATTTAAAAACACAGCGCTTTACATTAAAGAAATTTGGTATGTGATCGTATTACTAAAACTATAGTTCTGTATCAGATTTTGGGTTTCATTCGTTTGTAAATACATATGATAGCATATAATTCAATAGTAGGGGGTGGTGTCCCCGAAATTTTCTCTTTCACCCCCTAATAAAAGTATTATTTCTCTCTCCTCGCATAAAAATTGCGTACTTTGAGCAAGGCCGTGAACGCGACGCAGGCTCAGATTTTTATTATCAGAGTTCTGCGCATGAGTATTTTTTGTCTCATGTTTTAAAGCATGTCATCATGAGCATGTTTTGATGAAAACCGAATATGCATTTTGGATGCCTTGTTGTCGACCCATTTGAAACCAAAATTGATACAAAACTACAATTATGGTAACAAGATCACATATCAAATTTCATTCATCTGAACTGTTGAGATTTTGAGTTATCACATTTACATGCATGCGAATGTACAGACCGACAGACAGTCAATTCTTTGGCAGATTTGGTTTAAAAAATTCATACGGATCTATAATTTAGATATTAAAGTATAGATTTAATATTTATACTTTACAGTCTCTCTCTCTATATATATGTACGGAATATACTTATAAATTTTATCCATCTAGCTTTGTAAGCGTTACATTTATTGTATTCACTTGTATTCGGACAGATAGACAGACAAACTTCCTTTGAATAATTATAACTCAAAATTTGATAGAAATTTGGAAATTTAGTGTAATGAGCACATTCCAAACTTCATCCATCTAGCTCAAAACGTTTTTGAACTGTGGCATTCGCAGGCAAACAAAAAGAGTGATAGACAGATATAACTTCAAAAATGGGTTTTTCGGACTCTAGGAGGTTTGAAATTTGAAAATTCATGAAAATCAGGAGTTCGAATTTTTTGATGATTGCAATACTTTTGTTCTGTATACTACGTACGTACACGATAATGTGAAAATGAAATCTGTCCTTTTTTTGTCTACTTTTTTTTCCCTTCCTATTTCTACTTTTTTGTAATTTTGGGAGAAAAATTTAAAAAATTCTGACTTTTTTCTATTTGTATCCTAGTTTTATCACAAATCATATTCAAGAAGAACCTACAAAACCTTTTTGTATCTCCTAATTTCCCACACTCTTCTTTTTTCTAGCTAGGTTTGAGGTGAATGCTTAAAAATTCGCTAAAACATGCTAATTTTTCTTTGTAATAATAGTTTATCACCATTTGAATAATTAATTCATGTCAAACGAATTAAAAACAAAATTATATAAGAGGTCAAATGTACATCTTTTTCATAAATATTAATTCAAAATAAAGAAAAAAAGCCAACAAATAAATAAAATGATATAGATCTAAGATAGCTTAGCCTGAATAAATAAAGAAAAGGAATCCATTGACTATTGACTATTGAATCCACTGACTTGACTATCCAATATATTATCATTATTATATCGAAATGCTGTATATTAAACTTGCCAATGCTTTTTTATTGATGCAAAACACTTAATATAATTTAGCTACAGCTGCTCTCAAATGTAATATGTAATTGTAATATATAGTCGCAAAATGTCATATGTCGCTCGTATTTCCACCTCTTATATCAAAATTTCTTTTATTTTGCTGCTTGTAGTTTTCAACGTATCACATTTGTAACTATCCAATGTTTGTAATTTTAATTTAAGATACATTTTTATATAATGGTGACGATATGATCTGCATTTTTTGTAAGTTTGTGGTAATATGAAACTCTTCCAATCGACTAAACATGACATTTTTTACCGTTTGGATCTTCTGTGGCTTCTTTTCCCCAAAAAATCTCCGGATTTATACCACCGAATGTGGTGAAAGAGAAATTTGATCACAAAAGAAAGAAAATCTGCTATATTCGAAAAAGCTGACCCCGTTCCACCATTGAAAGAAAATCTATTGTTAACGCATTAGAAGCAACTTAGCAATGCTTCGATGATGGGGTTCCTTTGAACAGCTAAAAGAGGGAGATTGTACGTGCAGTTGTAAAAGAAATTGCTGAATGACAAAGCAAATTCAATTTTATCCTACCCCGAATTCTACTAAAAAAATGATGAAGCTCTCCTGAATGAAATCATCTCATCCGAAAAATATCTACCGAAAAAAAAAAAAAAACGAAAAAAAAGAGGGGAGAATTCGGATGAATTTCTATCCATGGTGCAATTCAAAAACGCTCTACAGATTTGCTGTATTGCTCCATTTTTTATCAAAGTATTTTTTTATTTATTTGTCTATTATTAATAAAAATTGCATCTTTTTTGCCTTCTGATATCATAATTTTCCCCCCTTCAAGCTTTGTGCTAATGTTATGAATTTTCTACTATACTCTGATTCCCTTCCGTAAGACCTACCTTTCACTCAACCCAGTGTGCCCAAATTTCAACTAAAATTATTATAACCCTATTTAAAATCAACGTAAGTATCGGTATTCCATCAACCATAAAGAATATAGTATTTTTGTTGAAATGAAAGCTGTTACCATCAGTGGAAAAATTCGTTATTTGACAATTCTCTGTTATGTACACAACATATCATTTACATTGTTGAGCTTCAGCTTTTAAACTGAATTACGTCACGAACAAAGAACAAAAATTTTGCAACAAGCTGTAGCCTTTAGAACAGAGAAACTAAGTTTTCAAATTCCCCCGAGTTCAAAGCATTTTCAATTTAATTGCACTGTCCCAAATAAAACACAAAAACAGTGGATCGAAACCAACCAGTTTCGTCTTTTACATTCATTTTTTCTACGAAAGAACTTAAACGAAACCAAACGCAAATAAATACCGGAAATTGCAATAATCTTCTCCACAATCCTCTTGTTTCCGGTTTTCATTTCAAGTGAAAACACCTGTTGACAGAGGACGAGAACAAAAAAAGAAATAATAATAATGAGTTATTAAATATGTAAGGATTTGAATAAAACCGTTCGCAGGGAGATTTCTGTGGGAAATATAAACAGATATAACTGGAAGCCATTTGATGAAACATTTAATTGTGAATATACAAATAATTTAATAAAAACAGCTTTTTTAAAACATACTTTGATAGATATACCAAAAACCAGAATTGCATTTTAATCATTTCCTACCTTTCAGTTTAGAAATCATTATTAAAAATATTGCATAATTGTGGAATAATTACGTCAGAAATTTTTTGAAAGGTACCGTCATTCATATGGAATCAAAATTTGATTAAATTAATCCATTAACTGATAACTGAGTTTTTAATGTATGAAAAAAGTTTGTCATTAAGAAAACATTAATGTGAAAATTTTCGGAATACTAGCACATTAAGAAGTACAAAATTCTGTCTTCGCATACATGCAGCAATTCAAATTAAATAAAAGTGTATGTAAATTTATCCATATGGTAATTACTTGTGATCTGTATTTGAATATATGTTCGGTTTTCAAGTTGTTTTCTACACATGGTGTGCGAATGTTCAAGACAGTGTTACTGGCCTGTCCACTACCACTATTCAATCCAACTGAGAAAGACAAGTCCGATTTTTAACTATGAAACTTATGTGTGTGTGTGTAGGGAAGGGGATTGCTTTTATATATATATATATATAATTGTATATCCAGGCATTTTGAAAAGTTTAGGAATGAAAAGATTTATTTAAATTAAAAAAAAAAAAAGATATTTCATCTATTTTTTTGGTCTTTGTTGCTGGCTGATGTTGAAAAAAAGTTGATGACTATCTGAACACATGGCAATAAGTCCGTTACCAGCACAAAACTTCGGAGTTAGATGGGACTTTTTCAATCCTACGGTATAACGGACGCTCATGGCACCTAATCGCCTTATTTTCGCTAGCCTCTGGTCGATATTCGATTTGAAAAGGTGAAATAATAGTTGTCATTTTGTGTCTTTGTGATACCTCCCAAGATTGAAACCCGGGCATCGATTCTTTCCACCCACTCCCCTTACCACGCTTTTATTTGCTCAGGTTGAACCAGTGCTACGGGATATAGATTATGCATTTACTAATGCACGATAATCATAGTGGATCAATACATCGATTTTATATATAAAAGTTGACTGCGTAGTGACAGCTGAGTTTTAGTTGAATTGGTAAGCTTTATCGTGATTAAATAATGTCGTTTCTTTTGATTCTCAAGTAGTTTCCATTGCAGAATGATTTCTTTAGAGAATTATTAATAATTCATTGTTGTTGTTGTAAATGATTTTTTTTCTAAATTTATGATAAAAAAAATGTTAAGTGTTTTATAAAAATTTTCAAAAATTATTTAAGAAAGAGACACATTATCCTTAAAAACTATCCTATTATGAATTATAAAAAAAATATCCTACTATCCTATGTTATTAAATTATTAAAATTATCCTATTATCCTATATTATTAAATTATTAAAATTTTCTTATTATCTTAAAAAATGATCCTTTTACTAGAATTTTGCAGAAAAAGTATATATTATAATTATAGCGATATAGACAAAGAAAAAAAAAAGATTGCAACTCAAAACACATTTAGTTTCTATGGAACATAATAAGAAATATCATTTCCAATTTAAATGATTTTTTTTATTTATCACAATTAATAATTTAGTTTTTGCATCATATGTGGGATTTTCGGTTCACAAAAAAATCCGAATCTAAGTGGCGATTGAGTAAAGAGAATTATGATGTAGATAACAATACAAATTAAGACCAGAGGCAGATTTTGACATCTTGAGGCCACAGACACTAAATTATTCTGAGGCCCCCTTCTAGTTAAATTGTATTGATGATTACAAAGTATTGTGAACTAAACTTGTATGAGCTTTTTTTTTAATTCTTGAGCTTATTTGATCATCATTACTCGTGCATCATCAATGAATACATTACACCTCACCATGCCCCTGAATCTGTAGCCATTACAAATATTTAACCGTTAAAAGAACATAAGACTAAACATCAATGAATACAAAAAGAGAGAGAGAGAGAGAGAGAAAGAAGAAGAAGAATGCAAAAATGTTCCACTCGTCAGATTTCCATCTGACGACTGCAAAATTTTGCAGGAAAGGAATATATTATAATTATAGCGATAAGGAAATATATATATATATATATTGTAATTCAAAACACATTTAGTTTATTCGGAACATAATAAGAAGCAGGATTTCCAATTTAAATGAATGATGAATTAAAAATTAAATACACAGTATTCGAAAAAGAATAATAGTCATACTGCAAACTTTTTTCTATCAATCCTGCAATCACCAAGGATTCATGTCTTGTATTCATGACTGTAGTATTCTGGTCTCGCACCACAACTCCTAAACATTCATGATGTATGTGAACCTGAAGCATATGAAATAAAATGTCGAGGGCATGGAAGTTTGGAAATAAGGGCATCGGCTCAGGCTTCGTCTTGTCACATGACCATCTGCCAAAATTACAAGGTCCGTCTCAGAATGTACGTATTCTGAACGAGATGTCAAAAAAACTAAAGACGGCGATTAATTAAAAAATTTTAACTTGTTGGCTGCCGAGTGAATTGCTCACACATAATATCTAATTGGGTGACTCTTCTGTATCGCAGTCAAAAGATAAGAATGAATTATCACATTCGATAGATTATGCCAATCATAAACATGAGTCATGTCAGTGAACGTGTTAAATTCCAGTTTGGTCACGTTATTTTTGATATTCCAAGAACTCTGATAGCGTAAAAAAAGGCGGTAAAATTTATAATCGTTGTAATTTAAAATATTTAATTAAAAAAGTAGTAAATAACTGCTTAAATTAAATATTCATTTATCACATTAATAATTGAATTTTTCCATCATATGTGCTGTTTTTGGTTCATAAAAACAATCCGAAACTAAATGGCTATTGAATAATGAGAAGTTTAAAAATCTGTGTTGTAGATAATAATACAAATTATGTGCCAGATTTCGACAACTTGAAGCCACAGACGCTAAATTATTCTGAGGTCCCTTTCTAGGTAAATTGCATTAATGACTAGAAAATATTCTGAACTAAACTTATTTGTGCTTTTAAATTCATCTTTAAGCTTAATTTTATTTATGTGATATATAATAAAAAATAAAGTTGCTGCCCTTTATTTTTATTTTATTTTATTTTTTGATAATATAAAAGGATAAATCGACACTGATTTCTGTCTTTACTTATTTTCTAAATGGGATGTGCATCACAATGTCCAAGCATTCAAATTTTGAAATTGAAAAATTATTCTTGACAAATACATAATTTTTGGTTTTCTTTGTTTAAGTTTTAAAGAGAGGTAACTTATTCAATTTTAAAAATTGAGTTCATAAATCCCCAACTTGTTTTATGAACTGTAACGAGTTTTATTATAAATCTAGAACTATTAAGCGAAAATATTCCTATTTATATTCTTTCGAATTGGAATAAACAGTGGCAACGTTCTTTTCCCATGGATTGAATGGTATCAATTTCCTATTTCTATGTTAATTCTTTAGTAAAAATACATAATAAAATAATTAAATTATCATCTTACTTAAATTAATACATATTTTTCTATTTAAGTTATTAAATATAATAATTTACAATTATTTGATGGACTAAATTAATTCTTTAAAAATTGTTGACTTAAATATTTCAATAAGAGTTTTTAAGTAAAAAATTTTAGAAGATATCGAAGTAACAAATATTTTATTTTTAACAAAACAGTAAAAAGATTCCAAAACTTTTTAACACAGTTCAAATACTCTTTAATTATAACATTGGATATTTTTAAAATTAAAAACAGTAATTTGTTATAAAATCATAAAACAATCATATTTTATACTTATATCTTTTATTATTATATTATGTACAATCTCATGTTGTAAATTTCCTCAATTTGTTTTATATATATTCAGTTCAGCTATCTTTGAAATCAATTTTTTTTTAATAATTCATGTTCATTGACCATAATAATAGGAGATTTCAGGCATTCTAGAATTACTGACAATTTATAGCAACTTTTTTAGCAGCTTCAGTTTTCATGAAACTTTGTTTAACGCTTGCATTTGTGATCATTAGGAATCTGTGAATTTTCAACGCAGCTTTTACATTCGGAAAAGTTGATTGTACCATATTATCATTCCTCAGTTCATAAGAATTCATCGTAGGTAACTATTTTTTCTTCTTCTTTATTTGTTTTGAGTAGTTGTGACTTGAAGACTTTAAAATGTGTTATTTCGTTACCAAAGTCAGATTTGATATTCTACGATGTTCTTTAATTTTTTTTTTATAATTTTCCTTAATTTCGATGAAATAATGAAATTCTTATTTTAAAATTTGATTGATCCTCTTACATACTTATGCAAAGTTCTACAGCAATCAGTTCAAAAAGATTAAAAATAAAATAGAACGTTTAAAATTGATTCTCCTTATTGTTACCAAAAGAAAACTAGCTTCAACATGTTATTTGGACTAAAGTTTTTTAACATCGAAAAATTTAGAAAATATATTTAAAAATATAACAGATGGCAAATATTTCGAGACTTGGGAAAATTTTAGGTAGGTTAACAAAGTTCTCACTTGCAAAATTTTAAATGATATAATTGAAAAAAAAATCACATTTCATGCCAATTTCTGGTTATTACTGTCTTTTTAACAATCTGTTCTGCTCTGATTGCTAAGATATTAACTAATTTTTCTAAAATAATCATTTTAACCTTTTAAAAAGCCATTTTTTTTTCTAGTCATGGTATATTAAAATATTTTTAGGATTGATATTCACTTTATAAAAGTGACATTTAGCTTATGAGATAAATTTAATTTGATTAATTAATTAATTTGGCTAATTAATAATTAAGTAACAAATCAAGACTCATAATTTTGTGTGAGATAAAGAACTAAAGCATCGTAGTTTCTGTCTTAATGAAAAATTTGTCAGGCCTTATGCCAATTTACATAACTTCATAAAAGATTGATGAATTTGTTGGGAAGCATATACTTCCCATGGCCCTAGAAAAGGTTGAAAGACTCAAATTTAGTTTATTAGAAAAAGAGTTAATGCGTATCAAATGCATGGTTAGTGAATAAATATTTTGCAGATTTATTCCGAAATCTCAATCACCGTTTTAATGATCATGTGGAAAAGAGTAAAATCCTATTGCTTCTGGTGATCAAAATTATTATAATAGACAAGAAATTTTCCTGGCATAAATAAAATTATTCCGAAATCGAACTCAAACTGTATTTTTATTTTTTTAAGTTCGCGACAGTCAAATGAAATAAATGCTCTTTATTTATTTTGTCATGAACATGTATTAATAATTTATATCTGCTGAATTTTCTTAGAAATAATTTTAAAAAATAATGGTTTTATAAATAAATATTTCATACAACAAAGCGTAAAATAATAAGAATTTTGCGCGCCACTTTCAAAGCAGGTTTCCAAGTTGCAAGTATTTTTCAACGTCTCGCAACTGTTTCGATTTAAAAAAAATGTCCTTATTCTTATCCCTGCCTTGAACCGTTGGTAACAGTTAGAGATATTTGACCAATGGGAATTGACGGGGTAGAGTGATATAAAGACAAATGGATTTCGCTCAGACACAAATTTATGAGGGTCAGCCCCCACCCTTTCTCTGTGAGTCAGCCTACTTTAACCCCCTTTTTTAAAAATGTGGAGGCATCAGCAAATTACAAGATCTTTCCACTTGGTTCCAATGTAAAAACAAGAAATTATTCTCCTTGCTTCATTGGTTTATTAACAATCCTGATGAAAATAGCAATCAGGATTTTGTTCGAGAAATGCGCATATTTTACTAAGGAAAATAAATGCCCAGAAAAAACATTGTATGCATTTTTTTAATGTTATGCATGCCAAAAATTAAATTTTGTTAAAAACTATATGTACCTCTTTAAAAATATTTATTTTTCCTTTTTTAAAGATATAATTTTTATGAACTGTTTGGTGTACTTTCACCATATTTAATGCTAACAAAACTTTTAAAAAAATGCATATTTTCTGCAACATAAAAATAAAGTTATTTTTCCTAATAACAAATTAATTAATAAATATCCATTTTTTTTTTTTTTTTCTTTCTTTCTTTCTTTCGAGGAATGAAATGTTCGCGTTAGATTATGTGACAGTTCTTAAATTTGCCGAAACAATTTGATTTGAAAATTGTAATTACTAACATGTATTGATCTATAATGCCCATCTATAGTTAAAAAGACTAATAACTTTAAAATTTCTAGAATTAAGATGTAAGATCATTATTTAATGTAACTCACTGGACTTAAATGCTTCTCAATTTTTTTTCTGAATCTGAATACTATTTAGAGAAAAAAAGAAAAAAAAATTATAAACTAATTGGTGAGAGAAAAAGAAACTAAAATTATTTTTAAAAATAAAGTGTAATATAGAAAAGGTTAAATGAGCGTCTTTTAAGTGTTAACAATTTCGATTTAATAAATGTTTGTATTTCCATAAACGGGTTCACTTCAGTAAAAATTCAACGATTTAACTAACAGTAATTCTTTTTGTGTTAAATAATAAATACCGTTCATATGATTTTTATACCAAAGCAATGAAATTTTCGTAATTTTTTTCGTAATATATATTCTAATGAAAACATTTACCATAAATATATTTTTTAAGATTTTTCTTTTAATGTTGGAAATAATCCTAAGAATCCATGAAATAAGTTCTAGAAATAATATGACTCAAGGTTTCGTGTTTTTACTGGGACTTCATACTGGGAGAATTTAAATAATTATATAATCCTTTTTTATTATGGAATTTTTAAAAAAATAACTCGTATTTTTTCTTTTATTTAAAAATATGAAATAAATACAAAAATAAGTAGATGGCAAACATCAGTATTAAAATTATCATTTCATCTTTTAGTTATTTTTTATTACATATTTGGTAATAAATTATATTAAATTTTCTTTAAAAAAATTTAACATATACAGAAAACTATCGAATGAATTCTGTTAAGAAATGGGAATTAATAAATATTTATGATAACTGAGATAAATTGCATTTTTAATTTTTAAAAGCTGCATTTGTTTGTCTCCACACTTTAAAAAATGCCCAAAAGTTCGTTATTTTCAAAAATTCAGGGGAAAAAAGTACAAAGATTTTGCAAGTGGATAATGGACAAGAAACGAAAATCCGCAAAAATGCCCAAACAATGTTATCCCCTAGGCAAAACGTCAAGGTGAGGTCAATGTCATACCCTTTTCTACGTGAAGGGAGAAAAAGATGTGGCATTGTCATTTCTGGTAAAAGAAGCTTTTTTCTTCTTTTTTATTTATTTTTTATTTTTTTACCTCCTCCTCTTTTTCCTTATTTTACGATAGCTGAGAATTATTGACTTGTGATTCAGTTAGCGAACGAAAGCAAATGGGACTTCATTGAACTGGAAACAAATCTGAAATAAATACATTTTAAGAAAATTATTCCGAAATTGGATCGAAAGTTTGTTTGAAGTGGAATCATTTAGAGGGCAACACACATGCAAATCAAAATAAGTCGCTTATTTGGTACAGAAAAAACACACTTGGATCATCGTTTTGGTACGCTGTATCTCATTCGCCTAATAGTAATGTCCGAATAATATGATATTGCTAATTGCATAGCAACTTATTTAGAACAAATGGTTTTGATATATTGATTTATTTCTAATATTTTATATCTTAGAAATTTTCTGAATATCACTGCTTTTGAAATGATTTATTGATCTGTTTTTTGTCTTTCTATTCATACTTATTTCTACCAACGTTTGATTGACTTTTCATTTTCATTCAGTTTCTTTCTTCCTTTCATTTTTATTTTGAGTAAAAAAAAAAAAAAAAAAATGTGAGAACTAGATTTTATTCCTAAAAAATGTCCCTACCTCAGCAATGTGATATCGATTTTGAGCCACCACCCCCCCTTAAACTCTAGAGTCACGAGGCGATTCGCCTCGCCACTGATTAAGACGTATATTTGACAATTTAATATACTAACACCGGCACGTACCACCGGTGGCTCTCGCATAATCATATTTAAGAAAAAATAGAGCAGCAATGGTTATCAATGTTGTAAAATTTCATTTTTCTCTTTAGTTTGGTGCCGCCCGAAAAAACAAAGCGCTCTTTAAATAGCCGCCCACGTGGAAAAAAGGAGAAACGTGGATTGTAGCGCCGGCGTGAAATGTTAATTCCCAAAAGGGATATATCATGCGATTGAATTCGTTGCAAATCTTATAACATTTATTACAAACCTGAATAGAGTTACAAATCCTTTAACACTGGCTGCTCTGAAGCCACTTCATCGCGTGACGAAAATCAGTGGGCCCCAATGAGCTTTCTGATTGCATGACAAATTACATGCCCCTCGGGAACTCGAAGCCGGATCTTAACAGATGGTGAAACCAGGTGAAAAGTTTTCACTTATGACCTGAATATTATTCAGGGCCCCTTAAAATACACTCGTCTGATAAAGAGTATACCCTTCGAAAAAAAATTCCTTTTACACTAAGCTTTAACTTGAAATTTGTATCTAAATTCAATAAAATAAAGCAGAATTAATCACATTGTATTAATCCATAGAAAATGCTACCTATTTAATACTCTATAGTTTAGAAATATATATTATTTACTAGCAGCCTTTGATAATTAGCTGGAATATTTAATGGTTTTAATTACAATAAGCATCTAACACATAAATTTAATGCCGAAGATCCCCTCCCCTCCTCCGAAAAGCATTTTTATGCACATTTTAGTCGCGATATTTTAATAACCTTGTACTTGATTTATTCATTGTGTAAAGGTATCTTTCTAACAAAGTCAAGTCCCCGAGACCTTATAGTGCCATTAAAAATGTAACTGTCAGAGTAATCTGTCTTCAAATTGCTCATCATCTTGCATGGTACTGTAACTTCATTTTTTTTTTTTATCCCTCATATAAACTGTGCAGAAAATGGCAATCTTTCTTCAGGTTTCAACAATAGAAGAAAATCAACCAATTAAATATTTGATGAAATAATTAAAGTGGGTTGATTTTTATTGCAGCAATAAAATATATTTTGGAATTTATGCAAAAATTTAAAAAAAAAAAACCTGTTAAATTTTAGAAAAATTGCATGATGCAAAATGATGTATAAATTTGTTTCATTAAAAAGGTAATTTTTTGAATTTTAAAACATTGCAAAAATTATTTTTGCTCGTTAATATTTTTAGAAGTTATTACTGGGAAAGCTTAACCTTTGTTTAATTTTTAATTAAAATTCGAATAGGAACTTCCAAAAATTCGCACTCATGTGCTCTCCTCACCCTCCAAAGTATATTTGTAAGAAGTTGACAATTATAGATTAAACGTTCTGGTCTATAAAGCGCCAACACGCGCACCGAAATACGCACATCTTTCTTTATTGTTAATGGAAATAGTGATTAAATTTAATATGTAATATAATATTTTATATATTTCGCATTTATGCAGAAAATATATTTTAGAAAGATTAATCTATGTTGTGATTCATGTTTAACTCATCAAGAAGAAAGCTCAAACTAGACCACATTTTTTAATTTACATCTGAAAAAATAAACCCTTAACTATTAATTTTTGTAGGTATTGTCAAATCCGAATCCTAAATAACGTACTTTCGGGGAGTCACACAAAGGAAATTATCTATACAAAGTTTCTAGGAATAATATTTCATATCTTAGTGGGCTTTGATTATAAATTTAGCAAACAAAGATGACCAGAATTACGTTTATATCAAATATTTTTTTTTATTTCCCACATTTACTTAACTTACCCAAAAGCTTTACAAATTTTGGGTAAGCTAGGTAGGTGTGGAGGAAAAAAATAATAATAAAATGAAATGAAAAAGTGTCGCTTCATTTCGATAATGCCAAAGAATATGAAAAATAAAAATATTCATTTCTGAGTTTTCAACAATGAACAAAATGCACGCAATTATCTATTTGTTTGAATTATGAAAATTGATTAAATTTTCTTGCAATAATAAAAATTACTGTTGCAAATATTAAAATAAAAAAATTAATTTTCAAAATTTTAAACCAACCAAGTAGTTGCCATTAAAATAATAATTTTTTAAATATTAAAATGGTGTAAGAATTATTTTCGTGTAACAATATTTCTAGAAGTTATCAATGAAAAATGACGAAATGTTACTTAATTTTTAATTAAATTTTTTGAAACTTTACTTCTAGGTGCAAGTTTTCAAGCTTGAAAAGATATCTGTGTAACTTTTATAGCTTTATGTCGTATTATCTTCCTTGTAGAGAACCGACAGATGCACACACATTTTTTTTTTTTAGTTGTAGTAGAGATTATGTATATAAATCCTTTTTAAGACAGGTGAATCGAGACTAATGCGATATCATGCTTCGAAATAAAGGTTCAAATCCTTTTTATATTTTTTTCGAATAACAGCTTGTGAAGTTAATGGTGGAAAATATCTAAATTAAGGGAAAAAAAAAAAAAAAAGACGGCGACGGATCGTCAAATTGAAAGGAAATTTCGTATGTTTTCCGATTTTTTATGAAGGAAGTCGAGAATATCTGTATGCATAATATTTAGCTTAATCTTTTTTGACCACAAACGACGTTCGTATGAAGAAATATACAAGAAAGTTTCAGGGAGTACATTCCTGATTTCCCACATTCACCACTTTTGTACACTCCATCAAAACTAAGAGATCTAACTGTACAGTAACATTAAAGAATCCAGGGGAATGATCTCCCCGAAACTTTCTCGCACAATCTCTAATAAATGTGTTATCTCTCTTCCCTTCGCATAAAATCCTTAACCTTGAGCAAGGTCGTGAACGCCACGAGTGCTTAATTTTTTTTTTTTTTTTTTTTTTTTACACTTGAGGCTTGTGTGCTTTTGAATTGTAACACGCATTAGAGTTGCGTGTTTTTGAGTTGTGACACACATGGGAGTTATGTGAGAGAGTTCAGAGTTGTGCGAAGTATAGCATTAAGTGCCTGTGTATTAATTGCATGCAGTTGGCTTACAATAGTTAGGAAAAATCGATCTTTGGCAATGAATCGCTGATATGCGGTTAATACACAAGAATCAAAATATCAAATATGTACATCTGATGTTTTTTTCCAGATGACTGAAGCCAAAATTAGACATAGGACTACAGTTTTAAACATAAGACACATACAAAATTTCATTTAAGCCCTTGCGTTCTTGAATTATCGTACAAATATACATGAGAAAGTCTGAGACTGACAAACGATCAAAACTTAGACAGATTTGGCACAAAATTTGATCCAGATGTGCGCTTTTGCTGCCAAAATTGTGAATCAATTCTGACAAAATATATTTCGACGAATAAAGTTTTTCCGAATTTTATTTAACAAAGTTTCGTATTTAAGTATTACATGAAGCTTTAAAAAAGTGCTAACTCATTTGTCGAATTGCTTTCACAGAAATAAAATTTTGAAAACATAATATGTGACGTATTCTCTTGGTTGTACAAAATTTTAAAAGTTACGATATTTTCAAAGATTAGTAAAAATAATTTCCAAAATAAAAATATTTTTGGAATGTATATTTATCCCAAATTCTTTTTTGGTGATTTTGTGCAAAACAAAAATGCATAAGTTTTAGGAAACGTAATACGAAAACTTCTTTATAATTTTAATTAAGATTCTAAAAAAAAAAAATCACTTTTAGCATTGCTATCGCTAAATCTATCATAATAATTTATAATCAAAAATTCAGCTTTTAAAAATCAATGAGCATAACAATTTCTACAACAAAATGTAACACTGGAGATAATCAAAGTAAAATTCTTAGCGGAATGCTGAAAGAAATTATTATTTTTGAAATACGTTACAAACAGTATTGTTTTCATGATTTTTTTCAATAGATCTTGCTATTTTGTGTAGAAGACTTAAAAATCAATCATGTTTATTTTTAAATAATATTGACAGAAAAAAAAAAGTTTGGTTAAACATTTGTTACGAATATTCAAAAAATTGATGAAAATTAGATGAAAAATAAAGATGTTTTTGAGATGGAAATTCATGTCCATTTTTATTTTAACGTTTTAAAACCAAACATACATGTTTGGAAACATAATAGGAAACTTTTCTTTTAAAACATTATTCTCTTAAGCTATATAATAAAATAAATTTTAATATTTGCAAACAAAAAAATTACCCCCAAAAAATCAAAGAGCGAAACACTTCACGTTATAAAAAAACTTATAGACTCCAAGGAAATGCAAGCTCATGGTCGAAAAACAGTAAAACAATTGCCCTAAGTGGAGCCATGACAGATTTATTACTTCGAACGATGGGGAGCATCTGGCCAGGGACCCTCGGCTTGGAAGAGTCCATGTCGGCACGCCGAGCAAATCTGATTGAAAGGTGCTAGAGGGAGTGCGCCGCTTGAATGGTGCTTCTATTAGTGTTAATCCCTTAGAGTTCTCTGGTATATATTCTTACCACCTGCTAAAGATTTTTTTTATGAGTGCTCAAAAAAGTATTGTAAAATGATAAATGATGTAATCAGATGCTTAAAATTTGATTGAACTTCCTAAATACCTCAGAAATACCTTAGTCTATCGTTAAACACCAATTAAATTCAAAAGCGGAAAATATGCTTAGCAGTGCATGTTCATGATGAAAGGTGTTTCGTAGCGACATTAAGTTCCAGCGTTTACCCTTAAATTTTAACTCCTGAAAAACTTTTCAGACGTGAAACACGACTGCGTTTTGTTCCTTATGTCTAAGAAGATCTTATAATTAACTATCAATATTTGTGTAGAGTTTTAATTAGTGGCCATTACCATTACACTGTTATATTGAACGCATCCGATTCAATTTAGTTTCATTGTATTGTAATAGATGGCACCATGGGAGTTCTACTAATCCAAAGTGCTAAGTCGCATGAGCATAAATTTTAATAAAAAAGTGAGCTGTTGGCATTCGCTAGAGAGAACTAAAGAGAGAGGGTTCTTCGTGTCCGGTATCGATGTGTGGTTAATAATCTTGCGCTACGGCGGCACATAGTTTTGCTATGGGCAGAAGTCTTGTTAGGCTTCGCCCTTGGTGCCATCTAAATATTTTAATTCTAACTTTAATGTAAATAACCTTTCCCGTCCTAATTGTTAATGTCCTTTTAATTTAATTTATTGTAAATAAATTATTTGTTTTTCTTTAAAAGTTTTCTTAATGAGTACCCTAGACACTGATCCAAATGGGAGTGAATGGACATTTTGTCCCAACCAGTCCTACATTTGTTATTGAATTTATTTAATTTAAATTCAACAAAAATGAGCAAAAACTGTTGATGCAGTGGGAATTTCTTAAAATTCAGAATCTTCCTATTAAGGATTTTATGCATATTTTAACTTTATTTTTGATATATTGATTATTGGAATCCTGTAGTTTATGACATTTTAGTTTATTTTTTAAAGCAAAACGTGGCTAAGATGTTATTAATAAAATTGCATCAGATTGCAACAACTTTATTTTTAAGGAATGTAACAATCCGCCTATCTAGCCTAATAAATGCAAAATAAGCTTCAAACTTTAACGTTAGATATTATTGAATTTGGATTCCAAGATTTCTAAATAAAAAAACTGTATAAAGTTGTTTTAAATTACCTAAAACTGATTGGTAAGTATACTTACCAATGAACATTCGATGATATTTTTTTATTCTTAATGCTCAGTGGTAAGTATGTTTACTACTTTCAGTTTTCCTTGAACGATCTCTAATAAATATATTTACCACCCCTAATTTCATAAATTAAATGGAAAATTAACGAACTTTTGATGTTTCAGTATTTACGTCATCAGTTTATCATGATATAACCCCAAAAAATTTTATTTGTCAGTGGCCCATAATTATGCCCTATAAAGAGTTAAATTGCTACATTTTCGCATTATCGGGCTGATGTGCATGCAAAAGCACAAACCGATAGAAGCTCAACTCCTTGATGGAATTGGATTCCGAAATTGATGCGAATCTACATTGTAGATATAAAGTTTTATCTATCTAGCTCTTTACATTTTGTAGTTATTGTATTCACTTGTATCATCGGCTTTGCACATAAACATTTGTGTGTAGATACTATTTGTTATTTTGTTTATTTGATTCAGAAATGGCGAAAAAAGCTTAGTTGAGCAGCTTCTTGATTTTCTTTCTTTCACACACACACATTCTGAGGCCAACTTTATCTTGTGTGTGAAGAGTCCATTTTCTAACAAGCAATCTAGCCTATCTGCCACTTATGTCAGTATTATTACAAGGCATTGTAAAGATTTCTTAAATACCAGTGTAAAAAGAAAAAAAACTCTAGAAAAATACAACTAATATTTTTAAAAATCCTAAAAACCAAAAAAAAAAAAAAAAAAAAAAAAAAACTCCGATATGAAGTATTGTATCGCAATTGCAGACACAAGGTGCTACTGATAATCATATGTCACATTTATACTATCTTGATGGTAAAAGAACAACGAAAGGTAATTTTCTTTATTTTTTAAATTATATATATGAAGATATCTAGCATAAATTCCTTCAAAATAAAAAATCATCATTTGATTAAAATAATTCATTATCTTTATATTATCGCTACTCATATTAGTGAGGGACGAATCATTACATATCGAAGTAGCATTTTCAGCTCTGTGCTAGACTTTATAATACACATTCATAAATTCAACTACATTCTTTGTTTGACTAACGTAAATGAATCTTTTCAGTTGGTATTTAAATTTAGAATAACTATTGGGAAAAAGCCTAATGTTACCATTGTTGCTGATCAATGCAGGGTGATAAACGAGATCCAGATGTCATTTAAATGCTGTTAAGAAAAGTGAGCAGATTTGATAATTTGTTCCGAATCAGAAGAATTCTCTTTGTAAAGAAAGTATGCAGTTGAATTCTTATTCCTGTTTTTTTCATTGGACCTCGAAGCAAACATGTTTAAATTTTCGAAGATTCCACTAGTTTTTGTATAAAATAAACTGCAGATGTAATTTGTGCCACAATGAAAATAAGAGGAATAAACTGCAGATGTAATTTGCGCCACTATGAAAAGAAGAGGAATAAACTGCAGATGTAATTTGTGCGACTATGAAAATAAGAGGAATAAAATGCAGATATAATTTGTGCCACTATGAAAATAAGAGGAATAAACTACAGATGTAATTTGTGCCACTATGAAAATAAGAGGAATAAAATGCAGATATAATTTGTGCCACTATGAAAAGAAGAGAAATAAACTGCAGATGTAATTTGTGCCACTATGAAAAGAAGAGGAATAAACTTCAGATGTAATTTGTGCTACTATGAAAAGAAGAGAAATAAACTGCAGATGTAATTTGTGCCATTATGAAAATAAGAGGAATATCTATATAAATTTTTGAGGTCTGTAAACTTTGCCGTTTGGCAGTTCTGGCGAAACTAGTAAAGATACTCTTGACTTGTTGATATTTATGACAGATGGGATTTCCGAGGTGTTGTATTTTCTGTTTACTGTGTTTTGGCCAAGCCCATTATAAATATTTTTCTCTGGTAGAACCGGACACATTAGGTGGATAATGTAGGTCCTAGTATGTGTTTGTAAAGGGGGGGGGGGAGAAAGCAAGAAGCAGCTTAATAAAATTTCTTTCGCCATTTCTGAACCAAATAAACCTAATAGCAAGTATTTTCATATTATCAACACAAAAGCTTTATGTATAACAAAGCACTCAAATTTTTATTGCTTTCAGAAGCCCTCTCAAAGTAGTATGTGTGATATTCCTCTTTGCATGAATATTGCATGAGGAGCACGTTTTACCTTGCTACTGACTTTTCTGCATTTGCCACTTTGTTGTTATAAATTAACTAGCCTCCTTTGGCCACCAACTTGTTCGCCCTATTCTTTGACTTTTTAAACAATTAAGCTAATAATATAAAATGTTTTTTTTTTTTTTCAAAATTTCACTTTGCGTTTAATTTATCTGAAAAACACGAATTTAATAGAATCAATCAACTACAAATTATTGTGCGTGCAAATTAAAAAATATCTATACCACAAAATAATAGCGGAAATGAAAATCCTACTTGCGTTGAGATAATGTCCGAAGAAAGCAATTTCTTTTTATCTTAATTTTAACACTAGCAAAAGGCATTGAACGCATTGTTAAATGAGTTTGAATTTCGTGATAACATTGTTACAGATTGTTATCAAATAAAATTTAAAAAAAAATATTGAAAAGGAAACTGTTCGGAAATTAAACTGATATCATTAAAAAGTGTTTCTTTCAACTTTCAAGATAATGCAAATATAATTTTTGTGAGATAATAATTGTGCAAGATAAGATCGTCAATTTCCATTGGCAAGTCATAGTGATTACTTATTTGGCGACGGTTAACACATTTAAAATAGAGAAAGATTTATACAATTAGATATCAGGAACTGCAGCTGAATCCATCAGCTATCAACATGTTAAGCCCATTTTCGAGCTTGATTGAATCTTCTGTTAGATGCCCGTTTTTATCACTTTGATTTCTTTTATATTATTTTTCCCTAAACTGAATTAATATTTCGAGGAACACTCTTCCGATCATTTCTAATAATAGTTTGCAGATCCATTAAGTAGTTAAGCAAAGCTTTAAATTAAATATACAGGGTTGGTAAAAAGTCCATGAAAATTTTAAAAATTTATAAAAGCCGGAAAATTAAGCAAAATAAAAAACGGTTTGCAAGTTTAGCATCGATAAGTCACAGAATTTTTTTTAAGATAAGAAAAAAAATAATAATAATTCAAAAAACAGCCAATAGGTGGCATTTCGTACATAAGTGAAGAACAGATACGCAAATAACAAAAATACCAAATCATTTATTATAGCAATATGTGTTCTCCATGTCCACCACCACAGGTGATAACACATTGCAGGCGTGTCATAAATTCAGCAACGGCAACGTGCAGCATGTCCGGCTGTCTGCATGACAGCTCTCGGCGGGTTGCATTTTTCAATTCCGAAGAGATTAAATAGACTGGATTGATACACCTGGGATTTTAAATTTCCCCATAAACAAAAGTCATCGGGTGTCAGATCTAGAGACCGAAGAGGCCATGGGAACTTGCAACGTCTGCTAATGATTCTCTCTTCCCCGAACGTCTGTATCAGGAATTCCTTGACTGGATTTGATGTCGCTCATATGTGACAGTTATGTGTACTAACGTCGCTATGGAGCGAAAAATGAGCTTCATCTATTCAAAAGATTTTAAAGATCCAGAAGGGATCTTGTTCAGAAAGTGAAATTACATTTCCTCAAAAAAAAAAAAAAAAAGTGCTTTGAAACAGATAATACAGATACTTAAACTTTTAATGGCATATTGATGTCATGGGTCCTAATTCCATTAAGAAGGTTCATGTGCACTAAAGGTAGAATTTATTAATAAGAAATTGATTATATAATTGTCACAAAGCTTTCATTTCAACCTACTTATGTCTTCAGTATTTCTAAGCAAAACTGTAAGATTATATAACAAAGGCTACAATTATCATATCAGATCTGCTGGTTGGACAGCTCAATGAATATCTTGTGAAAAAAAAAAGTAAAAGTATATTAATAATAATATATGATGGAATGATAAGCATACGAAAATAAAACGTGTTTTCCAAAAACATATACGAGATTTTTATGTAAAAAACACTATTATGCAAAATAATAGTAATTTTAAATA
Organism: Argiope bruennichi; assembly: GCF_947563725.1. Classification (NCBI taxonomy): domain Eukaryota; kingdom Metazoa; phylum Arthropoda; class Arachnida; order Araneae; family Araneidae; genus Argiope; species Argiope bruennichi. The sequence continues at coordinate 57,363,661 of NC_079162.1, forward strand.
AAATTATAGTGATACAAAATTCACTTATTGTATGGATTATTTTTAGTAAAACATGAATATCACTCGCCTCAAACAACTTGTAAGATTATAACTTCTTAGAAATTTACAGAGAGTATTGAATGATTTTTAAAAATTGCCAAAAAACTTATTTTTTCCATAAATTATTAATAATTTTTAAAGAATGTTGCCAAATTCAACTAAGCACCGATTGCAGCAACGAGGAGGCAATTAAATAAAATGATTTAAAATATCGACACTATTTTTATCCAAATGTATTGATAGCACTAAAGATAAATTAATCTGTTCAATGTAAGAAAAAGTAATTTTTAATTGATAAAAAATAAAAAAATCATTTTATTGTCAGGAAATCAACACTGAAATCTTTCTTATGTCTTTTAACACATATTTATACAATGTTTGAGGAAATTCTATGAATTTCGAAAGCATGTAAACTATTTACAAGTTTCACAAGAAAACAACCAAAAATAGAAAAGGTAAATAATTTTTACACAGCTTAAAAATGTAAATCAAAAGGAACTTTTTATACTTTCTAATAACACAATAAATAATTATTCTATTTTCATAATTATTCTTTTTATTTGTTTTAAATGTTGATTTTCTTATCCAGCCTTATCGAGAAAGAAGCAGAAATTCGCTTGTTATGTTGCATGCTGATAAATTACTTTCATAAATTAATTATAATATATTCCACATTATTTTTGCTACATTTTAAATGAGACTGAAATATATGATGCAATCGCCAAATTTGAAATTTTTTTATCGATGTTTCGTCAAGTGTGATAAACTTGACAATATTGGTGCGGATTTTTGGTGACTTTTTGGTCTGTTGGCAAGATTTTGGAAAGCTTGGAAAGGAATATACCATGTTCTTCTTTTTTTTAAAAATATTTTTCATTCATTCAAAATGTCTGTAATGACACAAGTATGCATACAATAAAATGAAATTTATAATCTTCAAGTAGCGAAAATCTCTATTTATTCCTACATCATTTGCTAAATTTAATAGATATGCAAGTAACTTTTATCTTTTAGTTGTTTTCAAAGCATAGAAATTTGAATATTTCTTTCCGAATGCTAATTTTCATTTGCTTTAGAGTAAACTATTATAGTTATAAGGAAAAAATTATTAAAACTCAATAAACGTGTCATATAATAGATATGATATCCATGAGATACTCTGTGATCATTTATGAACTAAAAATAATAAAGATCAAGGAGTGGACGAGGAGTGAAAATTATAGTAAAAAAGATACTCTGCTTCCTTTTGATATTTTTTTTCTTCCACAGAATTTACTAAAAAAAATTATACTTATAAATATCAACATGTATTTGTTTCACTCCATTTTTAATTTGAAAAAAAAATATTAAATTATTTCCCTTTCTTTTATGAAATAAAAAAGATAATGATTAAATTATTAATTAAATAATTATTTAAAAAATTAGGAAAGTAATTAAGAAAATAGTTTTGAGATGTAAAAAAAAATTATTAAGAAATGTAAATCTATAGTTAAGATGTTCTTGATTTAGTGGTTTATATATTTTTAAACATGTAATAAATACAGTTTTTTAGTGTTATAAGTATAGAGCGATGGAATAAGTAATAATTCATCAAATAATAATTCTGCTATTGTACTTTACTATTTGGTAAATCTTTTCAATTTGAATTTTATCAAATATTTTCAATTTGATTTTTATTAATTATTTTAAGTTTTTAGGATAAGGGATAATTCTCATGCATCTCACTTTGTAATTAATTTATATTACAGTTAGGCCGTTATTCAATATAAAAAATAGTAAAAAAAATAACATTAAGTATCCAACTCCATGAGAAAACATCTGCTGGAAAATAGTCATAATAAATAAATTAGTCTTCCCCCTCCCCCAAATAAAAAACCGTATTAAATCAAGCCATTCTTTTGTATTTGTACTTAAATATTAAAATGCAGAAATAATATTTTCAAAAAGCGCAATACATATCATAATCCTAATTAAGCTGATGAAATAATTAAAACGGTTTTAAAGTCATCATCAAAATATCATCATTGTCAATTATCAAAATTAGAAATATAAATATACAAATTAATAAGTTGAACTACCTCCTTACTGTGTTTATATATACTAACTTCCATATTGTAAGCTACAAGTTATCTAAGTTTCAGAGTTAATTAGGTAATTCTGGAATATTTCAATTCCAAAGAACGTTTTTATTTTTTTTTATTTATTTATTATTATTATTATTATTTCAATTTCCGGTGTGCATTGATGAGAAAAACTTAGCAGATGCAATTTCAAATTAAGAAAGAAAAAAAATTATGACAAGATTCGTCAAAGTTTTCATATCTGCCCCAAACACCGATCAGCTGTGTCGGCCGTCATTTGTCACTTGACTTTGACAGCACATAAATTAAGTCCGTTCGCCATTATATAAAAAAATAAAAACTTTTCCCTCGCATTGGATATTCCTGATGCAACCCCACCCCCTTAGATGATGAGTGCGCAGGCGCGGATTAAAGGCAAGTCGAAAGGCAAAGAAATAATGAAACCATGTAAAAAATTTAGGAAGTAGAAATAATTTCCTTAATTTTTTTCAAAAAGCAGTTCATTTATTCAATTAAATTAAACACATCTTATGAATACATTAAATCTTTAGAGAAATGGTTCAAGCTTATAAAATAACATTGTAAATTTTAACTCCATTGTTTATTTTTTCCTTACATTTTTTGCAATTTAAACCATAATTATTATTAAAAAGTCATGGACATTAGTCATCCATAATGAATATAAACATTTAATTAATTCGTAATTAATTAAATTAAAATGATTAATATTTAAAATAATTAAAAATATAAATCAAGCAGTAGTTATTAACAAGCAATTAACTAACAAAATTTTTTTTACATTTTATTTTTAATTATATCTGCCAAAAAAATGAAAAGTTATCAATCAAGAAAAAGAAAAATTGTAACAAAATTTAGAAACTAATGACTATCTAAGAATGTTAATTATAAGTTTTTTTCTTTCTTCCTGAATTTTACCATTTATGTTGGTAAAATTCAGGAAGCACTCGTTAACAAATAGACAGAAAATAATAATAATACATCAGAAGCAGATTTCATAGCTTCAGGAAATAAATTAAAGCAAATCCCATTTCCTTTTGTAAAAAGTGATCAACTAATTAATTAATTCATTGAAATCACTGACTGGTGTAATTATAAAATCCAATTATTATTAAACTAAATATGGTAGCTATGATTAAAATAATGCGAAATTATCTTATTTCAAAATGTCAAAACAGGGACACAGAAATTTGCTAGCACGATGTTTTCAGAAGATCCCCTTGAATTTGAACACAAGAACCCCCAACAAGTTTAATTCACTTCTGCAAATGAGCAGAAAGATGACCTATATGCTTTTCCAATTTGCAGAATTTATTAATTTGCAATAAAGACATTTATTACAACCTGAAGCTGGAATATATATACCTCCACTCAGCTGTCTTAATGATATCAACGAATATTATCTCTGCTCAAATTTATTTGGTGTTCAAAGTGTAAAAGTTTACGATGTGAGAAAGTCAGTAAATTTGCAAAATTTACTAATTCGCAATAAAGAAATTCACTATGACCTGAAACCGGAATATATATACCTCCATTTAGTTGTTTTAATAATATCAACGAATATTATCTCTGCTCAAATATATTTGGTGTTCAAAGTGTAAAAGTTTACGATGTGTGCAAGTCAGTAAAATCTTCCAAAGTTCGAACTTATTTGCTTACTTCGGTATCAAATAAAAATTCCGAATAAGAATTCAAAGTTTTGAAATCTGGGTCGGTTTTTAGTCAGTTTAAGCAATTTTTTCCAATGAATCCCTGTTATAATCGGTTTTATTTAAATTACAATTAAATAACAATTCAAAATTCGAATATTATTTCTAGGATTTTTTCCACATTTTAAAATTTGCTTATAAATCAAAGTTGCTTTTTTTTCTTCTTTTTTGTTCAGCTGCTTTTAGAAATTATTATTTAGTGATTATTTTTCTCTCTTGTAATAAAGTAAATAAAAATAAAACTGCCGCCTGTAACAAAAGACATTGTTCTGCCAATCTAGCTCATCCGAAGAAAAAGACGTATCAATTGCATCCGCCCGCCAACTCTGTATCAAGAAGGGGGGGGGGGGTCTATTCTATAATGACATCTGGGTATTTTCGCTTCTGCTATGTAAACAAAGAAATCTTAAAACCAATACAGTTTTCGATTTTTGCAAGATTATGACAGTTTTTTTCACTAACTGTTTGAAGATAGTCAGCTTTTGAAATACAGAGACGTACAAATGTAACTTTGTTTGTAAGTAAAAAATATAATTATTCTCCGCGCAAATAAGACTTTATTTACTTTTATTTTAAATAAACAAAGAGAAATCTTCAACAGTACTTTTTATTGACATGTCCAAAATTAAAAAGAAATGTACTTTCTTTTTATAAAAGAAAAAATAGTTATGACAAGAAAAAGAAGAAGAAAAATGGCAGTTTTAATTTTGTAATTTTGATGTTTACAACATCAATTTATTTTGCGTATTCTTTTTAAATAATTGGAAATATATATGTTTTCGGGTAAGCTTGTTTACCTGGAACAAAAAATGGAAGTATGACTGCTTAAATTCTCCTAGAATAAATCTGATATGCAAAAAAAATTTCCAATTATTTCGCTTGCTTGCTTCCATCATAACATAAATAATATTTTGAAAATAGTTGTCTCTATCAATATCTCGTATACTTGCTTTAAAAACCATGATGATATTATTCATTAAATAACACAGGGACAAATATTAACTCATTGTGTAGGAGTTTCTTTAAAGTTATTAGAAGTGTACATGTATTTTAATTATATAACATTTATTACTGTACAATGATTTATGCTCAACTTTTTCAAGCATGATGGCTTATTTCCTGAACCACTTATATCAAAGTATTTAGTGCTTTATGGTTTAGTTTTTAAATCACTTAATGAAAAAATAAATATCTACTTATGCTTTAAAAATCTGCTTTCTTTATTAAGTGGTTTAACAATTAAGCAAATTATTTCGTTTATTTCCTTCCATCATAAAATATATTATATTTCGAAAATAATTGTTTTAATCAAAATCTGTTATACTTGCTTTAACAACCATGATGATGCTATTCATTAAATAATAGAGGGATAAATATTAACTCATTGTGTAGGAGTTTCTTTAAAGTAATTAGAAATGTACATATATTTTAATTATGCAGTTAGTAACATTTATTACTGTAGAATGGTTTATACTCAACTATTTCATGCGCGGTGTTTTATTTCCTGAACCACTTATATCAAAGTATTTAATGCTTTATAGTTCAGTCTGTCAACAGATCTCATCTCCTGTATGGCGCCATGTTGCGTCATTAATCATGTGATGCTTTCCCGCCATTATTGGCAGACGAGAGTTGGGTAGTGAGACTGCAGGATGTGCATCTCACGCTTATGTATCTTTTTATGTTTTATGTTAGTAATGTTTTGTCCTTTGTCCTTTAATCTTAATAAATATATTTCACATATTAATGCTGGTCGTTGCCTTCCCCCCATATATATATATATATATATATATATGCTTTAAAATTCTGCTTTCTTCATTATTGGTTTAAAAATTAAAATTAATAAAGTATTAATTAAAAGCTTAATTGATATTTTGATATAAGTGCTTCAGCAAATGATCCGCCATTTCAAGAAATGTTAAAGGTTTCACTTTCTTTTTGTCTGTCATGCTTATTTGAAAATGTTCATTTCTATTCTCTCAATTTTTACTTAAAAAATTTTCTTCTGTGAGTGTTTTTTTTTTTTTTTTTTTTTTTTTTATTCACAAAGAAACTTGACAAGCAGTTAAGTTCAGTTAACTAACATTACGGTAATAAAGTATCTTCGCGCTTGCTATTCTGAAGTATTATTATATTAAAATATATAATATAAATTAAATACTCTTACATACTAAAAATTACAATATTCAAGTTATAAATTGATTCAAGACTTTAAAGAATTGTCATTAAGTTGACGGTCTGAACAATAATCAATTTCCGGCTGAAAAAAGATTAAGAACTTTTCATTATATTACTCCTTTCTCTATTAAAAATATACATGTTAAACTATTAAAATATACATGTTTGTAAAAAAATATTTTCAAATAAGAAAAATTGAAAATTTTTGAAGAATTACCTATATTTTTCAATCCATCTCTAATATTGAAAAAGAAATTTGTTTTTCATGTGTTTAAGGCCTGAAAATATATCTAGCTCTGATTTCTGGGATCTTATTTTGAAAAAAGAAAAAAGAAGGAAAGAAAAGAAAAGCAAAAAAAAAAGGTAAAAGTATCTAAATTTTTCTTTCAAAACCTTGATAACTATATTCAGAAACACTGAAATTAAACCTTTGAAGCAACATAACGTCATAACGGCTTATCTTTCTACTTACCACCCCTTAGCGAAATGCAAGCTTCGAAAAGTGCTAGTCTCGGGATCCTGAAATGAACAATAACGCCAGCGTTTAATTCCTTGCCATAGATTGATAGAATTTTTTGCTGCTACTTATTATGTCTTCTTAACTGATTCATTTTATTATCAAGGAATTACTAAGGCGTTTGGAAAAACTTTTGATATTAAGAACAAAAAAGAACTTTCTCTCTGAAACAAAATCGATGATCTGCAATTATATAAGATTCTTTGATATGAAAATTGTAAATTTAAAATATATTTCATTTTTTTTTATTAAACATGTTTTAGAATAAAAAATTTGTAACATTTAAAAAATTTATTTCCGTTTTTGTAAATAAAATAATGAGCTTTCGTTTTATCATTTGTGCGATTGTTTTTGTATTTTAAGTTGATTATCACATGGAATATTCTAACATAATATGCATTAATTCTATAGAATTTCCAGCGCACATTCCTAAATTATTGTGGCCCTTTATTTTTATAGAGTTTTTACTGTGTAATATACCTGAGTGAGAAATAAAAGGCCTTAATATTGATACTATTGGCTATTATCATCTAAAAGCTTCATTATTATTATTCTTGTTGCCATTGTTATTTATTATGAATTGTGATAAAAGTTACCATGTTATAATTCTTTTATCAGTAAACTAAGTTATAATTCTTGTTATAATTCTTTTATCATTAAATTTCTATCCACAGGGGTGTTTCTTTTCTAGAAACACCGCTGTAAGTGGTGAATAATATATTTATAATTATATTGTTGGTATTATGATAAAATTTTATAAATTTCTTTTATTATTTTAATCTTAAGGAATCAACTTGAGATGGTACCTCACAGTAGAAAAATTTATTATTTTTGTTTGTGCTCTTAGTGAACAATATAATTTTAAGATGTAATAAATATATGTATTTATATCGAAAAACTATTTCCGATACAATACTTTCTAAGTCACAAATAATTTGTTGTAAACTTACTGATTAAGGAATGTGTGATTTGAAATAATGTTATTGTTACATACTGTTACTATTTTATAAGTAACTTAGAATATATAGATAGCGCCTTCTTTTTATAAATTTCAATTCCATTTTAAGATGAGGTTGAAATGTTTTAGCTTGAAAATGTTCAAAATATGAATTGAAATATTCGTGCTCATTTATATAAATAAAAAAAATTATTTAATTTAACCTGGTAATTAAATTAATCTCGTTTCGTATTGTAATATTTCTTCATAGCCGGGCAATAACTTAATAACAATATTCTATTGTTATTGATATCAAAATATTTTGGATCTAATTTTATAAGTACAATTTGACACAAGAAAGTTAATCTAATTGTTTATGACTTTTTTTTAGAACTTTAATGATTAATTATTAATTATAAGCCTCTCTTAGGTGAAATTTCAATTATAATAATTATATATGGTAATGGAGTAGTGTTTTTAATAAAAAGAAATTGATTTTATATATATTGATTCAACTCTATATTTGTTTTTATTTCAGATATTCAGTCTTTGTTGCAAATTCTGTCCACGGGGAGCTAGGCTTTATACAAAAATCGACTTTTTGAAAAACCGGTTTTCGAATTAAATATTTCCAAAAAACCGGTTTTAGCCGGTTTTCGAATTTTTGTCAAAAAAAAAATAGAATAGGGAAAAATATTTAATTTAATTTGTATAAAATAACAAAAAATGAAATCAATATCAAAATCAAAGTCAAAATATAAAAAAAATAAGGCTTACATATATATATATATTACTTGCACAAAATAACTAAAACTCAGGCAAAAATTTCAAATAATATTTATATTATTTTCACTAATTTTAATTTCTCCTAAAAAAATAGGATTTTAAAAAAACATAAAATATTTACTGAACGGCGGCTAAGTCTTGTTCTTATTTTGGATACAATATTGCCTGAAATTGAAAATGCTCGTTCACTAGTTACTGAGCTTGGTTTTATAGTTTTCATGGCATCAAACAACAAATATAAGCTTTTTGTTTTTTTATTCGTGGCCTCAAATAATGAAAATTCAGCCTTCAGTGTCTTTGGATTCGTAAATTTTTCTTCAAGATCTTCAAGAAACTTATGAATTGATTTTTCCGTGACTTCTTTTAAAAAAGCATTACTCTGATGAGTAGTTTCTTCGATTTGCTCTTCATCAGAATCGGTTTCCACATAAGAATTTGGAGATATTCTAGACAACATTTTTCCAGATAACTTAATAATTTCGGTTTTTGAAGCTAAAGAAAGTACAGTAGAAGTACAGAAAATACAGTACAGCTTTTTCTCTGAACGAGAAATGTTTTGTGGATTTTGCAAATACAGCAAAAGAGTTGCTAATTCTACTTGCCTTCTTTCTTGAATTCGTTCTTTTAAAGCATATAATAATTTCAAACTTATTTCAGTGTTTAAATTTGAATTCTTTAAACCGGTTTTCTTAATTTAAAAACCGGTTTTCAAATGTGACAAAATTACTTTAAAAAACCGGTTTTTTAAAACCGGGTTTGAAAAACCGTCAAACCCTAAGGGAAGTAGAAAACTAGTAAGAATAATTAAAGGCCCGGACTTGATCGACTTTAATCAAAAGATGTCATAAGAAGTTAAAATGTAAAATTTTGTTTACGGATGACAAAGTGTTTAAATAACTCAATTTTGAACTTAGAGATCATATCGTTTCGAAAAAAAGTGCCTCAACGAGTATTGTGAAGTGTATTTTAATATTCTAGAAAAAATCCAAAGTTTTTCTTTTTAAAAAAATTTGAATAATAGTATAAAATCCAGCAAAAGTTCTATAAAAGTTAAATATATTTTGAATTGTATGATAATATCATTTAAAAGTCTATAAATTTGGTTATTTTTTTAAATTTGTTTTTACATTGGAAAGTCATCATCAATGAAATATTATGCATTTTGCATTAAACCTTGGAATGGTTAAAAAAATTCTGATTTCTCATCTAGATCAATTTGGCAAAAATTTATCTGCAATTTTTGTTTTTGTACTCAGTGTATGTCATTTTTATTTACCTCAATTAATTTTAACTTCTCATTTATATTTGTCTTGTATGAATTAAGTAATGAAAGTCTGAAATAAGTATTTAGCAATATAGTAATTTTTTAATGAATTTAAAATTTAACAAAATAATTTAGGCTTACAATGAAGCAGTCTCTATGTTCCCATTATACATTTGAAATGGAATATTAAAATGCATCCCCCTACAAATTATTATAATTTTTTTAATTAAACTCTTCATATTTCTAAGTCTTTCTTTTATCAAAAATACAAACTCGGACAAACGTTGAGCTTTTTAGATGAATATCCTTATTTTAATCCTTGTTTCATCATAAATTGTCCTTTTTTTTATCTCAAATGTCGTTTTTGATAATTATGATATTCTTAAAATTCTTAGAGTACATATTTGCATGTGTATAGTTACTTCACCATTATAATTTTTAGAAAAATTTCTACGTATGCATGCATTCTCAGTACTTTTTTTTTCTCTATCTCTCTTCTATAAGCATCTGCGTTATTTTGAACTTATCTCTTTTGTACCTATTAACATGTTTATATACGCTTGTGTATTTAAGTTTTGGGTTAAAGCAGTTCTTCTTTCCTATTTTTTATCTACATACATTTCGTTTTCTTGTTTTTTTTAGTTTTGAATTTTTTTTTTTTCATTTGCATTTATAACATTTTGTCCCAGTGGTTTTTTTTTTTTTTTTGTATTTGTATATGTTTATGTATATCTTAACTTCCTCCTTCTTCCTTCTATCAGTGTGTAAATTTTTTTTGTACTTGTGTACATTTATGTGTATCTTGACTTCCTCCTTCTTTCTTGTACCAGTGTGTAAATTTTTTTGTACTTGTGTGTATTTATTTGCATCATGACTTTCTCCTTGTATCAGTGTGTACATTATTTTTGTACTTGTGTATATTTATATGTATCTTGACTTTCTCCTTCTTCCCTAAATTCTGTACTTAATACTTTAAATATAAGTCCCCAACTAAAAGGTACAATGATCACTCTTCTCCATATGCTAAGTAGTAGTTCTCAAATGAAAAAAGATCATGAGAAATGCAGGTTTAGTAACGACCTTGTTGTGGAAAATTTCAGAATTCATATATAAAACATTTCCAGCTTTCTAAATTTGATTTTATATCATTTTAAAATTCCTCTTTTTCTCAACTCATAAAATTAAAAATAAATAAATAAATCGATTTCATCTTCCCTTTCCACTCACATCCAACCCAAATTGATCACGAGCGACCTACTTGTTACGAAAGGGGATGTGACGTGGCGTAGTAGTAGTAGTCTTCCTTTAATCATATTTTGAGTGAATCCAAGCATTTACAAGAGAGCATAGAATTTGTTTTCAATTATATACAACCTATTTCATATATAACATATAAATTTTTTAAACATGTGTGTCCAGTGTTTTGTAAATTAATATGTTCGTTTAATAAAATCGTATGGCATTATTTTGGGTACATTTATTTATAAAATCTTGGTATAATAGTAAAAAAAGGAATATGATATTCTTTTAAATTTGAAAAATTCAAAAAAGTTAACTGCCCTAATGATTTTCTCTACGGAGCTTGCATTCCTTCCATCAGTTTTAATTTTTATATCTGAATACGAATAAATGTAATTTTACGGAAATTTATTTATTTTCGAAGTTAAAAATATTCTGAAAGAAGTGGTGTAATATTAACTTATTCAACAAAAATTAATATCCTTTTCAGCTAAAAAAATATTTGCATGACCCAAAATTTTTTTCTCAAACGAGTAAATGCAATTCATTAATTTGAAAATATATTTTTTTAAAAAATCATACATTCGCACATTTTAAATTGTTTATACTCTACAAACAAATGAATCGATTTTTTAATGATTTAAATATTGCTCTAATTTATTTTTCATTTTTGCTTTAAAGTCAATTTAGTGCGAATAATTATCGCGCAATTTAAAATGTATTAGTGGGCAAAGTTAACAATATATCAAAGGAATATATTTTTAAGTTGAATTAGAGGGAAAACGAAATAAAGACTAATTACTTTTAAAGTCTTTTCATGACAACAGAGATTTATTCCATTTCCGAGGGACGTGTTTTCTGTTAGTTCCAATTTTCAAAAGGAATGGCAATGTTAAATAATATCCATTAGCGACCGTGGGAGCGAAACCTCTTGCTTCTCCTTCTCTGATGTGATTTTGAAGCAAAATGTGCTTTGAAAGAAACAGGTCAGTTAAATCATTATTATTATAGTGAATCTATCTAATTCGAGCATTTTAATTCGAATTCATCAGCGATTCAAAATTTTATAGTGTCTTTTAAATTTCGTTTTAACATAAAGTTAAAATATAGTCTATAATTCTAATTTATTTTGTTTAATACGAACGTAAAATTAAACATTTAAATGTTTTTTTTTTTCCTTCTTTACTTTTGAATTGCATTCTGAATTTCTTGAATACATCTAAAATGTTGACCTTTATATTCTTAAAAAAATTATGTTTTATGTTCACTCAATAATTTAATAGTTGCACAATGCTTCCAAACATATACTATAAAAATATCTCGCCTTTTGAAATCTTTCAGAATTCTAGTTTTAAGTATTAAGTTAATTACATTGATTATTTTAAGATTATTAAAAAAATTACCTGTAGATATTATAGCTTTATTTATTAGAATTTTTAAATTGTCTCTTCATTCATGTTATATTTATACTAATTCTGACGAGTATACTAGTCATGGATATAATCATCATGTAAATGCATTTACAAAATAGATTAAAAAAAAACTTTTAATAAATAATATTGTTGCAAAAATTATGGCATTAGAAATTGATTCGATACATGACATAGCAGAAAAGATGAGAATTTATTAAGATTCTCGAAGCTCTGATAAATCCTTGATTTATAAAATTTCTAGCCGCCTCTGGCGACCATCTGGTTAACCGGGATTAATGCTCGTTAAAATTTTCAATTAAATAATTTATGTTACTTGGTATCCTAATAGCTTCTTCAGAAAAATATTTTTAAGCTTCAAATTTTGATTGTCATATAACCCATATAATCATAAAAGCCTTATGATATTTTGCTCATTGTACTATGTATCTCTCCATCAGCTTCCTTCAAATTTGAACTTTAAATTAAAGTGGAAATAATCAAACTTAATATAATATAAAAACATTTTTGTTGAATATTGACCTAATTTTATTGAATAATATTGACCTAAATCAAAGTTCTGAAATTCTTGAGTTGATTCATGCTGATCTGTGTAGTCTTATTCAACCTGAATCATTTGGTGGCGCAAAATATTTCATGATATTGGTGGATGATTTTTCTGGCATGTATTTTACTTATTTCTTAAAAATTAAAAATGAAGTGTTTAATATATTTTCGCAATTTAAAGTCAAATATGAAAATTTAACCGATAAAAAAAATTAAAAAATTAAGAACTGATAATGGCTTAGAATTTGTAAACGAACAACTTGATACTTATCTTGCTAATTCAGGAATATTTCATGAAAAAACTATTCCATGCAATAGTGGAAGTAACGGTAAAGCTGAAAGAGCGAACCGCATTCTTTTAAAATGGGCTAGATCTTTATTATATGAAAGTGAGCTTCTATTAAAATTTTGGACCGAAGCCATTAATTACAGCACCCAAGTGTCTAAAGTAACCCCACGTAACGGAAAAGAAAAAATACCCCTTGAAATTTGGACAGGTAGAAAACCGAAATTAAATTATCGTAAAAAATTCTTTCACATTTATTTCACGTTTAAAAAATTCTTTCACGCTTATTTTCACGTTCCGAAAGTAATGAGAAATAAATTTGAAGTTTCAGGAAAACGTGGTATAATGCTAGGATACGCTAGAGAAAGAAAGGGTAATCGAATTTATGACATTAAAAGCCGAGAAATAATAGAAGAGATATCAGCTAAATTCAATAAATCTTTAAAAGGTAGTACTTATGTGGGGAAAACGAAAGCAGAAACTTGGGATATTAATCCACTGCTTGAAACTTCTCCAACAGCATGTAAGATAAATCAAAAAACAAAAAGTGAAATATCTAGTTTAGAAATTCCTTACGAATCGGCAGAGGATGGGAATAGTGATTCATCTATTCTATACCATATTAGAACTTTGCGTCAGACAGACGCCGCTATGGGAGATGAAAGCAAAACACCAGATGTTGAATCAAGTAGTAATAATATCGTAAATCAGATTCCAGTCAGACTTTCAGAAAGGCTCAAATGTAAACAAATGTCAGCTAATGCAGTTTATAACATTCCGAATACATACTCAGAGGCAAAAAATAGTGCTGATTGGAAGAATTGGGAAAGAGCAATGAAAAATGAATTGGATTCGTTAAATAAACACGAAGTTTGGGAAATAGTAAATAAGCCTGCAAAAACAAAATTAATAAAAAGCAAATGGGTATATTCTTTAAAACAAGATAACTCTGGTGAAACAAAATATAAAGCGAGACTTGTAGCAGCAGGTTTTAATCAAATAAAAAATAAAGATTATTCCGAGTCTTATTCAACCGTTGTGAACATCGATTCTTTCAGAATATTAACAGCACTTGCATTGAAATTAAATTTATTTTTTAAGTTCTTTGATGTTAAAACTGCATACTTATATATTGATATTGAAGAAACTGTTTATATGTTACCTTCACCTGGTTATGAAAAATTAATTGGAGATGAAAAAGTTTGTAAGTTGCAAAAGAGTATCTATGGCTTACCACAGTCTGGTAGAAACTGGTATATGACTATAAAAGGTGAATTAGAAAAATTAGGATTGATGCATAGAGCTGAGATACTGATAGAGGAAGTGCAACCCTACTTTGGTGTAGGACAAGATAAAATCACGTGACCTTGGAACAGAATTTGTGTTCGCTGTAACCGCATTCTCCGTTTCCCGTTATATATCAATGGCGGATTTTTTTCTCGCTATTAACTCTTGGATTTTAAAGCTTATTCAATCCAAGGTTAACTATTGCTATTCAATTGGATGCAAAGGAAAAGCTTCTAAGGATAGTCCTGTATCATTTCACAGGTATGAACAATAAACATATTCTGTTTATATCCATTTTAAGTCAACTTAAAATTTCGTAACCTCGATCATTCAGTTATTTTGGTGTTATAACGTAATAATATTTCATAGTTTGGTTTAGTTATTGATTAAATTTATTTAACTTGTTATTAAGCTTCCTTTAAACTGATGTAACTGCCTTATATTTTGCTACTTGCTTTATTTTAATCTCGAATGTGTTGGTAAGTGCTTAGCTGCAAGCTTGGCGTGATTATTTCTCGCCAATACAAGTGTTGTTTACATAAGCATTATTGACCGATTAATAATTGTGTATATATTTTAGTGTAAATAAAGTTCCTTATTATTTTCAATATGTTGTTTATTTTTTATCATAAATATTCGAATCGTATTATACCGTGAAAGATATTAAATTATCATTGTAAATGAAATAGTGAAACTAAAACGTATGTTGTATTGAAAATGTTATTTAGTAAAATCTCCTAAATGTGCTAGCAGTAATTGCATGTTTTTATAAATTTTAATTACGATCTAAAAGGAAACTAGTGGATATTCTAAAGATAGGAAACTATTAAAGAAAGAAATGTTATCTTTACAGATAAAAATTTTGTCTAAATGTTAACATTTATTAATAACTTGCGATATGCATAAACCCTAAAATCACCGTTTTTTTAGAAATTTCGAATTTCTTTATTATTTTGTATTAAATCAACACATTTAAGATTCCAAAAATGATTTAATTTTGTTTCTGAGGTAGTTAGAAGCAAAGTTACCGGCAAAATTATAAACCAGAAGCGAAATATTTAAAACTGATATTAACAAGGGGAAGGCACGAGGTTTAAAACTGAGTTCGGGACGAGATTTTGTATGGTAGTATACACTTAGAATGTTTATTCATGAAAATATTGACACAATAGCCAACCTTAAAACTTTCAGATTAGCTTATATATTAATAATGTACTGCCCCAACGAGCGCTCGTAGTGGTTAAGGCACTTTCGTAGAATATTCGACACCTGGGTTCGATCCTGGTCTAGTATTTTTTGTTTTCTTTCTAAATTATTTCAAAATAATTTAACAGTTTTAATTAATATCTTTTTCATTTTTATGCCAAAATAAATATTTATTCTCCTAATTCTTAGATTATAATTTAATTTTTAGAAAGAAAATTAATTATAAATACGAATGCATTTTTTTAAATATTCAGAATATATATATATTGTTTAGGAAATGTTAACCGAAAATGAAAACCGACCGGACCCAATGCCGGGAAGCAAAATGTTGCGCGGCAGTTTTTGAGTATGCCAAGATTTGCGATATGACGCCAAAAAAAGTCAGATTTCCCAGAAATCACTTGACTCATGTTGCGTACACTTGTTTAGACTTGAAACAAGCGACTCGCTCTCTGCATTTATATATCAGCTCTATGGATTGATACAACTGGCCTCTTACAATTGTGTGTTCATTAAAATTGTAGGCAAAAATGTTTTTTATATTATGTATGTATTTAGATGATTTAGCAATTTTTTCTAATAATGAAGAGATAGCATCAAAAGCATATGTGAATTACAAGAGAACAAAACTGGTAAGTTTTTAGGCTTAGAAATTGTTAAGCATGAAAATGGTATTAGTCTGTGTCAGTCTGAATATATTGGATCATTATTTCTTAAACATAATCTAGAAAAATGTAAAAGTGTTAAAACTGCAATTGTAAAAGGAGAAAATAAGAGTTATTACGATGTATCCAGAATTAGTTGATGAACTTTTATATTTAGCTAATCGAATGCGGCCTGATTTATCATTTGTAATTACATATTTGTCACAATTTAATCGTACACCTGAAAAAAGACACTATAATTTGGCTAAAAGAGTACTATTTAATTGATTCACAAGATAAAAAATTGTTTTATGAAAGTAAGTTTGGTTTTCTTAATGCAAGTTCTGATGCTAGTTGGGGGAATGCAGAAAATGGCAAATCATTTTCTGGTGGTGTAATTAAATTAGGTAATTCATTAATTTCAGGGAAATGTCATTTGCTATTTCTGGAATATGTAAAGACATTATTTGGACTGTAAATTTATTAACTGAGTTAAACTGTAAACAATTTATAAATAATGCTGTAACCGTAAACTCAGATAAGCAGCAATTCAGTGGATGAAGTGCACCACGTCTTCAAATAAATCAAGACACATGAATTTACGTTTTCATTTTGTGAAAGATTTGTTGGAAGATAATGTAATTAAATTAGAATATGCTCAAACAGAATGTTTGGTTGCAGATTTTCTTACAAAAGCTATAAGTGAAGAAAAGCTAAAATATTCTCTGAAAAATATTTCTTTAATTTCTTAATTTTTGTATGTACATATAATTTTTTATATTGTTATGTGTATTTAATTTTTATGTGTATTATAAATGCTCGAAAAATGTCACTTACAGTAAGGGTGTGTTGGGATGAAGCGAGCGGACTATTTTTCTCGCGTAGGAATATCTGTGTGATTACGCTTCTTCGTTTCCGCGCCATTTCATCCTCGAACTGCTTAAAGTGATACTGTGTGCGTAATTGTCAACACCTGTATTCTTTCCTTTTCGTTTCTATGTATAATAAATGTGCTGTCTTCAAGAACCATGCTGAGATTTATTGAAAAGTAACAACAAATTTAATGTAATATTATCTTTAAAAAAAGAAATTGAAACTTAAAGATAATTCATTTAATATTCATATTTTGGATTCTTATCAAAAAGAAATTGGATATATCAAAAGTTTTCGCAACTGATGCAATCTTCATTTAGAGAAAGTTTCATCGTGAAGGTTATTTTACATAGATAAAGAAGATTATCCCAGCAACCATCAAATTATCATCAACCATCAAATCTTTCACCAATTTTTACTATAAAATAAATCTTTGAAGTTGATACGAATGAAATGTTTTTATTTTATATAAACTGGTTAAGTATTTCAGGGCTTTTGATTTTTTTAAAAATCTAAACAACATAAAGGAAAGATATATCGATCTTCGTAAATTTTTACTTTTATTTGAGGGAGAAAAAAAAGCGAAATTCAAATGGGTATATCTAAAATTTATGAATAACAAATGAAAGCAAAAAATTTTTTTTTGGTATCGAATATTTTTTTAATTAATTTTCTTTCCATAACTGAATATGAAACCATGAATATGTAATTTTTAATTCACATTTCAACAAATATTTTGAACTGTTTCTTTTAGTTCACATTTTTTTAAAAGCAGCTGATGCAATGTTGAATGAACGAATTGATTAATAAAATGTAAGAGTTGTAACAATAACCTATTAAGGAATGAATGAATTTTCTACACTTGTAAATTGAGACAGCCCTCTATATCTTTCTTTTTGAATATTTTCTGCCATTTGCATGAAATTACGTAAAAATCCATATTTGAAAGATCTTCTAACTTCTCATATTTAACCGAAATTTTGTTGTTTTACCTCAGTAATTTTGAAGCAAGTTATTCCACAAGAAATCTTTTTATACCATCTTAAAATTCGTAATTTTAAATTTTCAATGATACCGTTCAAATAGTATACCTCTTAATTCAATTATTATTAATTATTCAAATTTTAATAGATAATTGAATAAATGCAGATGATTTTATAACAAGGAAATTTATAGATATTAGAAAAGCAATAAAAATGTTACTATGCAAGTAACATTCTTATTGTTGAAGAACAAGAATACATACGAAGAAAAATTGGCAGAACACATTAACGGAACACCAGAAAAAAAAATTTAAAGAATTTTAAAAGCTCATGATTAGCAATTTATACCAGGAATAACCATTTGTCTGATTTATTTTCATATTTGTTATTATTAGTGATTTGTTATTATAAGTAGTTAATTGATTGCTCAAACCATTTATTTAAAAATTTCTATTTCATTAATTGTGAACAAATTTTCAAGTACTTAAATAGCAAATATTAATAACTAATAGCGAAAATTAGCTATTGGCAATTTTAAAATTCGTCTAGTTTAATTGATATTATCATTTTAATTTTAAAGAAAGTTTCAAGCGGTGAAAGGTATTTTGTGTTTTATAAAAAAATTTTTACAAAAGGGATTTTTACATTAAAAGTATTAGATTTGAATTACGAGGAACGCCGTGTATATTCAACTACTATCAAATATAATTTACTTTTCTGGGTGTATTTGCTAAATAAAGTCGGTCAAAACTAATGGGCATTATCAACTCGTTCGTTTTTTGGAAAACTGGCTGAAAATAGCCTGTTTTAATGGTTTATATCTAAGATTATATTTTCTTAAATCTGATATAATTATCTATGTAAAACAAATCTATTAAAGGAACTTCATCCTGAAACCCTCCTAATGATTATTGTCTTCCTTCTCAACAATTACTATGGTGACAAGAAGAAAGTCATTTGTGGAGTAGCTGTTTTTAGAACACAGTTCTCATTTTAACTATGAGGTTTCTTGTTCGGAGCGATTGGTAAATTTCTGAATAAAATAAGACTGTCATTAAGATAAAAATTTCCTGTTGTGAATTATTTCTGCTATTCACGGAATTCTGTAATTCTGTAACAGTTAAAATATGATAGCATGTATCAGCTCCATTCATTATATGAATGACGTACTAAAATTAAGTTTCAAAATAGCAAATGTTAGTAGGCGTCGAAGTTAAATCTAATTCTGGAACGTAATTTAATAATCATTTCACGAATCTGTAAAATTGCTTACATATCTATAAAAGATTTAGAACTATGAGAGTTACACCTGCAAACTCTATATCTCTTAAAATTTTCGTATAATGCATTGTTGCACTTGCTAGAATTATGATAATATTTTAATAGAATGTCAAAAGTTGAAGAAAGTTAAGAAGAAATGATCTCTTTGAAGTTTTCTTGCATGCTTCTCAATAAAGGTATCACCCTCTTTTCCCGTATAAAAATGCGGATTTCTCAAAATCTGGCGCATGAGAGTTTTATGCTTTGTAGCATAGTAAAGCAAACCGAATAGGCATTTTGGCCATTTTTTTCGCCGATTGTAACCAAAATTTGACTTCTAAATATAATTTTACTAACAAGATCACATACTAAATTTAATTTATTTCAGCTAATCACATACTAAATTAATATTTTTGAATTATTGCCTTTACACGCATGTGAAAATACAGACCATCAGACGATGAACAGATTCGGTTCTAAATTAGATACGAATCTATACTTGAGAAATTAAATATGATTTAATTAATTAGATTTAACTAAATTTTATCGATATAGATCTTTTTATTCTTGCAGCTATCGGACAGACAGTCAGACATACTTCTTATGAATGGATTTCGTTCAAAATTTGTTAGAAGTCAGAAAAATTGGTACCAAGGCAGCATTTCAAATTTCCTATGTCCAACTCAAAACGTTTTTGAATTATTTGATTCATAAACAGAGAGATATAATTTCAAAAATATGTTCTTTGAGATCGAATTATCAAATTTTCCATGTCTAGCTCAAAGCGTTTTTGAATTATCCGATTTATTAACAGACATAATTTCAAAAGTATGTCTCTCGGATTCAGGAAGGTCTGAAGCGAGGACATTCTTCGAGTTCGAATTTTTCGATAATTGCAATACTTTCTCTGCATACCAAAAAGTAAAGGAAAAAAAAAAAAAAAAAAAAAAAAAATGTGAAAGAACCGGGAACACTCTGTTCCCCCTCCTTGCCTTCTGCTTGCCCGACCACTTCCTTGCACCTGCGTTGTAGGGACAGGGCAGTATAATAATCCGTTTCGGAACCCTCCTGCTTATTGACGGTGAAAAGTCTCCTGACAAAAGAGTCTATTTAATATACAATATTCGTTTTTCGAATGGAAGCTGCTGCAATTTTTTCAACAGCGTTGCCTAAGATCAATCAATCGGGCGTATATCCAGGATTCTGTACCAAGTAACCCTATAAATAGATCAGAAACTGTTAAAAATTATAAAATCCATCCAAATTTACCTTGTATTGCCAAACTAACATATTAAAAATACATTGAACAGCTGAATCCATCCAACATATTGTACTGCAATGAAATGATTAAAAAAAAAAAAGTGCAGCTGCCTTTATTGAAAATAGATGATAAGTTATAACAGTAAGTTTAAATACCGAAAATTTTACTTTGCTTATTTACACCTTTGAAATATTCCGGTTGTCAATAGTGCTGGACCGATTTATTTTTTTCCTTTTTGCAAAATATTTTGTTTGCTTTGTGTGAGTATAATAAATAATTTTATCTCACCTTGAAGATTTATATAATGGTATTCTGATTTTTGTTCTTAATTGAGAAATACTTCACCGAACGAAACAAAATGGCGCAAGAAAGATCACATTGGTTTTTCTTCCTTATTAAGAAATATCTCATCAAACGAAACAAAATGGCACAAGAAAGATTATATCGACTTTTTTTTCCTCTTAAGAAATATCTCTCATCGAATTATACGAATTATTACAAAATGGTGAAAGAAAAATTTTCTATCCTACCATTATTTACCAAAGTAAATAAATTTATTCGAAGATTTAAAGGCAACTGACATAATAGGTCCATTTAATGAAATTAAACAAGGTAAATGTATTCATTTTTTTATTGACTGAAATTTCAAAATCCGATGTACGCCATTAAATTTTTTCGGAATTTCTTAGTTTAATTATTTAAGAAATTTTAATTACAGTGATTGTAAGGATTTCAACTGAAGCATTTTTTAAAAATTGTTAATTTTGTGAAGTAGTTGATTTTAATTTGAGTATTTTATAATAATTTTCCGTTTATCATTTTGCTCAAAATCCAAATTTGAAAATATCCAAACTTCTGAAAATAATTAATATTGCCCAGTTTAATAACACTTTTTAGTCGAAGCAATCTCGCAATAGACAGCAAAATTTTGTAACACATAGACAGCAGCAAATCATATCTGTTGTTCTGATTAAAATTCGTCCGTGAAATTTCGTATACCACTTTCCAAACGTAAATAAGCAAATGAAAACAGCAATAATCTCCTTAAAAGTTTACTTACTTAGTTTACTTAAAAAAACTCATAAAAGTTAAAATTTTTCCTAAAATGGAAACCTATAATTACAATAACGAAATTTTAATCGAAGAAAAAAGTGCTCCATTCATGAGTATGTTTCGATTGGAAAAAGTTGAGAGGTTAACAATAACAATTATAATAAATAATTAATTAAAAATTTCATTAATAGTATCGTTGCTTTAGTTCTAACGTTCTAATAAGAACTTATTATTATAATTAATTGTAAGAACTTATTATAACTTATAAGATTATTATAAACTTATTATAACTTATTAGAATTTTAAGAACTTAGTATAACTTATTATAAGAACTTATTTCGATGTATGTGAATATGATTGTAATGAATTTTTTGAAAAAATGCTATGACGTACTTGTATTTATTTTAATTCTTGTATAAAATAGATTGAAAAAACACATATGATACAAAAATATATCAGTTGTTATTCATTACAATTACCAATTAACAGCCTAAAGATTTTTTTTTTTTTTTTTTTTTGAAAATTGGAAGAAATATTTTTTTGGTTTAAAACGAGATATAAAGGAAATGCCTTTTAGTTTAGAAGTCATTCAAATGATTATTCAATATTTTGCAGACAGATAACTTAAGGAATATGTTAACAAGTTCTTGAAATTAAAAATAAGCCACATTTCTCTTCAATCTATCTATGCCGGTTCAAATGATAAATAGTATACAATTTTTCCAATTTTTGTTGCTTTATCAAACATTAAATGTTTGAAATTTTTTTTAAAGATTATTTTTTCTTTCAAAGTTTAAAATAGGAAAAAAAAAATGCATTTAAAGGTGTAAAATAGCATTAAAACTGAAGTTATGCAAATATAAAAATGAATCTAACTTCCCAAAGATTGAACATAGAAAAAAATTTCAAAGTTTTCTTTAAAAAATTGTTCAGAAATAAGAAATATTTTATAAAAAGCTATTCGATAATTTCACTAAAAATCGACTTTTCAGCGTAGTCACATATCCTAATTTTTCTTCATAATTATTTTTTCTTACCATTAGTATCTCAGATAAAAGGAGACATTTAAATCAGTTATATTATTGTATGGAGAAAATCTAAGAGATTTATTATTGCACTAATTTAGATAGCTCTAATAAAGACCTTAATGTAAAACCTAAACTTTATTTCAAAAGAATTCTGATGCAAATATCTTTATTTGTTATTCTGTAAAATAACCTGTGCTTTTAAAAAAATTACATGCAGAATCTCCCCCCCCCCCTTTAAGTGAAAACACAATAGAATTTTGACCTTGGTTTTCCCGGAAAAATAAACTTTCTTTTCACCTGCTCTAAAGTCTAAAATTCGCTGAACATCTTTTGCTCTTCCAATCGTCATTGTTATGATTTATTCTCGAGACCGCATGGTTTGATTCTTCCAGTTCCTATTTTTATTCTTTATATTATTTTCATTTCCTTATAACTGTCTAGATCCACATTGCCTCTGAAAAAAGCTTGACTTTAGCTTTTCATCTCTATATTCCAAAATACCTTTTCAGTACTTTATATAAATGTATATATAACTATTTTTAAATATTTCATTATTTATTTTACAAGCTACGGAATGTTTTGTTTTTGTATCACGGAAAAATTTCAGAAAAATGGAATTTCAAATTTCTAAAAAGCAAGAATGCTGTTAAAATTATGCAAAACTAAATTGTTGCAAAGTTTGACTTAGAAAATTGCATTAAATACTTTTGTTTTATTTAAAGAACAAAGCATTGTTGCGAGTGTCATTTCTATTATTAAAGATTTTCGGAACTGACTGGAGTGTTTTCAATTACATTATCTTGAATTGAAAAATAAATGAAAGTTGGTATTAATCACTCACATGCTATTCAAAGATATTTTCTAGAATAATTCCATTTTTGCAAACATAAGAAGAAAGCTTTTTATATGAAAACTGTCCAGTAAAATCATTTCAGTTTTTTTCCTCCGGTAAAATCATTGCATTAATCAACCAGTGAAGTTTCCCAATAAAAGAATAGCAAAACGGGATGATATACATTTCAAAATGAAAAATATTTGCTACTGAGAAAGGATTCTTTTCTTTTCGAAAAAGAAGGTTTTAATATATGAGAAAGAACAGGCTTCCTTTCTGCATTATTCAAAAACTGATAGACCAGTGTGTATTTTAACAATGAATTGCTTTCTGTGGTTGGGGTAAAGGTTGTACAATTCCCTATTTTCCTCAAAGAGGATTAAATTAAAAAAAAATTAAAAATAAATGATAATGATAAAATTATTATAATAAATAAATATCACACATATATATAAGAGTAAATTATGAGTATTGTTATGAAGAAGAAACTGGGTTGTAATTTAGAATTGGAACTCCGGGATAACAGATAATAATTGGGTCCTCCTCTTTATTATTTCTTGCAATATAAATCACATCTTTTTGCAACTATGGTTGACGAGTTTTTATTTTTCTATTTAGAGTAGATTTATACAATTTAATCAAATGAAAAAAAATTCTCTAAATATCTCATTGATATGGGCTATTATGTATTATTTTTGATTCGTGTTAAATTGAAAAGAATATGATGTCCTAAGCTATTTGAAATCACAACAGAACGGAACGTGCGGTATATACAGTATAATTAAGGTAAAATGTTTATTAGCAAATTATTTAGAGTATTTCAGTTTTTTAACATTTGAATAGCAAAAATCTGAGTTTTCTTATTGCTAAAGAAGCAATTTCATTAATGAACATTAATTATTGAGCTCTATTATGCTCAATCTAGAGCAAAGCTATATACTGGCAAACCATTCTTACCCCCACACTACCTCACATTTTTTTAAAATTATTATTTATATCTCAGTTTTGTGACTGATCGTTCAGCTTTAGGAACAATCAAAAGAATCGTTAAGTGCCTAATGCACGCTATATACACACCAGGAAAACGTGGTAAGCGTGGACTGTTTATTATCGACAGTTCTGCTAATCCTTTGATGCCCTGAATTTTTTCAAGCTCCTTTTTAAATGGCTCTAAACTAAAGATAAATGCTGTTCGTTCCAGAATCTTGAAACGAGTATCTCTGGATAATTTTATTTTGTAAAGAGAGGATACGAAGTAAGATAAGCGCATTCCTGGAATTCTTTGTTGAACTTTGACCCTGTTTTCAGGTCCCAGTAGATACATTTTCTTTAACTCTTGAATCTTACCCTTTTTTTTAATTAGAAAAGTATATTGATTGCTCATTTTGCTACTCAAGTGACAATAAAACTTTCAGGAACTGTACAACGAATATTTTATATTATATTACTACCTGTACCTGTACCCGGCCACGCGTTACTATCACTCAGTTTGGTTAAGGTGGTCCGGGACACAAAAAGCGTTAAATTTTGTAAAAAAATATTTAAAAAATTATTTGTTTTTTTCTGCTTGAAATGTCCTTTGAATCATGTTTCTATCCTAAATAGAATGAGAGATGCAATTATTTTTGTATTCCGTCTGTTGTTTAGAAAATGTACTACTCAGACAATTGTTGTCATGCTCTATGTACACGATGAAGTAGACGATGAAAAGAAAAGAGGCGCAGCACTCGGTGGAAAGAAGCTCAGATGCCTGAGTGAAACAGCTATAAAAAATTATCAGATATTACCTCAATTCCATAGGTAGAAACAAAAACATTGTCAAAAGGATGTAGAGGAATATTTATGCGATTCTGCAACACTGCAGCTCTACATACTCTAAAATAATTGTAGCTTAAACCTATATTACTATTTTGTTTTGAAAATTTTGCAAATGCTAGAATAACTCGCTACCTTTCGCAACAGAGGTGAATTTAAATTATGGATCGGCTACTTAATTCAAATTATTTAAAAAAATTGACTATAGCATTCATCTTCCGTAATATCGCGTGTTGAAAGACGTTACTTTGAAACGAAATGACGAAGAGTAATGGGCGAAATTTTTGAATATCACTGAAAAAATATATTATAATGTTTTATTATAAAATAAAATAATAAATAATATAAATACATTTTTTATAAAATATAAATAAAAAATGTCTATAAAATGCTTACATAACATAAAATTTTTCGAACTGGTGCTTCTTCCATATTTTAATCATGCTCTACTTTTAATTAAAAAATATTTGTATGATAATTATATATTTGTGATGTTTTTGGATGTGAATATCATGTTATAATTAAAAAAATATTTTGTGTAATATGTTTCGCTAAAATTTAACTAGAACAGTAAATTTATCACAATAAATACTAAAATTTATCTCTGATTTAAATATATTATATTTCCTTGGAAAAATAGAAAAGAATATGAGCTGAAATTACAAAATTTCAGAAATTCTTTATGTCGCGAAAAGTAAATTAATCTTTGAACTATCGCATCAAATAGCAAGTCTTTTGAATACTTATTTTAATAAGTTTAAAAGTTCGTTATTGATACTCCATCCTACTCGCCATTATCGCATCTTAATTACGACTTCAAATGTTGCTATTCATGGTACTGAGTTGTGAAATTGTAAATATGAATTTCATCAAATCTGTAATGCACAATTAATTGTTGTGGTGCAGTAGCTTAACTAGGGTGGGAGAGGCAGGGCACATTCCGTGGGCGTGGTTGCCAGAGGCCACAAAATTAAGGAATGAATTAGTTGTATCTAAAAGAGAATTAAGTTTCTAATAAACTCTTATTCTCGATTTCTAAAAGATTAACTCTTATTCTCAAGATTTATTTGTTTAATTTTGTATTCATAAGCATTTATAAAAGGAGAGAAAAAAAACAAAGAAAAAACATTGTTTTCATTCAAGTAACTTTTCATTTTATTATTATAAAATTCTGTACCGTATCAACGCCAGTCCTGACGTATATAAAATTATAAATATTTGTTGTTGAAGAATTAGTATAAGTAGTATTAATGCTTTATGTAATTTTGTATTTATAAGCATATATAAAACTAAAAAGAACCAGTGTTTTCACTAAATATTTCCTAACGGAAGTGGCAGGTGAAATTATTTTTGTTTTATGTCTACTTTTTTTCTCTCTCTCTATCTCGAGCAAATGATTTTTTTTTTATACAGAATAAAACTGCGAAAGTGTTCACCGGAAATAAAAAAGATTCCTTTCATTTGAGAATTGAGTATATCAGTCATATTAAATTGAAATAATGATTTATATTCAAGAACTGCTGCTGAGTTTTTATTTTTAGAAGAAAAAGTACGAATGCATATTCAATTATTGTGAAATTTTATTTTTGCTTGTATATGTGTTATTTCAGATGGATTTCTAACGTTTTGAAAAAAAGAATTTTATTTCTTTGTAATTAAAAATATACTTTTTTTTTATACAGAATAAAACTGCGAAAGTGTTCACCGGAAATAAAAAGGATTCTTTTCATTTGAGAATTGAGTATATCAGTCATATTAAATTGAAACTAATGATTTATATTCAAGAAATGCTGGTGAGTTTTTATTTTTAGAAGAAAAAGTACGAATGCATATTCAATTATTATGAAATTTTATTTTTGCTTGTATATGTGTTTTTCCAGATGGATTTCTAACGTTTTGAAAGGAAGAATTTTATTTGTTTGTAATTAAAAATATTCTATTGTTATATTTTATTGCATAAATATAGTGTTTTAAATATTTTTATTTCTGCATGGTATTATTATCACATCTGTAATTTTAGTGCAAAAAATATGAAATTTAATTGAAATAGACAATTAATTTTGATACGACAGAATGGAATATTTAAAAAATATCTTAGCAGTTAGTGCGCACTTCTTCCTTTTCTCATTTTTTTTGTTCGTATATTGACGGGCGCGCGCAAGATTTTATTTTTGTAATATTTTTGTGTGAACCTGGCAATCCTGATCAACTCTTGAGAGAACTTTACTGTGTTTGTTCTATGATTTGTATAATGATCTTGAAAGTAGAATTAACTATTACGTGACCGATACCAATTCCCTGGATTTTTTACACTGATTATTGCGATGCCCTGGTCAAGAGAAAGATGGTGCAGATATTGGTAAAAGTGTACGTTTCATTTCAGCTTTTTTTGTTTGTTATGTATTTGAAATATTAACGAAATGTTAGGGTTAAGCAGATGGAGAGGAACGTTCTAACCGAATATTGGAAATTGCAGATCGCCGGTTATGAATATTGACATTAATTGTTGTGCTGATAAGCAGTTTTATGTTTTAATTTGTGTAATCTGCATGTTGTATTGTCGATAGTAGGGGACGATGCCGGTAGTAATGATCGTTGGCGTTACAAGATCATCTGCCATTTTGGAAACCACGTTTTGATGGTTTGTGGTGTTTTGTGTATTTTTTTAAACTCAGAAATACTTTGGTTTGAGATTTCATTACCTTACTGCTATATATGTAAAGTGTAATGTATGCGATGCTTAGATTTATTTATATTTTTCTAAGTTGTGAACATTGTATACAGTTATCGCGGGAAGTTGTTGAGTATCTTGGTGTTACACCTCTTGCGTTTTTCCTGTTCATGACAATCTTGGCGGTTGCATTTGAATGTTTCTTGTCTGTTTGCTTTATTTATATAAAAATACTTTTTTGATTTAAGTATAATTTAATTCTTAATAAAATAGTTGACTTTATTTTGTCTCTTTGTTGCCTTTTTTTTTTCATTGTCATTTTTTGGAGTTTATTATGACTTTTAGTTTTTATGTTGCATACCTTTATGAATATATGTGTATGTTAACACCTTTAAACGTTAATAGTTGTTTAGAGGGCTGGTTGCAGTTTAAGAGTTATTTCTGTGTTGCTTTTTAGAACATGTATTCTAGCATTAATTTATCTGAAACTTATTAAGCTCCTTAGTGCTACATTAGTTATATTAATTACATGTGCTGTGCTATATTTAAATCTGTCTATTATATTAACAATCAATTATAGTTTATCATCTGGATAGTTGATCTTTCTTAATCAATAATAAAAAAACCTTCTCCCTCCCACCATAAGGGCAGATGATCTTTGCTTGCTGAAATTTTCTTAAATTCTTTTTAAATGATCATTTTTTTTAAAAATTGCATTTAGAAATGTGGTTGACAGCATATAAGTTTATCTTTCTGAAGGATTAGTAAGTTAAATATTTTGGGGGAAATATACTTTGTTTCTTTACCAATCATTATATGCAGTTATGCATAAACATTTCTTTGTTTGATAAAATTTGAAACTGGCTTGAATTTGATATCAAATTAACTAGTTTATTTACAAATTAGAGTTTTGATTTTTTTTAAAAAATAACCTTTCATTATCGTAGTTTGCTTTGAAGCTTTTGTATTAGTAAGAACTTCTGTGATGTTTAAGAAATTTTTTTGTTTCTTATGATTTATATATTATTACATACATGATTACATATATGATTAAACATAAAATTCTAGCCCTGACAATTTTTTAAACATTAATTTAATGTAAAGTTGAAAAAAAATACAGCATCTTATCTTTGACTTTCCAGATTATTAGAAAATAATTGTTCTTCCTTTCAGTTGCTTTTATGAACTAGTTTCAGATTTACTTGTGAAAATTATATTGCATTCTTATTGTTTTTATTATGTATGACATTCTCGATTCTATGTTAATATATTAGAAAAGTTGTTGCACATTATTATATTTGAGGTGATCAAAGGAATATAGTACAAATATTTTGAAAATATTGTTCTAAAGAACTTGTTTATATAAACAGATGTCTTACAGTTACTATAAAAAAAGTGATTTGGGGTGTAATTACAGGGCAGCTATACTTATTATTTTCGACTATAATGAAAATATTTTTTAACGTTTGATCTTCTACAATCTTATTGTTAAGTCAGTGTTCAGAGAGAAAAATAATATATTTCAAATAATCTTGTTTGAATTGCAATTCTTGTTTCAAAGAAAGTGTTCTTTGGGATTTTATTTATTTTCAAGTTTTTGCATTGGAGAATAAATACTCGTTTAAGTTTTAATCAATAGAAATTTTTTAAATTTAGCAGTCTTGAAATTTCATAATTTTTAGAATTCTTAATGAATTTCATACGTTGCTTTCTTCAGAATGATAGAAGTTGCATTACTTGTACATTTGCCTAGGACTTTTGTATATTTAAAACCACTTTTTGAGAGGGCTTGTTATATCTGTCATCCCTAAGTTTAAAATGCAATGCATGTTATCTATTGTGTATAATTTTAATAATGCCAAAAGGAATTTTTGTGGATAAAAATATGCATTTGAGTGCTTTATCAAAGTATAAAGATAATTGGTATTGTAAATTTTTTTTCGTTTAAGTCTGAAACAATTGTGAAATCTTCACCTTTTTCTGTTCCAGTGTTACTGCCCTTCTCGTTAAATTTGAACTAATATAGATTTACCCCTTTATCTTACCTTCTATTTTACCTCTATGTTTAGAGTAATTAGATTTATTGATTTTAAGTCAAAAGGTGGTAATTCTACACACAATATAAAATTATATAAGTAGGATTTCATTCCTTATCCTCCTGTCAGAAACTGATTTTTGTATAGTTCTTATTTATCCTGTGAATATATTTATTCCTTTATCCTTCTATCCTATGTTTTGGATAATTAGATTTATTGATTTAAGTCAAAAGGAGGTAAATCTAAACAGCAACAGATTTTATCTTCTGCTGATTTTAAAACAAATTTTATTTTGAAAAGGAGTATCTTTAGATTTTGTATAGTTATCTAAGGTTAAATTTATTAATTAATACCAATATTAGTTGTAATATTTCTTAAATAATTTTAATCAAAAGTCTTTGACTTTAATATTATGGTTTCGGTGTTTAAACTTAATGTTTAGCAAAAATATCTAGAAAGAACTCATTATGTGTTTTATGCTCAATTATCTCTGAACGTTGAACATTATTTTATCATAAAATTTTTTTTTAAGTTTCTTTTATCTCCTAAATCTATCCTATCATTTCTTCAATTTGTTCGATAGTATACAAATTACTCGATAGTAATTTATATTTTATCAGTAATTATATTCCTTTTAATAACATCAAATGATGATTACAGAGTTTATTGAAAAACTAAGCAAAGAAATGGAATTTTTAAAGTTTACCATTTTAAATCAAGATATTTTTCTAAAAAAATGATGCTAAAAAAATCTTAAATTCCAATGTTTATGTTCAAAATGATATGCTACAAATATATTTAAAATATGCGATAATGGTTTTTTTTTTAGATATCAAAATTATAACGGATTAATGATAGCTTGCATGTCCAGTTTGCAAAAATGGTTTCTCCTTCTTTTTTTTTTCCTGTAAATTGTTCATAATTTTAGTCTCAAGTAATTTTAAGTTTTCATTATAATACTAAATCATCTAAAATATTGTTTTTCTTGTATTGCATTTTCTTATTTGCTTTAAGATTTGTAATGAAAGGCTTTATAGCGAAAGAAAATTAGAAATATTTAATAAAATAGGTTATATTTTATGTGCTTTTTAAAAATACAGGAGTTAATTTTTCCTCCAGCATGCAAAAAAAAAAAAAGTATTTAATATCATGCAAATCTAATGTTAAATATGCTTCCAATAATTACCATGACCTGTAAATAAGTTAGTATCATTTTTGGAAATCATCTAAAGAAGTGGAGTTTGAATTGGTGTCAATTTTATAACATATTCATTGCTCTGAAATTAATGAAATTTTCGATAGCTGTGTATGTCAGGTATGTTTTACAAGTTTAGTACTTTTTTTAAAGCCTAAAATTAACTATTCAGCTTGCACATTATCGTTAGTTCTTTTTAAATAAATAATTGGTTTTCTGTAAATACTTGAATGTTATGGAAAGATTAAAATTTATGTTGCTTATTAAAATGAGCAGGAACTAATAAATTCTTAATTGTACTTAGGTGTAGAATTTTTTATACACTATAAGACTATTTATATTTATCATTAGTTAAGTTCCTTGAATCGCATTTAATCAATGTAATATACATAATATTGAGTATTCAAAACGTGAAACATTTTATTAACATTAATAATGATTGTAACTTAAATATTACAATTATTGCCATTTTCAATTTTATTTCTTTTAGCAGTTATTAATGAAAAGTTAAATATATCTTGTTTAAATTTATCTAATCACTTAGAGTATTGAATATTTGAGAGTATTTTGTTCTGTCATATTTTTTCTTACTAATTAAAATCAGCTTAATTGAACTAGAGAAACTCCATAAATTCATGAATTTTTTTTTTTGAAATCAAAACATACTGCAATCTGAGCAAGAGAGAACTCTGTTTTGTATAAATTTGATAAGTTTTATGCCCCTACCTAATGATTAAGCATTTGATGTGCCTTTTGGTAAAACTAAGAAAATACTGTATGCTGACTCTTAAAATGAAGGTTTCTCCTGGATTTTTGCTGAAATACTAACTGTTTTAAATCAGATGTTCCATACTTTATTAAACTCAATCACTTTTTTTAGGGGTATTAACATCCGATTTCTTTGTAATTAATGAGCAGAATTAATTTAAATAAGCTATTTTGTTTGGAAATTTTCAGTAAATATCATTTGAGAATCAATTTTGTTACTTGGGAAATCTTACTGAAATGAATTTGTCATATAAATGTGATAAATTAGAAACTGTAAAACCCGATTCTTTAAAAAAAATACTTTATGTATTTCAAATAACTCGGCTAAAATCGATTATTTTAATATTTTTATTTAGAAGAAGGTTTAGGATAGACCTTGTTTAACTATCCTTCCTTTCCCAAAGAAAATTTTCTATAAGTAAAATCAATACAGAATTTATCTTAAAATATTTCATTAAAATTTCATAAAAATATGCATTGAACTAATCTCAAAACTGCTTGTTTCCATTTCTTGATTCTGTTTATTTTCCGACTTGTATGTACACTTGTAGTTAATGAATGCTTTTGTAACAAATGACATCACAAAGGAGTAGAAAATTGTCCTTTTGGACATGCTGGAATATTTGTGTTCATTTTAATTTTTACAGAAAAATTCTTTGCATTCAATACAGGAATGAAAAGATAAAAAGATTAAGATAGAATTAAAAGATTGAAATAAAATACTGAGCTGGATTTGGATTTTAATGATTTTTATATTTTAAGGTCAAACTTGCAATTTATTTTTTTAAATCATGGAGTATATAAAAAAGTTTGGCAATAAAAAAAAAAAATCTATGAAATTTGTTTTTTTTGGGGGGGGGTCTAGTATTTTTAAATCACATATTTAATTCAAGGCTACCTATGGCAAAAAAAAAAAAAAGTTTACTAAAATCTAACTATTTGTGAATTATAAAAACAGTTTTTAAATGGAAACATTGATTTGTTTTGAAATTTTTCTAAGCAAAATTCAATAAAAAAGAGTAATGCTATAATTTTTTCTTTTTTCTGGTATCATCTTTTTATTTGTAGGATAAAATTTGTAGAATAAATTTGCTTTCAAAATCAATTAAGGATAAAAGTTCACGATTCTAGATCTTGTCAATATTTTCTGTTCTTAAGTATTTGTAATGCAAAATTTATTAAAATTGGGATAGTTTTAATTGTAAATTTTCAAGTGTTTTTAAATTTGAACAAAATTATTTTAACTGAATTTTATTTTAAAATCAAAATAACAGGTTTCAGTATTTTGTTGATAAAATTGACGGAAAAGAATAAAGCCTTCCAAAGATTTAAACTGTGGTTATTGCTTTAAATACAGTTTTTAAAAATTTTCCCTCATTTTATTTTTGATATTGCTTAAGATTGATTTTGTTGATATTGTATGCAGGAAAAAGAATTTTTTCTTATGAACTAGAATATTTGACTGCTTTTGCTTGGTCGCACATTGATCGAGTTTTCATAAAATTAAAAAAAAAAAAAGTTTAGAGCTATGAGATTTTTATGTGTATTTTTATTATTCAGTGTATCCTTATTTTATAATGATGATTATAGGTGATAAAGATATGGAGTGATGTCATTAAGTTAACAAGTTACATGAATGGTAGTTTTATTATGTAAAATTAAAAATTGTGACTCATTTTTTGTGCATTTGTATTTGATTTTTAGTGCTGTATTTTAAGGAAGAGATATTCGTTTAGAAGCAGGCTAAGGGAAAAAAACATGGCTGGCCAATATTAATAGTAAAAGTCAATAAGGACTTAAAAAATATTTTAATTACATAGTTTAATATTATTTAAATTCTTTAATACTAATGTGTTTGTATGTCTAAAAGCTATATTGCTTTTCTAGTGGCTATAAAATTTTTATAACATTTAAAAATCTGCGACAGGACATATACAACTGTCAAACCTAGTTTTCTCATCATTATACTGGAATATCAAATATTTTAACATATAAAAGAATTTAGATTCAATGGTTAACAAACGACAGTAATTTATTTCTGAAGTTGAGTTGAATTTTAATCTTGCATATAATTGTTTTTAAATAGTAGAAATGGATTTTTTTCTTTAAAATTCCAGGAATTTTTAGAACTAAATGTGTGTTTTTATAGAATTTTCAATACCTAGTTAAATTTTAATTTTTAAAATTAAAAAAAAACTCTTTAGGAACTTACTAAAATTAAAAAGAGAAATATTTCCTTTATTCTTATTGAGATGTGCCGTATTTAAGAAAATTAAAAATAAATAATGTGACCATCTAAAAAGTACCGATCTCTTTAAACATTGGAAGAATTCAAGATTGTCACCATGGCTCTAAAAACTAAACAACATTCATGAATTCTCATCATTTTTCCACTTACTTCCCTTTTCTTCTGCATAGATCAGTTTAATTTCCAAGACTTCCAAAGAAAATACCAATATTGGAATAGTGAATACAGCTTCTGAATATTAATGGAATTATTGAAAGACACTTTTTAGCAGAATGTTTTATATTTGTAAAGTATAGTATAAAAAAAGTAAAAAAATTTCTATTTTAAAAGCTGTATTTTGTTTAAATCCACATCTGTTGAAAAACAATGCAGCATCATGTGGAAAATGAAATAGTTGATTTATTTCTGTATTCCAAAGCATAAATTTCCACAGCATCTTCAGAACATGTAAAGATCAAATTTGAAATTTTGAGAAAATTAAAGTGAATAGCGATAACATGAAATAATGAAAATAATTTTTGTATTGTCACATAGCAATGGGACTATGAAAAGTAGATTTAATGTCAGCAAAGATATTTTTTTTGAAACTTGGAAAGAAACTTCTTTAATTGGTTTGAGAACTGTATATGTTGCTATAAACTTTAAGGGAGGTGTCTTAAATGTAATATTGACATTATCTACAGTAAACAAAATTAGCCCATATGAGGTGTTAGGAGGCTTTAGAAAAGCAGAAAAGAAGTTTAGGGGGAAAAAGAGAATAATCCAACAAATGTGAAACAACTTAGCAAGTTTTTGCAAGGGGTGGGGTGGGGGAAATTGTAACTGAACAATCTGCAAAAGTTTCAGAAATCATGCTCAATTGAATTAATTGTGTGTGTTTATGTGAGGGGGGGCTTTGTAATGGATTTTGTTAAGTGATCATAAAAGGTTTGTATTGTGATAGCAAGAATGTTATTTTGAGTTTTATTTCAGCAGAGTTCTTAATTTTGAATGACTTTAAATTGTGGAATATGATATAAGTAATGAATATCTTTTTTCTTTCTTAACAAGTGAATATGTCTTACAAATTCTATGTAATAATAAATAATTTTTTTTGTATTAAATATGAACATTCCTTTAATATACTATTATTTCATGTAATGCTGATTTGTTATTTACTTCGATTTGCCTTTTCCACTGAATTAAATTAAGGGTGGTGGTGTTATTCTATTGTAGCTAGCACATGAGTGCTATTTTGACACTTCCTTATAGATGGCATATACATATGAGGAAAACAGGATTTTTTTAAAATTTTGAGTTTAAAAGTTTAGTTTGGTTATGATTACAGAAAAAGCCCATTGTTGCGTTCATTTCCACAAATTAGATAAATTTCTCATATAAACCTGCATATTTTTTAAAAATCCTTTCTGGAAGGCTAAGTAGATTTTTTTTCTTGAGATATGAGGGAAAAATTATTACATTCTGCTTTGCCATTTCCCACTTCTAATTTCGTAAGAACTGGAACAATGGAAGAAGAAAAGAATGCAACTGACTACTTTACAATGAGATGTTGCTTGTTTAGGCTAAAAAGCAGTCAAGAGTTTAGGGCTTAAAATTGCTTTTCTAGCTTATAGCAGGGTGCATAGCGTCATGAAAAGGCTTAAAAACTGCTCAGTTTTCTCGAGAAATGCAAAGAAAACATTCCCCCTCCCCCTTTTGACGTTGAATACAATAAATCAAAAGCGTAGTTGTAAAGCTTTGTTAGTCGGATATATCAAGAAAGAAAACCAACAAAAGGAAACAATTCTGAGAAAAAAAATCTAGGGTGAGATAGATCCAAGGATTCCTACATGCATTAAGATAACACTTAATGAGCCTTTTTTCACTGCTTCCTCCTTTAACAATGTACATTGCTATTTATTGAAATACTAGAGCAATTATTATGCCATTCTTGTTGAGACTTAAAAAATATTTGGACTTCAATTTTTTGTGTTGTAGAAGTTAATTTATTTATGTCTGATAAATGTATGCTTAATTTTTTTTTATGTATTGCTAAAGAAGAGTTCAATCAATGGAAAATAAGAATATAGCAAGATAAATTATGTGTATCCTAGAGTTATATGTATCGAACATAAGAGAAGCTGCTCTATTAAAACTTACAGTGAAGCCTCTTTATTATTTTACACATCATTCTCTTTAATATGTCATTTTGGAATGATCTCTTTACCGACCTATTAAAGGGATTTTGTTGTACTGTATTGAATTGTAATACATTACAGTGAGTAATTGTATCATTTTATTTCCAAATTCCAATATTTTAAAATTTTAGCTGAGGCCATAAGTTTTCAATAATTGTGATTTCTTTCGTGGTGTACTTTTTAAATGTCCCCATCAATTTGAAAAATATTTGTTGGACTAAACCTTACCAAATTTGTATTTTTATAGAAAATAATTCTTAAAAAATCTGTTAGTTCTAATGCTTAAAATTTTTAAAAGAACATTTTTTTTTCAGAACTTTTCAGGGTTTAGATTGTATAATTTTTGTAAATATGTTTCTTTTTATCGCTCTTATAGATTGCCCCCCTCCCATGTAATCTCCCTCAATATATAAAGGATTGTCCTCATTGACAGAGCAATATGCAACATAAACCTTAAGTTAAGAAATTGCTTAGTAGATATTAGATGCTTTAATTAGAAGTTTAATAAAGAAATAAAACCAGAATTATAATGTTTTTCTGCAATAATAGCAAATTATCACACAAAAATTCAATTTGCACCATCTTAAAAGTTTAAAAAAGTACCTCTTCAATGATACAGATTTTTGTTTAATGATTTATTTTTTCTTTAGTTTTAATAATTTTTGAGAAATTAGTGAACATAATTTCTCACAGTAATTTTTATTGTAATGAAATTAGAACAATATTATTGCTTTATCAAATCGTTGTCATGTGATTTGATCACTTTAACAGTGTGTGTGAAAAAGAAAAAAAAAAAAAAAAAAAATACCACCCTTGATTTGAATTCAACTGTAAAGCTGTTCTTTGAATGAGATTCTTCACTTGATAAACATTGTTAAATTTTAAGGCAATGAGATATGTTTTTTGTGCTGGTTTCCAAAAAATACTTTTTAGAAATGTATCAACTGGCATTCTTATTTTCATTTTGCTTCTAATTACAGAGCTGCTGCCTTTTTAACTTAGTAAATTCATTGTTGCCATTTCATCCATGTCTAATCTTATTTGTTGCTGCATATATAAAAATCAAATAACAAAAATTTTGCTCATGCTACGCATCTACATGAATGTCAACATTTTCAGAAATGTGTTCACCTGAATTAACTGGCAGTTGGTTAATTTTAAAAAACATTGAAAAAAGTCAGATTTTTATTGTTTACACGATAAAAATTGATAATTTTTGGGAATGAAAGTTTGCATTACCCTTTTTTTGTCAAACCAAAAAGACATCATTTGTTTTACAATGGAAGGCATTGTATAAATACAAAAATGAAATAAAAATATTTAAGATTAATTTTTAAAAAAAATTTCTATAAAAACTCTGTATTAGTATATAACAGATATATCCTATGCACAGAAAATACACAGGTCTACAAATGCTTGCTTGTACAAAAGTGCTTAATTTTTGAAGCAATTTCTCACTATGTGCCCTGTCTAAGAAATTGCAGCCATCTACAAAATTTAGCTTAAAAGCTATATATATCTGTAGCTCTTAAGATTGACCTATTTTTAATGATCTTTTTTATCTCAGGTAGTGCAAAGGGTAAGGAGAATTCTATGAAGGTGAGAAATTAGTAGTGGCATATTCATGAACTGTTGACTTTCACCCACTCATGTTGGTTCAAATCCAGCCCAAATACTTTGTGTTCATAAGATTGCTTAGGCAAATCATTATGCACATGTGTGTATAAATTTATAAACATTTGAATAAGTAGTTTTGGATTTTAAGTGCCATAATTAGAGAAGTGATGCAGAAATTTTCCACAAGTTTTGTCTTGAGAACTATTTTCTAAGCAATCCACTGAGATTAATTAATTAATCTCAGTGGATTGCTCACTAATTATGAGGTTTTGTATTACAGATTATGTCATTTAAATCCTAAGTATATGCTTAAAATGAAAGATTATATTGATGTTAATGATATAAATGAT
This sequence comes from Argiope bruennichi, assembly GCF_947563725.1. Taxonomy (NCBI): domain Eukaryota; kingdom Metazoa; phylum Arthropoda; class Arachnida; order Araneae; family Araneidae; genus Argiope; species Argiope bruennichi. The sequence goes on from NC_079162.1 coordinate 57,401,995, forward strand.
TTTAGATATGAAACTTGTGATATAAGTAAGATAACCAGAAAAACTCATCCTAATGTTGACGTAAATCAAAGTTCTGAAATTATTGAGTTGATTCATGCTGATCTGTGTGGTCCAATTCAGCCTGAATCATTTGGTGGCGCAAAATATTTCATGATATTGGTGGATGATTTTTCTGGCATGTATTTTACTTATTTCTTAAAAATTAAATGTTTAATATAATTTTGTAATTTAAAGCCAAATATGAAAATCGAACTGATAAAAGAATTAAGAAATTAAGAACTGACAATGGCTTAAAATTTGTAAATAAACAACTTGATACTTATCTTGCTAATTCAGGAATATTTCATGAAAAAACTATTCCATGCAATAGTGGAAGTAACGGTAAAGCTGAAAGAGCGAACCGCATTCTTTTAAAATGGGCTAGATCTTTATTATATGAAAATGAGCTTCCATTGAAATTTTGGGCCGAAGCCATTAATTGTAGCACCCAAGTGTCTAATGTAATCCGTTTGTGTGTGACTTGCGCTCAGTCGCATTTGCTCCAATTCATTAAATAGTGTCATTTGCGCTCAAGCTTTAAAAAGGTTACCACATTATAACTTTTATCTTTGCATGTAAAATTTGGCGATTTTACAATGTACGCCATATAGTAATCAATCATTGTCTGATTAGGAATGCTACTCCATGTCCTTGATAACGAAACGATGCTTCCGTGAGAAAAATGCTGAATCATCCTTACCGCGTTTCAGACGAGTGTTGAAAATAATAAATAGAATGTGGGAAATTTATTTTAAAAATATATTATAAAAGAACACGTTTATAATTTTTCCCCACAGAAGAATACAGTTTTGATATGCTTTATACAAATTTAATCTAATAAAGTGAAATATAATTTTCAGTTTTATGAGGTTTTAATCTTTATATCTCTTATGTTTTAACTTTATTTAACAAAATTAAAAAAATATATAGAGAAAGAAAGTGCTTTAAATTCAAATTTAAATGGATACCAATAATTTTTAGTTCTTTCAATATGTATGTATGCATGTATATTTTACAAGCTGATACTTGAAATGAACTAATGTATTTTTACGTTGAAGTTGTTCAAGTAAGTTGCATTTTTTTTTTGCAAAATAATAAGCGCCGTCGGCTAAAATAAATAAGAATCCCATTAATTATTTTAAAAATAACTGCTGGTTAATTCTCAGGGGTAAAAAACATTTTCAATAAAAAATGTTGATAAATACTGAAGTTCATTCAAATCTGAAATGTATCCTCATTTTCTGGCTCATTTGCTGGCAGATTTAAATATACATAATCCAATGTACCAGCAATCAACATGTAAATGCAACATCTATACGTACTACATTAAAACGCCTAATTCTCGGATACAGTATCATGAGCTAAAGTTTTATTCGTAGATAATGTAGCAACAAATTTCTGCCTATTTTCTTAAAAGCACCGCCAAATGATTTGATACTAATTTTCAATTTGTCCTAAATCTAAGCACGAAAGAAAGCTAGAAATAAAATGTTACTTTATATTTTATTCGCTCATTTTCCCCCAGGATTTCTTGCCAAAAGTATAGATTGGACCTTTATCGTAATCAAAATTAAAATTACAATAGTAAATAAACGAAATATTAGGGCGTAAGATAAGCCTAATTACACAGTTATGTAAGCATGGTTTCTGAAGTCATTTTTCTTTTTCTAAAAAGCATTAGGTGGTTGCACTTAGGAATATGTTTTTTTTTTTTATTTAAATACTGCATCTAAACTTGCTTCCAATTACAAAATTTCATTAAATAAGGTAGGTAAAATTGCAAAAATTAAAATTTTATACGTCCATTATAATTTCAAGTGTGAATTAGCATAATTTTTCTTTTATTTTCATCTATATGTACACATATGTACATCTATATGTTCACACTTCTATCTAGAAAATTTGCAGGGATATGCTTAGTTTTAAATTTCGAAGGACTGACCACAAATGTGGAAAAAAGCATTTATTTCAGAATGCAACTAGTACATCGTCCAATCATTATCGCTGAAAAAAATTTGATAATCACGCATAACGTTGTTCACTTTCATTGTTCGGCAGTGTTTATAAAGAAGGGAAGAGAAACTTGAGGAACTGAACATTTAAGACATCTCAGAGACTTACTGGAATTCTCAGAAAGAAAAGATTTTTTTAAAAAAAATCGAACTTGTACAGTTTCTAAAAGAATTATATATGACAACAAGAAACTTTTGGTTATGATGACGATTTATTTTGTATGTAATCGTAATGCTTCTCTAGTTCAAGAAGAATATGATGTCGTTTTCAGTTTCCGACATTTTAATAGGCTGTGTGATATAGAGATTAAAAATTGTAGGATCCTTTCTTCAACCGGAGAGAAATAGTGACAATGAAGTGTCGTATATGTGATGAAAAAAAATGACATGTTGATCTATTTTTTAGGTTACCTTTTTGCTAGATTAGAAACAGTCAGTCCAGAGCTCAGCATTCCAAAATTGACTGTGTAGAAAATATTTCAACTTTAATAAAAGGCATTCATACAGAGTTCAAGATCGGCGTCTAAAATCAAACAAATAGACCCTTTCTTATGTAAAATCTAAACTCTTTTCTGAAAATTTTTGGTTGGAGAGTAGAATGTTGCTTTGATCTAGATAGAAACATTAATTTTCAAAATTGTCACGCTAGGAAAAGTGAAAATAAATCTTCGTGCAAGAAATTCAACATCAGTCGCAGTTTTCTGTTCATATGTTACATGCTGATGTTTTTAGAAGTTCTTTAGTTAGTCCCATTTTCTACAAAATTATACTTTATAGTACCGATAGATTCAGTTAATTTTTATTGGCATTATATATGGATGAATTAACTTTATCAGTAGATATTTGATAAATCTTTGCTGACTAACTCAAAAAGCCAGTCCTTATATCACATGAACTCGATCACATATACCCACGTATTATTAAGATAATGCAATTCTGTGTGGGTGTCGAAGTTGTTGTTAGTTTGAAACAAATTTTTTAGCACTTTAATTAATGCAATACCAGGCTATTTTTAAAAAAATTAATGAAAGCTAATTATTATGTTATATGCTTTAGCAAAGGAAAGATAGAATTTAAACCGCTTGAAATTAAGTTATATCCTTTGAGGATACATTTTATTGACCACAGTTTAGTATTTATTACAGTATAATTTTATTCAAATACTCTAAAGATAAGGTTAGGTTATTCTTTTTTTTTGTGTGTGTGTGTGGGGGGGGGGGTCATCCAAAAAGGGCTTAAATTGGAATTGAAATTATTTCCTGAATTTGATGTTCAGATCAAGAGGTCTATCGTAGCTCTCAGAACGCAGTTATAATCATTATGATTAATTGGAATTGGAAAAAACTAAAGCAAAAAGATATTAATATAAAAAGGAACCAAACAATAGAGAAACCAAAGCTTTGTTTACCAACGAATAAAAAAAGAAATGCTACAGTTCATAAAATATCAAACTTGAGTTCAGATTTTATTTGCTGATATGAACTTAAAAATCAAAACCTATTTTTGCATTATTGAGATTAAAGAAATTAGTGATGTAATTTGAGAAACCATTTTCATTAATCAAACCGATGAAACAATTTTAATAGGCTATGTTTTATTCTTTTTTAAAGTGTATTTCTCAGAAAATTTATTTTATTTTTAAAGGCAAATAAACTACAAAAAATTACTGCTTTTGCTTTATTGAAGTTTTTTGTCAGTTTCCATTAAAAACTGTTTATATGATTCAAATGTGACAGATTTTCCTCATTTCTACTATTTTAAAAATACTCCCTTTAAAGTAAGTAACAACAAGAATTTTCGTAATGCAACAAATATAATTGTGAAGGAAACAAAATCTATAGAATGATAATTGTGTGCAACTCGCTAATCATTCTATTTACTGACCAATTACATTGGATTTTTTTTTTTTTTTTTTTGTTAATTTATATACACTGAAACTTAAATTTGAAGCCAAATCTTAAGTCTTGTCATAGACTAAAAATTCAATTCCCTATGTATCCTCTTTAGACGTCTATTTTCTTTATCTTTTTTGTAAAACATGCATTCTCTATCAGACATCATAAGACATTTCTCTGTGTAAAAGCAGTATTGGTTATGTAAATAGAATTCATGATTTAAAATATTTTTTAAAAGAATATTTTACATAAATGTGTGTTAAAATAAACAAAGGTAGTTTTTTTTCTAACTAATGTATTGCATAAAAAAGGCAGAAAAAGTTTTGAAATCTATTATTTATCTGCTGTAAATATATATATATATCATTCTTCATAACATAAAGAATTGTTCTTTGAAAGAAAAAAAAAAGTTTATTTTGTCTCTTAATGCTACTTATTTAAATATCAAATTAACTTTCCACATAATTAAAGCTCTTACTTTTCACTTTTTACTAAAGTCAGTACTTTTTAAAACTTTGTATATGACCATATTTCGACAATATTTTTTAAGTAACAAAAAATGTAGCATTCAGAAATTTAAAACTGGCAGATAATTGGCAGAATCCCATAATCGAAGTAATCCACTTATGCACATTTTTTTTAACTTCAATTTCGTTTCCATTACGAATCTGATTTAAATAAATGTTAAGACAGTTTTTGATGCTTTTATATCTAAAACAATTATTAAAGAAGTTTGCTTGTCTTAAATTTGATATATCTATAGTTTTTAGTGCCAATTTTTTAAAGATTATTTCAAATTATTTTTGACTATATTACAATGACGATAGAAATTAAATGAACTTTTTTTAAATAGATAGTTTAAATTATAGCTTTGCATGGCATAATACCCAAACAAATCAAGTAGTTCGAAAGGCAAGGTTATGAATGTAATATTTTATTTCATTGTTAAAAATTTCGAATATTAGTGGTAATTGGACATTGCTTGATAATCTCGAACTTTCCTTTTAATTTTTACTAAATGTATTTTGACGTGGATTTGAGCTTTATCCGGCTTACAAGAATGAAGCATTTCAGAGAGAACACACTTGTCTTTTTGTTTTCAGCAGCCCTTTAAACTTTTCGTTAATGCAGTGCCATGTTACCACATTTTCAACGATATTGCTGCAACAGCGATATTGCTGATATTAATATCCATTATACACAGCTGATGGCTTTCTTTTTGATGTTTCAAAAAAAAATCCCTTCAATACTTTTATTCATATTTAAAATCAGACCAAAATAACGGAAAGAGAAAGCGGAAGAAAAAAAAAAAAAAAAAAAAAAACACCGAGCACCTAATTTAAAATAAACTTTAAAAACTGTTCTAAGCAGCATTCTTAAAGAGAAATAATCAGTTTTACTGTGAGAAAAAAAGGTGAATATTTCAAGAAAAAGAACCCTCAACCAGCAATCATTCTCTTATCAATACGAAAAATGTGCATTCTCTATAGCCGCACTTCTAGATGCACAAGTTTTCCTGCCAAACGCGATTAAATCCCAGTAAACCTACAATGCCAGCGCAAATGACACAATTTAATGAGTTAGCGCAAGTTCCACAATCCCTGTAACCCCACGTAAAAGAAAAAAATATACCTTGAAATTTGGACAGGTAGAAAACCAAAATTAAATTATCTTAAAAAATTCGGCTGTGTGGCTTCTTTTCACGTTCAGAAAGTAATGAGAAAGGAAGACGTAGTTTAATGCTATGATACGCTAGAGAAAGAAAGGGTTATCGAATTTATGTCATTAAATGTCAAATGTCAGCTGATGTAGTTCATAATTTTCCGAATACATACATAGAAGCAAAATAAATATAGCCGATTGGAAGAACAGGGAAAGAGCAATGAAAAATGAATTTATTCATTAAATAAACACGAAGTTTGGGAAATAATAAATAAGCCTGCAAAAACAAAATTAATGAAAAGCAAATGGGTATATTCTTTAAAACAAGATAACTGGTGAAACAAAATACAAAGCTAGACTTGTAGCAGTTTTAATCAAATAAAAAATAAAGATTATTCCGAGTCTTATTCAACCGTTGTAAGCATTGAATCTTTCAGAATATTAATTGCACTTTCATCTAAATTAAATTTATTTTTTTATATGTTACCTCCACCTGGTTATGAAAAATTAATTGGAGATGAAAAAGTTTGTAAGTTGAGAAAGGTATTTATGGCTTACCGCAATCTGGTAGAAACAGGTATTTGACTATAAAAGGTAAATTAGAAAAATTTGGATTGATGTAACTGGCTTCTGACAATTGTGTGTTCATTAAAACTGTTGGTAAAAATATTTTTATATTATGTATGTAGATGATTTAGCAATTTTTTCTAATAATGATGAAATGTATCAAGCGATTGTAAATAGCATCAAAAGCATATTTGAATTACATGAGAACAAAACCGGTAAATTTTTAGGTATAGAAATTGTTAAACATGAAAATGGTATTAGTTTGTGTCAGTCTGAATATATAGAATCGTTATTGTTAAACATAATCTAGAAAAATGTAAAAGTGTTAAAACTCCAATTGTAAAAGGAGAATTGTAAAGAGAAAAGGAGTTTCACTTCCACAAATAAACTGATTGACATCACGATGTATCAAGAATTAATTGGTGAACTTTTATATTTAGCTAATAGAACGCGGCTTGATTTATCATTTGTAACAACAAAAATAAAATTCCAAAAGTATGTTGTCCCCCCCCCCCCTCTAAGTATGTGAATGTGCTGCATCAAACTTCGAGATAGTATTGTCGAAATATTTACAATTTTTTAAAAAAATATTGGCTCATATCTTTTACTAAGAAAGTCTTAATACATGGTTAAATTATGAGTTTATATTGATCATCTTGTAAAATGTATGAATTTTGGTTATTGTTGACCAAATGAATTTTGGTCATCTCCACCACCAGCAAATGAGAAATCAACTACATTTTAATGTTTTTTGTGTACATATTCATTACAAATCGGCTTTAAGTTTTCATTTCATTAAGATATGCTGGTGGTGGAGAATGTCTTCAAAAAATTGCACCTTCCTCTTTTTTGGTTACTTTATGTGGCTTATTCATTTTAGAAATTGACTGTTTTGTCACTAGTTTTAGAACATCAGAATTGCAGTTCTAGAAATTTAAAATATTTCTTGTGAGTTTTTAAGGAATCATTGATTTTGGAATTTAATTCAAACTGACCTTGTTAAAGATATGCATTCTTGATAGCATTCCATTTTGTTTATGCTTTATTACTTTTTGAAATGCCATGGTGATTGGCATAATTTTCTTGAATTATCAATATTTGTCATATTTATGTTTCTCAATTTCATTTTAAAACTTGTCGGTTTTTAACATTTTTGTGACTTTTCCATTTTTTTTTTTTTTTTTTCCTCATAGAAATGATGATTCGCAATCCTTAAAAGAATGGGCCATAATAGAAGTTCAAGGTGATCTTGAATCAAGTACTGGCGATTCCATTGATGGAAAATTAATCGGTCATTTAATTTACTCTACCAAGGTAATTATACTTGGAAACCAGTACTTGTTATTATGGCTCATTAGTAAAGTGCATTTGCTCTTATGAACTGAATAATTTGTTTTGATTGATTACTTGTTGTAAATGGATTATATTTATTAATATAAACTTGGTTTATTTTTCAGGTATATTATCAAAATATTTTTAGTTATACATTGATATGGGTATTCATTTTTTTTTCCTGTCGCATTTTAATTCGGAAATACGCTATACATTTGAGATATTTTATGAATTTTTTCAAGATGTTGTTGCCTTTCTAAAAACATTTGAGGAAATTAGTATATTAACTTTAAAAAAAAATTGTTACATTTTTATCTCTAGCAATTTTGTACTAAGCATGTTTTAATATATTTAAATTATTCTTTCCACATCAGTAGAAGAAACTTGACCTTAGATTATTATCTCGAATTATAACATGTGGTTAATAATTTCTTATTTATCCTTTTATCATATATATTGGATTTCTATTCAGATCTAGAAAGCCATTTTGGTAATTTTTAGATAAATTTATTTTAACGGAATTCTGTTGTAAATTTTCATTATTTTTTAATTAAACTGTTATCTTAATTAGAAATTAAAAAAAAAATTGGGAATATTTTAGCTATAATTTGATATATGATGGTTTGCTGTATCATAGTCATTAAATGTTTAATTTGTTGGTTATGTATGTAGAAAAGATCAAGCTAGAAATGCTTGATGCTACCAAGAAAGCTTGTGTCAAAACAAAAACTGATCACACTTTTTGTTATTTATTCCAACTTGAAGAACAGTGTGCGATTGGGATCACCTTTTAAATGCTGTGGAGGCTCTCACCTATATAGCCATGAAAACAATCAAGCTGGATTGCTCAAGCTTGTGTTAGCAATTCTTTTCCTTGAATGTGGATTAATTTTGGTAGTTGAATTTTATATGAGTATAATTGTTTTTAAATGGTTATTTGTAGAATTAACCCCTAGAATCGAGTTCTTTTATGGAGGTTTGTCAAATGTGTTTTCTTTAAATGAAATGTCGTTTTGCATGGGTAGATATGCCATTCTTAATATATAAGCAAATAATGAAAATATACAGATGAGCAAGAAATAAGTTACCCACTTCAGAGGGCTCTAAAATGCGTTCTATTGGTCCAAATAAGATAACACTTGAACTACAGATTCGGATGATGTGCTTTACATTTATTTATTAAAAATATTTAGTACAAAAATTCACCAACAGATGTAACACAAATGGCATTTATTTGCATATATTGAAAATGTGAAACATAATTTGCGTTACAGCGCATGCCTATTACAATTTTTTTGGATAAAAAGAAGGCGGATTCTACGCGAACATTAGTTTCTTCTCTGTTCGTCATGCCTACTTTGCAAGAAAAAGCGGTACTCTTGAAATTTTTCTATTGCAGCTCTAAAGTCGTATGAAGCAGATACTTCGTCGTATGAAGCAGATACGGTCCATTGTCTCCAGGTGCGCTACGCAAGATGATGCAGATATTTGGGAAAAAAAAAAAAAAAAACGGGCAACTTGGCATTCTTCCAGGTAGAGGACGACAAAAAAAAAAAAAAAAACCTTTTCTACCAGCATCGAAAATTTTGCGACTGCGCTCTTTCAAGCCAGCATTCAGTCGCCGCATAATAGTGTGAGTTTGCCAGTTGTTTACCGTGTTCTGGATATGCCGTATTCAATTATACAAAAAATCGTACGGCAGATTTTGCATTTTTATCTATACAAAATCAAGTCTGTGCAGCTGTTGCAAAACGGAGATGTAGAGGTCCGTAAGACGGTTGCCCTTCGGTTCCTTGCTTGAATGGTGGTTGACACAACTTGGCCATGGAACATTCTGTTGTGTGATGAGGTCCACTTTTGCCTCAATGAGCAATATAACACCCACAACTGTCGAATTTGGGCAGAGGAAATCCCTCACGTTATCCAGAAACAGCCCTTGCATCCTGAAAAAGGGACAGTATAGTGAGGTTTTACAGCTACCTTTATCATTGGACCGTATTTCTTTGAAGAGATTACTTCAAATGGAATCCATACCTATTCCGTCATAGGACAATGATACCATGATATGCTGAGGAATTTTGTAATCCTAACTCTTCTACAGAGTGGATGCCTTCAAGGCATCATTTTCATGCAGGCTGGTGCACCACCTCATATTGATCATCGATCATCGAGCGATTGTTAATACAGTATTTCACAGAACCACGAGTTATCAGTTGTCATTTCAAAATAGCATGGCCTCCTCGCTCGCCGGGCATACTTTTGATTTTGGGGTTATTTGAAGGACAATATCTACCGTCAAAGGGTATCATCTCTATCAGATCTGGACAACATTCGGCGTCGTATTCTTAATACTCCGGCAGACCCACTCCGGTCATCTATAGAAAATATGGTTCTCCGATTAGAGCATATTGTTGAAAATGAAAGAGGTCATATTGAGCAATTTTAATTTTGCTGTATTTAACAATTATAAACCATATTGGTTTTATGTGTATTGCAACGCCACCTAACGGCGAATCTTTGTTCTAATTTTTTTAATTTAATAAATGTAAAGCACATCATCTCAATCTGTATTTCAAATTTTAGCTCATTTGGATCAATAGAATGCATTTTAGAGCCCTCTGATAAGGGTGACTTATTTCTTGCTACCCTGTATTTGAAAAATAAAAATTATGGTTAAATATCTTTAATTTCCCTTATACTTTGATATATCCCCATCTGAAATGATTTGGTGGCGTATTGTATTTCTTTTTGATGTTGTAAGAATGTTACATGAACAAGACTAGAATTTTGTATATTTTTATATAATTGTATATTTGACTGATTAAGAACTGAAGCAAAGTTTATTAATTACTCTATTATTAATGTGCTGTATTCATTATTAATGTTTTAATAATAGATTTCTCCTGTCTTATCATTTATTTTTTGAACTTTGGGAATCTGCTTTTTTTTAGACTGAAATTTGTTTGTTAAGGTGACTTGTGAAATTAAATTGATTCCAAAGTTTTATAAACTAACATTTCTTTTTAATGTTTCTGGTTTTGATTTTAAAGTCAGTTTATATTTAGTTTTAGAGAAATTTTCCAGTTTCTGGTTTATATTCATTTTATATATATCATGATTGAATTACTATATTTTATTACCTTTTTATAATTTTGGATGTATTTGTGTTATGTAATAACTTTAATGTCTAATGTTTGTACTTTTTTCTTCCAGGGAAGGCCAATTCTCATTATTGGATATCATATTTTATATGGGAAGATAGTTGAAAATAATCCACCAATAGCTATTTTGAAGCGGTCACGGTCCTCACATGCTCTCTCTTCAGATCCAGTGTCTAATGATAAAATTTCATCTACACAGTATACAGTTTTAGCTTTAGTGAAAAAAAAGATTACTTTCAGGACAAGACCTAAACCTATAATTTCGGTGTGCCATTAGACAAATTATGTACAACGAAGAATTTGATTATTATCCAGAGCCTCAACGTAATATGCGCTATGAGAAGACTCCACATGGTCCTCCTAACCGTGGACCTCCAGGACACATGCGAGGGCCCCCTGGGCCTGGGCCTGGACCAGGAATGCGTCGGCGAATGATGTCGGATGGTGGTGGTCCTCCTTCAAATTTCAGAGGTTCTGGTCCTCGTGGTGGTGATCCTATGTATGAAAATGACTACCCACAGTCTCATGGAATGCCATCGATGGGTATGGGTGGACATCAGAATATGCCTAGAGGTCCTCCAGGGCATTACGGTGGTGGCTCTCCACAGCATATGGGTGGTAATCCACAATTTAGTTCACCTCGTCAGCCTCAACCAGGCATGCCTGGAAAAGGACACTTTCAAAGGCCACCAATGGTTCCTCCATTTGGTGTTCCTCCTCCAAGTTTTTCTGGTAGCGGTCCTCACTCACAAAACCGCAACCCTCAGTCTAGCAATCATGCTTCATCTAACTCTGGTAATTCACCAAATACTCAAAATGTACCTAACATAGACCTCAGTGGAGAGTTATGGGTTGAAACTAAAACAAGTGAAGGAAAGCTGTACTATTATAATGCAAGAACTCGTGAATCTGCTTGGACAAAACCTGAAAATGTTAAAATTCTGAATCAAGAACAAATTGAGGCAATGGCTGCTGCAGCTGGTCCAGGTAATGCCTCTGATTCTGCAAATCAGAAAAACGAAAGTCAAAAGAACAATTCGCACGTTAATCCTACAACAACAACAACTACTACTACTACTAATCAATATTTTGTTCCCATGGGCTCCATGCCTAGGATGGGACCAATGCAAGGACCAAATATGCTCCCCCCTCCTGCATTTGGAATGCCCCCACCTCCATTTGGAATGCCACCTCCTGGAATGGTTGCTGGTCCTGGCTATCCTTTTATGCCCCCTCCAGCATTTTCTGTTCCTATGGGTGTATCTGCACCTGTTTCTAATTCAACAACAGTTTCATCAGATTCTTCTGCTTCTAGTAGTGTTACCTCTGAGATTAAGCTTGAAAATGATGATAGTAATCTCTCTGTACCTGAACTGAAAAGTAAAGTTGATGATTGGGGGGAGTATAAAGCTCCAGATGGGAGAAGTTATTATTATAATAAGGTCACTAATGAATCAGTTTGGGAAAAACCCCAAGCATTAATTGATGCTGAAATGAATGAAGAAAATAAGGATTCAATATCTAGCGATGTGGAAAACACTGATATGACCAAAGATGGAGGTGATGCACAAAATGATCAAGATAATACTATGTCAATGGATGTTGAGGAATCGGATGTTGAATTAACAGAATCCAAAGTTGAAGGTGCTGAAGTAGATTCTGATGCTGTTAATAAGATGGAAATTCGAGAAAATGGAACTGACACTGGTGCAGATAAAGATGTCACAGAAGTCAGTGAGGAATCTGCTCCAGTAGAACAAGAACAAACATCCACTGAGCAACAAGAAGCACAGAAAACAGTGGACAAATCTCGTCCTGTATCTAGTACTGCTATCCCAGGAACACCGTGGTGTGTTGTATGGACAGGTGATGGACGTGTTTTCTTCTTCAATCCGAGCTCTCGCAAGTCTGTGTGGGAGAAACCTGATGAATTAAAAGGGCGCGCTGATGTTGAAAAATTGGTTCAAGTTCCCCCAACTCCTCATTCTGATACTGCTGCTGTTAAAGAAGGTGAAAAAACTGAAAAAGCAGAAACAGAAGCTGATCCTGCTCCTGAAGCTAAAAAAATTAAACTTGAAGAAACAACAGAAGAAGAAGAAGAAGAAAAAAAGGCTGTAAAAATTAAAAATGAAACAAAAAATAATATTAACCCTGGTAAACAGTCAGCTATTGATGCTGAATTAGCTGCTGCAAAGGAAAGGGCACAAATTTCTTTAGATGTCCGTATGAAACAGTTCCGGGAGCTACTAGTACAGAGAAATGTTTCAGCTTTTTCAACATGGGAGAAGGAATTGCATAAAATTGTTTTTGACCCTCGTTACTTGCTTATTACTAGCAAAGAAAGAAAGCAAGTCTTTGAAAAGTATGTGAAAGATCGAGCTGAGGAAGAAAGAAATGAAAAAAGGAAAAAAATGCGAGAACATAAAGAGAATTTTAGAAAACTTCTTGAAGAAGCTTCATTAAATACCAAATCAACCTTCAGTGATTTTGCACAACGCTATGGGAAAGATGAACGCTTCAAAGCTATTGAAAAAATGCGTGATCGAGAGAGCATATTTAATGATTATTTGCAGGATATACGTAGGAAAGAAAGAGATGAACGTTCTACTCAAAGGGAGAAATCAAAGAAAGGTTTCATTGAGTTATTAAAAGAGCAGAAAAACCTGGATAAGCACAGTCGTTGGAATGATATTAAAAAAACACTTGCAGAAGACCCTCGTTATAAAGCAGTAGATAGTAGCTCTTTACGTGAAGAATGGTTTAAGGAATATATTGGGATATGCAAAGGAACATCAAAAGATAAGGATAAGGAAAAGGAAAAAGATAGAGATAGAGATAAAGATGAAGATGGTAATGTTAAGGAACGTGAAAAACTAGAAAGAATGGAAGCTAGCATTCGTGAAAGAGAAAAAGAAGTACAACAGGCGTTGTCTACACATTTAAGACAGCGTGATAAAGAACGAGAGCTGCATAAACATGAGGAAGCTATCCAACATTTTAAAGCTTTACTGACCGATTTGGTGCGTTCCCCAGATGTATCCTTTCATGAAGTCAAGAAAACATTGAGAAAAGACCATCGCTGGGATATGGTAGGTGAATTGACTAGAGAAGAACGAGAAAGAGTTTATGAGGAGCACATTAGTGTACTCTTTCGTAAAAAGAAAGAAAAATTTCGTGAACTTTTAGATGAAACTCCCGAGATTACTTTAACTTCAAGTTGGAAAGAAATAAAAAGATTGATCAAAGATGATCCTAGGTGTTCTAAATTTTCATCTAGTGATAGAAGGTGTGAAAAGGAATTCAAGGAATATTTGAAAGACAGATTGGTTGCAGCTAAAGCTGATTTTAGAGAACTTCTTAAGGAAACAAAAATAATAACTTACAAATCTAAAAAACTGATTGAAGAAACTGATCATCTAAAAGATATAGAGAAAGTTTTACAAAATGACAAGCGTTATTTAGTGTTACAGTGTATAGCAGATGAACGGAATGAACTTCTTATGTCTTACATTGATACATTGGACAGAAAAGGCCCTCCTCCTCCACCCACTGCATCAGAACCTGCTCGACGAACCACAAAATAAACTTATCATCTTGATCATGTTTGCTGCCCAGACGTATTTTACTTTAGAGTTGTTCGTACATAGATAATTCCAAATTGAAACTTTTTTATAAACAGGGAAGAGGGAAATGTAATGATAAAGTATGTATTGTACCATTTTCCATTAAATTTTAAAACTTGATATTTTTCTGTTAAAAATGACTGTGTGTAAACATATTCGGGTAAAGTGTTAATTATGTAAACATTTTGATAGTAAGTGGTCAAACATTCTTTTTGGTTATCCACTTTGCAGTTGAGGCTTTTTAGAAACCCATCAGATAAATTTGAAATATATCAAAGATGTTCAGAGCTGTAAAATTTTAATTCTTTCAATGGTTTAATTCACTAGAAATTCTTTTCAATGATTTGAAGGTATAATGGCTATGTGCTCTGAAACTGTTACTGTTTGAAATCTTTTAAATTTGTTGTATTTTCATAATACATGTATTTTATATTTTCTTAACTAAATTTGCTTCAACTCAAATGAAAAAATAATTTACTTTAGATATCCTCTGAGAAGAGACAGTTTTATGACTGACTTTAATAAACATAAAACTAAAGTCTTAAATTTAATATGTATAAAATGCAATTGTATGTAATGTGCACATACACAATTTTTCTTAACTTCATTACCAGTGGCTTAAGATAACTACTGTATTATAATTCTTTCAATTATGTATCTATGCATTTTATGTTAGAATCTGGGTCCAATTTTACTTAAGTGTGAAAAATAGATGTACTTTTATTGTATCTTTATAAATTTTGTTCAACTTTAATGTTTCAGGAGTGAAATTAGAAATGTATACAATTCTTGCTTTGCCCATATCAAAAGTTATTTGATAGCTGTACTTCTTAAATTTAACTAATGGTTTTTGCTGAAGCAAATTTTATTTCTAAAAAATATTATCTGTTAATGACTTGCAGTATTATTCCCCTGTTATTATAATTACCCATATATTCTAATTGTTTGAAAAATTACTGACATCTATACTATGCAACTTCTATACTATGCAATTTTTGTAACATGTAGTTCATTTGCCTGAACTTAAGACAATACAACAGCAAGTGTCTTGATGATAAAAGATTATTTTAAATAAAATTCCTTTTTTATGGAAACATGCAATGAAAAATGACAATTTCAGATAATTACAGAAAATAGCAATGGCAGATAAACAGCTTTTTTCTGTTATTTCGTTAATGTATTCAAATATTCATTAAGATGCTGAAATTATACTATCTTTCATGTTTTTCATTTTTAGAAAATGCTCTTTTATAGTTTATATCTAGTGTGTTGTTTCTTTGAGATGATACAAACATGATCTTTAACCATATTCTGTTTGTATTATTTGATGAAACATTTAAACACCTTTAATACTCTCTTTTCATAATTATTAAAAAAATTCAGATATTAATTTATGTAAGGGATAATCAACATTCCTATTTGAGTTATCAAAACTTTTATATTATTTAAATTCTCAAAGAATTAAGAGTTTATGCTGAAGAACATTAAAAATCTGGATTATCTGATCATTTCCTGTTTGCCTTAAAAGAATTATAAAATCATTGAAGCATAAAATGCCACTGCTGTTCTTTTTATCTGACTATAAATGAGAATTGCAAGATTCATTTGTAAAATAACGTCTTGTATTTTGTTTTAAATGCAATACTTAAGACGTATGTTATTCTTATTAGAGCAATAAATTATAGGAATTTCTTCTCTTGTAGATGCCTATTATAAATTATGCTGATATTTTTATATATTATCTACCTAATCTTCAGATATGTTTGTTATGGAATTCAAAAAATTTGGATGTGTTCATTTTAGGGTAGTAAATAAAGAAGTGGTAACATAGCTATAACAAAATTATTGAATGCATGAGCAATATAGTATTACATACCTTTAGCATAATCACTAGAATAGAAAAGTGCTGCACCTTTTCCCAAATTCCTAGATAATGTTAAGAATAAAATGCTTGTTGATCACATTGGTGGCATGTGTGCCTTATAATAACAAAATTAGATGCCTTCATAATCCATAATCCAATTCTGAATATGTTATTGTTGATATTTCATCAGAATTCCACATGTATTTTTGCCAGAAGTCCCCTTGAGTTTAATTTTGAGTACTAGCTACCTTTTGTAAATATACACTTTAGAACAATTTAAATGATCTTCCGCTTGCAACAACCTTACTGATTGATTGGTGTTTATGGCCTTTATGAATCAACAAAACCATCAACTTGTGGTACTATTATCCTGTTTGTTTGAGTATGTGCAGTCTTATTCAGCTATGTTACCATGACTTTATTTATGACCTTTGTACATATTTATATCCTGTTAGCAATAACAACAACTGTAGTACCAATATCTTGTTTGAATATTTGCAGTCTTGCAACTTATTCAGCTGTGTGGCCATGACTTTTGTACATAATTATATCTGTTTGTCAGCAATAACATCAACTTGTGGTACTTATATCCTGTTTGAGTATGTGCGATTTTGCAACCAGCTATGATCCATGCCTTTATTTATGGCCTTTGTACATAATTATACCCTGTTAGTCTGAATTATTGGTCCTGCCATGTTGATAAAGCAATTAATTTACATTAAATTTAATTTAAACTAATTTTTAAAATTAATTTCTTTTGTATCTCTCAGAAAAATTCTTTATGGATTTTTCTGCATTTTAAAATTTTAAGCAAGCTGGAATTCTGAAAGTAATTGGTACAAATTTAATTTTGCTCTCCTTATTTAACATTATGAAAATGTATTCCCCCCCATAACATTTGTTTTTTTTCAAACTGCAATTTAGCTTATGCTATTTACAGTTTAAAAAATTTCTATATGTTTTTATTTTCTAAAGAACAGTTAAAATTAGGTATGTAATTTTATTTGAATGATTGGATGAGTTTAGAAATTTGAGTGACTGAAAATCTGAGTCTCATTTATTAAACATTAACTTGTGCCTTGATCCATATTCAAAACAAATCTTGTCAGCACTCTCTCTTTGTGATTGATTACTTTAAATTTTCATCTAAAATGTTTAATAAGACACTGTAACTCAAGAAAATAACAGATTAATCTTTCCTGTTGATGAGTGGTTAAAATGTTCATATTAATCAATCAGTGAGTATGTGCAGTCTTGTAACTTATTCAGCTGTGTTGCCATGGCTTTATTTATGACCTTTGTACATAATTACATCCTGTTGTCAGGCAATAACATCAACTTGTGGTACCTATATCCTGTTTGAGTTATGTGTAGTCTTGCAACTTATTCAGCTATGATCCATGCCTTTATTTATGGCCTTTGTACATAATTATACCCTGTTAGCCTGAATTATTGGCCCTGCCATTTTGATAAAGCTACTAAATTACATTAAGTTTAATTTAAACTTTCTATAAAATTATATGAAAATTAATTTCTCTTGTATCTTTAAGAAAAATGATCTTAATGGGTTTTTATGCTTTTTAAAAATTTAGGCAAGAGAAAGGTAATTTTGTCTGAAGGTAATTTTGTACAAATTTCTTTTTGTTCTCCTGATAAAACATTATGAAAATGTATTCCCCCATAATATCCTGTTTATTTCAAACTGTAATTTAGCTTATGCTATTTACAGTTTAAATAATTCTTTTGTTTTTGTTATCCAAAGAACAGTTAAAGTTAGGTGTGTTATTTTATTTGGATGAGTTTGGAAATTTGAGTGACTATTCAAAAAGTCCAAGTCTCATTTATTAAACATTAACTTGTGCCTTGATCCATATTCAAAAATACTCTTGTCAACCTTTTGCCTTTGTGATTGATGTATATGCAATAAAAATTTAAGATTAAAATGCTAAATAAGACACTGCAACTCAAGAAAATAAACAGATCTTTTGTTTTGGTGAGTGGTTAAAATGTTAATATTAATCAAGTTTCATTGCTTTATTAATATTCTTGTGAGCTAAGTTATTAGGTAGTTTAAATTTTGTTCTTGATTAAATGAAGTTTAAAGTTTACTCGGATATAAAATTCTCTGTTTGTTGCTCAAATTTTTATTTTTGAGAAACGGTTATTGTGTATGGTGATGTTTAAACATTATGTAGAACTTTGTTCTGTACTTTTAATTAGTTTAATACTCAATTTTAATTTATTCATTGTTAAATGACTGTGAGCAGCTTGTTTTATAATAAGCTTTATAAATTTTCTTATCAACGAATGACCTATAGTGATTCAATATTTATATATTTATTCCCATATTTAATGTATGATATCTGACTGGGTGAATTTTCATATTATTTTTTTTTTATTTTCACTTGTTATACAAGTGTGTTTTAATTATTTTTCATGACTATTGTTAAAAGACCTTTAAAGAGACTAAGTTCAAAGCAACAAAGTGATATAATTTCCGCTTTAGCCTTTTATTTTTCCTTTGTTATTCTTTGCATTTAATGTTTATTGTACAGTTTCCATTCAATGAATTACACATGGTTAATTTTTTCAATCTCTTGGTATAAGAATACAAAGAGAATTTCAACCTTTAACTAAAAAGCAATTCAACTGTATAGTCATAAATTACTTCGTATGTTTTTAATTGTTAAAATCATGAAAGTAAACTGTTCATTTTTCATGTGTCTTGTTAATAAATGTTGATTTAAAATCTAGTGATATTTTTTGCTATGTACTATTATATGCAAATTTATAAATATTGTCAGCAATACATTGAGAATTTCACTGCGCGTTTGTACATATGAGAACTAAATAGCAACAAAAAATAATTTAGGCTTTTAATTTCCATTTCATTTTCCTTTGTGTTATTCATTGTTTTGTGTATTTGATGAAGTACCTTGAAACTGTTATTGTGAGAATGGATTATTAAAGTTGTCATATTTTCTGCTTATATCTCTTTACTTTTGAATAAACATGTCATTACTTAAACTGGTTTTAGTTTTGCAGCACTGAATTATGACACTATTTAAACACATGAATTTGAAGTGATTAAGTAGGCAATTGTATGATTTTATTAAATGGATTCTTATTTGTATAATAACATTGTATGCTTTTGTGGTCATATATATATATATACATAAAATGCTTTTGTAATTTTATGTAAAAAACTAAACTTACTCTTTAATTCTGAAGTTTCAAGGCAAAAAATAAAAAGAAACCACAACTTTCATCCAGAGTATAGTCAAGCAAAGCAACTTTTCCATGAAGCTTTATGCTGACAGGTGAATGACAGCTTTTGCCATGGGATGTTTTCAGTTCTCAAAGTAATAAAGGCCAAAAGCAAGCACAACATGCTACAATAATAAAAACTTATGAGGACATGGTTAAATAATTTCTGTAATTTATTATTCCTAAGCAACATTCTTATTTTAAAGGTTAAGCCTAGATTCTTTCACCAATTTTAAAAATGTTTAGAAATTAATTAAAGTAGAGAGAGATTTTAGAAAGAATATTTATATATATATAGAGCATCCTTACAAAAAACTTGTTTCAAATGACTTCTATTGTAATTAGTTTTGGTAAAAGTCTAGTTGACTTGTACATTGACTTAATACATTAACTTTCACAACTTACATGTAAATATTAAAATCATTATCTAATTAGAAACCCCCTTCTGTCTTTTAATTATGGAACTATTTGACCCTTTCCTAGAGGGGGTCAAATGGTTTAGGACAACTGTGTAAAATCTGTGGTGCATCATGCGGCAGTCAACGTTTTAATATATAGCACAGCTAGAAGTCGAACATTGTATCATAAGAATGTGCATTATTAGAGTTTTGCAATACATGAAATTTATGAACCCAGGAGCATTTTGTTAAAAGCTGCCAGTGTACGATTTCCTATAAAGTATATTCATGTGAATTTTTACTTTCGTTGTACAGGAATTTTAATATATACTGAGCAAAAGAAAATTTCGGAAATGAATTTTAAAAAGAATTAAAATTCGGTTATTTTTGTTGTGATAAAATTAAGTAATATTTCTATAAGTATTTAATAAGTATTCTATAAGTAATATTTCTTTAAGTATTTTTCTATAATTCTTATTCCAATAACTCCATTAATGTCTTGCACTTTTAGTCTTTGAGAAGTTGAATTTGGCCCTAATTCATTTTAAATAGCAGATTTTGGAAAAAATATCAATATACTGTAAAGGTTTATTTTCATACCTATAAATTCTAAATCTCAGTGAAACAATGTATTCGTAGTCATGTTTTGCTATAAAATTACACAATAAGCTGTTATTGCAAAAGAGAAATGATTTACGATTGCTTTGATTGATGTATTTTGATATGCATTGATGTTGGAAACGAAGCTTATGTTCTTGCCCCCCCCCCCCTCCCGCAGAAAAAAACAAACTTCGTTTGTAGCATCAACGATTCTTCAACTAATCGCTTAAGAGCCAAAAAGTCATAATTACTTTATTACGTAGAAGAAATAAATTAAAGTTATGTTTTGAAGTGATTAAGCAATATATTTATATGCTTAATTTTTGCGTGCATAAAAATAAACATTTGAACTAAAGAACGTACGTCTTTCTCAGTTACGACAGGCACTGAATGTGCAATGAATTGCATCATTTCACATATATCAGGAGGGAATAGTTGAAAGTTCGCAATTAAGTAGCTTGTTAAAACTATTTGCAAAGTTGTATGGAATTTTTTTTCAGAAATAACTGACCATTACCCGTAATGCATATTTTAGGGACTCGTCTGAAATTCATGTACAGATACTAGAAGATTTTAAAAAGACATTTTCTTATTAAGTACTGGGATACTTGTGTTTAAAGGGAGTTAGTACCTCTTGTACTGACAAGGTTAAATCGGCCCCTTTTGCGATGTAACTTTTACATAATCCAGTAAGGATATGTGGTTAAATTTTTTTTACGCTCTTCTCAGTATATTCAAATGTACTTTTGTAAATTGTTTTATAAATTATAGTATTGATTATATGGAATTTTAATCTTTTGGCGCAATAAATTTTATTTTTAAATAAAAAAAACATCGTTTATATATTGGGAATATTTTAATATGACAAAAAATTGCTCGTATAGAAAGATAAAAGGTACAAGGAAATTTGCATTTTGAGAAAAATGCTTTTCAATGAAAAAATATCTACTTGTACCGTACTTTAAATGTTCGATGTTTCTTTTAAATGTCACCATCTGCTATATTCTTGTAGAAATTTTTCTTTCCTTATCTCTTGCTAATAAAATAGTAATTATTAATTTTAATAGTGGTTCTTTATCGAAACATTTTTCTTCCTTTTTTTTTTTTTGTTTCTCATCTCACATTGACTTAAATAGCGATGCGGCATGTATCTAAAGAAAGTTCTACTTGAACAAGTATGTCTTTTGGAACACGAATTCTTATATTTGCGCCCACGATTAGATATTTGAATATTATATTACACGCATTTCATCAGTAACTTTGAGTTGGATAAACTGGTCTGGTTCCATGTATTCCTCAACAACAGGCAATTCGCTTTTGTAAAAAGTTGAGGGCCGTGATAGCCTAATTTGTAGAGCCCTGGATTCGCATTCCTTGGGCGGTTAGGTCAAATCCCGCTGACCGAAGACTCTCCGTGTACATGGTGGCTGGTGCGCGTATAAATCTGTCGTAGCCACAAAGTCTTTCAAGTCGAGACAATACCACTGCGGGTACCGATCAGAGGTAATCGTTCTTTGCTTCAGGCCTAAATTACGATCTGTGAATGAAGTCCGCCCCGTGAAAAGGGCTGTGACGCATGAGTAGCTAAGACGTACTCTTGGTCTTAGATGGCGCTAACGAAACAAAGAGACGCTACGCTAAAAACTCGGCTTAAAATCGCTGCCTTCGTCAGCGGGCTTGACAAGTACCATAAGCAACAACAAAAGTTAAGTTTGGCTAAGCAATCCACCCTTTTAATAACGCAGATTATCTCTGTATCTGCTGACCATTATATTTTCCTTCTGTTTCGTTAAGGATTTTAAATCAGTTTTTACACTTCTAATTATTGTAAAGATTAAGAAGTTTTTTGTAGAAATATGAAAATGTTGAAGTTCCGACTGCTCTAAAAAGAATTATTCATTACTTCTGGGTTATTTACATTTCTCTTATTAACTGTGGGTGGGTGCATAATAGTATTAACGCATTAAGCGCCACTCCTGTCATCGGTGACTGACACAGAGCTTTCTGTTCGGCCATGTGAATCGCTGGTAACTGACGTTAAATTTTCTCAAGAGACTGCGACAGTCGGTGGTGACTGATAGTATAAAATACGATCCAAAACGACCCCCCCCCCTTCTTTTAATAAATGCACCTAAATTTTCCTTATCAAAATATTTTAATGGGTTTCATTAAACATCTTTTGTGTATGTTGGATCTGGAGTCTCGGGCTATACGTAACGTAATATCGGCTTGACGCTTAACGTGCTAATTAGTCTGAAAATAATTTTTTTCCCACTACTAGATTGAAAATTATCAAACGTTGCTTTTCTAAAATACACGTACATTTACCCATTCGCTGAATAGTGAGTTGCGGAACAAATGTGTAGTTGGTTCACACTTCTTCACCTTACGGTAAAGCGGACTGTTGGGGATGAGTTCTGGGTTCATATCGGGGAGTAACGAAACCAAATCCGAGTTGATTAGTGTAAATGCAGTTTTCTGCGTCCATTCGTATGGAAAATTCTGCGTTGAAGAGTATGAAAATGGACATATATATTGGGGACCTGCGTGCCTGCGACGGGAGGAAACGCGAGAATATATATGTGCTTTTAAAAATGTCATTTATAGACTGATTGTTTTTTAATCGATGACATTAATTGATAGTATACGATGAATTTGAAATTTTTTATTATGAGAATTGGTTGTTTTTGGAAGGCCGCTTGATTCTCATCGAGACATGTCAGTTTCTAATTACTGATAATTGTATAATTAATAGTTTATTGGTTGGTTGAGCGATCACGTGATTTCTTAATCAGATCTCAATGTAACCTCAGCTGAACTTAAACTTGAGTAATATGAGATAAGTTTTGGTATAAATCTCATATAACTTAAAAACGGGATATTTACGTAAATAAATTTTTTTTAAATGTTAGTCATGGTCATAGTTACTGTTTAAGATGAGATAAAGCAACTGAAGTAAGCACACATTTCAAGAGGCTTTAAAATAAATTTAAAAAATATTGACTTCAGTTTTTTTATTATGTAAAAGTCGGATATGACTAGTGTTGTATCAAACAAGTCGTGCTCTTACTGGTATTTGGATAAGGGAAGAACTGATGTTATTGACAGATATAAGGAGGGACTAGGGATTGCAATACCGAATACCGGTATTTTGAACCATTTGTGCTATTTTGTAATACCGGTATTCACAAGTTCAAATACCAGTTTTTCGGTATTTACTAGAAATTTTTAGAATCGTCTCCACTATATGTTCAGGTATCGCGAACATAGCAATATTGTATACGTTTTGTTTTTATGTCTCCCTAACGGGCGAAATTAATTAGCTAATTAATTGCTTAAATCTAAATTAGCGAAACATGGATTATCCCTGAAAGAAAATATTGTATCCATAACGACTGATGGAGCAACAATTATGAAAAAAGTTGGAAAGTTGATTGGTGCAAATCAGCAGTTGTGTTATGCACATGGAATTCAATTAGGGATAATAGATGTATTATACCAAAAATATAAAGAACAGAAGAATCCAAATACTGTGGATATAGAAACTTCGGATTCCAACTTTGAAAAGAGTGAGAGTGATATTGACAATGAAGATAATGACAATGTAATTGTTGAAGAAGATATTGCTAATGAGGATGAAATATTAACCTATCAAGAATTGCTTTCTATAATTTATAAAGTTCGAAAAATTGTTAAAATATTTAAATGTTCCCCTATAAAAAGGATATATTACTAAAATATATACTAACTGAAAATAAAACACAATATATGTTAATATTAGATTCTAAAACACGTTGGAACAGTTTACTCCTAATGATGGAACGATTTTTGAAAATGAGAAATCCAATCCAAAAAGCAATAATCGACTTAAACCTGTAAATTAATTTTTCAGACAGTGAATTCGACTTAATATCCAGAACTATATCAGCTCTATTTCCAATAAAACTGACTATTGAGGCTAATTATGTCGGAGGGATTCTAATTTATTAACAGCTAATGCAACAATAAATTTCATGTTGCAGTCACTGAAAGAACAGCACACATTAGTATCTGAAGAATTATATATTACATTGAAAAATCGCACAGAAGAAAGGCATACCGAAATAGAAAATGTCTTATGGTATTTACATAATTCTAATGATTTTAAAAATGAAAATGAAAAGAAGAAAAGAAAATAACCAATTCAAATCTGATTAAGTTAGAGTAAAGTTTCTTAAAAATTTTTCCCCACAAACCTATCCACATTCAGAATTCGGTTCAATTATCGAATATTATGATGTCACTACTGCCGATAGTGAAAAGGAATTGTCTCTTGAACAAAAATTAGAATTAGCGATAAATAAAAAAATTTCAACGAACCAAAATACAATACAGAAATCAGCTATATCCAAAACCATCCGTCGAGAAATCGATTTATTTGAAGACGAGGGATTTAGAGGTGAATACTTGGAAAAAGTATATCTCGCATTGCTGACAGTACCACCAACTAGCGTAGATGCCGAAAGAGCGTTTTCGACTGCTGGTCATTTTTACACAAAATTACTTTTCAGGCTTAATGACAGTACAATTAATGCATTATGTTTTTTTAGATCACATTTCAAAAATTTTGGATAGTATCACAAACTGAATAGTGATATTTACACTTTTTTTGTGATTTAAATAAATAAGATGTTTCTTTACTATTTTGTGATTATATACTGTTGTAAGTTACAAATTATTTTTTGTGATATTTACACTCTCTAACAAAACTGGCAAATAAAAAAAAGAAACACCTGTGTTTTCTTTCTTTTTTCTAAATTTCTAATACCGGTATTAAAATCGGTATCCCGGTATTAAGATTTAAAAAATACCGAATACCGGTATTGAAATTTTGGTCCGGTATTGCAATCCCTAGCAGGGACGGATTAATCCTTCTAAAAGTCCTTAAAAAGTGCAAATCTGGCAGCCCCTTACCTCTCCAAACTTTCAAAACCAACTATTTTTTATCGATTTAAATTTAACTTTTACGTTAGTAGTTTTAAGCAATAAATTTTGACAAATTGAAATAGAAAAACGCTTAATTGCTGATCAAGTTGGTTTCAATATAGCGCATATAAAAAAATGCAAATTAAAATTTAAAAGTAATTTGAAACAAAGTATTTAAAAAAATGACAGTACTTTTATTAACACTACCTAAATAATGTTTTATAATAGGATCGAATATTTTTTTATAATTATAAAGCGCTACATTGCTCCTGCTTCTAATTATAAAATAATATAAAACTTGCAAGTTGCAGTTAGTATTGTTACTAGTATAATGTTCCAAAAATAGTTGAAACAGTACTTGAATTGGAGTCACTTGAAACAATGGTTGAATAATTTGGATCGTGCGCCTTTATGATTAAATGAAAGCGTAAAAATAACTTTCAAAATACCACAAAAAAAAATCTGGGGGCACCTAGGCAATTATCTGTCTTGTCTATTTAACATTTCAGCCTTGGATATAAGTATCAAAAATTACTATTACGATTTAGAAATCTGTATAAATAGTGGCTAAGAAAAGGATATGTGCTACCTAAATTCTTCGGTCTATGTTAAGGGCAGATCTGTCATCTGAACTTTTTTGACATAACTCGGTGCGATTATAATTAATATGAATTGGTTCGGCTTGTTGAGATAACAGTTAAACTTAATTATGCTACACGAAAGCATTCATTTTAAAAAATAAGTTGACAATTTTCGAACTACGATGTTAGTTGAAAGACAAAAATCGATTGGTATTAACCTATTTGTTAAGGTCTGGAATCAGTATCACAGAAAAAAAAAAAAAAAAAAAAAAAATTGAAGATTTAATGCAAGCATTCGTTTGCTGTTTGTGTAATTTAACTTTCATTTTTATCAATGGCATTTTAAAATAGAAAGCAATTACAAGTTAATTTTATTTATAAAAAGTTTTGCAAGAAAAAATACCTCTACTATTTCATAAAAAATCTATAACTGTAGTGTTTAGTTTAATGTACTCGTACTTTCTGTGCAAAAATATCTCGCAGTGAAAAAAGTTAACTGGAACTATTTACAGCAAAAATGCCTCACCGTGAAAAAAGTTAACTGGAACTATTTTCAGCAAAAATGTCTCACGGTGAAAAAAGTTAATTGGAACTATTTTCAGCAAAAATGGCGTAAGAGCTGACTTGTTGCTCGGTATTAGAAAATCTGAATCCAATTTTCTGCTACTTAATGAATTGATAAAAAAAAATGTTAATTATTGCTACCAAAACGTAGTTTGCTTTTAGAGCATAGTTTTGATTGAATTATGTTTAGCAAAATGTATGTGGCAATCAAAAGACTAAACACATTCATATTGCATTTTTTTCGCAACGATGGAGGAATGCCGTCATTTGAAAGAATAAGCTATCTTCATCTAAAGTCTAATGCGAAGAGATGCAGCTTGCTTTGTGTGGTTTTGAGTTGACATTTAAAATGAAATGCCTGAACCGAGAAAATTTATTAGTATTTATACGCTAAACATAATTGACCGCGCGATTTTCATCTACTTATGACGGCACTGTAAGAAAATGGTATGGTCAAGGTATGTATTTTTAAAATAAAATATTAGTTATCTACTTTTGTTTTGTTTACTGAATTGTTACAACTATATGGAAGCATTTAAAAAATACATTAATTTGAAATTTTATGATTAACCATGATTCTTAATCAAATGTATATACATCATACAAAAAATAACGGGACAAAATCGAACCTTTATTATGATTTACAGATTTTAAATCGCTGAAAGATTTTGCCTTCGATTTTCTTCATAAATATAGAGTAGTTTATTTATTACATGCAAACAGAATGTTATTGAGATTCACTGTATTTTGATTCGCAAACAGAATTCAGTGAAAATCAGTCATAGAACATATAATCTATCTTCATAAATGCTCTTAATTTCGCACGCAAATGTGTACTTCTATGCTTACGATTACTTACTTGCACTCGCAATTGTTTGGACTTTTAGAAAAGAACTATGTCTTCTGAAATATTTAGATTTTATTGACGATCATTCTCAGTAAAATTCGAAAGTTGTCAATCCTTGGGAGCAAGTAGAAGAGATGATTTCAGAGGAATTAAGACAAATATCTAGATGTAATCCATTTTACAACTCTGTGCTCAGATAGCAAAATGTTATAAGTCACATTTTTTTTTCTTTTTTTAAATTTACTTGACGTCAATGACTTAATTATTCGTGACATAAATCTCAAGATGTCACAAAAAATAAGTTATTTAGCATGAACAAATGGGATATTAGTGTTACATACAACATTTTGCTACCATAATTGTTTGCTTTATACACTCCAAAAATAATAAGATGCACTAGTATGCATATAAATGTAAGGGTTCCTTTCATTGCTTAGGAAGCTCAAAAAGAATTATACGATTGTTATAATTATTAGAAATTAATGCGAGAGTTTTTACTAATATACGGCTTCTATAATGACCACTTTCTAAACAGAATGTGAAAGTGATGCATAAAAGAATTGAACTTTAACGACCGTGACTCCAGAATATGATAACTCAATTTTTTTAAAAGTAAAATGACTTAATATGAATTCACCATCTGAACACAGAGTTGCACATTTAATTCTTAAGCTTTTAATCTTTGAACGAGCATTCAAGAATTTTTTTTGAGAACCATGTAAAATTAGAACCCACTTATTCTGGTAACTTTCAGTTAAGTTAATCTCTACTATTAAGAAAGATGAATGAGTATAGATTAGAGTTCTACAGTTCAGAAATTATGACCTAGTTTCCAAACAAGACGCTTATATACTTTGCAGAGTGAGAGAGCACACCTCGGAACGATTTTTGAAATTTTAACCAGAATTTTAATTAAAAATTGAACGAAATGTTGATATTTTTTTTTCGCGATAACTTCCGTAAATATTATTGCACAAAAATAACTTTTACACCGTTTCAAAATTTAAATTGTTTTAATGAAACCAATTTAATAGTTATGCAAATTTTTTCTGAACTTTAACTATTAAAAAAATTTTACTTAATTTTCTGCAGTAGTTTATATTGTTGCCCCGAAATTCAAAACGTTTTCATTGTTTGACTAAATATTTAATCGAGTGATTTCTTTTCCTTGTTGAAAATTAAGGAAGAAAGATTCTGCTTGATATCTGTGCAGTTAAACATGACGAATAAAAATAATGAAGGTAAAAAATAAATTAGAAGAACCGGACAATTATATTTGTTTGGACTGATGTTGCAAGTTTTGTTTAGGAAAGTTCGTGAATACAATGAACAGAATATTGTAAGACTATTAAAATAGCATGGATTTAATGTCTGACAATTTGATTTTTAAAAATAGTTTGCTGACGGAATCATGGACATGAAGTTATGTCTGAGAGCTTTAATTGAAATTAGTTAGGCAGGAATATAAGTTGTATTTAATGAACCGTTTAACTCATTAGTACTAAGATTAAATCCAACTTAGTCGTATTTAAAACAATGTATTCGATCTTATATCCTGTCAGTCATTCTTAGGTTGAGTCACGTGACGGTAACATAGATAAAGAGCTGGCGGAAAGACGCCAAATTTTGTGCCAAAGAGGCAACTTTTGTGTCAAATGTAAACAATATAATTGTGTTTATTGGAATGATTTCTGGTTGGACTGTATTATAGCGAAAGCGTGCCAAGGTGTTTATTCCCCAGGTAGATATATACTGATATATTTTTTTTAAAAATAAATCTTATTAATTTTATTTCTAAACACGGCCATTTCCTTCTTATTTTGGCTCATTAACTTGGGCAGTCTAAATTGTATAAGTAGTGATTTTGATGATACCGACCATTCTGAATATTTTCTACTATTGATCTTGTGGAGCTATATTATAATAGTCTGGTGGCACGGTGAAGAGCCATGAAAGCGGGTATAGTGCACATTAAATACGTTAGGCCATATGTTCTTCCGCTGTTGTAATACGTATATTTGGAGATGGGATGTATTCCTCGTCATCTGACCAAAGTTCAAAATTATTGTTTACATACAAATGCAGAGTGTGCTTCAAAATAGGACGTTAATATAACTAAATTAAATTTAGTTACATTTTTATTTATAAAATTTCCACAAAGGAATATTTATAAAATTTCCTCCCGTTGGAAGAAATCTATTTAATCTCTTGCACTATAAATTAATTGGCAGAAGCGCATAACCTGTGCATAGCACATCATTATATGCAAGAGGTTAAAAAGTGCATTTTTCTGTACTTTTGTAACATGTATTGTAAATTATTCTTAAAAAATGATCATTTCATTAACTGAATTTAGTGGTGAATTATACTATTCATAGTTTAGATGTCGTTTGGTTTTTTGATAAAATGCCATGTCCAGGTATGTTGAATTAAGCCACTGAACTTGGAGACGTGACTTGCTCCATGAATACAAAATATTTAACAATATCTTTGAATGATTATTTGTTGAAGTTAAATGGGAATACAGTGGAATGTGTTTTTAATTCAAATTTGTTGAATTAAAAGCCAATTCCGATTCAAGGGATCGCCAGTTCTGATCCCTTGAATTTCTTGTTAACATAAAATATGATCTGTAATGTGAATTTTATTCTGTCTGGTTCAAAGTCATAGCCTTTATTTTCTATAGTAAAATATGTCTGTACTTGTGTCCATGGTGTTTTTACTTTACTTGTCGTCAGTCAGGTGGTAATTTATTTTGAAATGCTATTGTTATTTTGATATTTAAAGTACCGTTTTTGTAAAGTATTGTTTATTAAGATAATTTTTTGAATTATAAAAACTTTTAAATTTTTTAGGACTTTATCAAAACTACTTACTCATTATTTATTATGTATTTATTAAAACTATCAAATGTGCAAAAAAAAAAAAAACAAAAAAAAAAAAAAACAACTTTGCTACCATTTTTATCTTAAAAAAATTTGTGTATCAATTATTAGCCCCACTTTTAAGAAATTAAGAATATTTGGTCCAATAGATTTTTTTTATAGTTATTGTTTCCACCTTGAATTTAGACAATTTCCACGGTTTTATAAAAATAGGATAAAATGGACCTCATTTATAGTTGCGGAATTTAAATTTATTGTTTCTTTTTTTATGCGATGTACAATTCCTTTTTTGAAATAAATATGAGCTGTAAACAACTTCTTAAAAACATTAAAACCTTGATAATACATTTAAAAACTTAAATATGAGCAATACATTTCAACAACATACAAATACTAATAAATTGTCTTCAAAATGATAATTCTTTTGTAAAAAATGTTTGTTAAAGTGAGGAAAGTTGCTATGATTTTGCTTATACAGGCCAGTTTTAATAATTTAAAAATGTATCGATTTGGGGGAAAAAATTCATGTATGAGCGAAAGGATAATTCTTTTAATGACTTAAAGTAAAATTTAAGATTAATTTCTGTCATTGGCACTGCTTTTATACCTATTAACCCCTTCACTGTGGTTCCCGAGTGTGGTTCGTGCATCGAATAATCATAATTTTCAAGTTTTAAGCTAAAATTCATTCAGATATTATAATTCGATGCTTAAATTAGTAGAATTTGTAAATATCAAGTGATCCAGGAACTCTTAACTGAATCGATACTTTTCCAAACCCAAAGATGTCATCTAATTAGATAGCAAAGACAACTGCATAGTTAAGGGATTAATAATATCTCAAAATTCAGATACTTGTCTGTAAAATCGAACTTTTAGTGCTCTGGAAAATATATGCGAACTGCAAGCAATGACTTATAAAGAAATTTTGGTGTTTATTATTAGAAAAGTACCTTATATTCATTTTCTCTCTCTCTCTCTCTCTCTCTCTCTGTATATATCTTTTAAAGTGTCTCCATTTTAAAATAATGCTGCTTTTTCTTGTTATATAATTGAATCATAAAGATAGAAAAATAGACAAATGCAAAGCACAATGTAAAAAACGGCAGTGTAAGGTTTTGAAGTAATGCAAGTTATATATAATATAGATGTAGATATATATCAAAATTTGCAGTTCCTGAATGATTTGTTGAGAAAACAATTGAAATTTTTAGCAACCGTTGATCTCAGCGAACCAACTGGTCACCAAAGGCGGCAAGCTTAAAATATATGGTTAAATATCCCAAGAACGTTTGCAAATCATATCAATTCTTTGAATCTTTCACAGTCATAGTATACCAAATATAGTTCTGAAATAAAAATCAATAAATTGTAAAAAGAAATTAAAATAGTGAAATTCTATTACAAAAAATTACACCTGGACTTAAATATTATAGTCATAGACGATTCTTACTGTTTTTAAGATAACTGGGTCATTTAGACGTAAATTTCAGGTAATTAATAAGAATTTAAAAGCTGATAAATTTCTTTTTATTTGAAATTAAATCTATCCAAAGCTTTTGAATTTCCTGTAATCAAATTCATATACACAAAATAAATCACTTGATAAACCTAATACAATTATAAGAATATACCAAATTTCATATTTAAAAATCTAGTTGTCACGTTTATATGAAAACTTTCTTTTCATACACAAATATAAACGGAAGATCCTGATTATAAAACATATGTTATCTAAGATCTCTCTCTGTTTTTTTAACAGAATAAGGACACGCAACTTTAAGACTGACGAAACAATAAAATTAATGAATTTTTTCTTGATTTTAGGATAATTTACGTTTGAGATATTATTTTTGTGCGTTAATATTTTTGGGTTGCACTGAATTGCACATTTCTTCCATTCTATATTTGTGCGAAGTTTAACAACTCTACGTACAGTGGTCAATCTTGTATAATGTACCATCAAAATCGGTGAAGTTTCTATAAAAATTTGTGAAAACAGAATTAGTTGAGTCATTTTTTAAATATGTTTGCTTCTAATATATCTGCGGTTGCTAGGTGCCAATTTTTAAAGGACTTAAATGTATCTTGGTCTTATAAATGTATAAAGGTCTTATTAATATCTTGGTTAAAATATCCTACATTTTATATGCAAATAATGTCTTTGGTGCGCCATTATATTTCAAGAGCAATCAACATTAAATAAAAGATTATTCTATGTTAAAAGAAATGCATTAAATACTAAATCTTTACGTATAATTGCTTCTACATGTACTATAAACTGGGTTTATTTTTATTTTTTTTGTATCCTCATACAAAAAAAAAAAAAGGGGGGGGGCGGGAGCACTTTTTCACGCAAATGATATTTAATATTAGTAATTTATTAATTTTACAATACATTTTTAACAATGGTAATACTTGAGTGTTTAAAACTTTCATTGTAAGAAGTTATTTTGATAATAATTTTAAAATATAAATGTTATGCAAAAATTATTTACATTATTTTTCATGGATAGTAGCATTAAAATATTATCGTTTTGTTAAATATTCCTTCAGATTTAATACAAAATCACCAAACTTTTAGATTATATTGAGGAAAAAATTGCGGCTCTTACAAAAAAATATTACAATGCAATTTTTTAACAATTTATTAATGCATTTTATGTAACGATATATTAATAGGAAGTAATTCATTTCTTGTTAATAATATGATTACAAATTTCTATAAAGAAAATATATTGAAGATTTACTCAAGGTTTCATGTATTATGATTGAAAGTAAACAGCAGTGAATGTTCATTCGCATAATGATGAGGAAAACTAATTTTTTATATTCTTTAATGTTATAGCAACAGTTTTATCTGCATTCCAATAACATAAATCTGACTTTATTTCTTTCAATAAAGGATTTAATGTCATAATTTCAATTTTTCTTGAAATATTATGTTGATCTGGATTGGAGTTCTGCAAACTATAAGCTCATTGTACAGACAACTAGACTTTTTCCATAGCAAAATGTCGGCAACATGCGCATAGTTTTCAAAAAGAATTACCTTAAGAACATCCGAATCAACGGGAACATCGAAACGTGCCCGTAAAGCCTTTTCTAATAAATATAATTAAATTCCTAAGATATTTGAATCTACAATACGCGTGCTTTTATGTCAACAGACTAAAGAGATTTAAATAATTATAATCAAAAGAGAGAGAAAAGGACCGAATTATTAAATAGGAAAAGTCGACAATCGCTGAATTCTCGAAATTTTTTAGCGGCATTTTGAAAGTCATTTAATTTTATACTTTTATTTCATTATAGAGGTGGTGCAATCGAATTTATTTAAATCAAAATCAAGAATTGTATAAATGAATTTTGGAACTTTATTTTAGTGATATTCCTAATTACTATTTGCCTGTTATTTATTACGTTATTTTATAACTCTAAAAAATATGAGTAGTATAGTCTGCACGATTTCGCTTCACATCACATTAAAACACGGCATGAAGTCATCTCAGCGGGGACAAAAACAGAGAGCCGATAAAACACCTTGCGAAACGACTTCACTCAGAGCAAGAACAGAAAGCACTGCGGAGAAAACGAGTCAACGGGTTTACATTGCAAAGCAGAGAGGTGAAACAAGCCACAACCTGGAAAGCGATGAACGTCAAGGGCAGAGCGCAAAACGAATCCAACCCGGAAAATCTCTGGCGCCATGCAGGAAAGCCCATAATGACAAGCGACGATCACGAAATCGTGCTAATGAAAAGAGATGCGTGCGATACACCTCTTCGAAGAAAGTGCACGGGACCTGTTCTTGCAAGGAGAACACACCTTGCGAAGCCGAAATGCTCGAAGTCACTGTGTCAAGCTTTAAAATGCGAAATGTAAAGGGAGTGAGGCGAAGGAAAATTAGTGAAGCTTTGTCCGCACTTCCAAGGCCGCCATGAGGCATGCGGACCTGACCTTCGTTTTTTTTATTATATAACCACTTAACAGTTTTTATTATATCATTTTGTATCCAAAATTAGTGCGTTTTTACTTGCACTTTTGTATTTAAATTGATTTTATTAATCAGAATCAGCAATCATGAGTACTATTTTAAAAATTATGCAAAAGCCTTTTTAATAGCTGTCATCATCTGCAAAAAATGCGTCAAAAATTCTAAAGGAATGTTTCGAAATGTTTAAATTATGAGCTAAAGCGTCTAAGAATTGATAGGAGTCAAGAAATTTCAAGTGGTCGAGAGTAAACATAGTAAATCTTTCCATGTTTATTGGTATGATATTAATGTCTCTGGCGATATTCATTGGCATGTTTTTTAACAATAAGTGTGTGTCATAATTACGCGAATTATGAATGACAACAGGAATGAAAAAAGTTTTTTTGTGTAACAAGTTGCAAAGCTGATGAGCCAATCCAATGACATGGTTAGAATCATGAGAATGATGTCGCACTCGAATGGAATTTACGTCAAAAAATTCACGGCAAAACACGCATCGATATTCACTGTAAGAAGTGGTATCATTTACTTCAATTTTACTGACTCGCTTCATATCATCAATAAGTTTGCTAGTAATTGCCATGAGCTCAGAAAAAAATTTCTCAATTACTTTTTCTCCAGCATAATAGGAATGATATATTAAATCATTTTCATTAGCCACGATTATAAAAGCATAGCTTACAGGAATGTTTTTCGATAGGCGATGTGAAAGATCTATTCGAATCAGGGCGGGTGGTTGATATTTTCGATAACAAGCATTCAAAGTCAGCATATACCACATAGCGATGCTCCACACATTTGTTGAAGTGGTTAAATTTTAAAGACAAATCGGAAGGCATTGATAACCGTTGCGGTTTGTTGTGTAAGCAGAGCCGTTGATGCAACTCTAAAGTTGTTTTTCGGGTGAAGCCGCTTAAGCAATTGACACAGAAATGATTTTCGTTTGTTTTCTGTCGCAACAATTTATTGAAATTTCTAATCGGAAAATAGTGATCGTCGTAGAAGAATAAGTTGACTTCGCGCTGATTTGGTTTGCCAATATACATTGGATACACGAGATTGTAGCATAGCCGAATATGTTAACTCTAAGATTGTTAGCCTTTTCGAAAGGTTTCACATTTGAAAGTGTTACAGGGAAATTTAACATTGAGTAATTTATCGAATTCAGAAATGGTTTGTATTTCGATACTCTGTGAGCGTTTGCACGCTGGGAAAAAGCGTAGCTAAAATGGCGTAAAGGAAACATTGATTATTAGAGCAATGCAGATTCAGTAATGCGCGTTTGTTTTTTAGATTCGAAGGGAGTTTCGCATTTGAACATCCTCCTGCTATTTCCCGAAAGTTACCCTCATGAACGTCGAGGAATTTCACCTCATTCAAAACCCAACCACTACCGTTGTGGATGAAGGCATTTATTGAATTCTGAATTTTGGTAAACGCTCGATCGATGTGCGGTATGATTTGTGAAACCGCCAAAAGTCTAGCTGCATCGCTGCAGAAATAAAAACTTTGCTCCAATATGTCCTCATCAACAATTTTTCGAAAAATTATGCTGAAGCATAATATAAATCGCAATCGTAAGACAGGTCCTTCGGCTCTGCTCAAAAGATCATGAAGAGCGGTGCGACTTCTATCGAAAATGCTCTCCAAATCAGAGGAATGAATTTCTGCTCGCCAACTTTGCACTGCACCGCGAAACGATGAATTAAATCTTGTAAAGATCATTGTATTTGTTTCCGTAAGTTAGAAAAAATTTAAACGTGCACACTTTTCTGAAAGTTAAGCCGACTTAGGAATCGGGGGAAAGTTTGGATATCTCCCTACTCCTACGTAAAAAATTTACATTGACTTTAGGTGTTCCTGAATGTGTGCTATCCCTTCTAGAAGAACAGGGATTTGATCAACATGGAAGTTGAAGCGATTCTTCACTTCTCCTTTCTCGTTTGTTTTTATGAAGCCAAGATACAATGCCTTCCTAAAATCCTTGAGCTCTAGGCATACTCCTTTGCCTATATATACGGAATAGGGAGTTATTTTACTCGACGTGGTTTCATTTTCCTTTGACAAATCAACATGGAATTTTCTTTTTTTAGCACTGGAGGAATCAAAGCTTTCTGGAAAATTTTAAAACGAAAACTAATGAAGCAAGTAGAGAGAAAGCTCTGAACGAAATGTATCTAAGTAGAGGAAGAAAAATACAAATGCCACTCACCATTTTCCATTGCTGTAGATATCAGTATAATCCAAAAAGTAGAGAAGGCACAGGCACACACTTCAGGAACGGACTAGACAAATGTTGAAGGCTCAGTCTTCAACTTGACATTTTATACTCGAAATGAAGGACAAATTTTTAAAAACAAAGTTATTTTTGCAAATCTGACTGCGCATTTATTCTAAAACAACACTTATGTAAGACAGAAAAAATAGCAAGGGGCCTGTACGGTTAACCTGAAGGTCAAATTAAAGAAAACCATCTCTCAGATGTCATACTGCGCAACAGCATTGCAACATGCTTAATGAAGACACGAGTCGAAAGAAAACAGACGCAATTTTTACAGGAAAACAATTTTTTTTTTATTCAAGGGGTTGTGTCAATATTATTACATAGTGTTACAATCATTTTTATGCTTACAATACATGAAAGTTATCATTGTAACAATTCGTGGACATTGCATTCTCATTGTTACAGAACAATATTTTTACGCAGAGTGTTACAATCAGTTTTCTTGCTTACAATACAATATGGAAGTTGTCTTTTACATTGTCAACATGATATACACTTTGTTACAGAATATTCATTTTGCACATTTAGTTACTGTATTTGAGTCGTGATGTGACGATGCCAGTTCCATATTATGCTGTACAATCAAATACTTGTTTGTAGACTGCAGGATTGTGCAGCTCACGCACAATTTCAGAATTGTTCAAAATCTTAAAATAGGCTATTTTCATTTTGCACTCGGAATCCACTGTGTTCATTGAACAGGAAGTGGCAGCTTCTACACAGGAGATCATATTTTCGTGCAGAGAATCGGTGAAACAATGGATTACATAAGCGTTGGAAGTGCTAGTACGCTTTAGGTACATGAAACCGTATCTAGGTTCAGGATTCACTGCTTTTTGGTCTATAACTGAAAGCAGTAATGAGAGTTCTACAGTTTGTGTTGGCCCTTTTTATACATTCTGCATCAGCAGCGACCCCCACACATGTTGCAATTAGAATACAAAAGATGATTATGAGAGGGGGAGGGGGATGTTGAAACGTGCTCAAACACGTTTATGTCGGTATTCATAGGTGTGGCACGTTTGATTAGAGTATGGCGTAAAACAACACTTTTGTAGACGAAAATTGGTTGCTACAAATCTTTTAATAAATTTTTCGTTAAACGCAACGTTATTCGAATCTAGTGGTGATAAAGTCTGCTTTCTCGCAAATTTGTACAAGAAATGTAGACAAAAATGACCGCAGGTAAACGATGCAACGCTTTGGTAGCGGCATTTGTTCCGCACCAGATTCTGAGAATTTTGTTTGATGAAGCGTAAAATCTTAGGCGTTTTTGGAATTGAAGCGAAACTACAAAAGTAAAAACAAGTGTTTTCTCTAAAGGCTATCGCAACCCAATGACTTCCGGGTTTTGTTTTAGGATCTAAGTTTACAATAAAACAGGAATAGCCATTTAGTGTATTAGGCAATTCATCAGAAGCATATACACCTCCAAATTTCGATCGAAGAATGGAATCGCTACATGCAAGATTACATAGACTTTGGGAATCCATTTTAAAAATCAGTCAAAACGTTGCGACTTTTGTCAATCTCTATAACATTTCGGTACTCCGCATACGCTATTAAATTAACTGTTTCTGTCAGCGCCTTACTAAAACGAATATCCAAAGCCAGATTTGAATTTCGCAA
Source organism: Argiope bruennichi (assembly GCF_947563725.1). Classification (NCBI taxonomy): domain Eukaryota; kingdom Metazoa; phylum Arthropoda; class Arachnida; order Araneae; family Araneidae; genus Argiope; species Argiope bruennichi. The sequence continues at coordinate 57,440,167 of NC_079162.1, forward strand.
GATCGAATCATGAATTCCGTCTGCACTGAGATCTGGCGTTAAATCTATAGCAAACAACGTATATCCGTCCTTATATTCGCTATAACTAATATTAATATCTTGATCTTTATGATATCGGCCTAAGTCAGTAAAGAGGCTCATATAACATCTGCTGTAACTGTTAGAGGTATCGAATTTCCGTTGATAGAGTTTTGATGGAATCATGCGATTTCCGTCTAATATGCAGAGGTAAGATAAATCATAATGCTTAAAATTGAATGGATTTTTTGAAAAATCACCGTTATATGCAGTATTAGATACCATACCCATGATTAGTCGCGTTGGTACCTGTCCAATGAATGCGTTAGGAATAGTTATAGATTGCATTCCTGAAGAAAGCGCGAATGATTTTACTTCTGTTCTGCGAATGGGCATCTTAATAGCACCTCTAGAAAGTGCGGTCTCGTGCGCTATTAAAATTGAAGGAGCGACCTTCACTTTCCTGACAAATAAGGACGCATGTTGTATAACTATTTTAAAATCTTGCGTAGCTGACATAAGAGTGAAGACATCTTTATTTCTTTCTAATTTAATTCGAAGATTCACAGAATTGATTAGAAATTTACTTTGATTGCCTAGATCGAAATGTAGCGCTCCTATCATGTCTATTAGTTTACTATCTTTGCAAATGTTAGATCTAGTTTTGAAGCTCTCCCCTCCTACCAAAATGTCAATTGAGTCCATTTTGCCTGGGGTGTCCCTGAAGAAAAGACCCGCTGTTAATAACGATTCCTGAACGGCTTTTGGGGACAGCAAGACATCAAACATACATCTGTATGCATAATTCGCTTGCGAGGACACTTGCTTATCATTTAATGTCACAGAGCATTCCGAAAATAAAGTATTCAGCAGGTAATTGATCGGAGCGACTTGGTCAGGAGCTGCAATATTTGATCCACTTTTTTTCGTAATTTTCACTTGTAAATGAAGAAGTGTATGAGCTAAATCTAGGTAACTGTCACCGACGCCAGAGCAAAAAAATTCAATTGGTGTTTTATCACTCAGAGATGCAACAGGAAAAATTTCGGTAAACGAACTTTCGTCGGTTGACAATTGTACAGGATTAACGGTAAACAAATCATAGGCATTAGATACGCAGGCGCACGCTCTCGAATCCATTTTACGAGAATATGTCTGCTGCCGTTTCGGATTTCTTTCGGCCTCGCTTGGCACGCGGCAAATGATTCTTATTATAAGATTTCTTTCTTTTTATACCCGAACCACTTTGAAGTTTATGGAGAATGTCATCTTTTATCTTTTTTGAAGTTTCTTTCAATCTCGTTCTCGCCGAATCTTTCAGTGATGTTCCCGACACAACATCTGACATTACTTTTGAACCGGTACTCAGAATATGTTTTCCTAAATATTTCCCTGCTCTCATTGCAATGGGAGTAATAATTCGGAATAAATTTGAAAACATTCCATATCCTCTTTGATGGCTGACTCCTTGAAAATATGAACCGCCGTTCTGCAACTGCGAACAGTAATAGTCCTGACAAGCTCTGTGGTCCAAATGCATCTTTCTCTTACGCAGTCAGAACCGAAATGATGTCGCGCATAATCAGTTATAGTTTTATACTGTTCTTCGTCGGAAAGAAAGAACCAAGAGTGATTTTCAGCTCGTAAAAATAATACCGTCTCCCGAACTGCTTTTTAATTCGACTTCAATACAGTCGATATAATTTTGACGCAGAGGAAAATACAGAGGCCTTTGATAATTAATAACAATTTGGTCTTGTTTGGTTGACATCACAGGAATGATGCGGAGTAAAGGTGCAATAGTATCCCCTACGAAATGAGATTCTATAATATCTGTATAGACATAAATTTCTGTGATTCCTCCGTCTAATTCCAGTGGATAATCCGAGATATGAGTGCCACCGTATAGTGTTGAATTTTTAAACCCTAGTAAATTTTGGAGCCCATTCTGTAGGGTTATAGTAGATGTATCGGGTATATGAACTTTCACTTTATTATTTGCTAACAGATTAAAGGCTAGATGTTTAAAAGAACTGAACAACTGCTTTGCATTCTTATAAAATCCAACTTCTAGTTCCAAATGCTCTGTTTTTCTCACTTTCTCCGGAACCGTCGGTTTATCTGTAATGCTTACGCGAAAATATTCGTTCAATGGAGGTCTATCGACTTTTTGCAACACATGCATTGATTTCCCCGTTAGCACAATATCCTTTGTCAAACTTAGCATACGCATAAAAATAGGTGCATATAATAATCTGAATTCGAGTTCGACGTTCTTTTGGACTGTTATTTCGACTTTATTTTCTTTAAAGTCAAATATAAAATCTGCCGCTCCTCCGATCCCTGTCTGCATAAAGTTTATATGCTGAAACTGTTCATGGGGCATGTTTTCCATATCGGTATATTTGTGATTAAACCGAGTGGTGCGTATTATAAAATGTCTTTTTAGATTTCTTGCAATAATTTTCAAGAAATTGTCCTTGTTCGTCTTTGATGGTTTTCGGAAAACAAAACTCTCCGATGCTTTTATAATTCTATCTTCTCTAGGTAAATTAAGCATGGTTAATAACCTAGGGGCATTCGTTGCTGTTAAATGTAACTCGTAATTGGGGGCAATATGAACATTAATGTTCTTGCGATCTAATGCAAAGGTGACATAGTGTCCACATTGCTCTTCTATACTTTGATTAATTCTCTCGATAACATCTTCTTCTGCTGTTCCTTGTTCTATTTTCACTCTGATATCATATTCTACATAATCCTTTTCGACAATTTTTGTTTCTTCATATGTTATGGAATATTTATTATTGTGGTTGCCGATGTTGAACCAGGTTCGCGGAATAAATATCTCTGATAAACCAACTTCCCATGCGCCTATCAATATTATTGGGCGAGCTAGTTTCGTCCTGAATGATGCTTGCGTATTTTTTGGAAAAAATTGAGTGCTGGAATTGCTAGGTAAAGTGATGTAAAAATCATTTACTTCATCCATGCTTTCTTAACCCACGAATTGAAGCGCGCATCGAAGCCCTGCCACTTTACGTAGTACTCTTTATTCCTGCCTCTGCCTTTTGTTTTGAGCACTTTTTCTATGCGCCAGTAATCATCAGAGCGTTTAGAGATTTTCTGGGGTTCCTCTGCATAGAATCGTCCTTTTATAGCTTCTGATTTCAGGTCTTGCAGCTCAAATGTAGTTGGATGAGAGGAATATACTTTGGATACTCTAAAGGCCTCATCACTCCATCCTGGTAAATATCCTCGTCGAAAAGTTTTGTTCGCTTTAGATATTCTAACTAAATCTCCCTTATTTAGAATCAATTTCGCGTTCTTTCCGATAAAACCATATACTTTTTTGAAAATTTGAGGTTCTAATTCTGGCGTCACTTTTGAGGGTGCCATACCAATAGTGCGATGCTCAGCGTCATTATACGCTTTTACAAGCAAATGTAAGATATCCACATACTTATAAGAATTTCTGTATGTGAACACTCTAAACATTTTGTTTTTTAATGTTCTGTTAAACCTCTCAATGACGCTAGCCTTATGGTCGCCTTCGGCAGAATAGTGATTGATACTATGCCTCTGAAATAAAGATTTCACTTGATAATTGTAAAATTCACTGCCTTTATCAGTTTGAATGTTTTTAGGTTTTACCTGTTGAAACAAGTTTTCAAATGCATCTTTTACGGCTTCTGCATTCTTCTGCTTCAGAGGAACACTCTCGCGTATTTTGAAAATACGTCGATTATGGTGAGTAAGTACCGAAACTCGTTGTTATGCTTTCTCAAATGTTTTAAGTCCACAAGATCACACTGCCATAACTCATTTATCCCATATGAAAGCGTTGCTCTTCGAGGAAATTTGTATCGAACGCCTTTATGAAGGGAATACGGGTCTTGTGATGATAAAAACTGTTTTGTTTTTTTATATGGTACTTTTGTGGCTTTTGATAGTTTTTTTATTCCACCAAATGATGCAGGGTTTGCAAAGTCATATGCCGCTTTTAATACTCTTTCCATTTCCTTTTCGCGTTCTTCTTTTTTACCCGAGGCGTGTCCAGCCATTCTAGCGTATCGTCGTTATGACTTTCGCATACGCTTGTATCACCCTCTAGGTTTTGCACTAATTTCTGATTCCCTATCCACCGAGAGGGGATTTTTATCTCGTTGATGGCTTTCCAGAACACTGAGAAACCATGAGGTTCGAGACTCTTTTTAACATTCCTCATCAAATATGAAAATAAGTCAATCACATTTGAGTACTTAACAGGCTGTTTATCAGTCATCAATTCCCCCGATTCATTCCAGGAATAGCTACGCGTTTTCAATTTCTCTACTATCGGCGGAATAAATTTCTGGAAATTTGCAGGCACAGAAAGAATGATATCGCGTACAATAGGATCTTCCGATGCATTTCTTTCCGATAATTCTAGTGATTTTTCTTTCGGAATTTCCTCTTCAATTGTCACCCGTACTGGAGGCTTAGGTTCACTCACAATATGCCGGTATTTAAGAATCAATTGACTTAACAGTTTAGCTTTTGCATCATCTGAATAGCTTGATGTTTGCAAGAGGTTTTCTATTTGACTTTCAATGTCATGCAATCCTGCATCTGCTGTTTTCGAAAAATACGTTGTCGTCAATTCTTCTGGAACAACTGCCATTCGCTTTGCCATTGTAGTAGATGTTATATTCGATTCCCTATTGCTTTTCCAATAATGCCCGCTAATGCTGTCAACACTGGCGCTATTAGTAAAGGGAGAGCCCCACCTATTTGAATTATTTCTTTTCTTTTTTGTTTTAACGATAACTTTTTATTGCCGATTTTTCTAATGGCTTTTTTATATTTCCTCGGTCTCTTAACATCGACCACAAGGTTGCCTTCTAGAATATTTAAGCAAATCTCGCAGAAAAGATGTAACTGACTTTTGTCAGCAGTTCGTATAATTGCTCTTTTTTGCGCTGGAGATGCAGTGAGCAGTAGTTTCAATAAATGGTAATGCTTCTTTACATTCTTCATTTTATCGGTACATATATCCAATGAATTCCATCGGTATCAGGAAACACGCTTTCTCTTAGCCCTCTTTTATACACCGATATTTTTCGTCCGTTCTCGGGTGCAGATCCACCAACAAATAATTGAAATAACCTTGCGTGCTCTTTTTGTAGGCATCCATAAACGATGCTGCTTTGTTTCCGTAGAGTTGTCTAGCAAAGCACTGAATCTGTCCCACATCACGATTGTTTTTAAACAATATTATATACTGTGCATTCAAACTTATGTCTCGCATCACTTTATTTCGAGGAAATAGATTTTGCAAAATCAAAATCACACTGATTCTAGAATGATGCGCTGTAATAGTGAATAATTGTGAAACTTTCTCATCTAAAGAATGAAGAAAATCATCAAAAATGTACAGACATTCACTTTCAAACTTTTCGGGCAAGCCTTCTACAAATTTGATTCCTTTTTCTTTCATGAACCATTCTTGGAACGCTTTATAACACCAAATAATGTTTTTGAATTCATAATCGTAAGCTTTATGAGCGATCATTTGTCGAATTTGGGTAGTTTTTCCGGATTGGCTTGCTCCTACACACAACAGACACGAGGGATGTTTCAGTTTCATCATTGTTTACACATTTTCTGAAATTCTTTTTCTGTCAATTGTACCCCCAATATACTTGGTGTCAAATACGTTGAATTGATGCTAAAGAAGCGTCGAATACCGTGCACGATTTCGCCCTCTTTTATACACCGATGATAAAATACTTTTCTCCCTATATGTGTCGAAAGATAGCATGTGCTATTGCTAATTTCTACCTCATTTTCAATTGCCTGAATATGATTTGATATTATAAAAATTAATTCTACGATCACAAGAGAAACTAACACAATCAGAGTCACGTTCCGTCTGTTCATTTCTTAACAGATTGGATCGTTCTGAGCAAATGAAGTTTTGCACCAATAACTATCTATTTATAATATTTCCGAATTCCCCCATTGGTTTGGAGAAAAGTATTATGCAAATCACTTTCACTGCTTCAAACCACTTTTTCATCCCAGGCTCAATCTTGTTTCTCTTCCATGTGTAATGAAACCCCATGGCGTGTTATCTACACGTGTCTTCTCTCTGGCGAGATGTGTTTCAGCTTTCCACTTTCGCCCCCCCACGTGTCTTCTCTCTGGCGGCGTGTGTTTCAGCTTTCCACTTTCGCCTTGGGAGAAATGAATTACGCCTTACGTTCACCGCAGCAATTAAATTTGTTATTCTATCTCAGCCCTATTTTTTTTAAATTCTCGCCCCCACATTTCTTTGAACGGGAATAGAACTGACAACCTTTGGAACCAAAAAAAACATTATTAACTCAAATTGATTCCCGCGGTGCAATCAATTGGGCTAATAATGCTTCAATCACAGACTCATAATTAGGTGTTTTAATCACCGCTTTCTTCGTGCGGTGTTTTATCGGCTCTCTGTTTTTGTCCCCGCTGAGATGACTTCATGTTGTGTTTTAATGTGATGTGAAGCGAAATCGTGCAGACTATACTACTAATATGGTTATAAAATTTTGGTTTTTATTTCTAAAAAAAAAAGGCCCTTTCTTTTATATAATCATTTAAAGTGTGTTAAAGAAAGTTTTTTTTAAATTTTGTTTAATGTTACTTTTAAATTTTCGCTGTGCACTTTTTTTATATTTGAATATTGAAATAGATTTTTTAGAAAGGAACTTGCGGTTGTAGTTTGTCAAAATTTACCACTTAAAACTGCTGAATAAAAATTAAATTAAAACCGATAAAAAAACATTGGGTTTTAAAAATTGGAAGGAAAAAGGAGTCTCGAGATTTGCATTATCTCAGGGACCCTGAAAGTTTAATAAAGTCCTGAATTCTGAATTTGGAAATAATTGCATTGTTTCAAATAAGGAAAGCGAGTGATTAAATTCAGCGTAAATTCATCAAGTCTCTTGTTTTGTAAGCCTTGTGGGGAAAAACCATAGTTTGAGTAAAAGCGTACAGTAAAAGTGTATATTGAAGAGTGCATTACCAGAGCTTCATTCTTCAAGAGTTGCAACGATTTATTTTGATTATAAGAACGATCTTTAAAAAAATCAAAATTCCTGAAGAATATATACTACGGCTATTAACGTATAAATTTTTTTCTGTTTCATTTTTTAGTAATAGATTTCGGTTATCGTTTTATAGAACATCTAGAAGAAAATTAAATTTGAGTTCAGCTAACATCTCTTACAGATTTTCGTAGTAGCAAATAATCAGGTAGCGAAATATTAATATACTTCTGTATCAGTAGGCTCTCTTTTTATGCCCTGTGTACTTGCAACATTTCATGTACAAAATGATGATTTATATAATGAACAAATAATTTATCCTTATTAGAGTACAAATTTTAAAAAAATGTAACAGCAATGAAATTAAATCTAGATGATAATCAGAAAGGTTTAAATTTGTAATAGCACTTCTATTCTGGAAACTGCTTTTTTGAAACTGACCTTAAACGCCATCTCACGGAAACGTAACATCCATACTTGAAAGTTTTTGCAACTACTTATGGCATTTCAAGATTATTCCTTTTGCAACTATCCTCTCCTTACAAATCATCCCAATACCACTAATTTCATTTAATCATAGTTCAGATTTAAGAAAAAGCTTTTTTAAAGCTTTTATTTAAATAAAATGTTTATTCAAATAACATTTTATTTAAATAACATATTTTACAATGTTCAAACTTATTGAATTAAATGAATCAAGAAGAAATAAGGCAAAAACTGACGAAACCAAAACACTTTCGATTAATTAAAATCTTTATATTTATGTAAAGTAATGAATTTACTATCCAAAATGTAGAAGAAACGATAATTGTTTCTAAATAGGTAAAGTATTTATATGAGACGAAATATCATTCATCCTTAATTTTTATCACTAATTTTTGAATAAATTCATTGAAAAAATTAATCTTTCATAAAAAAACACAAAGTGGAATGGATTAAGATTATATTAAAACGCATTAAATTGTATTAAAAACATGTCATTAACTTTTCAAAATTGTATTGAACATCATGTTTAATTGTATTATCATCATTAAACAGTGAAATCTGGCAATTTTAGGTAACGTTTAAAATGTTGTAATTTTTCTAGAACTGATTCTTATCAGTAACGCAACCAAACAAAATAATTGTAACAAGATAATTTACCAAACCAGATAAGACCAAACAACCAAACAAAATAACCTTGTAAACAAGATGATTTATTGATAGTTTTATGACCGAAATGGATAAATAATACAATCCAAAATATATAGTTAGTGGCGGACTGGAACTGAAAATCAAGTTTGGTGGCAACGGGGGGGGTATGCATACACCCAATATAACATATCAATGATATCTTATAATTTAAATCCTACTTTTTATCTTAAATTAATCCAAATTACTTTATTCTAAAATATTCTTTAATTTCCTTATTCAAATCCCAAGTATTTTTAGATTCTAACATGCGCTCTAAAAAACTGCAGTCTGAATTTTCACGCTCTCGGAGAGAAGGGATAAAAATCCTTTACGCCTACGGCATAATTCCCTAAGATTCCCTTTCCGGAATCTACACGAGTTAAAGAAATTCCTAAAAGAATCTCTTAATAAAAGCACTAAGGGGAAAATTTTTAACTTTCGCTCTGGTGCGAACAGATGTGTTCTGTCTTTGATCCCTTGTATAAATCATGCCCTCTCGTGGGAAAAATAAATTTGGAGTTAATTCCAGATTTGTCTTCTTTTTGGCCACATTTGCAAATCTATGATATATATAAATTAACATTATTCCCAATATAAAAACTGTTAGATATCTTACTCTTGCACATACTTAAAGGAGGAAGGGATATCCAGTATAAATGCAAATTAATACTGAATTTTAAATTGATATTTGATAGGTTATGGCGCACTGATATTTTGGAACTATATTATTAATAGAATTTTTTAACCAAGCATAAAATAAAGTGCAAACTATCAACCGATTTCAATATTTTTAAAGGATGCTTCTTATTGTTGAAGATCAACAGCTCAAAAATACAGAAATACATTACATGTGGTTTACTGCTTTAAGTACAAGTCAACAAGCATTTTAGTTCTCTAGATGATAGTGCGAATCTATAATTATTACTGTATCGAAATCTTCTAATCTCCATTTAATTTAATTCAAAGCTCTCCTCAGATGATGAATTTCTTAATTTTTTCATAATGATTGTCAGCTTTGAAAGAATGTCCTTTCATTGTGCAACTGATTGAAGGATGAGGTACAGACAACTTTATAAAGTTTAGTAAATTTGTCATATGCTTAATAATGAAGCTTGTTTGATACTAAAATCTTGAATATGCGCGCTGTGCAAGGCTGCAACTTTTAAAGTTTTTAGTACCAGGACCCATTAAATGCTCATTAGTTGTTTTAAATACCATTTTAGTTGTCATGTTATTTTTATTTTAAATTTGGCAATTTTTAAAAAGTTGTTTTATACGTAATTTTTGACAATACTTTGCAATGTTGTAATGAAAATTAAACCAATTCCATTGTTCCATCAAATCAGTAATTCTAATGTTGATTTTTTTTTATTGAGTGCAGAATCTGTTTCAAATCTTGCGATATAAAACTTTCTTTTGTTGTAATAAAATGCTGTCAATTTTCAAGGTTTCACTAGTTTTCTTAATCCAATATTTTTCTTCCTTTCTTCAACTAAATATACTTTTTAGATAGATCAACCACGGTATTTTGATAGATTAAGTTTTGAGTCATGCTTTTGAGTTTCCCCTTACATCCAGATAATCTTCACTAGTGATTCTGTGACTGATTTATAATTAGCGGCCTTTGACGACCAGTTAGTTGGCTGGGAGAATATGATGGCTAAAATTTTCAATTAAATATTTTATGTTGCTTTTTATTAATGATTTTTACAGCATATTATTTTTAAATTTCAAATTTTGGTAGACATATAACATGTGTTATTTTAGAAGTCTTACATCGTTCTATTTACTGTGCTATACATATCCCTAATTTTCCATCATCTTGCCTACTCTTTAAAATTTAATTTGAAGCACATTAAACTGCAACTAAATTTTTTTCAAAAGCTATTTAAAAATAGGCACAGAGTAAAAAAATTTTCACCATTGCTTTCTTTTAAAGTTAAACTTAATTATAAAAATAAGAAAATTTCAAAATCTTTTAAAAGCATATTTAAAACAGAAACGTACTCGCCATGGAAAAATAAAACGCATTTTCATACCTTCATCATTAACAATGAAAGAAAAATCCGGGATGAAATATTAGTAACAAAGTTTCTTACAACAGTGAAATATATTGTTATAAAATAAGTTTAAAAATATTTTTAAAAATTAATTTAAAAATAGACTAATAATTATATAAATGCTTAATACTACTTAAATACTTAAAAATAGACTAACAAACTGGTATCACTGAAAAGGTAATTTTTTGAATTTAAAGATTGTGTAAAATTCATATTTTTGTCTATCAGTAAATTTGGAAGATAAACGTCAAACTTTCATTTAATTTTTAATTAATTAAAATTCCAAAAAATAATTCTAAAAATCACATTTTCATCTCCCCATGTATATTTGTATCAAATTTGGTAACTCTTTGTCCAGTTCGGAGTCTTTATCCTTTACTGGACCACCGTATTGTAGCGAATAGTTATGAGCGAGGATAGAACCTGGGACTTTGTGGTTCGCAACCGAGTAACAAGACCACAATACAAAAGCAATTGCCTGTGTTTCGTAGCTGTTAACTGGCTTATAAGCTTTCACCACAGTACCCTTTACGAAGAAAAGAGAAACATTTCGACGCCCGTCTTCTCTAACGGTTGATCATACCAACTATTAAAATATTTTTGAGTCTAGATTCATTGCTGCCCTTATGGATAGATTCCGCTCTTAATTGGGAGAGACACAGCACCCGTTTGGAACTTATGGTCTAGAAGTATATCCTATCGAGTGATATAATGCACACACTTTAATTTTTTTAGTAGTAGAGATAACATTAACTTTACCTAAATAAGTTATGTAATTATAATTTAAATTCGTTTTATGCATAACCAAAAAATAATCGCTCTTGAATATAATTTTTAACATGTTTTATTCTGCACAAAAAATTTAGTTCAAATACCAATGATTTTTTTTTCATGATGTGTGTAACTAATTCATTTCTTGGTCTTTTGTAATAATTCTTTGAACTTGGGTTACAGTAAGTTAGGAATTTAAAGTTGATTGTATAATTAATTTAATACAAATAATACGATGCACGACTCAGCTGACTGCTGAAGGTGACCAATATTTAATACAAAAAAATAAGATAAAATTAAAGAAACACAAATTTCAGCTCATTTCTTCAGAAAATATTTTCTCCTGAAAAGACACATATATTTATTTATTGTGTGCGAAAGTTAGTATTTTGAGTCTTCCCCTTAATTTTACAGCACTAAAATATTTTGAAGGTTGTATTGCTGAAGCATTACTTGAGATTCAAACTTTTTTTTGTTAAAATTATATTCTTCACGTCCATTGCAAAATGAATGTTTTATAATTTCTAAAGTATTCAGAGGTATTTTCTTCTACTCAGATTTTATTGAAATTTGTTCCTGCTTTAATATGTACTTGAAACTTTATCTTTTTCATTTAACCTATTGTAAGTAGACTCAATATTTCTGGTATTTTATATTTAAAAAATCCGTTATAAATAATACATCAAATTCATAGAATCTAGAGATTTCGACTGTCTTTATTCTTGCGCACGTCATTTATTTAGTTAATCTAGCAATATTCTATATAGATTCCCATCTATTTATTTTGAAGTTTATAATGACATTTTATAATATTAATTTAGAATTATTTTTAATGTCCATGTGCGATTGTATGTAATGAAGCAATATAACAGTAACGGTTCTTCTTGATTTGCATTGAATGCACCCCATCAGAGAACAGTATTAGAAAAACTATGAGGAAATCTATCAAATTACAAAATTAACTTGGAAGATATGGATACTTGCATTCTGTATAGAATTCTTAGTTATTGGTGGTAAGGGGGTCAACGTATACTCGATGGAGTGAGGGTTGTTGGAAGGTACAAAGAAGCAAAGTAGAACTAGAAGTAATATTCATATATTTTTTTCTACTTGAAATATTAAGAAATGTAAAAAAATAAAAAAAAATCTCAAATTACTAAAGCGCATATTATTAAAATGCCTTTTAAAGAAGTTCCTTGCTATTCAACAGTGAACTAAGACATTAAGACGATCCTTAAGGAAAAAGTTTATTTAAACGTTTTTATTTAAGCTGTCGAAGTTTATCGTATAATCCCCTGGAAAGTGTCATTTTGAAAGAAAATAACTTTTTATAAAATCATTAATAAAAAAAAATCCTGAATGGCTATCGATATATTAAAATATGTAGTGGCTTTAAAATTTCCAATCCCTATTAGTACAAAATGCTCAACATTGTTGCGATATCTTCATGATATTGTCTGTACATTCATAGCATCAAATAATCCTGGAGATATTGTACAGTGTCTTATCTAATAGGAATAACAGTATCCTGCTGTATTTTAGCAAGTAATGATTAAATTTCAGAATTAAAAAAAAAGTTTCATTCTTTTGGGAAAGGTTATTATGGAACTATGAAAGGAAAGCATTTTCTAATCTTTGAGATTGAAACTGTTTTCCATATCTGTGATTACCTAGATCATTTTTTAAAAAAAATAATAAATTAATCATTTTTTAAAAAAATAATAAATTAATCATTTTTTAAAAAAATAATAAATTAATCATTTTTTAAAAAATAATAAATTAATCATTTTTTTTAAAAAATAATAAATTGATCATTTTTAAAAAAATAATAAATTAATCATTTTTAAAAAAAATAATAAATTAATCATTTTTAAAAAAAAATAATAAATTAATCATTTTTAAAAAAAATAATAAATTAATCATTTTTTAAAAAAATAATAAATTAATCATTTTTTAAAAAATAAAGCCACATATGAATTTGAACAAGATCCTTATAAGTTTTAAGATATACTTTCTGAATTGAATGAAATCTAATGAACCCTTCACTGCATATTGTCTAAATTCGATACTTAATTTTCCGTGTTATTAAGGAACAGCAAACATTTTGTTTACTGGTACAGGCTGCATCAGATTATTATCCGGTCTCTTATGATATATTTAATCATTCTTTCCATTTTCCATGGGTAGATTGCAGCCTAGATCTTGTTAAGTCTGTATTAATTATTCAATTCCTGTTACACCTGTTGACATTTATGAAATTTTTAGTATTGGAAAGGAAACTTACGTCCTTGATGATTTCATCAATTGTTTCTACTGGTATTTGCTATTTTAAAGATCTTTTTCCGTTGTTTTATAAAGAAAGGAATAGCGAGTTTTTCAAAGCAAATTGGATTTTTTTTAGAAAATGGCGAGAAAAAAAAGAATATCTCAAATGGAACTAGAGAACATAATGAGTACAATCTGTAGAGATGATAGTGAAGATGTGCTGGATTTTGAAAGTGATAATAGAATGTCTAATACCAAATCAAGATAGGGATGACATTTCTAATGCTAATTCAGATGGTAATGAATCTGAATCATCATTAGAAATGTCATCCCTATCTTGATTTGGCATGTAGTTTGAATCAGCCCTATTGCTATGACTTTGAATATCCAACACATCTTCACTATCATCGCTATAGGTTGTGTCCATTATGCTTTCTAGTTCATTTTGAGATATAATTTGATTGAAAGCAAAAGTGTTTTTTACACTGCCCAGCTGTCATTTGTGCATACAATAAATACATGGCCCGCTTAGATAGTTTTTAGTCCATATCATACGAAAAAAAGGAGTAAAAATGATATTTCAGATTGTTTTATAAACTGTTTAATATGAATTTTGAAAATGCTTGGATTTTATATCAAAGAGTGACTGAATACAGAGGATACAAAGACGAGATGTCCAACATGTTGTCTTTATTGAAATTTCGAGCTGAGATAGCAGAAACCTTGCATAAGAACAGCGCAAATGACCCCAAAAACGTGGACAACCTTCATCCGATACAAGTAAACAGTTGCGCAAGAAATACCAGAAAATTTCAGTATCTTGCATTGTGATATTTATACAATTACGATAAGACTATTTCCGATACTTGTTGATAATAGACAATGGTGCAAATGTCACATCTGTTAAATGTAAAAAAAAGTAGTGTACTTTTTTTTTGTTTGATCAAGAACCACAATTGTTCAAAACAATTTCATGTGTGAATAATTAAATGTTAGTATTTCAAAAGTTATGCAAAATTGTAATTTTGTACACATGGTATCAAGTACGATACAAGAAGAAAATACATTTGTGTACTCTGTATCAAATTTGATAGCTCATTAAATTCAATTTAATAACATTACGATTCTATTTTGATTTTTTTTCGTATTTTTCTATTATTTGTGAGCCTCTCATGCCAAAAACATAAATTTCATTATTAAAAAAAAATTGCATATAAATGTTTTCAACTTTGTATTAATAAATTCAAATTATGATACCAGGATAACTCTTTTAAATCATTTAAATTTATAACATTTATAAAACACAAACATATGCTCACAAAGGAATAATTTTGTGCCTTAATTTCTAATTATTAGCAAAGTTAGTTTTTAGTTGGAACATTGACACATCAAACTCGAAATTAACATCTTCCCACGACATATGGCGCTATTCTTAGTGTGCACGCTCTTTTTACTCGAATTTAATATTTTAGACATCAAATATTTTATAAAAATAATAGCATATTTTAGCATAAGGTTATTTGGTATATTTTATTTATAATTTTTTTTTATTTTGTTTCTCGAATTTTTATATTTATTCAATCAGCGATTTTGCAAACATCTTTTATGGTTAAATATTTTTTTAGGTAAAAAGACTATGCATTCTAAGAATTAAATCAAAATTTCTCTTTAAATGATTTAGATAAATAATTTATTTTTGAATGAAAGAACTATAATAAAAAATCTCTTCAAATTCAGAACAATTTCTCTAAGATGTAACAGTTTTGAATCATGAATATATATAAAAAATAAAATGTTAAGCTAAAGCACTAAAATTTTTATCAAAAATATGACAAAGGGGCTGATAAGAATTTACTAAGAAAATGAGAATTTTAATGATATTAAGAATGTATTTTAATTTTTAATTACTATCAGCATTTATTTCTAAATTTTTAGTAAGCCATTTTCTACTTTTTATACTTGAATAAATGCATTAAAAAACTTTAGAAGTAGAAAATAATAAAAAAATATCTTTACATGTTTCAAAATTCATGAATATGAATAATATATTTTATTGTATTTAATATTTTCTTAAACTCATTAATATATGGTGCCAGTTTTATGGGGCCAAAATTTTAAATTAACTGATCACATGGAATCAAAATTGGTTTAAATTTAATTTGTTTAAAATCAACTGGTAATCAAGCTCTTAAAATATTTTTAATATAGGAACATGCCACTTTGCAAAATCTCAAAATCTCTATTACATTAAGAAATCAAAGAAATATCGATCTCAAAATTCCATCTTCCATCGTGTTGGAGGCTTCTCCAGGCACTTTTTTGATGCACACCTGAATCCAATTTCAATATAAAGCTTAGTACCGTTATATTCTGGAGGAATTTATTTTTATAACAAAATAAAGAAATGATTGCTTCATAAATTTATTCCCTATCGTAATATGATTGCAATCTTTCATATTTTATCTCGGTATTTTTCGTACAGTGAATTTAGATAATTGTTGACCACTGGTATTCAAAATTAAAAGAATTTTCACTCATAATCCTTTATCCAGAAGTATATGACGTCTTTTGAAGAAATGAGGTATGTACAGCAATGGGAAAAAAAAGTGCTACCCAGCTTAATCCTGCAACTTCGATCATCGCAGATTAAAAAAACAAACAAACAAACAAACAAACAAAAACATTTTAAATCTAACGATTAATACTAAAAGATGATGTGCTAAAATGTGCGCCTGGGAATGTTTGCATATTTAAAATTGTACTAATTGCGAAATTTCCTATACCTTGTTTTAATATCATGAAAAGATTCCACATAGAAAAATTACCCATAAACTTTTGTTAATATACCATGATTACATCGAGATGTTCTGTTAAGGTGTTTCTATATTTAGATATGTATAGCTTATATATTTTCTGGGAGTCGGAAATAGTATTTTTTTATGTTCGTTTTTGTGACACATTAAAATCAACTGTAAAGTTACAATCTACATTCCAAAAAACGTTTGCTACTTCATGTAATAGTATTTTTTATGTTCATTTTTGTGACACTTTAAAATCAATTATAAAGTTACAATCTACATTCTAAAAATCGTTTGCTACTTCATGCATGATAAAATATTGAGTGAAAAGTTCTTGGAAAAGTTTCTTTTCTGCAAAGAAATATTTACTTATCAATGTTGAAAGTTTTGCTTGAATTGCATCTGAGCCTGAATCGTCATTACACTGAAAGCGTCAAAATGGAAAGTTTTGTTACATGAGCGAAAGAAACAAAATTCAAAATAAGATACATTAATTTTAGGCTTAAAATTAAAGTCTTACTGATAGAGGACGAGAAAAAAATAACTGAATTTTGTTCTTTTTGCGTTCCTGCATTTCGATATCAATATATGTTATTCTTATCATTGCGTACTACTATTAAACAGATATGGAATGATATACAATCATTTTACAAGCACATAAAAAAAATAGAGCATTTAATTCACTGATAAATATAAATCAATTTCCTTCCACCTTTATTGGTGGCTTAGCGTTTAATATAAATGCTTTTTGATTGCGCAAGAATTCATTATATGAAGACACGTGTACTGAATTAATACTTATTACTGGTAAGGAATGTACATCCACAAACCTAATTCCAAATGTTCATTCATTTATTCAACGTGTCTTTCATTTCCATACTTGCTGCAATTTTTAAGCCAGTATTCATCCCATATTTTGCAACTTCTGATATAAATAGAAATTTGAAAGCAGATGTTATAATTTGTATAATTATAAGAATATTAATTATTCTTATATAATTATGAGAATTATTAACCCACAGGCTACCTTTGAGAAGTATCCAGTTTAATAATCCAAAATTTATATTCGAATGAATAATTTTTGTGTCATGTGTAAGCAATTTTTGCATACCTTCTTAAAAGCTTAAATTTTTTTTTTTAAATGATATAAGATTAACACTTTAATGCAAACAAAATTATTTGTAAAACAACAAACAAAACAGTGAAAATGTAACAAAATTATTTGACAAAATGCGATTGTTCATAAAATTGAGGTCAAATAAAAATGACTAAAAATAGTTTATAAAAAAAGTCACTTATAATCTCTTATCTTCTTTCGGATGTTTAAGAAGACTTAAAATTAATTTTATACAAAAGTTTGAATAATTCTTTATAAATTATTTTTGCTTATCAAGAGAAATTCTTACAAAATTTTATTTTACAAGAAATTTCGACATTCAAATAAACTGAAATGTATTATTTTAAAATTTTATTTGAACAGTTTCTACTTTTCATTTAAATAATAAATAAAAGTTGAGTGATTTTATACTTACAAAAATAGTAGTAAGCTAAAATATCAATCAGTATTTTGTGAATCATTAAGATTATATGAAATTCTTCATTTTCGTATGTGGAAGTATAGGGAATAAATGTAAGATGCATTTTGCATCCAAAATATTAAAAATAAATATTTTATCTTCGGTTTTCACGCCTGAATTTTTCAATTCCATTTATGATTATATACAATATCATGATAATTATAATTACAGTAGATCAATTTTATGAAATTTGAAATTTATGTAATAAATATTAAGCACATAAACATCGATAAATTAAACACAAATGGTTATTTTTTGTTTCAAAACGGGAATTAATTATAGAGAGAAATAATTTGGATAGTATGTTTGTAAAATTAAATAATTACAATCCTACAGATTATTAGGAAATAAAATTCCCATTTCCAGTAACTTCTTATATTTTTTAACTGATATTATATGAGTCGACGAGTAAAAATTCTAGCTTGCCACAAGGAAAGAGACTCTCCTTCATGCTTAAAACCAATGATTAATTATAGCAATGAATGAAAAAATTATAGCAATGAACAACTTTTTTTTTAAACTTTGATTTCACATTTTTTTTGCGCTGATGAAATAATTTTTTACATCATTACATTACAAATGATATTTAATTCACGAAATGCATGATGAAAACTTGAATGTTGAATAAAATGCTGTCGATACTGTGAATGCGGTCCTAAGTGCATTATTTTAGAAGCAAGACAGAAAACTTAATGTAACGGAAAAAGTGCTCGTAGGAATGAGCTGAAATTTTGCATGCCATCATGAAATGACCTTGGCCTTCGATAATTTATGCCCAAAATCAAATGTTGCCATTTAAAAATTTTAATCTAATTTTGCAATTTTTCCACATATTAAAAATTACTTTGTAATGATAAATATGTGTACAAAATATGTAGGATTCCCTTATATTTTAATAATAAAAAGAGTTGAGGTCAATAACTAAATTACTCTTTAAGCTATGAATAAAAGTTCAAAATTTTAACATTAGAAGGCCGATATTTTGTTAGCTCGCTAATTTCAAAACGAATAGACATATATTAATGAACTTTGATACAGTTTTGAAATTTGATGAGAAAAATGGTTGTTGCTGCTGGAAGGTTTGACGTTTGTTCTTATATTAATATGTATAAGGCACCTTAAGAAATTCTTAATTCAAAAATATTTAAGAATACGTTAATTCCCTTCGAATGACCCCTTTTTTAAAATTGCACGATGAACGATATCAGAATTACTCCTCTTTTATTCCCGTGACTATTCATAGACTGGAATTATAAACAAGAAATATAGTACACTAGTAAAGTTTTACTCATGTGATTAAGTGTACGGGTTATCAATGTAGGATTGGTTTTAGTTATATTAACGTCCCGTTTGAAGCAACACTAGGGCTATTTTGGGACGGACCTCGTCATTTTGAACCGCGGTCAGATGACGAGGACGACACCTAAGCTAGCACCCCCTCTCCACACCACACCACACCACACCACACCAGCGGGAGGACGTTTGGTCATGACGGATTTAACGTGCAACAGACCCCCTTACACGACAGTTCTTCGGTGGAATCGGGTCATGAACCTGAAACCCTCCGGTTCCGAAGCCGAGACCTTACCACCAGGCCACCACGGCCCCTATC
This sequence comes from Argiope bruennichi, assembly GCF_947563725.1. Classification (NCBI taxonomy): domain Eukaryota; kingdom Metazoa; phylum Arthropoda; class Arachnida; order Araneae; family Araneidae; genus Argiope; species Argiope bruennichi. Next base: position 57,459,511 of record NC_079162.1, read on the forward strand.
AATGTAGGAAAGGTTAAAATTGGTGCTGTAAGATTAAACAAAATAAAAAATATTAAAGAATGAGATAAAAGAAGATATAATTACTGCTGTACCGCTTTCACCGTATGAATTTAGGCTGGATATTGGACGTTTTCAGCCCATGCAGCGTTTGCTTCCAATTCTTCAAGCAGTGTTGCTTTTAGATTTTTGGATGATTTTGGAAATGAGGAGTGTTGCAATTCCTTCCCAAGGGTGTTTTAGATACGCTGCATAGGGTTAAGATTCGGAGATTAGATTGGTCAGTCCATACAGCGAATATCTTTACTATCCAGAAATTTATCGATCAGGCGAATTCTATATGGACGAAATTTATGATCCGTAAAAATAGAATCCACGGCCAACTGCAACCTTAAAAAAAAGAGAACAAAAGTATCAAAGGATCCTTTCTCTATTTCTCACTGGTTTCGGTTGCAGAAGAGTGAATTTATTACTTTTTACAATGTTATTGTATCAAGAATATTTTATTAATTGTAATTAATAGAACAGATAAATCGTATAAGAAGATTTTCGTAAGTCTTGCAGCAATGCATTTATTGATGCAACATAAAATATAATTTTGTACATAATTTACGATTTAGGTTACAGTGGAATTTCCGTATATGAGACTCCCTTACATCAAATCTTTATATCGAACAAAAAATATGTTCATAAAAAAAAGTTGTGCACCTATTACCATTAAAGATCTACTATTTTTGACATGTTCATATTAAAAATATTATAAATTAAATAAAAAGCTTTTTCACCGATGCCTATTACTATGACAAAAATTATCCGAAGATCTGAAATCTTTTACTAAAATGCGATATACACTTAATGGTGAGTCACTGCTATTCTTAGCTTCAGTTCTGCGAACCCCTTTTTCTAACTTAGAGCTTTACTTCCAATTCAGTTAGCCTTTGAACTTCTCACAATGAGTATTTATCCTAAACTTAAGTCTTTTATAAAGGTTGTTAATAAAAGACACAGAAAGCGTGATAAAATATTAGTTGCGGCAAAAGTATATTGGAATTTTGATTAGCCCCTAATCAATGATTTTGAAATATTATTTGTATTTAAAAAAATCGCTTTCTTTAGTTGTGATTGATCCCTTTTAAGTCTTTTTAATGCTAAATGTTTTTAGTAAAAAAATGATAAAAAATTTACAAAAATATTTCTATTTAATCTTAATTTTTGTATATCTTTTTTTTTATCGATAGGAATCTTCAAATTCGAGAGATATATAATATCGATTAGATCGATTATTAGTTGTATCTTTATTACTTTGAAACAGTCAGTGATTGCTAAAGTTACGAGTACCGAGAAACTACATTGTCTATCATTGTTTCTGTGAAATAAACTTAAGTATTGATTCCAATGATTCAAAAGTAAATGATACATTTGAACTAAACGTTGTATTAAACACTAGTAATGGGTCTTTACAGTTACAATGAAAGTACACATTTCCAGTTATGGACCCAGAAGAACACATGAACTAAATAAGAAAAATTCATTATTGAATCATTTAGACAGTGTAGTTATAACGCATTATGTCATTTGTTAGTATTTATTCATCAAGATGCATGCTTCGATGCAAATCCAGTTAAATTCCAAAATTCCTTCGAAGTACTAACGTTGAATATTTTAAAATGTCATGTTTCCATTTATTTGAAAATACAAAAATAACGAATACTTCTCAGAAATTATTTTCATAAAAATTAATTTAAATAAGAAAAACTTGTCTTCACTTTGGATGGTTTATATGACTGAAATGTTTGATTACGGTTTACACTTCTCAAGTATTGTGAAATAATCCTTTAAGAATTCGATAAAAATTGAGTTTTTCTGACATTTAAAATAAAAAAAAAACTTCATAAAATATATAAATTTCGAGATATATGCATTTCTGAGATAATTCTAAAATGTTTGCATTTTTAAGAATATTAGTAAAGAACGAATGTATTTACTGTAATACGTACGATCTCCTTGGGAGAGGGTATCTTGGTGTGCATGGCAATAAAGCATGAAATCTTATCAAACAAAATCCTGAAGAAGTGTTGTGAAGAAAAAAAATTTTTGTGAGTGAGTGGCGCTGCTTGCCAGCACGTTTGTATAGCTCTAACTGTGACGTTGCTGCGTGACGTCATTATGTATTTGTAAACAGAACGAAGCGATTCCAAGTTAGTTGCTCGGCGGTTGTTCTCAATAAATATGCTTTATTTTACTAATTGAAGACTGAATTATTTCCCAACAACACCCCGCATCTGGTAGATGCAGCCCGCAGAATTTTAGATTTGATTTGTTCCTTACATAATTGTGATACCCTCGGCGGGATGGGTTGTTGTGTTGGAAGTGAACCTGAGACCGAAAGTTCCATTCTGAACTACTGGATTTTGAACTATTGAATTTTGAATTCTTTGAACTGAATAATGGATTTGAGTGCTTCGAAAGCTCAAAGAAAAGGGCTGAGAGCAACATTTTCTCTTCGCATAAAAAAGATTGAAACCGATCTTATGAAAGAACCGATTTATTTGAACCTACTTTCGATTTTGAAAGTACAAATTATGGATAAATTTCAGAAACTCGACACTTGTCAGAATCAAGTTTCTACACAATTCTTGGAAACGAAAGAAGCCGTGCAACTGTATTTGGATGATATGTAAGAAGCAGAAAACTACCGAGACCGTTATATTGAAATTTGTTCCGGAGTGGATTTGAAATTACAAGAAGCTGCTACTCCGAACGAAACTGAAAGGCAAAGTTTTGAACTGCCTAAAATTGAATAGAAAAAAATTAGCGGCGAAGCTAAAGACTTTTTGGCCTTCTGGAGTCAATTCCAAAAAATTCATAATGATAGAAGTATTGCGGATGAAGATAAGTTGCAATACTTATTGCAGTCCGTAGAACCGAAATCGAAAGCAGAATGATTAGTTATAAGTTTTCCTGCAATGGCGGACAACTATCCTAAAGTCATTCAACAACTAAAGGAGAGATATGGCCGCGAAGACTTGCTTGTACAGGTTTGTTCGAGAGCTTTTAGGTTTAGTTATGAAGAATGCTGTTGCTGGAAGAACGAAAACGGATTTGCCTCCTTGTACGACGAACTTGAATGTAAACTGAGCCTAAAGAGAACCTTGGACGATCTCAAGAAAAGTATGGAGATTTTTTAATGCCTTTGATGGAATCCTGTTTACCAGAGGAAGTCCTGGTTGCCTGGGAGAGAAAACATAGTATTTAGACGGACGCCAAAGGATCTCGTTCTCTAGAACATTTAATGACTTTCTTTCGCCTACAAGTCCAAGGGGACGAGATGATGCAACTGGCTAAATCCGGTTTTGGAACTAATATTAGGAAGAGAGATCCCCCAACTGAAAGGATTAAACCTAATGATTTAATGACTGCATCAGCCCTGGTAAAGCTCCGAAAATTCTACAGGTAAGAAGAGCAACAATTGTATTTTTTGTGATAAATTTCATCCTAGTGAAAAATGTTATATTGCTAGAAAAATGTCTGTAATTGCTAAGTGAAAGTTATTATTAAGAAAAGGTGCTTGTATTATATGTTTTAAAGCAGGTCATTTGAGTAAAAATTCTGAAGCTAAAAATAATATTAATTGTTCTAAATGTAATTATCATTTTGAAATTATGTGCCTTAAATTGGATAAAAATTATGATCAGAAGTGCTCCATAAAATCGGAGAATTCTGTATCTAATTGCAACAGAAACGAAAGTATTTACTTTCAAACTCTGTGTTTTCATACGGATCCAAGGTCACAAAAAGAGTTCGAGTTCTCATTGATCCCGCTTGCGAAAATAGCTACTATATCATCGAAAGTGTTACGAGTATTTTGAAGGCCACTCCGCTCAGAGAGGAAATTATAATTCATTCTCTGTTCTGGGGGGAATGAAACGAAACCTAAACTCCACAGTGTGTTTACTATTGAGGTTAGTGATTTAGTACTCTCTTATGTATGTAGTTTGGAAGCACTTTCGGAAAAGAAAATATGTGGATTTATTTCTAAAATTGAGGATAAGCGTATTTATTCTAAACGAGTTGAAAAATAAAGAAATTATTTTATCGGATACGAATTATAAAGAAACCGAAATTGGGCTCTTGCTTGGAGCTGATAATATAGGAAAATTATTAACTGGGAATTTAATTGAGTTAAATTCTGGATTAACGGCTGTTGAAATTAAACTAAGATGGACGGTAATCGGAAAATGAAATTCGAACGTTAAAAATACTATGTTAACGACATCGTCGTTGCATGCAATGAATGTTAGTATTAAAGAATTATGGGAACTAGATGTTTTAGGAATAACTGACCCCTTCCTTAATGAAAACATGAGACAATTTTGATTTAATTGAGTTTAAGAATAAAATAAAAATTCTTCCCGATGGGAGATTTGATGTAATGCTCCCATAGAAATGGAATTCTGCGAATTTGCCTAATAACAAAGAACTAACGTGGAAGAGGCATTTACGAATGATGAATAATTTAAGAAAGGTACATTTTTTTGATGATTATAAAAATGTATTTAGGGAATGGGAAGATTTGAATATAATTGAACGTGTGACGGAAGCAGAATTGAACAATGACTCGTTATTTGCCTCATAGGTCTGTGATTAAATTATATAGTGCGACTACAAAAATACGACTGGTATTCGATGCTTCCGCCTATGAAAAATGGAAACCGTCTCTGAGTGATTGTTTATGTAAAGGCATAAATCTTGTTAAACTAATACCTGACATTTTGGATCATTTTAGAAATTATCCAATTGGAATAGTAGTCGATATTGAAAAGGCTTTTTTTGATGCTATCTCTTGGATCGAAGGATAGAGATTATCTCAGATTTTTTTCCCATGCCGTGAAAAACAATTAGTGTACAGACTTTGTCGAGTTGTGTTTGGGGTGTCCTCCAGCCCTTACTTATGGAATGCATCTATTATGAAAACTGTAGTCCTGAATTTATAG